>NC_071420.1:7118333-9832500 GCF_017976375.1 Cuculus canorus
AACTGGAGCAGCTGCAAAGGCTTCACTGTCCCAGCCCATCCTCATTCCCACCAAGGAGCTCATTAGCTGCACTGATGTTTTATTAGGAATCCCTATGCCACTTGTGGTGGTTTATTTAGCAAATGGAGCATACGCTGCCCTTTGGTTTTTCTTCCCTTCTCTCTGTTTATTCAAGTCAGTATTAAGTTAATGTACTTTCGAAATAGATATTGGCGCTCTCGTAACAGCCAATGGCTCATTTGCCAAAACAATTAGTTCCATCAAGATAGAGCAGAAAGGGCAAGCAAAACTTCATTAATTTCTTCTGAAGCACTCTTTCCAGCCTCAGCTCAACTCATATTAATGTGGCTGTAATCAGAGCAGAAAATTAAGGAGTTGGAACCAAAGCCAGGAGAATAGGTTATATCCCTATCCACAGCACACTCCGCTGCTGCCTGCGAGCTAAGCAAGGCCAGGAGCCAGTATTCAAGTGGAGCTAAAGCAGCCTCATCAAGTACTTCCACAGACTGCAAGGCACACCCTCAGGAATCAATTAAAAGGGCAGGTGTTCCCCTGTATGCCTCAGAATCGCCTAGGCAGAGAGAGCAGCTTCAAGCAGTCATTAATATTCATGTAGAAACCTGGCATAAAAAAAAATAAAAATCAGGCAAGCATACAAAAAGAGCAGCTTGGAAAAGAGCTGGATATCAGAGGCAAAAGGTGCCTCCCACACGCACCACCACTCACAGACCTATACCTGTGAGAGCCAGACACCTTTATTGTCTTTAGAAAGGCACAAGAAAAGCAATCAGCTGCCTTCACTCTCCGTAGTAAAGGGGCTGGTACCTTACCTCCTGCACTCGACTTCTCCAAACCTGCCCAAGGACAGCCATAACAGGAGAGCAGTTTGCTTTATGGGGTTTGATTCACACACCCTAGAAAGAGCTCTCAGAACTGCCCTAATAAAGTGAAATGATGCCATTGAGCAGAGTCAAATCCGATCTCTGCTTTAAAGGAGCTAGAAATGTAGTACTCACACCCTTAAACCGACAGTAAAACCAAGCTGCAAAAGTTGTCTTCCCTGCTAGGAACGACAATGACATCGTTTTGGTGACTGCAGTCCTGTGGATCACAGCGGAAAAAGTACTGAATGAAAGGACTTTGATCCATTGTCCACCTTTTTTTAGTTACAAAACAAGAGCGGAAGATATTTGGTGTGGAAAAGGACCCTTCATCAACAGGGATTAAACACTGATTTAGCATTAATTTACCCCTGTGAAGTTCTTGGTCTGAATCTCCACCTCTGCTCTGAGGACTCATTTAACTTTATTAAAAACATAAACATTGATTTTCTCCACTCATTACAGGACAGTAGATTTCTCTGCATTAGTGAACGAATTAAACCAGCCTCTTACTCCAGGCAGAGCCCAAGCCTGCAGCAAGGCAACAGCTATGAGCTGTCACCAAGGCAGCAGCATCAAGGATATCTCTGACATACTGACTCATCTGACCAGGAAGTTAAACCACTGCTGCAGCATTCTAGACAGGCAAAAGCCGAAATGGACCTAAGATCAGACAGTATTCCCTGTTTTCTGAAGAAACAAATGTTCTTTAACCAACGTATTCATCACGGTGCACCAGCTGCAATTAAAAAGCCCTCGCATTCCTGATTACCCACCCATTTACAAACCCAAGCAGTATGCTAGAGGGACACACACGTTACCATGGGATTGGAGTCTGCAATCAGGTCACGCAGAGAATCCAGAAATCCTTGGTCCTCCACCATCTGGGCATTGATGTCATGCAGCTTCGCCACACAGACAGCTGCGGTCTTCCGCACATAAGGGTCTTCATCCTTCAGACACTTGCGAAGAGGCTCACACAAGTACTCTGTGATCTTGTCCACCCTGATGCATCCCATTGTACGGACGGCCAAAGCACGGATAAGAGGGTTTGGGTCTTCACAGTCCTGAAAGAGGACAGAATATGCAGTAAACAAACCTGTGTCACTAGCCACCAATATCTTCTCTGCAGCCAGAATGAGGCTGCTCTCATAACAAACAAAACGCATTCTCTCTGATTACATGCTAAAAAAAGGCAATTATGTGAGATCAAGGTTAAAAGGTGGAACTTACTGGTTCACCGAAACATTCTACACCATCTCAAGGAGTTTTCAGGTTAAGACAGCTTGTAAAACAGAAAATTCATGATCTTGGTGCCCCTTGGTTCCACCCAGGCAAAGCTGCTTTCAACATGATCTAGTAGCCCAATCCAAAGTACAGCTAAGCTAGAGAGGCAGCTTTCATCACCCAAAAGCTGGCCACAGGCAACTTTCGGCAGAATAAAATACCACTTCCCAGCCTTACTGGTTTAAAGGAGAAAGGGAAAATAATGGGAAAAGTCAACAATTAACCACAATGCAAAAGTCATCAAGACCAGAGATAAAGGTTTTCCACGGAGCACAGCTGAAATATTCGAGCAAGAATTAGATATCCATATGACAGAGATACTGCAAACGCTGGAAAACAAACAAATATGAAACCAATCATCCAATACCAGAGGGTGGTCCTTAATGATGATCAGTAAAACAATAGAAGCAGCTTTTCCTGGAGCAGGCTCTCTCATAACAACTTACTGAGGCATTTAAGTCCCCTCCTCTGCCATAACTACTAGCCGCAAGTGAGAGAGAGGACCTGGATCTGCTGGATTCAGCATGTCAACTCCTTGTTTTCTGGTCCTCTGCAAGCACCCCAGCCCAGAGACTCAAGTGCAACAGAGGTGACAGCAGCTCACAAAGGTTAACAGGCAATGAAGATGTGGTGACAGCCCCTGTGCGGGACTATTTTCTTAAGAGCCATGGGAGCCAATTACCTTCACAAAGCTGTTGACAGCCATAATGGCCATGTCTGGCTGGCTTTTGGCGTAGTTCATCAGGTACAGGTAGACCAGCTTCTTCAGCTCCAAGTTGTCGGTCTGCATGCAGTTCACAACATCAGGAAAGAGCGAGCTGGACAGACAACAGCAAGCAAGAACAGAGAAGCAGTAAGACTGCATGGCATGCAAAGGAGATGGTAACATTATCAAGGAAACCAGGAAAACTGGAGTTCCACTCTAGATGCCCTGCTGTCCAATGAAACATCAGCTTTCCTCCCAAAGTAGTTTACAATGGCTTTTATAATAGCTTAATCATTTAAACTCTTCTAGTGCTTTAACACTGGTCAGTTCTAGAACAGGTGAATGTTAATTTTCTAGAAGTGTTTTAACCAGGGAGTTCACCAAACAAGGAAACTCTACCATGTCAGGATGGAAATGAACCCACAAGAAAAAAAAAGTTGTAAAAATGTTTTGGTGAGGCAGGACATTTACAAAGAACCTACCAAATTTTAGACTAGCAAACACTAGAGTGCTTAGGAGCTTTAACACCAACGAGCTGGATTTCACTCCAATACCAAGCAGCAATCTGTGAGCAGCATTTCAGAAGCTGCACGGGACACCTGCAGCTCTTTGTAGGGAGCTAATGGTGAAGGTCAAGTGCTGTTGGCCAAAAAGATTATCTTTTCTTCCTTCCAGTATTTCTGTTCTTTCATTCATGATGCTGAATTTGAAACCTTATATTAATCTCCTGGGCAACAGATTGCGCTGCCGTGAATCCAGGACTACTATGACTTATGGTAGACTCAGTAACAGAAGCTGGAAGGGAGAAAGCATTTCTTCAAGCAAGTTTTTCTGGTTGCCTCAAAGACAGAAAAAAGTATTGGGGACAGTGTTGCAGAAGGTAAACACCTGTGTTCTTTGGTTGCTGTAAGGCAAAGGTTCAATTTAAAAATCACTCCTTTTACAATGTACCTTAAATTTATGCTGTGATGAGTGAGGCTAAGAAAAACACTTGGAATTACCTTTCTAACACTGAAACCCAGGCTGGCAAGCAGTGCGAACATGCCACTTAAAAGTCACATATAAAATGGTTGAACTCTCGATGGGTTTTTAAATAAAAAGGGGTAACAGGCACCTAGTTAAACCAGCACTGAGAACAGCTGTTTCTTTTGCTTCCGGTAACAGGAAAGAGCTTGAGAAACCTATGACTCGGGCACTGCACAGGGACACAGCCAGCCTCACTGCCCAGCCAAGATGACAACCTCAGTGCTGCTCCATGGAGATGTGCGCCCCAGGAGAACCCTGTGTGCTGCCACAGGGGCAAGAAAAGTTGCTTTTACCTGACATCCTTTCCCACGGTCATAGCTGCAATAACCTTCTTTACAGCTTCTTTCCTCTTCTCCTTCTTTTCATTATTGAGTTCGGCCTTCAGTTCAAAAATCTCTCCTGGCAGAAGACAAAACAGACTGAGTCCCTTGGGAAAGGTAAAGGCTCTTGACTTTAGGGATAGTTCAAGAGTGACTGTTTACTTTCCCAGCCTGTTGTTCCCATCAAACCGGTAGAGAAGCACATGGGAGCTGTTACACTTTATGGAGAACCTGGTTGAAAGAGAAGAGAGCCACGACACTCAGAATATGGGCTATACCTTGCTAAGCTAACAAAAAAGCAGCTAATCGGAACCACGCTGCATGCTGCAGCTCTCCCACTTCCAGAACACTAAACCACATCCCTGCAGCATCTGTTTCTCAGAGGCGACTATTACACAACCAGGATGGAAAGATATCCAGAGATGCCAGATTAGCGGCTGTGAAAAAAAAACTCACTTTGTCAGGAATTTTGCCCAGACTTTTTAACTTTTGCTCATCACCGCCTGCTTCCTGCGAGCGTAATGAGGAAAGAGCAGGCTGCAGCGAGTGCTGTGATGCACCGTGGCAGAAACAGCAAAGCACAAATTTAGTCCGGTGAAATAAATTCCCTCCAAGCTATCATAGAAAGATAAGAGTTACTACTGGCAAAAGCAGCAAGTAACATTGCTCGCCTGGATTCTGAGGCTGTTGAAGCAGCCTTTGCCATGATACTAATTCTTCCGGACAACACTGCATGGTGAGTCAGTTCAGGATGGATCACAAAAGTGGCAAAGCAAGTTTGCAAAATAAAGCAACACATGGAGAAAACAGCTTATCAGGCCGGCTCCAGGCAGCGTCAGCGGTCTGGGAAAGATAATGCTTCCAATCGACAGAGAGCTTCCCCAGGATGGGCAGTGAGCAATATTCCCACTGGAAGCTGCAGGCTGAAGACACATTACAAATATCAAAATCTCTCCAACAAAACACCTTCTGGCCCCTCATCTTTGATTCTTAGACCCCAGTGCCACCTTGTCAGATCAGCAGCGCTAATTACTGAATAGCCTGGCACACAGACTGACAGCTGCTTCAAAATAGGACAGAAGTTGCTGTTTTGAAAAACACGGTGCAGCAACACTCATAATACCGTCTGCTCGAGAAAGAGATGCTTACGTTACTTGCACGGAGATGGTGCCTGGCGCAGAGTGGAGCCAGCAGCAAGGTGTTCGCTAGAGCTCAAGCAGGACAGGCTGGCCTCTTGCAGCCTTCCCAGAAAATCTGCCTAATGCTCACTGTCAGGCTGAACTTACAGATAGAGGTGCTCCTTAGAGAGATGTGAGTTGCATTTGATTAATTTATGAGCTCATTCTGAAGCTTAATGAAACATAAATACATCAACACTGGTCTTTTCGCTGGCAAGCATTCATCAGAAACATTCAAGCCCTCTGAAAAGGAGAGGTTAATGTGAACCATTTTCCACATCCACTGGAGAAGGATAGGCAGGATCAGGCTTAAACTGCAAGAGCTGGAATAAACACTGGTTTCTTTAAGAATGGGTTAGAAACAAAAATCTGCCTGGGACAGTTTTGACAGAACAAGCCCTGCTCTGGGCCAGGTGAATGGGTAAAAAGTCCCCAGAGATCCTTCCCTGTCTTCCCATTTTTCACTGCTGCAGCTTGTCCTGAGACAAGCAGACCACCACGCTCACTGTGCAGCCAAGGGAAAGTCAGACGGAGCATCACAGCTCTGGAGGGAACGGCAGAAGGACACCCCATCCTCTTTGCTACAGCCTGAGCTAGAGATATACACCTATATCTTAAATATTACATATCTCTTAACCAACTTAATCCTGTGATGCCCAATGGGACAACCATCCTTGGTCTTGAACTTGTCAACCCATAGCTAAAACTCTTCTCTGACCAGATCCCCACTTAAGTCCTAATGTTTTGTTCTCTGATTCTTGAAAAAGCAACAATTTGGGTCATTTTGTGCATCACAAAATCATATAATACAAGAGTTTTGTCTTTTGTCACCATGTGACCTACTTCTGGAGTTTCTCCCTGGATGATTAAGATGAGAAACAGGGGCAGAGCTAACTGAAAAGCTCAAGTTTGCCTGCATGCAGTTAAAAAAGCTATGTAAAAATAGCCACCCACCACATCCAATCCACTGCACCAGCTCAACACTCACCTTTTTTATTGGTTGTGAAGTACTTGGAGTCCGTCATGATTCCAGTTCCTTAAAACACCTGAGAATAACCATAAAAAAAAGAACAAGCAGTCAGGCAGCGTTGGGAGGTGGACACAGTCAGTTTGCAAAGCAGGAACTCGGAGAAGGAATGGTTGGCAAGTGTGCGATATAAGGGAAGAAGCGAATGCCTTATGCCCGCAGGCACAAGTTTCACAATCTCCATTCTGCACCGGCTGCTGATATGAGGGCTTTAAAGGGCTCAGACTACAATATGGGTGAAAACACAACAGCCTGAAGCGGCCAGGCTGGAAAAGCTGTGGCTGCTCAGCACAGCTTTTGGAACTCTCAAAAGGAAAAGGCGCGTTTTAACTCCTTATAAACAGCAGATCTTGACATGTTCTGCAGCTGACTTTCCCCAGGGTACACAATTCCATTTTCAATAAAACAGCACTGCACATTTAACATCTCTGAAAACAAAAGTCCCTGCTCCAGACAAAGGGAACTGTCAACCCATGCTGAATCTCCACAGAAGGAGCAATCCACCCTACTTGCTATACCCACCCCAGGCCCCTTCTTTTGTTCCCAGGAGATGCAAAGCAGGTTCTATTGAAAAGAAAAGCCATTACTTTTCAGTCCTCTCACGCCTGAAACCAAAATCTTTCTCTGCCAAGATCTGGCACCCCACCTCTGGCACATACTAGCTTCTTATTTCAGTGCCACTCTGCATTTTTATGGACAGAGCAAACACCGCTGCTGGGCCAGCAAGTGCTTAGCAGAGCCAAGAGGATGCTCTCACTGGGCACTCTTCTTACTCCGCAGAAATAAATTGTTAATACCTTAGAAAGCAGGGATTGCCCAAACACCAGTGGATCTCCATCACTTTTTATCCTTACGGTTGCCAGCTCTGTGACAATCGTGACTCAAACAATTTTCAAGCGCTGGCTGGGAAACAAGCGCGGGAGTGGGCAGTTTTACTGGTTCTGTTATACAACCCACATGAGGGCTAAGAACCTATGACCCTAAAAGCATCCCAAGAAAGGGGGTTCCTACCTCCTTCCTACTTTTTTCATATTTTTTTTGCAGAATTTCCCTTCTCTTGTACACACTTCCACGACCTTAAGTGCTACCTGGAAAGCACCAAGCGACTGTTCCCTCAACACTGCCTGTCTTGCCTCTAAACTCCACAGGTCCTGCTGGCTCAGCAATAAAAGGATAAGCTTCACTTTGAACTCCAAGACACTGCCCAGCAGCGCAACCACCACGCTGGTTCTTAACACTTTCCTTCCTCATCCCTTAACCCCCGGCCACTCCTTTTCCCCCCTTTCCACCTTGTTTAATAACTTGCTGAAGTTTAATACTTCAGCAGTTAAATTCCCAGCAGGAGCAGCTGAGGGGCAATGCCACAACTTGGACTCCCTTCAGCGCGCCCTACAGTAATGCAGCGCACTCGTAGTTTTGTCCAGCTGCCAAGCACTCAGGTGAGAAACAACTTGTTGCTTAGCCCTGTTCCCCAGAGCTCCTGCCTGCCCTGTGCCTGTGTGGGTGTCACCTCATTCTAACGAGGCAGCGTTACCAGGTTTGGTTTGATTTCTCTTTCTTTCGCCCCTCGAGATCTGGAAGTGCATTCCTCCCGCAGAAGAGGTTTGTCCTACCTCCAAAACAGCAGCTGGGCTGGGCGAGCTGCGGGAGCCACAACACTGCAATCCTTCCAGCAAAACAAATAATCACAGTATCCTCAAAGAAGCAGCTGCTCTGGGTCTTGTTCTGTCATGGAAAACCCAGCCCAAACTCAGCTGCCAATGGCATCGCTGAAACTGTCCTTCCAATTGCAGCCCAGCTTAAGCGAGGACAAACATTTTCCTCAACAAGAGCAGCTGGCAAGGTGCTACGCAAAAGGCACTGACCACAGCCCCGATGTTCTCCATTTAGATGTGGGTTTGTCACCATGGGTCTCACCTTCCAGCCAGGCCAGTCCAGTATGGTTTTACAGTGCCCAGCACAGATTACAGACAAAATCCAGGAGAGAAACCCCAGTACCCACACCATCCCAGCTGCACAGTGCGACACAAAGGAAGAACCGTTGCTCAGCTTCAGAGATGGCCTTTAAACCCAAAAGCAGGACCTCTCGCTGCTTTTCTAACGTGGGGGAACATGAAGAATCCTAGAGAGGTTCAGGCTCAGACAAGGCTAAGTACAGCACATCTTTACAAACTGCTTCAACCGACACAAACGAGATCTGACTCAGGGCAGTAAGTACACTGACATGTTCCAAGTGCAGCACAGTTGAAAGCCCGTTTCCTCATGAGCACGCAGGTTTTGCTTCGTGTATGTGAGAGTTTGCTTTGCACATTGTTCAGAGCAGCCTGAGCATTATCTCAGCCACCACGCAAGCTCAGCACAGCTTGCAGCAAGTCCCAGATGAAGCAAAACCAGCCCAGATATACAAATAGCAACGTTTTAAATAACTCAAGAGAACGCCAGCTTCTTGAACACAACTCTAAACTGAAGAGAGATAGGATAAATCACAACACCCTCGTATTTTCAGAACGAAATCCACATCAGATCGCCCCCTCCTCACTACTGCTGCGTGCCCAGCACTCGCTAAGGTGGATCAGGATGTCCACGCTCTTCCAACCCCAGCAAACCAGGGTCAAAACAAAGGAGCTTCTCCAGGAGCCCTGACAAAGCTGAATGCCATAAGCATTGGTTTGACATTTAAATGTAGGCCAAACCAAAAATATGATTAAATTAAAAGATAAAGCAACCATCACAACCAGAAAGATAAGCCCCCTCTGCCCAAAACCACACAGAGAACTGGGTGTGGTGCGTGACCAGGGCCTACTTTGCCCGCTGCACTCTGGCCACAGCCTGCCCAGCTCCTCACCAATTTCCCTCAGGGCTAAACAGAAAGGTGCAGGTCTACAACCTCAGCACTGATCCATGCTCTCCAGCACTCAGTTGCACCCCTGAATCTCTAGTATGATCCCGGTTTAACCTGGCCCACACTCCAGCTGCCGCCGCCACCTCTTACCTGCACCCACATCACCCACAGAGCAGCAGGTAACGAGGTATCCATCCCGGGGGGCAAACGCCCTTCTGGTGCTCTCCCCCAGCCCCCAGCCAGGTGCATTCTTCCCACCACCCCCTCACTCCTCCAACACCCCATCCTGTCTTTGCTGCCGGCCCCCACTGTGCCACACACCTCGGACTCAGTCTGTGACCCCCACCGGCCCTCATCTGGGCACCGGGCTGCTCAGACCGCTGCCCACGCGCCTTCCCCCGCAGCAGCAGCCCCCGGCTCCCCTGCCCAGCGCCTCCAGCTCTCCTCTCTGCCCAGTCTCACCAGTGCCCCAGCAGCTCCCTCCTCTCATCCCCACGCCACCCCCGCGCCCCCAGCCACTGCCTCCTCCCGGAGCTCACCCCCACCCGGCCCAGTGCCCCCTCCAGTGCCGCCCCCAATCCCTCTGCACCCCCAGCCCAGTCCTCCCAGTGGTCCCCAGCCCCTCCCAATACAAGTGCCGCTCCTCCAGTGTCCCCCCAGCGCTCCTCGCTCCCTCCCAGTGCCCTTCCCCACCCCAGCCCAGTTTCCCGTCCCAGTACCTACCAGTGACCCACTCCACCCCATCCCAGTACATCTTCCAGTGCCCACCAGTGCCCTCACCCCTGCCATTCCCCCCTTCCCAGTGCTTCCAGCCCTCCCCCCCGCTTCCAGCACATCTCCCAGTGCCCCACCAGTGACTCTCAGCCCCACCAGTGCCCCTGCACGCCTGTCCCAGTCCCCTCGCCCAGTATCTCCCCAGTGCCGCCCTCCCGCGCCTCCCCGTCCTCACTCACGGTGCCCGGTCTCTCACACCGCTGCGGGGGCGGAACCGGAACCGGAAGCAGGGCGGAAGCGGGGCGGGAGGCCTCGCGAGAACCCCCCCACCCCCCCGCCCAGAGCAGCCGCGCCCCGCCACCACAGAGCGGAGGGAGGGGACGGAGCGCCACCCGCGCGCTTCCGGGGATGCCGCGAGACCACCGCGCCGCACGGGCGCCCCCTGGCGGTTCAGGGTGGGACTGGGCCGGGGGGGTGTCAAATAGGGGCGTGGCCAGGATGTGGGCGGGTCGGTGGGGGCGCGGCTAGAGGCGGAGGCGTGGTCAGAGGAGTGGGAGCGGCTATGAGTGGGTGTGGCCGGAAGCGGTGGGGGCGGGGCCAAGAGGGGGTGTGACTATGATCGGGGTGTGGCTATGGTCGGGGGCGTGGTTAGTTGAGTGGGCGTGACCATAGGCGGGCTGTGCAGGCGCTGCGCGGGCTCCCCCTGTCGGTGCGGCGGGACGGGCGCATGGCGGAGCGCGGCGCTCACCTCACGGCCGCCCCGGCCCACGACGGGCGCCCCTCGGCGTTCGAGGCGGTGGCCCAGGACAGCCTCACGGCCGCGCTGAAACCTGCGCTGCGGCACCTGCTCCGCGTGAGGGCGGGGCCGGGGTCTGGAGGGGCCGAGGGGGCTGCACGGTGTCTTGGGGGGGGGCTGCGGAGAGGCTGGGGGGGCTGCAGGGGGGCCGGGGGCGCAGAGGGGCTGGGGGGGTGCAGAGGGGCTAGGGGGCTGTAGAGGGTCCGGGGGGGTGCAGGGGGGCTGGGGGCTTGCAGAGGAGCTGGGGGGGCTGCAGAGGGTACGGGGGGGTGCAGAGGAGCTGGGGGTGCTGCAGAGGGGTCGGGGGGGGTGCAGAGGGGCCGGGGAGGTGCAGAGGGGCTGGGGGTCTGCAGAGGGGCCGGGGGGGAGCTGCAGTGGAGAGGGGCCCCCGAGGGGCTGCACAGCTCTGTCATTCCCCAGGCTTCCTCTCTGGCCGGGCTCACGATGTTATTAATCACTTGCGTTATTAACCAGAGGCATTGTTTGAGGGATCATTCAGCACATTCCTCCCCTTCCAGCGCCTTCTGCTTTGTGTCCCTTTCCATAGGTGCTGGCTGAGTCTAACCCTGGCCGGTACGGCTCCCTGTGGCACTGGTTCGATGAGGCCTACGTCCTTCTGGATCTGCTGCTCCAGCACCACTACCTGGGCAGCTGCAGTGCTTCCTTCTCCGAGAACTTCTACAGCCTGAAGCGGGTTCCCACAGCGGAGCGTGGGCCGCACGCCCTGGCCACCGCCGGCCTGCCCAGGAGGCACCACTGCAAGTCTCTCCTCTTGCTGGTTCTCGTTCCTTACCTAAAGGGAAAGCTGGAGAAACTGGTGTCCAGCCTGAGGGAGGAGGATGAGTACTCCATCCACCCTCCGTCATCGTCTTGGAAGCGCTTTTACAGAGCCTTTCTAGCTGCCTACCCCTTTGTCAACATGGCCTGGGAGGGCTGGTTTCTTATCCAGCAGCTGTGCTACATCCTGGGGAAGGCGCAGCACCACTCGCCCATGCTGCGGCTCGCTGGCGTCCGCCTGGTCAGGCTGACAGCAGAGGACATCCAGGCCCTGGAGAAGAAAGTGGGAGCCACCTCGAGTCAAACACATGGGTATGTCAGAACGTGGCTTAGCTGCTGCTTTCTAGAGGGTTCTGTGAGTGTTAATTTGGAGGTGATGCTTTAAAACTGTCTTGTTCTCCAGAAATTCTTCAAGATGAAGTTAACCTCTGGCAAACTGTGCTCCAAAAGGGTATTTTGTTAGTGTGAACAAGGGAACAGGTAGCAGGGATTAGTTTCACAAGACTTTGTGATAATAAGCTTGCTATGGTTGAGGTCTCTTGGCACTCCAGCCTTTATCCTGCAGCCTTGCTCTGCACTTTAACGAAGGAAGCAGACTGCAGCAATGTTGCTGAAAGAATGGATACTGAGCTTCAGGGTCTGCAAAATGAGGATCCGTGAGTGACACGCTCTGGGGTCCAGGTCCCCTCAATCCAGACTCTTCCAATATAGACTTTGGAATAAAACAAGACTTGAAGCTTTTTTAAATCCAAAGAAGCTAGGAGAAACATCCTAGCAGATTACAAACTTGGGATACGTTGAACAACTTACTTGGCATTAAGAACTAGTATAAAGCAGTGACTCATTCCTCACATTCTGTTTGCCTTGGCTTGCAGAGGGATAAATGTGCAATAGTAATGATTTCTCCATATTGTCTCTTTGTTACAGCATTAAAACACAAGTGCAGTCAGCAGTAAGGAAAGCATTGGGTGGCATCGCCTTTTCCCTGTCCACCGGGCTGTCCGTCAGTGTTTTCTTCCTCCAGTTCCTGGACTGGTGGTACTCCTCAGAAAACCAGGAGACAATCAAATCTCTGACAGCGCTCCCAATTCCTCCACCCCCCGTGCACCTCGACCACGAGGCTGACTCGGCTCTCTTACCCAAACTGAGGACCGTGTGCCCTCTGTGCCACAAAATCCGTGTCAATGCCACAGCCCTGTCTACCTCCGGCTTTGTCTTTTGCTACCGCTGTGTGTACAGTTATGTGAAGACTCACCAGCGCTGCCCAATCACCGGCTACGCCACGGAGCTGCAGCACCTTGTCAAACTCTACTCTCCCGAGAGCTGAAAGGCCAGCGCCATGCTTTCAGAGACGTGGGCAGCCACAGCCCAAACTCACCCTATCTCATGTTCCATAGAAGACTTTGAAGTCTTCTTCATCAGTGAGTTCCTTTGAACTTGGTGCCTCAGAGCTTTTCTGCCTTTGTGAATTCCAGTGAGGCTCTCCCCTTCGTCTGTTAGCTGTTCAAACCTCCTGTGAGCGCCCCATAAGGATCGGACAGCCACAGCCTATCAGCCAGCATGGAAAAGCCTTCAAAGACCAGCCGAAAGGAGAGGAACGTTCTTATGGATAAGGAGAATGCAGATGTGAGGATCAAAGAGCATCACTGGTAAAAGTCCTGCTGGAGGGCACAAGCCAGCAAATGAAAGAGGTAGGGAAAAGTCTCCAGGCGAGTTATTCCTCCCTGAGCAGCTTCCCAGGCGCTGCGGCTGCCTGGAGCGAGCTCTGGCACCAGCACTTGTCAAAGAGGTAGAGATGGGCTTCAACTTCCCCTCTGATCATGCCCTGCTGGAGCCTCCCTGTGTTTCCAGGGTAGTCGCCTTTGAGTTAAGAATATTGCGCCTCTAATTCCCCCATCAACCGTTCTAAATTAAGACTTTTGACTCTTTGAAGGAACAAGAGGTGATGTGTACACACAAGGGAACAAGAGGGAGATTACATTTTCTGCACAAGGGAGAACAACGAAACAAATGAAAGCAGCTGCTGTGCTAAGCGATGAGAGTTGGGTTTTGTTAAATCTGAATTTGTTGTTAAATCTTTGAATCTGTTGTTATCTGCTTTCATAAAGCAAAATTCTTTCTTGATTGAGAACCTAACTTAATTCTTATACAGTTATTGGAAAAACAGAGCTCCTCTGAAGAGGAGGAGACGGGGCTGAAGCTGCTTTCATCTTTGCACTTGATAACGGATATTAGGTTAGTATTTTGTAGGCTTGGAATCTTTCCTGTCTATGTTTAAAGTATTACATTGCAATTATTCATTCCCAACCACATAGCACGTTCATATCATAACAAAGCATCCTTGTATTGAACAGAGGAGAAAAGAAAGCGTGTGCCTGGTTCTTGCCGAGTCGGGAAAAATCAGGTGCCAGCCAGGCTTGAGGGAGCAGCAGTTGGCTACTCCAGACATCACGGTGACTTTGATTAGAGAAGATGAAAAGCAGAGTTTGCTGCACAAAGTACATGTCTGTCCAGGTTAAGAGATATGTTCTAACATTCGGTCCAGTGAACCACTCATCTCTTTGTTCCCCTGCTTTAGCTCTGCTTCAGAAGATAAAAATCTCTCATATCCTCCCTCACCTGTAAGCAAGATAGCAAGGTTATTGAATAACGTGGAAAAACACAGTAATTTGCATCCTCCCAAAGATGCTCTGGAAAACACCTGAGATTTGTCCCCAGTGCTTGTGCCTATACAACTTCCAGGCCCTTCTACCCATACCACCATAGAATACTAACAAAAACAATCTAATTTCTCCTGTTTCCAGTCGTTACAGGATCCATAAAGACACCTCTCTTCCTTTAAGCCACTAAGAGCACACACATCTTACTGGAAAATAAATCACATAAAGGTGTGAGACTTCCTGAGATTTCAGTCACTTTAACACAGCTCTGGGCTGGATATGAACTCGCATTGCTTGCTGCATCAGGTTTGCTTTGTACAGAGATCATCATCTCTCACAAACCAGTACCTGTGAGGCGCCGCCGCTGCCAGCACCTCTACCTCTCCTTCTCCCAGGATTAATCCCTCTTTCCTGTCAGGCCTGGCTGCCCTCTGCTCCCTCTCCCCACATCTCACTTAGATTTGGCCATGGCCACAGCAGCCCCACGCAGAACCACCCACCTCCACCCTCGAAGCCAGAACAGCTGTGATCACTCTTGAATGCTGAGCTCTCTTCGGCACCCGCCTGACCAGCAGGCACCAAGCCCACACGGTGACAGGCCCAGCAGTTTCCCTGCACATTTTATTAGTGTTCCTGAAGGTGGCTGCAAGATAGCAACTTGGATTTGACTGCTTCCAACCCTCCTCTCCTCAGCCCAAACCATGCCTGTTTATAGCATTTATTGTCCAAAACACAAGTTACTAAACCCAGTCACGTTTTACTAACATTGCCTTTGATCTGTCTTTTAAGTGTAATAGCGTTATTAAAGCTGTGATAGTCTATATAAGATAGACAAGGAAAGATTTTTTTCAAGGAACACCAACTTTATTAAACCAACTTTTGGACTTACAAGACAGTACAGAATTCATAAATCCTGAGTGCGTTCAGGGTGCTTTGTTCTGTTTAACGCAATCACACGAACAGCAGCAATGGAGTTGCCCTACACGTTACTGTTGGACTTTGACTTGAAAGTCTCTTAACAAACACTTGGTGAACCCAAGCCAGACTTGAGACTCACCCAGATGCTCTTTTAAGACGGTGCTTTAGCAATGGAGTTGCTTCCCTGCTTCCTTAAGAGAAACCACACAGCTTCTCCTGTTCAGAGAAAACCATTGTAACTGTACTCCTAGGTTCATGTTTCCCATAGAAGCTTCCTTCTCCACTGGTTAAGAGAAATGAACGTAAAGGTGTCATCAAGACCTGTAAGAGAATAAAAACTAGATTAGAGAGCAGTTCTGTATCTTTTCCTGTACTTGCCTGAAGCACCCAGCCTTCCCCTGCGTCCCCACAGGGGCAGTGAGCAGAGCACCAGAGCCAGGCCTCACACAACTCGCTTCCAAAAATACTCCCTCCTCCCTCCTGGCAATCCAGAGGTGAGAAAACAGCTGCTCCAACTGCTGACGAGGCATCTCCATTTTGCAGAGCCTGCATCACATTTACAAGCGAAGCCGCAGTGGCAGAGTACCTGGTGTTCCATAAATGACACTGTGCACAGGAGGAAAACCATGAAACCTCTCTCACCGCCACCCAAGCACTAAACCCAGCGCAGCAAGATACACAAATCCAAACAAGTGTTTGCACTACTCACTTTTCAAGTCAACGTTTTGTTTTGCTGCTGGCTGGTAAAAGAAATTGCTAAAAACCCTACCTATATCTAAAATATATTTTAGGGTAGCTCAAAAAGTTTCCAGCAGCAGCAAAGCCATTTCCTCTAGATGAGCTTAGCCTAAATAAGCTCAGAGAGAAGATTATGTGATCATGCCCTGGTCAGAGCAAAGACGCAAAGTCTCAGCAATACCAGTTCAGAGTATACTTCACTCATCATTGCTTTGGGGGAATCTATTTCCAGTCAATAAGGAGCTTGCTTCCAAGTCAGGAACTGGAACATAAAAAGGTTATTTTCCTGGAGAAAAGACAAATGCTCCTCCTCATTCCTAAGGAAAACAGATATTCAGGATCACATTTTCTACAGGGTTTGCAGTAAGTTAACAATGACCCTTGGAAGATGAGGCAGGAGCAGCCGTAGGAGGCTGAGAAGCTGAGCCCTGAATTGCTGTTTCCACATTCCTGTACCCACCTCTATCCCGCAGCAGCAGCAGAGGGCCTTTTTCACCATGAACGAAGGGGGAATGAAGCAGGGGAGCCAAGCGAGGGAGGAGGGCGACGTGCTGGGGAGCCAAGCTGGAGATGGGGTCACGAGCTGGGGCTGCAGGGAGGTCAGGGGAGGACACAGAGGCGAAAACAGGCGAAATAGAGAGGAAAAGTCCCGTCGTACCTACAGCCGTGGCAGTCAGCGGCTCCCGTAGGCCCCAGGGGCCTGTTTCGATCCAGCCCTTTCCTCGGGCCACCTATCAGCATCCCGTGTACCACCTCCTGCCCTGCACCTTCCCCCCAGGGCCCTGCAGCTCCTCTGCCCCCCGGGATGGCCCCAGCGTCCTCGGTGGGGGTTCATCCCCTCAGCCTCCCCGGGTTCCCAGCTGCCCCCCCGCTCACAGACCCCTCCCGGGCCTCCTCTCGCACCCCTTATTCCCTCCCTCACCGCCCCTCTCCGCTCCCGCAGCCGCGGCCTCGCGCAGGCGGTGCTGTCCACCCTGGCCCTGCCCCCCGCGCGCCGGCAGCCAATGGGCGCGCGCGGAGGGGCGGGCAGGAGCCAATAGGAAGGCTCGTTAGGCGCGAACAGGGCGGGAACCAATAGGAAGGCGAGTTGGGGCCGAGCGGGAGCCAATAGGAAGGCGCGTTAGGGGCGGGAGGCGGGGCAGAAGCCATTAGGAAGGCGCGTTAGGGGCAGGAGCCAATAGGAAGGAGCGTTACGGGCGAGAGGCGGTGCAGGAGCCAATAGGAAGGCGCGTTAGGGGCGGGAGGCGGTGCAGGAGCCAATAGGAAGGCGCGCTAGGGGCGGGAGGCGGTGCAGGAGCCAATAGGAAGGCGCGTTAGGGGCGGGAGGCATACATATACATATACATATACATATACATATACATATACATATACATATACATATACATATACATATACATATACATATACATATACATATACATATACATATACATATACATATACATATACATATACATATACATAGGTTGGGTTGGTAAGATTAGTTACAACAACTCATTATCTTAATTCTCCTCTTCTTGGTGCATTTCGTGGTGGTAGCGGTCAATAAGGGGAGGAAGGCACACAGTCTTCCTCTTGTTGAACTCTTCAACATCCCTTCTTACTCATGCTCTCAGACTCTCTGGGCCCCTCTTCAAGGCATCTGGTCCTAGCTGGTTCTTCTTATCATTGCACCAGTCCTTGTTATCTGGCTTAATTAGATACAGTCACATTCTTTCCCATTCTTTCTAACTGCAGCCTTGTTAAAATTCCTTATGGAAGCATAAGTATTTAGGCACAGGCTAGCTAAAAGTTTTTAATCAAGCTATATTTTAGTTAACAAATGATCTCTTCTTTCAGTCCAATCCGAACCTGCCCCGGCGCAGCTGAGGCCGTTCCCTCTCCCCATCGCCTCTGACGTGGGCAGAGCCCAGCATCCCCCTCCCCACAACCTTCCAAGGCCGGAGGGGGGGTCACACTGGCTCCTGCTGGAGGCGAGCAAGGGACTCTCTTTTGCACCGTACGGAACCAAAAGCTAAAAAGCATTTTTATGTTCTACATGAAGCTGCAACCCTGACCGCAAACAGTTCCTATTTCCCTCTTGTTCTACCAGGAGGTAGAACTAGCACTAGCTTGCTTTTGTTCCACACTATTTAATTTTCTCTCAGCTCTCCTCAAAAAAAATAACCATTTTGTTGAGCCAATATGCAGACACGCTCACCCACTGCTGTGCGAAGCTTCTCCAGCTGTTGCAGTCAAGTCTGCAACCTTCTTTGGCCTCAGTCCTCTTGCTATCGTCCCCCTCTCAGTGCCTTTGCTGGAACTTTGCCCCAAGGAGGGAGGTGATGCTGAAGATGCTTCAAAGCTGCCCTCTGCACCGATCCCTTCCATGGGGAAAAGTTCTATGATAGGTTTAACCCCGAACTTCAATTATTTCAGCTGAAAGTTGCATATGGGCGTGATTTCAGTATAATGTTATTAGCTTCAGTGTGCTCCGTCAGTACAAAAAGGTAAGAAAATCAAATCTTGTTGCAAAAATTGCAAACGAAGATGCACAGACTGTACCTTCCGCAGGGGAGTTTCAGGCTTGCCCTCCTGCCTCCCAGCTGCCAGAGCTTTATCTCTGACTTTTCAACTCTTAAAGTTTAATGGAATACTGAACTTTCATACTGAACAAGCGGTGATGTAGGTAAATGCTCTAAGTTGGGGGATTTCTTTTAAGCAATTTTTTTGAATTGTCTCTTTCCTCTGATAGGCTTTGGCCTCTGGAATAGTCCCCAGGGTAGGGAGGTAATAGCTCCAGAGGGCTGGGCTCCCAGCAAAATCCAGTTTTGAAGTTCAGCTAGAGCTAGAAAGATCAACTGAGGGCAGTGGACACGGGTGTTTTGTCACAAGAAACAGAGGAAAAGAAAACAAAACCGGCAGAGAAGAAGCAAAACCAGCAATGAAGCACTTTCGTTTCTCATAGAGTTTAATAGCAGGAGGGGGGCAGAGGAGAAAACAGATAACACACTCCAGGTGCTTCAAGCACCATTTCTGCTGCACATTCTGGGACTTAAATGTTCAAGGATTTAAAAGTGATATATCAAATACTGATGTTTTAACCCTGAGCTAAGAAGAAGAGGTGAAGTAAGTCCTTTTCTCTGTTACACTGTGGGAGTCTGCAACCTCAGCAGTCAGCCAGGCTGTCCTGTTGCAGCAAGCTAGAGCGGGGCTTGTGGAACTGGATGGGAAAATTGCTCTCGCTAAAAATTATCCCATGCTAACCCCCTTGCTGCTTTAGTTGTACCATAAATGAACAAAAAAGTACACAGCTAAAAACCAACCAGGACAGAAGGCATTTAACCCTACCTGTCCCAGCATTACTAGAAATTCCAGGAGTACCAGGATAGGTAGATAGTTGCAGAACAGATTTCAGCTCAGTTGAGTTTCCTTCCAACAGGCCCTGGCACATTCCCAAAACAAGCAACTCTTTCACAGTGGCACCCCTAAGATTTCAGCATTATCAGCTGACTAGGGGCAAAGAAAGGATTTACACTATTGGACACGGAGACTTCACAAATGTCCCAGGCAAACGTCCCCCTTTTCCTTGTTACTGATCCTCCAAAGTTGTGCCCAAACTATTCTGTGCCTTAGCAATGGCCCCACAAGATTTTCCTCATGGCTCTCACTTTTCTACATGTCTCAGTAGCTTTTTCCCCCCACATTCAGCCTTTTTTTGTGCTGTTCATTACCTCAAGCCCGAGAGAGAGGTTTGATGAGCCCGTAATCCATGCACCTTGTCAGGCAATCACGTGCTGCATTAATGATGTGCTGCTTCTTGGGGTCGTCCTCCTGCTTGCCGACATATGTCAGGATCTCCAGGAGTTCCGTCTCCACCAGCTTCTTCGCCAGCTCTTTGTCAGAGCTGATTAAGTTGAAGGCGATGACCAGTCCTCGATGCTGTACTTCCATGTTATCATGCAAGCAGAGCCTCTGCAGGATTTCAAGCCACTGGGTGGTCTTCAAGGGAAAGAAAGATCATTAGTATTGACCTGAAGAATACCTCGACCAAGAAGGTGAGTTTGGCAAGGTGTTCCTCAGCAGGAGGAAGCGCAGGGACTCACCTCTTTGTGTCAGGTATAGTTATTTGGTTCTTTAACTAAGGAAACCTGACTCCAAATTTTTGAATCCTGTTTTTACACTACGGTCAGAAGCTTTCATGGCAGTAGCACCACGTGAAGCACATTTCATCTTTAGGCTGCTGAATAGTCTATGTGCAAAGACCGTGGCCAGAGTATTAACACAGCTGAGATGACCAGAAGCAGACCACCCACTCCACACAGTGATATTCCCGAGCCCTCTCCTTTGGCTTAATTAATCATTTTCAGTCTAACAAGCCCCAGGGTCCAACATCAGCATGTGTGCAACACAACAGGGTTCATGAGCTCTCAACCCCAGCTCTTCAGAGACACTTATCTTGCAGGCTCAGAGTTCTCAGGACCTACAGGTCTGTGCAAGAAAGAGAGATGTTTGGGGATCTGTAAAGCCCAGTAAGTTACTGATTGAGCTCTTCTAATTTCTGAGTGGATTTCAGGTTATTTATCAGAAGCTTTAAGGGCCTATAGAATAATATTCTGCCTTCCTAACCACGCTGACAGCTCACAAGCAGGACTTAGCTTGAGAAACGGTTATACAGAAACATTACGGCTCTGAGATGAAGTCGGGTATAAAGGCAGGCTGGTTTTCTCTGTGCAGGGATGGACCAGGAGCACGCACACCAGATCGCAATTTTACTACTAACTTCCTCACTATCAGACTGGTGGTCTACCCTTTCCTTTTGAGAGCCACTTCCATGACTGAGCCAGGCCCCTCCACAGGCACGTCTGCACTGACAAGAATCAGACTTAGGGTCTTACCACTTCAGTCATCTTAGAGCAGAGTTTCTTTTGTGCTGCTGTAAGCATGGCCAGGGCTCCTGCTGCTGCAACCTGGACTTTCTCATCATCCTCACCACACAGTAACACCACCAACTTCAGCCGGTCATTTCCATCAGCCACAAACCGCTCCTGAACCTGAAAAAACACAATGTCATGATATCCGTGGACAACCCATTCCAGACTGCCTCGTAGCAGGGACTCACAAACTGGTGCACGCAGCCAAGTCTGAGATGCCCAGCGAGTTACCTCCTTGTTGACCACCAGGTTGCACATGCACTCCGTGGCTGCCTGTCGAAGTTGGTCGTGGTTCTCAAACATATAATTTTCAATATCTGGCAAGGCTCTCTCTTTGATTATCTTCATCCTGAAGAGCAGTGAGATAAAATGCATCATGGGACAAGCAATAACCTACTCCTAAAATATTAACTACAGACAGGGAAGGCCTTGAAACAATTCAGTGCCTGCAGCACTGGAGCTCATGGTGTGTGGTTTGTTCCCTGTCTAAAGCAGATTAGGTTCATGTCTTTCCTCTTGGAAAACATGCCACTCTCCTCTTTCTGGCTATTTTTATGATCTTTTAGTTCTGAGACCTCTGCAGCTCTGCCAAAGGCAGTTCAAAACTACCAGTCTTCACAGGCCTAGGAGAAAAGCGTTGAACTTAAAGTCGCATTCACTCCTGGGGGAAAAAGGAATGTCAAAAAGCAGTATAACTCACCGGAGTTTATCACTTCTTCCTGCAAAGTTAGTGAGACTTAACAGAGCCTCATAATTCTGGAGGCCATCTCTCTCAGTGTTCAGTAGACTGACAAGGGGCCTCACCACCTCATACACCTAAGAGAAGAAGGAGTGTTACTGCTTTTCCAGCTTGCAGATCTTGGCAATTTTCATTTGCTAAAGAAATTATCAAGACTTTTTTTTTTTTTTTTTAATCTTACCCTCTCCCCTGGGAATGCCATGTCAGGATTGGAGACAGCAGCAATTTTCGCCAGTGCGTGAGACGCCTTTATCTTGCCAACTTCTGTGCCTTCCACAGCCAGAGGTATGAGGGCCTAGTGACACAAGGGAAAGCATTCAATACCTCTTGACAAGACTTAAAGGATGGCTTAAATATACTAAAGTAAGTTAAAAATATCGTAAAGATCTGTCTGATGAAGAAATCATAGAATCATGGAAGGGTTTGGGTTGGAAGGAACATCAAACCCCGTCCAGTTCCAGCTCCCTGCCACAAGCAGGGACACCTCCCACTGGATTGGGGCATCCAAGCCCCATCCAACCTGGCCTTCAACACCTCCAGGCATGGGGCAGACACCACCGCTGTGGGCAATCTGGGCCAGGGCCTCCCCACCCTCACAGCAAAACATCTCTCCCTAAGATCTCATCTCAATCTCCCCTCTCTCAGCTCAAAACCATTCCCTCATGAGCTTCTCATGCTCTGGCACCCCAAGTCCTTCTCCTCAGGGCTGCTCCCAATCCATCCTCCACCAGCCTGTGTTTGTGCTTGGGATTGCCCTGACCATGGGTCTGGGACAGCTCACGCTTTTCTGTCACCTTCCCTCACTGTAGACAAATCGCAGGCTCCAAACACGCATTCACTGCACATCACATTGGGCTGCAAAGCTAAAAGTAATCACCTTTCCACCGCCCTGAGCAACAATGGTCCCGCGGTCCTTGGGGTCTTCACATAAGGCAAGAAAAACCCTGCAGAAGCACATCATCACTTAGTGAAACAGCCACATGGGAAGGGAATAACCCACGTCCCTCATGGAATGGGGCTAAGGTTTGCAGGGTGCCAGATCCACAGGTAAATTCCAGGTGTTTAACTCAGCGCCCACAGCTTCCAGGAGGAAGCAACAAATGGCACAGTAAAATAATTCCAGGCCTGTAAGATGAACTCCTTTTCAGGAGTTCAAAACCAGGACAGAGGACAAGAAATTCAAAATGCAGCCTACTACGGCAGCCCTGTAAGCCTGTTTGAAGATTAGAATGTAGATTTTCATCTCACTGCTTAAGCAAAACCTTGGTTTAAAATCTTCTCCCCATCTCACTTTCATCTTGTCCCAGTAGGCAGAATACAGCACCCCCGAGGCAGGGAGCCAGCCCAGGCGCCCGGCTTGGTGGCACACGGGCTGGCCAGCACTCCGGGCTCCCACAACAGCAATGAAGGCACCTGGCAATAAGCTCCTTGCTCTGGTCCGTCAGGATGGCACTGTCTGCCTTCACCATGCACGCCAAGGCAGAGACGACGCCAGCTTTCAGCAGTCGCTTCACTCGCTTCACAACAAAATCCTTCTTGTCCTGAGGAGAAACATGGGAAGAGTTCAGCCCCTTGGCAGCTGCCATCCTGCTGACTACAGCCACGTCTGGTTGGACAGCAAAGCAAGTTCAGACTCGGACACAGGAGACTCAAGGTCTGTGACAACAAAGGCACCAAGGACAGTCTTCAGATCCAAGCTAGATCCCTGGCTGTAGACAACCTACCTTTGGATGCTCCTCAGGCACATGCTGCTTGGAGAACTTTGCCAGTTGCACCAGCTCTGGGACCAGCTCCTTGGTATCATAGCTGTTGGTACAGTTCACCAATGCAGAAGCCACAGAGTACAGGATAGTCTTGTCGCTTGTCTGCACAGAAAAATAAAAGCCTGGGTGAGGGTGAGGAGAGTGTGGAAAGGAAACAGGTCCCTTAGGACTTCCATCGTGGTGGTTTGCACTAGCTGAATTGTTCTTAGGCTTATCCCCAGATTCACAGCCCATGGCAGGAAAAACTAAAAGTTTTTATGATCAAACAGGCTGTTTGATATTATCAGATGCTGCCAACACCTCAATGCCTTTGGCTTTCACACCGTTGCTGACAGTAAAGGTAAGAGCAACCTCCCTCAGCCTTGGGAGAAGAGCAGGATAATAACCTTGAGGTCTCTCTGTGGCACAGGCAAAACTGCAGTTTTGCCAAACTAGAGGTGAGGGGCTGGGGTCAAAGCTCCTCCTGCCTGGGACACAGCAGTGAGCTAGAGAGCTGGGAGAACTTGATGCTACCAGAGGAATGAGGGAACAAGGTAAACAGATGGACCTTGGCTAATTCAAACATAGCCTGCAGGGCTGGCTCATCTTCAACAAAGTCATCTTTCACATCTGCATCAAAGGTTAGATATGCCATCCCTTCCACAGCCCATTTCCTGGTGCGGGTATCAATGCTGGTGTTGCACAACCACCTGGAAGAGAGGAAAACCAGCCACACTTATCTCAGGAGCCAGGACTAACTTCTCTGGGAGAAGAGGGAGGAAAAACAGATAAAGAGACTGTTTCAGGCCTGAACATGTCCTCAGCTACTCCTCCTAAAGACTGTGGGTGATCTAAATTCTGCAGGGGAAGACAGCCCAGGACAGCTACTCAGCACTGCTTTGGCTTTACCATCACAGTAAACATTGAGACAGTGCTATCCCGTGCCAGCAGCAATAATCACCCACTCAGTCACTTCCTAACTTCACGCTCCTCCTTGTTTAGTCCACCTGGTACCTTCACCTTCAGAAGTTCTTTGTGCATATTTTAGACATCACTTGACGAGGCTGCCCCACTGTGGCCAAAAGGGAGGCACCACGTCTGCTGTCTCACATGGTGAGAGGGGGAGGAAGAAGGTTTATCTGTACAGGCAGGAGGAACATATGGTCGCTTCAGGCACAGCTGAGCTCCAGCTCCTGGCGCAATAGCTCTGGGAGTGCCATCGGCTGCCAGGCAGCCAAGGTAAATGAAGGCAACGTGTGGGCAGGATCTCTTGAGAGAAGAACACACTGTTATTTTGCAAAATATAGGACAACAGAAGAAAAAAGTCAAATCACTCACTTTCGGCACTGCCTGGCTAACTTCTCGGTGGAGCCCTCAGCAAACTGCCGCAGTCCGTAATCTGTACCTCCTGCTGAGCCCAGCTTGCAGAGACCCTGAGGAGGATGAAGAGGATACAGCACTGAGAAAGGTCCACTAACCCTCTAGTGTTGCTGCCCCAAACCAGCCAATTCCCATCTCTGAAGTCTGAAGTCACCTCTAACAAAGAGGAAGCATTCTGATTCCCAGAAGATCGTTCAGCTTGTAGCACAGCAGAGTGGGGTTTTGTGCTCTTATTGGATGTCTTTAATGGAAAATTAATCCGTTCTCCCTTCATAGTTAACTGTAATCCATGTGTTCTCCTGGTCCGCCATCTCCCCCTTCTTTGTGGGGGGAAGCACCATTAACCATTCCCCAGCTGAGGTGAGTGAACCCAACATGTTCCCAGGACCTCCCCCCTTCCCAGGTCCAGGGTTAAGCTGAGTGTGGCAGACGACAGAGGCCTGGACTGCCATCCTTACCACCAGGGCTCGGATTTTGATCTTCTCATTCTTGGTCTTCTTGTAGATCTCCTTCAGGAGTGTTACCCCATTGGAAATGATGAAGGTGGCCCGGCTCAGCTTGGTGGAGGCATGGATGAGGGCTTCCACAGCCACCAGCTGGTCAATCTCCCTCTCGGACCCACACAGGGCAACCATCATCTCCATAACACCCTTCATGCTAAGCAGTTTGTTGCCCAAGTCAAAGGGTCCTTGCAGAACTCCAGACACCATCTGTATGGCATGGAGTGTCTTATCCATGTCCTGTGGGTCAATTTTGCTCCTGCATGGGATAGAGGGAGTCAGCATGTGAAAAAGGAGTTGCTTACAGTTCTCAGTGTCCTCTCTCAGACCGGGAACTACGCTCCACTGCTGAAATATAGAGGTATCTGGGACAGGGCTGAGTCCAAGCTCATGCAGAGGCTGCGATCCTGCAGGTTGGAGCACAATGTGAGCATCTGAGGATCCCAGCTGAAGGATCCAGCAGGATCTCAAGGAAATATTTATCTCCCAGGGCCTCAGTTTGGTTCCTAAAGTGGATCGCAAGTCCCCCATCTCCTTCCCAAGACCCTCCTGTGCCTTGGGCCAGCTCAGCCGCGGTCCGGTCCATCAGCCCTGACTCACTTGATATACTCCTCGCAGATCACCCGGTAGTTGTCACGCTCTGGGTCACAGCGCAGGTCATCGTAGAGTTTATTTAGGAGGACGGAGGCGGTCAGCTGGGTGTTCTCTGTCAGCGGCAGGCAGTCAGGCATCTCGGGAATCTGGCCCACCACTTTCAGTATCTTTTTTAAGCCTGGGAACAACGGAATGACATGGCTGTTAGAGGGGAGAGGTCTGTACAAAACTCCAGGTAGTTTTTGCTGCAGGACACAACCAGCCTGGGCAGCTGTCATTACTTCGCAGCCGAATCACAGAAGCCTTGAACAGAGGTGGCATTCGGATATTTACTGGGGAGAAGCTTCTGCTGGAGAGATTGCGGGTTCACAGCACCAGGCTTTTACCTAGTGCTCATAGTGAGATAAGCAAAACCGCACATCTGATCCATGGCTGGATCAGTTATTTTTGTCAGGAGGCGTTAAAACTCCTGAGCTCCAGGGCTGGAGGCTTTGACTAAAAGCCAGTGACTTTCAAGCGATTCTGGATGTCTCAACCCTCCTGTTGCTGAGGTGTAATGAAATAACTTCCCCCAAACTGATAACACACACAAGCACTGGAATTAGCATAAGAACACACTCCGCAAATTCCTCACCCCCTTCCAGTTTTAGGAATGACGAGTTTAAGGATCTAGCAAGCTCAGAAGGTGCTCATCTCATCCTAAACTAGGCAAATTGTCCAAGCCAAATCCTCCTAACATTAACAAATACATTGGAACAAACCAACCAAAGATATTAAGTCAGTCCTTTAGAAAACAGAAAATCCTTGTTCTCACACACAATTTTTATTTTCTTAATCTTAAAACTCTTTCCTGTGATTAAGTCTGGCTTTCCTTCAGGGTTGCATGCACCAAAAAAAGCCAGAGAGGATTAATTTGCCAGAGAAGATCAGTTGAACGGTATTCTGGCAAGAATACAGAGCTCCACATCTCTCAAATCAGAACAGGCATGGAGGGGAAGGACTCACCATTGTCAATGACGAAGATGGTCCTGCTGTTGTCATGGTCTTTCAGGTCCTGCCTGGGTATATTCTTGTTGAGGAGGTTGAGAGCTCGGTCTCGTCCCTGCCCAGATACTTTCTTACTGACCAGCATATCCAGCAAGCGCATTGTGATCATCCTCAAATCTTTTTTAGTATCTATGCAGAAGCAAGGCAGTAGCAGCCAGTTACAAGAAATTATCTTTGAAAGTTGGTGAACCCAGTGAAAACCATTCAAAGCCATTGCATGGCTGGAACATGGGTCTAAAGTTAACACCATGAAGGTAAGAGCTGTGTGCAGGTTATTATCCTGGACAGCTGAAGGCCTAAAGTCTCCACCTCACCAAAGAACAAAGTATAAGGTGGACATGCCAGGAGCAGAGCCCTTCCTGCTCGCCCCACTTCTCTTCCAGCAAGACTGAAGGACCACCAGGACACATGCCGTTACCTAGCACCACAGCCTCCTCCTTCCCGTGCTGCTCCTCCTTCCCCTGGCCCAGCAAGCAGTCAGTGATGGCCTGCAGGAGGTTGCAGACAGCCAGAGAGATTTCTTCATTGTCTACCGACATCCACATACAAATGTTGTCGATGCCCAGGTAATGGAGAATGGCGGTGGCCTGGCCCGGAGAGGAGAGAGCAGGGCAGCATTAGCAAAACGTACAAGCCCTTCCCTGCAGTGCGTGTTAGAACAGCCAGCTTCAGTTTGTACAAAGAAAGGATTGTCGTGGCTGAATCCCCAGTCAATACAAGACAGAGTTTTGCTTTCCATTCTCATTTTCATTTAAGACAATTCCTAAAATCTAGATTTGCCAGTAACCCAACAGGCTGTTTCCAATGAGGATGTTAAGATGAGCATGGCTGGGTTTGAAAGAAGCTCTCATGCTCGGCTGTTAGCAAAGAGCCTGTTAAGTGCACAAACCCCATCCTGGCTGTGAGCAAACCCAGTGTCCCAGGCGCAAGACAACAGCAGTGAAAGTCTCAAGCACCTCATCACTTACCCGAGCCTTGTGTCCTGTACACATGCCTGAAAGTGTCCTCACAGCTGCCAGGATCAGCTCAGCATCTTTGGTTTCTATCAGCTGCAGCAGCAAGCTGATCCCGTTGTTCTGGAAAATCCTCTCGGCACCTGCTTCTTCCCGTCCCAGGACTATGAGGTTGTTGGCAGCCTGGGTGGGAGACAGGAGAACCAGGAGTCAGCGGCACAGCCTCCGAAACACCTCCGTGCAGCTCCAGGATCTCCCAGTGGGAGCTGTGGCGTGGCCATCTGGGGTGCATGTGGTGGAGAGCTCTGACCCCACCAGACAGTTTCTCCAGGTACCTCTGGGGATCGGCTTTGCTGTGCCCAAGAGAAGTGGTTTCCCGCTTCGAGAGAAACTTGGGGAAGGTGGCAGAAATCAGTCTGAGCAGGAGTCCAGTCTGATCTCACCTTTGGTATTTTGGGAGGTTGCTCCACCTTCCCACAGCACAAGCGGGATTTCTCCTCTCAGTTGTGTCTCTGAGCGCAGTTCACCTCCCAGCTCCTTACCTTGCCCTCCACCCAGGAGAGGTGGGGAAGGGAATGCAGCCGTCTCCTCCTTGGCAGGGCCTCTAACGTTAAACAAAAGCAATTTGTCCTGCCGAGTCCAGGACAGCCCTCACCTTCTCTCGCTTTTCTTTCTCACTGTTTTCATCCAGTAGGATTTCAAACATCTTCTGCACCCTCGAGTCCGTGGAGAACTGAATGCGCAGCTGTGCCAACAGAGAGTGCACAGACCATCAGAGGGAGAAAACTGAGGAGCAATTGTCCTCTACTGCTTCAAGGACACCACAGACAATCTAAGCTGAACAACAAAATGGGTGTCACTTCTCGGAAAGCATCGATTACCCTTATCAGACTCACTGGCCTGGGCAGAGCCAGCCCTGAGCCATCATCTCTGAGACCTCACAGTACCTAGTGATGCAGGGACTTCTTCACAGCACCTGCACAAAGGCAACTAAGTCAATGTGGTGGCTGTCAGATGCAGACCAAAGTTGGTCCAGTTCATTGCCAGAACATCCAGGACCAGCCCAGCCTCAGGAGTGAGCTCCCATGCTTTTTAATTTAACCATTCAACCTGCTCCCCTAGCCTTTACCTTCTCCTGGATGTTGGCCCCCAGCCGCCTCAGGGTCTCCTGGAAGTTCTTGTTGCGGGGTTCAATGGTGGCACATTTCTGAGCATCTTTGAATGCCTGGTCCAATTTCCCCAGTTTTTCCAGAGCTTGGCTGCGCCGATACAAGGCTTTGATATCCGAAGAATTGATGTCAATAGCTGGGAAAGTGAACCAAAACCAGCCATCAGTGTGTTCCTTGGAAATTTTCTATGTAAACCATGATTTGCTTTACAGTGATTACCGCTCCTTGAGACACCGCTAATGTTGTGAGCGACTCAGTACCTGATCAGCACCAATTGCACCAACACACTGAACTGGTGCATCTTCTTTTGAACCTCATCCGATTAAATCCCTTGTGGCCTCAGCATTTGGAATGCAGTGGACATCAAGGAACGAGACCACAGCGTCCCAACAGCAGATGTGAAAGGAACACCCAGAAACATAGCTCTCTCTACTCAAAAAAGCCCCCTCCTTACCTCTAGACGCATCCGAGGCTGCCTTGGCGTATTCCTCCTGTTAAACCAGAAGAGAAGGATGAGTCGTTAGCAGTGGGACAGCAGAGCACGTCCCCCTCATGCACACTGTGACCTCTGCACTACGGTCTGCACCTTACAGAGCTCTCCTGTAACCGTGGAGCAGCCTGGCTGCCAAAAGCTTTTGCTTCCAGTTGATAAAGTGGGACCATTTCTGAGTTGAACATGTACTCAGCCCCATCAGGATTGAAGCAAGGAGGGAGGTTCACAGCTCCTGGACAAGCCCAGGACAAATTTCAGACCAGTTTGCAAACACCCCATTCAATAAATGGACAAACCACGATGTCCACAGCTGGTGAGCACCCTTGGGTGCCTCCCCACCCGTTTCCCCTTGAGCATTGACTCAGGCAAGCTCAGAGCTCTTCTTACCTTTTTGAGGAAACAGGCTGCCCTGTTCCTGTACAGCACCGCCTGCAGCGCCTTGTCCTTGTTCAGCTTTATGGCTTGAGTGTAGCTTTGCACAGCTTTCTCATAGTCGCTGGCCTGAAAATATTTATTGCCCTCCTCTTTCAGCTGGATGGGATCCTCCATCTGGGGAGCTTTAGGAAAAAACATCAATTTGCATCCCATTTCTAGCTGCCTGTATCACTAGGGTTGCCTGCCTAAGCTGCGCTTCACCATGAGGCCAAAGAATAATTAATACACACATTAATAAAAGCACCTTACCAGGCTGAAGAATTTGGAGAATGAAGACTTAAATTGCTCGTCAAGGCTGCGGCTTTTCCTCCAGCAGCTTTTCCCACGGCTATAGATCCTTAGGAGTCAATTAATAAGAGAGAAACACAACAAAAAAAGGAAGAATTAAAGAAGTCTGCCAGCACGGCGGAGGGACTGTGCGGCTCAGGAGAGGGCTCAGCTCCCACTCCAAGTTTGGGCAGGGCCTGGCAGCTCCTGCTGCCCATCAGCGTCACCTGTCACTGCAGGCTGTCCCCTCCTCATCCCTGGGGAGGGCTGCGAGCCAGGGCCCCAGCGGGCAACCCAGCTCAGGGGGGTCCTGCCTGCAAGCAGGCAGCACCTCTCTGCAGCGAGAGGGGATCCTCTCCCACCCACCGGGATGGACACCTGCTCCCCTCTGCCTGCAGCGGCACAGGGGGTGCGGAGCAGGGGTTCACGCCAGAACAGCCCACGGCTGGGACGGGTGTCCCCGCCGCAGCGCTCAGACCCTTTTCCCTTTCTATTTAGGGAAGCGTGAGACAGCTGAGCCTGTGGGCAGGCGGCCCCACGCCAGCAGCTGCAGCAGCGCCCAGCACCTTCCAGAACACGGGGCGGGAAGCTGACTTGCACCCAACACAGCCTCCTCCTCGCAGGCACTCACAAACCCACCCCGCTGGGAATCCCACTGGGAATCCCACTGGGAATCCCGTCGCACCCCATGCCACCAGACATGAGGTCTATTCCAGGTGCTGCCACCTCTCCTTACCCGGTGGCCACCAGGTTCATGACACAAGGTTCACGCTGGCGTGCTGACCCACTGCTGTGATGAGTGCTTGGGTCTCAGTTTGTGCCATACCAGCAGACGGAGCGGCACTGAGCTCCAAAAGAGTCAAGCTTTTCAACCCCTCCTGTCTCCCAGGGTTCAGTCATGGAATCTCTTGGTTGGAAAAGGCCTTTGGGATCCTTCCAACCGTCCCTGCCCGCTACTAAATCATATAGCGACCTTGCAGTACCTGAAGGGGCTACAGGAAAGCTGGAGAGGGGCTATTCATAAAGGCTTGTGGTGATAGGATGAGGGGGAACGGGGATAAACTGGAGAGGGGCAGATTTAGACTGACATTAGGAAGAATTTCTTCACCATGAGAGTGGTGAGACACTGGAACAGGTTGCCCAGGGAAGCTGTGGCTGCCCCATCCCTGGAGGTGTTCCAGGCCAGGTTGGATGGGCCTTGGGCAGCCTGAGCCAGTGGGAGGTGTCCCTGCCCATGGCAGGGGTTGGAACTGGATGGGCTTTAAGGTCCCTTCCAACCCAAACCATTCTATGCTTCTGTGATTCCACACCCCTGAGCACCTCGCCATCCCGGCTCCTGGACCTCTCTAAGGATGGAGCTCCACCACCACCTTGGGGCTCCTCTGTAGGGTCCGGGAGCCCTTTCAATGAAGGAATTTTCCCCGATATCCAACGCGAACCTGCCCTGGCCCAGCTCGAGGCCGTTCCCCCTCATCCCCACCCCTCGTTCCCGGGGAGCAGAGCCCGGCTCCCCCGCGCGGGACGGAGCGAGCAGGCGAACCCTCAGCCGCAGAGCGAACCCCTCACGCTCCTTCCCAGACACCCCAACACCGTTTGAGGGCGAGAACCCCCCCCCAACCCGCTGTGCCCCACCCCCGGGATGGGGAGCGGGGACAGCCGGGAGGGGCGGGACCGGGAGGGGCCGCGCAGCCGCCCCGGGAGCGGGAAGGGAGCGGGAAACGGAGGTGAGGGGAGCGGCGGCCGGGATGGGGCCGGGATACATGGAGGGACGGGGATGGGCATGGTGTGGAGGTGCTGGAGGATGGGGACAGGGGTGGGGATGCTGGAGGGATGGGGACAGGGATGGGGACAGGGGTGGGGATGCTGGAGGGATGGGGACAGGGATGGGGATGCTGGAGGGATGGGGACAGGGCTGCTGGAGGCTGGGATGGGAATGCTGGAGCGATGGGGACAGGGATGGGGATGCTGGAGGAATGGGGATGCTGGACGGATGGCGACAGGGATGGGGATGCTGGAGTTATGGACACAAGGGTGGGGGTGCTGGAGGAATGGGGATGCTGGAGGGAAGGGGACAGGGATGGGGATGCTGGAGGGATGGGGACAAAGATGGGGATGCTGGGGAAATGAGGATGCTGGAGGGATGGATATGCTGGAGGGATGGGAACAGGGATGCTGGAGGCAGGGATGGGGATGCTGGAGGAATGGGGATGGGGATACTGAAGGGATGGGGACAGGAATGGGGATGCTAGAAGGATGGGGATGCTAGAAGGATGGGGATGCTGGAGGGGTGGGGACAGGGATGGGGATGCTGGGGAAATGAGGATGCTGGAGGCTGTTGGGACAGGGATGCTGGAGGGATGGGGACAAGGATGCTGGAGGCAGGGATGGGGATGCTGGAGGCCGTTGGAACAGGGATGCTGGAGGGATGGGAACGGGGATGCTGGAGGCAGGGGTGGGGATGCTGGAGGCAGGGGTGGGGATGCTGGAATCACTTGGAACAGGGATGCTGCAGGGATGGGGACGGGGATGCTGGAGACAGGGATGGGGATGTTTGAGGCAGCTGGGATCGGAATGCACTCACCTGCCGGGCTGCCCCTGGGCAGGAGCTCCTGGCCTAGCTAGAGGTGGATTCAGGGCTGTTTGGCCCTAAAGGGAGGCTGCGCACTCACCATACCCACCCACCCCAGACGCAGCCCAGGCAGCATCTCCCTGTGCGCAGCTCTGGCTGATCCATGCCAGGATCCATGCCATGTCCCACCTCCCTGCAGGTCTCTCCTTTTCTAGGGTGGCCGGGCCATGGTGGTCCTGCGGGCCGGGCTCTGCCCCGGCCTCACTGAGGAGGTGCTCCAGCTGCTCAGGATGAGTGGCATCAGGACAGGTAACAGGGCAGTCGCCGGGGCTTGGGCTGGGGAACACCATCCCCTGCACCTCTGGGGTGGCACCGTACTCCCCTCCCATCTGCCAGCCTGGGCCGTCTGCACTGTGAGAAACATCTCCTGACTTTGTGGCTTTATCCCTCCTGTGTCCTCCTTGCTGAGTGTCTTCTGGGTCCCCCTGGGTGGGTGTGATGGGCCCGGACTTCTCTACAGGAGCAGGAGAATGTTGGGACATGGCAGGGGGCTCTGCAGAGGCTCTCTTGGGAATGACGAACTGTGGCTTTTAGAAGGTATTTCAGGAGACTTTGTGCATTTTTCCTCTGAAAAATGCCTCGGCTCCTGCACTCTGCACCCCGGGCACTGCCTGCTCTTAGCGGGGAAGGAAAAGACTTCAAGTGGATTCTTTACTGGCTCTGCAAAACTGAATGAGGGCCGAGAAAAACACTGTTTTATTCTTGTTAAATGAGATTTATGAGATTCTGTGGGTGCTGGAGTTGTGGATGTTGTCATCCTTGTTTTCCCTATAAGAATTGTTTTTTACCATTTTTTTTTCAAGCAATTACAGACATTATTATTATTGTCTGAAAAATTAATCTTGGAGTGGTTCCTGGGAGCGGAGGTAGGGCCACTGGTTCTGATTCCTGTGGGTTCCTGGGACGCGCAGGACTCCCACATTGTGTCAGTCACTGGCCCCTTGGCTGGCCCCAGCTATTAAATAACACCGGGGAGCTCTTCAGCAAAACACGGAGAATTTTTATCAGCTGCTCTCCCTGATCTGTTTTGCAAGAAAGAATTTATTTTGCAATGGGTGGCAAGAACAACTCCAATACTCCATTTTGTGGGGCATCCTCCTCATCCAGCTGTAGCGTTGGCAGAGGACACAGACGTTTTGCCTCTTGGTGCAGCTAGGTTTTGCCTGAGCTGGTCGTCTCTTTGGTGTTTGTGGTTTGTCCAGATTTGGCTTCCAATTTCTTGTCCCTCATGTTATTTGCAGTGGTGGACTTCGTGTCATCAGACCTGGAGGACATTGCGCAGAAGTGTTCCCTGTCTTACAAGGTAAAGTCCTGATATGTTAACCAGGGATCTCGGAGCTGTTCAGCTCACAGCTTGGATGGGCTTGTCTGGGAGGATTTTCTGCAGGAGATGTTGGCCCTGGGCTTCCTCAGTCCCATTTCCAGACATCTTTCTGCCCACCAGGCACTAGTTGCGGTGAGACGTGTGCTCCTGGCCCAGTTCTCTGCCTTCCCTGCCAATGGAGCAGACCTCTATGAGGAGCTCAAGAGCTCCACGGCCATCCTGCCCACTGGGAGCTCAAGGTGGGTGCATCACCCAGCAAGCCAGCAGGTCTGCCCTGGGTATTCCAACCTTGCTCCCAGGACCACAGCTCTTCTCCAGCTCACGACTGTCCTTTTGTAGCCCTCACGTTGAAGATCTATTGTTGTCCACAGTGTGGGGAGGGAAAGAGCAGAGCCTGAGGCACTTGCCTGCATTTGGGAAGGAAACCCTAGGGACAAATGTCGGGGAGACTTCTCCTTCCTGATGCCTCTAACATTGTGGCTGAGGGAGTGTTCATAATTCTACCTTGTGTCCACCCCGTAGCCTGGACCAGCTGCTGGACTCTGGGCTGTACACGGGGGAAGTAATAGAGCTTATGGGAGCACCGGGCAGTGGGAAGACGCAGGTGAGTGGGGTGGAGGAGAGGGGAGAGGGCAGGTAGGGTGAAGATGTTCCTTCAGGCACATGAAACAGAGGGACCTGGGAGGGTTGGCTGACACCCAGTCCCTGCCTCTCCAGGTGTGCCTGGGTATTGCAGCCAGCATCTCTCTCAGCCTCAAGCAGCACGTCCTGTTTCTTGACTCCACGGGAGGGTTCACTGCCTCTCGTCTCTCCCAGATGCTTCAAGCCCAGACAGAGGACGAGGAAGAGCAGGCAAGTGCTCCTGGTGCTCGTCCTGCTGCTGCTTCTCCGCTCGTGCTGAAGCTGCCTTGGCTCTTGCCTGCAGACCACCCCAGAGGTGGTTTTGTCTGTCCAGCTCTGCCTTTGTCCCCATGGGCTTTTCTGGGTCCAAACTCTTCCTCCTGTGGCTGGGTGGCTGCTATGCTCAGAGGTGTAGACACTGCACTTTGGTTTCACTTGGGGAGGAGAAAACTAGTTGCAGCTGCTTGTGCTGTTTCTCTCTGAGCTCCATCTGCGTTGCTTCCTCCATCAGTGCGATGGGGCAACGGTGTTCATGGGGTGGAGGAATATGTGGGACAAATAACAGTCCCAGTAGCAGCTGGGCAGGAGGAATATGGTGTCTCCTGAAGGAGGTGAGGCTGTTTGTGATGATGCTTTTTGTTGCAGCTGGAGGCTCTGCAGCGAATCCAGGTGGTCCGTGTGTTTGACATCTATGAAGTGCTGAGTGCTTTGCAGGAGCTACGGGATCGCCTCTCCCAGCAGGTGGAAGCGAGGCTCTGGCCCCCTCTCCCTTCCTTGGAGCTGCCAGGAGGGCAGCAGGGCTTGTATGCCCAAGAAGTGACACCAGATCACCTTGTCCTGGGGACATCTGGGCCTCTGTGTAGCTCAGGACCTTCAAAACTTCTGGATTTGTGAATCCACATTGCACATGGTGCCTCCTTTTTTCAGGTCGTGAGCTCCATGGGACCTCTTAAGATTGTGGTGATCGACTCAGTCGCAGCCGTAGTTTACCCGCTGCTGGGCGGCAAGCAGTCAGAGGGTGAGCTGCCTTGTTAGAATGTGTGATGAAGTTGTTGATCTCTCTGCTCAACTCTGGACAACTCAGGGATTGGTGTGTCCATACCACATCCATTGGGTGGGGTTGCCCTGGAATGGGCAGGTGCAATGGGTACGTTGGGCTTGAAAAGATGTCCCTGAACACCAGCACTGGCACTAAATGTAGTATTCGTGCCAATCTAGATGTCGCATGCCTCCAACGTGCACTGCGGGGGTTGATCTGCAAACATCCAAATGCTTTGTCCTCCTCCAGGCTTGGCCATCATGATGCAGCTGGCCGGGGAGCTGAAAACACTGGCGAGGGAGTTCAGCCTTGCTGTTGTGGTGAGTGTTGCTGTGCTTTTTCCTTTGCGGGTCATGTCAAGGAGCCCTGGAGAGGCTTCAGAGCTGTAGGGAGGGTGGATCCTGCTCTCAGCTAAGCGAGAGCAGGACGCCTGAATCCCACAGCGGTCTGCTCCCTGATGTAGCTCTGCTCCTCTGCAGCCCATAGATGTCTTGTTCTAGGCCGAGTCCTCATCCCTGGAGGGATTTAAAGGATGGGTATGTATGGTACTTAGGGACATGGTTTAGTGGTGGAGTGGGCAGTGTTGGATTAAGGGTTGGACTTGATGATCCTAAAGGCCTTTTCCAACCTAGACAATTCTGTGCGCTATGACTTGCTGCCTGCTTTTATTACTGCCCTTGGCCAACAAGGTGTTCTCTTGACTGGACAAGGTGGACTTAAGTACAGGCAGATTGGCAGGTTGGTTGTGTTGAGTTTGGATGTACCACTATTCATTGAAGGGGCTGGCCGGCTTACCCGGTAACCTCTTGCTTAGTTACCTGGGAGGAGCTGCAGGGCATTGTATCATCCAGTAGGGGCTGAGGACTGGAAGAGTCCTGCTCTGGTCTTCCCCAGCTCTTGGCCGCGCAACTGCATTTGCTTTGATGCACCCAAAGAGGTCGCTGGGACCAGAGTTAATGTATTTGGATTAGAAAGGCCATGGCGGTAAATGCTCGTGTCCTGGATCTGGTACTGGAAGGTGTCGAGGCAATCCTGGACTTTGTTCTGGCTGGTGATTGAGTGACAGAGACAGGGTGCCTGGAAGGAGGCTTGGAGGCTCCAAGTTAAGCTTTGCAGGTGGCTCCAGCACCAGGAGTCACTGCAGTTTGCAGATGTGAGTGAGCTCCTACCTGAGTATGTGTGGGACAGTTGTGTGAGCTCCAACTGGAGGGGATGGCATGGGTGTACCAGGAAGGAGAAGAAAAAACTTCACAGAAGTAGCAGACTGGCCGTTATCTCCTGGTGATTTCCCATGTTTCGTCAGACCAGTGGCACTGGCTTTTCCTGGCACTGATAAGCCTGTTTGCGCTGCAGGTGACAAACCAGGTGACAAGGGACAGCAGCACCGGTCTACTGAAGCCAGCCCTTGGCCGCTCCTGGAGTTTCGTGCCCAGCACCCGGGTGCTGCTGGAGAGCAAAGAAGCCACCTGGGAGAAAGCCACCACGCAGCGCATCGCTTCCTTGGCAAAGTCACCCCGGCAGGTGGGGCTCCCTAGGCCAATCCCTCTGGTGGTGGAGCTGAAGCTGTGTGACTTGAACCTGGCTTTGGAGCAGAGGGAAGCTCCTGCTGGGAGCAGGGCAGGATCAGGCCTTGCTGGGTGACCCATTGCAATGGGAGAGGAGCAAATGCTGTGAAAGAGAAGAGCGTCTGTTCCAAACAGCCTAAGCTTGTGTTTATAGGCGTGTTGAATGAGTGGCACCACTTCCAATCCTTCCAAGCACATGTTCCTTGTGCTTGTCTCGCTCTCTTGATTGCATATGGATAGTGAGGGTCTTGCGGAGCTGGCTCAGACACCTGCAGAGGTGACTTTGGTTTGAATCCTGCCTAAATACAGGGCAATGTTTCCTCAGCCTCCTGGCTCCAATCCAAATGGGTCTGGATGTGGTGGTGTGCAGAGCAGCAAAACACATCCTGGGTCTGCTAAATAATAGAGCGTCTGGGGATATCTCGGAGCGAGATGTTCTCCCTTTACTGAATTGCATTCTCTGTGTGTGTTCAGTAGATCCAGTTAAAGTGGGGGCACCAGCAGGAAGAAATCCTCAAGGGGATGTAATTGGGGATTTTTGGCTCTGGATTAGGGTATGGGGCAATGCACAGGTTTGCCTGTAGAGTCCCAGCAGCATGGGTTTAAGCTCCTCTCTTTTTCTCCTGGCAGCCGACAGGGATACAAGTGGAGCTGGATATTGGAAATGGTGATGTGCAGGAGCTGAGCTCAGTGACACCCACACAAGGGCTCTGATGAAGATGGAAAAGCAGATGTCAAGGTCTGAGAGCTGCAAACGGAGCGGGTGAGCACTCTGAAGGTTTTAGAACCTGCCTAGAGCCCCATGGCCCTGAAAAGGACCAACGTGCAGAAGCTCTTTTTCTCTTGTGCTGAGGACAAAATGAGCATGGAGTTCCACAGAGCTCTCCCTTCCTCAGCAGATGCAGCCCGTGGTGCTGGGCTGAGCCGGCAGCACAGCACCCAGGTCCTTTCTGCTGTGGGCTTGTCTTCAGCCAGCAGAGCCAGCCTGGCCGGAGGTGTTGGCTTGGGACCAGCTGGCATGTTCCTGCACAAACCTGTGACTCCTCGTGGCTCCCAGGACTCTGCCCTCCAGTCCCAGAGCTCTGATTGTCCTTGGGCAGCACACAGTGGTCTTGGCTCAGAAATAAAAACAAGGTGTTGCACACTGCTGTGTTTGTTGAGAGCTGGAATTGAAATAATGGCAACTGCTGTTAATTAAAATGTTGAGGTTTAGTTCCTAGGAGGTGAGGTGGGATGTGTTGTGATGAGCAGTGGCATAATTGGATGCTTGGTTTGACCTCCCCAGGGTAGCAGAGAAGTCTGATTTAGCCAGAACCAAGGTGCTAATTTCTGCAGAGTAGTCGCAACCCCACGCAGCCCTGTGTTCCCGCAGGGAAAGGGCAGCTAAAGGCAGGTGTGAATACATATTTTGGTTTCCCAAGAGGCTGTGCCAGGTATCAGTGCAGGATTTTTTTGTTTTGCATATCTGTCAGAGCTGTGCTTTCTGCAAGACCGAGTTCTCGGTGGTCCTGGGGCTGTGTCCCACCTCCTGCACCGTGGCCACCCAGCTGCTGGAGCGCTGTGCGCGTGGCCATGGGAAAGGCTGTGCTCCCAGCACATCCTGCCCAAGGAGGGGAGTGCACCAAAGCAATGGGAGCTGCACCATTAAACAGTTTTCAGTAAAAATAAATATATTTTAAAGTGTGTTTATTTGCGTTTCTGAGCTTTCCCAGCTTGGGAGAGGAGGCTTGGCCCCAGGAATTGCAGCCTGGCTGGGTGGGGGAAGGAAGAGGATGGTTTCCCTCTCTGCTGGAGACAAGCAGAAAATTTAGCTCATTATGCCTCTTGAAGCTATGAATAAAGAGCTGGTACACACAAATTGCAACCTAAACTGTGTGCTGTTCTTTTATGTCTCCGCCTGAGGGTCCTGTAGGGGAAGCAAGTGTCTTGCAAGGGAGCGTGGGGCAGGGCAAGAGCGAGACAGAAACCTCTTTGGTTGTATTTGAACCGAGGAGGCTTTCTCACTGTCTCCTTCCCCTAACTCAGGCAGATGAGAAGGGGAACAGCTTACTTTGAACCCTGCCTCAGTGCAGCATGAGACCAGCCTCAGGAAATGACAGCAGAGACTCTGCTCGTGTGCTTTGTCACTGTGGAGCAGTCATGGGATGGTGAGTCAATGGAGATTGTGCCAGTCGATGGAGAAGAGGCGGAGGAAAGGTGACAACCCGTAGGCTCTGCTTCTCCAGACCTGCCCATCCCAGGCTTCTGGGCACAGCCGTGACCTGGAGTTTTTGTCTCCCTGGCAGTCGGCTCATTGCAGCTGCTGGAATCGATGCCCTCTTTGGAAACAGCTGGATAGGTCGGGAAGGACGGTGTGGTACGGAGTTGGCCACCGAGGTGGGCAGCGTGCGTGTGATGTCTTGTGTTTCTGGCCGTGTTGCAGAGTGCTGGCTGTTGCTTGGTGTGGGGACAGCAGGAGAGTTCAGGCTACAGGAATCCATTACCCTATCTGGAAAAACCTGACTTCCTACTCAAGCTGATTTGCTCTAAATTTGCATAGGAAAATTTGGCTGGAAAGTTTCTGACCTCAATGCTCCCAATGCAGCTGTTCCCTTCCGCTGAGATGGGGGTTCTGTGCCCGGTAAGTCAGGCAGTGGGATGCACACCATGATGTCCCCTCTCCCTGCTTCTCCTGATGCCTCAACCAGCTGGAAAACTGCTGGAAAGGCTTGGAGTGCGCTATAAAACCCTTCCAAGGGCAGAGAGGGTGTCAGCCACCCCGTGCAGTGGGGACATCTGATGGCACTGAGGGTTTGCTGATCCTTGGTGTGTGTAAAACACACGCAGAGGTGTGTGCATGTGTGTCTGTGTGGGGTGCACCTGTCTGTCTTCTTGCCACGCCTCGTGCACCCCACGGGGACCCCCGGAGCACACGGGACCCCCGCCTCGTTGCCAGCGGGGGGTCTCGAACCCGTGACCCTCGGACCCCGCAGCCCAGGCCGCCCGACAGCGACGCTGAGGCCTCCGCGCCCCCAGGGGGCGCCCTCAAGGCCGCGCCAGCGCCGCTCTGCGCTGCTGCTCAGTGCCCGCCGCGCCGGGCAGTTGCCATAGCGCCGCGCGCAGTAGGGGCGGCCGGACCGTGGGGTGCGCGACGGCGGTGAGGGGCGGCGGGGCTGGGAGGGGGCTGGGGAGTGTGGGGGCGTGAGGGGACTGTGGGGTGTGAAACGTCTGGGAGGCAGCGAGAGGCTGTGGGGCGTGAGAGGCTGTTGGGGGTGAGGGGCTGTGGGGTGGGAGGAGGCATGAGGGGATGTGAGGGAGCTGTGGGAGCGCGAGGGGACTGGGGTTGTGAGGGGACTGTGGGGGCTGTGGTGGTGCGAGGGTGCTGTGGGGCAGCGAGGGTTGTGAGTGGACTGTGGGGGGCTGTGGGGCAGCGAGGGTTGTGAGAGGACTGTGGGGGGCTGTGGGGTAGCGAGGGTTGTGAGAGGACTGTGGGGGGCTGTGGGGCAGCGAGGGTTGTGAGGGGACTGTGGTGGCTGTAGTGGTGGGAGGGGGCAGTGAGAGGCTGTGGGGTGTGAGGGAGCTGGCCGAGCTTGAGGGCTGTGGGGGCAGCGAGGGGGGCTGTGGGGCAGCGAGGGGGCTGGCAGGCCTTGGAGACTGTAGGGTAGCGAGGGGGCTGGGAGGCAGTGAGAGGCTGGGGAGCAGTGAGGGGGCTGGGGGCTGTGTGGGGTCTGGGGCAGCAAGGATGGGGCTGGTGGGGGGCTGCAGCCGCTGGGTTTGGTGTTGAGGCGGTGGAGGGAAGGGGCTTCCTTCTGGGAACTCCTGCAGGTTTCTCTGCTGGGCGGCTAGGACAAGGCGCAGCCTGTGTTCTGCTCAGAAAGCAGTGTTCAGAAACTCTGTCCTTTCCTGAATTCTGCTCCCAAAGGCACTGTGAGGTTCTGGGGTTTATCCTGCTCAAAATGCTCTCAGAGTTCTGGGTTAGTGGTAGCCTTTGCTGCACCTCTTTGCTTCGGTTCCAGTCTTTTTGCATTTTATTGTGGCCAGGGCGGTGATTTTGTTCGGCTGGGTGGCACTGTACCCGGGTGATGCTCCTTGGTGGCAAGGACCCATGTTATTTAATGAGGAACCCTGCCCCGCCTCTGCTCAGAATCAGCACACAGCGAAGTGAAAGCTGCACGAGTCCTTTGCCTCAGAAGGCAAAAGGAGTTCAGAAAATAAAAGTACTCAAGTGTTCTTGAGAACATTGTGTTCCTGCGAAGGGGTCAAGGTGTTTCCTGTGGAGAAAGGGTTGGTGTGTCATCAGATCGGCTCCTTACTGGTATTTCAGCATGTGATTGCAGGTTAATAAATGTAAATTCTGCAGGGAGAGTGTGCTCACAGTCCGATCAGAGGCTTTACAGATCAGGGACTTGGCAATCATCTGAGGGTGAACGCGCCTGGCATTGTGACCCTGGGGTAAATAAGTGGTTGCACTCCATCCCTTCTCGTGTTTTCAAACACAGCAAGGATGGCCAGGCTGACGTAGTGACTACAGAGGTAGGCGTAATATTAAAACGTAGGTAGGAATGGTTTGGTTTTGTGGTTCTTTGATTAAGATATGCACAGGGTAATGTATCACTTGCTGAGACATCAAACTTGTTTGTGTGTTTTGTTTGAACTCACTTCCTCCTTGCTGATAAACTGCGTATCTTCTGTGGGTGGCACAGGAGGCTGGGACACTGGGGAACTGTTTCACGGCACTGTGTGGGAACTCCTGGCAATTTTCTGTTCTTTCTAACTCAATTATGGGATCAGTAAAGAGCTTAGACTTACAAAGTGCTTCTTTAGTTCTGCATTTCGTTGGGGTGGGAAATGACAAGTGTATTGTAAGCTGACATTTTTTGTGCATTTACAATGCACTGAGTTGTATTTCAGAACCTTGAAGCTTGTGTTCTTAGATAAGTGGTCATTGAGGCATATACACGATTACATGAAGCAAACAAATGGAGCATTTACCCTTTGTCATAGTTTCCACTGTTACCTCGGTTTTCCAGAGCCAAGAAGTGGAGTACAAAGCTGTGAACTTTAAATGTTGGTTCTTACAAACTGCAGATCCCTGCTTTAACCTACCACTACCTATCAGGTTCTGTGACCTCTGTAACATGTTTTGTGTTCACAGTGATGGGGAGGAGGGCGTCTTATGTTTGTTCCTTGTAAACATGATTGCATTTGGTAGAACCATTGGGTCCACTGAAACAAAACAGCTCACTTTCGCTGTTGTCATGTTTTCCGGTGTTGGCAATTCCCTCCACCTGTGTGAATGGTGTAGTTCCCTGGCTGCAGTGTGCTGTGGCTTGCGTGTCCACGCAGCAGGTAGCAGCTGAACTGTTAGTTCAAAGCTGGTTGCCTGGACATCAGTGTCCATGGGTTAATGCTCCATTGCTTGAGTTTTTACTGAATTTGGCTTATTTTAAAGCCATCATTTAGATATTGTGTTTAATTGTGGGGCAGAAAAAGCAGACTGACTTGCCGTGAGGCTTAGTCTTTCTCATTGGTGAGTACACGTGATTGGACTCTCAGGAGTCAGGACGAGCGCCAAATGCAATACTCTGCAAATAGAGTGCAAAGCAATAGCAGATATGGGTTATACTCTGAGATTGGTCACTGGTTGGATTTATCACTGAAATTTGTCTTCTTTTCTCCAGGCCTTTAGTTTTCTCTTTGCTGTGGTGGACTTCAGTATGGTTCCATGTTGTTTTGCTGTTTGTTTGTTTTTAATTGCATAATTTTCACTTGTTCTGCTGCTTGGTGCCAGAGTTTGTTTGTAACAACTGTGAGAGATTGTAAACTCTTCAATCAGGCTAGAGCATGGTTTGAGATGAATTGCCAGTGCTATATATAGAAGGGTTATTAAAACCTGTGTTTTAGACTTTGAACCAGCTTTTGTGTGGCAGAAGGGTGTGCACAGGCGTTCATGCAGCCCTCTGCCGCAGGGGTGCCTACTCTGACTCACACATGCTGCAGGCAGGCTCAGAGCTGGATGGGCCATGGGGCTGACCCAGCACTGCAGCTTTGTGTCCTCATGCCTAGCCAGGTAAAACACTGTCCTCATCCACTACGCATTGGTTGCACTGTAATACAGGTATGGAAATACAGGTACAGGGTGTTTAGTTAGGTTTAGAATACCTCCTCGTTTCTTATACGAAGAGTGCGTTTTCCTGTGTGCACAGGACATCTCGGAACATCTCTTCTTCATAGTTTTTGATCAGTCCTGAGGGATATAGAGCCTGATCCAAAGATAGGGAACTAGAAAGTACATTAAACCAAGTACCTGGTGCTTAATAAAACACTTTGCTGGCAGCAGGATAATGTGAGATGCATACAGTTGTCTGCATGTGTACGCTGTTTGGACACCACTGTGTGTGAACTGACCAGTAGAAGAGGACCTATAGGTGTGTGGCAGTGAAAACAGAGGAGACTTTGTGCCTCTCTGTAGTCTGAGCTTTCTACAAGCATAGCACGGCTTTAAATCATCTGAGTGCTACCAGCAGCCTAGTGTGGGCTGAATGCTCCAGTATCAATCTGACTTGTGGGGGAAGCTCTGGTCACTGCTATGGTGAGGTCTGCGCTGCTGCAATGACAGTGCTGTTCCTCTGCCTGCACTCTGCATTGACATGCGTTCATATGGCACGAGTGCTTCTCCGGCCCTACCCTGATTGCCTGCTTCCATTGCGAAACCCCAGCCAGGCTCTGGTTCCCCCCAGTAATTCCAGTTGTTAGTCTTGATAGTACCTCTCTTGTCTCTCCCTATATCAAACTTTTCCTCCACTTCCCAGGGACTGTCATTACCAGAAGCCAGAAATTAGTACTTTGAACTTCCCCCAGTGGTGTTCAGGGAGCACAGAACGCTTTGCTGTGATGAGTAAGCGTAATCTCTGCTTCACAGGTGGGAAGAACTACATCACTGCTGAATTAATGTCAGGAACAGAACTCATCTGCATGTCAAGTCTGCTAACCACCTGATGGTATGTCCCTCTGAAGTTGGTTGTTTGGTCCTCAAAGAACATTGCAGGGTTGAAAAATTACAGTTTTATTTAAGAAAGAGTGTGACTGTCAATCAAGAATTGAAATGTATAAATTTCTCCCTTCTTTCTCAGCTGGTTTCCTCTGAATTGACAGACTCTCTATTCCAACCCCTGAAAGCCCTCTTTGACTTTTAAAATTTATGTCCCCATAAGGGACTGCCTTTAAAACGATGTGTTGCGTTCTGAAACACTGTTTATTCTTCTCACAGCCTGTAAAATCGACAAGTTGTTCACATTAATTGCTCTTGAGCAAAATATTAATTAGACTTCTTTCTCTAATGCCCTCTGGCTTCTTTGCCAAATAGTCTTGGAATAGGCATTTCCACATTGTGTTGCGGTGGAGACAAAAATATTAATTGAACATCAGCTTTTTCTATGCTGCCACCTTCTTATTTATATTCAGGAGGTTATGGATATGATCATAAGAATGTACTTAAGAAGCATATGCTTTGAATCTTTTAGTTTAACCTCTACACTGATGTTAAGTGAGATTTTAAACAAGCAAATTTAAAATGCTCTCTTTTGGGAGAGAGTTTGTTGCATAGTAACCTCTGCTGCAGGAGGATGGTTCCCTTGGGCATTGTAGATTCTATATATACACATTGATAATTTCAAATTGCAGTGTCACATGTGGTATCATTGAATCTATGCCACTTACTGTGCACATGAACTTGCATTGTTTTGGCTTGTTCCCCAAGCAAGTCAGAAACGATAATATCGCATCCCCTGGAAGCCTGGATTACAACTGATGTAATGCCACTTTTTGTTGTCAAAATACCTTGCTCGGAAAGCAGTTTCTATGGGCATCAGTGAATTGCTTCCATGTTTCACTTACCAGCTCCTGTGAGTTGTTAGCATTGCTTGGATGAGTAATTTCTTCAGTGCTGTGTTTGAGGATGTACCCCGCAAGGCTGTGTTGTGTGTTGATAAGTTTTCTTCCGTGAACACGTTGATGCTTCTTGGGACTCTGCGAGAGCCACAGTGATCTGGAAAGCATCTGTGCAGTGGTGTTCCCGGGAAGGGAGGGTTGGTAAGGAGCAAGCTACTCCTCTGCTGTGTTATGGTATTAGAATAATCACAGCTGAGCTGGAACTGCAGCTGGGCTGGTGCTCTGTTGCAGTGAGGGATCCCTTCTCCGCAGGATTGCCTTCGAGTTAGTTTTACGTGTATCTTAAAATGGGGCTTTTATTCATCTGGATATAAATATTTCTTTATAGATACTTGTATTTAATAATTTGGAGGGTAAACATGGTTTCCCGAACTGGTTTTAAAAATAACAATTATTAAAAGAAGGGAAAAGAGTCTCTGTTTATGTTAACAAAATAACTTACTGAGTCCTTGAGCCTCTTTCTATATTTGCCCCGTATTCTGGGCTAGCAGCAGAGACAGATAAAATGTCAAGCTTGATAGATTGTTGGAGCTGGTTTTTGGTAGTTAAACAATAATGGAACTGTTGCATGCTTGCAGGGAAACAGTGCTCTCTGTGTGTGGACTTCGTCCTGCAGAAGGTTTCAGTTGTTCCAAAGAAAGGCGATTTCTCCAGTGCAGCTTCTGTGTCTGGTCCCCACGGCTGTTGGAGTCACGGGCTGCCCCAAGGCCGTTGCACAAGCATTGCAAATGAGTTGGGAAACAGTTTATTTTTCAGATTCCAAATAAAGTGTGTATGTCAGAGTCTCTTTTGCCTGTATAATCAAAAAAAAGGAAGAAATGGAAGCTGGTGTTTATATAGAGACTGATTCATGCTCTTGGGGCTCAGAAGGAAGGTTTCTTCCAGTCAGGGCTTGATGCATGCATAATTCATACCTTGTATTTCGCAGACTGAAAGGCGTATCAGTTGTTACATGAGATCACGTATTTCCTCGTTGGCTTCATCAAATCTAGTCTGGCGTTGTGCGTCTTGTGCAAAGGGCTCTCAGGTAAGGGGAGTAAGATCTTGTCTTCTTCGCAGAAGAGAAGTGAGGGAGTTGATGCAGGCATTTAATAAAAATAAAGCCCAAAACCTCAGCCTTTTTTTTGACAAACTTATTATTCTTTCTATTTCTTTTGTTATTTATACCTCCTGCTTCTTGTTACTTGCTTCTCCAACTTGAAGACGGATTGCAGACTGATTTTGCAATGGAAATAACTAAATCAAGAACATCATTCTAAGTGCAGCAGGAGATTCCTGAAAAGAACTGAAATATGTTGCTTGGGTTGTTGCTGGAGCCTCAGAAGTGAATTGCTGTGCCTACAAAGTGCGTGTAGAGTGTGCAGATGGAATTCAAAGCACCAGTAAATGGCTGCCTGTATATAGCAAAATAACACCCTTAAAACCAAAGTACTTGCAGCATTTAATTTTATTTGTTGACGTCTGCCTTTAGAGATACCATAAATCTGCAAACAGCTTTATCTGTTGGTCATGATACCATCTCTGAACTCTTCCCTGGGTAAAATGCATTTAAAGGTTTGCAAAATATGTGTATTTTTGAGATCGTATATAGCATGTTTAATACAGTTTTACCATTTTACTTTGCTTACCTTTTGCTGTGCTAAATGCCATTTGTACCACATTTTCAAACAATGTGTTTGACTGTGTATAAGGAAGACTTTTCGTACAACAGAATGTGGGCCAAACCTCAGCTGAATTCATGAAAGGCTTTATTTTATCTGAGTGAAGTAAGATGATAGTTTTTGGAATGAGTCCTGTCTCTCCGTTGGTGCTTTCCGTGTGGTATTCCACTCAAAACCTCAGTAACTTTGTAAGATATTGCTATGGAGGCCTAAATTGTTTTGTTTTTTTCCTTCTGGATGTGGCTCAGTAGTTTGAGCTGAGGCTGTTATTGCTCTGCCTGGAACAACAGATGCAAGCTTAGGTCTGTAATACAGGATGGTATTTCCTAAGAGTTCCGCTAATCAAAACAAATATGAAGGATATAAACTATTACTTTCTGCTGCATACTTGACTGATCAGCATTAATCCTTGATTATGGAGGAAACAGGCTTAAAATATTTATGGACCTTTGTGAACTTTTAAATAAAGAGGAATTTTTGCAACATCCATGAAAGATTTGAAATCTAAAATACTATTTTCTAACAGCAATCTTATCGCGTGCTGCCTTCTTCAGATATTATTCTTGTCTCAAGGTCCAAGAATGTCTGTCTTTTTTTGGTTTTTTTTTTTTTTTTTTGACAGGGCCACATTTGTCAGTGACACTTCCATATTTTTTTTTTAATTGCCCCATTAAGTAAAAGCAAACTTTTAAAGTAGCATTTTATTCTGAAAATTATTACCATAATTTTCACTGGGAATTGATGAAGAGTTAAAAATCCAACCCTAACAGAAATAGATTAAGAGCTAACAGGACTGGTATTGTCTTTTGCACTTGTGTGAAACAAAGTTGGTTTCAATCATCTTGTCCTTTTTTTTGTATTTATGTGTTTTGGTCCAGTGTTAAATTGTTAGGATGCTCTATAGAGGTGCAAGGAGGTTGTTCACTGTAACCATTTCTTCTCAGAAGTGCTGTGCAGCTGTGAGTGGTTCTCTGCAAGCGTTTAATTCCATTATGAGCACAGTACAGCTTTGAAGAAATGAGAAGTATTGATTCCACTCCCTGGCAGTATTATCTGTACGTTACATACAGAAAACTGAAGCACAAAGTGGCCCAGATGGACAGAGCATCCATAACAGAGCTAGAAACTGAAACAGAAAATCCTCAGCCCCAGTTGTCCATGTTAATTTATCCCATTACTAATCTGAAAGTAATTACCCTGTGGAATTAATTGAACTTCAGGTCTTTTTTTTTTTTTTAGGAATAAAAGGTATGTGATTTTATATGTGTAATAAAAAATAAAGCAGTTTCTGCTGAACTATTGAACTGAGAAGATTGGAACTCGAAATGGAAGGAAGTTCACATTGATGTTACCAGGTTACTTACTGGTGGAAAAGATCATGGTGCAGGGAGCTTCTTAGCTGCAGAAGGCACGTGCGCTTGTGCTGCAATGCCAGAGAAGTTATTGTTTGTTTAGGATCTGAGAAGAGAAGTGAAGATGTTTTGAGGTTTTCTTTTTTGTTAAAGAGCTGTGGGAAAGTACCAGACAGTGCAGCATCTGTTCCCAGCTTCCATGATTGTTGTCATAGTTTTTTTTCTTAATGCTCCAATGCCAGGATTTAGTCTAATCTGAAAATCTTGTCTGTCATTTTACAAAGCAAACAAACCCAGCATGGAACAAAGCACTCCTCTCTGTTACGGAGAGGCAAAAGGAAAATGTGGTGATGGCTGTGTACTGCGGAGGCTTAGGAAAAGCCCCCAACAAACCTAAGGCAAATGAAAAAGCCAAATGAAATAGATTTATTGACTTATGAAACCCAGTGATTTCTAGAGCACTGACTCATGGTATCTGAATGCTTGGACTTGCCAAAAGGCGAGAGTTTAAATGTGACCCTAGTTGGCTTGGGCCATATATGGGAACTGTCCTCTTCCTGAGGAAGGTAGGGATCCAGGAGATAAAGATCCTTAAAGGCGGATTGAAGCTTTCATTACTCAGTATCCTCCGAGTCTCTGAATATCCTGGGGATGTCATCTTTCCTTTGGCCACTTGGTGGCCAAAACTGCCGGACAAGGTCGTTCTTGGGTTTGGTGATGTTTCAGTTTGAATAAAGAGCAGATTTCCATCTGCATTTTTGGGGGGTACTAGTCCTTTATGCTTTGCAGTGACTGAGGCTGGAAGAAGAGAAGCATGGCAGTGAAACAAGGACAGTGCTAAACACCCATTTAGAATCTTACAGCCTGAGAAACAAAAACTGTAGGTGGCTGGAAAGGGACTTGTTTGATCTGTCCCACCAATGTCCTAAGTATTTGTGCTGGTCCTGCTGACAGATGCTGGGTGGTTAGGCCTGAACTCTCCCTCAGTTTTCAGGCTCTTTATCGAGGCTGTGTGTAAGCAGTTTTGAATTTCGAATGCTTCGGTGCTAAACGGTGATTGGCACAAAAATGATAATATTTATAGAGACTTTAAAGTCTGTCTTAAACTTTCACCTGTGCTAACTTACTTCAAATGAGGGTGGGGTGTTTTTCCTTGTCCACAGATGAGGTGACTAAGCCATAAATAAGCCAACCTCCTTTTGATTCTGATAGCTTTTGTTCTTTCAGTAACAAAACCAGGATTCAGGTTTGTCGTTTTTCATTGCTATGTTCAGTATCCTGGACCTTTCTTTAACTGCTGACAAACTCCTCAGTGTTTCTGCAGCCTGAGAACAGAGCCTTTCACACTGTTTCAGATGTGACCTGTGTGCTGGGCTTTGTATATATCTACTGAAGGAGATGATACGCAGCTGCATTTTATTCTATTTCAGCACCTAGTTTGGATTTGAATTCAGATTAATTTGGACTAGGCATAACTTTGAAATGAGTCTGCATTGTTTGTTCTTGTTATGATGTGCCTCAGTTATAGATTCAGGTCATTTCAGTCTAGCCAAATAAAAATGGTGGTTTTTTCGGGCTGCAGTTGCATAAGTTGAAGGCTGCTTACCAGTCTGCACAGATCGTTGTTGAATGCAGTTTTACTGTAGCAGCATCGATCTGAGTGTGTGCTTTTCCACATGTGAATTCCATGGGGTTTAGGTGGATTTTCTACCGACAGCTCTTGAAATGAGAGGACAGGGGGAAGAGTAGATTCTGTGTGTGAGGAATTTTGAGGCAATTCTTGGATTTCTGGGGAAAAAAAAGAAAAAGATTTAGTAGCTTACTGTTTAAAAGAATAAACCTGAAGCTTGCCATTAAAAGAAATTTACAGGATTTCCAGCTGGTGTTGTAGCTTAGCAGCAAGCATTCTTGATTCCAGGTGTCTGGCAGACAGCAATAGTACAGTGTCTTTAGATAAAGTGTTAGTGCCAACTGCAATCCCAGTTTTAGACAAACTTACTATGGTTCTGACTGGTCCTGTTCTATGTCCAGCACAAGCTCGGCTGTTGGCAGAACAGCACTGTGAGGCTCCAGACTGACGATACCTGTCTGTTTTGGGAAGAGCGGTTTTAGAATGCTTCCTCTCTCTGAATCCTTGTGCACTGGGTCGGACAGGGAGTTTCTGTGCACATCTCTGCAGGTTGTGGTGAGATGCCTCCCATTTCCTGTGTCCCTGCCCTGCCTCTGTAGGTGCTTATGGTACCTGCTCAATATTTTTCATGTATTTGAGAACTCTAATTCTTAATTCTGCTCTCTTGTAAGCAGATTTTCCAAGGGCTTACCTTGCAAAATTATTTACTCCACTGTAAACCAGGTTATAGCAGTATAAAAGGGTCTTTGTCTGCATGATGGTTTCCTTCCTACTGTATAAAGAAGTTACTTTGGTGCTTCTCTCAGAATCATCAATAAATTAAGGCAATAGTGTTTCATTGAAGGTGTGTGTAGCTGTCTCTGGGCTCAACTGCTGTGGTCCCCCTTCCAGCTTTCTCTTGCACTGCTTTGCACCCTGCCCCAGCAAGCTCTGATGTTTACTTTCTGCTCTGTGGTAAATAGATGTCACTTCCTTGATTAAAATGCTGGTGCGCAGCCAAATTCTTTTCCTGTGGGCTTGCACTCTCAGAGAAGCAGCGCACCTAGTGAGCGCGCACGGAGTTGAATCTGGTTGTTGCCACGCTCCTTGATCTGGCTCCTGGCTGGATGTATTGGGATGTGCTGTGTCTTCTGCGTTCAGAGGCGTCTGGTGCCCACGCACAGAGGCTTTTGAAGGCATCTCCAAGGTGGAGAGGCACAGATGCAGCTGTGTCACACTGTATTGGAGAGGACCTGAAGATGGATTAGCAGCAGGCACAAGCCGAGCTACTGACTACATACTGCCTGCATCCGATGGGGAAGGTCTAGGCTGTGTACGGGTTGGGGTGCCAGTGTCGGCCTGCTCTGTCCATCGAAAGCCACCAGTGGACCTCAGTATGCAGACATTGTTCAAGGACAACTGCTAGCCTTGATGTGCCTGACGGCATAGGCACTCTTGGATACTCAGAAGCCTGACCGAGACACTGCAGAAACTAAACTGGATTCCTGGTTCTGCCATGCTTGGTGTGGATTGACCCAAATACTCTGCCCTCTGCCTGCCTAGCTGGCCAGTTTCTTGCCTGAAAGTTTTAGACTGATGTCAGAATTGCCAATCCAATTGTTCATGGATGGTTATCTTCCACTTCCATGCTTTTGTAGATGAGCAGGATTGAAGTTCTTCTAAAACAACAGCTGAGCCTTTTGTCAATCTTTTAATTCCCTGGCAATGACACAGAACTACAGCTCCAGCTGAATGCTGAGTTCTGTCTTATTTCATTCTGGTTTGTGCACTCTCTTATGTTTTTCTTCCCAGTATTTGACATATTGCAATGATCCGGAGTGAGTTAGAGGGCTGTATTAGAAAAACAAAGTTTTTGGGATGGGCAGTAGCATTTGTGTGTTCAGTTATTGTGGGTGGCCTTCAGTTTGCAGGGGTCTTTGAAACAGGAAACAGTGACTGTGGACGCTGTTTTCCACTGCTGTGGAGGTTGTGAGTACTTGTTTCACTGTGCAGCTTTCATGGTGTTTAGATTTGCAATCCCTGAGAACAAATTAAAGCATCATGGTTTAAAATAGAAATAACTTCTGAGTGGGACTGATTGCTTGAAAATTAATGTGCTGAAAGAAAAAGAGTAATTTTTTTTTTTTAATGTATGATACCTACGGAATGTGTTTTGATTGCAGTGCAGAGCTAATACAAATGGATGATAAATTATTTCTGCTCATGGTATGCTTCTCCATATATTTATTAAGTGATAATAACCCCCACTAATGCAGGATGAGCGCTGTGGCATGTGAGACAAAGTGTTAGGCTGAGACACTCCATTAATGGTTCAGGCTTCAGTTGGTAAAAACTTGCACTGTCTCTTAATTGGTTCTTGTTTATGCTTATAAATTTAACAACTGCATTGCAGCTTGTCTTCTGACACCAGATTTTGTACACAGGGAGGTTAGACTGATTAGAGTTCTGATGGCCCGAAGGATCTTGTTGTTTTGCTGTGTGGGGACCCTCATGAGTATTTTCTGTGCAGAACAAAGATGTTCCTGGCAAGGCAGTTTGCTGTCCACAGCTGCTGGGGCAGCACAGGAGCTTGCTTTGTATGTCTGAGAGCAGCTACAGATGAGGTGGGAGGAGGGTGGTCAGGGCATCTCCAAAACTTTATGTCAGCACTCAGTGCGAGGATGGTAGGGCCTGGAGAACATAGTGATGATGCTTTAGGACTGTGATTTTCAGTGTTTGATAGAATCAGTGTTTGGTGTCTTTGCTTGCCTTTGTCCACCGCTGTCCTCTTAGCAGCTCGCTGGGGCTCCCTTTTGGTTCTCACTGTTGTGTTATTAGATATCTAGTTGCCACTTCAACTGGAATTTGCACTACAGCATTGTGCTTACCACTTACACTGGGAATTGTTTATCGTGTCATGGATCTGTCGATTTTCACTTAAACGTTACAGTCTGCTGAGCCTGCAGGGCAGAGTTCGTTGGTAAGCTCCCCATTGTGATTTTGAAAGGCATGTGTCCACACAGGGACAGCAGTGACTTTGATGAGCCAAATTCAGCTAGATTTTGAAAGGATTAAAGATGCCACTAAAGCTATGGATACTGGAATTGCACCAAACTGCAAAAGCTTCCCACTGCAAGTACATCAACCCAAAAGACTTCACAGAGCTTATAAAAACCCCACAGGCATTAGTATATGATACTGAGCAACCTTTAGGCCTCCTAACAGCCCCCTTCCCTTGGGAATGTGGATTTTGACAGATGCAGTACTTTAAGAAATGTAAGAAATGAATTGGTGTGTAGCTGAGAGAGGTTTTACTTCCAGGAATTTGTAAAATCAGTGATGGACCTGATTTTTAAGACGTAAAACTAAACCATAATATAGTGTGAATGCAGGAATGCAGAGGAGGGATTTATATTCTGTTTACCAGTAAGTGCTGACACACCGTATGTGCTCAAGAAACTGAGTGCCCAGATGAGCTCAGATTTCTTTGTAGCCTCCCAAACCCAAGTCTGTAGCAGTGTTTCTGGAATACTGCTTCATGGGTGGCCTTAGAAGAGGCAAAACTGTGTGTTTTGCCCTGGACTGTTAGGAGTTAAGTGTATATATATATCATTATTTAGCTTGTAAAAAAAAAAAAAACCACCACACTGAGCTATTGTGAGCTTCTGTTTGCTTTTCCTGATGCACAAAACCCAAAGTCAGTGCATTGTGGCTTACGTGGAATAGAGACAGCCTGTTATAGCAAACTCAATTGTAGAGTCTCGTACAGCCAGCTAGAACAGAAATGCTATCTTCTTTGCTCTGTAATCTCTTAACTCTAAGAAATTCCAGTAATAACTATCCTGTACTTGGCTCTTTCTCACTAGAAGCACACCGTGCTGGACTGGGTGAGAAGTTTGGCAAGTGCTTGTAAGTTAGAGGAATGATCAAAACATACAAATGCACTATCAAAAATGAATTGCTGGTGAAAAATTTAAACACACATTTTATGCTCTGTTCTCACTTTAGCTGACAGATTGTTTCCCATGTCATTTCCAATGTGTGTCTTTCCCACTTACAGGTACTATGTGGGCAAGCTGTTGCAATTGGTTTTGTCTGGATGGCTCACCTGAAGAGATGCAGCCACAGCCGTCGGCGGGAGCCAGAGCCCAAGCTTATTCCAACCCCGGGTACAGCTCCTACCCATCTCCCACAGCCTCTGAGCAGAGCTGCAAAGCCTGTGGGCTGCACTTTGACAGCTCCTCCAGGAAGGTGAGTCGCACACTTCTCTGGCACCACTGGCTCAGGGCAGTGTTCACTTTGACTGCAATCAACCATCCGACTTCCGTTTAATTACAAAAACCCAATTTGAAGAGGATGTGCATTAGAGGCCTCTGATTTGAGGGCATATCACACGGGAAAAGGCAGCTTGCCTTTGCTTCTGTGTCTTTAGTCTCGTTCTTACGCAATTAGCAGATGTAGTTAAAGATGACTGGAAATGTGGTAGTTAACCTTTGACAGATTTGGCTTTCCCAGGCGCTGAAAAAGGAAAGCCCAACTGCTTGCAATCATTTAAAGGAGTATTAATGTGAGCATGAGTTTTTTAATTTGTGTACCAGTTAGTAAATGTCATGCAAAAGCAATCTGACCTCTTAGTAACAGATCAGTAACATTTAAACAATTCTGAAGAGGCTGATGTCTTCAGCCATTGCCCGTTCAGTCAGAGTTCAGAAACATCGCAGCTGTGAAAGCTGCTCAACGCAGAGATGCGGCAGGCAGCTTCTTCTCTGTGCCTTTAAATACCTGATGTTCAGATACAGGCTCAGGAATTGTTTTTCTTTGAAGATGAATCCTAGTTGTGAGCTGATAAGCCAGAGACATGCCTGCTTTTGTTTGATTTCTCAACTGTATCATTTGAAAATTAAGGCACACTCATGTTATTACTGTTAATTGCTTGCCAAAACTTGTTGGATAACACAGCCCTTGCACTGTGCTTGTTTAGCTGATACCTAAACATGCAAGTACTCAAGTCAGGGCTTGTGGCTGGAAGGTCCCTGGACATACAGCGGTTCCCTTTGGAGCCAGGCTGGCAGCCTGCAGAGCACGAGGGAGGCCTCCCCTCGTCAGAGAAAAGCAGAGCTGTTTCCTGTTGGGGGTTTTCCCCTCAGTTCTTCTGGTTGCTCCCCTGTCAGAGATGGGTGACTGAGAGAGGGAAATGTCAGTGGGGTTATTTTCTGTTACTCTGCCTTCATGGGTCATTTCTTACCCTGCTTTGGACACGCTCCCAGCCAGTATTTGCTGCCTCTGCCTTGAAAATTTCCTGAGGAACTGGATTGCTCCTTCAGTCTTAGGCTCAAAAAAATCAGTTACCTACTAATGTTTTTTGTAATGGCCAAGTTAAGAAAAATATCTCAAAACTGGATGGTTTGTGGGAATTGCCCTTCCTATGTTGCTTTCGGATTGCTGACAATCACTTTTGCCTGGCAGCGCCCCAAACAGCAATTCTGAGATGAGGTTTCAAGTTTCCATGACCAGAGATTCTCTCTGTCATAGAAATTTTCATGTCTTTAAATGCCTAGGCAGGAAATGGGGATTCTTTCCACTGACTGTCCTTATAAGTCTGTTACAGGGTGTAAATGAGAAGTCTGTTGGTTATGATTGGAAGGGCTGGCAAGGGGGCTGGCAGGCTGTAAAGGGGATCGGAAGGACATTATGAAAGCAAGTACTATATTTACACCTTTTACAACATGGAAAGATCTTCTTTAAATGGTGAAGTTAAAAATGTTCTTTAATCATCAGAAGCAATTAATAAAATGATATTTTGTCTCTTGAGTTTTATACACGTTGCTTCTCCAACCCTGCATGTGTATTCTTTCTTGCATAGCTCTGAAGGGTCAGGATGTCAGGATTTCACAGAGATGCTTATGGTCTTGGAGACTGGGAATTAACATTTTTAACCAGCACTAAAACCAGTTCGTTCTTCCCTCAGGACTTTTAAAAGAGTGCATAATGTGGCTGTTCTGCTGCTATTCCTATTGGAAAATGTAGAATTTGAATTTCCAAAGTGCTGAACAGTCAAGTTTCTGCACAAGTCAACATGGACTATGAGTGCTTGGAATTTCTGAAAATTGAGCCCTGAGTGATGAGACCAGAACAGTACAAAAAATAAACATTAAATAACAGAACTGAATCTGTACAGTTTTGAAACATCTGGGGCCTAATGTTTCCAAAACTTCCAACACTTTCTGTCTAGCACTGAACTGGCACGTAGCGGGTGAACTGTTTTCAGAATAAGCTGTCTATTTTTGCTCTATAAATAAATGCTGGATTCTTTGATGTCTGTCAGACATTATAAGCCTGGCTGTTTCCTTTTCCTCTTATGGTGAAAAAAAGATTCATTTAGTGATTGCAACAAATTGGAGAAAATAAAAACAAAGGGAGGAGTCACTTGTAGCAAGTATTAAATGTATGAAATAGAGAAATGTTTTAAGTACTTCCCTCCAGTTCTAGAACTTCCTTAGTGCACAGAGCAATATTCAATTGTTTTATAAAGCAGTGCACAGCTGGCTGTAATTTGTTTTAAATCCTGCTGCCTCGTAGATTATCTTCTGATTTGATCTGTGGTTTAAACTGGATGAACAGGTCTATAATAAGGTGCAGAAACCTCCTGTCATTGGAGTGAGTTGTTTAAGGATAGAGGATTTCATTCTGGGTCAATGTAAACAGTGTTGCTCTGTGAGGAATCTAGAGATCTGCTCGTGGAATCACTCTTTTTCCTCACTGGGGAGCACGAGTCACTTTTTGCTAAATCAGGCTTTGACTATGCAGAGGCTGCTGCTTTGGCTTCCACATGGTAGAGGAGCACTGCCTGTGGTGCATATCCCACTGTTGCAGGTCATGGTGAACCAATTTGAGTCTGTTCCCTTCTCTTTACCAGCACATCTGCTTGGACTGTAAGAAGAATTTTTGTACGTCCTGCTCAAACCAGTCCGAGGACCGTCCTCCTCTCTGCCATCTATGCCAGCGTTTCCGAGCCACGGCTTTTCAGCGGGAAGAGTTGATAAAGATGAAGGTGAAGGATCTGCGAGACTATCTGGCACTCCGTGAGATTTCCACAGAGTTGTGTCGTGAAAAGGAGGACCTGGTATTTCTGATTCTTGGCCAGCAGCCTGTAATTACCCAGGAAGATCAGATAAGAACAAATCCATTTAATACTAGTGCCTCTGGACAGCAAGACTTTGTGATTCTCCCACCAACCAGCCTAGCATCTTCTACCTCACATAATGCGTCTCCAGTGTCTACAGATACCATCTCAAGTTCACTAGCTCAGGAACATCACCAGGTACAGTCTCTAGCCAGAAGCAGTTCTTGTAAACTCATTCATCTCTGGTTTTGGATTAGCTCTAAGATGTTGCATGAGGTTTTTCAAGTAGATAATGTGCGAAGAAAGTTTTGTGTTAAAGGTGCCTGCTTAAAAAGCAAGGGGCTCCTGTCCAGATGATATTTCAGTTGCATTTTATACCTGCTCTGCTCAGGTTTATTTTTAACTTTGAAGTGAGAACCTTGCACTTTCTTACAGGATGATTAGGAGAGTAAGCTGAGCTATTTTACACTGCTTTGCTGTGTAGCACCGACTGGTTGTCAGCAGCTTTGTGCTGTTCCCTTTCCACACTAATGGAACTTCATTTGGTGGGCAGTGCTGAATATATTGAACATGCACTCCAAGAACATCGCTACTTTGAGATGTGCTTTCTCTGGTGCTCTGGTCCACGCCTGCCATAGCCACTGGGTGCTGCAGTGACTGGTTCTTGTGGTACTGGATGTCAGTGCTGGCACACAGATCTATCTTGTGTGTGGATGCTGACGACTTTGACAAATGTACCTAGGTGTTAGACGAAATGGTTATTATCATTCATTCATTCATGTGCAAGACAGCAAGCACGGTTTAAAGCAATTTTGAACTGAAACTGATGAGAAAGATTATTGTGAGATGGGTGACGTGTTCAGTGTCTTCTGTGTTTGGATCAATGCCGTTAAGTCTTCAGTTCATGATGAACCCTGCAGTTCTGACAAACCTTGTCAGGGGCATTCGAGCTTAATTATGTTTTATTGACTTTGCTTTGTTTGTCTCTCGACTATCTGGTGTGGGATGTTTACTCAGTGTTTGACATCTGCTCCCAGTGCTATTATGCAGTTAATAGGTGTGTGTGTAGTTCCTGGGTACCAGAGCTGTGAAAGTGTTGATCGCTTCTGCTTCCTCAGCAGATGTACCTGGTCCCGGAGAATGGTTTTCCAGGGAGGACATTTTTACAGGTCATTAAAAGACTTGTAAAATTTTTTAATTCTCTGTTTTTCTGGATATCGACATTCCATTTTTTACCAGCAAATTCAGCTCTGTCTTCTTCTGTTACTGTTTCACGACATGTTTCAGCTTCTTGTCTCTACTTGTGTGACATCCTGCTGCAGTTTGAGCTCTTCCATCATGATTGTTATTCTTTTGCTTTGTACATATGAACAAGTCACCATGTAGATGAGTAGGATGGTAACGTTACAGTGTGCTTTGTCAGCAGGGAAACCTCAGAGGGGAATGGCAGCTCCTGAGGGCAAGTCAGTTACAATTACCCTGCGGCTCCCTTCATCTCACCGAGTGCTCAAAGCAACTGCCCCTTCTTATTCTCCACCTTTGTTGCTGCTGGTCCTTGACTTAGCATCTCCTATTTGTCCAGTCCAGAACGCACTGGAGGAGGTGTTTGTGTCTGGTTACTTTGAAGATGACCTGTAGCCTGCGAGCTGTGTTAGAGGGGTCTTAAACAGAGCCTTGCATTGAGAGCTGCTGTGCTGTCAGAGCTGCGATATCACACCGTGTCGCACTGCAACACATCAGTGGAGGATGGTATAACTACGGTCTTCTCTCCATCCAGCCTCACAAGAGCATCCTGTGGGTTCTTACTGTACAAGTACTCTATCAGGGTTTAAATAAAGCGGGGCTTTAAAGGGTCAGGTACTGCGCTTCAGTTTAAAAAGTTTTACTTGTTTAAAGTTTCTTTGTTTTTACAAGTGCTGCACAAGAAATGTCTTCGGCAGGTGTGCCTCACCTTTACGTTTTGCTGCAGTTGATCCTTCCAGTGGGCATGGTTTCCAGTTCTGAACTGTCGAGCTCATTGCCCTTTGGACACAGAGAGATGCTGTCGGTGAAAGTTTATTTCCTCTTCTAGGCAAATGGTTATGTGCCTCCAAGCCAAGTCGGTATGACAGGAGTTGAGAATGCAGCAGAAGCACCAGCAGAGGAGGAGACACAGGTTTGTGCTTTGGAATGACAAGGAATACTGCGTTTTCTAGGCCATACTTGGCACCACAGGATCATTCCTGCAGAGAGATGGGTGGCAAAAAGGTAGTTTAGACTGACCCGTGGCAGGCTCAGTCAGCCCCTTTCTTTAGCATCATCTTGTCTTCCACATACAGAAATACCTGGTATCACTTGAACACTGTAATAAATACAAATGATTTATTTCTACCCTAGGGCTTGTGTTTCTGATGGAGGAATTCACAGAGTAATCAGTCCTCTGTACATCCAAACATGAGTTCCTGCTAGTGCGCATGTTGAAAGTTGATTTAAGTTGTAGTGCTAGGTGTTCAGGGCAAGCATAATTCTGTCTTTGTTCCCTTTTAGTCTACTGACTCAGAAGATAACCTGGTGCAGGGGAGGAAGGCTTCTCTCTCTGACCTGACAAGCATTGGAGACATCAATGCACTCTCTGTGCGACAACTGAAGGAAATTCTTGCTCGCAACTTTGTCAACTACAAAGGCTGCTGTGAAAAGTGGGAGCTGCTGGAGAGGGTGACTCGTCTCTATAAAGAGAAGGACCTTCAACATCTAGGTAAGAAGCAGGAAACATGTCCTGCTTTGCTTTTATGTTCTGCTTTCATTCTATCATGTACTTTCGACAGAATTTACCCTTTCTTTTAATTACTGCTGCCTGTGCTTAGCCAATATTGGTGACAGTAACACCAAAGGAACTGGCACAAGGGGCTGCTGGAAGTGTAGTTCTAGGAAGCCAAACACTGTGTTGGTTCCAACACTGCCTTAAAAACTGAGGTCACTTTAGATCGTCCCTTATCTTTGTGGAGCATTGGCTGTCATGTAAGCACAGCAAAAAAGAAAGTTTCTTGCTAGTGAACAACCTGTTCTGATCAGAGAATCAGTTCAGTCCTCTGCATGGGGATCAGCACGAAGTAGTTTGGGTTTAGTGACTTGCCTTCAAGGCATTCACCTTCTGTGCAATAGTGATGCTTTAGGAATTTTTTTCCCAGCTTCTTATTTTTGCCAAATAACTCTTTTCTTGTGTTGCAGTTTCTGACACTGATGATCAAACTGGTAAGTGCCATTTTTCATGTTGCTTCACGCAGCTTATTGCTAACAATCTCAGTGGTGGTTGTTTTCATCACACAGAAAATAGCAGACAGAGCCATGCTGGGTCTCGCTGGAATAATTTTCTTCCTAGTAGCTAGTGTAGTGCTGCGTTTTGGATGAGAATGTTGACGATGCACTGATGTTTTAGTGCTTACACTGGTCAAGGATTTGTCAGCTTCTCGTCCTGTGCCAGTGAGAAGCTGGGAGGGGGCACAGCCAGGAGAGCTGTCACAAACTGGCCAAGGGGATATTCCACAGGATCTGATGCCGTGCTCAGTGTCTGAACTGGGAGAGTGGGCTGGGCACCTGCCAGCAGGCACCGTGCATCACTTGTGCTGTACACTCTTTTATAATTTGGTTATGGCTCTTGGCTGTGCCATTAAGCCATCTTTGTCTCAGCCCATGAGTTTTGCCTTTTTTCCCCCCCAGTTCTCTTTCTGATCACGCTGCAGAGCAGTGAGCAAAGGGCTGTGGGGTTGTTCTGGCTGCCTGCTGGGTTAAACCACACCGCTAGTGTAGACACGAGGGGGGATTGTGTAGACCTTCTGTGTGCAGAATCACACACTGAGAGATGGCTCTTCGGTAAAGCCATCTCTCAGACTGCACACAGAGGACAAAGCTTTCCTTGTCTCTTGCAAAGTGGTCTCGTTTCCTCAGGTGGGGCCGGGCTCCCTGGCACGGAGGACAACCTCTGCAAGATCTGCATGGACGCAGCCATCGACTGTGTCCTGCTGGAATGCGGCCACATGGTTACTTGCACCAAGTGTGGGAAGCGGATGAGCGAATGCCCCATATGCAGGCAGTACGTGATAAGGGCTGTCCATGTCTTCAAGTCCTGAGCGTGGGTAAGGAAGACTGGTGATGCCTTAAAGCCTCATCCACTGCTAAAGAAACGGTCAAATCCCTGCGGATAGGTAGGTCAGAGATGAGCACATGGACCCCATTGGAAGCTGGAAGTGAGGGAAGGAGGAAGCCTGGGGAGAATTGCTCTTACTCAAGCCCTGCTCTTCCTGCTGTCGTGCTTTAGACCACAGTGCCTGGACCCTGGGAGCTTCTTGCCAGCAGCAGACACAGGGATCATTGATGCCCTGCATTCTAGAATAACCTGATCCACCAGTGTGGGGACAGACGGATGCTGGGCTTTCCTCCACAAGGATCGGATTCAGAGGCTTTGTATTTTCCCCTGAATATTAAACTAACATGGACTGGGGTCTCAAAGTGACACTTGTTTTGCTGCTTAGGCTGTACACCCAGCAATAACTTTATTTTCAAAGATGAACACTTTACAGTGCTTGTTAATTTTCAGGGGTTTTGTTTTTTTAATTAAATGGTAAATTCTTATGCTTGCAGGACAGGCAGGCTGCCTCCAATTTTCTTATTCAGAATAAGCATAATTCTAGCGTAGTGTCCTTGTGGAAAAATGTATCGTTTTACTTGAAGATGGATTTTGTATTATTTAAAATACAAGGGGTGTAGGACTTTGAAACTCGCAGCCTTACCTTGTGGTGTGGTGGTGGCATTCTGTTTACGTGCCAGCCAGAGGGAGATTCTTGCTTTGACTGTTGCTGGTTCCTTTAACTTCACAGCCTTGCTTACAGTATGTGCCTGCAAGTGTTTTAACACTGACTTGACTTCACTTCATCGAGGAGCTTGAATCTAAGGCTCGAGTTTTTTAGAAGGTTTAGCAAGGAGAACACACAGCTGAAGAGCAGTAAGGATGCCATTGTTTGACAATTATATTTGAGTACAGGTGACTTTCTTTTTAGAGGGGATGTGGAAGAACACAAAGCAGCTCCCTGGAGTCAAAAAGACAAGCAACCATCATTGCAGATGCTACTGTTTACCTGACAGCTTCCCCCCATCCTCCTCTTTGCTCAGTTTTACAGCTCTGTTACATTCGGGCTGCTCATCAAAAGCAATTTATGCTGTGCTCTTTCTGCTTGTGAAGGTGGGCAGGGGATTCAGTGGGCTGACACGTGACAGCCGCAAGCCCTTACAGCTCTCCTCCCCGACAGCGTGTTCATTCAGAAGCCTGGCTAGGGAAAATCCTAACTGGCCTGTTTTTCCCATGGTGCCCTGCAAGCACAGGAACACACACGATGTGTTGAACAGCCTCCTTCATTAAATTCACTGTGAAAATCCACGTTGTCATGTTTTTCAATAAACTCAGGGCTGGGGAAATTTAGGAGGAAGAATTATCATTCCCCTGTGGACAGAGGTTCTTTTGCACGTTGAGGGTTATGCTTATTTTCCACAGCAGATAATCCAGTTGCAGGTGAATGCCTGACACTTTAGGAACGAGAAGATGTTCCCCCCATGACTGTAAAGTTGCTTTCTGAAGGGAGGAGACTTTTTTCTTGCTCCTCCTCCTTACCCCCCCACCTCCGCAAAAGGAAGATCAGAATCTGGAGGAAACCGAATGATGATCCAAAGGAATATAATTATCTGAACTAATAAATGGAAATATTTATGTGCTTTATCTACACTGTACATAGTTTAAATATTATAAAAGTTAATATTCTACTTGAAATGGCACATTATTCTCTATTAAATCCTCTTGGTACTACAATGGTTACAGTTACTAGTTTTGGTACAGAAGTTTGGTTTATAATTTTATAATAAAGTTCAACTGTGATTTAGTTAACCTTGTTTCTGACTGATGCCAACAAGCCAGGAGAAAGCTGACATCCTACAGCTACTTCTGAACTTACAGCTGGAAAGGGCTTGGGTTAGCAGATGCTTAAATATCAATAGAGGCTGAAGGAAACTAGTTAACTGAAACCACAACTTTTTTAGCACTACAGAGGTAGCTTTGTGAAGAAGGGGAGAGTGCACTCTGGCTCCCTGAGATCAAGGGAACCAGTAACTGGTCAGCTCATATTTCCCTTCACAATGGCCATGGCTTACTTAGCCTACTCACAGGGTTCAGCAAATGCGTATCGTAATTTGCCAAAAAAGTAAAAATTAATTCCCATTTCTAAAAGTCATCTTGCTTATTTCATTAATACTCAAGTACTGACAAGAGTTTTAAACAGCTTTGTCAAGAGCTCCTTTCTCAGCTTCTACTTGTTGAAACATGAGTGGCAGAACATGTAAGCAACACATCTGCAAGGAGCAAACACTCCAAGAGGACAGATAATGCTACAGGAGTTGCTGTAACAGAAGCGTACTTGGTGTCCTCATGTGAATATGACACCCGTGGCAGGTGTGGACTGGTGCCAGATACAGACCTGTGCTGAATGTTAAGAGACGGGGAAGAAGAGTTGAGCCCAGGAGAAGGACACAAACTGTAACCACGCAGCAAAGTGTTCCTAGCAATACAGCCAGTAGGTTCCATATATTTGGGGTCTGTTTTCCTCTGTCCAGGCAGAGAGTAACCTTTGGAAAATAAGTCCTGACAGCAAAGGAGAAACTGCTTCAGTTTTATTATTTCTTTTATCTATAAAAATACCCAAACTTTAAAAACCCAAGGAGCCTAAACCAGCACCGACAGCAGTGCAGGGGCCTAAGTTATGAGCAGAAAAATTGATTCAGTAATGACAGTTCCTCAGAGAGTTGTTTTAATTAATTCCATATGGTTGCTGTAGATCTTTGTAACTGCCTCTGGTGGACTCGGGCTTCTTATTTCTCTCCAAGTCTCCACAGAGGAATCTCACCCTTTCTTCCACCTACCTAGTTCTCAGCTGTTGCTTCCAGGGAACTTTTGTGCCAGGACTGGTCAGCTACTCAACAGTGCTAGCACGGGGCTACCAGTCTCCGTTTCCGGATGCATTTCCAGATCCAGTTGGGAGATACACGCTTAGCACCAGGGTTTTCATCAATGTCCCCTATAATATGTGTTGCTGAGGCTGTGTCCAACTCTGACACGAGATCACCATCATATGCAATGAAGTACCGCCGGATTTTGTCAAAGTCCTTCACTGAGGGCGAGAGGTACAGCTTCACCCCAGTGAAGATGTCCAACAGCACCTGCGTAACATAAGAGGGGAGAAGCGTGGGTTGGGCTGCAAAGGACACTGAATTCTTTGAGGCATCAGCAAGTGATTCACAGTTCCCGAGGCTCTTGTTCTAATCCCATGTCAAATAACCATGCTCTTTGGACCTGCCATTAAACCATACACAGTGCAGCCCCCGTACACCTCCTCTGAGAGCCACATGTTAGAGTTGAACAGTGCTTTGGGAAAGTTATTACCGCCCCCTTAGCGATGCTGCTGCTGTGGGCCAGTAAACATGGTCTTAATGTCTTTGTCTTTACAAGCCCAATCTTCTTAGGAAAAGTAGGAGAGTGTAAGACCCTGGGAGAGGACATGCTGTTTGCATCACAATAGCTACTAGAGCTTACCGGGAAATTACAGCTCAGCAGTTCTTAGTGACTCCTACGATCTGCTGCACAACGGGCTAGAAAGGACATTTCCCTCCCTTCACAGCTCCCACCTCTTCAGTATGTGGCACTCGGAGGAGTAGCTGTTCAGCAAAACAAGGCTTTGCAGAGCAGGACATTACTGGTGGGTGAATAGAGTATCCTGGCCTGTAGCATCACAAAGCCAGTTATTTCAGCTCTGCAGCCAGGACAGAGCTGCAGCCGCCCATTTCCTTTATGAGGGGACTTGTTGCTGCTATTTCTGCCTTTATATTTCATTTTAATTTAGGGTGCTGCTATTGGAGAGCTCAGACTGTTCCAGATGGAAGGCCAGTGAACAGACAAATGAAACTGCCTCAGCTTCCTCGGACCCGAGTGGCTGCTGTCCAGTGGACCATACCTTTTTTTCATTGCCATCCATCTCAGATGCTTTTCTCTTCTCCCCTCGTTTCTCCTCTGATTTTTTGGGGGACTCAATGACTGCTTTGCTCTCTAGAAACAAAAATGTCTCATTCATGCTCTGTAGATACTGGTTGTGCATTAAAGTGGTGGGAGAAAGGAGTAAAAGGGAAAAGTCTGTTCCCACCTCAGCCTGAAATATCCATGAATTAGCATGTAACTAGTAAGACACATTTTTCTGCTGTGAATGGTGTGGGGCATCCTCCTGCCCTCATCTCCAGGATGTTGCCATGCAACTCGCCTCCTTGCTGTCACCACACCAGCTTTTTGAGACTGCTTAGACATTGCTACAATTTTCTCCTCAGTGACAAAGCACTGGCCACACCAACGGTCCAAACAGCTTGGCCCATTACCCCTGGCACGCACGTGAAAGCTGCCATGGGACCATCCAGTATCTGACAGAAGGCAGAGACCCAAAGCTGGCCTGCCCCAAATGCAGAGAACACACCCAGAGGCTCCTCACCCCATCTTACCTTCTGGCTTCTGGGCTTTTGCAGGGGACTTGCTTGGGGGTGATTTAATAGCATTGTGTGGTGTGGAAGGCCTGGAATTTCCCTCATTCTCTCCACTGTTCTCTCCACTGCTGCCAACCGTAGACTCCTCCTCTTCCCCAGTAACAACACTGAAGTCAGTCTTCTCTTTGGAGAGCTGGTACAGCTCCTGTCCCCCAAGAAACAAAGCACTGCCTTTAGCTGCAGCAAGACCTCCGGCATTAAACATGAGCTGGAACACATGGTCTCTTCCTTGTTTCCCTCCCGAAGTGTTTGCTCCTGTGCTTGTTCTTCCTGCACCTCTCTGTAGCCATGTTCCCATCAACTTCATTCAAGTTCTCTGTTTTCCACCCAGCTGCCCTACACCTAGGGAAGCCACACAGGGAGGCAGCAAAAGCCACAATCAAATCATCTGCTGCAGAGCAAGACAGACGAGCCCTTCAGAGCATGGGTTCCTAGCCTGCGACATGAGCAACACCCACTGCTCCCTCAGGGAACAGTCTGTCCGAAGAGGATATTTCACCTTTGTCTCCCTACCTGCACAGGGAGCCAGAAAGACCGGGCAGTAGATGGGCTGAGTTACTCCGTGCTTCGATGGCACAACAAGCACTCGTATCTGCTGCCAGCATCCCTACAGGCAGCGGGAAAACAACCCCAACGATAACAAGAGCTCATCCACAGCTGACGGCAGCGAGCCAGCCCACTGCTATCAGCAAAGGAGGCACAGAAGCTGTGTGGGGTGGGTGCAGCCCCAGGGTCCTGGCACAAAGCCACGCCTGCGCCCTGGAGCCACACAGGGTGCGCTTCCCAGATGCTCCCCCAATCTCAGCAACTCGTGGGAGACCAAACGGCCATAAACACAAGAGAATAATGGGCACCTCTTTCACTGTGAAGGCTGTTACGAGAGCTGACACAACCAGTTGCTAGCACAGACTTTCCTGAAAGTGCACCTCACAGCGGCTTAAGGGTCTTTTTGAATAGAGACTGCAGTCAGGACTTCTCATGCATGGCGCACACAAGACATTAACTCACCTTCAGCTGCTGGAGGTTGGTGGCTGTCTTCCAGTCTTTGTCATCTCGAATGCGGGTGCAGCGAGGGAAGCGAATGGAGATCCCATCTGCAGTGTGGGCTTCGGCTTTAGAGAATTCTGCCCCAGTGATCTCCCACACTGGGGCTTTCTAAACACAGGATTGAGGAAGTCACATTACACTCTGTGTTCTCTCATGAACTATCTATCTGATGTGTCTGTGTTCCTGCACCTCTACAAGCACCCTTCCTACCCAGCAGACAGTTCCATTTTCACAAACTGACCTTCTCGGTCACCTACTTTTCTCAGTGAGTCAGAGATCCTTAACTGGCGTACAATGCCAAGTTCTAAATAACTCCTATCAGCCATATGTGGCACAAAGCATACTGAATAATTTCATAAAACATAGCAACTGTTGGGTTGCGGTTGTGCTTCAACCATTTTAAGTCAGACTTTTCATGGCTCAAATTTAAAGCAAGTTCACTTCTGGAAGGGATTTAATGCACAAAAATATTTCCCAGAAGCACTGCAGGTATGACTTCTTCATGAAGCTCTTGGCCTTAAAGCCACCTGCAAGATTCAGAGACAAAAACCTGCACTTAAATTCCTGTTGCAAGTCTGAACACTAATCCTGTAACAAAGACAATGTGTACACTTAAAAAGAAGTGCGGCAGATTGCTGTGTCAGGGCTAGAAATCAGTTAAATAACCATGATAGCGCTTACCTTTGGATCGGGGACAATGAAGTCTGGATAGTAGATTTTGTTAATCTTTAGCCACTTTGGAATTTTACTAGGATCCTATTAATTAAAAGCACAAAACCAAAATGATAGCACTTGTGACCATATATGAACCTATTCCTACAGAAGAGTTACTGTAAGGTGTAGATTAATACATAGGCATTACATTGCCTTTATGTGGGTGAAACTGGCTTCAGCCTGCAGCGCAAGGTGCACTCATCTGCGGCCGTTTCTCTGATCTAGAGCATCACAAGAGTTACGTGTAACACAGCTCCCAATTACTGCCATTCTATATTCAAAATTACAACGCTGTTGCCCCAATTGTGATTCACATAAAACTACACATTTTTTTAAGGTTCTATAACCTTGATGTAAATGGCCTTCAGGTTGTCAAGTAAATATTGAAATTCAGCTCCATTTATTTGTCAAGTCCTGAAAAGTAAGATGCCTCACCTAAATAAGTCTCTCACAAGAAGTGGTAACTCCGACAAGTCAGGTTATCCAGCCAACAAGACAACTCTGACCGGAGCCCCTCTTCTGCAGCCCCATCTAGCGACCGCCTTCCCCCATCGCACTGTGCCACACGTGGTGTTTTTGCTCTGCTCTTCCCATTAAAACTTTGTCTTCACAGGAAACACATGGTGCCTGGCTTCCCACTCAACGTCTGAGTAGAAGCCAACTTGCATGCTGGCTGCACCTACACCTCATTTGTGTCTCTCATTTCACTCTAATTGAGCCTCTCTTCATTCCATGCAGAACATTTCAGTTCTGCATTCCGCCAGCACCTCGGCTGCCGCTCAGCAGGAAGGCAGCTTTTACCAAGTTGTTTGCTGAGCGTTCGGTTGATCACGCTGTGCCAGAGCCCCTCTCACCTTGCTGATCTTCACCATATCCAGCTCTGTTTGCAGACGCGCCAAAGTGGCATCATCATGGCCACCCGAACACTTGGTCACCGTGCACCACTTCTCACTCTTAGGATCATAGCAGCCCATGAGGAAGATGGACATCATCCCACCTGCAGGAGAGGAGAGCAGGGAGGGTCGCATCTTCAACAGGACAAGCCACAGCTTTTCAAAAGAGCAAAGCAATGAACCAAGACACTCTTCCACCTCTGGGAGTCAAAGGGCCTTTGGGCTGTGATGGTTTCAGAGCATCAGCCCCCATATATGAGGCTGAACAATCCCCTACACTCAGCAGGAGCCTAGCCCAAGGCCTAAAGCTTTGCCATGCCAGCTAACCCACAGTGAGCTCACAGCCTGGCACGTGGGCCGCAGCAGTGACTGACTGCTATGTCTCATTCTGGTAGAAGACTGAATGCTACAGGGGGCCTGGAGTGGGAAAAGCCTTGAGAGTTTTCTGAACTGACAGATCTCCAACTTGAGTCAGCTCCAGGGACTTGCCTTTACTGCCTTGTCCATAGAAAGCTCCCAGCACCACCAGGTCTGCTGTGTCAGCCATCGCCCCCTCATTGAGGTAGTCCTTTTTCACTTTCAGCCAGTGCCGCTTCCCTGGTTCATAATGACTCTGTGCAAAACAAGGCGAGAACCCCCAGTCAGAAAGGAGATGGCCTGGTGGACAGTGCTCTCCACGCACAGCCCTTGCTTTTACCGTACAGGAGTACAGCTGTGCTCGGATACATGAGAAACAACCTAGACTGGATGTCACCATCTACAAAACCCAGGCATTTCAAGGATGCTCAGCCCTGTGTGCTTCATCCACAGACCTTGTTATTGGTTACTCCCAGATTCCCAGCACACACCAGGAGAGCATTAAGTGTGAACTTGCCTTTAAGTCTTTCAACACCAGTCCCTCCAGTCCCTCACGGATGACTCGGGTGATCATATCTGACAGATCTGAAGCTTTCTGAAAGGCAAAGAAGCTGTGGTAAGCTCAAGAATGTCAAAGAGCAGCAGTCTTCAGGCGTTGCATTTGGAAAGGTGGTGCATTAAACCCAAAGAAATTACAGAGAGATGAACAGGTAGTTTTATAAAATGTTTTTTCCAAGGAGAGTTCCTCCTTGCTGCACATCCAGAGACTAAGCTGCAAAGACGTCCCAAGAAGAGGAGCACTGGTTACTTAAAAAAATACTCCTCAGAAGTAAGGTAGTCATCCTGGTTCGTATCTCCAGGACATCACATATATGCAAGATCAGATTTGCTTGTCTGTGCCTGCTTACTTCGCTATCCAACTGCCTTGGAAACTACACTCTTTTTTTCTTCCCAAAATGCTTTCTCTGCCCCAAAATGTCCAAGGGTTCTCCACCAATACCAAGGTACTAAAGACATCAGTAACAGTAGAGAAAAATAATGGGACATAGGGCTCGTGCATGACAATCAGAGGAAGAACTGAGCACACTGCTCCCTAGATGCAGTTTTTAGCACTCAGGATGTGTCAGAGCTGCAGGAGTGTGGCACATGAAGTTGCTTGGTTACTGGAAAGCAACCTAGCTCCCTTCAGTCAAACATCAGCCTTCTCTCCACAGCTCAGCACTGCACAGCGCAGACCAGGTTACAACAGGCTCTAGCTCCTCCCAACCACATCAAAATTAAAATGTCTACAAAATCAGTAAGAAGCCAAAAAGAAAGTGCAACTTCAGACTACACTGAAGTGGCTGCAGCAGAGACAAGATGGAAGCACAGGCCCAGCCCTTTTGAACAACGCTGGCTCAAGAAGTCTCATGCACACACCAGAAGCAGAACCACTCTGACAGGCAGGTCACTGCCAAATTTGAAGCCTTCATCATAAAAAGGGCCCTGTGGTAAAGGAGCAGTGAAGTGCCCAGAGTGCAGCCCATGGGATCACCACGCATGCAGTCTAACACTGAACTCACCGTGACGTGCTTCATCTCAGAGAAGAGGATCCGGTTGGGGATTTCAACCATGTTATCGTGGAGAAACTTCCGACGTTCACACAGAGGCCTGAAGCAGGGAATGGATAATTAAGGCCAAGCAAGCACTTTCAACATGAAGTACATTATGTGAACACTGAGAAAAGCCACTTAAATAATTAAATGATTTAGCCTACAGAGTTCCAGAAAGCACAATCAATTCCTACTTTCCTCCATGGAGTAAGTTATAACATAGAAATTTTGTATTAAGAGAACATTTAACATCAGAGGACCTAAGATGAGCTGGGTACTGAACCACATCGAGTTCAGCTGAAATGCAGTCATTCCCTGTATTTTGGAACAGCAGAGCGAGAAGGAGCACCATAGCAGAACTCCTAAGTGCAGCAAGGGTTCTGCCATGCTATCATAACAGCCAGTGTGAGCTGGTCTCCCTGGCAGTGGCACTGTATTGCAACATGTTCACACCAGGAAACTGGTCAGGCTGCTCTCCCAGGGTGCAGGACACATACCTGTCCATCAGGCTGACGTCATTGAAATAGATGCAGTCGAACACAAACAAGCAAACGTTGGCATCTTGGAAAGCAGCTTTCTGAAAGACAATTTTGATTAAAAGAAACTTGTAGTCGTAGCAAGCAGCAATACGGAGTTTTAGAAGAATAATAGAAACAAAAAGAGTGCATTTTAATCTCCATAATATTTTAGAGTTCTAATAAGCTTAGGCTCTTCTAAAAGACAGGAGCATTCTGAGAACTAAGATTTAGACTGAATGTGTCAAAGAACAAACTAAGAAAATATGCTAACTTCCTAACGTTGGGAAAATAATGCCACAAATGTTAACAACTTTGGGCAACGTAATATCCATCGCTTCAGATTAACAGCTACTTTAAACTAAGGCACTTAATAACCTAATTTTCATTTTACTGGCCTCTTCATCACTCCCATTTAGCCTCAACACAAGCACTATGTAACATTCATATGGACTAAACACTCTTTGTACCGCTGTGGTCTTCCAGTCCACCATACATTGCTTGAGTGGCAATATGCAATGACAGAATCACAACATTTCCTAAGGGTTTTTTAGTATTTATCTTAAGCTGAAGTTTTCTTCTTGTCCTGCTAGTGATCAGGTTGATATGAAAACTACTGCATTAGAGCAGTGCCTTGTCATCAGTATCAGCCTTCTCAGGGAACTTCTTTCTTTACCAAGTGCTCTAGTAAGCACCAGATCTCCTAAATTACCCTGCATTAATATGTTGCACGCTTGTGTGTTTGACTCAGCAGAATGACAGCCTCCAAGCATCACAAAGGATCTGTTGTTACTTTTTTACCTTGTGCACACCAAGAGTCCCAAAAGGAAGTGGCTTGCCAGTTTTGTTGTCAATCAGAAGAACTTCTGAATCCAGGATCATACTCTGCCCACCAGGGAAAGCCTGAGGGATGAAGTCCTTAAAATGGGCTACCTTGGGAAGAAATGAAAAGAGGTGGTTATCGGCTGAAGAGATAAGACTCACACTGGTGTAGATATTTCCTCCAGCAGTGTCCCAGGCCTGTGTAGGCACATCTGCCATAGCTTTATTTTCGACTATGGTACAGAGAGCACAGTCTACAAATAAAAAACATTGAGTCTCCAACGAATACAGCCAAGTCACCCGCTGGCATTGAGCCTCCCCACGTGCTGTGCACAAAGAGGACTCTAAGGTTAGCTGTAATTTCAAGCTCCTAGACTGCAATTCTATCAAGTGTTGGTTTTCCAGATTGCAACTATCTACACAAATTAGAAAAAGCCTACAACAGAAGGCATCCTCCTTGCCTACAGAAACTGTTGTGACGTTTGTATTTATAGAGGAGCTGACATGAGAGAAGAGGGAGTTTATAGGCGCTTACTTTGTGAGGGAGGACAGGTTTGAGGCTTCTGCTGAAGTAGCTGAAGTGATCTCCGTTTTTATGGACTTGCACCCGCTCACCATCATATTTGATCTCTGCGTACATGCCGTTCGGGCACTTCTTCATGGCGTACTCAACTGACTTGCAGGCTTCAGCCTTAGAAAGGTGGAGGGAGAAGTTTCAAACAGCTATTTAAAAACAAAGCTAGTCTCACCTAATTTCATGAACAAACTACCAATTCCTTTGTGGATCTTTCTTTCCAGCATCTTTGATAATCAGTCTAAGTCTTCCTTAGTTACTAATTTACTTAGAATCACCTGCATACGTCCAGATAATTATAGCTTCTCAGTGTTTATCTCCTCCAACTACTTCAATATATAACTACTATGCCTTTTGTAGGAGGGCCTTTAGCCCCGAAGTAAATATTTAACTCTGATTCATTCATATTTGCATCTCTAATCCAATTAACCTACACTATTTCCAGACAAAGGATCAACTGACAGCAAACAAAAAAGAAGTCACTTCTTCACTGAAAGCAAGTCAGGATTTTAGCTCCTGCAGTGTCACTCAAGCTGCGAGTACCCAGTCCGTTCAATACTGGCTTCTTAGTAGAGAACACTTTATAAAGAGGCATTAAACACAAAAATCAGCACTGCAGCATCTCTTATCCCATACTACACGCAGTTACTTATTGGTCTACTGATTCTGAAGGCGAGGGTGTCTGACAGTACACAGGAGAATGCCATCCCTTGCTCAGCTGAAGGTCACCCTGCAGGGCAGCCAACATTACCAGCATGGGCTGCACTGGGGTCATCAGGGAGGCCTGCACACTGAGGGTTCGCTTCAGACCCGGCGTCTCCGCAGCCTCCTGCTGGTTCTTCAAGACTCGCTCTACTACATCCTGGAGGTTGCGTGATGCTTTGAATGCCTCGTAAGCATTGGGATCCAAAGCATCCAACCTATAATAAATTGAGAAGAGGAGGGAAACAGATCAATCCCAGGTGTGCTGCTCCTGCCTTATGAGGCTAACGCCCACTTCTGGATTTATCTCACAAGAAAAGGTAAGACTTACACATGCTTAGCTCCAGCATTCATTTTCAAGTCATGCTTAATTAGCCTGATGATGCATTTCAGGTCATTGCCTGTACATCTGAAATGTGAGAGAAGATTCAGAACTAGCAGACATTTACCTGAACTACTTTCCAGCTGAAAAACAGAAACTGATCCAGGCCTTTTAACAAAAGGTCCTTCCCTTCTGTAAGGTTTAAAGTCAATTGAGGACACATTACTACAGGCACGTTACTGAGTTATACATCGCAGAGGCACAAGAGAATATCCAAAAGGCTTTTTAGCATCTCTCTCTTTGGATGCCAGTATTAATTCTGCCTCAGTGTTGATGTACCTTCCAGAATTCAATGCATCAAGAGTAAGTGATAGCAACATCCTCGGCCTGAAATCAACACAAACTAAGCCGGACCAAGAATCTTCAACACATCTAAATGCCCTGAAGGTTTTTCCCAACATACCCAAGACCAGCAACGCATCTAATAGCTAAGTATCGTTAAGGTAGTTCTGCAAGCCACTTCTTTACTGCTGACTGAACAGTGTCGCAACAGGTAAGGATGGAATTTTCTGGCATGAACAGGAGCCATCCACGTTCTCCATTGCTGGCCAGCAGTCAAAGTGTCTTAACCAAACCACCAATTGAGTCTTATGGTGGTAAGTTCAGTCTCTGTGGCTTTTGACTAGATTATCACCTGTTCCAGCTTGCGATACATAGCTAACCACTCTTACAGTAAAGCTTCAGATGCCAATTACTTTTCTTACCTGCGAGTGATGTGTTGCAGCACACTTTGCTGGTCATCCTCCTTGGTAAGCTTTGATAGCTGCATTAGGAATTCATCCACCTCTTGGATGGTCAGGAGACTTTTGGCTGCTGGAGGACAAGACTTGCTTTGTTCAAAGAAGAGGCGTACGGTCTCGGAAACATCTCCCTGTCTCAAAAAACAAAACAAGGGTGTGGATCAGAGCTACGGCTAGAGAACAGGGACACCACCGAGGATTCACCATGGTTCCAGTTAGTGGGGTAGAGCACAGGAATGATGCTGGGATTGCATAAAGAAATTGGAATCAAACATTAGAAAATAGCTGCCGCAACACAGAATAAAGCTTCTCAGCTGTTTGATTTGCAAAAAAACCCAAACCAAACCAAAAAAACATATGCGAGAGTAGCAGCATCATCTCATTGCTCTATTTTTCACCACTGCAGAATCAGAACCTTTGTTTCCTCAGGACAAATCCACTCATAAATCTAAGGATCTGAAACAGTCTAGTGATGTCACTAGAAGGCAGCATATACCAAGGCAATAAACAGAGGTGAAAAAATCAGCTTCATTATCTAATCACCCATTTTCTTACTCTTGGAATGAATCAAAAGCGTGCATAATCAATTACCAACTCCTCTGTGCACAAATTAAATGCACTTGCAATTGTATGAGTGCAGCTTAATTTTTTGAACTAACTTGAGCTCTCAGCCACAGAGCTGTTAATTGAATCACAGGTTTTGATACGTGATGTTACTAAAAAAGTAATATAAAATCAGTTGCACAGGAACATGCAAGACAAAGCAGTTTAGACAAAGCGGATGCAGCCCAACTTGCCTAGATATTTTAGTGTTGCTGTTTAAAGTTTTGAAGGTGAATTCATATCTTGCTTTCTGTTCAAGCATTATTTTCTAAATGTTCCAGATGGCAGAAAATGCTATGAAAACTGCTAAAGCAAAGAAATAAAAAAAAAAAAAAAATCACCAACTCCCACTCCAATAGTCAAGCCAGCGATCTTTCAAACCAGTTAAAAACCATGACAGAATTCCCTACCGCAAGTCTGAACAGTATGAACGAAGAGACTGCAGTCTGTTCTCACCTGTTCCAGGTCCCGGACCATTTCTTCTTGGCTGCAGTTAAAAATCCTACTGAACAGCTTTACAATCTGTTTATCATTCAAGTTGTAAACAATTTTAATGACGCCTGGTAAAAGTAGCTTAATGGTCAGGTACACGTCACCATGAAAGCCATCTGGGAAGAAAGCACAGCCCATTAGAAACCGCCACAATTTATTTTCCTGTAGAGGTTCTGGCTGGAGTGCCTGCTAGCATGATTCCAGGACAGAACCTGCAGCTGAGACTTCCCCGTTCCACCACGCTATCCTGCTTCATACGAGAGTCCTCAGAGGAAACACTCTGAACTGTCCTCCAAATGTGAACTCAGCCTTAAGTTTGGTGGCACCTACAAACCACCCCACAGTCCCAGACTGAGACATCTGTATCTGAATTGGTTATTTAAATAAACAGTTCACCTTGCAAATCTTATCTCCATAGCCCAGAAATCATCACAGTGCACAGCCTGGACTACACAGCAATCAATTTCACCCTTGCTTTTGAAGTAATACTTTGAGGGTGATTTTGAGAGGGCTTCCACATGCTGAGGACACCAAGCAGGAACCATACCTCCTCCAGATCCCTTCTTCAGAAAATCCTGGATGATCTGCGTTTTCACATTATAGCTAGGCTTTTCGGCTACCATGGCACAGAGCTTCCTGAACTCCCGCAGCAAGCAGTCTTTGTGCTTCGGATCACATTTTTTTGCAGATAGGCTGGACTTGTGGGAAGAGCTTGCAGAGCCATCTTCCGAATTCTTTGGCTTGGCTGCACAAAAGACACAAGAAATTGCTTACTGGGCAAACCAGATTTTTAGAAATAATTAAAACTAAACCACCTTCTACAGATAAAAGATCTGAGCAGAGCTAAAATGCCTCTGATGATGATATTAAGAGAGAACGACTTCCCAGTATCAGTTTAAGTTCTACCTGTGAAGCCAGAGAACTTCTTTGGTGATGGAGTGATGAGAGCCAACGGATCTTTTGTGGTCAGTTGTCCTGTGGCAGTGAGCTTAGCCTGGACTATCACTTTTTTCTTCGGAGTACTTCCAGCCTTGGAATTTGCTTCTGTAAAACAGCAAGATTCAAACCAGCAGTCAGAAATCATCTCATACATCCCTCAACGCGTCACGTAAGTTACACTGCAACAAATGAATCTGGAAAGAACTGGAGATGGCGGGGAAAAAATGAACGGGCATGTTTGTCAGATAGCAAAATACTACACAAGTTACTAAAGATCACGAAGAAAAGCTGAAAATGGAAAATAACTAACAGTTCCTCCTGGGATCCATCTGCTTGTGTCGGCACATGGATTAAACCACCTAGACTGTCTCCACAATCAGTTGTGACTAATTAATTGCTGTGGCAAAAGGGTCAACTACATCCCTTTGCTATAAAGCCGAGACACAGACCTCAGCTGCGCAACTCGCTTTGTCACCAGGTCACACTGATACATCAGCAAGGACTCTGTGGAGAGGGCACGGCCTGCGACAGCCCATGGCACACCTGTGATAAAGGTAAAGTAAAAGAGTAACCCAGGCACTGCCTCACGTCTCACCCGAGATGTGCTTGTTGATTAATTCTTTCTCCCCATCTTGTAACTCCTCCCATCCCTCCAGGTCTGTGATGTCTTCGATTTTCTTGGTGGTGGCGCGGGCCTTGTCCAGCTTCTCAAACATGCACTTGACGTGGTACCACTCCTTCATGTCCCCACCGGACTCGGTGAAGGGGTTGGGCACGATCTTCCCGATGCGCACCATTCCCTTCACGATCTTCTCCTTGCACTTCTTGCAGCCGGCCGTGCCGCGCTTGGCGTAATCCACGCAGTACCGCTGCTCGGCCATGCCCGCGGGCAGGCACAGCGCCCGGGGCCGCGCTGAGAGGGCGGGACAGGGGGGCCGCGTGCGGGGCGAGGGCACCGAGCGCCACCCGAGCAGCCGCGCCGCCTGCCAGAGCGCCCGGGCGACCGCGGGCATCCGGCTGCGGGAGGGACACGCTAAGCGCCCGCCTCGAGCTGCGACCCCAACCTGGGGCTGCCCCCCCCCGCTCCCACTCCCACCCTTCCTCTCTGCCAGCCCCTCCGACCCCCCCCCCACCCAGTTCCCACTCCCTTCCTTCTGACCCCCACCCCCGCTCCCTCCCCTTTCTTCTCAACCCCCCGCTCCCACCCCTCCCCCTTCTGCCCCCACCCATTCCCCCTGCCCCCCCCGCTCCCCTCCTCTCTTCTGCTCCCCCCTCCTCTGCTCCCTCTCCTCCCCTCTGATCCCCCTGCTCCCTCCCCTCCGCCCCCTCCCCGCTACTCCCTCCCTTCTGCTCCCTCCTCTCGGCCCCCCCTCCCCTCTGCTCCCCCCCGCTCCCTCCCCTCTGCCTTCACCCTCGGGACTGCCCTCCCCACCCCCAGCCGGCCTCAGCCGCGTCCCGCGCTCACCGCGGCGCTCACGGGCCCGCCATCCCTCCCCTCAGCCTGGGCCAGTCCAGGCCTCAGTGCCGCAGCGATCGGCGCCTGCGCGCACCGCCCCTTCCGCCCAGCCGCGGCGCGCGGAGCGTGCGCTGAGACCGGACCCGTCCCCCGCCCCGCGTCGCGCGCAGCCTCCCTCCGCGCGCCGTTCCCGCCAGCCCCGCGCGCACGCGCCGCGTGCGCCTCTCCACCTCGTGCGCGCCTGAGGCGGCGCGTGCGGCGTCGCGCGCCGTTCTCGCCAGCCCCGCGCGCGCCTCTCCGCCTCGTGCGCGTCTGAGGCGGTGCGTGCGGCGTCGCGCGCCGTTCTCGCCAGCCCCGCGCGCGCCTCTCCACCTCGTGCGCGTCTGAGGCGGCGCGTGCGGCGTCGCGCGCCGTTCCCGCTAGCCCCCGGCGCATGCGCCGTGCGCGCCTCTCTGCCTCGTGCGCCCCTGCGGCGGTGCGTGCGGCGTCGCGCGGCTGGAGCGGCTCCGGCGGCCCCGTTCCGGCCGAGCCGAGGGTCTCCCGCGCCCAGCCCCGTCCCCCCTCGCAGCTCGGCCGTCCCGCAGCGTGGGGCGGAGGCGGCGCCGCGAAGGCTTCACCGGGCGTGTCTGTCCCAGAGCGGCGGGCGGGTGCCCTCTTCTCTACGTGCCGATCGTCAGCGACACGAGCTGCGCTGTCGGCAGCTGTGTGTGAGCGTAACAGCTGCATCTAGTCACAGAACCGGGGCGACGGCCCCGAGGTGAGCGTTTCAGATCAGTACATCTGGCCAAGGAGCTGTGGGTCATCATTTGTAGCCCTGTGCTCAGCTGGACTTTGCTGTCGGACGATGTTCGGTCCGTGATCTTGGAGCAGAGCTATATGCCTTCCTGCCCCGTGTGTCCCAGAAGGTGTGGGAACACTGAAACCAAAGAAAGAAACAGGCTCCCCAACCAGATCCAGCTGGAACATTGAGTCACGAAGAGAATTTGCTACAGAATGTTTCAGGGAGCTCACAAGGGATTTCTCCACTGCTGTAGACTTTATATAGCGGGTGTCCGGGCAGCGCTATGCTGCACTTTTAAAATGCTGGACTGAAAGGCTGTATGTGCTCAACCCCAAGGCCGCACCTTTGACAGGCTCAGATTAAAGGTACGCGTGTGAGTTTAACGGGGTTAAATTTTTAATAATTCATATTGATTTGGAAAAGATGGACCATTGAGAAAATACCCAGCAGTATCTGGTGCAATAGTTTCTGTTAACAGTGATCTCTGACGGGGAGAAAATGAGAGCAGGCTGCTCAGAGAGAGCCTGCAGGGAGCACAGAGCACAGGGCAGTGTTCTTGGCCTCCCCCTGGGTGAGATCGCTCATTTGTTCCGTGTTTGAGCCTGCTGAAAACGATGTGGAGGAAGGATGGACTCCAGGGCTGACACTCCCTGCTGTGCATCGTAAGTAAGGAAGCTGAGCACATTCTCAGTTGCAGGATTTGCTTCCCTATTACCGTTGGGAAGTCAGCAACATGATCTAAGCTCGGCTGTGACTGTAATCGGTGGAGGAGCCTGCAGAGGGCATTTCAGAGGCTTGAGTCAGGCCGAGATGAATTGCCTTCTGGCTTTTTCCAGTCTGGAAGGGGTTTAGATGGCAGCGTGGCCAGGTAAGTGAAGTAGGAGGCCTCCCCTCGGAGAGTCGTGCTGAGGCTGGAGATGGATGGCCTGACCCATGATGAAATGCAGCGTGCGCAGGCAGGTGGCAGAACGCTGCCGGCAGGAAGTGTGAGTTTCAGATTAGTTTCTTCAGTGGGAAATAGACACAATGGACGTTTGGCTGCTTTTGAAAGGTCTGTGAATAGCAGTGGCAAAGCAGGGCCGCTCCTAATTAATTCTAGCTCTCATTCTCTGAAGACTCTTCAGCCTGGAGCATTAATTTTGCTGTTCTTCCACTGCGGCACTAAGGGAATGGGTTAAAAGTTGAAACTGTGCACGTTGTGAGCGTTTTCTGTCTAACAGATCTGAGATGACATTAGGAAGTGATAGGGAAATTTCACCTGGCATGGGACTGAAGGCCCCCGGTTTTGGCCATTGTTCTTAAGTTTTCCACATAAGCACTTTCTTCCCCTGAAGTTGCAGCGTGCATCTACTGTTATTACTTTGAGTGGGAAAGTACATTTGCAAGGGGAGGAATTAAACTTAACTTCATGTTTCACTGTCTTATTTGAGTAGACTCCTCCAGCTCCCACTTTGGCCAAAGATGTACCTGTAAACTGCTGTGACTAGAGCCGTGTATCCAGTGAGTGTCTTTCCACAAAGCTGGAGGATACTTGAGTTCACAGAAATCGGAGAGAAAACTAGGAGACCAATCACTGCTGTTTCTCAAAGGATCCGCAAGGAATCATTGCTGGTGTCTCTCTCGGTAGCTAATACTGGAATTGCTGAGCTGAACCTCTTAACATAATGCTCTCTGTGTATAAGTCAGCAACGACAGGCTAGTCAAGAGGCCCTCGGAAAGTAGAACTCCATTTTAAGTAGTTTATTCCACTAATACAGGGAGGATAATGACCCAAAGTCAGATTTAAAGGTTTAAGCGTGTCCTTGCTTAAGCAAAGCATCCTGGCAGGAGTTAAAATATGCATGAAAGTGAAGTAATGGTTTTGTTTGAGGTTTTTTTTTTTGGTGTTAAGATGCAAAAAACCAATATTAGCTTCATCTTAAAATAGTACACAAAATGGTTCTTAAAAAAAAAGGTTGCTCTTGTCCAGGTCTTCTGGGGATACTTAAAATTGATAGGGTTTTGAACTGAAATTAAAGTTCCGATGCAAGACTTCTTTCAGAGTTACATGCCAGTGAATCCAATCTTCTTGGTATTGAGGAAATGTCCAGAATCTCACTAAAATCAAATAAAAGGAGGGAGATGTTTAGAATTTTAATAACTGCAATGAACAAATCTCTCTCTCTCTCTCTGGCTGCTAAAACAGATACTGCATCTGGACATGTGGTTTATTAAAATACAAGAGATAGGAGAAATTGAGATTATAGAAAACAGACATACATACATGAAATATGTTGGAAAAAAGGGGAAGTGGTGTCAGTTAAATAATGGATCAAGAAGCCATGTAAGGGAGAATATTACTCTCTTGTTTGCATGTGTATTTATTGGTAAGACTGACTTTGTTTGGGCTCTGAAAGGAAAAGATGCTAGAGGCTGGCTGGTGAAATCAAACACGGAGTGAGAGATGGTGGTCTAGTCTGAAAGGACCCGCAGTGCTTTTGGGTTGAGGAGCAGCTTACAAGGCTTGCTGGCTTCTCAGGGTGTGAGAAGTTGAAGCTGGATATAAAAGGAATGACATTTCTTGCAGGCTCTTTCTGGCCCTCAGTTCAGCGGGGAGAGGGGAGAACATTATCTGTTGTCAGTTGACAAATAAGTTTGCTTTTCTTGGTTCGCATTCTCTCCATACAGACGGGAAGGGTGTTTCCTGAAAACATGAGTGGGGATGAACTGTGATCTAAGGTGTAGCACTGAAGATGTGGAGCTCAAAAGAGCAACTGTTCCCTCCTGTTGGACAAATGATCAAGTGTATGTTAGTTGTCCTTTTCTCTCCGTGTTCCCACTCACCGGGGCAGTGCTGGTGATTCTGTGCACATGACACATGAAGCCGTGTAACTCCTCTGCGTCCCTGTTTCCACTGACAAAAAAATGACAGTGAATCTGGTGGTATGTACAGCACTCTTTGGAAGAGATGGGTTTGGGATGTGAATTTTGTCCTTTAATCTGAACAGAGCGAAAGTCTGTCTCTCCCCTTCTCCTTACTGCATCTCAGTTGTCTTTTTGAGAGGAAAATCTTCGCATTGGGTACATTTACATTATGAATATCTCAGTACAGGGAAACAAATGAAAAATTTGTCATTTCTGGTGTAGGTTGCTCAAAGAGTCATTGAACAGCCACAAGAAATTGTGTCAGAGATCTCCAAAGGCATTTAGGAGACACTTATGCCCATTTGCTTTTAATACTAATGAGAAGTGAGTGTCCAAATCACTTGGACGGGTTTTGGAAGGTCTCAGCTAGATTCATGTCTTCCTGGAGGAAATTACATTTGACAGCAGGCTTCTGATGCAGGGAAGATAAGGGCTTTGGGGGCCACTGTTTGAATTCATGGTATTTCGATTCAGAAATCTGCCAAATGTGCAGTATAGACAGATGCTGATATCTATACCTCTGCTCTCCTGTCAGCTAATGTAATATCCTTTATTTTTCTGCTTACTGCGTATGCTGTTAAATTAGATAGACGTATTTGCAAGGTGAATGACAAGTGTAATTGGCTATAAATGCTCCATTTAAAGAGATTGCAAACTATGTTTAAGTTACACCCAAGTGCACCTGTACTTGAGATTCAAAGTCGTTCAGCTCCCACAGCACCTTCATTATAACCATACTTCATCCTCCCACACAAATAGATTCCAAGGAAAATAATTTCTCCCCAAATGTACATCTGCTGCAAATTATAGCAGCATCATTACACATGCAAGTACAGTGAACACAAATCTCATGCTGTATGTTGGTGCTGACGGAAAGCTGACACCTATTTTTGGAAAACAAAGGAAAACTAAAATAAAAGATTGATTTTTTTTTTGTTGTTTGTTTCAGAGCATTTCCAAAATTAATTTGTCATTTCTACATGCTTGGAAAAGATTTTTTCTTCAAAATTTTGATTGAAAATTTTAGCTTTGAATCTTGGAGAATGAGATTGAAACCACAGCTGAATTTTTTTAATTGAACTTGTTGGGTAGTCACTGTTGCTGAAACCTAGAGATCATTTGGATGCCATTCTTTGTGATGTCTATAATTAATTTCAGAAAAACAAGGATATTTTCAAGAAAGGCTATTAAAAGTTTAAAGCTTTTTTTGTCTTGTTTTCTTTTGGAAAGTCTTTAAGGCTTCTGATAAAAAGGCTATTCTTGAATACAAACAGCTTCTTACTGAAACGTTTCTCACTAGTTCTTCTGCAAAGTAATGCTTGTGAGCAGAAAGAAAATGGTGCAATGTAATTAATGGGTACCTTCCTTTCATTGTCCCAGTTGTATCTGTGGCTGGACGTGTTACAGGCTTAGGCGTGCAAAGCACTGCTTATTAACTGTACAGCCAGGAATCTTGTGGGTTTCAAATCTCCCACTTCTCTTCTCTTTCTTCGTTATACTAAGTGGCAGCTGTGTGCCAGTAGAGGACAGAGAGGGCTGAGGCAGTTTTAACTTCTCTATCTGTCTCCGGTAATCTGTGCTCCCTGCTTTCATGCAAAGCAATCCCAGTGCTGCTGCGCACTTTGCTGTGTTCTTTCAAGTCACATCTGTCAAATCTGCACTTGACAGCTGCTCTGTACGGGTGTCATACGCTCAAAGCAAAGACAGCTATGTGAAAGAACCTCCTAAACAAATGCAGTGTAGATTGTGCCATGCTGCCTGTAATGCGGGGCTGAGGTATGGCTGCCTGCAGACCTGATCTCACTCTGATACCAGAGTAGCAATAGTGACAGCTGCTCCATTTTGCCCTGCCAGAGGAGGCCATGGAGTATCTGTAGCTGTACGAAGTATTACCAGTGTTCAGACTTTCCACAGCTGATACCATGTTTTGGAAGGCAGATGGTAATTCAGGTGCAGGGTGAGCTCTGGAGAGCCGTGCCCTTGGCCTCTGATATTCAGCAAGTGTAGAGTTCAGAGTTGTTCTCTGTGAGCTTTGACAGAGCTTCAGGATGCCACCTGATAAGGAGGCTTAGACAAACTTCTGCTTGGAGGGACATTCTGCTGTTTAATGTTACAAGGAACTTTCTTACATTAGTGCTAAACAGCGTCATTTCCATGTGAATCTCTCCCGGAGTAGTAAGCAGCTTTACACATTGCTGTGCCGAGGGCTATATGTGTAATTAGTGACTTGCATGACTCCCAAAAGCTGCAGTCTGAACCTTAATCCAACCTTCCTGTTGATCACCATGCCGCATCTCTCAACTGCAATTCTTAGAGCCAATTCCACATTGGAGCTGGCTTTCATTAGGGAGACATAATGTTAAAAAAAATATTAAACTGATCCTCATTAGAAACTGGAGACATAAAAGTCTCGAGAGGCAGATTGTGACTGCCACCGCAGAGCTGTTTATGCAGCTGTTTATGCGGAGAATAGCTCTCCAGGGATAGGCTATTTGCTGCTGCTTCTGCTCCAAAGACCCTGCGCCTAGGTTCTGGTGCTGGATCCGGAGGGCTGGGGTCCTGCCTGAGCAGTGTGATTCCCAATGACTGCTAATTGCCTCCCTCCCTCTCCTGAGAGTGGGTGAGTTGTCAAAGTACCTCTGTCTCAGTTGCAGTGACTGGGGAATGGAAAGGGAGTAAAAAAAAGCAAAAGCAAATGCAAAACCTCTGACCCATTTGCAGATGTTGCTTTTGGGGTTATTTGATTTTGTATATCCTCAGAGCACATTGGAGGATGCAGGTTTATTGCTGCCTGGGATATCTTAACCCTTCACTTTCAAGGAAATGCAACTACTTTTTCTTTCTGAAGGGTTTTGCAGATAACTTAAGATGAACTGGGGAGCTGCCATTTGGCTTCCATGTATCTCCAGCCAAATAACTGCACATTTCCTTTGTGCTGCCAGAACTACCAGGTCTTTCTCTGCAGGGCTGCTGCCCAGAAAATTGGGTCCCAGCCTGCACTGACGCGTGGGGACTAAGCTATCCTGGGTAAAGGGGCTTTGCTGAATGAATGAGGATCCTGTTGACCCCTTTCTCTATACTGCTGAGGCCTGTCAGTAAAATCTAGCCTTGGCCTGTTCCTCTTGTCTTCTCATCCCATTCCTTTCTGGCTCCTGGTTTTCCCCTTTCATTATTCCAGGTCTCGAATCTCAGTAAAATAAACATCAGTGAGTGAAAACACCAGCACATTGAAGCAGGTACATTTAAAACAACATTTTAAAAGCTTCTCCATCTTGGTTATCATCTGTTGTGGGTATTTTGGAGAAAGCCAGTTTGCTTGCAGTTACACTGTTACCTTTACACACAAGGTCCCCTTAATTGTCTAAGCAGATACCTACAGTGTTGGAAGCACCCACCTGCTGCAGATGACACCCAATTAACCGGCTTTACGCTGTTATAAAACCCCCAAGCAGCAGCTCTGCTGGTTCTTTGCCTGGGGAGAGGAGGAGATGTGTGGGCTGCAGTGAGGCTCAGCGCTAGGAGTTTTATCTCTCTTCTTTCTGAAGACTCCTTCCCCTTATGATAGGAGGTGCTGTGCTGAATAACACGATTTGAAAACAATGTCTGTCTGATCAGTGGATTGTCTTTAAGCCAGGTCTAACTGCCTTATTCTTTTTCTCCTCTCTTTCAGCAGTATTTTTAGACTACTCAGTGAGTCTGTGATGTGACAGGACCCCTTAAAAGCTCTGGGGAGCTTGGCTTGTGGAGCCTAAAAGGAAGGAGTATAGGATTTGTCTTGTAAAGAGGCTGGCAGCTATTCTTAAGGTGTTTAGATCTAATCCATACTAATGAGAGAGCTTCTTAATTAACTGAATTGCAACATTTCTTAACTGCTGTCTTCTTTTGAAAACCTGTGTATTAAATTACTATGAGACAATAGTTTTTAAAAGGCATTCTCCTAACCTTAGTTTCTTTGCTAAATTGGATGACTCTAGTGAAGTGTCTCTTGGAAACAAATCTTTTTTAAACCTGCACTCTATTCTTCTTAACCTTTCTGCCCTAAACAATTTCTGAGACAAGATAAATACCAGCCTGTGAAGATCATAGCTACATATATTCTACTTAAACATTCACTTGGCTGATAGCCTGGAATACGTCACTTTTGAGGGTTACACAGCTTCTCAGACTGTAGATGAGACCTCATTATGCAATGTGTGAGGAGAGTTGTTACTGTAAGTGAGTCGCCCAGGTGTAGTGGCTGTATTCACTACATAGACAGTACACGCACTGAAGCTACCCTGCTGTCGAACCTTTTTACCTGAAAGTTGACACAACCAGGTTAACCTCCCTCCCGTGGGAACCTTCCACACTTTGCCCTGTTTTTGCTAATTTAGAGCTCTAACATTTTGCTAGAAAATGTAGGAAAGGAAGGTTTCTACCTCCTGTAAGGATCATGTCCTTGCTGTGCGATGCTTTGAGTTGCTGGTACTAACTTAAATATGGCCTGGGCTAATATAATTGTGGAGAAGCAGCCAAGTTATTGACAGAACTTAGAAATCAGAGTCTTCCAATGTGACTGTCGGATGTCCCCATGGCTCCTCAGCGCCAAAGGACAGCGTGCCTAAACACACGAGGTGAATGATCCTGCCTTTGTGCTGCTGTGGGGTAACTAGGAAGGCTGTTTCTCTAGATGTGTGTTGCTTAGAGTGAGCTCTACCTCCCAGCGTACTCTCCCAATACAGATGAACCAGGTTGGGGAATTTTCTTCTCCTTTAGGAGTACTCTGAGCTGAAACTTTGTTTTGATCCTTCTTGACAGCTAAAACCCTCTTATGATCTGTCAGCAAAGGCTGATGTGAAAATTGATGGAAAGTAATAGGTCCAGGAAAATGAACCAAAAGCAATTGCTTCCTTTATTAATTAATTAATCTTACTAGCTTTTTTGTTTTGCTGATAGAAGGTTACCCCTTAAAGGCAGATAAAGGGGTCTTTTAGTTAGCTTTATCCGCAAATGGCACTGGAAGGGAAATCTGGATTCTTGGTTTGGACTTGCTTTGTTATGTTCAAAGAACCACCAGAATATGAAAGGTTGCAAACTTTCATGCTGCATCCGTAACTCTGTGTCCTAGAAAAATTGTTAAACTGAATAACTACTTTGTTTAGCTATGTGAAATTCTTAGGTCTACCAGCTGAATGTGAAATCCCAGTGAAATGCATCTTCTTAGATTAAGAGTTAAAGTCAGTTGTACTGCATGCGTAGAGTCAGATGGTATGAGTAATGACATGATCTGCATCACCTTCTCGCTCAGTAAATGGCACTCACTTGTATCTCGGTGAAATTCCGAGTGGAATAGGATACCCATCAGTCCTACCCTGCATGTAACTGATTTGGCTGAGCTTCGCTCAGCTCTGACTCGCTGCATTTCCTTGTGAGCTCTGTACCTCTTCCTGAATTGCTATGAATTCTGAGTAGATCTCTAGACCATTGGGGTTGCTGCATCCTGGGCTTGCTTTCAGATACGCACATCTATATGGGGAATCCGTTCTAGTTAATGCAATGGGACCGTCCTTTCTCCTCTGCGTGCAGAATGAGCACCAAAAAGTCATTGACCAAATGTTTTCAAATGACACCAGACTGTCTTGGGACTGATACCACAATGCAGTATGTTACTAATCCTCGCTCAGGTCTCCGCTTATAAACATGCTGAACTGTCTACGTGATGGAAATGGAAGGTTAATTCAGTGATGGTTTCCTCTCTTTGCGCATGTAAATAGTGATCAGGAGGGGGCTGCTAGGACCCTCTGCAGAGGCTGGATAACATGAGAGATCTCTTCTCTGTGAACACTCTGCCAGGAACTCTCCTCCACATGAAGTGGTTGCCAGTGCCTTTCTGTGCTCTAAAATTGTCAAGGCTTTCTGTTTTCCAGCCGTCAGAATGGGACCATGCTGCAAGTCCTATGTAGCCTGCCCTTGCTTCAGAACGAAAACAGTTTTGATAAAGATGTCCTTTACTCCTTCAGACACAGAGGTTGTCGGCTGCTTTCTTACCTGCCCCTAGAGCTGCTGCATCACTTAAATCATCAAGTTGTTCCAGCAAACAGTTCTCCCATTTCATTTTAGGACTTCAAAGAATTACTGGACCTCGTAATATTGACCTGTTCACTTCCTATCCTTTTATAGCTGCCTATATAATTTCTGATCCTTAAATCTGACAACTGTGTCCCCAAGATAACTGTTCTTAATGTTTAAGTGATTGCTACCTTCCATCAAAAAAATCTAGCATTAAACCAGGAAATACGGTGCAAAGGCAGTGAAATAGGGTGCCTGTGGATTAATTTCAGACAACCCTTTAAGTATAAACCCAATGTGTAGAATATAACTTGATTTTTAGCTAAAAGTGGATCAAAGTTCTCTAAGCACTGACAAGAAATCCCCTGCAAATAGTGCCAACTGCGAGTGAAAATGTCCAAATTTGGTACATTTCATGTATATGAAATGGCATAGAAAGAGTTATTTCAGAAAGAATGAGAGCTTTATGCTTTTATGTAGATATCACAAAGAAACACAGGTTTATAACAATGCTGGAAGCAGCAATTAGTGTGCTAGATCTTTTGGTAGTGCCACTCCCTCTTTGAATAATACAGTGGTTAAACTTTAGTTTTGCTTTTTTTTTTAGTGAATGTGTTTCCATCCTAAAGCACTGCATATTATTTTATGGTATAACTTTTTATAAATGGGGAAAAAAAAATCCCTGCTACTCTCTTTCCTGCTCTGCACTGAAGAAACAACTAATGCAATTTTAATTTATAGCTCTCCCTTTTCCTCAAGCTCTGAGACAATGATTCCTCAAGCTCTGAGACAAAGATTCCCTGAAGTGCTTTATAACAGAGGTCAAACTGCATTTTTAAAAAAGCTGTGAGAAGTCTCTGATCTGCAGTGCAAGCCCGTTTTCCTCAGCTTTGCAGCTCAGCCCAGCTGGGAAGCTGCTGATTTGGTAGGATCGTAGCTGTGCGTGCAGCAGTTGCGTAGATCACATCACATCTTCATAAAGCAGTTAGATGCTGTGGAAGGCCAAGTTTCCCGCGTTCCATCTATTACCACTCCTTCCTTTTCCCCCAGAGCCGTCCTCAAGCATAGGAGGTGTCTTAAACATCCAGTGCCAGCTGCAGCTGCTGACCATGAGCACTGGCTTCACTGCTAGCACTGCAGTCCACAGGGAAACTTTTACAGCCTGTCTCTCTGGATCTATGAGGAGCTGCTGCAGTCTCACGGAACATGCTTCCCGGAGCTTCTGGCTTTTGACTTGACATGTTTGTCCATTTCTTTGTTAGCACATAGAGCGGAGAAGCCCTTATCCAGCTTTGTCTGTTTGCTCTGGCTTCCTAGAACAAATGTCAAGTGACTTCGAGCCATCTCTCTGTTAAGGGTGAAGCGGGCATGAAAAGAAAATGCAGCAGGTTTTGAATCTGGGCAGCTTCCAGAGTGTGAGCTTCGAAATTTCCATGCTGTGAGACTCATGCTTTTTAACAGTTGTCTTGCTTATTGGATGATCAAATCACCAGACAGTTAAGTGATAAATATGTGGCAGTCCTACGTCTGTCATCCAAAAATATGCCTGGATTGTTTGCTGCTTTTGCAGATGGAGTTTGTTAGGTGCTTGCATTTGGCTGGGACCATGTTACACATCTGATGCTTATGTGCTGTGCAAAGGAATAAGATTAGAACAGTTTGTATTCCCATGGTACAGAGGTGCACTGCCTGCGCAGATAAATGTTTCTTTTAGGATGGGGAAGGGAGGTACTGCAGTTCCAAGTTTTAATCGTGTTTCAGTTTGGTGTCTGTAGAATTACCTAGTGCGTCTCCTTTCTTCAGAGTAACATGAACCGATTTCAGCAACCAGTCTGGGCTGTATCTGCTCTCTCCTAAGGAGGGCAGGTGTTACAGCAGAGCAAAGACTTCTGAAACTGAAGGTACAAGTAGTGAGGCAATAGTCGGCAATCACAAGATGGGTAACTGTCACCAGGTCAGTTTTTTAAAACTTTACAAAAAATCTTTTCTAAGTACTTAATGATTTTGATGTCCTAAACTTACAGCATCCCTTCCCTGTCAAATTTATACACAATCTTATGGGCAACCTGCCTCTTTCAAGCAACGCACTGCTATGTAAAGGTGTATCTAGGACTCGTACTCAAAAATCTGTTTGGGCAGGAAGCCCTGTTGCAGCATAAGCAGAGCATTGAGCTTTTGTGGAGGAGGGCAGGATGGGAATTTCTGTAATACAAAGACGAATGAATTCTAGAGGTTCTCCTTTCAAAGAAAGGGAATTTGCTGAGATTTAGCAAATGTCAGGAAAGTAATTAAACTTGGAAAAGGTCGCTCAGAAAGGCAAATCTTTGAATCAGTGAGTCAGTCTGCAGAACACAACTCTGCTGTTTCAGACACACTGTTTCAGTGAGGCTGCCTGAAGCTTGAGGCTACTGAAGTTCTGTAGGAAGCAAACTCTGCCTGTGCAAGAGCTTTGCAGTGTAGCAAGGAAAGCCAACTTCATAAAAGCTACACTATGAGGCACCTACTTTCATTTTCCACTGCTACAACTTTTCTGAAAGGCTTTTCACTAGAGCAGTGTAACAGGATTGTGCACACAGCATCATGTAACAGTTGTCTTTTCGCAGCTGCAAGCCTCTTTTTCGCACGCCCTCGGGGCGTCAGGGTTTACTCTGCAAGGGCAGGCACTGCACCTCAATCACATACCTGTCTGAAGTACAGTGAGCTCCTGAAAAGTGGTTCTCATTAGGGCAGCCTGGCAAAATAAAGTCGTCTTTAATCTCTCGGTGACTTATTAAATACAAGGTGTTGTTTGGGCTGCTCTCATATTGTCAGTCTTGTTTGAAGTAAAGCATGAAAAATGTGCTTTGCCTTGCTGCTGATGGGGCTGCTGTTTAGAAGAGGGAGATTTAGCAGCTGGGCTCCCTACCTTTCCATGTGTAATCTACCACTGGAAAAGCTGCTGGTAGTGCCAATGTGGTTCTAGGCCATAGTAAGAAATTTTTCTTCTATGTGCTGTTGGTAGGAGATGCTTTTGCACAGAAACTGCCACTTTGACCTTCAATTTGCAAGAACAAATATCAGCCTTTAAATAGGAAGGAAAGGGGACCTGCACTTATCTTTCCATGGGACAAATCTGCACCTCCAGCAGGCTTGTCTGGGCTCCCATTAGAAGAAAACTATTTAAATGCTGTGCCGTAGTTGTGGCTACCTGTTGTCTTCTCAGTCTTGTCTTATCTTCTCCTTCCCTTTTTAGTTTTTCCTATCACTCCTTAACATGGTAGGAAACATTTTATTTCTTTCCGAGTGTGAGAATGGGGGATGATAAACAAGAAAGTAGTAGAGAAGAAAGAGTGGCTGGGGTCACCTCCTTCCATCAGATCAGCTTCTACTAAGCAGTAATATGGTGTCAAAATAGTGAGCAACGAAGCATTAGGATGATGCATCTCAATTTGTTTCAGTCCTCTGGAATCTGGAAGGAAATCCTCTGCTACTTCAGATCCCATAATGAAATAATTGCATTCCTCCTCCTCTGCCTCCCTTCCTGCTCCCCTGAGGAGAGATCAGGACATTTTAGATAACCAGTCTCCATTCATGTGGCATAATGACATTATAAGAGACAAGATATTTAAAAACAAGCAACAAACAGGCCTGGAATCAGAGTCTCAGCCCATTCTCCGTGTGGTTGAGGGGAGTGGGAATATGGTTGCCTTCTGGGAGAACTGCTCCTCATGCCATTTTTGCTACCTTTCCTAACAACTTCAGTTCCTTCATGGGCCATGATGTCCAGTTCGTTACATACTCCCTGGCTCCTGGCACCAAATGCCTGCTTTGTAAGCAAGGACTTTTGAATGACTGAAAAATGATGGAAGAGGGAGGGAAGGACAGTGTGATCAGGTGACCTGACAGGCTGCCAGCCAGTGCAGCTGGATGAGAAACCCGCAGCTCTATTCCTCACTGTGACCATTTCTTTCTGGACTCTTCCATCTGCTCACCAACTGCAGTTTTCCGAACGGTGTGATGCCCTTCTGTCTCAGGCAGCAGGTCAGCGATCCCACTTCCCGTGAAGAGCCTTGTTATCCTGTGACATGGCCAGGCAAGGAAAAGCCAACTCTCTGGATTTTTCAGGATGGCAGATGAGCAGTCTGTAGCCTGTAGTGCTCTGGGCAGGAACAAGTTGGTTTTGATTAGACCTGTGGTGTACTGGTAAACCGGCAGCCTGTGAGAGACAGCTTGAAACATTCAGATCCTCCAGGACCAGATAAGCATAATTGCATACTTGGAATTAGCAAAACTGCAAGGATCAAAGCAATCTCCTGGATGGATAACTAGATCAAAGGAGAGACTTTAAAGGGAGAGAACATGGATACTAAGTTCTCCATCTACCCCCTCTATAAATGCATGATGCCAGCGGTAAAGATGATATAGGAATAAAGGCAGCTTTTGCACGTTTCTCAGCAGGAAATAATTTGGTGTCTGACTACTGTGATTTTAAACTATGATAAAATAACAGGCACAAAACTCAGCACAAACAAGCTTCTCCTTTTAAAAATTAGTTTATCTTTATTGGGATATAGGATAAAATCGTAACTTCTTCTAAAAATTTACATGAAAGAGCAGTATCGTGTTCCTCTGCCTGAAGAACAGATGCTAGCTGACTAAATGGTTAACTGCAGCGTATCCAAAAATCTCTCAAGAGAAGACTGTCACTTGGTCTTGCTGTAAATCTCACCCTGATGTTGAGACAGAATCAGAGAGTAGAGATCTCTCTTTGAGCACAAGGGGGCCAGCAAAGCATATGGCAGATTGGAAACGTGACTGCTGCTTCTTGTGCACGTGGCTATTAAATGTGTGTGGTATTCTCTATTAGAACTGGTACTGTTAATCTGCTCAGGCTTGCCCTGTCTTCTGAAGGGGGCAGATGCTTGCTTTTAACTTTGGTCAGTCTTCTTTGAATAGTCTGCAGATGTGGTTGTCCTGCTTGTTAATGGACCATGATACTTTGACCAGGGTGGAGCTGGCAGCCAATGGCACTGGGGTGAGAGCTGAGCTGCAAACTCAGAAGAGAATCATCTCCAGGGTCCGTGTATTGCAGTAGGAATTGTCATATCCTTGGGGACTGGACTCCCATGATGACATGTACATCGGGCTGCAAGTAACACTGATGAACAAATACTCCCCTAGTTAAATGAGATGTTTCAGAGGGTTATAAAAGCAGCTTTCTGAGAGTCAGAAAATAAGCTGAACAGCGGCTTATGCAAGAAGGAAGTGCAAATTGTAAATGCCTGTGAACTCAGCCTGTTGCCCTTACCTTGCTCCATTTTTGTGGGTGTGGAGGTACTTCAAGGATTAGGTGGGCAGCTCTGAGGATCTCGGTATTGGGCCTGGCATGGAGCTTGTTCACTGAAATCCTTTTGTGAATCTGACCCCTCAGGCCTATCCCATGGCTTGGCAGTGAAAATATGGTAGCCTGGAGAAACTATCTGGATCTTAGAAGTGAGATTGACTTGACTTTTGTGAAGGGGCATTCAGTACATGGCAGCATTAATGTTACCTCTTGCTACCAGTGAGTTTTCTGCCTGAAGCTTTCCTTAATTACACTTTGGATGAGAGACGGGAAAGAGAAACATCCATAAGAACAGCCAACACTGCTGTGCCTGTCTACTCTTCTTTTCTGAGCAGATAATAAACCTGAGAGGAAAGAAAACACCTTTCATTGTATGCTGCTGTTTTTCCAAGTTCTGATGAGTTAACTGCCAAGCACTTTCTAATCCAACCAAATCAATTAGCAAAATTTCATTAATACTATCAGGTAATCTGCAAGCGGTTTACCCCCTGCCTTATTGGAAAGGCCATTAATGCCATTAATACACAGGATAATGGATACCTCAGGGCAGACAGACATTAAGTTAATAATTAACGATTACAAAGACCTCGAGGCAACTGAGAACATTTACGTCTGTGAGGATACTGAAGTTGCGTTACTCCAGTTTCATCTATCTCCCTGCAGTTGGTACTCAGAGCTGGATTGAAGCCTGGTTGTTCTCACCCTGAATTGTAATAAAGTGTTCTTGAGAACTGCTGGGCTTGTCTGTGCTATCCCAGTAGCCTGTGCTTGTGCTGGGGCAGGCGTACAGAGCTAATTCCTCCTGACAGGCTCCCATGGTGCTCTGCATGTACTGTTGGAGCTTTGCTGCATGCGCCTTGTGGGTGCTGAACGCAAAGTGGGTGGAACTGATGTGATGTGAAGTGCTGATCCCTTCGCTGTCTTCTGAGGACACTGCAGAAGAGCTGTACAACCCCAGAAAGGGCTCTGTGTGCAGGAGGCACGGTGCAGGGCGGGCCCTATGAGGGACACCCAACCCAAACACCAGCTCTGCTCTTCAGAAGCCAGGGAGGAAGTATTCACTGAAAAAGCCTCTCACGGAAATGGTAAGAGAGGATCCAGCACAGCCTTAATCGGGATCCGGATCAGGACATGGATGGATCAGGCTCCATCCATAAGCCTGAGAAACTGGGATTTTGGCAGGTCTTGGGTGTGCAATGGTTGCTTTACGTACACAGTTCACTACTTGCACAGTAGTGCATAGATTAATACTGTGCGTTAATAATCTCAGCTTTTCCTAGGTCCATCTCTGACTTTCTTCCCTTCTTTCTCCACCACCTGCAGTTTCATAGAGTACCCTCAAAAGCCCTGGCTTTGGTTTGACTAGTACCTGGTGGACATTCCCCGTTCTCATGCCTCTGTTGGGACAGCCCCAGGAAGCCGAGCTGGGTTTAAGACTGAGATTGGTGGCCCTCTGGGTGACATTCACAATGTAGGCATAGTACCCACTCCCCTGTGTTTGGATGAATTTTTGCTGAGTACTGGAATGTTTAAAATAGCATTAGGCAGACCTTCCTCTCGATTTATAACTCTTCGGTTCTGAAGAGTCTGATTTGAAAGTGTGTTTAATTCTTACACCCATCGTTTTCCATTCAGAACCTCTTCACTGTGGACATGAGAACAGCTACTCTGAACTCCTTGTCTTACATCCAGTCTCCTGGAGATAGGTCTTATCTGGCACTGAGGTGTAATTTGTTTGAAGCTGTTCTTCCTTACTCATCAATCTCAAAGACGTTAACGTGGTGCTTAAGGTACTTCTTTTATTAAGTTTCAGGAGGTTTGTATTCCGCAATCCAGTTTTGCATTATTGATAAAGTCTCAAGCAGGGGATTGCTTGAGACATGAGCTTTCTGGCGCATTAGTCATACCTGAGTTGTATTTTCAGAGGAAGCCGGTCTCCTATTTAGGCCAGTTACTTGCCTGTCAGGCTGCTGCTGTTCCTCTGTAGCACTGGGGTTACTGACTCCAGGCACAACTGCAGGCTCGTGTTGTCAGGGAGCAGCCAGGGAGAATGAGCTGGGAGCCAAGGGGGACAGCAGGGTAAGTGGAGACTATGGCCTTGCTGACGAGCCACAGTATCCCAGCAAGGAGAGCAAAGCAGGCCTAGTGATAACACCAGGTCAGCCACAGCCCAGAAATCACTAGCCAAGTCCATAGTGCCAAGGTGGGTCCGAGGTCTAGCTGGGAAATTAAGCCAGCAGGTCAGGGTCTGGATCAGGAAGGTTCCTGGCCAAGTACAGGCACTTGCTGGACAATTTGTGCAGTGCTGTTCTTCAGGTAGTCATACGCTGTGTGCCACAGGGAAGGATGTGCTCACAGCAGTCCCACTGGGTGCTGTGCTACTATCCCAGAAGAGGCAGTCTTTCTGGCCCTGCAGGCTGGAGGAGATCGTGCTAATTCAGCACCATGCCAGATGTAGGATATTTGCAACTACCTGGAGCACTGCTGCAGAGAGCTCGTCCCTTTTCCTGTCTAAATGGCTTGGAGAAATGAGAGCAGGGTTGTGTTGCAGTAGCCTGCAGGGCCATGAGCTGCCTCTCTGGGCTGGAGATGGTCTCTGCCAAGGTTTGGAGGTCAGTCTTGAGCTGCAGGCGAGGCTTAAGGGCATGTTTGGGGAAGATTGTAGAGCTTGTTGATGCACTTGAGGCCCTGGCATGTGGCTTTTAGATTACATCTTTCCCTATAAGTGGGCATGCTTTGCACCCTTGGAATCACAATGATTTTCATGTACCACTTCCTTGTAAGAAAATATTAAACCAAAATTCCGCCCCTGCTCTCAGACTTCAGCAAGATGATCTTCAAGACATTGAAAGTAGTGACAGCCTTACTTATTCTGTTAGCTTGCTTTTAGACATGCATATGTTGGTTAAGAAGCAGGCTGTTTGCAGCCTTCCACCGGCACAGCGGGACAGGGTGCACCCTTGTTGAATCATCACCACGCAGCACAGATTTGCCATTATAGACTTGTTCACAAAATAGCATCAACCAGAAAATGTAAACCCAATTAAAGCACTTGCTCTCTTAGTTGCAGAAGGAAGGAGACCTGTATTTCTGCAACAAGTTTATGTCTTGGGTTTTCCATGGCTAATTTATGTATTTTTGAACCACTGTACAACTGCTAGAAACAAGATATTGGCAGCCCCAGTGTTCAACTCAAAATAGACATGAAACAAGTTGTGCTACAGTTCTTTTCTCTGAGGGTTCTTCGAGTGTAGGCTGCAGAACTGTGCAGTGAAGTGTGACTTGTATGCAGTCTGGTTTTGCTTTCCTTGACTTGTGTATTATCACTTGACTAGGAGAGTGATGATGGAGCAATGGTACTCAAAGGACCTGCTCCTGCAGATGATGTTACAGGCACATTTCAGTCAGTGTTCCCCATCGTATTCAGGTTCCTTATCACACGCTCATTGCTGCAGTCTTGTTGCCTTCCAGATGCACCGTAAGGGCTAGAATCAAAATGTCCCCTCTGTTTTTTCTCTCCTCTTATGTGGGTGGAGGGGGAGCGAGGAGATAAGAAAGCCTTAAAATTGCATTCTTCTGTTAAGTGTCATGATGGGTAGGATTAAGGTGCACAGCTTACTTTTAGACACCATGGGGAAGTCTGTTGTTGATGAGGCAGGAGACTGTCTCTCGCTACTTGGGGTCTTCTGAGCTGATCACCACAGTTGTGCCCTATGGACTGAGTGTGTGTCCTGCATGTGTGGCTCATCCTGGCACTGGAATGTCACAGAGCTGTGAGTGGTGTCTGGTCCCACCTCAGAGCCTGCCTTGGCTGCCCAGGCTGGATAGCTGGATCCCAGCTGCTCTACCTGTTCCCCATGAACCTCTGTGCTTGAAACTATTGCATATCCCCTCCATTTCCTTGACAGCTGACGATTTGACAGGCTTACACTCCTGTTCCAATTCACATGCTTTAAGGACCTTAACTCCCCCTTCTCCCTGCCCTAGCCTCTATTGTAGAGGGCTAGCTTTATAAGCCTTATTAGAGTCTCATCTTGCAAAGCTCTTGGGGGCTATTTGGCTTGATAAAACACCATATAAATTGGAGTGGCTGTTGATTTTGGAGCCTTTCTTACAAGACAATTGTGTTTCCGAATAGGGATTTCCTTCTTTTACATGCACAACATGTTTTTTTTTCTTTGCTAGATGGATTAAAATGTCTGCCATGCGCTGATAAGCTCTGTGCTGGACCTTTCGTCTTCTCCTGGTGCATGTATACAGGACAAAGTGCAGAATAGAATAGTCGATACAACTCCCCGAACCCGCTGCCAGTTGTAGAAAGGCTTATACAAGACAGCATTTGTTCTCCCCAGCAGCTGTGGGGATGTACAGAAAATTCAGTACTGAAGCTAGATGTTGGCTGGACACTGCCAAATGTGGAATTACTTGGTTTGTAAGACAGGCTCTTAAGGCTGAGAAGGTGGATTAACAGGGCAGTAGTGCTGGCGAGTGCAGATACCAGCTGGCTGTTGGTGGGCGTGGTGTCTGTCAGAGGCCTGGCTGTGGGGAGGGATGCTCACATGGACTCCCACCAAGCCAGGCACTCCTTCACTTCAGGAACAGGAAGCAGGGCGAGGGAGCATGGGCCTTTTACAGTTCACAGGACAGTATTGCCCTGGTCAGAAATAAGAGGAGGATCATAATGATATATATTTGTTAAACCTTTCATTACTTCTGTTCAAAATTACTTCCATCATGAATTAGACATGGTCGTAGCGGGGTTGCAGAGTTCCCTCCATCCCCTTCCCTTGAAAGTTCATGAGAGAAATAAGAAAGCCGGGCTTCTTAGAGGTGTTATCTTTTGGGATAACCTGGGCTCTGATTTGGGGGCCAAAAGTGATCTTTTATCTTCGAAAAGCCAGCTAACTAAAACCTCTTGTGGAGCAGGTTTTGCCGATGCGTGCAGGCTTTTAAGGGCAGGGGAGAGCTAGTAATTCTCTCATACATTTTTAAAAAGAGTAGAAGATAGAATTTACTCTGGAGTCTGTAACATGCTCCAGCACACTTGTCCTCTGGTAGTGGCCTGTGCTAAAAGCACATCAATAAAATTGCTGATGCTGCTGTTAAGTAACAAGGTAATTACAAAAGATAGGATGCGGACGTAACTGAAAATCTGAAAGAGTAGTTAATGCCATTCCCATTAAGTTACCAGCCTTAAATACATGGCTTACTGCATCTCTAACTTTTAGTGCCATAAAATGGTACAAATTGCAGACTTAAGAGATCATTAGAATAATACACAATGGATTTATCTTCATGAATAAAAATGATGCAACACAGAGATTTTTCTTTTGTGGATAAGCAGATACAAGTCAAGACAAGAAAGACTGTGTTCTCAGGTAGTGTTTCTTAAGAACAGCAGATCTGACTGTGCTCCAAAGGTTGTGCTAGATGTGTGGTTAAGGCTGTGTCTTAACCTGCTTGACGTAAATAGTTCTTAAGATAAAAGATGAAGCTCTTCTGAGAATATTTTGCCATTCCCTGTTGACAAATCAAGGAAATGTTTTGTGCTGATTAAGTCACTGTCAGGAGGTCAGCCATCTCAGTGAACTGATTGAGAAGCCTCTGAAGTAAATCACCTCTTCTCCTGCCCCTCGTCCATTACTCAGCACTGTACCTGCCCTGGTGACGCGAGGGGCCGCGTGCTGTCACCTCAGCTGTTGCTTTCCACTCACTACTGTGGAGGCTTGAGCAGCAGATACTTCATGTGCTGGTGTCTGCCAGCTCCGTTGCAGACCAGCTCCTGTTGTGCCCCATGTTTCTGTACAGAATGAAAGGGAAGACGATGTGTTCTCACAGTGAGGGTCAGCGAGCTGGTTATGCTAAATGTGGCTGTTCAGGTTTTAGACTACACTCAGCTTTAAGATGCAGGGATACGGTGCAGATTCTCATTCCAACATGGCTGGAAAATGCCCCAATTGCCCCAGACTGTCTTGTTATCCCAAGCAAGTCTAGAACACTGTGCCTCCCTTCTCTGCTTTATTTCCTATCTGGCAACAAGAGAATGTGCATCTGCCCCACTTCTGCCTAGTGAAATTGTCTAGAGGAGAGGTCTTTCAGGTTGTAATTTCAGTGGGGTACTCTGGATCTGGGCACGAATAAACCGCTTGCACAGTGAAGTCAACAAGGCAGTTTAGTGGTGACTGAGCTGACGTCAGCCCCTTGGCGTGCTGCCTTGTCTCTCTCTCTTTTCTGTCACACTGGTTACCTTTATATAGTGGGACTGCTAGTCCTGCCTTTTGCTTTCCAGTCAGTTGTGACTCCCTGTGATGGTGCTCTTTAGAGACGGAGCTCATTGCTCTGGCATTGCTGAGTGACTGCTGGGAGTCACAGGCTCTCGGGCGAGCCCTTTCCAGAGCCTCACCTCACCTCAGCACAGCACGGCACAAGACATTGGTGGTGCTGACATGGGAGGCTGTGTTGTGCAGGGGTGTGGTATATTGTGTCATCAGCCTTGGGCTGCTGCGCTGTTGCTCACCTTTTCCTTGAGCTCCAGCAGGACAAGCACTTGCATCCCGGTCTCCTTGGGTTTGTATTACAGTAGGAACTGCAGGTACTTGTGGTGCTCAGACCTTGGTGCCTCCCTGCCATCCTGTGTCAGGTAAAGCAAGCTTTCTTTTCAGGAGCGCTGACAGTAAAACCCCACTGGCTCATGCCAAAGGAGACTCAGTGCTTCAGTCTCAAGGCTAAGGGGGCCATACAGTCACATAAAGTGACTCCAAACTCTCTAGGAGAGGGGAGACTCTGCTGTTGTAGGGGCCTGTGGGGTTTTATTACAAGATGTTAACCTAGCATAAATTCTGTTATCATTGTTACTGTTTTCAGTACAAAGCTGAACAGATCCAGGAGCTTTAGACCAGATCAGGCTCTGTATCATCTGGCTATTACAGCTTTTGATACTGTGCCAACTTCAGCTTCTCACGAATCAAAGCTTTGGGTAGCAGGAATCTGAAAAGCTTTTGCTCTCTTTTCTAAATGGAAGAGATGTATCACCAGTGCTCGAGCTTCTCTTTTCTCCCATTTCCCAAAACAATAAATATTTCTCATAGATGGACTTAATGGTTTAAGCACAACCTGGCAGTTCATGAAATATTTCCCTGCTTTAATCAGAATCCCGAAGCAAACAAGGAGGGAAATAAAAAGCCAATAATGTGCTTGGTTGTGTGCACAAAAGTGGAATGAAATATATGAAGCTGGTAATGGCTCTGCTGTCACATCTTAAAAACATTTGCTTTGACTTGCATAAGTGTCAATTCAGTTTGCACTTGATACATTACACCCTGGATAAAGCTGCTGGCTTTTAAAATCAGGTCTCTTACTCAATGAACGTAGAGATACTCTGAGTAGCTGCTCTGTAGCATTGGGTAATGATGTATAAGCAGAGAAAGCGTTTTTTCTTTAAAAGCTCAACTTTTAGGCTGCAATTTTTTTCTGCCGCATCTCTGCATCAGGGAAGGAGCCCAGAAGCTCAGCCACACAGCATGATTAAAGGCAGATATCTCTTGCCAAGGTTACAAGTCCAATCTCTTGGCCGTTTCCTGGGGAGGTTGCCAGCAAAGCTAGGCCTTGTGCTGTGCCGGTGCAGCTTTCCAGCTTCTAGGCAGCCTTGCTGGGAAGAGATTGAAGGAGCTGGGGACTCAGTGTGCAGCAAATCTCAGCCTCCATTTGTTAAACCTTCTGTTCTCTTGAACATCTTTGTGGAGGCCCTCTGTGCCCGCATGTTGTGTGTTTGAGCTGGACTATGGATGATAAGGTTTCTCTGCTGCTCTTTCTCCCTGGGAAACACCTCGCCTCCATCACGCTTGTTCCTGTCACAGTTACATCATTTTGCTGAGCTCGGAAGGACTGTGACTCCCAACTCATCTAGATCCCGTGTTACTTGCTAGCAGCGAATGCATGGCAAAAGCTCTCCTGTTCTAGGCTGTTTGATCTTATTTCTGTGTTTCAAGTGTTCAAGGCCACCCAGTTATTTCTGCCCTCTCTGCATTTTCAGGACAACTGAAGTGCAGTGATTCTGGCACTGCAGAGCACTCTGAATATTTATAGGCTATGTGAATCGTAGGACTTATGGCAGAAGTATGGCAGAAGTATGCCCACGTCCTGCCTCCAGCCTGGCCACACTCCATACAGCACTGCATGCCTCGTAGTCCTTTTCTTTTGATTCCTCACCTACACTTCTCATCTTTTATTCTCTCCAGCTTAACATTACTTTTTCAGAGGAAGAGTGCTGTAATGAATAGCAGGTGAGATCTCCTGACAAACAATTTCCACTCCCTGCCCCCAGCCCAGGTAAATAAAAGCACAGAAAATAAAGTGTCCCAACAAGAAGTGAAGAAATCTTGCACTCTTACCCATAAATACTTCATAGTTCCTCCTCTGGGATTCAGAGTTGACCAGCAGCCTACTGTTGCCCAGAAAACTTTATTGATTCTTCCTATTTATTCCCTTTTATTTCTCCTCTCTTTGTCCTCTGTCCTACCTGCCATCTTTATCATACTCTGCCTATTCCTCTTTTGTTCCTGAGCATACCGCATTTGGTTTCTGTCATCAAGCCTGATGGGTCTTTTCTCATCTTGAGGTCACATCTGTCACACGTGTTCGTGCTTTTGCCCCAGACTCCTCGCTTTATACTGAGAGTGTGTGGGAGGCCTCAATTCCCTGTCTACATGCAGCACTGATGCTCCTCTAGTTGTGCTAATGCTCTTCCTCCATTTCTGTGCTTGTAGATTTTTGCATTGTCCCTCCACTCATCTGGAGTCCCTGCTGTATAAACAGTTCTCCTTCCACAGATACATGCCATCATTTAAACATCTCCCCAGACCTTCATTTTAGCACTCGTCTTTGAGCAACCTTTGCTTTCCTTCTCTCAGGGCTGGAGAAATCCCACTAACCAACTTGGAGTGCCTTGTCCTTTGCCCACCCTCCTCTCAGGGTGGTGATGTCCATTCCACATTCTTACTGGACCGTCCTGGAGAGTAGCTAGCTTTTCCAAGCAAAAACTATGGGTAGGGAGAAATGACTTACAAAGGGCTGTAAGTTAATGCACCTTGCACCAGGCAAGACAGTTTACCTTACAACTGCTTCTCACGACTTTACAGGCTCTAATTTTCTTGTCACACTGCTTCAAACTTTATTTACTCTGGAGACAATGGAAGAGATGGCTTAGAGTGTTTCTCAAACAGGGAACAGCGAGGGCTGGGCTGGGATGTGTGAATTGCTGAGAGCCTTAAGTGACAGCTGCTGTACTTGTGACTCTTGGGTGAGCAAATTAGAGGCTGTGAGACCTCTGGAAGGGCTTTCTGCCACTTTATTTACTCTGCCCAAAGCCCCTAAGGCTCACTTGAAGATGTGCTTCTGAGAACTGTTCAGTGCTCGCATGTTTACAGTGCAATGGAGTCAAAAGCTCTTGGGATTTGCCTTTCTGCTAGAAACGCCGTGTGGGAAGCCAGGCTGCCCAGAAGGCTTTTTAAATAGGATTAAAGCTTTCCTTATTCTGAGAATAGGAATGTGAAGGCTTTTGCTACAGCATTGTTCGGTCAGTGGGAAGGGGGATTCGTACCCAGGATGAGCTGTTGTCCTGCTTGAGAGACAGCCTCATGACATGTGGGAGGAGAAAATATGGACTTTTTCAATCCTGTTTTTCTCTGCAGGCAGTTTTAGGATTTCCAGACTGAGCCCTCTCAATTTTTTTGTCCTGTCAGAGAGGGCAGCAGTCCCTAGGTAAAAAAGAGGGCCCTAGTTCAGAGAGACAGTGTGCTGTAAACACGTGCTTGCAACTCAGTTCCAGCGCCAAAAAGAATCTGGCTGCTGCCAGATTTATAAGGGTAAAATCTGGGAGTCTGATTGCCTGCCCTGCCAGTGACTCTGTGACCTTGGGTAGATCCTGCAGAGATGAGGATTTGAGATGTTTTCATCAACAAAAAAGTGCATATGCAGGCATAGGGAAAATAAATAAATAAGCAGTCCGGGAAATTTTGTGATTTTTTTAATCTACCAGTATGTGGAAAAAAAAATCTCAAGAAAACTTGGCTGAAGTCCTTATTCACTTAATCCTTTTCTCCTTGACAAGTGCTATGAATTCTTTGTGCTGGAGCATATTCTTCAAGAGAAGCCTGGCTGTTAGTACATTAAGAGGCAATTTAATATTGAATGCACACTGAAGAAGCAGACTTCTTGACTAGAAAGCAAACAGGACCGGAAAGGGGATACAAATAAATAAAGCAAGCACCAACCTTTTTCCGAGTCTCACCTTAAATTCCCTTTTAAAAAAATGTAAAGCCGATACCACCATTTCCTGCTTGAGGAACTCCTACCACTTTATCACTGTATAAATGCAAAACCAGCTGAGCAATAAAATTGTCCTCTGGCGATCAGTTTGGTTGCTGACAGCCCTGTGGCTGCAGGCCCTTCCCCTCTGAATGCAAGCAAGCACAGTATAAGGGATTTTTTTGGCTGTCCTGCAAAGCCAAGTGCCTCAGGCTGGTTTTACCCACATTTCCTGCTGCCAATTTCGGACTATCCTCTGATAGCGGCAGTTTCTTGTTTTACTTTAGAGCATCCATTTTCTGTGAGGTAGTTGTCAGATAGATTGGGGCGGGAGGACAGTTCACAGCACAGCATGGAAGACAGATGTTATGGCTCCATCTTCCCTGTGTCAGCTTGAAAGATAATGGAACATCTTTGCATGTTGACATCGCTGAGCTCTGCCTGTTTCACCCTGCGCCCCTTGGTTACTTGTCATATCTGCAGGTAGCAGCTGGGTAAATAGAGCTCATATGCTAATGGGGGGATTACCATGTTATTATGCTCTGCTCTCAGCAGCATGAGTTGAAATTATAGCTGTTCCCTTCTCAAGGCTGAAGATCCTCTCAGTTCAACAAGTAGTGAAAAGCTGAAAACTTGTAGTGTAAAAACTTTCAGGTTGGCTGAGAAAAACTCTACGTTTCAATGCTTGTTAAAGTTCTTGCCTCAGCCCTGGCGGTTGTACTAGAGCTCCCCACAAGGTTTCTCACCTCTGCTGCAGGCAGGTACAGCGCTGTACTGCCCCGCGCTGGTGTCGACCCTGTTGGGTTCAGTCCAGTTTGGTCCCTCAACCTAAAGTGTGACCAGGGTGAGGGAAGGGATTCTGCCCCTCTGCTCTGCTCTGGTAAGACCTCACCCAGAGCCCTGAGTCCAGTTCTGAAGTCCTCAGCACAGGAAGGACATGAAGATGTTGGAGCAAGTCCAGAGGAGGCCATGGAGATGATGTGAGGGATGGAGCACCTCCCGTACGAGGACAGGCTGAGAGATTTGGCGTTGTTCAGCCTGGAGAGGAGAAGGCTCCAGGGAAATCTTAGAGCAGCTTCCAGCACAGAAAGGGGCTCCAGGAAGGCTGGGGAGGGGCTCTTGATGAAGGAGTGCAGGGATAGGACAAGGGGAACAGTTTTCAGCTGAAAGAGGGGAGACTGAGATGAGATTTTAGGGAGAAATGATTTCCTGTCAGGGTGGGGAGACCCAGGTCTAGATGCAAATAACACTGTAACGGAGAAAGAATTGAAAAGCTTGTGGAGACTGAATCAACCTCTGCTTGTGTGGGAACAGGCAGAGAAATGAAGCTGTCAGCCCACTCCATGGGCCTAGCCAGGTCAGGATCCCTTTAGTGCCAGAAAACTGCGAAGACAATGCTTTTTTTCCCCTTTCTCCTCCCGTCTGTGAACAGATACAAATTGTCCCACCGTGCGCTGCGGGTTTAACTTCATTACCAAAAGTGTCCCTGCTGAAAGCCAATGCCCTTCACAGGTGCTAAGGGAGAAAAATGTGTCTGAAATAGCCCATCTGGTACGTGTATTTCGATTACTTCACCCCTTCCATCTCACTGCCCTCATTACTAAGAAGTGCCCGAATGCTGTTAACAGTCCATTCCCCTAATAACTGTGCTGCTTCATCAAGTGCAGCCTCCATTAGGGGAGAAAGCGAAACAGCTTTTTTCTTCCTAAGATAGGGAAGGAGGAAATTATGTTGGGAAATGGTGTTTAGACCCAGAGGAGCACAGGGAAGAACAGCCCTAGGACAATAGATAGTGGAGCTGCTGTTCTGTCAGTGTGATGGGCCAGCAGGTCCAGAGTGAGCAGTGCAGAAGAGCTGAGCTAACACAATGGCGTTGGGTCATTCTCATGCCAGAGGCGTCTTGCACTGTGCAGCAGCACCCATATTATGCTATCACTCTGCTCTTACAAAACCGTAAAACTCCATCGTTGTTCAGGGGATGTGCACCTGATCTCTGCCTCAGAAAAAGCAGTGCTGGACTTAAAAAACCCTCATATGTTTGTACCTCAAGTAGTGAATGTTTGAAAGCCACGTGGATCGGTCAGTGATGCTGTAACTAGCAGAAGAGAAGATACAACTTGGTGTTAGAGCTAGCTAACTGAGCAGATGAGTTGCTTATGGAGTCTGAAGCCTTGCAAAACATTTATGCTATGAAATGAGATGTCAGTTTAGTCGCTGCTTTCTCTCATTGTGTTCCAAAATTTCTGGTTCTTCCTGCTCACTCCTCATGCTCCCGGCATGACCATATCATAACCCTTTGTCTTTACAGCTAAAACAAATCTCTATGTAGTGACCTATCATCTCTGGCCTCTGTCTTGGAATAATGAATTACACTGTCTGGACATGTGTGCTGAGCAATGAATTTCTCTCTGGGGTTACAGAGAACTGCAGTTTACTGGGGAGGAAACTGAGTTTGTGAATCCTGGGGACATGTTTCTGTTTGTCTTCTCCTGATTTGCTGCTCTTCTCTACATCTCCCTGCCTGGCTTTTCGGTAGTCACTGGGACTCTCTTCACTCTTCTGCCCTTCATGAATTGCCAGTGAACCAAAAGTGACTTTTTCCTGTGTCCTGATTGTCTGGGGTTTGGCCAGCATTGCAAGGGCCAGCGTACAACACAAATGCTTTCTCCATGCAGGATTAGTGCCTATTAAACAGCGCTGGAAGAGGGGCAGCTATCCATCTCATATATGTTCAGCTGTGGACAGAGCGCCCAGCCCTGGCGTGGGCAAGAGACAGCTTGGTAACTGCTGCCTGTGTGCTGCTGCCATAAAATGGTTTGCGTTCAGCCTGTGCAGTAAGTGAAATGCTTTCAGGGTTCCCCCTAAAAGGCAAAGGCAAGGTCGAGGAGAGATGCTGGTTGGTGCAGACAAGGAAGGAAGCTGTGAGAAGGGAAGATGCTGTGATATGCTTGAGACAAGTCTTGGCATGTTCAGCTCTTCACCCTTTACAGACCAGGCAGGGTGAAGGCACGGGAACACCACTGTCAGGTCTCTTGATGCATTCGGGGATACTATCAAGGGGTTTTCCTGAATTTCTTGCAGATGGGAAGCATCTCTGGCATTCTCTTCACGGGCATTCTTGGGCTGAACCGGATGCGCAGACAGCAAGAGGAAATCTATTTGGAAGTAGTGGGATATCAGTACACAGTGGGCAGATCAGCAGGAGAATGATGTCTGTGGACAGCTGCCTAGATACGCTGGAAAGGAGAGCAGAGCAAATATGGGAGAGATTTGTGCCTTAGCACAGCTTCTCAGGGAAGAGCTGGCACTTGCCTTGAGCACAGTGGGGTTCATCCCCAAAGAGCTTCTCACTCAAAATAAAGCTCACTGAAATCTTTGTCGTTCTGCCGTAGTAGTGATGAGCACTAGTGGCATGGTGGAGTGGAGGCTATTGTACTGAACAAAAATAGCAGAGTTTATTTATTATCAAGATAATAAAACCAAGATGAGATTAGCTGAAACACGTGAAAATAGAAAAATTAGCCATTATCTTCTGAAGGAGCTTGTAAACTTGTTCCGTGCATACATTCACACAAGTCTCCTTCAAAATATTCTGCTGAGATCCTTACCAGCTATAAAACGGTAGAGCCACCACTTACCAATGGAGAAAACTTGATCTGATTCCTGCCCCGCTTCCTACAGCTCCTGCTGTCCTGTAGCCAGCAAGTGCCAGCTCTCAGCCTGCCTGGGGGGCTGATGCGCCATTGCAGAGCCAATGAGCTCTGCTTGCTGCCCTGGCCTCCCCTGTTCCCTCCTGCCCCCTCAGGCACAGCTGGGGGGTTTCCCAGGAGGGTGCTGCTCAACAGGGACTTGGGGGGCTGCAGTGAGGCTGACTGCCCTCTTTCAGTTCCTTGACCTTCACCAGCCAAAGCATTGACTGGCATTTCCTACTCTCCCCTCTTCCCTGCCCTGCCAGTAACTGTGGGTGCACATAAAAGCTTCTTGAATGCTAATCAGGATAAACGTAACAGTGTTTCTAGCCCTGTAAACACTTGCTGTATGACTATTGTGGGGTTTGATTTCTTTTGTGGTTTTTGTTTTGTTAAAAAAAAAAGGAAGTCCCACAGGGTTTTTGTTAACATAATTGTGTTGAGCAAATCTGAAATATTTGAAAGCTTTTAAGTGCCTGTTCTCTGTACATCCGAGGTTTGTCTTGGAACATGCTAGGTTGCAATAGACATTTTCCAATTAAGTGAAACAGCAGTGAGGATAATGGGTTTATGGAAATGGAAGAGCCATGCTGGAGGGAAATGGGAAGCCAGAAAGCATTAATCCTGATAGGATCCTTTTTCTTCTTATTTTCTCTTTTTTTTTTTTTTTTTTTCCCAGCTTTGCCTTTCCTTTAAACTCTTTTAACATTTCCCTAGGCATGTCCCTGGTTCTGCAGTGGACCATTCCATATCTAGGGAATCTGTTTCTCATTTTTCTTCATTTACTTCAAAATTCTCTCCTCTGTTTTTTTTGGTTTTTTTTTTTTTTTAACTTATCCTTTCTCTCCATGAAATTACCTATGCCATCCTTTCCACAGTGATGGAGGCTCATGTACACAGACAGTCATCTGTCACTTTAACTGAGCATGCAGTGTGGGAAATGGGGAATTCGCAGCCTTCTGCGCTGGAAGGCAGAGGAACCCTCCAAAGATCCAAACCCTCCCTCCCCCCCTTAGCGTCTAGGAGAGGGAAACCTCTGGGAGAGGACTGGGCTCTGGTCCAGTTCTGCAGCCCAGTCACCTCGGGTCAGGCTTCTCCCTTCTGTATGGTGAGTAAATATCTTTTTCAGGAGGCTTCCCAAGGAAATATGCGGGATCCAGGGTGGAATCAGTGCCTAGGACTGGCACCTGGTCTTTTTTCTACTTTAATGTTCAGGTTGTGCCGTGCTGGGTCAGTGCTGCCTGGAAAGCCCCCACGTACCGAAGCAGCTGGGGGCAATGAGCTCTGCCATAGGGAGCAACCCTTCTCTAGGAGGAGACTCTTCGAGCTGAAGGTGGGATCAATGGGGAATTTGATACTTAAAACTAGAATTTGGGACTCAGAGTCTAGCCAAATTTCCTGGGAGTAACTGGAACTTGGAGAAAGTTGGGAGCTTGTGGATTGCAGATGGCACATGATGCAGGGGGAGCACTGTGCCATCTCCCAGGAGGGATGCTGGGCTTACTCCACCACTTTCCTGTGCCTATCACCTCTCCCGCCACGTCCGACCTGATCCGTGAAGCACTCCCACTCCCAGCTCTCACTCCTGCTTCACCTTGGTTATGTGACTACTAGCACTGATCTCTGTGAGACGCTTAATTGGGCTACAGCTGAATAGAAAAGATCACCTTGAGCCTGAGGAGGATTTTTTCAGTTCCCTTCCTGTCCGTGGTTGTATGAGTGGAATGTGTTTCTTTAAATCCTCTCACTCCTTTGCAATTGCTGTTTTGCAGGAAACAGGCTTCGATCTTTAATCTGAAAACAAAAGAGCTCAGGCTCCCATACTGTATTTATCTTTGCCCAAATCAGAAGGGCTGGAGGCTTAGACACTAGGAAGTCTCCCTGGAGGTAGGTGCATTTCAACAGTAGATGAAGGGATCTATATATAACACTCAGGTTAGACGGGCCTGTGCATAGGAAGGGCCCCGCAGGTGCTACATAATTCCCTTCTATTGAGGTTCTAATACTGCTCCTGTCACGGCGGTGTCAGCGTGATATTAGAGTGGGTCACTAGGGAGAGCATATCGATCCCATCTGTATACAGTTTACAGCATCCCCCGCATCCTTTACGTCCAATGCATCAATCCTTGCCCAGCTTCCCCTCCTCTCCTCTAACAGCAAAATCTTTCATCCATAAGCCAAAGCAAAACGGCTTCACCCGCTCTGATGTCCTCAGGAAATGGGCTGTGCTTCTGCTGTGAGTACAGAGACTACTTCCACACCCAGAAGCTTTCAGGCAGTGAGCAGGATTAAGACACACAGCCGCAGGCTTCTCTGTGACCTTTGAGTATTTAAACAGCCTTGGCCTGGCTTCATGAATATAGACAGACTTCGATCTGGTTCCCAACCCAGCACTCTTTCTGCACCAAAATACTTGAAATAGTCATTTTGACTATGTTTTTAGATGGCTTTCTTGAAAAAGTAAAAAATAACACTGTAAGTGATAATCAGACTTTATGCCTTTATTCCTACTCAATATTATGTTTCCCTCTGTTTTCACACCCATTCTGTTTCTGTTTTATGCTCACTGTTTTATGCAGTTTTTTTGAGCTCTAAAATCCTGCATTTGTGTATGTAATCATTTTAAAGGCTTTCTCCAAGTCATTCTCCCACTAGAGGGTACTCCTGCTACATCAAAAATAGACATTTAAGGCTTGACTTGGTTCACAGTGGGTCCCTCTTCTTTCCAAGGAAGCTGTTCACTGACAGCACAACCTGGATGTGTTCAGTCGTGCTGCTTCTCTGCTTCAGCAGCTGTGCGGCTGCCTTGTTGCTGGTTGTGCAGGGGCCCAGAGTTGTGGTAGTGCTGTTTTGGCCTCTCCTGTTTCCACCCCATTGGCTACGCAGTGCTCTGCTCCTCTGTAAGCGATGATTTGTTGCACCCACTGGCTGTCCACCTGGGGGCCTGAGGTTCGTGCTGGCTCTAGGGAGTGTGTGGAGAGCGCACGAGGCCACCAGGTCTTGATTTGAAAATGCTGTACTGGCTACATGATCCTGCATAAACAGGATTGCTGCTGAGCTGAGGGGTAAGGTTTGGGTGCTCTTGGTTTTGGGGCATGTTACCAGGGTCAGGAAACAGACAAGTTTTACTGGTCACCCTTTTTTATGCAGGAGACCAGATCATGTGGTCTATTCTGGCCTTGAACTCTGTGCGTGTGTTGGCTGTTGATGGATGGATGGCTCTCTTAAGAGCAGATTTATTTGGCTTTCATGTTGCAAGACTGCAAAAGTAGCTTTGGGTACGGCTGGACTCCTTCCTTCCTCCTCCATGCCTGAATGACCCTATATATTCATGGCAGGCGGGCTGCCTGTGGGCAGGCAGGCAGGCAGGATGCGCGGCATGTGCTGTGGTTTATGTGACTCTAGAGGCTGTTCTTTCATTGCAGCATGGTTGCAGCCTGTGAAATAGCATAGCTAGTGGGGTGATATTAGCGTTTTGTCGCTCATCCAAGGAAAAGCTCCAGGTTCCTTCCCTGTGGTCCGTCATACCAGAACTGCACCCCCAGTGTCTCGCTCCCCTGCCAGCATCTCCCTTTCACACCTTCCTGCTCTTGTAGAGACTCTGGGATTTCCACCACTGCCTGCTCCTTTCCCTTCTGAGCATGCTCGGGTTTCTGTCTATTCACGCTGATTAAATGAGTAGGCAGGAATTACAGTCAACCATCCATCACTGGAGTCAGTGTTCCCTTAACCCAGTCAAGATGAAAGAGGTCAAAATCTTTCTTTCCCAGGCTGTTCCTAGCAGCGAGACAGCCAGCTATGGTTTTCTGGCAGTGCAGTTCTGGAATTATATTGGGGGAAGTTCTTCCTAAGACAAGTCCAAGTGGGCACTGTCACCAGCTTCACAAAGTGGTATCTTGGAGTCACGACAGTTGCAATTGCAACTCAGTACTGGTAGTTGTTTGAAAAGTCTTTTCTCAGGATAACAAAACGTAGGTGGGTCAAACACAAATGAGGAGATAATCCAAGACCGTAAAAGCACTGCTTGAGCATTTGCTCCTCTTCTCTGGCTCAATCTGTAGGCTGTGGGATCTCGCAAGAAGCTTAGTGGTGCTTCAGATATAATTGTTTCTGGAAGCATCAGTAGAGCTCGCTCCTCCTCTGATATCTGTGTAGCTGCCGGAGTGGGGTAAGAAATGCCATCCGTGAAGCTGTAGAGCAAGTTACACCCTAAAAGCCTTCTCTCTTCCCCAGGCTGACAATGCTGAGGAGGGAAGGAGGAGGACTGGGATAGCACTCTCTGCTCCCTGGAAGTTGGGGTGACAATCAACAAGGGCAAAAATGGAGAACAGAGCCTACAAAGGGGAGTAACTCACCACTACAACTAACTGTTCCTCTTGGAAAACCTGAAGAAAGTAATCTAAGCAGCTCAGAATTACAGTAAATTACAGACCTGGCTTAGTCTGTCTGCTGAGTGCTCTCAGCCTCTATTGATTTCAGAACTGGGCTATGAATTGCTGCCAGGCAATGAGCTGGCTGGTGGCTGAACCCTTGGACCCGATTTCTTCTCTTTCTCCCAGTTCCCATCAGTGGCTGCAGATGCCTTCAGTCAGTCCAGCTGAGTAGTGAACCCATTCCATTTCCCCCCTGTGCAAATCCAGAGGAATTTCACAGATGCTGTAACAGCCCTTTCAATCTTACATCAGTGTAATGGAGCCCTGTTTTCTCTCAAGCACATCTGATTCCTGGTCTTTGCCTGATACGTTTCTGAAGGCAGCAGGGCATCGTGAAGCTCTGCTAGAAGAAGTCTCTGTTTTCTTCTGCCACCCCCAGAAACGCACACCAAGGGCAGCCCGCTGAGTGTCTCCATGCCATATGCCTCTGGTTCGTTCCTAGCTAAGAGTGGATCAATCTGGGAGGTAGAGAAGAACATCTCACCCACCTTGCTCACACACAATTGCAGGGGCGCTCTGGAGAGCTGTTGGGCAAACAAATGTCTGTTTGTTTGCTTGTGCAGCTGTAGCAGTCCTGACATCCTGAACTCTATTTTTCGAAGCAGGAGCATGCTGCTCCTGAGGACAGTGGCTGTTTTGAAGTATGCCCATCCAGCAGGCCTGTCTGTTGGTGCTGACAGCTCTCTGACAAGCCGCTGCTCCTCAAACAAAGGGAGACTCTACGAAGAGGTTGTGCAAGGGAGGATTAGACTTGCTAATGAGGAGGTGTCTGGTGTTGGGACAGCTTTATTCATAGGGTGAGTCATGCGTGCTCTGGTTAGCAGCCTTGGGGGTAGGCAAGTGTAAACAGAGAGAGGACTCTCCCTTAATAAAATCTGCAGCCCTATAATCGAGGCAGCCCAGTCCATGAGATGTTACCAGCCTCCAACTGTGCTTTTTCCAGCTAAAAACCTGCTGGATTTGCTTTGTTCTCCAGCTTTTCTTCTCTTATTTTCCCTTGATCTTTCCACATCATGCTGTGACATGCAGCCTTTCCTCTCCCCTGTTTTATATGCCTTTGCTTAATCTGTGGTGCCTCTTTTGTGGCTTTTGGTGTGACAATCTCTGAGTTGGGAGGCTTGTTGCTCTGTGTATCGAAGTTAATGATAAAACGCGCAGTGTGGGACAGAGAAAAACTAGCAGGGAACCTTAGTGAAAGAGCTGCTCTCTTGGATGATCAGACAGTGTTGGATTCTGGATGTGTTCTCCAGGGCTCACAGAAGCTTGCAGACCAGCAGCGGGTGGCTAGGCTTTGCTGGAGGTGTGCATGAGCTGCGTTGAAGATCTGGAGCCGGAACACAGCTGGTGTTTGGGCTGAGGAGAGGGGCCAGTAAGGAGAGATGGGAGGAGGGAGAAAGGCAGAATGAAGCCAAGCTGCCACATTCAGGTTGGCCAGGGAGTATTTGGACGCAAGAATGTCTATGGCTAGGGGAGAAGCATGGAAGAGCAGCATTTTGGAGTCTAAATCGCAGAGGATAAGCCAGTATGTGAACACATCACGTGAATATCCTCCTACCAGCCTAGCATATCTGGGGAAGGGGAGATGAAAATAAGGATGATCGATGTTTTACCTGGCGGGATGTTTGCTCTTGCTTCCATTAGGGACTCAGACATACGAAAACAGTGAATAGCCTTGAAGACTCAAAGTAACCTTGGGAGCTTTGTCAGGACAGGTGCCTGTGGTTGCCCCCACATGGCCTGACACAAATGAGGTGACAAATGATGGTTACCCCTGCTTACAATAAAACAGCTTAGTAATTGAGTACCTTTGAAAAAACAGAGCTGTGAGTCTTTACTCCAGTGTATGCTGTCTGTTTCTGTGCCTGCTGAGCTGTTTGTTTGTCTGATGAAGGAAGGAAAATAATGTGAAGCTGCAGACAAAACTGGGCTGAGAAAAGTGTATTGATTTTTTTTTTTCAGTCTCAGCCTTTCCAGGTGGATTCCAGTAGGTGCCAGTCTCACCTTGTGGAGCAAGGGAGAATGGAAACTGCTAGCAATTCTTCACAGAAATGCGAAAAAATACAGCACAAGGGGGGGGGTGGGAGGAAAAATGAAAGCCTATAGGGAAGACCTCTGTTCTCTAGGATGCTCACTTCATTTCTTTTTCCCTACTCAGCAAACTTTATCTTGGGCTCGGTAGCACAGACCAGTCTCTTCCCCCTGTTCTTTAATTAGTGTGTATTAAAGGAAGAAGGTGCTGGGGGAAGGAAAGGGATATGTGATATTGTGGTTTGATGCCCCAATGGGTAGAAAAATGCATGGTTTCCAAATATGATAGTTAATGCTTAATCTGACAGACGGTCTCTTATCAACAGGATGTATGTGACACCCCATTATGTGATAATGGAATCGTAGATGGAGACCACAGGAGACCCAGTTCCATTCAATTAACTCACAAACCAGCAAACCTCTTTGTCTTCACTTTTCCCCACCTCTTTCTCTACTTTTTTTTCACCCTGAGAAAGTGAAAGAGTGAATATTTCTATTTTGTTTTGCAGAGGATTAGTACCAACTAATAGGATTAATATCCTAAGTTGTGTGGCAGATGGAACATTGTTAATAGGGTGATTATTAGAGAATTATGTGAAGGGGCAAAAAATTCAATGCAGTTGAAAGAAAAATTTCTGTGCAATATTCCAGCTGCTGGCCTGCCCCTTCTGCCTTGTACTTCTTCATTTCTCGGGCATGCTCTGCCTCTGGGGTTGAGTTCAACATCAGCCCAGGGCAAGAAGCAATTTCAGAAGCTGGAAGCACTGGATGCAAAATGCTGCTGACTCTGCCAGGGCTACCAAGACATTAACAGTAAAAGGAAGGTAAAGGATTTACAAGTACCAGAGTGTCGGTGTTTCACCTGGCGTCCTGGGGATGCTTCCAGCCATCAACAGACTTCTACTCATGGTGAATAACTCCATCTCTCCCTCCTGTCTCCTTCCTCTCTGGCTGATTTGGCTTTGCCCATGGGCTCTGACTGCAGGTGGGCAGCAGCAAGAATCGCAATGTGTGTGTGAGGGGCCATGTCCACTGGGAATGTTTAGCATATGAATGCAGCCATGCAGAACTTAGGTCTTTATGAGTTTGTAGGGCCAAATTCAGCTGGCAAAAATCACATCGTGACTGCATACCGTTGCCAGCAGGTGTAAGATATGCAACTTCTGCAAACAGTGGGTGGAAAGGACTGGAGCTCAGCTTCACAGCTAGGAAAGCACAGAGCTATCTTCTGTCGAGGGCTTGCCTAGGTAGTCGTGAGGAAATGAAAGGGCACTTATTTGATCCCCAAACTCTGCGTGCAGGCGTAAGTCACATTCACCTACAAAGATGTGGGTGGGTGTCCCTCAGGAGGAGCTCGTGGGAGGGAGGTTCCAGCAGCAGCTGAGCACAGCTGATATACAGAGAGTTTTTCTGACATCTGTCTGAGAGGGTATCTGCATAAATCCATCTGTCCTGGGCCTCAAACCAAAGCCATCCATGGCATTGGTTGGTTGCTGGGCAGAGGACTGGCACAAAGGCCTTTCTACCTCCAGGGTATTAACTCAGCCTCTTTATTTCCAGATCCCTAGAGGTATCTGGGCCTGTGCCTCCAGAGGTGTTTGCTGTAAGAGGCTTTGTCTGAGCAACTGGTAGGGATTTGTTCTCCTGAACTGGGTCTCCGTTACACTGTGAGTCATTACTATTTATATCAGCTGCTGATCTCTCCAGTGGCAGCTTTTTCTGGCCACCTGCCTTGTACTCAGTGGAGATATAGCAATTTTTTAAAAAAACTGAACCTCCTTTTAAATCTTCCTCAAACATTTTTATTTTAGTTTGTTTTTCAGCAGCTGATGAACTGTCTGGGAGTTGAGTTGCCCTCACCTGCTGCTTGTTGTTTGGCTGTAGATGGGATCCAGTGCTGCTTTTCAGCAGGTTCAGATTTGTTGAAGAGTACTTTGCCACGGAGTAAGAGTGTCACGCCATTTAGAAATGATGGGCTACAACAACAAGCAAAGCACTTTGCATCAAACAATCATTTTAAACACTGTAGAACTGCAGTCCAAAGTAGAAGGTTTGCTTTGTTTATGGCCCTTGTTACCCTAGGAACTATGCAAGCAAACAGTAAATAATTCCTTCATGCAAGTGATCTAAAAAGACTGACCCCATTTATTGAAAAGAGAAAGGAAAAGGGCCTGTGAAGGGCTGTGCTTCAGCTATACTGATGGAAGTGATAGCAGAGCTGAGAGACTGACCAAAATCTCCTAAGGTCCACTGGATGCTCTGCCCATAAGGCTTTCTGCTGTGGTCTGGTTTCCCTCCCTGATCTTCCTGTGCAGGCTCAGAATTTCCAATCTATCATAAACAGTTAAACAGAACGCAGTCATTTTCCCGACTTTTATCAGCACCAGGATTTTCCTTTTTCTCCTCACATCCCAGTTAGCCAAGGCATGTCCCCGTAGCAGAGCAAAGACCTGAGCTGGAAGAAGTGTAGGAGCTGTGTGCAGTTCCAAGAAGGAGGAGGTCCTCTGGGACGTGCCAGGACATTTCTGTAGCCTGGCAGATTCTCTGTGTTGCACAAGGCAGGGGCACAGTTGTTGTGGTGCCTGGCCACACCTGCAGACTCCACGTGAACAGCGAGTTACCTGTTTTAGAGCCAGGTCAGGTGGGGGCAGTCGCTAGGAAAGCAGGAGAGACCCGAGGGGCTCAGCCTGTTGGACTGGCACCTTGACCCTCTCACAGAGAGGTCTGAGGAGCCACCTCTGGTCATGTGTGCAGCCAGCGGCCGTGATGCAGGATGTGTGGAAGCAGCAGGACGGTGTTTTACCTTCACCTCTGTGGAGGTAAAAGTCTGCGTAATTTAAAGATGAGTTCCTTTGTGCCAGGCTATGAAAAGAGTCTTCAGAACACCCTCAAGGTTTCCATTTAATTACCAATTGCAGCTGATTTCACAGAGCAATTTCTAAGCCTCCAGCAAGGCCTTGTGGCAGTTCTTTCATCTCTCAGGCTTATTGGGAAAAGCTGTATTAAACGTCTTTTAATCCTGCCTTGGATGCACTACCTTTGATCACCTACAATTTTATACATCTGTGTTCAGGCTCACGTTTCCACGTACGTGCTTCCCCATCCAAAATGCTTTAAACTGTGTCTGTTGCCTAGAAAGCCTTTCCTGACTGATATAAAATATCCTGCAAACTTGACTGAAATGCCCTGATAGCTAATGATGATCCAGGGGGTCTGGGTGATGCAGCTGTAAGTCTTGGCATTGCTGGATAGGCTGATGGATGTCAATTCCTCATTTATGCTTTACTCTGTGACTTCTTCATAAAGAACAAGTTTCTGCAGGAGGAAGAAAATAGTAAATGTCCTTTCAAGAGAAAGAGAGCAATAGCCAAGTCTGAGGCACTTTTATGTATTAACATAACCTCAGTCTCACTTGAGTGTGGAACAGAGGAAGGTGGCACGTTCCCAGAGAGGATGCAGAAGTCTACATCCTAAAAAGCCAAGGTTTCTCCAGTTCATTGAGAGCAAGGTCAGTGCAAGGAGCTGGAGCTCTGAGCTCTTAGTCTGATGTCCAAGGTGCAGGACAGTGCTCCTTATGATCCTTCCTATCTGAGGAGAGCCTGATCTCTTTTTCGAGAGGATCATTGTCATAACGATAGGAGATTGTGCTCGGCATCCATCTGGACTCTCAGTGCTCCTAAGCACTGCAAATGTTACCATGGGAGTTGGGACACTTCACAGCAACTGGAAGGCTCTTCCTTTTGCGCATTGTGGGTATCTCTGTGAGAGCACCATGATTTGGAAGGGTCCCCATGTCCAGCAGGGAAGTAAAAGAGAAGCCAGGAAAAAGTTCTGGGGTAGATACAGGCAAAAGATCCACTACATGGAGACAAGCTCCACATCACAGCCATGAGAGCAGCAAGAAATCCACATGAAGCACTGGCGGGATTACTTGTCCAAAAAAGCAACCAAGCCATGGCCTGGAGCTGCCTGCATGTAACTGGGGATGTCTGCCCATGCCAGCAGCTCTGAGTGACCACCTGGGCATAGACTCACATCAGTGCTGTTTGAACACTTGTTTGTTTCGGCTACAACAAGAAAATAGAGTGCAAGGTCATGTTGTGGAGGCTTTGGTTTTGCTTACTGGAGCAGGAGCAATCTTTTTCCCAGAAAGTCATTATCTTGATACTCAAAGAGAGAACAGCCAGAGACGTTTGTGATCTAAGCAGCCAATCTGAAAATAGCTCAGCTCTGTAGGAAACACAAGGTCAGCTGCCAGATGGGCCAACTCCAGCCCCATGCTCTGCCAAGACCAGGATGTGTTGCACACTGCAGCTTTTACATGGCATCTTCAGGATGTGACATTATCAGGCGGAGACCCTTTTAGTGTAGTGTGCCCACTAGATGACTGAAAGCTCGTCTCTTTATAAACATCGTGCTTGTAAGGAAAAAAATGATAAGTTTTCTTCTGCTGCTTCTCTCCCCTCAACTTGAAGCCTTGAATATCTGTGTGCACTGTGCTTTTTGCACAGTAGGTTGTAATGAGATCCTCCATAAACTCCTCTGTCTGCCCAGCAGATGAACCCATGGTTTTGGCAGGAAGGGGTTGAACTAGGCTCATTTCCTTTCTCTTGCTCTGTCAGAAAAGAGAGTGAATCCTAACAGAGTCTGATCCAAGCGTTAGGCAAGAAGATCCAGCACTGGCACGCTTGCCAGGTCTGATGGAACTGTGATCTGATGTGTCAAATGCATTTTAGGGTCTCAGTGGTGTGACAGCTTGCTAATGGTTCCACGCTTCGGGAAGCTTTGACTGATCCCTCTGGGAGCTGGCAGAAAAAACTGCAGGAGAACTGTGTTTTTTTTTTTTTTAAAATGTTCTAGTCAAAATCAAAACATTGAATGGAAACTTGTCTCTCCCAGCATCATTTTAAACTGGAATGTGTCAAAACAAATGCTTTTATTTTGATTGGAGTGAGACGATTGTAATTTTTGCTTTAGGTCGCAATAAGGAAACAACACATTTGCCATATTTTTATTTATGCATTTTGTATAATTATCAGGAATGAGGAACTGCATGCTTCCACAGAGAATTCTTGGCATTTCTATTCAGACATTCTCAATTTCTTGTTCATGATGAAGCAGAGGTGGATGTTCAGCTGGAACTTCCCACTCGTGGAACTCCAGTGGTTCAGATCCTCACCGCTAGCCTTGGCATGTTGTCTTTAGCTGCAGGCTAATTGTGTGGGCATTCGGAGGGGCCACCTCAGTCTGTATTAGGCTGCTCAGCTATTTAATAGTGGGGCAACTGGAACTAAAAGCAAAAGGTTGTTATAAGTGGATAGTATTTGGTAATATTTAATTGCATTCTGGACAGATAAAGACTAAGCTGAAGACATAAGTGGTGAAGGCAGAGGAGTGCACTTCTGCTGCGAAAAAGGTCAAGCAATGACCCTGGCATATCGGTGTAGCAGCTTATCCTCTGGGTGATGGAGAACTGGGACAGATCCCTTGGGATCACCCACTCATCCAAACAGCTTTGAGCACCAGTCCACAAGCCTGGGTTCACTTCAGACACCCCATCTCTTTACAGACCAGGCTGACAATTTTTTTGCTTACTTTGAAGTTCTCACCTGGAGCAAAGAGCAGCAAAAGTGAAATGGCATGAGGAGAAAGCAGGAAAGAATGAAAGGAAACAAAAACATTATCTTCCCTCCAGCTGCTAAACAGCTGTTGGACAAAGGGGGCAGTCAGCATGGTGCACCCCATGTCGCTTGGGACCCTGATGAGTGCAGCAGTATCAGCTGTGAAGATCGATTCCTGTTTCAGAAATCCGCTGGCCTCTCTGAGACAGTGCTGACACCTCTGTCTTCATGAACACCCCTTCCGATGAGCCTAGCAGAGAAAGGATGCCCTGCCACTTGCCTGCTTGTTTCGTGCTCTGCATTCAGTCATTTTAAGCCCCAGAATTTCAAAATTGTGTGAATAAATCATGGTCCTGTCATGCATTGAACTGCGCTGCCCACAAAGAGCAGAGTATGTCTGAGCTTGATCAAAAAAAGCCGGTCCTGGTTTGTGTTCCTGGGTGTTTAACAGCTCTCCTTTGAGGATGCAGACTCACACGAGCTTCAGAGGGCAGGATGCTCTGGTGGCTGTGCCCGTGGGGCTGGAGGTGGCACTTCTCTGGTTTTCTTGCCTGCGGGCTGAAAGTGGACCCTGGGTTTTCTTTTTCATGCATTAACCCCTAGGCTAATGTTGATTCTTGTCTTAATTGCTTTTTAAAGCCTGCAAAGCTCCATGTCTACCTCAGATAGCGCTGAGCTCTGTGAGGCACTAGTCTTTTTCTCAAATACTTTTTCAATTAAATTGGAGCACAGCACTCCATTTTCTAGAGCTATCCATCTTGGCAAGTTTCTTTTTTCTGCTGAACAGGTATTATCGTATTTTATCACTGGCAAAATCTGGTGAGTTTTGTGCGGACTTTGGGATTCTCAAGGAAATGTTTCTTTGGTAGGCAGAGAGCTGTTCACAAAAGGTTGCTCAGGATGGCTGCTGTGGCTTAAGGATGTGCTCGTCTGTTCAGAGAGGGCTTGTTGCAGGGCTTAGCAAGGAAAATGTGGTGTCTGTGATATAAGGGAATGAGGTTTGACACTACATTAAGCCATCTCTGTCCCTGAACTCTGCAAATCTGTGTGGGACAAAAAAGATAATTTTTTTCCTGTCAAAGTTAAGGGCTTGGAATTTGCTTAAAAGAGTAAACTCACCCCTGTGAATTCGAGAAACAGGCTGCTGTTCTGCTCCATCACAGACACCTGCTATACTGGTGACCTCTTCTGTAGCACCTTTTGGCTTGACAGGCCCTTGGCTGTGATGTGCTGTCTCCAATCTCCCTCCTCACTCTGGGATGCAGTGGTCAAGCGCCTGTCCTGCCCCAGCACGCGCAGCATCGCTTTGAAAACTCAAATCCAGATCACACTGTCAGAGAGATGAAGGTCAGCAGAGTGGCTGTGTAGAAATGACCCTATCTTCCTTTGAAAGCAAACAGAGAGTGTCTGAGTCACATTTGCTTTGCTGGAGGAAAAAACATTGAGATGTTTTGCACTATTTTTACCACTGTTCTCTCTGTAGAATCTGCTTTGGTCTGGGAGGTTGCAGCAGTGAATCAACAGCACTGTGAATGTCCCCCCAAATGAGGGCTGTCTGCATGTCCTCACTGACTTAGGGCCTGTGCCTTGAGCTGCAGCTGTGCTGTCCTTTTACAGAAGAGGATTGTGGAGGTGTTCACATGAGCAGAGTTTGGCCCAGGTAATCTTTATGGCTAGTGATAATAACTGAGCCAAAGAGAGTGACTTATCTCCCTAAGTGAGTTCATGGGCATTTTGTCTTGGCAGAGGGCTATGAGGAGTCATTTTTAACATGTGAATTGAGCAGACTTGTTGCTGACATTGAGCAAATTGAGGTGATGCCCCACAACAAAGCCTTTGGAAACACAGCCTTTAAAAACTACAACAGTGTGTGACAGCTCTGGGTTTTCTGGGTTTTCCTCTGCTGAATTAGCTTAACTTGATGGAGACAACAGGGCTGTTTGCTTGTCTGGTTGTTCCCTACTTCTAATGAATGTGATCAGGTGGGAACCAAGAAGTAGTGCCTGGTGAGGAGGGAAACCACTGGCGTGAGAGCACATAGGGACCCAGAAATATAAGTGCAAATCGTGCCAGCAGCCATGGAAGGAGCTGTAGCTCCATATCTTGCTCTGGTGCAGAGTAAGGAGGTCAGTACATACGTCCAGAGAGGGAGGCTGACAGGGAATCAGCATGCTCGTCCCTGGGTTTTAAGGCTGGAACCTGGAATTTTCTCAGTTAAAATGGGAAGTTGGTGTAAGACTTGCAGTCTGGAGAAGTCTCTGCTTGGCTTTGAACATATCTGAAGGAATCTCCGGCCTCTGGGGTTCAGGTTGTTTTCATATCTCATTTGTGGTTACCTAAGAGGAACTTACATGTTCAGCCTGGATGTGTCACACCAATGTTCTGGGACTCGCCCAAAGGAAGGGTTTGCATCTTTGAGACATCTCTTTTGTCAAAGACAATTGGATCAGAGATGTTCAGGTTTGTTGAGTTTGGGGTTTGAATTTTTTTTTTTTGTCACAACAGTTTTGTCTTGAAAAATGTCATTTTGATGAAACAGAAATTGCTCAGGAAATTGTACTGACTTTGACAATTCTGCTTGGAAGGGAGCTGGGGAGAAACATCTTGAAAGTGCTGGAGCTCCCAGTGATGACATTCTCTGAATGGAAAGGAGTTTTGATATATTTCTTTTTCTCTTTTCAAAATGACGTTTCAAAATGTAATGTTTTGTGGGGAAAAGGGCTGAGTCTGAATGAAATGCCTGAAAAAAGGAAGTAAAATATTTTGACTGATCCAAGGCGGTTCTTCAGCATTTCATTTTGCAGTTTTGTTGGCTTCTTGGACAACATAGGATGACTTAAAAATTGGTGGTTGTTCAGTACTGCTATCCATACTCACAGATGTGTTTCTAGGTTGAGCCAGAGATGTATGAACTGTGCTTTTTTTTTTTTTTTTCTTTTTTTGTGGTGAAAAATTACCTGGTTTCATAGCTGAAAAAACTGTTTTAATCCATTAACTATAGAGAACAAATACCCCAAGTCTCTCGATTCGCGGAACCATGCAAGGATCTTCCACTGTATGAATTATTCAGGAGCAGTGGTGAAAATGAAGTACCCATTACATTTACAAATATTCCACAAAGAGTTCAAGGCTGAGCAGGAACAGATCAGACAGCATTTATTGTAAAGCCTTGCTGAGCATTACTGTAGATGTAATTTCCCGTAGTAATTAACGCGGAATCTGCAATCCAGCTTTGAAAAGGCGATTGAACCTTTCCCTGTGAATTTAGGAATCATCGATATTATTACATGGTGTGGGTGACTTGGAGCGTCGAGCCTTTGTCTAAAATTAGTCCTCAGTGTGGTGGATGATTAAAGAGGGATTGTTCCTTCGGGCTACTCGGGATTGATGTTTTCTATTAAAAAACGCATTGCTAAGGATTTGTGAAATACAGAGAACTTCTCGGGTTGCATGTAACTTATTATGCAGATCTGCTTAAGCTATCAGATCAATGATGAATGGTTTCTATAAGTTGGATGAGTAGCATGACCCCAGGGCAGGGGGGGTTATTATTTCTCTTCCCCTCTGAGAATAGGAGGGAGCCGTTTGTCAAGTCTCGCAAGTGAGGTGCCCAGAGATTGTGTGTCAAAGACTGTTCTGTCTGGAGCAGGCACAACTGGAGTTAATAATGCTGCACCACCTCAGACCTCTTTGTTTCTACTAAATTTCCCGGCCCTTTTCCTTGTTGTTAAACTTGGCTTTCTTCTGGTTTCTGATGGTGCAGCTGCCTCGGAGCGCTGCCTGCTGGGAAACCTGCCAACAGTGCTGGGAATGAGCACAAGCACCATGCAATGGTGTCTGACTAACCTCCTCCCTGCCCCGCATCAATGCTGAGCTATAGATAATCAAGGACTACGAGACAAATCATCCCTTCCTCTCCCATTTGTCTCAGAGCAGCCAATGCTTTGTTTCTGGCCATCTGTGTCCTAAGCGCCTTTCCAACCTGAGGCAAAAGCCACTGAGCAGGACTTCCTGAGGACCGGCTGCTGTCCTGTCCTGAGCACAGCCCGTCTGTCTCTACACAGCACGGGCTGAGTTTGTTTGGTGCAAGACTCTCTTTGAGGGGGGAAGGCAGAGTCATGGGGTGGTGGGAACATTGAGAGAGCTCTGTCCTGCGTGGATCTCATGCTGTTGTCAGAGATGAGCATAGATCTTTGCAATTTGCATTGAAGTTCTTTCTCCACAGCCACAGAAAGCAGGGAGCTGCCAGTGCCCTCGGACAGAGTTAGGGCTGTTTGGGATGTGTGCGGTTGCATCATCTGTGTCATCACACAGATTGCAATTGTTTATTTCTGATATTGATCTTGGATTGGAGAAAACTTACCCTGATGGACTGGGTTCTGAGGAATGAAATGCAGAGTTTGTTCTTGATGGAGTTCAAACATCCCTGCCAACATACCATCCTAAATCAGGAATTTGTAAAACGAGACTTTTTCTAATTACTTCCAGAACATTAATTCACTGCTGGAAATTGAGATTCTGTTGTGCTAAAGTCCATACGTAGACTATAAGAGTCACTGACTTGAAGAATTGTCTGCTTAAGAAAATAGAATAGGGGAACAGTTATTAGACCTGCTCCCAGCTTTGAAATGTGTGACATCTTTTGAAATCAACATTGCAGCGGAAGAGAGGGTAACTCTCTTGGAAAGGTAGTTCTTACCTTTCAGTTAGCTCTGATTCCTTATCTCATTGGTGAGCAAATTGGCAAGAGATAGTGACTTCTCCAGGAATGCTTTATTTCTCAGTGGAGCAAAATGACAAGTCTGCAATACTGACCCTTTTCTGTAGGAATGCATTTGACTGTGTGTTTCCCTGGACCCTTTCTCTGTCATGTTGGAAAAATAATAATTAAATCACTTCCCAACAGTTTTACTGTTTGAAAATGGCTTGTCTTTTATAAACTTGAAAGATCTTAAAAATTCAACCAAACAATTTAGCTGTATTTCCTCAGTAATAACAGAATTTATAGCAGCTATGTGGGCCTTTCCTTCACTCTGGTTGGCTCGAGCCCTTGGCAGGACTTTATATCTGAGGGCTTCCAGTCAAGCTGCGTTATGACTCATAAAAGAGAGTGTAGCGATTAAATGCTTTCTCCCGTAAGAGAGGATTAGGAGCCCTAGGAGACATCGATGTCATTGAGGCAGGGGGATGTCTTACTCCACCTAGCACAAGAGGGCTGTGATCCAGGCCAGGGCACACTAGTACTCATATAGAATCCTTATTTGTGTATTTAACCTAGTCTTGGAATTGTAGTAGCGTTTGGATTGTATTTGGTTTGTCCAGGAACATTTTCTTTTCCTAAACACAATATGAATAGCCCAGGATATGCTAAGAAGAGTAGGTCTGGGGATTTGAAAAAAACGTGCTGGATTTGGGTAGCAGGAGATAATCCCCAGCCTGTACAAAGCACCTTTCATCTTGTTGTATTAGTTTTGCAGGCAGCAATCACTTCGCTGAAGCCTGAATTGTGTGTGACAGCATCTCTGTGCCTTGCAACCTACTCCAGCAAAGAGTGCAGCAGGTTTTTTAATTACTGTAATCCACTGTGCGTGATACTGGTGTGTTATAGTGATGACTGCATCCGGCGGATAAAGCATCTTGGGAAAGAAGTGAGCTCTAGGTGTGGATAAGCCCTGCAGAAGCTCTGACACTGCCTGCCCCAAAGTAGCCCTGGCTTCAGGAGCAGGTCTCGCCTCCCTTTTCAAGGGCTGCTTTGCTCTGTGTTCGCCAGGGACGGCATCTGCTTTTCTAGGCGTCAGCGGCTTTGGTGCTTCTCTGGCTAATGCTGAAGGACAAGGGGGACTCTGCTGTCAGGGCTGGTAGAAATATGTAATAATTTGTTTTTAATCATTATTAACAGTGCTGAAATTACAAAGTCAGAGCTACTCATATCATGGTACCAGGGTAACAAGAAATGATCAGTGGCATGTTGGTTGGGTTCTTTTGTCCTAACAAAGCACATAGATCATTTTAGTATTGATCATAGATGCAGAATCAAACACAATGTGTGCAGCTTCTTTGGGAAACTCCTGTTCCAATGTCTCTGTCAACAAGGTGAGTACACACCAATCTCTGAAGGCTTGGAGCCCAGCATTTCATTTGTTTGCAGAGGAAGCTTTGGGCTTGCGTGTGTTGAAAACTTGCTTCCATTAAAAGAAAAAAAGCAACTAATAAAATGAGGCAACATATTGTTTTCTTAGCTCTGGCAGGCACCTATCTGATTGCACAGGTAGAGTCCCTGTTACTGTGTGTCCCCTAATGGCTTTGACAAGTTTCGAAATAAAATCAGGATAGAGAGGAATGCACAGAGATACTTTTGCTCTTTGTCCTTCCTTCCCTCCTTCAGGCTCAGCAGTGGGGTATGGGCACTGCTCCAGCCTCACTCCTGAGCACGGATTTCCTGTGGGGTTTCCAGGTGCAAATTCCTTGTCCAGAGTAGGGCTATGAGTTTAGTCTCACAGTTTGGTGCCCATCTGGCTGTGCAGCTGTTTGGACAGTGATCCTGTCAGTTTTGCTGATCTGTTTCTTTCTTTGGGGTGGGAGGATGTGGCTGGGTGCATGGATGGGCAGCAGCGCTGTAATGCCAAGGGGACAGGGAACCTGCAGCCCCTTCTCCCTTGCTTCTCTACTCTTTGATAATCTTGACAGTTAGAGCTAGCAGGGACATGCAGTTTGTTGGCCAGCACAAAGATGGATCTTGCCTCGAATCACCCAACGGCTCTTATTGAGCACACAAAGGAGCAGGAGCTCAAGAAAGCCACTTGGAGGGACTCAGGTTGCTTTGTTCTTCCCTAAGGCTGCTTTGTCTGTGGTTTCTCTGCAGAAGCGTGTGACGGCCACAGCTCTCCCTGCACACATGTCCTCTCGCTCAGCAGCTGGGGCTCTGGCTGCACTCTTCAATCAGTGGAAATAAATTAATGGTTTTGTGGGCCAGGGAAGGAACTTGGACTCCAAGCATTTGGCCTTTGAAAACCTTCCCTCAATGCCTGTTCCTTTATCTACAAAACAAAAGCAGACCAGCTGAGGAACCCTGGCCAGCTCGCCTCTCTATGTGCCCTGCTGTTGGTAGCCATGCCCTCCGCCGGGACTAGTGTTATGGCCCAGCTAGGTTCTCCGCAGGTCTGAAGGCCACTGCCAGGGGGGTGCAGCAGGCGTCTCACTGGTGCGGGGCCCGCTGTTACCCCAGAGCTGGCCTGGCAGCTGGGAGCGGCTGAGGCAGTGCTGCAGTCTCTCCTCCTTGGTAGTCTTCTCAGGAGCTGCTGCTTTTCCAGCTACCTGTGCTTTAGGCTGGGCTGTGGCCTGCTGAGCGCAGATCAGATCTCTATTCCCTTCCTCACTTCCCTTGTGCTCATTGCTACATTGAGAAACTGTCCTAGCTTTCCCTCTTTTGCCCCAACAGTGGGGCAGCTTCCAGTGGATTTTGCTGCAGTGTTGGGTGATCAGGAAGAAGGGAACAGGCATTCGTGCTTCGAACCCTCACAGCTTGCACTGTAAAAACATCCTTGTTGGAGAAATCCTGTCTTTCCATATCTGTCCCTACATTTTTAGAATTTCACAGGCTGCTTTTCTTTTTTTACTGTCAAATTCTGACTGGGTTTAACTAAGTTTTTTTTATTTTTGATAAAGAATGCAATTTTCTTCCTGGGACTTGTCTGTCTTTCCTTGGCAAAAATTCCTCATTTACTGAGCAGGATTTTTTCAAAGCACTGGCCGCACACTGTCTCCCAGGAGCGGTGACAGAGTGGTGTCATGGGAAGGGCTGGCTCCAGCCACGCGGGGCTGCTGCTTTGTTGGACCATGGCGGTCCCAGCTCTCTGTCTCCCGTTCTGGCCCAGCCTGGGCTCCTCACAAGTGGGGCCGGGCCCGGCTGCTCTGTTCCCTTCTCTAAGTAAGCAGTAAGGTGTCTCGGCAAGGCATCGAAGTCGGTGCTGTGTGTTCAGACTTCAAATCCCTGCCAATAATGCAGAGTTAAAGAAGGGATTATTATGGCGCATAACAAATAACAAGGGTTTAAACCGTCTTAAGAACACTGCTCAGAAAAAGAGGGATTGTTTGGATGGTGAAACCTGCAGGTATGAAGAAAGGCTTTTGTTTCATGTAGCTATGCACTTGCAATAAGAAACTCTACTGTGTGATATAGGTTGTTATAATGAATTTATCCTGGACTTAGGTGTTCCTCTTGCTCTAATGCATATGGGCTGTGATCACTTTATGCTTCCTTCAAAGCTGTTCAGTTCCGTTCAGGAGCAAAAATAAGAAGGATGAGCAGATACCAGGGGCGAGAGGCAACGTGGAAGTCTGCCCTTCCTCAGTTTCTTCCTGTCTTTTCTCTGTGGTTCATCCCCCAGGCAGGGATCTCCAGCAGGTTCACCTCTTGTCATCTGCATGCCCCTCACAGCATGTGGCCTGCTCCCCACTGATCCCCTCCTGCCTCCATTGCAGGGGAAGGTCCCAACTGACCTGGTTGTGGTGAGCTGCCTCTGTGTACAACCTCACAGCTCTGTGAAAATCCATGTATCTTTGTGTCCCTTAATGCAGGGGAGGGCCTGCATGGTTTGAATCTCAGTGTAAAACAAAACTGTCATATGGGAGACAGAAGTGAGGGTGCTGCTTTGAGCACCTGCCTTCCTCATAAATCCCCCTTCCCTCTGAAATCCCACACAGAGCTTGGTTTGTACAAAGGGAACTGGCAACTGCAAATGTTGTTTATTTTGTGTTAAACAAAGCTGCTTTTTTCCCTCATGTTTTTGAGTAGTTGCCGCACATGGCAAGACAAGACAGGGAGGAGGAATCTTGTTTTTGAAATAAGAAAACCATCTTAAAAAAAAAAAAAAAAAGATTAGTAGATCTGAGGCATCTAAGAGAAGTATTTATTTAAGCCAGTGTGTGGTTTGTTTTATGTGTTCCCTTTTCATAAACTGAAACATCTGGGTTTGTCTCATTTGCCAAATTAAAATGGCAGGCAGCAGAGGTGAAGGGATTATATAGAGGTTTAAAACAGACCAGCAAAATGAAACAGTTGCTATTTAAGTCCCCTTTCCAAGCCAAAGGTAGCCCTGCTGTAAACACCCATTGCTGTGGTGTAGACTCTGATACCAGCTGTCTTCTGCTGTAAAGCCAGGTTTGTTCCCCAGTTTCTGTGCATCCTCTTTGGTGGAATCTAGCTTTTGCTTGCTAGCTTCAAAGACAAATGATTTTCTTGCCTCTATTAGTGCCAAACAGCTCCTGCAGGTCGATCTCCTATTTTTAGGTGTATGTGCACTGAGGTCTAGGTCAGCTCCTCCGTCATACATTACATGTGCCTATTCATTGTGCTGGGCGGCCCCATTACAGTGGTACCCACACACTGCGGCTGTGGCACTGTCCCAGAGGCGACCAATTATGGATGAAAGTGGTCCAGCTGCCTGACTGGATTAGACGGAAGGAAACACGATTTGCCATCCTTGTAGATCTTCTGACACAGTGTTCACAGAGGGCAGGGTGTTGAATTGTTTTCACTTGAAATGAGAGAAGAAAAAAGCTAGAAAATGTGTCATAATGGAAAGGACTGCAGTGAAGAGGGAAAATGCATTAGAGATGCTGCAGAGTTCTGTGCTGCTCTGCTGGTTATTAGCTTGTCTTGTGGAAATTGAGAAGTTTCTACATATTCTAAAATACCAAAAAGGGTAACTTCCTTGTGTAATTCTACTTCTTGAAGTGTATCTATTTTCACTGAATGTAGAAATAATCTTTGTGCCCTGCACAGAGTGACAGGAGAGTTCCCAAGTAGACCTGTGTACAAGAGCTACTATTAAGCAGGACTCAAACTTGCCTTTCCAAGTCCATGACAACTTTCCATCCCAAGGAGGTGCAAAACACGTCATGTACTACATCTACAACATGGGCACACAGTACAGTTGAAAAGTAGCTGCCTCTGTGCAGAAGATGGCACAATCTGTTGTACATTGGAAGCCTTCACTGGAGGAAGAAGCTGAACAAGGCACAGCTCTGTCAGAGCTTCCTAGGGCTCCGTGTAGCATGGGAAAACATTCAGGGACTTGGGAAATGCTGAGGAATGCCTTATATATGCCTCATAAGCTCAGACACGCTCAGCATCAGGCATTTCTGAGAGTTGTCCACATTGCGTGACCACTTTGCCCCAGAAATGGAGGTGCAGGATGAACAGAACTATGATCAATAAAGGGCACACTGGGTACCTGTCTCTATCTTTTTTTTTTTTTTAACTCGCTGTTGTGTAGTGCTGACAGGCTGCTGAGAGCTTCCAAGTTTCAGATAACAGCTAACCTTGCCCACACGAGTGGTCACTTTGTGTGTTGCTGTTGAGTGGCCGGTGTGCCAGTCTCTAGCAGGTGATATAGGGGAAGGGAGGAGAGTCTCCCTCAGCTAATTCTACAGCTGCTTTACTCCCAGCCTGCCTTCCTGGTTAGGCCTCTCTTTTTTCCCTAAAGCTGTCCTTTTTCTTGCAGAAAATCCGTTCAACTGGCAGGAGATCTCTCCAGGCATTCTGAGGATTGTCATCACTCTCTGTTCCACCAAGGGAGCTTTTGGCCGTTGTTAGCTGGATTCACAGTTCATCTCATTTTCATCTCCCTCCAAAACAGGGAGCTAAATACAGAAGTGCATCTCCTCTATTAATATCCTCTGCACTGTGGTAGGACCAAGCTGCCAGGTGATGTACTTTGTGAATAGGGAGGGGAGACTATTGTTCCGTTGAGCTTGAAGCGAAAGCGCAGAGAGAAGCCAGATTACTTGGGAGAGCTGAAAAATCAGCTTTGGTTTCCTAAGCCTCAATCCCATCTTTGATCCATCAGGCTAGTCTGTTGGTTTGAAATTGCTCGTTTCCATGAGAGCTGAATCTGCTCCCCTGCAATAAAATGTGAAGCTCTTGATGTCTGACTCCAAACTTTGACTGCCTCAGGCCTCTCCTCAGGGTGCTTTCTATTCTGGCAGCCAGAGCCGCTGGTTTTTAATTTTGTGCACGCATTTTATACCTGTCAGAAGAATCCGATTGACTGCCTGCTGTCAGATTGATGCTCCAAGGGCGAATATCCTAATTACTGCGGGGTTTCATGGAAGGTCAGGGCTTCATGGAAGCGTCTAAGTCATGGATTTATTTGCTGATTACATGCTCAATCCTCTTCCTTACCTCCAGTGTTTGTATCTGACTGGATTTGAGTCGGTGAAAAATTCAGTGCAATCGTTGTGTTCCATGAAAAGGCAGCTGATAGGAAGCAGGTTCTCACTTGGCGTGAATCACGCTGGATGTGGGCCTGGTTTACTTCGGGGGTGAGTGGCCACGAGTTTCCTTACTAGTGATTGGAACAAAGAACGCCTTTGAGATGCAGCACATAGCCATGGTGCCCTTCGCAGTCGCTCCTCTCATGGACTTCTAGTCTGTGGCCAGGACTGTGTAGTCCAGCAGCTACACTTTCCTCTACGGAAGAGCTAATGTCCCCAAGCAACACTGGGACTCTGCCTTCTGACGTGGCCAATGGATGCTTGGGCTGAATGGACTTCTGCCACTAGCAGGGACTTTGATCTGTTGACTGCTGCTCGCAGAGTTGTTGGAAAGGGATTAGAGAAGACATCACTTGGAAAACAGAGGCCAGACTTAGTCTTTTATAGAAGGGTGAGGGTGATGTAGCCCCAAGAACAGCTCCTAATGGCCTCCTGTCAGCACGGTTTTGCTGGCTGAGAAACTGCCTTTTCCCTTGGTAGGATTAGAATGAAACAAACAGAAGAACACCCCAAGCCTTAGCAGTCATAATCCTGAATTCACTCTGAGAGCACACTCTGATTTGAGCACACTGGAATAATACTAGAACTTTTTTTAGGTTAATAATTAATAGCATGTTTTTAATTAGAAATTGCTGTGGTGTCCACATAGGCTTCTAGCACATTGCATCTTATTAAAGCTGTAATTGGAACGTGTTATTTATTTGTTTCTTTTGTTAATGTTCATATTCCTGGCTCCTGAGGTCACTAGAGCTGCAAAAGAAACTTCTTTAAAATGAAGTGCAGCTAACTCCCAACAGTAAATGTTCCTGTATGGTAGTAATTGTTCTTGTTCCTCCATGTTCGGGGTTGGTAGTTTGAGATGTGGGGAATATTTATGTTATATCTTTGCTCGTGGCTGAGTGTCTGAAGCAGCATAGATTCAGCTGCCTACTGGGTACTTCACGAGGCCGTGGTTACCCCTGCTTCTCTTGTGTGGAGACCGGGATGGGCTGTGCCGCACTGGCTATCAGATTGCAGCATAAAACTAAGCGAGATGATGGATGATGTTACCAGGATGGAGGTATTTAAAGGACTCCCAGAAGCCCTTCCAACAGCAAACCTAGTCCTCTGCTGCAGCTGGGAGTGCTGCTAAATGGGTCTAAGCTCAGCTGCGTCCTCATTTCCTGATCAGAGATGCTTAGAGCTTGCTTACTTACTCCTACGAACCGGGTGGGAAGATTTCCTGTGCTTATTAGCTCCACTGTACCTTTTGGCCCTTCCGCATCCCCTCCTCTTACTTAAGTAACTGGAGGTGAGCCCAGACAAATTTTGGAGACTTATTGCTGGGAAAGCTCCTTCATGACCAGTCCAGGCAATCGGACAGCGCTTGTGCTGGCTGCAGGGAGCTGGGCAGGCTGGGAAGAATGTCTTGTGTGGCTCAGAGCAACTGCTGAAGTCAGCCCTGAACATCAGGTAGACATACCATGACAACTGTGCTAAGGAACGGAGCTGGAGACTGCCATAGGCTTCGTAAAACTTAGAGAAGTAAATCAGCATAAGCGTAGCTGGAGCAGTCACAGCTGAACAGAAGGTGAAGAGAAAACGAAGGCACTCCTAAAACATGGCAGGAGTGGTCAGTCCTAGAGTTGCCATTATAACCACAGCCTCCTGAGGGCACTTGGCTCTTCTGGACACCACAGGACAGAATACAGCTGAGAAGTGAGAAGAACTGTCAAGTTTCAGCAACCCAGCCAGAAGTCCTGTTTTCCCCAGTGTCCGCAGGGCAGTGTCTGCAGGGCAGTGAATCCTGGGTACGAGTCCTTGCTGCTTGGTGCAGAGCAAAGCCCATGTGATGGGCCTTCTCTGGTGGAGGTGAATTCCAGCTGGCAGAGGTTTAGATTCATTTTGTGTTGCATCTCGGATCAGCTGCTGAGAGCAACATGAAGTCTGAGATGTCGAAGTCCATGGTGTGTTGCCTGTCTGAGTAGATTTCTTCCCTGTGGGTAGTTAGTGCCCAAGCAAGACTGTGGTCCTGCCACAGGTGGAGGTGCATGTGATGGTAAGGATCCAGAGGAGGGCTCTGAGACAGTCTCAGTGAGGGGAGCATGATCCTCCAGGTAGGGATGCGCTGGAAACTTCTTTGGGTCAGTCCAATAAAGGTCTGCGGAAGAACTAACAGAGACCATCAGGAAGAGCAGGTGCTCTTGCAGTTACAAACAATGTTGCATTTTGTTCCATTCGCTTCATTATCCTCTGAGAGAATTAACTCAGAAATCCTTTGTTGTGTAAGAAAGAAATGGGATAATCTAAGGACCCTTTGTAGCCTTCTAATCGAAACTCTGCATGGAAGTTGATCCCTAAAAGCTGCCTTTTTTAGGATGGTTGGGAGATTCCCAGTTGCAGGCCACCCAATTTGCCTGTAAATATTCAAGAAGTTGAAGTAAACTCCACAGATGTGAAAAGCCAGTGTGTCAAAGCAACAGCAAAACCTTTGGCACATGTTCAAATAATCTCTTGAACACCAGGACTTGGGCTGATTAGAAGAGAAAACCAAAGCAATTTTTTGAAGAGTTGGGGTGGAGGGTAGAAAGAAGTAAATTCAGACAAGAAAAAGCAATTACAGGCTTAAAAGGAATAATAAGCATCAATTAGCAGCAAGTATCTCTGTCTACAATGAAAGCATTTTGAAGTACATACACGGTGGAATAGAGAAAGAGAAAAGACGGTTTCGTCAATGAATTGCAGCAGGGAATCCAAGATAAAGGGAGCAAATGCTGCGGAGATATTAAACAATAACTTAGCATCAGCCTTTCAGAAGTTAAAAAGGTGGAGGTTTCTCTGAGTTGAGGAGCTTTCCAAAGCAACTAGATAAGACTGTGAATATCAGCCGATAGTGCTGCCTGGCTGATTCTCTGCTGGGAGCCTCTTGCGTTTGGGCAAGCACCAGCTTTCCACAGAGTGCTGCAGAGGCGATAGGGTGAGAGCAGGGAGCTGAGGGCCATGGGCTACTCAGGAGATGCATAACGGAGTCCTTGCTCTGCGCTGGCGTTGCTTGGCTGTCTGTCAGGATGTGTGCAATTGCCTTCTGTGGAAAGGGTATGGGGAAAAGGTTCAGTTTTGTCCATCTGCTTCTTGCTGCTTGTTGTCCTTGGTGAACAATGGTGCTTCCCATTCCCCTAGCCAGGATTTTACGCTCTGTTGTGCCTAGTGGGGAGCTAAGTGATGGACTGCTGTGCTGAAGAGTCCAAACTTGGCATCTGGTATTGAAAGGAGAGTGATGACAGAATGCAGTTGGCTTCACTTCTTCTTAGCTGTGGCCACGTTCCTAGAACAGGCCACTAATTGGATCAGACTGGTTACTCTGAGGAGCATAGCTAATCCTATTCTGTCTTTCTCCTTCTCGCTTGCTCCAAAATAACGGAGAATGTGGTTGGGCCCATGATTGCAAGAAGGTTTTTGTGTCTGGGGCACTGAATTTTTAGCCTTTGCTTGGGAAGATCTTGCCCAACTCCTTTTCCTGAATAGCAGCAATTGGCAGAGATCAAATACATCTTCCACTTTCATCCTGTCTCTTCTTAGCAAAGATACCTCAGGAGCCATAGCACTGCCCTGGAAATGATCAGTGTACAGAGCAGGGATGTGGGAACTACTGCCAATTAAGTTAATTTTGGCAGCCCACCTGCATTGTGCAGTTCTGGTCTTCTGATTGCTTGAAGGATCTAAGATAACTGGGACAAGTTCAGGGGGAGCAGCGGTCTGCAATAGCCTTTGTGCAAGGAGTGAGTAGGAAGCCATGACAGACAACGAAAGCCAACATGGGTCTTCCTTTCCAACAGGCTGCAGTCACTTCTGTGACCTCCGTGCAGACATGGTCCTGCTAAGCATTAAACGGAGCTGAAAAATATTGGTATTACTGCTAGACAGGAGCTATTTCAAGAGTGGGAACAAGTGAAGGAACACTGCTGATACCTCAGTTGGTAGATGAGCCATGTAACCCTTTGTTCCTTTCTTACCCAAGATCCAGGGTATCTACAACAATCCAGAATTAGGCAAAGAAAGCAATTAGCAACAGAGATTCTGCCAGCATTTTTCTGTAACTACCTGGAAAATTTGAAAAGTCATATTGTAACTGACTCATTGTGATGTGAACAGGGAGCAGCTCACTTGAAATCAGTAGCATTACCCAGATTTGTGCCAGTTTGATTTGTAGCTGCTGGCATCTCTTGCCCATGTTTTCAGGAGGCATTTGCACTCTCCCTTCTGCAAACAGTCTCTGCAGCAGCGCTGAAGGCGGTGTTGGAGTAGGTGTGAGGCTGGGTCTCATTAGGATCTTAGCAAATGCCAAGTGAGCCATCCTGACGACAATTCTTTGCTTTCCCCCCAGTCATCTGAAAGGCAAAGCCAGGTCAGAATGGGCAAACAGAAACACTCACACCTTCTGTTGGAATTGTTCCTCTGCAAAGTATAGAGGGTCTGATCCTGCCTAATCCCGCAGAGATGAAAACACCTTAAAAGCAGGAAGTGCTCATTTTGTGGCGTGTTGAAGGGATTTACTCAAATGCCCTACATCTGCCCTTCACCTGCTACTCCTTCTGAGACAAGACCTGGGCAGGTTTGTAGCCAGAGCAGGGTTTCTCTGGGAGCGACCGCTGACAGACACCACTGTGCCGCTGGGATCTGCATTGACATCCAGGCATGAATCTGGATCAACTTCTCCATGCTAAAGGCTTGCTCTTGTGATGTCAATGTGCTGAGATGGCAGAAGGGGCTGGCAGGATGACAGTGGGAGAAGCTCTGGGGCAGAGGAAGATGGGGGAAGGAATGCTTCAGTCAACTAATTCAAAACTATTTTTTAATTAAAAAAAAAGATTGAAGAGAGAATGAGATAAAAGTCAAAGACAAGAAAAATCTGCTTAAGGCTGGAGAGACCTATCATGCAAATAAGGATTTTAAGTGGAAAATTAAAAAAATTAGCAATAAAGAGAGCAGAAGCAAAAAAAGTAGCCAGCATAAAAACTAAGTTGCTGAGTCGGTCCTGGAAAGAGTTCAGAAGAGAGGGCTTCTCTTTTTTCCCCAGATAGGTCTTCTCCTGTAAATAATAGATGAAATAGGAACCAATAACACAAACATACTGGAATTTGTGAATGCTGAGTGTGCTTTCCCTCATTAAAACTATTTAAAAAAAAGATATTTATGGAGAAATCCCCCCACTCCAGCAGCTGGAAGTTCCAGAGTACCTTGCAGGGAAAGGGGTAGAACCAGTAGGGCTGAAGTCCTTGTGCCTGGTGGCTGGCACAGCCTCTGCACTGGGTGTGTTGAAGCACATCTCAGTGTGAGGTGGAATGGGAGTGATCTGTAGGATCAATCCCAAGTAAGCCTAGGACAACAACAAAAGTCTAGTCTCCTGCTTGGAGCCATCAGTCTGTGTCTGTCAGCCAGCAGCTTGGAGAGTTGCTGGTTTGTTGTGTTTGTACAGCTCGGTGAGGGTTCCAACCCCTAAATCACCTGTTTTTATTTTAAATAAGAAAAATGCCCCAGAGTATTGTATTTTAACCATTTTCCTTTTGGGAGACAAATCCGAGTGGAAAACAAGCCATTGAGTTATGACATGAGCTCTATTGCGGAAGCAGGCCATCTGCGCCTGTTTGTTATCCCAAGATGTCCTGTTTGTGTCCAAGTGCCATGAGTAAGTGGTGTAGCACTGGGATATGAGGAGGGTGAATATATTGCTAAAGACACAGCCAATGTAATTTTCTTCCTTCTATGTCTCTGCAGTAAAGACAACGCACTTTAATCTTTTCTTTCAAAGTGCAAATTAATCTTCTAATGAAAACAATGACAATATTTGTCCTGGCATGGTGGGTGGTTACTCATGCAAATGAGATGTGTCTCTCTTCTACCTTTCCTCCATCAGCAGAGGACAGGGCTGAGCCCTCCCCCCACCCCAGACCGCAGGCCAATGTCAAGACAATGACACAAAGGAACTGACTCTGCCTTGTGTGGACACGCTGTCGGACACTTCTGAGACCAACAGCTTAATTCCGCGTGGCTGGGCAATTAGTAGACTGGTTTGTTGCAGCACGAACATCAGCTGCAGACTATCTGCTTTGATAAAACCCTTAGCATCGGAAGACCTTAAACTCAGAGAAGCAAAGACAGAAGCAATAAAGTGAGAGTTAGGTACCACTTGGTTAATGAAGTGAGCTTCAGTAAGAAGAAGTGTGGGTCAGGTCAGAGGCCTCGAGGGAGGAGAGGCAAGGATCGCTCTGAAGAAGAAGGTGGTAGAGTCCAAAACTTAAGGATTCAGTAACTGAGTGAGTTTCAGACAGCCAGGGGAGCGGGGCACGAACACAGGCATCCACCCTGGCAGCTGAAGGGGGGAAATGTCTGAGCAAGTTGTTGACTTACTCTGGGAGAACAGAACTAGCTGTCTGGGAAGACAGAGCATACTAGAGGAGAGTGAAAGCTGGATGAGTGCTGCCCTTTCTTGTTGGTTAAATTCCTCCCCTATCACAGTGTTGTTTGGATGTAAGATTAGACCGGTACCCACTCTAAGATAAAGTTAAGCACTGCCAGATATTGTGTCCTGTGCTAATGGCCACAATTAGAGAGCAGGATCAAGAGCTGCCTGGACCTGCTGGAGCTGGTGCTGTGCTCCTCTGCTTATGGCTTGGTTGCAGATAAATTGAAGCTGATCGACTCCCTCACTGGGTAGGGCTGCAGGCTTACAAGTCTGAGGGCTTAGAGGCCACCCTGGTTGTCTCAGAGGCTCCAAGAGTGTGGTGGAGATGTTGGACTGCTACTGTTTAATGTGGACTTGCAGTTCTTCCACTTAGGAGTTCGATGGGCAGGTGGAAGCTGCGCAGGTGCGGCGCTCAGCTGGCCCTGTTCCAGTAGCAAGAGAGCTGTGCGGGTGCTGGTCTGGTCAGGCCTCCTGCAGCAACGCATAAGATGTCACCCTGGCAGCTGCAGTTGGAGTGCCCTCTCTCCAAAAGGGTGTCCAGCCTTGATTTAAAGGCTGCAAGGAACAGCAAAACCAGCTTGTGCTGATAGCAATCCCCACCAGTAACATTTCCCACTGTTTCTTACAGTGGATACACCCAGCTCCCACCCACGAGTTCCTGCCCTGCTGCTCAGGCTCAGCCTGAACAACCTGAACCTCTCACCAGCAGCCCACAAGACCTTGGCTCCCTTGGTCTTCTCTCAGGGACAGCCACTCTTCCTCCTCCAGGGAGTGCTTTTTAAAATGCTTGCCCTCTGCAGCGTGTGGGACTAGATGAAGCTTTTTCACTTCTCCTGTGCTCTGTTATTAACCACCCCTTCTACAATGACTCCCTGGTTTGCTGCCCTGATTTCCAGTATATGCCAGAGGCTTTCCATCCAAATAATTTCGTGGCACAGGATTATCTAGCAGGATCAGGCATGTTCAGTCTGTGTGTATTGTGTTTTCACTGCCCATACACCTGGTGAATGTGATCTCCATTGAGACCTTGGCTTCAACGTGGAAAAAGCTTTGATATAGATTCAGCCTATAACAAGTGGTTGATTCTAAATTGGGGTAATCATTTAGTTAATAAACACCCATTAGAGGTTAGATTAAACTATGATCTCTTCCTTTGCTGATCTGTCATTGTTTCTTATTTAGTAGCTGCATTCAGAACTATTCACACATGATTGCTTATGATATTTTAATTGTCTTTGAACTGTTGTTTCACAGTTTATTTTGAAACCTGGGTAAAGCAATGTATGTGGTAATCCTGAAAAGCAATGTGTCTAATTGGTATCAGGCTGCTTAGCTGTAATGCAGGGTTATCTGTTCTTCCTGTTGACCATTTAATTGCTGGTGATAGTCAAGCTTAGTTTTCTGCTTGCTGAGACTGAAGTCCTTCATCTTGTTAGGAGCCATGAGGAATTACCATGAAAAAGCTCTGTCGTTAATATCCAAGGAATATGGCTAACTGACTGCTATTAATCTTAATGCAAACCAGACATTCAGACTTAAATCTTATCGTCCTTAATGGAGTGATGCTGTTAAAGCAAGCATCAAGTGGCCCCAGGGCAAAGATGTTTCAGTTTCATTGAGCTGTTTTTGATCAGGCAAGGGACACGTCTTTAGTTTGATAATTGTGAGTCTTGCGGAAAGTAATGCTGCAGGCAAACCTTAAGGAGTGGACTGGGATTGCATGTGTGTGTTAGGGATGGCTAGTTTCCCTTGGGAAAGGAACCATCTGGATTCTGCACAGAGTGCTCTGAGCACCTGGGGAGATCGCCCATTGCTGAATCAGGATTTCTGCTGTCATGGGCCCTTCCCCTCGCTCTGCATAGAGGGCGTCTGAGCAGCGGCAGCAGAAGTGGTGGTTTCATGTGGTTCCTCATAGTCACTGTCACACAGGGGTGTTTCTAGCCTTGATGCTTTGCCGAAGGACTTGGCATTCACTATTTTGCTCAGAACAGCCTGTCTGGTGTTCCTTGCGCAAACAGGTCCCTTGTCCCCACAGGAGGGAAATAGCTAACTAGAGAAACAAGGGATCCCTCTGAACAGACCTGGCTGCATGGGAGAAAGAAAATCAATCTGTGCAAATCCCAGCTGGAGCGTGGAAGAGAGGATCTAAATTTAGCGGCAGCCTGCCTGGGGCTCCTGAGGTTTGTGGCTGCCAGGGCAGTTGCTTACAGTGTTGTGTAGCCTAGAAGTTCAGTCTGCATCCAAAGGCTGCAGACAGCACAGGAGAGCAACACACTTGCTCTGTTGCGTTTCCAGGTGCCTCTCAAGTCTTTGGGGCTCATGGATCCACATGATGCATTTGGTGGTTCTTTAAAAAAAAGAAAAGCTGTTCTACGTACCTGGAAAGAGCGAGACTGCCACACAGGTCTGGCAGTTTGCGTGGAAAGTCAAACAAGGGCCTAAGTGAACAAAGCTCTTCTTATCCTTGCTTCACAGCTAGGAAATGGTGAGATGAAGTGATTTGCCTGTAGTTTTATGGGCAGCGGGGATGCCAGGCACAGAGCTGTGTCGCAGGGGATCTGAGTTCAGAACCAGTTTCTTTCTGTAATGCCAGACAAGCCAGGTGATTTTCGGTGACCTGTTGTTTTGCCTTTGGCATTCCCCAGCAGAAGAATCAGCGGGTTAGCATCTGCTGAAAACAGATGCAGTGCGGCCACTTCTTGTGACTGAGAAATATTGAGTCTTTATGAGAAAAAAATAAACTCACACTTCATTCAGACACTGCTTGTTACCTTTTCTTCATAGGCAATTTGTAGATGCTGTGTTTAGGGCTGGAAGCAAACTAGAAACTATCGTATGTCTCACAACTGCAGATTGTAGGAGAACACGCTCACTGGGGCTGATAAAAGCTTACTTGGACTTGCATTCCTGAAAACCAGCAGCACTGAAGATTGAATTCCGGGAGAAGAGAAACTGGGTAGTTGTGACGAGAGGAAATTGCTTTTGCTTGGTGACAATGGAATGACTCTCACAGTGGATATGCAACCCTTGATTTGGTGGGGTCAGTGCCAGACCCGGCATGTTGCTTCCAGCACCAGGACTAAACTGCCTATTGCATTCAGTGAGTGCAGAGACTGCATGTCACAAAACACTTGTACCTTCGATGCTCTGAGTGCGGTGAAAGGGACTGCTTCAGAACGAGAGGCAGAAACAAAAAGGATTGCGAGTGACCTACTTGCCAGTTAAATGTTCCCTGGAAAGGGTCACTGGTCATGTTGCTGCTTCCCATCAAAACACACATCCTGCTTGACAGGGAATTGAGCAGAAGCTGAAGGGATTACGGGGTGTTACAATATTTCACTTCTAAAAAGTTAATGTATTAGTAACATCGGAGTCTAGACACATATTGCAAGACTGATTTAGGATCTTAAAGAGGATTCTGCCTTTCATTCTGGCTTTTATTAAAAGCTTTGTAGTACATCTTTAAAGAGCCACTAAAGCCACACTGAAAACATAAAGGAGAGAAGAATAGAAGCAAAAAGGTTTTAAAATGGATTTCTTCTTCCTCCTTATTCTGTCTTGCCCCTATCCAAAGTTTAGGGCTGTCTGTGTAAAAACATGATGTTATTTTTTTTCCTCTAAAAATACAACTACTCTTCCCCTTTACTTTCTTCCCTTGAAAGCTGTGAGCCAGTGGGTGAGACTGATGTCAGACTGTGGAGAAGCAGAATGCCTCAGATCTGGAATTGCATCCAAACTTCCTCTAGCTGCAGGCTGGTTGAGATGGGAGCAACCGCAATTACACTGCTGGTGGCATTTGGGACAAGGTGACTAGTCCTCAGTAGGAGTTGAAGTAGCTTCAAAGAAATTGGGAAAGAGATGCTGGGCAAGGAAGCTGTGTAGATGTATGGAGGATGTGGGTTTTACTGTGGATTGGCATGCTTGTGCCTATACATACATAGCGGTTTCTGCAAAACCTTGGAGAATACAGTAGTTTGGGCAAATCATACCAAGTTCCTGCTGCATTTCACCTCTAATTTTGGAACGAAACATAGAGTGGCACGCTGCTCTTGCGATACGTGTGGACTCCTGCGAAGAACCACCCTGAGCTTGCTGTGTGGTGGAAGAACATCTGCTGCTCACTTTTACTTTATTTTTTCTCCTTATCTTTTCACTCCCAGGCACCCTAAACACTGTAAGTTGGACTGTCTGACTTCAGTTGAGAACAGCAGGGACAGATGTCCTCAGCACCATGGCTGGTTTCTGTGCAATTACAGCCTGGTGACAGAGAACAAGGAGGCAAACACTGCTGACAAAGGCTGCGGGAATGGCAGCCAAATGGAGCTGCTTTTTAATCAGAAGGGATTTTTTTTTTTTTTTTAAATACAGCCTAAGTCACTGATCAAAGCAGAGAGAAGTTCCTGCAGCTTCTGGTGGAATGCAAATTCACTGCTGTCATCAGGAACATTATAACCAGCTCACCTGCCCTCAAAGGGGAGGAGGAAGGCACCACAATTTGCATACAGATAAGGTCACACTGTATTCCTCTGTAGACATCAGGGTCGGTTTATTACGCTCTTTGTTCTTCAGGAAGCTGTTCACCACATCACCCCTCTCTCACCATCTCCAGACAACCCAGTTTGTCCTTGGCTGGTGAACAGTTCTCCCAAAAGGTCTAATGCGTGACAGTGTGCACAGCATCCTGCCATGGCTCACCGCTTTGGCTCTCAGGTGAAGAGAGAAGGAGGCCCTGAAGCCTGGAGCTTCTGCTGTGGACCTCAGCCACACTAGGCTGAGGTGATGCTTCGCTCTGACGTTAGTGCTTTGCAGAGAGGGAAACTGAGGCATGGTGTGAAAGAAAAAGTGGCTACGTTCAGAGAGTGGGAGCAGGGCTGATGCTCACTTTTTGATGCAGAGAAGCTGATCCTGACTTTCACTGTAGAAAACGTGCTTTACTGAACCCCAGCTGGAGGCCACGAAGCCACGGAGTCTGGATCAAACATAGTCTTTCTTCATTCATGCCTCAGTAGATCTGTACGAGCTCTGATGACTTTGAAAGGACGCTGACTTCACATCGGCACTATCAGACCTTGAACGTGGAGCTGGATACGGTGCCAGTGAGTGAGGTGTTCTTGTGCTTGACCCTCTGCAGGGGCCTGGGAGCTGCTGGCATCAGGTGGGAACAGGTCTGCTAAAAGCCAGTTAAAAGACTCAAAGTGGTTTTCTGTCTTGCTTTCTTTGGAACAATCACCGAGCCGTATCAAAATGCTCTGCCACAGCATTTCAGAGCATTTAGTGTTCAGAAATTGCAGGTGACTGTGCTTTGCTCTGAAAAATTCAGTAAGAGTGTGGGTGTCCCCCAAGTTATTTATAATAAAAGGGAGCTTGAAGCCAAAAGTCCTCAGATTTGTTTTGATTTTTACAAAATGCTTTCAATCAGCAGACTTCTCTTAAAGCGTGGAATTTTTATCAAAATCAAGTTGGCTTGTTTTGATGGAATAGCATTTTCTGTCGGAAAAGGTGTTGCGGGGAAATTTAACTATAGCTAACACAACAGAAGCACTCACAGCCACAGCAGGATTAGAACCAAAATGTGCAGAATGAGAGGGAATGCATTCAGCCCCGCCTGCTGATGGCCACTCAACCTATTGAATAGACTTTGTGGCCCTCTAATTCACACCCTTCAAATGCTCTACATGCAGCAAACTACACACCAGTACAGCATCTCTGCATCCTGCCAGCGCCAGAGCACCTCGTGTTAGGTGGAAATAAAGCTGTGCCTGCAAAGTGTCTGCTCCTTTTAATAAAATATAGGCTTTCATTTTAGCTTTTATCTCAGCACAGAGTGCTAAGTGTTGTAAACAGTTTTCAGCAAGACATTTCAAGTGCTGAAAACTGACTACTTAGGTAACTGCAGTTGATAAAAACCAGATGTAAAGTAAAAGCAAAAGCCTTCGGTGAGCTCAATAAGGGCAATATTCTCCTTTCTATGGGGTTCTCTGCTCCGATCTCTCTGCTGACCACAGCTGACTGTGTGACTGGGACTGCAGCTCTGACCTCTCTGTGAATTTTGGCTGTGGCTTAAGAGCTGCCTGTGGAACATGCGTCCCAGGCACGGGGTCTGCTCTGCACACTTTCTTGGCCGGCTGAGCTTCAATGAATTCCTTCTGTTTGTCTTGAAGTAACATGAGTTCATTCCGTGTGGGCTAGAAGCACTTCTGTAGATGATCAGTGTGTCTTGCGTAACACAGGCTAAGCTGTTTTTAAGTTTCCGTGTCCTGCATGTCTAAACCCCATAGCACAACACTTAAATGTATCTCATTTTCCACACCTTTAAATGGAGGAGATTCACTTCTGTTCCATAATGGAAAGCCGTAGGGCTGTTCTCTGGCTCTTGTGCTTTCTTCTGTCTTACTGGAATGGTGTGAAATGTAGAGGAAAAATCAGGGCCTGGTCTAGGTCTGGCTGCTCCAGTAGCAGCTGGTGTTTGCTGTACAGCTGCAGTGAGGTACAGGCCGGGCTGTTGATAGGAAGCAGCAGCCGGGAAGGTGAGTGCAGTGTCAGCACTCTGCTGAGGGCTGTTCTGTACAAACTGCCTCAGGTCCCCATCCTCCCAACCTCCTGGTTTGTCCTGGCTGCAAGTAGACAGAGATCCCAGCTAGGCAGGAGGGACCTGGCTCAGCAGTGTTGAGGAGCTTTCTAGCAATTACGAGCAAGGCCAGCAGAGCGTGGCCCTGCAGCGTCATTCTCTGGGTGTCAGCAACGCTGGGGCTCACAGGTGCTTTTCTTGACTGCTGTTTTTTACCCTCCTCACCTCATTGTCAAGCCATTCCCTCCCATTCTCTCCATCGGTTTGGCACATCTATCGGCTTTCTCCTTTGGGGGCTGTCCTGTTGGACTTGCAATGCAGAGGAAGCTTCGGACACACAAGGAAGCATCGATCAAAAAGAGGCGATGGCTGGTTCAAACCAAGCAGAAGGAAATACTTTCTAGGCAATGTGGAATTTAAGCTATGGTAGTCCTCGCTGTGTGTTTGTCCTGGTCTAATGCTGTTTTATGGGTGTCTGTTGTCAGGCATCGACTAAGGGATGGGCTTCATCTGTGGTCTGGCCCACTGCATCACTCCTGTGCCACGCTGTGTCTTTCCAGCAACCAGGATACAGTAATGTCTCTATTCCTTGTTTGGTTTTGCCTTTTGCCTCTGAGTCCTTTCCAAACATGCCCTTCCACCTGATGAGAAAAAGAGGGAGCTGAGCTTACTTATCTGGTCCCTTGGAAGCAACAAGGCTGAGAGGCTGCCCTGAAATACATCCCTGGGCAACGTGTGGTGAGGGCATAGGCAGCGAGTGGGCATGGAGTGATTTCACAGCAGAGGGCTCTGCCAGGCAGTGGGTAAAACAGGACTGCTTCTCATCTTGGAGCCGGAGTGCTAAAACTACCTGCAAATACCTCAATAAATAGCAAGCTCATAAATAACTTGCAACATTGCACTTCATAATAAACCAGTGACAAATGTTACGTCTTTCTACAACGTGGATTAATGGTAATGGGGGTGGGAAGAAGGAGTGATGTTTGTGAGGTGGTATTAAAAATCACTTACATTTCACAGGTTCCCATAAAAAGGAGACTTGTGCGAAATAATTAATCATGCATTATAAATGCAGCTTTTATTAAAGACAAGCAAAAGCATAAATACAGCCAAGCCCTTAAGCACTTGTTCTTTGCAATGATTAGAAAGCATTTGGAAATACAAGCCAACACTTGCGATCCAGTTTAGCTCTGTTGTTGGTGCTAGAAGAAAAGCTGGGATTTGGTGGTGGTTTTGGTGCTTTGCTCTTGTCTTTCTTACAGTCTGTTGAGGACCATACTGGGTATCCACATGTTTTCCTATGCATTGCAGTCCTTGAGGTCCAGGAACATCCCAGCTCGAGCCAGCCAAGCCCCTTGCCCTGGAGATGGCCGCTGCAGAGCAAGACTGTACCTCTGTCCATGCTGCCCCTGTGCTGGCTGGAGAACCCCCAGACAGAGAACACTAAAATCTTTGCCAAAGCTGGTTCAATATAACCCTCGCTGTCCTGCTAAAGCAGCAGAGAATGTTGAGATGAGGAGAGGGAGCTGGTGTTCTCCACAGAGAGCTGCCACAGCAGCGTCCCTGTTGCATTAAGAAAAATAAGTTTGTTGATTAGAGTTGTGGTGCTGCTCTCCCAGATCCTAGACCTGAGGAATGGAAACTTTGTCGGGGCTCTTGGGTTAGATCTGCTCTTTCAGGTTAGGTCAAAGCTTTGAAAGGGAGAAGGTGGCAGAACTAGAAGGTGATGCAAGAAGAATGTTAAGGGGAAGGGGGATTTTATGACAGCACAGTAAGAGAGATGATTTATTTTGTCCTTCAAGCACTTTCTCTCAAAGGCTGCTAAAGCCCATTAAAACTTCTATCTGAAGCTGTGGTGAGATTCACTCCCTGGAAAGGAGAGGGGTTTTACCATGGGGAGCCAGAAGTGGTGATGGCTCTGATTTCATTAGCAGAGCAGTTATCTGAGCTAAGAGTTTCTGCTATATTAGCAGAGGCCCTTGCTGCAATTCAAGTGCTACTGTTTAGTAACCAAAGTCACTGTAGCTTCTTCGATTTTTGAGGGTGAGCCAGCAGACCATACTCAGAGTCAGAGAGCTGTCAAACAGCAGGTGCCATTGCAATTTCAGGAGATGATCTTCACAAATCCTCCCCAGTTCCACCTGTGCTGTCCTTTCCTTGGACATCTCCAGTGTTGTGCACCCCGAGGTTCAACAGCAGGCGTATCCAGCCTGCAGAGCACATATGGTGCAGAGTTAGGATGTAGTGTATAAGCAAGACCATTCCTTGCATGAACAAAGCAGTGGGTTTTCTTGCTTGTGCAATGCAGCATTTCTTTGTGTGCGAGTTGGGGATTAGTTGCTGCGCTAGCTCTTCTGTGTGACTTGCAGTCTCTGAATTGTTTGCCATGGTCCAGGACTGTATGAAGACATACATGATGCAATAAATACTGGGTAAGCCTTTCAAGAGCATGGCGCCCTTTGTGAGCATGGCGTCAGCCCAGAAAATATTGAATATTCTGGAAAAGCACAGAACTTGGTGTTAAAATTCTCCTGTTCTGCTCAGATCCATTCTTTTGGGTGCCAGGTCCTGGTTCCTCCAACCTCAGAGCCAGTGGTTCCAGTTCTGCTCTGGAGGCCATCCAGGTGTGCTGCTGACTCTCACTGCTGTTGCGTTGCTGGGTCTGCTGACTGCTGCAAGGTGTGTGGCGTCCTTCCAGCACTCGTTTGACACAGTGGCTGTCCTGAGCTGTCACACAGCCTGTTAAATATTTGATTCATCCATGTCTTGAGGACCAGTCATGATCAAAGGGACAAAGTAGCTGCTGCTCAGTAGTGCTTGTTAATCAGAGCAGTTCTGATGAGCAGCTCTGACAGTATTCAGAGAGTGGGTTTTTAAATTTCATTGGGGTGCTTGGATCTGTCACCCTGGAAAAAAGATACCTGTCAGCTCACAGTTGAGCAGAGCGTCCTCGTCTTTCTCTGAGTCCCTAAAGACCAGATCTCACCTGACCAAGCAGTGGAGATGCCACATCTGGTATGCCTTTTGTCTGGCTGGCTGCTGGAACTGGAGCTAAGCTTTGAAAATGGGGTCATCGTTGAGTGGTCCCAATGCAGAGAGATTGACAAGAAATTTCTTCATCACTCAAGCCTAAATGTGATGGTTCCCCTTTCCTTTAGAGACAAGACATGATCTAGAATGAAAATACAACTCATGCTTTTTGCTATCACTTAACATTCAAGTAAAATTAATTTTCAGCAACTTGTGAAACTGGACGTTAGCTTTCCTGTTGTTCTCACTATGTACAGAGACCACAGAATCACTCTTTCTCTCTGTCTTTTCTGTGCCCTTGGATCTGCAGTCAAATCTGGACTGTCCCATGTCTGTCTTCCTTTTCAGTCTGAAAACTGGCCTCTCCATACTGGACTGTCTCCAAACATTGCCACTGCCTGAAAGATCCCCAGGCTCCAGCATCAAATCCAGCTCAAATCGCTTTTGCCTGATCTTCTTCATCCTGGAATGACAGAAGTCCAAGATGCTTTCCTGCCCATCTGTTTTCTCCAGCCCCTGGGTGAAGCTCTCTGCTTTGTCACTGCGCTGTTTGACATGTGTGAGGCTACAAGTGTCTGAATGGAATACAAGTCACTGGAGTTACAGCCTCTGGGACACAAAGGGGGAGAACGGCAATGGTGCAGCAATCCTTCATCTTCAGTCTCTCTAGGTGGTGAGAGATCTTACTGCTGCCACCTTTTTTATTTCTTGCCCTAAATGATGATGAGGTTTCTCCTGCCTGTCAACTTGCTTTGCCAACATTGTAAATACTTTCCATTACCCGTTCAAACACCACTCAGCCAGCTGTTCCTTGTATCTCTCTTGCTTATAAATCCTACCCTTAGTTCATCTGTTTGTTTAGGGCAATTAGTTCTACAGCTCCAGACACCGCTTCCTAGGCAAGCCTGCGTTAGCAGCACTTTTCATTTTCTTCCCCCTTCTTTTCTTTTTGAGGTCCCTCTTCATGCTTTCTTGCCCAGTTTTCTTTCTGACCTTTTTTACTGCTGCTGAATTCAGAATCCTCTTTGTCCTGCACCCTCAGTTTCTCATGGTAACGCTGCATCCACTCCTCAGCCCACCTTGAACCTTAGATGTTAACTGGCCTGTTTACTCCTTGATAACCTGCCTCCCAAAGCTAAGCCTGAGGAATCCAAGCCATCCGCTTTTCCTTGCGGGATGCCCTGTATGTCCCGAGCTTCTGCACTGACCGGGCTTCAGCTTCCTTTGCGAGTGCCTTGTGCATTTCAGTTCTAAAAAGGCCTATGCCCACAGCGAGTGGAGGCTCCCAGTTTAACTGTTGTCCTTTATACCTCTGGATTTTTTCCAGGTCCTGGAACACCATTCCATAGGCTTCTAATTAAAATCTTCAAAGCAGCAGAGAGAATGTATGGGGAGCCGAGATCAGCTGAGTGAACTCCAGACGCCTGTTCCCTGATGCCTTCTTTGTCCTCAGCTTCTGTAGCAGGGGTGTTTGTGGGATCGTCGGTTCTGATCACAGGAAGAACATTTCATACCACCACTGCTATGAGTGATAATGAGAATAAATGATACAATAATGAAATCTTATTATACACTTTTCAACAAGGGCCTTTCATCTGAAAGATTTCCAAGTGCTTTACAGGCTGGTGAACACAGAAATCATTTTACTCACCAGGGAAATTCAGCCACTGCAGGATTGGCATGTAGGGAACTGTTGCAAAATATACATTGAGCATGCAGGACAGTTCAGTAGGGGGAGCAAACATGCTGCGTTCGAACAAAATTGCTGCCATAATTCAGGGGAAGATGCAGGCTAGAACGTCCTTTACTTGGAGCGTTAAAAAGCCACCCCTTGGCTAATACTTGTTGTGGATGAGAGAGAGAGAGGAGATTTCTTTGATCAAGGCCGGTATTTTCTTAAAGGATGTCAAAAGACGCTTGACTGTCATCCAGTCCTGCCTTGGGTTCCTTTGAAGATGCCTGCCCACCCTAGTTTCACATCCCACTGGGAGAAGGAACCTTCTGCAACTGTGATTGCTTACTTAACCCTGCCTGCAACAGGGATTCAGGGCTGGCTCAGAGGGAAGAGCGTTCCTTGCTAAAAAGCCAGGACACAAGTTTTTCTCTTCCTTCTGTCCCGTGGACTTGGTTTCCCTTGAGATCTTCTGCCCAGGTACTGACCAGTGCTCGACCCTGCTTAGTTTATGAGAGGTCAACAAGATGAAATCCATAGCAGAAAATTTCTTGAGCATATTTATCGTATGTAAAGGAGGAGAAAAACAACACAAACCCCTAATCTCTAAAGACCCCAGCTGCCTCCTGCGTATTAAATGGTCCTTTTTTCTGTTTGTGGGAGTAGATTGAATAGGATTGGCCCTGGTGCTCCCTGTGAGCGGGAGCTGTGAGCATCCCCCAGTGATGTATGAGGTTAATAATATTCGCAGTACAAGCATTATGCAAAGCAGGACATCCGTTCTGCTGGTTGTCAACCAAGGAGCAGGAGGCAAAGCCGACAACGCCATCAATCTGCAGACTCTCTGTACTCCGTCGCTGCCTGGGCTGACACTGGCCCTGTGGAATGCTAGAGAGTGGCTGAGCGTGCTACATGTCTCCCTGCGCTCTGGGCTTGTGTTGAAAGCTGGATTTGTTGCTGGAAACCCAGTATCTCAAGCTCTTTAACAGTTGATGCTGCTGTAAGGATGGGCCTGCTAATAATCCATGAACCTCTTGCAAAACCTTGCATTGAGGGGGTAGATGTGCGGCCCTTGAGAGGAGGAGGGGAGGGAATTCCCTGCCTTTGCTGCTTTGAGAGTCTACAAAGGAAGATAGCAGTCCCTCCAGGCCTCAATGAAAAGCCCTGAAAGTCTGGAGAGAAGTAGAAGTGAGTGTTTGGGGCCCAGTCTTCGGTACCCGTGGGGGACATAGTTGGGCCATGAAAGCTCATAGCCTGGAGGAGATCACAGAGGGAGCAGCATTTGCAGAGAAATTATGACCTTCCCTGACACACCAGATGATTAAAAATCCCACCCTGGATTGACTTGTTCTGCAGGAGACACGCCGTAGTCTACAGGGCTCTGGCAGCAGGTGGTGATCTGAACAACAGGAGGAGGGCATGTAAGGGCAGTATAGCCGCTCTGTCACCAGAGGTGTTAAAGAACAGATTAGACAGCACTGACAAATGTGTAGGATGTTAGACTCCTGCCTTGGAGCGAGGGGAACGGACAAGATGCCTCTCGATTCCTCCCCAGCCCTTCCAGCTGCTGCCTGTGATTGACGCTGCAGGAATGTACACTTGCGCACCGAGGCCCTTACTCATCTGGCCGGAGAGCGGGATTCATTCCGGACAACATCCAGGGTAATTTGTCTGCCCAGAGAGAGCGGTGCTCGGCTCTGAGGGTGATCCCACATCCATTGGAGGTGATCCCACATCCACTGAGGTCCATGTGCTGCTCCGCAGGCTGTGTCGGAGGCACAGGTGTGTGAGGCACTGCTGGAGCCATTACAGACTGTTCGGAACTGCTGTCTGCTTCCAGAGAGCCAAGTTTGAACCTGGGATTCAGAGAAGGGGCTGGCTGCACACAGAGAGGCTGTGACGGGGAGAGCTGGCCGTACGGATAACTAACAGCAGCAGTTGTCCAGGAAGAGAAGTATTTGGGAAATATTTCAGTCAGGGATCATCCTGAGGAGTTTCTGCATTTAAATAGCCAAGAGCAAGAGGGAAAAGGAGCCATGAGAAACTATCATGAAAATGTTTCTTGACTGAGATGAGTGCTGGGCTGTCTGAGGGAGCATTTATTTGTTTTAGGAGTCAGAGAAGGTAGAAACGAGCAAAGATGAGTTTAAGAAACTTGCTGGCATCCATTCTGGATTTTGTGGCAGCTGTTCAAGGAGTGGGGATCCTCAGCGGCCAATTTCCACCACACCTGGAGTACCTTAGCATTTCCAAGCCCTTTATTCCTGTGTTGAATCTCGGAAAAACTGGCCAGGAGATTCAAGAGTTGTTTGGACGCAGTGACTAATGCAGAGCTGAAACCAGCCTTTACTTTCCTTTGGAAATCTGTGCTAAAGAAGCTCAAATAAATGCATGTGGCAGATTATGTAGTGCTAAGCTATCCCCTTACCTCAGCTTTAACCAATTAACTAGTTGAATGACTTACTTGTGCTTAAAATAAATGTTTATTTTAACCTAAACACATCATAGAAAACCTCAAACCCCAGTGCTGCTACTGGCTAAATGTATTTTCTCAGAGTATATATATATGTGTGTGTGTGTGTGTGTGTGTGTGTATCTTTAATGAAGGTTTTGTCAGACATTCCATTATATGTCTCTCATCTCCGTCTCTTAATATTTATTACCCATTTTCACATCACCCCAGCCTTACTCTGGGCAATCACTCAGACCTGGCGTGGTATTTCCTCCTGAAATGGATTTAATCTGCCAGTGATGGTTTCAGACCTTCAGAACATCAGTAAGAGTTGTTTCCAGTTGGCTTTAACCGGCTCTGCAGCCATCGGCTGCCCACCACCTGCCCCTGCTACGTGCGGTTTACTGTGGGCTGGGCTCGTTTCCCAGCGTGGCCTCAGAAAGCGTCCGTACCGTTGCGACCATGGTTGGGTCCATGTAGAGCCAGTTTCCATGACAGAAGAGCAGTGTTTTCTTGATAAAGTTTGTGGCAGGTGCTGGCTTTGGTTTCCTAGGATAAACCTGGCTTCCCATAATCTCCTGCTATGGCCCAAGGTCTCGAATGTCCTCACAGGCTGTGATTAGTCTGGGTTGGTGTGAAGCACTGCCTGTGAGCTGTGTGAGGGTGAACTGCACTCCACAACTGTGTGTTCCGCCCTCGCTAGGACCTGTGTATAGTGGTACCAAGGCAGTTGCTCATCCTTGTATCTCAGACATTGCAAAGCAGGGTGACAGTGAGACATGGCTGGGCCCTGAAATGCTGCAGTGGGACTCAGAGATGCCATTTTCAGTTCTGCTGCGCTCCTGCCAGCTCCTTCCTCAGAGAGGGAATGGTGATTAGTGTCCCTCACAGCCTTTGTTTTCATACCAGACCTTATAGTTCATTCTTACTGAGGCTTCCAATTGCTCCAGTTGGCAGCAGAGAGACCCCTGTGTCCTGGGCACCGGTGGCAGCACGGACCGCTCAGTCTGACTGGGGATGTTTTGCTTTCCGGGGGAGTAGGGGCACAGGGCAGGATGTAGCCAGAGCACAGCTTCAGGAAGCAAAGGGCAGGGGAATCAGGGCATCGGTATCTAAGAGTGCTGGATCGACTACACTAATTCATTTTGGCTGAATGAGAAGCGTTTATTACACGTTGGGGGGGTGGGGGCTGATGAATGGGGAGTCAGGTTTTCCCCTGTATTATTTCAGCTCTCTCATCTGAAGGTGATTTATTCAGCAGCGTTTATGGTGTTACTAGTCTAGAACCAAAGGGGAAATTTATTCAACCCTTTCCTGCCTTCCTTTTTTTCCCCCCTTCTGTTTTATTATATTTCTGCTCTTTCTCTTTATTCCCCCCTTTCTGTGGTTAAAAGTCCTCATTGCTTTTTGGGTGGATGGATCGCATTCCTGCACCAGGCAGCTGGCTGTTCTGCTGTTCAGCAATCCTAAACAAGGGCAGCTTTTCCACGGACTTCAAATGCTCGGCTGGGGTGATGGGCCCTTTGCTATGTCCCGTGTGCCACCGGAAGAGCTACCGTGCATCAGGCTTTTCTGGAAGGCTGGCCCCGATGGTGAGTGCCTGAGCTTTTAGAAATCAAACCATATGCTCTTTGAAAATAAAACAAATACTCCAGCCTTTGTCACATAAAATCTGATCACAAAGCTGATGAGACAGTTTGGGGCTATTGGCTTGCCCCTGTGTTTGGTGTTTTAATCTCATTTGACAGGAAAAAAACACTTCTCAGTATCCTAAAATAAGCATGGTTGTGTTTAATTATAGAGCTATGTACAAGGGGGCTGGAAGAGCTCGGGGGCTTCAGGTACCTTTCCCACTGCTGCTTAGAGGTCACTGTGCGTTGCAGGACCTGCTTGTCTATGCAAGCTGGTTTAAAGCACCGTGCAAATCAGCATGGCTTCTCCCTCCAGTTTAATCCCAAAGGAGGGTCTGAACCTTTATCTACAGGGCTGCAAACCACACAGGCATTCTTTGTGTCCCTCAGGCACAGCAGCCTCTGAAGGTGCCCACCGAATCGAACTGCAGAGTGATGCAGCGCCCATTTGCTGCATTGAGAGCTGTGGCTCCTTCTGTCACTGAAAACCTGCTTCCCTTCATGGAGAGCCTGTAGGGGAGTATTATTCATGCTTTGCAGTTTATAAATTGTGCATGCTGGGTTCGATCTCCTGCTGTAATTGTAGTTGGGTTGGTGTGGCTGCCCAAGAGGAAGCGGTGCAGGATCAGAACCTACTCTGAAACCAGAAAACGTGGTCTCTGGGAGTACTGGTGGGGTGTGGGTGGCACTGACCAGTCACAGAGACACAGTGCTTCTGCCTTCGAGTCAGAGCACAGAGAAACTTGTGGAGGGAAGTTTGCTGCTGGTAATAGGTTGGTTTTAAGTGGCACATAAACCTGCCGGCTCTTTATGGAGGCTGTCGGGCAATAAGGACATGGGGAATTATGACAGTGGAGGTATTGCACGATAGTGCTTTGCAGATGATGTCTCACAGGGGATGCGCTATTTATTTATCTAAAGGAGCGGGTTTGCAGTGCTTTTTCAGAAGAACGGCTTCCAGGCCAGGATGTCTCAGTGCCTACATCCACTTCTTCATATTAGCTGTGACAGGCTCTAAATCTGGGCATTGGGGTTGGGGTTGGAGGGGCAAGGAAGGGCCTCGGGAGAGCTTGGAAGGATGTTGAGAGGAGCAGTTTCTTGCTTGAGACCTGTGGTATTTTGCAAAGAAAGCTGGGTTGCTTTTGCTGAGAGCTGCATTTTTTTTTTTTGTTGCTATTGTTGTTTACAAACCAAGCTGTTCACTTAGGAGTGGATTGTTTAACTGCGGTTGGCTTTTCTCTGTCTGATACAGGCTTGTACCAACCACAGAAGGAGGGGAGAGGGGGAAAGGCTGTAAAAAGAGAGAAAAATTAGTTTCTGTCTGGCTTTAACCATTGCGAAGGACTATTACTGCCACTGCAGAAGGAGATATTCTTTCCTCACGTCTGTCCTGCACTCAGATGTGGGTGGCTCTGCCTCGCCGAGCAGCTGCAGCAGGCCCTGCGGAGACTGTTGCGTGTCAGCAGTGAGTAGGCTCCTGCCTGCAGCCAGTGGGGCAGTGCTGGGCTGGACACGGGAGGCTCCGCGCTGCCCTGCAGTGCTGGCACAGCTCGGCCTTGGCTGAAGCCGCACCTGTTTGAGGACACTCGCCTGTAATTATGATTGCCAGAGCCCTGCGCTTCTTGTAGAGAAAATCTTAGCCCAAGCTGGCAAGGCTGATTCTTGTTTCCTGCTGGATGGTGTGGCTGCTTCCATAGCTCTTTTGTCTTGGAAAAAATCATCCTTCTGTGCTCCCAAGTGGGAGCTGGTGAAATCCATCCAGTCTTCCAGGCAGCGTGGGACTGCAAAACAGCTCTGCACTTCCACGCATTGTTTTCCTTCCACCTGAAACAGGGATGTAGGTGGCAGGCACGGAGAAGGAAGGGGTGTTTGTGCTGCCATAGGCACTCGGCATCCCAGGCAGGAAGGAGAGGTTTCTTTAGAGAATAATGGAGAGCTCCTGAACTGACCTCACTCTCCCTCATTCTGTGCTGTGTTTGACTCGATGATCTGATCTGTCTCCTAGCTCTGTCTCCCCCTGGGTGGTGGCTTATTCCAAACTCCCTTCCACATGGTCCCACTGGCACAGCCTCTTCACTGTCTCCTTTCTGAATGCCATAGTGGGCTGCGGAGTTTGTGTCCACACAGGAGAGCAGGCAGAGATGAGCTGCAGGGAGCTGGCTTTTCTCCTAATGCTCCATTTGGAGCTGCTGCTTTTTAATAGCAATTCAGTACAACCATTGTAAGATGGACAGAGGGAGCAGTGCCACAGTGCATAAAACCCGCAGAAGGACAAAGTAACGAGTCAGGATATGACCAGTTTCTCAAATAGCTCCTGTTATTGCTTTGTCTTTCTGCATTTCTCAAGTGAGTAAACCGAGGTCATGGTTATAAAAAGATCAAATAAATTTAATCCCAGTATCGTGAAGGCTGCCTGTATGGGCTGGTTCAGTTAACTTGCTCCAGCGCTAGGCCGTGGTACCCTTGCAAGGATCCAGACCTGCAGTGCTGGGCTGAGTCTGCCTGCAGAGTACAGCAAGAGATGGTGATGAGGAAGAGGAGACTGTTCCAGGAGAGGGAGTTCCACACAAGGGCAGTGAAATCCCAGCCCATCTGAGGTCAGCGATGCTGTTGGTTGCGCGGCTGGTGCTCCTTGCCACACGCGTGACTTGCATATGGAGCCAGCGAGCTGAGCTTCCTCCAAAGCCTGCTCTCTGGCTTTGCTTTTTTTTCTTTTTGCTATAGAGTTTGGAGGTGCTTTAGACAAAAAAACAAGGAGCGGGCTCTTGTAGCAGTGCTGGTGGGAAAAGACGGGTGTCCTCTCCTGAGCTGCAGCAGGCCAGCATCCAGGGATGCCGTGGGAGGGGATGAGCAGAGTGCTGTGTTGTGGGCTGGTGCTTGGCGTGTTCCCTTCATCCTGGAGGGGGTCTCCAGTGCAGGGCTGCTCCCCATTAGTGTTGCTTCTCTTGCGCGGGGAAGGCTCGGCCCATGCCTCTGCAGAGAAGGCTCACAGAGCGAAGCATCCTCCTCTCAGGTTCTGGTAGGCGAGAGACCTTGGGCAGTGTTTGAGCTCGTGGCAAGGGGTGAAAGACAAATACATTCACCACCTCCCTCATCAGTCCTGTCCCGTGTATAATTTACGATGCACCGTGTTACATTTTTATTACTACACCATTTCTCAGGCTCTTGGCTGGCGTGATTCCCAGAAGGCGATGCAGGAAGGCTTTTGTATTGAGACCTTAAACAGGAGCAGTGATTCCTCATGAGCCTTTGTATCTACATGTGGATTTAACAGGCAGTTCCTAAAATAAGCTTTAATAAAATGTGGTTTTGTGTGTTAATAATTTCTGAGGATTTTTTTTTTAAATGGAATTGATACCGGAAAAAAAGGCTCAGAAGGAATCATAGAGGAAATGAGAGTCACCCAGTCATCTGCATATAATCGCTTCCAGTATAGACTGCAATTGTGTGTGAATTATAGGGCAATTAGTCTGTCAGGCTGGTGAGTGTTATACAAGACCCCTGGAATTTCCTTGGAAGCTCTCAGCACCTCTTAGCCTTGAAATCCAGAGAGGTTTTAATATGAAAAGATGTGGTTCTGGGCTGTGCTAACACCAGGTATTGCTTTAATGCTCACAGCAGACGCTGCAGGGCAGCTGACAAATCAGTAGACATGTGAATACTGAGGCCCCTGGCACCCAGCTGTGGGCGAGCCTTGTGCAGTGACAGAACCAGCCCTTCTCCACACGGGAGCCTCCCTCGCCACGACATGTGCTGCGAACATGTGTGCAGGAAGCCTCCCCTGGCTTCGAGGCAGGAGCCTGGTGCAGGACTGGATGGAGACCACTGTTTGTGAGTGCTCCCCGAAGCGAGGTAGGCATCACAGTAGAATGCCTAAATTAACAAAATCTGGGAAGTTTTGGGGGAATGATAAATTTAATGCCTGGCCTCATTCTGACAGGAACGATAACACAAGTGTCAACGCAGGTTAAAAATAGGCAGCGGCTCCAGCAAAGTTCAGGAGACCTGGAGCTGCAGGAAGAAAAATCCAGCACAGAAACAGACACTGAGGGCAGGGACCGAGATTATTTCTTTTCCAAAAATGGTGTTTCGTATCTTCTAACGTGTTTGTTTCAAAGAGGGGCATCTAATGAGTCAATAGCAATGGATGAGTTTCATCTGAAAGGTTTCTCTTCCTGTTAATGGCTTGGCTTATGTCCTTCTCATGCCTGTGAGTAGTCCTGCGTCCATGGCTGGTGTGGATCATTCAGAGGTGCAAGATGTGCTTTGTGGCACTGAAGTGACCTTCCTGATTTCGGTGGTTTCATGTAAGCCAACATAAATTGCCAATTCTCCCTCACTGCCTCTCTCCCCTGCTGCCTCCCAAAAGCAAGGCAGAAAGAAGTGTCTTCTCTGCTCTCAAGCAGTAATCACACTGGCAAAGAGTGTCCAACTTGCAGCCAGGAACCTCAAGGAAAGGCTGTCCCATGTGCTGGCAGGTTCCCAGAGATTTGCCTTTGCCTGCACCAAGTGGTGGACATGTGGGTTCCTTTATAAGTGTCCTGTTGCTGGTGATGCTCCTGTTTATTTTCTGCTCTGAGATTCACAAGGTCCTAGGCTTTACATGTCATAAAGAGCTTTAGAGATATGGGTAGGAGGGAGAGGAGAGAGGAATTTTGCGGCAGCCTTGAAGCCCGACCACTGATGCTGCAATATCTCTGGGTTCCTCTGCTTCTGTCAGATTTTCTCAGAAGGATGTTTCCAACCTTGACTCCTGGGGAGGGAGATGCAGACTCTGAAAAAAATCAATTTAATGTGAGACAGAAATGTTTGGTAGATAAAGTGCTGCGGTTGTTCCTCGCTTTCCTCTCTCTGCCTGGAATTGAAACAGGTCCCTCTTTGCTCTGAACGAGTCTGAGCTTTCACATTGCTAATGTATGGATGGATCCCCTGTTTCTTCTTGCAGAAGTTTGTCTCAGGTAGTGAATTCCCAAATTTGCCCGATCTGCAGGCAGTAGATCTAAGGACTATATGCACTGTGGGCTATAGTTCTTATCCTTATTCCTCATCAAACTGAAAAACACAAAATAAAGCAAAATAAAGGGCTGTGAGCAGCAGCGGGGCTGTTGAGGATCGAAGAATCTTAGAACATCTGCAGTGATTCTGCATGGATTTGTAACATCCCTGGCATTCCTGCATGGGTTTTCATAGGATACCGGTGTGCACCTCATTCTGTAGTGGATGATCACTCTTTTAGTTTGAGTTATAGTGTTCTGCTCAATCTCTTCCTCCCTGCTGCCCTGACACTAAATAGACTTTTCCCTGCTCTCCCCACCTGGCTCCCAAACTCTCATCCCCTTTGAGTGCAGGGATGAAGAAAACACCTTTCTTCACAACCTGGTGCTCAGTTTGCATTGTTATTCCATTCTAGCTTGTGAATGAAAAATCTTACTGCATGTGAGGGTGTGCTTGTAGCTGGTAATTAACACCCGGCACATGCTGCCAACGCATCTCATACTCACTTTACAGAAAGCCAGAGCTGGAACAGAAGCCACCCAGAAAAACAATGTCTGCCAGTTGAGTAAAACCTTAAGTAAAATCCCCAGCCAAACGTCTGCAGAGTAAATCTGGTGAGGATGCTGGCTTCTGCAGTGAGCACAGGAGGTGTTTTCCAACTACAGGGCCCAGGAGATAAGGAACGTTAAGAGCTAATGGGACTTATATAGATACATCTCCCCCTCTCCTAAGCTGTGTTCCAGCCGGGAGCAGATGCTTTATGGGGAGTTAACTCCTCCAAACTTGTAGTGGAAGTGCTGACAGAGCTGAGTTTTAAGCCTTACTAATGGAAACCTCTGTGTTCCAGATGAACTGAGGACCTGAGGTCAGATGCAGCATACACAGAGGCAGCGTCAATCCTGCACTGACAAATGTAGTTTGCAGCTTTCAGGTGAAGAACTAATCAGTACATTACATACGCCTGCTGGCCCCCTGGCCTGGACCCAGGATTATGGATTGCTCTCACTCACATGTGATGTCCCCCCCTTTTGTCATCCCTTCTGAACATAAGCTTAACAGAAAGGCTGACACCCTTGTCCGAATGCCTCCCTAGCAAACAGGCCTAAACCCTAGCCAAAGCGGCTGTCAGAGCTGAGAGCGTGAACTTTCACTGCCCTGAACTCCCTACACTTTCTGGCATGTATGGAGCTGGAGGAGAGGGGTGTAATGGAGTTGATAGCGTGGAGAGCAGCCTTGTCCCCAGTGGCCAGATTGCCCTGTGCTGCTCTGATGTGACACCACTTCCACTAGGGATGTGATCTCCAAATGTGTGGGATTTTCTGGCAGCTATAAATTAAATGCCAGGACGCAAGGGGGTGAAGCAGCTGGTTCGTTAACCCTCCCTGGCAGCCGGTGTCCTCACTGCTAATGCATGTGGGCTGGGGGGGTTGCTTTTGTTTCTCCCAGCTCAGGGCTGAAGAGGTTCTGAGCTGGTTTACCTCCCCTCAGTCTGCTTGTGCATCTATCTGACTCGCTCTGAGAAGAGTCCACTGGCCTGAAGCGCTCTGTAGCCCTTCCAGAGAGTCAACAGCTTCTGGGGACACCAGCATGGCTCTGCGCAGTGTCTGGCACCAGTGGCAGGAGCAGGCCCTGTCTCATGTGGCCTGGGTGCAGACTGGGGAGAAAACCAGATCTACAGTTTTGTAGCCATGACACAATATTGCACTGGCAGGAATCTGCAAGGTGGCTGCAGCCTGAGACCTCCGGGGAGGCAGCTTCCAGTTTTAGGCCTCTGTAGCTCGTCGGTTACTTGTGCCATAGCACAAGCCATGGATGCACGTGTGCGTGCGTGCACGGACACTTACACTGATACCAACAGTTAGAGGAAGAGACAATTTGCTGCCTCTGAGAGTCTAAGGACCAGATTCGGAGAGGCATCAGAATACCCGAGATGGCACCAAAATGGGACGAGACCCAAGCGAGTTAGGCATGTAATTGCTTAGAAAACTTTCAATACTTCTGGGCACACATCTGCATCCTCAGGGGTCTGCATTGTCTTGGAAAACCTGGTCCTTAAGCAGTAGGCAGCAGGGAGAGACAAAGGAAGGAACTGCCCTGCTCATTTGCTGTGTGGGAATTGTGGCAAAGGAAGTACCTGTGCCTTTCTGAAGGTTCTGTGAGAAGACAGTAGCAGAACATCCTCTTTCTTCCATTCTGGAACTCCTTAGCACCAGCCCTCCCCTATCCCATTAGCACCAGGGCTGAAGGATCTCAGATCTCAGCTGCTCACTCGTGCAGCTCCCCAGCTCTCTTTTTTCCTGCTGGGTCTGCACAGAGCTATCATGCATGAACCTCCGATCAACTCGAAAAAGTTTCTCTGGAACCCTTGTGCTCCCAGAAGGGGTAGCTCCAGTTGCAAGTTGCAAATTTACTTCTGTTCTCCAGTTTGCCCCCCTCCACCTCTCCTTTCATCTCTTGGCTTTGTTCATCTGCTGTTTTCTTTTGATTTGCAGCTTTACTGAGCACTGAGTTTGTAGCAGCGTGTGATTACCCTGTGTGGAGCCGCTCCCACTGACAGCATGATGAACGGAGACGGCGTTTGGCGCGTATACAATTTAAGCTAAGCAGGAGGCCAGTCCAACACCTCACTTGCCAATTAACGGAGTCGATATTGTGCACAGGATAATGTTTGTTGTTTGCCTGTGTTGCTAAAACACTTCTAGAGTGTTTAGAGCAATATTGCAATATCCTCACCTCCCTCCTGTAGGGAGGCTCTTCAGCTGAACCAGGACGCCATTGCTCTGAAAGGAACAGCCAGGGATGGGAAGGGGGGACCGGAAACCTCCATGGCTCTGTGGTCCCTCAGGGTTTGTGGGAATGTGGCTGCAGCTGCTACAGGCCTCTTCAGGGTGTGGGAAGACAAGTGTCTCATCAGCTGATAAAGTAAGGAACTGAAATGAAAATTGCATCTTTGTAGATAAAAAGGCCTTCAAGAAGATGTGAGGCAGTGTACAGACCATCTGCAAAGCAACTACATAGAAGAGCCATGAGCAAATCTGGTTCCCACCGTTATTACTTGCTCTGCATGTCGTAGGAAACCATACCCCCCTGATTTGCAAAGGCTGGTGTCTGTGCTGTTCCACTGACAGCTTGAGGCAAAGAGAATCCAGCAGAGAGAAACTACAAGTGGATGCAGACTTCTCCCATGTAGCAAGCACTCACCCTGGGAGCAAACCTGCTGTGGCCCTGTGACACTTGGGCAGCGTGGGAGCACCGCTGCTCACCCCGGAGGCAGCTGTGATTGCCAGGGGAGCCGAGGCTCCTGCTGCTTCATTCCCATTCCCTGAGGCTGAGTTCCCACTTCTTTCTGGGATCAGGTGGGATGTGGAGGCACCAGGATCTGATCCCTGACCAGCTCTCAGGCTGCACATGAGTGGGAATCGCTCGTGCCTGCAGGGGAAGCAGAGACACATTCTTGGCAAGGCTAACATCTTCTGAGAGGTGCTCCAGGCAAATTGCTTTAGGTTCTCTCAGGGCAAGGTTCTGCCTCAGGTTTATTGCTTTTCCCAACGCGCACAGATCATGTTTTTCTGTGTCTCTGCAGTGACGTGATGATGTGTGTCCATCAAGCACTTCCATACCCAAACAAAGGTGGCCATAGCAGCATTTTGGTGCACAGGGCCATTGGCACGCAGACTGTGGCATGCACCAGCCCTCCCCCGTGCAGTGGCAGTGGGGTGATGGCAGCACAAGGGAGGAGAAAGGGCCACACACCATTTTGCCTATTTATACCCTTCATCCATCCTTATCAGTATCATGCAGTGTCAGTGTCCGCAGAGGCCTTGCCTGAGCTCAGAAGGGGCCTGTTATGATGGTTATGGACAAAAGAAATCCTTATTAAGCTGAGACCTCATCTTTCTGTTCCTCTAACAGGTCCCAGGCCTGTGCTTCCTGGTTGGTCTTTCACTGTCCTTCACCCTGTGCCACATTCACTGAAAGCACCTGGTGACCATAAGCATGGGATGTCCCACTCCTTCCTTCTCTTCCTCTTTCCTGGGCTTCACCAGGAAGTATTTATTAAGTGTCAGAATTATAAATGAAAAGTCATATTTTACTCTGAATTATTCCTGCCCTGCAGTGGAGCCCAGATCTACAGCCTCAGAGTTATTAACTGCTCACTGCAGAGAGCTGTAAAATCCTCATCGTTTTCCCCAGTCTCTCTCTGTCAGGGTGAAGGAAAGAAAGCTGGATTATCACACAAGGTGGCTGGAAAATTGCTTCCAAAATTCCTCTCTGACTCGAGCCCAGTGTTGGCTGGGATGATTTCGTCAGGTCTCTTGAGAAACAGCTTTGCTGGGGCTGGTTCTTTCCAGCTCGCTCTTCTTTTTCAGGTTGCACTTCTCAAGCCCCTGTGAGGCAGCACCTGGGAACCTCTCTCTGGTGGTGGCAGTTGTTTCTTCCCGTGGTGATTTTTATTTGGAGGCACAAAAATAAACAAATACCCCTTAAAGGTGCAGTTAGCCATGGCTTTTGAATTTCTTCTCATTGTCATTTTCCAGAGCCACCCCAAAGCTTTCCAGATAGGTAACAGTGTTTGTGTGCCATTGATTGCTGTACTTGGGACTTTGATGTCCGATGACAAGTCTGTCCGCTCCTTGCCCTGGCTGCAAAGCAAGTTCTTGGTACAGTTTCACCATTTCAAATGCCTGAACAGAAGCTGAATTCCTGTTGACACCGAATTAGGAAAGCCCTCTTCACTTCTTCTGCTTGATGAGAAATATCTTGGCTCCTTGTGTCCTCCAGTCATCTCAGAACAAACACCCCGCTGGCTTTTTCCATAGCCAACAGCTGCAGTTTCCCATCAGCTTGGCCTCAGCACTTCGGAGCCCTGTGCTGGCATGTGTTGGTTCCCAGGTCACCGTGGGCGGGTGAGTTGTGTTGTCTCCTGTGCCTGGAGAGGAGCTGAGTCGCTCAGCGGCCTGGTGGTAAGTGTGTTCCTCTGAGAAGTTCCCGCAGGTGCTGCAGGATTCATTGCTGCTCCTGCCCCAGTGGCTGACCAGGACTCCCATCTCAGTCACTCTAGGCAGTCGCTGTGGCAGAGCAGCTGAAGAGGAACTGCACCCGAGAGGCTGCCAGAGCCTTTAGCTGTGCCCAGGTGATGTGGGGCTGGGTACTTGGATGGGGCAGCGTAGGTGGAGTACGAGCTGGCTGCATTGGTTTCTTGTCATCTTTCTCACAGGTCCTTTTGTGTCTTTTCTGCTTTGGTTTCTGCTCCTGCTCTGTGGTGATGGCTTCTTTTGGTAGTGCTGATAGTTCACAAAAAGTTGACTTTAGAATCTACCAGGACAGGAAAGGTTTAGGTTGATCAAGAGATAAAGACTGAACTCCATCTTTCCAAAGATGTTCTATAGCTAAATTCATAGATACATGGAATCCTCCAGAGTTTGGTTGCTACTGGTGGGTTGTCGGGAGGCAGAACAAACATCCCTCAAGATGATGAATATAACTGGATCATCTTCCATGCCTTCATATACAGGAGACTTTTCTGCCATATTCGTTTCTGTTTGAATTTGTAGGAAAGGGAGTAGAAGTGCATACACTGAGAGTGCTTTGGAGTTGGAGAGGCTTTGGAAAAGGGAGGAATATTACTATGGGAACAACTGAAAGCCAGCAGATCCAATCCACTGGTCTGTAAGATCTGTTACATTGTCATAAGATCTGAGAGATGGAATGATGGGCGAAATTCATGTTTAGCGCTTTACTTCTTAACTGGAGATGCAACATCTGAAGCAAGATCATCAGCATCATCTAGGTCATCCCAGTGCAACAGGCATTTTATGTGCTCCAAAACAGCAGCAGAGGAAAGCAAGGAGGAATTGTAGCTCGCAGCCTGCCGGACTCTTGGGGCGCTTGACACGTTGCTGCCTCCATTAAATGAAACTCCACTTCTAATTATATCCCATAATTATAGCCTTCAACCAGTGAGATTTGTAAGAGAGGGGTCATCGATAGTGAGGTCGCTCTGAGATTGACTGTGCAGTGGGTATCAGTAAACATCCCTGACTGCCCACCAGCGGCTGACAGAGATGTAGGGACTAATGTGGGGAGGCAGGGCACGCAGCTGGATTGATGGAGGCAGTGGTGTGGCCTCTGGCCCCTGAAGATATTACGTGACAAGGCAGTGAAAGCTGCAAACACAAGGGCAAACCATCTATTCAGCGTGACAGCATTAGACAGAGGTTAAGAATCTTGTGGACTGCTATCAGTGTCGATGAATGGTCTCCAGCAGGGATCTGCATTAACGCATTGTGTGCCAGGCTCCCTCGTGCGTACAGCAGCTGTGTCAGACCAGATGTCAAAGACAAAGCCCATCACACTGAGATCATCACCAATGCAGCGGGGCTGCTGCATCCCCAGAAATGGGCTGTCCCTCTGAGGGAGTGACTTGTGCAAGCTGGGCAGCCTGGGAGGGGATTCAGTTGCAGGTGAACTCTTCAGGAGCATGGGATGACTCAGTTTTCTCCTGTTATCTGGGAACCACTGTGGTCAGACTGGTTGTGTTGCCATAAATGTTGCAGTTTCGGCTTTACCTTCGTCATGGGTATGGTGCTTTTCTACTGCGTGTTTCTCTAGTGGCCTCTGAGAGTGGTTGCTAGGGTTGGCACTAGTGCAACTACTCTGCTAGGGTTGGTACTAGTGCAACAGAAGCTGTGTGAGAGCCAGTCCTGTAGGTCATCCAGGCAGAAGGAACCTATGTGCTGCTCTGCTCCGGCCAGTGGCACACATGAAGCTCAGAAGAGCTCAGTGACTGACCTCTGCACTGAGTCTAATGAGTTGTAGTTCCTTCTGTGCTCTTCTGGTTTAGATACAAGTGATGGAGAATTAGCGCTTTGGTCCATTCTTCCAGGGAATGGTTCGTCTCTCTGTTAATGTTTGTGTTCAAGATGTTATTTAAATACTTTAGTCTCAGCTTACAGTACTGAGTCCTTGGTGCATCAAGGCAGCTGAGACTATGGAGACCAAATGAAAATGAAAACCAGCTTGTCTTCTTATTTCTCTGGTGATATAATTCCCCCTGGACTTAAACTGTATGAGAAAGGGACCAAAACTGTTTAGAGGACATGAACTGATCTGCTGATTGAGATGGGGGAACTGGTTCAGCTTTGCTCCAGCTGGCTGGATATTGAATTTGATTTCCTTGGAAATGGGTTGTGCAGCTGTGTGTCCTGTGACTTATTTAGCCATGTTTGATGGAGGGGTAATGATCTTAAAAGGGATGATGTCTGTACAAAGTGTCACAGAAGTACAGGTGAGGAAGAGGGAATGGTTTTTTAAGGCTTGAAGGTCGCAGCTCCAGTGTGTCTCATGGGAGAGAGAGGTCCAGGATGTTGCCCCAATTGAAAAAGCTTCAGTAAGGTACTTCTTCTAGATAGTGAACTATGAAACACAGTATCATTTGGCAATTTGATTTAACTGTGCTGGTGTTCAAAAATTTCTTCTTTATTCACCTTGACAGCAATACAGGATCCATTTGGCTAGGAAATGTGCAAACATCTAATGAGAAGACTGTCTCTGACCCCAGCCTCCTGTTGACTGAACGGGTAGGGTGGCCAATAGCCATTCTATGGATGGGGAACTGAAGCAAAGAGAGATTAAATTGTGTTCTCGGAGTCTCACTGGGTGTCTGGTTGACTGTCAGCCAGTTCTCTCTTCCTTTCTTGTGTCTAATTTGATTCTTTGATCAGAGGCTTTGGCATTTGTTTCTATAACTCGTCCAACCTTCTTCTTGTTTTCCAGCAGCCTTGTTACAGATTTTAGCAGGCTCCACTGTGCTGGCACAAGCATTGTTCTTCTCTGCAGGATGGGATGTACATCTGAGTCATTCTTTGCATGAGTTGTCTTTGTCTTGGAGACGTTTTCTCTGGTTTCTGTGATACAGAATAAATTGCAGTACATAGCTTATTAGAAAAACAACAAAAAACCCAAGCAAACCTTCAAAATCAGGGTGGTTCAAAGGCGCACCCAGCGGAGCCTGACATAAACAAGCAGTGGGAATACAATTAGAAACTCTCGCGCTAGTTTCCAGGATAGACTTATCGACAGCCTCTGCTCCCTGGGTCATCAAATGCTGGAGGCTGGGTTTACATTCATGTTCTCACCCTCTGAGCTGAACAGCAAAGTACATCCTGCCCTGCCAGGTACAGACTGGGTGGGAATGCTCAGCTGTGGGATGCTTCCCACTGGTGCCTGTGGCCAGATCCTAGGTCCTCTTGTGGACCAGCTGCATTCCTCCCGAGGAGAGGGAACCGGTGTGGGAATGCTTCTCTGGGAGATGAGCACATCCCCTGGCACCTGCCGGCTGAAGGGCCTGATGTGCAGGGCCTCTGCTGCACGGTGCAGCCAACGAGAGGCAGGATCTGGGCACTGCACCAGTGTTAAAGCACCCAGCCATGAGTGGGTCAGACTCGCACACAGAGGGATGAACTCCCTGCTGCTGACAGAAATCCAGGCAGGATCAGAGGGTTGTTCTGGAAAGATTCCCCTGCTCTGGTACTTTTTGCTGTGCGCTGCTGCCTCTGCGCACTGTGGAGGTTTGACAGCCTGTGGGAACATCTTCCAGACCTGCAGATTCTCATCTCTTGACACCTGAAGCAGAAACCACTTCTCTCTATGCCATGCTCTTTTTCCATTTCTGGGGGAAAAAACAGCTTCCCTCTCTTTACCTCTTAGTGATGTGGCTACAATCGTGCCCAGATGAAAAACAGATTTACCAAGAATGTCTTTATTGATTTAAAGGGTTCACCTTTATGAACAACTCCGGTATTTCTCTTTGAACAAAATGAAGCAATATTAAACACTGTAGCAATAAATCCAGGGCACCCTCTTCTCTCCTGGGCGTAAGGTTATCCAAATGCATTCTCTTTTATTTGTCATTTACCAACAGGGCTGTTTAAACTGTGATACTTGACAAGAGCCATTGCGTCAGGTGTGCTGGCGTGTGTATATAGAAGGACAAGAGAGACTTTGCATTTGTCCTTCAAACCTGTGGTCGATTTTTGCATGATTGGTACTTGAGAGATCATCATCAGGACAAGATTGATGGGACAGTGTCTAGTGCCATCTGATGACTGTGACCCAGCACCACCTGACAGGCATGGGGAAGTGTTTCTCTCCAGCCTGGCAAAGCAAGGCAGGAACAGATGAGGCCATCTCTGCCACACCCTGACAGGTCCCTTGTTGCTGCGCTGAGGAAGATGTAGTAGCTATGGGTGGTGGAGAGAGAAGGGAATATTGAAAATCAAGACTAGGAAAGAAGGACCAGTGCACTCAGATGTTTTCCTGTTCCTCAGGTAACCCAGAGCTCAAGTGTCTCGCTCACAGCGGTGAGAAGGCCTTAGCTTTGTAAGCCCTTGTTTGTGAAAGTACGAGCCTCTCTGCACGCTCAGCTGTTGAGCTGGGATCTTAAATGACTCTCATAATGTATTTACCAGTGCTGCGAAGTTCACCCTTTTATACTAGATTATGGTAATAATGGCATTGTGCAGCAGATGAAATTAGGTTTTCTACACAGTTTTGTTTCATCTCGGTGGCTAAATGTGTGAAATAAAAGGTGCAATTGGCAATATTTTCATGGGTAAGCCAGTTCCCTCCCACACCCACCCTGCAAACACAGATGCTTCCTCGTGTCCTGGGGACAAGCTTACTGCCAAGCAATGCATGAAGGGGCGGTGAAAAGCAAGAGCTTTTTTAAGATTTATGTTTGCTATTGGGATAATTTTGGAGATTCATTATTTTTTAGATGACTGGGGACTGTTAAGTGCATCTTACATGGGCTGGCATCTAGCATGGGCTGTTGCAGCCTCCAGGGGATACTGGTGGCCTGACCACCTCTCTTCCCACTTGCACACGCCAGCAAAAATCACCCCACAGGTAGATATAAAGACTTGTGTGCAGCACAGGAGACTCCCCTGTGCTTGTACGTCCTCTTTAAATCAACCCAGAATGGTCACCACAAGCAGCTTGCCTCAGGCTGAAACATGGGCATCCCTGCAGTGCTGACAGCACTTGTAGAACCTTGCCCAAGCATGAGCTCAGTACGTTGCAGAGAGCTGCACAAGCTCAGTACGTGAGTGAGAGCAGCACGCTGTGCAGGACAACAGCACCCCTCCAGCGCTGGCCTGCACACCGGTGCCTGAGCCTTCAACCAGAGCAATGTGACACATGGATGAGGAGGACTGTTTGATGGACTCATTTGTTGATTTCTCAACCCAAAGCCCTTTCTCCTGCGGACGGCATTTGCAGGAGCTCTCTAACCAGAAGGCTGACCTCCTTCCCCGTCCGTTTCTGAACCTGGGGTTTGCTGTGCAAAGATGGCAAACCCCATCAATAGAGTGGATGTCCCTCAGCAGAAGTCTGCATCTTGATTCCAAAAATCAACTGATGATGACCTGGCCATGTGTCCATCATTTTGTTTGGGAGATACCGGTTTCCTCCAGCTTCCTTGTGCTGAGTGCTGTTTGCACTTGTGAGAAGCCTTCAGAGCGGTACAGAAGTGAATCCAGCCTGAGCTGAACTGCAGCCACCTCAAGGGCTGAAAACAAAGGTGCCTTAACAGCCAAACCCTGACCGCTGGCAGCCGAAGAGGTGGATATGTAGCCTTAAAATCACAGGTTGTGAAGAAGCGAGCCTAAGTATCTTGCAGACACCTTACAAGCCCCTTCCACCACCCTTGTGAAGAGCACTTATGAATGTCACCAATGGAGCTGATGCAGCTGTGAGGAGCAGCAGCTGGTTTCTCGATAGCTGCCTGATGCGCCTGTAAGCTTGTTAGCTTTCTCACCAGGTTAATGAGAGAGACTGCTGTTCTCCGTACTCCTCACCTCGCTGGTACCCTCCCTTTCCTGCAGCACCGAGCCTTTAATAAGCTAAGGCGGACAGGGCCTTGCTTTTTCTATGAGAAGTAGCACCTGCAGCCACACGCCCACTCTAACAGCACACAGCGGAGCTGCTTCACCATGGCCGGGAAAGGAAGAGTGATGCCCACTGTGCTGCCAGCGCCACATGGAGAGTCAGTTAAACACCCTCCAACTTGTGAGATGTGACAAGATTATTACTGTGTGGCAATGGCAGAGAGGAACCGGCTGCAGCGTGACAGGCAGCTCCCTTCACACCTGCAGTGAGAAGCACACCCCACCATGCGTGAAGAGGCTGTTCAGGGCTGAACATGGGACACTCAGCTGCCTGCTTCAGAACGAACCGATCTCCTCTTGCATTCTGAGCTGCTGGTGGGTTTCAGATTAGCCCTGGTGTTCAAACAGGATGGGGGTGTACGTGGTTCTTCACTTCAATCTAGGTTTGGCAATGTTCATATGTAATTTTCATGTACTGACTTGCATCTCAGCTTCATTTATCACCAGCATGATGGCCAATTAGTCATCTCTCACTATTAAGCAGTGCTAACAGCTACTTTAAATGCAAGCAGAGCCTTAATCTAGTTCTAACTCAGATGGACGGTGATACTTGTAATTAGGACATCAAACAGAGGAGAAACGTGATATGTTTACAGCCGAGGGAACTTTTGCGTTAAACTATTTCAGTAATACTTACATTATCTTTGTTAGCACGGCCCAAGTTAGTAAATAATGGGTCCTGCTTTTGCATTGGGGTGTTAAATATATGTATTTTTGATTCAGGCTAAATTCCAGATTTCAGTGCTGTCTGCTTTGCTATGAGATGCTGCCTTGCCAGAGCATCCATTGCAGGTACAGGTTTGCTGGGGAAAGAGCATCAGGGCTTACCCACACCCCTCCCTGAGTGGGTACGGATGCTAGGGCATACGATGTAGCTGTGTGATTCCTTCCCACACGCTTCAGTCTTTTCTGGTGCACCTACCCAACACACTTGGATCTGACCATACTTTGACGTCACAGGCTGGGGATGCTCTGATACTGTGCCCCTACCTGCTCAGACACATTGTGCTGTTTGCAGATGGTGAGTAACAAGTGCAGCACCAGGTCCCATTGGGGTGTGGGTGTGTGTCCCTCTCCAAGAGATGCAGATGCAAGGCAGAGCAGTGGTATTTGTAGCTGTGGCATGGACCTCTCCGGCAACAGAAACTGTGTTCATCTTGGTCTTTCCATTGCCCAACAGTGTACATGATTGCGTCAGTGGTACAGTGCTGCCATTCCCAGGGCTGCCTGGCATGTCCTCTCCTCCTGCTCCTGGCCTGGCTGGGAGCACCAGGCTCGCTTTGCCCGCACCGCTACTCCACTGGGCCAGACTGGGATGTTCTCAGTCAGCTAGAAGGCAGCTCAGGTGTTGGTACCCAAAGGCTCCCTTGCAACTCCCTTGTGGCCAGTTCCCGTCACTGATCTGTGCTGCTCTGATTTGAGCGTGAGGGTGGGTACAGTGCTCGCAGTTGTGGGTAAAGCGGGACAGAGTTCTTCCAGAGAGAAGAGCAAAGAAGTAAAGGATGTGGAGATCATTGCGATAATTGTGGCTCTGCCTCCTCAGATGTGCTTGGGCCTGTGCAGTGTTTCTGACAAGAGCTGGGTAAAGACCCAACAAGTTTTGATGTGAAATTTTGAACTGAACATTTCTATCACTGGAGGAGCCGAGAACCTGTTTGCTCCCTCATTTTGAGATTAATAAAATGGAGAGAGGGGAAATGGAGAGAAGTTTTGAAAGCAGAAGCTTTCTATTTAAAACAATAAACAGGAAAAGGATAAAAGATCAGTGTCAGAATTCATTGGGGGAGAAAGAAAAATATGGTAATGAGTTCAAACCAAATGTTTTTCTTTCTCTGGAGATGGTTCTCTGTTTCTCTGCAGCTTATTAATCAGCCTGTGCCTGCCTCTCCTTTTAAAAGGGGCAAGGGGGAGCAGAAACCTGGTGCATGAGGCTGTGGGAGAGAGGCTAGAGGACCTCTGCACGTGTAACACTAGTGTTGCAGTTCTTTGATTCCAGCTTTAATCGACCTCTTTTTCCCTAATGAGGCACTCAGAGATGTTTGCCTCTTGCAGTGAAGTGTTACACTTCCCTCCTGTTTCTTCCACTGGAAATCCAGATTGGGGCTCTTACTGAAAGAATCCCTTATTCTCTCAGTTCTCGCATCTGGGCTGACGTCTCCAGGAGGCTCCTTGCTGACCACGGCTGGAAGAGCCTTGGCTGTGCCTGGAGTAAGAACTCTTTGAGAAACACAATCAATCCAATGCAGTGGCCACTGTGAGGGTTCTGAAATCTAGGACAGCGTTGGGCACACGGCCTGCAGTCTGCCCTTGAAGCCAGGTCAGAGACAGCAGGCTAACGGTACCAAATTCCCTGATGCTCTTTCATACATCTTCCATTTGACGTGTGATGTGAGGCTCCACATTTTCAGGGTCACCTCAACTGACTACCTCTCCATATGGAAATCCTTCAGTGGTGCATGTAACAAATCAATAATGACTTCAGCGTGGTGCTCGCTCTGTTGGAAGGCACTAATGAACCATCGGGCAGAAGGCCCGCCTGATGTTCGTTAAGGCCGGGAAATGCCCTGCAGCACAGCAACAATAGCAACAGTAAAATAAAAGTGGAAATACGAGGCAGGGTATCCGTTCACTGGCGAACCGAACCTCCAGCCAGCATCATCTGGCCTGCATCCAAAAGCATTGCCAGATCAAGGGTAGGATCTGGGCTGGAGGCAGCTTTTAAGGGGTGGAGAGAACCTAGGTGAACTGTTAACTTCTTCAAATCCTGAACTAGAATCCTCTAAAGGAGATGAGAGTTTTTTCAGGGCCAAACAGTTTTACGGAATGATAAAATAGGCAGAAGAAATTAAAGTTGATCTAAGGACGGACTTAGATTGCCATCTTAGGTCTGTCTTAGGTCAAGGGAGGTTGTTACCAGTGTGTGTACAGCGTTGCAGTGGAAAGGGACATCTGACCTGCTGAGTCTACCCATTCCTGTCCTGGGTCACCCATTAGACACAGCTGCATGGCAGTAGGATGAGCCCCCAACTCAGCCAGGGCCTCTCCACTGCCGACGGCTGCGGAGGGTGCTGCTCTTCGCCCAGGGCGTGCACAGGTACCTGGGATGTTGGAGGTCAGGCTTTCTCTCCCAACCCAGTGCTCCCTCCTCTGCTTGATCCTGCCACTGTGCTCTTACGAACAGATCTGCTCTCCTGGGCTCTTAAGACAATTATCTCAGCTGTGAATAAGAAACCATCTCCTTTCTTATGCTCAACGCAGCAGAAGCGTGTATTTTGGATGATTTGAGTTCTGCCTTTCATCCTGATCTCCTTGCATTTGCTTTTACCTTTGCAGGAATGAATATCACATTTATCTCCATCTCCCCTTTTATTCATTATTCCTTCTTCTGTACTTTCTTTTATTCCGTCCCTCACTTCTTTTTCTGTTTACTGGCCCCTCCCCACCTGCTTTTTGGTGTTTCTTGCGGGGCCGCTTTATCACAGCCTTCCAGTGAGTGGATTAACTTTATTAGTTTCTTTTGTATGTGTCTAATTGACATGCAGTTTCAAAATCTGTTTCATTTCAGCAGAACTGACCTTTATTCCCTTGCAGGCAGACTCTTTTTTTCCCTCCAACCAATACCTTTGCTACGTTGCTGGGAAGGGCAGAGAGGTGCAGCAGAGGGTGCAGAGTAGGACAGGAGCAGGAGTCATGCAGCAACTGGACTGGAGAACAGTTCTGAGCTTTCTACCCCATAGAACTGTAAATGAGTGAGCTGAAGACGGTTTAGTTTTCTTTCCACTTTCATTTCTAACGAAACCTCTTTTCTCCTCTGAGAATGTCACTGCTGCAGAAGGAACAAAGCTATGTATGGGAGCACCTGAGCCTGGCCCAGTGGTGCAAGCTCTTTCTGGCAGCAGTTTCAGTGCAAAACCCTCCTCTGTGAGGCTTTGGGGACTGTCCTTGCCTCAGTTCCCTGTCTGCCAGAGCCTGTGCTTGTTCCCAAGCACAAACCTTTGTCCCTTGCCTAAAGCCCCAGGGCACTGTGGATCCGGGGCACATGGCCACCGCTGCCGGCCTCCTGGCAGCTTTGCTGGAGGGAAATCCAAGAAAAAATTGCCTACTTGTTTCTGCTGTCCTGTTGGTCTGAAGGAAGTGAGACCATGCTTGAATATAGGAGAAAACTCCTCTTTTCTTTTAGCTCTTTTGGTGGAAAAGAATCAGCCAGACTCCAGGAGCCTTTAGCTCCTTGGCCAGGGGTTCCCGTTGCAGAGCCATGGGCAGTCGGGCCCTGCTCTCGCAGGCGCTGTCCCTACTCAGAGACGACAACGCTTCTCTCCTTATTTCCTCACCCAGCAGAGCAGAAATGGCAGTTGACAGCCCTTTTTATAAGATGTTTTCATTGTAATTTTAATGGGCTAATTTCTTTCCCTGAATTGCCATAATTCAGATTTAATGAAACATGTCTTATAAAATTAAAAAAAAATACAATAATAAAGCGGAACGCCCCATTAAGCTGAAGAACAAGGAAACAACACGTGTAGAAACCCAATCACACTGACCCTGCCATCCCAGCGTGCCAGCAGCCATCATGCATGTGCTTTACATCATCACAGATGACTCTGCTTCCCACCAGGAGAAAACATGTAACAAACTGTTAATAAATTAATGGAACTGGGGGGGGAAGTGGCACCTCCTCTCTCTGTGCCCCTGTGCAGGAGCACTGTTTGGTCATCATTGGCTGGATGGCAGCACCATCTTAATGGTCTTTTCTCTTTGTCATCCGTGGCTCCTGCTGAACGCAGCCCATGATCGTGCCCACAAGCCATGTCAGGGGGGCCTGATCCTGCTGCCTGCAGCGTTCTCAGCAGCAACTCTCAGCAGCGGGGCCTTGGGCTCACCGCACGTAAGCACCAAAGCCCTGAGGGGCAAGGGGGCCTGAGCCAGGGGCCGGGCAGGTTTCCCTCTTGTTGCTACTTGACGCCAACTAAGAATGATCTCGTCTTTGCCCTCCCTAAGATCTATATGTGTAGAGAGGTGTTCTTAAGGCAGATACTGAGTAGTCTGTGATGATCTCTTCTGAGTCCCATGAACCATCAGCTCAGTGTGGTGTGGGTGACACAGGACTACTCTGTCTCCCACGGTTCCAGCCTGCCTTGTGTCTCAGTAAGAGCAGAGAGTTGTGGTGTTGAGCGATTGCTTAGAGCCAGGAGAGACCCAGCCATGCTCAGGCCCGAGTTGTGCCTGCTCAGCGATGCCACGTGCGACCCTCCACGTGTCACAGCAGCCGGTTTCACAGCACTCGTGGCAAAGCTGCTTGAAAGCACTGTTCCCTGTGAGGCCAAATGTCATAATGAGAAATTTGGGATTTTCAGGCTCGGAGGATGGCTTGCTCCAAAGCCTGTGAGATGTCTTCCAAGTGTCTGTGCACCAGCATGGGACAACGCTTGTGTGCCAGGCAGGAGGCAGGTTTGGGCAATGGTAACATTAGTGCTCCCATACCTGTACAGTGTCTGCTTTGGCACAATTCCTCCCTGAAAAGGCTGACCTCCAGCCAAGAGCAAAAGCAATCAAGGGATGAAATTTATTGTGATGCTGAGGCAACACACGAGATTAATGCTACCCTTTCATCTCACGAGCCTTCATCTCTGTGTTTCAAATCAAGTACTGTGTAAAATATAGCCCCTGGCATGCTACCTGTGGAAAAAAGTACCAAGGGAAATAAGCTGTTTGCAAGTGAAGGGCTGCGTATTGCATCAGCGAGGGGAGAGTTACTTATTTTCCCTCTGTCCTTTGCAGGTGGTCGTGCCGGGGTGTAGAGGCCATTCCCAGAGTAGTGTAGTGCAGAGAAGGGATGTGTCCCATGGTGGAGTCGGAGCTGTGCTCCTCACCGCTGTGGTTCAGTAGGGCCGAAGGGGCCTTTGCTACTGGGAAAGCTACAACACGCAATTAGGAAAGACAGAGTGAAAGTAAGGAGGGGTGGTTCGGCTTTCTAACGCGCTCAGAAAAAACGTGAAAGTAGGTGAGTTAGATAAAGGTAAAGCCAAGGAAGGGGGAAGGAATCTTTACTCAAGCTCTAATGAGGTACTTATTGCTGAGTAATTACGTACTAGCAACTTATTTACAGGAGAGGGAGGTTGCTACAGTTCAGTTTACTTGTCTTTGTCAATTAGGTCTGATTCCTTCGGGATGAGCTAATTGGGCGGTGACATTCAGTGAGATAATGAAATAAATGTCATGTCATATAAAGAGTTAATTAATGATAAAGAAATGTTCCCCCTTCTGGAGGCACGGGGGCTGGCATTGATGCAGTGTTTTGGATGCAGTGCTTGGCATAAGTGTGACTTGGCATAAATGTTGGTAGGAGCACATCTATTGGGATGGAAATTTTGCTGGGAAGATTGATGAGGTCAGAGGGAGAAGAATGCAGGCTGTTCCCTTGGCTGTAGGGTGCTTCTTTTCCAATGCTGGTTTAGGCGATGGCCGTGATCCCATTGTAAATGAAGACCTTGAATAGCAGAAGTGTTTTTGCCCCTCGTAGCTATTGGTTGCGATGCCCTGTGCAACCTCAGTGGGTGATGTGGTTTGAACATCATGACTTTATGTCCCAAAACAGACAGGCTGGCCGTGCAAAGTTGTGAGGTCAGCACTGTGGCGACTGCTGACACTTATGTTTTTCTTTATGAATGCCATAGAAAACTGTCAGGAAACTGGTCAGGTGGCCAATGTGGGGCTTCTCTAAAGGTGGTTGCTGCACAGGTCTGTTGCAAACTCATCCACTCCAGAGGTTTTAATGGGCAGATTTCTGGCACCATCTGCGCCTCTCTGATCACCAATGCAAGGAGGGATGAAGAGAGAGTCTTTTCCCTCTTTCAGCAAGAAAGAAGTTATTAGTGCCTTAAACACACGTGTCGAAGCTGTTCCACATGCCCAGCAGCATCTGGCATTTCCTTTCTGTCTTTCCCCATATAAAGTGGTGGAGGAAACCTCATCGGGGAGTGGAGTTCCCTGGCTGAGAGCTGTGCTTGGTGCAGGGAGCTGCTATTTGCTTTTGTTTTCCCCAGGAGCAGGATGGGTGTCAGAGATCCAAGGCTGTTTTGGGAGGTTCTGTCACCGGTCAGCAGAGCTGACCCTGCCTCAGCACCTGCGTTCCTTGCTGCAGATGGCATGGGAGCCATGTGCTGGCAGACAGAGTGGGAGGCAGTGAAGGGCTCTCTCAAAGTTCATATCCACGCCTTGTAGGAATGAGCTGGCTCTCAGGAGAGCCTTCTGCCTCTGGGTGACTGTTACTGAGTCATACATGGGGAGGGTCAGGACCAGCTGTGAGAAGGATGTAGCTCATGGGCTAGGGAGTGCCTGGCCTCACCGTCAGCAGCACCTGGGAGGAGGAGATGCTGACACTCCCCAGTGAAACTGCGTCTGCACAAGTTATAGGGAACAGCCATAAGGAGGTCAAGTGGACAAATGAGAGAGCCATCTCCATGCGGCTAATCCTCAGCTTTGGTCTTGTTTCCTGTTTTCCAGCCCACCTGATTGCACAAAGCCTAGGAATCAGTGTCCAGCTGAGGACTAAAAGGCCAACTAGAGTTTTAAAAAGCTGCAGTAAAATTTAGTGCCATCTCTCCTCTGAGTGAGCTGTCATTTGTGGATGTCAAGGCATTTCTGGGCTACAAGCAGCCCACTGTAGAGGGAGCAGCCGTGGGTAGAAATGGCACCTGCTATGTGGTGTGGGTACAACACGACACATGGTGTAAAGTGTGGGTGTCCTGGGGCGGAGATGTAACTCTGCAGAGGGGACGCATCCTGTTGTAGCGACTCACACGTGAGAGAGGTCGCCAAAGCTCTCAAAGTACAAGAGGTGGGAAAGTGTGTTCTGCTAAGCTTCCCCCTCTCTGTGATGCACTGGAGACTGTGATCATCTGTATTAACCTAGTTCTCCGAGGTCGTGATGGGAAAATACAGTTGAAGGGTTTTCTAGGAAAGCAAGTGGAGTCCTGGGCTTTACGGCAAATCTTGGACAGCTGCCCAGTGTTGAGCGGCGCTGGGCGGTACAGATGGGCTCTCCCAGGGGTTTGTGCTGCTAGCAGCATTTCTGCAGGGCTCACTGCTGTGGTGGAACTGGTGGCACTTGTGATAGGAGTCAGTTCCGAAGGTGGCTGCATCAGGGCTGGGCCTCCCTCGCAGTGCAGCGTGACAGAGAGTTGTAGGGAATAGCAGTCGTTGCATGTGCTGGGCTGGCTCAAGGTGCCTCCTGAAGGACTGGGGTAATAGGGAATGCAGGGCTGGCTGTGCCTTCTTTAACATTCGGAAGGCTGGCTGGTATTTACTAGCGTGCGTGTCATCTGAAAGGTCAGTACACACTCTTAGGGTTTCTCTGCACGTTTTCTTTGGGCCTGGAATGAGCGGTTATTCTCGCTCACCCGTGGCAAGCAGAGAAACCATTTATCAGCAGCAAGTAGTTAAAACAAAGATGCTGAGCTGGTTGGAGAACTAAGCCCAGGCAGCAGAGGTGGGATCAAAGGAGCTGCTTCTGTTTTTGTACCTGGCTTGAAGTTGTTTTTTCCCTGGAGGGGTCAGCAGACAATAGATAAAGGTAACTATGGATATGTCTTTAATGGGGCTTAGTCAGGGAAAAGAGGAGCAAATAAGGGAAGAAAGGAGGGGCAGAGACCCAAAAGAAGTAAAAAACAGGGAGAAAGGACATAGGTATGAGATTTTACTGTGCCTTGGCGTGGATTTCTTTTGCATAACCTTCTTCACTCCCTAATTCTTCCTCTCATCCATCATGTCCTTGTTGGTTATCCTGAATATAAGACCAAGCTCATTAGACTTCTGGGATGCAGGGGACCTCTTTAACTTGGATGGAGCTGGGTCAGCCCTTGTGGTACTTTATCCAACATTGGCAGAGAGGCTCCCCAGGTCTGGAGGCTTTGTGCTCACTTTGTAAAGCCAACACTAAGCAGGTTACATGCCTTTGAGCAGGCAGTTAGGGGAGGGTGGGGCAATCAGGGCCCAGCTGCCCTGCATGAGATGAGAGGCTGGGGTTTGCTCAGAGTGAAATGAATCTGGACCCTGGTGGGGCCCTCAGCATCAGGGAGCACCCCTGGGGTCCCCAGCGTCTGAGCAGTTAATCTTTGCCAGTGTGTGACCAGTGGTGACCTGACTGGTGGACTGTGATGTCTTCAGAGCAGCCATCCCCTAACCACTGCCTCGCTTGGCTACTTGGCATCTGGGCGACTGCGCTGCCAACACTGTGCTGCCCATCGGCTAAGTGAGCTGTGCTGGTTAAACAGTCTCCAGGGCTGCAGAGATGAGTCAGCTCGGGAGGAGATTAATTGGGAGCAGCAGAACCCTCCTAACCTCGAGGTGTCTGATTTGAATCAGGCAAAGCTGAACAGAGGCTGGAAGCGACGCTAGAAGAGTAGGGCAGGCAGGACTGAAGTGTGTGAGCTATTCCTCACGAGTAATCAGCAGCTCTGATTCTCTCTGCCTGACAAGGTGCCTGTGCCCTCTGGAGAATGCTGTTCCCAAGATGTCTCCCTGGTCTCCACACCCTCAGGAGACTGCAGGCAGCACAGATCTGGATTTGGCGTTGGAAAACACCCCTGAACTTTGTGCTCCCTTCAGTGCTGGGTATTGCTCTGAGGAGCTGAGAATTCCTGATTTCCGTGTACCTTTGTCTGGGTGTCTCCAGTGGAGATCCCCACACTACTTTGTCTCAGCCAAGGCAGCTTAGAGTCGAGGGAAGTTTTCATTCAAGGCTTTCTCAAAGTGACAGTTGGCAGCTGCTGCCTAATAAAGAGCATGAGGAAAAGAAAATCAGAGATTTTTCCCTTCGTTGCCACCAACCAGCCTTGCAGGTTTGAAATTCTATCAAAATACGGAAAGTAGAGAAAAATACCATTACACGAAGACTTTGATAAAATGTTTGAATTAATGCCTAATACTCCAAATCATTTTTGTCAGAGTGGAATGGAAAGGAAACATCAGAAAAAAAACCAAAAGCATCTGATATTTGTGAAGTGAAACATTTTCACTCATCGTTTTGGAACGATGTTGGTATTTAAAGCCTTGCTAAATTTCACATTAAGAAAACCACACACGAATCTTAGAGTATATTACTGGAAAATAATAACTACTTTTGTTCTGGTTAAAGGAAATTTTTGGTAAGAAAAAGCAGAGGCAAAGGGTTTTAACTTTGTTAGAGGAAAAGTCTTAGTCCAGCTGAAAAATACTGGCTTCCAGTGGCCTGCTAAAACCCTGAGAGCAGGGGTCTGCCTCTAAAATCCCCTCTGCTGGTACGGCTGACAGTGAGCTGGAACCGGTGGTTTGATATACGGACATGGTATCAAATCAATTGTGCTGCTCTTCAACTAATTCTTGATCGCAGCGTTACACGGGTAAGAGAGGCCTGATGAGCTTTGCTACATGTTCCTGGCACTCCCTTGCAGTAATCGCATTGCAGCTGGCCACACGTCACCAGAGAGTGAAGATCAGACAGCGATCCTGGACGTGAAGTGTCATCTCACATTTAGTGCCGTAACTGCTCTGCTTTCAGAGCCGGGGGTGCCACTGGGCGCTCCAGCAGCGCTTGTGGAGAACAGATCCAGTTACAAGGGGTATCACAGCCTGGGAAGCAGCCAAGAGGCTTCTTCTAACTGTGATTGCGCTTGACATCCGTAATGAAACCAAATACAGATCACTGCAATAAATTTCCAAACTGTGAGTCTTCCAAAAAAAAGTGCTTAGCATTTCCCACAAGGCCCCACAAATTCAATCTGCATAAGCTCCAAAATAAGTGTATTTTCTACCTTAAACTAATACTTGGCAGCAACTTTCAATTGGCTTATTTAATTAAGTTGGTGTGCAGATCCCATTTCGATGTATTTAATGCTGCTAAAATGACAGGCGTGCTGATTGAGAGGTTGCGTTTCTGTATTTCTGTATTTCTGTATTTTTTAATGTAGGCTCACTCCGATTTCTTTTCATGCTGATGGCATTGCTGTGGTGAGTGCACACCTCCAGGAGGGGACACAGTGCAGCACCCGCAGCCTGGGGACAGGACGGAGCAAGGCGTGGAACGAGGGACTGAAATGAATGCAAGTTAACTAGGACATTTCATACCACAAGGATCATCTGGATCAAGAAGGAGCTACACATGATGACACCTACTTAATGAACCTTCTCTGCTGCCCAGCATGAATTAAGACGATTTAGTGGCTCCTTGCACAGTTCTTAGAGCGCTGGCCTACAAGCACGACCGCTCCTGAGGCGGAAACAAGAGTTTAAAATCAGGTTTATTTGCGTGGGTGTCTGCCTGGCACACCCTGTTTGTGTCCTCTTGGAGGAAAGGCACCTTTGGAGCTAAGCCATGTTATTAGACCCTGGAATACTGGCACAGAAGAAGCCACGTGAAAGCAGGTTCAATGCTTTCTACTGCCCCTCAGGGTGATTCTTCTGTGTTGCTGCCGTTCCTGAGGCTTCATCAGTCTTTCAGCTGCACTGAGCAGTCCCAGCCACAGAGGTGGAACCAGACACAGCCGAGAGGGGATTGGCACAGTGCGGTCCTGGGCAGGTGATGAGATGAATCCTGTTGTAGGCCATCCTGTGAGCTCTGCTCTGGGAGTGGTTCAAAGTGGGTCACTGTAAGTAATTACAGTTGTAAGTAATTGGAAAGAAAATTTAGTGGCAGCCTCTAGCTGTCAGCTCTGGGGATCCAGTGACGAAGCAGAAGCAGCTTCTTATGGCTCCAACTAACCTGGTGTGATCTTTTGAATACATAGATATCTTATAAGAATTGGTCCTATCTGAGGGGAGAAATATGTGACTGTTGTATTACCAGTTCTTTTTCTCATTCTTGCTTTGTGTCAGAGACTCTTTTGATTTTACTGTGATTACTCGGAATAATTTTTGGTTATTTTCACCTGCCTGTGGTCCATTTGCTTCAATCCTCTGTCCTCACAGAGGTGATATTTTTTCCTTTCCTTGCTTTAAGCCTTGAAGCTAATTCTTCCCTCTCTCTCTTGTGAGGATTTTCTTCCTGAAGCTTTTGTGTGCGTGACTGTTTCGTCTTTCCTGAACACCACTTTGACATCATATGAACCACAAGGCTATCAGCTGGACTTGCCGCTCCCATCTTCCTTTCTCTTACTGCAGAAAGTGGTGAATTACCCATAGCCCAGCAGTGCTGCAAAGAGGGTTTTCGGCGCAAGTCTGGTCTCTTCTTGACTGATGCTTCTGTAAAGTCCCAGAAAGTGCAGTGCTCGCAGATTGCAGAAGGAAAAGCATCACATGGTTTATGTTATGCTTTCGTTTGCAAGTGGCTTATAAAAGATTAATAAGTGATTAATAGGCATTATAGACACGAGTAGCATAATTAAGCAGGTGAGTCTAAGCAGGCAGGAGAAGGTATTACAGAATATTATAAGCAACCTATTGACTGACTGGGCTTTAGAGTAATCTGTAAGCATTGATTAGTCATTCATTAAAACACCTGTTAATCATTCACAAACCTTCTATCACCTGTTTTGTCACTACTTGTCAGAAAACGCAACCAGAAATAGTACATATGAAAATGGTGCTTTCTTCCCTATCAGTCTTGAGGGATTTCGGAGACAGAGGTGGCAAAATACAGCCCAAATCCCAACCAGACCTCTGCGGGGACCTCGCTGTCCTGCGCGCTGGCAGCAAGGTGAGCGTAGGTGGGGTAAGGATCCCCGCAACCTGCCTCTCTGTTCACTAGCGACGCTGGTTCTGCTCATCTGCGTGGGACAAAGGGCAGTGGGAGCCGGTGCCCAGACTGGTTTGCACTTCTCAGAGCATTTTTACATTGAAAATGAACAAGTGGGAAAGAAGGACTTCTTCCCTTAGGCCTCTGTTTATTTTCTTGTCCAGATCTTCAGCTGTGAAATGAGCCAGCATCACCATGAATTCACAGATATGGATGAAGCTGTTTTACAGAGTGCAGCTTCCTCATCTCTGTCCCATCTTATTCTAAAGTTTGTCCACTGAGGTTAGTTGGGAGCAGTCAGGAGCTGCCTTTAATGAACCTTCCCCCCTTTTTTAAATAGCGCATTTTAAAAAACTGAATTTGGCCATTTCAAGTGATTTTTTTTCCTCTCCTGGTTTGAGTTTTAGTTTCTTTTCTAAAAAGAGGTAAATATAAAAACAGGAACAAGTGTTTGCTTTGCTTTTCCTGGAGGAAAAAACCCAAAATGTCTTGGTCCAAGAGAAACAATGCAGAAGAAACTTGAAACATGAGGGCAGTTCCCATCCCAAAGAGCTCAGTTTGGGATGAGAGGCAAGTTGACACAGAGGACACAAGGACCTGCGTGTGGGAGCAGTGGTACTCGGTGTCTGATCGCTGTGATGAGCTCTGGTCCTGCTGCACCAACTGTGCCGGCACTGCCGGTGTTTTATAGGCATTGCAGTGGCAGTAATTTTTAAGGAGGGTTGTGAAGGAAGAGAAGGGAGGCTTCATAGATCTGTGCGGAGGATTAGCATAGGAGAAACTTTTCTCTCGTTGGTCTCTCCTGGCCTCTGACCAAAGGAAACCTGTCAGCCACGTGTTTCCCTTCCAGCATGCATTCTGAGTGCTTTTCTCTGTCAGGACTTGCGTGGTTCAATTACTGGCTCCCTCCCTGTGGAATGCTGCCCCTTTGCATTTCTCACTTAATCGATTTGGGTGAAATCTCCCTGAAAATCCTGTTTCTTTTCTTGCTCTTTTTTCCCCTAATGCAGCCTGCTCTAATACCTCAACAGCCCTCCTTCAGATCCCTGCGTAGTCCATTAGTATGTTTATGCTGTAAGGGCCCTTCCTTTCCCATAATGCAGAAGAAATAATTTCATGGTGTTTTTCCCTTTCTGAATATTGACAGAGATGCTGCGGAAAGTGTTCCTGCTTGTACCCGTTCACACTTGAGCTCACACTCTTGTTATTTAGTGCTTAACGGTTCCCCCTTTCCTTGGATGAGTGCTAATTGGCTAAAATTAAGCTGAGAGATATGAAATATCCTTCATACCCCTTTCTCGTGCTCCAAGCTTTTCAGTGTGCTGGTGCTTCAGTTAATCCTGTTTGACGTGCTGGGCAGCTCCAGATCATTCCTGACCTGTCTGCAGAGTTGCAGGCTCTCACAGAGATGATTTTCCACCTCCCTGTCATTCTTGCTTAGTTAATATTCCCAAAATGCTCCTGTTCTTTCCTGCTCCTGGGGTGGTGTGATTTGATTCTTGTTCCTCTCTTCTGGCTGCTCCTGCTCAGGGCCAGATGAATCGCTGCGTACGGAGGGCAGCTGTCATCCTTCTGCCAGGCTGTTGTTTGCAGGATGTTCCCTCACACCAGACTGGGTCTGAGGTACCATACAAAGTGGCAGCCTCTCCTGTGACTTTTGGCTGTTCTCAGCAGGTCCCACAGGTGCTCAGGGACATCCAGGGACTTGGCTGGAGCTTGACTTGTGACTCTGGTTTGCATGGTTGGAGAATCTCAAGGTGTCCATTTGTTTGGTGACCATACTGACTGTCCCGCTGTGACGCTGTTTCCCAGGGCTGAGCACAATCTGAATGGTAGCACTCAGTGAGAGGAACACCTGTAGGTATCTGCTGGCCAGCAGCCCTGTAAGGTGGGAAGAAGGTACCTATGTCCCTTAAGGTCCCAGCTGACCCAGGCCTGTCTACACAGGTGCGGAGGAATCGACTTTCCTCCATCTGCTCGCTCTCATCCCATTCCTCAGCAAGGAGTGTGGGTCTGTGGTCGCTGGGCTGCCAGGCTGACAGGGAGGGTAAGTGGGAAGAGAGCTGGAGAGACTGAAGGCCTGCTGGACACCAGCTCTGCTGCCCAGTAGGTTATTGCAGTTGACACTGGTTAGTGTGGAAAGGTTGAGGAAATACACCAGCTTTCCCATGAATGGTTTAGAGGAAGCGTCACGGTAAGATGGATCTTCCTGACAATTCTCCAGATCTGTTGAGGACTGGGGATTATGGGGCTCTGGATGTTCCCTTGGAGAGACCTTACATCTCCAACTTTCACTGTGTGCCTAAGCTTCTGCCGGGATGTTTTTGCAGGTGAACTCAGGCTGTCTGAGCTTTGCATCTGAATTTCTTCCTCCCTTGCGGAAGGGACCGTAAGCAAGTAATCTGTGTGCAAAATGGGATCATGGGGGAATGCGGAGGTAGCTGCACTGAGTGATTTGGACAGTAAAGAGCCATAACCAAAGCTGATTTCTTGCCCTGACCCAGATTCCTCTGGGAACCATGTGCACATCCCGTAGTTTTTCAGCTCCTAGCGTTAAACAGGCAAGAGAGCAATGAGGATGTGTTCGCTGCGGAGTGTTGGCTGTTTGGAGTTCATGGTGATTGGCCAGTGCCATGTAAGTGCCAGACACATGTGGTACCTGGAGTCAGACTGAAGAGAACCACCGCCCTGCAGCCTCTGTAGTTCTGCATTGGTTCAGCCCAGTCGTCTCCCTGCTGACCGGACTCTTTGAGAGATGGAGAGTCCTCCTCTGGTGCCTGAACTTAACGAGGGGGCAATGCATGGCACAGCTCACTTCAGGCTTAGCTGGAAGCAGGTCTCGTCTTTTTTCATACAGACTGTGAGTTCATCCAGGAGGAAGGACCATCCCTCATGCAGATGATGGGACTGTCAGGCATGCCATGGACTGCTCCCGGTCTCGTATTTCACTCATCTTATTTGGCTGCGTTGCGTCAGGAAGAGTTGCTCTCTAAGCTGTGTTGCTGGGAAGCCTTTTTTTTTGCCTCTATTGAGCAGTCAATAATCTACTAAAATCAAAACTATCCATTTACCTTGTTCCTATCAATATAACTCTGCTTTTATTGAATCTCTCTGTCGAGCTAGCTGGTGATTTGATCTTTGTCGCTGTAGCATCTGACTGTCGCAGAAATATGTATGGAGGACGTGGTCTCCTTGGCTTGAGAGATTTATCTGTCTCTGTTGGGCTGGCCAGTAGAGAAAGGGAAAAAAAGAAGGCAGAAAGAAAAGAGACAGATGATATGAGGTAAAGAGAAACTGAAGAGGCAGATCAAAGATTGATCGGGGAAGAAAGGAGAAGAGGGACGAACGAGGGAAGCAGCTGAAGAGAGTGCCAGTCCCACGACTAATGGGGTCATTGAGGCAGAAGGGCTGATACCCCAGCAGGGACCAAATGCCCTGGTCAGGGTTGAGTGCCCATGAGCTGTAGACCCCAGGGTGATAAGGAGAGCCCTGCCCTACCCTGAGGAGCTCATTTAGAGAAAGCAGGAAAAGAGGAATTTAAGATGCCGTCAGATGGTGTCTGAGGGGACTGCTAACGAGATCGCATGGGGTCAGATAGAGTGCGTGCAGTTTAAAGCAGCAGCTCCTGCCTAGGAAGCTGTTTAATCAAAAATATTGTGTCTTGTCAGGAGCCAATGAAGCAAAGTTAAAATAGGCACGTTATTATGTAAATCCCTTTTCAGCCTGCTGGGAGAAGACGGGCCCAAGAAAACCCAGGCCGGGGCTGCCGCTGTGTAGCTAACAAACATGAGAAGCTGCACCATCATTACCCCGTTCTGCAGTGCAGCAAGAGCACAAAGCCTTGTGCAGCCCCTCCTGTCTCTCAGACCGTGAAGCTTCCCACAGCACTAATCCTTTGCTTCGTGGACCTCCAGCGCCTTGACAGGCAGGGGCTTGACAACCCTTTTTGTCTCCATCAAAGCCAACCTGGCTTGGCTGTGCAGGAGCTGGGGAGGCTTTGGGAGTCCCTGGGGGAAGGATGTCTTCCCACCTTCTGTTGTTAGTAGGTGGGAGGTTCTGCCAAGCCTTCTCCTCCTATTATAGGTGCACTTGTTGTGTGGTAGTATCAGCATCCCTGTTCTACAGGCAGAGAACTATTTGTGCCAGGAGCTGAACTTGGAGACTTCGTCCCTTCTGAGGATATCAGCCTTTGGATTATTCCTGCCCTCTCATCTCTAAGCATCTTTTGCTTCTGACATGCCCTCACACTCCTTTCCTTTCCTCCTTCGGGTGAAATTCTCAGCAATAAGCTTCCTTTCCCCTTCCAAAAGACTGAAGACTTGTTAGGTAATTTGTGGGTCAGTTTTTTTTACATTTTAAGCTTTTTTCAGTCTGTCACTTTTCAGGCCTTGCCATCCTGTGGAAAAACAGCATGCACGCAATTAGCAGGCACATCTCAGCCTTTGTCACCTGCTCTGAGTCCTCTTGCTTGGCTGAACTGCTGAGATAAAGTGCTGTCAGCTCTGGTGGTGAGATTCAGCCTCTACAAAATCTCAACATTGAGCAGCCACAGCAGGGATGAAAGACAGCATCATCAGAAGGATGTAAATGACAGGGAAACCCAGCCAGCCCCGGCTTCGGTGCTTTCTGTCTGATCCTACATTCCAAAACTGTTCTCATCGCAGAATTTCCAAGCAGTTCCGAACCCTTTTACAGCCTTGGTCTGCTGTCAGCCAGAGAAGCTCTAGTCCTGGTGGCCTTCGTCAACACAAGCTCGGGGAGGGATGGAGGAGCGAGAGGGTCTCAGAATTTTCTCCGCAGATGCCAACAGCATCCTAACAGGAAATCATGACCAGGTCTTATTCAGCTGAAATCTCCCTCCTGTCTCAATACAAACAGAGGCTTCATCTCAGGTTTGATGGTTCTTGGCCCAAGCCTGCTCCTGTGTAGAGCAGTGGGTGGATTTTGCCCCGTGACAGCAAGAAAGAGGTTAACTCAGACAGCAGTTTCTGTGCAGGTGGGAAGAATCAAGGAAAAGCTAATTGGTAGAGGGCAGTTTGAGAGAGAGGGGAGCCAAGGAACCTGTTTTTCAAAGGAAATAGCTTTGGAAAGTCTTGGAAATTAGGCAGGACAGGTTTCCAGAAACAAATTCTCAGCAGGGAGCAAACTGAATGGGTTTGTTAGGCAATGCCAATGCAATAGCATACAGAGGAGCTAAACTTGCTTGCAAAACCTTTGCATGCCTTTTATTTCCTATCCTTGTATTTCACTTTTCCTGACAGTTGGGTTCTGAGCTAATAACTCGGTCTGTATGATGAGTGGTAGGAAGGAAGTAGCAGGGCACTGAGCTGGCAGGAAGGATCTCTGTCATCTTCAGCAGAGCCTTGGAGGACTTCTGAGCCAGAAGGTGATCAGGAAGGATCTGGAGGTTGCAGAGGGGGAGAGATTTGATGTGCTACAGCTGCAGAGGAGGACTGATGGCACTGCATGCACACGCCCCGGTGTCAGACTCCCTTTCTCCATGAGACAGCTGTAATACTGCCTCCTGTTGTGCACAGCTCATTGTGACGTGAGGATTGATAAACTTGGGAAATTCAAGAAAGAGCGACAGAATTATTAGGGGTAGAGATAGTTCAGGGGTTCTGATTAATGAGGAAAGATTAAAAAAATCTAATTATGAGCAACTTGGCAAAGTTGCAAATAGGAGGGACGTGATGAATGTCTGCACACTGAAATAGAATAAATACCACAGATGGGTAGTATTAATGTTCAGTGACTCAAGGGAAAGTTTTAATAAGAGGAGAAATCTCTGTAGTTATCAGAAAAATATTCTTACATCTGTTGCATTAGACAGTCGGGTAGTTTGCTTAGGGGAGAGGTGAAGTCGGCTGGGAATTGTATATCTGGCAAAGCTGCAGCAGCATAAAATATAATGAGGGAAATGGTCCTGAAGTGGCCGACTGGAGAAGAGGGCGATGTGAATGTTCCCTTCCATCACTGTATGCAGTTGCTTGGCCATTTAGGTTCAGTTTCGGAAACATGGTCTGTGTGACAGGGGAGTTGGCTTCGTGTTGGATTTCCACAGGATGTCAAACAACTCCATGGATTTATGCCAGTCAAGTATTTGTTCCTGTTCCTCCAACTTTTCTCCCTCAAATCCCCATGTGAATCCATCATTAAAACCATTGTAGCGTGTTCCGTGTTCAAGCAAGCTGGGAGGTTCAGTGGAGGTCCAGGCTTTAACGTAACAGCACAGATTAATGAATCCCAGTGCTAGAAATAGCCCAGGATGTTCTTCAAAGCTCTGGCCTTTCAAGATACAGAAGAGCTTTCAAAGGGGACTGGGCCAGGCTGTGCGTAATTGCAGGCAGTTTGGGACTGGTGGGAACATGAGTGGTCTGTGTGATGTGGAGGCCATTAGGGCTGCCGGTCCTGCTCTCCGCTGAGCGAGGAGCGTTCAATCGCTGACAGCCTCTGTTCTTCCCATCCCTGCGGAGGAGGTTGATGGTTTAGATCCTGCTGTAGCACTTTGTGCCCTTTGCGGCAAAAGCCTCAGCCCTGGTTAAGATGGCATCTATCATGCTTAGAAAGGAAAATAGCACCGGAGCAACCCTTCCATGGCTTTTCAGCTCCTGTAAAGAAGGTTTGGCAGCTGGAAGTGTGGAAGAAAAGCCATGTGAGCGACCAGCGCTCCGTTGAGCAGAGCAGGTCTGCAGACCAGAATTTAGCACTAGCTGGTATGAAAGGCTGGGAACTACAGGCTTTTGTTCTGCTTTGCGTGGAAATTGGCAGCGGTGAATTTGGATTTCTGGCCCTCAACCTCAGTGTGAGGGGTCTGTAGCCTGTATTGAAACTAATGGGGGGCGGGAAATCAAATCAGGGTTTTACCAGCATAAAAGAACTTGGAATACAAAGTTAAGCTCAAAGACTAAGGGGCTAATTCTCATTCATCAAATATCCCCACTGCTCACAGTCCCTAATGAAAACATGTGTAACCAGCCTGCAGGGTTAATTTTACAGGGGAAAAAAATTCCAATAAAGCTCCATGAGATTTTCACGTTAAATTAATGTAACGGATGCTTAAAAGCCTTTCTAATTAGGCATTGTTATTAACAGGAATGTCAGGTGAATGAAATCAACCCCTGAGCTGACATTTCACTCATGTAAACTCCGAAGTTGGTGTTTAATCGGTAGCACATTGCAGCTGCATGGTAATACGGTCATGAGTTCCGTGCTGTAGCTGCCGAGGGCAGGTGTTTCTGAGGCGCTCGAGTATTCTATGTGTCTTCTGCTGTCCCATCCCTCCCTGCCATAATGCATTCACTGCTTTGTCAGCCTGTTGGGGGGAAAATGATGTAAATAAAGCAAAGCAAAGCAGGAAAAAAGGTGGGGAGAGAAGTGGCGACCCTTGAGCCAAGCTAAGCAGCATGCGATTCATCTGCTGGAGATGTGTCCTTAAGAGACATCTCACAAGATGTTGGCTGTGTTTTGTTGTGGAATCGGTCTGGCTTCGGCTGGAAGTGTCTTCCAGAGCAAACAGGATTGCGGCTGAATGTGAATCAGCGGGCTTCCACACAGGCTGCGTTTGCCCACACAAATGGTATAGGGAAGGAAAGATGAAATCGCTGCCTCCTGTGTCATTGCAGCACATTTGGCAGCACAGATCTTTCAGGTGTAGCAGTGCCTGCCTGCTTCAATGTAGGGTCCGGAGACATCCTGGCACTGTGCATGTGCCAACTGAGAGACAAAGAATGTCTGATGCGAAAGGAAATTAATAGACTGAAGTGTAGGAGGAGGGCACTTGTATTGCATTAGGAGAGGAAATTGGGGCAAACGCCTTATCCCAAGTCCTTCGTTTACCTGGTGCCTGTGGGAGAACCAGGATTCTGCTCAGGATGTGCTGAGTCTCGAGCTCATAAGGTTGTTCCTCCTCGCAGGCCTCTCTGGCTTTGTAGTCGTGGGGCAGCACTGCTCGAGCTCTCTACAAGCCCATGAGGCGTCTGCCCCAAACATCCCTGCTTGGCCAGTCATGCACAAAGCACACACTGGCTCCCTGCAGCCAATTTTAAAAGCAGAAGAGTATTCATAATAAGAGTTTTTTTCTTTCTTCCTGAGCTCTGCACACACAGAACTGTGCCACCGATCTCAGCAGGTGCCTGTTCTTCTGTTTCAGCTGGAATCACACTGTGCTCGTGCCTTCCTCCATCTCTCCTTACAGAGGAGCCGAGTACTAGGAGATGCTTTGCTGAACTCCCTTTCGTTTGGGAATCTCACACCCCGGCCACTGACATCCTTGGATTTCGCTGCATTTTCTGCATTCGCTGTTTTGCAGCTGCCTATGGTGCTCAGCTGCTTCTTGCCATTCTTCACTGCTGTTTCACCATCACCGGATTCATCCCAACATGAGTTTTGATTTGGCAAAGTTGTTGCCATTATTCTTTCGTAGTGTGTTTCCACATCTCCCATCTGCATCTCACACCTTACATCCACAAGCTTTTTCCCCTCACAGCAGTTGTTTGGAGCTAAATATTCTCTGAAGAGAGGAAAACAACAGTTATTTCTGCTCAGTGTTTGGGCCTTAATTTCTCTCATCTTCAGACTTCTTTCAATTAATGCCTGTAGGAATTTAATCTGTCTACCTTGTTGATACCTCTGGCTATCAGCTGCTGAAAGTAGTGTTGAAACTTTTTATCGTCTCTCAAACATACATTTGGCTTTATTTCGGCTGGGCTTCACGCCTTTATTTTCCTAATGGTTTCTTTTAAGATTTCAGACCTTATTTCTTATCTCTTTCCTAAGCCAGTTCATTGGCAAGGTGAGCACTGTTGGTGCAGGCCACTTCAATTTCCTTTAGTTTGACTTATAGATTAATTATCCAGGTTAACTAGAGAGTGTGTCCTGCTCCTGGAGCCTCTTCCCTCTTGTCCTCAGGGAAGCATTTCTGCTGCTCGCAGTGGATCAGATCTCACAACAACCGCTGGGGTGCCCAGAGGGTTTCTGCTCTTTCTCCTGCCAGTTCCCCGAGGAATGCCTGCAGGCTCCCAGGATGCTGGTCCAAGCAGCCCCTTGCAGAAGCCCAAGACCAATAGCGGAGCTGAGGTGAGAGAATGCTGAATTGTTTCACGGTTGTGGGGAGAGGAGGCACATGGGCATGAATTACTGTTTCGTTTCCAGACAAAGCTGGAGCACGTTGACAGGGAGAAGAGGCACGAGTGCCTAATGAATTTTCTAGAGAAAGAAAACAGATAAATCTGTACTCACAGAGGAGTCCACACTTGTTTATTTCCCATTTTTCGCTCCCACACCCATACACCTATCTTTCCCTGCCCTTTGCACACCTCAGGGTCCCTTTGCACCTTTTCTCAGTCCCTTCCAGCCCGCTCATCCCATCACTTGTTTTTACTTCATGCATCTCTCTTCTGCCAGTCTCCATTCAGATTTTCTCCGAGCAACTGCTGAGCCCAAGAGATAAAAACAGAAGCCTCAGTGCTGGATGGTTTGGCACTGGTAAGGGTTTTACCAGTAGCAACACAGCACTGTGTTGCTTTGAATAGCATCTCTGTGCTTGTGTGTCTCTCCCAGCAAAGAGCCCGGCAGAGCCCACAGCCTCCCAAGATGGTTTTGGCTTCACCCAGCACAGTGGGAAGGTGGGCTCCCCAGTAAGATGGGCTGTATGCTACGATGAATGTGCAGCATCTCCAGGAGCACACTGATTTACACCAGTTGATGATGTATCTTAATGTCTCCCACACCTTCGCCGAGTCATTTGCGGTGGAAAAGGCCTATTAATTTGGATATACTCCCCTTGGGCACAACGGCAGGAGAATTCCCTGCCTAGTCCTGTCTACTTATTTTCTCATTTCATTTTTTCATGAGGTCTCCACGAGAAAATCGTTTTCAGAGCCAGCTGGCTTGTTGCTATGCACAAGGTATAGTATTGCTCAGAACCCGATCGCTTTTCTTATTGAAGGTGTTCGTGAAGCTGTCGGCACACACCTAATAAAGTTCATTGCCGTTCTTAAATACAGCTTTTGAATAAGATACTGCTCTGTGCTGGGTCCAAAGGAAATTCAAGGCAAACATTTCACAGATCATCGACACTGAAAATCTCCCCTGACAAAGAAATAGTATTAGTCCCCCCAGTGGCCTCCTGCTCATGACTAAACAAGATTGTTAAATCTCTTTCTGCCCAAGTTTTCCAGCTTGAGAGATGGGAAAATTTCTCCTCTCAGCTTCACAAGGGTGTTAGGAAAACAAAAATCCAGGCTTTCTTACCATGATCCTTGTTTTCCAAGGTACCTTAGCAATCTCTTTATTTCTCTCAAAATTGGAGAAATGGTTTGAAAGAAATCGGATGCAATTTAACAGAGATTCTGCATCTTAATAGAGATTCTGCGTTTAGGCTGGAATAATCCTGTGCAAGATGCAGAAATACAGAATGCAGTCGGCAGAAAAGACATAGGCTCAGTTTTGATCTCTGTGCGAATGAGAGTCGGAGATGTCAGATTGCTGTGAAAAATGACAAACAGGAGAATCTGGATAGATAGAAGCATTATTAGTGGGGCAGACAGACCTGTGTCCGTGCTCTGCCCAGTGTTACAGCGATCTCAGCTGGATGCCAGGGTCCAGTTTTGGTCACAGCTCATCCAGAAAGTTGCAAATAGCAGAGACTCCAAAGCAAAGAGGACTGACTGAAGACTGGCAGGCATGATCTGTAGAGAAAGATTGAGTAAACTGGGATGGTTTAGTCCAAAGAAGAGGAACATAGGCAAGACAGTAATGGTTCTGAAATATGAAAAGGCTGATGCAAACAAGAATGGGAATAATCACTTTTCTGTGTCCAAGAAGAGCAACACGGCGAACGCTGAGCAGCTGCAGTTCCAGTTAAACACTTAGAGAAGCCTTTTCCGAGCGTAAAGAAAGCAGAATGTGACACAGTGCCTGAGGAGGGGCAGGGCCTGCGCTGGGGCAGGCCAGCAAGAGCGACCGAGAGAGGTAGCAGGTAAAAGTGATGTAGTTGCATTGGCCCTGTACGAAGACTGCAGCCTGGGCTCGGGGTCTTCTTGAGATCCTTTCCAACCCTGTGACTCCAGGACCCTCAAAGTGTTGCCATGCAGATTAGTGGCATCACTTCGTGCTTGCTCAGCCTCTGAGTTTTGCAGCAAGCAGTACCATTGAGTTGGCTTGCAAAGACATCACCATCAATTGGGAGCACTGCTGCTCTGACCTCCCTCCCTTGTCTGTGAGCCCAGGAAAGCAGTCGTCTTCAGAGTCCACAGAATGCCCAGCACCCAGAAGACATTGCCAGAGCAGTAACTCTTTTGGCTTTATTGCAGGTAGACCCGTTAGGAACGTCTGTCGGCAGCCAGCCCAGTGCTCCAGCAGCTGAGGAGAGAGGTTCCCCTCCAGTCCCTGGTGGGAGCAATCCAGTCACCACTCACTGTGGCTACATGTTGTGTTTTGCAATATATGATGATGTTTTTCTTGAGCGATGTGTAAGGTGTTCCTGCAAGGCCCTGCCTGAGTGGCTAGGATTTAAATACTCCTTTTCCTGGCTGCGTTGGCTGCAACTGAATAACCCAGCGCATCCCTTGGAGAAGCAGTGCTGCAAACAGAGAACATTGCTGCATCTGCTTCAAGAGCAACCTTCTCTGCATCTTCCCCTTTAATGCCTGCTTTCCCCTGTTTAACAGAACGAGTAATTAACGATGTTAATTTTAATCTCATTTGCTAATGAAGGCAGCCTAATTGCACAATAATTGGCAGCAGCTATAGCAGAAAACAGAAAATAAACCCTGCATATGTAATTCACTCTAACGTCTTTCTAATTGCCTCTCCAATGGCTCTCCATCATCAATGGTGTCTTCGGGGGATTTTGGTAATGAAGAGGAGCATGGGATACAGAAGATGTTGTCACTAAAAGGAAGGAGCTGGCATGAGAGGCCACTGCCTGCCTTTTCCCAGCCATCTGAGCTGGGAGATGATGAATCTCTGGATGTGCCAGGTAGGGACACAAGTTATAGCTGGATTTAATCACTGCAGTTCCCATGTACTGGGGGGACTATGGTTTGGCCAAAAACACACCTCAAGGATCTCTCAGGCTCCTTCTTTTCCCAGCTCTCTGTTCCACTGCATGCCTTCCCAAGGTCCCAGACTTTGCAAGGAGACTTGCAGTTCTTTTGGAGTCTGTTTTGTCTGAACATCTCAAGGTGTTTCTGAGTCCATTGTGGATCATTCCTGAACACAAGCAGAAATGGAATCTGATTTTACAGAAAGGGAGGCTACAGCCCAAGGGGCAACACAGCTTGTCCTGGAGTTCCCAGGGCACCTGGCTGGAAAGGCAGTCACAACCAATAGATGGGTGCACGTCTTGCTTTACTGTCAGAGTTAAGAGGTGTCTCACAAGCTGTTAGCTCACACGCATCCTTAGTTTTCCTCTCCCAACTGTGGGGCTTTGCTAGCAGCCACCTCACCAGCCTACACTTGAAGGCATTGCTCAGTGTGGTCACTTTTAAACCCTGGTGTTGCTCTCTGGCTCTCTTGCATTGTCCTGTCCCGTGCTGCAGAAATCCAAGTGTCTGGAGGACGGAGGGAATGGGGGTCTGTCTGGCAAGTGGAAGACCTTGCTGTTTCTTCCTGGACAAGGTCTCTTACAGGGAGAGGGGTAGGAGAGGAGACATTTGCCCATTGTCATGGGGCAGCCTGGAGGCATTACGCTGGAAGTCTCAGCAGATGCCTCCCAAAGGTTCCCCTGAGGTTCCTTCTCTCTTAGCCTGCTGGCCTTTGATTTAAAATGATCTGATTAGTGGAACTCATTATGATCAGTGTCTCAGGCTGCTGAAGATCTGGAATGGAGGCTGATTTCTGAGATTCTTAACAAAGTCTGAATTCAGATGGTGTTAGTGGGATTTCTGGAGATCTCTAAGGATGCGGGACCATCATGGTGTCACCCTGCATGGACAGTATCTCTCAGAAAGGCAGGCTCCATCAGGAGAGAGGCTACTGACTCAGCCTGGAACATGGAGGATTCCAGGGGAGCCCTTTGCTTTGAGACAGCTTAAGGATCAGTTGTGCACTCATCACCGATCCTCCACCCTCAGGAGCAAGGCTCTGTGGACTAACAAACAGGATAAAGCCAGGAGAGGATGAGTTTGGCTTCTGTTTCTTTAGGGGAAAGGTGTAGTTTGTGCATTCCCTGCTCAGAAGGCAGATGGTGCCTTCTTCTCCCTGAACCTCTTGGAAAGGATTGCTAAAGCACTCATCTCCCACCAGTCCCGACAGGATCTGCCCAAGCAGCTCTGTTGCTGCAGAAAGTGAAGCCCACAAGGAACGTTGTTATGGCATCACTGTCTCCATCAGTGGGTACTGCTGCCCTCTCCCTCGCTGCAGGTGATTCCTGAAAGCCTGCTAAGCAGAGGAGAACTCAAGACTTGCTGTGCTGAGTTGATCCAAACCTAGCCTGCAGGATCGACACCTTCCTACAGGAGGCCTGTGAACCGGGAAACCCACCACTGGCAGCTTCTGTGCTCTGCTTCAGGTTCTTCATCTTGCTGCTCAAGCCAGAAGCAGCTTCCATCCCTCCCTACCCACCCACCTGCCCCAGGATGAGCAGAGCTAAAAGGAGAGCATAGAGACTCCAGCCTTGCCCGATGCTGGATTGTGTCGGTGACAGCTCTGCATTGGGCATCAACTCCCACATAATTGAACAGACGCACAGAGCCTGATGCAAGTGCATTTGGAATGCCAAACCTCCTCCGAGCAGCAGGATCTGTTCTCTCTCTGACAGGGCTGTAGCTCTCGCTGACATTTGTGGACTGACATGCGAGAAGGAAGGCCAAGCAGCCGGCAGTGGCAGTGTCGGCAGATGTGAACTGGGAATGCCCTGAGGCCTGGACTTATTTTCTTCTCCAGGGATTCTTCGGTGCCAGCTTGCAGACAGGGCAGGCAGAGGGACGGGCTGGGGCTGTTTGTCACTAGCGGAAGGGGTCACTGCTGACAGATGTCCTCAGAGCTCTTAGAGCCTGTGAAGCTGCTAAACGCTAATTTTTTAAATGAAGTTGTCAACTGATCTGTGATTTGATTGCGCAATTGCAGCGTTCAGGATAAATCATGCAGAAAATCATCTAATTAAACTAATAAGGAGTCCAAGGCAGGAGATGTTCTCTGATTGTTGCCTTGGTCACAGGAGGAATGGAAAAGGCCCCTTTGGACAATTTTTTTTTTAAGACAAGAATGGCAATGAGAGTGACGGGTAATTGCACCTGGCCCTTGCTGCAGCCCCGGAGCCCCTGGTGCTGTGGTGTATGTGGATCCTTGAGCAGTGCAGAAACCATGGGGTGATGTGGCTCCCCATCTGTCACCACTGGGCGTGTCCTATGGTGAGGCCAGGAGAGGATATCATGAGGGTAGGGAACGTTATTCTGAGGGCTTACCTGCCTGGCTGAGCTGCTCTGATGGAGGAACTGCCATCCTCTGCATTGCACCGCCTTTTCCCTGGACCATTTGCCCGTGCTTTCCGTTCTAGGAGTGACCCTGCAACAAGGTGAGCGGTGGTGTGGGCAACTTGTTACACATACTCAGCCTGCCTTGCCCACCTCGTTAGGACATGGCCAGAGTTGTATGCAAATGGTATGCAGGGCTCTGAGGCAGGATTTAGGCAGCAGCTAATCACCCAGCCCGGAATCTGGGCAGGATGGCAGATCGAACACTTGGAGTCTTGTAAAAATGCAGCAGGAGCTTTACTGATCACAGCTGCTTGGGACCTTGGTTCCGTGTTCCACGTGAAAACAAGGCACGAGGAGCCCCACTGCTGCCCCGGCTGTCCTTGTTCAGTGCTCATGGAAAGAAACACCACTGCTTTCCCTGGCATCTGGATGCCCATTCCAGAGGCAGGGCTGATGGGTTCCTAGAGCCGAACATCACCTGGTTCAGTCCCAGCTTGCCCTCTGAGAGTCTGGCCTTTCCAAAACTGCTGGGAAATGCAGGGGCATGTCTGGAGGGCCCTCAAGACCTCTTGTTCACCAGCGTCCTGGGTGTTTCATCTCCCTTTAAATCATAGAATTGTAGAATACTTGAGGTGGGAAGGGACCTTATAGATCATCTAGTTCCAAACCCCTGCCATGGGCAGGGACATCCCACTAGATCAGGCTGCCCAAGGCCCATCCAACCTGGCCTGGAACACCTCCAAGGATGGGGCAGCCACAACCTCCCTGGGCAACCTGTTCCAGTGTCTCACCACTCTCATGGTGAAGAAATTCTTCCTAATGTCCAGTCTAAATCTGACCCTCTCTGGTTTATAGCCATTCCCCCTCGTCCTGTCACCACAAGCCTTTATGAATAGTCCCTCTCCAGCTTTCTTGTAGCCCCTTCAGGTACTGGAAGGTCACTATAAGATCTCCTCTGAGCTTTCTCTTCTCCAGACGGAACAAGCCCAACTCTTTCAGCCTGTCCTTGTATGGGATGTTCTCCCGCCTTCTGATCACCTTTGTAGCCCTCCTCTAGACCCGTTCCAACAGCTCTGTATCCTTCTTATATTGAGGATTCCAGAACTGGACACAGTATTCCAGATGAGGTCTCACGAGAGAGGAATAGAGGGGCAGAATCACTTCCCTTGACCTGCTGGCCACACTTCTTTTGATGTAGCCCAGGATACGATTGGCTTTCTGGGCTGCAAGCGCACATTGCCGGCTCATGTCAAATTTCTCATTAACCAGCACCCCCAAGTCCTTCTCTGCAGGGCTGCTCTCATTCACATCATCTCCCATCGGGGATTGCCCTGACTCAGGTGCAGGACCTTACACTTGGCCTTGTTGAACCTCATGAGGTTCTCACATCCCCACTTCTCCAGTCTGTCCAAGTCCCTCTGGATGACATCCCATCCTTCCGGTGTATCAACTACACCACTCAGCTTAATATCATCTGCAAACTTGCTGAGGGTGTACTCAATCTCACTGTCAGTGTCATTGATAAGGATATTAAACAGCATTAAATGACCCCATGTGCTGGGAGGTGATCCCTTTGGGGGGGTTGTTTTTAAATTTGCTGGGAATTGTGATTTCCCAGCTGTGGGCCAGGCTGCCCTGGGCTGGGTTCAGTGCAGCAAGCATGGTGGCTTTGTCTGAGGAGCAGCAAGGGATGGGAGTGATGCGGAGAGCTGAACGGCTTGTGTTGGGGTTACACGAGTCTGATGTTTTGTCCTGAGGTAACACCTTCCCGGCGGTGCTGCTTTTAACAAGCACATAGAAATACAGGAGTGGGAGTCAGTAGCTGTTAAATCACCCCAAATGACAACATTTTGAGTTTGCTTCAAAAGCGGGTAGGCTGGTTCTCTTCTCTCTTTTTCTTGTCTTGATTATTTCTGGTTTGGTCATTGAACTGAAAAATAGGTCCTTTGCGCTCCTTTAAGTAGAATTCCATGTCAGAGATTCTCTCGAGTAACAGTGGCAGTGAGGATGTCGGTGGGAAAGGCGACAAGGACAGCAGGGAGACCAGCTTTGCGCTTCAGGCCTGAGGGAGTCGTTAACTCTCCATAACACCTTGGGGTGTCATTGATTTTCAGAGTGACTGTCTTGTTTTTGATAGCATGATTTTGACACTCTCTGGGTCATTTTACTTTCTAATGGGAAACAGAGTCAGAGGAGGAGACTGCTCATAAATGAGGAAAGAGTGTCCTGGCTGTCCGGCTGGTTTGCGGCACTGGGAAGCATATACTTGTGACAGCTGGGAGGGGATCCCAAATGACGACATGAGTTTGCCTGTTTTCCGTGGGCATGGAGGCAGAGGCATCTCCATCCTGCTCTGCGGGGCATGAGGGAGGTCACAAGGGCTGAAAAACCTTTGCGCCTTCTTAGAACAGCTCCCTCAGTGGCAGAGTTGTTTAAAGGTGTTTGCCTGAGTTATTGTCCCTTTAAGGACTCAGTGTAGCTCTCCAGTTATCAACTTCCCCAGCATTTACTGGAGGGTCTTGAGGGGAAAGGGGATTGGTGTGGGTGGGGAGAGACCTTTGCCAGATAAGTTTCCAGCAGCTCATTATCTGCTGAGGAGATTTCAATGCATGCGAAATATGAAGCTGCTAATTTGTATTTTAATATTCCTCTTGCGTCCCATCATCTGTATAAATTAAGTAAATTCAATCAAAGGCTATCCCTTATCTTCTGCGTGCGCGTGCCTTGCTGGGGAGCTGGATCGGTTACTGAGCGGGAGAGGACGGGAATAGAAATCTGAGATCTCTCCCGATAAATCAGAGTCAGACAGAGGAAGAGCATTGATTGCAAGCAGAGAGACAACAGCCTGGGCAATAAAAAAAAGAGAGAAGACGAAAGAGGAGGAAGAAGCAGCAGACAGAACAATCTCTCTTTTGTCTTCCCTATCAGCATCCTGAGCTTTGAATTACAAGTGAATGAGAGCTGACTTATTCCTTTTTTGAGGGAGAAACGCACGCACAGGAGTCAGGGTGGCTGGAGTTATGGCTCCCCTGGCCATCGTAGATTGGCCCCCCTGTGTGCATGTAGTATTTTGTGTTACTGTTTATGGGGCTAACTTTAATGTCTTAATATATATGTGCTGAGCGCCAGAATTACAGCTGGAGGGGGAACCATAACTTTGAACTTCCTGACTTTTGTGCGTGTTAAACCTCAGCTGCAATGTTAATTTACTCGTTTTTTTTTCCATTGTTGCTGTTGCCGTTAGTCAGTCCCCACCCAGTTTCTTTATAGATACAAGAAGGACAAGAAAGGGAGGTGTCAGTGTGTAACGGTGCTTGTGGGGAGCAGGATGGCTTGGGAGGGTTTGGTGTTGCTGTAAGACTCACGGTGAGGGTGTCGGAAGCAGCACTGTGAAGCCAAGGGTCAGCTCATCTTCCTCACAGGACCAGGAAGCCAGAGCCAGGGAGGGAAGCCAAACGCTGGCAGCTCTTGTGCCACTCTTAATATTAAACCCAGGAAAAAAGTAAGGAAACTGTTCCCTTGAATGGTGGATCCAGATTCCTGCGTCTCTGTCCTTGCTGTTCCCTAATGGCTCAGTCAGAGAAGATGCACAGGGAGCCTCTCCTCTGCTCCAGCTGGGTCTCTTCACTTCACTCATTGGCATCTCCAGGGCTGAAGGACTCTGATTCTGTGTAGAATGCACTTGAAATCAGCTCAGAAGCTTTGAGGAGGGGCGGGCAGACGGACTGGCAGATGGACAAGCTCACACACTGAAACAGTTTGATTGCTGCAGTGTTATTTCCATCAGTGACCTGATTGGAAAATAAATTACAGCAAATAAGAATTTGAAGGGGAAAAACCCTATGAACCAGTTTAAGGAAAGTTGAAGTGAAAAACTAAAGCCCTCCTGCATACATGCGTTTCCTTCAGGCGACAGAGCCTGTCTGTTGGGGAGTCCCAGCCCGTGGGCAGTGGAGGAGGTGCGGAAAGAGTGGGTGCCTGGCAAGGCTGGCAGGGGAGTCTGGGGCACAGAGCTGGGCTGTCATCGCCTGCCAGGCACAGCTGGTGCTGTCAAGCCAGGAACGCACCCCTCAAACCAGGGCGCTCGCGTGCTGCCATCGCTCCGGAGCCTGACAAGAACATTGCTTCTCTCCCTTTCCTCTTAAACATGTTCCCGCTCCCATCTTTGCCCAAAGCCCCTAAATAATCAATAGCACCAAAGTCCTGACACCCTTCTCAAGTGGTGCTCTGGAAAGCAGCAGAGTAGCCCAAGAGGTCATTTGGGCCTGAAACAACCAGGAATGCAGAGGAGAGAAAGGAACACAGCAGGACCCCACTGTCTGCCAGAATGACCATGCTCCCTCTGCCTCTGCTCCACTTGTGCCGAGCCTTTGCTGGCTGCCGCTGGCTCCCCTCTAGGTAAAGTGGCAGCACAGTGAAACACAGGAGTGACCCACTCTCCTGAAGACCCCTCTTTTCTCCCTTCTCGCTGTGCATGGAAGGGGGAGGCTCAGAGGCGCCTGCACTGCCCCGGAGCCTTGCACTTCAGCAGTATACAGCAAACCCCGCAGCCCTCCCAAGGATCTCAACTCGTTTTCCCCAAGGCTAGTGTAGCATTAAGTTCTTATATCCGAAAGCAGCCTTTCAAACTGCTGCCTGGTGTGTTACATAAATCCTCACCAAGATCCGCAGAGACTGCAAGCAATTACACTAGGTGCTGAGGAAGCAAGCAAGAGCTCAAAGAAAGGTTAAAGGAAGGAGGAGAGGGAAAAAAAAAAAGAAGAAACATCAAAAATCCCAGCACTGGTAGCAGCTTGGAGTGGGAGGGGAGGCCACGTGCACAAGACAGAGCTGCGTGACTTGTGTGGAAATTGCTTCATCCTGGACCATTCCAGCCAGGGCCCAGGGGAATTTCACCCGTCTCTTAACCATGATGCTGTTTGGTGAAGATCTGGAACATTCGTTTATGCCCTAAAACAAGAGCAGCAGTTGTCAGCGGAGCCCAGAGAGTCTGTAGGTGGTTCCTAGATGTCAGTGCTTATGTAGGCATTGTCTGGATGCTCTCCAGTCAAGGCCATTCTCCTCTGAATAGACTCTGTCTCCTCTTTCACCCACTTATCTTCACTTGCCGGGTGCTCTGGGCAGGGCCATTCACACCATCTCACCTTGCTCTTCAGCAATAAATGGCAAACAGCTGAAGTCTGTCTCCTTACAGCCTACAGACAGCGCAAGAGGTTTCTCTGAAGAGCAGTTCAAGGCTGAGGCTGGCCTGCTCAGGCAGATGTTGGAGCTCTTACAAGGTCCCTCTGCAGCCTGAGATCAAGTGAGGAACCAGGACCCAGAGTGTGAGCTGAAAGACCTGAAATCCCCTGGGTCAGGTCCACAGTCAGATGTCATCTCCTGTCGCGGGCTGAGGTCCTCCGTGCTCTGGGTGGGCTCCTCAGCTCTGCCAGCGCAGTGAGTTCACTCAGGTCTGGCTCAGTCAGAGCCAACAAGGGACTCTCCAGTGCCTTAAAATCAGCTGAAACATAAGCTATTACCTTCCTTGCCTTCCCATCTCCCCTCAGGGCAATAATCTCCATTAGCGAACCTCTCCAAAGTGCTTCCAGATCGCCGTGTGGAGCCTGATGTCTCAAAAGCTTCCCCCGCGCTTGATGCAGAAGTGCTGTTTTCCCAGAGCTGCCCTGTGCCTAATGCAAGCAGCGAGAAGCGAGCCTGCCTTCCCTGATGTTCTGCTCTCTCTTAGTCCCATAATGTTATCCCTCACGACCTGACAGCTCTAGTGCCTGGCCGATAGGCAACTTTTGGGGGAAGGGGGGTTAGGGTTGCAGTGAGTGCATCACATAGATTTAACAGAGCTGCCTGGATTCATGGTTCTCATAACACATGCATTTCCCTAATAGACACAGGCATGGATTTCACTGTCAGGCAGCGGCATTAAGAAAATGGATTGCAGATCCTGGAGACACCTGAGCTCTGAGTGAAGGAGATTTAATCCAGGTACACTATTCTGGCAAATGTGTCACTGCCTGGTCAGAAGATCCAATAATAACTATTGTTCTTAGCTATTCCCTGGCAGCAAGGAAGATCCGGATAACCCACCTTTATCACAGTCGAAAGCAGAGCACAGAGAAGCTGGAGTAGCAAGTCAGTAGCAAGAAAAGAGCCCGTGTGCTTGTGCACTGCATATGACCAGCTCTGTGGGACCCTGGAAGCATGCACAGTCAGCTTGTGGATGATTGAGTTAGCAAAACATCCAGACCCCTTCAGGAGGGGTACTGGGAGCCACAGGACGAGTGGGTGTTGCACAGCCATCGGTCCGTTGGAGAGGGTGGCTGGTGCTCCCCAAGCATCCCGCAGAGCAACACCTATCAGTGCTGCATTTCTGCTTTGTTCTCTCTGCAGGTGGAAACATGGCTTCAGCTGAGCTAAAACCTGGGTTTGGGACCTCTAGGTGGCATGCAGCCCCCTTCCTTTGGGCTCTGTCCCCAGGCCCAGCAGCACCTGGAGGGAACCTCACTTCCATCATCTTTTAATTGATTCCTGTTTCACATCAGATCCTTTCCCAAGGTGGGTGTAGTCTGCAGAACTGCTGTGCTCCTCCTCAGCACAAGCTGGCAGAGACAGGGAGCTACAGAGGCTAAAGAAAATCTAAGAAAAGTAGGAGGAGAAGGAGGGTCTCTGGGCCACTGACATCTTTCCTGGTATCTCCAAGTGTCTTTGAAAGACTCTTTTTTTGAGAGAGCCAGCTAGCCCTTCATCTGGGAACTGCACAAGTCTCAGACAGCTTCAAAGCAGGATGGCTGCATTCACATTCCCAGCTGCAGGCACTTTCAGAGCCTATATTTAGGCTTTTCTATAGGATAAGGGACAGACAGCATGGTTTCTGCTGGAGAAAATTGTGTTTCTCCGTCCCGCTTAAATCCTTTGGATGAGCTAAGAGAGCAGTGGATGAAAGGGGATGTGAGAGTATATATACACATGCTCCTTTTGAATTCCCAAAGCCTTTTTTGATAAAGACCCTAGCAGAGAGCTATCAAGGCTTGATGGTGACCAGGGGGTGCAAGTTGAAATCCCTGTGCTAGATTAATGCTGTTGGAGAGAATAGGAAGAAATGAGCAATTCTCGGCAGGGGAAATGGTGATTGTGAAGGGGTTCCTGCCGGTCAGCGTTAGATGGGGATGTTGCTCAGTCCGTTTACTAGCAGTGGTGGCCACAGCTCACTGGAGAGGTGAGTGAATTTGCTGATAACATGGTTTTGTATTTGTTTTCAAGACTGAAAGGGAGTGGAAAGTAACTTTAACCAAGCTGGGAGTCTAGTGTCCTGATTTGCACCTCTGATTTAAGCTGGCCCAGCTCTGCTACCAAGAAGTGCCTCTGGTTCACACTCAGGGCCCTTTTGTTTGCAGGCAGCAAGGGAAGCTGGCTTGGGAGGCTTGTGATGGAGCCGGACTGCTCATTCCCAGCTGCCGACAGTCTCCGACAAGCCGTGCTGCTTTGTCTGGCACGTTCAGCTGCCATATGTCACCAATCTGAGGGCTATGGCCGTGAGTGCCCAAGTCAGGACAGCTTCCCAGCATAGGAGAGGGGGTTCTAATTAGCCTGCAACCCTGCCAGGATGTTGTGAGAGGAAGTTAATTAGCGGAATCCATTTGGGCAGCTTGCCAGGGAAGTCGGACTTGTGCTTCATCTCTTAATCCCAGTCTCTCTCTGTTCCCCTGTCCTCCCATCCCATGCCCAGCCTTCGGCAGAGCTGTCTGTCTGTATCCATCCAACCATCCATCATCACTATCCTGCTCTTCATCTCTTGTTCTTAGACAGATCTTAGTGCTCCTCCCATGGAGTGTTGTTTAGGATCAGACTTTTCCCTGCTTCCCAGGCTCTGCGTGCCAGGCAGGACCAGGCTGTGCCGTGTCCCCCCTTGCAAGCAGAGCTAAGCTCACAAGATGTGGTTCTTCAGGAGACGCCACTACAGCTTTTCTGCTTTTGCTCCCTTCTCCAGCCCCTCACCCATGCTCTCTTCCCCCACATGAATTGTAGCTAAATTGAATTAGAGTAATTAACTTCTGGTCGCACTTTTAATTGAGTAGTCAGGAGGGAGAAAAAAAGAAGGGAAGTTAATTGAGATGAAAGAAGGTACCATCAAGCAACAAATTCCAGTTAATGTGTGCCCAGATAAGTACTGCAGTGTTTGTAGTGGTCACGGAAAACCTCTGATATCTTGATTTGGGAAGGTCGGGAAGATATAAAAAGAACTCGAGAGATGTGTTTTCTCTGAGATTAAGACCACAGAGTCCATCTCGCTGGGGCTTTCAGCTGCCTTGAGGCCGTACAGCATAGCAGCTTCAAAGAGGACAGCTGGAGGAACAGAAAAGTAATAGAATTTCCTCTCCCACTGCCCCACCTGTCCCGCTGCTCTCTGAAAGGGAGAACTTTGTGAAAGCTTGGGATGAGCACTGAACTGTGGAGATACTGCCTGATTTGGAGGTCACCAGCAGCTTGGCTCCTGTTGGAGTGTTTGGGCTCCATGCAAGTCCCTGAGCTGCTCAACCAGACCTGTTGCACATGCTCCCTCCTGTCCACATGCATCGTGCAGGCGTTCCCCGTGCCTGCTCATGTGTGAGCGAATAGTGGGGGATAAAACCTTGCACACACACTCAGAGCATCTTTTCCCCTTCTCCCTTTCTTGGCGCGTCATTGCTGAGCGTCTCCTTTTTTAGAATGCAGTTAAACCCAATAAAATAATCATTATTGCTGCAATTATTTCCAAACAGATTAAATATCTGCCATGTTCCCAGTTACGGTATAAACCAGGAGGAACCATAAACCATCTCGTGCATAGAAATGGGGCAGGGAGAAGGGAGGGATGACATTTCATCTGGCTTCCTCACAGGCCCGTGTAGTTACTGGGAACATTTGCATATTTTTAATGCAGTACCTCTTTAATAAATTCCTCCCTCCAGACGCATTAAAAATTGTGCGCTTGCCTGAACATCGCTGACGGGTGGGGAGCGTTAGCGACTTCCAACTCGTATTTCAGCTGCAGAACAAATGCAATGGGGTACATGTATGGTATTTGGGGATGGGGGGGTAGGAGTGCAGGTATGGAAGGAAGGCAGGTCACTTTCTATTTTGTCTACACCACCAGAGAACGCCATCTGTTTAATTTGCGACCTTCTTGTTGTCTGACCTCCTTTGAACTTCACCAGAATTCTCCAGGGTAATATATTTTCCTTGCATTCAAGGGCAGGATTATTTGCTATTAAATTGGAATTCAGGAAAGAAAGAGACTTAAATTCTTCTCCTGACCTGTTAATCTTCTGCGGAGTAAAAATATTGCCTGTAATTGCAGGGTTTTCTTTCTTTCCCTTTTTTACTTTTTTTTTGGCATTTTGGCTTGAGTTCAGGCCAGACCCCAAACTTGCACTTTAAGCCTCTTAAGGCAAATTCCTCTTTGCCGGGAGTGGGCTGTGCTGTTACGCTGCCCTGCCAGCATAGAGGCCCCGTGTCCTCTCCACTGCCACCAGCAATGCTGCTGTGGGGCCAGTGAACACGAAGGGGAGGGGGCAAACCAACTTTGGGCTTCCATGTCCTCTGGGACCAGGAGCTTGACAGCAGCTCCCACACAAGCCCAAGACAGTTTGAATAATTCCAAGTCCATCAGGATGATGTTTGGGGTGTCTGCACACGTAATAAGGATGAGTATCTTCCCTTTGTCCTGCCACTGTCTCTCACTTTGACATCAGGAGAACGTCCTCATTGTAGCTGTTTCTCTGGTGCCGCCAATGCCTCTTTTCTTCTACCCTTTTACCCTCCTATTCACTTCTGCCCACCTCGGTGGGGCTGCGTGGGGTGATGTTCATGTCAGTGTGAGGGTGGGCTGGCAGATGGGGTCCACAGCTGTAATGGACCGTGCTCCTCTGCAGTTCCTGGTTGGTGGGGGTAGGTCACTTGAAAGGTGGTTTGTTCCTAGAAAATATCTCGTTTCCTGAATGTTGCTATCTCTGCCCAGAAAAGTTGCTTTCACTTTTCTCCCCAAATACCTGAAAAGTGGAAGCTGTCCAGTCTACAACTGCTGTTATTCCGGCCAAATGGAACAATTTCTGTCCTGGGGGACTGACATGATGCTAGGCAAGACCTGTAATTTGGAGGCAGTCGGTTCTTCATGTCCTCTTTGGGCCAGGGGATCCCAAGTAGGCTCCCACCTCCAATGATGCACTGCAATTGCCATTTCTCTACTCTTGGCTACTGAGGGTTGGAGGAGACTACAGTGTATCTCAAGAGAGAGTGTGTCCACAGTGAACTCCGCCTCTCCTGGAGCATTACAGCATCTTCACAAAGCTTAAACATCTTGAGGCTGGCTTGAAAACCCAATGTTCTCATTGAGTTTTGTTCCCCACCCTTTTGTTGTCCCTAGTTCCTGGCCAGCTTAAATGTCACTATCAGAGAGATGTTAATAAATCAAGAGGGCTATATTCTAGGGTCCTTTCTGCACTGCACGCACACTGGGTCTAATTCTACCTGGGAGGCTGAAGGCACAGAGAAGGTGTATCGAATCAAGAATAAGAAGAGCTTTAGTTAATGCGCTCCAGCAAGTTGTTTTCCACTGCCCCTCCACCGACTACTTTATCAGCAGAACAGATCACTAGAGAAATTGTAGATGAAACAAATGTATAAAATACATTAAGAGAGTAAGTAATGAGATCTGGGTGAAATTGCATCTTATGAAAAAGTAATCTGCAGCTTAGTGTGCAAGGAGGAGGAATTTGATGGAATAGTGGGACTCTCAAGAAAGGAATGAAGGAGCACATTACAAACAGACAAAGACAGACGGGTGTGTCATGCAACGCAGGGAAGTGGTTAAATTAGGATGTAATGGAAAAGGTTATTTTAATATTCTCCTTTATGGCTATTGGTGTCATTGTTATCTCAGGGAGGGAGAGAATGCAGGAGGAGGGAAGGGGGGACTGTTTGGGAAAAAAAAAGGCAAAGAAATTTCATCATGTGCAAATTCACAAGTCCTTTCATCAGGAAGAACAAAGATGCAAGTGGCAGATATTGCTACTGGTATGGTAATATGCAGAGTCGCAGAGTTTGTGGCATTACTGTGTGCACAGCAACAGAGCCGCACACGCATGGTGGGACGGCACCTCCGGCTAAGGAGGGCAGAGCCCGAGTGTCCCAAGTCTGGGGCTTGTGTCCAGCAGTTCTGGGAGAAAAGTAGCCCCACATAGGACAGGATTGTTCAGAGATGTCCCTTGACACAGCAAACCCATCTCGCTGCTTCAGAATTTGTTTTGGTTCTTTAGCCTTTCCCTGTAGCAGCAGGATTTCTGTGTGTTATCTCACGGCCACACACTGTGGTTAGAACAGGATAGAAGGTCTGAGGGACACCGACACCTGTTCTTCAAAGAGATTTTCCCACTCGAGGCTGCTGGATGGAAGGGTTTGGCTAGATGTACCTTTTCTTAAACCTCGAGAGGCAGTAGTACCTTCACCAGAGGTTTTGTCACCCTCTCCATCTACAGCCAACATCCATTGCAAGCAAACATCTCTGCTTTAGCCGCTGAAGGAGCCCAGATTTTGGGTTGAGAAGTGGATGTGTCCTTAGACAGAAGTGCCTGGACACAAAGGAAATGAATCCATGACATAGAGCAGTTCCTGATGCAGAGGCAGCTGGAACTTAACCTTCTGCTTCCTAGTTCTTGCTCCTCCTTCCCTCCCACTTGCATCCCCCAGCCTCCAGCGCAAGTGCAACCTGTCCCATCCTGTGGAGAGGCCTTCCACTGGATGGGAACACTTCGCATCCCTGGGACTTAGTAGCCTCCTCTCCACAAGACAGCCATAACTCTGTAGTGACTCGTTTGACAGACGAGCTGAGGTCATGCTGACTTACCAAGGTCAGTCAGGCCTGCCTGCAGCCTTTGGTTTTTCCTCCCCTCTGCTTGCGGAAGGCTGCATGTGCTCATAAAGAGGGGCATAGCCGTTTAGGATGTGCAGCAGTTGAGAGGTGCCACTTGTGTTTCTCAATAATGAGCCCAGGGTTTGGGCTGAAGCCTGGCACACATGTGCCTTGCAGGGAGTATTGGTCATTCTTGGGTACTGGGCTCCCAAAAATCCTGGAGGGGGAGCATCTGCTCTTGGGGATCTCTGGTGCCACAAGAATTCCCAAGTTCAAGTCTTCCCTGAACAGCCAAGGCTCCCTGCACAGAGCCTTGTTCTCCAGGGTTGCCACTGTGCTCAGCTGGCTGTAGGAGGGGCCAAAGCTGCGTTCATTCAGTCCAGAGTGGAATTTCGGCTCACTAAAGTCCGAGAAGCTCATTTCCTACCTTCGCTGCAATCTAGCTTCAACACCTGCCGTTCCCAAACAAGCGGGAAATGAATTCATTTCAGACCAAGCCAGAGTGGGTAGTTTTCTTTTGTAGTTTTGCATTTTTAGTGGATGGAAAAATCAACAATGATTTCATTTGGGACTAAAGGAAATGCTTTATTGAATCCCAGCTGAGAAGCAGGAGAATTTTACCCTTTTGAGTACGGTCATATGTAATGCGAGTCCATGCGAAAAGAGAGTGAGCCGTGTGTGCAGAGAAATTAGAGAGTCCCTATGAAAAATGTTGCAGTGAAGTGTTTCAGACTTAGGATGGAGGGCAATATTGCTTTGTGCTTTGGCTTTTTCAGCTGAATATTGCCAGTGAAGCTAAATCTGATTTCTTTTTAGCCCAACCTACACGTTAATGTCACCCATCTTTGGTGAGGTCAAAGGACTGAACCGCAGGCCCTGGACTCCCAGCTATTACCCAGACAGGGAGTTTGCACACACTCCTCCCATTGGTGTCTGCTTCTCTGACGGTATAGCCTCCTGTTCCTCTTTAGCCACCACCTCCACACCCTCGCTGGCGGCAGGACAGCCTGCTGAGCTCTACTGGCTTGTTCTCACGCCTGGTCTTTGCACAGGTTCATCCTCAACTGTTTCTCCATTTTCTTGCCTGAAGCGAACCCTCGTTGCATCCTTGCACTCTGCTGAAGCAAAAAAAAATGAAAAGGAAGCCCTTTCAAAAAGACTTCTTACATGGGCATCTGTGTTCCTGTCTCAGTGAAAAAGAGTTTGGTATTTTCATAGTCGGGGCTGCTGAAATGGATGTAGATGAAATGGTGCAGTCTAATTAATTAAGTGATGTCCAAGGCCTTAGGAGTGTCTCCAATGTGCAGAGCACATAATTAGTTACACAGTGTCTGAATGGGTCATTGCACACACGTACAGTCGTGTAGACATGTGCCAGGCTGCAGTCTGGAAGGTTTATGGGTGGATGGTCCTGCAATCGACTCTGGCCAGTGCCAAGGAGACCCCAAGGCAGGAGCTCCTTCTCAGGGGTTTCTCCGCATCCTCATGGACCATAGCACTCATACAATGCACATGGTGCTTCCAGGAACCACAAGATGAGGCAGGAGGGACACGTACTTTCTGGGACGCTTTCCGATGTGCCAGACTTCACTATACCTGTGTGAATCACCCATGCAGCAACTCATGGCAAAGTATTCTTTGCTAGTCCCAAAGCAGTTTCTCTCATGTGTAGTTATTACATGTCAAAGTGGAGACGTTTCTTATTATGCCTTATTTCTTATATTTATTTAAGTCTATCTGAGTTGGAAGGAGTTCAGTGCAGTCAGTCTGATGGACTAAGTGGTTTCAGCCTGCTCACATCCACGCATCGTGGTTTGAGCCAATCTCAGGTTCTGGCTTCTCCAGGGATTTGACACCAAGCCTGCTGCCACTACAAGAACTGTTGGCTCATTCCATTGAATTTTCGACTGGGCCTTGCAGAGTCAGGGCAGATCACAAAAAGCAGAGTTGTGAGGGAGAAGAGCCAGGGATTCACAAAGAAAAGGTGGTTTAAACATTCAAGAAGAAAAGCAGTCAAGGAAAATTATTCACTCCATGAAAACTGTGTTAGGGAGAGAACACAATGCTCAATGTGTCTTGCAGCACAAAGATGCTCTGTGAGAAAGCAGAGTGAGCTACCTAGTGATTAAACTTTCCAAATGAGACTCTGTTGGAGGAGCAAACAATAACTGGAAATAAATTGGTATCAAATTTCCTTGTTCTTTCTTGCCACAGGGAAGAAGGAGAATAACTTGCTCACTGCGGGAGCTCCGTGGAGGGCTCGGTGTTGCCGTGCACGGCGATGGGCAGAGACACAAATCAGAGGCGATGAAGATGAGGGGCAGAGATAAAAGAGCAAAGTTAGGGCCACAGCAGAGACAAGGAAGGGGACAAGGCTGGAGAAGAAGAGAGACTAGAGAGCATAATGAAGTGCAGCAGGAATGCTGCCTCACGACCCTGAAATCTGACATGGATTTTTCCTAGTTAGGTCTCAGCTCACTTACAGAGGGGGCTGGTGCCCTTGGCTCCCTTATGCATAGGGAAGTGGAGGCGTGGAGGGGCCAAGCGCCCGCCTGCTGCAGGGCTCTGCCCAGGCTAGGACTCAGAGAGCACCTGGAGGAGCAGAGCCCCTGCCCTGCCTGAGGGATGGACCCCGGCCCAGGGGGCTCATGCTGGGCTGAGCTGCCTGCAAGCAGAGTACCCATGGCCAGAGGCACCTAAGGCAGATGTTTGGGCTGGGAAACTCAACAAGAAGGGTGCTGTTGTGCACCACGATTGGGGGGGTTCCTTACCGTCACCGCCAGCCCCGGTCTGCAAAGATATTTTGTGCTGGCAGCTGTGGATCAGGAAGGTCTGTCATGTGTCTGGGCAGCTGCTGCGCCCCTCTGTCCCTCCACACCTCAGTCCGTGTCCTGGTGACAGATTCACTGATCACAGAGATGCTTTGGGGATGCCAGGAGGCAGTGCCCAGGGCAGGGGTGATTCAGCCAAGGCAGAGCTGTCCTGAGGGCATCGTCCCAGGGCAGGCTGCGCATCTCGGAGAGATACCACAGTGCTTGGGTTTGCATGGGGCAGGAGATCTCTGAAGGGTTTCCATCCCTGTTTCCCTCTGGCTTGGCATCAATTCAGATGAGATACTGGGGTCAGTGAAGCTGGACTTGAGGGCAACAAGTGAGTGTCCCATACAGCAGTCAGCGAGCGCACAGCCACTGGTGTTAGAAAGGCCTGTCCATTTTGTAGGCCTGATCTAGGAAGCTTTGGGAGGACGTGCTTTGGGAGGCCTTCCTGAGCAGCACGTCCTGAGGTACCGCTCAGCAGCACAACCCTCATGGCAGCCTCTGCTTGGGAAAATTAGTTTTTCCTTTCTCTCCAGGCTGTTCTGGAAAGAGCTTGCCTTCTCTCCCAGACCCCACCTGCCTTCTGCTCTCCAGCAGATCGTTTCCTCTGGCTCCTTTTCCAGGGCACCTTGTGCATGTCACAAAATGCACAAGATCCGAAGAAGGGGAGAGAAGAGAAAAATACAACTTCACAGCACAGGCAGTGAGTTTATTATTTATAATGCTCAGCTGTAAGCAATAAACACAGGCACCAAATCTAAATTCTGTCACTTCCCTTACCCTCTCTATGTAATTCCCGGCTAAATTCACATCATTCACTGTCAGCCTTAATATGCTTCTGTTTGTCTGAGCTGCAGATTTCTCTGTGTGATTTTTTTTCTGATGAAATAATCTCTACATGGATAGTTCTCTCCCTCCATCCTCAGTCTTGTAAATTCAATTCATTTAAAATTCAAAGGGATGATATTCTGCTAAGATGATCTGTGTATCATTGCAGGTCATAGTGCTGGACTGTAAAATAAAAGCCTATAACTTATCATTCATGAGGCTTTCTTCTCCCGGGAGCCACCAATGCGCTGGGCAGAATCATCAGAGGGGCTGGAAAGGCAAGATGCCCGTTTCTTTATACCAGAGGGAGGTGTTGCTACATCCTGGCCTGTGGCATCTCAAAGGTGATCTAAGTGATCTTTAAAAATCCAGTGCACTGTTGTTTGAGATCCTCTTTCCCAAGGCTTTAACTTTGCTCTGCAGTGCGGAGCTTTTGGGGAGTTCAGGCAAATCCAGCAGTGGGAATCCCACTGTTCCCTTGCTCCTCGTTTCCACCACTTGAACACTGTGGTCTCAAGTGGCAGCAAAGCCAGGAGGAAAGACAAAAGATCCATGTCCCGTTTTCCTGTCAGGGATCTGCTCCTCAGTCTGCTGCATTCCAGGGGCACAAAACTTGATTTTTCTGGAGAGGGGATGAAAAATTGTAATGTCAAATTTCCTCACATCTTGGAAACAGCAAAAATTTCTGTCAGAATCATGCAAGATAATTTTCTTCAATGTTTCATTTTCCTGTTATCTATCAAAATGATGGTAAAAGAAAAGATTGAGAACAACTTCACTTAGGTTTGTAATGAGCTAGAAATATTACTGCTTTTGAAAACGGCTCCACTCCCACAAAATCCATTCAGCTGGGAATACCAAGGAGTCCTTGGCTCCTGTGACTCCCGAACACAAATGTGCAGGTACAAAATCCACTCCAGGTTCCATGAAGCAGCTCTGGACTCTCCCATCCTTAGCACTGGGCAATTCAGTTTGCCACCCTCACCTGCACCCAGGCCCCCTCTGCAGGTGCCGCTCCAGCAGGGCGATGTTTTCTGGCTGAAGAGCCATGGGATTTGCAGCCATTCCAGGAGCTGGGGACGCTGCATCACGAAAGGTGGGAAGGCTGGTTCCCACCACCCTCGCTCAACTGTGGGCAGCAGCGTGGCCAAACGGCAGCGAAATATGGCTCATTAGTGATGCGGTGTGACTGACTTTAAGGTTTCTTCACAGCATGACCAAACCCCATAATGGTTTTCTTTCAGTCTCTTAATGAAGACTGTTCGCTCGTGCTCCTCGTACATCATCTCTGCGATGGTTCCTTCGGTGTGGTTGGTGCTTCAGTGGTAGTTTTGTAATTTATGAGACTCTTAGTGGCTTAATTATGCCGTCAGCTCCATCTGTCACTTAACTGATATGAGGAATGATGGGATGCCATTAGCCAGCTAATAGTTGCTGTAAAGAGTATTGTTTTATGCCATTAAATAGCAAGAATATAAACAGGTTTTGTTCCCCAATATCCATGCTTGCTTTGGTAATGATATTTAAGAGGCCGGTCTTGACATCTGTCCTTCTGCCTGAAAAAGTGCTGGAGGAAATAAGGGGGAGCTCTCAGCAACCAGTCTAATTAGATTTACCCATTGAGACAATGATCATTTGGCTTCATTTTTTTTGCTGTGCTGATGGAACTTTTTATTTGAATCTTGGGGCCTTCCTTGCTTCATATCTTGATCTCTCACAATTAAGGCAAGAACACAGTGTCTTCATCCCCATGGGGTCATTACTGGGCCGTCAAAACTTGCACCCAAGCCCCTCAGGTGCTTTAGCATCTGCTCTTTTGCATGTCATGAAGTATTGTTCATTTAATGGACAGAGAGCTGAGGAACAGGAGACTGTGAATTAGATCTGCTGGAGGACAGATCCACTTGGTTTCCATTTTAGGTGGCAAAGTTAAAAATTTAAAACCTATAAACTCTTCTCAATTATTGTTTAACCCTGGAGCTACCTAAAATCTAATTTTCAGCACTAAAGTTTCACAGGCACCAATATTCCTGCTCCTGAGCTCATCAAAGGTGGTTTTAGCCCCAGCAGGACTTGGCAGCTCTGAGCCTTGCCTGAACCTCTGTGTAGCTGGCAGCTTTTGGCAGGATGCTTGATGCCATTGGATGGTGGGCGGTTGTGGTGGGTGAGGGCCCGGTAGCTGGGAGGGAACCAGAGCCACGAAAGTGTGCACCTTCCTCAGATCTGCTGTTTTAATCCCACACAGAGCTGTCCCACCCATCCTCGTGCTTCCGTTCCCACTCATCCCACATTTGATTCAGTTTCTGCAAACCTTACCTTCACCCCACCAGACAGCATTTACTGCACCGAACCAGGAGAAACCCTCCTGGTTCAGCCATGTGGTGTTTCCAGCTTTTTCATTTCTAAAAGGTGCACAAGGAGTGTCCAGCGCCAGGCACGAAACCTGGTGTCTGAGGGGTTAAGAAGGCAGCGCCCTATGTGCTCAGTGATGCTCTGTGCAACAAGGCAGTCAGCCCCACTCCCAGGATACATCAGGGCCTGGAAAGAGGCAAATTGCTGAGAACACACTGTTCAGTTCTTTTGGACGGTGCCCAGATTTCCATTAAACTGCCATGACTCTTTGGCGTGACCTACATCCTCGTCTGCGAGGGGTTAATGCACGTTGGCTGCCGGTCACTCTGCCCAGGATAAGCAGCCATCAATCAGCGGGGATCTGCTGCAGTCACGCAGTAATAAAACTAGAGAGATTATTTGCTACTGTGTCATTCATAATAAATGTATCCCAAAGTGCTTTGTAGAATTAATTAATAGGCAAAGGAGAGAGAAATAAAGAGCTGGAGCCTAGGAATAAAAGCCAAGGCTTGAAGTGGGATGTGGAAGGACCTCGTGGAGTCAATGTCTGCTGTGGGGCAGTAGTTTGTGCTGAGGAGTGGGGCTGCTCAGATACCACCAGGTGGCCAGGTGAGAAAAACAGGCGTGGATTTGGCCCATGAGTGCGTTTTCCCTTGTGTCACTGGCGGCAGCAGAGGCTGCAGCTCAGTGCAGGCGTGCAGAGGAGGGCATGGGTCCTCCTGCCAGCCTCTTTCCTTCGTAGAACTGCTGCTTCCTCCGTGCCCCAGTTTCCTCCACAGCAGGCAGAGACTGCTGGGTTTTGCAGGACACCACATGGCTTTGTTCATCAGTGGTTGTAAAGTACACAGCAGTATCCAGGTGAAAGCACTCCATAAACACAGATTTTATGGGTTATTACTATTTATGGGAACGTGCCACTTGGGGACTCCCCCTCCATAAAAATGGTGCAACGCGTCGGGGTCAGCCCGACAACATGAGCTGCCTTTGGTCAGGGTGAGCAGGGAGCCAAGAGAGGAAGAAGGGAAGAACTTGCTGTGTTTCTAAGGAGTATCTGTTTGCCCCCAGTCCCCTCCCACACATTTGGGAGAGCCTTGGCAGGCCACCAGCATCTTCAGGTTCTGCTCAGTTTGTGGAAGTAGGTGGAGAAAGTGAGTGATGTTAGCACTGCTGCAAAGGAGCAGGCTGCATGCATGCTCAGCCTCATCAGGCGCCCGGCCTCAGGGCAAGGGTTCTGGTTACTGGAATAGACCGTGACTTGCCCTTCATCAGCGGTGGGTTCAGGTCTGCCTTATGCTGCAGCAGAGCTTGGAGCTGCTGCTGAGCCCGTGCTGGGCATGAATTCCATGCCCAAAGCATGACCTTCAGCCTCAGGGTCCTGGTGGCCATCAGTCCCCAAAGGTGGGGTATGTTGCTTGGGGCTGGAAACAGGATGAGTCCTGTGTAGCCCTGATGAAGCAGCTGTGCAAGGAAGCATGAGTCCTCCAGCCCTCATTCCCCCTTTGTTAAATCGCAGCACTATAAAACAAAATGTCAATTTTCTTTTTAAACGTCTTTTATGGCAGATTTGATGTGGCTTGGCAGATTGATAGCCCTGGTGACTGGCGGCTCACATTTATCCTCACTACACGGGCATCGGGCAGGCAGGATTCCCTGGTGCAGGTACCCTGATGAGGAAGGAGCATCGGGAGGGGGCAACAGGCCAAGGAGCGGATCGTGGCTCTCTCAGTCAGTCCAGGCACCGTCCGCATTGCTGGACTGCTGGGCTGGTTCGTGGCGTCTGCATGCTATCAGGCTGACATTCTTCACGATGAGAACGGTGATGCACTGGCCCAGGTTTGCCCAGGGAAGTTGTGGCTGCCCCATCCCTGGAGGTGTTCCAGGCCAGGTTGGATGGGCCTTGGGCAGCCTGGTCTGGTGGAAGGTGTCCCTGCCCATGGCAGGGGGTTTGAACTGGATGGTCTTTAAGGTCCCTTCCGACTGAAACTATTCTATGATTCTATGACCCCGTCCCTTGCAGTCAGCAGCCGGCTCTGAACGGACCCATGCCACTGTGGCAGGGGTAGACCCTGAGCTAATTAAGAAGGCCTCTAATGAAGATTGCAAGCAGACCACATCTCAGATTGTCCTTCCCTTAGACCCCACGAGCCCTGTCCTGACCCCTGCCCTGCTCTTTGGGAAGGCCTCCGTGCCTGCAAACTCTCCCTGATCCTCTGATGGAGTTGTGTCCCCTGATGAGATCCATTCGGCTTCCCCAGCAGCTGAACGATGCTGGGCTTTGTGGGAGCAGCCAGGAAGGTCTCGCTGTCAGGGAGCAGCAGAGCGGTGGGCAGAGCTGCACAGATACATCCATTGATGGGCACATTGATGGGGAGGGTTTCCTGTGTCTGTGTGAAGCGTTTCTGAGCAAGTGGGGGGACTTTATACTTTTGCAACCTCATACACCCTGTGAGCTGACAGCCCAAACAGACCCCACATCCTACCCTTCCAACTCATCAGGGCACGAGACCAGCAGATGCTGCCCGTAGGGGCTGGGCAGCACATGAACTGTCTCCCAGCCTTCTCCGGCATGGGTGTGTGCCTTCTTTTTGACTCCTCCACTCATTTTTCCCCCCATGGGTTAACAGAGAGAAGAAGAAAGCAGGAAGCTGCAATAGCAGCAGAGTCCCTGCAGTCGCAGGCTGTGGGTAGAGATGGCCCAGTCTGTTCTGCTGACTTGGTGCTTCCACTCGAGTGAGAAGGTGCCCAGGAGCTGGTTGGTGGTGGGAAGGATGGGAGCAGCCGCATCATTTGTGCTGAGCAGAGTAATATTAGCATAACAAAGACTAAATTTTTCAGCTTCCTGTAGATAAGCTCAGAGATGCAGAAACAGCAAAGGCAGCCCCAAGTAAATAGGCTTTCTTCCTGTCCTCATCTATTCTTTCCTCTTTTCTTCCCTCACTTTGTCACCAGGCTTCATAGCACCTCCAACACATGCCAGCTGCCAGCAGTGTCCAAAATAATCCAAGTAGGTTTATCTGTGCTGCTGTGTTCTCCCCTCCCTGAAAGGATGCTCATGGAAACACAGAGCTCCTCCAAGCAAGAGTGCCAGCTGGAGAGCGGAAACCCACTGTATGGCACAAACGCTCCCTGCACCAGCACTCGGGCAAAGGAGGGAGAGAGGATGGTCACGCATGGGTCAGCGAGGACAGGACAAAGGCTGTCCTGGCACGGGATCCCAGTTGTTGGCCAGATTGGCCCACTCTTCAACTGATGCGGCACTGTGGGAGTCAAGGATGTGATGACTCCAAGACATCCTGCCAGTAGATAGCTTTGCGCAGGGGTCACCAGCCCACAGAAGTGTTGCTTCAAGCAAGGCAGTTGTGCACCCAGCAGCTCCTCTTCCCATCCACCACAGCTATCTTTCATCTCAGTCCTTCCCTCAGAGGGTGAGCTGTGTACAAGAGGTCAGATTCTGCTCCTTGCTGCAGAAAACACAGCTATGTCAATTATTCATTTAACACATTCTTTGGCAGCAGTTGCTCAATTCACTGTGAAACAGGGTGAGAAAGCAGAAAACAAAGGAGCTATTGTATAATTGAACTGCATCTCTTCAGTAAAGCATGCTTTAAAAATGGCACTTTTTCTCCAAAAATTCTAACAGGATTATTTTTTCTAACAGCCTAATTAAAAAAAACTCAAAACCTCAGCATTTTTCATTAAATACTTACCAGTGGTGAACCCTCAAGTTTCCATTTCTTGGCTTAAAAGCTTTTCTTGGGTGACTGAATGCAGTCAGTGTTTGACCTCAGACATCTCAGTCAAAATGCTCTCGGGGTTTTGGAGGACAAGTCAATGCTTCCCAGGGCTGCAGACTCTGCTGAAGCTTTGGTTTCATCTGCAGCCTGGCTCTGGAGGAGCTCCATCATGAGGAAAGATTCACCCACACTCCCCTATTGATACCAGGGACTCTCAGTGTTAACTTTAGCTTCTGTGCAGTAGGAGAGAGCAGCCGAGCTCTGTGGAGTCCGTAACAAATGGACTCCAGAGGGTTTGGTCTTAATTTTGTTTTTTTTTCTAAAGCAAAGTACAGATACCGACTTCCACTGCCTCTTCAAAGGGGAGGAGGACAGGGCTGCCAGGTGAGCAAAACTACAGAAATAGTCTATTCCTTGTTGGGCCTTTAATGAAGCATTTACAAGATCAAACAGGAAGAGGTGCCCTCCCACGGCCTTCTTAAAGCTGTAATTAATTGCACAGTAACTAGCACATAATAGCTTTCCCAAGAGCACCCCAGAGAGCAGGGTGATACCTTGACAAAGGTGCTAGAGCAAGCGAAAGTTAATTAACATTAAGAATTAAATGGCTAATTGCATTGTTCTGACAGCACAGCTCACCCTCTAGGCGAGGTGGTGTTGGGAGAGTTATCCTGGCACCGGCTCGGGGGCTGTGTCTGGCCACATCCTTCCACATAGGCCGAATCCACACGGACGTGCTGAGTCAGGCGATGCTGGTGGCATCGTGGCATCTGTGATGACCCAAAGGACGATCTTGCAAATGAGATTTCACTGCAGTAGATAGGCTCAGCCTCTTGTGTCCTGCAGGGTTTTGGTTGGTCCTCCAACCTCACAGGGGATGCGGCAGAGTTGATGCTATGGCTGCTTCTTGGCCAGCAGCAGGATTAACACCAAACAATTGCGTTTAGAGTAGAGAGTAGAGGACACACCAGTCACCTCCCCATGCAATAACCCTTGTGGCTCCCAATTTCCTTGTAAGCCTTCACTTATTCTAGGAGATTGCAATGAGCCAGAGAGATTGGAAGCTCCAAAGTGTTAAAGGGCTCAGCTGAGTGCTCTTAACAAGGTAGACCTGCTTCAGCCTCCCCATGACTGAAACAATGAGAAATGCCTGTGTGAACACCCCAGATCCCAGGACTGGGGGCGTTACGGGGAGGTGGGTGTCAGTGCTGTGGTGATAGGAGCTATGGCGATACTCAGAGCTCGATGCAGCTCTTGAGTTCCAGAAAGCATCTGCATGACCTTTGGAGAAGGGGCAAGGGTGCCCCTTCACGTAACAGTGGCTCTGAGCATGGGCTTCCTGCGTGGAGGGATGACCTGGGGGATGCCGAGTGGGCTGGGGTGAGCTGTGGTCTTTGATCAGTGAGAGAGGAGCATGGGTTTCAGCTGAAGAGGTACTGCCTGCTTCCTCTCCTGCCGGTCCATTCAGTGGAGTTTGCACAAAGCAGCTCTGTGTCCGTGGTGGTGTCTCTTGGTTTCCTAGATAAAGTAAAAGCATGAGCTAGAAAATACCTGTGCAGGTGAGAAGCTCTTGTTTTGGGGATGGTGAAAGGGAAATTAATTCTGGTACCAAGTGCAAATAGCAGCTCAATCAGCTTGGCACTGCAGACTGCTTTCCAGTGTTTGATGTATAAGGATGTGGAGAGACGGCCTGCAGCTCCCTTCCAGTCTATTTCATTCCCATTCATATTCGGGTCCCTTTGGAAGCAATAATATACTGAGCCCTGGTGCTTTTTATAGCTGGGACTCGCATTCCTGCTGCTGCAGGGTCTCTATGAAGGCCTGAGTGTGGTACTTCACACTAGCAGCACTGTAGTTGCACAGCGTGGCTCATAGCCCACTCACAGCATCGCAGGGTCATAAACCAGGAGGAGAAACTGTGAAGGCTTCATGGCTTTCCTCCCAGCTGTGAAAGGCCAAGGCAGCGCCAGCTCTGTAGGATCCTGGCAAGGAGAGGCTGGATGGCTCCAAGTCCCGCTGAGAGATGCAGACTTTTTTCACGTAGCATGGGTGTGTAGCAGTAAAGCAGCACACTCAGTGTGTGTTTCTTTGAAAGCCACCTCCAAAACAAGTGGAGATGCCTTACTGGACACTGGAAAGCTCTTCATCCAAACCTTGGAGTCTTGATGGCTCTGGATCTGTAAGCAACGCTGGGTTTATTTTACCTCAGATCATGTGTACTTGACTGAGCTTATCCTGCCCACTCTTTCTGCTCCTGCCGCTCCCAACCAAACAATCCCCTCTCCGAAGGGCACATTATGCCTCAGCCAGCAAAAAAGAAGGTTTTTCCTATACCATCTTCCTGAGCCAATCAGTTCTTCATCCTCTGTCTTCATTTTTGGCTCTTCCTGCATTCCCCTAGTGTGTCCCCTGCATTTAGGTCCCTTCTGTACCAGGTGACGTCTCCCTCAGCGCGGAGATCCCACCTTTAGTCAGGCAGGCTCCTTCCTGTCCAGTCTTTAATCTCTCTTGCTGAGAGTTTGCAGTCTGGCGCTGGGTGCTAACAGGACCTCCTCTCCCTGTGACCAGGCTGCCTGAAAGCTCTAACGTGGAGCACAGTTTGTCATGTTAAGCACTGTAGGGACGGACACACAGACTGCTCAGCTCTTCAGGGACTGAATGTTAACTCTCTGTGGGAATGCTTTTCATGGGACCAGACACGTTTTCATGGTCTGAGCATTAGCATCCATGAAGCCAAAGGTGATGGGGGAGGAAGCCTGGTTCTCCCCGGTGCCTTGTGCCCAGCCTGATGTGTGTTGAGGTACTGCCGTTGGGAAGAGAGGCCACGGATCCCCTCTCGGGTACCAGGAGGGGTGCTGCCATCTAAGCATAAGTCGTTTTCAGTGAAGAGGGTGTATGAGCCTATTTCTTAGATAACAGCACTTGCCTTAACCTCTCCCCTGACTCTTCTCCCTCTGTTATGTTGCTGTTAATTCTGGGGATATTTCTTCATCTCATGACAGTCTGAATGCAGCAGCGAAGGTAATAAACATGACATTAGCTGTGCTTTGTCAGGGTGAACGAGTCTTCCCTGATAAAGAGGCGCTGGGACCTGGCAAGAGGAGTTGCTCTCTTGGGCAACATCTTCATCATGTAAGGCTCAGAGTCGTTTCCTCACGCTCAGGAGCCACTTTTGCCTCCCTCACTCTGGGTGAAACAATGATGGCCCCACTCCCTGGTTTGCCAGGGTAGGGGAAGGACAGACTGGTGCTGTGGCAGAGGCTCGATCTGGGTCTGGGGGAGGAGGAGATGGGGGTGGAAGAAGAGGAGGAATCAGGTGTGATTCCCAGCAAGCCTCAGGGAGCCCTTAGTTGCCATAGCGATAGCTGGGATGCTCAAATTGGGCAGAGTTGGTCCTCAGTGTGTGGGAAGAGGTGACGCGAGGGACTCCATCAGTCAAGTTAAGGACTTTGTGGTGGTTTGTCTCTCAGGTTACTGTTCAATAAACGTTCTCCAAGGGGGCATTTGGGATTCAGTTCCCCATGAATGGCTTTGATGAGCTCCCTTTAGCCAGATCTCTAGAAAGCAGCGGTTGAGTCTGTGCTGAGCCAAGATACCTCCCCGCCAAGCCCTCACCTGCTCACTGCCCTGACTCCGAGGTAGGCACAGCGGAGGGCTGGGGGAACAGCATAGCATTAAGATCTCATTCACTGGTGGAAGAGCAAAATCTTGAAGTCCATGTGCCAGTTTTGCTCAAATGCGCCTGTGAGCTGGTGAGGCAGGACAGCTGAGCAGGGTGGCAGTCGCTGTGCTCCTTGCCATGCCCTCAGAGACAGGAAGAAGCAGTTGGGTGATGCAGACAAATCACCATACGGCACAGTTCTCCTTGTGCCACCAGAAACCGTTGGCCTACCCTTAGACTGAGAGAAATTCCCCACCCCCTGCCCTTCCTCTTCCAACACATCCTCTCTGAGCATCCTCCTGCCCTTGCCATCTCCCAGTCACGACTCACCCACCACCAGTGAGTTAATGCTGAAACAGGGAGGATAAAGCGTGTCAGGCGGGAGGGGAGAGGAGGCTGCTTGGTCATTTGGTCTTTTGCATTCCCATTTGTGTTTGAGTGGATGTGAAATACCTGCCCAAAGGGGCCTGGTGTAGCAGAGAACCAGCAATGCTTTCAGGCTGTTAGGTAGCTGCCCGACGTGGCATTATCCCAGGAGCTAATTAAACTGGTGCCCATCCCAAAGTGATGAGCTTGAAGGGAGGCTGCGGATCTGAAATTGATTGATGTTCCATGGCTTATCAATTTTCAATCTCAACACAGCGAGATATTTATCAGGCTGCAGAGAACAAACACTTGTAATGTCTAAGGGGGGAAGACTTTAATGGAATCTATTGCAGATCACCAATTTCTGTTCCCCTGGGCTCGTTCCTTTCCTCTTCTTTCAGTTGTTTTCTTTTTTCGAATCTTATTTCCCTTTTTTTTGGTGTACGGCAGTCAATGACGGAAAGAGGTTTTCATTTAAAATGCTGGTTCCCTTCATCTCTCCCACCCTTTTTCCCTTCCTAGAGGTTTATGCATTTATTTGGATAAAAGGTTTTAAACAATAAAGAACAGTCTGCAGTAATTTGCGGAGATAATAGATGATCCTGGGAGGAGGCCTAGGCTGAAAAATTTCCTTCTGCAGAATTCAGTCCTTGTCATTTTGTTATTTTATTAGGAAAGAAAAAGAAGGAGTAGGAGAGAGAAGAATACAATTACTGGGCTGAATTATTTGCTGGAGTAAATCCTCCCGGTTTTATTGAACAAAATCTGAGTCTGGTCCATTCACACGCTCACCCTCAGGTCAAGGCCACGCAATCAGCACTGAGGGCTGCCAGGTAATTTTACCAAAGTCACCTCAATGGGAAATAGCACAGTGGCTCCATCCCCGGGAAGTCAATTGGATGTGGTCTTGGATGAAAAACACTCTACAGCTTTCTCCAAGGGGGCCTGGAGAAAAATTGCCTGATGCGCAGGAGCAGCCCCTGGCATGGGATCCAGCGAGGCCAGGCTGAAATGTGTCTGCGGTTCAGGGCTGGACCCGAGTTTGCCATTTAAAAACTGTGCTTTGGATTACAGGTCTGTTCCCCAGTGCTCATTAGTACCCCACGAAGAGATATTGTAATGAGTGCACTGGCTAAATCACTAATCAATAGCTAAAGGCTTAGCTGATTCTTCTCAGCCCCAGCGCATGACGGTCTTCAACACCTTCACTGACAGCTCCACTGAGCACACGCTGCTCCTGCCCGAGACACGCGTCCGAGAGAGACTGATCACTGATAAACAGTGTGTAAATGAGTGGTTAATGAGGACTGCCTGAATAATTGCTTTTTCATTTCACTGCCTAACCAGAAAAAAATGCAAAGTGAGATTTCCTTTTTGGAATAGCTCAAAATAGAAAGTTTTTCAGCTTTTTTCTTACCACAAAGGATCTCGTGCACATGATCCTCTCTGCCTTCACAAAACCTTTGAGATGAAATGGAAGCGTCTGCATAATCCAAAATAAAACAAATTCCTGCTTCTTTTGTTTTACACTCGATTTTCCTCACTTTGGAAAGTATTTTAAAAATTAAGTTGAGGTGAATGAAATCTTTGAGTAGTGTTTCGAATGGAAATGGTTTTGTTTTCCTGTTCTGGGAATAAAAGATTTTTTTTGAAACTGAATGTGAAAATCTCTTGGCACAGAGCAAAAAAAAAAAGCCCTATCAGTCATTAAAGCTGGCAGAGAGAATCTGAGATCACTGCGTTCTTCGAGCACACCTGTCATTCCTCCCGCAGCTCTGTCACTAGAAAGACGATACGATTGTAACCTGTGTGTGAAGCCTGATCTCCAAGAATATTTACTTGTGGACAGTTCAGCATTTCCATGGGCTTTCTGGATTCATTGGGTTGGCTGCTATCTCCTCCCACAGAAAGTTCCACCGCAGGAATTTGGAAAGCGGTGCACACTGAATGCAAATAAGATCTGTATCCACGTTATTTGCACTTGCTCAAATGTCTGTGTGGATGTTTTATTCTTTTTTAATGGTAAATTTGGGTTCAGCTTATAAAACCAGTCCCTAATTGAGTGAAAGAAATTCAAGAAGCTTCAAATACCCTAAACCAGACTAGCTTGCACCAGATTTTAAGCCTATTTTGCATTAAATCGGGTTTTTCTCCATAAATGAGACCTTCGCTATAATTGCTCTGGAGCAGCTTATTCTAATTTCTGTGCCTCTTTGGTTCTGGCAGTTGCCTCCAGCGAAACACTGCACACAGACACACCGTGGCAGCAGCAGGGATGCTCAGCAGGACCAGTCTCACAGGCATGAGTTTTCCTCTCTTCTGCTCCCATCTCAGACCTGACCAGCTCCTCACCTGCCTCAGCAGGACCCTGTGGAGGGGGATTGTGCCCAGCCCAGTGTCTCCCCTTACAAATTATGAACCTCTATCCTCAGTGTCTGGGCTGGTTCACCGAGGGGAGCTCAGGGGGACTCTGTGTCCGCGAGCCCGGTGGATCGAGTGTCTGCAGCCACTGGTCCTTGCTGGGGTGACAACAAATGGGTGCAGGACGGGAGACTGTGCAAGTGAGGTTGAAAAATGAGTGCTTTTTGATTCCAGTAGGTGAAAAAGTCCTGTATTATTAACGGGTTAGATTTTGCACAGCTGGACAAACCCAGTCTCACCTTGTAAACACTCAGTCTCACTTTGTACACTGGGAATGGGTTTGCACAGGTCTTTATGCACAGCAGGGCTGCTGCACAACATCCCTGGCATGCTCTAGCCCTTGCTCTTAGCACCCAAACCCATCGCTCTGTGTTGGAGCGCAGCGTGTGACCTCAGCTCTGTGCACCCAGGCACATCTGGGCAGCTGCATCCCACTCCTGCTCTCATACACTCCCGAGGTCGGAGCACTCCCGGGACACGGGCCAGGCTGTGCATTCTCACGCCGTCTGCGTCTGCTGCCTTACAGCCACGACAGCTGCGGGGGGAGAGATTAAACACGGTAGCTGCTGGAGGTATTCCCTGTTGCAGGGATAAGAAGAAGAGCAAATATTGGTGATGGAGTAATCCGTGTGGTAAACAGGACCAGTAAACATCCTCAGCAGGGATGCGCTGGCAGGCTTGCCGCGACCAACCATGAATGGTGCCTCTGGTGCAGGACTTAGAGTGATGGCTATGGTTCTACCTGTACGTGCACCCCACACAGACCCCCAGGCGATGTTGTGGGGGCAACCTGTAATAATCCAAGAGGGCAAACCTCCTGGAGGCAGCGGAATAAATCAGCCAGTGCAGTGACTTCCACCACAGTTTAGTGAGCACAGCTGGTCTCTCAGAAGGAGTTCAGAGATAATTCCACCTCTGCATTGAAGACTTTCGATGACTGTTAATGAATTTAAATGATGGGGATTTTCTTTTCATGCTTCATTGCATATGCTCCTCACATTAAGATGCTAATTAAGAAAACTTCAGCCCAAGCTGGGAGTGATGCAGACACTGAGCAAAGTGGAGCTGAGACAGCGTCTTTGAGGCTGCTCGGTGGGACCTGTTATGGGGGTCCGATAAATTATTTGCTTCCTCAGGTCTGCTAGGTACAGGTCCCACAGTAACTTAAGATTTGCCGTGGCGCTTGTGTCTTGGCGTCTTGTTTGATCCCGCTGGGATGTCTGAGGGCAGTGAGGGATGCTCGGGCAGTGGGGCGTGCTCTGGTAGCTGGGCTGTCAGTGCTGAGCGGGGGTGTGTGCATGAGCAGGGCAGAGGAGAGAGCCTTCCTCAGGGCACAGGACAAATCCCTCCAGGGCAGATGGACACTAACTCACCCTCACTGGCTGGGCAAGTCCCTGAGCTGCAGGTTGCTGGAATTTCTGAGATATTTGAGATAACACCACAACATGTTTGCGCTTTTCTGCTGTTTTTCCCATGTAGCAACTCTGGAGACATGTGGTCCGGCCCATGGTAGAGGTGATCTTTCTTCAGGGGAGTCAGAGCAAGGTCTTGATTAGAGACATCACACAGTTTCCACCCGGACGGTGCTTCCTAGCAGCACCAGCCTGGGGCTGATACACCTCACGACCAAGCATCCCATTTGTAAGAAGTGTTTGGCACTGGGATGTCTTGATGTTCTGGGTGGGAAATCCCCCCTGCGATGTAGCCAGCCCTGACGGGACATCGCAACAGCAGTGACTGAGAAGATATTTCTAAAAGCTAGACTGAGCTAAAGTCTGCGATCACTTCTTAAGGTCAAGGGGAGGGTAAGAGAGAAGAAAAGGTTTATACGTCATGAAACCTATTAATCTAATCCTAGAACAAATTTACAAATTCTAAAATGGATTTACAGAGCCAATGGAAAAAAATTGATTTTGCTAATCTTAACAATGACTCCTCGGTGAAAAACGTGGTGCTTTCCAGAGCAGCTTTGTGTTTGGGACAGTTCAGTGGGAGATTGTTCCGGCAGGCTGCCCAGGGACACTCTTAGAGAGGGATTGCAAATGCTAATTCTTCCTGTGCTTCAGCTCGGGAAGCTCTGCTGCTCTGCAAGGAGATGATTTCTTACACTTAACCACTTAACTGCTGCTCTACTTCCTAATGATATCATGGCAGAAAATAGCTGTAATTGTAGATGATTTCTGAAACAGTGACAACACTCTTAATGGCACTAATTGGCTTCCAGGCTTCGTAACCGGGTGCATGCACAGTGAGGCTGCAGTTGAAAGAGGAAAAAGAATTGTTTTGCCTGAAAATGTGCTGGATTTGGAGCTTGTCTCTCACACCTGCTGGGAAAGGGCACAGGGAGATTCCAAGGGACCTGGGCTCGTGGAGGATGAGAGAGCCATGAGATGTGGGAGGGAATACAGCCACCAGCCCAGCAGTGCACCCACTCCCAGTTAATGTCTCCTGAAGGATCCAGGGCAACAAAGTCACCAGAAGAAGGAATGAAGATCCGCCAGTGTGGAGGGAGAAAACTAGGAGATGGAGAAGCAAGGAGGCATGCAGGCGAGATCTTGGATCTGGCTCAAGTGGCCCCTGAGCCTCAGGAGAATATCAGAAGGAAATACCACCTTCCCGAACTCACATCCAAGTTTTGTATACAGCTACAGTCTCAGGTTCACTCCTACAAAGGAGAAAAGACTTGTGGTGCGGTCGCTTCAGAGTAGTTTGTTAAAGGTTTTCAAATGATCTCTGCCATTTTTGGGCATCCATCAAAAAACTGGAACAGCAGAAAGCAAGGCTAGCCAGAGGAGTAAGAAGCATGTTTTGCAGTGGAGACTCCCAGCTTATTAAACTTAGCAAAGCAGAAGTTGAGTGGGAACTGGATCACTCCCTTTGTTTACATCACACTGAATAGCACCACGAAGGGGGAAGGACTAGGACGCTTAAATAGAAAATTGGGACAGGAGGAAATGGGCATAAATACATTTCAGATGGAAATTTTAAAAGGATTCTGCTGGGAGAGGAAGGAGCTGGTTGTCTTCAGCCATGAAGACCTACAGGAGTGATGTAGTATCAGTTCTGGACTCCTGAGCAACATGTGCACTCCATACGGTGCCAGAGACAGCAGATATACATGGAAGGAAATCTGTGGCACAGCAACATCGGCTTCTGCTGGGGAGACTGTTCATCTCTGTGATGAAAATCCAGGACCCAGTTGGTGGCAGAGATATGGAGAAAATGTACACATGCGGCTGCACGTGTGACAAATCAAAAGGGACACGATAAATTAGGAAAGGGAAACATTTATTTTCTGGCTTTTGAATGTGTGTTGCACCCAGTTGAGAAGAAAATTAATTCATTCATTAAATCCACTGGCTGCATCAGGCAAAGCAGCGGCACCGGATTGCGGGGGAGCTGCCGGCGGGCAGGAGCCAAGTGGGCCCGCAGCGGTGGGCACAGCATGGCCTCATGATGGAAGTGTGGGGGAAGCTCAGCTTCCAGCCAAAAACCCCAAGGGGGAGATTTGTCTAAATCAAAGATAAGTTTACACAGGGTTTTTCCCCCTTTGCTACACAACTGTGCATGGTGTCTCAGATTTTTGGCTCCTGTGATGTCTGTAGCAGCCTCCACTTTTTCCCTTCCTGTTTTCAGTCTCAAGAGAGACCGTGCCGTGTGCTGGCTGCTCATGCCTGGGGGTTATTCCCTCTTCAAGGGAGGCTCTTCTGGTTGCGCCGACACAGCAATGAGAAGCACTTTCCCAGGGCTTTATGAACAACAGAGGTGCAGATGTTTGCCTGTCAAAGCGACAGAGCTGGTGCAAGAAGCTGTGCCCTCTACCTGGGCTCGGAATTGGCCATGTCCGCGTGTGCCCTGTTCGGGAGTGCAGGGAAGGCACTGTGCACCAACACGGCCTGTCTCGCATTGGCAGAAACCACTGGGCTTCTGTGAGATTTCAGCACTCTAAATTATGCACCGGGCTTCTGAGCACACCTCTCCCAGCCTGAAAGACATGGTGCTCAGCAGCCCTGCTGGCTGCCTCTCCTCTGTCCTGCAGCCCTGCTCCCAGCTCGGACAGGTCCCACGTCCCCAATCGGGTCCACGTGCCACTGCACTGCCAGCACAGCACTCACGGTGATCTCCAGGCAATCCATGCTCCGTAGTGGATATGGGCATCTTACTGGGCTTTATGGCTTTCTGGAGGTGAGGGATAGGGATTTACTGGTGCACAGATTGCCGTGGGGCATGGTGCATATTGTGTTTATTTGGAGAGTAATGAATTGCACAGATGCCTGAAAACCAGTATCTCGCATGTTATTTTAAGGCCAGCTACAAGCTCATCTGACCACAGCCAATGTCCCAGCCTTTCGGCGACTGGATCCAGGACAGAGCGTGGGCTGAAGTGGTCCGAGTGCCACCGACAGGTCCTGTCCGGCTGTCAGGAGGTGGTTGGTGCTCACGTACGTTCTTGTGCTTCATTCTGGATCGGACAGGATGGTGGTGTCTCACCTTGAGAGGGGTGACACAGGGCCAGGACATGACACGCGTGCTCAGGATTGCACCGCCGCGGCAGCGGGCCTCCCTTGCAGCCCCCAAGCTCACTCCAGCAAGGGGCCTTGAGGTTAGCAGGATGCAAAGAGTGGCACATCTTCCCGCTAGCCTGAGAATCCAGCTCCTGGATGGCTGGCTGACAGCAGGCAGAGCTGCGCAGGTCAGGGTGGCTGGATCTGCACAACGCAGGGAAAGAAGCACTTTGGAGAGTTTGCAGCTTCCACCAAGAAAGCCTCTTCTTGGTCAGAAGTTCACTTCTACAAATAGTGGCCATTTTTTGCTGTACTTTGGATTCCTTTCACACAGGAATAGCCATGAATGATGTTTCCTGTCATCCCGAACTGGCAAGGAGATTCTGCCTCATCCTGGCAGATAACGACCTGGCTTAAGTTATTCATGACTTCATCACCCCTTGGCCAGGCTCCCAGGTGCAGTACCCGGAGCCAGTCCCATGCTGAGCATGAACGCTGAGCCTGACGGCTGCTCCTGCCAGTTGGACTCAATGATTTTAAAGGCCTTTTCCAACCTAGCGATTCTGTGATTCTGCCATTCAAGTGTTGAAATCTGCACAGGACACCTTCATGCGCGGGGCTCCTGTGTGCAGCTGCAAGGAGGCAGTGCTTCTGCTGGACATGAGCCAGACTGAGGCAGGAAAGTAAAGACTCCGTCGCCGTTCAGACCAGTGTGGACATTGTGGTTGTTTCCACACTGGCGCGTGAAGGTGGTCTTGACTTTCCCCATAATGAGAGTCTAGAGCCCACGTTTGGGTGCATCAGGCCTTTCCCCTCTGTCCACGGGTCTCGCAGGGAGAGCAGAGCACCATCCTAGAGCCACTGCAGGCAGCCAGGTACCTCCAGGACCTTCACCTCCCTTCTTACTGCCGTGGCTTGTTTATGAGCCTCCTCGCTTTGCGCCCGGGCACTCATCACTGCTGGCGGGCAGAGGACTGGGAGCGGAGAGCAGGGGACTGACTTCTCTCCAGCATCATTCGCTTATTCATTGCTACTTCTCCCTTGGCTCCACAGGACATTTCACCCTTGAAGCAGGAAAGTCATTGCACTGAGCAGCCTCAGAGTGATCCTCAGCCTCACTGTGAAGCAGCCACTGCTGGGTTTTTTGTTCTCAGCTTTGAATGTGTGCTCGGAGAGAAGGAAAGTGGACGATCTGAGATGAGAAAGGGGCTGTGATTCTTCTGCTCCGTCTTCACTGCTCTCCAGACAATGTATAAGAGAAAACCAATTTGTGCAGAAGAAACTGGAGCGAGGAGTTCCCTCATGCTTACAGGGAACAAAACAAACTGTAGAAAATAAGGCTATAGAAAAAGTGCCAGTTCGGGAAGGTGGGGCAGGGCGATTTATTAATGCATGGAGCTGGAGACTGCAGGGAGCAGACAGGGCCAGCTGAAAGGTCAGTTCAGGATCTTTGTGTTTTCATCCTTTAGGTGCGGAGTGTTCACTGAGCAAGGCAAGGGCGGCATGGGGTATGTTGGCAGCTGGGCAGTGGAGGGTACAGTCAGTGTGCTTAGGCAGTGCTGAGGGCGAGATGCGTCCTTCTTGGGCCCTGAAGTCCATCTTCCGCAAAGCGACAGCTGAAGTCCTGCCCTGAAGAAGACTGCTCTGAGCAGGTCCTTGCTGCTGACACATAGCAGGCATTACATTTAGGGACGAAAGTGGAGCCTTCTCTTCTCTTCTCTTCTCTTCTCTTCTCTTCTCTTCTCTTCTCTTCTCTTCTCTTCTCTTCTCTTCTCTTCTCTTCTCTTCTCTTCTCTTCTCTTCTCTTCTCTTCTCTTCTCTTCTCTTCTCTTCTCTTCTCTTCTCTTCTCTTCTCTTCTCTTCTCTTCTCTTCTCTTCTCTTCTCTTCTCCCCGTGGTCTGGGAACAAGGCACCTGGCATGTGTGGGACACAGCAGAGGGTGAGGGAGGCATCACTGTGTGACTGACACCTGGTTTTGCCTTATTGAGTAGACATCGATCCACTGTCTCTGCCCATAGTAATGATAACAGAGTTGATGCTAATCAGTCCGTTTGTTTCCAGAGCTGGGCAGGCAGGCATGTGAGTGTGTGCCAGCGAGGCTCATTTGGGCTGAGAAATTACAGATGGAAATGATGCATTAATTCAGCCAGCGCATTCCCTTGCACTCCTTGAACACCCCATAATCATCCCCAGCTCGCTGCACATGGAGCCTTCCCACGTCTCTGGGTTGCAGGGCAGGGCGAGGCAGCGAAGGCCTGGAAACAGTATGCAGATCTGAACTTGCAGCCTTTACCTTCTGTCCCAGTTTGTAGCCCAGATTCAGTGCCTTATCTTGAACCAGTGTTTTCTGATCCTGTAAGCGCAGAGCCACCAAGCCTGCTTTGGAGGAATACAAACAAAATCTGTGCGCTGTGCAAAAAATCTGTGCACCATGTGCTGTGGCCACAATTATTTTCATTTATTGCTTCTGTTCCTTTTTCTCCACCCACAATTCGATTTATACACTTGCAGAGGAAGCATCCCTTCTTCCTCTTGTTCCGCAGGGACGATGGCTGGTCCACTGTGAGACTCTGAGATAATCTTCCGTAGGTAAGTCACTGCCTTTATGCAGTTGGTGTCTGCTCACGCAATCTCTGGCCGAAAGAGCTGGCTCTTTCCTGCCCTCAGTGCAATGGGCTTCTGTTATCAGCAGCTTCCATCTGCAAAGCAATTGATAATAACAAATAATTAACAATGTATTTCAGCAGCCTCTGAGTGCTCTCCCTAGCTAAAAAAAAAAAGAGCTTGTCAATGTGAAGGACACTTTTTCTCAGCTGTGAAGTGTTGCTCCTGAACCCTTTTTTTATTCCATTCTGTGTCCGCCTCATCTGTTGCTGTTCTTCAGGTCAGGGGCTGTATCTTCTCTGGCTCTGCACTGTGGGATGCCAAATGCAGGCAGTTTGTTGTTATTTTTCCGTGCTGTTTGCTTGGTTGCTTGATTTTGGGGCTGAACTGACATGCTGAGTCGATTGAAAAGCTCTGTTGCTGCTCTTAACTCCCTGTGTAGATGGTCTTCCTCTGGAATGCGAACAGGGTTTCCTGATTTAGCTTAATCCAGTTCTAACCCCCTTCTTTGCCTGGAGTCAAGTAGTCTGTGAAGAGAGTTGTCACAGGACAGCTCACCCGGATGGTGGGTCCATGGAGCTCTGTCCTGCAATCCCAGCCTCCATCCCCACATTGTCTGTGCTCTGCAGAGGTTGGAGCTGATCACCCAGAGCTGGGTCTGGGCAGCAGTGAACAGAACGTCCCAGAGGAAACTAACCCTGGCTTCTCTTCTCCTGCCCACCAATGGTTTTTTTGTCAGTTCAGGCTGTTTATTTATCTGGTGTGGATGAGCTCTGAGCTGTGGAAGTGACTGGGGTGTGGGTAAGGAGGCTGCAGAGCATCTCCTGAGAGGAGCACCTGCCCCCCACGTGTCCCATCTGCAAACCCCTGTTTCCAGGGTCTTTCTACCAGCCGTGCCGCAGGTGCATGGTGACCCCTGGGCTCCGAGCCCTGGCTCCACAGATGAGTCCTGGAAGAGACAGGACCCTCCAAAGGCCATGCCCTCACCGAGGGCAGAGCATAGGCCACCTCTCCACTGGTGCAGGAGCCAGGTCTGCAGGATGCATGGAGCCACTGGGTGTCAGCAGCATCCCACTTCCCGGCCGCTCGTGGATGTGGAGGCAGGAGGATGAGGCTCCTCTATGGAGAGCAGAGCTCTCCCTGCACACGCGCTCCAGAGAGCAGGTTGCGCTGCACACCCGCTCGGAGAAAGGCAACTTGCTCCTGCGTTCAGGAGAAGGTGGTACCAGCCCTGTCCCACTGGAACTCCTGGTTGTTGGTTGGGTTTTCCCATGCTGTGGAGCTAGAAGGAGGGATGTTACTGCTCCAGGAGCTGCAGCAGTAGGCTCTGAGATGCGAGATGCCCTGTGCAGTCAGCCAGCCCAAACCAGAAGGAACAAAAAGTCCTGTGCCCCAGCACAGCCAGTACATCCATAATCCCACCTCATTTGAGTGGTAGCTGTAGCTGCAGTCATCCTCATCTGCAGTCAGGATCTGACCCACTGTCTTCCACGTAATGCGTGAAGACCTGTCTGAAGAGCTTCCCCTGTTGTGGGCTGAGTCCTCGCAGTTTCTCCTGGTAGACATGTTCCGCCTGATGTTAGTAATTCAGCCTTTCTTGGGCTGAAAGGAGGCTGTCTCCACAGCCTGTTGATCCAGCCTCACCAACAAGATAAAATGCACTTGTTCACACAGCCCTCTCTCCCTATGCATCCCCATGGATCTCATGTCCTGGCTGCATCCACCAAGGATGAGAGATGTGTCTTCTGGGGTCTTGAAGACCCTTCAGTTCTCAAAACATAGGGGAAAATGTCTGTGGTCCGGGAAATGATGCTGACATGGGACACCTGCCCGCTCCTGGCAGGCTGGCTGGGCACCAATTCTGCAGCCTGCTGGGTTTATTGACTTGCCTGGTCACAGACGGTGGGATTTCCATCCATTCCCTGGGATACATTTTCTTATCAGACACGGGCACACTGTAACTTGCCCAGACTCATGCAAGGCAGTGGTGTTTGTATGCAGCCTTCTGCCTGTGCATGTGGGAGAGCAGTGACCCCCCATCTCCTCCTATCGGCAGGTCCCTGATTTCCCCAGAGCCCCTTGGGTGGAAGTGCCCATTTCTGTGTTCCACTGCTTCCCAGTGATCACTCTGTAATGCAGTTTCCAGGGCCATTATTTCTTGGCTGCCGATATGAGCCCGGGCACTCAGCTTGGGGAGTTAATGGTGTAATCGGAGCCGTAGTGTGAGGCCATGAGGGAGACAAGCTCCATCAATCCTTTTCCGTGTACACAAGCCCTTGATTAAAGGTTACAGGGTTAACTCGCTCTCACTCACCGTGCCGAGGCAGGGAGAGGGGAAGGTAGGAGGAAGAGAACTGGCTAAAAGCCCTGTTTTGAGATGACTGCTGGGCTGTAGGCACTCAGCCCTGACACACAGCTGTTCTCCACCATCCCACTCGCCCTCCAAACTCTCTCCACCTAATGAGAGCTGTTTGCGCCTCTCCATGCTGGGAAGAAAGGACCTTTGTGAGAAGTCAGGGCAGCAGAGGAAGAAGAGGCTGTTTTTCCCTTGTGGCTCCCTCTCCTCACTCCTCCTCTCTCCCTGCACAGCAGGGTTTGGTCCATCAGTTCATCCCCCCCTACACAGGGTCCCTGGCAGCCATTCCACGCTGGATTACGTACCGCTGGGAGAGGAGCTGCCCAAGTCCCAGACTGGGATGGAGGAAAGGTATATGCGTCCAGTTCAGGAGGGATACAACTGGCATCACCCTGTGCAGGACAGGGAGAGGATGAGTCAGAGCAGCTTCAAGGCTGCTGAAGGTGATGCCAAGCCCTGGATGCACACCGACTGGTCCCAAGCTGCAGTCCCATCCACTTCCTTTTGCTTGCGTGCAGTAGCAAAGGCTGTGCCAGTGGTTCAGGCTCAGCATGTGCCCGGCACAGCCTGGGGGACATCGGAAGCACCCGGGTCACCTGTCAGGCATTGATAACCCCAGAGATGCAAAGCAGAGCTCCCATCTCATGTGACATCAGGTGCCAAACAAGGCTTACCCTGCACAGACAGGCACCGATTTGCCTTCACTTAGACTTGATTGATAGCTGTCTCGTGCAGGAATCAGCAGGGAGATCTGTCATTCCCATCCAAGGGCTGCAGGTTCTGCTGCCGAAGGATTTGATTTAAGCTGGGCACGCTGAGCCGATGCGTTGTGGCGCTGGGGTCTGTGGGGTCAGCCAGCTCCCGGCTTGCTGCTGGCAGTCGAGGCATTTTCACACCTCCCTGGCCCTGGCCCACCTCGGCTGGAGATGAGCAGTGTGTTTTCCTGATGCTCTTTCTCCAGACAAACAGAGATTGCTTTTAGCCTGCCAAATGCGATGCATCGGTCTGCCGGAAGCACGCATCCCTGCGAGCCTCTGCCAAGCCAGCGAGGAGAGGAAGCAAGTGGGAGCAGCAGTGGCCCAGGACAAAGAAAACGTTCTGCTCTTTCCCTTCAGAGAGATTGTCCTTCCTCTAGACGACAGACTTGTATACAAGTATCTTCAAATATGAGGTTATTTGGTAGCAGAAAGTTGTGTTAAGATTAGAGAGGATTTAAATGTTATCCATTTCAGGCCAAGGGCTCATTGGGCCAGGGGCCTGGAGGCAACTTGAAGGGAAGTGTGTTGAGGCCATGAAACACCAGTGCTAGGCTTGGGTGCTAGGCTTTGTTCAGAGACAGAGCCGTGGTTCGATGCCACCGTCCCACACTGGTGTGGTGGAGAACACTGCGGGGAGCAAACTGTTGCTGAAAGAAGAGCTGTCCTCATCGCTCATCTCCTTGGTTTTGTGCTTTGTACTTTCTTTTTCTTTCTTTGTTTTCTTTACTTAAGCAGCTTCAACAACCAGCATTGTTAACACTATTTCAAACTTCATTGTTTTTCTGGAAATGACTATTTCTTTTCCTCTGCTGTGGTTTTCTGCTTTCATCTCTCTTCTGTTCAAGTCAGTAGTGCCCCTTCTTGTGAATCTGTTTTCCCCTGAGACCTTCCTGATTTTTTTATCCCCTTTCCCATACTTTCTCCTGTCAGCTCAATAGTTTTTCAGCCTTTCTCTCCTCATTTCCAGCCCTTTACATTTATTTTTCATTATATCCTCTCTTAAACCTCCCCTGCATCACCGCAAAGCCTTCTGCAAAGCAGCCCTCCAGCCTGGAGAAGAGCAAGGAGCATCTGTTGGAGGACAGACCCCAGAGCAGTGGTCTCTGCATTGCCTTTCCCACTTTGTGCAGGTGCCCTGCACAGGGTGCCCCAGCGTCCCACAGCCTCCATCAGCCCCAGAGGCCTGCCTTGTTTTCCAGGGGGCAAACCCATAGAAAGGTTTGTAGTTGCTGCTTGGGCTGGAAATGGTCCTGTGAAATCTGCAGAGCATCCATGTCTCTGGGTGTTTCCATGTCGCTGCGTCCCAGCCTGTCCCTGTCAGCGTGCTGCAGATGGTTTCTCCTGATACCTGTGACGAGGCGTCACAGGAGTGTGCAGAATCCCGTATGCTTTGGACGATGCTCTCGAGCCCCCGTGTTCAGGCTCGCTGTCTCTGTAGCTGTGGAGCCTGGTTCTGAGGATGATCCTGTTGCTGTCCTCCATGGGCCTTTGAGGTATACCCCTGGTGTGTCTGAGGATGAAGGCTGGGGGGCACTGGAGGTCTTTCAGTGCCCGTACTGGGACATCTGGGTCATTGCCGCAAGCGGAGCTCTCCCTGTTGCATGGGAACGCGCTTGCAGCCCTGTTCCCACACAGCTCTGCACATACCAGGATGACATTTTACACAGATTGCTCTGGGCTCTTTTCTCCCCTGCCCCTCTCCCCGCAGCCTCAGGGCTCCTTTCTCTGGCCTGGCTTTGGTGGCCGTCACACTTCCCAGGGCTCTTGCTGTCTCTCAGCCCAGCCCCAACCCATCAGCAGTGGCGGTGGCTCCTGCAGCTCTCAGAAGCGCTTGAACCTCGGGATGAGGTGCCTGATGTTTTCCGCACCCTTGTCTTGGCACAGGCATGAGAGAGGGCAGAAAGGAGGCTCTCCAGGCCCTGAGAGGGTGGCTCAGCCAGCAGCGGGCACAATGGAAGGATAGAGTCGCCTGCGCTGGAGGGATGGAGTCACCCATTAGCCTGCATGGGTTCTCAAGGAGGATTTGATCTCTGTCCCCCTGGATCATAAGTCTCTGGGTGGTGGAGCGACCCTCTTGCGCTCTTTTAAGTGTTTGCTTTTCCTTTTCCCTCCTCTGATTTTTATTTGTGAACCTCGTTTTGGCGATTAACCTCAGGGCCAGCATGTCTCCTAAGAAAGATGCTTTCACTTCATTAAGAGATAATGGAAGCTGTCAGAGATTTGAAGGATTGCACTCGTGATGGGAGCAGGAGGGGGAAGAAATATATTTGCAGCAAAGTTACATTTTCATGTAAATTGTTTAAAGATTTAAATGGTTTCTATTAGGAAGGGTCACTGGGGCTGTGCAGAGGACTAAATTAGTCCTTCTGTGCAGAAGCATAATATTGTCTAGAAATGAAAAGGAATAAAGAAAGCTGTTAATTTTTTCCCCCCTCTCTCATTTCATCTCGCCCTCTCTCCCTCCACATCTCCAGGAGCCTTCCCTCTGCTTTTCTTTGGTTCTCGGGTCTTTCTTCTGCTCCATTCTCATCTACAGACTGTACTTGGGCAGTGTGGTTTGGCTCGTCCCTGCCCAGCACTGACTCCTGGCCGTGCTAGCCCAGCTGTCGGTGTAGCGATCACCTCCGCTGCAAATGCAGCTCTGCTGCTTTGGGTTTTGAGGCAGACAGAGCCCCCCACTGGGAGGGAGAGACCCGAGTGATCAGTTAATTTGTTAATGACTATCCCAAGTGGGTTGTTGGTTTGCCTGCTGACATGTTAGGTGGAGTCGCTGCTCTGTTTCTCTGCTCCAGGCTGGTTGGCAATTCATCCACAAATACATCTTCATATAAATAATCAGTATTCGCAGATGAATATGTTTTTGCACACACCATCGCCTGTCTAAATGTGATGGCACCTGTGGGGAATAGGCCTTCCCTCCGCGTACGGATCCCAGCCTTGCTCAGGATCCAGACTGCTTACAAAGGGGATCCAGCTGAGTAGGGAGAAGGTGATTTGTCTTCCCTGGAGAGCACTGGCTTCTTGGGCATCCTGATGAAACCCCCTCAGATATTCACTCTTAGATGTCTGTCTCACCTTTTCAGGATCATTTAGAGGTGAATCCACAGTCTCACATATATGTACAGGCCAGCAGAGACTTGCACAAGTGTTCCCGTGCTGTGTTCATCCTTGAAACTTCGTGGCTTTCTGCAGAGGCACAGGAGCCACGTGTCTGCTTTGGTGTGTTGGTGAAATGGTTAATCTGTGCTGCAAAGAGCAGTCCTGTGCTGCACACCAATACTTTGCTGGCATTCACGTCAGTGAATGAAAAAGGCTAGAGGAATAAAACAGCTTTAGAGTGCTCAGTGGTTTCCATTTCCAAGGTGCTGGACAGGAGTAGTAATAGGAGCAGAGCACACGGTGCAGGCACCAAGGCAGGGAGAGGTGTGTGCATGTGTCCTGCACTGGTCCTTGGTAGGATGTCCTGATCTCCCTGGTGTGCTGTAAAGCCTCCTAAACACCAAAGCACGTTTCATTCAGCCCCCTGGCTCATCCCTCACATGCAGAACAGCAGAGATCAGATTCGTCTCTCAGCTCCAAGGCTCAGCTCCAGTTATTGAAGGTGAGGCATTGATTGCTCTTCACATACACGCACAAGGCACCTATGGAGACCTCGGGAGTGGGAGGTGTTTGGAGAATAGCAGGAGGTAGAGGCTTTGCATGTTGATGATTGGGAAGGGAGGAAAAGCAAGGGAAAACAGGAAGAAAGTTGCAAATGCTGAGCAAATTCCAAGTCAATTGCTGGAGCACAGAGGGAAATGTACGCCCAAATACGTGCACCAACACGACAGCATTACCAAAAGTAATGGATCTTGCAACTGCAGGGGATGGAGAGATCGTGTGCTGATCAGGATCTCCCAGTCATAAAGCTGAAATTCCCCTCAGGGAGAGATACCAGCTCCATCCTCCCCTTCCTAAACAGACCTAGCTTCTTGCTCAGTTTCTCACCCCCTGCTCCTCTGGATTGGAGGATGTCCCATATCTTGCCTCCTTTCATGGTAAAGGATCCTCTAATTCCAGCTGAAACGTGTCCTTGGAGTCTTTATCGCCCTCTCTTCTCTCTCTGTGTTCCTCTCAAGCATTTTGTCCAGGCTGCATCCCCTCTGTTTGTTGTCTACCTACACCAGGCTGAATGAGCCAAACTCTTGCAGTTCCTCAAGGAAGGATCTTCATCCCACCCATTCGTCCCACTCATCCTGTTTTTGATTTATCTCTGCTGAACTTGGTTGATGTGAGTCCTAACGGGACCCCAAACAAGACCTCCTCAGAGCTTTGTGCGACGACAGAAGCAGTCTTCTTTCCATAAAGGGAATATCTCCCCTGACACCTTTGACTGTCATATTTGTGTTTTTTTCAGAGCCACAATACATTGGACATCTGTCATCATCCCATGATTGGCAAGTTCATCTCTGCCTTTCTCTCCCTCACTCATTTCCAATGGATGAGCTCCCAGCTTAGAGCAGAAGCTCTTTTACAGGAGATTTTGTGCAATTGCTGTTCCTCAAGGTCACCTAATTTCTCCCACAGGAGAAATAGATTCCTTTCAGCTTTGGGGAATCAGCAATCTTCCTAAATCCAATATGTCTTTTTGTGCCAAATTCATCAATGGAGACGCCAAGGAGATGAGTCCCTTGGCCATTCTGTGAGGAACTCCACTTGTACTCATTGAATCCATCTCCCGCACTGCAGAGCCAGCGCAGATGCCCACGTGGATTAGATGTACCAGGCTTTTCATACCTAAAGGAATTATTCCTCTTTTCAAAGAAAGGTGCCAGTTAGTGTTGGGCCACTGAATTTGGACCCTTGTCCTCACAGGTCAGCTCAAGGTCTGCCAGAGAAACCTCATTTTCATCACAGGAGCAGCAACTCTTGAGTGCCTGCCTGCCAAGGGCAGCACCTTTTGGAGGCGAGTTTTGCTCCTGGACTGCTCAGTGGAGGGAATTTGGGCTGTTGATATAGACTTGTATGTCATTTTTGGCTTGTTACTGGGGTCGTGTTCGCAGAGTGTGCCCTTAGGCGTGGATTGTGGCCATCTAGTGATGTGTTTGCACAGCCAGCATGGCATGACCTGAACTCCACAACAGTGCATTATGTAGCACCCTGCTCACCTTCAAAATTGGCTGGAAATCAAAGCATACGATTAGGTCAGGATAAAGGCTCTTTAGCTGTCACAATTACTCTTGCCCCATTTCCTTAAGCATAGGTGCTGTGTTTGGTAAACTCCAGGCATATGTTTCCACTCCCTGTTTGTTACATGCAGTAAAATTCTTTGTTGCCATATTGGTAATTTCATATGCTAATTCATTGCTAATAGCCTCACTACCGACCTGTTTTACTATCTCCTTCCATTTAATATAAATGGCATCAACTTCTGATCACTGGGCTTATGTTTATTTTCTAGGTCAACCTCTTCTGTAATGTCTTCGCAGTCACTGAAATACTACTAAAATAGCCTCGTGTCTTCCTGGATCAGTAACCATTTGGAGACAAAGTCTGTTTATTATCGTGCTCAGGAATAAGTGGTGCCTGCAATAAGCAACATTTGCTCTGCAATCTGTGCCTCAAAAATTAAAGCCTCCGTGATGACTCAATCCCAGCCTGACTGGGGAGTTCTAAACTCAGACTCCAGCGTGACCTACAAACTCTTGCAGAGTCCTTCTACCAAACAACTTCTATTTCAGTCAGCCTTGCCCACCCTTATCCTTTGGTCCATCCTTGCTGTCTGATTCCACTCCCTGTGTTGTGGAGGGAGGTGTGGTGGTGACATGATTCTCTTCTTCTGTCTCTGGTCCCTCTGTTTCTTACAGCACTCTTCTGAGATCTGTCAGCCTTAACCTCATGCAACACCCAAACTGAACCAGGGGGTATGTACTCTAAGGAGATTGCTCTCCTCCCTTGAACAGCTCAGCATCCTTGAACTTTTCATTTGGCATCAGTGTTTGGTGGGCCTTGGTGGCGTCCACTTGGTGTGCATGGCTGGCTGCAAGAACAATCTCTGCCCATCACTCAAGCCTCTCTTCTTTGAAAACCTTGCAGTTTGCTGCTGGCATCTCCAATAAATTCCTGTGGGACTCAGCCACTGCCACTGGCCCAAGGTAAAGGACCATTGACAGCTTCTAACTGAAACCCATAAGATCTCCCTGCCTCCTTTACAGACAGCAGAGCTTTCTGTTCTTTGGTCCCAAATAAGTGGTAGCTCATCATTTCTCCCTAACAAGCTCCCACGCACAGATACCTGGTTGTTTCCAAGGTTGTGCAGGTCTGGTTTTTTTCCCCATCTGTTTTTCATCCTGTTTTCTGATTACCCTGTGTTCCCTGAAATCCTCTTGAGTAGCATCCTACCCTTCTTAGCCTTCAAACAATTGTGGTCTCCGTGGTCTCTTCCTCCTTTCTGCTCAGACTGGTTTCATGTATCCATTCAGGAGGTCCCTGTTCATCTATGGCCTTCCAGATGTAAACAGTTTCTTTCAGAAACACACTAAGAGTGATACATGTGCCCGAACTCCTGAATCCCATTACAGTTGTCACATTTTTCTTTGTGGGACATTTCTTCTAATTGTCACCATTTTCCCAGTCTCTAGACTTTAGCAGGGAACATCTCACGTTCTCTCCTCAACACCCTCACATGAGATTTCTTGTTTGTTGTCTCCTCTTCCTCGTGTTTTTTGTTTTCCCACAGTGTTTGGTACTTGATTTGCCACAGCCTGCGCTCAGTGCCTTGTTCGGCAGCAGCTGGAGAGGATTCTTAGTGGAGGGGCTTTGGATGCCAGTACAGGAGATGCTGCTGGGCTTCTGGATGCGGAGAAGGAAGTTTCTCTTTATTTCTAGCATGCTGGAGAGACTGAGTGAAAGGGATGGAGCCGGATGGCCTTCCTTGTACAAACTGCCAGTCTCTAGGACTGCCAGTCTGCCACGGCGCCTGGACTGGAAGGGCTATCCTGGGTAGACAGTATCGTACATCTCCTTCCTCCCACTTACCAGCCCTCAACTGCCAGTGAACCTGAGCTCACGCTGTGTCTCTGGTGACCTGGTAATGTAAGGACATCAATATTTGTATATTTTATTCAGAAGCTATCTCAGAGCCCATTCATGCTTTGTTATAGAGGGAGCACTCCGATGCGTGCTCATCCTCCAGCTTTTCTTGTCTGCCCTTTGTGCTTTGGTATCAGGCAGCTCTGTCAGCTCTTGGCTCGAGTTTTGAAGATGTACATCTGCCAGGACCATGTCTGGCATGGCCTCCCCACACAGCTGCCGAAACACCAGCAGCCTTTTCTCAGGGCTCTTGGCTTGGTTCTCCAGGTCTGCGGGGAACATAAAAAAGATGGCAAGGTGGTCAGGAAAGGGGAGGCAGGAGTCTAAAGGTGTGCTGGGTTTCCATTTCACCTTGGGGTGGCAGGAGACAGATTCTTTGTAGGCCTCGCGGGTGCCTGGAGCATCCATGGTGTGAGATGGAGCAATGTTCTTGCAGCCATTGAGGAAGACATATTTGACATCATGGGATGTGTGGGAGACCTTGCACTCAGGGAAGGGGAAGAGGCTTCTAGCTGTACACCAGGAAGCTGGTGCCGGCATCGTTGCGGGCCTTGCCTAGGGGCAAAGCACATGATAAGCAAGGTGATGGGGCTGGTCAGGAATTTTCTAAAAAGGTGTTTTTCCCCCTAGAAAAATCTGACTTTCCTGAATCCTCTCCCTCTCCCTTCTCCAAACAGATCAACTTTGACAAAATTTATGTCAAGAACAGTAACACAGCTATGGCATGGACTTTCATGTCAAAATCTGAAGTAGATATCCACCAAAATTAAGACTTTGTTGTCTGTCATAAAGAAGAGGCCTGAATCTCAAGCTTGAGTTCAGGGCTGAGTGCAGTCACCACCAGCCTGGGTGTGGGAGGGTGAGATCAGAGACAGACAAGTTGTCTCTGCCATTCTTGGAGCTACTCTTCATTGCAGGAATGAATAACCACCAAGTGGATTTAGGATCTGAAACTACATCTTTGGGGAAAGGCTGACCCTGTGCACTCTTGAGAAGCCTTCTATGTTCTTCCATCATGACCCACTGAATACTTAAGCTCTTTCCCAGGTTTTGTACAGTGCTGTTTAAAATACAGATTCTTTTGGGGGGAAAAAACTCAAACCGATGTGGCCTGCTCTGTGCTTTGATACCTGGCAGAAACTGACAGAGTTGACAGAGAGAGAAGGCAACCAACCCAGTTCATGGATAATTCATCTCATGCATAACTCACGCCCACACATTTCATGGATAATTTAGGGTAAGGGCTTACAGGATCAGGATCTCACATGGAAGCGAAGGGTCTCTCATGAACAAAGCTGGTGGGAAACTCTAGCAGTGGGACAGAGAGTTTCTGAAAGTGGTGACGTGCCAATGTCTGGGAGAGCAGAAAGTGGCACGATCCCTTAAGCGCTGCTGTCTCCTAGCCTGGCCAAACTCAAAACAAATTCAGCCCAGTCTCCCCTCTCTGCAAATGGCCAAAAACAGATCAAAGGAGATATGAGCATCCCAGCTCCACTGGGGTGTGAGAGCAGGAGGTCTGATATCCTGGGCCTTGTCCAGAAATCCGGGAAAAGCACTTTCCTCCACAATCCAAATGCCCAGTTGTAGCAAACAGAGAGATGATGCCTCCACAGCCAAATGCCCAGTTGTAGCAAACAGAGAGATGATGCTGCCAAAGGGACCTTCTGCTACCCCAGAGCTGTGCACAGGCCAGCATCCGCTGCTACAGCGTGGTTTAACTGCAGCTGGTGGAGACTGACCTGAGGCCCCGGCAGCCGTGTCTGTGCCGATGTGCTCGTGAGCGTTGCCTGGTTTCCATCCTTTTTGCTGCAGCGTTGGTTGGTAGCTCTAGTATGAGCAGATTGTAATTAAGCATTTTTATCCTTATTCGTCATTACTACTTTTTCTTGTTTCTTCTTTTTCCAAATGCAAACCGGAATGGGACGGTTGATATTCTTCCCATGGTTTGAGAGTAACATAGTTCTATGCAGTGAAGGAAGAAATCTGTGCTGTCACTTAGACTTGGGCCATGCTGTGGTAATGTGTTTAAATCACCAGTGAGGAAGGCAGACAGCGCCCAACTGGCGTCCAGCTTCTTGGATTTGTGGGAGGCCGGATCTTAAAGCTCAACTTGCAGGCATCAAACATTTAAACAGACCAGTCGAAGGCTGAATTATTAAAATCACCCTATGTGAAACACTTCTCTGCAAGAAGATGAGCACTCTCCTTCCCTGGTTCGTTTTCTCTGCGGGGTGTCAGAAATACTAAGGCTCATTCTGCCTTTCCCATCCCCCTTGAGATACTTGGAACAACTGAAGCACTCCCAGCTGCCAAGAAACATTGAATATTTATGAATCCCCTTAATCACAGAGGCAGGGACCACTCCAGCCAGCCTGGTTTGGCATGCTGTTGGCCTTGCCTCCTTCCATGGATCAGAGCTTGCTCCCAGTTTTGTTCACCACCCTGGAGCCAGTCAACGCTGTCCAGTTGAGGTGGCAAACCCCAGCGGTGGCTTCTGGGGCAGAGATACTTCATACCTGCTCTAGCATCTCCTTTTGGGGTAAGAAATACAACTGATATACCTTGAGAGGTGCCTCCACAGCTTTAACCTTGCAAGCAGAGAAGCAGCAAATTGCAGGGAAAGTCTCTCGACTTCTTACCGTTTTCTCACCACTGCTCTCCAATGGTTGCACTGCGTAGGGTGTTTGTTTCTACTTCCAAAGGAAATTCAAGCCCAATACAGCCATCAAAGTGAAACAAGCAGTGATTTTTTTCTTGCTCATTCTCCTGTATTTTCTCTTTCTCCAGCAAACAGCCACAGAGGGAACAGGGAGAATTAATCATGAGAAAAGAGTTGTTCTTTGGTCAAAATGAAATCCAACTGGGAAGAGCAAGTTTTTCTCTTTTTATCTTCTGGTTTGTGTTCCACTATGCAGGGAAATAATTTTTGAAAATCTCCATAAGCGTTTGGTATGAAAGGCAAAGTCGTTGGGTTTTCAGGTGTAGGGATTTTTTTTTTTCATTTTATTTTTTTGGTTAAACATGCTTTTCCTTCTTTCAACCTGCTCCATCACACAGCGTGTTCTGGGGCTCTGGTTGGAGGAAGCTTCTGAAACTATGTCTTTGACTGATGCAGGCACTTGTGAAGACTCTTTGTGGGTGCTTGCAGCCTTCAAAGATAAGAGATTCATCAGGGTAAAAGGCAAGGTATTTCTCGTTGAGTTCACTGAGAAAACACCTGCCTTTTAAACAAATGTCAGGGTAGGAAACATAAGGCTTGTTCTTCCGTGGAAGAGCTGACAGAGTGCTTCTGTCTGACCACTGACCAGATCTTCTGAGCGGAGAGGAGCGTGGGCTTTCGCTGGAGCCGGGGGTCTCTGCAGAAGGGACAGGGACAGCCCTGTGTGTGCATGAGAGTTATTTCCAGTGCTCACCAGCAAGGAATCAAAATCTCTTAAACTCAAACTGCTGTAAGAGAAGCTGCAGTGAGAGTTGTTCTGATCACGTAGCAACTTGGAGAACTCTCAACAAGGAATCTGTGTGCAGGAAGCTGAGATGGGTCAATGATAGCTGACTTGCAGCAGTCAGCTGTCTCACTGCTCTCGTTCCTGAGGCCATCTGGTTTTCTGGTGAGTTCCCCGCACTGGCATTGGCCTCCCTTGACCCAGCAGGGGTGGAGAAGCTGCTCAATGTTTATTAAAAATTCTAATGTTTTGAAAGACTCACGGAAATCCTGGATGCTTTTCTGTTTGGTCCTGCCTGGTGATTAATGTCTTCAAAACACTTCTGCAAAGGGCTGGCGGCCATCCTCCCTGGCCTTGGGGGATTCTGGAGGGGGGTGTGTGTTGCCATGGTGATGTCCTGTTGTTAAACTGGGTGGGATTCTGGGTGCCGGCTCACAAGGGACAGAGCTCTGACCTCATGCGGCACCAGGGCAAACGCAAGGTACCTTCCTCTCAGTTAAGATGTTGTGTGTGGCCAGGACAGGAAGAATTTTGAGGGCTGTTTCTATCACATAACTTCCTTCCATCTGACTGGAGGAGCCACTGTTCTCCAATTGAGATGTGGTATCTGTGAGTCCCTTGGAGAGTTGTGTCTTACCTGATGTTGGAGAACCCCTGTGATGTGGTTGCAGGAGGGGTGTAGCTCACCCCAAAGCTGTGATGGCACTGTTAGCACAGCCCTGTTCCCTCCAGCACAGGGCCAGCCATGAGCAGTCACCCACAGGGACACCTGTGTTCTGGGAATGCATCTGCTCCCACGTGGCTGTGGGGTGCTTGCAAATGGGGGATCAGGGATTTCAGGGGACTCTGGGCATTCAAGTTCCCCTGAACAGACTTTGCCTGTCCCGTTGATAGCTCTCTAGTGACCGAAAGTCTCTATGATGCTACTGCCCAGCCGAGTGAAAAAAACCTGGTGCCTCGTGTCGTATGAGAGCTACGTAACTCCCTGTGCCGAAGGTAGAGCAAAGCCTCGCGCACTTCTGCAGGGCTTGGAATTCCTGTTCCTAAAACATTCTTAGCAGCTGTTAAACAGCTTGCTGCATTAAAACTCATGAATGAATTGAAGCCATTTCTTGTAAAGAAATAGGTTGCAGGATTTTTAGCACTCTGGGAATTGGGAGCAACACTGCTTTGTAAATTAGATCTATTAAATACTTAGTAATATCAAAGTTTCATGTGGTACTTTTCTTCAAGGAAGCCTGAGGTGACTCTGTTCATCAAGCAGTTTTCCCTTACACTGACCTGGCCTTTCAGAGTCACCGGGGAGGCCATGTCTGATCCCCAGTTAATTCCTAATGAGCTTTTCTACTTCCCCAAGGTTTTCTACTGATGTATACGAAAAGACAGACCAGACAAGAGCCTTTTATGCAGGCATTTCTCAGCTTTGAAGAAATTTCTGTGATACCAAGCATTGCCAATCACATCTTCCTCTTACCAGGTCAGAACGGGATGGTTCTGGTCCTTGGCAACCATGAGCCTGGATCTGAGGGAGATGGTTGATTCCTGCAGGGAGTGATCCCCACTGCTGCGTGTATTTTGTTGGAATTGTGGCTGGGATGGTCCTGCTGCATTTTGGCTCAGTTCAGCGCCTGGTGGGCAGTGCCTGCAGAGCTCCGTCTGTGTCCATGGGGTACCCAAACAACAGCGTGAAATGGTGACTTTGCCTCAGCACATCCTTGTCATAAATGAGACAATGGCTTCTAAATGTGAATGCTGCTGCTGGTGCCAGTGGTGTTTGCTGGCGTTATCGGTTCATCCCAGGGCTCCCTGAGGCCACTTTAGCTGCAGATCTCACGCAGTACAGCACAGAAATCACTTTAGCCCCTGTGAAACACAACTACTGTGGGATGGAGCTTTAGGAAATATTTAGCAGTGCACAACAGATTTATGAAGCAGGCAGCCCAGATCCTGGACTGCTGGAAATTCGGTTTCAAGATCTCTCCAACTGGAGATGTGCTGGTGGAGAGAGAAGCCCTCCTGCCCAGAGCTTACCTGACACAGGCGGAGTATGGGGAGCCCACACACCAAACCCACGCAACCCCCCAAGCTGACAAACAGAGCCCTCCTCTTACAGCTGCATCATTTCATAAAGTGCTTTTGTTCCTCTGCATGTGCTTGTCTTGTTTATTCCTGCCATGCATTGATACAACAGGTCATACATTTGGAGAAGGCTGCCAAAGATAATACACATCCTGTCATAGTAACAAGATCATCAGAAGGAAAACTGAAGAGATAATAAACTGGCAGCAAAGCTGAAGAGTGAGAAACAAAAGAGGAACAGAGGAGAAGTGACAATGTTATCTTTGTTTAACGCTCCTCTGAGTCACCATTAGTTATTTAAGATACTCATCTGCTAGCTCCCAGACCTGTCACGTTTAAACTCCAAGGGGTAATGGTTTTTCCCATTGCCAAACAAGATGCTGTGGCCCAAAGGGAAAGGAAGCTTCCATGAATGATGGATGCATTTTGTTGCAGCTCGCTTTGGAGGCTGGAAGAGCGCAATTTACCTTTGCATGGTGTCATATCACAGAACCACAGAATCACTAGGCTGGAAAAGACCTCCTGGATCATGGAGTCCAACCATTCCTATCAACCACTAAACCACGCCCCTGAGTATCTCATCCACCCATCTTTTAAATACCTCCAGGGATGGTGACTCCACCACCTCCCTGGGCAGCCTGTTTCAGCACTCAGTGACCTTTTCTGTGAAAAAATTTTTTCTGAACCTCCCCTGGCGGAGCTTGAGGCCGTTCCCCCTTGTCCTGTCCCCTGTCACTTGGGAGAAGAGCCCAGCTCCCTCCTCTCCACAGTCTCCTTTCAGGCAGTTGTAGAGAGCAATAAGGTCTCCCCTCAGCCTCCTCAAGGCTAAACAACCCCAGTTCCCTCAGCCACTCCTTGTAAGACTTGTTCTCCAGCCCCCTCACCAGCTTCGCTGCTCTTCTCTGGACACACTCCAGAGCCTCAACATCCTTCTTGGAGCGAGGAGCCCAGAACTGAACCCAGGATTCGAGGTGCGGTCTCACCAGTACTGAGTACGGGGTCAGAATAACCTCTCTGTTCCTGCTGGTCACGCTGTTTCTGAATCAAGCCAAGATGCCATTGGCCTTCTTGGCCACCTGGGCCACTGCTGGCTCATGTTCCGTCGGCTGTCAACCAAGACCCCTAGGTCCTTCTCCTCTGTGCAGCTCTCCAGCCACTCTTCCCCCAGTCTGTAGCACCGCATAGGGTTGTTGTGCCCCAAGTTTAGGACCTGGCATTTGGCCTTGTTAAACCTCATGCTGTTGGTCTCATCCCATCAGTCCAGCCTGTTCAGATCCCTTTGAGGAGCCTCCCTACCCTCCAGCAGATCGACACTTCCACCCAGCTTAGTGTTGTCCGCAAACTTACTTAGTGTGCCTTCGATCCCCTCATCCAGGTCTTTGATAAAGACATTGAACAGGGCTGGGCCCAGCACTGGGCCCTGGGGTAGCACGTGGACATTCTTCTGGGTATGAATGGTTCTGTGGTGGCTGGTCCATGGATGCCATAAGGCAAGGAGGGTAGGGATAAGGAGGACAACAGCACCCGGGAGATCACCGGACTGTTCCTTTTGCTGGAAACCGCATGCTGTGTAGATGAGACACAAGGCTGAGAGCAGCCTGGGACACCTCCCAGGGATTGTCAGATGGGGGGAAATAGCCCCAAATCAGCTGCTGTAGTTGCCCAAGGAGGGTGAGTGCAGGTCCATCATGGGGTGACCACAGGCATCCAGGAGAAATGATGCTATGGCAGCTGAGTGGGCAACCAAAATGTTTTCGTAGAGAGCATCAAACCTGACCACCAGCCCTGCCCCAGACCTGGACCAGGCAACATTTCTGAGTCATCATTTCTGCCATCCTGCTTCTCCTTCACTCCCAAAGACAGGTGTCCAAGCAGGGAGACCTAGGATCCATCTGTCCTGCTGCCTGGCAAGGCTGCAGCATGCCGGAGCACGCGTGCTCCCACATGTGTCTGCGTGTTTGGGGAAGTGCCTCTTCCCTCTGCCTCTTGCTCTTCTCAGTTAACCCAGGATCCAGGAGAGCAGCAAGAACATTAATTTAACATACGGGCTCAAAATAGTCAAGACAGGCAGCCCCTGAGGGTTTGCAGAGAGAAGAGGCACCTGGCAGGGAGAAGTGGTGACAAGGGAAGGAAGGAAAGGAAACACGACTGGCTGCAGGCTTCCCTCGAGTCATGTCTAGGGCAGAGGAGAGGGCGAAAAGTGGAACGGGAGAGATGGGGAGCCCAGGCTGGGCGGCTGTTTCCCTTGCAGTGGGGCAGCTCTGCAGAGCATGTTGGACAGGCCTTGGAGCAGCTTCTCCCTCCGAACCAACTCAGGAAGCAGAGGCCTGCAAACTGGTGAGGCGTGGGATTAAATAAATTAATGATCTGAGGAAGGTGGATAGAAACCATCGCCTTGGTGGTGAAAAAAAAAAACAACAGAAGAATTGAGAATTTATGGCAGAGGTCAAAGGCTCACAGTCTGTTCCGGATCTAGGCTGGAATCTCCATGGGGTCCCTCATCCCTGAGCGGCAGCGCATTCACTGCCAGCATGAAGGAGCAGGACAGAAATTATCGCAATCAAATAATTAGCTACACGGCAGCCTGGAGGGCTGCACAGACAGATAATGTGGCAAAACTGTTAAAAAGCAGATTTTAGCGTTGGCAGGGGTTTCCTTCTGAAGCCAAGAGCAGTAGAGGAGGCTCTGAGGCACCAGGTGGGGAACTCTCCATACAGCCCCGTTGCCGGTGGCCGGTTCGGGCTCTGGGTAGCTCCGTCTGCACACTCTGCCTGCTCAATAATCTGCTCTGTGGGGCCATCTTGGCACAAACCAATTCCAGCAGATGCTTGCCAGCCTCTTCCTTAAAACCTCGGATAATGGAGGATAAGACCCATGCTGGTCCCCAGAGCAGCCCACGCCAGCAGTGCTGTGAGCAGGTTTCCTTGTGCTGATTTGGGCAAATCCCTGGGGACCCTGAGCACAAGGTTTGCCACGAGATAACAGAGCGGCTGTGCGGCACCTCTTTCTAGAGGGGAAAAAGAGATGCAAGAGCAGAACCATCCCTCCTACGGAGAGGATTTTATTGATGTCAGGAGAGACCTCGTTGCTTGTCCTGGACATGGGCCCAGCCTGGTGCCAGGCAGCCCTCCTCTCCTGCTTGGACAATGGGGTTGATGGGGTCTGCCCACGCAGACAATGATCTGCAACACGGCCACCAGCGCCGGCCCGAGCCCCCAGCCTGCTGCACGCGTGCTATCAAACATCTGCTGGGCTGTAATGGCTCTCCGTCACTGCCGACCGGGACCATATTCTAGGTGGTGACCTCGGGCTGGAAGGCACTGGAGCCCATCACCAATCTGCCGGACCAGCTGTCGGCCGTGTTAGTGAGCCACCGTGGGCAGAGCAGGGCCAAAGGCTTCCTCCAACTGCACATGAGCCTCAAACCGAGGCCTCTGTGCCGGGAGCAATGCAGGCACAGGTGGCTGCAAACACCACCCATGTGGGCCGACGGCTGCTGAGGGTCTTTGGAATAGGTATTGGAGACCTTGATGCTCTTATCTTGCAAAGCCCCTGCCTTGTTTGTAGTGGAAAGAACCAAACATAAAACCTGTGATGTCCTCTGCTTTTGTTTTATGTGTTTATTTTATTTTGTGTATTTATTTTCAAGGGGATTACCAATAAATTTAGTTTCAATACAGTTAATCCCATCTATATTTACGGAGGGCAATTAGCTGGCTTTTATATTAAATATACACGATCGAGAGTTGAATATACAGTTTATATAGTATAATTAGATATATACACACATATAAATAGATGCATAACTCTGTCTGCAGTGTGTATTGGTGAGGAAGGACCAGGGTAATGTGCCGTGACAATATTTATCTCATACCATATTTATACCCTGATAGCGAGTGGAGCACAGCAGGACTACAGGAGCGGTGCCGGGAGCAGCCACAAGCAGCGCGGGTGCTGTGCAGCAGACAGGCAGACGGGTGCCATGCTGGGGCAGTTCTGAGGGGAGCGAGGGGGTCCGAGGGCCTGAGGAGGCAGCAGCAGGGGATGAACGGCCAGAGCAGAGGGCCCGGATGGAGGGAAGGAGCTGCTGACCCCAGGCAGAGGCTCAGGAGCTGCCTTGGTGCAGAGGGCACAGGAGGTGCTGTGGGTGCAGCTCCCCACTTTGCTCATACGGTCTCTGCATTCTGCTGTAATGGATGCATTCCGAGTCCTGCGTGTGAGCAGCGTGGAGGGAAGCTTCTGCCCCTGGGTTGGTGCAGGGCATCACTTCACTGCAGCGTCAGCCCCGTGTGCAGACAGGAGAGGCCGATTCACTTCGGAACCAGGACAGGGCTGCCCAAGCCCCAGCCTGGGTGCAGGTGTGGGAGCAGATGCTGGAGGGAAAGCTGATCTCCAAAATGCAAAGGCTGCCAATCTCCTTTGGCTTTTTCTCCAGTATTTTTTCCGGGGGTGAAACTCTCCTCGTTCCAGCTGGAGCCTCGCTGGCTGGTGGGGAACTGGCTGGCTGTTTCTCATTCCAATCCGGTAGCTGTGCTCTGCTTGGATAGTCCACAGCTTTCCCAGAGCAGAGAGGGTGAGGGAGACCTGACATGCCAGGGGTCCTGCAGGACTTGGCCCCTCTGGAAGCACGGGACAGCAGCTGAAAGTGGCGACTGGGGAGATTTTCCTTTACTTCCACCCCTCCTTAAGAAGTCCCGTGTGAGCTGGAGTCCACTGCCATCTCTAGACCCCATTCCACCAGGAGAAGAAAGGACTTTGATTGGAGGCACAGGTTTTTATACCCAGAAAAGTCTGTGGAAAAAAAATCACATGCTTACCCTGGCATTAAGGCCAGGTACAAGAGTTTTACCAGTGTGCCTCTTCCAAAAAGGCCATCCGTTACCTGGATGTAGCAAAGCCTTGTGCTTTGCAAACTTGCAAAGCATGCAAGATTTGCTAAACATGCAAATTAGCAGTTTATCACTAACAGTAATAAAAACCAAACACTGCCGTTTCCTGTTCAACCGATGCAGCGGTCGTTCTCGCTCCTGCTGGAACTGCACGCCTGAGCGATGGGAGCTGCTCATGCACGTGCCTTCAACTCCATCATCCGAAACCCCTGCGAGAGCAAACAGCCTCCCTCTTTCTGCATCTGAAAGCTGTGGGCCATCGTCAGGCAAACCATCCCAGAGCTCAGTGCACAGCTGAGTCATCCCAACGCTAAATCCTTGTTTGCTTTAAAAAACAAAAAAAGTGAATTTACTTCTTTGTGTGCCTTCTGCCTGTTCCTGTTTGGCTGGCACCAGCCTGGTTTTTAATCACACACAGCTTTCACTGTGGGTTGCATAGGCAGTGTTAAACTTCTGCCTGGAGCTGTGGCTGCGTATGGTGTGACGCAGTGGTGCCTTTGGACTCTCAAAGCCCTCAGTGTCCCTCCGTACCTATAGGCTTCTTCAGCCTTGGCCTAAAACTAAAGGCCCACCTGAATTCCCTCTTGCCTCCCCTCAGCTCTGTCCCGCTCCTCCAGGGCAAAGTAAGCCAGACAACGGCGTAATTAAACCTTCTCCTCACTTAAAGTACTGTTCAGGGAATTTGATTCCCAACCACTATTTATGGCTATTGATTTCTGCACTTCTTATTACCGCGGTAAGTGACCTGTAACCAGAGCGGCAACTGGCGGGTTTATCAATCTCTTTCAGATAATTAGTAACACAGGAAGCTGGAGAAGGGAATAAATGGTGCGGTTGAGAAAAGTTTGCTTACCGCTCCAAGGGGGCTGCTGGAGCCAGCAAAGAGGCAACGCAGGCTGTTATTGTGCCCAGTCTGGAGGAGCTGACCTTGGGGCCATGATTTGGGCAGTAGAGGGGACAGTGTCCGTCCTGGGCTCTTGTCCCATCAGAAGCAGATGCAAAGTCCTGCCTTACAAACATCTCCTTGTCTTGGGTGCATGTACCCTCTGGTGAAAACCCCTGTGCGCAGGAGCCCAGCGCGAGGGTGGGAGGAGTGGATGAGTGGAGGAAGCACGGGCATCTGCGTGACCATCGATGGGGCCAAAACACGATAACACCCTCTCAGGCAGAGCCCATGTTTTGTTCCCTGGAGACTAAACCAGGCTGCTGATGAGGGCTGTCTGGTTCTCGCAGAACCAGGGCTGGGGATAATTATCTTTTTGACCTCTTTCCTCCTGAAATGTTGGCTTCAATTAACTCCTACCAGAGGAGCCAAACAGATCATGGCCCCTGCTCAGACCCGGGCGGATTGACCCTCAGAGCAGGACTGGGTGTAGGAGTCTCCTGGGATGAGCTGAGGGGCTGCCCATGAGCAGGTGAGGGGCTTGGTTACGTTGATCTCATACTACTTGTCATTACATTTCTGTAAGCAAACTTGGCAATTTGAAGATAATTAAACGAACCAGTCCTGCCAGAATAAACCCAGAGCTTTCATTAGCAAGGCGGGAGCAGCAGATTATCTGCAGGTACATTTGAAGCCCCTGTGATGCCCCCCACAACCTTCTGCACTGGGTGCTGCCCCTACCCGTTAGAGCTGGGGACAAAGAGATTTCAAGGGTGCCAAGGGTGGCTGGAAATTGAGAGTTAAAAACGAGAATTAAACCCACGCCTCCTCAAGGCTGGGACAGGGTCTTACCCCTAAATAATCACTTTGCTGCTCCTAGCTGACCTCTTTCCCATGCAAATAGCTTTTCAGTGGAAGGCTAATTCATTCTCACAGCTAAAAATGATCATTGCTGTGAGAAAGTGTTCTGGGCGTGAATGCTTTCTGCAGCAAATAGCAGCATTAACAGGTTCATTTTCTCCCAGCAATGCTATCAAAATCTCTTTAAGCTGCTTCGGGCGAGTACCGCAGATGCACTAAAGCGAGCCTGAAAATGGGTGGGAGATGTGATTGCAGCCAGACCTCCCATCTCAGCCTCCCAACCCAACTCAACCCCGTGCTGAGCAGCGTCCATGCCTGATGTCTGCAAGGGCCCGTACGCCCTCCTGAAGTGCCCTGGGACCATGTACTAGAGACAGCTCCATTTCTTAGGAAACATGCAGGAGATGCCTTCCTGGCTGCAGCAGGACGTGCAGGAGAATTGCTGGAGAGCTGAGTGGTTTTCCTACACATTAAAGCTTTGTATGCCCCTGCCCCAGCTGGCTCTGGTTTCTGGAGTTTCTGGACATTGTGGTTTGTTGGCTTTCGGTGGCCACTTCCTGCTAAAACATGTGCCTTGCCCTGTATGCCCCCAGGCAGACTGGCCCTTGGCTACTCTGTCCAAGCCACGCGTCCCACCTCTGTCTGCCCCAGCATTGGTGAAAGCCTGGTGTAAGCCCTTATCGCCTGGAGTTTTCCCAGAAGCTGAAGGAATAAGTAGTTAAAGCCCTGAAATCATCGGGTGGATTGTTGCCAAAACTGAGAAAGAGCTATTGATCCTGTGCTTTCTCCATCAAGCAAAGCGTAGCTCGCTGCCGCAGTTGGGTGCCAGCGCTGTAGCAAAGGCGCATGGACTGCTCCTGCTCGGTACGGGATTTGGAGCCGTGTTATAGACTGTTGTAGACTTGATTTGAGGCAAATTCCAGCAGCTTACTAGACTTCTTGTCCAGAGGGGACACATTCCCAGAGCCTTTGTGCAATGCCAAGTGCTAGCCCAGATCTTGAGAATCACAGAATCAAGGAATGGTTTGGGTTGGAAGGGACGTGGTGTAGTAGAGGTTTCTCCTGGCTCTTGAAGAAGCATAGAGATACAGCTCTGACAGTCATGTTTTGAAGCAAGAGGGACAACAGATCCGAGCAGCATTTCACTGCAAGCAGCCACAGCCACGGGACTGTGGGTTCACAAAGGCCAGTGATGTGCTGAACGCAGCAGCTGGCTCTGAGCAAACGCTATCCAAAGGTCATCAGCGATGCTCCGTTTGCAAAAGAGCCCACACGCCTTCCCCATGACAACCTGTTACATGCTCCAAAGGAAAACAATATTGCTCTTTTTTTGTTATTTACATTGAGACTGAATTGCTTCTCGCATCCATTGAAACTGCTGCTGCCTTCTCAATCCCAGTCGTGACTCTTTGGGTGATGTGAGTCAGTCCCTCTACGGGCTTAACTGGTCATTTTTGTTGACCCTATGGTGCTCTGCCAGCTGGGGAGAGCTGGCTGTGTTTCCTTGGCATTGCTGGGCATGACCAGCAACAGGGAAGGTGGAAGCACTGGTCCATAGAACCCTCCTTGTGCTCCAGTCCTGTATCACAGTGCTGCAAGCCTGGAGGAACATGGCAAGGAGGCAGGAGCTGCAATTCTATGTGTGTGTTTGGAAAGAGTAAAAGAAGGTGCAGGTTCCATCTCTGGAAAGGGATAGCACTCAGAGGGGTTCCAGGGAGCCCTGAAAATGACCGCATTTTGCCATGGCTATGATTTTATTCATCCCTGTCTTCCCCTCTGCACTCCTTTGGACCTGGCTCTTCTGCCCCTCCTACTCTCTGAAAGGCATCCAAATGAAATGTAAATGTCCCCAGGCGGGTCTTGTTAAGCGCTTTGCTCATTCCACAGATGGCTCTTAGGTAAATGGCTCTGTCCCTTCCCTTCCTCTGAGGTGGTGGATGTATCTCTGCCCAGGAAGGTCCCAGAGGGGCTGTGCGCCAGCCCCTCAGCCGGGAACTCGTGCATCACCCGCTGTGGCCGAGAACGCCGGCTGCTCGATGGCACTGTGCAAAGAGCTCCAGCAGGGACAGGGAGGGTTGGAACTCTTTGGAAATTCAGGATAACTCACAATGACCACAAAAAGGCAGAAACTGAGCCAGAACTGTGGCACAAAGGTTTTGAAGGGAGTTTGACAGAGATGTCACTGTCACCAACAGCATTCACTTAGCATGAAAAGCAGCTCAGAGGTGGAGGAAAGGAGCTCAAGCATTGCACCGGCCTGGTGCTGCTGTGTGGGATGGTGCCCGAACCTGTACAGCACTGGACGTGGACCCAGGGGCCAAAGGGACATTTAATTGCTCCAGTCCCAGTGGTAGGCTGACTCTAGAGCACGCTGAAGAAGGGAAAGAACTCAAGACACAGGTCTTATTCACATGCCCTCTGTCAACTACCTTGGGCAAACGTCTCACGCTCTTTTAGCAGCAGAACAGCATTAACATTGCTGTCCTACTTTGCAGTGATGTTTTGAAGACAAATTTGTGTTTCCCTGGGGAGAAAGACTAGCGGAAAACCTGTTCACCAATCAAGCAGGGTTGAGCCAGCCCGTTTGTTAATGGCATGCTATGGAGCTGGACTCCTGGGAGAACCTTGCTTTTTTCTCCTCCTTTTTCCGATAGAGGAAAAACCATCAAGATAAATTCATGGATATAAAATCAAAAGATCTTTGATAACCTATGTGACCATTAAAGGAAATTAACGGTAATAATGAGCACTGCAGTTTCACTCATCTCAGAAGATTAAAAAAAAAAAAAGAAAATTCAGGCCAATTTCTTTTTGCTCGCCAGCAGATGAGAGCCTGACCCAGATCAGCAGAGCTCGTCTCCCTCTGCAGCTTTGATTGTCCTGAGGGAGGCTTCATCCTGGCTGCCAGACCCGGGTCCCCGAGGCTGCAAACCATAGGCAGTCGCTTGCGTGTGCCCGTGCGCTGGTGGGGAGGGTTGGGTGGAGGGCTTTGGGACGGGTTCCTGACAGGGAGCACCACTCTTTGTTCTCCTGCCTTCGATGCCACTGAATCTCTGCTGATCTGCCCATCAAGCTCACAATGAGAGCTGCTGGGTTCTGAACACACAATCTGGCAATTTATTCAAGTGACTAAATAAAAGGAAAGGAAAGAAAAATACCCTGCCTCAAGTTGTGAGCACTGAGCCCTTGGGAATCACAGCGCGGGGCGTGGAGAAATAGCAAATGCATGCTGTGGAGAGGACAAGGTTTGTGCTGTCCCTCCTGCAGGCATAATGCCGTTATGTTGATTAGAGTTAGAAATAATTTCTGCCAAACCTTATAGTTCAGTATTATAAAAAGTTCCTTTTGTCACTTTTTCCCCTTTTTTTCTGCACCACTTTGAAATGGCAAGTTTAGATGGAATAGGCTAAAGTACTGTGATCTGATTGAATAATGAATAAAGATTAATGAATTTTTGCTAACTTAAATGATTACATGGTAATTGCTTTAATAATATAAAATTATTTTCTTCTACAAACTATGATTAATGATACCAACTCAGCATTTGAATCATGTTTTTCTTAAGTTTAGTGATTAAATAACTAATATACTAGTTTACTCTTGATTTTTCTATAGGCAGCAATCACTGGTTAATTGATTTGGACACGAAGGTTGAGCAAATCTACAGTTTTATGTATCAGAACTCTTTGTCACTTCTTGGCTCCTCAGCAACAAAATTAAAGGAGCAATAGCTTCTTTTCCACATCATGAACTTGTTCATTAGCAGTATTCCCAGACTGGTGGGTTGTCGTTGAGATCTGTAATGGTCCGCACAGAGAGCAGGGCTGCGTGGTGGGAGCAGAGTAGGGATCTGGTGTGAGGGTGAGATGGGGAAAGAGTGAGCCATGTCCTATCACAAGGCATGGAGGCCAAGGAAGGAAAGAAAGAAAAAGGGATTCCCACCCCCTTATTTTGTGGGGAAGCAATCCCATTTTGCAGATGTTTTATGCTCATGGGACCTTCTGGGACAAGGGAGCCTCACCTAGTTGCGCCCCGCTTTTGGCAACCATCTCAACACCTCTGAACTATTTGTCTCTTTGGCGACAGAGATAAATAAGCCGTGGCCTCCTCCTCTTTGCAGGATGTTAATGAAGCGTTTAATCATTTGGTGTTTCTTTTGATCGGGCTTCTTTTTATTTTAGTTTGCAGGAATCAGAGAAACACTCGAGCATGGAGAAAGGCAGCTATTGAATGTCTGTATCTGTTATTTGCCCCCATGATGGCGAATTAATTGCCTTTTGATTAATGAGCCCTTCAGAGCTGGGACTGAGGGAAAGGAAGAGAGAGAAGAGGGAGAAAATCAGCTACTCTGCTCTAACCTTGATGTTTTCTGGAGTGTCAAGAAGGGGTTAAAAGATCCAAAAGCTGATGGTGCCATGGGGTGGTGGTGTTGGTGGGAAGGTAGAGGGGGAAATTGTAGTCTTGGTGCATGTCAGAGGAGAGAGAGAGAAATTCAAGCAGCCGTTTAATTTGATGAGTGCTTTCATGCCCCTTGAATGGAGAAGGGGAAAATGATTTAATTAAAAATATATTTACTTTTAATGCCATCATCAATATTTCCATCCGTGCTGATTGTTAAGAGGGTTTGTGTGTTTGTATATTTGAACACTTCCACGCTCTGCCTCTCACTTACTCCTCCATGAGGAGCCACTTGTGCACACTCACCTGGATCTCGTGTGTGGTTACCCGTGCTGCCGTGCACGCTCATCCAGATCCCATGTGTGCTCACCCGTGCTGCCGTGCATGCTCATCCAGATCCCATGTGTGCTCACCCGTGCTGCCGTGCACACTCATCCAGATCCCATGTGTGCTCACCCGTGCTGCCGTGCACGCTCATCCAGATCCCATGTGTGCTCACCCGTGCTGCCATGCACACTTATCCAGATCCCATGTGTGCTCACCCGTGCTGCCGTGCACGCTCATCCTTCCTCCAGCGCCTTCCAGCTTTGGGGCTTGGGTAGTTGCTAGTGATTCCCCAAAAGAGGAGTTCTAGCAGGCTCCTGCCTCCAGATCCAGCTCTGACTGTTCTGGATTCCAGGCCCCGTGTCCTTCGCCCCATGATCAGTGTGTTTTGCTGTGCGTGACCTTGCTGGGTTCCTTGTGGATGCACCAGCCACCCCACCGGCCCCACGGCACTGGGGGTTGGCTGGGGGCTCTTCCCTGCCAAGTGAAGGTGCTGCAGGTGCAGAGGCTGGGCAAGCAGGTAGGCACAAGCATCTCCTAAAGACGGGAGCCGGGAACTGCCCCCACTGCAATTCCCTCAATAATTTAATCAATTGAAAATGGCAGGATTCAGGGATTTTGGCAACAACATGCGAAGAGTTGTACAGTAAAGCTCTAGCAGCCTTTCTGATTTGTATTCCTTCCTAGCGTCAAAATGCTTCCCAGTTATCCATTTGCCTTTCTTGTTCCTACTCTACACGGATGGATTTAAAGGATTTCTCCACAATAGCCTCTAAATCTCCTTGCCAGGTGCTGCTGAATGGCAGCACAGTTTGGTGCGGCTCTGCTGTCTGGGTCCTCCCGCACTGCTTTGCAGCTGACCACAGGAGGACGGGGGCTTTGTGTGAAATACAGCTGGAGGAAGGTGTGTTTGGGAAACAAAGAGTTTGCCTTTTGAGTGAAACAAATCACCTTTGTCAGTCTGACCTTGAAGCTCAGCCACCACGCCACCAGAAATGGCAGTGCTTGCTGGATTATCATCTTTCTTTCTCTCTCCGAAGAAGCCCTTGTCTCCCAAGACTGGCAGCATCATTCCTTATTTCTGAGGCTTGGACTGCATTGGTTTGGTTGGTCGTATTGTGTTGTTTATTTGTTGCTTTTTTTAATACTTGCAAAGCCACCAAGCTCAAGCCCTACTTTCTACAAGGCTGCCTAGGTCGATCTGACAATTTGCAGCCCTGTCTTACCTTTTCTGTGGTTACTGTAATCAGAGATGAGGCTCTTGATAGAGCTCATAGGGGTGAGGATCCTCTTAGGTCTGAGCTATGGCACGAGGTCCTGTAGGACCCATGCATGCGATGCTGGTGGGCTCCAAGCTCCCGTCCTCTCCAGTACTGCAGAACCAAAGGCAAAGCAGCAGCTCTGCCTCTCTTTACTGATGCAGCTCACGGCTTCATTTCCACTCTCATATTTCAAGTGGAAAATTTGGTGAAAACAGAAAATTAGCAGGACATTCTTAGTAGAGCAGCAACAAGCGGTACAATCTATTAGCAACAGCTTTTTTTTTTGTGCATGCACAGTTATTGCTCGGCATGTGTTTACAGCAGAGCCGCTAAAGGATAGAGCCGTCACTGAGATCTGAGAGACTGTGAATCTTCCTTCTGCTGGCAGGTTCGTGGTCGCAGCCCGTCGCAGCACCCCATCACTCCATGTCTCCCTGAAGGAGAAGGCTGTGCTGGAGCCTGTTTCCTCCCGTGAGACACAAATGCAATTTGCTGATTTTTCTGAAAATGGTGTTGAAACAATATTAATCCCTGGCTCCACATGAAAGATCAAAAGAGCCAGAGAGGCAGTGTCAGGCACAGAATGGAAATCATGCTCTACAGAAAGAAGAGAGAGAACTGGAAACTTCCTGGAGGAAATACCCATGTATTTAAACCAAACCCAGTGGCAGCCAGCGTTGCCTTTGCTGGACCCAAACCATTGAACAGAAACAAAGACAGAATGCCAAAAAGGGCTTCTGTATTTCAATCCCGTGTCCGGAGAAGGCTCTTTCTGAGCCATTTCTAAGACAACGCTGCAGTCAACCCTTTGCCTTTTATTGCCGCAGTCTGTTCCACTTCTCATCAAATACAGCCCTGGATCTTTTTCTGCCGAGCTGCTGCCCAGCCCATTGCAGCCCATCTGGTGTTTGTATGAGTGACTTGCCGTTGAGCAGCAAGCTGGTCCTCCCTGAATTTCATCAGCTTTATAGGATATCTTAGGCCCTTTCTCCAATTTCCCATCACTGGGTCTCAAGTCTGGTCTGAATTTGGTTTTGCATCCACCAAAGCGCTGGTGGCCCTTCGTGGGGTGAGCCTTGTGCAGATCTAATAAACATCATCCCTCTTCCATCATCCAGGAGGTTAACTGAAATATTGAATTGTACCAGATCAAGAGAGAACCCTATTAGATGCATCCCTCCTTTCTGACAGGGAAACATTGATAACCCCTCTCTAGGTACAGCCAAACTGCAACACAGAGGTTTCCCAGCCTCCTGATGAGAATGTCATGGGCGACAGCTTGAAAATCCTTCCCAAAGTAAAGATAGATGACATCTCCCACATCTTCCCCCAGCACCAGCCCTGCCACCCTGTCATGGAAGGAAATTGGATTGGTACGACCCAATTTGGTCTTTACAAATTCATGTTGGCTGTTATTCATTGTTCTGTGTTCTTCCAGGTGGTCACGAAGGCTTTGTTTGCTCTCATTATGCTTCTGGAAATTAGAGGTAAGCTCATTCTCCTCCCCCTCTTTCCAATAGGCAGGTGTTGCCTCTGCCCTTTTCCACAGTTTTGCATCATCATCTTTTCAAATATCACTGTGTTGGCTCCAAAATCACATCCGCTGGTTCTCGGTGCACCCAGGGATGGAGCTGGTGTGGTGCAACCGACTCAAAAACGCCTACCTTAGCTAAGTACGCTCGAAACTGGTGTCCCTTCTGAGCCTGATATCTTACTCCTCAGTGTTAATCATGTCAGACACCAACTCACAGCTGATCTGTTTAGTAAAGACTAAACTGAAAGAGGCTTTAGCCTTCTCAGCATTGTCTGTCGATAGCTTTCCCCTTTCAGCCGTTCTGACATTTTCAAATGGGACTTTTTTTTTTTTTTGCAATTCAAAGTGATTTTTTTCTACTGTTTTAAAATGTAAATCAATTTCTTCTAAAAAATAGAAGCATTTTAAAAACAAGGCTGCAAAGGTTGAAAAATAATGCTTTCAAATATCTCAAGCAAAATGTTTCTTGCTACCTGCGATCCGTTCTCTTTGGAATAACTATAAATGGTTGAGCCAGAAATCGGGGATTTTGTCCCATTTAAGAAAGGGAAAAGATCCAAACTCCGAATTCCTCATAATGTTGTTTCTCAGTAGTCGGAAACTCCATACTCACCCTGCCATGCGCCAGCTCAACCAGAGCATTCAGTGCCGCTGCAGCTATTTCCCTGTAAGATTTCTCTGGGCTGGAAAACTCTGGATTCTCACAGAACTCCATCTGTATCAACAGCAATCGTGCTGCCAGCCTGAATCCACAACAGAGAGAATTGGATGGGTATCGAGCAGAAATGTGTCTTGTCCCACGCACAGCATCTGAAAGCTAGTTTTAAATGCAAATAGGATGGAGAAGACTATGGAAATTCAATAGCAAATGTTCTTTAAGTTTCTTTCTGTACGGCACGGATCGTTAGGCAGAGCTCTCACTGCCCAGAGACCTCTTGACATGAAGCAGAAATATGAGATCAGATCTTTCAGCCTCACTCAAGTCGAAGTCAGCACCATCATGTGCGATGCTGCTTGAACTTACTCACCTGTGTCGGCTCCATCTTAGGAAATGATGGTATTTCTTATCTGCTCATCCCATCAACAGATCATTCCAAGCACCAGCTGCTCTTGTTAAAACCTTCTCCTGACTTCCAGCATGAATTGATTTGTGGCCTCGCTCCTCTTATGCAAACATTGTCCTTTAACTGAAGTAGCTCTTCTTTCCTTGTGCCTGGGTGATGAATTGAGCGAGAGCATGTTTGCCATTTCAGCTGTCTCCCACAACAGCTGCTGCTTCAAGCGAGAGGATGGCAGTTATCTATATAAACAGCTTTCTCTAAAAAGTGATTGTTTCCAAAAAGCAATGATCAACTTTCTAAAATCAACGCTTAAATGCTTTTAGTGAATTGGAGATTTTCACTGGAGAGCTAAGTCAGGAGGTTTGGTGCAAAGAAAACAATACCTTTCTTCCGGAAGTCAAAGTTTCCATTTTTTTTTTCTCCCTTGAGTTCTGGCTGAAAAACTATCTGAAATAGGTAAAATAGAATTGTTTCATTGTTTCAGGAGGTATCTCCAGGCTGTGCCCTCTAGCTGAGGTATAAAACTCTGACTGAGGGTCTCAGGGTCAATTCCTGCATCTACCACAGGGTTTGGTGGATGACTTGGAGTGAGTCCTTTGCCCTCTGCCTTCATTTCCCCATCTGTAAAGCAGGAAAAGGGAATTCACCCGGTTCAGGAGAAAGGGTCTAAAAGAGGCTGCAAGGTTCTTTGAAGAGCTGTTAGAAAGCCAAAGAGGTGGAAACAACAGCCACGAGGAATCCTGTGCAGAGAAAGGGACAAAAATGGAGTAGAAGAGCCTCGGTGCTGTTCAGGGCAGGAGATGGGAAGGTGCGCGGACTGTTGAATAGGGAACCTGTGTGTCTTGTCCCATAACTGCCACTGTTGTACCAGACTCAGATTTCACTGCGGTGGGTGTTAGGGCCGGTGAACGTGAAGCTTTGCACTGGCAAACACAGCCGTGGGAACTGAACAAGTTTTTGGGCACAGCTCTGCTTTACTTATGGGAAGGGCACAGTGCCGTTTCGGAGATAGCTGTAGCCCCGCTGCTGCGTCGTGCTGATATATGAGAGAAGAGGAAGAGCAGGGGAAGGATGCGCTTTGCCTCACCCACTGCGCTGCGGCCATTTCCCAAGAGCACCGAGAGAGCACAGTCTGTGGTGGAGGGTACTTAAATCGGTAATTAAAGCTGTTACCCTCTGGATGACACTAGTACAGCCTCTTCTGAGCCTGCATGGAGGCGAGGAGGGTGGAAGAGATGGATCATCATCTTGTTTTTCGGTCTTGCGCCTTTCCCTTGCCTTTTTCCCTCATCCATGCTGCCTGGGAATTCGCTCCTTTATCCTTACACACATCTCATTAAACTCACATGGTTTAAAATTAATATAGTATTGATTGGAAGGGTTTGGAGGGATTGCGGGTCATTTGCATTCTCACGTCCCTCTTCATTTCTTCCAAGCCCGTCTGGGTGAAGTTTGGCGGCTGGAGTGAAGAAGGTCTGGTTGCTATAGCTACCAGCTCTGCCTTCCTCCTGGCAAGGTGGAGGAGACCGCAGGACTTCAGAGCAAAGCCCTTTTGCGCAAACTTCTGCCTTTGGAAGTCATCCAGGGGCCCTGCACACACCTGTGGGTCACCCTTTTCCTCTGCCCTCCCCTGCAATGGCAGCGCAGTGCTGGGGAGGAGGATCCAATTCCCACTCCCCGTGGGCAAGGAGGACTGGGCTGGAAAGCTGAGGATGAGCAGTGTCTCCGAATAAATCCTGCCTGTCCTATCTTGGACTGGGCACTTAATTCAGAGGCCACTTATGTACTGCTGGAGGATGTATGGACCACGCTGAAGGACACGGGGGATAGTTTGCGATATCCAGAGCCCTTCAGGACTCTGCAGGGTGCTGCAGGCTCCTTCCCAGGGCTGGTGGGTCCGACCCCGCTCTCTGCGGTGGCCGGGGATGCAGAGGAGTCGTGCAACATCTCAGATGGTATTGCACACCTAAACGTGGGAGGCCGATCCCTTTTTTTTGTCTTTTCCCGGTGCATCCTTGTATCTGTAGAAAGAACTGAGCACGGCACTAACCCCCCAGTACCCTTAAATGTGGGGTTTCATCCCCATTTGCGCTGTGAGGGTACGGGGCTTGTGGGGAGGCATAGACTGAGTAGGTCTTGTATGACACGGACTCCCTTTGTTTGCAGGTTACTCTGGATTGTCTGTAATTATGTCTAGGGATGCATGCCATGATAATTGTTGATTATTTGCAGCTCCTGTGGGACTGCTTCATTGTGAAAGACAGGCAAAGAGACTGCACGTAGCATAGACAAGAAATACAGATCAGCAGCATTATTTCTGGAACAGGCACAAGAACTGAATAAATACGTGAATAAATTAAATAAATAAAAGGTGTGGGGGAGTGAGTGAGATGGCCTTGCTGCGTCAAGATAACTGTACCTTGTCCCCCTGCTCTGCAAACTCTGTTGAGCAGATTTATTAGTTTTAATTAACAGGAAGAGGGGGAAAAAAGGAGCTGGGAATACATCCAAATTCCACCTCACAAAATCACTGCTCCTTCCTCAAGATTGAGAGAGAAAGAGGATGAATGACCAGAATAATAATCAGAAAAGCGATCTGGGTGCCAAGAAAGCCATTTCTCTGCCCAGCCTTTGTGCTGGCTGCTGGGATGGGGAGGAACTTGTTCAAAGCTGAATGGAAAGTCCCAGCAAGGTCAGAGTTTAGGGCCGGAGCTTGCACAAAGTTTGGAGTGAGGTGCATTGAACCTCCTATCGAAACTTCTTTACTGGAAAACTGGAGCTGGGTTTGAGCTTCCAGTAGTGTGTAAAGTACTATTTTTCACAGAAAATGTAATTTTTTCTTTTATAAGTCTCCTCCCCGAGGATGAGAGGCGTGAGGTCAGCCAGTGGCTGATGTGCCCTTGGTGGCAGGGCAGCGTCCCCGGGCAGCTACGCCGTGCACACACCCCCTCCTCTGGACCAGGCTCCCTCCACAGCCACCAGCACTCAGGGCATCACAGCAACATAGTGACCTTCTGCGGCGTTTCAGATCTCCCGTGTTTCCCATTTCATCCTCCAGCCCTGGCTTGCAGGCAAACCCAGGAGCTTGGGGAGGACTGGGAGGCTGTTGTGGAGGTGCAGCCTGGCTGTGGGCTCGGTATTGCTGCTGGAGGATGAAATGGAGGAGGCCAGTTCTCCCAGGACTGACCGGTGAGGTGGCAGGTACCTGCGTGGAGGATCTGGGTGTACAACATCCCACTCTGCTGCAGAGATTAGCATTGCTGGTGTCCCCTCTGCATCCTGGTGACACCATGGCCAGCCCTTATCACAGAGATGTGTCCCCGTGAGCACTGGGGGGATGTGATCTTCACTCCCAAGCAATATCAGCCCTGCTATCCAAGGGGATGCTGATAGGAAGGCGTTTAACTGGGCTGTTGCTTAGTCCCAGTAGCAAGCTGTAAAAATAATAAAAAGCCAACTCTTAGTACAAAAGGCACTGACACTTCAAGCCATCTGGAAGAAAACAGTACTTCCTTTTATTAATATTTTTTCCTGTTAGCATCAAGTCAACGTTTCCTGCCAAGGATTTGATGAGGGTGAAATATGTTTTCTCCCTGGCAAAATGGTCTGTAAGGGAGTCCCAGTCTGTAAGCGTCTCCTCCCTCCTACACGGTGCTGAACCCTGAGCAACTGCTCGCTCCAGGACCAGCAAAAGTGCAGCCTTGTTAGCCCAGCATGTGTATCAGCTCGGAAGCCTTGATGAGTACCAAGAGCTAAGCTGCCCCTGAGCTTGTCCTGCAGAGAGTATTGTTTCCTGGTGTGGTAGGTCCTGATCCAGGGAAATTGCCTCATGCCTGATGTAGAAATTACCTTTACAGGCTCTGCACCATCAGCGGGGCTGAACCTCTTCATATGGCTCCATGAAAGTCCTGAGATCTGCAGAGAGCTGGAAGTAGCCACAAAGCATAGACTGGGAAGGAAGATGGGCTTTGCTTCTGCTCCCACTTTGAAGCTGTTCCCTTTCAAGTATTTTTTTCAGCCCGTTAGGATCCATCTCAGAAGAAGAACTGGAAAGAATGGACTTGGATCTGGCTACCGAAATCACTAGGGTTCAGAGGTACTTGGACCACAGATCATGTTTCGGTCTCATCTCTGCCCTTGACAGATGTTCATTAAAGGAGTTTCACAAGAAAACACAGCATCACTCTCCAGGAAACAGCAGCTACAACATTTTATCTTTGACTTTCGCAGCTTCCAACAAGTCCCTTGGGGAAGAGCACAAGTGAGTTTTATTAAAAATAAAAAACCCTCGTGGAGAGGACTAACGCTTTGTCTTAGGGATTTAACAGGAGCTGCTAGAGACAGCAAAGACACTTCAGAAAGGCTCTTGGGGCAGAGCAGAACATAAATAAATGGTCCTAATAAAGGCTGGAGCGACCAGCACTGTGATGAATGCACAGGGGCTCTAAGGCCACAGCCAGGTCTGATCCATCTTCTGTCCAAAACTCTGGAAACAGTAAGAGTTCCAGGGGTAAACACAGCGTGACGTAACATCACTGTGAAACTCCCCACGGTCCCACAAGGAAAAGCTCCAACTGAAAACTTAGCACAGAGCCACATTTTGGCCCTGGAATGAAGATCGTCTCATTTCATTGAGAGTTCAAGTCTGGTCTGGCAGAGGATGCACATGGTGAGCTCCTGGGGCAAACACTGTCCCAGGCATGATTCCGTGGACGCAACAGGCAGAGCACTTCAGATGAAGCAAGAGAAATGTGTTGTTCCTGCTCAAAGTATGTCTGAGCTCCACTGGCTGGCTTGCAGGCCAGGAAGGTGCGGAGTCCAACCGATGGCCGCTTGCCACCTGGGAGATGCTAAGAGCTTTCGTCCACCTGGGATTCTTTTGTGCCTAATAAGAGCCACACCCCTAATACCTTCCACCTTTTCTTCGGTTAGAAAACCAAATGTAATCGAATCTGGACTCCAATTTTTGAGAAGTTTGTCACAACTCAATTATCTCCGAGATCTCATCCCATCTGTGCTTCAAATCCGCCCAGGTATGCCAGAGTCTGGTCATGGAAAGGTGATGAATAGACACAGAGAAAGTGTGATTTTACAGCCTCATTTCTCCAGGGAAGCAGTCCAACAAGGGCTACTGGAAAAGGTCAGATCTCGGGTCTGATGGCATATGTTCAGGTTACTTCATCAGAGGCCTGTTTGAAACATTTCTGTGGACGTTGCTGGCAGAAAATTGTTCTTTTTTTTAAAACTAAACTATGTTGGGTTTTTTTCCACTTGAGAAATCTTGACACTATGTCAAAAAAAAAAAAAACAAAAAACAACCAAAAAACACAACCAAAAATAGAGGCTAGCAACAAATGTTGAACAAATAGAGACATTTTCACTTTGGAACCAAAAATCAAAATAGATCTGTTGAAAACAGAAATATTTTCGTACTAACAGTGCTGCTTACAACTTACGCTCACACTGATTGCTAATTACATGGATGGTCCACTGGCAAAATGCTTATCACGTAGCTTTGGACCCAACCTCAAACAAGTGCTAAACTACGTCGCTGGCTTTGGGCTCCCTCCACCCATGGCATCCAGGTTTGCTCCATTGCTGCACAAGATGGTTGCTATTGTGTTCAGGAACACGGCTGACCTTTTGGGACACCAAACTTACTATAAGGTCTCCCCAGAGCCTTCTCTTCTCCAGGCTGAACAACCCCAACTCTCTCAGCCTGTCCTCGTACAGGAGGTGCTCCAGCCCTCGGATCATCTCTGTGGCCTCCTCTGGGCTCGCTCCAACAGCTCCATGTCCTTCCTGTGCAGAAGACTCCAGAACTGGACACAGGGCTCCCTGTGGGGGTCTCTGAAGAGTGAAGCAGAGGGGCAGAATCCTCTCCCTCGCCCTGCTTTGGATGCAGCCCAGGACATGGTTGGTTTCTGGGCTGCAAAACACACATTGCCGGCTCATGTGGAGCTTCTCCTCCTCTGGCACCTCAAGGCCTTCTACTTTGGGCTGCTCCAAATCTCCACCCACTGGGTTTGTGCTTAGGGTTGCCCCAACCCAGGGGCAGGACCTGGCACTTGGCCTTGTTGGACCTCATGAGGGTCACATCATTCAGGCCCGCCTGTCCGGGTCCCTGTGGGTGTTTATATTGCTCCTCTCTGTTGAATGGCTCTGAAAGTCGTGGTGGCCCTACGGCTGCTCGATGACCGGAGGGGGTGCACACGCTTATGTGTGTTACCGTACCTGTCACAGTATGTACTGGTTTGGGTGGAGCAGGACTCCTGCTTCTGGGTTCAGGGTTGGCCCAAGCTGGCAAGTTCAGTGCCATGAGGTTCTTCCCCTCGATTTTCTCCTTGTTGCATTTTGGCAGATGGGCTTCTGGGAGGAGCAGGCGAGGGATGGAAATGACTGCTTCACTGAGAGCGCTGGGGCAGCAGGATCTCACTTCTTCTGGTGCCTCCTGCACCCAGAGCACGAAGTCAGCCAGAGAGAGATGGATTGTTTACACATAAACATCTTGGCTCCAAGCCGCCTCCACGAGAGGAAGGGGGAAAACCATCAAACCTTGAAGAACATGAGAAATTAATAGGGTTTGGGACTATTACATTTTCCAGGCCTTTCTTGGTTGTGGCTTTTAGTCCTCAATCACATTTCAATTGGATGGATTAATTTTAAAAAATACTTCGACTGATGTGGGCGCGTGCTCTGTTCCTGTCCATGGGCTCCATTCCTGTCCGTAGGCTCTGTTCCTATTCATGGGCTCCGTTCCTGTCCATAGGCTCGGTTCCTATTCATGGGCTCCGTTCCTGTCCGTAGGCTCTGTTCCTGTCCATGGGCTCCATTCCTGTCCGTAGGCTCTGTTCCTCTCCATGGGCTCCATTCCTGTCCGTAGGCTCTGTTCCTGTTCATGGGCTCCGTTCCTGTCCGTAGGCTCTGTTCCTGTCCATGGGCTCCATTCCTGTCCGTAGGCTCTGTTCCTGTTCATGGGCTCCGTTCCTGTCCGTAGGCTCTGTTCCTGTCCATGGGCTCCATTCCTGTCCGTAGGCTCTGTTCCTGTCCATGGGCTCCGTTCCTGTCCGTAGGCTCTGTTCCTGTTCATGGGCTCCGTTCCTGTCCGTAGGCTCTGTTCCTGTTCATGGGCTCCGTTCCTGTCCATAGGCTCTGTTCCTGTTCATGGGCTCCGTTCCTGTCCGTAGGCTCTGTTCCTGTTCATGGGCTCCGTTCCTGTCCATAGGCTCTGTTCCTGTCCACGTGCTCCGTTCCTGTCCGAGGGTTCTGTTCCCATCCATGCACTCCCATTCTTGTCCACGCACTTCATTCCTGTCCATGGGCTCTGTTCCTGTCCATGGGCTCTGTTCCTGTCCACACGCTCTGTTCCTGTCCATGGGCTCCATTGTGGTTCATGGGCTCCATTCCCATCCATGCACTCTATTCCTGTCCGTGGGCTCCGTTCCTACCCGTGGTCTCTGTCACTGCCTGTGGGAGCAGAGCCAGGCGTGGGTTGGCGGTGGGGCGCTCGGGCAGTGGCCAGGCTGACACCCACCGCTCACGGTGCCGCTTTCCCCAGTGCCGCCCCCGGTTCTGTGTTGTTCTTGAGTGGGGATATGTCCTGAGTTGCATCAGCGCTGCTGCAGCCACTTCTGCGCGGTGCGTGCTCAGCGCCGCTGCTGCGTGCCCGTGCCTGCTGCTCCCAGCGCTTCCCTCCAGCCGCCTCCTTTTGCCTGAGCCCAGTTGCCCTGGCAGCTTCTGATGGCCCCGGGTTAAGGAGAGCACTTTATTGTGCCTAACGAGGCGCTTTGCCCATCCAGCTAGAGAGCAGCCGGCTCAACCATGGATTGTCTTTCGCTTTTTATTGCCCAGCGGGAGGAGCACGGGAAAGGTCTTTATGTGATTTTAGAGAAAGACAAAATGCCTTAATAGCAGCCGGTGCTGCCTCTCTGGGGCCCAGGGGACCCTGCAGCAGCCCATAACAATCATCGTAAATAAAAGGGGACGTATCTAGTGTGCAGCGTGGGCCGTTAAAACAAGCCCTAGGGTGGAAGGGATGTCTTAAAAACAAGCTTTAGAGGATGTTTCTCTCCGTTTCTCTCCTCATTGCCCCTCTAATTCTCCTTCCCCGCATGGTAGAGCAGTGGAATGCTGGCACAGCTCCTCTCTCTCCCAGCCTCGATTAGCCTGACAAGCACGTATGTATATAAAACTTAATCTTTACTTTTCTGCTCATGTGGCCTTTGGGAGGGGACTCCCATGTACTTAGACTTGTGCCTGTCTTTCTGGCCTAGTAAAGCCAAGTAAAGTGTCTACTTGGGCTCTCTGTCCTCCTCCACTGAAAACAACCCAACGTTGTATCCTCCGGCAGGTTTACCACGAATCCTCCTGTAGGGTGATTCTCCCAAGTGCACTTTTCTGAGTGTCCTGGGACTCTGTGGGCATCCCTGCCTCGGGCAGGACCAGAAGCCCAATTCCTAACCCTGTGGTGTGAGACAAAAAGTAGAAATGGTCAACCTGCACAAGAAAGACAAGGAAAGATGAATGGGGAGGGATGCAGGTTTCACTTACAGGGAGGATGCAGGTCCTTCTGCGGCAGTGATGTTCCAGGCAGCCACATCATTCCCAGGCTCCCCATGCTGAGCAAGCAAGCAGTGTTTAAGTTGGAAATGCGTTTTTGCATAAGAGTGTTTAGTAACCCTGGGAGAAATGCTGGACTGGGAACGGTGGGGCATCGGAGCAGAGCTTCTTGGGAGAGCAGCCCCTACCCAAGCCCACGGGGAGCAAGGGATTGTGTCCTTAAAAATATGCTTCCAGGAGAGAGGAGGGCTGAGCCAGGCTTTCAAGGGCGCATGGGGAGGGTGGGATGAGTCTGGCATGGGCTGAAACAACCTTCTTTAACGGCTCAGAGCATGTTAGGGATGTGGGAGGCCTCAGGAGGTAGGGGCTTTTCAGCGTAGAAGATGCACAAAATCATTTTCCTTTTTTATAATACATGATTGTCTCTCTCAGGGTGCTTTTCATGGATTTGCAAGCAACAGATTGGCAGCTAAAACTAGTTTTCTCTCTTTCCTTTCATTTCTTTTCCCTCTGCAAGTGTTTGGCAGAAAGAAGAACCGGCAATAAAAAAAAAAAAAAATGTTGATTAAAAGCCCTGAGCCCTAGCTGCGAAAATGTTTTGAAGCAACTGTAACTACCTTTATTTTCTTCATGATTCTTTCATCCCATTGCATTCATACCCTTCACAGTTTCTGCACATGGATGTCTATAACTCTGCTGTTGAGCTATCATCGGTTGGAGCAGCGTCGTTCTGCACGTGCAGGGAACCGCTGCACCGGGCTCTCCTTCAGCCCTCCAAGACTGTTAATGGCTGCAGGAGCTCTTCTAGAGTGGCTGAGAAGAGCTCACGAGGGCTTTGCCACACAGGGAAGCGGTCTGGGGCACCCCTCCATCCCCTCACCTCCCAGCTGGCTGGGGTCAAGGTGTCCCTGCCTCTGTTGGCGGGGCTGATGTGAAGCCGGTGAGGGCTGTGAAGGTGAAGGCAGCTTTGGGCAGGGCTGACCATGTGCCCAGACACCGTGGTGTCGTTCTCCGTCCTGCACCCTGCAGCCCCCTCACTGTACAGGGTGCGTGCTCTGTCCCAGGCTCCCCCTCTATTACCCTATGTGTTAAGCTTTCTTTTCTCTCCTGAACCTAACAGGACACCACCTTGTCCAGAACTTCATAGAACTACTCGTGTTATCGTAATCGGGATTGTTTGTGTTCCCATAACCCCTACGGGGCTGTGGTTTGGAAAAGGGAGCCCAGCCTTGGTTGTCACTGCTCAGCCAACACACAGTAACTCCTCTCCAAGACGTTGCAGTGTGAGGGTAAACCGTGACCCAACCCTGGTGCTCAGCTCGTGAAGGGCTGTTGTGGGTAACTGCACAACTGCAGAGTGCAGGCAAGAGGCCTCATGTGCTTGTTCCCCATTGATGTCCCATCCACAACACAGACTGTGTGTGGGGACAAACACATCTCCCATGGGACACGGCTGCTTCCACGCTGTAGGACAAGAGTTCATCAAGCAATTAACATCCTTCGCAATAAAAGCACTTTACTTCCTCCCGCTGCCTCCCCTATTAAGTCTCTCCCTCCCCGCGCAAGGAACATTTTGACTTTGGAAGCGTGGTCTCTTTGGGAGAGCTTTAGTGAAGTCTGGAGGCTGCGGCAGAGCTGAGTCCCCCCCTGACCACCTGCCCAGCTTGCTGGAGACAAAGCTGCAACATCCTGCTCTTGGGGGTTGTATCCTGACCATAGCCAGTAAACGTGCCTCCAAATAACGCACCAGGTATTGCATTTAATGTCCATACTGTTCTCTGAGCTATGCGGAGGGTGTGTGAGGAAAGACACACCAGGCAGAAGGGGGCTGTCAGCCTTCGCAGAGTAAATGAGGGGCTTTTCCGCTGCACCCAAACAGCCCTGGAAAGATAGAGAGAGCAGGAACCGGGTCCCAGCTCACTCCTCAAGCCAGGTGGAATGGCTCATGTTTACCTGCGTCAAGAAATGGAAGGACAGAAGGATGGAAGGGAAGGGAGATGGGAAGGAACAGGGAAGGAAGCATTTGAATGGGATGTGGATTCAGGAGGGAACCTGCAGGCACTTCTGGACATGCAGGAGCTGAAGGGATGGAGCTGGCAGGGGTGGTGGAGCAGGGTTTCTCCTATGCTTGCCTTTATTAGCTCCCCAGGATTTAGAATTCCTGTGCTCCCCTCCTCCTCCTCTTCCTCCTCCTTCACATGATTAATCTTTGCCTCACCTTTTGCTTGGTAAGAGCATAACTATAAAGGCAATCATATGGTTTATGGGCTGTGTAGATTCGCTGCCGTCAGCTAAATCAATAAGTCACTTAGGGCATCAATGGCCCTTTTCCCCCTCCTGTTGCCCTTGCGTCATCCATTGGTGGAATGAGTTGCGTGTTCTCAGCTGCCATCAGCTTGATCCTCTCTGCCACCAAATTCAGGCCCCCAGCACCTTGTGAGTTCCTCGGAGGAAGGTGACAGCCCGAAGAGGTGGGGAGTGGACTTGAGCAGTTGGTGGGTGATTGTGCACCAGCCCTGCTCAGCTGCCGAACTCTGTCCTGGCTTAGCCTGGGGGTAACCCACATTAAAAATTCCTCCTGGGAGGCACTGTGATCCAGACCAGCCCAAGCTGAGCATCTCCCGCAGCCACTAGCGCAGGCTTTGCACCCTCGTGCGTGCCCCACAGCATGCCCCAGGGTGTGAAGCGCATGCCTGTGTCCCACTGCAGCCCAGCCTCACATCAGACACCTGCAGCTGAACACAAACCCCTCCAACAGTGATTTGTGTTTGCAGCCTAAGGGTCCTCAGGAGGCTGGGAAGCCCTGGGCCATGTGCTGCAGATGTGCTCAGGGCTGTGTGTGCTACCAGGGCGACGCAGACACAGCCGGGAGCGGTGGCTCACCGAGAGGAGCAGTGATTTTAAAATCAGTGAATGTGATACAGGAGCAAAATACAGCGGGAAGAGGTGTGGAAACCACGCTGTTGTCATCCTATAGCCCAGGGAAGGGCAGCCCAAGATTTCCCTGCCCACTGCCCAGAAGTCTGCAAAGCCACAGACGGGTGTGTGCGCCCAGGCTTTGGGACCTTTTTCCTTTTATTTTTCCCCCACTCTTGGTCAAAACTTCCATCCCCAGACAAGATTAATTAATAAAACACGGTAACAGCTCCTTTGGCTGCTGTTGAACCTTAAAAGCAACACCTGGGGGGGGCAGCACCAGCATCCCTGGCAGCTTGGTTATATTGTCTCTGTCATAAATGATTACAGTCCCATGTGTCAAGGTAGTGGGGTGGTGAGTGCAAGGAAGGGGAGATGTCTGGGTTCAATTCTACCTGGTTTCAGTAACACAAAGTGCACAGAAACCTTTCTGTGCCCTTGCTGAGCCTTGCAGAGCCCTGGCCCATCACCATGCTCCTGCCCGTGTAATTCAGTGACATGCGACAGCCACCATCTGGGAAACAGGATGGGAGCAACCCCGGGACCTCCGGCGCTGAGCAGAACAAGCTGCTCCCGGCGAGCCTGGAGACCCGGAGCTGTCACAGGGCGGCTGCGATGGATATTCATGGCACTGGCACTTGCATACAAGCTGGCTTTTCCATCTCCTGCAACATCCGGTTGTTTCCAATGCTGAAATAAGCTTCACAGTGATTTTCAGTCTTGGAGCATTACAAAAGCCTCCCCTTTGAACTGCAAACAGCCTGACTACCTGCATTGATTCACACTGTACGCTGCAATCGTGCATGGATACCCCAGCTTTGGCTGGGGAAGGGCCTTTTTCTAATACCTGAAATTCATCTCGGTTTGCAATAGCCAGCCTTGCCTTCACATCAGCACTGCCACGCTCATCTGGCTTTGCTTCTTTTGGGGCAAGATTTCTTGGGATGCAACATGTTATGAGGAAGCAGGGTAAGTCCAACCATTCTCCTACTGTGCTCCACCTGATGCAGAGCAAACCAGCCAAGAGCAGTCCTTTTGGGAGTATTTATGGCTATTTCGCATCATCAGAGTGGCCAGGGACCAGTAATGAATCTGATCCCTTAGCAATCTCATCCAGAGATGCAGCTTCTTGTCCAAAGCTTTCTGTGTTAAAATTTCAGATTTTCTATTGCAATGCAACTCTTCTTTTTTTTTCTTTTTTTCCTGGGGTAAGTCTGGAATTCCTAATGAGGAAATCACACTGATGCTTGTGCTCAGAATTCCCTGAGCAGTTGCTTTGCTCCCAGCCTTGGGTGCACGGCTGAGGCCCCCAGCACTGGATTAGCCACATGTCCTGCAGGTTAGAGGGGATTTACAGGGAGGTACCAGGCTTACTTTGGGATACAGAGTCTTCCTGGCTTTCTCAGGAGCCATGAAAATCATCCACACCACCAAACCTCCGTGGGTCCTAGCACCCCAGCACAGGACCTGCATATTTAAGCCTGCTTTTAATCTCCCAGCCCAAATATCTCCACCTTCAGCAAGGAGGAACACAGAGGTTTTTCAGCTGCTCTTTGCAGGCTGAAAGAGTCAGTGAGGTCAGTGGAGGAGCACGGGGAAGAGCACTTGGCAGCAGCCACTGAAAAGGGCAGAGTCTGGCCACAATAAAGTAGACATGAGGAGTGAGGATGCTCCAAATCCTAAAAAAGTTAAAATAGCGTTTATTTTAGGATTTTTGCCTGGAGATGCCTCTCTCTCCCCACTGGTTGAGAGCCAGTGCTGAATAGCAGTTTTACTGGCAAGGTTCGGCTTTGTGCATCCTTGGAGTTGTGTTTCAGGAACGATGCTGGGCTATTTTGGGATGAGGGCAGTGCAGGGCAGTGGCTTGGAAAGGGAGTGGAGACGGGGCATTGCAGAGCACCCTGGGCACAGAAACTTCCCCCTACGGAATTGGCTCCAATGAGCTCATTCGTGAAGCAGCTTTTGCTTGGCAGAAGTGTTTGGAGGATGGCTGCAAATTAAAAACAAACAGAAGAGAGCCAAGAATCATTTATTTAGAGAACATTTTGCAGGTTTTGTTTAGGGTCTGGTTTCAGCCTGGCACTTGTTGATTGTATTTGCACTAGAAATAAGATAAATGTGACACCTGCTCCATTTAATCTTTCTCTCTCTTTTCCTTCCCCCCATCCTTTTAAGAATTCACCAAAAGAGACTGAGAAAGAGCGAGAGATGTTAGGTCGTGTGCCTGATTAATGATTCTCTGGGGGGGAAGAAATCATTTAACCACAATATAGAGCTCTTTTGATTGAAAAGAACTTTAAATTCCATGTTTAAGCCAGGAGCAAAAACAGGAATAACAAACTAAGGAAAGCTCATGTCCACCGAGTTTATACCACTGGCCCGAGGGCCTTTGTATTACTATGAAAACAAGCAATCAAATGAATAAATCTGCAAACGGGCTTCCAGATACAAAAGTAAACAGGGAGATATGATGGAGAGCTGCTAATGAAGGGAAGATTCAGGGAGTGAAAGAAGCCGGAGGTTAGATTTAGTACTGGCACGTGTCGAGGTTTGACGTGGGGATATCTTGGTCTCTGTTGTGTTGTGCTTCTTTCAAGCGCGCTGCTGGCTCAGGCTTGCTCCCAAATCATGGGAACCCCCCCTCCCTGTCAGCGGTGCGGGGGGCATCCTGCACGCCTTGGGGCTGCTGGTCCCACCGACACCCCTCCTCTGTGGGGCAGGAGCGTGCAATGCCAGCCAGGAGCCGTTTGGCCGTGGAGATGGGCCACGGGGCTCGGGGGACACGGGCTGGGAAGAGAGGCTGACCCTGAGCGAAGAGCCCAGCGCAGGACCAAGCCCTGCCCTGCTGGCCAGGGACAATTCTGAAATGAGTAATGCAAAACTTTAGATTGTTTCCCCCCATCTTTTCCCATGCCCAGAGAAACCTCCAGAGAAACAAACCAGCAATCTGCAGTTTCCTCCAAATAATCTGTAAAGAATAAGTGAAGGAAATATTGCCACAATCGCGCTAATTCCATTGAGCGCGTACTAATGAGCTATGGCCCTGCTCAGTGAATTCTCTGCTTGTTTCTCCCCACCTTCCTCCTCCTCCTCCTGATCCCCTGATGCTGAGGCGTGAAGGACTCGGAGCGTGTGTGAACGTGGGGAAAGTAAAAACAGGAAGGGAATGGGGTGTGCAGAATAAGCTGTTTGCCTTCCTCTGATTGTTGCTATTAATAAAACATTACATTAAATCAGTGCTGGAAGAATATAATTGGGATCATCCATCAAATTTCTAGAGGAGAAGGGCTCCCGTTCGTCAGCTGAATGGAGTGGCGCCACTACCCAGGCAGCGAGTGTGGCCTCACGTCCCCATGTTTTGGACCGATCCTCTCCCCATAATCAACATTGGTTTTGTCCATTTTCTGCCTTTCTTTTGTGTGGGTAAAGGCAGGAGTGGGGGCAGAAGGAGGCACAGCTGGGGACCCCACGGCTGGACTGGACACCGCTGGGATTTGAGATTTGGATTTGATGGCGGTCCCTGTCTGTGGCCGGCTCCTCCTCGCTCTGTGCAGGGATGAAGTCTTCTCCATCAATTCTGTCCGTGGAACCAGAGGGAAACACCTCTTAGATTCACACCAATAAACTCCCTTGCACTAGGGAGTGGAACAGTCGTAATTTCATCCACTTTCCAGAGCAGCTGAAATCATTCAGTGAAGGAGTTGACTCCTACAACACAAACCAGAGATTTTTCACCAGACCAGTAATTTGTGCTGGGCTAATGCACCTCCTCGCTAGTATCGTATAATGTAAAGCAGCAAATAACTCATCCGTGTGCCCCCAGCCAAGCTCAGCGATGGGAATGGACTCGATGCTGCTGGGCTGGCAGTGAGGAAACTCTCCTTACCTGCAGCCACCCCCAGCCCCCACTTGGCCCCGCGCTCCAGGGCTTGCAGAGAAAATCCTGTCAAGGGCTGCAGGGCTCCCACATCTCCCAAAGTCACACACACCCAACCAGCCCTTAATCCCATCACCGTTAAAACCCTATGCTGGCAGCATCTGACCTGCAGCATCCAGACTAAATTTCCAGGTGGTGTTTTTTTTAAGTCCCATTTCTGTGCGATTTAATAAACCCTTTAATATTTCCTCCTGGTGAGGGCATTTGGCACTTTAACTTACAGCTCTTGATGTCTTTGATAACTCAAACAGGTCAAATCCCTTCCGTCTGTCACTGCACAGCATTTTCTCTAGGTTTTTTCATATAATTCTTTCTCGAATCCTCGGTATCTTCCTTCAGACAGGCTGGACATAACAGTACCCCGGCAGCGTCAGCCAGGCAATTCATTAGAAATGTTCTATATTAAGAAAGTAAAACATCCACTGATCATTCTCCCATATTCATGTTTTATTTTTCCATTCCCTGTTATGCTAAGAACAGCAAATAAATTATGCCATATACATACATCAGACTTATAACGAGCACTAATGATTCTACAATAAAAGCAGAATGATAACTGGTAAGACAGAGATTAAGAAAAATAAGATAAATGCATGTGGTAAAATATTTTTAAAACATGTCCCTAATTTCAGAGCATCAAGGCATGATCGCAGCTAAAAATATGACGATCCATCAAAATCCTGTCACATGGAGAGTTTGGGACTCATTTTAGACAATGAAGAGCTAAAAGAAATGCTGGGTTTCTTATAGTATTAATACATAACTGAGCAATCCAGGAGGAGGATATTACATTAATGGCATAAATGGATCATAATAAAAGACCATTCTGACATGTCAATACTCTTACTCAGTTGTATTAGAGAAATCCGAAAGCAAAAAGGCTCTTTAATGAAGGCTGGCGCCCACGTCTCTGATGCAGCCTGCAGCAGTGCTGGCACGGGAAGCAGATCCAGCCGGCAGCGTGCTGGGCTGCCGGGGAACATTGCAGCTCTGCCTCAGTTTACCTCTGCCTCAGTTTACCTTTTCCTTGTCCGCCTGTCCCCGTGTGCTTGCCATGGTTTTTAGAGCTGCAACACTAGTAGGACGGGGACGCAACAAGGCAATCGCCATCCTGGCCTGGTGTCGGGGGACAATGACCTCCACCAGTGCAGCCCATGGGCTCCCTCAGCAGCACCTTGCCGGCGCCCCAAATCCAGTGCGCCTTCTGCGTATCTCACTTGAATAATTGGTCATCTGAGCAACAACGATTAATTACTGGCACTTAATTTCCTAAAAGAGCACTTAGCAACCACCATGCATCGGTATGGCTTCTGCCGGAGGCAAAAGCCAGGTGTCCCACTCAGCCCTGCTCCGGGAGCTGCGGGGCGCAGGGCAGCTCTGTGTGGCACTGCCGGGATGTGCCCACGGCAGCACCTGCACCGTGACTGCACCAGCGCAGCACCCAGGCGTTGCAGCAAAGCCCTGACACCACAAATCATTGCTCCATCGCACCGCATAGCTCCGCGTCCCACCCCAGCACCACGCTCCCACGCCAGACAGCGGGATCCGGCCGCGGAGGAAGGCAAAGGGCTCTTCTGGGCAGAGAGGGCTGAGCGTTTCTCTGCGGCTCCAGTTGCACCTTATTATTATTGCCCACTCCACAATCAGTCCGTATTGTTTCTAGAAACCCAGCATGAGCAACGCAGATGCCAGGGGAGAAAGAGAGGCTTTGTGTGCTGAGCTGGAAGGTTTTCAACAATGTATTTTTGCTTTTGTTCAATTTTGGGCAAAAAACGGCTCTTTCAAGTGATGGGAATTTTTTTTTTTTTTTTCATGAATTGGAGATTCGAAAGTTTGGGGAATAGGAGCCAAGAGGAGATGAGAAAATGTGGTGTGGAGCTGATCCTGTCGCTTCAAAGTCTGTAATCGCTTTGTGAAATGAATCCAACCCTAAACTGTGTCTTGTGTCTCCTCAGAAGAGAAAAGGACCCATTTACTTCGAGCTGAATGGGACTGAAGGGCTTTTCCCTCTTCCTTTAATTAAAAGAGATTCCCATTTAAAATAAAATAAAACCAAATAGAGATGCCAGAGGAAAATCCTATGCAAGAAAAAATAAAGGAGTGTGTTATAAAACCAGGAAGCAGATAGAAAATGTCCTTTTGGGGGAATATTTTGACAAAGAGAATGGTATTTTTCTTGTTTTCCATCCACATTTAGCAGACAGAGGGAAAAGTAAGGAGAAGAAACAAATGTTCCAGCACATTTTCTGAGGGCTGAGCATCGCACCGGGGCAGAGGTGTGCCACAGCCTCCCGGGTCCCCCCACTATATCCCTGCAGGCACCCTGGTAGGGATGAGACAGTTGAGAGATGATGCCCAGTGTTGAGACCTGACTGCCCCCAGGGACTTTTTGTCCTTTATGTCCTTAATGTCCTTTTCCCTTTCCTTTTCCAAGACCCAGCAATACTGCCCACCAGGGACTTTCTCAAAGCACTGAGAAGCTCATCTCACACTACTGCAAGCAAGGAGCATCGAGGAAGGATGGTTTCACCAACATTAGGAAGGAGACAGGAAACAAAGGTGAGGGTCATGAAAGGACTCTGAGAAATTCTCTGACCCCAAACAGCTCCCAACATTTGTAGCCATTTCCCTGGAGGACAGGAAGACCCTGCTAGAAAGCCTTTAATAACTTGGACTTGTGGCACTGTGCTGCATTTCTGAAGACAGAAGGTGTTTCTACCACAAAGTCCTCAGTCAACAATAGCTTCTTACCGCGAAGTGGTTAAAGCACCCACCCCAGCTGCCCCAGCAGCCGTGCCGAGCTCTGTAGGTGGTACCAGAAAGGACGTCCAGCTCATAAGCATCATCAGCAATGTGCAAAAGCTTCTTTTCAGCATTCACACCACATCCCTCCTCTGTTTTCCAGGAAATCTACCCGAAGCATTTCTGTATCCAAGCCCAGCCTTGTTGTCAGTGAGTTTGTTCTCCTTGACTAAAGATTAGCTCAGAGGGATCCTGCCAGTTCAAGTCACACTACGGACTAGACTCTGTCTGGGCAAAACCACCCCTTTCATAGCTAAGCGACTTCTCGCACCCAAGCAAGTTGTGACTTCCACCAGATTCACCTCCCAGCACAGATGTCATCCGTGCACTGTGTGATGTGTGTGGGTTCGAAGGGTGGTTAAGCAAATTAACTGAGAACAGGATTGTCATGAATGGGAAAGCCCCAGAATGATGAGACTACTTCTGAGTTAGGATTTTCTTCCCTCTGAAACCAAAAGATGTAGAACCAGATTCCTCCCTCTTCTTGTGCTCATCTCCAGGCATCTGCTCTGGGCCACAGTCACAGCCAGGATGTGAAGGATGATGGATTGGTGTGACCCAAATACAGCCCTTTCCATACCCTTCCCTGCCTGCACAGCTGCCTGTGCGGAGACTCCTCACCTTCCCTGCAAACTGGGGCACAGGCACAGTGGAGAAGATGTGGTTCTAGATTTTATTCTTGTTGAGCCAAGCTCTTCCCCAGATTTCACTCCCTGTTTGAGAAATGGAAACATAAATGATCTGAGCAAATTCAGGCGCATTAGTCCAGGCCCCAGAGTACACAAGGCTTTAGTACAAATCTAGAAGGAAAGAGTCATTAAAAACTAAGAACTAAATAGAAAATGACATGACATGCAGTAGAGGAGATGTCAGGCTCGTCTCATGTTAGGTGCCGGACAGAGGAAATGCTGTAGGTCTCTCTATGCTCCAGTAAGGTGTCTGATACAGTGCCTTGTGGGAAATTATTAATGAGGACAGGGATTAATGGGAGAATGGAAAGTGCATGAAGAACTTGCTAAAGAGGAGCTGACAGCTTGCTGTGCTGCGCGCGGTGGTGACTGGCTTACAGGAGATCAGTCCTGAGGACAACTGAGTAATTTGGTTCCTGACCTCAGCACAAATATTAGGAATGCATGAGTGACAGTGCGGGGAAGTTCTACCAGTGTACAGAAGAGAGGACGAATGCCTCTGATTGAATCGCTGGTGGGATTTATCTGCAATACTCTTTACTCCTCTGATCTTCTCCTGAAGGCAAATCCAGACAGGGAAGGGGCAGGAGAGGACTCTGCTCTGCTGTAGGGAGTGGAGCACCCATTTGATGAGAAGAGACACACAGAATGGCTTCTCTGGCCTGTTAAAAAGGAGGTTAAAAATACATCAGGGAAGGAGAAGAGCTCTTTAGGTTAAATCACTGTCTTTGCAGCAGAAAACTCACCAGAAACTAGGCAGTAATACATTTAAGCTCAAAATTAGGAGACATAACGAAGGCTTAGGAATCAAGGAGAAAAGCGACCTACACAGTTTTAAGACAGAGGTTGATACATTAGTGCAAGAGACGATGGTGTGACCTGATTGCCTTCAACTGCAGGCAACTGAATTGACACGGGACATCCTTTCTAAGAGATGGTTGTAGTTGAGCCCTTTGATGGTCCTTGTGCCTCCCTGGGGTAGTCTCACAGGGAATCAAGCTAGTTTGCAATTCGGTTTTGTTGCATGATGCTCCAGCGACAGCTCTCTGGCCATTTGTCCTGCTTTCCAGCCTGACCTCTTGCCACAGGGTGCCTTGTGACGATCGGCCAAGCAAGATGCACCTTCCAGTCATGTAGAAGAAAACACAGCCTCCTGGCGTGTTCCCAGCAAGAGCCCCCGGCAGGGCCTGTCCACCCCACAGCAGCCTCACGTGTACTAGGCTCAGGCGTATGAATAAAACATCTTACCAAGAACCTCAGTTTTCCACTGCCTGAGCCCTGGCAGCTGCCAGCAGCTCCCCTCTTGTACCCTCAGAAAACTCCACCAGAACCGAGTCAGAAACATTAAGCAGACCAAGGCTGCAGGACATCATTAAGGAAAAGAAACAAAACAAGGAGAGAGAGAGAGGGGGGGGAGAGAGAGAGAAAGGGAACTCATGTTTCCAACTCCAGCTTTCTCCTCCTTTTACTTGAGTTTCTATTTCTGCTGAGGAATTTATACTTGGGCTCCCACGGTCTGGCTTCTTGTTAGGAAAAACAAACTTACCATATCCCAATGCTTTCTTGGTGCTGTGCAGAACATAAGTAAGTAAAGCTTTTGATATCAGGGAAAGTTGGGGAGCTCTGCTCTGTTTGCACAGCTTTGAAGTGAGGCAAGGCTTTTGCCAAGGTGGGTGGGCAGAAGAAAATGCCGGTAGGATGCGAGAGCAGCCAAGACTCAGTGTGCAAACAGGAGCTTGGTAGGTTGGAAGTGATAAGGGGGAAAGGCATCTCAGTGTTGTGTCTTGTCCTCGTTGACACGCAGAGCTGAGGGGAGAAGGGAGAAGAGGCTGGGAGTGTAACGGGGACTTGGCCAGGAGTGGGGCATTGTCCTGGATACGGGAAAGTGCCTCTGCCCGTATCCGCCATCCCTAGAATGGAGTCGTGATCACTTGAGCTCCTTTTGAGACTCTCCTGGTGTCATTCCTGATTAGGAGTGACAGAGGCTGAAGTGAGATTCATGTACACATGGAGCGCGAGGATGCAGAAGGGTGGGCTTGTAGCAGTCTGGTTGGCATTATGGATAGAGCCAGAGACCCCAAAGCAGAAAATAAGAGAGAGAAAAGAAACAGAAGGCAAGGGTAAGTATCCTCACAGCTCCCGGCCTGACTTGTGGTCTCCCTCTTGGGTTTGGGTCCCCTTTCTCACACCATGGAGAGAAATCACAATCTAGTTTCCATTCTGCTGAGAGTGCTGCCTTTCTCCATACGAGCTCTGGGCTGCCCAGCATGCAGGACCTTGCATCAGGTTCACCCTGCACCCATCACCGGGGAGTGACGGGTCTCAGTCTGCGGCAATGGGGATCTACACACATCCTCAGCCATCACTGCCCCCAAAATGCTATGACTCACTGTGGAGGTCAGGCTGCACAGGAATGCACTGTCAACTGATCCTGTCGTTCCTGGAAAAGCCAAAATATATTAGGAAAGGTTAAAAAAAGCCATTTACGCACAGGTAAGCAGCCACAATGCAGAAGGGAACAGAGCAGAGGAGGTGGATGCCACAACTGGCATTTTGCTCAGCTTCCCGTTGTTGGATGTGGCAGCACCTCTTTATCATGTTTTCCAGCTCCTGAGTATGTCACTCAGCATTTGATACCCCTGTGTGTCTCTCCAGCACATAAACTGCTGATGAGAAGCTGGCCCAGGGCGGGAGCTGAAGCCCAGAACCAAGGTGATTTTTGTTGTTTTTTGGGTTCTGAATCACATCCTTGATGAAAAGAAAAGCTTCAGCTGCCTCCTAAGTGTGGGTTAAAGGGGGTGATGGCTTTCTGCTGGGTATTAATCCTCATGGTGATAGCACTCCTCCTTCCGCAGCTCACTTCATCACGCCGTCTGTTCAGATACCTGCTGTGGATGGGAGCTGTGGGCGCAGCTCTGGCTGCTGGAGAGGCCTCTGGAGGGAGAAACAGCCCAAGCACCCGCCCTCGTCTAGGGAAGATCTCACAGCCGGCTGCCGCAGGTGGGTCCACATGGTCTACTTTGAAGTTGCTCCACTTAGTTTGAACAACTATGTTTTCACTAGAGTTGGGATTTGAACCCATATATAATCCAGAGCTGGGGAGCTCTTCCTTGCCTCTCCTTTTTGATCCGTGTTGTTTATATCTCTGTGTATCTCCCACAGGAAAGCCTGAGGCAGGGAGGGAAGCCTGAGAGCCCATCAGCCTCCCCTCTTCCTCCACTGCACAACTTCTCTTGAGAAGCTCATGTTGCTAAACGTACTCAGCCTTTCCGAGAAGGCCCTGCTCAGGCTGAGCAGAGCCAGTTTATGGTGTACTTTTGTTTGTAGCCCAGTGGTTTCTGATTGATCACTGAAGAGCTATGCTTTTTTTCTTTGCCATTTTTTGGTTTCTCTCCAGGATGCTGCCTACTGTCTTCCTGCATTTGCTATAGCTTTTGTAACCTTGAGGTATGAGGAGATAAAACCAGTCCTCGCCCTGGTGCTGGAGCAAGGACGTGGCATGGACGGGATTGCTTGTGTCCATAGCTGTGGCTCCATGGTTAGAGGCTGCAGCCCAAGCCATGGGGACAGGCAAGAAGTGTTTGTGTGGGTGTGACTGTAAGAGAAGCACAGCCAAACCTGACCTTATGTTTGATGCAAATGGAAGCACTTGGTGATCCTGTCTTCTTCTGCTGTTTGAGGCCAGTTGTAGAGGGAGGAGAAGGAAGGCACCCGCCCGTCCTGGCCATGTGTAGGACCCCCCAGTTCACAGAAGCAAGGTTTGATTTCATCCCACTCACTGATGGGGCAGTGGCACCAGTGACACTACTGCAAAGCCGTCAAGCAGCTACAAGGCTGATCATCATCACAGTGACCATCAGGGTCACCAACATCACGTGGAGCCACCACAGATTGACCGAACAGCAAAACTAGCACTGGGACCTCTTCCAAAATGGGGCAGAACTAAGGTCTGAATAAATTTAAGCCTCACTTCATCTTTCAGATGGTTGTGCATTAGACTGGGACACTAATTGGGTGGGGAATAGCTCTTGGTGACAGGCTCCAAGGCACCCTCAGCCACCAACACCACTACAAGGGTGACCCAAGGACTACAGAGCTAATGCAGCCCCCTGCCAGGGGAGGAGCTCGTTGGCTCTACCATCTGTCAATCAGTGGGATGCTCTGCCTTCCTTGCCCTGGCTGCTGAGGGCTGGGCAGGTATAAAAGCCTGGGCACTGGCTAAGGGAGGCTTGGTGTCATTCTGTGTCCTGTCTTCTGTATGGGAAAGGTTTGCAAAGCTGTTTGGTTTGGGGGTGCGTTTATTTGCCCTTTCTTCACTGCTTTAAGGTAGCTTAGGAACAATTTTCTTTAATTGGGTTTTTCTGAGGTGGCTGCTGTGGGGTATCTGCTGCTACGGTGCTCCTGCCTGTAGGAAAAGCTGTGCCTTGTGCCACAGGGAGGCCTTTACCCCATGGGTGGCTTTGGTGTTTGCTCCTCCCAGAGCCATCCCACTGAAATAACTGTGTGATGTTGTTCTTTGCAGAGCCCAAGGCTGAGTGTGGCGTGCTGGAGCCCATGGTAGTTGGGGTGTGGGTGGTGTACAGAGGACTTAGGAAGCACCTCAAGAGCTGATTCTGTCCTACCAGGTAAGGACTATATCTGGATCTGCCTAGATTTGGGTCTCGCTGTGAGGCATGGATGAAGCCCCTGCAGCTCTCTGGGGATCAGTTTAATTGCTCCAAACACCTAATTCAAATCTGCTGCTGCTGGATAATGATGGATGGGCGGTGGGAGGACCAGTCCTAGAGTCTGAAGTCCCCTCTTGCAGGGTTTGGCTGTCTGCCTCACTGTCACGGGAGGACTCATAAAAGGAAGAGGGAAAGAACTCACGGTTTTAGTGCAGGCTGCGTGCAACAAGGCAGCCACAAAACCGCCCCCAGTTTTGGTTGTGGAATTAAAGCCAAGAGGTGAGTTGCAGCCCTGCATCTCCTCTTGAAGTGTGAAGCCTGAGATCACTGAAGGGCCGCTGCAAAGTCAGGCTTGGCTCCTACTGGGGGCTGAAAACCGTGGGTATGGGGGGGAATTATCAGCATCTCTGGCACACGAGCCTGGTGGTGTCCAAACCGCAGTCAGGGGCCTGGACAGCTGCTCAATGGCTTCTCTGTGGTTTAGTCACATAATAAAACCTTAAAGTGATTGTAGCTCATAGCAACATTATGCAAACCACCATTTGCATAATCATTATGCAAATTGAGATGGATAACCAGCTTTAACCAGACTCGAGTTGCTTTCAAGTGCCTCTTTCTCAGCTGGTGCTTCAGTCACTTAAAGCACAGAAAAGAAACCACGACCAAAACTGCTAACTTTCTTCTCCTCTTGGTTAAGCATTTCATCGGGGCAGGGGTGGGGGGGTGGCAAATGCAGGCACTGCAGTACCTGAGTGGCCTGGTGGGGTCACTGGTGGCTTTCACATCCAGAAGGACTGTCCCGAACTCGAGCCCTTACCCTGGATGGAGTTAGAGGAGCCCCATGCGCGCTCTGCTCTGTCTTGGCTTTCTGGAGACCTTTGGAAAGTCTCTGGACCTTCTTCATCTGAAAGTACATCGTGGGATTGTGAGCAAGCTACATGGGAACAATGGGATGTTCAGGTACTTTATTAGTAGCTAAACTGCTCCTGGTGCATCTGAGTGATTAAGAAGTTTAACTTCTTTCCCTGGAAAAGGTGTATAACTGCATGGGGGAAAGAGAAATGGGTATCTTGCTCATGCCGTCCTTCCCTTCCTGATGTAGAGGGACCACTCTCAGCATCCTATCTGTTGTGTTTTGGGGTGAGGGAAGCTGGACCACAGTGTGTTTCTCCCCTCCAGGCGGTCTGGCAGGGGCAAGTGCAAAGCACTGCATGCTTTCATCTCCAGTGGTACTCCTTTCTTCCCCTCCTTCTCTGAAGTGCTTCCAGGGCAATAATGCTTCAGTGGCTGGTGTTGGCAGCCGCTTCCCGGGGAGCCAGGGTTGTTGATTTATTGCTGGCCCTTGCCGCTGGAGTGCTGCTGCAGTGCAAGCCCACATCTGTTATGGGATGCTGCTGCTCACGCTTGCCTTCCTCACCAGTCCTGTGCCGCTATGCTGCCCCTTGTCACTCACCACCACCTCCGTTCTCTCTCCTCTGCCTCCTGGTATTTGTGGCTTTTCCTATTTGCTGATCTCAGACCCCTGCCTGGGATGCCTTCTGGATGCGTAGCTGCTTTCCAGTGCTTGCAGCCTCCGTAACAAGGTGGGAGCATTGACTTTAGATGCTTCTCACTTTGGTCTTTGCAAGGAAGGTTTCCCGTGGTTGTCCTTGTGTTAAAAGGAAGGGGTAACACCCCTCTTGTGGCAGCAAAACTGGAGGGGGTGCTGGTGAGGAGCAAGACCTCTGTTAGTGTGTGGAGGCACAGATGATGCTGACTTGCAGGAGCCTGAGGATCTAAAAGGCTGGAGAATGGGTGAGAGCCTGCTTAAACACTATGAGGTTTTGCTGGCAAACAGACTAAATTGCTGAACCATCTGTTTGTGAGCTTTAGGGAGATGATTCAGGAGTCGGGGGTAGAAAGAGGGGCGACTTCAGGAACACTTTGTGACTTGAAGAACAAAACAGCCCCCAACCGAACTGAAATAATGGATGATTTCATAGTGCGGTGCCTGCACCCTCCGCAGTCCAACCTGCTAACAAACTTCATCCCTACTTACAGAGGAACATTAATTGCTGACTGGGAAAAATAAGTAGAAAACTCCTGGTTCCCCGAGGTAGGAGTGAACATAATTTGATTACAGCCTCTGCCTGCTGTGTGGGTCTGCCAGGACAGCACGGTGAGGCAGTAAGCAAAGTGTGTTATATTCCAAGTGTTGTGAAACTGGGCTGGTTTTGTTGCATCCTCAGTAGTGTGCACAGGTGTAGGGAGGAGGGAGAAAAAAAAAATGTGTTGGTGAATGCTAAAAAAAGAATGCGTTACCTAAAAATACAAGTATCAGTTGGAAGAAATCAAAGGAACTAATGGACTATGAATGACCAGAAGGGTCAAAGACAATAAGAAAGCACTTAAATAGAGAAGAAAATTTATTTGTATGTCAAAAATGGTGCTGTGGTTAGAGACAGGTGGTAAAATTGTAAATAGCAGAGTGGAAAAGGTAGGAATGCTCCATAGATATTCTAAATACAGAAGAAAGGCAGGAGAATGTACTCGCCACAGACAGTGCTGTGGCTGACGCATAAAACCTGCCATTTGTAATAAAGGAGACTGTGCAGCAGCCTGGAGAGCATCTAATGTTTGTCAGCCTGAGTATGGAACCCTAAAGGAGGGAGCCGAGCAGTTCACCAAACTGCTGCTTCCTCCACCCAGATCCTCGAGAGCTGGAAGGGTCCCCAGGGCTGGAGGGGGATCCCAGTGTCATTGCAACTCTTTGGGAAGAAATTGGGTCAGCGTGAGATAAAGTCATGGGGAAATAGATTAGAAAATCTTGTCAGTAAAGAAGCGGGCACTGGGGATAATCATAGAGTCATAGAATCATTAAGGTTGGAAAAGACCTCTAAGGTTGTCAAGTCTAACCATCAACACCACCACCATGCTGACTAAACCATGTCCTGAAGTGCCACATCTGCGCATTTTTTGAACTCTTCCAGGGATGGGGACTCCCCCACATCCCTGGGCAGCCTCTGCCAGGGCTTCACCACTCTTCAGTGAAGAAATTTTTCCCAATATCCAATCTAAACCTCCCTTGGCGCAATTTGAGGCCATTTCCTGTTGCCCTGTCACTTCTTACTTGAGAGAAGAAACCAGCATCCACCTCACCACAACCTCTTTTTAGTGAGTTGTAGAGAGCGATAAGGTCTCCCCTCAGCCTCCTCTTCTCGAGGCTAAACAACCCCGGTTTCCAGCTGCTCTTCATAAGGCTTTTGCTCCAGACTTGTGCTGTTCAATACCTCTTCACGTTGCTGTGGCTCAGTGGTGGGGTCAAACCCAACTGTGGTCTTTATGGCAGGTCTCTGATCTGAAGGCATCTATGTGGCTGTGAGCCATTAAGACTTGAGTGTATTAAGATTCCTTCAAAATGTTTGGCTTAGTAACACATGGCCTCTTGTTTCCTTCAGGTCTATCGTAGAGAATTGAAAGGGTCCTAGTTTGCTGGGTGGGTCGTTGATGTCTTTCACAATGCAGTTATTAAAGGAGGATCGCCCACAGGTTCTTTTCTTGGTTCAGTGTCATTTAATAACTTGATGAGGAAAAGGTAAAACTGCTGGTGTGCTGGGAAGGAGGCCCTGCGAGAGGGAGCAAATATTGAGCACAAAAGGTCTCGGTGTCAGTGATGGGATGAAATGATCCCCCCATTCAATCAGACAGCTGCCATCACGAGCTGCTGGGAACCAAGAAAAGCCAATTTATTTATATGTACATGCACAGGGCAAAAGATCGTCCTTTCAAACGGTGAGTAATCAAAGGGCTCTGGCGTCAGCGTGAACGCCTGCCCGGGGGCTGGAGCAAGCCAAGGACTGTGCTGACCCCTCTCAGAACGGTGGGTGCCTTGGGTCCGTGCTGCAGAGAGGTGTCCACAAAACCCTGTGTGTTAGCTGCAATCGGCTCTATCTGTCATAAACATCGTTATTATTGTGGCTAATGAGAACAAGGAGGGTTCTGCTTTGTGATGTATAAATGTGGAATTTGGAGGATATTTGGGGTGGCTGCAGGAGGAAACCTGGCCCAGAGGACAGTCCTGACACGGCTGCAGAGCGTTCACTCCATCTGCATCCCTCTTTGGGCTCAAGTTGATGCATGGGTCTCACGCCAGCTCACTTTGGATAACTCTTTATGCTGGAAGGCGACTTATTGTTGAAACGAGCTGTTCCCGTTCCCCTGGGTGCAAAGGGGTTGGTTCCCTTGTCACCCGTCGCTCATCACAGCCGTGGTTTGGGGCGGCTGGGTGGGGTCCTTACATGCATTATTCTTTTTTAAGATGAAAATAACTAAATAACCCTCTGAGCCCCCCTGCTCCCACACTGGAATCACAACTGGCCATGAATAATTTATCTTCAAATAATTAATTATTCAGCTCACTTCTTCATTAGCTGAAGAACCTGAACTCAGTTAGCTGCTTACCTCCACAAAAAAAATGCCTTTTTCTGAAGCAAATAAATAAAATAGGAGCAGCTCTTCTCAAAAAGCCCCACCCACTGGTGACCCTTCATACCGGGTTCCCTGAAGGCTCTCTGCAAGTGTGGTGTTCCCACACTGCAGTTCATGCATGACGGGTTGAATTGGATCGAGGCCTCTCTGCTTTCGCAGGGACAGTCCCTAAAAATCAGATCTAAGCTGACTGGGGTGGGATTGACGGATCACCAGGGAATCTGGTTTAACCTTTCCCAGCCCCGCACGCACAGCTGCCTTAGTTAAACTGCTGTACTCTCACATGGAGCAATGCTGCCTTCTCATGTCTTTAAAATATTGTGATTGTATGTCCTTGTGCCTCTTAAAATTCATTCTTCAGGGTGAGACTGGCTCCTGTGCTGTGGATGCAAACCCTGCTGGGGATCTGCCTGCGTGCTCCTGCCTTCGCGGCAGTGTTGGCAGAGCTGGGCGAGATGGATTGGCACCAGGAGAGCTGACCCCCTCCCTTAGCTGGCGTTTCTCATCTCACCAGGGCTTAATAGAGTGGCTTCTGGGGGGGAAACTGGTGTGAACTGCTGACTGTTGCTGCTGTCCTTTCCTTGCCCATTCTGCTGGTTCACTTTGTATGCCCGTAGCTGCCCAAGGAGTGCAGACAGGGAGTCTTCTGGGAAATGCTCCTCACAGGATTGCTCTGGTTTTCCATGGAACTGCTTGGTTTTGCTGGTGGCTTGTACTTGGCAGCAGTAACAGCCCAGCCAGGTCTTTCATGGGATGGATCTGGAGAACCAATTTGTTACCTGCTGTGGTTTGCCACTGGCCAGTTTGTGAGCCAGACCAGTGGCCTTAAGTAATGCACCAGCTCTATGTTCTGCGTTTTTTTTCCTTGGTGTCTGCTTGCTGGGATTAGTCCATTGGTAATGTTGCACCTGGAGAGCAGTATCATGATGTGACTCATGGTGATGCTGGTGAACCTGTGCTCGGGTGGAAGTTGTTTTGGGGAAAAAAATCCTGGCAATGATGAGCTGTGCACTGGTCATGGTTTCCTTGGTGTCAAAGCAGTTCATCTGCCTGCTGTGATCTCCCCTCCTGCATGGGTTACAGATGAGCAGAGGGTCTTGGCTCTTCTCTGTGGTGCTTCATGCTTATGCAGCCATCTCAACCCTATGTATTTATGCTTTCATTTTAGGGGCCAATAACATCTCTGCCATACCACACCATGCTGAAAGTCTCTGCTGGTGTTTTATACCTCCCAGCACTCTCGGCTATGTTGGCCTTGCTCTTTCTTTCCTCCTCTGTTCAATATCAATCCAGACTCTGGGGTGAATCCTTTTTCCCCTTTGTTCTACTGTCTCTCGCAGCCGGAGGAGCCTGTCACTCGAGTTGTGCAATTCAACCTGATTGCTTTCTCTGAAGAAGCCTCTGTATAATTTGCTGCAAAGCTGGAGCACACATTTACCTTCTCCCCTCCTCCAACTGCTCCAAGAGTTTCGGCACCAGGCCTGCAATCCATTTCAGCTTTTAAGATCAGCTGTGGCAGACTTGGCAATGAAGAAGCTGGAGATGTGTCAGGGATGCGTCCCTGGGGATGGTGATCTCTGATTTCACATCTGTGCATGCATCCAGGGTGAGGTCAGGCAAGAGAAACTCCAGACTGCAGAGGTGTTGAGTGGGCAGCTGGATGCGCCTTTTGCTCCCATGGGAGAAGGAGCTTGGAGAAGGACCAGAGCTGGGACACACTTGTTGTCTGGCCAGTAATTCCTTCTCTTTGCAGCAAGTTTGGAAATGGTCTGTTGTCCATGGTTTGCAATAGCAGCTTCTCTCTGGTAGCCCCTAGGCTAGCCCAGCGGAACCAGCCTTTTGGTAGCTGTAGGAAACATCCCAGTTTTGGTGACTTGTGGACTCTGGCCACAGTGAGCAGCTGCAGCTCAGCCTTGACAGGGCAGTCGCCCTGGGATGCCCTTGGGCAGTACCAGGGGTCCTGACTGGCTCCCATGTACCTGCTGGGTCCCTGTGCGCCACTGTTCCCCGTGTGCTGGCCGTACCTGCTCCCTGGCATTCATCTTGTTGGTTTATATTTTTAGATATGAACATTTAACCTTGCTTTCATTTCCTGCTGCCTGTGGTGGCAGATCTTCTTTTTCTTTCCTTGTTCTGTTTGAGATGCAGTTTTGCTTGAACCCTGCATTTAGGGTTAGACAGCTCTGCATTTCCCTGCCTTTATGCTGACCTGAGTAAGAGCTATGCATGCTTTGTCACACTTTTATTTGTTTGTATTTTTTTTGCCTTGTACCAGAGCCAAAAGGGCCTCAGAGTTGATGTTGCTAGAAGTTCTGCAGCTGCATGTGCTGTACACTCTGTACCTTTGTGCATGCTCATGCAAAATTACTTTCTCTGTCCTTCTTTGGGTGATATTCACGACTGTCACTAACTTTGCATGATGCAACCAACACCTATTGCAAAGCCTTTGCTGGGGGCTGCAGGTGACTCTGTATGTGATTGTGTGTCTTGATCTTCTGGCTGTATCTTTGTTTTCTATCGAGCACATTGGTGGGTTGTAATGACTGCTTTTATCTGTTCTCTTGGCAATCTCAGATAGTCTGCTGCTTTGGACAGCTTTTGCAAATGCTAACTTCTCTTGCCTGTGTCATCTTCCTTCTTGTATTTCATTGGGTTGAGATTAGACTGTGTGCTGAAGGATACGCATCTTGCAGTTCCCTTCATTATCAGCTTTAATGGGGTTGCTCAGTGCTTGGTTCTTCCCGGGTCCTGCATTTTCTCCTGGAGAACTTTTCTGTGCCTGGTGGATGTGAGAACTCGGGGAGGTGGGCTGTCCTTTTGAGACCAGGGAAGGAGGAGGCAGAGGCAACAAAGGCTGTGATACACCCTGTCTCTAACTGCCTGGGGTGCAAAGGGAACCTGAAGCATCAGTGGGATTGGTTCAGGGTGGCTGTTGAAGTCATCACCAGATTGCATTGGTGAGGTGGTGCATTGATGCAACTGCCTCCCTGCTGCCTGCGGAGGAGCAGCTCTCGGGCTTAGGGAGGGAATCAGTGCCAGTCCCAGATGGACAGAGCATCCCTGGAGAGACACCACCATAGCATCAGTGGAAGTTGCTTGCTCCATCACCTTCCAGGGCCTGGGATCGCTCTCCCAACACCCCCTTCCTTGCTTCAGCCTCTTCATATGGAAAGCGTCACTGCGAGCACCAAACCCACTCCAGGGTCCCTGTACCTGGGGTCAGCAGCGTGGTCCAGCTGGGTGTTTGTGTTGCCAAGCAACTTGTCTCCCACCGCTGGGTTTCCATAGTGATGGAGCAGGAGTGTGGAGTGGGGGTAGAAGCCGTGCAGACGTTTTTTTTTCACGGAGCTGCACCCCTGCTCAAAAGCTCTGCATAGGCCCACAGCAAGGCACAAGCGTGCAGGAGATGCTCCTCTCCAGCCATGGTGAGGGTGCAGAGGTGCGAGTGGGTGCACATGGGGAAGCAAGAAGCAGGTGACCTTGGTTGGACCATCAGACCTGTGAGAGGGGTGTTCAAGAAAGCCAACCTGAAGGCTCAGCGCTTGACCAAACAATACTTGGATGCCTTTGACGTGTAGCAAGGAGTCACTGAAGGCTGGGACAGCAGAAGTCAGGCAGAGAAAGGACTGCAAGGCAGACCTGTGTTTAATTGCCCTCTTTGCTCTGTGCAGAGCACAAACTGCTCAGGCTTTCCTCACCCCCTGATGCCAGTCTGAGTCTCATCCATAATTATTGGTCTGCTTGGTGTGCAGCATTCTCCTGCTCTGATAGGTGGATGCACGGCAGCAGGTGCTGAGCTCTATCAGACAGACATCTCAGGAAGGGTCAACATGGGGGAGAAACGCCTCCTGACTTGTTCTCATCCACTTGGCTGAAGTCTCAGTGGCAGCAGCCAATATCTGGAGTGCTGTTACTGTGGATGTGCTCCTGGGCAGCCCCCACCGCTGAGTAACTGTGGGCATAGAACACGATCCAAAATTGCTCAGCATTTATGGGTGCTTCAGGCACTCTTTGGTTGGTCTGAAGACAACTTTTCTCAGACCATGAAATCTGTTTTGATGCAGGGCTGTTAGCAGTGTGGCTCCTTGAGGATCAGATTGGAGCAGGTATAAGGGAAGATGAGGACCCAGAGGGGTGGTGAGGATGAGAGCAGGGGAGAAAGGAGGAACTTGTGCTCATGCCCCATGCCAGGAGTATTCAGCCTTGTTCACAAACAGTCCCTGCTCTTTCTGGCCCAGGAAGTGCTGGGTTTACCCTTCTAATCCCTTTAGGAGTGTTGGGGACTAGAGGAGCAAGCGTGCAGCTTGTCTGCTGGGTCAGGGCTGGGAGCTTAGGGCCTGTGTGCCAGAGAGGCACCAGGGGATTTTGTGTGACAACCAACTGTTCTTGCTGCCAAACTCCCCCTTTGCTTTGGGGAGAGCATCTGCTGCCTTAAATCTCAGTGACTGCTGACCCCCACCCTGCCCGTCCCATCTTCTCACTCTTTCCCTAGATAAAAGCACACAAAAATCTCCCCAGAAAGCAGATGATCTGGTTAGGTTTTGCATGCAGAGAACGTCTGTGGATAGGACTTGCAGTATTAGATGGTAACAGGTCCTCCTCCACCCTGAGACCAGGGAGTACTATGGGAGAAAGCTGGCACCTTCTGGAGAAGGAAGACTGGAGAGCAGCCTGGGACATCTGCTTCAGTCCTTTGGCATCATGGACATATCATCTCCCAGGCCCCTCCATGGGCTGGCTCCTCATGTAAATCCTTCACAATACCAAGGATCATGGAAACAGCTGGACATTTCCTTCTACAATTATTCACAGCCGGTTTCTGCCCAATTTGTCCTCATGCCAACATTGTCTTCTGGCTTCATCAGCTTTTCTCCCTTCTGTGTATTTAGATCCTGATGTATTTATAGGTGACAGTGATATCCCCTCTTGGCTTTCATTTTGCTAACAAAGGCTCCCTCCTCACAGCCTCCTGAACATTGGTGGCCATATCCCAGGCTGTGTCTCTACAGCAGCATCACTCCTTACTCTACCGGTGGGATGTGCTTCTCCCCTTTGTGTATGCAGGCTACACTAGGCTCATTCACAGCCATATGGCAGAGTTGAGATCCTCCTCAGATCAGCCTGGCCCTCTTTCTGAGGGACTGGCAAAAATGCAGGGAACAATTGTAATCCAAGTACCTGGCCTTATACCTCATGCTGTCGTGCTACAATTTGATTCCACTTCTAGGGTACTCAAATCTTGAAATCTTGCAATACAATATCTCATCTTTCTATTTTTCAATGAATCTCATCTGAATTTTCCCCTGGGGAATCAGGGTTCTGTTCAAAGTGTTCAGCAGGCTTGGTCTCGCTGTATGCCTTAGGCAGATTAAGAGAATTCTATTTTAATGATCAAATAAGGAAGATTTCTACATGGAGGCAACGGTCCTCTGGTGCTGCTGTGGTCATGGAGTGGTTCCCCTCTGCAGATGTTCTGAAGCTGCATTTGAGATGTGTCTGATGTCAGGTTAGTGAAGTTTATCTCCTCTGCCTTGCTGTTACTGTCTCCCTGCTTTGCCTCTGTCCCAGCCCATGGGATTTCTTCTATGTATTCCTGTAGCAGGTGGATGAGAACAGCTGATCCTGCAGACAAAGGCGATGTGGTAATCCACTTAGTCTGGTGTGATCTCTCCTTGCTAAACCCTCCTAATGTTGTTTACTTACTTTCAATTAGCCTTGCTGTCTGAATCTGCTGCGAAGCCTCATCCTCTACGAGATCAGATTAATGGGCCTGTGTCTTGTATTTAAATACAGCCCCCACATGTGCCGTATGCCAAACCAATAATACTTTATCTTGATGTAATAAAAATAATTGCTAGCAGAAATGCTTTCCCTTGTGCCTGTTCTTCACCACTCCAGGGAATCGCTCACTCCCGTTTCCATTTCCTCATGTCCCTTACATCCACAGGCAACCTCACCCTGGTTTAAAACAGAGGTCAAGTAGTGCTGGTGTGTGCCCTGAGTTATCCTTTAATCTTTGCCTTACTCTCTTCGTATAACAACCCTTGTTCTTTCTCTCCTTAAGCCAGGAATCTTCTGAGGCTTTATAACCAGCTATTTGTTTCAATACCTTTGTTTTGCAAGGTATGACTCTGACTTGATGCACTTTGAAACCTTGGTGGCCTCCATGACCTTCATTCCAGGACTCCTCTCTCCCAGTCTGTGCAGGGCCTCTGCTTCTTCCTAACACCTTTCTTCAAGTGACTGCCCATTACTTCGTAAGCTCTTTCTTGCATGCTTTTATTTTTAGTTTCCCTTCTTCTTGCTTGTTTGGCATTTTTTTTTTTTTCTTTTTTAGCTCTAATACCTGTTGGCTGGATGCAATTCCAGGTGTTCTGCATGTTTGTGACTGTGACCCCTCTCCACGTCCAGGACTTCACTGACCAATTCTTTTGTTCCCCAATGTCCACTCTGCTTGAAATCAAGGTCCTCAGTTGCAGGCTTATTTTCATTTGTTCATTCACTTTATCGCAGATTGATTTAGGTTGAAGTATTTGATACAGAGCTCGTTTCTGCAATCAGCCCTTCCATAATACCTCCCTTTCTCACCAAAACCAAGTCTAAATAATCATTGCCTCGTAGGTTCAGGTGAACATGAACCTGCCAGCTCTCATATCTGTCTCTGTCTGCTCTGTGGCCCCAAGCAGCATTTGCTTTCCAGACTCTCCTATAGACCAGAGCTATGGAAGTGGCCCAGAAAGAACTGCCGCTTCATCTCCCAAAGAGGGGGTTTGCTGCATGAAGAGGTCACAGCTTGATCTCCATATTCCCAGCAGTTCCTCTAAGGATGATTACCCCAACCTGGTTGCTCAGACCACTTTTTTTTTCTTCCTCTCATCCCTTTGGGTTATTCACCTGTCCCCTACGTGTGCCTCCTTCACAGCGTTGGTTTCCAGCAGATCTTTGGAGAAGACCATCACTGCTTGCATTGTACTACAGCCCAACATCATTGCCTGTGAGCAACCACCACTGTAGGGGCTGGTCCTTAGGGCTTGCCCTGAGCTACCCTTTGTCTCCCCATCCAAACCCTGGCTGCTTGCACAGGGTCCCCTTGCAAAAGCTGAGCTTGGCCTTGGGGAGGCAATGTTAATTCTTCAGTTTCCAGAGCTGTTTATCTCTGTATGAAGGGGCTGGAGGTGGGCACAGCCTGGGCAGGGGACTGGAATTAGACAGCGCTCTGTAATCCAGCAGAGGTGCCCCTGGTTTGGAGTGGGGCAGTGGAGATGTCAGGGCTGCGCTCTGCGGATGGGAGCACCAGGCTGCTGTCTCTTAGAATGTTTGATTATTTTCTGACGCAGCCTTTTTCCAGCCCCGAGGAATCACTGCTATAATGAAGCACATATCTGGGGGAACTCTCCCAGCAGGCTCTTGCTCTCGCAAAGCTTGGTTGACTGGATCAATCTGACCTACTGGGTCAATGTGTGACATATGATAGAAATGGCCAAAAGAGCAAAATCGAGCTGGGAAGGCTGTCAAGAAGGCTAGAAAGGAAATCATCTTGTGCTCAGCTTTTGGTTTCTTGTGAGATAAAGTGGAATTTTCAGCAGCTCAGGGCAAAATGTAATTTTCTGGTTGGCTTTACTTGCAGTCCACCTGACTGCTCTTTTCCTCCTTGTTGCTCTGTGTCAAAGGCACCCGCTTCCCTGCTCACACATCTGGATTCCAGCTGCCATCCAAAGCCCTTAGAGGATCAGACCTGGGCCTGACAAGCAATCACCATCCCACCATGGGACCAGGCACAGGTGGGACTTGGCCGTCAGCTGCCTGAGGAGCTGCCAGAGCCCTGCGCACCAGCACGTGGCAGGATGGGCTTTGCTGGGGAGGTGGGTAGAAAGGAGGATTGAGGAAACAGTGGCAAATAGGAGCTGACTGCCCAATAATTGTGGACAACAAGGCTTTTCAGCAGGGTCATAAATCAATGGCAGATGGAGACACAATGGGTGGTGGTTATTGATTTATTTTTACTTATTCCCCCCCCATCTCCCCGCTTGCTGCCTGGCAGAGTGGAAAGGCTCTGGAGCACTGCGGGGGTTTTCTCTCTGCTCAGCATCTTGCCTGCCTTCCCTCCCTGCTCCTGGCTGCTGTGCAGGAGTGTGGTGCTCATGGGTGCCCAGCATCAGTAACATCCATCCATGGAGTCTCCTGTCTGCATCACAGGAGCTGCATTTGAGCCTGGGGGGGAAATGAGGCCAGAGGCAAAGGTAGGGATGGTGTTAAAAATTGGGCAAACCACAGCTCTGGCTGGAGTCTCCTCTTGGCATGTCTAGCAGGCCACCTCCACCTTGCTGCCATCCATCCATCTCCAAGCCAGCAGCTTTCCCAATCCCTTGCTGATCATCTCTGACTTGTCATGTTCTGCTGATGAATGTATCCATCCCTGTTTCTTCTGCTCATGTCTCACTCTGCCACTTGCAGTTCTCAGATGTGCTTTAAGGAATGTGCCAAGTCTCTCGTTGGGGAACAGCTATGGAGAGAGACACAAACCTCGCACTGCTTGGGGGCTGATCCAAGGGGTGCCCTCCACCCTCACAGTTAACAGAACTGCTGGGGGAAGGACAGGGTGTCCATGGATGAGGGTAATGTTGGTAAAGGCAATCCAGCCCACGGAAATGGGAAAAGTCATGGGTTTGTGGCTGGACCAAAGTGCTAGGAAATGGGGCTTTACTCCTCGCTTAACCTTAAGACCTTCCCTCCGTGCTCTTGGATGTCGCGTCTCTTCAAGGAAGGTCACTGTGCAATGTCTGTGTGGCACTTTTGGTAACAAGGGGCTCCCATACCCTGAGCTTAGTTGGTACTTCTGGGCACTACAGTAACAGCGAGGGCGTTGCTATCCTCTAGCTCATGAAAGCAGTGTTATCCGCATGGGGGAGAGGGGATGTCATTTTAGTAATAGCTTTCTTTCCAGGATGAAAAGCTATGCCATTAGAGCTGGTCTGAGCAGTATTTTTTTTTCCCCTTCTCTTTTGTTCAGGGCTGTGCAGAGCACTTTGGAATTCATAAACTGGTAATTTATTGAACAAGTCTTTGGAGAAGGGAAGTAATGAAAACTGCCATATAAATTACAGGAGCATTTGGAATCCTATTGCTGGTGGGAGCATGGCCGCTCCGTGGCCTCTGATGGAGCCTGTGTCTGTGTCGAGACACCTGCTGAGGAGCGGATGCCTCACAAAGCCACACCAGAGGCAAGTGGAAATGGGTTTGGGGTTGCAAAAGGCAAACCTGTACCCATGTCTTTGGGAGACAGAGCCGTGCTTGCTGCGGAGTGGAGCAAGCATCTCCTCCAGAAACGCTGTTTGCCTTTGCTATAAAGGGTGGGGACATTTACTGGCCCCGTAGCATCAGCAGCCTCTGGCACGGAGGAGCCATGTGGGCCTTTTTGTGGAGCCAGTCTCTTTTTTATTTTTTCTGTTAGCTCCCTCTTCTGCATCTTTTGCTGTGGGCAGACAGAGTTGCTGCTGCTCCCAGACTCAACTGAGTCCCTGCTGGCACATAATCTGCAGTGATGGAGTGTGCTGGCTGCAATGCTCTTGGACCAAGCGGGAATTACAGAGCTTTTATGCATGCAGGAATCAGCAGGTATGATACTACCAGCCTGCAGCACTTGGGCTGGTTGTGAACCTCCCTGGTTTGAATCCCTGGGTTCCAAACGCCAGCCTGAGGCTGTGCCGCAGAGCTCCACAGCGGGAGCAGATACACAGTGCTGGCAGGAGGTGGTGTTCCTTCCGTGGGGCACTGTGGCCAGGCTGTGATCTCACTGCTGCTCTGCGTCCATCTGGCAAGATGCAGGGGTGATGGCCACACACAGCAGCCTGTCCGTGCAAGAATTTACTCCAGTCTGGGAATGCAGTGCACCGCTGCAGCTCGGGTAACCCCGCTCAGCCTGCCCAAGGGAGAGTGGAAGGATCTTTGGGTAGTAGAGGAGCTGGGTTTGGTTTCTAAAAGCCTGATCCTGCTAAACCCTCTGTGCAAGTGTACTGTGGAGCAGATACGTCTATAAGAGGTGGTTTTGGAGGAGCTGAGATGCTGGAAGAAGTGAAGCATAGGCTGTGCAAGGGGCGTGTGTGGGAAGGCAGCTGGGGGCTGGATTCACATGCAGGCCCGGGCCAGGGGCGCCTGACAGTGGTAAAATTATTACAAGCCACAGCATTTTCTATGCTTCCAATTAATCAGGGTAATGGGCCCTTCAACTCCAGATCTTGGCCCTTGTTCAACAGTGTCTCCTTGCAAGGCCATCGGTGGATAGGGTGAAGGGGGAAATCCACCCTCACAGGTGGGGTGGCAGCGCAAGCACTGCCTGCAGGTGCTCTTCAGACAGTGGGATTTTGGTTGCTTGTTTTTATAGTTGCTGGAAACTCCTGTCTAGTTCATCGAGCTTGAGGTGCTCTGTGGCTGTGGATGCATGGGCTTGTTCTGTGTCAGCAGGAAGATCCTCAGTGAAAGGGAGCCAGAACGTTAATACAGTGTCGCTAGGGTTTTCCTCCCGTCATGCAAAGGCAAAAGCGTGTTCTGTGGATCATCTGATGCAGAGTGCTGTTAGGAAGCCTGATAATGTGACTTCTTCTGCACGGCTGTCAGAGGTGGTCATCGCTGAGCCCACTGTATGGCTTTCAGATCTGGATGTGTCTTCAGTCCCAGGAAGGAAGAAGGTTTGGTTGAATGCTTCCAAGCCAGAGGTCCTGGATGGCCCTGTGTGATGCTGAGCAAAATAATGTGTCCTGCCCTGTGGAAACTGCTTTTGGGTTAAAAATGGCATTTCAGTGAGTCCTGGGAAAGGAAAGATGCGAGGTTAGTACCTGAGGAGCATAAATAAACGAATTAATGAATGGATTAAATGTAAATTGTGGCAGCTTTAAAATGAAAGTCATAGTTTCCAAAAGTGCTTTTAACCAGTACTTATTTCTGCAGCAATATAACTGCCAGCAAGAGCTTAATTCATTATCACCAGAACAAAATGAAGACCCTGTAAATTTGAAGTCCAATTTAATTTCCCCAGAAAGAGTGTTTTTTCATTCTTCTCTCTTTTTCCTCTCTCCTCAACAAAGGAGGCTTTCCATCGCTTAGAGCTGTTCTGTGCCTCCTTGCAAATGGGATTTTCTCAGCGGCTTGGCTTTGGGCACCCGCTTGCTGGGTGCAAGATGCTGGTATGTGGTGAGTCCATGCGTTGGGTCTTTGTGCTGCGTGTTGACCATGCAAAAGGATGGCATTGCTTTGGATAGTTCAGGCTGTAAATCAGCACAGGACGGGAAGGGCAATAGAGGCTCAGAGGGATGAAGCCTCTTGTCCTGGGTTGTCTTCAGTTCATGGCAAAAGATCTGTGACATGAGTGACTTTCAGGTTGTGGATCTTAACCGAAGTGCCCGAGTCCTAAGCTACTGCCCAACCCCATGGCAATCAGTGTGGTTCCAAAAGGATTTGTAGGGGTGTTTGATTGCATGTGAGGCAAAGTCATCCAAATTTGGGGACCTGCTGCAGAAAGGTCATGGCTTGCAGGTGGATACTGAGGGAAGGCAGAGATCTGGCGGGGATGGAGGGTGGCCATGGGCCACCTCCAGCAGTGAGCCTGGGTATAGTGCCAGGGCTCCTGGGGTGGAGTGGCTGCCAGAGGCAGGGGTCGGGTTCCACCTATAAATCGGCCTCCAAATCTCCGTCCTTTCCCAGCTGCCTCCTGCTGCTGCTTCTCAGCTCCATTAACAGTGCAGATGGCCTGTGTGCAGGGTTGGTGGTTGTGTGCATGGGCCTGCTTCCAGAACTATAGAAAACCAGCAACAGCGTGTTTCTGCTCTAAGATGTGATGCAGAGCAAGCAAAGGGGGGAAGGAGTCTGATGCAGCAGGAAAAGAACACTGAAGCCTCTGGTCTCCATGGAGTCTTTGTTAATACTCCTCTCATTTCCTTGTCTTCTTTCTTTTTATTTTTTTTGTTCTTTTTGTTTTGTTTTGAGGGAGTGTTTTTAGCATCTAGGAAAGAGAGCAGTGCAGGGCAGTCGGGAGCAGATGACTTACAAGCTTCTCATGCTGTGCTCTCTGTAAAAACACCTGTCTCGAATTGCTGGGGGTTACTGTGGTCTTGGGCTCCCCATCCTCCTCCTCCTCCTCCTCTGCAGCCCATAACTTCCCTGTCTCACTAGTCCCATCCTTGGCTCCTGGGGCAGCTCTCAGCTGCATGAGGCCAGTAATGGTGTGCGAACCAGCATCTTGTGCAGGTGGGTCAGGTGCATTCAGAGGAGCAATGGATGGGGCTGGTGTGCAGGAGAGACATGGGGGACCCTGGCCACCACTGTCCCCTTGCTCTTACAGCTCTTCATCCTCTCCCTGCATGCAATAACCCTGCAACATGGGGCATTTCAGATGCATTTATGCTGGGGTACCCTACCAAGTCTGGTGGCATTCTGAGCATCACCTTGTTTTGCCGCCACGGTGATGGCTCCTGTCTCAGTACTGTGCCAGCAAACCTCACTTGATCCCCAAAACCCTGGAGGTGTGAAGGAAATCCCTCTGGTTGTCCGAACAGAGCAGCCATCTCTGCTTAGTTCCTCAGTGCGCTTTTGTTAGCCCACCCCATTGCGTTTAATTATAGATATTACATTCTATTCTCCTGCAAAGAATGACTCGCGGGGTGCTCCCGGAGTTCATTTCAAACATGAAATTACTGGTGCAGCTTTCATATGGGAAGAATCGCTGCTGTGACCTGCGGGTAATTAACGAGACAGTGCATGGCCAGCAGTCCCAGAGTAATTAGCGGCAGCAATAGGAGTGTTCTCCGTGGAGCCCCGCTTGCCGAGGCATGAGTTCCTCTGCCACAGCGGCAGCCCTGTCGCAGTGCTGAGGCTGAACGTGGCCGCAGGGGCATTGTGGTGTTGAGAAAACAGGTCCACGGGACTTGAGATGGCTGCATGAGAACTGCCAGGGTAAAAGCTCGATGTAGGAGCCCCAGGGAGCCACAGACCTGTTGTTCTGCAGCCCATTGCATGAAAATACAGAAGGAAGTTGGAAAAACATGAATGAAATGGGAACTGTTGGGAAATCGCACATTTACTGGGATCTGCCTAGCATGGGCATGGCTGAAACATTCCCTTCCAACACTGACTGTTCTGCCCTGTGAATCAAATATTCGGTATAATATTTAAATATAATTAATTCATGTAATTCCAGCTTTTATACTATAGTAAAATATTCATTTTCAGATAGTATAGAGGTTGAGACTGCATTCATCAAACATTCAGAAAAAATTATAAAGCCTGGAATAAAATGTTTCCTCTCCTGTACAACACTGGATGTTGGAGAGGTGAGACAAAGGAGTCAAAGTGATTTGCTGCAGTTTGCTCCTAGTGGCTTTAGCCCTTCTGCCAGACGGTGAAGGACCAGCCCAGCAGAGCTCCTTGTGCAGTGTTGTGGGAGAGTGAGGCCCCTCAGGAGGCACCTGGGTGTTCCCAGTGCTGGGAGAGGACCTTGGCAGCTCTGGGAACAAGCTGGGGAAAGAGAGCTCTTTTTTTTTCTGTAGCCTGACCATGTCACGTGCAAACGTAGCCGGAACCAATCTAGCTTTTATCCATGGACAAATTAAAACAAGCTCTGAATAACACACCTTGCAAACCAGCCTAGAGGAGACATTCCATACTTCCCTATCCCCCAAGACTAGAAGAAAACACGGGTTGGGTTTTAGGGTCATTCTAGAGGAAGCCGCGGTGGGGAAGTTGCTCCAGTAGCAGAAGCCTCTCCTGGTGGCCCTCTCTTCCCCAGGTGCCTGGCTCCATCTCTGCCCAAAGGGGAAGGTCTTGGTTTCCTTCCCAGTCAGGAGAATTTGAGCCCAAGACTCTCCCATCCCAGAGGATCACTGTAGTCTGGGGAAACAGTATACCTAGGAAAAATTCCTCCCATGTAACAGTTCAGGTAGATATCGGTGAGGGAGGACAGGATGGACAGATCATCCTGAATCTCTGCTGCCTTAGCTGGGACATGTCACTGTTTCTCTTCCCTGCCTCCGGCCAGGAGATTTACTGGGGGTGTTTGGCCTATTGATTCCCATAGTCAGTGCAGGCTCACAGAGGCTTGAAAAGCAAGGGCCTAATTTTACCCACGAACCCACCCTGGCGCCTGCCCCAGTGGCTGGTCCCACCTCAGGCGCAGCGGTACAGGCGTGATTTAAGTGAGATGGGCGCTGGGGCCACCAGCTGACCCCGAAAGAACCATGCTGTGAGCTCCTGCTGGGAGATTTACATAGAGGCGCAGTCCTCTGGTTTGGCTTACAGCTCCCGAAACACTTAGTGGAGGGAGATGGACGGGGAAGAGTAACGATTTTGGCCCAAAGGGCAAGGCAAGCTATCTCTGGACTGAACCTGGGGCAATTGATGCGTCCACGATAGGCTTAATGGATTGTTTGAGATTTGGGGCTGTGAAGTATGGTCAAAAGCAAGGTGTTCGACTATGGTTGTAATTGTTAACAGGCTCCTTTTGAAGCCCTGTGCAAAGAAATGGATAGACTTCAGCCATCAATAATATCGCTGGAGGAGAAAATTGAAGGGATATCTGCCCAATTAAATAACCTACAGGGCTGGAATCGAGAATCAATGTGGCATGAACGATGAGGTATGGACTACCCACACTGAACATTAAATCCATTGCAGCCTCTGCTTCAACAAGGAGAGAGGGATGGGGAGGGATGCTGCAGCTGTGACTTCCCAGGCTGTGCACACCACCCTTGGCAGGGCTGCTGCAAGAGGCAGGAGGTGACCGTGGAATGGCTCAGCATCACTGTCCCGTGGGCTGGGATACACCGAAGGTATGAGATCTTCGCTGCTCAAGTGGGAGCATGGGCAGAGGCAGGGCTGGCAGTGCAGGCAGACACGCCTGGCGATGGATCTGCATCCCTGGGGAGCTCCCGTGACTTGCTTGTGGATGGTAAGTGGAGACTGCTGGGAGACTGATATATTCTGGTCTGGGTATCTTCCTCTTTTCAGTTTAGGTTGGGTTGTTGGAGGCCTTGGGTGACCTGGGGAAGTGGAAGGGAGCTTGCTGAAGCAGGTTTGAGTGCATGAAGTGGACTTGTTCAGAATGAGTGGGCTGGCAAGAAGGATGGGTCAGGGCATCTACTGAGGACAAGGGACTGGATGAAAAATATCAGATGTCCTGTTTGCAGTGAAAAGGTAGAGAATACAAAGATGATCTGGGGAAAGAACTGTGGATCTTCCCTCAGCCCTGGGTATCAAGTCATTTTGCAGGACATACCCCTCGCTGGCAACACTGGGACAACCCTACCCAAGCATCACCAGAGCCAACACAGTAGGGCGGGCCTTCTGTCTGCATGGAAGTACAATCCTGTTGTCTGGGCCCTTTCCAACAGGGATTAAGGGTAAGAAACATCTGCTTGTGTGGCTTATTCCTCCTCCTCTCATCTTCACCAGGACATGCCGCACTGTGGCATGGGCATCGAGTTCCCGCTGTGGTCGGACAGCGGGATGGGGCGCAGCTGAATCTGTGCTCTGCCCCTTTAATATTTTTTAAAGGCGAAATTAATTTTGTCTTTGCCTAAGTACCTGTCACTTTAAATTAATGTCTCTGATAGTGAAAATGACGAAGCAGCCAGGTCATTAGGCAAATTTTAATTAGAGGCTCAGATGGCCTTTACTAATAAGATGCTACAATTCTTTCCCAGAGTTCTCACTTTCCATCCACGGGGTCTTTCCCACCCCACTTGAGGATGCATTTCCATTTCATTCTTCTCAGTACCCACATGCTCCTCTTCATGGGCATCCCAATTCATGTCAGAGCTTGAGGATATTTCTCAGTGCAAGGGATTCAGGAGACCCCATTTCCCTGGGACACAAAATGGATTGGCTCTGCTGTACAGGGAGCTGGTGCTTGCCGCAGCACTTACAGTGGCTGCAATAGCTTAAATGATGTCAAAGCATGGCAGCATCTCTTTTGGTGCCACAGGAGAGGTCTTTCCCACCCCAGCAACCCGTGGGGAACCCCAGGTGCTGCTGTGGGAGCACTGGGGGCTGCCAGGATGGGAACACCTCAGCGATGGACTGGCTTTATTTATCATTGCAAGGAGCCCACGTGTTGTGTGTTACCTCAGGAGCCTTTGCCAAGAGCAGGGAGAAGTTTATAAGGCTGGTGCATTATGAAATAATATTTATTAAGACTTTATGTAGAGAGTAAAGCTGCTCCCCGGTACGCATTCCTTCTCTTTATCCATTTGCAGTTGTTAAAAGGGGCAAGCAATGACTTAATGAACTGTCTGAATAGATGTGGCTTAGATCTAGAGAGAGCATCCCTAGGCTGGCTGGAAATCCAGCATAGCAACAGGCTTAGCCTGTTCCTGGGTGAGCCAGGCTGCTCTCCTGCTCCCTTATGGCACTGCCAGGGAGGAGAAATGCAGCCAGTGAGCTCTCCCCAGTCCGGCGCATGGCCCTAGCCACGGAGAGTAGGAAAACAGGAGGGAGGAGAGGAACAGGCTTTTTTCTAACATTCTTTGCTAGTGACAGGATCGCATCTCCTCTCCTCCTGGTGTGACCAAGCTCCTGTGCCCTGCAGGTATACACGTTTTTGTGCTGGATAATTTCACACGTGAGATCCATCCATTAAGCTGCCGGTTCCAGTCACTCCACCCAGTGCAAAATAACTGACAAATGGGGCTCTGACCTACTTATATATTTTTTTCCCTGTTGGAGCGACGTGGCCGAGGCTGGGCAGGGTGTAAGGCAGGGATGCAGGAAGGTAGATGGCTACAGCAAGCCTGCGCCTGGATCCCGCTTCCTTGGGGCTGAGAGCAGAAGAAGGGGGCAGCTGAGCTCATCCTCGCTGCCTGCACAGAGATAAAGCAGCTGCCCTGCAACTCCCTCACCCCAACCAAAGTGCTGCAGAGAGGGAAACTGCTCCAGGAAGGGAGACTGATTCAGGACAAAGGCAAGAAAAATTATCCCCTTTCATGGCAGAACTTTGTTTCCAAGCTAGAGATGAATAATTTCCAGCAGCTGGGAGAGCATTCCTTTCAGCTGTGCATCCTGAGGCTGCTCTAGGTGCTGCTGGTTGCTGTACTGGGCTCTCCAGTGCCGGTAGGGCCAGAGATACCCATCCCTTTTCTGCTTATGGTCATCTCAGCATATAGGTTTGTGACCACTCATCTCTTTGCCTCATCACTTTTGTTATTCCCAGCACTTGGCTGTCCCCATGGATTTGCACACTGCCTGGAAATCCTCAGCAAGAAACAGGTTTATTGACACGAAAGGTGTGTTTCTTAAAATGAAAACTTCCTGCAAGAAAATGCTGGTTTCAGTCAGTTGTTGGTTGAGAGGGTGAAGGGAAAAATGTCATGGAGCCTTCTGGTGAAGTGAAAACATCCTAATTTCCACACATTTGGAAGGGAAAGCTTCAATTTTTCACTTCCAAATGATTTTCATGCTGACATTTTTTTTTTTATTCCATATAATCAGACAGCTCTAAATATTAGTGTCTCACTGCTAGAAAGAAACATTTTGAGTGGTATCTCCCCGCCTTTCCCAACTTCCCTTCCCTCCCCTCCCTTTAGACCTCTGGAAATAGTGGAATTTCTCTCAGGTGCTAGGGATTTCACTGCCTCCTTGCCTCCAGCACAGGTGGTGGGCATTTTAAGCCTTCCTTGCCTCCTGAAAGCCCACAAAACCTTCTTCTGCTCCTCCTGCCTGGGTGAGTGCTGCAGCAGAAATCGTGCTGAGCTGAACCCAGCTCTCACCCCCATGGAAGTGCCAGCGTGTGTGGCCATTGGACATTTGGAAACTCAGTAGTGGTGAACAGCAGACAAGAGAAAGAAAACTATGCAAAAGAAGTAGTGTCCCCCTTTTCCCCCCTTTCTCCTCATCTTGTGCAAATTACCCTATTATTCTGCTCCCTTAGGATGCCTGAGTGTCCTTATTTCTTCTTTTGAGCCAAAGTCATCCATGCATTAAATTAGTTCTCTTCCTAGAAATAGCTTGATTACTTTCTCCAAGCTTCAGTTAATGTGAGCTTTCTTGAGAGTTTCAAAAATAAAAACAGGGCAAAAAGGGAAGAGGGGGGTGAACAGGAGGAGCAGGGGCATGATGAGGCATGAAGATGATGAGGAGGGGCTTCTCCTTTAGCCGGTAGAAGGTTGATTTGCCATGCTGCAGGGGAGAGGGCAGCGGCTGTCAGCTGTGTAGTGTGTCTCAGGTCGGTCCCCTGTCCCTGAGAGCAGTGACCTTTCGTGAGGGCACACGGTACAGTTGGGGCTGCGCTCTGTGGCCTGTGCAGTCCTGTCCATCATCTCTTACCATCGTGTCGGGAATGACATAATGATATTTTTCCTACTGGTTTGCCTCAAATTGTATCTCAGATTTCTTATTTTTTCTGTGTCGTTGCTCTGTTGCGCTCTGATCGAAGGGAAGGAGGGAAACCTTGGCACAACACCGCATCCCAGCATTGAGGATGGCTCAGTCAAGAAAACTGCCGGTGTTTAGGAAGACCCAGGATCCCTTGAGGTCCCAGATTTTCTTCGGTTCTGTAAGTTGATGCCCAGCGTAAGGCACCCCTGCTCCCAAGGGGGAGGTTCTGCCACAGAGAACAGCGCATTTGAGTAGTAAAACCTCACTTCTCGTCATGCATTTGCTGTAATAGCTTCCTGGGCAGACTGAACACTTCAGCCCCAGGTGCAGGACTGCAAAATGCAGTCCCATTTCCCTGAGGTCCTCTCCTCCTGTCTGCTGCACCTCTGATCCTGTTCTTCATTGCTGGGGACAGCCAAGCTCCTCAGCTCAACTGTGCCCACAGACCTTGGCAAATTATCTCCCTGATATCCCTCGTTTTAGTCAGTAACCAGCGGGAAAGGTGAACACTTAGCCCTGCTCCTCTCTGTCTTTGGCACCTCTGGGCGGGTGCCGCACAATGCCTGCAGCTCAAACTGAGTCCAGGTTCCCCACTGGGCATCAAGATCATCTCTGAGTTTCATTCCCTGCTGAAGTGCGCTCTCTGTTCCCCTGTTAACCGTGGCTGTTCTTCTTTTCACCCTCGTTTCCTTTCTGTGGAGCTTTTCCAAGGAGGCAGCTGGGGCCGAGCCCATTTCCTACCAGGGGCTGTGAATCTCAGATAATGGCCTTAGCAAATATCCTGCGCTACTTTGTGATCGTTCCTTTGTATCACCTTGACATTTGTGCTAGGTTTTGAGGTAGCTCATTCTTTCTTCCCCTTAATTCCCCTGATTGTTGGGCAGGTGTGTGCTCCCAGGTGTTTGCAGGACCCCCGGGAGCTGTTGCCTGAACTTCATTTTTTTTGCTGTATTTTGCTGTATCCTTTACAGAACTATATCTGCAGGTGTAGGGGTTTCATTGCTTTTTTTCTCTCCTTCCTAGTTATTTTTCTTCCCACAGGCTCCTCCAAAACCCCTTTCACCTCTTTTACTGTCTGCTGGAAGTAATTTGAGGAGCATCAGCAAATCCACGGTGAACGTGTATTGCTGCTGTCCTCTCTAAGACCTGCATCACATCCCATTGATGCTCCTCCTCCTCTCTGGGAGCAGAGCGGTTCTCCCAAGTAGCTGGGGAGTTGCTGGAGGGATCCCGGCATGCGACTCTTCCCGTGTACACCAGCTAAAGGAATAATTTGCATTTACCCAGAGCCCAGGCTGCCTGCCCAGCCCGGCCGGCATCCAAGCAATCAATTCCCATTCAGCGCAGTGGCTTCCCTTCCTGCTCTCGCAAACAGTGACAAATGGAGCACTGCATCGACTTGGATGGAGCAGGAAGCATCGGCAGGAGGAATAATTGCCCATTTGCCAGATGAGATGGGATGTGCAGTTTTCCTGTGCCACCTTCCCAGGAGCTCGGCAACAGACAGCAGTTGAGCGCGGAAGCAGAGCGGATTCTGGTGGAGATACATCCACAAGCAATGGGATCCCCGATGCCAGCACATCTGCAGTGTGGCTGGAGAAAGGCTCACCAACCAGCAGTAAGAACAACGTAGCATTGTTGGGATCCGAATAGTGGCTTTGCTATCTTCTCAGCTTCCAGGGCAGTGGTGGGATGAGCTTCCACTAAGCTCTCCAGATGTTTGGAGGGGACCAGGTGAGCTTGAGGTCTTCTCCATGGTCTCTGGAGGGAAGAACCACGTTGGGAGGAGGATTTTGCACCATCCAGCCTGTCTCCTCCGTGCGAACATGTACTTAGAGGATGGCTCTCCTGGAGTTAAATTTTAACCCCGGCTCACTTTGACCAAAGCACAGAATTGCTCCTTACCATGGATTAGGAGTTGGGAGGATGAGCTCTCCAAACTAGGGTACGCTGGCACAGAAAATGTCCCTGGGCTGGTCCCAGCCCCTTCCTCAAATGCTAGAAGAGAGTTAAACTGCTTCAAGCAAATGTTATTCCTACCAGGAGGTGGAATGATGCTTGCATGTCGCTACAGCTTTCCTCTTTTCTTCCTTTAATTAAAAAGAAAATGTCTCCCTCCAAAGTCATTAATTACTAATGACACAATTAGAACCAGCAAAGAGGGATAGGAAGCACAGGATGAAAAGACAAAAAAAAAGGGGGAAGGAGGGGCAAACCAAAACCCAAAAGAACCTCTGGCAATTTGAGACATTTGAAGCTTGAGAAAAATTAAGGAAATAATTGCTTAATTTAAACTTTATTCTCACTCCATCTGGGGCCACACAGGATGGGCAGAGTGTGAAAACCACCTTTCCAGTGCTCCTCCCTCCCATCAGAGGAAGGAGATAAGTCAGTCTGTCTCCTTTAATCTGATTTTTCTGCTTGGAGGCAGACCCCAAGGCAGTGTTTCGCTTTGGAGTGGTTTTCTGCAGTCTGCCAGCTTCCTATGCAGGAAAACCTGGATTTGGCACCGTAATCCCCACAGTCACATTTTTCCACGTCTGCACTGGCAGCACTTGCATTTCTCGTGGCCTGACCCCTTCTCCTTTTGCTCCAGCCATCCAGTCTCCATGGGTGAGAAACCAGAGCTCTTCCCTCCTGCCCCATCCCCTCTTCTGTTCTTCCAGCGACCGGAGATGGAGTTGAGCCGGGAGCTGAGGACAAGCACGAACAACACTTGATGTCCAGGTTTAAAGGTCCTTGGCTTTGAAAAGCTGGCTTAAATTGCTTGAAGACTCTCTCTGAAAAACAGATTAAGGGTGTGGGAAGAGGGAAGCCCAGCAGAGCTGCTGGCTGCCTGCTCAGTGCTTATTATTTCTGTCAGCTGAGTGTTTTAACTTGGTAATCTCAGATTGAAATGGGTTTCTAGGAGGGGAGGGAGAGGTGGGGGGTGAGGTGCCTGCTCCCACAGGAGTCCGGATTAGGCAAAGAGCAAGTTTCAGCTTGTCTTTCAATACTGAAAAGCAATCTCTGACCTGGAGGTAGGAGGAGGCCACAGCCCTGGGCTTAACAGAGGAACAGGTGAAGCAGGTCATCTCATGATGGACTTCCAGGCTCCCCACCTCCCTCTCTATCCTGGCCAGCTGTAGTCTTTGAGAAGCAAAGTAACCCAGAGTTGGGCTTTGTGCCCCCTGGTAGACTTGGGGACCATGCCGGTCCCTCTCCTCTAGGGTCTCGAGGCAGAACAGGGCTTCTGTGGGTCCTGCAACTTAATCCCTCAGCAGCGGTGGTTTAGACTGTGTTCCCAGAGGGGATGCTCTTCTGCTTGCCAAGGGCTCTGGCACAACCAGGTCTGAGTGGTCTCAAAGGTGGTTATTTACCCTGCTGGATATAGCAGGAGGGCTGACCCAACTCCTCCATGCCCAGCGAGGGACTGTGTCCTGACACCAGGCCAGTTTTGTTTGTCCTTCTTTCAGTGCAGTCCAGTTTTTAGTCAGGATGTGTTGAAAGAGATGCCAGAGGGAGGGTTCAGGCGTGTTCCCCTCACCTACGACTCTGACCTCTTAGCAAGAGCCAAGAGGCCTACTCACGTGCGGGGTCTGTGCCTTTTGCACACCAAGACTTCACAGCCTCCAGGCCCAAGATGCTGCCTGGTGATGAAGGAAGAAGGTTTATCTTTGCTCTTCTCAGGGTGAGCTCTCTTGCAGGCCACCAAACCATGGTGGGCAACCATGCTTGGTCTCATTGGAAGGCTGCAAAGCTGTTACCCTAGCTTTGCTCCGGGTTGAGGCAGTCTTAGGGCAAACCCAAGCCCTTTTCTTTGTGCAAAGTGACCCTCAGAGAGTAAACTTTAAAAATTTGGTCAGCCCTGATCGTGGAGATTGCAGTGAAGGACTCTGTGCCCAGCCAAAGGGCAGCTGGACTTCTGCTGGGACAGGCTCTCAAGCCCAATTCTCACAGACTTTCTTCTTCTAGATCTGTAAGGGGTGTGCCAAAAAAGCAGGGAAAGGCAAAAAAAATGGGAAGGAAAAAACAAGTTCTTATTGACTGCTGGATTCCTCCAGAGACCATGGCAAGCATGGATGGGGAGGGAAAAAAAAACTACTGATACATCGTTTTGTCTTCAAGCAATTATGTGAAAATGAGTTAATCGCAGGGTCACAGAAGCCATAACCATTAATTAATCCCCAGCATGAGGCAAAATGATGAATTCTCTGCAGTAAACAAACGTGAGTAACAGCGTGGCAAGGAATCAAGCTCCCAGCAGATTACCACAGCCCACGCCAGCAGCTCCGCCACGGCTCTGCGGGGTGGCCCGTTTGCACCCGCAGACCACAGAGCAGCTGCCTGCATCCCTGCCAAGCCCCAGCCCTGGAGGGTGAAGGCTTTCCTGCCAAATTGCTGCCTTTTGCTGGCCATGAGGGAGGGAACAGGGGAGTTGCCACAAATACAGATGTTTGGGCCCTCCTGCAAATGGAAGAAGGTAAAGGCATGTCCTTCTGCTTCCTCCTGGCGCTGCGAGCAGGACTGGCATCTCCATGTGGAGTAGGAAAGGGGGCAGGTGACGATGCGGAGTACTGGAGAGTATCCCTCTCTATCTGGATTAGGTTTGGTTATAAGCTGATGAAACTCCGCTAGATCGTCTCAGCAACCTCCAGGTGGATAAAGCTGGGAAGGTGTCAAGTGCTGCTGGTAGGTCTCCTTTGCCGTCCCGATGGAGTACACTGCCTGCAGGCTCTGCTCCTGTGCTGTTATACTGGGATGGGAAAAAAAAGACATGCAGGGAGGAGTGTAAGAATCTGCATTATCTATTTAATACCTATTTTCACATTGTTGTCATTTTAATAACTATCCTTTCTTGTATTTTGAATGTTTTTATAAAGAGCTGGTTCAATCCCAAATGCAGATGGATCCAGCACGTCTCCTAGTGAAATGCCTCAAATAAACGGGCCAGGAGAAATGAAACTTCTTAAATCCAGGTATCTCTTTGAAAATTGGCCTTTTTCAGTACTTTCCCTCATTTCCCCCCATGAATCAGTTTGTCTCTGGCCCTTCTTGGAAAGGGTAGGAAACCCTCAGAAAATCCATCCTGTAGCAAACTCTTCCTCTATATTGGAACCACCCAGTTCAATAAAAATTATGATTTGCTTTAGGCTGTGCGTGTTGGCTGCATGCACACGATTAAATTAGTTTAAACCCAACCTCTATTTATTTAGCTAAATGGAACAGCAATAATGCTAAAACCAAACTGAAATCATCCAGATTCCTCCTGGGCTGTCAGAGATTGTTCAGGGCAGGCATGAAACTCCTTGCTGTGTTTCATCACCTCTCTGCTTTGTATTTCTTTATTAAGCCCCTGCTCTCCCTGGCACCGCGGTCTGCTCATCCCGAGAGAGACAGAGCTTTGGTATCATGACTGCGATCCCAATATAGCAACTGAGGAAAGGCAGGAAGGACGTACCCTTCCCGGATACTGTAAAGGCTTTATCTGACCCTGTTCACCGCGAGCTTTACCCAGACTTTGCAGGTAAGGACCAGCCGCCGAAGGTGCTCCTTCTCAAGATGCTGTACCCAAGCGTGGTTTCTCCTTCTCTCTCTAGTCGATCCTTGTCTTTCTTGATCTGGGGAGACCAGAACAGGACTCCAGATGTGGCCTCACTAGGGCAGAGCAGAGGGTGGGGGGAACATCCCTCACCCTGCTGGCTACATGCTCTACCTCGGGGTACACTTGGCCGTCTTGGCCATGAGGGCACATTGCTGGTTCATTGCCAAGACTCCCAGGTCCTTTTTGGTGTCTTGTCTCCACATTTTCCTCTTGCTGCAGGCCTTCTGTGTTCATTCTCTCATCCCCCGCTCTCTTTAGGTTGCTGTAGGAGTAAAGCTGAGCTCAGCTCATCCATGTTATTCATCTGATGTCAACTCAAAAGAGCAATTCTTCTGCGGTGTGGGGTGTCTGGGAATAGGTGAAAGGAAGAATATCATAAAATGCGTCACTTCAGATCAGTGGAGCACACACACAAAAAACATTACTTTAGAGCCTATTTGCTCTTTTTTTCTTCAAAATCAGGCAGGTTTTATTAAATATATATATATATCTCGAAACATTTCACTTTAAAATGATCCAAAAGCAGCTGAATGTCCTGAAGTGAAATACCTTATTTTGAAAGCATCATAATGAAACATTTCAGCTCCTTCCAGACACGTTTCTGGGTATGTCCAGCCAGACCTTCTTGCCCAAGCTGAACTCCCCTGATTGTCCCTTTACTAGACAGTTAATACTGGAATAATCAACTCACCCTTTGACACAAGTGTTTGCACTGATTTACCTGTCACTGGTTAACTACTGGTCATTGCTGCTGTTACCTCCTGAATGGGCCGTACAGCAATAAACGCAAAGCCCCTTCAACAACACCTGCCTGTTGGCAAAGCCTGGGACCTGAGGCGTGCACTCCAAACCCTGCTGGCGTTCACATTCAGAAAGCAAAAGATTAACTACGGACACTGACAGACGTAAGGGAGCCCATTATAGCATCCATCAAGCCTTGTACTCAATCAGACATTTTCAAGAAGCAGGGGCATTCTGCTGAAATTTCTCATCTCATTTATTTGATAACTGACCTTTACAAAATTTGCCAAATCTGGCGAGGCCCGAGTACCACTTGGCAGTGTTTATTCTCCTGCAGCCGGCTCCCCGCTCCTAATGATCAGTCTTTTCACAGCGCTAACCTTTGACAAGAGCACTTCAGGAGCATTATTAGCTGCTGTGAAGTTTCATCATGGCCCTGTAAGTAAATGGAGGGATGGAGATGAGAAATCTCTCTGTGAAATGGGAAGTTTTGCATAAGAGCCAGCTGTGGTGGTTGCTTGGATGTGAAGAGTTGGGTTGGAGGAAGCCAGGGAGGGTGGCTTTTGGTGACTCATATAAATGACACTTGAACCAGAATAACTCAGGTCCCCAACCCCATTGACCCGTGCAGGGTGGCTCATGCATTGACTGAAGGCTGTTGGTGCCACTGAGAATGAAATTCTTTCTTTGCTTGGATGAATGGTAAGGACAGGGATATCAAAACAGACAGATGGGAATGTCTCTTCCCCAGGACTGTTGTGGTGGTATCTGGGAAACTGTAGGGTAATGCTGGGGAGCGATGGTTGCATGTCTTGAAGCTCACGGGAAGGTTTGTGTGCCCTGTTTGCCCTGTATCCCTGCAAGGCTATGTCTCATCATTTCTTTCAAGTGTTGCAGTAAGAGTTTAAAAATCCATAGAGATGACAGCTCCAGGTCTTCCTGGGGCTGCAGCACCCCGGTGGAGAAGTCCTTGGACCATGGGGGGACAATGGGGCCATTGAGGGGATCAATCAAATAAAGTGCTGATCCTGAACTGAACAATAATCTGCTGCTGAGAAAGGGGAAAAGGCTGGGATATATAAATGCTGCCTGCAGGAGAGCAGAAGGGAAGCCAGACAGCTCCCCTCTTTAAGAGAGAGAAAAAGAGAGAGAGAGAGAAAATGAGCCTTTGCGATATCCTCACCCATTTACACACATAAAAGTTTCTAAATGCTAAGCCAAATAAAGTCGTCTTATCGGCGTATTACCACTTAAGGCTCTTTCAGGCAGATTTAGAATGAATTAGTGCTTTTTTTAACTACAAATAGAAGCAAAGTGAAAAATCTTACTCCATCACCCCGTGTGGCTCCTGCCTTAACCCTTGGAGGGAATGATCCGCTGCTGGATGATGCGTCCATCCTGCAAGCCTCCAGGTTACTTCTGGGAGGGGTGATTTGGGGACCCAGAGAACATTTGGTCCTGTCGATCTCCTTCCCCACACGAGCATGGTCTGGAACACAGCACTGGTGAGAGCTCTTAGCACACATTGGCACCTTGATCTGTGCGTGGAGACAAGAGTCACAAGTAACTCAGTCGTGGTGCCTTTCTCCTAGTCACAGCCTGGACAAGAGGAATGATGGAGCTGGACAAAGGCAGCAGGAGGTGGCTGGGGAGGGATGGAGGGATGCATCCTATCTCCCTGTCCCCTTACTGCAGGTGATAATCAACAGCTCCATGCCACCCGGCATAGGTGGCTTGGCTGGTATACGGTTATGGGTGCTTTGTGTCCTCTCTGGTTTGGGAACTCAAGGGCCCAGGTTTGTGTCTCTACTCTGGAAAGCTGGAGTGCATCTACCATGCCTGCTCAGGATTGATGCAGTTAGATTTCCTGGTGACTGTCCCCGTGTCCAACCAGGATACCCCGCTGACTCCTCAGATGATCCCTGGAGCAGACCCAGGGGCTCTCCCAGCCCTGGTCGTGCCAGACCTGCTCCCACATAGGGCAGAAAACCCCTGGGGCCGAATAACAGCCCTCTGGAGGAGCCACCCAGCCGTGCCAGCCGGCAGCAGGGCCAGCTCGCCTGCCAAACAGCTCAGTGGCCACGCTCCTGCACACAGGGCCCCGTCACCCATCACAGGAACACCCCTTGTAAGCAATTAGTTACCTGACTTAATTGCTCTGCATTCTGTGAGCTCAATCAGGTTGTTCTGCTGTTTCTGAAATACTAGTGTCTTGCAAAGCTTCCCCACACACACACACACACTCAGAGTGAGGGAAGCAGCTGTTAGAAGCTTCTCTATAAATAATTTTAGCCATGATTAATGGCTGTGGCTCTTGGTGCCTCCAGGAGGAGAGTCACCATGTGCTAGCATTTCTCAGCGAGACGTGTTCTTCACGCGCGTGCACACCCCTGCGCGTGGCTCCACTCCTCACTGCTGCTCTGCAGTGAGGTTTCTTGCGGAGACAGGTTGGGGCACCCAGCAAGGGCCCAGCATGGCTGGACAAGGAGAAGGTGTCTCAGGTCGCATGGGGAAGGTACAATCTGGTCCAGGCTGGTGGAACCTGCTCTGGGGATGATCTCACGTCCTGCCCTGCCTGATGGAGCTGGCTTGTAGAAGGGGTGACTGGGTCCCTGGTGTTGGTTCAGCCGTCTTTCCTTCTCCCCCTGCCCCACCAGGCAGTTCTGTGAGCCTTGGGAGTGTCCTCCTAACCATACTCCTAAAAAAGCTAGTGGAACTGCCAGTGCTAGAGTTACGCGTCATCCCTTGAGAGTAAGCCTGAGCTTTCTTTTATGCCTTTGCAGTCTGTTTGCCCCTCTCCCCAGCTGCCCGAGGACTGAACCAGTCACTGTGAGGTGGCTTCCCACACCTCCTTCCCCGAGCTGTGATGAGCCGTGCTGAATACAGTGCTGGTGCTTGGACTTTTCAGTTAGGATTTTCTGAGATCAGCTGAGAACAAAAGCTTTGTGAATGGTCCTTTTGATTTCTCTGTGATGTTTCTCGCTGCCCTGTCCTGACACGGTCACCGCTGCTTTCACTGTGACCCACCACCCACACAGCTCCTGGCCAGGCAAACGATTCCCCATCCCAGCTCTAGGGAAGAGGGGTTTTGTACAAGTTGGCACATGAACCAAGAGCTCAGGGAAGCAAACAGTCCCAGCAGTTTGCATTCTATGCTCTCTTACAGCAAGTGATGTGCAGTGGTGATGTGGAAGGAGAAGACATCGAGATGTTACCCCTCCTGGAGCCCAGCCTTCGTAAGGTAAGTTCCAGTTTCTGTGGGATGTTGGCAACCAGGATATACAAGGCCTAGAAAAGCTGGGAAATAACATAACCAGTGGCATTAACTGCCAGCTGTTCAGCATTTGTCACATGATGCCTAAATCACCGCTGCCAGTGGTGGAGATGATTTGGGCTGTCTGCAAAGATAAAGATCTGAAGCCAAATCCATCCCTGAAAGGTTCACCTCCAAGAGGGGCATCACTGGTGCCCTTCCAGAGTCTTGCTATTAATAAGGAGTCATTAGCAGAGCAGCTGTTGGGAAGTACCTCCTGGGACCCAGCATGCAAGAGCCATATGGTGCGGGAGGGATGGGTGGAAGAGCAGTGTCAGAAGCCTGTTGGCATCTGCCAAGCTGGAGTGATCTGGGAGGTGTCTTCTGCCATGTGATAAATGGCGCTAGGAGCAGGGCTGACATCTCCATTTGCTCCTCTTCGTTGTGTAGCTGTTGGAAATCTTCATGCGTTGGGTTGGTGCCATAAGTCTTCCCCACATGCATGCGCTGGTTCCTCATGGAGCTGGTGGGAAATTTGCCATGAACCATTGCTTCTATTTGGGATTTTCAGGTTGCTCTCTGGCACTCTGCTCGAGAGCGTGGAAGAGAACAGACTCCAGATTCCAACACTGACTGAAATGAGTGTTTTCCCCTTGGTGAGGAATCTGCTTCTTCCTAATTCCTTTTCAATACCTGCCAAAATGAGAAGAAAAATCAAAAGGTACTAAGTATCCACCTGGGTATGAAAGACCCTCTTCAGCCCTTCAAAACCCACTTAACACTAACTCCACTGTCTTGTTCTCATTGATTTTTGAGAGCTCTTGGGCCAGGAACTGTCCAAGTCTCTTTTTTGTTGTTGTTGTTTTGTTTTGGAGCTCACTTTAAAAAAACCCACAAGGGCAGTAGTGAATCCCACAGCCTCTGATCCCAGCATCCCGTGACCGCGCCAGGGCAAATTAAAAAGCATGTCCTCATTCACAGTGGTCTCTTTGACAGGAGAGGGGAGTGACACGTGGCCTTTGTTTGTCTTCAACTTCTGTTTAAACAAATTGAGCTACTGCTGGTAGAATTCCATCAGAAATAAGGAAGTGGTGATGGCAGGAGACCAGCTGGAAGCCTTTTTGTGCCCATCAGATGCAGATGGGAGTGTTTTACTGTTGCCTTCATCTCATTGTTCTCTCCCATGTCCCTGCTCAGCATCGTACCGTCTCCACCACTTGAAGAATGTGAGGCACCCCCTGCCCAGAGCTGAGACACAGCTATTGGGAACTGCTCCAAACCACTCAATAACACACGAGCTCCATTTCTTCACGGGACAAGCAAACTCCAAATAAAAAGGTGTGCAAAACAAGAATCTTTTTTTTCCCCTCCTAATTTCCACCACAACTTTGGCTTTTACTGATGAGGTTTTCTGTGCAAAAGGTGTGAATGGAGACCTTTACTTGCCTCCTGCTTCTATCCCTATTTTTCTGACTTAGGGAAAAAAAAAATCTGGTCTCCTTGAAAACCTCTTCCTACCTAAAGGTGTTGCATTGCTGCTAATGAGGGAATTCAGCTGTTATTTTGCCCTGGGATGGCTTCCTTGGTCTCAGCATGGTATCACAGGTGAGGAACAGAGATATATAGGGGATGGAGAGGACACTAAATTAAGAAAATTTCCAACCTGGCTCAGTACCCCCACAGCTGGGACCATCTGGGGCCAGCAGTGCCCTCTTGCTGGCACTTCAGAGTGGGGCTGAACCCACCTTCCCAAGAGCTGGTGCTCCAAGGAGGTGCAGTCCCTGAGATAACATTGTTAGGCCCATCCCTTGAGTATGCAAACGAAGCGCCTAGTTAGGGTCATCAATCATTGATGCAACCCAAAGACACTCAGGCCATAGTTGGCTGTTTTCCTCCATAGACGTGGGACATAACTTTGTTCATGTTCTCAAAGAGCCCAAATTCTTGAGGTCACTTAGTGTCTGGGGAGTGGATCTGGCTCTCCAGTTTTCCAGGTGACCTTGTGCCATGTCCTAATGCTCCAGGGGTCTACAGTGTCCCAGTTCCCTTTGAGCTGGCCCAACCATGGCTACCAGCGAAGATCTCAGCTGCTCTCCAGTCTCCCATACCAGGCCAGCTCCAGTGTGGCACAGCCCCAGGAGAGTGAGCTCCAGGGGACTCTCGCCACCCCACAGTGACCCTTTCTCCATTGATCACCATCACGTTTCCTGCTCCTCTTTTCACTTCTCCCTGGATCTGAGTCATCAGAATGATTTCTCTGTGCTTTCTTTGCAGCCCTGGAAGGCAAAATGTGTTAAAACCCATGACTATACATCTGAACTGTCGTGTTTCTCAGTGTTGTTTTGAGGAAAAAGGGCTGGAGCCTGTAACTGTGATAAGTAGCAGTGAAAGAACCAAGTTAATAAATATGAGCAAAAAGGATCTGAGGGAGGAGATGGATCAGCTCAAGGCTCTGCCTTGTCTGGCTGCTTACACAACCTCTCCAACAAGTTCTGTGTGCCACAGCGTTATGGGGATGTGACGTTATTGCCCAAACCTCTTGCAGAGCCAACCTTTTTTGGAAAAAAACCACCGCTCGGAGAAAAAAAGCAGTGGATGCACATTAGTCTTTTTTTTTCCCTGTGATCTCTGATATATTATTTCTTCTGAAAAGTCATCATTTTTCCACTCAATACACCAAGCTCTGTACGGTATTACAAGGTGATAGTACATCCTAGGCTTGTTTACAACATCACTTCTGACAGTGTAGAGACCAGGACTCTGTTTAGGAAGCTTTGCTTAGCTGAAATCTTGTTCCAGTTGGATGGCTTCTGTTGGCAGAGACCAGTTGTCTTGGTCTGTCACCCTCACATCTTCCAAAGGCACTTCTAGCAAACGAACGCTCAAGATCTCTTGCCAGGATTAAACGATGCATCTCCTTCCTTGAACGAAATCCAAGCCAAGAATTGGCTGACCCTCTGTTTTGCCTACACAGGTGGTATGGCTGAAATGGCAAAGACTTTCCCCCAGTCCCGGTGTGTGGAGCAGGCTTAGTTTTCCACCTGTATCTGTTTAAGAGGAATGGAGACTATTGGACAGGCAGGATTTTTCATTTCTGTCTCTATAGCCCGTTGAGTTGAAAGGGTTCTCGAGCACTGGCAGAGGCTACACAGGTAGGTGGCTGAGCCACCATCTCTGGAGATGTTTAAAAGGCAGACGAAGTGCTTAGGGATGTGATTTAGCAGTGGACAAGTACGGTTGGGCTTGATGATCTCGAAGGTCTTTTCCAGCCTAGAGATTCTATGGGTTTCCCCCCTAGAGCACCACAGCAGTAGCCACATGCCCGGGAGCCACCCCTCTTTATGGTCAACTGCCCAGATTTAAGTAGAAAGCACCTTTGGCTCCTTTGAATATCAACACTTCAGCTCAGCATCTCCATGTCTTATGCTGAGACAGGACTCTCCCTTTGATATCCAAAGAGTTTTCCAGGCCAACCCTAATATTATGTCCTCCAACGATCACCCACACTGCCAGGATTTTACTTGCTAAGTCCTTTAATTTTTGCTTTTTAGCCAATTCCTCCTGTTTGACTTGAACGTAGAATTTTTAGCTCATGGAGCGATGGCATTTGGTACCAGACACCAATCTGTGCTTGCATGGCTCATGGCCAGCAGCTCTCTTCCTCGCCAAGCATTTCATCTGCATCCAAGGAATCGCATCCCCAGATGATGACTTGGGATCCTCTTTGATTCTTGTGGTCTCGCACAGCGTAGACATCAGTGCTGGCAACAAGGTGTAATGGAAGCAGCCCCCCGGCAGTTGTTCTGGGAATTGTGGTGGCTTTCTTTTTCTCTTTGCGTCGAGCTTGTAGCTGCAGATGGACTCAGCTCCATGCCTGAGCTAATGTGAGCCCAGTACCTGACCTTCCCAGACACACCAGAAAGTTTCACCCTCGGGTTTTTTTTGCCTCACTACAGATGATACAACCCGGGTGGTCTTTCCTGAGTCATCATTAATATCTTCTTATTACCTAATTCTGTATCCGCATGTGATATAGAGGTGATTTCTTTCTCTGTACCATTGAATGCCTAGGAGGCAGATCTGGTAGGAGGCCAACAGTTTTCTGGCCAAAACACCCTTTTCTTTTTCCTGCTGGACTTTCTGGTCACTGCAGTAGCAGAAGATCTGCCTTGACCACCAGCAGCCTTGACCACCACTCAGCTGCAGAGTTGGGGACCAGCTCGGCTGGGGAGGGCTGACCCTGGGCTCCTGTGGCTGAAATCAGAGTCCTCCTCTGCTTCTCTCCTCCACGCATCTCTGGGGAGTGTCATTGCTTTTCTCACCTTGGAATGGGAGTAGTGAAATTGAGTGTCGCAGAGTTGGAGGAGTCTTTTCCAAGAGCTCAGGGCCAGAGAGGCCACCGTAGTGGGAAAGGATGGATGACGCACTCTGTGTGCTCGGGAGCCTTTTTTCCTTTTCTTTGCCCTAAAACCCAGGCTGGGTCATCACAAAACTTTATTAAAAGATCCCAGGGTTCTCCTCTGGCTGTTTGAGCCCTGGCTGAGGCTGAATGGGTGGGTGGTAACTGGAGCAGATGCTCTGTAGTCGGGGATATTTCTGTCTCATCTTGATTGCTCAGAAAGCCCCACAAAAACTGGTCTCCTGATTTATTGCCCTGCTGTCACTTCTTGTGCCCACTCCTCCAGGAGGACATCAGAGGCTGAAGGCGCAGACCATTGGTTTCTCCTAAAGCAGGGTTTCATTTTCCCAAAATCAAGGAGAGTTTCTCCTGTCCCCAAGCCAGGTACGAAGCCAGGATATTTCCTAATTTAAAGGTAAAACCAAACTTGGTTGTTTAAATCACTGTGTTCAAGAAGAAAAGCGGTCCTTTAAGGTGATGCTGTGCTGAACCTCACCTGCAGCCTCCCAGGTGATGGACTGGGGCAGGATCAAGTGCTCCTCAGCTGGCCAGGATTTTTCTATAAAAGGAGTTCCTGAGCACTTAGTGGGGTTTTGGCTCCTGGGTGCTGGTGAGTGTGTTTGGCACTGCAGTAACAGACTTATTTTTGTCAGCCTTCTGGCACTGTGAAGGGAACGGGCTTTTTTAGGGGAGGCTGGTGATGTTTTGCTCTCGTTTCAGATGAGAGCTGCCAATTACATGACTTGAGGTGTTTTAAGGAAAAGTGCAATGAAAATATGAGGGTGTTGGCTCCCACCTCTTGTCTCTCCTGCTGCCAGGGTTGATACAGCTGTTTCCTTCTGCTCAAAACTTGATGCTAAAAATACTTCTGAAAACTTGAGGGTGCTGGCATCACAGATTGTCTTATTCTGAGGTTTTTTCCATGCTTTTTTTTTTTCCCCCTTTGCTTTCTTTCTCCCTGTACAAAGAGGCTGCCAGGTGCATCCCTGCTCTGTAGCGGGTTTCTGGCAGTAGGGCTTGGGGCATGCTGTTTGCTCGTTGCAGGAGGTACAGGGGTGGTGGCCATAGGAGGAGGCGAGCAGAGCCCAGCTGAGTCACAGCAGGGGATGTGACCCATGGGAGCAGCCAGATTTACACCAGCCCCAGGCTGTCCTGGACCTAGTGGAGAAACATTCCTCCTACTCAGCACCTCCTCTTTGCTGGCCCTGGGCAGCTGGGGCATCACCTGTCCTGGTCTCTGTGGTATGATCCTGAGCGGTGGGGAAAGGAGCTGTGGGAGCAGCACGGTGCTCTTGGGCTGCATTTATGTTCCTTGTTGATGGGCGTGATCGGAGGTCAGGTTTGGGAAAAGACTGGATTTTTGGGCTGACCCCATATGGCTGTTCTGGATCAGCAGCTCATACAGAGCAATAACAAAGACCAGTAGGAATGTGGTGGGTTTTCCTCCGTGTCATAGAATCATAGAATTGTTTGGGTTGGAAGGGACCTTAAAGATCATCCAGTTCCACTCCCTGCCATGGGCAGGGACACCTCCCACTGGCTCAGGCTGCCCAAGGCCCATCCAACCTGGCCTGGAACACCTCCAGGGATGGGGCAGCCACAGCTTCCCTGGGCAACCTGTTCCAGTGTCTAATCACTCTCATGGTGAAGAATTTCTTCCTTATGTCCAGTCTAAATCTTCCCCTCTACAGTTTGTACCCGTTCCCCCTCATCCTATCACCTATCATGTCATTCCTGGGCAAACTGAGGCAGCAGACAGATTCCCTATGTGTTCATGTGCACCACCTCCTCTTGCTTCCCACACTGAAAGAGAGGGTCCAGGTGACTGTGACAGAGAAAAAACATCAGGAAAATCCCTGACCCTGCCTGGGGGTTTTGTTTTATTCATTTCCCTCACGCCTGGGACCCTTCCCTGTGGCACAGTGGGCTCTGAGCCCCACCTTGGGCAGGAGGTGGCCTCTGTTTCTGCTTTTTGGAGCAGTTCCCACAACTGTGAGCGAAATGCTTTCTGGATGCCGAGAGATCCAGGTGCTATTGGACTTTATCTGCAATCTGTCTCTGGGATGCCGATCCCCAGCTGAGCAAAGAATTACTCTGAGCTACATTTCCTTTCAGATATTCCATTTTAGCTTCTTCTTTCTTCATTTAATTCTATCATCCCTCCATTTCACCCCCTGGGAAGCGATATTGCATCCTGATATCCAGAGAGAGTTTGCTTTGCAATCTTTAATTTGGCTCTATTAAAAGGCGAAGAAGAGACAATGCTCCAGTTTGTTTGATGGGTTCTTTGTTAGTCTCTCTCTATTTCACTCACCTTTCATGCTTTCCCAGAGCCCCAAGTCCATGCTGGTGGCAGATGTAGGAGCTCCTGGTGCTGTGTGAGGGAGTGGCAGGATGTGACCCTGTACCCCAATCCCTCTCCATCCCTTGGGTCAGCCCCTCCATCAGTTAATCCCTTAATGCGCTCTGCCACTAGGCTTCTGCCAAGAGTTTTTCCTTTTCCCCTGGAGCTATTTTTATGAGGCCTTTGTTACTTCCTAATTGTCCAAACCACTTTTCCACGTTTCTCTTGATAAAGGCAGATTTTTAAAAGCAGTTCAGCATCTCAGCCATTTTAGAGTCATCATCTGCTTCATCCCTTTTATTGTTTAGCAAATGGCCTACTTTTGCAGGAGCATTTTTATTCCCCCCTGAGAGAAGGTTGATTCCTCCCACCCCCCTTTTTTTAACAGCTTTCTTCTACCTCTTAAATAATTCCTCTTACATTGACTCTTTCTGCCGTTGTTTTATTATACTGTTCTCCCCCTTTCCTCTGCTGGGCCAGGCTCTGCCTCTCTCCCGGCGCTGCGATGTGGGTTTGTTTATTTTATTTCCTTTTCCTTGCGCACCTCTTGGGTTTGGAGGTTCGTTGCATTTATTGAAGAAGGGAAGTGCTGGATTTCATCTGCCCTTAGTGATGTGCCAGGAGCGCAGTGGAATGGTTGGTGCTGGAGAACAAGGAGCGGCTGAGAGAGCTGGGGGTGTTTAGCCTGGAGAAGAGGAGGCTGAGGGGAGACCTTATTGCTCTCTACAACTGCCTGAAAGGAGGTTGTGGAGAGGAGGGAGCTGGGCTCTTCTCCCAAGTGACAGGGGACAGGACAATGGGGAATGGCCTCAATCTGCACCAGGGGAGGGTCAGGTTGGATATCAGAAAAAATTCTTCACAGTAAGAGTCATTGGGTGCTGGAACAGCTGCCCAGGGAGGTGGTCGAGTCGCCTTCCCTGGAGGTGTTTAAGGAACGGGTGGATGAAGTGCTGAGGGACATGGTTTAGGGAGTGTTAGGAATGGTTGGACTCGATGATCCAATGGGTCCTTTCCAACCTGGTGATTCTGTGATTCTGTGTCACGGTGGCCCTACAAAGCAGCGTTTGGGGATTTTGTATTTTCCAGCCTGTTTTTTAGTCAAAAAACGTCACTTATATCTACTGTTCGTGCACAGCTTCAGCCCTTCCCTGATGTTTTCAAAAAAAAAAAAACCAAACCAGTGGTTGGAGGAAAATCCCAATTGTCCCTCGGTCGCTTACCCCAGTAAAAAGGGGATTTGGCCCCAAAAGAGCCTTTCAGGGTGCCTGGGAACTGCCATCAGCCTCAGTAAATGATTTCCTAGCAGAGGGAAGGAAATGGAAAGGAGACAAAATGTGTTGCTGCCAACCAGTTTTGTTTGCAAATATTGAAATAAGGGGCATGAAGGGAAGGGGAACTTTTTATCTTGGAGATAAACCCTTTTCCTCTGGCTGATGCAGATGAGATTGCAGGAGAGAGGCAGCAGATAGGACAAATTGTTACTGGTTTTTAAATGCTTTTTAGCTTCTCATCAGCCTGCTGCGCCCCGGGGCAACCTCCTTTGGGCTCTAAGGATATAGAGCCAAAAAAAATCCCTCTGGGAGATGATGCTGAATCCCACCCTGGTCCAGCTGAGCCCTATATCGATGGCTTCTGTGGGAACGGCTTTGCTATAAAGCTTGACAGAAACAAGAGCTTTTGTGTTTGCTGTTTAAAACCTTTTTTTATAAGGAAAAAAAAAGTGTCAGGAAGATTAAAGTTTAGGTTTGAAGCAAGCCTTTTATTAAACCTCCTGAGGATTCAAATTGGTGTTTCCATTGCAAGGTTTGAGCAAAGTCCCCTGCAATAGCAATATTCGGTTGGATTCCAGGAGTAACAAGTGATATTTTAAGATTAAAGATATGTACAATTCATCCCTGTGCCTGCACAGAGCTAAGTGGAAATGGCAGGACAAACATATCAGTCCTTCCAGCAGGCATAGATGGTCTCAGTGCTGGGGAAATGTAGGGCAGCACATGCTGCAGTACCCTAGTGGAGGGTGACGATGAAGGGAAGGATCCATCTGGGAAGGACTGATGAGGACCGTGTATGTCCATGAGCTCTTTTTGTCTGGTTGAAGCTCCTTCTTCCTCCCTGTGCCGCAGCCAAAGGTGAGTGGGCGTGAGAGAAGGTTGCCAATGGCACAACTGTGTTGTAGAGCTCAGAGAATCCACACAGGAGCACAATGGTGTAATGCCCCAAATGGGGAAAAGCTTTCTCTGCCAGATTTGCCCCAGCAGACCCCAGAGTACCTACCAGCCAGGCTCTTCCAGCAAATGCTCACCCCGGCTTTACCCCTGGGGACTGCACTTAATTGCCTGTAGATTCTCTGGTGTTTAGTAAGGGAAACATTCCAAAAGCAGCTTTTTCCTCTGCGGGGCTGTTAATTATGTCTTCCACTTCTCTGCCAGGCTACAGGTCCTCACCAAGCCTGTCAGAACATAATTCTCTTCAAATTCTTATTATTACCGTCAAATTTGGATCAAATTGCTTCATAAGGTATAAAATTAGGAGGAAGATGGTGCTGGCTGTCTCAAGTACCTTGAGTGTCATTGCATAAACCTATTTTCTTCAGGAAACCAGTCTTACAGAAACAAAAATACCCTTTTTTTTTTTTTTCGTTTGTTCCTCTGGAGCTCAGCACATTCATCCTGGCATCGCTGAGGGGGATGGCAGCAGTGCAGCTGCCGCGACAGGTCTCCTGCGGGCAGCAGCGCCCGGGGACCTCTGCGGATGCTCACATGCAGTCTCGGAGCACTGCCAAAAAAAAGCCCGTGATGATTGACCTGTCCTTGAGCTTCTCCTGACCAAACCCAGCCTGGAATTTTTTTGTAGAGCTGGAAGCACATGGTGACCATCACTGCAAGACATGCCCTCTGCCTTGGCATTTTACGCTAGGAGTTACATGGGTTTTAGCTATAGGATAATTCCTACCTTTTATTCTTTTTTTTCCTTCCTCCAAATAACCTCTGTGGGGCGCAGAGCTCTGTGATTCCAGGGACTTGGGAGCACTTCTATTTTGAGTACTCCCAAACCATTTCATGGGGCATCTCCGTTCTTTCCCTGAGATGTTCCTGCTGTCCCCAGTGTTCCTGCTGGTGTGCAGTTTGGAACACGAGCAGAAAAATTGCTCTTTAAGGTTAGCCCTTAACCCTAGGGGAAGAGCATCCATCCTTTGTCACCCTCTCATCTCTGAGTGAGTGCAGGGGTGGACAGGCATGGCCAGCCAGGGCTGGAGAAGGGATCCTGAGTGGTCATGTCAAACTAGAACAAAACAAACTAGAATGAAAGATTAAATGTTTTCTTTCTCTTTTTAGCATGGTTTATGCTTTATTTATGACTCTTATTGAAGATAGGGAGCAAGCGCAGGGACGTGGGCAGAATAATGCAGCAACTAAAAGTGGGGAAGGGGAATTACCAGGAAGAATAACTTGTAGTGAAGCCAAGGCTGTGCTTGGGATAGTGGTGTGGGGGCAGGGACCTTTCCTGGGTGGGAAAGCATCCATGCTCTGGGAGAAGCGTGGCTCAGGAGTTATAATACATAAGGTTTGAAGAGAAAACAGTGATTTGGTGGTGGATGAGGGCTGGGAGTTGGGTGCAGGCTGAGAGGCAATGCAGGACCCCATGAGCAGCTGAGTCCCAAGGGCAGAAGGACCTTGGTAGGCTGTACGTGGGGATGAGAGCATGAGCTGGAGTGTCCTGCAGGGTACTGGAGCACCCCAGTGGGAAGGTGAAGAATGGGGAGTGATGTGTGTTTACGTGGCTGGGGGGACTAACAAAGAAAACAGCAAGGAAAACTCCCTGACTGTGTAGAGGCTTCACTTTTGTCAGCCCATCCTCACTGTCTAGTTGCAAGGCTGAAGCTGAGCGAATGGAGAAGGGAGATGATTGGGATGCAGGTGTTGAGCTTCCCTCTGCTACCTGAGGAGCCATCCCTGAACCCAGCATGCAACAAACTTAAACCCTAGAAACCATTTTAGAGGAAAGGAAGCCCAGGTCTTTCTTCCTTTCAGAGTGCTTCACAGCTTGCGGAAGTTTTGTGCTGCTTCCCCTGGTCACGGAAAGGTGTGCATGCAAACACAAACTCTCGCTTCCTCCAGTCTAAAGTAACTTTCCTCTCCTGAGGAAGGAAAGCAAATTAAATCACCATCCTCCACAAAACACCAGAATGTCACAGCTAGACAATATCCAGCTCAAAAAATAGATCATCAGGGTGTTAATTAGTTTGATGCCATAACATGCGTGGATGTGTGTGAGGGAAGGCGTGGTACAGCGAGTTTGTGTGTGTGAGTATTTGGATATTTCTCTGTGCCCTTGGTAACTGTGGGTGAGTGTTGGGGTTTCCATACACCCATGGTGAGGGACCTCACTTGGTTTTAAAATGCTAAGAGGTTGAAAGCCCAGAAATGCTGGAAACTGGGCTACCAGTGTCCTGTTTGTGCAGCTGCTCTGTGCGGAAGCCTTGCAGACCCAGCTGGATGCCTCTGAGCAGATGTTGCTCATCCCATCACACCAGCACTCACCTGCTTCACAGATGTCCCTGCTTAATGAGCAGCAACTGTCTATTTTTTTTCCCCTTGTTTGTGCTGTGGGTCATCCCAGGTCTGAGTGATTCAAAAATATTCACGGATCACGTAGTCCAGTACAAGTCAAAGGATTTTGATGTGACGTTGGGAAGCTCTGGTTGACAGTAAGGTGGGTTTGGGGAGCCTTTCAAAGTCCGTTTTAAACCTGAGATGAAGTGGCAGTTGTTGCAGGGTGTGTCGCTCGCTTTTCCTCCAGAAATCTCCATCTCAGGGCTTTGGATGCTGCAGCCACGAGGCTCACCTGCCACAATGGGAGATCCATGCAGGAAATGGTCTGAGTCCCCAAATTTGATGCATGTGGGATGTTTTGGTACCAACAGCTGGTCTTTTTCAGATGGGGACTTTGGGAGCAAATGAGCATCCTACCTCTGACATCTCCACTGAGCTGTATTATTAGTTTGGGCAATTAAATAGAAACCGGTTTGCAGGTGACAATGCTGTAAAAATAAGTAGGTACCAGAGCTGACATCGTGAAAATAAGGCAGGAGAACAGAGCTAAGGCAGCACGCGTAATCTGTGGGGAAATAAATGTGTGAATAATGAATGTGCACTGGAAAAATAAAACGTGTTATTGTGGTAAAGATAAATCTATTAAAGTCTTGCTACAGTGTCTGTGCGGGGATGTGAGTTAGATTATGGAGTTCTTTGCCTCCAGATGCAGCTCTGCTTGGCCGTGTGCCCCCACCTGAGCACCCAGGCAGTGTGGGCTCACCTGGGAAAGGCTCCTCAGAGGTTCTTGGCTTTTCCTGCTCCTTGCAAGCGCCCTGCAGTGGCTTCTGGATGAGCTAAGGGAATCACCCACTGATACGGGAGTTGGGTACAGGTGGGAGTGCAGGATCCCACGCCCCATCCGCTGGCACTGTAGGACTCAGACCTTGAGTGTTGGTGGGATTTCTATTCAATCCCGTTGCAGGCTCTACTCTCACGTGCTCAGCCTCCTGGCTTGGGGATGGTATTGTAACAGATTTCCTTTCGAATAGGAAAAACTTTCTCCTTGCCAAATCCAGAGTTACCGTGCTCAGCTGCTGGAGGCAGTGGGACTGCTCGCTGTCTGGGCTCTCCTTGAGCTTCAAAGCCACCTCACCTGAGCAGGTGGGGTTATGTGGGTAGCAAATACTGTTTCTCTGCTCTGTCAATCCCAGAGCAGCAGCAGCTGAGGGTGCAGTGTGCCTGGACCTTGCAGATGGTGTGTTTTCACACCGCAGGGCACGCAAGCAGCCGGCACAGCCTTGTCCCCAGGCTCAGCCCCACAACAAGCCGAGCTTGGGTTTGCAGCCCAGGTGGGCTGCCATAATTAAACCAATCCAAATTAATTGATGCAATGCTTTTCCATCATGGCCTCTCCAGCTCCAAGAAGAGTCTGCTTGTTTGTTCTGCACTGACCTGAAACTATGTCAGCAGTCAGTTCAGCTGTGGTGGGAGACGATGTCTGCTCCCATTATGGCTTTCCTTTCTGATCTGAGCTCGGTTTCCCTGTTGTTTTTTTTTTCCCCAAAGAAAAGGGGTTTTGTTCATGCTTCTCCTTCATGAAGAGGAAATTTTCCAAAGAAGCAGTCGCTTTGAATCAAAATCTTTCCATTTTGAATGGACTGATGTTGTCTGGGGAGATTTTTGGTACTTTTTTTTCACTTTTCGTGGGTAAGACTTTGGTGAAGTAGGGTGAAAAGGTGGGGCGGCCACCCCTGGGTGTCATCCCACTGTGGCAGATGAGACCATGGGGCAGCCGGTAGTTCTGGGCTTTGAGGAAGGTGTGTTTTTCTGTTTGATGTTCAAAGCACAGGAATTGCTTATTTGTTCTTTTTTTGTTTTTATGCAAACCCCTTCCCTAGCTAGTGGAAACCAGGAGGATTCATCACCATTCTTTGCCCAAACCCAGGATCCCAGTGCTGAAGCCACTACAGAGGACACGCAGACCTGGAGTTCGTGGTCACTTTGGTCTTGGAAGACTGTTTTGGATCTCGGTTCATGCTGTACAGCTCGGTTCCTACGCTGGTGACACAGCTCCATCACCCACCAAGAGGAGGGCGACCACAACTTCAGGAAGAACAAGGGGCTACACTAACCACCAAAGCTCCCCAGGCTGTTTTTTGCACCATGTGCATGAGCTCGAAATGAGCACGTGCTAGATGGTAGTGGAAGCTCTGCTTTTGAAGGATTTGCCTGAAAATGAGAGGGGGAAATAAGTATTAATTATACACAGAAAACTTCATAGGGAAGACACAAGGCATAAGGATTTACTGGGTATAGTCAAAAGGCGCTTTTGATGCCTTCAGTTTTAAGATGTAATTGGAAAGCTAAAGGTTTGTATGTGGATTCAGTTTGCTTTGGTTTATTTTTTCATATTGATAGTGGGTTTTTTTTTCCTTTCAGTAGGATATTTTTAACCTGCCTTTTTCCAAGAAGATGGCAACTGGGAACATTTTATTTATTCTTTAAAGCCTTTTGGAAGAAAAGGATAGGAAGGCGATGCCTGGGACAGCTCTCGTATGAAGGACGCCAGCTTGGACAGGTGGGTGTATCTGAACTTCCTGAAAATCTGAGTAACTGGGCTCTTAAAAGCCTGTTGCAGGAAGTAGATGGATATTTCCAAGCAGAAAAAAACCCCATCCATCTGCTCCCTCCTATAGAGCCATTTATTTAGGCGTTTCCTCCTCCTCAGCCTCTGCATTAAGCAAATGTTTATAGATCCAAATGACTAAAACCCTGAGGTTTGGGAAAGAAATTCCAGACCTGGCTACCTGTACCACTGGAGCAACCAGCTCGCTGCTGTTGGCAGCCCCAGCCCGCCCAGCTGGTGCAAATCAGTGTCGTGCCCAGGTAGCATCGCCCACAGCGAGCTATGATTCTATGATCTGCTTTAAGATGATCACATAACCTCCCGTGAAGGGCAGGATGGCTGTTACTAGGCGTGTAAGCACTGCTGAGCCTCATTTCCTTGCTCAGATCTGCATCAGAATTGCTCAAGGATGTTGATACAGAATTGTAGAATCATTTGGTTGGTAAACACCTTCGAGATCATTGAGTCAAACCATTCCCGACCACAGCACTCGGTGCTGAGTTTTGGGCAAGGAGGGAGAAGCTTGGGTTTGCTCTGTCCCAGGGTGATGTTCACTGTCGTGATGGCAGAGCTGCAGCTTGTCGTCCTCCTCTGAGCTGCTCTCCTCTGGGGAAGGCGCTGGGAAGGTTTCTACAGCAGAGAGGAAGGAGCAGCCCTGGTTTGGTGGTTGAAGAATAAGTTTGATGCACATTGTGTGATTTGAGGGAATTATATGGGAGGAGGGTGATGGAAGAAATGGCAGATAGGAATATTGAGGGTTAAATAACATTGGTAAAGAAAAGAGACCAAGAAGGAAATCAGCTAGGGCAGCCCTGAGCTTGCTTATCTAAGATTCACTTTGAAAACCTATCCCCCTTCAGGGGACACATGTGCCCACCCCGCCAGCAGCTGACCCCAGCACACGGCTTTGCCATCCTGCTCCCCGGAGGAGGCATTTGGGCTGATTTCGAGGGCTGCTGGTGTGTTTACAGCAAAGCAGATTCTTGCAGCACCAAATTACTCGGGGAGAAGATCTGGGCTGGCAATTACCGTTCCTGAAGCCCCATCACACCTTGATAAATGGAGTGTGGGGCTGAGGTTGCTTGGGGCTTTGTGCTCGGAGCCAGGAATGTGGCCTGGACAGTGGCTCGGGGTGGTCACAGGGAAGATGACACAGTGAGTCCCAGGGTGAGGACTGGCCTCGGTGCGGGAATCCATACACATCCCCCAAGAAGGGCTTCAAAGGCTCTCCCTCCTTGAATAACTTTAGTCTGTATATCCTCTACTTTGCATTTTCATTTTTCAAAGACCTCATGATCGCACTAATTAATACATTCTAGGATAATTCTTCCTGTCTTCCATCAAATTTGCATCTGCATTTATTAGCATATTGCGATGTCTCTGTTGTTTTTAGAAGTCCAGCGTAACCTTGTGCTTTGTTACAAACCCAGGAGCTGGTTCAGAAATGAGCTGCAGTGCTGGAGAGCAGTGAGCTGAGATCCCAGCTCGTTAGATCCCTTTTGGGCATCACAGCAGCATTTTGCTAGCATCATGCCCACATTCAGCTGCAGCCAGCCAATTAATTGTCTATTTTTTTCTCCCCCAGACATTTCAGCAGAGCTGGATTTGGTGAGCCCAGGACGGTCCTGCTCCCTGAGGCTGCTTTGAATTGTCTTCCTGGAGAGAACAAGTCGAGGCATTATCCCACCCTGGTGCCAGGGTCAGGATTCCCTTCTCCAGCCACTTCTTTCTCCCTTGGAAGGTGACACCATGAGATAAGTAGAGACTGGCTAACGCTGTTTGAAATCACTCCTTTTGCCCTTTGCCCCTGCTCTCTTCTTGCCTTGCCTTCCCTTGTGCTAGCAGGAGTGATGGAGTGAGCTGGAGATGGGACAGGATGGACACTTGGGCGGCTTTTATTCCCCAAGCCCATCTATCAGAGCCGAGCAGAAAGCAGCTCACACACCCTCCTGCTCTGTCCTCGTGAAGGCCCAAGAGAAGGAGGGGGTCTGGAGAGGGTCAGCTCATGGCAGGGGCTGCCCTGGGGAAGGGATTTGACATGGAAGTCCATCAAACATGGCATGTGAGGCTGCATCCTGCTCCCTCCTGCCTGCCATCTCTTACTGGGGGAAAAGTGGAGGTTTAATCCCTTTGACAGCCAGATTTCCATGGCTGGGGAGGTGAGAAGGTTTGAAAGTTTTACAAGAAAGTCTCTCTAGATTTTGGCCTTTAGGTTTGGGGTTAAAAGCCCCCTCGCCCTGTCCTCTCCCTCCTACCACTTGACAAGGACGGAGAAGCTGTAATGGGGGTAATTGAAAAGGCTTAAGGATCTTTTTTTGGCATGTTTACTCATTTCCCCCAGTGAAATTCCCCCTGCAGAGCAAATCCAGCCCACTCTCTCTTTCCTGCTCCCGGCAATAGCGATAGCCGCAGCCGCCACGATCAATTCTTGGTGTCAGCGCCGACCCCCATGCGCCAGGGCAGGTCAGGCATCTGTGCCCCCAGCGCTGGCCGGGGTGCAGAGTAAAAGTCAACCAGATAACCGTCACAGCCATTAATCATAATTAGAGGTGCCAGGGCAGGTCAAAGCAAATATACCCGATCTCATCTCAGCTGTCGAATCAAGGTCCTGCAGGGCTGAACCCCTCTGTCCCCTGGGCCAGGCTGCTCCATGCAGGCTGGGGCTGGGGGTATGGGATGTAGACCCCTGAGAGGGGGCTGAGAGAGGGTGGAAAGGCTGGAAATTCATGGGGAGGAGGTGTGCAGAAATCTCTTTTTTTTTAAAGATAACACATATATACGAGCCATGCCCTCCTGGGACTGTCGTCTCTCCCTTTCTGTCCCAGCTGCAGCATCTCCAGGACCACCATCACTTTACACAACTTGTTGCAGAAGCCTCCAAAAGATGGCTCGAGCTGCAGCACCACACCAAGATTAACCCTATTCCTGCCTTTTTTTTTTTTTCCAGCAATGGTTGTTTGCGTGGAAAATCTCAGAAACTTTTGATTCTGGCTATTGCGTTCTTCCCATCGCTGTACATCCTCCTGAAAACATTCCCAAAATATTTATGAGGCTTTTTTTCTAGCTGTCTAGCTGTGGACAGTTAGAAGGGCAAAAACTCCACTGGCTGTTCCATGCCTGAGTGTTCTGTTGCTGCTTTAGTTGTATCGGCTTGGATAATGTATCCTTCAATCAGTTTAAGCCTCTAGGCTTGATGTAATTTTACTGCCGCCTTCTCTCTAAGGTACTTTTACAGCTACTATCTCTAAGTACTTACAGCTGGGGAGAGCAGGAGAGTGAGGAGAGAGTTTGCTCTGTTTGCCCTCAACATGGGCAGCAGCGTGAGGGTTGGCAGATGGGGCTTTTCCCCTCACAATGCAGAGGGACCTGCAGTGGGATGTGTCCTTCTCACTGCCACGGGTAAGGAGGACGTATGTTTCAACACCAGCAAATCCTCCAGGCTTGGCATGAATTGTGGCATTTGCCGATCCTTCAATCTTCCCATCCTATATATTCCTTTGGGGTGGGAATTGATTTTGCTGTGGGTACAGCTCCTCGCAAGAATGCTCTCTGATCCTTGCTACCCCTTCTGTACGTCCAGTCCCTCCGAGTCCAGGTTTTTATCCTGAGGGATAACTACCCTGGAGATGAGCAAAACTACAAACTGCGTTGTCATGCTGCACAAGGAGATGTGTGTACCCATGCTGAGATCTCCACGTGCTGCTGCCCCATGAAAACCGCAGAGCTGATGGCTTTCTATTGTCAGTTTATAACTGAGTTAGATTTTTGCCTCTCTCACTGATCATATTACAGGACAGGATTCTGAAGCTTAAATTGTCAGCAGAGCTGGTTTTGAGTGACAGAGATAGAAAATGACAACAAGAACAACAGAAAATTTGTGATTTTCCGTGTCTCTTTTCACCCCATCCCTGAAAGGCATGAGGCTTCCTACCAAAATGATATGTTTCCTGGCAGTCTGGGCATTGTGAACAGCACCATGTCTACAAAAGCTCATGTCTGCATCCCTCCATCCATCCATCCCTCCATTGCATATCTGTCTATTTGGCCTGTGCTGTGGCAGGGCCACTTCTTGCCTTGACCATGTGGATGAATGTATGGTTGTTAATGCAGCAAACAAAATTCATTAATCAAGGCGAAAAGAAAAATCTGAAGGGAAGAGCATTCATTCATCCACTTACTGACATGTCTAATAGTGCTTTTGTTTGCCTGCATCTTCATTTTGTCTCGCCTTGCAGACATGTAAGCAGAAATTTCAGGACTGAAGAGAGTTAGAAATTCCAGCAGAAGAAAGACAAAATTCCCCATCACCACCTCCCTTCATATCCTCCAAACTGGGGAGGTTGCTAAGTGACAGCATTTCTGCTCTCACTAACTCCCTATGAGAACCTGAGCACTTAGAAGCAAGAAAATGGCTATTTAAGGACATGATAACTCCTGTTCTTTGGTAGCGACCAACAAGCTGTTTGCTGAAGACTGAGGATATTTTCACCCAGAAGTTAAGTTTGGAGAAGGTGAGTAATGGCTTTGGTGGGAACTTGGCCTTGTCTACGCCTTGTCTGCGAACACGTGCTAGGATGTAGACTTGAACGCATATGTGGGGCAATTTTAGTCCGGTTTGTGGCCTCGTAGTCCAATGGGCAAAGCCCAGGGTGTCCATGCACCTGTGCCTCAGCTTCCCTGTCCTGTGCAAGGAAGTCTGGGACCTTGCTCTAAGAACAGTTGCGTGTCATGTTTGAGAGCCCAGTACTGCGGATCCTGACCCAGGTGTGATACGGAAGAGCTGATCCAAATTTTACTTGCACATCCAAGACAAAGGAACAAGGGGAGTTCCCTCAGGCCTTTGCAAGCTCTCCCGCCATGTGGCTTTACCCAGTTAAGTTTCCAAGCAGGTCAGCAGCGTACTGTATCCTGCTCTGGCGGCTCCCGTGCCCATCATTGGTTGTAGACCCTGAGTGCAATCAACCCAGCTGCTTTGCCTCTCCTTGCTCCCAGCCAGCTCCATTTAATCTTTTTTTCTTCCACTGTTGTTGGGATTGCTGTTCTGTGTTTCCATTTCCTATCATTGATTTACCACGGAGTCCTCAATAAGCAGTCTGGAGCAATTGAAGCTGTTATTTTGCTATAGATCACACGATACTGGGGGAGAGAGGGAAGGAGAGAGAGAGAAAAAGTGGCTGGAGCTTCCCCACAGCCAGTCCGGATCTGTCCTGTGTTGCATCCCACATCTCTGAGCCCCATGGAGGTCGAGCGGTGGATTGTGTGTTACGGTCCAGGAGGGGGAAGAAGGTCCTGGCTCCCCTTGTTAGGATTTAACCCAGATTTACCGAAGAGCATGAGCTCAGGCTAGGACCCAGGGAATTTTCAGGGTGGATATGCCTGGCATTGACAGAACCTGTAGGACAGGGGAGACCAAGGGCTGGTCCTGAGGGTCACAAATGGGGAAGGAGCTGGATTTTTCTGCTATTGATCGGCAACAACTGCAATCACAGACATGAGCACTTGTGAAAAGTGTAGCACGGCCCCTGTGCACCAGCAGTGTAATTTCTTTTTCAGCTTGGGTTCAAGGGTTCCTCCTATCTCTGCTGGCGAGGAAGGTTTGTAGCCTGGAATGCCACCTGCTCTCCTGGCTGGCTTTGCCTCCTGCATCTTATGTCATGTGCTTCAGAAGAACACCTTTTTTTAAAACACTGAGTTTTTTTCCTGGGGAAAGGAAAAAGAAACTGCCACCTGGTTACAGGGGAAATTTGCCATCTCTGCATCAGTGAGCTGTGAAACAAAATGTTCTCTGACTACGTTAGGCAAATAGCATTATACAGACCCGTCAAGGAGATAAAGCATCCAGCACCGCCGGCTGGGGCTGTAGTTTTTTAGCAATGGGTTTCCAGTAATTTCGTAACCCCCCAGAAGGGACCTCAGGTCTTCAGAGTCAGAGATGTATCAGACGCAAAAGTATGAGGAGGGCAGGTTTTAAGATATCTGTATCTTTTCAACCACAGCCATTGGCTGGGAATCAAATCATAACAGCCCAGGGAAGCTGAGAAATTTTGCTTCCACACTAATGAATGGAGAGCTCTCTCCTGATCATAAGCCACAATGCGAAGCCTAAATACAAAATCAGGTAATAGAGAGAGGACCTGGCAGATGTTTACGCTGCAGTGATTTGAAACGTATTGTGAATATTTGAGTGTAGAGAGAAAATAAAGTGGTTATAAAACAGCTACCTGAAAGCCACAGTAAAGGTGGCTTTAAACCCACACTAATGAAATGATTCAGTTGCTTTCAATAGGGTTTGGGAGTTGCTGTGAGGGGGCAGAGAGGTGCAGGAGGGTGCTTATGCCCTGGTTGCATTCACAGTGTGCAGACCCTTCATCTAGGCAAGGCGATGGCATCAGGTATGGTGGGAACCAGAAATGATGCTCCTTGGTTAAATGGCACTAAACTTGTTGCTGCCACTCCTGGAAAAGCCCTGGTGTGTTTCTCTCCCTTCTCTCTTTCCAAGCTCATACCTTCTCTTTTGCCTAGCTGAAATGGAGATAACCTATGATGCCTCTTACATGGGCGCAGACTCACCCAAACGCTGCCTGGTCTTTGTGGTTACCCACACACAGTGCCCCATGCAATCCCAGCCAAGAGGGTTGGGACAAGCTGAAACCAGGCAAAGTACCCAAAGGAAATATCTCAGCTAAAATAAGCTTGCAAGTTATAAGGATTCTCCAAGGCCTCGGGCAGTTTGGTTTGGTTTTTTTGGGGGGGAGCGGGAGGGAGAGGAAGAACTCAACAGCAGCGTTATGCGATGAGCCGGGGCAGGACCCATGGCCTCGCTGTGATTTCAAGCTAGGCTGAAAGACTGAATTCTTGAAATCTCCCCCATATAGGATTATTTCCGTGCTGAAGGGTTTCATTCTGGCTTTGGGGAATGCTCCTCCATCCTCCCTCTGCAAAGCACCCCAGGCCCTGTTCCTGCACACCACCACCCCCACCCCAGCTCCCCTCCAGCTTTCATCGGAGGTATTTTGGCATCTCCAGCTGTTGGTAGAGCTGAGCCAAAGCCAATGCCCCTGAAGATCTCTACACACTCAGTATCTCTTTCTCAGCTGTGCCAATAACAGATTTAGATGGGGTTAATATTCTTCCGAGTTCTGGAGCAGTTTGGAAAAGAAAAAAAAAAAATCACTTTCCAGAGGCATCATCTGTGCTCCTGCTCTTCCAGTCAAAATAAAAAGGGCTTGGGTTGATTTCCAGGTTTTTAAGGCAAAAATAAATAAATAAATGCAATCAAAGGATGTGTCGGGGGAAGAAACTTCAGATCAAAAGATCGAAGCAGCTTATTGCAAGCAATGAAAACATGTCAAAAGGAAATATTTTTATTTTTTAATGTGGTTTTTCTGTTCTTTTTCTCCTGCAGTGTCTTGGTGTTTCAGCCACGAGTGATGAGGAGAAGCAGGGGCAAACTCCTGGGGTGGAACACGCTCATCAGGCCTGAAGCAGCCAAGGCGATGCTTTCCTCAGCATCTCTGCCACTAGTCGGTTCTTCCTATCTTTCTAACTCTACCAGATGCATCCTCTGAAGCTGAAATCACACAGTGGGTTGGGAGCACTAATGAAAAACGTCACTGCATCTCAGCCTCAAGCCCATGAACTCAGCCTGGGACATCACCGTGGTCCCCCAGTGGCCACCCCCAGCCACTCTTCCTCTCCAGGCAGCATTTACTTGGGCAGATTTCAGCTCCTTACACCTCCAAACCAGTTTTGTGCATCGGTATTTTGAAGGAGTCACCTTTTGGGGATGGAATGTCACTTAAGGTGAGCAGCGTTCTGCAATCAAGTGGTAGTGGCAAGGAATGCTTTCCAAGCAGATGGAAACAAGGATCTTGCTGGGACAGGCATCTCTCCCACCATCCTCTCTACCTGCACTTGCATTTTGAGGGGTTTTGTTGTTGTGGGGTTTTTTCACCCTTGCTTATTTATCTGGCAGCATTTGCTGAGCCTAGTCCTGAGATGCAGCAGTGTTCAGGAAGTCCCTGTAGGCATCTGGGGTGGGGAAAGGTAATTAAGGGGAAATGCACCAATTCCCCATGGAGTTGCCTCTGATTTTAGATGCTTCCAAACGCCCAGGTCAGTGCCCAGAGCAGTTGAGAGGAATTGGAATAAGCAATTTGGGGGTGCAATGGGCACATGGAAAAGAAGCACAACCCTTAGTAGCTATGAGAGAGCGCACAGCGGGACTCAGACCTGCTGATGGACTTCGCAGAGGTGGTGGGTGCAGGTGAGCCAGGGGCAGCTCTTGCTGCGTGCTTCTCTGTGTCTCTCAGGTCACGTTCCCTCTCTTGAGCTCCCTGGAGAACTCCCAGCTCCATAAATCAGTAGTTGGATTACACTGATCTGGAAACAGTATTTTTTGTTTCCTCCACTACAGATAGAACTCAGAGAACCCTCCTCATTGACTAAGTAATCCCAAGACCATTTGATAGCAGCCAGCAGCGCGATGTAAGCAGCAATTGCCCTCGTTTTGTTTAACCATGTGTGCAGGAAAGACGGGAAAGGTGGCGTGTCTACGTATACCACCCCACCCTCCGAGCTAAGTCAGGACGATGTTTATTAATCTGCTCAGTGGGATCCTACCAGGCAAAACATGTTTCATTGTTGAAACAGAAAGAAATGGGCTCCCAAGAACAAGCAATATTGTTTACATGGCATTGATCAGCACAGAGCTTTTGCTGGCTCAGCAGTCTGAACCCCTGGTTTTCATCAGTGGAGTGCTTAACCCGTGGCTAATTGGATTTGCCATCGTTAGTGTGATCTATGTTGCCTCCAATTACTCTTTGCATGGCCCCGGCTGAGCACCCACCACTTTCAACAGGGACAGAGATCCAAAAGACCGGAACCCCTGCAAGGTCAGGGAGCAAAAGCATCCTGGCGTGTTGGGACATCAGTGCCTGCTAAATGATGCCAACAACGCTGGAGCTGGAGTTGAGCGGAAGTTTGGGCCGAGGAAGGATTTTATTTGCTCTAAGGTGGGTGTAGTTTTCACTGTGCTAAATGGTATCTTGTAAAGAACAGAATTAAACCCTGTAAATCCAGGGAGGGCAACAGAGGGTGTGTGAAAATTGGCTGTGATTAATTAATTAGAAGTGAATTATTATTTCATTAATTAGGATGCAGCTGAGACTGCAGCCCTGAGACTACATAGTCACAGGCTTCCCAGTGGGGGATGGATGTATTAGTGCCAAGGTAAACTGAGGCGTAGATGGATTAAGTTATTTTGCAGGGCCACTCAGGGAAGCTTTGTGTGACCGCGGTTCTGCATCCCGTCCCTGTCATGTGGGATCATGATAGAGATGCTCTTTCCATCCCTTGTCTGGTCTTCCCAGTTGCATTCCCATTTAAGCCATTTTTCTCTTGAGGCTTGGCTGGTTTCTTCCACCACGGAGGTCCCCGTTCTGTGGAGCATTTCCTACTTTGGAATTCAATGAAGAAACAGAATGACAACGAAAAGAAGCCGTAAAACTCACTTTTCAGGGAATGAGGATCCATGATTTTTCTTGCTTGGCAAAAGGCTTTTTTTCCCCATGGACTGGCAGCAAAACACCACTGAGTGTTTTGGCCCCAGAAGTGTGGACATCCCAGGTACTCAGCTGCACCTCAAAAGCCAAATATTTGGGAAGCGATTTCTCCCGTGGCAGGTAGTCTCCGCCAGGGAAAGCGAGTGGACTCAGCCACATGCAGGCCCTTACAGCCTTGTTTTCAGTCGCGGCAAAGAGAAACCCTTTAATCAGACATAATGCAGAGCCTCAACAGATGGGTAATTGGGTGCTCTTTGCTGAGCCATGTCACGGGAGGTTAGACAAGATGCTCTTTCGTGACCTTTAAATCCATGAACTAACAAAATTGGGGCCTTCCTTTGGCCGTGCTGCTGGGCTCATTTTCATTTCACCGACTCAGCCCTGAGGGGAATGATTTCCTGCAGTTTGCTCCAGTCACACGGGTGGGAATGTGCCCAGCCTGGGGCAGCACCGGGGGGGTGACCCAGGGCTTGTCCTCCTGGTGGTTCAGCTCCGGCTGATGCCAAGGCATTTGCTGGCACTGCCAGGCGAGACCCAGCGATGCCACATCCCCCGTCCAACTCAGCAAAGTGGGCTGAGCGTGCTGAAGGAGACGAGGAGCGCGTGGCCGCTGCGATGGAGGGCGATCGCTGCCCACCGAGGGGTGCGCTGAGTGCCCGGCTGGTGCTTTGCCCGTGCAGCAGAGTCGGGCAGGGCAGGCAGCAGGTGCTGGTGGTGGTCCCAGCTTTTCCCATTCCCATTCCCTGCTACCACTCGGGAAGCCTGTCCTCAGCTCAGGTCTGTGGAAGAGAACATCTCTCCTCTTTGCCCAGAGATATCTTTGCTGAGCTCGGCAAAACCACAGCCAAGAGCCCACAGAAATAATAGTGCAATTACCAAAGTAATTATCCTGGCTGCTGTGCAAATCCTGCCCAGTTAATGTTGGGGTTGGGAAGAGGGCACAGCTCGCCGAGAAGTGCTTGTTATTACTTGTATTCCCAGAAAATAAATCTCAGTTGGGAATATCCGTCCACCGCTGTGATGTGGGGCAGCTGCAGGACCACAAAGGGTGGCTGTGGCGTGATGGGGTGAGTGTGGATGGCAAAGCGGTGGGGTCTGCTACAGATCCTTGGGATTTGTTGTCACTGTCCCCATCCGAGTGGGACAGAATTGCACCTGGAGGGGACCCAGCTGGAGCCATCTCAAAGGGAACACAGTGGGGATGGACTGGGGAAAAAGGGCCCTGACAGCTGTTGCCGATCGAGAGAAAAACTAAGGAATGAGAAAATGATGGGGGAGATTATAAATGATAGGGGAGAAAATGATGGGGGAGATAGGAAGGCCAAATGTGTCTTGGACTGCGTCAAAAGCAGTGTGGCCAGCAGGGTGAGGGAAGTGATTCTGCCCCTCTTTTCCTCTCTTGTGAGACCTCATCTGGAGTATTGTGTCCAGTTCTGGAACCCTCAATGTAAGAAGGAGGTGGAGCTGTTGGGGAGGAGGCTACAAAGATGATCCGAGGGCTGGAGCACCTCCCATGTGAGCACAGGCTGAGTTGGAGTTGTTCAGCCTGGAGAAGAGAAGGCTGTGAGGAGACCTTATAGTGACCTTCCAGTACCTGAAGGGGCTACAGGAAAGCTGGAGAGGGACTATTCATAAAGGCTTGTGGGGATAGGATGAGGGGGAATGGGTATAAACTGGAGAGGGGCAGATGTAGGCTTGACATAAGGAAGAATTTCTTCACTGTGAGAGTGGTGAGGCCCAGGTTGCCCAGGGAAGTTATGGCTGCCCCATCCCTGGAGGTGTTCTAGGCCAGGTTGGATGGGCCTTGGAGCTCCTCATCCAGTGGGAGGTGTCCCTGCCCATGGCAGGAGGTTGGAACTGGATGATCTTTAAGATCCCTTCCAACCCAAACTATTCTATGATAATGGGGAGAATGGGTGGAGGAGAAAGGGGGGCAGAGGAATGGGGGGACACTGGGTCTGACCTCACTGGAGGAAAATTCCTACTTTTCCATGCTCGCTGCCTGCTCTCTTTCTCTGTTTCATGAAGGGCTTGGATGCTTTATGAGGTCTGATTTTATTTTTTTTATAAGATCATATCATTTTTAAGGGGAACATTGGGTTCTTGGGAAGGTGACGAGGTTGGAAGGGGGGCTGGCATCTGTCGGGGTGCAGAGGTGCTTGTCCCCAGCTCTGCCTCCTCCTCACAGGTGGTTCGTGCAGCCTCACAGTATTACATTAAAATGCAAATTTCTCTCTGCCTGCAGGGAGCAGATAGTAAACCGCTAAACAGGAAAGAGCAGCGGAGAATAAACAGAGGGCAGCGTGAGAGGGGAGCCGGAATAGCGGCGTCTTTTTAACTATTTTCTCCTCTTTTTTTTTTTTCATTCAGTAAGATTTAGCTGCTCGGTGGGGTTTTACTTAACAGGATCTGAAGCAATAAGGTGCCAGTTCCAGCCTAGCTGTGTGCTGGGACGCTGGTGGCTTGTCCCAGAGGATGCTGCCAACCCCCACAGCAAGGGTGGTCGGCAGCCTAAATTGCACCATTTCCAACCGCTCTTTTGGGTCTTTTCCTTAATTCCATGACCCAGCTGGTCATACTTGATGGGAAAACAATAGGATTGCAGTAGTAGGAGTGAAGAGGACCAGCTGGGAAGGGACCAGGCACCAGTGGAGCCCTTGCCATTTTCCTGGGGTTTGCTCCCCGTGTTTCGCCTGCCGTGTTTGCTGAAAGGCTTCAAGGGCATCAGGAGCCCACATAAACTATTGGTGAGCTGCTTCCCTCCTCCTCCTCCTAATGCCTAGGGAGGATGTTGGAGGGCTGGGATGGTGGGTGACACTCGGGGCAAGTTGTGTTTGGATTTCTGGGGAGTGTGTGTGTAGGTGTCTGTATGCGCATACACGCACACATGGGCTCTTGCACCTGGACAAAGCCCTTTCTATCAATCCATACAGGGACTACACACATCCATATTTTTATATATATATATACACGCATACACATATTATATATGCACATATATATATATGTAGAAAGTATAAATATATACATATGTATGAAGTATAAATATATACATATTTATATATCAATAAATAGATAGCTATATCGCTATATATAAGGTTTTGCTCTCTTCATTCAGGAGCAAAGCTAACCTGCTCAGGTCTCTTGCCCTCCTCGTTACCCCTCACTCAGTACCTCACCATCCCGGGAGGTTGCATTGCTGGCAGAGCTGAGGTGGTGGTAGGACACAAGCTGGGGATGCATAAGACTGCGAGCATCATCAGCTCCTGCAAATAACTCAGGCTCCCCTGGTCCATGGGTGCTGCCTTCCCAAGTGCTCTTGGAGATCCAACTCCGATCCATCAGCTGAAATGGGAAGTGATGGGCTGGAAAACCGCTACTGATACTCGGTGTCAAACCTTGGGCCAGACTACAAGCCATCAAGCTCTGGGGGGATGCAACGGGCGAGCAGCCAGTGCTGCTCGGGGAGCTGGCAGAAAGCAGCCTGAAGAAGGGAGGGCTTTATAACCTTGGCCCCAACCCCTGTGGGTCTGCGTTCCTCCTCCGCCCACTCTCCCTCTGCAGCCCCCAGGATGTGCTCATGGACCGGGAGTCAGGCACTGCCGTGTCTTCTTATGATTATAAAATTTTATTATACACTTTTCTTACCTTTCTCCACTACACTTTTTTTTTTTTTCTTTTTTAACAAATATTCATATATGCTAATTTAATGAGGAGCTTTGGCAGTTCCAAGCAGAGAAATTGGCTGTATTAATTTTACTGTTCAGAGCTGCTATCAGCTCAGCGGTTCTTTCAGCCAGACCTGGGTCCTTTAGATAACGGGGCACAGTAAAACCTAACTACATCAGCTGCCTGGCCTTTGAGCACATCTCAATTCCCCCATATATATATATATGTATATATAAAATCAGCATAGAGCTATCAGATAAGTTTTAAGCCCACTCAGGGGAGGAATTTTTCATAGTCCAAAATTGACAAACCCTTTAAAGAGGCTTTCAAAACACGGCACACCACCATAGCTTGCCTGCTAGGGAAACTGAGGCATGGGGACAGTGAGGATGGGGCTGCAGCATCACCTGATCCCTGACCACAGATCTTGATCAGGCTGCCCAAGTGGGGAGGGTTTGGGAAAGAGAAGTCCCAGATCCACAGATTTAATTCTGAAGTGCTCAGAATTTAGGTGGGGACTGAAGTCAAGCCATGCCCCGAGGACGCTGGCAGTGTGTCATCCCCCCAGCAGACCCCACATCCACCAGGGCTGACCGCCCCCCAACCATTGGGAGCACCACCCCACGCACCTCGGCAGACATACAGCCCATCACAGTGCTGCCACACCTTTTGGTTTCAGCTTTTTGTTTTGTTGGTTTTTTTTTTCTTTTCTAATCTTTTATTTAATAATTAAAAAAAAAAAAAAAAAAGAAAAAAAAGAAAAAAAAATAAAAAGAAAAGAGACACAGTGGTGGGTAACTTCCAATCCAGGAACAATCCGCTGCCAGCCTCTGTCTCCCCCCTCCAGCGGGTGATGCCGAGGGGGCCCTGCCCCCACACATTCAGTGCCCACAGGTACCAACGCGCCGCCCAGTCCACCAAACCTGGTACCCAGGTGATCCCCACAGGGTCAACCTGACTGAGGATGCTCTGCACTGGGCTGGCAGATGGGATGGCCCTGGGCTGCGGAGCCTCTCAGGTGAGCCAGAGGGGCCGGGAGCTGCCACCAGTATGGGTTGACCCAGGGAGGCATCGTGTTATGGCAGTCAGAAGGCACCGTGGAGGCTAAACCTGGGCTCTGGGCATCCCTCCAGGGTTGGCACCGGGAGACCCAGGCGAGGTTCAGTTGTGGGTGTCCCCACGACGCCTCCCAGTCCCAGAGTCACATCCCAGAGGGACAGAACCCAGGCGCTGGCCCTGGAGGTCCCACAGCTAAGAACGGAGGGAGAGGCAACGGCAAGCAAGTTCACAGGCAGCAAAAACTGAGCTGGCTGCCCCCAAATTGCCCCTGCGCGGGGGCACAGACCTTCCCAGGCAGCAGGGGAGAGACAGCGCAGCCATAGACGGTTCCCAAGAGATGCTCCTGTGGCAAACGTAACTGTCACCAACCCGCAGAGCTCACGGCAGAGGGAGCGAGGCAAGCCAGGCGTTGGGGTCTGGGATGCAGCAGGCAGTGGGGACAGCGGTGCCCCGGACCATGACCATGGGGCAGCAGCTCTAGGTCAGGGAGCCTCCCAACACCCCAACAGCTGTGGGGCTGCAAATCCCTGAACCAACACTCACCTCCAAATTGTGCAACCGAGTGTAGCAAAGGCAGTGGGGTCCCTTCGGGAAGGCAGACCCCCACCACTTCCCCACGCGGCTCCTGGGGCAAGCAGGACATCTCCCCTCTTCAACCCCTGCACAGCAGGACCCACAGCACTGACTCGCCCCGCTCACCGCTGGACACGCGCACCGAGGTATTGACCACATCCACCTCCCGCCCCTCAGCGCATCTCCCTTGTTGCCCCCTCGCCACACCCTGGCGGGTTGGGTGGCCACAAATATGCTGATGGCTCCTCTGGGAAAACTGGACGGTAAAGGGCAAGAAAAGAAAAAGGCTCCCAGGGGTGTCTTCCGACGGGGTGAGGAGGACACGAGATGTGCAGAAGAGGAAATGCACAAGAGCGAGCCGAATTTGGGTCTCCAGCCCCGGGAAAGCAGCCGGCGTGCAGTGACATGGTGTGGCGTGGCACAGTGTGGCAGCCCCCTTCCCTCCCGCCCCATCCCCTCTCCCCTGCGTTAAGCGATCTCTTTGATTCTGCGGATGTAGTTGTGAAGTTCTTCGGGGTCTTGCAGCCCCATGTCCTGGCAGACCCACTCCAAGTCCTCCTCATCAGCAATGGGGATGGAGTTGTAGGCCAGCTCATCTGAGGGCAGCGTTGCAAAGGTGGTGAACTTTACCCGTTTCCTTTTGGAGGTGGGTGAGTTAAGTGGGTCCTCGCTCTGGTCCCGTGTGGAGCCCCCCGAGGAACCGTCCCCGCGGCCGTGGACCTGGCTCTGCACGCTGGTCTGTGAGCTCCCGCTGCTGTGGTGATCCCCGTGGCAGCAGGTCTGGACGTTTTCCAAGGGGTTCCCAGGGCTCTCAGGCTGGGGAGAGAGGTCATTATGAGCCCGCAAGGGTTGCCCGTTGCCCAGGAAGACCCAGTGGTGGGAATGGTCCATGTTGGTCTGGCCTTCAGGTGGGATGCGTTTGTGCCGGTATTTCAGCACAAAGACAATGCAGTTGATCAGGAAGACCAAGATGGCCAGACAGAAGACACCCAGGAGAGCGTACATGCCTATCTCCAGGTCTGTCAGACCCCTGGTCACCTGGACAAAGCCAGTGGGGATGGTGGGGAAGTCCTCAGTGGGGTGAGATGCACTGGACATCCTACTGTCCTCGCTCGGCTCTGCTTTCCTCTCCACCTCTGCCCGCAGGGTGGTGCTCGCCCCTGTCTCTGCCAGCCCTGGCTTGCTGGGCACGTGATCGTAGTCATAGGTTGGGTCCTCCTCTGATCCAAAGTGGACGCGCACACTGGCCAAAGCTGTGAAGAGCACACTCTTGCGCTTGGTCTTCTGGCAGCTCTCACAAATGACCAGCTCTGCCCGCAGCAGCTCCCCCGCACCCTCGCTCTCTGCCACCACCAAGGGGAATGCCCGGTCCTGAGTCACCGAGACCACCTTCTCGTCCAGGCTGCTCACCACCAGATTGTAGTCCCTGGGGTCGTAGAGGGAGAGAGGGGCTGTGGTGCCATCGCTGTAGGAAATCCACAGGCTCAGGAGTGCTTCCTGTGGGACCAACACGGGCATGGGTTACCCACCACGATGCCAGTCCCACCTGCACCCACCCATCTCTCATCCTTTCCATCTCTCCATCCAATTTGCCCTTTATCCCTGCATCATCCTTCTTGTTCCTTCCAACCATCACCTAGTTTTCCCCTTTTGCTTGTTCTTACCTCAGTTCTCCCCATGCCCTGAACTGTATAGGATTCCTTCCAGACCCCTTCGTCTCCACGATTGTGTCCTGTCCCCAGGCTGGGCAGGGTTGGTTCACAGGTTTGTGTGAAGGTTTCGGGGTGTTTGGGGGACAGCAGGTGCTGTGGGGGTCTGGCACGACCACGGGCAGGATTTGGGATGGTGGGTTTGTAGACAGAGCCCTCACCCTACCGTAAGTCCCCACCAAGGTCCTCCCAAGCCTGAGTGCACACCCTTGGCCTCACCTGCTTGAAGAAGCTGAGGATCTGCTGCACGGACGTCCGGGCAATAATGGTGTGGCTATTGCCGGGACTGGGGTAGAGGGACAGCGAGAGGCTGGAGACCACCTGGGCCTTCAGGTCTGTGATGCTGACCTTCTCCTCTGCCACTGTCACCAGCGTCTCACCCAGCACCGCTTCCATGAGTGGGGATATGACCTGCAGAGGACAAGGATGTCTGTCACCATCTGCTACCTCCAGCCAAATTGACGGAGGGGTGCAAAGGTGGCTGGGGGTTACCTTGAAGAGCGTGGTGCCCGGCTCCCTCCCGGCCAGCGTGAAGCTGTCCACCATGTGGGCCACCCGCGGGTCATCCACACGCATGAAATCACTGACCAGGTCAGTGACCTCCACCAGCCAGTCAGGCCCCAGCATGGTGACCACCTGCCCCGTGCCCTCTGCCGCCGTGGTGTGGAACTGGGTGAAGACCTGCAGCGTGGCATGCTGGTACTGCAAGGCACAGCCCCGGCTCTGCTTCCGCTCCTCCTCATCGTCCTCATGCTCACTGTCCCGTACCGACCTGAAGGATGGGGCAGTGGGTGAGTAGTACTACCAAACTCCTCCCTGCTGCAGCTCTTCAGCTCTCCCAGGAAAGACAGGGGTGGCCAGGCAGGGAGAAATGCAAGGCCACCTCAAGCATGGGAAAAAAAGCAACGTCTCCTGGCCAAAAAGATGCCCATTGTCCATGAGGTCTCCAAGGGCTTTAGCAGCACCTGGCAAAGGGGGTCACTGGCACCTCTGCCCCCTAACCAGCCAAGAGGACAAGATAGCTCAGGTTGAGATGGACACCTGGAGGTCTCTGAAACCCAAAGTAGGGCTAACTTTACCATTGCCAAGGATAGATGTTCCCCATCAGTTCCGGCACTTGACCACCCTCATTGTGAAATTTTCTTCCTTCCATACAAACATGCAACTTGCATCCATGATCTCTCACTTTTTCACTGGGGAATTCTGAGATGACTCTGGCTCCACCATCTTCAAAATACCCTCAATAAGTAGCTGAACAAGGTAATTGGACACTCACAACCACCTTCCCTTTGCCTTCTCCAGGCTGGACAGACCCCAGGTGCAGTGGCCCCAAAGCACCCACCTCCTATCCGACAGGATGGGTACCCTCCAGCCCTTCACTTGGCTCAGCCGGGCGTCCGAGAGCTCGATGTGCAGTGGCAGTTTGGGCACCCACACTGTCATCTCCAGTGGGGCAGAGAGGTGCTCGTAGGTGAAGGTAACCCGGGCACTCATGGAGCCCCGTGACTCCTTCCCACTGACGAACACGTAGTCACAGCTGCTGGAGACCTGGGGAGAAGAGAGGATGGGGGATTGAAACGTTCCTGCAGACACACCAGAGACCCTGGCAGGAGGCTGCCTGGAGGATGGAAAGTGCTGGAGTAGGAGGATTTCACAAGGCATGTACCAGGTTCAAGGTGGCCCCAAGGAGTGGTGATGCTCTCTCCTCCCCAGCAACCCTGCTCAGAGGCACGGCCTCACACCCCCCACATCTGGAACATATATTTCCTTCCCGCTGATCCAGTTCTTCTGCCAGCCCTTGCAAGCACCTTCATTTGGTGCTTCAGCTTCTTCAGCCACCACACTGAACTGTACCCCATTACCACGCTTGAGCTAAAAGGATTCATGGATGCTTCACAGAGGCTGCAAACTGCTCTTCTTCAGATCTGCCCAAAATATCCTCCACCCACACCCAGAGGGCACAGGCAGCGAGCATGGACCAGCTGCGTGTCCTTGTGCAGGTACTCAATGCTGCCTCATCCCCATCCCTCCCGCTAACCCCAGGAAAAGCTTCCTAGAGTCCATCTGAATCTTCACGTTCATCTTCTCTCTCTCTCTTAATTCAGATTTATGCAAATGCCATTAGTTAAATTTGCTATAAAACAAATATGTCCTGCGGGGGCCACTTATTACCAACCAATTTGAGTCAATTAAGGAGCTAAGAGGATACCACTGCAGCATCACCCATGTTTCAGCTCAGGCCACCAGAGTCAACAGCAGCTTCTCCTTCCCAGCAAGGGCGGCAGGAGAAAACCAGGCTGGGGAGGCTCCAACCTCACATCTGCAGTGGCTCTATGGCCAAACCCCAACCTTCTTTCCCCACTCCTACAGCATGAGAAATTGCATTTGAGTTGTTTGCCACTGGGAAAAATATAACCTCTTTGCTTAGTCAGCAGCACAGTCGCTCCCTCAGGTGCACAAAGCACCTCAAAAGCACAGAAAGGCTAATTTCCAACAAGCAGCTCTCCCACGTGTGTTCTCTGATGGCTGATAAGGAGTTGAGTCCATGCTGCGTGGTAGCTGACAGCAGAGGTAATAGCATCACCATCTTTCTTCCCATTGTATTTTTGGGCACCTGTGGTCATTCAGCTGTAGGAACTTTGTATTTCCGAGCCCATGAGCAAGGCGTGACTTCTAGAAAAGCTCCATGTTTTGGCCACAAGAGCCAGTCGTGAGGCATCTGTGGTCCTCGAGGCTAGTGGAGGAGGCAGAGGCAGGGACCTGGGCTCCTCGGGAAGTCCCTGCTCCCTGGGCATGGGAGGGAAGTGCCATGCAGCAGGGTTTGTTCCTCGTCTTTGTATGAGATATACCAGCTCAGCACATCTGAAAAGATAATCTCATCCCTGGTGGGGTGGCATCTGAATAAAGATGAGCTCCTGGGCAAATCCTCCAGCAACGGAGTGCTCTGAATACTGTGCCATTTATCACACTAAACATGATGGGCTGCTGCTTGCATCACCTTAGCTACTAAACCCCCACAGCATTTTCTTCTGGGGACCACTTGCTTTGTAACTGGAGGGGTTAAAACTACAACAACAAAAAATCCCAGCACATCAGGCCTGTTCCGATGATGGAGTGACTGCAGATGAGCTTTTAAATGAAGCGCACACTTGTTTGGAGAAAATTCCCAGATTTACAGCAAGGCATTGCGAAGTGAGGCACTGAGGTCTTCCCAGACTCTGAGCCAAGACACCACTTGCTCTGCTTCCGTGGCCAGGAGCTCCCTGCTTGGCATAGCCTCAAGCATGGGATCAAGGGGATGCATCTTCTCCAAGGGCCTTGGGAGTGGGACAAGAGGTCCCGATGGTGGCCATCGGTGATTACGGTCCCTGAGGCTGCAGTGCTACTGAGCTGACTTGGTCCTGGTGGACCCTCAAGTGGATGTGGATGGTGGGCTCCCGAGAAAGGTTCACACAGCAGGTGAGGTTAAATATCTCCCATTGAGCATCGCCAGCAGCAGATGTAGCCCTTCCACTCCCTGCACGTCCCTTGATACATACGCAGTGCCCAAGTTCACAATGAAGGCAGGGAAAGGGGATAACTTCTATGCTACTTTGAGTGATGAGATCCTCCTTTTTTGGGCTGAGCACAGGCAGTGCAATGACCTACGTCATTGCAGAAGGGGATGAGGGTGACAACTCCCATCATCTTTCATGGGTGGCCCTGGCACCATCACAGATGTGTACACCAGGACATTTTCCCAACATGTTACACACGAGAGCAAGCACAACTGAGCCACAGGCGGCATGGGGAGAAGCAGCTCACCAGCCCTCCTTCATGTTAAATTATTTACAGTAACAGATAGTGCATCCCACTATGTAAGCTTTGATTTATGTAACAAGTTTATAGCCCTGACATTGTAATCATACTCCCCAATCTCAGCAGGTAACTGAAAGCTCCCTGGGAAACAAAAGCTCCAGCACAAACACAAAATAACTCAGCAAGAAATTGCACAGGGCTCCGAGCGGTGAGCAGGATCTGAGCAGGAGGGAAGCTGGGGCCAGAGGGCTGCTCCATGCATTATTCATCCCAGCTTGTGTGCATGCGCCTGCTCCCCCCCAGGTCTGGGGACAGTGTGTAAATAGATTTATGAGAAGAAAGGCAGCACATTAAACAGTTTAAGTGTCTTGGAGTCCATCCTGAAGTGTATTATTGCTCCAGTGTTTTATCACACTGTGGAGGACCGGTCTCCATAAATTAAACCCAGTGCTGTAAATCGCACAGATGGGAATTTTAGTCAAGAACTTGGGTAAACAGTTTGTGACACCAGCTGTCACCTGTCCACACACCCACGGACCGCCGGGGACAGCGAGTCCCAGTGTGGCCGGGGCTCTGCCCATTAGCCCTGGCTCGGCTGGGAGAGCAGCCGGCAGAGGAGGGGAGAAGGGACCATGACCCCTGGCATGTGGCTCCTTGTCCAGCAGGGACACGAAGAGGGTGGGCTGCCTGCGTGCATGCAGGGAGAGGGGTGGGAGGGGTTTGCGTGTAGGTAACGATGTCTAGGAGTGGGTGAGTGGGTGGGTGGATGAATGGATGGAAGGAAATAGAATAAAATAGTGGATGCATAGAGACAGTGATAAAAAATGTATATGGATGAATGGCTCTGGTGATGGAAAAATCATGGCTGGATTTGAGAACAGACTGCTGCCTCGGTGGCTGAGGCGGATGCGTGAGCAATCACTACTGCTGCAACAGCCCACCGTTTGTTGAGTTGTCTAATCATCTAAGATGCTGACCATCTTGCTCATCTCCCTCAGCCTTGCTTTAGCCTCCATGGTCCCCAACTGCCTGGCTCGTCCTCCCTCACTGGGGCCAGACTCCGGCCTCAGCCTGAGCTCAGCCCAGCATCTGATCCAAACAGGAGATAAACGTCACCCAGAGGCGTGAGTGAAGCTGCTGATGGGAATGTGCAGCTCACACTGTGAGGTGACAATATTTCACCCTATCAGCACTAAGTGCCACGACAGCCCATAGTTACTGCTGCTTCCCGGTGCCAGCCTGCACAGTGACAGAACGCGTGCCCTTTCCAGGGACAGCGACAAAGCTTCTTGTCCTTCACCCAACAGATTCCAGGGAGAGGCACATGTAGATTAAAGCCACTGAGAGGATGGTGCTTGGCATGGGGTGGGCTTGTGCGGCCAGCTCAGCCGCAGCTCAGCCACCAGCCCCGGCTCATCCAGCTCCAGCCTACACTGCTGTGGAGGTCAGCACCCCTGGGGGAAACTCAGCCCCTTGCTAGGCTCACAAGAGCCCCCTGTCCACACCCACCTTGATGATGTCTTCGTTGTTGGACTTGCACTCAACCATCGCCGAGACGTCCACAATGACACCACTCAGCTCAATAGCGATGACCTTCACAGGGATGGCGACTGTCCGCCCCGTCAAGATGGCCGTATTGATGATTTCTGTGTCCTGAGGACACAAAAGGGACCATCATGTTAGAGGACAGCATGTCTCCTCGGGGCCAGACCCCAGTTGGCGCCTCTCCCGCTCCAGCCCTGGGGCAGAGGAGGACTTGTGGGTGAGCCGGTGGGTGGGATATATGGATGTATAGGTGCTATGGGGCAGATGGACCAGTGGGAGATCCCTCAGAAGGACCTAACCCATCCCCAACATTAAATCAGATAAGCTAAGCAGAGGGCAGGGACCCACTCACCATGGCCAGGGGCACAATGGCCCGGATGTCCCTCTGGATGACTGTCAGTTCCGTCACCACTTTCTCCAGGTCAGGTGGGGGATTGCGGCCGCGGTAGTCAATATGCCACATGATGCGGCGTGTCACCGACTGGCTGGTGAAATTCTCCATCTCGAAATCCAGCTGCATGATCTCAGAGGAGGAGTCCCCGTCCCTGGACAGGGGGACAGGAGGGGTACACGGTGAGCTGGACACCCTGGGGCCCACAGACACCCTAGGATCAGCTCCAGGTGGATCCCTCTAGTGTTGCAAAACATTCCCAGCTTGTTCCTTCTCACGGCCCTCACGCCTGTTGTGGGGACAACGCTGTGGGTGCCACCATGATGTTCGTTCTCAAACACAGCAGCCTGGATCCCACCCCCCACCAGGGGCTGCTGCAATAGGAACCTGCAGATTCCCAGGGGAACGTTCCCAGTAGGAGAGAGAAATGTATTTCACTGCCTCTCCCCAGTGGGAGAAAAAGCTCAAGGGCTCAAGTGGGTGCTCTCCCAAAGCCGTGGGTGATGAATTATGACAAGGTGAGCGTGTGGTGGCCATGGCCCTGGGGGATGGTGGGTGGCTGCAGGCGCTGCCCTCACCTCACCAGCTGTGCCTTCCCAGCAATGCAGTCTGATTTATCACCCCAGGCTGCTCCCACCAGCACACTTGTCTCCCTTCGGTCAAACTCCAACAGTCCCACACCCAGAAGGGCAGTGGGCTTGGCGACAGCAAGTATGTCTCTACACAATAGTCCATCCCAACTTGTTCATTTTACAATGGCTTCCAAGGACATCACAAGGGGAAACTGAGGCACAAGAGAAAGCAGCGCAAGCACAGACAGCAGATGGGATAACACTAAGCCAGGACTCGGGGCAGGACTGTGCTTCAGTCTGCACAGGCAGCCGTGGAGAAGGGGGAGGCAGACAGGACCTGCAGGGGATAATGGCCCCGAGACCATCAGCTCATTAAAACCCCACACATTTAATGCCGCTGCTGAGGTCAGCGGGACCGAGAGCTAACGGAGAGGGAGCGAATTCTGAGGCATCCCCGAGGCAGGATGGGATGGAGAGGCTGCATGCTGCCAAACCCAGCACACAGTGCCAGCCTAAGAGGACTGGGGATCGCAATCCTCTGCATCACGGCTTGGACACAGTCCGACAGCACCGGTGTAAATCACTCTTACACCTCATCTCTACGAGTAAACTTCCCCAGATGTGATCCTGCCCTCTCATCTGTTTCCAGTCTGCAAATTCCTTGGGGTACTCAGGGTTCAACCCCCATCTCCTCCCCGAGTCAAACTTCTCCAACGCTCGCCCAAAATGGAGCATCCCCAGGGGACACCCCAGAATGTCTGCAAACCGCAGAGCCACCATAAGCCCTTCCAGAGGAGGAAGGGGAACGAGGAAAGATAAAATCCCTTTGGAAGGGGAAGCCGGGGCTGGCCCTACTCTCAACGCACCACATAGCTATTGAGAAGCTCCCATCAATCCGGGGATGCAAGATGCAGTTATGTTTCTCTCTGATAAATATCTAACGAGTGAAAGGAAGAGGAAGAAAAGAACAAAAAACTGGAGCTGCTCCAGGCCACAGCCCTGCTCCTGCAGCAGAGACGGCGGGCTGGGCAGCAGCGTGGCCATGCGAGAGCTGGTGGGGTCCTGCTGAGACCTTGTTCCCCCAAGGCAGCTATGGGGGTGCAAAGGGAATTACCAAAAGCTACCCGGTCTGAAGAAGGGGATTGGAGTGCTCACTGCTTCTCCCGATTCAGAAGTCTTAACTACAGCTGCAAAGAGACAGGTTCAAAGATGAGCCGGAGCTGCAGCTTCATGCCAGAGGCAGTTGGGCGCTGCGACTCCTTGCCATAGAGTGTCCCTAGGCACCCCAGGAGCCCTGCTAGGGTTCACCCACCATCTTCTGCCCTCCCTGAGCATTATCTGCTCTTAGCCACAGCAGAGACAGGAGATGGGCTCCCTAGGATGGGGCAATAACTGAGGATGCAAGCTCTGGGGTGCAAAAAAACCCCAATATTGGACATTATCACCCCAAAACTCAGAGCCCTTGCCACCTCCCAGCACAGCCGGCACTGACAAAAGCCCTCAGAGCCTTGTCAAAGCAAATTCCGTCTGCGCAGCCTGGAGGGCAACACGGCTTTGAGTCATTCATACTTTCCATTCCGTTAATATTTGATGGAGTTGTTTGTCTAAAAGGTGATTGTAATCACTTTAAATTCATCCTCCATCTCTAACCTTTCCAGGCTGATTTGTAGCAGTGGTGGCAGACAGGGAGAGGGGGGAAGAGGGAGAAGAGAGGATCTCACTGCCAGCAGGTCTGGCAACCACATGCAGGGACACTGGGGTGGGATGGAGGGGCTCGTGCCCTGCGGACACTCCGGTGTCAGCCACGGGACTGCAGGCTCGGATGCTGTGGTTGCATTTCGCCTCTGGAATCCATGGTGTGGGGCAAAGTAGATTTCACTCTCCAAGTGAAACTGGAGGCAGTTTCTGCAGGTAGCTTTTGAGCCCATGTTCAAAGCAGTCAGAGCAGGGATATAGAGAGATATCCAACCCAGAGGGCAGGAACAGCTGGAGCACATCAACTCACTTTAACCCAGCTCCTCCCTTTGTCTCCCTTTTCTCAAAGACACAGTGATGGAGATATCACAGCTTGGGAACAACTGTTTTCCAGCACTTCAGAGTTTTTCCTGCTGGTGGTTTTGATCCTGTGCCCATCCCCTGCCCTTGATCATTGTGTCCTGCCCACACGGTTGCCAGGAGAAAAGCCACCCCTTGTCCTTGCAGCCCCCATGCACGCACAGGCCAGTCCCACGTCTCCCCTTCTCCAGGTAGAGTAGCCTCCAGGTTTTAAGCTTGGCTTTGCAGGTCCTTGCTCCTTCACATTGTTTTAATTTCTATCCGCTGGACACTCCTCAACTGACCTAAGCCTTTCCCGGAGCTCCAGGAACAGGTATCATCCTCATGTCAAGCAAAACTGTCTCTGCTCATCTCAGGTGCTGCCTTTGCTTGTGCTCCCCATCTGACGCTCAACCATCACCTTGCGGTCCAGATGGGTCCTTACCTGGGAACTGCTCCCCTTCCTTCCCAGGTGAGACACCAGGATAGTTAGTGAAGAGCTGCTGCCTCTCATGGTATTAAAACTTCTTTAAAACCTAAATTACTTACACTCCAAACTACAGGATCCTTCATGGCTTAATATTCAGACCCAAAATCCACCACACGTATCCACCAGCATCCAACGCAGCCAGGCGATCCCAGCTCAGAGCCAAGGATGCAGCCACAAACGTACATATGACTTACGAGCGCATCGCTTGAGCCCCAGCTTGGTCATCTGTGTTGGTCACAGAGCAGATCCCACCTGAATGCACCACCTCAAGCAGCCGTCAGGCAGATGCTTGTCCACTTCAGGCCACAAAACCCACCTTCACGTGCCCCTTAGCCAGCTCCACAGCGTTGGCCAAGGTTGCAAATACCACACAAAATTATGCTCCTTCACATGACAGTGGAGGATCTACCACAACTTCAGCTGGCCTGAGGGTTTGACCCTGAAATTTCTCATTCCCCTTCAGTGCCTCCAAGTCCCACGGTCCAGGCTGTGCACTACGATGCCTCAGTTTCCCCTGTGAGCACCCACATGGCACCATAGCCAACCACGCACCCAGGGTAGGGGCCAACAGAGAACTGTGCTGGGCCAAACCCCAGCAATTTCCTCAGCCCCGCTGGTGCTACGGGTGGGTAGAGTGTAGCCCCTTACCTGGGCCCGGCACCATCCATCCTGGCCACATCGACAGTGGCGGTGGAGTGCTTGCCACCTGTTAGAAGCTCCGAGCTCACTAGCCACTGCCCACTCCTCGACTTGGTGCTGAGCAGGTTTACGCCTTTCTTGGCCTTCACCCTGTGGAAAGTAATGGTCAGGGCCAAATCCTCACCCCCCCAAGCACCCCTGGACCCCACCAGGCACTCTGCCATGAGCACAGAGGGTCTTTTTGCCCCTGATGCCTTCTGGTTGTCAGAATATCCTTCTGACTGACAGCAACAGCCACTAGACTGAGCGCATCCCAGCCTCCCTTTCACAGGGTTTTATCATCATCCCTCCTCCATTAGGAGTTTCCCAGCCCCAGTGCTGTCCTGTGGGACAGTGACATCTTGGTGAGGCTGAGCATCCCCGGAGCAAAGGACAGGAGACGCTCAAGTGCCATGTCCCCCATACCGGGGCATCGCTGCGGGTCCAGTGGCCGCAGGGACACTTGTAAATGCCTTTTGAAGAGCTGTGGCCAGAGCTTGTTCCCCCCGTGCTTTCGGCCACACAGCAATGAGGTTTTCCCTGTGCACCTCCTGGTACTGAGGTGCTCAACACCTCCTGCCCACCGCTCTATTCTGCTCCCACCCTGACTCTGGGGCAGGATGGGGGGCATATAGGGAGCCCCACTCCCTCCGGAGCAGCCCCATGGCCATGTCACACATTGTCCCCAAAGTGGCTGTGAACAAACCTACATCCGCTAGCAGGACCCTAATCCCAGTACAGCCGGCAGGGCAAAGGCATCAATCCATAGTGGCAATGCAGAGATGGGGGGACACCCTGGATGGACAACCTTTCCCTTTGCTCCAACAACCTCCCATTGCAACGTCCCATAACAGTACAAAACAGCATGCTGTCTGCTCCTCTGTCCTTCCTTCTTTTCCCAAAGACCTGCCAAGATTCTGTCCAGTTCCTGGCAGGTTCCATAAATGCAACGTACCTTCCTCATCCTCTCCTCCATTCCAGACCATGGATGCTTTCACACAGCCCAGTCAAAACAACCACCTCCTCGAAAGGTGGCTGATTCCAGGGTGGGAGCAGCCCTGGGACGTTACCTGAGCGTGAAGTGCTCCACTGTGGAGTTGGACATCAGGTAGAGAAGGATGCTTAGCACCTCGCCTGGCTTGAGGGGCTTGTCCGGCAGGCGGATGAAGACATTGCCATCCAGCCGATGCTCCTGCATGGGCTGCCCGGCTGGGGGCTGAAGGAGGCTGATGCTGCCAATGCGCAGCAGTGGATGCTGTGTGGGACCCTCAGTCCTGGCCCCCCCAGCCCCACGGCGTGGGATCATCTCCCCAAGGCACTGGCCGGCCCCATCGGGGGCATGCAGGGTGTAGTACAGCTCTGCTTGCTGGCTCTCGCCCAGCACTTCCAGGCTCTCAGGGCTCTTCCGCCTGCCCAGTGGCACGGCTGGGGGGCCAAACCAGGCGTGGGGCAGCTCTGCCTGCACCAGGCACGTGGCCAGACTGCCCCGCAGGCGACACGAGCTCTTGATCTCACGGGTGTCACGGAAAGCATGGAGCTGCACGCAGGGCAGCCGGTCAGTGACATCAAAGTCATCCCAATCCCGGCCAGCTATGTAGAAGAGCACTTGGACCACGGGCTGGTTGGCCACCAGCTGAGGCTGGATGATGAAGGCGCGTACTTTCCAGTTGACGGTGAGTCGATCAGGGATTTCCAGGGTGCTGGAGGGCTGCAGTTGCTCCTTGGGCAGCACCAGCCCTGTGCTGAAGGGCCCCAGGGTGACATTGAGGATGGGTAGCTCCTTGGTCTGGAAGACGACGAAGGGCTCAGCACGTTGCAGTGGAGTGCTGCCGTTGCCCACCGGGCTGGCTCCCACCTCCTTGAGGAAGAAGGCCAAGCGGGTGTTGGACAGGCGGTAGCTCACGGGCAGTGTGACGGCGCTGCGCGGCTCAGCAGGCTGGGGGCTGGGGGCTGGCCCCTTGCTGTGGGCTGCAAAGGGGATTGAGAGTGGGTGTTAGCGCAGGGCATCCTCCCCAGAGCATCTCCCAAGCCCAAGAGAAGGGAGAGCAGAACCTGGTGGGAGCAGGCCAACCCCATGGCAAGGAGGAGATGCTGCTTCAGCCCCTGGGCCTCTTGCAAGGGCAGGAAGAGCCTGGCTGAGTTTCTCTCCTGAAAAGAAGAATGCAGAAGACCTCCCGGGGGACGCTGAACATTGCTGTGCTTCCTAGAGGGCGGCTCCAGCCTCATCAAACTCACTCTTGGGACAGGATGGGGTATCTGACTAGAAGGAATGAGCAGGGGCTGCTCAAGGCTGAATCAGGGTGTGTTGAAGCTGCATCCAATCTCAATATTGCCTCTGGAAAGCCCAAAGTTCTGGTGACCCACCCCAGCACCCATGCCAAGGCACCAGATAAAACAGCACAGACCCACGGCATAACTGGCTACATCCCTGCTTCCAAATGTGCGGAGAAAAGGATGCTGAGTTTCTCCAGAGGTTCATTACCAAAACTTAGGCAGGCCTAGGTTAGTTTTTGGCCGGCAGATGCCACCAAGTATCTATGATCAAGGCTTTCCTCCTGCTTTTAGCTCCCAGTTCACACAGGGAAGGTGGCTAAACCAGCTCCTTCACCCCAGACCCACTCCGTCCCTGCAGGCTGCCCGTAAAGGCAGTGTCACAGCTGGTCTGTCACCCACCAGCTCCCCAGGGGTGCCACCCACACGGTGGGTGCACCTTGTGCACCAGGGCTGGCCCAGACCCAATTTTTCCAAGCACAGACATGACCTGGTGGAAAACCTATGACAATGATGTTGCTGCCACCCTGTGCAAACCCGAGCAGCACCCGGGTTTTACAGTCCTTAAGGAAATACCTTCTGTACCTCATTTGGACCATTTTGCACTAAAAAAAAAAAAAGAAGAATAAAACACCATAGAGGCAGAGGAGGCAGCTCCTGCACAGGCAGCGTGCACTGCCTGCTGGCCATGCGCTTCCCCAGGGGCTGGAGCTGCCCGAGCCCCTCGCAGGAAGGCAGCTACCCCGCTGCCGAGACCAGCGAGCGGAGAGAAACCCCATGAAAATCTTTCTGCTAAAGCAGATGCTGTAAAAGGCGGTCAGTGCGGAACCCAGCTGACAGCACGCACTGCGCTGGCAGCTGCGGAGCCTGGAAGACATCTCAAGGTCTTTGCATCTGCCAGCGGCTGCCAGGGATTCCCAGGGGGCCTGGGTCGTCTCCCTCCTCCCAATCCCAGCTCTCCGCCAGCTCCCTGCACCCCTATTCCTGGTGCTGATTGCAACTGCTCCCAAGTGGCTCCCCAGGCAGGGGAGTCCAAATTACCCATGTCAAGCAAGCAGCAGCGAAAGGTGTGGATGTGACGGCTCAGCTCCCAGGAACAGCTCAGCCCCATCCCCAGAGGGAGGCTTTTCCAGGCATGGCCTTGGCCAGGTCCCTCAGGGCTGAAGGGGAAGCAGAACCCCACAGCGCACACGGGGAGCTCTCTGCTGCGGGACACGTTAAGCAGCTTAGAGGGCTCGTAAAAGGATAAGCATTCGATACTGGGACGGGCAGCATCGCAGCTATCCTGCCTGGGATGAAACTTGCCCAAAAGCCAGGCAGCAAATTTGCCAAGGCTGGGCAGACCCCAGAGACACATCACTGGTGAGACCACCGTGCCAGCACCGCTGTGGTCACAGGTCTGGCTCCTACCAAACTAACCCTGCTCGCCACCAGCTTCTGAGCCTTTCCTATTTACTGGCTCCGTTTTCCCACCTCCTGGAGAGCCAGGTGTTGTAGGAGGGATGTTGAACCCCAGAAAGCACCCACGGGTGCCACTCAGAAATAACCACCAGTGAGGGGCTTTCTGCTCTTCTGGCTCATGGAGATTGCTTTCTGAAATGAAATATGGAGGTTTGGATCCTCCCTGCATCCCGGTTGACACAGTCACGGCTGCTTCTGCCAGCCCCAGCAATTAGAAAAGGGGATTTTTTTCCAAGGCACGGGATTACTTGTGGAAAAGGATGCACCAGCTGGAGCAACATGAGCCTGACTGCTTCAGCGAGGTACCGGCAGGACCAAAGGATGCACAGGCAGCCAGGGAAAGAGACTATGTTTAACTGACTCATTGAAATAGCATCAGTTTTTATCCTTTAAAAATCTCTGGGATTTGGTGAAGGATCAGGTCATTTTATGAAGAAAACGTACCCAAAAAAATACCTGACTCAATGCTCAGCACAGCCCCAAGGAAACCATTGGGATGCTGCAAAATGCCTGTCCTTCGAGTGTGGGGACGGGAAAGCCTCGGTGCTGCCCAGTGAGCACCCAACCGCCTGCTGGTGAGGGGCACCCACCGTTTCCACTGCGTGGGGAGGGCAAAAGCAGCCGGTTTTGGTCTGCAGTTTCGCACCCAGCCCCAGCACGTGGCAGAGACCCGCAGCCCAAACCCCAGCAACCGGCTCCTTCCCCCTCCTCGCCATGAGGATTCTCTGATGGCAAATAAAGGCTGTGCACTGCGGGAGAGGAGGTTGGGTGGGGAAGGAAAGCCCCTCTCCTCTCTGCAGCCAGGCAGGGCTCAGATGTGTGCAGGGGATCCTGCACAACTCAGATGAGGCACCACAGTGCCAAGCTCTGCTGTGGTGGGGACACCTGGGGTGGCCCCAGCACTGAGCCCACACACAGACCTGCACCCTGGCCATGCCAGCTGGGAGAAGAGAGGGGGGACAAGCTGGGACGGAGATTAATGCGACAGTCATGATTAGTTCAGCACAGGCAGATTGCAGGCACCCAGAGAAGCTATTTCCTTCTGCAGACAAAATGCATTTAAATGATGCTATAATCTGTCGCCAGGAGGGGGACAGGACTGGCGTCTCCGTTCCTTGGCCATAAACTAATCCTGCAGGAAGAGGGTCTAAACCAGCCACGTTCATTCCAGGGTGAGTTCCAGGAGGGTGGATCACAGCCCAGCCCAGCCTGAGCCTCTGCTGTGGACAGAGGGTGAGGAGGGAAGGAGTAGGGAGGAAGGAGATGCACGAATGTACAGGCGCATGGCTGCTGGCTAGCGAGCAAGGAAGAAAGGGAGGACAACGACGGACAAAGCAGCAGAGAGAATGGAGGGTGCATGGATGGATGGATGGATGAAAGGAAAGGCAGATCAGAAATGGCTGGACAACAAAAGAATAGCTCTAGAGAGAGGGAGAAGACATGATAGACGGTAGGATGGATGGACAGTACAATGACTCAGGAGATGGAAAGATGGGTGGAAGGAGAAAGGATGAATGATTCTATGATTCTATGAATGGACAGATAGAAGGATGGATGGATGGATGGATGGATGGATGGATAGCACAACCGCTCGGGAGACTCCAGTCCCCATTCCACCGACCCCATCCCCTGCTCTGGTTTCTAGCAGCTCCTGGAAGGAAAGGTGGCTCTCATGCCCCCACATCTGGCTGGGTTTGAGGGAACAGAAGATAAGCCCTGGTCACTGGTTCTGCTCTGTGGCCCACTGTGGTCAACAGGATTTGTAGCACCTGACCTGCATTCCTGGATTTATTAGGCCATAACAGAGGGGACCATATGGTCCTTCTACCCTCACAGCTTGTCACCGCAAGCAAAAAAGCAAATCTTTGTGCCTGGCCAGGCTCTGACTGACCCAGGGGCTGCCTGGACAGCCTTCCTCCAGGGTAAGGAGCCACCCTAGCCCCACAGTGGAGTGGGATGGGATGGGACAGGACTCCTATGTGCCCCCTCCTTCCCACCCACAGCAGCCTGCAGGGAGCTGGGGTGACCTGCAACCCACAGCAGGGAGAGGGAGGAAAAGAGGGAGAAGGAAATGCACAACTGCCAGCAACTTCCTCGCCAACCCCCCACATCTGCCCAGCCAGATGTGCCCCACACTGGCCACAGACGTACAGCCAGATGGGCTGAGCTGCTCCCCCTACCCACAAGGGCACGTGGGGACAGTGGCAGCACCCTCCAGCCCTCCCTGAAAACCAAGACCACCCCCCAGGCCAAGGGATCTTGCTGCAGCAAAAAGCAGCAAAAAAAAAAGCCCCCTGCTCATCCTCCCCTTAGCGAGGAGCCCACTGTGGGGTTTTGGTCAGCATTAGCCACCTTCCTGCTCTGTTCCTGCTGCTTGGGAATGCTGGGGTCAGACAGACTGATAGGCACACGGAAAAAGTCTGACAGACAAGACTGCACGTAGCTATGGCTGGTGGGCGATGCTGTCTTTTTCACCTTCCTTTCTTGCCCCAAATTCCCAGCAAACAGGGCCCAGAGGGAGTGCAGCTGAACCCCTCCATTCTGCCCCCACTGCAGCCTTGCCACCCTGTCCCTGCTCCCGCTTATTGTGCTGAAGCTGAAGAGCCTCCTCTCCCATTTATCCAGCACCGATCGCAGTGCTGAGCTCCAGCTTAGCCCCAGCCCCAGCTGTCTGCCATAGGGATCACTTTAGCCACACTCCAGGGGGGATCTTTATCCCAGCTTAGCCTGTGGGATGTGATGGGGGGGTCCCAGCATTTATATTCCCACTTAGCAGGAGAAGCACTAGAGGAGAGGTTTGAGGTCATGTCAGGAGGGTTAAAACCTCTGCTGATGTTAACGGGTGGCACTGGGGGGTGGATGTATCAATAGACCAAACATAGCTCCAAGGGCGATGCCAAAATACCGATGACACGAGACACCACCCACTGCCAGGCCACCGCTACGTGCCGTGGTCAGAGCCCACACCAGCCCATCGCAGCTGGGTCCTCGTGGTGGTCCCACCTCAGAGCAAACCACAAAAGGTGCCCATAAAGCAATGACTTGAGCTGACATGATGATAGAACCCTCACTCACTAAATCCGTGTGAAGGGCTGCAGGGAGGGATGGCGTGAGGGTGGCAGGGAGCTATATTACTGTCTCTAGCAGGGTGCTTCACGCTGGCTCAGGATTCCTTTGGAGGGGTTTCAGTGGTCACCAATTGCTAGGATTCAGCCACCAGCCTGGCCACAGGATGAAAAGACCCACAAGATTTCATTAGTGGTCCAAGAGGCTGGACACACGCCCTGGGACTCTGCAAACGGCAGCAGCCCAGGGCACAACTATCATCAGTTCTCTGCAAACCCAAGCCAGTGATGCCGCTTCTCCCAACTACAATGCTGCTGGCACTGCCAGCAACGCTGGGACCACCAGTGTCCCCATTCTGCCTGGATCCAGCCCCATTTCAGGGTGACAAGCTGACAATCCTACCCCTGAATCAAGGAAAAGAGGGCAGGACATGCCACTGCCTCAGTTTCCCCACAGGGGCCAGCATCCAGTTGAGACAATGGGGTGATAGGTCTGGCCAAAACATGGACAACCAGAGGACCATGGCAAAATCCTGTAGCTCCTGAGGAGGAAGCCCAGCCTGGCTATTCCTCACCAGGCCACCAGCACAGTTGTCCCAACTGCTGTTTCATTTCAAGCTGGCTTAAACCCATCCTGATCCCCCTACCATCTTGTCTATGCCGGCAGAGAATTCAGAGCCCCAAAATCTGGTGGTCCAGGTTTTGTCCCCACAGCCATCAGGGCCAAGAGCAAAGGGGAAACACAGGCAGCAGCAGCCTTAAACGCCAGGGGTGCCACACTTCTGGAGCTCTGACATCTGGACGTGCCAACAGCTGGATGCTCCATCTAGAGGCAGCCCCACCTCCCAGAGAATCATAGAATCACCAGGTTGGAAAGGACCCACTGGGTCATTGAGTCCAACCATTCCTAACACTCCCTAAACCATGTCCCTCAGCACTTCATCCACCCATTCCTTAAACACCTCCAGGGAAGGTGACCCAACCACCTCCCTGGGCAGCCTCTGCCAGTGCCCAATGACCCTTTCCATGAAAATTTTTTTCCTGATATCCAGCCTGAACCTCCCCTAGCAAAGCTTCAGGCCATTCCCCCTTGTCCTGTCCTCCGTCACTTGGGAGAAGAGCCCAGCTCCCTCCTCTCCACAACCTCCTTTCAGGTAGTCGCATTTTGACCTTCCCTACCTTGGCTCTCTACCGATTCCCGCCACGTTACACTCTCACCGACGGGGGTCAGAATCTCCAAATATCCTAAAATCAACAAAAAGATGAAATGGAGGCCTCCATGCCTTCAACCTCCACCCAAACCTGAGCCCTAACACATGTCCCACTCTGCTCTGTGCTTCAATACACTTAGAAAAAAAACAGTAATAAAACACGAGCCCATACTAGAAAAGACAAGCAGACCCTTCACGGAAACCTCCAAAATGTTTCTCAGCAGCCAGAGCCTTGAAAATGCTTTTTGGTGACATAAAAGACAACTAATAATTGTTACAAATGCAAAATTACCATGGAGCAAGGAGGCACCCAGCTGCAGCCATGGGAAGAAAAGGATGCAGACATGGAGATGCTCCGAGCCCCCAGCTCTGCCCACAGCTACAGCAGTGATGGAGCGACGGAGCTGGGAAACCCCACAGTACCAAGGACTGGAATGCTTACTCTAGGACGTTAAACCGGTCCAGGCTTCCCAAAACCAGCCCAGAGTAGGAACTGAGAGGGTGCTGCCAGGAAAAGCGAATCAAGCCTTCCTGTGAGCAGCGGCACTGGCTCCGAGCGGATTCTCTAGTGTCTAACACAGTGTTCTGCTTATGCCTGGTGGACACTGCTATGTTCTCCTTCCTTTTAGGTCCTTGAGATTTATCCAGCTCCAAAAGGTCCAGCCTGGCTTCACTGGCAGAAGCAATAACAGAAGAAATGCTGGTGGGACCCAGCTCTGGGCCAGCACACAGCCTGTATTTTGGCACCGGCAGCACTAAGCAAGAGAACCATCCTAGCACTACACCAGGCTGTGGTGCTGAGGTCTGCATTTCCCCCAGGAAATTATTAAAAGGGAGGGGAGGGGGGGGAAAAAACAGCAAGGAACCTAAAGGAATAAATAAATATGGCCTAAATGGGATGTGCTGTGCAGAAGCACAGCCTGCCATAAATTCCTGGAGCAGGCAAGGCTTTTACACGGCAGCTACTTTACAGCAATTTCCACAAATCACGGCGAGGGACAGGCTAGGGGACAGGAGGAGAGGGCCTTTACAGAGGAGAAAGAAAAATGAAGAAATTAATTAAAAGGGAGGGAAAAAAAAAAAAAAGAAAAGAGGATGAGGAAGTGCCTGACTATGAGCATCCATCCACAGGGATGGCTGGGAGCTCCGAAAGGCAACGGTGGTGGGGAGCAGCCCCAGGATAAAGCTGGCAGCCCCTGAATCCCCAGTTCGTGCTCGTGGTGGGTCCTGGGCTGAATTCCTTCTATAGCAAGTTCCCCTCATGCCAGGAGCTGGGAGCAGTCCCCAGCAGCAGGTGGGCACAAATGGTTTCACTAATGAACCCCCCTTGGGGAGGCAGAAGTGGGAGGACAGGCAGCAGGGCAGAGCCCTGAAGGCTGGCCGGAGGAAGCAGGGGCAGCAGCTTCCAAGGGAGAAACCCTTAGGATGACAGTGTTGGGGTGGATGTAACGCAATGACCAGCCCTCCTGCCCCCCTCCAAAGCCACATGTCCTGCTCCTGTCCCAGCTGGTAGCAGGAACATTCCCCCAGCACCAACTACACCTCGCGGCTGTGCTCCCCCACGGTCACAGCCAGCCCGGGCTGTGCCGAGTGACACGTTTCAGACTGATTAGACACCGATTAATTTTTCCTCCTGGTGACATGTGTTAGGCTGTATTTGGAGCCGGATTCAATTCCAGAGGCACTCAAGGAGTGCAAGGAATTGCACATAAACCCAGCCCAGCCTCGTGGCCTCAAAAGCAGGGACAGGGACAGACACTGGTCTGGGGATTTCACCAGCGCAGGACTTTGCCACCTAGCAAAGCTGCCACTATATCAAACACGCAGGGCTTGAATATACCCCCTTCCTTTTCGATTTAGCTGGTACTCAGAGACAAGTGCATCCAGCAGCCACAGTTAGCCGGCAGCAGCAGGTATTGCATTTTCAATTAAGAGGGAAAACACAGCTTTTCCTTAAAAAAAAAATAATTCTCAAATTAATATTCAGCTTTTGCCAGTCCTGGGAAAGAGCCTAGCCCAGCTAAGCCTGTTTAATTGTTGCAAAACCTGCCCAGTTAACTCTTGCAGGGGCTGGGAGGTAAGAGCACCTGCAAGGGGGGCAGAGAAGGCAGGGAGAGGGGCTGGGGGGACGGTCAAAGCCACCCTAGTAGCACCCTCTCAAGGGGTTAGCAGAGCTATTGTCATATCAAGGATGGCAAACATGCCCAAGCAATGGGATAATGCTTGCCAGCAGGAGACAGTAGCTCCATCAGAAGATTTTTAATCGTCTTGATTATGGTATCCTCCTGGATTGCAAGAGCAGTCAACAACGCTGACGCACCCAGCTGGTGGCAAGGGATGTGTGCCCAGTGGGGAGCTGCAACAGGTCCCGCAACAGCTTAAAAAAATAAAGGGACCAGTCCCCAGAAGAGCCACATCCTGAACAACAGCCTCTGCATCCCAAATCCCAGAAATGCAGGGAAGAGGAGACAGCCCGTGAGTTCCCCAGCCTGCCCAGCTCCTCCACCAGGGTGGGGATTGATGGGCCACCATCTAATGTTGCTGGAGGACCCTGAACCTCCCAATTTTCAGGGCAACAGTAAGCACCAACCTCCCCATGTCTTGGCAAGGAGCACCAGGACCTGCCTCACTTTGCACCATTAAACTGTTTCTCTTTCTGGTGTTGCACACGGACAAACTTCCTGGGAGGCACCCCATCCCCAAAGGCACTGCTGGAGTCCCTGGCCCATCACTGCGCATCCCGCTCCAGGAGCAGCCACCTCCCTCCCCAGGGGGTTGCTCATTAGCAGAGCCATGTATTTAATAATAAAAGACTCTGATTAGATTAGCAAGAGTGACCTTTTCCAGATGGATGGGATGCTCCTACGGCAGCAGCGACAGGCGCCACGCAGGAGGGGAACACGCCGCCAGTTTGTTGATTACTCCAGATGCCCATCGTGGGCTATTTCGGCCAGGCAATAGCAGGAGGTGAAAAATAAAATAATCAGGTTATGCTGTATAAGCACCCCTTGTATCACCTCCCCACATCTCCCCAGATGAGGCCACATCCTGATGACCACCTCCTTGTTAGAGCGTTGGGGACTACAGGAGGGGATGGAGATGGGATGTGCTGGTGCAACACTGAGGATGCTTTGCAGGGGCTCAGTCATCCTTTCCTCTTCTCTTAAGGATGCCAAGGGTCTGGGTGAGGAGGGACCTCAGCAGCCAGTCATGTTAGGGTGAAATAAATAGTAGCGCGTAAAAGAAAAAGCAAAAAACCAAAATAGCCGGTTTCTAAAAACTGCTGAGCAATCCCCCAGCTCGGGGTAGGGGGATAGTTACTGCCACCTGACGTCCTGCCTCTGTGTCTGCCAGTGATGCAGCAGGACTGACCGCAGGGTGCAACACGATGCACACACACAGACACACATGCACGAGAGGACATCTCTGGATGAGGGTATCGAGGCACCCACATGTCTTGAAATCCTCAGCACCGAAATCATTGCTCAGAGGATTTCCATTATGCTACCAATAGCATCCCTCATCCTTTTATCTTTCCTCAACAACACTAAGAGGATAAAACGGGTAGAAGAAAAAGCTATTTCCTGGTGGGGTATCCAGCTTCATGGCCCCAAGTCCCAATACAAGCATCCTGCTGGGATTTAAGGTGTTGGGGTGAGATGGAGTGGACCCTGGGGTCACACAAGAGCACCCAGGAGGATGCTCTTACACCTTTTGGCTTTCGGCTCCCAGGCATCCTTGCCTGACCCCTTTTCTGCAGCACCGAAGGTAAAATTTGTGCCAGATTTAACCCAGCTCAGAGGCCGGATCCTGTCCTCTCACCTGCCTGCCAGAGTGAGGAAACCGCGCATTGCCTCTTCTCTGCTCTTGGCTGGAGCCAAGGATGCTCAAGCGCTTCAACCCCTACCAGCATGGCCAGGATGGGGGCTGTTCAATGTGTAAACACTGGGTGTATGTTCCCAGTTTGGGCGTTAAATGAGCAAGCACTGGGTGTACTTTCCTGGTTCGGCAGCGAGTAATTGCACATCTCCACCTGCTGGTCTGAAAATCCCTGAGCCAGGAGATGCTTCTGAGCCAAAAGGGGATAGGGAGGTGGTCCATATCTCCCCCCAACCGATGCTGGGGTGCATTGGCTGGAGACCCCATCAGGGATGAAGCAATGGGCACTGCCCTTCACCCCCAACCACACACCTGGGATGTGCCTATGATGGGAAGAAGTAGTGGGAGATACAGGGAGAGCAGCACGGCCCCATCCCCAGTGGCAGTGAGATGGAGGCAGGGGGGGCTGTAGGATCCAGCACAGGTACCCATGCCTGCCTTGCATGCTGGGACTGATGCTGAACAACCCCACCCTCTAGATGACTGCTTCTTTGCAAGTGCTGCCTCAGGGAGAGGGGAAACTGAGGCACACTGCGGGGACGAGGCTCAGCAGGCAGCAGAGAGAAGACACAAGGATCTGGGTTCAACCCCACAGACAGCACAAGTTATTTCACGAACTGGTGGGTAAATCTCCTCCACGATGTATCCCAAAACGGCCCTTGCAGCCTCACAGCACAGCCACGCTGAACACACACCAATGGCATCCCCCAACATGCCACAGCCCCGGGGGTCCATCTCCCCACCCCTCCTGCAAGCCCTGGGGCCACCTTGGGACCATCACCCCCCCCCAGCAGTGCCAACAAAATAAAAACCTTTCTGGAAGCAGCCGATGTGGGGCCGGCAGCCAAGCAGCTCCCAGAGTCCAGCGGGGAAGAAGCTGGCACTGAGGATTGCTCTTAAATAAAAAACAAAGGTAGAGGGAATAAAAAAACCTCAGGCAGGAAGGCAGGGCGCTGCTTTGCCACCAGCTGACCCCTGTGGACTGCCCGAGTTATTTGTAAGAAAGGCTGGGAGAATTAGGACTCTCAGCCTCTTTTAGCAGCTCTCTCCGAGACCTTAATTTATCTAGGAAAGGCCAAAGTGGTGGTGAGGGCAGCTATGCATACTGAAATGAGCCCAAAAACTCCTGGCAGAGGCTTCTCTCCCCACGGGCACCAGCATCCTCCCACAGCAGAGTGGGGTGGAACCCCCTCCCTGTATCCATCACGGGCCACCCCCACCTGCTTCATCACTGCCATGCGGACCCCCCATCCATCACATCTCCCAGCCCAGGAGCCAAACCCAGCCCTGGGATAAACCGGAGGCTTGACCCACAGGGATACTGGTGTCCCAGCAGCAGCAAGGGGGGTTGGAAATGCCGGGGAGAGGATGAAGAGCAGGGGGCCCGCATCCAACCCCCCCGCACCAGAGGTGATTCCCGATGGATTGCTTGCACTGGATTCTTTCCCATCACCTGCCAGAAAAGCCGACAGCAGCACACTCACCGTGGGGAAGCGCGACCCAGACAGCTGAATCTCATCCAGGGGAGTAGTAGAGGAGGGGAAGGAGATGATGCTTCCCTGCTGGCTCCCAGATCCTTGCCTGCATCCCCCCCCTTGAGCTGGTGGTCCCAAAGAGGAGAGCTCTGCTCAGCAAATCCTGCAGCACCCCAGGAAACACCCAGTCTCGGGGTACAGGGAGGCAGTATCTACCGCATCAACGGTTTGCTATGGAAAGTTGTGGGGCTCGCCAGCCTGGAGCATCTCTGCTCATAGTTTTTTTTCGGAGGAGAACCCTTCGCCAGCTCCCCACAATGTTCAGAATGTACCCCCTCTTTCTTTTTTCATCATGAGTGAGCAGCTCCTCAAAGAACCTCAGGGAGCTACAGATGCCCAAGAAAGTCATGCCTGAGCCCCGAAAGCACCTTGGCCATGGGCTGCCTGTGCAAAATGGAGCAGAGCGCATTCCGTGGGCTGCTAGCGGGGGTCTCGTTGGAGCAGGGCCCCTGGGACACGCCGAGCCCACCAGCAGGAGCAGTGTGAGTGGCTCCCCTTAAACTGCAAGCAGCCCCCCAGCTTTCTGTTCAGCCAAGCCAGCTGCCAGCAACACTGGCTTCGGTTCGGGCATCTGCGGGGCTTGGTTTTACACAGAAACCATCCCAAAAAAAACCAACCAACCATGGGAAGTAGCCCCGTGTCCCTCAGGGTGTGTGACCTCCCTTGGGCCACCAGAAAAGGCCCTCAGCAGCAGGTGCTGGTGTCCCCAGGGCTGTCACCGGGGCAGGCTGGGATGTCACCGCAGCTTGGCAGTGATTTAGATGCAACTCAGGGCATGTGAGCGAAAGCAGCGGAGCCCCCCCTCCTCTGCCCAGGCCGCAGGAAGGAGGCAAACCCCTGCTCCAGAACACACGGGCGAGGGGGGGATCATAAAGAAACAGAGGGATGGCAGCGGCTGCACCCCCATCCCCGCACCCCAAAATGATGCCTCCTCGGCAGCTCTCGCACTGTAACTCAGCGCAGGCTGGGAAAGTGCTTGGGTGTGGGTCTGGGGAATAAACCAACGGATAATAGCGGATAAAGCCTCTGATCTCCAGCTAAAGCAGCTCTGTATTAAGGAGACAAGAGGCGGCGGGGGGGGGGGATACACACACACAGAAGCCCCTTCATCCATCCCCCCCCCCGTGCCCCCCACCACGGCCGGGTTAACAGCCCTATGTAAGCGCCCACAAGCACAAGCTGTCATTTTATTAAGCCAGAAATAAAACTCTAATCTTTACCCATTTCGATGTGGGGGATACACACACACACACACACGCGACACACAGCGGACCAAGGGATGGGGGTGTAATCCCCGCTGGGCACAGTGGGGTCGCCATGGGGGGGTCATGATGGGGAGGGCTTGAAGGGGGAGATGGGTGAGACCCCCTGCACGATGCAGATAACACACATCATCTATCTATCTACCGATCTCTCTCCTCCCCATCCCGCAGCACTTACCGGGGAGCAGCAGGGAGCAGAGGCAGCAGAGCAGAGCAGCCGGCCCGGGGTGCATCTTCTCCGGAGAGGCCATTGCAAGGTGGGGGGGGGGCAACCAGAAAACCGGGCCCCGAGCCACCCCCGTGGCATTAAAAAAAAAAAAAATCAATAAAAAGAATCCAAACCAGGCACAGAAAAAAAGAAAAAAAAAATTCCCTAAATCCAAACACGTGCGAGCAGGGAGCAGCAGCCAAATTTGGGGGGCGGGGGGCCGGCTCAGGTTAGAGGGGTTCTGCCCTCCCCCCCAGCTCAGTGAGCAGAAAACCCCATGTCCGGCCCCCCACCCCTCCCCATCCCACACCCCAAAGCTGTCGCACCCACACACCCCCGCCTGTGTCTGGAGGGAGAGCGGGGAGCGCCCAAGCGGCGGGGGCGGGTCCCCCTCCTCCTCCTCCTCCTCCTCTTCCTCCTTAGGAGCCGAAGGGAAGAGCACGTGGAACCCCCTCCCGAAAAAAAAAAAAAGCAAAAAAAAGAAAAGCTGTGTGGATGAAGGATGATGCAGGGCTAGCAGGTTGCCAGAATAAAAGATGCACAAGAATAAAAATAAGATCTCCAAGCGCGGTTCTTAATATATATAAAAAAAAAGCTGAATTAAAGAGCTCCCCCAGGGAAAAAAAACACCAAAACAACAACAACAACAAAAAAAAAAAAACCAAAAACAAACACGGCAACAAAAAAAAAATGCAGAACCCAAAGGAGGCGGGTAAATAATTAATTCCAGGCAGATGTGATTAATCAGGGGCAGGAGCAGCTCGGTGGCACAGTCCCCGCATCCGAGGCGAAGTTGCGAGGACTGGGGCTCACCCGCTGCCCCCCTGCGAGGGCTGGAAGAGGGGGGACCCCGCCTCCTCTGCCTTCCTCCCCGGATTAAAGAGAAGGATTGCAACCCCCCCTGCTCGCAAATAAAGAGAGGGTGCCTTGGGAAGGCTGCAAGTTTGGGGGGTTATGCCTCTCGTTTCACCCCCCCCATCCCCCGCCGGGCGCTCCCGTGGCCGCTCGCCCGGCAGGAGCCGCATCAGGCTCCGAGGGGTGCCAGCGCGGGGAGGGTGGCAGGGGGAGGTGCCTTCCTCGTCCTCCTCCTCCTCTTTCTCCCCCTCCTCTTCGCGGGAGGAGGTGGAAGCGAGCGGAGCCCCGCTCTGTGCCGGCGCGATGCGGTGCAGCCCCCCCCGCCCCATCCCCATCTTCCCGTGCGAGCCATTCCCTGCAATGCAAGGAGTTAATAATCAAAACATGCGGTTTGGAGAAACCCAGGGTGGGAGAACACAGAGGTGTAGGGCACCGGCGGACACACGGCTCATCACCCCTGGGATCATAGAATAGTTTGGGTTGGAAGGGACCTTAAAGATCACCAAGTTCCAACCCCCCTGCCATGGGCAGGGATGGAGAGCACCAGCCGAGTTTGGTTGCTTCTCTGCGCCCTGGCGGGTTTGGGCTTCTCCTCCACCCCTGCTGTGGTCAGCCTGCTCTGCCAGTGCCACTCAGGAGGGAATCACCCATGTCACCCTGCTCCCTGCAGCGCTGAGCACACAGGCAGGGCCTGGCTGCGGTCCCCACGCGTGGCCGCAGGTGCTGGGGACTCCCTGTGCCCCCCTGGGGATGGGGGATCAACCCCTGCCTTGTCTCAGCCCCTCGCCGGCTGCCTCGTCCCCCTCTGCACTACACACCTAAGGACCCTCTCGCACATGGAGGTGCTCACAGCATGGCTTGGGAGGGGTTCCCCTCATCATAAAATCATAGAATCATAGAATAGTTTGGGTTGGAAGGGACCTCAAAGCTCATCCAGTTCCAACGCTCCACCATGGGCAGGGACATCCCACTGGATCAGGCTGCCCATGGCCCATCCAACCTGGCCTGGAACACCTCTAGGGATGGGGGGTCCACAACTTCCCTTGGCAACCTATTCCTCATCCCGGCTTGCTGCTGCCAATACAGAGCCATAAGAGAGATGGAGTTTTTGGGAGCATTGCTGCCTTTGCACCCTGGGAATGTCACGCTACTCCCAACTGCACAGCGCCCGGAGGGGTTGCCAGCTTTTGGGAACCGAATCCCGTTGCTGCCATTCCTTACGTGGTTTACATGTCCCCTTTCCACACGCATACACCACATGCAGTGCAGCTGACCCAACCTGAGTGGGGGTTTTCCTGCCTCCACTGGCTCCATGAGCATTCCAGGTGCCTTCACCCTTCTCACTGCTGTGTATTTCCCCATGTCCCTTCACCCAGAAATATTGGCCACAGCGTTCCTCCTGGCAGCCTCATTTACAGTGGAAGTGCATAAGAGATCTCCATTAATGCTAAAATAATTCATGGCAATTAATGGCATTGACCTTGAACAGTGACAGGAGCTGAAGATGCCCCCAAGAAGCAGCAGACTGGCAGCACCAAAGAGGGAGCAACGTCTCTGGGCTGACCCTCCACACAACCCCAGTGCCTTTGGGTGCTGCTGGGAGGTCTTCTCAAACAGTGCTGGGTGATGGCAGAGGGACCACTGCAAAGAAGAGGAGGGAGATGGGGTCTGTCCTGAAACTCATCACCCAGAGCACTGCAGGAAGCGCAACGTACTGGTTTTGGTGACCAAAAAAAGGCCTGGGTGCTGCAGAGCAGCAGCATGCCACCACCCAGGCGACCACCACTTCTTTTCATAACCCCCCCATGATTTACAAGCCAATCTCCCGACTGCTCTGGGGAGGGCTGATGCATGGGGCCTCAATCCCCAGGGATGGCGAAGCATCAGACAGAGCGAAGCAGTGGTCGGTCCATGATTCATCCCTCCCCAACCTGCCCGGAGGGTGATGGGCAGACCCTCAGTTTCCCCATTCCAAAGTAGGCCCCAGCGTAGAGAAATGGGGGATGATGACGTGACCATGCTGCATCCTGCTCCATCACGGGAGCCGGTTCCTGCTGATGGATGAGGGCTTTTAAAGCTGGGTGTTTGGGTGCCATCCCTCCTGCCTTCCCACAGCGCCTCTGGCAGGTTCTTGGCACTGCTGCTGGGATATTTTTCAGCTGTTACCGAAATAAGTATTTTTACCCCAGTTGGATTTTATTTATGGCTCTGGCTTTGGCAGGCAGAGAGACTGGGGTGGGCAAGAGCAGGTTGCTCTTCTGGAGCGAGGACTGAAGCTGGGGTTGACATTTGAGCTGGGGAGACACCGAGATACATCCCGTTGTTTTAGCAAGAGCCAAGGTAGGGAAGGTCAAAATGCGACTACCTGAAAGGAGGTTGTGGAGAGGAGAGAGCTGGGCTCTTCTCCCAAGTGATGGAGGACAGGACAAGGGGGAATGGCCTCAAGCTGCACCAGGGGAGGGTCAGGTTGGATATCAGAAAAAAAATTTTCATGGAAAGAGTCATCGGGCACTGGCAGAGGCTGCCCAGGGAGGTGGTTGAGTCACCTTCCCTGGAGGTGTTTAAGGAACGGGTGGATGAAATGCTTAGGGACATGGTTTAAGGGAGTGTTAGGAATGGTTGGACTCGATGATCCAGTGGGTCCTTTCCAACCTGGTGATTCTATGATTCTATGACTCCAGCGCAGGGTTCAGTCCATCTTCATAGGGACCCACTTGAGCATCTCCTGCTCTTTCAGACATATGATGAACTGGAAAGCCCAAGGATGGATTTCCCAAGGAGTTATCCCAAAAAACAGGGATGGATGTTCAGGCCGAGCTGGGTCTATCTTTCCACATCATCCCCAGGCAGCTTGAGGACACCAGCTGGCACTAATGACCTCCCACCATGCATCCCACTCATCCCAATGGCATTGGCTTTGCTCTCGATGGCATTGCATCCGCCCTGATTGCAATAAACCCCTTAGGCTCATACCTGGGGAAGGATTTTGGGGTGCAAACTCTGTGGGCTGGAGGCACTTTGGAGCCACTGATCCCAGCTGTGGAAGCAACCGCCAAGCAAGAGTGCTTGCGCTGGATGGAGCAGAAAGTATCCGTAGTCCCAGGACAGCCCAGCCTCTTCCCGGTAATCCCTGACCTGCATATCGCCTACATGTAATCCCAGGATAGCTCTAATCGCTGAGATAACGGTGCCTGGAAGGTGCTAATCGCCAAATCCAGCCCCAATCCCTGTGGGAGCCACTGTGGAGATGTTGTGGCAGAGTCGAGACACCAATGCAGGCGGGCAACAGGCACAGGGGCTGCTGGGAAGGGCAGTAGTGATGGGATGACAGATGCAGGGGATCCCCCTTTCCCTTTGCTTGGAGAAACTGAGTCACCCACAGGTATGACGCCCCTCAGGGCACATCTGAGCTTTCCCCAGCAATGCTGGTAATGCGAAGGCAGGGCCATGAAATGTGGCAGCGAGGACTCACAAGGTGCGATGCCTCTCCAGATTCTGCAGCGTGGGGAAACGCAAGCACCAAACTCCAGCTTTGAGGGGAGGGGTTTAAGTAAAAAGCCAAGAGTCAGGGCTGGGGAGTTATGCTTGGAGGGACACCCTGGGCTGTTATTTTCTACCTTGCGACCTGCAAAGATCCTCCAAAGAGGATAAAGCACTTATAAATGAGAATGAATAAAAAAAAAAATAAAGAAAAAAGAAGCCCTGGGAATGCCTCAGGACAGTAAAACTGTCACCTGGGCCTCTAGTGGCCTCTAGTTTTCCCATTATTTTTCAGTGGAGATTAACACAGGTGGGGAAGTTCCTCGCCTGCAAGAAGCTCTCTCCAGTGCCCGCTGCCTTGTTAGTGGCTGGAGCAGTCGGACCCTGGCGTGACAGCTAATTCTGCGTAGGACTTGAATGGCTGAACCTGGAACATGATTTAAAATATATATCAATCCCCTCCCCTTCAAGGCATCACCCAAAATACATTTATATCGTCCGCCTTTCCTCATAGAGTTCTGATGATGACAGAAATATAGAAATCCTGTAAGTGCCATAAATCAATTTTATATTATTTCTTTTTTATAAAAGCCTTTCATTGTAACTAATTGTCCAACCGGTTTCTTCGCAGGGTTTGTGGCTCACTGTGTGAGCACATGGCTCTGTCATGTTCTTATTCCCTGTCTCTGCCCACTTGGGAACCATCCCCATGATGACTCCAAGGCCACCCCATGAGTCTCCTTCCTCCCAGGGCTATGCTGATAGAAGGAATCGGGTGGGAGAAGCAAGAAACGGGCTGAGCTACTGTAGGTCCTGAACCCGCCCGTAGTACCCATGGCCAGCAAATTGTTTTGACTTTTTGTGTGCCCCAAACAGTGTAACAGTGCATTAGATATTGCATGCAATATTTATAATATTAAAATGAATATTTTAATAGTGTATAAAAGTAATGGAAGGGCAAATCAAAGCAGTAGCGCCAAGCTCTTTCCTTCTCGTGAGATAAAAATATTTCATTTGAATTTTTCTGTTTAGATTTGCCTAGTCTTGACTTTTATGCTCTATTAAAATATTAATTTTGGGCTATATCATAGGCCTTTAATATTTTATTTGATATAACAAGTCAACATTATCAAAGTTGCTGGGGTTTAGCATGGGGAAGTGGGACGAATGGAATAGCCCTGCAAGTAGGAAACCCTGCAGACTCAGCACTTCAGAAAGGAACATCTCAATAGACCAGTAGTGATTTTTTTTCCCCTTTCCTTCAAAAACAATTTATCCCATTGAGAAATTTCTCCATTTCTGTATTTCCAGGGGAAAAACAAAAAAAGAGGCAAAGCTTCGTGTATCGTGTGCACATCAGAGCCTCTATCACACGCTGAAACATCCCGTGTTAGAACGGAGCATCTCAGCATCCTCACAGAGAATTGATGGACACCAGGTTTCTCCAGAGCCAGGGATTCAAAGCACCTCATTACAGCAGCTCCTTAGGAGGGGGCAGTTATCTTGGCAGCCAGGGAAGCCAGCAATAGTGTTTCTTTTCCAGCCTTGCTCCCCCACCAACTTAAAAAACCCATGGAGATTCAGGGGAGGATTTAGCCACTGGAATGAGTACCAAAGCAGCTCCTCTGAAATCAGCAGCGGGCTGATGGCAGCGCTGGGGCCACGGGCACCCGGTGCTGAGTGCTGTTTAGACGCAGGAAACAGCACGGCGAGAACCAGCTCGAGTTATTTTGTTGTAATTTTGAAGGGGTTAAGGAGATTTGCAGCACCTAAATCAAATATCAAGGTCTTCAATGGACAAGAGGTGAAGGAGGCATTGGCAGACACCGGGAAATCAAAGGCAACATGCATGTTTTACATCCTGACTGTGGGATTTTGTCGACCTGCAGCTCACCAAAGACCCTGTGATGCCTGTGGGTGTGGGAGGGCTGACAGGAAAACTCAGAGCACCAGTGGATTCAATGCCTGAGATACAGGTCCTACAGCCCCTGTGGATTTACAGCCACCTGGAGCAGGAGCAGACACGGGGAACCTTGCTCCCAGCCTGGCTCCCTCCCACAAGGCTGATGGGTTTGCCACTGGTTTCTTCTATGAGCCCAAAAGGGTGGCTGGGGTCTCACAGAGGAGAGGCGGGACGATCACCATCTCCAAATGGCTCCAGAAATGAAATCCTTTCTTTCCAGACCTTGAGCGGGCTGGACAGCAGGGAGGAGGCAGGGAGAAGACAGGGTGGGTGTCGGCAAGCCGCTGACGGCAAAGAGACCCCACTGTGGGGGGAGTTAGTGCTACCATAGACTCATATATATATGCACACGCGCATGTGTATATATAAAAAATAAAGACAGGATCTCTACTTTTCCACCCTCACTGCCCGTATTGTGCGGTTCGGGACCCTGCAGGGGTGCAGGAGAGCACATGCGGGCCGTGTTCCCAGAATGGGTCTCTGTGTCAGCATCCCCGTGCTCTCACCACAGGACGCCTGACCGCTTTGGCTCCATCCTGGTCTTCCTCCCTGCTTCTGTAGCCAAGACAGAAAGACAGACAGGGAAAAGCACTTATGAGGAGAAGAAAAGCTCGTTTGCTTTGGCCTCCCAGTCACCCCCTCGCTTGTCTTGGCTCCGGCAGTTTGATTTTCCAGAGGCTTTTAGGCCTCCCTCCCCCAGTCCCTAATCAGATAAGGGGCCGCAGGGAGGGGTGGGAGAGAGAGGGTTCAGGGCTGCAGAGCCCTTAATGGTGCTGCAGGGAGGAGCTCACTGGTGTAGTCGTGGTGTTCTCTCCATCATGCCAAATAGCTTCTGGACAAGCCTTATATACCTTCTCTTTGTCTCCCTATGTATCTGTGCATCCCTTTATATCCTCTATCTGTCCGTCCCTTTAAAGCCTCTACCTGCCCATCCACCTCTATCCCTCAATATCCCACCCATCCCTTTATACCTCGAACCCTACCTCCATCCACATCTCCTCCTCTTCCTCTTTCTCTCCTTCCTTCCGTCCCTCCCTCCTTCCCTCTCTTCCCCCATCCCACACACCTCCACTCTGCCTCCCCTTCTAGATGTTGGATCCCCTCTCTCCCCATGGCCACCGTGACCTTTCTGGGTGAGGACTCCCATATCAGCAGCTCTGCATTCCCTGCAGCAGCTGCAGCAGGTGCCCTCCACCACCTGCCTTGCCACTGCATGGCCAGGGTCAAGGACCATTTGCCAGCCAAGGATTGAGAGGCTCCGGCAGCAAGTGGAGTCTCCCTTTCCCCTTCGCTGGACCTGTCACAACAGCGCTCACCAGAGACAGATATGGCAGTGGGGGGAGGTGCTGGCAGAAGGGCTGAGACCAGCTCAGCATCCCACAGCCTTCCTTGGGTTTGGAGGGACTGCAGTGCATCAGGCTGAGTTTGCTCCTGGGTACAGGCTGGTGGAAGCTCAAGGATCCCACCACCGTGAGCATCTCCTATGGGATACCCATTGCGGAGTGGACCCAAGTTGGGCACATTGCTGTACCCCAAAAAACACCCAAACATCTCCAAAATGTCAAACTGCAGTAGCAGGAGAGGGGTTCCCCCTGTACCCTCACCTTGCCTCCTGTCATGGGACATGGTTCAACACCAGTGGATACTTCCCTCAGGGAGCTTCCTCCATGACTGGCAAATGAGTGCTGGAGCAGCTAATTACAAGCAAGGAGTCATCAAACAGCCCTAATTCCCCCCGAGACTCTCAAGTGGCTGTTGAGGTTCCAGTGCAGGGAGATGTGGCACCTGCTCACCCTGGCAAGAGGAAACCTCCCCTGTCTGCTGGCCTCACGAGGTGAAACCAGAGCCCGGCTTTTATCCTAGAGTTTGGAGCCCCATCCCCAGCGCCTGTCCGCCTGGCATGTCCATGGGATGACAGCCGAGCAGCTGCTAATTCATCTGGGTCAGCCTCAGCACTGCCTAATTGCTACCCTGGTAATGGCCGGGATGTCCTGGGGGTGTGGGGTTCCATCTGGAGTGGAGCTCAGTCAGGCCCTTTCCTTCCTGCCATTAGCAGCTCCTAGCTGGGATTTGGTCTGCTCCCACCCTTTGAGGGGGAGAAGAATCCCCTGAAAGACCATTTAGGACCATCAATTTTTCAGGAGCTCATTTAGCAGCAAACATTTTCCCATCTGGTTTTGCACAAAGTGGATTAACCCCTTTAACAGTCCCGAGAGGCAACGGAGGAGGCGTTCAAGTGGGAGTGGGCTGCTGTGATTTTGGAGGGGGACGTGCAGGGTGAAGGCAGGGGTAGGAGCAGGGGCTGAGTTTGGCTCCTTCCTTTGCTCTCTGGGGCCAACAGCAACCTGCTGCCTGCCCCAGAAGGACCGGTGTCACAGCAGCTGCAGGCTCCAGCTGGCAGGACATGGTCAGCAGCAGCCCTGGAAGCAGCAGAAATTGAGTCTCACCCAAAATGTGCCTGAAACCACTAAGAAACCCCTCACTTTGCACCTGGGCATTCACAAGATGCAAAAACCTGCTGGAAAACCCAGTGAAACAGCTTTGCCTGCCCCCACATCACCTGTGCTGAGTCTCTGGGACTGCAGGTAATCCTGTATTGGATGGAAAGGAGCTGGCAGCCAGGGCTGGGAGACGATGGGAAAAATAACACTTGAACCACTTGCATTGCTGGAGTTTGGAATAATTCAAAAGAGCCTCTTTTAACATCATTTTTCTGCTTAATGTGCAGCAGCTCTTTAAAATAAAATAAAGCCCCTGGAAAGTCCAGATGTGCAAGGGAAAGATGGAGAATGGTCAGGAGAGGGGAAGGATTTTCCAGCAGGATAACTGCTGGGTTGTCTCAGGGGCGGGGAGGGGAAAGATCACGATTTTTTAGCAAAAGCTGATATTTAAGACTTCTGGCAACCGTTTCTATCAGAGCTCAGCGGTTTTTTGAACTAAACGTTCCTGACCTTGATGGTGTCTGGCCAAAGATGATTCAGTATTTGGCTACAGGTGGTCACATCTCAATTAAAGGCCCTAACATCTTCAGTTACGAGTCTGATGCATCCTTTACATCAACTGCTAAAAGGGCTGGATGCAGTGACGGGTTTCTGACATCTGCAGCCATTTTTTTACCTCCTTAGGGGGTCTGATGGATGATCGCATCCTTCCTTGACCTCATCTTCCTCTCCCAGTGCCAAGCGTGGAGGATAAGGGTCCCCAATTAGCACAGGGGCTGTGAGGGCATTATGCTTTGCAAAGTCAAACAGCTTTTGAGTGCTCTGCAAGACACAAGCAAAAGGACTGAGCCCCTGCTACTGTCTTGCAGGGTGTCCTTTGTCACCTCCCTCCTGCTCCCCTCTGTTCACAGATCGAGGTGGTTTTACATTCTGGGTCCTTTCCAGACGGGCATATAAGGGCAGCAAAGAGTGGGCTGTGTCCTGCTGCCGTGTCCCATGGGTCAGAAAGCACAGATGTGGGTCCCATCACAGCCCCCCTCTGGTTCCCCTGCCCCATGTGGCTTCTCCCTCTTCCTCTTCCCTGCTCTCTCCTCTCAGCCCCGGTCTCAGCCCTGCCCAGAGGTGAATTTTGGAGAAGCAGCACTGATTTAGGGCTTTGTGAAAGCAAAGATCCCACAAATCACTGGGATCTCCCAGGCTTCCCTCTGCCTTTCTCCCCTAACATCTCCAAGGGTTTCGGCCCCATCCCTGACACTGTGAGTGGGTGATTTCATTTTACCATCACAGCCCCTGGGAGAGCTGTGCTCATTCTCTGAAGGGTGCCTGTAGGCTGCAGCGCAGAGGGGACGCTGCGCTGCACAAGTCCCTCTCTGTATTATCAGGCATTGTCCTGGCACATAGAAAACTCTCCCAAAAGAACCTGGTAGTGAGAAAAATAAAAATATGCGAAGGGCAGGCAAGGGAAGGCAGTGATTTTCTGTTTGGCCGTGCAGGGAGGTGTCTGTGGTGCAGAAAGATCATCCACTCCCATCTCTTCCAACCAGTGACATTGAAGAGAGTTGCAAAAATATCCATTTTCTTCACCCAGAATAGAAAAAAAAAAAAAAACACAACAAAAGATTTGCTGCCTTGAAAGATTTATACTCCCGCTTCAGAAGCTGGTGAGACCAGTCGGGCTGTGTGGAGGTGCTCAGTGCTGGGACTGGCCTTGAACAGCCCTCCCATGGTGGGGGGAGGCAGAGATGCTCCCCAGTGGGATGATTCCCATGGGAAAAAATAGGCTGGTGGGAGCTGTGAGCACCTGTCCAGCCCTACTCCTAATTAATTATCTCCCTCTTGCGCTACCCCTTCTTATTTATATATCTCTGAGACCCTCAGGGAGCAGCAAGGGCTGCAGCTGAGCAGAAGAACCCCAAAAGTAGCTGAAAGACCCCGAGAGAGACACCAAAACTCTCCCCAGGGTAGAGCTGTGATTTGAGCACTGGGACCATGCAGATGTGTCAGTCGGAGTCTGTTATCTGAGTAAATCCAGATAAAAGTCTTTTCTACCCCAAAGCAGAGCCCAGTGAGAGCAGAAGGAACCCAACCAGCCCCACCAGCTCCCATCCTTCTCCTGGCCCTCCGACTATCTCAGACCAAACTGGGTGAGAAGCCCCTTCAAGCCCCGCGTCTCTGATACCAAATAATAGTGGCCGCTGATCAATGATTGTCCTTTGCCTCCCCATCACGCTCGTCTTTTGCCTTCCCACCACCGCGAGTCCTGCTTCCCCCAGGACCGCAGGGCTCGCTGTCTCCCCATCTGCCTCCCCAGAGCTCTCCAGAAAACACTCCGGCGCCGCCGTTGTCAGCCCGACTGCCAGCCAGATCTGCCAGAGCGTTAGTGCCATCCCTGGAGCCTGACGTCTATTTTTAATCCCACTAAAAAGCAGGCAATTTGTCAGTTAAGTCTCCATCCTGGACTCCCACTTACCCAGGCTGGGAGGGAGCAGCAGCTCTGGCAACACGCCCTGCATAAGCAACCCCAAAATCTGGCTAGAAAGAGGGTGCTTTTATGCCCAAGGTCTGTGGCAGCAAGGTGATCCCTGTCTGTGGGGCTGGAATCGACCCGCTTAGTCTTTATTTCTCATATCATATTTCCTATTCTTTATTCCACCTCATTTCCATCTACCCATGATTACAGGAGGAAGGAAAAGCCATCCCAAAGTAGATTCCTCTTCTCTTCTTTCTAAAACTGCCAGAAACAAGGAAAAAAAAAATCAATTCGCCATCTCAGGTGTGCAGGATGTACCCATAAAAAGCTGCTACTCTTCATGAGAGCCCCTGAACTCCGCTGCACGCAGCAGGGCTCTGCGCTTCATCTGCTGGCAGATATATTTGCTATTAATAAAATCTCTGTATTTATATGGAGGTTTTTTAGAGGGGGGTCCCAGCTCACACCTTCTAGCATCACCCAGGTCTCTCCTTCATGTGGGTCCTTCCCATCGAAGTGGGATCCAACATTTCTGGCATGCTGAAACTGGAATCTGGGGGATTAAAACCCAAACAACTCCCGCCAAACAGCAAACCAAATCTGATCAAAGTACAGCCCGCCTGGGTGAGTGACGGCAGGTAAGGGCCCAACGTCATGGAAAAGAGAAAGCTCTTCAGGAGGAATATTAAACCCCACAGTGGATGGATCAGCGGTTTATCAGTGGCTTTTGATGGTGATAGATTTTTGTAATAACACGACTTTATTACTGGAAACAATGTGAGGATGCAAAGTGGCTTTGAGGCTTGTTAAAAGCATTTTCCGGCCACTTTAACTCCCTTCTCCCACCACCAACTCTTCGCCTAGGGATGCCGTACGGTCTAGGCAGGGAATGAGGAGGTCAAGAAATTCTGGCCCAGCCCAGTAAAAACACTTAATACTTTCCTAGAATCAAGGGCACATCTCAGATCACCCACTGTTCAGCAGAGAGGATGCACTGGTAAAGACGTATCTCCCCGAAGAGTGGGTCCACATTTTGGTGACACAAGGACAGGATGGGCACATCCCAGTGGGGCGGCTTTTGTACTATGCCCTTGCTAGGTGTTGGAATCGGCAGGGAATGTATTCTAACAATCAAATTCCCAGGTCACGTGCTTGACAGGTGATATTTGTACCTCTTTTAGTGAGTGAATTGCAGTACTCACATCAAATCAAAGTTTTGGATCAGCATCTTCAGACCCTCCTCATCGTTGTGGTGGAGAGGAGGGTGAAGGAGACCACTGCATATTGGGGCAATAGTGAAAACGATGGAAAATGAGGCTAGGAAAAAAAAAAAAAGGGAAGAAAAATCAGGCAAAAGCCAAACTGGAGCCATGGAGAGCAGCAAGTGTGGGGCGGCAGGGTCACCCATCCACACACTTCCCCATGACTAAGGCTGGTTTCTGGTTCTGGGCTTGGGCAAAAACATGAAAGAAAATCCCCCCTGTGGGACAGCAAGGCTGGATGCTTTGAACCACCATCATGAGGTTACTTTCTGATTTTTTGGCGAAAGCCATTGGAGCTTGACCTTGAACCAGTGTCTGGTTTCTCTCCGCCAATCCAAAGCTGCTGTTTTTTCAGCAAAATGAAAATAGTAGCCAGATGAGCACCGTTATTCTCCAGCACTGGAACCAAAGGCAGATTTACCAGTATCCCAGACACCCCAAATCACCTCCAGAGCCTCATAGTGCAGGGTGACAGCTGGGTTGAGAGGAGCAGATTTGTAGGTGCCATTTGGGGGCACCCAGGAGTGGTGGATAGGGAACCTGGGGAGGCAAATGAAGCACCCAGGCCCTTCCCATCACCATTATTCTCCCAAATCTGTCCTTTAACACCTCCTACGCCCTCTTTGCAGCCAACTCTTTGGAGGGGGGAATCAAGGAACCACCTTGGTGTGTCTCAGGCAGCTCCTTGCACTGCAGGGAGCCATGATCCAAGACCAGCTCCGACATAGTGGCTTCAGATAAATAATATTTAATTATTTCCCTGCCGTTTCTGGGAATTGCCAGTTAAGGCTCTTAGATTGTACATGCTCACTGCTCCTAATCTTATTCACCTACCATTTACCCTGGGAGCAGCCTTTCTGAGGTGTGTAGATATGGGGTCTCACGTTATTAGTAAGAGGGAAAAATGAATATTAATCAGAGGTGCTGCAAATTGCACACAAGGGCTCTTCAGGCAAGCAGAGTCAGTGTGCAGCAAAGAGAAAAAATGTGTCTTTGCACCCCAAAATACCTTATGGGAGGAAAATGAACACCAAAAGCAGAAGCTGAGTTTTGTTGTATGCAAGGATTAGTCTGCTGCCTGGCTTATAAACATCATTCCCTAGATACCCATCTAAGCACCAAAATACCTGCCTGGCACCTGGGAGCCACTGTGTCTCCAGGAGATAACGCTGGGGATGAAATGCTGCCCCTTTCCCCAGGATTTCTGGGCCTGAATGTCAGATCTGTTGACACCAAAGACATCTCCAAACTTGATTGAACTTTGCCAACTTGCTCATGAAAGTAAATAAGAAGGGAGGAAATCTGAAGGTTTGTGTTTCGCATCAGCAGAGAGAGATGCTCTGCAATCACTTATTCTCTTTGAAGTGGCCTTCAGGGGTGCTGGAAATACCCTGAAATCCAAGCAGCCCACACCAAAGGGTTTCCTTTCAGCCCTCAAAAAGTTATCATTTAATTAAATCCAATGCTTTGAATTGAGCCTGAGACGGAAGTGTCTCTTTTTGAAAAAACCTTTCTATTAACAAAAAAAACCACAAAAGCCACGGAGTGAGGGGCGGGTAGGATTTCCCATTGGGTTTCCAGGAGAACAGCAATGAAGCAGGCTCAGGGCTGGATGCAGTACCTGGCTGGGCATCATCCCTTGGAGGGAGATCTAGGAGGGGTCTGTAAGGGAACTCTTCTTTGCGATATTATACATTTTACTAAATTTTTATTATTTTTTGGCTGAAAAGTTTTTTAAAAACAAAAGACCCAAGTCTTATCACACTCATCCATCTCTCCCCAGCAGGGCTGATGACCCAATCATGCTGCCAGCAAACTGGGGCTGCAGCAGACTGCCGAAAATAGCAGGGAGGGTGCTGACACCCGCTTCACAAATTCTTCTTAGCACCTTTTTTTTTTTTCCCATGTTGATAGGAGTTTTTTTCCCTGGCTCATTTCAAGTCTGAATTCCTCAGACAGTCTCTGACATCTGCTAATATTCCTAAAACTGCAGCCCAAAGGGTCTGTGAGGATTTTAACCACAAATGATGCTATTTTCAGGATGGGATCAGGAGGGGTTTTCCTCAACCTGGGTGACAGGATCAGGAGGGGTTTTCCTCACTCTGGATGATGAGCTGGATGCTGTCAGCAGACCCATCAGATCCAGTGGTAGCGAGGCATTATCTGGAGGAGTTTTGCACCATTGTGTGTGTACAGGGACATGAGCTGTGCCTTAGGGCAGGAGCCACTCCAAACCGTGATGGATGCATTCAATGAACCTGGGCTTGTGTTTGCAGGCAGGAGAGAAACTCCTGAAAAAAAAGGGTTAGAAATGAAACTCAAATTGCCTCACATGGCAGGGCTGGCCCATCCCAGAGGGGGCCAATGTCTGGGTCTTTCAGTGCCTCAGGAGCCAGAGACAGATGCTGGGGCAAAGATGAAGTGTTGGCAGCCGGCGCATCTTGCTGTGCCCAGCCCGTAGGCATGCCACCTTCTCATCCTGCTAATTTAAATCACGGAAAACTCCATCTGGGAAAAATAGAAAGCCAGCAATTTTTTTTTTTTAATCTTTTAATATTTTTTTACTTTTTTTTTGTGCATATTCAGTGTGTAGTGGATGTAAACTGCCTTATCTGGATGGCTTGCTGGCTTAGCATGGCCTCCGTTTTACCATACTAATGACTTTTTACACTCCAGGTAAAATCAGAACAAGACAAGAAGGTTTTAGAAAGCTCGTTCTGACAAATTCCTCACTGTAATTACTGGAGCAGAAAGAACTCATCAGCAGTACATGCCGTTGCTCCGGGCGCTAAAAGTCTCGAGTGGTGAATGGCCCAGATATGGAAACTGCAGCCGCCGCTGCATTGCCGCGCGACACAAGGCCCGGCAGGTCTCCGTACCGAGGCGCTGAGCGGAGCCCATCACCGCTTCCCCTGCCCATGGGCTCCTTGCTGGATGAGGAGCAATTTTATACACGAGCGATCTCTGTCTATAATCCCTCTCCTCCTGGGCTGAGAGACCACTGTGGGATGATAGCACCGCTGCGGGTTGCACGGGGGTATTGGATCCCACGCTGTCTGGGCTCATTTTTGTTCGTGATTAAAGACATCAGGCTGGAATTTGGGAGGTTGGTTTTATTCACCGGGTACCCCTTGGGCTCTGCCTTGCTGTGGAGGGTAGGGAACCCCCATGCTTGCCCAGGCTCCAGCTCTGCCCTGGCTGCTCCAGCAGGGAAAATAAGGCGTCGAGGGCTTTTAAATCGAAAACAAAAGGGGAAAATAAACTGCCTCCCTGGCTGGTGGGAAAGTGTCTGGCAAAGCGGTTTGCTGGCAGCACACTGTCAGCAACTGTCAGCAGGCATGAAACACCCTCTCCCCTCCTTTTTGAAGCATCCATGGCTCAGGAGATGCTCGAGGACAAGGTCAGCCGCAAAACCCTGGCTGGGAGAGTAAAGCCACCAGGAAAAGGACACGGGCTGACATGGGCTGTGGGGACCAGTAAAGGGATGAGGCTCATCACCATCCCCAACCCAGCCCTGCATCCCCAGCTCCATGGACCAAACCAAATTCCCAGATCCAGACCCCCTCATGGTTGCACCCACATAGTGCTCCACTTGCACAGGCAGGAGTTTGGTTAGGAAGAGGCTGGGAAGAGCTTTTGAGGCGTTTTCCGGGCTGCAAACCCGCTGCAAATGTATGTCCCACATCTCCCAGGTCCTGCTTGGGAAGGAAAAGAGATCGCGGCTTGGCTTTTACTGCCCTCTCCAGTCCCCCTCCAGCCAAGACAGCTTCCAGGGAGGAAGGGAAAGACGCTCAAAGCATCAGAGAGGGGGAGAGCACAGGACTGAGCAGTGGTGAGACCCCCCTAGCTTTGCCCCAACTCCAGAGATGGCCAAGGCGAGGTCTCCTCATCCTCTCTCAGCAGCCACCCCGGTGCTGGGACCACAGCAGACCAGGACAAACCTCTTGCGAAGGGTGAGAGCCGTGTGGTCAGGCTGAAGGCTGCTGGGATGTCCCTTGATACAGGGGCTATGGGGACGTGTGGTCTAGGAGGGGACCAGAGTGGCACTTGGAGTGCTCATCCCCTCCCCTCCTGCCATTCCGCTCATGGCTGCGGTCACCTGAAAGGATTAATTATTAGGAACTGAGGAGAGAAGGCTCTGAGGAGATCTTATAGAGACCTTCCAGTATCTGAAGGGGCTACAGGAAAGCTGGAGAGGGGCTATTCATAAAGGCTTGTGGGGACAGGATGAGGGGGAACGGGGATAACCTGGAGAGGGGCAGATTTAGGCTGGACATAAGGAAGAATTTCTTTACCATGAGAGTGGTGAGACACTGGAACAGGTTTCCCAGGGAAGCTGTGGCTGCCCCATCCCTGGAGGTGTTCCAGGCCAGGTTGGATGGGCCTTGGGCAGCCTGAGCCAGTGGGAGGTGTCCCTGCCCATGGGAGGGGGTGGAACTGGATGGGCTTTAAGGTCCCTTCCAACCCAAACTATTCTATGATAATTAATAGTGGATTAAAGGTGTAGGTACATATGGTTTGGATACAGAGGGCAAAGCATCAGCATGTAGCTGAGAAAGGGGCAGATGGGCCCCTTTCTGCCCCAGTGGCTACAGCCAAGAGGCAGTGGGCTTCACAGGCACCAGGGAAAGAGGAGGATTTCAAGCCCGGAGGAGGGTAAGCAGGGAGAAAAAAATGGATGGAGTTGGGGCAGAGGGAGAAGTTGCCTCCAGCCTCGCTCCCCACACACACTTCAGGGCACAGATCCTGTGTCCTGGCTCCACAGAGCACCCCAGGCTGAGCAGCCCCCAGCAGCACTGCCCCAAAACTCATCCCAGCATGGCCCTGTGCCTCCTCTGGGAATGTTTGGACCATGGCCCACACTTTACGGAATCTTAGCTGTGTTTGCCACCCTCAGTGGCCAGTTCATCGGAACGCGGTGGACCCCATGCTGCTGACAGGCAAATATGCTCTTTTTGGACAATCCTTACTCTCCGAAAAAACTTCTGTGCAGATTTTTGTCAGATGGATGTTTCGTAGATGAAGAGCCCAAATCATGCATGAGTTAACCCTCCGTCTCCTCCCCCAGCCCCATAGCAGGGAGCTGGGAAAGCAGACCCTTTCCTTCTGGGGGCTCCTTCCCTTTCTTTGGGGTCCCTGCACCCGAATCTTGGCACCAAACCCGGTCGCAGGCCGTTGCGGTGCCTCCCGACGCTGCGGGGCTGGAGCACATGCAGAGCATGGATCCCTTTGCTCTTAATCTCTCTCTATCTGCTAATTAAATATTGATGGTAGTTAAATATTCATAGAACATTTTGGCTCAGAGTTTTTAATCTGTCTTCAGGCATACATGAGATCTTTGATGTGTTATTTTTCGGATCACCCAAGGTCCCAGAAGTCTCCAGATTTGTCAACACTCTTTTGAGGGGTTCCCCCCAAACCCTGCCCTTCCACGTGTAGATGGTAGGAGAGTTTGGATCTTTTATTTGCAATTTCTTTCCCCCTTATATCCCCTTTCCTATTTTTTTTCACCTCAGCATGGGTCTCATCCCATTTAAAGCGGCAGCTGCGGAGAGCTCTTTGGAATCGCCAGCACAGCATCAGAGTGACACAAATCACTTAAGAGGAGAGTGTAAATGATATTTTGCTAGAAAAGGTGCATGTCCTGAAACTCTGGATACAATCAATGACCCGTATGCGTTAGCACACCAAAAAGAAACCGTAAAAGCCGCTTACTGCAAACAATCCAAAACTTAGAAACACTGTCAACGCTGTATCACAGACAACCTGCTCAGCAAAACCAAAACCGTAGAAAAAGCCCAATGTTGCTGGAGTCAAAACCAAAACCAGAACCAAAATGCTCACTACAGCCCGCCGCAGCCACACACGTTACCACGAAAAAGGAAAAGAGAAGAGAAGGAGATAGTTGATAAAAGCGATACAAGAGAGGGAAGATAGTCATCACATTCCAGGTCCCGCGTGTTGTAGCACATATTCCTATCACGTTTCAGAATCACCTGTTTTGAGACATTTTAACCCATACCATGCCAGGACCATACAGTAGGTAGCAGCTCACCTCCCTCCAAGGGATGCTGGCCCTGTGAGATGTCTCTCCATCCCTTGCACATGGACCAGCACCATTGGGAGAGGGTCAGTGGCAGAGACGGTGTTGTCATGGGACATGGGGATGGGGCTGATCTCTCTCCCATTCCTTCCTCCTGGCTCCCAGGTTTCTCCCCAGATGATTCACTTGGGACTGGAGGTGTTTTTGAGAGCCTTGTGGTGCCTCCAAAAGTGAAGGAGGTGGAGGCATGGGGCTGGCCGTGTCCTACTGCTCTCGGTGCATCTCTGTCAGTCAGGAGAAGACCAGAAGATGGCCTGGTAGCACCCAGACAGCCCCCCAAACTAGGGACCTCAAGGCTGTGGAAAAAGAGCACCATGGACCAGCCAGGCCATGCAGTGGAAAGGCATATGCGGCTGTTCCTTGGGCAGCACTGACATCTTGTGCCAAACGGAGGAGAAACATCAGCCAAGGCTTGGAGGGACGCAGAAAGTCCTTCCCAGCTGCTGCACCCCAGGCTGGCACCGCAAACCCTGTTCTCCCTGCTCCTGCCCAGCCCGACAGCGCCAGGTCAGCCATCTGGAGGGACCAAAGGGCTCCCATGGGCCGGCATCCCTTTATTTTTTCCCCACAGATTCCGCAGGACGATGGGGAGGAAAGTCTTTCCTACTGTCGCCTCAGGAATTATTTGCAGAAGTATTTCAGGGAAAATTTCAAAAGTGACTCACACTAAGGGGAAAAGGTGTCTGTGCCAGGGCTGCTGCACAGCCACAATGAGCGCAGCTCTTCTGGTTCCTTCACAAGGAAAATACCCCAGGGTGGTCCTGGGGGAGATGAATTCATCTTCCGCTAGGTTTTTCATCCCTGGACATGTGATTTCAGAAAATACATTTGAAAAGTAACAGTCACTAATGCTGCAAAAACAGATTGCAGCTGCTGCTATCTGCAGCCTGAGCAAAACACCATGGGGAGCTGGGGCTGGGTCACAAGAGGATTCAGGGTGGTAGAGCAGAACCCTCCACGTCCCGATGATGCTGAACCCCATTGCCCATCACCACCTCCCCAAATCCTGCTGGCACTGGCCAGCCTTGGGTCTTGTGCCTGGAGAAAATCCCGAGAGCGCAGCAAATCCCCAGTGTGAATTTTTTTTATTAATTTGGACCCCACCTCCTCGGTACAGAGGTTTTCATAAGCATCTTACTTGCTCTCTTGGGGGTTTCTTCTTTTTTTTTCCCACCATTGAATGACACTTCTTGCCTTTTGGATTGCTTGGAAATGTGTATGTGCAACCTGCAGAAATCAGGGTGCAGGTAAGGAGGCAGATAGTGCTTTGGGTTTATTTTAGTTTTAAACTCTGGGTTTTCAAAGGCCGCTATTAGGGAGTGGGGGGAGACAGATGCTCAGCTCAGCAGCCAAGCCCTGATTGTAACCTCAAGCAGAGGAGTTTGGTGTGAAATCAACTTTTCATCCAGGGCCAGTCCCTGTGCAGAGGCATCAGGATGGCAGGGACCAAAGGACATGTGAAATTAGTCAGGCAGCTCCCGGCCAGGGACACCGATGAACTGTGAGAGTTCAGCACAGGATGGCTGAAAGAGGAGAAATGTTGGGGGTTGAGCTGCCTGACTCTTCCCCCATGTGATGTTGGAAGGAGCTGTCAGCCCAGAGGAAAGCATTTTGCCTTTGGGATCAGCATTACCATGAGCACCCCGGGCTCTACTTTGTGTTGAAAACCTTTCCCTTTGAGGCTGCTTTGCCTCTTACGGGGCTGGCAGAACATATCACAACTAGCATCCCACCGGCCAGTATTGGCACCCAGGAAAGAGGCTGCTGCCCTGGCATAGCCACCAACCAGGAGCAGGGCACAGACTCTAAAATCAGGAGATGTCTCCATAACCACACAGATCTACATCAAAGGCACATGATGCCATTTGTTTTCCTGGTTCCCTTTGCTTCTGCATGATTAATGTGTCTGAAATTAGGGCTTGGCCATTATTTTCCTAGTGAAATCTCCACTGGACAAGGATGGAAGCGTCTGTTATTTCTACACATTTGCATCTTCCGACAGCATGAGATGGGCCCATCCCCACAGCCTCAGGGCAGCCAGGTACTGGATGATGCCTCAGAGGCTGCACAACCTACTCCCACCCCACTGAGCAGCTTCGGGTGCGAGATGCTTATCTCTGCAGGGTTTTTCCAGCCTTGGACAAAAGAAAAAAAGACCAAAAGCCAAAGCTCAACTGCTTTTTAGGGAAAGTGATGGCATCTGGGTAGGAGCCAGACAGGCTCCACAGGGGTATGGGTGGTGGTAGAAGGGGAATGACCAGGAGTCACCTCTTCCAGGGGACAGGCTAGGGTGGTCCCATTTCAGTATAAACTGTCTCCACAAGCAGCTGGGGAAGTCCTGGGTAGCCGGGGACTGGGCAAGGACCTTAAAAAAGGAAACCGCATGTGTGGGTGTGAATGTAGTGGTTATCTTACTATCAGCCCCAGCAAGGTAATGGAAAAGCTGATCTGACTTACACAGATATTTGAAAGAGAGAAGAATAAATCAACCAAATCCTTTATAGAAAGCAGACCTGACCTGGAAAATCTGCTTTGATCACCTTCCTGACTTTGGCTGCCCCAGGCGCAGCAGCCATCCCATCCTGCAGGCTCATCTTCCTCCCCTGGGGTTATCGATCAGCAGAGTTGAGGAGAAGCACCATAGCATCAATAAAGCACCTGCAAACACAGCTGGAAAGGCAACTCTCACGCAGGAGTAAGTGGCATTTCCAGGGGCACTGTGCCACTAGGCAGACTTTCCAGCATGCGAGGCAGTGCCCGTCCTGCTCTAGCCTCCCTCTCTGGCAGCAATGCAGTGCTCCGCAAGATGATTTGCTGCTTTTCCCTGCGCTTCGCAGCTGGAGCAGGATCCATCCCATGCATTTTGCAAGTACCAATACATCTCTAACCCTACCACAGGGTTATTCTGTCTCCCAATGCTCCCAGCACTCCGGGGATGGTAGGAGGGATGTGGAAATGAGACTGCATTTCCTGGGGTTCCCCAACTGTATCCCTCATATTTCCCAGCAGTATTTCCCAACTCACAGGATCTCCCAGTGAGGGAGGGTGCTAAAGCTGGGGCTGGCAGAGCCCCAGGATTCCCAGCTATGGCCCTGACAGAGGGGACAGGCAGAGATGGAAGCTGTTGGCTTGTCACCAATGGCTTTGCTCCTTGCCACACTCTGCAGCCAAGCACAGAGCCAAAGCTGTGAGTGCTGGCAAGGATTTTCCATGAAACAGGGGTAGAAAGGGAGGAAATGGATGTTTTTCAGACCACACCACGTGCTGGACTGAAGAAGTCACTGGGACACTCCAGAGCAGAGGCTGTATCCGCTCATCTCAGCAGTTGGTCTGCCCACATCCTGTCTCCTTCTCTGCAGGAGCTGGAGAGGGGTAAAGATCAGTTTCTCCTAAATTCATCAAGAACCACAGAAGCACCCAGTTTTGCCTCTGGCCCCTCTGAGCCCCCATGGACATCCTTGGTTCCAGTGCCAGGTCTATGCAATCGAGTAAAAACACATCCTGGGTGACATGGGCAGAGGAAAGCGAGATAATCTTCATGAGACAAAGGTGAGTCCCACGGACCTGGGGGTGCTCGGGAGATGCCACCTCCAGGAGCTCAACCACAGCTGAAAGTCCCACGTACCAAAGTCACCTGTCCACAGGGTCCATTCACCCCATGGGGCAGATGCCAGTGCTGGGGATCAGGATGGAGAGGTGTTGCAGGTGCCAGGAACATCAACTCCAGAATTCCCTGGCCTGATATATTCCAGCGTTTTGCATAGGAATCTTTAAAAGGAGCCTTTCTCAATCTAATAAATCCTCTTTTGTTTTCCTTGTGTTTCTGCTTCATTTCCTTGTTGCAGGGAATATTTTCTACCCTTAGTGGGCCCCATTTGCCCCCTCTGGGCCAGGAGCTCCTTGGTGCGTGGGAGGAAGCAGTGGTATAAGAGGGAAAGGATGGACTCAGAAAGGGAAAGGCAAGCCAGGCAGCTGCCCTGGTCCAGGACCAGAGGCATCCCCCATCCTCCCCTTCCCAGGGTCTCATTAGAGATTAAATGAGTATTGGTGTGATGATGGGAAGATGCTCTGCTCTGCCAGCCAAGCATGGAAACATGAGGACCACCAGACCTGGGACATCACTCAGCCTGACTTGCTGTACCTCACTATAATCCATGCACCCAAAAAGAAAAATTGAAGATTATTTCTGGGAAAAGGCTTTGGAGAAGAGCAAACAAAAGGACATGTCCCACTGTGGAGGTGTACCCTGTTCCCACTGGGGCAGGTCCCTCCCCAGACCAGCACCCCATGCCCTTCACAGCTGGGTCATCATGGTAGGGTGGCCAAAATGCTGGCAGGGTGACATTGGCCTCCCCAGTCCTGCACAGCAAGATGTGGCTGCCTGCACAGCTGGTCTGACTGGGATGCATGTCTACATCTCCCCACCTCTTCCCATCATCCTCCAGACGCCTGCAGCTGGGATGCACCCTGGGATTTGCTGGGACTGAGGGAAGAGGGGTTTTTTTGCACAGATGTGTTCAGATAAAATTCACTGGGAAAAGCTCAGACTGGCCTCTGCCTTTCCCAGCTCAGCACAGCCAAGAACATGAGCTGATGATTTGTTGTCACGGGAGGGGAAAGCAGAGTCACCTGCACAGCCTCCTCTGGCCCTGACTGGCCTCAAAGACTCCCAAAACCAGCACAGAGCTGTGTATGTGCAACCAAACAGAATCTGTTTCTCAATGGCTTTTTTTAGGAGGGGATTGTTATTCGGTCCTTTGTCCCCTGGGCTGGGACGCAAAGCAACGAGATGCAAAACTCTGCAGTACAGGGAGATGATATGGAGTGTTGGGAGCAGATGCTGGAAACCCTGCTAGGTGTGGAGCCTGACCTTAGCCCCATCTGAGGAAGGTCCCCAGACTCTCTTGCCCACCCTGGGGCTCCTGAGGGTGCGGAGCCAGACTTCGGGAGCAACCCAGCCACCAGCCCTAACGCTGGAAGCAGGAGCTCAGGAAAAATCTCAAGCTCTTCAGAGCCAAAAGCACATTGCAGGAGCAGCTTTTTCCCTTCCCAGGGCTGTGCTATGAGCGGATGAGTTTTGCTCACCCTCTGTGCTTTGGGATTTGGCTGGGGACCAGGTCCTTCCCTTGCTCACGCAACTGCTGGCCCTCGGAGAAGCCAGCCCCGATGCTCCCCCATAAAAGCAGCCCAGCAGCCGTGACTCTGGCAGGAGGCAGCTCTGCCCTGGTGCCAGCGGGCAGCCCTCCTGCAGCCCAGCATGGTGAAGGTGGCTGGGGTGGTCTGTGCTTTACTCCTCCTCACTGCACTGTGCTGCTGCCAGAGCCTGGCTCAGAGTGAGCACTGCTGTTAGCTCTGTCCCCGCGGGCCACGGGATGGGAAAAAACCCCAGAGCTGTGGGGACAGGGTTTTTTTTTTACATGCGTTGTGTGCAGAGGGGCTTTCGGCAAAGAGACACCATGCCTACAGCGAGAGGGCTGAGGTGGGAGGTGGGTTTTTCCAGGCTGAGCTGAGCTTCTGCTGTCCCCCCAGGAGCCCTCGCCATGCCGGACAAGTGCTGCTTCAACTTCCAAGTGAGAAGGATCAAGAGAGACAGCGTTGTCGCCTGCTACCCCACCAGTCCGGAGTGCCCACACCAGGCTGTGATGTGAGTAACCTAAGCCCAGCCATGGGGATAAAGCCCTCCAGACCCTGACAGACCGCATGCCTTTCTTTGGTGGGTCCAATCCTGATTGCGCTGTGCCTCCAAGCACTGCAGAAACTCAGCGCTGAGGTCCCTGTACCACCACCCTGCTAACCCCATCTTCTCTCTACCCCAGCTTCAGGGTGAGGAGTGGGAAGGAGATCTGCACCGAGGCGAGCAGGGCATGGGTGAAGACGTACCAGCAGAGCTTCCAAGTCAGATCCTTCTCCGCCCCCACCTAGCGAGGTGGCAGAAGGCAGCACAGGGAGTTCCCTCCATGGGAGGCAGGACACTGCAAAGGCAACTCCCTTGCAGAGGTGGCTGTAGGGGCACCACGTTTGGATATAGCAGCTCATCAGAGATGTCCTCCCCATCATGCTGTGATGACCCTCACCACCTCCTTGAAGGGAAAGGGCATTCCACCAGGATGGGGTGTGCTGGCATCCAGACCTGCTGCCCCACGTTCTCAGTCCTGCTTCGCACAGAGGCAGCTGCCTGTACCCCTTGCAGGCAGCAGAAGTGCATCAGTGAGACTGCCCGGCAGTAGCAGACGGGCTAAGGGGGAGCAAGTCCACGGTTACCTTTTGTAATGGGAATTAAATGTATTAAACATGAACTCATGCGTACAAACACCGGGCTATGCAAGTGTCTTGGGAGCAGGCAGATCTTGCTGCTGGCTTTCCTACCCAGATGTTGAAACACATCTGTAAATGTTGGGATCAGTATGGAGCCGGAGGAGCTAAAGTGCCAACTATGTCTCTGCAAGGGTGTCTGGGGGGTGCATGGGAAGCCACCAGTGAGGGGGCAAGAGGCAAGCAGAGCCTGTGAGAAAGGAACATCCCATGCTCCTCATCAGCCATCCTAATGAGTGGAGATCCCTGGCCCAAACGCTATCAGAACTTGCCCTTGGGAGTGCCTGGTCAGGCCCCACTGACAGCCCACGCTCCCAGGATGCCACGAGGAGATGTGGTGGGCACAGTCGCTGTAATGGGCAGCCAGCAATGGGTCTCAGGGTGGGCTGGGGTAAGCCTGGCCACCACCAAGCCACTCACCCCGGTGCAAAATGAGTGGCTTTTGAAAATAAACTCGCCTGGGGCTTTCGCAAGAGTGAGCATCATCCTGTGTGGTTTGGTGGTGGCAACAACCAAACCCAAAATAAACTGCCAGCACTGCTGCATCACCAGCGGCACAGAGCTGCTGGCTGCTCACCACACTTTCCAGAAGCCTTTGGGTACCTCAGCGGCCAGAGGGGCCAGGAGAAGGAATTTCCATTCGCTGGTTGCCCTTTATCAATATCTCTGTGTGGTTCTTTCCCCAGGGGAAGTCCAGAGTTGTCATGGAAAGCCTTCCCAGGGGGTATATCATGCAGAGATGCAGACAGGAGTGGCAGGTGGCTCTCGGTGGTCCTGGTCAGCAAGAGCTGCTTGCGCTGACTGAGCCCCAGGTTGGACATGAAGGTCTTCTCTTTGGCCCTGCTCACCCTGCTGCTGGCAGCTCTCTGGATTGGATGCCAGGGTATCTCCTGTGAGTACCAACATAGAGCCTCTCTCTATGGCTGTCCCAGTGCTGTCCCCACCAGCTGGGGATTGCACCAGGGGAGCTGGGGGAGAGCTTCAAGTCCTGCTTCTGCCATGGGTTCGGGGGGCTGAGGGACATTGCTGGCTGGTCTGTCTCAATCCTGTTCAAAAGGAGCAAAAAAGGGCTTGGGGATGGCTTCAGCCCTGGCACCCTGGCTGGGGAGCTCAGTAATGATCCCCTGCTGGCAGGGAAATGGGGCCTTCTACCTTGGGGCAAAGCAGCACCGTCAGGGATGCGAGAGGGACCCCCTTGGTGGGGAAGGAGGTGGGTTCCTGGCGGAGCACTCACACTCCTCAGGGCAGCATCCACACTTCTCGTGCGAGGTGTGGGAGAGCACCAATCCTTTTCGCCTCCTCTCAGTCCGCAGCGCCTACAGCAAATGCTGCTACAAGGAGATGTTCATCCGGCAGAAAATCCCTGCCTTCCTCATCAGGAGCTACCAAAAGACACCTTCTCATTGCTCCCGCAAGGCCATGCAGTGAGTACCACGAGGCTTCACTCAGTCTTTCTCCCTGGCTCCACACACCTTGCCCTTGCTCACCCACTTTCCCTAACAGTTGTTTTGCCTTAGTGGATCCCCCAAAACAAGTAATCTCCAAAGGATCCATAGGTTGGGGTGCCCTGGCTCTTTGCATGCACCTCCCTTCTCACTCCTTTATCCCACAGAATTCCCCATTTCACCTGACAACCAGAAAAGGGGAAAGGAAACAAAGATTTCAGGGATTGCCTAAACCCAGCATTTTGGGGAGGTGCTGGGGTGCAGGATGCTGCAGGCATCCCCAGGCTGGTAGGGGAACTTCAGGGCACAGCCAGATCCTGCACCCTCCCAGCTAACACAACTCTGTCCCCCTCAGAGTGGAGCTTCTGAAGGGGAAGAAGTTCTGTGTGGACCCAGAGGAGGGCTGGTTCCAGCAATACCAGCAGCAGCAGGAGTCACCCAGCAGATACACATGAAGTCGTCTTCCTCAAAAGTTCTATTTATTTGCATTCTGCAATTATCTGTACGTTCTTGTCTCATTAAATTATGCAGCTGGCTGTATCCTCCACCCTGCTCTCACCCCACCCACACTACTGTGCATTCCTTGACAGATTTAATAAAACACCACCTTCTGACCTGCAGACAAAGTGAGACGATGTATATCCTGCAGGAGAAAACAGGGGTTGCATCAGGGCTTGGTGTGCCCACAGGGACCCAGGAATAGTCCAGGAGCCCACTGGAGGGCCAGGAAACCCAAAGGTCCAGGGCTAATGCCCCCAGCATTCCCCCTAAGACGAAGCATCTGCTGGTGTGTGGTTTAAGGATGCCCTGGGCAGCTGCTCACCTGCCCTGTGGGATGTGGATTGGGGCAGGGAAAAAGGCAGGTGCAGGCTGGCAATAGGAGAAAGGTTGGGTTAGGGGTGGAGTGGGGGGCGGTTTGTTTTCTCTCAGGTGGATTAATGGGGTTAAACAAGAGTGGCTGCAGAAGGAAAGGTGCCTTCTTCATTGGCCAGGCCTCTGGAGATGGGCACCGGTTGGGGTGACTCTGCTTGTGCCGTAGGGCTTAAGAAGAAATTGAAAATGCAGATGCTTTTGAGCAGGTTTCCAGCAAGAGCAGGGAGGCTACAGCAGCCTTCATCTGCCTGGTTCCCATCAGGGCTCAGGCTGTGGAGCTTTGGACCTAACTCTGTATCCCTGTTGTGACTGGTGGAGCCAGGTGAGAAGTGGTATTTGTGGCAAAATTGGGGATAAGCTAGGATTTGACTCCCAGCAGTGATTTTCTGCCAGCAATAGGAGCAGTGACAGGGGTGTCCATGCCGTGGCACCTGAGTTGGGCTGGGCTGTCCATCTGCAGAGCAGCTCTGTGGCCCCCCAACAAGGTGATGCTGTTTGGGCGGCCGCAAAGCAAATCCCTGCCTGGAACTTGTGGGTGTTGCTTCCAAGCTGTCTGCTTGGGATTTTAGTTGGTGTTTGAAGGACAGTGAGGCTGCGGAAGGGGCTGGAGCACAGGAGTTACGGTGAGCGGCTGAGGGAACTGGGGCTGTTTAGTCTGGAGAAAAGGAGGCTGAGGGGAGACCTCATCACCCTCTACAACTAACTGAAAGGAGACTGTAGTGAAGGGGGTATTGGTCTCTTCTCCCAAGTAACAAGCAATAGGATGAGTGGAAACGGCCTCTAGTTGTGGCAGGGGAGGTTTAAACTAGATACAAGGAATAAATACTTCACAGAAAGGCTGGTCAAACTCTGGAACAGGCTCCCCAGGGAAGTGGTTGAGTCGCCATCCTTTAAAGTATTGAAAAGACAGGTGGATGTGGCACTCAGCAACATGGTTTAGTGATGGAGTTGGCAGTGTTAGGTTTACAGTTGGACTCCATGATCTTAAAGATCTTTTCCAACTTAAATGATTCTGTGATCCTGTATCAAATATCCCTTCTGCCACTTTGGCAGCTGCCCCAGATCTGTCCCTTCCCAGCTTCTTGTAAAAATTGACTCTATCACAGCCAAACGAGAACACAGTTAATGAAAAGTCAGGAATTTTGACGCCTAAATAAAGTGTTTGTGCTATCAGCCCCTTTGCATATCTCTGAAGTCCCTGCTAGAGCACTAATGTGAAAGAAGGGATGAACACAGACCCTCTTCCCTCCTCCACATCCTGGATTTACTGCTCCCCAGTTTTTATTAGGGAGGATCTGCAAGGTTTCTGGGAAATGGGCTGGGAAAGCATTTAGGTGTTGAGTTGTCCTTTGAGGATCCTGGCCTCTTCTTCCTCAGCTGAAGCGTCAGGAGCTGGAGCGCTGTGTGAGGTTCCCTGCGCTGGGTGGGTTGGAGGCAATGGGGGGCACTACAAGGGAAAGGGAGACAATGAGCACAAGAAGCTTGTGCCCCACTCCCTCCCTTCCCAGATCACAGCCGCACACTAGTCCCTGGGTCCCAATGGCTGTGGTGGCCACATGGCCCTCGGGACCCTGTCCCTCCACCAAGCTGCACCCCTCACCGGTGTTGTGCCACTGCAGTCGCTGCACTCCCAGCAGACAGCATCTTCCTCAAGAGAGGAGCAGAGCTGGTGTGTCCCACAGGAGCCACAGGAGCTGCACAGCAGAAGTCTCCACGGCCTGGGGGGAGGAATGGGACCCACTGCCACCAAAGGCCCCTGAGCTGTGGGTTGACAGTCACGGTGCTGTGCCGAGCCCACCTCCACCCCACTCCCCGAGTGGCAGCTGGGTCTAAGCTGGCAGCACCCCCCCTGTGCTATGGCTGGATCAGCACCCGAGCAAAACTCCATCCCTGCCCAACAGGAGGAGATGAAGACATAGTCTGAAGCTGTGGGGACCAGAGTCATTGTCACTTACCCCTTCTCCTCTGTCTCCTCTCGTCCTTCAGGGCACAGGCACTGGCTGGCGTCACAGGATCTGTGCTGTTGGTAATGGTCTGCAAAGGCCCCGTCCTCCTCCCAGGCAGCATCCCTGTGGGAGCCAGCGAGCAGCAGAGCGGGGAACTGGGGGATCCCCATCTCAGGAAGGCAGGAGGGGATTGGCAGGAGCACTGGCAGAGGGGGAGGGAGGTAGGAGTAGCGGACTGACCTGTCAGGGATTTTGATGCCCAGGCGAAACATCTCCTTTTGAAAGGTGTCCACGTCCTGACAGAGCGGGCAGCGGAAATGGTGCAGGCCAGAGCGCAGTGCCTGGCCCTGAGGCAGAGATGCCATCAGTGGCAGGGAAGGAGGTGTCCTATTTACCCCCTCCCCCCACTCCAAAGCTGTGTGATGGGGTGACAACAGACGTGATCTTGTCAAGAGATGATGCTGCCTACCTGGATGCAGCGCCGGTGGAACCAGGCACTGGTGCAGGCAGGACAGACCAAGGTGTCATAGCATGGCCGCTTTGCCACCACCTCCTGGCAGACGAGGCAGAGTGTCCGGTCCTGCTGCACTGCCTGCACCCGCTGCACCGGCCGGTGCTTCCAGCAGAAGGACCTGTGCAATGAAGGTGACACTTCAGACCCAGACCTCCTCTGCCCCTGTCCTGGCCCCAGCCCTGCGGAGCACCTACACTCACTTGAACTCTTTGAAGTACTGGGAGATACAGCCTCGATCGACTCCGCAGGGAAAGTGGAATATTCGGGAGCAGTGCCAGCGTCGGCAGGTGACTGAGGCACCGGGCAGCCGGCAGATGCAGCACTTCTGGGGACAGCAAGGAGGTGGATGGCATTAGTGCTGCACACCCTCAGGCAGCCCTATTTGCTCTCACCCAGCACAGCCCCACGGTGTTTCTGTGGGTTGCCTGGCTGGTCACACTGTGCCACTGATACCGCTACCCGTCCTCTCCAAATTTCTGCAGGAATGTGCCTTTTTGGGTTGAGGAGCATCTGTGGGGTTTGCTTGCAGCCAGTTGCCAGAGCACCCCTGAGAGTCTGCTGGCCCGTGCAGCGCCAGACAAAGAGCATCAGGACCGTGGTGGGGCCACCAGACCCTGGCCTTACCTTCTGTGCCACCCGCTTCAGCTCCTGCCGTATGTCACTGAAGAGGAAGCCATAGAAGCCATCTTCATCGGCACCTCTCTGGGTCAGCCCGCTGGCGTGGTACTGCGGGAAGGAAAAAGATGGTGCATTCCAGGGACTGCTGGATGTGCAGGGCTGGGAACTGGTTGGTGTCAAGGATCCAGGGGCGTCACGGACCAGGGTTGTCAAACCTCAGGGACTCACCAGGCAGTTCTCGTGGATGGAAAGCCCATTGCGATGGCACAGCTGCCCAACAACATCAGGGTCACAGTCTATCCGCCGGCATAGCCTGCACACTGCCAGGGGACAGCAGCACAGTGGCACTGTCACCTCCAGCACTGTGCCCGTGTGTCAGTGGGGGTAATACCGCTAACAGGATGCGGGAGAGACTGAAGCATCTTCCCATGGCACAGGGGCGTCCGCCGGCAGAGCCAGGCACCAGCCAACAGCCCCTCTGGCAGGTACCCAGGGGGATCCTCTGCACTCACCTTCCTCCTTGGGGACCTGACGTTTCCTTTCACATGAGGGAGAAGAACAGGAGGGTGTTGCCTGCTCCTCTGGCAGCCCTGTAGGACACTGGGCAGGGGAGCGCCGTGGCCTCTTGCGGCGCCGCGACCTCAGGCCCATCGCTGCAAGCAGCTGTCAAAAGGAGATGGCTGGGCATGGGGATGGCAGCATGGTTGAAGCCTGTCCCAATCCTCCAGCATCGATGGTAAATGTGCCACTGAGTGTGGGGTGGTTGCACGGGGTGGTTGCATGGGGTGGTACAGCCTGGGTCTTTGTGACACGGCACCACACAAGGAACAGTCAAAAAGACAGTCCTGCAGGGGCAGAGCCAGGCCACAAACCATCCCCGCAGCCAGTCATCTCCTTCCCTGCATCTAGGACCTGAGGACAGGCACGGGGCTGTGATCCACGGATGGTGGGCTTGTTCTGCTCATCATCTCCTTACCCCTCACAATGCTCTCCATTGCTGCTGGCCCAGACTTCAGCCCCCCCCTGGTGCAGGGTATCTTGCACAGTGCCCAAACTTCTGGCTCTTAGGCTGAGGAAGAAGCCAGGAACCTCAAAGGACAGCCTGACACCCAACTGCAGTCCCTGCCGCTTTCTCACAAACCTGCAGATCCTCACTAATAAAAGCTGGAACTTCACACACGGGCTTGCAGATGTGCCTAAGCACTACAGGGCAAGAACCCCGACAGTGGCCTCAACCCTCTTGTTGTCAACATGGTATAGCCCTCGGATTAGAAGCCAGCATTGCTTTTTCCCATAGACAGCAATGAAGTTGCAATAAGAAGTCCAAGGGCAATCTAAAGAAACTTCAGGACCTTGGGTTAAGGGATCAGGAGCACAACTAGTGTTCTCTATCCCTCCAGTTGCACAACAATGAGGAAAGAACCAGGAACACCCAGTAGATCAATAACTGGCCCCCAGACTGGTGTCACTGGCAAAATGTGGGGCTTTTGACCATGGGTCCATCTACATGACACAAGCCCTGCTGGCGGCACATGGGGTACACCTGTTGCAAAAGGGGAAAAGAACATTTGCGCGGAACTTAGCAGGGCTCATTGAAAGAGCTTTAAACTAGATTTGAAGGGAAAAAAGGATAGAGCCAGGCCTGAAATCAGTCACACAGGAATTAGGGCTTCTCCCCCAGAAAAGATGGTGGGATTGATAGACCACTGAAGTGTCTCCATACTGGGATCGGTGATGTTCAATGTCTTTATCAATGATATTGACAGTGAGATTGACTGCATCCTCAGCAAGTTTGCAGATGACACCGGGCTGAGTGGTGTAGTTGCCATACCAGAAGGATGGGATGTCATCCAGAGGGACCTGGACAGGATGGAGAAGTGGGGCTGTGAGAACCTCATGAGGTTCAACAAGGCCGAGTGTAAGGTCCTGCACCTGGGTCACAGCAATCCCCGATTTCAGTACAGGATGGGGGATGATGTGATTGAGAGCAGCCCTGCAGAGAAGGACTTTGGGTGCTGGTCAATGAGGAGCTCAACACGAGCCGCAATGTGCACTCACAGCCCAGAAACAAACCAAGTCCTGGGCTGCATCCAAAGCAGCGTGGCCAGCAGGGAGGGAGGGGGTTCTGCCCCTCTATTCCTCTCTTGTGAGGCCTCATCTGGAATACTGTGTCCAGTTCTGGAATCCTCGACATGAGAAAGAGATGGAGCTGTTGGAACGCATAAGCAGCTCAGAAAGCCTCAGCCAATCGCCGGCGCACAGCGAGCGCTCCCATTGGCTGCGAGCCCTGTGCTCGGGCCCGAACGGGGCGGGGGCTCAGTGCTGCCGTGCCGTGGCCGCAGGGCGGTACTGCAGCCTGAGGGGGGCGCACAGGGCCGGGCTAGCCGGGAGGAGCGGGCGGCGCATTTCCAAGCTCCGCTCGGCTCGGTTAAGCTGCCTTGGGCTCCGCTCGGCTCGGTTAGGCTGCGTTGGGCTCCGCTCTGTTCATTTCGCTTGCGCTCCGCTCGGCTCAGCGCCGGCAAACTGCCACTGGGCCGGGCTTTGCAGAGCGCTCTCCAATCAGCGCCGGCAGAGAGCCCGGGGGCGGGTCGAGGAGGGAGCGCCCGCCACGCATGCGCAGTAGTGTGTCCAGGCGCTGCCATGCTGTACGGCTACTAATGAACAGTGGCTCATCGTGGGGACGCCATGCTGTATGGAAACGCATGCGCAGTGGCTCCCCCGGCCTCCGCCATGCTGTACGGCTACGCCCCCTCCTCCCTCAGTGCTGCCGCCGTGTGGCCGAAGCGCGAGTCTGCAACAAGGATTTAAAGATGTTCACTCCGCTTTCAAAAGCTGCTCCTGCGCCCTTCTTCCCACCCCGGTTTGCAGCCATTGCCCCCGGCGGGTCAGGGGGGGGATCAGGGGCTCCAAGCCCCATCCAACCTGGCCTGGAACACCTCCAGGGATGGGGCAGCCTGGGCCAGGGCCTCACCATTCTCATAGTGAAGAAATTCCTCCTAATGTCTGGTCTAAATCTGCCCCTCTCCAGTTTATACCCATTGCCCCTAGGCAGAAGGGAAAGTGGTGGAAGGTTTCTCTAATAGGCAGCAGCGAGGCCAGGTTGTTGTTTGTTTAAAAACACCCTGCACGAGGTGGCTTGAGGCAAAGCACAGCACGTGTCGCACAGAAGAAAGAGCTGGACTGGGGAGAAAGCAACTCTGCTTCGGAGTAAACCAGAGCCAAAGGTGATTTTGTGATGGACTGGGATGACCTCAGGGTTGACCTGCTGGCCGCCTATATCACCAGAGTTGGTTCTGTGATGCACAGGACATCCTGGGGGCTGACCTGCTGGCTAAGGCAAAGCCAGTTTCAGTGTCAGGTGGTGAGATCTTTTCCTATCCTGCCAGAAGGCAGGCATGGAAATATAATCCCAGAGGAGGAAGGTGATAGCTGGAGATGTGCTGCAGATGTTGTACCAAATGTCTGTCCGTGTGGACACCTGCACCTCCCTCAATGCATGCACTGACGCTTCTGCTGTTCTACCTACCAGCTCCCTAGAACTTGATATACCTTAATCCAGCTCCTCTGCCAGGTTCACACACCAGTGAACACTGCCTCAAGCCTTCCAAGAGCCGGGGAAGCCCAGCTTAGTTCTTGCCCCTTAGAAAAAAGACACAAGACAGGAGTTTCAGTGAACTACAATGCACCCCAATATTTATTAACTTCAGATTAGTGTGACAGGCACAATGCTGCATCCACGGGATCTCTCCCCACACTCTAAGCTTGTTCCTTGTGCCTCTTCACCAGCTCCCTCAGCTGCTCGATCTGAGCAGACACACTGCTCTTGGCGGTGCCACCCATGGCCGTGTACTGCTCCACGCTGTTGACCACATTGAAAACCTGGGAGACGTCGCTGCCAAACAGGGGGCTGGGGAGGCAAAGAGAAGAGGGGTCAGTGGAAAGCATTGGGTGCAGTTGGTGGCTGGACATGTGCACTGTCTGCGGAGAGGGTGAGGGGGTGCAGACAGAGCCTTTTCCAAGGGACAAGGCCTCCTGCAGCCCTGCTCGGGCACGTTGAGTGCCTGGTGGGAGCTGCCCATGGCCAAGCAGAGAGTCGGCTCCAAGGGAAGAGCGAGGAATTTAGGAGCCAAACTCCTGTGGAGGGCTGGTGCCTCCAGGACAGGGTGAGTTTTTTCCTGTCCCTCCCAAAAGCGGCTGCCCACACCCTGCTGGAGCCAAGCGGCGGTGATGTTGTCCCCTGTTAATTCTTCCAGGCCCCACAGCAGCAGCAGTGATATCCACGCTGGGGCCTCTGGGGAGCTGCCTGGCTCAGGCATTTTGGGGACGGGCACCATGAGGAGGGCCCATGTGGATGGAGGCTGCTGCCTGCCCGCTGAGGGGAGCCAGGGCAAAACCACTGCTACGAACCTGATGCTCTTGAGGTCGTCCAGGCTGAGACTGTTGATGGGGATGCCTTTAGACTCGGCGAGGTGGACGGCCTTCCCGGAGGCGACGTGGGCTTGTCTGAATGGCATCTGCAGTGAGAAGCAGAGGCCGCAGTCAGTGACCAGGCACTGGGGGTGCAGCCTCAAAGGGAAAAATGGATGTGCTCTCATTTTTCTCCTTGTGTTCTTGTTTGCTTGTGTTCGCTTAGGGCAGTGCCATGTGAATCCAGGTTTGTTGACCCAGACTGGTCATCACCTGGGGACAGGACAGAAGGCCTCATCTCAGGTCCTCGCTGAGCAGTTTTCTGCATCCAAAGAAATCACAGCTCCAAGTCTTCCTCTGATACTTACTCCTTTCCGAACCAAGTAGAGAGCAAGGTCAGTAGACAGCATGTCGGGGCTCAGAGCCTTCTCCATGCTCTCCCTGTTGACCTGCAGGAAGCAAGGTCAGAGGGAGACGTTATCATCAACTCCTCCTTGGGGATATGTTAGCAGTCACAGTGAGGGGATTTCCTCTTTAAGGAACATGGCTCTAATAGAACCACCTGACTCCCAGAGCAGTGGGCAGTGGGGCCACAATGAACATTGTGGGAGAGGCACTCAACAGCCTTCACCTTAGGACCAATCTCCAGCTCTTTGCCCTATGTTACTCACAGAATGTGCCTCCCAACCACATTCAGCAGTGAGAGGCTGAAGCCTTACCTGGAGGGTAGAAATCACTCCAGTGGCAACCTGGAGCACAGCATTCAGGGTGTCCACAACGTCAAAGACAGCCTCCTTGTCCTCCTATGTTTGAATAGGGATTGAAATTACTGTAAGTCAGTCCGAGCAGCCCAGCGAGCAGAACAGGCAAGTCCTCCAGGGCTCCAGCTGCGGACTGAGGTGTCAGCTGCAGCGAGCTGTGCCTGAGCCCCTTTCTCACACCCCGCACAAGCGAGGTCTGTGCAGGGCAATGCAGTGGCAATGCTGCTCAAGAGCAGAAGAGAGCTCATCTGCTCAGCTAGACAAAGTGAAAACCAACATCTGTTTTACCTGCAGATCCTTGTTGTAGGTGCTGGGAAGGCCTTTGAGCACCATGAGAATAGCAGCCAACTACAGGGAGAAACAGCAAGGCAGTCAGCTCTGGGAAGAGAAGCCTTTGGCCCCAGCAGAGGCCCAGAGCTGAGGCTGGGCGCATGGCTTTACACAGAAACAAGAAGGAAGAGGATTCCTCAGCCCTAGTGTAAGCAGTTTCCCCATCCCTCTCCTTTCTTTAGCAGGCTCACCCGTCCAAACACACGACCAGCTTTGCTGCGGATCAGTTCCAGACTATCAGGATTCTTCTTTTGAGGCATCAGGCTGCTGCCAGTGCTGAAAGAGAGATGTTTGGGCTGTAACGGTGAGCAACACCCCAGTCCCTACAGACACAGACTAAGACAGGTCACGCAGTGCACTGACTCAGCTCTCCAAAAGTGATACACAAGTCCTCCTTCCCCAGACCCCTCTCTAGGATGTAGGAAAGCAGTGAGCTGAGCATGCTGACTTTCTCATGTTTCCCACAGCAGAGTCTTTGGTTTTGCAGTCTTGTCTTCACATGCCATGCAGTCCCAGCCCTCAGAGAGAAAGCACAAAGGGTGCTTCCTCCCTGTTTCCCCCAAGCTTCTATCTCCAGGACAGTCTAAGCATTGCTGTGCCCCCAGAGAGGAAGGGCTGTGGTTGTGCCACACGGAGAGGCAGGAGATCTGTTAGGATTGCAGCCAGGGCAGTCACGGAAGGGCTTTGGCAGGCATTCCCAGAAGAGGAGGAAGTTCCTTCTGCCAGCACTTGCTGGGGAGCAGCTGAATGCAGCCTTGGTTGAATTACCAGAATCAGGAAGAAGAGATCATTCCTGCCTTTCTGCCACCCTTCTAATCGCTTGGATTTTGGGCAGCAGGGGAGCCCAGCCACTGTCCCACGCTCTCAGCAGGGCAGAGCTGAGGAAAAGCCCTCCCCAGAACCCAGAAACCTACCAGTAGGTGTCAGAGAGGGTCAGAAAGCCAAACTCGCTGGTGCTGTAGATGATGAGATCTTCAGCCATTTTGCTAAGGTGGATCATCAGCAGGGTGGCAACAGAGAGGAATTCCACTGCAGGGAAAGCAGGAAATCGGGAGGTGACAAAGGTGCTTGTTTGCTTGACAGCCCAGGGAGCCCCATCCGGAATTTAAACAGGAGCAAAGAGGTTTTCTGTCCAATTACTTCCTCGTGAGGGATTTCAGTCCCCTTGTTAAACGAGGTCACTGGGAAGGTCTCGGAAGCCTGCTCCTAGGACAGTGGGGGAAAGGTGTGATCGAGTTGTGCTTACCCACAAAGTCTCTCTCACTAACGGCATCCATGCTGTTCAGGCTGATGGAAGCAAAATCCAGCTCTGAAAGGAAGGCGATGGAGAGAGAAGGTCAGGCTTGGCATGCCTGGAGCCTGACTGCAGCAGTGCCCCAGCATGCAGGGGACTGAGCCCTTGGGTAGTCCCAGAAACACAAACATGCTTAAGTGTCAGGCTGAGTGGGAGGTTGTTCTTAGCCCAAGGCAGCCAGCGTGCAGCAGAGGTGGTTTTGTTTATGCTCCCACCCGACAGGTATCTGCTGTCTTTTAGTAGTAAAAAGCCTTCTGGCTTACCAAGTCACTGGGAGTTGCCTCCCACCTGTGTCTCTTTGTATCAGATCATTCATTGTTTGTATTTATTACCCTCCATTCCCATGTTAAGATGCTGCAACACATCCAAAATAACATTAGGACAATTTATTGATGCTTCGCCAGCTGCCCAATATTGAGTAGTCCTGTGCCTCTCACTCACAGGGAGACACTTACCACTACGCAGAAGCTCTCTATCGATTTCCAGGGGGTTTCCAGCCAGAGCACCACTGCAGGGGAGAAAGAAACAGAAGACGTACCTCACACATTGCACACCCCAACCAAAACCTATCTCTAGCAGGCAGAGATGACACCTCTCTGAAGATTACCCTCTCCAAGTTCATTCTGGTGTCACACAAGGTGGCCTGAGGCTCATCATACTCTGATCTTTGCACTAAACCAGAAGTTCTCTTCCAAAGGGGGAGGTTTGGTTGATGAAAGCCTTGCAGTTATTGATTTCAAGAAGGGAGAACAGTGTCTCTGTTGTGAGAATTTTCTCTTTGGGGGAGTCTGCCCTTTGGTGAGAGAAGGCTTGCAGCTCTGCAGCACATGGTGTCCAAACCTCAGTGGTTCAGGGGATGTGAAGAACTTCATCTTAACCATTTCACAGGGCAAGGTGAGGCCCAAGAATTAAAGAGAAAGTAAGCTGTACCTTCCCAAAGGCAAGACATTGATCCTCCTCTTCGCTTCTACCAGGCGCTCAGAATCACGGGTCAGAGCAACAGCGTGGCTAGGGAAGACACGAGAGATGAGACAGCTGAACTCACAGAACGTCACACGACCCAAGATGTAGTTGTGGCCAAAGGACAGAACATAGATGGAGTCAGCCTCCACTGCTCTGTCAGTGCTTGGATCACAGGTTGGTCAGAGCCACACAGAGCCACTGGGAGTTCCTCTTCCAGTTGGCAAAGTCAGCTCTAGATTGTCACCACCCCCAGCTGTCCCCACAGAGCAAAATGCACTCCAGGGTTGCAGCTGAGCAGAGCCCTGAGGGTGGAGAAGGCTTCTCCCAGCTGAGTGAGAAAGAGGGTTACCTGAGCAAGAACTGGCTCCATCTGATGGGCTGAGCTTTCTGCAGGTGGGTGTAGCCAGGGAGGATGACATCAATTTCTCTGCATGTCAGAAGAGAGAAAGAGGTGAGCAGCAACTGTCAGGATTTGCTGGCAAGGTCGCAAAAGAGAATGTCGTTAGCCTGTGTGGTGCAGAATCTGGTCTCTCTCTTCCTCTCTCTTGCTACCTAAGCACACAGGGGTGAGATCTCCCATCCCAGCCCACTACTGGTTTGGAGTGTAGTGTGTGAGGGGAAGAGTTAGGCAGGGAGGTAACTCAGCTGATTTTTCTCATACATGGCAACTTGAAACATGTAAAAGTCCTGACTCTTTGATGGATCTGACACCTTCTACAGTCTCCCACTTACCTTCCACCTCGATTCCTTTGCCAGGATACACTGGGAGAAGAGGAAAGTGGCAGGAGAAAGAGAGCCTGTTGTCTTTCCCCGTGTTTTCACACAATGCCTATCTGTAATCTCTACAGAAGATCTTGCTGATGCCTGGGAATGGTTCAGTCAAAGAGCAAGCCTGGAAGTCTCCTGCCCCAGAAAAACTAATGCCACACCTATAGAGAAGGACTTACATGGCAGCACGTTCCACCAGGGTCTTGATGAGCTGCAGGAGGTGAGTGGAGATGACAGAGAGGGAATTCTTCATGAACAGCTTCAAGTCGGTCACAACCTGTGTGAGATTGGCCACAGTCAGACAAAGCAGAATGGGACTTTCTTCATGACCAGGTATTGTTCAGCAGTAAGCTGTGGCAGAGTTGTCCCCTCCTTGTTCTAGGTGATGGGAAGGGACATCTTCTTCTCCTCATCTGATCACTTTGATGAGGTCAAGTCACCGTGTCTTGCTTTCCAGGGAGAGAGCCAAAGGCCATTCTTGTCCAAGGTGCCCTGAAGTGGTGAGGGAGGAGTACAGAGAAGAAAAAGAGTCTGTGTACCTACCTGGTCATTCCTGCTTCTTCCAGTGTGTAGCTTTCCAGCTATGTCTCCTATCAGCTCCTGAGGACAAGAGGAGGATTTCTATCAGTGTCTCTGTGCTCTGAGGAGGAGACTCCACAGGAGCAGACCTTCTGCCTGTACAGAGGTACGTGCACTTCATGTCAGGCAGATCTAATTACAGAGGAACAGGAGCAAGAGGTGAGTGGACCGAACCTTTAGTCTGCGTTCGTTGGCAGTGTGGATATCCTCATCGCTTGGGGTCACCCCAAAGGCTCCTTTAGACCATTCCTCAGAGATCTACAAACATCAGCAGAAACACCAGTCAGCCCTGTGGTCACCCTGCTGCGCACGGGGCTGTGAGCGTCCCCAGCACACACCGACTTCTGCCGTCCCAAGGGGAGTCAAAGTGTTAATCCGAGCAAGCTCTGGCATTCCTGTTCTTTCAGGCCAAGGCTGGCTGCTTGCTCTTCCCAGCTGCTCTCCCCTGCACTCGGTGGGATTCACCTCTCCCCATGATGACTGTGCTGTGCTATTGCTCTGGGAGGATTTAAGCATTGCAATGAAAAGGAGCTGCAATGTCAGGGATTGCTTTTGCATTGCCCATAAAGATTGTCCTACACAAACACAGTATGGAGCCACCATTGTCCATGGTGGGTGAGCAATGACAATGGATATTTGACCAAAGTGCTCAGCTGCCGACTTCTCTTCACCCCTATACAATGCTGTGCATCGTCTCCTACCAGCTCAGGCTGCCTGACCCAAAAGGATCCCAAGAGCCAGCAGAAAAAGAACATTCCAGATTCATAATACCACAATTCCTTGTGAATGTTTGGTCTGAAGAGGATGGGCAGGCAGGTCACACCGAGCACACCTCACCAAGGTCCCGGGGCTGCCATAATGAGCACTGACAATGTGCACATCAGGGCTTCAGGCTGTCCCTGGGAGTCCATCAGCCCATTCCCACCCTACTGCTGGGCTGCGGTGCCTTTAGTGGGATGCAACCAGAGCAGCGATCCCCTGCCCAGAAGGTCTCCAAGAGTATTTTGGATAATACTCATGGGCCTGTCATGTCCATGATTTAGGACAGCAGTCTCTTTCATAAGCACTTCAGCATGTACCTGGCGCTAAGGAACAGGACATAAGGACATTTAAAGATGCTTTGTAGAACAGCAAAGCAGGGAGACAACTACAGCTGCTGTCAGATAAGAAGCCATTTTTCCAGCGTACATAACAGATGTGAAGGACATAAAATACCTTTTCCAGGCCACCCAGGATCTTCTCCAGCTCAGCTTTAGTTAGGATCCCAGACTTCTCCAAGGCTTTGGCATAAGCCATACTCCCCTGAATATCAACTTCAGCCAGTCTCCGATCATAGGTGATGGACGCATTGAGAATCTCCAGGACTGGATCTGTGCTTCCACTGAATCTTCCTCCCCAAAGTTTACCCCCCTGAGGGAAAGGAAGAAGCAAATTAAGGAGCTTTAATAACTTTGGTTATGGTCCTATGCGTGTAACTTCCAGTGCTCTGTTTACCCAATGTAAAGGCCGTGCTCAGCTGTGTCCTTTTAACGCGGTAGAACTGAGCAGAAAGACCCCTGGATTTCAAGACTTTTGGCAAGCAGTTGAAGAGAAGCTGTCACTGTCACTGGCATTTGGTCCTTGAGGTGTCAGGTCTGGCTCAGGAATCTTCCGAGGCACTTCACCTCCGCAGGACTCCAGAGGGAGTCCCTGAAATGAGCAGCAGGGTGTGTGATGCAAGACCTGCATGGATTTCTCTTTTGAGGCAGCTACAGATCAGCAACCCATTAGGAGCCTCTTAAAGTGTGTGTGGCGGGGGGGAGGCAGAATAAAGCGGTACATAAGAAATATATCCTCTTATATAGGATATAGTTATAGTATATCCTCTACATCCTTTCTGTGCTGTTAAGCTAATACTTTTTTCTTTGATTGACTCTAGGTCAGCACAAGACACATTATGAACTGTTTGGAAGCATCTCCAGAGTCCATGATGTGCTTAGAAGCTTTGGGATAAGGCTAGGATAGAACTGGTTAAGGTGCAGGCTCCAGGAGCTCTGGGTTCCTTTCGACATCAGAAACGGTCAGAAAAAGAAACAGAACAGTTTTAAAACATATAGAAACAAAATCTGCTTTTCCACCCAAACCAAGATTCCTATTAGTAATGTTAGAATCTTGAATGTGTCATCTACAGAACCACCTCACTGCGTGACCACAGCCAGGCACACAACTCAGCAACGCAGGGCAAGCAGCATCTGGGTAAGCTTTCTTCACCAGAGGTGAGCTCACAGCCAGGTGTGTCCCTCAATGAAAAAGCTTCTACTTGCCCAGGGGGAACACTCCTGAAGCCCTAACTCTGGCAAAGTTGCACTGAAACAGGTAGGAATTCTGCCTATGTGGAGACCTTATGACGTATCCAAGATTTCAAAAGCAACTCCAGCACTAGTAGGCACAAAAAGGAAACCGGAGGGCATTTAAAGGAAGGGCCTAAATACCATTACCATTGCAGAATGGATAATGATTGTTAATCTACTTCATTTTTTAAGCCCCTCTGTCAAGTCTCCTCCCATGCTGCACACTGTGACTACCATGGGCAGCAAGAGGCCGGCGGGAGAGCTGCCAGCTGGTCTGTGCCAGGGCTTTATCAGTCAGACAAAGCGCTGTGAGTAACCTTAGAAACTTCTTCATTAGTGACTGTGCCCACATCTCTGCTGATTCCTGCTGAAACAACGTGCCTGAGAGGACAGCAGGAGAGAGCCTGGAGTGGTAAGAGTGTAGGCACATGTGCCTTGCTGAATTATGACAGCTTTGTCAGGAAGCTGAGGGAAGGCAGAAGGGGGAATCAGAATTGGAAGAGAAAATGTTAGAGGTCCTCAATGTGCATGAGGTGCCCGCAGGAGCAGGGCACAGGGGTTTAAATGAAAAGCAGCAAAGGCGAAGAGCTTGGATGGGGAATGGGTCTATCTGGAATAACTTCAGTATTATGAGTTTACATCAAAGTAAGAAGTGGGTCAGCAGAAACGTTGCGACACATCCATTTGTAATCAGGAAATCAAAACTGAAAGATTAACTTTAGCTGCTCCAGGGCTCTGGTCAGAGAAGCGGCTGCTGCAGGCTGGCAGCTGACGGACACTTGTCTGTAACCCAGAGCAGAGGAGGCCAGGGCTGCAGGAGCTGTTCGGAAGGCAGAAAGCGTGACTCGCTAAGATGTCTGGTCACGTCTCGCCTACCAAGCACAGAAACCGAAAATGCAGCGTTTGTACAGACGAGTGTTTGCACAGGCTGCTGTGAAGTACTCCTGGGTCATCGGGGATGAACATCGGTTATCGGTCTGTCCCAGGTAGAAGGGAAAACCTGAAGGCAGTGGCAGGCTGTTCTGCTGCAGACTTAGTTTAACTCACCTGCCCAGAGCACCCAAGACCACCGCGCCTGAGAAGCAAAGTTCACCCTCACCTCGGCTGCCATGTCGGATGGGATTTGGCTCCTGTGTGCAGCGATTCCGGCAACAGTGCAACCTGTGGAACAGCAAGGGGAGGTGAGGCTCCAGCCCTGGCCCCACTCCTCAGCCCTGGGGCAGGATAGGGCTCCCGGGGCGGGATGGGGTCCCCGGTTCCCAGCCCCAATCTGGCTCCAGGACGGGGTCCCCGGTGCAGGATGGGGTGCCTGGTTTCTGGTCCCAGTCCGGCTATAGGACAGGGTCCCTAATGCTCAGTTCCCAACCCAGCTGCAGGTTGGGGGTCCCCAGTGCAGGATGGGGTCCCCGATTCCTGCTTCCCAGCCCAGATTTGGCTCCAGGATGGGGCCCCCCAGTGCAGGACAGCGTCCTTGGTGCAGGACGGGGTCCTGATGCTCAGTTCCCAGCCCCAATCAGGGTGTAGGATGGGGTCCCCGGTGCAGGATGGGGTCCCTGGTGCCCAGTTCCCAGCCCCGATCAGGGTGCAGGACAGGGTTCCCGGTGCAGGATGGGGACCCTGGTGCCCAGTTCCCAGCCCCGGTCCAGCTGCAGGACGGGGTCCCTGTGCCCGGTTCCTGCCCCCCCCCCCCCCCGGCTGCAGGACGGGGCTCCCGTGCAGGATGGGGTCCCGGTGCAGCCCCGCTCACCTGCTCGCAGCTCAGCCCCGCCGCTCTCCTCTCCCGGCCCCGCTCCCCGCTTTTACCCGCCCGGGCCGGGGAGCGGCTCGTCCCGCCCTGCCGGGGCGGGGTGTCCCGGGGCGGGATATCCCGGTGTCCCGGGGGGGCGGGGATCGAGGGGCTGTGCCGGGGTGCCGGGCATTGTAGCGGCTTGGGGGTCCCGGGGGGATCCCCAGCCGCCCCCCTCCTGGAGCCGTCTCACAGCGCCGCTGCTGTGCGCAGGGTTTGTTCTCTGGACGCGGACGGAGTCGTTTGAGGCGGGGCAGGAAGGACATCCCAGTTTTCTTTATAGAATCATATCATCGAGTCCAACCATTCCTATCTGCCACTAAACCATGTCCCTGAACACCTCATCTACCCATCTTTTAAACCCCTCCAGGGATGGGGGCTCCACCCCCTCCCTGGGCAGCCTCTGCCACTGCCCCATGACGCCTTCTGTAAATCATTTTTTCCTGCTATCCAGTCTGGCCCTCCCCTGGTGCAGCTTGAGGCCATTCCCCTTGTCCTGTCCCCTGTCACCTGGGAGAAGAGCCCAACACCCTCCTCTCTACAACCTCTTTTCAGGCAGTTGTAGGCAGCAATGAGGTCTCCCCTCAGCCTCCTCAAAGCTCAGATTCCGTGTCTGGATTCATAGGAATTCATAGCTGCTCAAAAATTTCCCCTTATGATCATTTTTTTCTGGGATAATGTCCCTGTTCCCTTGCAGAGTTCCAGGCTTGTGGGTGCACAGAGCATCTCACTGTCTATGTTGCGAAAACCACTCTGAACCATTTTGTTCCTCTACTCATGTTCTTATTTTATGAATGTCTTTGTTGTTATTCTGGGCTTTGACAGGAGGTTGCTGAGGGTTTGCGTCCAGTTCTGGAGTCCTCAGCACAGGAAGGACACGGAGCTGTTGGAGCGAGTCCAGAGGAGGCCACAGAGATGATCCGAGCGCTGGAGAACCTCCCATAGGAGGACAGGCTGAGAGAGTTGGGGTTGTTCAGCCTGGAGAAGAAAAGGCTGCAGGGAGGTCTTAGAGCAGCTTCCCAGGACTGAAAGGGGCTCCAGAAATGCTGGGGAGAGGCTCTTAATCAGGGAGGGCATGGAGAGGACAACGGTGAATGATTTTAAGCTGAAAGGGGAGATTGAGATGAGATCTTGGGGAGAAATGTTTTGCTGTGAGGGTGGGGAGGCCCTGGCCCAGGTTGCCCAGAGCAGTGGTGGCTGCCCCATCCCTGGAGGGGTTCCAGGCCAGGTTGGATGGGGCTTGGAACAACTTGATCCAGTGGGAGGTGTCCCAGCCCATGGCAGGGGGTGGGACTTGGTGGGCTTAAAGGTCTCTTCCAACCCAAACCTTTCTAGGATTCTGTGATTCTATGATTTGCAAAACAGAAAGGACTGATTTTCATCCAGAATGAGTCAAATACAGGGAAGGGCTTCACCTTGTGGTGTTGGTGCTGTGCTCCAGGTTAGCGCTGAGGAACATGCACAGTCCTTGTGAAGACTGTACATTCTTCTGTCCGAAGAAACTGTTCTGGAATTGCCCAAAGTGGGAGAGGGAAGGGGGTGAGCACTGAAGGGAAGGGGTTAGAGGACAGCCCTGGTCCTGGCACCTCTCCCTCAGAGACCACTTGTGACCAGCAGGGCTAGAAAAGGGAAAATGGTGTCTCTGTGGCACTTTCAGTCTTCCCCTATGTCTGCTTTGCTATTTGTGTTTTCACATCATTAACCCTATGTATGTGATATGTGACAGCTTTGATTTCTGACTGTTATCTGTGCTTAAACACTTTCACAGTCAGATCCAACAGTGAAAGCTCCAGATTCGGTTCCACTAGTCTGAGGCCTCTTTGTGATTTTTTCCACTTATCCATGTGTTCCCCTCTGTAACGTGAGGAACTGGAATGGCTGAAGAATTGGTCAAATTGGTTTGTGTTGCCCCGGAAAAGAAAAGCCCAGCCTGGATGGATGTGCTTGGATAATTGCTGTCTCAAATTCATCCATGGTGCCTGCAGGGGACGTTGCAGTCAGTGAATCTGTTCCACAGCTCTTGTGGTGGCAGAGAAATGTTAGAAGCTCAGCTTCTTTAACAGAGAGCTGGGGGATAAAAAGGCCGAGGACAGCAGTTTGTTTAGGAGACAAAGTATTCAGTAGGATTTTTCCCAAGAGTAAAAGCAGATTAGAGATCTTTTACTTCAGGGGATCCCAGTGAGGACATCGCTGCTTTCTGTAATATTTCGAGAGTCCTTCTGTAGGTTTGTTATCTGCTTGGGTGTCAAATAGAGCTACGCAGCCGCTCACTGAGAGTTTCCACAGCTCATGATCGGCCATTCTTGGATGAAGTCCACTCTTGTGGTCTGTGATGGAACAGGGATCTCACAGAATCATGGAATGTTTTGGGTTGGAAGGGACCTCAAAGCCCATTCAGTTCCAACACCCTGCCATGGGCAGGGACACCTCACACTGGACCAGATTGCTCCAAGCCCCATCCAACCTGGCCTGGAACACCTCCAGGGATGGGGCAGCCACCACTGCTCTGGGCAACCTGGGCCAAGGCCTCCCCACCCTCACAGGAAAACATTTCTTCCTAAGATCTCATCTCAGTCTCCCCTCTTGCAGCTTAAAACCTTTCCCTTTGTCCTATCCCTGCACTCCCTGGTCCAGAGCCCCTCCCCAGCTCTCCTGGAGCCCCCTTCAGTCCAGGGAAGCTGCTCTAAGGTCTCCCTGCAGCCTTTTCTTCTCCAAGCTGAACAACCCCAACTCTCTCAGTCTGTCCTTGTATGGGAGGTTCTCCAGCCCTCAGATCATCTCTGTGGCCTCTTCTGGACTCGCTCCAACAGCTCCATGTCCTTCGTGTACATAGGACTTCAGAACTGGATGCAGGGCTCCTGGTGGGATCTCACAAGAGCAGAACAGAGAGGCCGAATCCGCTCCCTCACCCTGCAGTTTCCACTGCTATGGATGCAGCCCAGGGTATGGTTTCCAAGCCATTGTTCCTTCTGTCTGTATAGATCTTCCTGTAGTAAAGGACTGAGCATGAAAAACCTAAATTACAATGACTCATAGTGGGGTCGTGGTGAAAGTTTGGATCCACTGTGGTCCACACAGTCCTGTAATGCCTGTGGACCTTCAAAGACCTCCACATTTAAATTGTTTCACAATTTTAAGAAAAGGGTGGATTGGTAGGAAATACCAGTGATTATGAATGACTCATTTAAGTAGGAAACCAAGATGTGATAATCTATTAAGACCTCTGTTTTGCTTTCAGTTTGTCCAGGCCTTGTGTTACTCGGCATTGGCTACAAGGAACAACGCTGAGCAGTTGCTGCTGGAAGGGAGAGAAAATCTATTTAGTGGCGGCCTTTAAAGGTACTGGGCAGGAGCTAGGACATATAGGGGAAATATACATATTTATATATAGGACATATATACATATAGGGGAAAAAGAGGAGTGGTGCAGATTGAGGAAGCTTATAAGGCCCCAGCCTAGAGAAGAGAAGGCTGCGGGGAGACTTTAGAGCAGCTTTAGAGCATGGCAGTTCGTACTATCTGTGCTCCAGTCCTTACCCTAAACACTGTGAGGCAATGCTTGTGTTCCATTCCCTGTGTTTGGTACAGAGTCTTGCAGCTCTGAGCCAATAACGTGTTGCCCATCAGCGGGGAGGGCAGGGTGCTGAGCAAAACTCCAGGTTTAAAGCACTGCAACAGAAAAGAAATTGTCCATGACAAAATCAGAGCTGCTGTGCTGTGGGTGCCAGGTTTAAGCTGGTTTACTGTTCAACAAAAACTGCCGCACCTTCCCTGTAGCCGAGTGTTCTTTCTCTACCTTTAGAATCAAGTCGCAGGCATATTCCATCCAGAACTCACTGCAGAACAATAGCAGGGAATAATGTTTCAAGTGTTTGTTTAAACAAATATTTTCACCCTCAGGAAGATACAGGGTTGCTGCGTTCTCCTTTGCCAAGTAAAGTTTTCCCTGGCCTCTATTCTGATGGCATTTTTGTGTGGACAGAAGGAAGACAGTACAAGATTTGTAAGAGGGACTAGCCATGCCAGTCTCTTTTCAAGCATTCTGCCCAAGCCAGCCTGGCCCAGGTCACACAGAGGGAAAAGCTTGACCTGGGACCATGCAACCCCTGTGCCTGGGTGAAACCCAGAGCCAAAGGTGGTTTTGTGATGGGCTGGAATGCCCCCTGGGTTGACCTGCTGGCCCAGTCCTGCCTAGGACTATGCAAGTTTCTGTGGCAGGTGGTGAGGAGGCTTCTTGCTGCCGCTTAATCCCGTCATCCAGAAGGCAGTTGGGCAGGCAAGCATAATCGATGAGGAGGGGAGTGATAGCTAGAGATGTGGCACATGTTGCAAATGCAGCACCAGCTGCACTTTGTGCACACCCCAAGCCTCCCTCAGCAGGTTGAGTAGCCTGCTCTGGCACTGCTGCATCCAGCCTTGTGCTGCATGGGACCATAGAATCATTTAGGTTGAGGAGGATCCTTAAGATCGAGTCCATCTGTAAACCTAAGACTGCCAAGCCCATGACTGAACCATGCCCCTAAGCACCATGTCTAGGCATCTTGTACGTGCCTCCAGGGATGGTGATTCCACCACTGTCCTGGGCAGCCTGGGCCAGTGCTTGACAACCCCCTTGGTAAAGAAATTGTTCCTAATATCCAAACCTCCCCTGGTGCAACTTAAGGCTATTTCCTTTCGGCCCATCATTTGTTACATGGGAGAAGAGACCAACACCCACGTTGCTACAACCTCCTTTCCGGGAGCTGCAGAGAGCAATGAGGTCTCTACTGACCCTCCTCTTCTCCAGACTAAACAGCACCAGGTCCCTCAGCTGCTCCCAGAACCCTTGGGCTCCAGGCCCTTTCCCATCTCCGTTCCCTTCTCTGGACACGCTCCAGCCCCTCAGTGTCTTTCTTATAGTGAGGGGCCCAGAACTGAACACAGGATTCAAGATGTGGCCTCAATAGTGCTGAGTATAAAGGGAGGATGACTTCCCTGTCCATCACCCACCCTTTCGAGAGACAAACTTTCAGGTCTCTTGTTGTAGACAGACACCTCCTGGTGTTTCTGTGTCTACCTACCAGCCCCCCAAAAGTGGAACACCACATAACCCACCATCCCTCAAAGACAGGGGAGAGGCCCCTTTCTTTCACGCCAGTGAACACTTCCTCAAGCCTTACAAGAGCCGGGGAAGCCCAGCTTAGTTCTTGCCCCTTAGAAGTAAGACACAAGATCGGAGTTTCAGTGAACTACAATGCACCCCAATATTTATTAACTTCAGATTAGTGTGACAGGCACAATGCTGCATCCACGGGATCTCTCCCCACACTCTAAGCTTGTTCCTTGTGCCTCTTCACCAGCTCCCTCAGCTGCTCGATCTGAGCAGACACACTGCTCTTGGCGGTGCCACCCATGGCCGTGTACTGCTCCACGCTGTTGACCACATTGAAGACCTGGGAGACGTCGCTGCCGAACAGGGGGCTGGGGAGGCAAAGAGAAGAGGGGTCAGTGGAGAGCGTTGGGTGCTGTTGGCAGCAGGACACGTGCACTGCCTGTGGAGAGGGTGAGGGGGTGCAGACAGAGCCTTTTCTAAGGGATAAGGCCTCCTGCAGCCCTGCTTGGGCATGTTGAGTGCCTGGTGGGAGCTGCCCATGGCCAAGCAGAGAGTTGGCTCCGAGGGAAGAGCGAGGAATTTAGGAGCCAAACTCCTGTGGAGGGCTGGTGCCTCCAGGACAGGGCATGAGTTTTTTCCTGTCCCTCCCAAAAGTGGCTGCCCACACCCTGCTGGAGCTGTTAATTCTTCCAGGCCCCACAGCAGCAGCAGTGATATCCACGCTGGGGCCTCTGGGGAGCTGCCTGGCTCAGGCATTTTGGGGACGGGCACCATGAGGAGGGCCCATGTGGATGGAGGCTGCTGCCTGCCCGCTGAGGGGAGCCAGGGCAAAACCACTGCTACAAACCTGATGCTCTTGAGGTCATCCAGGCTGAGACTGTTGATGGGGATGCCTTTAGACTCGGCGAGGTGGACGGCCTTCCCAGAGGCGATGTGGGCTTGTCTGAATGGCATCTGCAGTGAGAAGCAGAGGCCACAGTCAGTGACCAGGCACTGGGGGTGCAGCCTCAAAGGGAAAAATGGATGTGCTCTCATTTTTGGTTTGCTTGTGTTCGCTTAGGGCAGTGCCATGTGAATCCAGGTTTTCTGGGGTGTGAAGAAGGGAGGCATTAGGAGGTAAAACTCCACCTGTAAATTACTATCAAGTCCACCTGGCATCACTTCCACTACTTGGGATATATGTAAAGAATGGGTTTCCAGTGTTCGTGTTTGTTGACCCAGACTGGTCATCACCTGGGGACAGAACAGAAGGCCTCATCTCAGGCCCTCGCTGAGCAGTTTTCTGCATCCAAAGAAATCACAGCTCCAAGTCTTCCTCTGATACTTACTCCCTTATGAACCAAGTAGAGAGCAAGGTCAGATGACAGGATCTCAGGGCTCAGAGCCTTCTCCATGTTCTCCCTGTTAATCTGCAGAAAGCAAGGTCAGAAGGAGATGTTATCATCAGCTGCTCCTTGGGGACACATTAACCAGTTCTGGGGACCCTAATGAGCAGTATGAATGAGACACTCAAGAGCCTTCATCTTAGGAGCAGTTGAGCTATTTTCCCTGTGTTGGTCATAGGAAGCGGCCCCCAACTACATTCAGCAGTGAGAGGCTGAAGCCTTACCTGGAGGGTAGAAATCACTCCGGTGGCAACTGGGAGCACAGCATTCAGGGTGTCCACAACGTCAAAAACAGCTTCCTTGTCTTCCTGTGTTAGAACAGGGATGGAAATTACTGTAAGTCAGCCTGAGCAGCCCAACAGCCTGAGCAGCCCTGCAAGCAGAGCAGAAAACCAACATCTGTTTTACCTGCAGATCCTTGTTGTAGGTGCTGGGAAGTCCTTTGAGCACCATGAGAATAGCAGCCAACTACAGAGAGAAACAGCAAGGCAGTCAGCTCTGGGAAGAGAAAACCACGGCCCCAGCATAGGCCCAGAGCTGAGGCTGGGCGCATGGCTTTACACAGAAACAAGAAGGAAGAGGATTCCTCAGCCCTAGTATGAACAGTTTTCTCTTCCCCCTACTTTCTTTAGCAGGCTCACCCGTCCGAACACACGACCAGCTTTGCTGCGGATCAGTTCCAGACTATCAGGATTCTTCTTCTGAGGCATCACACTACTGCCAGTGCTGAAAGAAAGGTGTTTGGGCTGTAACGGTGAGCAACACCCCAGTCCCTACAGACACAGATCACGCCACATATTGGCCCAACTCTCCAAAAGTGATACACAAGTATTCCCTGGACCCCTCTCTAGGGTGTAGGAAAGCAGGGAACTGAGTGTGCTGGCTTCCTCATGTTTCCCACAGCACAGTCTTTGGTTTTGCAGTCTTGTCTGCAGGTGCCACACAGTCCTAAAGGGTCCTTCCCCCCAACAACACCCAGAATTTGTATCTCCAATCCAGTCTAAGCATTGCTGTGCCCCCAGAGAGGATGGAGGACCCCAACCGATGGGCTATGGTTGTGCCACACGGAGAGGCAGGAGATCTGTTAGGATTGCAGCCAGGGCAGTCACGGAAGGGCTTTGGCAGGCATTTCCAGAAGAGGAGGAAGCACTTGCTGGGGAGCAGCTGAATGCAGCCTTGGTTGAATTACCAGAATCAGGAAGAAGCGATCATTTCTGCCTTTCTGCCACCCTTCTAACGCTTGGACTTTGGGCAGCAGGGGAGCCCAGCCACTGTTCCACGCTCTCAGCAGGGCAGAGCTGAGGAGAAGCCCTCCCCAGAACCCAGAAACCTACCAGTAGGTGTCAGAGAGGGTCAGAAAGCCAAACTCGCTGGTGCTGTAGATGATGAGATCTTCAGCCATCTTGCTAAGGTGGATCATCAGCAGGGTGGCAACAGAGAGGAATTCCACTGCAGGGAAAGCAGGAAATCGGGAGGTGACAAAGGTGCTTGTTTGCTTGACAGCCCAGGGAGCCCCAACCAGAATTTAAACAGGAGCAAAGAGGTTTTCTGTCCAATTACTTCCTCGTGAGGGATTTCAGTCCCCTTGTTAAACGAGGTCACTGGGAAGGTCTCGGAAGGAAGACAGTGGGGGAAAGGTGTGATCGAGTTGTGCTTACCCACAAAGTCTCTCTCGCTAACGGCATCCATGCTGTTCAGGCTGATGGAAGCAAAGTCCAGCTCTGAAAGGAAGGCGATGGAGAGAGGAGGTCAGGCTTGGCATGCCTGGAGCCTGACTGCAGCAGTGCCCCAGCATGCAGGGGACTGAGCCCTTGGGTAGTCCCAGAAACACAAACATGCTTAAGTGTCAGGCTGAGTGGGAGGTTGTTCTTAGCCCAAGGCAGCCAGTGTGCAGCAGAGGTGGCTCTTCCTGCTCTGTCCTCACAGGCATTGCCTGCCTCATTGCAGTAGTAACAATTATGAAAGAAAGGCTTTGGGTCCAGGGCAGTGCATTACAGTGCCATTGGGAGCCATTTATCAATGCTTCCCTCTCTCCTAGATCTTACAGGTAGTCCTGTGCCTCTCACTCACAGGGAGACACTTACCACTACGCAGAAGCTCTCTATCGATTTCCACTGGGTTGCCAGCCAGAGCACCACTGCAGGGGAGAAAGAAACTGGAGTCATGCAAGATACCCTGCACATCCCAATCACACCTGAGCTCTAGGAAGCAGGGAAGGTGATTCTGAAGATTCTGCAGAGCAAAGCAAGGCCCGGTGAGTACACAAACAGTAGAACTTACCTCCCCAAAGGCAAGACGTTCATCCTTTTCTTCATTTCTCCCAGGCGCTCAGAATCGCGGGTGAGAGCAACAGCATGGCTAGGGAAGGACAGGAGAAGTCAAGCCATTGGAAAATGTCACTTTTCTTTCCAAGTGGTAAGCTGCCATGCCTGGAGTGTGGAATCCCCTCTGGAACAGAGGAGGCTGGAAATGCAGCCTGGGCACTCAGACCCTTTGAAGTGGAACAATCAGCAGCCATACAAGCTTTCTCATGTTACCCTGCTAGCTAAGGTGTAACCGTGGCCAAAGGGTGGAGCATAGATGGAGTCAGCCTCCACTGCCTCCACCATCCAGTCAGTGCTTGGGTCACAGGTTGGTCAGAGCCACACAGAGCCACTGGGAGTTCCTCTTCCAGTTGGCAAGGTCAGCTCTAGATTGTCACCACCCCCAGCTGCCCCCACAGAGGAAAATGCACTCCAGGGTTGCAGCTAAGCAGAGCCCTGAGGTTGGAGAAGGCTTCTCCCAGCTGAGTGAGAAAGAGGGTTACCTGAGCAAGAACTGGCTCCATCTGATGGGCTGAGCTTTCTGCAGGTGGGTGTAGCCAGGGAGGATGACATCAATTTCTCTGCATGTGATAGGAGAAAAAGAGGTGAGCAGCAGCCACCAGGACAGAGGGCAGTGGCACAGAAACTCCAGGGGGGCCCATCAAGGCTAAGGCTGTGCATACGGAGAAGGACTTACATGGCAGCACGTTCCACCAGGGTCTTGATGAGCTGCAGGAGGTGAGTGGAGATGACAGAGAGGGAATTCTTCATGAACAGCTTCAAGTCGGTCACAACCTGTGTGAGATTGGCCACAGTCAGACAAAGCAGAATGGGACTTTCTTCATGACCAGATATTGTTCATCAGTAAGCTGTGGCAGAGTTGTCCCCTCCTTGTTCTAGGTGATGGGAAGGGACATCTTCTTCTCCTCATCTGATCACTTTGATGAGGTGAAGTCACTGTGTCTTGCTTTCCAGGGAGAGAGCCAAAGGCCATTCTGGTCTGAGGTGCCCTGAAGTGGTGAGGGAGGAGTATAGAGAAGAAAACAAAGAGTTTGTGTACCTACCTGGTCATTCCTGCTTCTTCCAGTGTGTAGCTTTCCAGCTATGTCTCCTATCAGCTCCTGAGGACAAGAGGAAGATTTCTATCAGTGTCTCTGTGCTCTGAGGAGGAGATTCCACAGGGGCAGACCTTCTGCCTGTACAGAGGTACGTGCACTTCACGTCAGGCAGATCTAGTTACAGAGGAACAGGAGCAAGAGGTGAGGGGACCGAACCTTTAGTCTGCGTTCGTTGGCAGTGTGGATATCCTCATCGCTTGGGGTCACCCCAAAGGCTCCTTTAGACCATTCCTCAGAGATCTACAAACATCAGCAGAAACACCAGTCAGCCCTGTGGTCAACCTGCTGCGCACGGGGCTCTGAGCGCCCCCAGCACACACCGACTTCTGCCGTCCCAAGGGGAGTCAAAGTGTTAATCTGAGCAAGCTGTGGCATTCCTGTTCTTTCAGGCCAAGGCTGGCTGCTTGCTCTTCCCAGCTGCTCTACCCTGCACTCGGTGGGATTCACCTCTCCCCATGATGACTGCACTTTGCTATTGCTCTGGGAGGATTTAAGCATTGCAATGAAAAGGAGCTGCAATGTCAGGGATTGCTTTTGCTTTGCCTATAAAGATTGTCCGATACAAATACGGTATGGAGCCACCATTGTCCATGGTGGGTGAGCAATGACAATGGATATTTGACCAAAGTGCTCAGCTGCCGACTTCTCTTCACCCCTATACAATGCTGTGCATCGTCTCCTACCAGCTCAGGCTGCCCGACCCAAAAGGATCCCAAGAGCCAGCAGAAACAGAACATTCCAGATTCATAGTAACACAATGCCTTGTGAATGTTTGGTCTGACGAGGATGGGCAGGCCGGTCACACCAAGCACACCTGACCGAGGCCCCGGGGCTGCCATAATGAGCACTGACAATGTGCACATCAGGGCTTCAGGCTTTCCCTGGGAGCCTGTCAGCCCATTCCCATCCTACTGCTGAGCTGCAGTGCCTTTAGTGGGATGCAACCGGAGCAGCGATCCCCTGCCCAGAAGGTCTCCAGAGTACCGAGAGCAACTCAGGGAATTTATTATAGATGCTGTCAGAAAAGCAGCCATTCGATCCAGCAGAGATGACAAATATGAAGAAATAAATACCTTTTCCAGGCCACCCAGGATCTTCTCCAGCTCAGTTTTAGTTAGGATCCCAGTCTTCTCCAAGGCTTTGGCATAAGCCATGCTTGCCTGGATATCAACTTCAGCCAGTCTCTGATCAAAGGTAATGGAAGCGCTGAGCATCTCCATGACTGGATCTGTACTTCCGACAAACCTTCCTCCCATCATTTTATCACCCTGCAAGTAATGACGTTCAGAGGTGTGCTCAAAAGACTTAGTGATCTATCCCCTAAAAATGAGTTAATGTCCGTCCCATTCCATGTCGAAGTCAAACTGAGGAAGCTCAGGAATTTTTTTTTCAGTGCTGCACCATTGACCAGAAAAGCATTTGGCTTCGAGACCTTTGGCAAGTAGTGGCAGAGGTGGAGAACAAGACACCGTCACTAGCATTTGGCCCTTGAGGTGTCAGGTCTGGCTCAGAAACCCTCCAGGATACTTTACGTCTGCAAGACTTCTGAGGGAGTCTGTCCTGTTCTCGAAAATTAATATCAGGGCATAGGGGGCAACACCAGCACGGATCTTTCTTTTAATGCAGCTGCAAATCATTGACCCTTTGATAGGCTCTTGGCAGAGAAAATTAAGTAGGGTAATGCAGGATATAGTGAAAGGTAGTAGCTACTGTTTCTTGAAATAGTAAATAAGTCCCCACCCCTTTTAGGGAGAAAATATTTAGTTGACAAAGAGCTGTGGGCCAACTTCTGTAACTATGAAGCGTTTGAAGTTACAGTTTGAAGCATCTCCAGATTCCATGATGTTCATGCATGCTTTGGCATAAAATTAGCATAAAACTGGCTAAGCTGCAGAGTCCAGCAAGGGTCATCTGGGTACCTTTCAGTATTACAAATCTTGGGGTAAAATAAAAAGGCAAGAAAAAAACCCCATGGCTGCAAAGCACGCGCAGGAGGTCCTGAGCGACGGTGCTGGGTGGCTCTGGCTACCATGGACAGCGCCCTGAGCCCCGAGCGAGGGGGGACGGGACGGGGGGGAGGGCTATCATTGAATGGCTTGGGTGGGAAGGGACCTCCAACCCATCCAGTTCCACCCTCTGCCATGGGCAGGGACACCTCCCATGGGACCAGGGTCTCCAAGCCCCATCCAACCTGGCCTGGAACACCTCCAGGGATGGGGCAGCCACCGCTGCTCGGGGCAACCTGGGCCAGGGACTCCCCACCCTCACAGCAAAATATTTCTCCCTAAGATCTCATCTCAATCTCCCCTCCTGCAGCTCAAAACCATTCCCCTCGTCCTGTCCCTGCCCCCCCGAACAAAAGCCCCTCCCCAGCTTTCCTGTAGGCAAGTGTTTTTCAGGCAGGTTTGTCACTAGGAGCTGCAGAGGTGAAACTAGTTGGAAAAGCCCAGTTTTGCAGCTCGTAGCTGGGAAACCAGTCTCCTGGGATGAGTGGCAGAGGAGATGAGATATGAAAGGCCAGTGCTGCGAGCTAAGCGCTTGGATGGGGAAGAGGTATATAACTTTACTACTGTGGGTTTTCACCAGAGCTGGGCCATCGGAACTATCACAGCAAATATGATTGCTGTCCTCTTCTCCATTTAAAACCCCGGCAAACAAGTCAAGAAGAGAGAATTGCCCAAACAAGCACTACAAGTTGCAATGCTGTGGTTATCAAGCAGTTGAGCTCGCATTTGCCAGAGCTCCCCAAGACCACCCCACCAGAGAAGCAACATTCATCCTCACCTCAGCTGCCATCTCGGACGACGTTTTGCTCGTTTTTGCAGCGATTCCAGCAACTGGTGCAACCTGTGGAACAGCGAGCGGAGGTGAGGCTCTGGTTCCCAGCCCCGGTCCCAGTCTCGGACTGGGTGAAGGATGGGGTTCCCGGTGCAGTTGGGGTCCCGGTGCCCTGTTCCCATCCCTATCCGGTTGCAGGATGGGGTCCCCGGTGCAGGATGGGGTCCCTGGTGCCCAGTTCCCAGCCCTGATCTGGCTCCAGGACAGGGGTCCCTGGTGCAGGATGGGGTCCCCGTGCCTGGTCCCCGTGCAGGACGGGAGCCCTGGTGCAGCCGGGGTGCCGGTGCCCGGTCCCAGCCCGGTGCAGGATGGGGTCCCGGTGCAGCCCCGCTCACCTGCTCGCAGCTCAGCCCCGCCGCTCTCCTCTCCCGGCCCCGCTCCCCGCTTTTACCCGCCCGGGCCGGGGTGCGGCTCGTCCCGCCCTGCCGGGGCGGGGTGTCCCGGGGCGGGATGTCCCGGATTCGGCCCCATTTTGCTCCCCCTTAGCCCTTCCCACCCTTCTCCTGCCTCCAGCCCCTGTTGGACCACCAGGGTTAGCGAGTCAAGTTGCCCAGGCGGCAGGGATGCTGCAAGAAGGAGGGTTGGGAGAGATGCTCTCGTATTGGTTTTGAGTGAAGTTATTGCTGTTGCTTTAGGCAAGTGATCCCGCAGGACCAAAGGGTCTCGGTTTGGTTTCACTGACAGGTCAGCTCCTTTTCTGCAAATATCCTAGTACAGAACAGTTGCACCGCTCTGTGTCGACCTCCTCTAAGGAGCGGTCGTGTGTGTGAATGGACTTGGCACAGTGGCTGGATCGATGTTGCTCTGTCTTCATTGCCACCCCAGCAAACACACAAGAATAAAACGGATGGGAGCTAACGTACTCTTTCCCATTCCTGTGTGGATGAAACTTTCCATCCTGCTTGTATGGATGCTGCAGCCTCAGCTTTGGAGCTTCCTTGCTGTCACCAAGTGCATGGGATCACTCTTCCCAAGAAGCTCAGATGGGGGCTGTGGGTGTGAGGTTGTGCTCTGCAACCCTGGCAAATAGCCCGTATCTTAAACTCATCAAACCCTAAATATCATGGATATAAAGAACTGATTTATAATAAAATACAGGAGAGCTTTGGGAGCAGCAGCACTGGTTTCTCAGACATGGGGCACTTTTCTGCAGCCGCTCCACAGAAAGCAGAATGTTGCTGCTTTACCCAAATCTGCTTCTACAGTAGAATATTTTTCCACCTGCGTGGTCCAAACCTTTTACAGAGCTCAGGAAATGTACTCCAACTTTCCCATGCTCATTTTGTTGGGTTTTTTTCCCTTCCCTTTTTTCCTTTCTTACTGCTCTTCTCTCATTTTCAGCTTATCTCTTTTTCCTTTTCACGCTGGGACCTTTATGCTCAGAGCCAATTCCTTCCTACTCTGAAATCCTTCATTTTTACCACTTTTCTTCTCTTGTTCACCCTTTAGTAGTGTCCTTGTCCTCACTTTTGGCTTTGACAGGAGATTGCTGATGTGTTGGAAAAGCAGTAAGCCCTGAACTTAAACCCAGAATGAATCTATGTCAGTAAGAACTTATTAACCTATGTCTGATGTTACATGTGGTGAGGACGTGTGCTTCCACATGGGATCCGTCAGCAGAAGCACTGTTTGTTTAGCAAACTTCACAGGGATTAGTTTGCTTGTAGTAGGCTGCTTAAATCCTGTCCCAGTTTGTATCTAGATTATTAATTCTCATTTTCCTTATTTTAGTTGAAATGACCATCCAGGCAATAACCATCCTTTCTCTATAATGAGCAATGTAGAATATAGAATATTTTTTTTTATAATAAAAATGGAAGTTAAATTGTAAATCAAAGCAGAATTCATTAATGTAAAAATGAACATTGAAGAAGTAGGATTCTTAAAGCTGCTTGGAGACGGAGAGCTGAACTTTTTTTAGGAGAAAACAATTATATATCATTGCAAAATATATTTTCTAATGCAGAATGAAATGCATTCTCCTTAGTAACTTCTCTGTTTGTTCTAGTTTGGATATCTCTCCTCTTCCCATCATCTTCCTTCAGTAGGTTATTTGCTTACTGTATAAGAAAGACAAACTCTCCAAATCTCCACCCCAGAGTTAAACACCAAGGAAGATCTGAGGGAAAGGGCTTCTCCTCATTTTCCCCTCTGGCACAGCGAATGGCACATCGTTCATATGTTAATATTCCCAGCTACACCCTCTTCCATGCTGAAATACAGTGAGGTGGTACTAGAGATTAAATTGCCCGTTTTGCAGATCGAGACATTTAATTAAAATATTTCAGTGTCCTCAAAGAGGTGAACTTTATTTATACTCACTTTTGTAATCAGTCACAGCCTTACTATTTGTTTTAGAGAGCATTTTTTTCTGGAGGAGAGCGACACTTGGGGCAGGCAGCTCTGAAGAAGGGCTTGAGTGGTTACTAGAAATACACTTTTCATAACAGGATTTGTTTTCATAACTGAGTCCAGCAAAGAAAAAGGATGTCATGAACTGCTACAGTACACCTTCTTTAAACACACATGTTTTTTAACCGTCATTTAGGTTTAGAAAAAGGGAAAAAAAAGCTCTATGGGCTGAAAGTACTGATGAAATGCAATGTCAGCTCGACTGACGCGAAGCGGTGCTGACATTTTTTTGTTAAAAAGAAAACTTTGTTTAACGAATTTTGAATGTAAAAGAAAAAAAAGACACTATAGGGTGATCAGCGAAATGCTGAATACAGTAAACATCTTTCATGACAAAGAATACAAATACCCTGCAGATCTGCTTTCAATAGCAATTACAGGCCCCCTGCTTTCAATAGTTAATACCGAGGCCCCTCTCTCCCCAAGCCTTAGTGGTAACAATCACAAGCCGATGCTTAAAATGTTGACATGCTAAGCACATTTAGAAAAACCTATGTCTGCATTCCCTATGGATGGTGTAGCATAACTGTCTACCACCTAAAGCGCGGCAATTCAACCCAACATGAACTGAGCCGATCACCCCATCTCCCCTGAAAAGTCATGTGTGAGAGTAATGGGTTGTCTCCTAGAGATTCTGCTTCTCCCTGGCATGATGTCAGTCTACCTGTAGCTCGTTCCATGTGTGTCCACTCTAACAGAGTAAATGTCTCCATTGGGAAATACTTAGGAAGAATAACTCTGTTAGGAAAAAAAAAAAAATCAAAAGCCATTGAGAGAGGCGTTTGTATTATGCTCATTCATCCCAGCTGCTGGGATCAGGACTGTAAAACAAGCTGCCCAGTGAAGCGGTGGAGTCTCCTTCCCTGGCGGGGCTCAAAAAACATATAGACATGGCACTTCAGGACATGGTTTAGCAGGCACGGTGGGGTTGGGCTGGCAGTAGGACTCGATGAGCTCAGAGGGCTTTTCCAACCTCAATGATTCTATATTGGCAAAGGTATGGAATAAACTTCTGGAGAAACAGTGAAAATAAAGATAACAAATTGGTGCTGGGAGAGAGATATAAAGAGGAGAAGCAAAGGAGAAATAAAACGAATATGCTGAAGGTTTTGAACCCTTTTCTAAAGAGAGCAATGAGGGGCAGGCAAGGATTAATACATGTCTAGAAAAAAAAACTCAGAAATTTGTTAGTCTGGAAATACCATATTCTCAAATGAAGGTTGATGTCCTCCGTCTTCTTTTCTTCCCTTTAGAGTTGGTGGGAGCTGGTCCGCAGGCAGGTTCATGCGCAGGGTTTGAAACATGGCAGAGAAATCACAGAGCATTTGCTGTGCCCGTTTTGGCCAACTTACAAGGTCAGTTAATCCTGGCATGAAAAAGGACACCATCCATTGCATCCTGTCCACTGAGTCAGACTGACAGCTTTCGCTCTGCACTTTGAAGACCTTTCTCCTGGCTCTTTTTCCTTCGGATTCCATCACAAATGATTCCAGAGTATAAATTAATTCCTATCTCCACTACAGTCTGTATGTGATGGGCTTCACACGTCCACTGTAACTTTTTTAGGGTTGAAAAGGGCTGAAAAAGCTTTGCAGCTTTAAAAAGCTTTTAATCTTTGCCCAGATCATGTTGATATACAATGGTTCCTGGAGAGCTGGGAGGTGGTTGTTGGCCGCTGTCCTGGCACTGAAGACTCCTCCTGAAGGGCTGCAGTTTGTTCACATTGTTCAGAATTGGTTGAGGATTTGCAACAGCCCAAGGAGAAGCAAAATCCCAAAAGTAGGGATGAAATTTCTTCTGGCTTGATTCTGGAGAGAAAAGCAGCTGATGGATTTTGTGCTGGTGTTGTAAGATGAAGGTTGTGAGCACAAGACTAACCCGTTCCGTTCGGTTCCCTGGATTCCTTGCGTGTGTGTGTGTGGCTCCTTGGGGAGTTTGGTGTTGGTTTTGCATGTAAACTTTTGCCTGAGAAATAATGGTAAAATTAAGTAATTCATGTTTCCTTGTCTCCCAGTCTCTCAGACAATTTTCCTTGCTGTAGCCAATAGGATTTTCAGCTATTTGTACTCAATGACATCTCTTCATTTTTTTTTGAGGGTAGAAAGGGCTCTTGGAAAATTTAATAGCGCATAAATAAAATGGGAAAATCACAGTGATGACAGGGAAAGACATGATGCTGATGAGCTTGGCAAGATGTGTACAGGTACTTCAAAAAATGATTCTGTTCATACAAGACTAGAGACTGGATTTGAGGAACCTCTAAAAATACTTTTTTCTCCTTGTCACAACAGCACAGGAAGGACATGGAGCTATTGGAGTGAGTCCAGAGGGGGCCACGGAGATGATCCAAGGGCTGGAGCACCTCTGCTATGAGGACAGGCTGAGAGAGTTGGGGTTGTTCAGCCTGGAGAAGAGAAGGCTGTGGGGAGACCTTAGAGCAGCTTCCAGGGCTGAAAGGGGCTCCAGGAAAGCTGGGGAGGAGCTCTGGATCAGGGGGTGCGGGGAGAGGAGTAGGGGAACAGGTTTGAGCTGGAAGAGGGGAGATCGAGATGAGATCTTGGGGAGAAATGTTTTTGCTGTGAGGGTGGCTGGCCCAGGTTGCTTCCAACCCGAAGCATTCTATCATTCTATGAGCAGTGGTGAACTGTCACAATTTGAGAGACTTTCAGAGCATTTGAAGCAAAGGAAATTGTCGTTGGTTTATTTTGTCCATAGTGGCTACAGGGCTGGGGGGCGCCACGAAGTTTTCACAGCGGCATTGGTGGTTCAGTGGTAGAATTCTCGCCTGCCACGCGGGAGGCCCGGGTTCGATTCCCGGCCAATGCAGCGGAAGTTTCATTTTTTTCCTAGCTTTTTTTTAACTCCCGTTTCTCCTTCCTCTTCCGTTTCCGTCCAGGCTGCCGACACCTCCTTCGGCCCAGCCGCGGCCTCTCCGGGCTGTGGCGGCCCCGGGGCGACGACATGGAGGTGTAAGGAGGGGGGGCTGGTTCCCAGGAGCTGCCTGGATCGGGATGGGGGGTTGGTGGTGGTGGTGCACCCCTAGGGGCTGACTGCACATTGTCTGCACCCATGGGGGCTGCCTGCAGGGTGTCTGCCTCCGTGGGGGCTGCCTGTGCTGTGTCTACAAGCATTGGGCCGCCTGCAGGGTGTCTGCGTCCATAGGGACTTCCTGCCCTGTGTCTGCGTGTGTCCATAGGGGCTGCCTGCTCTGTGTCTGCGTCCATAGGGGCTGCCTGCCCTGTGTCTGTGTCCATAGGGGCTGCCTGCCCTGTGTCTGCGTCCATAGGGGCTGCCTGCCCTGTGTCTGCGTCCATAGGGGCTGCCTGCCCTGTGTCTGCGTCCATAGGGGCTGCCTGCCTGTCTGTGGGTCTGTTTGGAGCCCTCAGCACAGGAAGGACATGGAGCTGCTGGAGCGAGGCCGGAGGAGGCCACAGAGATGATCTGAGGGCTGGAGCACCTCCCGTAGGAAGACAGGGTGGGAGAGTTGGGGTTGTTCAGCCTGGAGAAGAGAAGGCTGTGGGAGAGCTTAGAGCACTTCCAGTGCTGAAAGGAGCTCCAGGAAAGCTGGGGAGGGGCTCTGGATCAGAAAGTGCAGGGAGAGGACAAGGGGGATGGTTTTGAGCTGCAAGAGGGGAGATTGAGATGAGATCTTGGGCAGAAATGTTTTGCTGTGAGGGTGGGGAGGCCCTGGCTCAGGTTGCCCAGAGCAGCGGTGGCTGCCCCATCCCTGGAGGGGTTCCAGGCCAGGTTGGATGGAACTTTGAGCCCCTCATCCAGTGGGAGGTGTCCCTGCCCATGGCAGGGGGTGGGACTGGATGGGCTTTAAGGTCCCTTCCAAACCAAACCATTCCTTGTTTCCCATACCCACATGGTTCTGCCAGCCTGTAGTGTGTCCCTGTCTATATGGACCTGCTTGCAGTATGTGTCTCTGTCTGGACCTGCCTGGTGGCGTGGGGCCTTGCTGGGCCTCTCGCAGCCCTGGAAGCAGCCCTGTGTTCAGGCATTCTGATGGGAAATGAAGGGGGTTTTTGTTTGCTTTATAAATCTTGCTGATGCTTCTGTTTGGGCAAAAGGCTCAGAATCCTGCTTTTCATCCCCATCCCCCCTGCCCTCCTCTTGGTCCCTTTGCCCAGGGAGTGGTGAAATATGGATCCTCTGCCACAGCTTCTGGGAGAGAGATATTCCTGTGAGCGTCAGAGACCATGATTTTAGGAGATGAATATGCTGGAGAAGGAGAAAAGCAACAGGCGTACGCCAGCAATTGCAAATGTGATAGGCCAGTCAAAATTTTGGCTGGCTGCTGGTCCATGGTGGCTACGCTGAGCCCCGGCTGCCGTCTCAGGCAAGAAGGTTTGCTATCTTCTTACAGCAACAGCAGGGTGTGTGTTTCTCTTGTTAGCATCACTTGGGCACAAAACAATAGGATTTGATTATTTTGAAGGTTGGAGACAAATTCTTATAGGATCATAGAATCATAGAATAGTGAGTTGGAAGGGACCTCAAAGCCCATCCAGTTCCACTCCCTGCCATTGGCAGGGACACCTCCCACTGGATCAGATTGCTTTAAGCTCCATCCAACCTGGCCTTGAACCCTTCCAGGGATGGGGCAGCCACAACTTCCCTGGGCAACCTGGGCCAGGGCCTCACCACTCTCATTGTGAAGGAATTCCTCCTTCTGTCCACTCTAAATATGCCCCTCCCCAGTTTATACCCATTCCCCCTCGTGCAATCACTACAAGCCTTTGTAAACAGTCCCTCCTCAGCTTTCCTGTAGGCCTCAAGTTCTATGGCCTCATGTTGCGCCGGGGGGGTGAGGGGTTAGATTGGATATTAGAAATAATTTCTTTACTGAAAGAGTGGTGAAGCTCTGGCAGAGGCTGCCCAGGACAGTGGAGGAGTCTTCGTCTCGAGGGGTTCCACGTAGCACTTCAGGACATGGTTTAGCAGGCTTGGTGGCATTGGGCTGATGGTTGGATTGGATGATCTTGGAGTTCTTTTCTAACCTTAACAATTCTGTGATTCTATGGCACCCTTTGCATTGTGTGGTTGTTTTTTGCGGCCCTGATGACTTGTTGGAACGCGACCAGAGGAGGCTACAAAGATTATCCAAGGGCTGGAGCACCTCCCATACGATGACTGGCTGAGAGAGTTGGGCTTGTTCATCAAGACAAGGCTCCAAAGAGACATTAGAGCGACCTTCCAGTACCCGAAGGGGCTACAAGAAAGCTGGAGAGGGGCTATTTACAAAGACTTGTAGTGATAGGACAAGGGGCAATGGATATAAATTGGAGAGGGGCAGATTTAGACCAGACATAAGGTAGAATTTTTTCACCGTGAGAGTGATGAGGCCCTGGCCCAGGTTGCCCAGGGAAGTTGTGGCTGCCCCATCCCTGGAGGTGTTCAAGGCCAGGTTGGATGGGGCTTGGGCAGCCTGAGCCAGTGGATTGTCCCAGCCCGTGGAAGGAGGGGTTGGAACTGGATGGGCTTTAAGGTCCCTTCCAACCCTGACTATTCTATGATTCTATGATTTCTAATGGGTGGGGGCACAGAGATGTGAATCCCATCAGCATCCGCCACAGTCACCTGAGATATGGCTGTTCCTGTCATCCATGGATGCTTTATTATCATTAAATCTCCTTTACTATTATATATAATCAATAGATCTTCTATATGTAAAATTCAAAGCAGATAACAAACAGGACACATCCATTGAGATATGGGTTTGTGCGACGTTAGCCTTGTGAATGGCAGCTGGCAGGGGAATGAGCTGTTCTTGCTGCAGTATCCTGAAACCTGCTGTGAAACAAACACAGGCTCAAAGTTGCTGTGGCATGTGAGGGAGGATAGGATTTACCCTGCTGAGAAAGATGCTTTTGATGCCTTTACTAGTAAGCGTGATGCTGCTTATACATCCACTTGTCGTTTATTACCTTCAGCAGCCCAACTTGTTTTCCTGGTGCTGCCTTTCTTAGCAGAATCATAGAATAGTTTGGGTTGGAAGGGACCTTAAAGATCATCCAGTTCCAACCCTCTGCCATGGGCAGGAACACCTCCCACTGGCTCAGGCTGCCCATGGCCCATCTGACCTGGCCTGGAACACCTCCAGGGATGGGGCAGCCACAGCTTCCCTGGGCAACCTGTTCCAGTGTCTCACCACTCTCATGGTGAAGAAATTCTTCCTTATGTCCAGTCTAAATCTGCCCCTCTCCAGTTTATGCCCATTCCGCTCATCCTGACACTCCAAGCCTTTGTAAACAGTCCATCTCCAGCTTTCTTGTAGCCCCTTTCAGGTACTGGAAGGTTGCTATAAGGTTTCCTCAGAGCCTTCTCTTCTCCAGGCTGAACAACCCCAACTCTCTCAGCCTGTCCTCATATGGGAGGTGCTCCAGCCCTCGGATCATCTTTGTAGCTTCCTCTGGACCCGTTCCAACAGCTCCGTCTCCTTTTTATGTTGAGGATTCCAGAACTGGGCACGATACTCCAGATGAGATCTCACAAGAGAGGAATAGAGGGGCAGAATCACCTCCCTCACCCTGCTGACCCATTGGAAGGTGCATCCAAGGTGGAAGACCTGAGGGCTGGAAGTCCTGAGCTGGGGGTGGATGTCCCTGGCATTGGAATGGAACAATTTAGTCATTTTGCACTTGAATTGCTCTTAGAATTTAATCTTCCTAATCCTATACCTCCCACCTTCATAGAGCTCTGCAACTGAGAAAACCTCTCAGCTCTTACCATGTCGGAAGCATCTATTACTAGGGGAAAAAAACCACTCTAGAGCAGTTTGTGGTTTAAATGTACAATATATTTTAAGCAGGAGATGTAAAAACATGAAGGGCAGTGATGTTTTTAGAGGTGTGGTGCCCTGTACCAAGATATTTTTTGATACATGCAGAAGACCTCAATAAAATTTTGCTTTGGACTAAAATGTGGGCAAATATTACCGACTTGAGTCTGAGAAGTCTTTATACATTGGTGTTAACATGACGGGTTTTTTTTTGCTTTCTGCTTAAGACTTATATCTCATAAAAATTAAGCATGGGCGGTGGGATTGGAACTGGATGGGCTTTGAGGTCCCTTCCTCAAACCGTTCTATGATTCTATGATTCTATGATTCAAAGTCATTATTTATGATTTCTTGTTCTCTGAATGCAGAATTGGTAGTTGAACCGTGAGACTCAGGACTGAAGAAAATCATGCTTCTACTTAACAAGTTTTACAACCATTTTTGAAACTGCTCATGTTAATCAGTTCATCAATTGGGTATTTCAGCCCAACTAAAATTATGGGAGATTTGAGAGCAACTCATTTGCTATCTCCTCTTTAAATAAAAAATATTTTTCTGAATGCTGAAGTGCTTTTTAATTAAAAAAGAAGCAATTGTCTTAAGTAATGTCACTTGAGATGGATTTTGCACTCATTTACATAGTAACGTATTGACTCTATATGGCCCTTTCATATATTTAGCAGAATAATTCCCTATACAATTCTTCCATAGCATTATTATTTCTAGCAAAGAATGTCTCTGATCCATAGGGATTTCTGCAGCAAGAGCCTGAATGCAAACATTCTGAAGGATTGCATTTACCCAACCCCAGCAGCTATATGGTTTGTGAAACATGAATGAAAACTAATGCGGCTGTGAGCTCACTTGCTGAAGTTTCACTCGACTCAGCGGAATGGAAGTTGAAGTTCATCTCAGCGTATTTTAGGAGGTCCTTTTCATTTAACAACAATGATAGAACCTGTGGAAGTTTGTGGATGCATTGAACGTGACAGTTCTATTCAAACAGTTGATGGTGCTTAACAATACATTGTACCTTTGTTTTCTTTTTTTTTCCGCTGCCCAGACCTGAGAAAAGCCTTTTTTTCCTTTTGTATGGAACCTTTCTGTTGTTGGAGCTGCTGACTGCTCAGCAGAATGTGGTGTTCGGGAAATATAGGATGTTCTGTGTCAGTTTTTCTCCTTTTTTTAATTTAAAAGTATAAAATGACTATATAAAATATTTTTAATAATACATAATAATTAAAATAATAATTATATAAAAGAATACCTGGTAGCAAGAGAGGCGTGATTAATCTATGCCCTTGATTCTAAGAGAGTGCATTTACTCTGCCAGTGGTGGATAATGATCCGTGCTTAATTCAGACAGAGATAGTGGGGGAGTGTTTGGCTGGTGGAAAATGGGAAAGTCTCAGCCTTGCTCTGCTGATTATAGGAGAAGCCACGTGAAGAGTCAAAGAATAAATGAAGTGGTAAACATAGAATCATGGAATCATGGAATGGTTTGGGTTTGGAAGGGACCTCAAAGCCTATCCAGTTCCACCTCCTGCCATAGGCAAGAACACCTCCCACTGGATCAGGGGCTCCAAGCCCCATCCAACCTGGCCTTGAACCCCTCCAGGGATGGGGCAGCCACCACTGCTCTGGGCAGCCTGGGCCAGGGCCTCCCCACCCTCACAGCAAAACATTTCTCCCCAAGATCTTATAATCTATAAATACAATAAGGTTTTTTACTCAGTGCAGTTTGTCTGAGTGCATTGCCCCATCTGTATCTGTACACACACACGCACGTGGTACAAAAATAGTCACTGCATTTTCTTTTTCCATGCTCTTGACTAATAAATAGCGTACGTAATCTTATTTTTTCCTGTTAGTTTTTATTCAAATAAATCCGGAGGGCTTTTTTTCATAGGGAAGAGGCAAGGCAGTTTGGTTCTAATTTGTAAAATCGGTTGAGTAAATTGTATACCTGAGTAAAAAGATTATGCTGTTGAGTGTGTTATGACTTTGGAGGCAAATTGTGCAAAATATACTGTATATTTATGTAATAACTCTTCAAATATTTTCCAGAGGTGGCAACAGCTTGGGAGTGGTACAATCACCAAAACAGATCTCCAGAGGATTGTGTTTTAAGAAACCAACTGTGTAAAAAGTGTCTATTCTTGTAGAATCTGTGTAACTCAGCAAAGAAAAATTTAAGAGGGTTTCATTTGGAACAGAAATTAATCGTTTTCATTTTTTCCATTTAGAAAAGATGCAAATGCCGCACTGCTGAGTAACTTTGAGGTAAGTTTTATCTGTGTCCTGATTTTAAAGCTCCAGTCAGTCACTTGTACACTCGCTTGGAAGCTGAAAAGCGCTGGTGTAAGCCAGCAAGACGAGTGTGTGATTTCTGCCCACTCCATTTGATTTGTTAGTAAGAAAAAAAGCTTTCTAAAGAAAATCTAGTTTTCTAGAGTATTACTAGTTTTCACTTGTAACGAGTCGTGTATTGTTATTTGGTTGGTCCCAAATCTGTAAAACCAGATATAAATCTATTTTTCAGATGGATGAGGAGAAGATCTCTTGAGTGTTGGTGACTTTAACTTCAGCCTTGTTGTGTTTTTATACTGCTGCTGTGTAGTTTGTTTGCTGAATCCTCTTGTATATGGTGGCTTATTAGTTAGGATTTACTTCTCCACATCCTTAAACATGTGTGTATTTGGGCAAGTGCACTGGATTTGCTGGTGCTTTGGCTGACGTGTGGTGCATCAGATCCCAAATCGGGAATGTGGACACCTCTGTAGCTATCCAGAGGAGGCTACAAAGATTGTCCAAGGGCTGGAGCACCTCTCATATGAGGACAGGCTGAGAGAGCCTGGAGAAGAGAAGGCTCCAAGGAGACCTTATAGTGACCTTCCAATACCTCAAGGGGGCTAACAAGAAAGCTGGAGAGGGGCTTTCAAAGGCTTGTAGTGATAGGACGAGGGGCAATGGGTATAAACTGGAGAGGGGCAGATTTAGGCTAGACATAAGGAAGAATTTCTTCACCATGAGAGTGATGAGGCCCTGGCCCAGGTTGCCCAGAGCAGTGACGGCTGCCCCGTCCCTGGAGGTGTTCAAGGCCAGGTTGGATGGGGCTTGGAGCCCCTGATCCAGTGGGAGGTGTCCCTGCCCATGGCAGGGGGTGGAACTGGGTGGTCTTCAAGGTCACTTCCAACCCAAACCAATCCATGATCTAACCTTGGTCTGGTGTCGTGGAGTATCCTCTGTGCCCTGTCAGAACAAACAATAAATAGTGGCATATGAATAAAAAAAAGTCTTAAGTTTTTAGTGTAGATAAATTCTGAATGATTTTCCTCTCTCCTGAGTAAACATTATTTTTTTAGTGAGGTAGAAACAAATGCAGTGGTTGTTGGTTTAACTTCAGCCGAGTAATGGAAAGATTTTGGTGCTTTGTTTTTGGAATATAATTTTTTTGACTGGTTTTAATAACCCAAGGGCTTTGTTTATATTGTTTTACTGCTGAAGCTTGCAAGCTGCACAGCTGTTTCATCCTATTATGAAATAAATCTTGAAGTGTTTTAGCGTGAGCTGCATCTGTCTGTGTACAGCAGAGCAACCAGCTGGCAGCTGTCGGAGGAGCTTGAGTGAGGTGCTTGGGAAGAGCTGTTTTACTTAAGAAATAGATGGTACTGTGTCAGCCAAAGGAGCTTGAAGTGTGTGTTTGTTAGAAACATGTACTGTTGCAGTACAGAAAATAGCAAGTGTTTCAGAAATTTATTGTAAAAGCATCTCTGCTTCCTTCTTCATTTGCAGGGATATTTGTTGGAATCTCATTACTAGTGCCTGCTGGGGTTCAGGTGGTGGTGTCAGCCACATTATATGAAATCTAGAGGTCTCCTGAAGGTGTGGTCCAGAATAGGGAGAATTGCAGGTTGCATTCTTCACGCTCTGCAGTCAGAACTTTCTTCATCTATGTCTTTTTGTTGGTGAATCACAGAAGCATGGAATGGTTTGGATTGGAAGGGACCTTAAAGCCCATCCAGTTCCAACCCCTGCCATGGGCAGGGACACCTCCCACTGGATCAGGGGCTCCAAGCCCCATCCAACCTGGCCTGGAACCCCTCCAGGGATGGGGCAGCCACCACTGCTCTGGGCAGCGTGGGCCAGGACCTCCCCACCCTCACAGCAAAACATTTCTTCCTAAGATCTTGTCTCAATCTCCCCTCTTGCAGCTCAAAAATGTTCCCCTCATCCTGTCTCTGCACTCCCATGCGTGTTGAAAAAGAGCAGAAGAAAGTGGAAAACGACATACAGGATGAGTGGTTCTTTTTCATTTCCCTTTCACAGTAGTTGTCATGAGTGCAGCTTTTCCATCCTCTGCAGGCAGGGATTTGCAGTGTCTGCAGCTGTAGGTTTTTGGGGCATGGCTTTCCACTGCTTTTCAGAGTTCCAATTCCCAAAAACCTGCCCATCTCTCTCTGTTTGCTCCTGTTTTCAGTTGCAATTTGACTGGCATAGCTTACGTTCTTTTTATCAAGGTGATATTTTGCACAGAAAGTGATGTTTGAAAGGAACTTTCATGACTAACATGGTGTGTGTTCCATGTCTACATTTCTTCTGTGAGTTGGGAGTTGTCCTTCTGTGTTTTGTTGTCACTGGTTACGTTTTCTTCTGATATTTATTGGATGAAAGTTCATAGCTTGAGCTTTGATTTTCAGATCAGGATTGGCAATCGTTTCTTTTAATGGAAAATGTGATATAAAGTCATTGCAGGATTCGTAGCTAGCAATGTTCTTATTGTCTAGAAATGTTTATATTTCTGTTTCAATGGATTTGAAATGGATTTGATCAGTCTGTGATAGCAGTGGAACTGAATCTTGAGTTAAACTAGTTAAAAATTAAGGGATAAACAGTAAGAATGGTCTGTTAGTTTGCTGTGGTGGTTGGCTCTGGAAGTGTCATAAAGCCTGAAGCAAAATAGCTGAAGAGATTTCAGTCTAATTGTGATGCTACCATCTCTCGATATAATGAGTAAAGATGTTGCAGTGTTGCAACAGATTTGACAAAACACACTTGCAAAAATCAAACCGTTTTCCTTGCTTTCAGACATCCTCTCTGCATCTCACTCCTGCATTAATATTCCCTGTATCGTAAATGTGAAGACAATTTATTACATTCTTTTCAAGAACTTCTGCTTGTTTTACATTGCTGTGATGAAAAAGGGAGCTAATTTAATCTTTGTGGCTTAACAGACCATAACACCGTACCGGTTATTGTAGCATTTGCTGTTATGAATAACTCCACTGGAATTTACAATCGGATCGCTAATCTCAGGAGCACCTGTAGGTCAAGCCTTTATTTAGTTGGTTCCTGGCAGTGTGACAGCTGTAGTTTGCTTCATTTTACAGATAATGTAAAATTGCATCTCTAGAAACCAAGATATATATCCATGTAAATATTATAGGTGTATCTGTCACAACAAATCCAGTAGGGCCATAAACTTGTGTGACATTTGGCTTTAAGCATCACTTAGGTTTCAGTGGGAGCTCTGTGCCAGGAAAGAAGTGCATGACCCAACCGTGTTCAAAATGTGAGAGAAGATAAACCAGTAGGACAGATCCGTCCTGGCTGCTTCCCCTTTGGGGCTCTTATTTAACAAGTGCTGAAAAACTGTTTAAAACAGTCACGTTTTTTGAAAACAAAGCCGTTTCAACACTTCTTCATCATCATTTTGGTGTCAAACCCATTTTCCATTTCAGTTGCTGGTGCGTTTACCAAAGCAGCAGTGCTTTCTGTCACTGTTTGGCTGATAAGACTTAGTGTTGTTCATTCAGGTTTTACTGTTGTAATATTTTGAGGTAAAACTCTCTCAAATTATCTAAACCACTTGGTTTTTACCTCCCATAGGTGTTCCAGTTACTCACTGATCTTAAGCAGCAGCGCAAAGAGAGTGGAAAAAACAAGCAGAGCTCTGGTCAGCAGAACCTGAACACAATCATGTATGAAGTGAGTAGCACTGTGAAATTCCTTTGTAAATCACCTCAAGCTGCAGTAACTCACGTTCACATCCTTAGGGCTGTGTATTAATAGTTTTGTAACAAAATTTACCTATTCAAAAAACTCAGTAAAACATTTTGCCGCTGTTCTGTGGTCGGTTTATTCAGGCTGTAGGCTGACTGGACTGTCGGGGTGGAGAGAGGCAGCTGCTCTTGTCAAAATCCATCACAAAAAGAGTAAAGATCTCCCTGTTTTTTAACTGTTTAGTTTTATGCGGGTTTTAAATTTCAAATAGTCTGTCCTTTTAAGACCCAGGGCAGAACTTGCTATCATTTGATGAGTTGATGATACCATATAAGTGTGATTTCAAAGCTGAGGCACAGAGCACGTATGGTATTCTTTTATTAACAGAATGAAACTAAGAATTTAAACTAAGAAATGGCTGTAAACTGGAGAGGGGCAGATTTAGACTGGAAATAAGGAGGAATTTCTTCACCGTGAGAGTGGTGAGGCACTGGAACAAGTTGCCCAGAGCAGTGGTGGCTGCCCCATCCCTGGAGGTGTTCCAGGCCAGGTTGGATGGACCTTGAGCAGCCTGATCCAGTGGGAGGTGTCCCTGCCCATGGCAGGGGGTGGAACTGGATGGGCTTTAAGGTCCCTTCCAATCCAAACTATTCTATGATTCTGTGATTTTCAACTAAAACATTTTTTTTTTGTTGCGCAAAGAATAACAAAATCCCATGTATGGACGGCAACATCGGTTTGATGCCAATTTGGTAATAAATGTTTGATCTGTTACTAGGAAGAACTTTTAAAATTGTGTAATACAAATATTAACATGTGAAATCTCTTAAATTAGCAGCTTTCTAATGGGTTTGCAGCGTGACCTATTGTGTCTGTGTCCGGACCGCGTGAGTAGCACCACGACTGGCAGCAAGCTGAAAGCGGTTTGCCTTGCTTACATGAGTAATTCCATTGAGCAGCGGAACTACTCATGTGAAGAAGATTTGACCTAGGGTTTGTTTTTGTTTTAGTTCTGGCTTTGTTTGAAAAGGTATAGAGTTGTAATTCCTAAGCCTCGGATTCAACAAAATAGGGGCTTACAAAAAATCTGATTTAAACCTTCCTGGAGACTTGCAGTCTCTTCCTGTGCCTCTCTGAAATGGCTGAGAACGATCCTGTAAGTCTAGTTTGTCAGAATGCACCTTCAAGCTTTAATTGCTACATGTTAAATATCCATAGGCTGCTCAGTTTTGTGCGTGGAGGGAAGCTGGTATCAACTCTAGCTGGATTTTCTCTGTATTTGACCGAAAGAAGACCAGAATTTGATCTTATGGCATTGTCTTTGTGCACACTGAGTATGTCTTTGTGAGCTCTGTGCAGACTTGTGTCCATTGGTACTGACATAACTCAGTCAAGCTACACTGGAGCTGTGCCTTGCTGTGTATCTGACATTTTAATTAATTGGAAAATGCAAAAGAAAGACTGAACTAGAAAAGAAATTTTTATTGCAATATTGTATTAAAACGTATTTTATTAAATAATTTTATTACATGACAAGCAGAGGATTTAATTTCTGTCATTATTGGTGAATAACAACTTCATTTTATCTGAAAAGGTCAGACAGAGGGAGGTTATCTCACACCTGTGCTTTCAAATACATTTCTCTAGTTCAATGAAAGTAGTTATTAAGAATACTCATGATTTATATTTCGCGAACTCTCTCTCTATGAAGTAGGATGAATTATCCTGTGTCATTTTTAAATGACAACAGATTTTAATGAACATACACTGGAAATACATTTACATATTTTCTCATTGCCATACTGATTTCATAGCTCATTTTTTCGTAGTATCTGTTGTTTTTCTGCTCTGTGAATACTGGTTCAGCTTTTTTGGCTTTGCCTTTTCAAATATAAATATTCAGTTTAAAGATTTTCGAGAAAGAACCTCAAAGAATATCATACAGTGTTTTATGGGGTTTTATTATTATTATAGACAATCTGTGCATGCGGTGTCCTACCATATCATGTCTGTTTGCAATCCAGTTGGCGCATCGTGAGTTAGTTGAATTCATACTTTTAAGCTTTATGCATAGCTGTGCAGTATGCACAGATGAAGATTTTCTTCCTTAACTCAAAACAAGCATTGACAATGCTCTAAAATCCTTCAGTTGCTGATGCATAAAGTACAGATAATTCAAGGATTTCCTTGACTTCTCCATTTTCTTTCCAGCACCTGAAGGGACTACAAGAAAGCTGGGGAGGGACTGTTTACAAAGGCTTGGGGTAATAGCATGGGGGGCAATGGGTTATAAACTGGAGATGGGGCAGATTTAGACTACACATGGGGAGGAACTTATTCATGATGAGAGTGGGGAGGCCCTGGAACAGTTTGCCCAGGGAAGTTGTGGCTGCCCCATCCCTGGAGGTGTTCAAGGCCAGGTTGGATGGGCATTGGGCAGCCTGAGCCAGTGGGAAGGTGTCTGCTAGGTGCTGAGTTGTTTTAGATACAGCAAGCAAGTGTAACATCTGCTGCTAAAGATCATAACATAGTTTGGGTTGGAAGGGACCTTCAAGATCGTCCAGCTCCAACCTCCCACTGGATCAGGGTCTCCAAGCAAAACAAAACAGCAAAAAAGAAAACACCACAAAAAAACCCTCCAAACCTCATATCTTTTTAAACTAGCTTTAAATCTGTATTTGTTGGTTTTAATTGGAAAAGTAAATCAGTGATGCTGTTTAGCACAGCTTTGTGCCTTGATCACAGTACCACCTGAGACTATTTCAAGGCGAGAGGGCAAACTCTTTCACAAACAGCAGGTGGTTTTTTTTTAGTAGTCAGGGCTGAAACTTCCTCCTTTCTGTATTCCTCAGCGCGTGATTATGGGCTTTGAACAAATTAGTTAAGTGGCCATGCAGAGCCCCGGAGAGGGTAGTCAGAGTTGTAGTTCTTACCTAGGTGTAAGGAGCTGGCTGGGTCATGTCCATATTAAATGAATTCACTGGAGCTTTCTTGGTAAGTACTGATGTACTTGATTGTACAACAATTTTTCTGGGTGATACTGAGGAGACTTTTCCAAATGGACTTGCTTCATACACAACTGCAAAAAAACCAAATAGTGATGGGAAATAACGTGTAATTTCTTTCTATTTCTTGCAGACACTGAAGTACATCTCAAAAACGCCCTGTAGGTACCAGAGTCCTGAGACGGTGAGAGATTTCCTCGTAGCGATGAAAGGCCACAAGCTAACCAAGTAAGTAGAGGTGTGCCTTGGAATAAAGGTATAAACTCAAAGCAGTGCTGAAAAACTGATCCCGAGGTACACAGTGTGATAATGTCTGGTTTTTATTAACCTGTTTTAAGTCTGCTATTATTTAACTACTCATCCAAGCATCTCTTCCTTCGCTCGTTAATGCCCACGTGGATGAGTATTTCCTGAAGTGGTTCTGTGTTTACCAGTGCATTCCTCAAACAGATTCTTGTCAGTGTGTTGGTTTTTAGCATGGTTTCACATGGTCAAAGCACAAAGTAGAGCTCATTAAATGTTTTCTGAGGAAGAAGTTAAGTTTTGAATGGGTTTTGAACGCAGTACAAGAACTGTAAAAGCAGCAACCTGACCTCAGTTTATTATTAGTTGTATTTTTATGAAGTTCTTTAAGGAAAAATGCATTCAATCCTAAATAGTGAAAAAAGTGGCTGTGTTGTAGGGAGGTAATAAGTAAATAAAATTGTAATGCAGGTGTATGGGAAAGAGTGTTATTTTAAAGTTAAGTTTTGTGTGAACCTGTGAGCCCCAACTGCTGCAGATCATCCGAACGGGGCTCTTGCTCAAGGAGTGCAGGGATAGGATGAAGGGATTGGTTTTGAGCTGCAAGAGGGGAGATTGAGATGAGATCTCAGGAGGAAATGTTTTTCCTGTGAGGGTGGGGAGGCCCTGGCCCAGGTTGCCCAGAGCAGTGGTGGCTGCCCCATCCCTGGAGGTGTTCAAGGCCAGGTTAGATGGGGCTTGGAGCCCCTGATCCAGTGGGAGATGTCCCTGCCCATGGTGGGGGCTGGAACTGGATGGTCTTTAAGGCCCCTTCCAACCCAAACACTCTGTGATTCTATGATTTATACTTGCTGACTGGCATTTAGCAAACTAAGATGCTGTTCTTCTCTTTTTGTGCTGCTTGTTCACTGATATTTATGTCCACTGGGATGTCTGAGGTGTACTTTTTGGTTTCCTAAGCATTGTGTCAAACAGCTTTCCTCCCCGCCATGGTTTTCAGTAAAGCTGAATGCACCGTTCATTCTTCTTATTTTGGGAAGTCTGGCATGGAAATGAAATGTTTTCCTTTGTAGTTACAGGACGACTCAAAGGGCAGTGGTGCAAATGCCCATTTACAGTGCTTGAAATGTGCAATACTCTCAACCTTTAGTGTTGTAAATCGTCAGACCCAAAAGAAATTGAAGCCGTTGGCTACTTGCTTGGATAACTTTAATCATTCATCCGATTTTTAAAGCGGGAAGGTTTAGTTGCTTCTAAATGGCTCGCTCTTCACCATGAAGAAGTGGTTTATGCTGTATAGACACTGACTGCGTTGTTCTTCCCTGCTGGAAGACTCCCCAAGGACTTCATGCTCTGGAAAGAGGCCCTTGAGACTAATTTGGTTGTTTTACAAAGAGAAGTGCAAAGTGAGAGCATCTGGAGAGTGCTGTGCTATGAGGCAAGTTTTTACCCTGTCCAAAGCATAGTAAGTTGAGTAGGAAGCAGAGGGTCAGCTCTTTTGTGGCTTTTCAGTGCCCCCTCTCTACAAAGAGTTATGCTCCCATCCAGTCTATCAGCAGCTCCCATCGCAGTGTTATTGTCATTGCAAACACAGGGTGTTGTAACTTTGCTTGTGGGGCTTTCTTTTGTAGAGCTAAAGTTGCCAGGTCGGTATGTCAGTGTCTAGTCGTCCTGTAGCTCATTTCACATAGTGGGATACTAATTTATGTAGCGGGCAAGGTATCCTAATTATTTTCCGACATTCAGGCATGGAGAATATACTCTGCTGTAAGAGCTGTTAGTACGGAAATGAAAGAAAGTATATTAAAATTGGCAATAAACTATTTCTTGAGTAGGTACTGAGCATAAGGGGTTTCTACAACTGCCCTGTTTGCAGTGAAATAAGCTTCTTTGGTCAGTGGAGGGCAGGAGTCTAGGAAAGCACCAGGAGAATGCTGGGCAACAGCACAAAGCCAAGGGAGATGACAAAGGCAAAGTAGTATTTTTCAGAAGTAATGAAATGAATGAGTTTGGTATCAGAGTGTCATGAACAGCCTGAAGTTTGTTGTTGGTTTGTTTTAAAGCTCATTTCTAAACTTCTTTTCTAGTAGAATTTTCCCAGGACCTCAGGGTTAACTCTTAGAAAAAGCCAGAGGATTCTGTTACCATGTGAGATACCTTGACCGCGTCTGCTCTCCTGTACGGGCTCTCCAGGACTGAAGTACTAAACAGTGTTGGGTCATCATGCAGAAAATTCCAACTGCAGAACCCCCTCAATCTCCCATAGTGCCTGGCTGTAGAAGAGCCGCTCCTTTATTTGCCTTCCCAAGCCTGCTTGTTCTGTGAGCTTGAATATAGCTCTGCTGCAAAGGTTGAAGTAGTTACAGGTTTTAAAATGAGCTTTTTGACTATTTTATCTTTTATGGATGCTAGGACGTACCTTTGGGTTTAGGTATCATCCTCTCTGTCCTTTTTCTCTGAATTGGTCTGTAAGATAAGCAAGAGAATTGTTCCCAAGTAATTTTCTTCTGTGTAATGGCAGAAGGATGAGAGTGAAGATCCAACCGCTTGCTTGGGTTACAAATTTACTACATTTATGGCTTATCAGAACTCATTGGACTGTGATACCTTGAGCATCCCATACAACTTTTACTTCATTAATATCTCTGTCATCTGGTAAAGAACTGGCCAGCTCTGCGTTTGCCATGTGCTTTACAAAATAAGAAACAGAATCATTTGATGTGATCCTGGCACCACTTCTTTCTTCTAATCTTTTCCATTCAGACACTTCAAACTAGAAATATCAGAGCCCATCTGGCAGCCTCTTCACACCAAAACACAGAAAGCATATGGTGTGCAATTACTCTATAATGCACTTTAAGTTACACCGCTTAAAATAGTAATGCCTCCAAGGAAATTTTGAACTACTCTTTGGTTCGTACCCAAGATCCTTTCAACACTGTTCTGTTGTTAAATAAATTAAAAGCTAAAGGCTTTAATCATTTCCATTCTGTGGGTTGGAGGTGGTCTTTGTATAAAAAGACTTTACTAGAGATTTTATTCCAGTTATCTGGTAGAGAGCTTTCTTCCCCTTTGAGAATGAAGAACCTGCAGCGTTGGCTCTCCACGACCTTGCTTGGGTAGATCTATTGGAGCAAGTCCAGAGGAGGCCATGGAGATGATCCGAGGGATGGAGCACCTCCTGTATGAGGCCAGGCTGGGAGAGTTGGGGTTGTTCAGCCTGGAGAAGAGAAGGCTGCAGGGATACTTAGAGCAGCTTCCAGTGCTGAAAGGGGCTCCAGGAGAGCTGGGGAGGGGCTGTGGATCAGGGAGTGCAGGGAGAGGATGAGGGAAATGGTTTTAAGCTACAAGAGGGGAGACTGAGATAAGATCTTGGGGAGAAATGTTTTGCTGTGAGGGTGGGGAGGCCCTGGCCCAGGTTGCCCAGAGCAGTGGTGGCTGCCCCATCCCTGGAGGTGCTCAAGGCCAGGTTGGATGGGGCTTGGAGCCCCTGATCCAGTGGGAGGTGTCCTTGCCCATGGCAGGGTGTTGGAACTTCCAACCCAAACCATTCTATGATTCTGTGACTTTCCCCGCTCAGCACGTCGTTGCTGCACACGGGCACTAGGCTGTGCTAGTGGATGGGAGAATTTCAGGGTGGTGGGGATAGACCAGCCACCACCCAGAGAAGCACCAAGAATTAAGGCACGTTCATTTAAAGAATGGAGCTTTTAATCAAGGGAATTCTCATTTTTCCTGCCCTCCTCCTACACACCTGCAGTACTCACCATGCGGAACACATTGCTCATCGAGCTACGTGTGATGTCCTGAAATGTTCTGGCTCCAGCTACAGAGCTGCTAGCTTCGAGCTGCCAGATGGTGCAGTTCCTGTAAAATCACCTCAAGTCTTTTCTTTCTGTTAGTGCTGATATTTGCTACTCAAAATATCAGTTTAAGAGCCCTCTGTGTTTTCTGCTGACAGCCATCCGTTTTATGATGGGGTTTTCTCATTAGTCATTCTCATTACAGGCCAAAAAAAGAAATATTTTTTCCTGAAAGGCAAATTTAAAAATAAATATTAATGTGTATAAACACCTGAAAACTTCCAGAGATACTTCAGCTCACTTCCCACTGCCTTGCTAAAAGGAGTGAATTCAAAGCTGTTTAAACATCCATTTTGCTGATATTGTCAGTGGGGTGTGGTATGACACAGTTTTTTTCCTTGTAATCAATTAATTTGGTAAAATTCAAACTGTAGAACTGAGATTTTTTTTTTTAAATTAAAACTCTGAACTGACATCATGGTGAATTTTATTATTACCTTGTTGAGGCCTCAAGCTTTGGCTTGCACTGCAGCACGGTAAACCGTGTTGTATTTGGAAATACAAGGTGCCACTGGCAGCTAATTTTCCCATTTCAGTCCTTGGAATGGCTTAATATTTTGTAAGGTGGTGTGAACGGCATTGCGTGGAAAGAAAATTTATTAAATTTGTGCTCTGTAATTACAGTTAAATGAAAATTTGCTCTGCTTGTACAGATCTTAGATCTGATTTTGGAATAATGAAATTTCCAATCACTGCATATTGTCATAATTTAAAAAATCAGGCATCAACATTGCCCTTTCTGTCTTTAAATCGACACATTCAAGCAAGCTTTGAGCTGAAAATGAGTGGTACTTTTAGGCAGTATTTTCCCTCATTAGTGCCAAAACCTACAACAAATACAAACCTTTGCAATATTCAAAGATGAATGAATGACTGTCATTTTTGTCTCCTTTGGAGCTTTTAAAGGGAATATTCAACACTAAAGTCAGGATGGAGCTAGTTTAATAACAGCATCTTTGAAAGACATTTGTGTTTCCCATTGAATTGATTTGAAATTAACCGTTCTGTAAGAGTGTTGTCCAACTTTTTGCTTTCAGATTTCATTATCAGCCCTCAAATTTCATCCTGGACAGATGTACCAACACTGAATCACGGTGGTAACCCCCGTAGAGAACGCAGCCCGATGTGTTTGCGCAGATGGGAGCTGTGATTTCACAGACCACAGCTTGGGACTGCTCATCTGAATCATCCGAATCCTCTGACCTTGACTCAGACAATGTTTTACAGGAGTTACTGCAGTTGATTCAAGACCATAGGATTTGACTCTGAAGTATTTTCAGCTCATAATAAAATACCCTGTTATGTGCACTCCTATTCACTAATGGTTTTCCTAGCAGCTAAAATCATACATTTCTGAGGATAAATTTGCCTCTGCACACTCACAGACATTTTAGGGGTTTGTTTTAGCTCTGTGTGCTGTACTTTGGCACTGATACTGCTCTTTTCTGACCCATGCCTGTAGATATCTTCCTAGAAAAGCAGAACATGCATACTTATGTACAGTTGAGGAGTTCAGTAACTAAAAAATGGGCCATGCAAAGTCATTTGATTTTATTTAGTGTGTCCAGTTCTGGAATCCTCAACATAGGAAGGACATGAAGCTGCTGGAAAGGGTCCAGACGAGGCTACAAAGATTATCTGAGGGCTGGAGCACCTCCCATACAAAGACAGGCTGACGGAGTTGGGCTTGTTCATCCTGGAGAAGAGAAGGCTTCAAGGAGAACTTAGAGCGACCTTCCAGTACCTGAAGGGGCTACAGGAAAGCTGGAGAGGGGCTGTTTGCAAAGGCTTGGAGTGATAGGAAGAGGGGGAATGGGTATAAATTGGAGAGGGGCAGATTTAGACTAGACATAAGGAAGAATTTCTTCACCATGAGAGTGGTGAGGCCCTGGCCCAGGTTGCCCAGGGAAGCTGTGGCTGCCCTGTCCCTGGAGGTGTTCCAGGCCAGGTTGGATGGGCCTTGGGCAGCCTGAGCCAGTGGGAGTTGGAACTGGGAGGGCTTTAAGGTCCCTTCCAACCCAAACTATTCTATGATTCTTTAAAATCTTTATAATAAATGCTGCAAATACTTGGCTGACTGTTGATGGAGGAGGACACATTTTATCTTTGTTTGCAGAATAGTATGTGACTGTTTTTATTATTAGTTAGAATCTGTGAGGTTATTTTGCACTGTGGCAGTGTATTTCCTGTTCTGTCTACCCAGATACACAGTGAGATCTTGAACAAAAGATGGTGATTTTTGTCTTCTGGAATGGCTTTTTTGACCGTAAGTGTCATTCACCTCCCCAATTCACTCGCCCCTCAAACACAGACTTCGGGCCTGTTTTCCTCTCCCGTAACTACCCACATTTTTGTCTCCCACAGGCTGAGCTTTATATGTCCCAAAGCCTCATCCACATGATTTTGCTCTCAGCTGGAGGTGCTGATCTTGGCTCTTGCTGCTTCTCGGCTACTGCTGGACGTGCCCTAGCCCTGCTCGGCCTCCCAGCACTGATTGCCGGGTTGAGATTTCTCCCTAGGCAGGTCCTGTAAGAATCTGCATAACGGACGATTAACTCTGATTAGTGGAATCTTGCTTTTATGTGAGAAAATGGCTTTCAGCCATCACTCATCTTTTATGTGTGTTCCTCTCTTGAATGAGCAGCTTTTGGGATCCAAACAGTGTTACTAAAATCCAGACGGTCCAGACAAAATACAAAGAATTACTTTTCGGTGGCAATTAAGCTGAAAATATTCTTCACCTTCTGTTAGTTGACTGGGACAGTTATCCTTTTTGTTTAATGAGCATGAGTGTAAACACGCATGCTGTACGAAGTGTAAAGATGGATTCATCAGAGTTGGAAAAACGTTCCCTTTATTTGCTAGATGCAATGGAGCATGAACTAAACTCAGGCTTATCACGTCTGTGCCACTACAGAATACTGCGGTCAGCACTGATACGGATACATGCTGAGGCTTGCGGTGTTTGCCTTTCTTAAAACTTATTTCTGGTGTATTGTGGGTATTCAGGTTTAATTTGTGGAGGTGCAAGCAAGAAATCCCAGGTACACAGACTCTGACCCTAACAGTCACCTTTTAGTATGGGTGTTAAAGGTTGGGAGTAGGGGGTACCGAGCTCCAACTCATCCCGTGCGCAGCGCTACACCACTTACTGCTGCCATTGGGGGTAAGAATCCTGTTCCCCATTGAACATTGAACTTCAGATGCATTTTGTGAGTGCTTCAAGGGGATGCCAAGAGCAGTGCCCTTCTGGTCTCTTCGTTTGTTATGAGTAGAAAGGTCAGAGACTGCCTGCAGGGAGAGGAGATCAGAGCACTTGGAGTGCGTGTCTGTGTTCAGACTCATTAAGCAATGTCAATTTGATTATTAAGCAGGTATTCCTTTAATTAATGGTGCCGGGGTACACATGGGGCAATCCACCTAGTGCGTCCAACTATTGAGACTGGTTACATGACTTTTATACTGGTTAAACGTACGTGTTCATGTACATTACCTGAAACATGTTACATGTCCATTGTTTTTCCAGGAACTTATCGTAGTTTATCACCCACTCTTGTATGCACGTCACAGTTTCTTTGTGTCTTCAGAAGCCTCTTATGGTCTTTACGTTATCTCCTTCCTCGCTGTGTCCTCTTGGCAGCTCAGGACTGTCCTTTGTTCCTGCTGTGGGACTGTCCTTCTAAAAGCTAAACTTCTGCTACAGTCACATTCTTTCTAACTTCAAGCTGGTCAAGATTTGATTCTTATTATTGCTTAAGCTAATTCATTCCCTTAACATAATGATTTATTCCTTCCTTCAGCAGTAGGAGCTGCTCGTAGGGATCTCCTGAGAAAGCAGACGTAACTCTTCATGTCTTGCACTTGTGCATCCTTGATATTTCTTAAATAATATTAGCAGCTGGGTATTTACTAAATAGAAAAGACAAAATGTTACCGTTTCCTATTGCAGGAGGAGCGCACCTGCCCACCCTGGTATCAGTGTACCCACATGAGTATCAACATGTTTGTCCAAATATCTCCAATTAGAGTTAATTATCCCTTTGCCATCTTGCAGTGTTTTGCTAAAATAAAATAACTTACATCATCACTGTGAGGTTGATGTTTGTTTGGGTTGATCTGCAAATAAAGCTCCCTAGGCACAGGTTTGCAGATGACACTGAATTGTTTGTCGTGTATCCGTGCCTTATGATTGAATCTCTGTGTAAATAGAACAAATCATAGAATAGTTTGGGTTGGAAGGGACCTTAAAGCCCACCCAGTCCCACCCCCTGCCATGGGCAGGGACACCTGCCACTGGATCAGGGGCTCCAAGCCCCGTCCAGCCTGGCCTTCAACGCCTCCGGGATGGGGCATCAATCAGTGCATTGCCTCAGTCATAATTATAAAATGTTAACGTGTCTAAAGATTATTATTTGTTAGCGTTAATTAGTGTTTATAATTTCTAAAGCCCTGTAGTGCTATACAAGCACCTTCAGATGAAATACGTCATTTATGTCGCTTTTGGGGTTTTGCACCCTGCTGCTAATTCCTTTCTGATGTTCTGAGTTATTTTTCCAGTAGGGAGCTTTGCGGGTCAAAAACAAGCAGGAAATTTTTCAGATAACACGTTTTAATGACTTACTTGCAAATTATCTCCCATTTTTCTGTACACATTTTAAAAATTGCAGATACTCCAGATACCATCTTGGCTGAAATAATGCTTTTGAGATCACTTTGTCCCTACTGTAAAATCTGTCTGTTCCCTTATGAGTTACAGGAATTTTAATGGCTTGGAAGCAGAAATTCTTTGTGAGGTGGCCTTTTCTATTGTGTCCTGTATTGCCTGTCTTCAGGGAACATGAACTGTTTCACTGACTGATTGTTTTAATCTCAATCATAGAATGGTTTAGGTCGGAAGAAGCCTTAAAGCCCTCCAGTTCCAACCCCCTTCGATGGGCAGGGACACCTCCCACTGGATCAGGTTGCTCAAAGCCTCATCTAACCTGGCCTGATAAAATACTGAAGCGTCTTGACAGTGTCAATTCCAAGCTTTAGTTCTTCAAAATCATAGCTTAGTGCTCTATCATAGGCTGCAGATCGTGCCCGTTAATTGTCACTTCTCACTTTAACACATGACCGTGTGTACTGAAGGTCCTGCATAAACAGAGATGGCTGCTAGGAGAGGCTGTACGTCCAGTCAAAATCATTCAAGATCTCTCTTTTCCTCCCAAAAATGTATGTTCAAGTTCATTCACTCATTTATCTATTGTGACACTGCAATTGTATGGTTTTTATTATAGAAGTGCATTTGTTACTGTTCCATATGCCCTTTTAAACATCTGTTTTATCTTTAGGAGTGTTGTGTTATTGTGCTTCTCTGGTCTAAAACACAAAGATTGGCTCAGATTGTTCAGCCACGCTGCTATTATGTGGTCATTGTTAGTGTTTTGAGCTTCTGAAATTAATGAAATATGCATTACTGGCATATAAGAGCTGGCTTTTACTTTGTTTTTAGAATGAATTATATTTAAGTTGAGTGTAAAATTAATAATTTTTGGCTGCAGAGCTATTGCATGAACATTGTGGTTTGAAATTAATGAACATACTTGTTTGATCACATCTTCAAAAAAGGAGAAAAAAGAGATTTTTTTAAATGTCAGTGAGATGTTTTTTTTCCCTCGTACCCCTTTTTATTCTGTTTTAATGATCAAAGGGTTTCAATGGGCTTTTGTGAGATCTTGTGATTCCTTGATGGGAAAGTAGAGTTAATAGCTGCTTGGTGAAAATCCAACTAGAAAAGCAATGAGGCTGAGCTTAATGATGGATCTGAATGCATCGGGAATTTTGCCACTGCCTTCAGTGGTGCTAAGGAATACTCCTTGACTGGTTTGTGTTTAAGTAGAATGGTGTCCAACCCCAGCCATTCAGTGATTCTTGTATACAGAGGAGAATGAAAATTGAACATTAAAATTACAGAGGCCACATAGCTCTTATTTAAAGTCAAACCAAAAGAAGGTGATATTGCTTGGGTGCTTTGGTGCTAAAGGCACAAAATCTGCCTTTTTTCTCAGATGCGAATCTGAATGTATGGAATCGTTTTTGGTTTGCCTTAGGGTGTGCACGGGCAATCAGGAGCATTTGAATTATTGTAAATTAATGAATTATCACTTGTCTAAACCACAATAAGTGACCATACTTTTACAACTAGTTAAGTGTGTTGAGGCGGGGGGTAGCATTTTTGGGGTCTTTGCTGCCTCTGTTCGTGGTCATAGAATCATAGAATAGTTTGGGTTGGAAGGGACCTCAAAGCTCATCCAGTTCCAACCCCCTGCCATGGGCAGAGACACCTCCCACTGGCTCAGGCTGCCCAAGGACCATCCAACCTGGCGCTGAACACCTCCAGGGATGGGGCAGCCACCACTGCTCTGGGCAACCTGTTCCAGTGTCTCACCACTCTCATGGTGAAGAAATTCTTCCTTATATCTAGCCTAAATCTGCCCCTCTCCAATTTATACCCGTTCCCCCTCACCCTATCACTCCAAGCCTTTATGAACAGTCCCTTCCCAGCTTTCTTGGTCGTACAAATCTTGGTGGGACTGGGTAGTGAATCGAGTCAAAACTAACCCAGGACAAAGCACATCTCTCGGCAGCCCAGCTCAGTCCCTGCCTGGTTTACTGCATGATACCCAGCAGTTGTAGAAACACAGCAGAAAGGTAGATTTGCATGGAAACAGAGATGAAGATCTATTTTTGCCCACATGTAAAGGTATGGCCCAGCCCATTGTAGGAACATAGGGAAAAATATATTGGCTTTGAACTGTGTGGGATGCAGAGTTTTTTAACTTTGCCTTTGCAGCAGGCTAAAAGAATTAACAAGTTATTGCTGTTTGGTTGATGGATTTAACTTCTTAGGCATGCTAATTGTTCTTGTGGTCGTGTGTTAAATAGCAAAAGAGTCTGTGATCTTTGAGTCGTTTAGCATTTCTGTACAGCATTTGACAAGCAACAGTGCCTGTTAATGAATGCTTGTACAGTAATGATCCAGGAGCCTGTGCCTGGCCACCTTAGACTAGAGGTGGCAACAACAGTACCTTAGATGACACAGGAAAGTGCGGTGTTGGAAACATGCAGATTAGCATCTTATTTAAGCTGCAAGAGAGGGAGATTGAGATGGGATCTTGGGGAGAAATGTTTTGCTGTGAGGGTGGGGAGGCCCTGGCTCAGGTTGCCCAGAGCAGTGGTGGCTGCCCCATCCTGTCGTGGTGTTCAAGACCGGGTGGGATGGGGCTTGGAGCCTCTGATCCAGTGGGAGGTGTCCCTGCCCGTGGCAGGGGGTGGGATTGGATGGGCTTTGAAGGCCCTTCCAACCCAAACCATTCTGTGATTCTATGATCATGATTGTTAAACCTCACTGCAAACGCAGTCTGAATTGTTCTTGGCAGTGGCATTTCATCCCTCAGTTATCAAGAATGTATTTGCGTCTTCCCAGTCATTTGAGGGGATCCTCTAATTGTATAGTAACATGTATTGTTTTACGTTTTGCTTTTAAACAGGGCAGAAAAGCTCCAGTTGCTTAACCACAGGCCTGTGACGGCAGTCGAAATACAGCTGGTAAGTAACAATGCTCCCGACTGTTCAAGGCTTAAATGAAAGCAGCTTTAACCGTGAAGATAAATTGGGTAATTACTTTCTCATGGTCAGTGATTGAATGTATCCCTTTATGCACATCTTTACATTCACAGTTTCAAATCCACTCTGCTTCCTCTCTGAAACCTCCGTAGGGACTTGCCCATCTTTCCCTCAGGCAGATTCTCACCTCAGTTGTTTCGGTGTCACATATTGAAAATGCCCAGTGCAGTCACTAAAGGTTGGTTACAGTTTTATGAGTAAGAATATATTTAACCAGAGACTTCTGTAATGGAGTACTTCAGGTTTTGGCAGCTGTGGTAGCGTGTTTGTTCTGATGACAGGGTTTTATCTCATAGTAAAACCTAACATACAGGAAAGGAGCGAGTAGCAACTGAGAGGGAGGTCTGAGCAGCGTTGCAGATTGAGAGGTGGAAATAAACAACCCTTCTGATAGGAAGTAGCCATTGTCAGTCTGATAAGCATAATGCTAGTATAAAGAGGGGTTGTTGCTAAGTAGGAGTAGGTGGTTGTATTTTCTACAATATCTCCTTAGGAATACAAAATCCTGTGTTAATAAAGAGATTATTATAACAAGGATATTCTTTGAATAAAGATCTCTTACATTAAGAACATCTGTTTGCAATCTTATCCTGAAACCAAACTATGTAACAGGATCGTGTTTTACTGAAAAAAAGGGAAGGATTAAAGAAGTGCCTGTAGGGCGATTTTTCTTTCATAGCCAAAAAGCAGGCATTGTAATGCTGAAGGCACCTCATGAAAGAATGCTTCTAGCTGAGGAATTAATACTTTGTTTTGTGACTGAAGACATCAGTGTAGGTCATCAACCCAACAGAGAGCATTAAGGCTTCATGAGTTTTGCTTAGGAAGTAATTCATCAGCAGTGATGTAGAGCCTGTCTCAGACTTTTGTTAGTTTCATGTGCTTAGACGTATATTTATTATACTCCCATATAGGCTGTGTAGAGTCTTTTTTCCCTTTTCGTCTTAAAATGCAATAATCTTTTGCTGCTTTCAGGTGACTGCATTGTTTTATCTGTCTTCACCCTCCTCCCCTTGTTATCCTCCCTAGTTCCTCAATCTATCCATAAAATCCTAGAATCACAGAGTCATAGAATAGTTTGGGTTGGAAGGGACCTTAAAGATCATCTAGTTCCAATCCCAAAATATTGAACAGTGTTGCTCCTTTGTCATGCTTAAAGCCTAAGAGGCAAATATAAGAAATGTGGGGCTTTAGATTAGAGATCAGGTTTCTGTAGAGTATTGCACTTGAGGCATTCCAAGGTTGGTAATGTCAAAGATGGAACTCATTGCTGAGACTTCCAGAATATGAGGTTTGAATTCATGGTCAGCCCTGGTACGTGACCCAACTCTAATCATCCAAAGCAACTTGTGAAAAATGTGATATTCATATGTTTGGGGAGTAGCCTGAGTTTGTGTTGTCAGGGCAGTCCTGGGGATGCAGTTCCTTCTGTTCTATTGCGACACCCCTGTAATTCCCAGGACAAGTTTCTTCAGAACTAGTGTTACGGTAAAATAATAACATGGATTGTTAACACTGTGTTAAACTAAACCTCCCCAAAACTGCAGTGCACTTACTCCTTCAGAGCACACCAGAGTCGTTTGAGCTCACCAACTGCTTGAAAACTGCGGGCCGTTTCTGTTAGTGAGATGCAGAGGCGAAGAGCAATAGCAAGGAAACAATTCTGCTTTCTGATTGCTGTTTTGAATCATTTGATTTTCTGGTGGGGACAGAGGAAATAGATTTTAGCAGTGCAGCGTCTTTGAACAAGAAAACCTCTTCTCTTTGAATCTTTGAATGTAGAATAATGTGGAGCCATGGAGGCTATCAGTGTTTTCTTCTTTGATGTCGGTGTGAAAAGATTACCCAAACGGAGATTTCACGCAGGCAAGTTAATTCACTGCAGCCCATGGATGAGAGAAGTGAATACCGGGTCTAAAATTGCCGTGATTCTCTTTTCATTGAACTTGCCTCTGCCACTCAGAAGCTTTGAGTCACTCCTGGAATTGAAATCAGAATGATGGTGGAACCTTATGACCACTTCATATAATGTAGGCAAATCAACCTTATTTTTGAAAAAGCCGGCTTTAAGCAAAATGACAAACAAGCCACATCGCTGTATCTCACTTGCTCAAACAGTTTTGATGTCTCAAACTTTTATGCAGTGTTGCCTGTTCCTGGAATGGAGTCACATTGACCTGATGGGCAGAGGAATGGGAAAGGACAGTTATAAGTTATATAATTATGTAATTTAAGCTGCAAGAGGGGAGATTGAGATGAGATCTTAGGGAGAAGTGTTTTGCTGTGAGGGTGGGGAGGCCCTGGCCCAGGTTGCCCAGAGCAGTGGTGGCTGCCCCATCCCTGGAGGTGTTCCAGGCCAGGTTGGATGGGGCTTGGAGCCCCTGAGCCAGTGGGAGGTGTCCCTGCCTATGGCAGGGATGGGACTGGGTGGGCTTTAAGGTCCCTTCCAACCCAAACTGTTTTATGATTGTTATATTTACTACTGCTGGTTGCTTTTTTTGCCTTTCCAGCATTTTGCTTTTTTGCCTTTCCCTCTGTAGAATTCCCTGTCTTTATTTTTACGCAAACTATAGATCAATTTTGATAAAATTATATTTAAGCTAAAAAGCAAATTGGTGGTGTGACCTTTTGCTCCCAGGTTCTTTTTTGAGTCTTTTTGCATAAATTGCTATGTTGTTCATATTTTTCTTTCTTGAATTGTGTGCCAGAATTTATTTCCAAACAACAATAGCAACAAAAGGAAGATGAAATTCTAATTCACATCCCACAGGGTAAAACACTGTACACATTGCAGCTATCTTGGCCTCCTGTTTTAATCTTTAACATCTGTTCTTCCTGGCTTAGGGATTCACAAAGGAGGAAGAATCATAGAGTAGTTTGGGTTGGAAGGGACCTTAACGATCATCCAGTTCCAACCCCTGCCATGGGCAGGGACACCTCCCACTGGATCAGGGGCTCCAAGCCCCATCCAACCTGGCCTGGAACACCTCCAGGGATGGGGCAGCCCCCACTGCTCTGAGCAATCTGGGCCAGGGCCTCCCCACCCTCACAGTGAAGAAATTCCTCCTTATGTCTAGTCTAAATCTGCCCCTCTGCAGTTTATACCCATTCCCCTCATCCTATCACCACAAGCCTTTGCAAGCAGTCCCTCCCCAAGCCTTCGGCTACTGGAAGCTGCTCTAAGATCTCCTCGGAGCCTTCTCTTCTCCAGGCTGAACAACCCCAAGTCTCTCAGCCTGTCCTCGCATGGAAGGTGCTCCAGCCGTTGGATCATCCTTGTAGCTTCCTCTGGATCCATTCCATCAGACAGGGATGTTGATAACCACAACACTGGTCCAGATTTACGTAATGCTGAACCGTGCTGGGCTGAAGATTAAGCATCATCTTTTCTAATTTACAAATTATTCCACATTCTTCTGTCTGAATGGAAAAGCAGATTTTAATTCTGTGCTTCTTAAAACTGGATTTCTATTTCAGAGAGCTTCATACCTCATGATATGTGCTCTGCATAACCAGCCTGGCAGATTGGCTTTTCATGTTGAATAAAAAATACTAATGGAAACGATTCTTTTGGGGAATGGAAGATGGTAGAGTATTTAAACATTATTTCTCAACAAAGTATTTTGCTTCCCACTTTGTGTGCTCAGTAATTATCTCCGAGTGACATTAATCCAATCATTCAGTCTTTCACTTTATTTCTTTTTTTATGTGCTTTGTTTCTGTTAGATTTGGTGCGCAGCAATTTCAAATTACTGCTCGAAGGAGGGAATAGCAGACATTGTCTCATAAAATCTGTACCTCTTAACACTGGAGTTAAACTACATGCTTGATAGCTTTGGAAGTGAACAGAACCCCTATTTCCTTTTTCACTGTAGTTTACTGATTATTTTTTAAATAAGATTCTTAGTTTATTATTCAAATAAACAATAGCTTTTAACCCACAGCTTATTTTGTTCGGTGATGCTGAGCTTTGTTACCCATCAAATATTCCTTACCCTGGAGACAGTTGCCCAGTTCTTGCAGAATGTGTAGGGTTCTTCAGTGTGGCTTTATTTATGCTTCAGCGCTTGCAGTTATACTGTCATGACTCAGGAAGCTAAATGAAATAAAAATCAGCATTGAAAGCTTCAAAGAAGCACGGTGAGGATGATGAAGGACTTAAGGTGCTGGTGGAGGAGAAGCTCCACATAAGCTGGCAACGTGTGCTCGCAGCCCAGAAACCAACCGTGTCCTGGACTGCATCCAAAGCCCAGGTTGCCCAGAGCAGTGGTGGCTGCCCCATCCCTGGAGGGGTTCCAGGCCAGGTTGGATGGGGCTTGGAGCCCCTGATCCAGTGGGAGGTGTCCCTGCCCATGGCGAGGAATGGAGCTGGATGGGCTTTGAGGTCTCTTCCAACCCAAACCATTCCATGACTCTGTGATTTGTTCTGAGCTCACATGCCTCACTGTCTTTCTCTTTTGTTCATTGCAAGAAAATCATTGCTCTAAGCCTGGAGAAGCCCGTGCTTGTCTTGCTGCACATCAGGGTGCGCTTCATCTCTCAGCTGTGTTGCTGTAACACTGTCCAATTCTGTTACTTGTGCAAACCTCTGAATGTTGAAAACACACAGCTCAGCGGCACTTTGCTTGGTGATACCCTACACTTTGCACATGGCATCATCTGGGAGGATAATCTGTTTCCATTTTGGGTATGTGGCATTGCCAACATCAACATCTTAGGTCATACGCTTATTAAAAACATTTGCATTTTTGTTTTCCTTAATATAAACTTTGCATTCCTGACTGCTTAGGGTTTCAGTCTGTTGCTCAAGCAGCTTCAGCCAGTTGCAAGATAGAGGTTAGCAAGGCTTTTTGATAGATATTTTTTCATATATTGGTAAAATTCTTGCTGGAAAAGTAGATACTTGAGTATCTTTTTTTTTCGTTTAGGCTTTTTCTTATGCATAATTAGAGCAGCTTCCAGTACTGAAAGAGGCTCCAGGAAAGCTGGAGAGGGGCTCTGGATCAGGGAGCACAGGGGCAGGATGAGGGGGAAACAGTTTTCAGCTGCAAGACGGGAGATTGAGATGAGATCTTAGGGAGAAATGTTTTGCTTTGAGGGTGGGGAGGCCCTGGCCCAGGTTGCCCAGAGCAGTGGTGGCTGCCCCATCCCTGGAGGTGTTCCAGGCCAGGTTGGATGGGGCTTGGAGCCCCTGATCCAGTGGGAGGTGTCCCTGCCCATGGCCGGGGTTGGTACTGGATGATCTTTAAGGTCCCTTCCAACTCAAACTGTTCTGTGATTCTGTGATTTCTTTTCTGAGCATTGTAACCTTATTTTCTAGTAGCTAAATTATTTTGTCTTATAGTTGTAAATCAGAAGAATCTATGAACATCTGTTGAATCTAGAATAAGGTTCTGAAGGACCTTCTGTTTCTCTTGATATCTGTTTTACTTTAGCACAGTTTCATTTGTCTCTGTCTACATGCTCTCTCTGCCTAATTGCTGAGTTTTTCCTTTCAGCATCCTGCTTTGCTGATTCCTAATTGCTTGTGTTTTCATAAGTCACTGTTCAGACTGTTTCCCTGAAGAGTGAAAAACATTGATTTTTCAGAGCTTATGCTTTTCATCCTTTGAACTGTTGAATAGCATCACCCCCAAATAGTGCTGGGGCGTCAGCAGGAGTAGTAAGCTGTCTGTCCTGCCAAGTGTAGATTTGTGTGTGTTGCTAATTCTTGGTGTGAGAGCTGGCAGGGAGGATGCACAGCTTGAAGCACTGCGAGGTGAGCTGCTCACGAATTCTCTACACAGTTTAAGGAACTACCACTTTCCTCTGGCAAAGACTACTGATCTGTCAACAGAAGGGAATTTGGAGCTGCTTTACCCACACTTTAGCACCATATCCAGCACCTTTCTTTAAAGATGCTTTTCTCAATGCTCTAATGAGACATCAATTACAGCACCAAAGCATCTGAAACGCAAGAGACTGTTTTCTTTCATTAACTCTCTGTTGAAGTGTGATTCCTCAAGCTGTCAGAGCAATCACCAGAGCTCATCTGTCAATGTCCTGAGCTGTATCTGTACTTTGTCAGACTGTGCGTTCAGCCAGCACAAATGACATCACCAGGAACGTTCGTGCTGGCAGTTGGGGCGTTACTCATTTGGCCCTTGGGAGCACGTGAGAAGTGGTGATTAGATGCTCACGTATGTTCTCCCTTAAATGCAGCAGTGGAGAAGAGCTGATGCTGATCACTCTCCGTTTAATTTCTGATCGAATCCTTATGTTTAACTATGGTTCTCTGAAGCGCACACCTAAAGGAGAAGATGGTTGCAGAAGAATTTAAAGGGGGCCTACAGAAAAGCTGGAGAGGGGCTCTGGATCAGGGAGGGCAGAGACAGGATGAGGGGAATGGTTTTGAGCTGCAAGAGGGGAGATTGAGATGAGATCTTGGGCAGAAATGTTTTGCTGTGAGGGTGGGGAGGGCCTGGCCCAGGTTGCCCAGAGCAGTGGTGGCTGCCCCATCCCTGGAGGGGTTCCAGGCCAGGTTGGATGGGGCTTGGAGCCCCTGATCCAGTGGGAGGTGTCCCTGGCCATGGCAGGGCTGGAACTGGATGGGCTTTGAGGTCCCTTCTGACCCAAACCATTCTGTGATTCTATGAAGAAGGGGAAGGGGGATGGATAGGAAGGGGTAAAACTTAAATAAGGAACAGGGATGGGCTTCATGTGATCCAATAAGTCAAACCTAAACCAGGCAAGGTGCCATTTTTCTGAAGATCAGAAACCTGCAGGATGGTAACAAGTGCAGGAGAGCTTGGCCACTAAGGGAGAAATCATTCTGCCTTAGGTGATAGTGCCTGTCCAAAGCATGGGAGCTTTGTATTTGTATGGTTCCTGCTGCTATGGGGCTGTCGCTTTTAAAGCTCAATGTAATGGTAATTAGTAACACTATAGTCCAAGAACCAGGCTGATGATCCTCTACAAACCCTAATAGTCTAGGTTGTCTGTAGAGCGATGGCTTTGCCAGCGTTATTGGAGTCATTACGCACTGTGCTGTACTTTATTGTGTAGTGTTGATGCTCCAAGGTGTGCTGGTCAAGCTGCAGAGATGCTCAGCTCTGAAATGCAGTAGAACAGGCAGTTATCTGGTATGGCTTCAGGAGCTGTGGCAGCTGCTTACACAGTGTTAGGGAGATTATTAGTGTACCTTAACTTGTTCAGCGTAACAGCTGATGGTACTGAGAGCTAGGGCTGGTTTTCAAGCCAGAGTCCTGCAGCAGTTCTTGACCTAACAGTAGTTTGAAAGCTGCTCCACAGAGAATTTCATCCTTTGATCAGGATGGGCCCCAGCAGCTGTCAAATCCAAATGGATGTTCCCTGCCTGCCTTTTGCTCCATGAGTGGATTCTAGCAGGCTCGCTTTCCTCTTGTTACATATCTGTGGGTGATGGCTGGTGAATGATGATCAGATTGTGCAAGGAGAGCTCATAGGAAAAAAAAAAGTTAATTGACTAGACCACTGCTTTTTAGAAGGCAAGATGCCTCTGGATTGCTGACAATTGATAGCTAGAACTGATTAAACCTGCACTGATTTGGAACCATAATTAATATAAATCACCGCTCTTCAAAGGACATTTTAAAGAACTTTGTATTAAGGAAAAAAATCTCAAACCCCACAATCCTAATTGGTTTCATTTGCGTTTGAAGAGTTCATTTGGCTTGCTTTTCCAGTCCTCTGACAAGTTTTTCCTTTTAACAGCTGCCTATAAATTAGGGTAGTTGTTTTTACCAGTAGCAGTGATATAAGAGTTCCCACAGCTCCACAGTGAGGGTACATCCCTAATTAATCTTATGGAATTTTATTGTTAATTTGGGACAGTGTGTTTTATGTGCTTCTGAGCCTTCATATGCTTTTATATTCAGGAATCTCATAACTTAAGTAAATTCCAGTAAAGTATGGCTGCTGTGGGATTGGATGGCTGCTTTTATGGCCCAATGATGATAGTCTCAGTGCTGCGTAAGACACCAAGGTTCAGGGAACCACTCTCGGGTTCTGTCATTTCGCTTCTCACATGAAAGCACTGAAACTTAGGAAAATAGCTCTGGAAGGCAGATCTGCAGGTGAGCTAAATTCAAAACCTGGTTCTTCATCCTGATGTGTACGCAATAGAATTATGGATTGGTCTGGGTTGGAAAGGACCTTACAGCCCATCCAGTTCCATCCCTGCCATGGGCAGGGACACCTCCCATGGGATTGGGGGCTCCAAGCCCCATCCAACCTGGCCTGGAACCCCTCCAGGGATGGGGCATCCACCACTGCTCTGGGCAGCCTGGGCCAGGACCTCCCCACAGCAAAACATTTCTCCTTAAGATATCATCTCAATCTCCCTGCTTTCTGCTCAAAACCATTCCCCCTTGTCCTGTCCCTGTTCTCCTTGATCCAGAGCCCTTCCCCAGCTTTCCTGGAGCCCCTTTAAGCACTGGAAGCTGCTCTAAGGTCTCCTTAGATCCTTCTCTTCTCCAGGCTTGGAGAGGTTGAGAGGCTATAAGAAGAAATGAGGGAGGAGAGCCTGTTTTGAGTGTGTGGTTTTCCTCATTATAAAGAAAGCAGGCTCTCATTATGGAGAGCCAATTGTTGTGGTTAACGATAGAGCTCTTCTTTCTTTTTTTCAATATTTTAAGAGTTCCACTTTGTAAAATGCTTTTGTAATGAGCTCAGACTACGCCTTGTGTCCATCAAGTAGTATTTCCCAATTAGTTAAGTCCTTGTGTTCGGAGCTGAGGAAAGAAGTATGGATTTAACGGTTACGATAGATTGTTTTTTGCCCTGCAGATGGTAGAAGAAAGTGAGGAAAGGCTGACAGAAGAGCAGATCGAGTCACTTCTCCAGACTGTCACCAGTATTCTTCCAGGGGATCCGGAAGAACAGCAGCGAGACTCAGCAATGGCAACCGAAGACAAAGGTGACCAAGCATAGGAGGCACGCACACCAAAGCTGGCAGCAGTTTTGGCAGGAGTGATCATCTAATATTGTTCTATTTTTCACTCGGTACCAGTTTAATCTTGTATTGAACATCATTGTAAAATATGTTAACAATTTTTATTACACAGAGGTGATGAGGGAACCAATTGTTTACAAGAAAGCATGGAAAAGGACACTGTTGTTTTGGCATTTTGTCATAAAACAGGGATTGCAGTAACTGAGTTTGTAGCAACCTGAGAAATTATGAATCTGAAGCTTTTGTATTTTCTCTGTTACCCACGTAACAGCTGTACATTTGAATAGGCTTACATGCAGCTGGCAAGGTTTTAATTATCACAGCAGTACTATAATTATAATTGCTTTCACATGCTTTTGAATTCCCCAACTGGTTTTCAGAGTAGGTTCTACAGCACAAAGGCAGCTTTTGGAGCTGTTTGTGCAAAGGGCTGTTTTCAGGGCTCAGGACAGAGAGTGATGTGCAAGGCATCATGGAATTGAGAGGATCTGTTGGTAGGGAACTGTTCTCGAGGGTGTCTGACACGCTGTACTTGGTAAGAAAAATCAGCTACATCAACCTGTTGCCACTGAAACCGGCTGAGTTGGAGCAGTTTACAGCAGTTGAGGCTCTGGACTCAAATGTTAAGGTTCTTAGAATACAAACAGAAGAACATTTAAGTGTGAGGTGTGTATTTTCCTTTTGAATGGTTGTTCCCGTATTTATATATAGACAGATCAGTCTTGCGTATGTGCTGCTGATCATGGAATAAATGAATGAGTCAACACTGGAGTCCTAATCTGGGTTAGAAGATTGAGAGTCAGTCCTGGTTGAAGCAGGATTTCCTGTGTACTGAGCTGTTATCTGCTGAAAGATTTCAGGATCAAGCGTTTAATGTTGAAAGTATTGGTGATTATAGTGAGTCTTTTGTGCATCTATAGATCCAGATGCATGAGTTACTCGTGGCATTGGGTTTATGCTATGGCTGCAGACCATTGTTTTGTAATTTTTACAATGTACTGGAAATAGAAATAAAGTTTAAAGTACATCCTGAGAATTTTGTGGCTTCTAGACAAGATATAATGCCATGAATCAGAACATCTGACTTTTTTCCATCCTCTGTCATAGTTTTATTTTGTGGTTTTATGCAAAGAATTGACACTTTCTGTGCTGTAATTGTGCTGTGTATGAACAGAGCGATAACTTCAGTGGCTGGGGGATTTTCAATATGCATTTCTGTGGGATTTTAAGCTGCTTTGACCTTTGGAGAGGAAAGGAAATTATTGGAAAATATATTTGTTACCTCTTAAAGGTATTTATTAAAAGCATTCCAAGGCTGGAGGCTAAAGGTAAGTGTAGTATTACAGGGGAACAGTGCTTGGGTTTTGTGGTATATCGATATATATTTTCTCTCTAAATGGACAGTAGAACAAGAGATGAGTATATGATATCATGGAATGATGTGCAATCCCTTTTAAAATCAGCATTTTTACTCTCAACAGTCACTGGCGGGGTTTGACATCCTGTGACCTTGGGCTGCACGTGTTTACATTTGCATTTGTCTTCTTTTTCTAAAATTAAGTTATCAAGGCATATTCTAACCTCATGAAAAGCAGATGGAAGTGGATCGCAAGTATCCTTAGCCAGCAAGACTACTTCAGCAGATCTCTGGAGCTGGATGTTCCATCTCAGGAATTGCAGATTTGTTATCCTAATGGATTTTTGCCAGCATCCCTGCTGTCTGCTGTTGTGTGTGTGTTGCACCATGTACAGGAACCTGCTCACTTGCTGTTGTATTTCACCTTTTTATCACAATCAGTTCCAGATGGAGACATCCATTAAACCTGTGCAAATGCACGGATAACATGTTCAGTCTCAAGCAAGATCCATAAACTGTAATTTCCCTAAAAATGCAGTACTAAGCAAATTTGGAGGTGTCTAGGATTTTGACATCTGCATTACATCCAGAAATCTTTAACCCTCCTGTCTGTGCTCTCTGACCATTCAAACACAGGTGAGGAGTTCCTCCGGCTGCGAGAGCCGGTTTCGCATTGTGGTGTTTACTTTCGCGCGTGTTCTTTGGAAACCCAGGACTCGGAAATGGTTCATGAAAAGCGAGTGTCATTTTGCTTATGTGATACCATTTTTCTGGTGTCCTGTATGTTACATAAAAGATGTGCCTGTCTCCCAAGGCTGCATTTTGTTTTCTTAACTCATCGGTTACTCAACACAATGAATGTGGTCTGCTTGTTCTTTTGAAGGAGAGAAGACGGCATGAGGAGAGTGGCTGATGTGTCATGTGTGCCGGAAAAAGTTTGCACTTGTTGGGCACTTAAAAGCTTTCTCCATGATGTTGGAAAGAAAAGGGCAAGAGTACCCAGCGCTTCCTGCCTAAGAAGTGCGTGTGATTTGTAGCTTTCTTATTTCTGATGTGTTCCTCATGCTATGTATTGCGCGTTTGGGTCTTGGCTGATGGACGTCTCTGCTTGGGGCAGCTCTTGTGCTCTTGGCGCTGCTCTGGGGCAAATGGGAAGGAAGCTGCCAGAATTCCTCTGCTGTTTCAATACTTTAAAATATTCAGGTTTTCTCTTTTCATAAATTCAAGCCCAGGAAGGTCAGCTTTCATCAACTCATAGAATCACTAAATGGTTTGCATTGCAAGGGACCTTTGCTCTTCAACTGCTGTGAATGTTTCTCCCAACTAACAGTTGAAGGGGGAAGATCTGCTTGACCTTGCTTGAGGAGAGGGATTGGACTAAAACCCTAGAATTCCTGATTTGGAAGGGACCCACAAGGACCATCGAGTCCAACTCCTGTCCCTGCACAGGACAACCCCAACATTCACACTGTGGGGCTGAGGGTCTTGGCCAAGTGCTTCTGGAATATTATCAGCCTTGGTGCCGTGACTGCTTCCCTGGGAGCTGTTCCAGGGCTCCACCACCCTCGGGGGGAAGAACCTTCTCATGTCTAACCTAACCCTCCCCTGGCACAGCTTCCTGCCATTCCCTCGATTCCTGTCCATGGTCACCAGAGAGAAGAGCTCAGCGCCTGCTCCTCCTCCTCCCCGTGTGAGGAAGCTGCAGAGCACAATGAGGTCTCCCCTCAGTCTCCTCCAGGCTGAACAGACCCAGGGGCTTCAGCTGTTCTTCGTACTCTTCCCCTCTAACCTCTTCCCCAGCTCCATGCCCTCCTCTGGATGCTCTCCAGTAGCTTTAGATCCTTTTTATCCTGTGTCACCCAGAGCTGCCCCCAGTGCTCAAGGTGGAGCCGCCCCAGTGCGGAGCAGAGTGGGACAATCCCCTCCCTGGCCCGCTGGTGATGCTGTGCTGGATGCACCCAGGACACGGTGATCTCCAGAGCTCCCATCTGACGTTTCCATCATTCTGCTTTGCCTTCCTCCCAGTGGGGCTCAGGGTGGTTTTGTTTGCTCAGCGCAGAGGCAAAGGCTGCTCTCAGGAGCTGGGATGCAGCAGGTTGGGATTTTCTCCCTCATCCCTCTTTCCATCCATGCCTGGTGCAGCATGGCTCCTGTGCAGGTGGATGCTTTGGGCTCTGGAAGGTGCAAATGCTTTGTTTCTGGGATGTTGACAGAAAAAGAGAGCAGAGGAGAGTCTTGTGAGCATCACAGCAGTATTTTGGGTTGTGCCTGCAGTTTGCTCAGTTTTTTGAGCCTGGAATTGCGGTTGATGAAGCTGCTCAGCATTAGCAGTGTCCTGTGCAGTGCCGTTACGACAGGAGTTGAGTCTATTCCAAAAGAGGCTTCTCTGGGATGAAGGATGTGTCCTAGGATGCTGCTGGGTTGAGATGGTGTTTCAGTGTGATCTTAATCATGGTTTTCTCTTGAGTTTTGCTTAATGTTGCTCCATTAGTCTGTGGTGCTTCTCCACTGCCTTGAATTTGGCACGAAATACAGAGCCATTCATCCACGCTGGCGGTGCTCAGCCCCGCTGAGTCAAACCATGAGTGAATTAAGCCAACCCAGACTGGGACTATTTGGGATCCTGGTTTTGAAATGCACGCATTTTTCTCTATTGCATTTTCCCTGATTAATCTTTTTATTGCCTCTGCCTCCCTAGAGTGGCAGCTCTTTGTCACGGCAACGTGTCAGCAGCACGTTCTGTATCCCAGAAAAAGCTGTGCTTCCAAGGCATGAAACCCACTTCCCTGTGTTAGGCCACAGGCTTTTCAAGTGTCGGTCTCAACTGGGAGCTACTGGTGTTTGGCTTCTGAACCACTGCAGGCTCTGGCAGGGGGAAAGGGAGTCTGGGAAGCCTGTGTGCACCTCGGCTTGGTCCTGACAGGGCTTTTCACACTTGTCTTTCTTCATTTTCCATCCACCAGCCAGAACCAACCGTTTCCAGCCTGTTCCTGGTACCAGCTCCCAGAGCGAAGGGCGTGCCAGGCCGTTTCCAGAGACGGACGGCAGAAGGAGGACGAGGAAGACCTTTTGTGCCTGAAAACGTGTCTGGTTTTTGCAGTTGTACCAGCTGGTCTAAATAACAGATAGCATCTCTTCCCCCTGAGCTTTGCCTCGCTGATAAGAACATCTGTGATTATGAAAAGTTCCTGGTAATTGAGATGGATTCATGGAAATATCTCAGCTGACTCCTCTCCGGCGCAGGCGGGCGATGCTCCCGCTCAGCAGGCAGCAGCAGCTGCCTCCTCATGCTCTGACCCACACAAATAAAGCCGTACATTTAAATCTGAGCAACAGCTATTGTTCCTTTAGGGTGACACGGTGACCAGGCAGGCACTAAACTCCACTCCTGCTGTTCCAGGAGATCACTTCCTTGTCCTTAGGGATTTATTTCCCTTCCTGGAGATGAGCTCTGGGTGGAAGATGTGGAGCTGGGAGCTGGTGCGGCAGGGCGGGTGCATGGAGCAGCACTGGGTAGTGAGGTGTAGGTGAAGAGGGGATCTACCTGCAGCTCTCTCTGCTCCCTCCAAACATGGCCTCCAAGACAGGTCTGGGAGCAGCAGGAATTTGCTCCAGGGCACACGCTGACTTCAGTCTGCAACAGCTCATTGCCACCTTGAGAGCTTTCTCTTGGGTCTCCACCAGCGAATTGAGAGGAGAGTTATATGATGGATTTGGAACAAGACTCAATCAGTAAACATCAGCTTTAGCACCAGCCTGTGGCTTCAAGTAAGTTCTTTCTCTTCTCCCTGCCTTGATTTCTCCTTTGGCCAAAGGCCGTTATCTTCTTCCTGAAGCCCTCAGGTGAGCAATCGATGGGGCACAGGCAGGGCTGGTGCTCTGGGTTGACACCAGGAGTGCTGCCTGACGGCTCATTTGAGATTCCTGTGCATCCTGACATAGCGGATCCTTTTGTTCTAACACCTATGGAGCTGAGGAGGCTGCAGCCCTTAGCATTCCCCCTACTTAAAGACCAGCGTGGAGGTATCCATGACTCGGTGCCGGGGCAGCTGCACCCACAGCAGCGCTCCTGTTACCTTCTGGCCACACGGGTGATGTCTGTACTCTCAGGCTCTGCTGATGGTCCTGACATGACCGTGTATTTGTATATCTGCAGAGAATCCACAGAGGTTGTTCGTTACAGGAGCTGAGTAAGGAATTTCATAGAGCAAGGAGAACCAGACTTCACAGTCTTGTACTCTGGGAATTACCCCACCACAAAGGCACGTCCTGCATGCGCTGCTCATCTTTCACATCGTTTGTAGCAGAGGTAACGGGGAGTTGAACTCTGATGAAATGACTTTCTAATGAAACATCTGTGCTCTTGAACTGGGCACAAGGTCGAGCCTAAGGACGGGGCTAAGCCGTGAAGACAAAGGAAAGCATTCCCTTGTGGATGGGCTGCTGAGCACCATGGGCTAGTGGCCGTGTCCCCTACAGCAGGGGAAAGCTGTGCTTTCCAGAGAAGCAGTTGATTTAATTTGTTGAATGGCAGAGGGTCAGTGTCTGCTGGAAACCTGATCGGCCCAGGTTCCTCTTGTGTTTAAAATGCAATTGTGGGAGCAGATCCTGAGCTGGCCTACGGGGACGTTGCTCTCAAGCTCAGTGGCACAAAGGAGCAGGAGCATCCTGTGACTCAAGGAGAATGTGAGGAGAGCAGCGCTTGGTGTTATCCCAGCAGGAGAGTTTGCAAAGGGCAATTTGGAGACCCAAAACTGGTCTTTCAACATTGGCAAAGTGTTGAAGTGTTGGTAGGGAAGACCCAGTTTGTGTCCCAAAGTGAGCAGAGCAGTAGAGCTGATGTTGGGGGGTGTGGGAAGAGCGGGGCAGGGAGCAGCAGCTCCAAAGCCACAAAGAGGAATGAACAGGGAGTACCAAAATGGGCATTGTACCTCTTCCCTGTGAGAGCGATGCCTTTGGCTGGTGAGATCCTGCCCTCAGGACGCTGGCTCCTCACCACCCTCTTGAGAACCCAATGCTCCTGGTGCCACACTGTGAGATCATGGATTGGGATCCCTGTTCCTGGCTGAGATCCTGTAACGGGGAAGGAGTTCAGGTCAAGGCAGGGAACGGGGTGTCTTTGTGATGTTAAAGCTCTTTAAAATATTTCAAGAGCAGCTTGAATGCATCCAACCCCACACCCCGAGATGAGCCATGGCAATGCGCTAAAGAAGCCCAAAGCACCACTTAAAACCATGAGTGCTGGTTTCTAACCTTCCCAGAGAGAGGAAAGTCACGTTAGTCCCCTTTGCAAAGGACTGCTCCGGAGGCACAGTTTGGGATCCAGCCAGCATCCTGGAGGGAGTTGATGGCAGCGTTGTTTAGGTTGGAGCTGCCGAAGATGTTGACAGAGAAAATATTTTCTGTTCCCACAGAAAGAAATTGTGCTGTGAAGTTTTTATTGAACAAAAAGAAATGCTTGTGCTGAAAAAATCAGAGCTGTGGCCAAAGCAGAACTAAAAATGCAGCAAGCACTTAGGAAACGTTTGTCAAGGCTCGAGAACCTTTGCTTGACATGAGCAAGACTCTCCCTGCACATGCTGCTTAAATTAATCACACTCTACATTAATGTTCTTTATTTTATTAACTTTAGTGATTATAGAAACAGCAATCAGAGGTAGCAGAGATGCTGTTAAACTTTAGAGATAATTAAAATAATGCTGGCCTGAGAATCAGCCAAATGGGGTGAGAGAACATCTGAAAAGAGATGGGAAAGCAGAAAAAAAATCACTGGGAAGGACTCGATGCAAAGAGTGAAGTTGGGAAAGGAGCTACGGGGGGAAGCTGAGGGTGCTGCGAACAGCATAGCTGGGGCTGCGCTTGCCCTTTGCTCCTCGACCAAAAATTGTGGCTGTCTTGGAGGTACCACAGCTCCCTGACCTCACGTCTTGCTCCATGTCAGTCCCCGGAGCTCCTCTGTCCCAGGATGGCTGTTCTGGGGAACACATCCTTTCTGTCACAGACCAGGCACTGTCCAGAAAAAGGCATCCAAAAATAGAAAGTCTGAGCTGTGGAAATTATCCAGTTCACAGAGAGCGGGGCGAGGGGGGCTCTCCCGGCTCTTCCCACACTTTATATATGCATATATTTATACACAGAGTGAACGTTAATCCCTGGAGATGCGCCAAAGGCTTTTAAAAAAGTGCTTTGCTGGACTAGAGATTTTTTTGCCAAGTCGAAAAGGATCTTGAAGTTTACTGCTTCCCCATGCCACCCATCGAAGAGGGAGGGCATCAGCCAGGATGAACCAGGGGTACTTTATTGGCAGCTGGGACTCAAACATCAGCTCTTGCTCCGAGCTCAGATGACTCATCAACAGATTTAAAATGCTGGTTTTTTGTTATTGTTAATTAGATGTATTCAGTTATCTGACTGCCCTGGGGTGGGACTGCAATAGAAGGCTGCAGGGAGACCTTAGAGCAGCTTCCAGTGCTGAAAGGGGCTCCAGGAAAGCTGGGGAGAGGCTCTGGATCAGGGAATGCAGGGAGAGGATGAGGGGGAATGGTTTTGAGCTGCAGGAGGGGAGATTGAGATGAGATCTTAGGGAGAAATGTTTTGCTGTGAGGGTGGGGAGGCCCTGGCCCAGGTTGCCCAGAGCAGTGGTGGCTGCCCCATCCCTGGAGGAGTTCAAGGCCAGGTTGGATGACACTTGGCAAATTGGTCTGCAAAGGGATTTGGGGTTTTTTTCCCCCTGCTCTTTTGTATTGTTCACTGATTTCCTTAGAAAACACTGTGTCAGGGCAGCGCTAGAGGCTTCCTTGAGGTGCAGCAGCTGGAGTGGAGCTGTGAGGGAGGGAAAAGGAAGCACCAAAACCTCCAGCTCAAACCTAATGGGATCCAACTACCTCCTCCCAACAGGTTTGCTCCTTCTTCACCCAGCACAGTCCATAAAACCTCCAAATGCTGCTGCTTCCAGCTGCCCACGCTGCAGCATCCGTGCGCAGGCTGGGGCTGGAAAGGGGCCACTTCAGGCCAATTTAAACATCTTCCCTTTTCCTGTGCAATATCCTGCCCCAGGCGTGGGCTTGGCAGAATGTTGCCTCTTTCCCAGCCCCGTGGGGCTGTGCTGGGTTGGACGGGACCCCCTGGCTGTGGGTTGTTATGGATGAGACCCCAGCAGGGAAGGCGGTTCAGGCAGTGTGGGTCTTACACTGGAAATGTAGAATCATCAAATGTCCTGAGTTGGAAGGGACCCACATTGAGTCCAACTCCTGTCCCTGCACAGGACAACCCCAACATTCACACCCTGGGGCTGAGGTTGTTGGCCAAACACTTCTGGAATATTGTCAGCCTTGGCACCGTGACTGCTCCCCTGGGAGCAGTTCCAGGGCTCCACCACCCTCTGGGGAAAGAACCTTCTCCTCACGTCCAACCTAACCCTCCCCTGGCACAGCTTCCTGCCATTCCCTTGGCTCCTGTCCTTGGTCACCAGAGAGAAGAGCTCAGCTCCTGCTCCTCCTCTGCCCCACATGAGGAAGGTGCAGAGTGCGATGAGGTCTTCCCTCAGTCTCCTCCAGGCTGAACAGACCTTGGGACTTCAGCTGCTCCTCACGCTGTTCCCCTCTAAACCCTTCCCCAACTCTATGCTCCTCTTGCTCCAGAAATCTGGCGGAGAGCGACCACAGGAGCTTCCACCTGGCTCCTGGGGTGGCCACGGGCTTGTCTCACAATCACTCTCCTGTTATAGTATTGCAGGGTGTGGTGAATGCTTGAATTTCCCATTTCAGGGAGGAAGATGATGTAACGCTCGGCAAGGCTTTAGAGCAAAATTCACAGTTATCGCATCAGACTGTCTGCGGGCTGTGGTGGACGCAGGGCTGATGGGGTCTGGCACAGAGCTTGCTGCCATCAGCGCAAACCAGTGGCAGGGATGCTCTCCTGAGCTCTGGGGTGGCTTCAGTGTTGGGGCATAACCCATCCCCACGTGATGATGAGCAGTGTGCGAGTGTCCAATATTATCCTGGGGAACCACAGTTTATCCTGCTCAGCCTGGATGCACAGAGTTGATGTGCTTTGCCCACACAAGGTGTGGGTGCGGAAGCAGAGGATGCTTGGCCAGGGATCTATGCACAGAAGGATGAGTAATTGCTGCTTTATTATGTCTTTTCTCTGTGCAGGAATTCTTGGGATGGTTCAAAAGGTGAATCCAGACCTGAATTGAACTCCTGCTGGAAGGGACAAGGGGCAAGGACCACAGCCACCATCAGTCATGTGAGGGCCAGGTTCTGCTCCAGCCCTGGCTCATGTCTTTACTCTGGAGAAGAGGAAGGTGAGGGGAGACCTTATCACTGCCTACAACTGCCTGAAAGGAGGTTGTAGGGAGGTGAGGGCTGGGCTCTTCTGCCAAGCGGCAGGTGATGGGACAAGGGGGAATGGCCTCAAGCTGTGCCAGGGGAGGGACACACTGGACATTAGGAAAAAAAGTTTTCACTGGAAGGGTTGTTGGGCACTGACAGAGGCTGCCCGGAGAGGTGGTGGAGTCTGCATCCCTGGAGATGTTTAAAAGACGGATAGATGAGGTACTTAAGGTTGTGGTTTAGTGGCAGATAGGTATGGTTGGACTCAATGGTCTCAGAGGTCTTTTCCAACCTGGTGATTCTATTATGTCCCAGGTAACTTCACTGCCCACAGCACCTTGCTGAGTTTCACAAGAGAGAGTGAGGTCCAGCCATGGACTCCAGCTCATCTCTAGTGCCCAACGCACTGAGAAAACCTGTGATTTACCCCAAAGCCTGTGATTGACTCTACAATCATGCTTCTTCATGATTTAACCTCCAAATGTTGCTTCTTCCCTTTGAACTCTGGGCTTTGAGCTTCTTCCAGCCCTTTTCCCAGGCTTTCTGCAGCTCTGGGAGCTGGAGCCTTACCTCCAGCACCGGGCCAGGACCGGAGGCTCTGAGGGAAACCATAAATATCGCAGGGCTGGTGGTGAAGCGAGGAGCTGGCAGGAGGGGAGGGAGAGACAGAGGGAGGCTAAGGATTCGGCGTGATTTGCTGGGGCCTCAGCAGAGCCCAAGAGTTAATCATTAAAATATGCTTATATGTAACTAATCTCTGTAGGACAATGAACTGAGAAATTATTTAATGCAATTTAAATGGGTCATAGTAATCGCTATAATAAGTGTGCTCCAAGCCAAGGGGAGCTGTCAAGCTCCTATAAAAGCGGGTGGGGAAGAAATAGCAGCTGGTGGAAGAGATCACCCGATGCATGTCCTGAGCCAGTTCTCCAAGTGCAGAGATCCTCCTGATCTGCCTGAATTCAGGCTCCAGCTCTGGGCTTAGCCCTTCTGCAAATATTCGTGATCCCTTCAGCTGCCAGTGGCTGTGGTGGGAAGGACGAGGTCTGCCTGGAGCCAGTGCTTGCGGCCACGCTGTCTCCTCCGGTGCCGCTCGATGCTGCCGGTGGGGAACGGAATTGCCTGTTGAAGTGTCAAAAGGTGAAGTTCAGCAGTGCTGTGAGTCGGGAGTTTCATTGCTCGGGTCGGGAGCAAGCAGGACGCTCTTCCACAAGGCGAGTGAGACCTGGAGCAGTGGCTGGTTTTGGTGAAATCCCGTTTGGGCTTGTGGTATCAGAGGTGAGACTGTGTCTTATCGTGGAATTATCCTGTGGGGACACATGGCACTGAGTGGGCGCTGCTGCCAGGGTCTTGCAGAAGCTCTATAAGGAGAATAGAGGGGAGAGAAATGAATGGGAATGGATTTTAGTGGCCTTTGGGCAGCCTCTGACAGGGATTATATCAGCTGCTGCTGACAGCCAGGCACTTTGTGAGCTGACCCTGATGGCTGTTTCAAATCCCCTCCTCCTGCAAGCTTGGCGTTTGGCTCCCAGCCTTCCCGCCGGAGTGGCTTGGCTTTATCCCTGTCATTGTGGGACCAAAGGACCAGATCCAGCATAGTCCTTTTCATGCCTGGGGTGAGAATAGATCTGCTGGAGGGAAAAGTGGCACCATGCTTTCTGCCAGCTTTGCTACCTGCCTTAGAACACCCCAAGTGGCGTTACGTGCAGTGAATTTTAGCTCCATACTGCAGGCATTTACTCCTGCAACGATCCACGCTGCTACCCTTGCTGCCAGTCTTTGGCTAAGCCGTAAACCCCAGCATCTCCAGACATCAGTTTCATTCTGCTACTTGCTTTTTCTCCAGTCTTTTGGGTTAATAGCATTTCATCTGTCTCTTTTTTTTGTGACTTTTCTGTCTTTCATCTGATTTAAAGTCATATACAGTGGACTTAAACCAAATCCTACATTACATGAAATCAGCTTTCATCTCCCTTTTCCCTGCTTGCAGATAAGCAAATGGGTGCAAAGAATTCAGAGGTAATTGTGGCTATGCTGGCCAGCTGCTCTCTAATCCAGAAAATAAAAGAGCACAGCCTGTTTACTGTTCAGTTTTGCTGGTTGCATTGACTTCCATTGTTTGTCTCATGTTTTATAGCTTCCCAGCTGATGTTGCGTTAAGCTGGCTGGAGTTTAGGCAAGAAATCAGATGCAGGCACTGGCAGGCTTCCCCAGATGCATTCATGAGGGTTGATCACATAGTCACATTTTCTTAGTCGCTGGAGGAGAAATAGCAGCGCTGCTTGTCTCGTGTCCTGGGCGGCTCAGCGATGCCGTGCCGGATAAAGACAATTCGGACAATTGGAGCAATTCAAGTTCTGGGGCAACGCGGGTGCCAGAGGGGCTGTGAGCCTCTGTGCCATGGCTGGGCACTCCTCCAGCCACTGGAGCAGGGGTTTGGTGGCCATGGGGCTTCTCCTGTCTTTATCTTGACCCACAACCTTTTTTCCTCATCTTCTGTTCTTCCCTGTCCTGTTCAGGAGGGGCATGAGAGAGTGGCTGGGTGGGAGCTCCCTGCTTCTTGCAGGACTATATAAAACTAAACCATATGAGTGCGAGCATTGTCCAGACCCTCCTTGAACTCTGATAGGCTTAGTATCATGTTCCATGCATATGTTCCAGCACTGTTGAGGCTGGAAAAGATCTCTAAGATCATCCAGTTCAACCATCAGCCCAACCCCACTGTGCCTACTAAACCTGTGTCCTCAAGGACAACATCTATATGGTTTTCGAACCCTTCCAGGGATGGAGACTCAGGGATGGAGACTCCTCCACTGCCCTGGGCAGCCTCTGCCAGGGCTTCACTAATCTTTCAGTAAAGACATTTTTCCTAATTTCTAATCTAAACCTCTCCTGGTGCAACTTGAGGCTGTTTTTTCTTGTGACCGACTTGGTGCTGTGACCACTTCCGTCGGGAGGCAGTACACATATGCATCTGAGCATTTTTTATACCTATATATAACGTATTTTAGGCAAAGCAGGACATGTTTCTCAAGTCCTTGCACAGGGTGGGCCATTGGCACCCCGTGCAGACCAATGGGACTGTGTCTTGCTGGTGCAGCGGCTGCAGGTTGGGGCTGTGCAGGCACAGCAGCACAGCGGATGGTGGGAGGAGGGAGCTGCCTTTTTGCCCCATCAGCCATATAGGAAAGGCTGATTTGAGGTGCACGGTGCGTATCGGGGTCCCCACTGCTTTGCTTCTGTTGTCCTTGCTGGCTCTCAGCAAGTCCGTACCACAAAAGAAAAACCCCAAGTGCAACTGCTTTCCATTCGCCTCGGGTTAGTCAGAGGCCGTCTGCAGAGCAAGGCAGGGATTTCTGCCCGAAGGAACCCAAAGTATTTGGAATCAAAAGCCCTGAGCTAAGGGCAAAAGATTCTTGCCGGCCACACGAGTGAAGAAAATTCCTTATTTCATTTCGCAAGCATCAGCAGTGTGTTGGCTGGGGAGTTCTGACCTTTCTGTGCTGTTCTGGCAGAGAAAGTCTTATTTTTCCTCAGGAAAATAGAATATTCCTATAGGATTGAATGCGGGAGAACACACAAAACTTAGTATTAGGGAAGGCACCTACAGAATTCAACAGGGTCCTATGGCAATAGGTCAAATGGTGCTGAGCATTGCCCATAAATCATCTATTTATGTGTATGTATTTGGAGATAACGGAGTAGCCGGGCAGGGGTGTTGGATGCAGGATGCTGAGCAAAAGGAGAGATTGAGATAAGATCTTAGGGAGAAATGTTTTGCTGTGAGGGTGGGGAGGCCCTGGCCCAGGTTGCCCAGAGCAGTGGTGGCTGCCCCATCCCTGGAGGGGTTCCAGGCCAGGTTGGATGGGGCTTGGAGCCCCTGATCCAGTGGGAGGTGTCCCTGCCCATGGCAGGGGGTGGGACTGGATGGGCTTTGAGGTCCCTTCCAACCCAAAGCGTCCTGTGATTCTATGATTTTGCCATTTCTGTTCCCTCTCTCTCCATTGCAGTCTGGAAAAGTGGTGTATTGATGGCTGCTCTCATTTTTTGTTTTAAAAGTATGATCACGGGAGGCTGGGTTCATTATTTGCCTCTGCTGGTGCACTCCTTGTTTTCTTAAGGAAAAGAAATGAAGTTCTGTCTTTTTGTGCCCGATTTTTTTGCATAAAGACAGAGCTGTGGTAGATGATTTCTGTGGTGCGTTTCACTCTCTGTCCTGCTTTCTTAATTTAACATCTGTTTTATAGCGGAGGGGGTTCTGTTGGTTAGAGAGGGGGTTAGAGAGGGTCTGGATTTCGTAGCTTGTCTACAATGAATTTACAGATTCATAAGGCTGTTTTTTAGTGGGTGGAGGTTTCAGATGTCTTCACACCCTCAGGTTCTCAGTTGGGTCTCACCTTTCCCATCCCTTCTCTACTGAAGGTGCCTCAGTCACGGTTTTTCCTCCTCCCTGTAGCAAACCAGCAGTGTCTCAACGAGCTCAGAGAAACCATTAGATGCTCTGTTCCCATTTCAAAAGGCCACTGTAAAAAAATCAATGATTGATGGAAACCAAACAAGAAGAGGGAGCTCTGCCGAAGGCACCGCTCCTCCCTTGCTTATTTACTGTTCTCCCAGACTTTGGCCCAGGGGCTCAGGATTCACCCATTTCACAACGTGCCTCAGTCCTGAAGATTTGACCATGGGAATAAAAAATGAATCTAAAATAAGATTTTCCAAGCAACATCCCAGGCTGAGTTGTTTGTCTGCTGGAAAGTGGGGGGAACCCTGCCGGGATCCAGTAAATGACCCTGTCCCCAAAAGCAATTGGGGTTTTATTGATTACTTTTTAAAGGCATTGCGTTACAGTCCTCACTGGAACTTTGTGCCCAGTTCTGGGCTGCCCAGCTTAAGGCAAGGAACAACTGGAGAGAGTCCAGCGGAGGCCACGGAGGTGATCAGGGGACTGGAGCATCTCTGTTACGAGGAGAGGCTGAGCAAGCTGGGGCTGTTTAGCCTGGAGATGATGAGGCTGAGAAGGGACCTTACCAATGCTTATCAATATCCAAGGGGTGAGTTTGAAGAGGATGGGACCAGGCGCTTGTCAACGGAGCCCAGCAACAGGACAAGGGGCAACGGACACGAACTGGAGAACTGGAAGTTCCATCTAAACAGAAGGAAAGATTTCTTTCCTGTGCGGGTGACAGAGCACCGGAACACGCTGCCCAGGAAGGGATGGAGTCTCCTTCTCTGGAGGCATTCAGACCCTGCCTGGATGTGTTCCTGTGCAATCTGCTAGAGGTAACCTGCTGTAGCAGAAGGGTTAGACTGGATGAGCTCCAGAGGTCCCTTCCAACCCCAACCACTCTGTGAATCCCACGCCATCTACCCGCAAGGAAAAGTGCCGAGCTCCAATTGCTGGACCAATGGTGAGGAGCCTGAGTGCAGCAGCAGCCCCTGTGGAGGCATATTTTGGGTTTAATTCAGTTTCTTTTAGCTGAGAAATCAAACTCGAGCATAAAGGAGGCAGAGGAGGCTGAAAATACTGCAAATGTGGAACAAGAAACTGTGGTGGGAATGAAACTCATATGCTGTCTTGTCTCATCTTTAATAGCGTGAATTTTAACACCACTTGTAAGAAATGCAAAGAGCTGCACCGCGTATAGTTTCGTTAAAAGCATTAATGCCGTTCCTTCAGAGCTATAAGTAATTTTAAAATCATTTACACTTTTATAACTCATTGCAAGCTGACCAGATAATGAAGGGATGAGTGCTGGTCCCACCAGGCACCCGCTGTACAGTCACTGCTCTCAGAATGCCTACACATTGCACGTGGTAGAGATGCCAATGTCTTTAGACAACAGGATATTTTTGTTTTCAAAACTGGTCACAAGAGCCAAGTCCTGCGAGACCAGCCAGCGCCCGCCTTCCTGCTCCCAAGTAATTCATCCCGTAGACCAGAGCCAACTGCCCGGGCACGGTGTGCGTGGCCAAAGCGATGTCACTGATGAGACATCACAACCACAGGGTTTGAAAGGCTTTGATTGATACAAGCAGAGCTCTGTGACGTTGGAAGTGAGATTTTTTTGGTCCTTCTTTTTTAGATGCTGGAGTTTGTGAGCCGCTTTTTCACCTCCTTGCACGGTTTGCCAGGCACAGATGAAATAATTTCTTATATCACTGGCATTATAAGTCAGCTGATGGATATTTAGCTCATTAGGCAGCAGCCAAATGTGCTTCTTCTTTACCAACTCAGGACTGTGCTAACTTCATGAAGTTCAACCAGGCCAAGGCGAGGTCCTGCACCTGGGTCAGGGCAATCCCAAGCACAGACACAGGCTGGATGGAGAATGGATTGCGAGCAGCCCTGAGGAGAAAGGCTTGGGGTGCTGGGGGAGAAGAAGCACATGAACCGGCAGTGTAAACGCGCAGTCCAGAAACCAACCGTGGCCTGGGCTGCATCCAAAGTGGTGGGACCAGTTCTGCTCTGATGAGACTCCACCTGGAGCCCTGCATCCAATTCTGGAGTCCTCAACACAGGAAGGACATAAAGCTGTTGGAGCAAATCCAGAGGGGGCCATGGAGATGATCCAGGGGCTGGAGCACCTCCTGTATGAGGACAGGCTGAGAGAGTTGGGGTTGTTCAGCCTGGAGAAGAGAAGGCTGTGGGGAGACCTTGAAGCAGCTTCCAGTGCTGAAAGGAGCTCCAGGAAAGCTGGGGAGGGGCTCTGGATCAGAGAGTGCAGGAAGAGGAGGAGGGGAATGGTTTTGAGCTGGAAGATGGGAGATTGAGATGAGATCTTGGGGAGAAATGTTGTGCTGTGAGGGTGGGGAGTCCTGGCCCAGGTTGCCCAGAGCAGTGGTGGCTGCCCCATCCCTGGAGGGGTTCCAGGCCAGGTTGGATGGGGCTTGGAGCCCCTGATCCAGTGGGAGGTGTCCCAGCCCATGGCAGGGGGTGGGACTGGATAGGCTTTGAGGTCCCTTCCAATCCAAACCATTCTATGATTCTATGACTTAATTCTACAAACCACTGGGCACTTTCAGCCATTTAAACTTCACGGGGCAAGTCCCACAAGCAGTAGCTCACACCTCTTCCAGTAAGGCTTGGTGTGCTGTCGGCGGTGCTTTCCCAGGCAGGTGCCCATGAATGAGATGAGCAAATGTGCTGAGGATGGTCAATGTGAGTGCAGCAGGACCCTGAGGAACATCACTCCTCGCTGGCAGGTGAAACCTCAGTGCTCCCCTCCACGTCTCCATGACCAGCCATGCAGGGCAGTTTCACAAAAGCAGCCGAGAGCATCACACGTCACTCGAAGCAAACCTCTTCAGCAGTGTGGAGATGGTGCAAGAGTCACAGTCTCTGGGATACTGGATATTTTTAATTCTTTTTTCTTTAAGTAAAGCTGAAGGAGGGGAAGGAATTAGGCACTGGCTTTTTCTTGGATGTTCCCGTGCTGGAGATGAGCGCTCTGCCTGCACATGTCTGTCGTGCCACATAGGCAGCTGTCTGCAAGCCAAGAACATGGGAAGATGCTTATAAATGTAAAATAGGAGAGAATTCATTCCTGCTTTCCGACTGGAAAAACAGCTACTTCTATATTTATTGGATGGCTACGACTGCCTACCAGCTGGAAAAACCCGAGGACTTTGCACCTCCAAGGGCTCCTACAGCTGGGGAATAGATCTCCCCTGAAATAAATCCATCTGATGCTTGAAATGCTTTGCCTGAAAGAATGGGGATGAGGACTACATGGAGGTACTCCTAGCTCTGTAATTGTTTCTCCAGACACGTGGAAAGATCAATTCTCAGCTGTCACATTTAGAAAGCAGCAGACGCGAGATCAGACAGAGACAGGAGGAATATGGAGCTATTCATCACAAAGAGCTGCTTTACAGGGTCAGAGCAGAAACCTCCTTGTTCCTCTCTGACTTGCAAGCAGGTTAAGGGTGGGTTGCAGCTACCTAAAGAGAAGTCCATGTTCTCCTGATATTGATAATCTCCATTTAAATCTTCCTGGAATGGTGCTTGTAGCAGAACAGCCAGCCCTGCTTGGCCATGGAGCATGGTCCTGCTGGGATCAGGGAAATCAGGAGGTCAAAGCTGGGGCTGGAGCTGGCCCAGAGGTGGGTTTCTCAGGGCTGCAGCACACAGGTGGTTTGAGCTGGGAGGGTCTGGCTCAGCAACTGTACCCAGGTCACTGGCCTGGCGCTCCAGCAGTGGTCTGAGCCAGCACAAATCATGTTTGATGTGTAACCAGATCTGGTGTCTCACGCTTTGCCCTCCCACAGGATGCTGGGCAGAGAGGACCAAGCTGAGGTTTTATACTTTCAGGCCAATCTCTTTCCAGGCACGTAGGTGCAGGTGCAACAGGGGATGGGTGAAAGCAGGTTTGAAGAGCAGGATGAGCCTCTGCTCTATGAGACCTGGGGGCATCACTGCCTGCGAACCTGGGGCAAAGCCAGAGGTAGAGGAGCAATGCTTTCAGGTTATGCAGAATGCGTATATGTGTATCAGATGATGCTGTGTCCAGGTTAGGTGGATCCCTGAGCTGACAGCTGAGGCTTTTTGCAGGCAAACAGCAAGAATGGCACATTTCTGATCCCACGGTGATTCCCAGGGCTTGGTTTTGCTGGCTTTGGCTGTGAAATACAAATCATGTGGCTACCGAAAAATGCCCTGTGGTGCCCCAGCCCATCAGAGCGCACACCATGTCTGCTCTGGCATCCCCTGGGGCAGGCTTCGCACTGCCAAGGGCAAACTTTGCACCGCTCACATGATCGATAGCCAAGGCAGCTGGGCCAGAAAAATAGTATCGGTAGCAGAGAAAAGCAATAAAAATGAGCGTGCCTCTGAGAAACGCAGAGAGACACATTAGCATCCTTCCAAGCTAAACAGTTTCCTCGCTGGGTTCACAGCTGACAGGTTTGCTCTGCTCGGAAGACAGACTGCGTTAAGAGCAAGGCGTGATTCTGGGTGCAGAAACATCTATTCAGCAGAAACATCTCATTCTCCTGCTGTGAAGGGAAGCAGATGAATGCCATCAGCTTAATGCCTTCTGGGGCCTGTTTTCTCTAACCTCGGAGGATTGTGAACACGGTTCTCGGATGTTCTCCTCCGCCGGGGATCATAAGTCTTCCCTGAATATCCAAGCTGGCTTTTTTTCAGAGCAATCTGCACTTATAGACGCTGCTGGGATCCATCTGTGGTGCTGGATGCCAGCTGCCCTCTCCCTGGTCCTCCTCCCCACCACAAGCAGGGTATTCCCGTCCTTCTGCTTCTGGGCTCTGCAGTAACCCTCAGCCCAAGATAAATTTAGGGCACCTCAGAGGCTGGAATGTGGAGAGGGATGTTGCCCCATGGTCCTTTCCTGACCAAGGCACCCACAGAGGGCTTGAAGTCTGTGCTGGTTTACCTGCTGGCAGTTTACTTCATCAGTACAGTGTTAAGTCCATCCTTTTTCCCTAGACAGAGGGCAGTTTGTTCGTATTCCAACAGGTGGAGATGGAAGGATTGACTAAAGCCTGTCTTTGACACAGAGCCAACTAAGCACTTAAACGGTGTTGCCTGGGGGAGGAAGGATGCCCAGATGTGCTCCAGGCTGTGAGACAGCACAGGCACATGTGGGGCTTGGGATCTCATTTACTTCTACCCAAAGGTCAAATGACTTTCCCAGACACAGCGGACAAGCTGAAACCAAACCCGGTTGCTTTGTGCTCGATTACATCAGTAACTTCCAAATTCCACTCTTCCCTTGGTTCTTTCTCTGTGTATCTTAGAATCATAGAATGCTCTAAGGTCTCCCACAGCCTTCTCCTCTCCAGGCTGAACAACCTCAACTCTCCCAACCCTCTGTCTTTGTATGGGAGGTGCTCAGCCCTCGGATCATCTCCGTGGCCTCCTCTGGACTCGCTCCAACAGCTCCATGTCCTTCCTGTGCTGAGGCCTCCAGAACTGGATGGAGGGCTCCAGGTGGGGTCTCACCAGAGCAGAGCAGAGGGGCAGAATCCCCTCCCTCCCTGCTGGTCCCACTGCTTTGGATGCAGCCCAGGACACGTTTGGTTTCTGAGCTGTGAGCTCACGTTGCCATCCTGTGCTGAGCTTCTCACCACTCAAGTCCTTTTCTTCAGGGCTGCTCCCAATCCATTCTCTGCCCAGCCTGTAATTGTGCTTGGGATTGCAATCTTCTTTTAGGAGAGGTAATGGGAAGATTTTTCTGAGGCAGAAATGCCAGCTGAGTTGGGATCAAAGCCATGAGCACCAACCCTCCTCCATCTGCCTCACAGTGCAGGAGAGATCCTCGCTGTGCGAGACAGCCGGCAAAAAGCTGGGTTGTACAATTGCTGCTGAGGCATTCGAGGAAAAAAGAATAACATTTAACAGTTCTGGCAAGAGCGTGCCTAAACCAGTAAGCGCAGCTCTCCTCACTCAGGCTGGGGAAGGAGCTGGGCAGAACCAGAGGGAAATTCTTTACATTCTTAGGATTGAGAAGGCGGAATTAAGGTAAAATACTCTTGGATAAGGGTCAGGATATCAGGAGAAGCAAGCTTTCTGTCGCTTTTCAACCTCGCACTTGAATTGTATTCAGGACTGCTTTTGGAGTGGAGTTGGTGTCAGGAAAAGCCTTGTGCTGGAAATCCAGGGAGGGACTCTGAATGTGCCAGACCTCGGGCGAGCAGAGGGCAGGGCAGCACGCTCCAGACTTCGCTCACTCACAAACCAGCCCAGCGGCTCGTGGGGTGCGGTGAGAAAGCTGCTGCTCGCCAGGCAGGATGGGGTATGAGTTTTCTCTCTGGTGACCGAGGGCAGGAACCGAGGGAATGGCAGGAAGATGCCAGGAGAGGGTTAGGTTGGGCATGAGGAGAAGATTCTTCCCCCAGAGGGTGGTGGAGCCCTGGAGCAGCTCCCAGGGGAGCAGTCACAGCACCAAGGCTGACAATATTCCAGAAGGGTTTGGCCAACAACCTCAGCCCCACGGTGTGAATGTTGGGGTTGTCCTGTGCAGGGACAGGAGTTGGACTCGATGGTCCTTGTGCGTCCCTTCCAACTCAGAACATTCTATGGTTCTGTGATTCTAAGGCAGCACAATTTGTCACTGCTGCTGGATCTGTGAGAGCTGACACAGCCTGAGGGTGTGCAGGATGGCTCCTGGCTCATCCAGCATGCCCTGCACCCCAATGTGATGTATGGAGGGGGTGTTCATGCATCCACCAGCCTTGGTCCCTTCCCACAATGATGTCAAGCTTGGTCTCTGCCAGAGCAGAGAGGAAAAGTTTGGTTTATGTTGTGTGTTCACATTTGGAAATAACAATATATATATATATATATATATATTTTTAATGTAGGCTGCTAAGTAGCACCAGCTTTCAGGCCTGAGAGATGCTCTTCCTTCCTCCACAGACTCGCTGTGCAGCCCTGATACAACTCACAGCATGGGAACAAGTGCAAGCTGTGCCGCTGCTGAGGAAAAACCAGGCACAAAGCAGGCTCAGCACCCAGGACCCAATTATGGGCTCTGTTTCTCTTGAAACTCAGCAAACCCCGCGCTGTGGTCCTGCAGTAGCAGCCTCATGACCCCCCAGCTGCGATGTCAATCCTGAGCTCACCCTTCGTTCTGGGTATGCGGCTGAGCCCACTGCAAGGAGGTCGTAGAGAGGTGGGTGTTGGTTTCTTCTCCCAAGTAACAAGTGATAGGAGAAGAGGAATTGGCCTCAAGTTGCACCAGGGGAAGTTTAGATTGGATATTAGGGAAAATTTCTTTACTGAAAGAGTGGTGAAGCCCTGGCAGAAGCTGTCCAGGGAGGAGGGGAGTCTCCATCCCTGGAGATGCTCAAAAACCATGTAGGTGTGGCATGTCAGGACGTGGTTTATCCGGCACGGTGGGTTTGGGCTGATTGTTGGACTGGATGAGCTTAGAAGCCTTTTCCAGCTTTAACAATTCTATGAGTCTATGAATTATTTCCCAGCTTTAAGGTAGAAAATGGAGCATGTTCTGGCCAGACGGAGCTATGGCAGATGCAGCTGTCAAAAGATGAGCAATTAAGTGCTATCACTTCTTGTAGTGTTTATCTACCAGCAACAGCAATTTCACGGTTGAGAGTTAAACTCTGTCTGTACCGAGGCTTTGTGTGACGCAATATTTGATGGGTTATTTGATCCGTGGCTCTCAGACAAGTGCTGATTAAAGAAGGGCCCAGCGTGGGGACACACACTATGTACAGCTGCTTTGTAGAGCAGCATTGTGCTTTTCCCCGTTCCCGTGGAGAACAACATTTTCCCCCCCGGAGGCACTGTTTGATTGCCGCAGAATGGAAGCCTTTAAAAGGGAAGATCTATGCGAGTCACAATTAAAGCCATAAAAGAAAAACCAATAAAGCAATCTGAAAAGCTCTGTTTAATGGATTGAGGCAAACTTACTGGAAACAGGATACAGACTGTTTCATCTTCAAATTGTTAGTTCAAATCCAGCTGCGTTTGGGAGCAAATGACGTTTATTGCCCATCAATAGCTGTCAAAGAAAAGAAATCTGAGAGGGATTTTACCACCTGAAACAAGTTGCTGGTTTCTCTGCGCTCCCAGTAGCTCCCTGAAAGCCTGACAGATCATAGAATCATTTTGTTGGAAAAGAACTTCGAGATCATCAACTCCAACTGTACCTGTTCACTACTAAATCATATTCCCAAGCACCTCATCTACCAGCCTTTTAAACAGCTCCAGGGATGGGGACTCCATCACCTCCCTGGGCAGCCTCTGCCAGTGCTTGAGAACCCTTTCTGTGAAGAAATTTTTCCTAATTTTTCCTAATTCCAATCTAAACTTCCCCTGGTGCAGCTTGAGGCCATTCCCTCTCATCCAATCACTCGTCACTTGGGAGAAGAGACCAACACTCACCTCTCTACAACCTCCTTTTAGGTAGTTGTGGAGAGCAATAAGGTCTCCCTTCATCTTCTTCTTCTCTAAAATCTCAGTCCTTACAGAGCAGAGCTTTTCTCACCATAAAAATACCTGTTTACACGTGAACATACCTGTCTGCTCATGTGGCTGCCTCTGCTTCATAGCAAAGAAACCACGTGTGAGCTGCCTGCCGCACCGCGTTCACCCCACGCAACAGCGGTGCTGCTCCATCACCTTGGAGAAGCAGGAGGCACGACCAGTGCTCCTCTGTGTCTGCTGTCTGCGCATTGCCGGCAGCGAGCGTTGGCTCATCGGTATCGGTGGAAACCATGTCCTGACAGGCTCATAAACGTTTTATGATAGGTGCTTTGCAAGGGCTATGAGACATGAGGTAATGGGCTGTGATTAATTCTTTCTTCCTGACGGTATCGCTGTCAGCTCAGGCACCGTCACTCCGCATCTCTTAAGGCTGGGGTGACGGCAAAGCCCAGCTGGTTATCACCCCAGCTGCACAGGATTTATACCATCTCCCTGGGAGACAGGACTGTGAACCAGACCAGCACCCTGGCTGGGATCAGAAATGGTGTGGCTGGGAGGAGCAGGGAAGGGATTGTCCCCTGTACTCTGTGCTGGTGAGGCTGCACCTCGAGTCCTGGGTTCAGTTTTGGGCTTCTCAGTACAAGAAGGACATTGAGGGGCAAGAGCGAGTCCGGAGAAGGGAATAGAGCTGGGAAAGGGTCTGGAGCCCAGGGATTCTGGGAGCAGCTGAGGGACCTGGGGCTGTCTAGCCTGGAGGAGGCTGAAGGGAGACCTCATCGCTCTCTGTGGCTCCTGGAAGGGAGGTTGTGGTGAGGTGGGTGATGGTCTCTTCTCCCAAGAACAAGCAATAGGATGAGAGGAGATGGCCTCAAGTTGCACCAGGAGAGGTTTAGATGGGATATTAGGAAAAATTTCTTTATGTAAAGAGTGGTTGTGCCCTGGCAGAGGCAGAGCCCGGCCAGTGGGGGAGTCTCCATCCTGGAGGGGTTTGAAAAACCTGTGGCTGTGACACTTCAGGACGTGCAGGGTTTTAGCAGGCACGGTGGGGTTGGGCTGATGGTTGAACTGGATGACTTTAGATGTCTTTTCCAACCTTAATGATTCTATGATTTTATTCTATGATTCTAGATTTTAACTATTCTATGAAACAGAAATCTATGGTTTCACTGCAAGGCTGACCTCGGAGACCTGAGCCCGTGGGCAGCCTTTGGTAAAGAGTTTCCTTGTTAGGAAATTATTACAACTCGAGCTTTTCTCTTCCTTATAGAATCATAGAATAGTTTGGGTTGGAAAGGACTTTAAAAATCATCCAGTTCCACCCCCCTGCCATGGGCAGGGACACCTCCCACTGGATCAGGGGCTCCAACCCATCCAACCTTGAGCCCCTCCGGGGATGGGGCAGCCACCACTGCTCTGGGCACCCTGTTCCAGTGTCTCGTCGCTCTCATGGTGAAAAAATTCTTCCTCCTGTCCAGTCTAAATCTGCCGCTCTCCAGTTTACACCCATTCCCGCTCGTCCGATCACCACCAGCCTCTATGAATAGCCCAAGCTTCTATTCATCGTTCTTTATCCTTCACCACCCTTGCACTGAAGAATTCTTTCCTAATACCCAATCTCAACCCCTCCTTCAGGGTGTGGTGCTGTGGGGTCAGCTGCGACAACACCCAGCTGTTCCCAGCTGTGCACATCTGCCTGGCACAGCTGTGCAGACGCCGGCTCGCACGGGCTCCCCGACCTCACGCCCCTCCCTTCGCAGCTGTGCGCTCCAGCTGTTCCCCTTGCAGCTGCGAAAGGGTTAACCCGCTGTTGGTTAGCCACGCCCCCTTTAGCGCTGACCAATCGCGTCGCGCGACACATCGGCGGGAGGGGCGAAGGCCAATCAGGACGCGCGTCTGATTTCCATGGCAGCCGCCGCCGCGCGGCTGGGCGGGAGTCGGCGGGTGGGGAGGTGGGGAGCGGTGGTAGTGGCGCAGCCCGGAGCGATCGCGGCGTCCTGCGATGGTGCCCGGGCGGCGCCGCGGCCGAGCGGCAGCACCGGCGGCACCGACAGCAGCGCAGGTGAGCGGGAGCAGCTCCCGCTGCGGGAGGCGCCGGGGACAGCGGGGAGGGTCCCGGCGGGGGGAGGCGCTGCGGGAGCCTTTGTTCGGTGGGACCGAGCCCAGAGCGGGGCACCCACTGCGGCCGTGGGGATGGCGGCATTTGTCCGGGCAGTGCAACGTGTGGCAGTCGGGGTGCGTGGGGATCGCAGCCCCGGTGCGTGGCACCCCCGGCACGTTGGAGTGTCACAACGTGGCTGATAGTGGCGGATCCAATGTGTTTTCTGTCTGGCACACACTATTGGCAGTGTTTGTCCCCACAGACCAGCGTGTGGCACTCAGGATGCGTTGGTATCGCGGCGTGGTTTGATAGCAGCAAATCCAACGCTCTTTCTGTCTGGTAGACACCATTCATAGCGTTTGTCCCCGTAACTCCAGTGTGTGGCACTCACAGCGTGTTTGGGTATGGCAGTGTCCATCCCCACAGCCCCAGAGAGTGGCACTCACTGAGTGCCTGAGGATCACAACGTGGCTTGATAGCAGCAGATCCAACGTGGTTTCTATCAGGGACACACAATTTGTTGCATTCACCCCTGCAGAATGATGTGTGGCACTCAAGGTGTGTGGGTATCGCAGCGTTTGTCCCCACAGCCCCGGTGCGTGGCACCTCCAGCATGTGTGAGTATCACAATGTGGCTGCATAGTGGCGCATCCAATGTGTTTTCTTCTGGCAGACACTGTTTGCAGTGTTTGTCCCTGCAGACCAACGTGTGGCACTCAGGATGCGTTGGTATCGCGGCGTGGTTTGATAGCAGCAAATCCAACGCGCTTTCTGTCTGGTAGACACCATTCATAGCATTTGTCCCTGTAACTCCAGCGTGTGGCACTCACAGCGTGTTTGGGTATGGCAGTGTCCATCCCCACAGCCCCAGAGAGTGGCACTCACTGAGTGCCTGAGGATCGCAGCGTGGCTTGATAGCAGCAAATCCAATGTGGTTTCTATCTGGGACGCACAATTTGTTGCATTCATCCCTGCAGAATGCTGTGTGGCACTCAAGGTGGGTATCGCAGCATTCGTCCCCACAGACCCTGTGCGTGGCACCTCCAGCATGTGTGAGTATCACAATGTGGCTACATAGTGGCGCATCCAATGTGTTTTCTGTCTGGCAGACACCGTTTGCAGTGTTTTTTTCCCGCAGAACAATGTGTGGCATTTGGGATGTGTGGAGTTCACAGCGTTTGTCCCCGCAACTCCAGCGTGCGGCACTCACTGCATGTGTGGATATCTCAGTGTTGGTCCCTGCAGACCAACACGTGGCACTCACTGGGTGAGTGGGTATTGCAGCGTGGTCGGATAGCAGCAGATCCAACGTGGTTTCTGTCTGGCAAACACGTTTGTCCCTGCAGACCGACATGTGGCACTCCCTGGGTGTGTATCACACTGTCCCTGCAACTCCAACGTGTGATGCTCACAGCATGTGTGGGTATCACAGTGTTCATCCCTGCAGACCAACGTGTGGCACTCAGGATGTGTGAGTATTGCAGCGTTTGTCCCTACAGCCCCAGAGCGTGGCACCCCATGCGTGTTTGAGTATCACAGCCTGGTTTTCTAGCGGCAGATCCAACGTGTTTTCAGCCTAGCAGACACCATTAGAAGTGTTTGTCTGTGCAGACTGATGCGTGACACTCACTGGCCGTGTGGGTATCACAGTATGGTTTGGTAGTGGCAGATCCCACGTGGTTTCTCTCTGGCACACACCATTCATACCATTTATCCACGGAGACCCAACGTGTGGCACTCGCAGCATGAGTGAATATCGCAGCGTTTGTCCTCACAGACCAACGCATGGCACTCTGGGTGTGTGGGTATTGCAACCTTCATCCCCACAGCTCCAATGCGTGGCACTTGTGGGGGGTGTGAGAATCACAGCGTGGTTTTATAGCAGCAGATCCACGTTTTTTGTCTGGCAGACACCGTTCCCAGCATTTGTCCCCGCAGACCAATGCATGACACTTGAGCTGTTTAGGTGTCGCGGTGTCTGTCCCTGCAGACCAACGTGTGGCACTCGAGGTGCGTGGGTATCACAGTGTGTCCCTGCAACCCCAACACGTGGCACTCACTGGCTGCTTGGGTATCGCATCGTGGTTTGATAGTGGCAGTTGAACGTGGTTTCTGTCTGGCACACACCATTCATAGGGTTTGTCCTCACAGACCAGTATGTGGCACTGAAGGTGTGTGAGTATCCCAGCGTGGTTTTACAGCCACAGATCCAAGGCGTCTCCTGTCTGGCAGGGGTTTTGCTGGTGGCATTGCTGGATGAAGCCATTTGCATACATTATTGTGAACGCAATACGTGATTTTTTTCCCAAGGACCATGCCTTTTTACTGTTTTTGAGGAGGCTGATTCTCTGACGTACCTTGTTGTAGTGCTGAAATCCCTGTTAGAAGGTACAGTGCACATAAAAACCCAGAGAGTAGTAGCTCATCTGCTATTAGTGTGCTCCTGAGTTTTTTCCTCTCCTTTTCTATTAAAAAAAAAAAGACATTTAGAGAGCTAGAAGCCTCTGTGTGTTGCCAATAGAATTCCTTTTGCAGACTTGCACTCCAGCAGTAACTGCAGTACTTAGGGAACACTTGTATTCTTGCATAACTGGGCACATGCTGGTAACTCTTTTTTGACCACTCAGTATGCAAATGCAGATAATTTGATGTATGTATTAGATGTGTAGATCGAGCAGAATATATAGAGTTCTTTGCCTTCATTGGAAGCAGAACGCTTTAATTATCTGTACTTTAAACTCACTTTAGAGGTCTTAAATGGTGAAAAACCTAAAATGTTAACTTTTGAGTGCATTGATAACCATGCTGGCTGTTTGGGGTCTTGTCTGTTTTTCCTCTTACCTTTTAAGAAAGGTTCTAAGGGTTGGCAGATCCAGAGCAAGTAGAAATGCTTCTGAATTTATCTTTTGATTTATTTATCAACAGATAGATATATGTGCGTGTATCTCTTTGTCTGGTGCAGTGGAGGATTATGAAGAAAGCTGAAAGCTGGGGGTTTTGGGGAGGTAGTTAACTGGTTAAAGGAAAGGGTAGAGCTTATTAATCTTTTACCACTTGATTATATGAAGGAAATGTAGAAACATGAACACATCTTTTTTTTGTTGTTCCTTGTGATGTGATTGTATTTGTAATAATTCCACAATCTCTTAGTTGTATGCAGTCTTCCCCAGTACAGAAACTTTAGATTCAGCAGTGATTTAAGGCAGGTGAAGGTTAATTTGTCTTTAACGTTTTTTCAGAGCTTTAAATTAAAAACAAACAAAAAAGTGTAGGTTCAAGGGAATGCAAATGTGTGGTAACTTTGTCCAACTTTGTCTTGTCATTCTGCTTGCCAAACAGATCTCTGCATGAAGCTCAGCTGTCCTTCATCCCAGATGCTTTCCACCACGTGACTCACTGCTTATTTCATTGTGGAGGTGAATAAAAGATGCTCAGACTATTTTATTTTCCTTTTTTACTGTATAACTAATGGAGGGAGGAATGAGATAAAACAGCTGGAGGGCTTGAGAGCCGTGACGACTCAAAAAGCTAAGATGCACTTGATACTCTGGGTTTCTTGATTCTTATTTCTAGCTTTGCTGAGTATTTTGCTTGGGGTTTGCTTGCTTGTGCTGTGCTTTGCCCTTCCTCTCAGATTCTGCTACGTGCCTGGTAGTAATATGTGATATCCAGTCTCTGGGGTAATCATTAGGGTGATTGTGTAGACACCGCTTTGAAGGCATAAAAATGCTTCCTGAATTCTTGAATGATTTTTGGAACATCCTCCTAAGCGAGTGTGCGTGGTTTGGATGACTGCTTGGAGTGGTACGCTGTGAATAGTTCAGTTGTGTTCCTCGGTGTTGTGCTATACCATTATCATGTTGCTGTCGGCTGTCCTATGCAATCTTCTTTGTGGTGAGCAAACACGAACCACCAGAAACAAACCAGTTCATTGAAGGAAAGGTTTTATGGAGTTCCTCTCTTTAACTTTCATTTAGGAGTGCATAAAGACTGTACATAAAGGCTTCTTACTTGGACTGTTTGGTGAGCTTCATGTAGAACTTCCTCTAAGAAATACATCATCTCTGGTTTTCTAAATGTGTACTGTTTTGAACATGATTCTTCAGAATTCTCAGTATCTGCTGCCTTTCCAGTATTTACTTTTATATGGGAAAAGTGAAGGTGCAAGAAGAAGCAAAGAAGATTCCGACTTGGTTGACGTTTGCTTCTTTAAGTCCTGGCAGTGTTTTTATTTCCCCTCCTTACAGTCAGGGGCAGTGAAGAGAGTAACAATGGATAACAACAGCTCAAGATGATTTCTTTCCGTTCACCTTGGCTGCCTTGCCACTGTGAAATGAATTTCCCTGCAGATTCATACCACAAGCTCGGTGTGGTAGTTGAACTGTGGTTGTGCGTCTGAAAGGTGGCATCTGCTGGGGACAGACTGTTCAGCAAGGTCTGTTGTGACAAGACAAGGAGTAATGGTTTTAATCTAAGGGATGGGGGAGATTTAGACTGGACACAAGGAAGAAATTTTTCACAATGAGAGTGGTGAGGCACTGGCCCGGGTTGCCCAGGGAGGTGGTGGTGGCCCCATGCCTGGAAGCATTCAAGGTCAGGTTGGATGGGGCTCTGAGCAACCTGATCTTCTTGAAGATATCCCTGCTCTTGCAGGGGGGTTGGACTGGATGAGCTGTAAAGGTCCCTTCTATGAGTCTGTGATCTCTGAACTGTGAGAGTCTTCTATTTCTGGAGTCTGTGCTTTGGAATCTACTGCATAAAGCCTTACATGGGAGTCACAGCCTCGGAGACGAAGGGGTTGAGTAGACCTCCTAAGGAGGAAAAGAAAATCAAAGGAACATGATGGAAGGACATGAGGGTAAACTGTAGAAAGTGTGTGAGGGGGAAGACAACTTGCCAATAGTACAAACTCTAGAATTCTTCCCCTTGTCTCTGTCTTGCTTCAGCTTTCCAGCACAGCTGGGAGGGCACAGTGTTTGGAGAAGGATGCTGGCCTGTCGACACAGAGCTGAGCGTCATCCTTCCTCCCAGCAAAGTTCTCCAGCAGCTCTGAGGCCAAACACTGCGGTGAACACTTGGGCAGATGCAGGAACAAGATATGTTCCATAAAAATCTGAACAGTACTTCTATCTTTGCTCTCCGTAGAAAGAGATCCGGTCATCAGAGGCTGAGCAACCAGTTCAGGAGATGGAAGCAGAGGACAAGCTGGTAGCTGAAAAATGCTTTATATATATGTGTGTTTCTTTTTTATGAGGTTGCCAATGCCACTGTTGCTGTCTTGTCAATCTGGCGTTTGAAAAAACTGCCTGGTTGACCATGAGAAGGGAGGTGGTTATCACCCTTCCCAACCTCCGAAGTGGAAGCCTGAGCCCTCGAGCGTACAAGGTTTGCCTGTTGCTGGGTCATAATGGATCTTTTTCTCCCTGTTAGGGAATGCTTTAAACAACAGCCCCTAAACAGCTCTAACATAAAATACAATGAATGGCTCGCCTCTTGACTAAGCTAAAAATCTTCTACATTTTTTGAATGAACTCAAGGAAAAAGGTCTTGACCTGCTGCATGTAGAGAGAAAGAAGGAGGAAGGGAGGATTTGTGTGCAGGAGAAGGAAACAAAGCAGTCATTTTTGCTTTGCTAACATCATCTTGTGGCTGACTCATAGGCCTGACTTTTCTGGGAATAAAATGCAATTACATCCACTTCTGCTTAGCTGTGCTTTCTCATACTGAAACTTGTAGATCCTAATTGTGTCTTTTTAGTTATACTCAGTTCTTCTAGGAATTTGGTTTAGTCTGTCATTTGAAGTTATTGCCGCTCAAGGTATTGTAGTTATCTTCCTTGTTGTTTATCTGGGCTGTGTGTGTTTGTTTGGGGCAAGGTTTTTTAGTTCCGTTTTGGTTTGAGGTATTTTTGTTAAAAATACCCATCTAAACCTACCGGTCTGTGCTTTTAGGTAGCATGGCTTTGCTCCTCTCAGGATACAGTTTGGCAGGAACACAGTTTGCTTTTCTTGGGACACCACAGTTTTGCAGAGCTCTACCTGACAAGGGATTGCTGACAGCATTTCAAAATCACAGCAAGGCAGTCAGCGTAGTTACTGTTAACAACAGAACATGAATGACTTGTAATAATCCTTTGGGCTGACAGCTGTGATTCAGAGCGCTTGCTTATGTAAAGGAGAGAGAAGGTGGGGTCGGTGTGCGAGCTGCTAGAAGGGCAGTAACTTCCATATGTCATATTCATCCCAAAGAGCTTTGTATGTAACTTCAGGCACAGAACGGAGTTTACTGGCTTGCTGAACAGATTGGTTTGCCAAGAGGTGCTGTTTCTTTCCGATCCGGTGTTGCTTTCCTGACATACGAGGTCTTGGTCTTGCCAGGGTTTATGGCAGTTGCATGCGCCAGGTATTGCTTTTAGGCAAAAAAACAGTTGGCACAGAAGGTTGTAGGACAGCTTAATACTTGTTTTTGCAGCCTTTGGCATCTTGGAGCTCAAGTTACTGCATCAAATGAAAGTATTTGTGGTTGATTGGTGTGGTCTTTCGTCATGTGGATGGAGTTTTGGTTTTGTACATGAGTGGTCCGTACTTCCAGCAACTGAAGAAACCTGTGCACAGGCTGCAAACTGTGAACTGAGGGATTTGGCCTTCAGTCAACAGGGTTTCCTCCCATGCTGCTTGTTCTTCACCTTGGTTCTGAAAGCTGGTGCTGGGTTTTTTTGTGTGTGTGTGTTTAAAGTAATATCCTAATATAAATCATCAAACGGTTGATGCATTCCGTCTTGATATCATTTTCTGTAGCGATAAGCTTTTATATGTGGGGACAATTAGTGTCTTCAAGGAGTAGTTGTTTAGAAGGTGAAGACTTTTTTTGTGAAGGGTTTGCTTTCTCTTTTTTAGGGGGAGGAAATTAGTTTTAAGGAATTTACTCAAATAATGTTTAATTTTAGGGCGTGTATGAAGTGCAAAGACTTGAAGGTCTCATGTGCTCTGTGGCAACATACGGTGTTAACTCTGCTCTGGAATGGATACTGACTTTTAACTAAATCTTTATCTAATGCATTTAAAGAGATTCTGTGTACTATTTGCTAGATTTAAGCAGAACAGTTTCCCCTTCCCTGACCCAAAGTGCGTGGTGAATTCAGGAGAGAGACTCAGTTTTTTTCAGTGCTATGGGGGTGGTGACTGCATGATATTTTTTTTTCTCTTTCTTTTTGAGCACTGTTCAGGTGACGTCCACTGGAATTTCTGGGACTTTGTTTGTCCAGATATTTCAGCTACAGTTAAAGCCAGCCCTTGAGCAAGGAGAGGTGTGTAAACCTCTCTGAAACTCGTTACAGAGGATGAATTGATTAAGAATGGTGTGCTTGCAAGAGAGCGTGGGAGAGCTTCTTGACCATTTCAATAAAAAATGAGTTAATCCTTAAGTTACGATTCCAGTTTGATTGTGGTAACAAAGACTAATAAGCTGAACTTTTGAGTGTAATGTTATGACAAGTGCTGATTGGGATAAGCTTTGTTTGTGTGAAGGGCAAGACATTCTCTCACAGCTTGGCAGCTGGCTCTCTTGGAATCGCTGCAAGAGCAAAATACCACTGGGACAGATGCCTGCTTGAGGAATTCCCTCCCTCCAGCCTTCTGCTATGGCCCTAAGTGGGAATTTTGCCTGGCTGTAGCTATCTGGTTGCACAGCCTCAGAAACCAGGGGCTGCAAAGCGCAAGTTGCTTGCCCAGAAAGAATCTGCAGTGCAGCCTCGTGTGCTGCTGATGAGCCGTGCGGAGAGTCTGGTTCTGATGGTGACACGAGAATTTGAGTTGGTGACTAGGTCTGTATGGAGGAAAAGGTTGAGTGGATGAGGTTGTGGAGAGGATGTAGAATAGGAGAGGACATAGAGTGTAGACGTGAGCTTGTTCTTCATCAAGGGATGCGTTGTGTGTTGCTGACAGAGATGGAAAAGCTTTGAGGAAGGCAGTCATTTAAAACGTTGGCGATACCTCAGTACTCAAAGCTTGTCACAATTAAAAGCATCTGTGATTTGTACTGTTCAGCAGTTATTTCAGCTCTGAAAAGCCAGCTCCTTTTTAAAGTTTCGATTAGAGTACCAATTTCATTTGCATTTTGAGAGGAAGAGTCAGTTTTCAGCCTACTTTATCTGAAAATCCCAAGCTGTTGAACTACAGAAATCAGATAAAACAACAGTCTGCACATTAACTGTTTTGAATGGAAAAAAATAAAGATACAGCATGCAGGTTGGCAGGAACAGACCAAGTCATCAGGGCAGCAGAGCGAAATATTATCTAAGCCAGTGTTGGATGTAATCCACCATACTTACTGTAAGACACAGCATATTCTTAGTCCTTCTTGTAAGTGTCTGCATGGAGATTCAGCAGATAGATTTTTAAAAACCTCTAGTTTCTATCTAAAAGCTTTGTTCAGACTCAGGTGCACCTCCAGACATCATCTGACATAAGCTTTGGCTTTCTTCTTGTCTGTAAAAATGAAAATGACTTTAAAATAATGCACTTTTAAAACCCTAAGTTAAAAAAAAAAATCATTCATGGAAGACCTTGGCTTTATTTTGTTTATCTTGGCATTTCAGACTTATTCTCCTCTCATTACAGCTTGGAGAAATAACTTTTAGAATTAAAAGGGGTCTACATAAAATATTTAGTAATAGACATGTTAGCTGTGCATTGGTTTTGATACGTGTCTATATTTTATTTTCAAAGACTGAATTAATGTAGAAAATGGTACTGCACCTTTTTGGAAAAAAGCCTTCCCTTTCACTGTGGGAAAATTTACTTTGTTCAAACAGTAGTGATACAGAAACAGTGTTCTGTCGCCGAGCAATCGTCACTGCTTGAATTGTAGATTAGAAAGCAGGATGAAAAGCATGTTATTGATACCTCACAAAACAGAGGAGTGGTTGTCCTTGATTTGCCTTTCTCTTTGTGACAGTTGTAAGGGTTCAGAATGCACTGCATAATTTAAAAGTGATAGCGTGGAACCAGAAGAAAATCTTTCTATGTCACAAGTTAAAGGTTTTACGGTACAGATTTCTATTCCATGCTATAAATATGAGATGACTGTAACCATAAACCTCATTAGTGTGGGCTGCCATGGTGCTTTATAAAGCAGGGCAGTCTGACTGATATTGTCCGTTGACTTTTGATCTGCGATGGGTTCTTGCCGTAAACCTCTCTGTCTGGTGACCATATACTCAGGATCTTCACTCTGAAGCGTTAAGCTTTATAGAATCATTAAGTTCCAACCCTCTAAGTCTAACCATCAGCCCAGCCCCACTATGCCTACTAAACCATAGAATCATAGAATAGTTGGGGTTGGAAGGGACCTTAAAGCCCATCCAGTTCCAACCCCTGCCGTGGGCAGGGACACCTCCCACTGGATCAGGGGCTCCAAGCCCCATCCAACCTGGCCTAAATAAAAACTGATCTTAGTTTTGATCTTAGTCAACTTTAATCCTGTATCGTTTGTAGTTTTTAATTGACTCCACACGTCTTTAATCAAGGCTTCCCTTGATGTAAAAATTGAAGTTTCCCTTACTTGCTGCAAACTGGTTTTCTTCATTACTCAAAGGCCTTGATCAAAAATTGGATGCTCTCAGTGTCAGTGACTGTGAAACATCTTTTAGATCATCTCGTGTCCTGTGAAGGAAATAGGGCATTTCAAGCAAAATGGGAGATAATGTAGCTATGTGGAAATGTGGCAGTGAGTGGGATACTGCTACAGCCTGTTCCGCAAGCCAGAGTTATTCTAATGCTTAAATTCTTCTGTAATTTCTGAAGTGATTTATGTGGGGTAAAGAAGAGTTGTACTTTTTGAGTGTGTGGAATTCCCTATAAATGATGTCTGTGACTATAAAGTTTTGACAGAAGTTCTCCAGTGGTAGAATTCTTCCAACAAGTTGTTTAAAATATATCAGAGAACTATGTAAATAGTAACTGTAGAGCTGGATCTTGTTATGTTTTGTGTTGCTCCTATGTGTAAACAAAACAGCTTTATATTATGGGATAATGGTGTTTAGAGTTTGCATAGGATGAGTGGGAACGGTTTTGAGCTGCAGGAGGGGAGATTGAGATGAGATCTTAGGGAGAAATGTTTTGCTTAGGGAGGTTGCTGTGAGGTGGGGAGGTTGCCCAGAGCAGTGGTGGCTGCCCCATCCCTGGAGGGGTTCAAGGCCAGGTTGGATGGGGCTTGGAGCCCCTGATCCAGTGGGAGGTGTGGACTGGATGGGGGTGGGACTGGATGGGCTTTAATTCCCTTCCAACCCAAGCCGTTCTATGATTCTATGATTTACTGGTCTCACCGCAGCACCGAGAGGTAGCAGTTGTACTGAGTGCTCTTGGGTTATTTCTGTTGATTTATCGTAGTTGGTCTTTACAAAGTTCTAAATGTTTTTTATGTTTTTCCCCCCTCCGCAGACCTTAATTTATTTTGGATTAAGATTCCCATGGCATGTGAATTAGAAGATAATTTGAAGTAGAAGGTATTTTTATCTTGAAGCGACAGTCTTTATCGAAATGGTTGGAAAACTCAAACAGAACTTGCTGTTGGCATGTCTGGTGATCAGCTCGGTGACTGTGTTCTATTTGGGCCAGCATGCAATGGAGTGTCACCATCGAATAGAAGAGCGCAGCCAGCCCGCAAGGATGGAAAGTGTGAGAAGCACAGTAAGGACTGCTTCTGATGTAAATGCAAACAAAACCTTTGCATACAACAAAGACATGCCTTTAATATTTATTGGAGGAGTACCTCGGAGTGGCACTACCTTAATGCGTGCCATGCTTGATGCCCATCCTGATATTCGATGTGGAGAAGAGACAAGGGTAATCCCACGAATTCTGGCAGTTAAGCAAATGTGGGCTAGATCAAGCAAGGAGAAGATCCGACTGGATGAAGCTGGAGTCACAGATGAGGTTCTGGATTCAGCCATGCAAGCATTTTTATTGGAAATCATTGTGAAACATGGGGAGCCGGCTCCATATTTGTGTAACAAAGATCCTTTTGCTTTAAAATCCTTAACTTATCTTGCTAGAATTTTCCCCAATGCCAAATTTCTTCTCATGGTACGAGATGGTCGTGCATCTGTGCATTCTATGATATCTAGAAAAGTCACAATAGCTGGATTTGACCTGAACAGCTATAGGGACTGCTTAACCAAGTGGAATCGCGCTATAGAAACTATGTATAACCAGTGTATGGAGGTTGGTTTTGAAAGGTGTATGCTGGTACATTATGAACAGCTCGTATTGCATCCTGAAAGATGGATGAGAACTCTCTTAAAGTTTCTTCGCATCCCATGGAACCAAGCTGTGCTGCACCATGAAGAAATGATTGGAAAAGCAGGGGGTGTTTCTCTTTCAAAGTGAGTATGAGTGTTCCTCCTTTACCTTGCATTGTTCTAAGAGGTAAAATTGTACATTTTACTTATAAAAGACGAGTCTCAGATATCTTGGGAAGCCAGTTTATGATTATTTGCAAAGTAAGGATCATTAAGTAATAATTTCCAGTCACAAATTGCTCTCACTCAACAACTGTCCTGCTGACACGTGTGTATGAAGCATGTGAACAAACTTATAAGTAATGGTCATTCCAACTTGAATTTGGATGTCTAGTATCAGCCCTGCTTCCAAAAAAGCTTTGCTTTTCTCTGTGCCCAAAATAAAGCTGGGCTGCTTTATCTAGACTAGTATTATTCGTCTTAGCAAAATCACCCATTTGATTTAGGGAACGTAAGTATTGATATCAATGTGAGAATGGCCTTTGAGTTATGTTTGCCAAGAACATACTCTTCCAGGAAACTTGAGAAATGGTTCCAACAAAATAGAAAGCGGAATTTGCTTGCTTTTCTGTTGGCATGTGCTCCTAAAAGGACAAGCGTTTCGAATAAAATTAGCCTTGTTGTAAGCAAATCTCTTCATATTCTGTTGTGCCATCTGTGCACCATGACAGCTGCTTTAAAAACCAAAATCCATCTTAGAAAACCTAGACAGGTATTGTGAAGGGGAGAAGCAACCTAGTTAATTCCAGTTAAACTACTCTTTCTGGTTTCTTGGCCATTTACAGCACAGCTTCGGAGATCTGGAAGTTGGCCAGTCTTTATGGGGGGAAAGGTGTGAATGTTCGAATCTCGCTTCTTCCTTTTTTTCCTACAACAGATACATTTCCCAGATTGTCTTGTTTAGGTTTCTAAAGTATTGCTTTAAAAGCTCTATTCCAGCAGCAAGATATGCCCAATTAAATTCCTCGGCTTCTGTCTTTTGAATATTCATAACTGGCCAAGTGCTTCTGAGGGACAGAGGCACCCTGCACAGCAAGCCCTGGGCTGGGTATCATAGAATCATGGAATTGCTTGGGCCGGAAGGGACCTTAAAGCCCATGCAGTCCCACCCCCTGCCATGGGCAGGGACACCTCCCACTGGATCGGGGGCTCCAAGCCCCATCCAACCTGGCCTGGAACACCTCCAGGGATGGGGCAGCCACCCCTGCTCTGGGCAGCCTGTTCCAGTGATTGACCTGTAGGGACACATCAACCCCACATACAGACTGATCGCATTTTTTTTAAAACTACAGTTTTTAGAAATTAAAATTGGGAGGTTGTTTATTTAATACTGAGGGAAGTAACTGCAAGGATTTTCTAATATATCATAGGGCGATACGATTTAAAGCAAATAGAATTATTAGTGATGAGAAAGAACTTAAAACTCAGATAATGATTATTTTCACAATCTGGAGGTTTCTTATCACCATTCCCACTGAAGAAGCTCAGCCACCATCTCTGTGTTCGCAAGAGCTATCGAGAGGCAGCTCAACTCTTTTCTTGCAGTACTGCTGATGAGCAGATTGAAGCCTTCTGATGAAGTTCTCCTGGAGCAGCGCACTGTTGTACATCTCTGCAAGCTGCATCTGCACAGGAGCTTCTCTTTAGTTACCGGTATCATGTCGCTGCTTCATAGGAGCAGCTGAGGGGGAAGTGAACTTGCTTTTACTGCCATAAATACATGGTTCCCAAGTTCTGTTCAGTGTCCTGTAAAAATAACTATGCATAATGCCATTTCTAGTAAAATATTGCTACCTTACAGCTTCCACATTAGTATTTTAAAAAATTAATGAGCCTCTATACTATAAAACTCAGTAGCTTCACTGAATTCATAGTTTTAAGTAATATTTCTTGCCAAATCTGGTGGAGTGGGATGTGAGGAATTAAGAGTACTTGTTCATGTCCCTAAACATTAAGAAAATGGATTGTTGAAAGTAAAATGTGTCTTCTTCTATACTTTTGAATCAAACTTTCAAATATAATACAAGCAGGAAAATGTTTTTGTGACCTTCAATTCAACCGGTTCATGGAATTCTTTATACTTTTATCTCTCATCAGATGGTGTGTGGAAGTAATTTATTACTTGAGAAGGCTCTGGCAATAGTGGAAGAAGAATAGGTTATTAGTGTTATGTTTGTGTTGTCTTCATCTAATCAAATCCCCTTGAAATGGTGGTGAGATTTGGTTTTCAGTTGCAGGAGGCCTTTATAATTTGATAATGATTTCAGTGACTCAGTCTTTCGAGGGCTGCAGAAAAAGCAGTGAATATGAAATTCTCTCAGATGTCTGTTTTGTGTGTTTATATGATACTAATGGAAACTGTACAGAAGGAGTTAAAACCTTCTGCTTTTGGAACCCCCAGCTCCTCGCTGCCTCTCCTGTGCAGCAGTGCTGTGGGCAGAGTCAGCTGCCTCTTCAGGGGGCCCTTGCCCAGAGCTGTGGGAACAGCCCAAAAAAGGGACTCTAAATTAGATTATTGTTAGGGAGTTTACCAAGAACTTTAGTCTGCCACAGACAACTCACCAGAGTTTGACAGCTGAACAAAATACACCTTGCACTAGACTCAGTTTTCCGTCTGTCAAATTGCATTTGGCTTGTTCGTAGCTGCAGCAAAATTATTCGTGACCTCAGGCTTACACGGCTGTGAAGTGCCAAGTCAGGAACCCTAAATCACAGAATGGTTTGGGGTGGAAGGGACCTTAAAGATCATCCAGTTCTCCCCTCTGCCATGGGCAGGGACACCTCCCACTGGATCAGGGGCTCCAAGCTCCATCCAACCTGGCCTGGAACACTTCCAGGGATGGGGCAGCCACCACTGCTCTGGGCAACCTGGGCCAGGGCCTTCCCACCCTCATTGTGAAGAATTTCTTCCTAATGTCTAATGTAAATCTCCCCCCTTCCAATTTTAAGCCATCCCCCCTTGTCCTGTCACTACAGGCCCCTGTAAAAAGTCCCTCCCCGGCTTTCTCACAGCCCCCCTTCAGGTACTGGAAGCTGCCCTAAGGTCTCCCTGGAGCCGTCTCCTCTCCAGGCTGAACAACCCCAGCTCTCTCAGCCTGTCCTCGCACGGGAGGTGCTCCAGCCCTCGGATTTTCTTTGTGGCCTCCTCTGGACTCACTCCAGCAGCTCCATGTCCTTAGGTTAGGGATTCCAGAACCAGTGTTGTTCTCGTAGGACTTCTAATTTCTCTTTAGGCTTACTGAGGAGTGTGCTTTCCTTCACAATGTGCATACTGTCTTCTTTCAGCTGAAAAAAACACAGTCTGAGGCAGCAGAGTTCCGTCTTCTACTCAGCGGCTTTTTCCCACCTGGCTTTCCAAAGGGTGGTGCTGAGGATTGCTTCAGAGATAATCGAGGGAGACTGAAACACGGCTGTCTGTTGCAACTTGGTCTTCTCACAGAGCTTTCATTTACCAGATGCCTGGTACCAAGATGCTTCAGGCTCTTTCATAATAGTATATTAAAATCACAACACCCAAATTATATTACAGTTTTTACTGGCGGGAGGCAGATTTTGCAAGAACCAAATCATCGGTATTGAAATGTGATGTTCATTTAAAAAACCACCACGTAGACTTGGCCTCTGCAGCAGAGCAAGAAGAGAACGAAGATGTAAAGTAGTTACCTAGTTGTCTGCAAATTATTAGGTAGGGTGGGAGTCAAAGAATGAACAATGATTACAATCTGCAGAGGCTGTGGTACTGTGTAAAGAGACAATGAGCAGAGAAACCTTTCTCTATCGTCTTCCCCTCGCCTTTAGGACTTCCAGAAAAGGCTCAGCAGCCACTCAGAGGCACAACCCCTGCTCAGGTCATGCCAAATAAGATGCCTGGATGTATTTTAACTGTTGGAGGATTTTTGAGAAGGAATCTTACAAGAATCTGTTGTCTTGAAATACTTCAGTGCTTTGAGAAAGAGATCACAGTATTGCTAAAAGAGCTTTATAATGATATTATTACCTGCTAACAGAAAGCAAATGTTTAGGAATGTATTTGTAACTCATCTAAAAGTAAAATGAACTGTCACAGGAAATCCATAGCAGATGAACGTGACTCTAGGCCAGTGAAGGGTGTTTGATTTTCAGTTGCATAGAAAGTTAATTTGTGTGTGCAGGCTGTTTCTCTTCCAGAGATGAACCAGCCACCCAGTCGGCTGCAGAATTCTTCAGGCAGTGAGCTGACTCCATTTTTCTCTTATTCCAGACTCAAACTCTATTAATAAGAATATTAAATACTAGACAGTCTGTATATAAGATTCTGACTTTGTATGTTCCCTTGGCTGCTTGATTTGAGGAAACTGTTGTCTGCCTTATTCTGTTCTCCTGCATTTGCTTGGTAATCTCTGCTTGTTCTGTTGCTGATGGAGCCCTGGTCTCACTGTTCTATTTGGCTTAGCATTTTCACCCCTTCTTGTGTTTTTTATCCAGCTGCAAGAAGAAGCACTAAGGATGTGCACCACAGAATTTGTAGTAGCGGAAAACCTTCTGTGGTTTGAAGTAATTGCCAGCGTGGCTGTTGAAGGAATGTATAACGGCTGGACTACATGCTGTAACTAGAATTGTTAATACAGCTCTGCCTCCTAACTGGAAACAGCTGTGGGGACCACTGAAATATCAACCTTTTTAATAGCAATTTTTATTAAGCTTATTGTGAAAATAGCCATCTAGGCAAAATTACTTCAGAATATACTTTTTTTAATACATACCTTTCATTTGATTCTAGTACAGATGTAGAAGTATTTGGGGTTAGTCCTGTGTTCTGTGCTATCAGCTGTGTTCAAAGCTGAGATGTTCCTGCTGTTTTGCAGTGGAACCTGGTAGCACTGAGCAGGCAGCATTTGCCACATGCAGACCTAATCCAATTTGACGGGACTCAGTATGTTTACTTTTTTTGTTCTACTTGTTTTTTTTAGTGTATCATAGAATGGTTTGGGATGGACGAGGCCTTAAAACCCATCCAGTTCCACCCCCTGCCATGAGCAGGAACACCTCCCACTGGATCAGGGGCTCCAAGCCCCATCCAACCTGGCCTGGAACCCCTCCAGGGATGCGGCAGCCACCACTGCTCTGGGCAACCTGGGCCAGGGCCTCCCCACCCTCACAGCAAAACATTTCTGCCTAAGATCTCATCTCAATCTCCCCTCTTGCAGCTTGCTTTCCTCCTCTCTCTGTTCTGTCTTACTCTTTACTCCTCAGATCATCTCTGGTGTGAAGAATCTTTCCCATTAACTGCCTTTCACTGTTCTTCTCCGCTTAACAAAAGGACTCAAAAGGACTTAAGCAACACACTGAATGTGGTATTGTATTTTTTGAATCCATGCCTAGGAACAGCAAGATGTAGTTCCGTGCTTATCTCTTGCCACGTATTAATCACCAGGAAATAGTTAATGCTGAACGTAAGGTTTCGAAGGGCTAAAATGGCAATGGGGTAAAAGCTACATGTTTTAAATGTGCTTGTGCTTCAGGATGAGGTATTCATACTCATTTAAGTCCTAATTGATGTGTAGCATCCATTGTTCTGGGGTTCCAATACGCTGTCAGTCAAACCTATTACGTGGTTCTTGCAGTATCGCTCTTACTTTAAGCAGTTGAAACAATCTGCGCTTTTGGTGAAGGGACGTTGGGCTTGGCTGGCTCTGTCTGAGAGGAAGAGGACCATAATTTTTTTATGAATTGGAGAGTCCCACCCACCATGGTCTGTAGAGTCCCAACTTCTGTGGTGCTTTGCCTTCTACCTTGCCATTTGCAAAGCCTCAAACTCAACTCTTAACAGCTGTTTTCTTGCTAATGTGATGTGAAGTCAGATACTCATCTTCTAATTAGAAAGATGAAAAAAGCATTGCCTGGACTTCTTAGTTTGCTCTGAAGACTTGTGATCTCGGGCCAGTAGCCTTCAGGAAAGCTGAAACTTGGCCACAGCTCCTGGTCCCAAAATCCCACTCTGAATTCCTGCCTTTGGTTTGAGCTACTGGTTGAAGAGAGTAAGGCTGAAAATTTTGGTGGTTGTCTTAGTTTGTTGTTTGTCCGGTGCTTACTCATCAGCTTCCATCAAACATGTTTTCCAGCAATCCATGAAGGCCCAGCTTGCCAAGACCATTTCCCCATGGGTGACCATTTCCCTGTCTGGTTTGTTCTTTGTTGATTGTGTTTGAAGTTACTGACCTTCCAGCATTGTATGACTAACTTCCTTCCTCTGTCCTGGAAGGATTGTAGCTATGATGACAAGTAAAAGAGAGTGACAAGTTACAGACTGATGTTAAGATCAAATTGAGTTAATGACTGCCAGACTGGCATGCATAGTTTGGAATTGGAGGCTTTCGTTGCATAGTACAGGATGCAGCTGAATGGGATGCCTCCTGCTAGAGATTTATTGTTTGTCAAATGTGCAACAATTCTTAGCCTCTTCTCGGACTGTGAGGTGGATTATATAACTGTAACCGAACTTGTTCCTCTTGTAAACTGACTGATGCCAGTCTTAAGCAACTTGACTTTAGCTCAGGCTTCTGGTCTCAGAAACTGTTGAGGAATATTTCAGGAAATTTCCATTTATTTTTCTCTTATGATGTTTTCTTACATTCTGCTTGCTCTGTGACTTAAGAATGAGCTGCTGGAGAATGATTTTGAATTCCACTATTATAATTGTTTAGCTCATCAGGAAGTACAGGGATAGGACGAGGGGAATGGTTTTGAGCTGCAGGAGAGGAGATTGAGATGAGATCTTAGGAAGAAATGCTTTCCTGTGAGGGTAGGGAGACCCTGGCCCAGGTTGCCCAGAGCAGTGGTGGCTGCCCCATCCCTGGAGGGGTTCCAGGCCAGGTTGGATGGGGCTTGGAGCCCCTGATCCAGTGGGAGGTGTCCCTGCCCATGGCAGAGCTTTGGAACTGGATGGACTTTGAGGTCCCTCCCAACCCAAAGCATTCCATGATTCTATGTAGACGGGGTTATACTTTGTGCTGTTACTTTCTAGTATAGCAGTTTTGATTTCTGGGTGGTAGAGCTTTTTGAGATCAAAGTTCTTCATGACGTGGGTGAGGCCTGGGAATGGTGATGTCTGCAGGTGGAGGTGGCGGTTGTATGCTTGGCGCCAGGTTTGAGGCAGATATTGCCAGCAGCAGGAGCTACTGTTGCAGGGATGGACCTTATGGTATTACTTGCAATGCAGATACAAATATTTCTTTAGGCATTTTCATCTGCCTTAAAAGGAAGGTAAACCTTGACATACAAAATGCATGTGCACTCCTTCTGAGTTCAGAAAAAATGTTTAAATTACTCGGCCTGTTCTGAGTCCTGTTGACCTGTTTTAGCAATAAACACAGTAAAGAAGTTGCACGTCATCTGATCTAAAAGAAGGAAGGAATGTGGGAAAACAAAGCGATGCTGGATTTCCTCCCCTGAAAAGACCGACAAAAGCACACAACAAAGCTGCGTGCAAGAACGAAAATGACTTCAGGGCTGTTGATTAAATGAGCAGCAGATCAACTATTTTCTAACTGCAGTACATATGACATAGCTCTGATTGTGCTTTTGTCCTTAAGAACTGCTTAATGACTGAGCTCTCAATCTCCAAAAGGAAGGGTTGTGAATATTGTTGCAGTTGATATCTTTCTGTCATTTCCGTAGAGGTCTCTTTTATTAAAGCTATAGTTTAGTCACAATATGCGGAGGTAATAAATAGCACACAAATTTTAATTTAGAATACAACTTTCAAGAGCACTTAAGACACATGTGGAAATATGCCAGTGGGAAAACAGCCTTAAAGGTAGGTGTGTGCATACTTTTCACTTAACAGCTTTTTGGCTTTCACTGCTCTCTTTATTTAAAGGACTTGCTTCAGCACATTCTGTGTGAAACTTAAACCAGAAACCACGCACAAATGTTGTGCTACTTGTTCTCATTTTAGCCTTATGTAGTAAACTTCACTTTCCATCAGCTCTGTAGAAACATGAAATTTGGAGAGGGAAAGAAATGGAAGGGGGAAAAAAACACATACGAAAAAGAAGCTAAAGGTCTTAACGGTAGTAAGGAAGCAAGTGCTGGTTGGAATGCAAAGTATAACCTTTCTTTCTCCCTCCACAGGGTTGAAAGATCTACTGACCAAGTAATCAAGCCAGTCAATGTGGAAGCACTGTCAAAGTGGGTTGGGAAGATCCCTGCTGATGTTCTGCAAGATATGCCCGTGATTGCACCCATGCTAGCGAAACTGGGCTATGATCCGTATGCCAATCCACCAAATTACGGAAAGCCCGATCAAAAAGTTGTGGAAAACACAAGGAGGGTAAGGCATTCTTGTGTGTTTAATTATTGACCAAATGGATGTGAGCTACAGAGAAGAAGTCTTGTGTTTTGTTTTGGTTTTAAATCTGTTTCTAAAACCTTTTGATACTTAGCAGCATGTTCCTCACGTGAGGGAAGAAGTAAGAATTCTTTGGGACCTTGAGCACTGAAAGTCTTGTTTCTGCTGTTTGTCTTTAGTTTGGTTCATCTTCCTTTACCCCAACCCCAGATTTGAGCTGTGTTCTTTGGTGTATGTAGCTGAATCTCTTGAGGATCATCCAGATAGGTGGGGAACTAGTTAGTAGTTGAAAAAAAGCTAGCTTTCTCGCCCAGGCATCACACTCGATTGAGCTCAGCTTTTTGTACATGATGGCTGGCAGAAGCTGTGTCACCAAATTACACCCCAAATACTTGGTTGAATTTGAAGAGTCACCCATGGAAGATGGCCCAAGATGATCAAAATGTCAATTTTTCCAGTTCTTTGCTGCCCTTTGTAGAACAAACAAAAGATGGAGGAGGGTCTGGTGCTGATTAACCTCAACTTAAGGATTTTAATCAGAATTTAATGTTGTTGGAATTTGAATAGTTAGGCTATACAGCTGCTTGTCCCTGGAGGTATCCATTGAAAAGCTCATAACCATTGTTTCAAATAAGAATAATTAACTCTTTCATTCTCAAAAGAACAGAAGTAATACTTTATTAAAAGAAGGTGACTTTTGCTGGCGCAGCAAAATAGCCATTGGAAAAATGGAATTAAACAACTTAAAGGGGCTCTTTCGATATCGAAAAAACTGGTTGCTATCCTGATGGGATACTAATGAAACTAATGATACAAATGAAAAAAAAACCACCTGCTTTTTGTAAAGTCTTTACTCTTTCTTTGCATTATTTCATTTTAGGAGCCCTCCCTGGGAAACTTTGATTAAACAGTTGATCAGTGTGTTAAAGGATGGCAGGCTGACTATTGGAATAGTTACTACTCAGTATGGAAAAGGTAACCCACCTTTTCTGGTGGGGATAGTGGTGAGCATTTTATAGGGTTCCTGATACTTACTATTCTAAAAGGCTCACAAACCTTTCTGCCTTCAAGTCAACCCCTTTAAAAAAGTGTTCAGAGCCTTGAAAACATAATTCTCTTGCACCTCACTGTACATACTATATAAGAGTGACTCAGATCCACATTTGCATTGTAATGCAATAATTTAAGGTTGGTTATCTCTTACTGATACAATTTAAATAAGTTTTTCCTGTGTGGTGACCTTTCCAAGTCCTGAGTTTGTCCCTGCACAGAACAAACCCAACATTCACACCGTGGGGCTGAGGATGTTGGCCAAACGCTTCCGGAATATTGTCAGGCTAATAAGCAAAGCCACAAGCATACCTTTGAAAAAATTGAAGCCTAATTCAAAAGGCTGAAGCTTGTGAGGCTTTTTCACAAGTTTGCTTTGAAGCTTAGTCAGTTTGTTTACTAATATTAAAAATAGCTGTGAGAAACTGGAGGTTACTGTTCTAATAGCTGCTCCAGATATTACAAGCATATGGAACAGTTGCTAATATTTTGACTGTTATTTTAATTCAATAGCTTGACTTACAGCCCAAGATAGCATTTTAATTTTGTTGTTTACTGTAGTAGCAAGTGTATCTTTCTCTGGTAATTTGTTCTTCGACAAAATTACTTCTGCGTGTAATGTTTGTATAGATTGAGTGGGGGAGATGTCCTGAATTAGGACTAAAATCCAAAACAAAACCAAGAACAAATGTGGCTGATCTTCAAAACCTGTGATATTCCTTTTGAAACTGGAGAGACGTGAAGCTTTCAGAATGTTATGTACCCCACGGAGCCATTGAAAACGATGGCTCAAATCAGTGTATGAGTTTGCGTCTGGGCAGCTTGAATTCCTCCCCAGTCGCTTTGCTTTGTTTCCTCCCAGCTGGTTCCCGGCAAATCCCTGTGCAGCCCATGGGGTCCCCTATCTTTCTTGGTGACTATGGAAACACTGATGGCCTGGCTTCTTAGGGCGTCAGGACTGAAGGCTTCCCAACTCCCGCAGCAGTTTGCTGCTGAGGTTGCCTAATTCTCAGCACAGCGGGCTCCTCGCCCTCTCTAGAAGTGCCAGGACATCATCTCTCTTGGGCAGTAAATTCTCTAAATAGTGGCCACTGAGCTGGGCTGTAGCCCAAGTAAATGTTGAAATAACTCATATTCTGGTAGGTCATCAGGGAGAGAAGAATCCCTTCTGAAAATGCTTTGTTTTCCTTTATTTTATTTTTTTTTTTAATTTGAAGATGGAGTCATACTTCAGTGCACATTAAGGTGTTTGGAGAAAGCGCGGTTGGTGGGGAGGAGAGGGAACCGCGATGCGTTAGCAGGGGCAGCACACACTGCCCGGTGGGGTTCCCTTTCTCTCCTTTGAACATATGCTCATTTATTTCTTGCTACTGCAGCTTGAGGAAGGAAGCGTTTGTTTAATTAAATATATTTCTTGATCCAGATTTTTCCAGCCCTAAGGAGCTGGCACTTGGCAAGTCCAGTGGGTTTCTGCATGGTCTTAGATGGTGGATTTGTGAAGGACTGTAGCACTACTGTTGTTCTCACTCTCTTTTTACATGTCTTCACCTGGCATAGTCTTTCAGAGAATATTGTACTGGGCATATTTTAGGAGATGAAGCTGTTCAGGTAAAATCTTTCCAAAGTTACTTTTCAGTACAGAATAAGAATATATAGAAATCTAACATATAACTGTTTATTGCTTCGCTTTGTGTTCCGAAGCTGCTGTAGTGTATTTGTATTTGTGGTCACTGAGAACTTTAAACTGAGCTTAGAACATGAATTTTATTCATTGAAAACAGATGAAGCTTAGACTTCTAAAGATGAGCTGCATTCTGTTAGTATAGTAACCCCTAGGAGTCACCAACCTGAAATCACGTTGAATTACCTGATGCTCGCTGCTCCGAGGGGCATCGGAGTTTGTTAGCCCCTTTGAAATGGCGTGAGCTAGCACTTCAGATGAGAGGGAATTGCCCTTGTCCAACAAACAAAGCAGTAGGAAGGGGAAAGGACTAATTTTCTTTTTTTGGTGTGGTTTTGAAAGGAGAGTTTTTCAGTTTTGGGAGGGGTATGTAATGCTGGCTTAAATTGTCGAGGTTGCAACAATGGGGTGGAAGCCCGACAGCGCTGAAATTACTGGCAGGAGAGATTCTAGCTCCACCTAAAGATGGAACAGCACTGTCTCATCTATTTTATTGCTATCAGATACATTAAAAACAAACAAATCAGTTCTTGTTGTTACGGGCAGTCTTTGTTTTGCAGGATTAAAACCATTTTAATTCTGCACATACAAAATCATAAAGGTAAGCAGAATGAAAAATGAAAACTGATCAGGATGCAAAACATACTCATAGCTCAAAAGCCTCTTCTGCATGCAGACAGTTCAGTATTTCATGACTAGAAGTCAAAGTATTGCCCAGTTGTAGAAGGTAATTTTAAGATTCCAAACTTTAAACTGCATGATGCCTTCGTTGTAAAAAGTGTTTACACGCTGCTGTAGAACTGCGTTTATCCTACACTGCACTGACTGCAAAGGCTGTCATTTTTTGGAGGAGACTGCAAATCAAACTTAACAGTGGCAATGCTGTGCAGCGATTTCAGAGCTGCTGTCAGTCCTGGCAATGTGAAGATGCCTAAACCAAGGGCTAGAACGGGAGAAAAATGGAAGGCAATGGCTAGCATGGTGCAAGATAGGAGCTTCCCCTAAGCTTCCTAAGCAGTTAAGTCCTGATCTTGTTTTCCTTTTTCCTCTCTTTTCCTTTTCTGTCCCCTGCCGGTGACTTGCATATGTACAGGTTAAATAGATGTTTTTCTTCAGTCTGGAAACAAAATAATGATTCTCACCAGCTGCAGTACAGTGCTTGAAATAGAATCTCTTTGTGCTTGTAGGTGATGTGCGGAAAACAATGCCCTCTGCTAACTGTGGGGTTTTCGCTCTGTTTCCTGCCTAGGATACCAAAATGGTTGGGTTGGTTTTCTCTTCTCCTGTAATATGGCACAAAAATAATAAGATGCAACCAGGCTTTGTACTTATTTTGTCATCTTAGTCCTAGTTTGTTTTAGGAAGTAGTAGAATGTGAAGCTAACTTCATCTCTTCTTGCGTTGGTCTCCAAGTGCTGCGAGGTGTTAGGAGACAAGACAGCTCTGACAGTACCTGCACTGGTAGAGCACAAATCCAGCACAGCGTAACAGATCTTTCTGATGTTTGCAGTAACAAAGCCATTAACCTTTTGTTTATCTGATTTATGCTAGTCCCAACAGTGTTATCTTTTAGGACACTATCTTATCTTGGTTAAGGACCGCAGAGCAGAGACAACAAGGTCTGAGTAGTGATGCACTGCTCAGCAGATCTTTGCGTGTGACCTCCTCCAGAGGCACCCTTTCGTTACGCAGTGACTGCAGACTGCGCTGTCTCGTGTTCTGCTTGTGAGCCTGTTGCTGGTCTGTTCATTTTATTATAATGTTTGCAAGGCTCTCTTCCTTGTAGACACAGAACTAACTACTTCCCCTTCTAGAATTTTAATGAATTCTACAATATGAACATAAAGCACAATAATGGCCTGTAACTAAAATGGGATTTCATCTGTAAATGACGCAGAAAATGCAAATAATGACACTGTCTGAACTGGTAGCCCAGTCACTGTATAATGAATTACAGGAGTAGAATCTCCATGTTAGAACAGTGTCTGATATGCCTTTATCAACACTGTAAGTTTGTGTAAAAGCGTATGTCAGCAGTTTAACAGAATATCCTGAAAGTGGAGAACAGCTCGAAACTGCAAGGCCCTGACTTATGCCCAGTAGAAAGTGGCTCATTGTTATGTTATCATTGGCAAAATACTTTCCTTTCACATCTGTAACGTATTACATCAGATTTTCTTTGGCACATACTTCCCACTAAGTGAATTTGTGTGCTTGGAATACATATTCCAGTCATTTCTTTTAACTTCTTCATGCAGTTGTGCTCCTTGCCCTGGAGAGATCAGGAGACGGAAGCGTACAGAACTCTTATCAAAAAAGCTACGGTTTTCAGCACGACTGTTTAAATACGTGTGGCTGCTTCTAATCGCATCCGAAAGCTGTTATCCGTCTCTGGTTTATGGTCTGTTGATGGTATTTTCTGCAGTAATATCTAGAGGACAAAACAGTTCTACTGACTCCTGTTTGTGCCTGTTTTAAATTGTGAGGAAATGTCTCCTGCTGTTAAGAGTCGAGACGTGACAATTGTGATGTCAAGACTTTGTTTATGAGGTTTTAAAGACAGAATCAATGATAAAGGGTGCGAAGCGTGAGAATAACCAACAACAGACTTCCTCAGTGTCCTTTAAATTTAATAGTCTTTTTAGTGCATATTTCTTCCAGCATGTGGATTCCCCACTGTGTTGTTTTTCTGCATAGGTGCTGACATCTTTTTGTTTTAAAAACAACCCCAATTATAGAACCATAGAATCATGGAATTGCTTGAGTTGGAAGGGACCTTAAAGTTCATCCAGTTCCACCCCCTGCCATGGGCAGGGACACCTCCACTGGATCAGGGGCTCTGAGCCCCATCCAACCTGGCCTTGAACACCTCCAGGGATGGGGCATTCACCACTGCTCTGGGCAACCTGGGCCAGGGCCTCACTGCCCTCATAGTGACATAATTCTTCCTTACATCTAGTCAAATCTGTGCCCCTCCAGTTTATAGCCATTCCCCCTCGTCCTATCATTACAAGCCTTTGTGAGCAGTCCCTCCCCAGCTTTCTTGGAGCCCCTTCAGGTACTGGTAGGTCACTATAAGGTCTCTCCACAGCCTTCTCTTCTCCAGGCTGAACAACGCCAACTCTCTCAGCCTTATACTTACATGTGACTAGTGAGGCACACAGAGTTGTTAACAAACAATACAAAATCAGGTATGGTTGCAGGCTGCCTTTTGACAGACATTCCTAGGCCTTTCTAAAATCTTGCTCTTTGTGTTGGTCCTACTGGGTAAATATTTACGTCTCGGATGTCCCTTTTCTTGGCAGTTCCAGCAAAGAACTGAAGAATTGTGTAAGCCTTGTGAGCTGCCAAAGAAGTTGAGGAAAAGTCTGATAGAGCAAGACCAAGGGTATCTCCATGTACTGGGCATCAAGGATTGTTTCTGCTCTGTTTCCTCCAGTGTTCCTTTTTGGTTTTGACAACATTGATGGCCTTGTACTCAGCAACTTTGATGTTTTGAAAATCTACCAAGCCCAAGTGCACTTAGTGGCAGGATAACTTTTATACCAAAAGAGCCATTATCTCTGTGGACAGGAACTGAACAAATTGAACACGACTCTTTCTAAACTAGGCTTGAAAGTGGGTGGAAAAGAGTGCCTTGCTCGTCTATAAAGGTGAATTGTAGGTTACACTTCTGAGTTACACTTCTGTTCTTAAGTTTCCCTTGTGAATTTGTAAGGGTTTTCTCAGGCAACTGGATGTAAAACTTGTTTTCTGATCTCGTTTTGAGACTATTACGCATTTAGTTTGGCTGTAAGAATATGGTTTGGTTTTGTTTTTTTCTAATAGAACAGTTTGAATTGTGCCAGCACTAAACAACAAACTGACACAGACTTCAGATTCCACACACCCCCACTTGGAAATCCATTTGGACTTGCAAAATAATTCCCTGAGAAATGGTAAACACCATTTCTGCTCAATTTTAATGAATTCTTGCTCAGTCTGGAAGGCATTCTAGTGTTCCACTTCTGCCTCTCTGCTGCCACTCTCCAAATAATGTGTTTTAGACTTAGAAATTGGTCAGAAAAGAATTTTGAATCTAAAACCTCTTAATGTCTTTGGCTGCAGATGGAGTTATTGTTTTTTAGAATTTCTGGATTGCAGCTGATCCCTGGGTTTTGATTTAAAAGGGACCACTTACTGGTTTTGGAACTACTCTAAACCAGTTTCCATGCAGTCTCAATCTTGACAAAAGTATCATTCGAGGTAATGTCAGTTCTGAATCAAAATTAGGCAGAGTTGTGTGTTAAACCTAATCTTGGGCCTGTCCTTGGTTAGATTTGCCTTTGTAAACTGTGGTGCGTAAACTGTGGTGCATAAACTGTGCTATTTCATGTGACTATAATAGCAAATGACCCAAAATATTCTCTTATCTTTGAAGGTTATGATGTTAGTGCTGTTATTTTTGTTAATATTGTTGATGGATAAATGCCCTTGGTTTATCCACTGTTAGGTGCTTATTAGGAGAAAGTGGTGTTCCTACAAAGGGCATTCCAGTTGTGAGGGGTTTGAAGCAGACAAATTTATATAGAGATGCATAATATAAAAAGTAGACCCAGTCACAATAGCAGGAGGAGGAAAGAATGCGGACTCCAGAGAGACAACCATGGGTTTAGTCACTCGGGTTCTGAATCAGTCCCAAGGTACCATCGTCATTATTAACTGCTTTTAAGAATTCCTGGAAAATAGCTGTCGTGGTTTGCCAGAAGAGGTGAAGAAGCCAGTCTATTTCTTCCAACGTCAGCACTAGGCTAATAAAAGATGCTGTTTTTTCTTGTGAACCTTGCTAAGGTTGTTCTGGAGCATTTTTTGATGCAATACTACTACTGATTTGTAACTGGCATTTCTGCTCTCTAGAACGCAGCCTGCATTTTAATGCCTTGGTTAAAAGCTGAAAATATGAAATGCTGTCCTTCATTTATAAATATTTATAGTACATCGAGGCTCCAGTAAGCCACAGGCTGAATTTCTGACCAGTGTGGCTTTCATTAAGGTTTCCATGGGAATGACACTACCCCTGGCTGAATATAAATGAGAGCCGTGCGTATCATTTTAAATCAGCCTTTCTGTTTTATCATGGAATGTCAGAAGGAACGAGGTTCTGCAATGTATGTGTATTACAATTCCTACTCTCATGTTGGGGCTTAGAGAAGCCTCGTTGTTTGGCCATGTGATAAGAGCTGCCAGCTCCCAAGTTCACTCCACGAGTCACGGTTTAACACTGCAGGCTTGCTTTGGGGTGAGGCGTCCTACAGGCAGAAAATTCTGAGCTGACTCAGCTGCAGGCCTGGGTCACTGCTGTGTTCTGACAAGAGGATGTCTTTGTATTCTGGGTACCAGCCTATAGGAAAGCAGAGAAAATGGATATTGTTAATAGGCATCCCTTGACTTAGTATCATAGAATAGTTTGGGTTGGAAGGGACCTCAAAGCCCATCCAGTTCCAGCCCACCTGCCATGGGCAGGGACACCTCCCACTGGATCAGGCTGCCCAGGCCCTCATCCAACCTGGCCTGGAACACCTCCAGGGATGGTCACTAAGAGGTCTCCTCAGAGCCTTCTCTTCTCCAGGCTGAACAACCTCACCTCTCACAGCCTCCCCTAATATGGGAGGTTCTCCAAAATCTTCTTCATTTGACGCAGCGTGCAGACTCTGAGCAAGGCTTTAGCGTAGCTCTGTTTCCATTTTATGGTTTTATAGAATTGTTCAAAGTACAAAATTTTGGTGTGATTACAGACAGCTACATAAGACTACAAAGAAATAAAGACATTAGGGTGTTCAGGCTTTTTAGTTCAGCAGAAAGGATGGCAAAACTCTTCAAGTTGTCTTCCCGCCTTGCCAAAAAAGCCCTAATCATACAGAGTACTGTTTTTCCCGCCCTTTGGCGTGTATTCCGGTTTAATCTTGGAAGTAAACAGCTTTTAATAAGTATCCTCTAGAGGGAAGCCAATACGTTGCCAAATGATTTCCTAGTTGGTCAGATAGTGGAAACACTTGCTTGGTGTGGCCGTTGCTGTGTTTGAGAATGTTTATTGCTCACTTCTTCTCCAAACCGCGTGGTTCCAGAAGTAATGCTATGCTCTTAAGAGATGGCAAATTGTAGTAATGACAAACTCTCATGAACTCTGGCTGGTAATGAGGCTCAGTTGTAGAAATTCATAATCTTACATAAGAGTTGCTGGCGGTACCTTTGTGTGATCCCTCCTAGTAAGTGGAGCTCTTCTGTACTTGGATGTGAAGCTGTTAAATGTTTGCCCGTTAGTACAGGAAAGGACTATCCCACTGATTTGGCGTTTTTTTAAAACATTTTTGATGATGAAAAGGAAATTAATGACTAAGTGGTGTGAAAATAATAAAGGAAAGCTTAGGCATTCTCCAACCCTGTGTCCTCCCTCTGGGGATGTCGTGTGTGTCGATGGAGCTCAATGCCTGACCCACACAGGGTCTTTGCTGTGAGACTCAGTCTGACGTGGGGTGCTTGGAGGAAACTGCTGCTAATATAGGTGTACTCTAATAGGGTCTGTGTATCTTTAAGGATCAAAGCAAAATATGAACTTTCCTCATACCTGAAAATTATGCCAGCAAGCTGTGTAGAATAAAAGGATATATATGTGTAAAGCAGGGTGAAGGAGATACCAATGCTTCTCAAGGGTGGACTGTTTTAGAGAATTGAAAGCTAAGTTATTACATTTTCAGACTTTGTCGTTGTTTCCATAACCTATATGAAAGCTAACAGAACTTTCCTTTGACAGCATAGTGAGGCAGGATCTGGTGTGATACTCCTGTTTGTGTAAATGATAGTATTTGTCATCTACAAAATGTTTATGATGCATTAGAAAATGTTGTATCGTGATATTTGCTCAGCTTCTAAACTGTAAAACATAAGATGTTTGAGAACTGAATGTTGTTTTTTTGCTGGCTGATGTAATTGCTCTGACGGTCCATGAGATCATGACAGGTAGCTCTTTAGGGAGACTTTAAATGGACATCTTTTAATCATAAATTGTAATTAAGCCCAACAGGAACTTTATTGAAGGTGCTAAAATGTGAATATTTGTTATATATAACTTCAGATTTGTTATATATAACTTCAAAAAAGTACATGTTGTAACCATTCATTCCCAACAGATTTAATCATCCTGTTAAAAATCTTCTTCTAGAAGCATCATGAATGGATTACACAGGACTTGGTTAATCCTGCAGTAATACGAGTGACATAGCCTTACTGCTTAAACACAAACAGGTCAGAGTGGTGAGGACAGAGCAAGCCTGGGATGGATTGTGCAGCTGTAGAATGGCTTCAGACAGCCAGGCCTTGTGAATTATATTGCTTTTACGGACAGATTGTGTTGTTGTTCAATGACCTTGAAAAATCCTTTTTTTTTTTAAACAAACTTTTGCATTTCAAACAGCAGCGAATGCAAACTTTGAGTAATATATTGGGGGTTTGTTTTTCCAGGTCTATAAAGGTGAATTTCAGCTTCCTGACTTTCTTAAAGAAGTGCCACAGGTACAGTATTGGATTCATTTCCTCTTTGGGGGTATACAGGCAAGTTTGCATGCAACCAGTCTTCATAAACCACTTCATAAACTTGTTTTTTCTGTTGTTTTGTAGTAGAATAGGTGACTGGAGATAAGAGAATACTTCGTCCATGAGATGGAATCTTAGTGCTTTTGCACTTAGGAACTCCAAGCCACTTTTGAGTGTAACTCCTGTCTTTATGGTTTGGTGCTTGTAAACCCAAGCTGACAGAATATGGCTGTGAAACTCAAGGAAAGTTTGACTCTTTTGTGTAGACCAAACCGCAAAGTTTATTTGTAGAGAAGTGTTATCTTCTGTTGCCATGCATGGAAAGGTTTAAAGGAAATATTGTACAGAAAACAGGGATAACTAAGGAGAGATTTCTAAAATGAAATAACTGCTGCATCAGACAAAACAGTTCAGCGCTGGCTAGTGATGGTGTGATAGTGCAATAATCAAGTGAGCTATTGAACTTCAGATTTTACTGAGAATTCTTAATCTGGTACCCTTCAAATGCTTTTGTCATCAGCTCCCTAAGGGAACGAACCTTTGCAAGAGGGGCTGAAAAGGCAACATCCTTATTGTGGAGCACTCAAACTGCAGGATCCTGTGATACCTCTCCCCAGCCATGTGGATGCATGGGAGGTGCGCTTCCAGCCTCGTGCCCTTTCATTATGTAGACAGGAGGGAACGTGTTTGGGCTGCAGCTACTGGCCCATGTATGGACACAGGAGTTCCATTTGGAAGATGGAATCTCTCGCTGCTGGGCAGCTCTTCTGTGTCTCCTGAAGGGAACAGAGCAGACAAGATAAACTTGTTCCATGGAGCTGCTTTTGGAGTGCTCCAGTGCCGTAGCTTGAAAGGCTTCTCTGTGTGAGGATTTTTCTGGTTTTTTCATTTGTGTTGGGTTTTTTTTTTCCCTCTCCCATGTGTAGTGAAACGAATTCTTCCTCCCATAGCCTTGTGGATGGAAGCTCTGCTAGTCCAGCCATGAAAAATCAGAGCAGACAATCTAGACAGGAGCAAATAATTTATCAGAGAAATAACAAAAAGTTATCAGTTAAATGAAACATCTCATATAAAATAAGTAGAACATGTAGCAATTTGCTTTGTTTTCGTGGGTAAGAGCTGCTCAGGTGGGCTCTTAAGAATATCAGGTTTTGTAGGCTGGATAGTTGGATGGCATTTATACATTTGCCATCCGAGTGCTCTCTGCATTGTGGCTTGTCGCGGTTCCTGTCTTGAGGTGTGCTCAAGTAAAGCCAGGTAGAAAAATACCTGGGTTTTGTTTCAATTTCTCCTGCTCTACAGGAGTACAGCCTTGCAGAATTGGGAGAGAAAGCATTTTTAGGGGCACTCTACCTCCAGAACTGTATGTCTTTGCTTGCGTTACTTTATATTTCTACTCAATTTCCCATCCTTACGGATACTTACAGAAGTTAATTTGGATAAACCTAAATGTAAATAGCCATCAAAAGTAAAATAATTTGCTCTTTACTTTTAAAAGAAAAAAAAACCAAACCACTAATGGTACAGGCTTTCTTGACTTTGGATCACGGGTATTAGGAAGGAATTGTTTGATTATGACTTGTTAGATGTAGAGATTGAAGAATACACAGGGGAATCTACCATGTGTGAACAAAGCATTTTGACTTATTCCATTAGTTCAAACAAAAATTAATTTATTAAAAAGGAAAATTGGTTTCTTTTGTTCCAGCTAAAGAAGACAGTAGAAAGGAAGTCTCGTGGCAAGATAAAATGAACATGGATCAGTAAAGTTGAATAGCTGAAATGTCTGTTTCATGTTTTCAGAACATAACTTTTTGCTCTGGGCACCCAGTATTTCTGATCAATGTCTGTGTGATTTGGGCTTTGCTCTCTACTGAATGTCTGCTGCTCTCGCCCTTTGAACAGTTAGCGCTCATGCTTTGCGAGTTTTGCTCAGCTAATAGAAAACCATCCAGAACTGGCACCGCGCAGCTCCATGTGCTGTTGCTCACAGCATTGTTCACTCTCAACTGCTGGCCAAAATGTCTATGCAGCTTAGCGGCAAGACAACTATTTACGTGCGTGCTGCTTAAAAGTCATTGTCAGCAAACAGTGTTGAGAAAGCTGCTGTAGTTATTTCTGATGCTTTCAAATGTAATTATTGTGGTTATTTCAAGGTTATTTGCAACCTTACAGATGAAGTTGCAGCACATACGGCTGCAAGCAAGGGTGTGTCAGAACAGGAGGAGGTTAAACATTGCTGATAAGGATTTCTGGAAATGCAGGGAGACAAACTATCTTTAAAACATAGCGCACTGGGCATAGATAGCATGGTAGCAAAGTAAATGATCCATGGTCTGCCTGTAGTGTCTGTTAGTTCAGTTATACTGGTTGTCTTTTCCAGTTATCTTGCGAGACATCACAAGGATGTGGCCCACTATTTCTATTCAATATCCTCTTTCAGCCCATATGATAGGGAGGTTCCAAAACAGGACTCTGCTAAAGTTCACAAGGTAGATTTATACAGATAGCCCGGTATGATAACGTTTTTTACCAAACCCTGAGCAGATTTATCTAAAGAAAGATCATCTAAGAAGCAAAAGCAAGCTTTGTGAAATAGAGAATATGGCTTAAACCGTAAAAAACTGATGCTGGAGTTCAAATTGATGCTGATTAGCGTTCTCCTTTAGCATTACGCTGAAGGTAAAATTAATGTAACTAAACAGGTTGATGGTTTTGAGCACAAATATTGGTGGTGATAATGATATTTTTTTCCTCTAATATAAAATAGCTTACTTATTTTTAATTATTTACTTGGCAGACTGAACCCGTGGAGTAGAAGATACAATGGCTATTTCCTGCAGAGAAGGTAACAAAAGAACATGCAGTTCTGCTCTTTTGCCCTCTTGATTTAGTTAAGGTGATTTTTTTAAACTTAGATAACTCCGTGTGAGGTTGTGGGTAAGAAATATATGAAGATATGGATTCAGAATCTGTAAGAATTAAGTTGTAGTGGTGAGAGCCGCAGAAGCACGCACTGTGTGCTTAAAGAATCACGAGGCAGTTCTACGTGGCTCGTTACAATTTGCAGTACTGGATGGTCCACACTCTTAGAGCTTGAAAAGGAGGAGTATATGAAACTGTATCACCATTTGTCCAGGCATTCTTCAGCAGAGCTCACCATTCATGTTAATATCTGTCTTTCAGTACCTTGCCATGCTTGCACAATAGACTCAGGTTCAGACTTAGCAACGCAGCAAAACTTTAACAATGACTCCTCATCATCTTTTTCTTCCCTTTTTTAAATCAATTACCCCGTCTGGATAGAGGAAACTGCTTTTAGCATGTCCCATAGCCAGTATTTTCAACAAACTGTATTGTAGTTGATAGTTAGCAATGGCAGGATTGCGCAGGGGACTCTGAATTCCAGAATACTTGAAGGATGAATGCTGCAAGGTTTATTGTACTAATCCAGGATTTTTACTTGTCAAACTTCCTATCAAATGCTCTGGCTTGACAACAGCAAATATAGCAAAATGCATCCAGCTTAAATATAGCCAAAAGCAACACGCCACACACATGGACCCAACATGGACATTTCTCTGTGGCCATAAATATAGCTTGCTCTGTAGTCCTGATTTTAGCCACTCGTGAGACCCTACCTGAAGTCCTGTGTCCGGTTCTGGAATCTTCGATATAAGAAGGATGTGGAGCTGTTGGAGTGGGTCCAGAGGAGGCCATTGCAGATGATCTGAGGGCTGGAGCACTTCACGTATGAGGACAGGCTGAGAGAGTTGGGATTGTTCAGCCTGGAGAAGAGAAGGCTGTGGGGAGACCTTAAAGCAGCTTCTAGTGTTGAAAGGGGCTCCAGGAAAGCTGGGGAGGGACTTTTTTTTTCAGGGAGTGCAGGGATAGGACAAGGAGGAACGGTTTTCAGCTGTGAGAGGGGACGTTGAGGTGAGATCTTAGGAAGAAATGTTTTGCTGTGAGGGTGGGGAGGCCCTGGCCCAGGTTGCCCAGAGCAGTGGTGGCTGCCCCATCCCTGGAGGTGTTCAAGGCCAGGTTGGATGGGGCTTGGAGCCCCTGATCCAGTGGGAGGTGTCCCTGGGATGTGGGAGTGGAACTGGATGGGCTTTGAGATCCCTTCCAACCCAAACCATTCCAGGATTCTATGGTTATATATATGTCCAAGAAGTAACTCCGAAGATACATGGTGGGAAAGGCAGCCACATTTCTTACAGGGAAGTTCTTAGTGCCTGTGGTTTGTCTTGACGGTGACTTTTCACTACTAAGGTGAGAGTGATTACACTTAATTAATCATTATTTGTAATTACAAAACGTTGCCAGGCATATAATGCAAGAATATTGCATTGAAAACTCAAACACAACTTTATTTTTCTCGTCCTGTAGGAAAGAGACTGCTGCCTTTGCGATGGGAGTGACCCTAGAGGACTGTGCCGCTGCGATCAGGGAGCTGTACCGCTCATAGCCAACTTCTGTTAGAATTTTCTCCCCGATTTCTTTCATACCATTTCTGTTCAAAATTTCGTTGTTGTGAGTGCATGTAAACCTGTTTAGAAAAGAAAATCACTGATGTTACTGTAGATCCGTATTACTCACAAAGATTTTTAAGGTTTTAAAAAATGCGAACCAATGCCTGTCTTCACAATTGCTCTTCTGTCTTAATTACAAAACTCCATCTTCGAAGATTTTCTTTTTCTTTGTAGCAGTTTGGGTTTAAATGTTCAAAGCTTTCTAAAGAGTGGTCTGTGTTTGTCCTAAAAGATTTTTGGTGGAACAGTTGTTTGTTTTATTCACATGTGGAAATTGTTAAATATCTTTTATTTAAAAAAAAAAAAAAAGTTGATAATTTACATGTACAATTACAATTCAATGATCTTTTGTATTTTATTTTTCAAAATAAATGCTTTAAATGTGATTTCTTTTATTATTATTAATGTGTTTGCCTCAGTTGAGGTTAAATAATTCATGGTATTGGTAGGTTACGCGGATGGAAGGTAAGATCTAATGTCCGAGGTTTGGATCTCTTTAAGGTTTGTGGTGGAATGTGATTTGTTTGCTTTTAATTGCTGAGTGATAAGGAAAGATAAATTGGCGTATTGTACTGAGAGGAGTAAGAGTAATGTGGGGCTGGTTCACCAGAGCAGAAAGTCGTTGATTTTTCTCCTTTTGAATGTGTTTCTCAAAAGCAGCAGCTTTCAGGGGGTGCCGCTGGGGTGAACAAGCCTTCTGAGGAGCAGCTGAGGGAACTGGGATTGTTTAGCCTTGAGAAGAGGAGGCTGAGGGGAGACCTTACTGCTCTCTACAACTGCCTGAAAAGAGGTTGTGGAGAGGAGGGAACTGGGCTCTTCTCCCAAGTGACAGGGGACAGGACAAGGGGGAACGGCCTCAAGCTGCACCAGGGGAGGGTCAGACTGGATAGCAGGAAAAGATGTTTCACAGAAAGGATCATTAGGCACTGGCAGAGGCTCCACCACACTGGAGGTGTTTAAAAGACAGGTAGACAAAGTGCTCAGGGACAGGATTTAGTGGCAGATAGGAATGGTTGGACTCGATAATCCAAGAGGTCTTTTCCAGCCTGGTGATTGTATGATTCTATGATGATTCTATGATTAAATTTACGAAAACAGGACTGGGAAAGTGATGTCCTGAAGCTCTGAGCACCTGCAGCCAGTGTGGAGCTGGGCTGGGGAGGGCTCTGGATCAGGGGGTGCAGGGTCAGGACAAGGGGAATGGTTTGGAGCTGGAAGAGGGGAGATTGAGATGAGATCTTGGGGAGAAATGTTTTGCTGTTCAGGTGGGGAGGCCCTGGCCCAGGTTGCCCCGAGCAGTGGTGGCTGCCCCATCCCTGGAGGGGTTCCAGGCCAGGTTGGATGGGGCTGGGAGCCCCTGACCCAGTGGGAGGTGTCCCTGCCCATGGCAGGGGGTTGGAACTGGATGGGCTTTGAGGTCCCTTCCGACCCCAACCACTCTCTGCTGGCTGCGGTGAGGCTGCCGGGGGTGGTTCGTGCCCCGCTTTCTGCTCCCTCGCTGCCGCAGGAGGGGATATCTCTTCACAAAACCCCTTCCAGGGTTCCATCGGATCCGGTTCCTTTCCATCCCCGCGCTGTCTCCGATCCAGAGCGAGGGCCGAGCGCCCCCTGGTGCCTTCGGGAGGGAACCTTTGGGATCACCGAGCCCAGCCGCCCGCGCTCCCCACTCCGCCATCCCTGAGCACCTCACCCACCTCTCCTAAACCCTCCAGGCACGGGGACTCCCTCAGCTCCGGGCAGCCTCCGCCAGCGCATGGGGAGCCCTCCAGGGAAGGAGTTTCCCCAATACCCAATCTAAACCTCCCCTGGTGCAACTTGAGGCTATTCCCTCTCATCCTGTCCCTTGTTATCTGGGAGAAGAGACCAGCACGCAGCTCACCACAACCTCCTTTCCAGCAAAACATTTCTTCCTAAGATCTCACCTAATCTCCCCTCTTGCAGCTCAAACCCATTCCACCTTGTCTCATCCCTGCCCTCCCTGATCCAGAGCCCCTCTCCAGCTTTCCCGGAGCCCCTTTCAGCACTGGAAGCTGCTCTAAGGTCTCCCCTCAGCCTCCTCTTCTCCAGGCTGAACAACCCCACGTCCCTCAGCTGCTCCCAGAACCCCTGTTCTCCAGACCCTTCCCCAGCTCCATTCCCTTCTCTGGATGCGCTCCAGCCCCTCAATGTCCTTCTTGGAGTGAGGGGCCCAAAACTGAACCGAGGATTCAAGGTGCTGAGTACAGGGGAAAACCATCCCAGCTGCAGCTGTGTGAGCAGCGTCATGAGGGTCCTGGTCCCCGTTTCCACCTTGGCAGCCCTGCAGCTCCCTCCCTTCCCAGTGGGCGCTTCCTGGTGATCTCTGGACTGTTCTGCTGGACCTAGTGAGGCGCTAAAAGTGATGTTTAATATTTAAACATATAAAGGGCGAGGGAGGGGATTCTGCCCCTCTGCTCCACTTTGGTGAGACCTCACGTGGACCCCTGTGTCCAGTTCTGGAGTCTTCAGCACAGGAAGGACATGGAGCTGTTGGATTGAGTCCAGAGGAGGCCACGGAGATGATCCAAGGGCTGGAGAACCTCCTGTATGAGGACAGACTGAGAGTTGGGGTTGTTCAGCCTGGAGAAGAGAAGGCTGCGGGGAAACCTTGGAGCAGCTTCCAGTGCTGAAAGGGGCGCCAGGAAAGCTGGGGAGGGGCTCTGGATCAGGGAGCGCAGGGACAGGATGAGGGGGGATGGTTTTAAACTGAAAGAGAAGAGATTGAGATGAGATCTTAGGAATAAATGCTTTTCTGTGAGGGTGGGGAGGCCCTGGCCCAGGTTGCCCAGAGCAGTGGTGGCTGCCCCATCCCTGGAGGGGTTCCAGGCCAGGTTGGATGGGGCTTGGAGCCCCTGATCCAGTGGGAGGTGTCCCTGCCCAGGGCAGGATATTGGAACTGAATAGACTTTGAGGTCCCTTCCAATCTAAACCATTCTATGACTCTATTTTATTATTTGTTTGTACAGACATTTGATCATCTGAGTCTCTCCAAGAATGCTATGAAGACACTGCTTGGTCCCATCTCATTCTGCATCCTCACAAGGACCCGGTTTCTCTTGAAAAAAAGGCAGTGCCTCCCTAACAGTCCAGTTGGTGTCTTCCCAAAACACATGGCTTAAACTGATGTGGAATGGCTGAGGAACACCAGAGCCTTGAATCTTAGCATCAGGTAAAACTCGATGCAGCTCTAAGGTTGCTATCATTCCTATCATAGGGAATGAGGCAAAACTTGCAGGTCCAGTTCATCTGGTGTGTGTAGGTGAGACAGCATCTGAGCTGTTGACAGCGAAGCTCCAAGAAGTGATCTCTGCCACTTAAATGACAGTACCTTCTAAAATGGAAGGAGGTATTTCTGGTAGTGTTGGATGGTGCTGACGTATGGTTCAATTAAATATTTGTTTTAGAAATCAGTTTGCTTATTGCTAATATTTTCTCATTAATTATCTTTTGATCTGGCCCAAGACACATTTGAAAATTAAATGGATGTATTACTTTTCTTAAATAAACAAAACAAACGCTGTGACTTTAATGAGAGATTTAAAAAACAATTTTTTTTTTGCTTAGTTAATAGTAATTATAGTGCATGCATGAAGTGGCAAGAAGAGGATATTCAGATGGATGCATATTCATAGAATCATGGAATCTTAGAATGGTTTGGGTTGGAAGGGACATTAAAGCTCATCCAGTTCCCACCCCCTGCCATGGGCAGAGACACCTCCCACTGGATCAGGGGCTCCAAGCCCCATCCAACCTGGCCTGGAACACCTCCAGGGATGGGGCAGCCACCACTGCTCTGGGCAACCTGGGCCAGGGCCTCCCCACCCTCACAGCAAAACATTTCTCCCTAAGATCTCATCTCAATTCCCCCTCTTGCAGCTGAAAACCATTCCTCTTGATCCTGTCCCTGGACTCCCTGATCCAGAGCCCCTCCCCAGCTTTCCTGGAGCCCCTTTCAGCACTGGAAGCTGCTCTAAGGTCTCCCCACAGCCTTCTCTTCTCCAGGCTGAACAATCCCAACTCTCTCAGCCTGTCCTCGTACAGGAGGTGCTCCAGCCCTCGGATCATCTCCGTGGCCTCCTCTGGACTCACTCCAACAGCTCCATGTCCTTCCTGTGCTGAGGACTCCAGAACTGAATGCAAGGCTCTAGGTAGGGGCTTATATTCCTCATGAAATGAAGAGAACCAAGACGTAGAGAACCAAAATGCAGAAGATTGTATGTCAGGAAACTGGCCCGTGCTGAGCTTTTGTTTTTCTTTTAGGAAGGCTCTCTGTTCTGTTCAGCTGCTGTTTCACTGCTCCTTGTCTGTGGGTGAACAGGACATGAAGCAAACCTAGAGAGGAACTTCTGTTACCTTTTAATGAATGTCAAAAAACAGGTTAAACTTGTCAGTGGTTGATCTATTCATTTTACTGCTGCTAATCTTATTCTTGACATCCTGGACTAATTACAGGCTGAGATGCTGTGTGCTAAACCTCACTCTTCAGGCGTTTGCTGTGTGGACATTCCAATAGAGAAGAAGGCTATTACTCAGGAGCGTAACACAATTAACATATCTTCCCTCTCATTTTCTTCTAAATCCTGGTGTCACATTCAATGAGGTTTATGGAAAAGGAAGAATAATTACTTTATCTCAAATCTCTGCTTCTGTTGGGAAAAAGGGCCTTTTTGGTACAGTGTCAAACGGATGAACTTACTCAAACCACATTCTGTGGTCTGTGATGCTGATATACTTAATGGAGTTGGATTTTGTTTATTCAGAGTGGGCTCCTTTTACATGAAAGCTGTGGAATGTTTGTGAAAAATGTGGACAATTAAAGATCACATTTTTGGTCAGTCCTGAGTTCTTTTGAATAGTCTTAAGAGAGCTGGAAATACAGCAGCCCAAGCACTGGTTTCCAAGTAACAGTGTGATAAATAATACATTGACAGTAAATACAGCCTCACACCTAACTGTGAGTATACGTCTTATAAACTGAGCTTCTGCAAGCTGCTTCTTGAGAATTTGTGTACTGAATTTTCGACCCTACCCGAGTAATCTTTCATTTATGTTTTATATGTTCTTTATCTGTGAGTTGTAGTGGACTTGTTTTGAGAATTGATGATGCGGAGAAGGACTTAAGTGTGCCGATTGATGAAAAACTCAGCAACGTGCAGGCACTGCTGTGATGCGTCAGCATTGTGTGCTCTCAGCCCAGGCGGCCAACCATGTCCTGGGCTGCATCAAAAGCAGCGTGGCCAGGAAGGCGAGGGAGGGGATTGTGGCCCTCTGCTCTGCTTTGGTGAGACCTCATCTGGAGTATTGTGCCCAGTTCCCCAACATAAGAAGGATATGGAACTGTTGCAACAGATCCAGAGGAGGCCACAGACATGATCTGAGTGCTGGAGCACCTCTGCTATGAGGACACGCTGAGAGAGTTGGGGTTGTTCAGCCTGGAGAACAGAAGGCTCCGAGGAGATCTTAGAGCAGCTTCCAGTACCTGAAGGGGCTACAAGAAAGCTGGGGAGGGGCTTTTAACAAAGGTACATAGGGACGGGATGAGGAAGAATGGCTTTAAATTGGAAGGGGAAAGATTTAGACTGGACATTAGGAAGACATTCTTCATGATGAGGGTGGGGAGGCCCTGGTCCAGGTTGCCCAGAGCAGTGGTGGCTGCCCCATCCCTGGAGGGGTTCAGGGCCAGGTTGGATGGGGCTTTGGAGCAGTCTGATCCAGTGGGAGGTGTCCCTGCCCATGGCAGGATGGGCTTTAAGGTCCCTTCTAATCCAAGCCATTCTATGAGTCTATGTCAAAATAAATGTTGTTTCAGGACCAATATTGAAATTACTAATAGGTTGTGTTCAGTGAGAAGCCCTTCCACTGTTATTTATCTGCCTGTGCATTGTACTCAGGGGAGGGGGGAAATGATTATGAAGCTAAAGTCCATCTTTTGAACTGTAGAGAAGAGAAATTAAATACCTGTCTTGAGCTGGGTCAAACCTCTTAACAAGCTGGTGTTTGAATAGAAATTTATGAAGCTTCATGGCACCAACTTCTCCAGGTTTATTGGAGTGCTAAACAGGATCTAGAGTTCACCTCTAGATTTTGGTTCATGAAGGCTATATATGCTCCCACGGAACAGGGAGGTTCTGGTGTGATCAGCTCTCTGAAGGGTATCTGTTCTGACCAGGAACATCTCAGTTCTCTCTGGGCTAATTTTGAACTTGCAGCTTTTTCTTTAAGAGCTGAGCTCTCCCAACAGCCTGACGACGTGCGTAAGGGCTATATTAGCAGAATTAGGAAGGCAGAATAATTAATCATAACTATTAAAATTTTATGTCATTTCTGCTTGTTGATTTTGATTGGAAGTGACCTTTATGAAACATTCATTTAGTCAATAAATAAATGTACCAGATGTGCAAATAGCCCTTCTCTTTTCCCATGTTATAGCGATTTGAGAGAAGGAGCATGTGGGGTTGGAGAGCGAGATAAAGCCTCCAGCAGTGTGATGTCTCTGTTAGGGAGTTGTGATGCTGCTGGAGACACCGCGGTGATCCTGTAAACAGTGGTACCTCCCACATAATGCAGTATAAAAAGAACAGCAGAGTCTCTGGGCTTTGTGGCTCTGGTCTTTCAATTGTTATTTATATAATGCAGCTTATTCTTAGCCCGACCTGTCCGCTGGTTGAGGATGGGCTGGGAAATCCTTGTAGTGGGTGTTACCATGCGTTTTATTCCTGTGCAGGAAATCAATAATTAGCACTAAACACACAGTATAATATGCACGGTTAAATACATGCGTATCGGATGTGTGCGTTTATGCTCGGGGTGATGTAGACAGGAAAATGTCTGTGTTCTCTGTCTGGCGAGAAAGCTCCCTTTTCCCATTCCTCAGGAAATGCCAGGGCTGATCAGAGCGCTGTCGTTGTCCGTGGCAGGGTCTGATCCGCTCGTGCAGCTGAAGATGATGGAGTGGGAGCCGAGCGGGGAGCTGCACAGGGCGTGTGGCCAATGGGAGTGTGGATTCGAGGATGTGTTTGTGCAGATGGCCTATTGCGATGGATGCAGCGGAACGGCAGCCACCCAGCTAACGACATCCTGCTGCAAGAGCGTGGCAGAGCCAGCCACGCACCGCACCGCGCAGCCAATGGACGGCAGCCTCTTACCCAGCCACTGGCAGGGCCTCTGTGACGGGAGGGCCTCGGTTCAGCTCCGCGAACTGCATTCCTGCAGAGACAGCCCTCTCCCAGCTGGTTTCTCAGCACAGCAATCATCCTTGCTGTGATTCACTTCACAGCCATCGCAATGCCGTTGTAAATGATCGGTGCGAAGCCGGGGAGCGACGTGCCTTGCTGCCACATAACCTGCCTCGGAAATTCAGCTCTTGTTTCCCATTTTGCATTGCCACGGCTGCCTACCCAGCAGACCTGCTCACCAGAGCCAGAGGGATGGTGGTAGTTACGGGGCAGAACAAAGTCAGTGGAAACCCGGATGATGCCATGTCGAGCTCAGATGCAGAGGATGATTTCCAAGAGCCGGCCACTCCTACTGCAACCCAGGCAGGACAAGCACTACCTCTGCTGCCTCAGCAGGTAAGAGCTCTCTGGTACTGTGCTTCTGATAAGGACCAGTTATGGCTCAGCTGCCGAGAGATTCAGTATCATAGAATCATAGAATAGTTTAGGTTGGAAGGGACCTTAAAGATCATCCAGTTCCAACCCCCCTGCTATGGGCAGGGACACCTCCCACTGGATCAGGCTCTGTTTGGTGGAGTGTTTATGGATATCCAGTTCAGTTTCCATTAGTAGCTAAATTGTTAAATAAAATTAAGCCTTTTGAATTTTGCTTCAATAGCATTACACACAGTTTCCATCCGTATTTGTACCTGGCAAATAGAATTAAGTGTTTATTTTGGTACTAAGGCATCTTAAGGTGTGATACTAAGATTTTAGTCCTGCTGTAAACCTGATGCGGATACAGAATCACTGTTTTTTAGCGTGTACAGCAGAGCAGTGTAAAGGAGGCAGTGGAGTCGCGACTCAGTTCAGGTCCCAGGGTTGGCTTGAGATTGCTTATGTGGTTTTTGGGGTGTCTATGGAAAGAGCCAAGATGAGGCATTCATGCTTTTAATCAATTACTGCTGTTTCAGATTCCCAGCTAAAATTAAAAGAGTTACTGGTTACCCTTAGAAGCCAGCTGAAGTATCCAAGTTGTTAGCCCTTGAACCGCACTGTTTTGTGATAAAAGGACAGGAAAGAAGCATTTGTCAGAACAAATTATGTCACAGTGGCAAAGACTGGGTGCTGTGTCTTCTAACCGTGTCTGCAAAGGACAAGAAGCTCCTTTCTGATGATGTGATTGCTTTTGCAGTTCCCAGAAGTTGTTCCACTGAACGTAGGAGGCATGCACTTTACAACACGACTGTCAACTCTGAGACGTTATGAGGACACAATGTTGGCGGCGATGTTCAGTGGAAGACACTATATTCCCACAGACGCTGATGGCAGATACTTTATTGACAGAGATGGAACATACTTTGGGTATGTACAGTCTCTTCAGCAGGGCTCTTGAAAAGTTGCTACTGAAGATGATTATTTTTAAAGGAAAATAAGCTTTAGCTTTTTTTTCCTTATAGTTAAGTCGTATTTCTTAGTAGGTAAATCTGACTGACTGGCATCCACGCCTTCAAAACATCAAGACATGTTTCCCAAACACTTCAAGAGAAGAGTATATTGCATTTAAAAAACTATCTGTTTTACTTTTAAGGGCTGCAGTTTTACAGTGGGAAAAGAAAAACAAGTGGTGGTTTCAGTTTGTGCATTGTCTCCTCTAGAGCTTCTCCTTTCAAGGTGTCAGGTTGTTTTGATATTTTAAAATATAACGCATTTGGCATTGCTTTCATAGGAAGCTCTTTTGTACAACACTGTTTTGAGATTGATCCTACGGTATTTGTCATAAAGAGGGAATGGAAGAAAGGCATCCAGGTTTCTGAAATGGTTGAACATGTGCTGTTTTCAGTGTTTAAACAGGATATAACTTAAATGGTGAAAAAGCACAACCACCAAGGATTTTTTTTTGTTTTAAATTACATTTGCTGGCAGCGCCGTGTTCCTTCACCTTCAGGATTCCTTCTTATGTGTTTGGCCTTTGGTTTATTTTTGATTAAACTAGCCATGCTCTTACTAATATTCTGTTTGAATTGGTGTGAGATCGCTAGAAAAGCAGTGTTGATGGTAAAATAGCTACGCAGCGTTCATGGGTTAATGTTCATGGGTTAATATTCATGGGTTAAGGTCTTTGTCCAAAGTACTCTGCAATTTCATTTCTATTTCTGGTTTGTCCTTTATAAACATTTCCTTGATCTCTTCAGCAGAGAAGGACTGAACTATTTTCAAAGCACATTTCGATTGTACCATAATCTGGGACAGAAATCGATTAAGGCACTATGTTTATTGGAAAATATTTGTTTACATTTGGCAATTTGGAAGTGCCTGCCGCTTTGCTGGAAAATCAATTAATTTGTGATGTTATCAATCTGAATTCAAAGTGTGGTTAGAACAGGGCACCAAGTCAGCACTTGCTGTATTTGTTGACATTCATGAAGATCACAGTAATGCTTGTTTTACTTGACGTGGTCAACAACAGTTTTGTTGGTTAAAGTATCCACTAGACAGGCTGGAGAAGTGGAGCTATGCGAACTTCATGAGGTTCAGCAAGGCCAAGTGCAAGGTCCTACACCTGGGTCAGGACAATCCATAGTTTCACTACAGGCTGGGGGATGATGTGGTTGAGAGCAGCCCTGAGGAAAAGGACTTAAGGTGCTGGTTGATGAGAAGATCGATAGGGTCCTGCAATGTGCGCTTGCAGCCCAGAAGGCCAACCGTGCCCTGGACTGCATCAAAAGAAGCATGGCCAGCAGGTCGAGGGAAGTGATTCTGCCCCTCTATTCCTCTCTTGTGAGACCTTATCTGGAGTATTGTGTCCAGTTCTGGAATCTTCAACATAAGAAGGAGATGGAGCTGTTGGAACAGGTCCAGAGGAGGCTACAAAGATGATCCGAGGGCTGCAGCACCTCCCATATGAGGACAGGCTGTGAGAGTTGGGCTTGTTCGGTGTGGATAGGAGAATTCTCTGAGGAGACCTTATAGCAACCTTCCAGTACCTGAAGGGGCTACAGGAAAGATGGAGAGAGACTGTTTACAAAGGCTTGGAGTGATAGGACGAGGGGCAATGGGTATAAACTGGAGAGTGGCAGATTTAGACTAGACATAAGGAGGAAATTCTTCACTATAAGGGTGGTGAAGCACTGGAACAGTTTTCCCAGAGGAGTTATGGCTGCCCCATCCCTGGAGGTGTTCAAGGCCAGGTTGGATGGGACTTCGGGCAACCTGATCCAGTGGGAGGTGTCTCTGCCCGTGGCAGGGCATTGGAACCGAATGGGCTTTGAGGTCCCTTCCAACCCAAACTATTCTATGATTCTATGATTATTATTATTAATAATAATAATAATAATACAAGCGTATATGGCCTGGGTCCTGGGAAGGGAACATGTCCTTTGCAAACAGTCTATCCACTCAGCAGAATCCTGCTTCTGTGTGGGATAAAATGTCCATGCGTATGAATCTCCAGGAAAATGGAAAAGACGATTTTGTCACTGACCTAAATTTGAAATACGATGACTACTATCTCTTTCCCATGAAATACCGTCCCATCTTCTATTTCAAGTGGTAACTACACCTTGAACTTTTAGTTTAAAACACGACAGTATATTTTTTAATTAGTTTTGACATTAACAGTGTCAAAATGTGAAATGATGACTTGGAGACCTGAACATGGCAAATGCTTTGAAAAACATATGTTAGAAACATGACTCACACTGCAGTTACCATCTACGCGTAAGGATTTCTATCTCAATTGAATAAAGAATGAATATCCAATGTTTCCTCTCCTTTCCAACCTGCAACACTTCTGGCAGAAACTTGTTACTTATCCACATTTTTGCCCTGTTTTCAGAGACATCCTTAACTTTCTACGGTCTGGGGACCTGCCACCAAGAGAGCGAGTCAGGCCAGTTTACAAGGAAGCACAGTATTATTCCATAGGACCATTGCTAGACCATCTAGAGGATATCCAGCCTCTTAAAGGGGAGAAAGTTAGACAAGCATTCCTGGGCCTGATGCCATATTACAAAGGTAAATAAACAAAGTAGTATTGACTATTTCTTTTAGTGTGATTTAAGTAGCACATGTTCATGTTTTCTGCTTTGCTTTCAGCTTTAAACTAACTCCATTATATTTGAGAAGTTGCTTATGTATCATTCATGCTCTTTCAATCTTTGAGGTCTCTATGTCAGATTTGTTCCTGCTGTATCTAAAGTTGTGGATTTTTATGCTGTCTTAAAAGGGAGTGAGATCTAGGCCATAACATGCAAGGCTTGTTATTAAATGAGGTGGTTTCTCTGCCTCTGCATTTGTTCCATTAGGACCTGCAACTGAATAAATTTGGGGATGCAGTAAGGACACCAAGTTCAAAAGATAACTGAGATGGATTTAATCACTATATATCTGGCTACATGAACTGCACATTGCTGCTAGTATTACGTTAAGAATAACTTGTTAAACACTGAAGTAATGTTTCACATGAAATAATTGCCTTTGCTCTATTCTACTAGGGCTTTCATTGTTGTTTTCAACTGTGTATTGTTTTTTAGATCATTTGGAACGGATAATTGAAATAGCAAAGCTCAGAGCTATGCAAAGAAAAGCAAGATTTGCAAAACTGAAGGTCTGTGTCTTCAAAGAAGAGATGCCCATCACTCCCTATGAATGCCCACACTTCAATTCGTTACGTTTTGAAAGGAGTGAAAGTGAGACAAAGCTGTTTGAACATCACTGCGAAGTAGATGTCTCGTTCGGCCCCTGGGAGGCTGTAGCTGATGTCTATGATCTCCTGCACTGTATCGTGACGGACCTGTCTGACAGAGGGATAACTGTGGATCATCAGTGTATTGGGGTGTGTGATAAACACCTGATAAATCACTATTACTGCAAGCGTCCTATCTATGAATTCAAGATTACTTGGTGGTGAGTTATTTTGTCCTGAACGGTGCAGGACAGAAAAGGACTTTTAGACGACGATTGCTTTTAATATATTTGCAACGTGTCTCTGGAAATGCATTGCCGCTAACGTGAATTGGAATCAGTCTGCTGAAATGTTGGCGAATGCTTAATTGCTCAGCAAAAGGAAACCTGTTACAGAGGCTGAGAAACCTCTGAAATCTTGAAAACCAGCCTGAAACAAGACTGTTGGCTCAGGTACCTTAACGAGGCACAACGCAAAATCACCTCATGGTAATGATGGAGAGGAGCATGTAACATCTTATATCAAGTGCCACCTACCGTGTGGCTTTAGTGTCATAGTCTGCAAAATGGAGATTGCAGATCTCACCTGCAGCATTACAAAGCCAGAGTGCTACTAATGCTGACATAACGTGGTTGAATTTTACCCATTTAGAGATGTTTCAGTCACTACTTAAACCTGCCACTTTATAAAATGGAATAACACCCAGCACAGAGATTCTGGAAATGTAATTTAGATGTAATAGACCACTGAAAAAATAGGAGTGTTCCCTATATATTATTAATTGTTGTCAGAATTAAGCTATATTTCATTTTTAATTAAGAATCTGCATTGTGAATTATAATATTATATTTCAGTTATTTCCATCGTTAGAAAAAGGAATAGCAGATTTGGAATATATTCCTTAATGCTATTAGGAATAATAACTGTTCATGGAAGACTTGTGCCTGTTTTTAGCCTTAGAAATTCTAAATGTTTACAGTATCTACAAAAAAGAAGCTCTATAGAATCAGGTCATTTGCAAAGGCTTTTGGTAAACAAGAAAACCCTATAAGTATGTTCCTATTAGCAGAAGTAAGAGGAATATTTAATGTATATTATTTTATTACTGACTCTTTTTACTTCCTGTGATATTAAATTTTGTTCTAGATTTAGAGTCGAATGATGATAACAGACAAGTGCTTTCTGCACCTCACCTTTTTCAGACCGTTCAGTCTCAGTTTTCACATTCTTGTGGATCTTCCTGGTGTAGTACCAGAAAAAAAAAAAAAGAATCAATCTTCATATTCAAATATTTCTCCAATTACCAACCAGTCGATCTGAGTAGTAACTTTCTTCCCACAATGAAAGATGCAGCCATCGCAGAGTCATCTTCTTTTCTAAAGGTAATTGATTCACTTTTGATGTTAGTAACCACATCCCAAAGTGGAATTTCTGCATACCCAAACCTGAAAGGTAGATCGAAACGTCTGATGACATTTCTGTGGTGTGAGGTACAGAAAACGCAAGTATTTTTCAAAAAGACTCCACTTGAAGTGGTCTCAAAATAATCTTAAGGAGAGAGGGTAAGAAAATGTTTGCACATTGCATTCCATTGGATTAGGTAATCCAAGAATGTTGCTTACTTAAGCATTTGACCAACATACTTCAGGAACGTGATCATTGCGATGATCAAAATTCTCAGTTACCCGACGTTGTTTTTGGAGTAATTCCAAGAAACTTTATGATCAAATTGTCTTGCAAGAAAGAGGCAAAGAATTTGCACTGACCAACCTTCATCCCTGTATTTGTTTAATTGAGGAACTGTTAGTCAATTTTCTCTCTGAGGTGGGGACTTCCAGCTCTAAGATCTCTTTCCAACTGTTTCCTCACAGAGGATCCTTGGCAGGTGCTGAGTTTCAAATCAAAAGCTTAAATTTTGAAATGGAGGGAAGGAGGAAAATCTGTGCATTTGGATTTTATTTTAAGATCATTTAAATAAGTTTGTTAAATATTGGCTTATGTGTTACAAGTTATTGTGTTTGTCAACTCAAAATGAAAAGTCCAACTGAGACCAGTAAAGTTTCCCTCCAATGAAAGGTATCTTGCGCGGCTTCGCCACTGCTCTGCTGGCTTCAGTTTGGGTTTATTTTCAGGGAATCTTAAACTGCAAACCACATTTTCTAACGAATTTAAATGAGATTTCAAAGCTGAGGCTTACAAACTTTTGGCTGCTTGTATGCTTCAGGCATTTAAATTCAGGGCTTGTAGCATCGATTTATTTAGAGACTACAATGGAAACTGCAGTTTTACTGGATTATTTGGTGGGGTTTGCCCCTTCCCATATGTGGATTGACATGAGATAGCTGTGGTTTGAGTTTCAGCACTGATTACAGGAATGGCACAGAGTCTGATTTAACTGTATGCTTTTCAGTTCGCCTCTAAGAAGTTTTCCACTGTTACTCTAGAGAAGCTATGATGACAAAATTCCTGTTTCAATCCCATTTGCTATTTCTCAATATGCCCACAATGATATTCTATAACTTTCCCCTCTTTATTGCTTAAATAAGTACTTTGAAGTACCTATTTAATGGCTGAGAGAGTTGGGGTTGTTCAGCCTGGAGAAGAGAAGGTGCTGAGGAGACCTTATAGCGACCTTCCAGTACCTGAAGGGGCTACAGGAAAGCTGGAGAGGGACTGTTCACAAAGGCTTGGAGTGATAGGATAAGGGGCAATGGGTATAAACTGGAGAGGGACAGATTTAGACTAGATGTAAGGAAGAATTTCTTCACCATGAGAGTGGTGAGACACTGGCCCAGGTTGCCCAGGGAAGCTGTGGCTGCCCCATCCCTGGAGGTGTTCCAGGCCAGGTTGGATGGGCCTTGGGCAGCCTGAGCCAGTGGGAGGTGTCCCTGCCCACGGCAGGGAGTTTGGAACTGGATGATCTTTAAGGTCCCTTCCAACCCAAACTATTCTATGATTCTATGAAGTAAGGAAAACCATCTCACCAAAAAGATAAATATTATCACCTTGCTCTGTATCAGCTGCGTCTGAACTGAAGCTCTCATCCTTCAGATCCTCCAGAAGACAGCAAACATTAAGTGCAATACTGACAAAGAAGCAATGGGGTTGAGCCAGCCTGCTTCCATTGAGCACATCCCTCGTGTCATGATTTGTGCAAGTTAACACTATCATTACTGACTACACTTGTTCGAAGCAGTCTTTGTTTACAATAAGTTAGGTGACATTGCCTAATATGTATTCATTTTTTGACAGAAGCAGAAGAGGTGTGCAAGCGGGTGTCAGGGGAGTCTAACAACTGGTTTATATAACGTTATTGACTTATTTTTTCTTGACGTATAGCGTAATTTTTGAAATTCTGCATTTGCAACAAAAATGTGAGTAGCTGATCTAAATCCATGTTTCAGATGATTGAAGTTTTTGTATACCATGAATGCTTTATAATTGTCTAATTAAACTGAAATGCTTAAGTAATACTGCTTTTTTCCTTTACTTTAGGACTTTTCTTTATATATGGCTAAGCCAGAGGTTTGCTGGAACACTCTCACCTATTTCTCTGTGCTTTTCCTACTTAACTTTTTTGCCTTTTTTTCCCCTATATAGGTACTTTTCCACTCCGCACTCCCAAACACACTATTTGTGAGCTGACACCATAGACTAATCAGCCATGAGGTCACAATCTCATCTCATCAATGTGATGTTGCTCTGATTATCATGTCTGCAGATCACTAAAAGCACAGCGCATGTCAGTCCATTTATGTCACTCAGTGTGAAGGAAAGACATGTTTTATCTCACATTTTCGAACACGATACATGCCATTCTTGGTTCCAAATTGATCTACAGGAACATGTGTTAGAATCAGCTTCCCCCCCTCAAATAATAAGTCTCAAATACTTTCAAAGCACAGACTGCATATCTGGGTTGCAAGGATTACTCTATTTTTTTGTGAATACTGGGGTAACGGTGGGACAGTTGATGGATTGCTAGTTTAAAAGTAGAATTAGCTTGCACCAATTTTTATTAGGTTGCTGTATGTCTGAACAGAAACAAGACAAACGTTTTTAACATCCCCTCTATATCTACAGTGTCTAGTGGGTTCTAACGGGGAGCATAAGGAGTTTTGCCATCAGGTCTCGTATTAAGTGACTTGGCCAATTTTGCAGCACATTAAATGTTTCTGCATCTGTTTTATACTTGTAAAACAGGGAGGATACCTACTCGTCTTTATAAAGCATGACAAAAATGACATGGAAAGATATTTATGTGTAGCATCCACTCAATGACTGTTTGATGTCAAGAGGTTAAGAAAAAAATTAACATATAACAACTTCTCAGCTCAGCACAGACTTCTTAACTTGAACACCACAGTGCTCTGTGTAGTAATCTGACATCCAGTGGGAGGTGTCCCTGCCCATGGCAGGGGGGTTGGAATTGGATGATCTTTAAGGTCCCTTCCAACCCAAACTATTTTATCGTTCTGTGCTCATTGGTGAACATTCATCCTCCTCAGAGAAAAGGGAAGGTGCTAGCACCTTTATCTAGGAAGCCTTTGAGCCATAAGTGAATTCTCTCTTGTCCTCATGGCACCCCATGGGGCTGAGGGCCTTGGCCAAATGCTTCTGCAATATTGAATATTGAGTTCCACGCTGGCTTTCTGATGAGCCTGTTTATGCCTTAGATATCCCTTTCCCCCATTCTGCAAGATCACCCATCCTCGAGGTGTTCAATATATGAAAAAGTAATGGCTATTAGGGTTACAGGAAAATCAAAGATCTTGATTCTCAACAGCAAGTCCGTTAAGAGAATCAGTGCTTGTTAATCCAATTGCAGTCTCCATTCTTCCACTCCACTTGGATGCCCGTGGCTGCAGCAGTGAAACAGAGGAGTCACAGGGTGGGCTCTGGTAGCACAAGTCCTTGAAGGCAGAAGCTAAAGACTTCTGTTACATGAGAAACGTATTGATTTGCATAGGCGCATAATCTGGCCTTCATGGAAGCGATCCTTAGAACTCCAGCAAACTCAAAGGATGTTGATACTTTAAACTGTTCCAAGCAATAGCTTTGTTCAAGCCTAATCTGTTTGGAGCCAGGCTGTTCAAATGTACTTGTTGTGAAAGCCAGAGAGGTCACCCAGTTCTTTTATTTATGGTTCTTGGTCTATCTGTGTTTTCCTAGTGAAATGTGAAGCCGAGTGAGGTTGGGGATCGCTGTCCCCCACAGCTTTGTGCAGCCTGTTTCACATAGATCCTCTGCACTGAGCATGGGCTGGTTTTTGCAAGTGTGAAAGTGGGAAGAAGTTAGTTCTGCCACGCAGTTCCCTAGGGACATTCCTCATCGGCTCGGAAGGAGGCCTTCCATGAGATCCATGCTCTCCTACATCTCCATCTGGTAGATGTAAGAGGTATAAGGAGATGAGGTGTCCAGCCTGAAGATTCACCACGAGATAATGGCTCTGACTGGATTCCCCTTGGTCCTTGCCCCTTCCTCTGAGTTGTACAGTTCTGTGTGCAGGAAATGTTTCACTCCTCTCTGCACCCTCAAGTTTGTTTGCAGGTTGATAACTTGATCTGTTTTAAACTGAAGGGATTATTTTAATATTACAATGTGGTGACTTGTAGTTGCTAAAGAATCAGTGAGTATTACTGACAAAATATACCTGAATAAATGAATTAACCTCCCATATTTAGAGCATGATCACTTTAATTTCACTCTTCCGCTTTGTTTTTTTTTTATAAAGACTTTTAAGAAGTGTAAACTGTTGCTTCTTTTAAGGGCTTACACCCGTCTCCTAATACATATCCAGACCAACTACCTGTATTTTGAGGGCTGCGGGCCTTGTTTATTGCTTGCTGTGAGCCGAAGGATAAGTGCATGATCTCTCATCTGTTTGCTTTTTTTTCTTAAAGACAGTAATTACCGATATAATAGAAGGCCATGATTTTCTAGCTTCATTTGGCATTTGCAACCCCCTGCCCAGCTCTATTCTCACTACTTATTCTCGTTTGTAGATGGCCTGGGACAGGTGACATGATGATGACAATGAGGACAATGAAGTGGCAATAGGAAAGTCTCATGTCAGAGCCGGTTGGTTGCATTGCAGAGTGTTCTTTCCATTTTAATTCAACCCTTGTGCTGTGCGAGGCAGAGAAAGATTCACTGCTGGCTATGTGAGGTCAGGCAGAGGATCCCATCTATCAGGAAGCTCAGCAAACCTTGACTGCATTTCTTCACTTTCTAAGTTCACTGTATTGCAGTCTATCGAGTGAAGTGGGCGAGGAAGTCCAGATGCTGGGAAATCAGAGCGGTGACGGGTGAGGTGGCTGTGGGTCACACTAGTGCAACTCCAAGCAGCGCTGTTTAGAAGTCTGAGGACCTTTATGCCACCTCCTATACATTGGTTCTTCCTTTTCTGCATGGCAAAGCACAGCAACTGGCTTTGAGATGCCGCTGCTGGAGAGGTAAGAGGACTGCAGAGCAAAGAATGTAGAAAGACAGTCTCTGACCGCCTCATATATCTCTGGGACAGGATGTTTGTTTCACTTTATTCATTTAATAACTACTCTGAGCAATTTACAGGACCCACTACCTTTAAGTAATACTTGGTATTAGTGAAGTCTGGAGTTGCATTGAATGTTTTCTGGTTGTTCAAAGAGGACCTGGGACAGGTCTGAGTTTTGGGCTATGGAAACATAATTTCATTTAACAAACAAGAAAACCTCCAGTCTTCCTTTATCTTTCTGCAAATAAGCTAGATTTCTGAGGGTAATTATGGTCTGTTATTATCTTCTCTGTATAGTCCTCTAACTGGAATTGCTTTCCAGAACAGCAGTTCTTACTCGTTTTACTTAGACAAGCTTAGTGTTAAGTTTACCTCCACTTTCACTGTGACTTTTATAAATGGATTTAGTTTTGCTGAGTTATAAACTGTACGTGTCTATGCATCGTAACCTGTAATGCCTTTGAAAATCCAGCCTGGATGCTAACAATCAGGGTTTGGAATCAGGTGTTTTGTTTCTAAGTAAGTCGATGTGCGATGTTTAATACTGTAGTACTGTAGCTTATGATTTCTTACTATGTTTGACTTTTCAGTTAGATAATGTACAGTCTCTGGTTTTTATTTTAAACATAGAAGACAAACATGGATATAAAGTTTGTGTTGTGCAATAAAAGTATACGATACTGAAAGTTGTTGGAATCTGGCTAATCCCAGCTGCAGACACTGCAATTCCCCTCCTCGCATTCTCTGCAATCCAGGTTTGCTTTGCATGACTACAAATGAAAATTACAGTGCCAGTCTCTGTCCCTGGCTTTGTGGAATGGCAGTAACCGCCTCCTTGTTCATCAGCCCCTTCTTAGCAGATTGCACTGGGCAGTGGCTGTGGTCTCCTCGGAAGACTCACTGGTGTTCTTCTGTCCCTGAGACCAACTGTTGTTGGATCATTTTGGTTCTCACTTCCATTCCCATGACTGACTGGTGTTGGATCATTTTGGATCTCCTTCCATTCCCATGACTGACTGGTGTTGGATCATTTTGGTTCTCCCTTCCATTCCCATTACTGTCTGGTGTTGGATCACTTTGGATCTTCTTCCATTCCCATGACTGACTGGTGTTGGATTATTTTGGATCTCCTTCCATTCCCATGACTGACTGGTGTTGGATCATTCTGGATCTCCTTCCATTCCCATGACTGACTGGTGTTGGACCACTCTGGATCTCCTTCCATCCCTGAGACTGACTGGTGCTGTCTCCTCAGTCTCCGCCCCCTCTTAGACTCGCCCCATCAGACCCCGCCCCTATTAAGCCCCGCCCCTCGGATGACCCCGCCCCCTCAGGCCCCACCCGGCAGCCCGTGCCTCGCGCCCTTCCGGCGAGCCCTCTCTCCCCGCCCCGGATGTGACGTCACGGCCCTTCCGCCGCCGCGAGGGGTGTAGGCTGTGGCGCCGGGAGCGAGAGGAGAGCTCGGAGCGGAGCGGGCCCCGCCGCCCGGGGCAGCCGGTGAGCGCCACCGGGACCGCCCGGCCTGTTATGGGCCGCTGTGCCCGCGGAGCTGCCCGCACGGCGGCTGCCGGCGCCCGTGCAGCGCGGGGTCGGTCCCGCTCCCCATTCCCCGCTCCCCTCCTTCTGTCCTTTTCCTCCCTTTCTCTCCCTTTCCCCCCGCTCTGCCCCTCTTTCCCTCCCCGCCTCTCTTTCCCAATCTTCTGCTCCTCTTTCCCCCTCGTGTACTCCTTCTGCAGACTCCAGAGGGCCCAGTGCACCACGATGCGGTCTCGACAAACCTGTTTCTTCCTTATGCAGTTCCAGAAATGAAGTTGCTCGTATAAGCGATATTCTTATTATTGTTTAATTCCCTCGGTGCATTCCAGTAGTTAATCAGAGCGAAGGTGTCAGTGATAACTTTGCAAATCTACCTCCCCCTCCCCCCGGTTTCCCTGCTAAATTCTTTGTGGATCTCTTCCAAGTGTTCCTGCTTAGGCAGCTTCTTGAGGATTCCTTTAAACTGAAACCAAATGACTTTTGAAGTGTATTTAGGTGACACTGCGTGAGCCTTGTGTGCAGTCTCCAGGTCATTCCCTGAAGCAGGGAGTGGCGGCGTTTTCAGAGAGGGTGTTAGGTACTGACAGATGAAGCATGTGCTCCAGGTAAAAGAAACCCCTCCAAGGGACTTGTTTGGGACTGAAGTCCAGCCAGGCCAGGCTGCCTTGCTCTGTGGAGGGGCAACATCGCTTGTGTGATGGGTGCTGGGGCAGTGGAGGGGGTGGCATAGCAAAATTCAAACTGGTTCTTGGGGACTGAGCAGGGCCCTGACCTGTCACAGTGCTGGGAATTGGCAGCACTGCACAAGTTTGGAAAAAGGACGGCTTTGTGGGGACTGTGATTGAAATCCATCATCGACATGACTCACTGTACTCTCTTGTTGGGCTCACAGTTATGAAACTATGTTCAAAGTGATGCTTTGTGCTGGCAGTTCCATGTGCCACTGCTCTGGGATGCGTTGTGAGTTTTTCAGTGACTTGGGACTTCTTTGCTGGTAGTGATGGATCAGCATAGCAGGACGTGGTGTTTCTCAGGAGCAGATCTTTAGCCAGGAGTTGGACAAGTTGGCTTCTGGACATGGTTCCACGAGTGTTTTGTAGGGGGAAGGATTAGGTAGGGAATTGGAAGTCGATGGAATGATGACAGAAAACAGAACAAGACACTGTAGAAGAGAAGAACAGGGATATAAACTCGATTATCCCAATTCATGAGATCACTTTACACAGCCAACCATGATTATAAGCTTGATGGTTTTTTTAAATGTTGGTTTTGCAGCATTATCTAATCCGGAACAGTTTGTCTGCCTCCTTTCTCTCCTGGGGTTTCCTATTAAATCCCCAGTTATGCTTGTTTACTTTTGGTTTGGGTTAGAAGGGACCTCTAAGCCCATCCAGTACCAACCCCTGTCACGGGCAGGGACACCTCCCACTGGGTCAGAGGCTCCAAGCCCCATCCAACCTGGCCTGGAACACCTCCAGGGATGGGGCACTGCTGCTCTGGGCAACCTGGGCCACGGCCACCCCACTCTCACAACAAAACATTTCTTCCTCAGATCTCATCTCAGTCTCCCCTCTTTCACCTTAAGAAAGACGATGGACTCCTTGTGTCCGAAAACAAGACCTAAAAATTGTGCTTTGAAGTTCTGTCAGTAACAAGTCGGCTACAAATTGTGTAAGATGTCTGGAAGTTTTTCTCTGAGGTTCTACTGAATTTAGTTTCACTCTGTATCCAGTTGAGCGTGGTTGAGAAGTTGGCAAAGAACATAGTGCGTGTCAAAGCCAACCGTGGTTGTTTCTGGGGAGATTTTAGAAGTTTTAGCTAATCATGTTCTTCATGTTCTTGCTTGAATTCTCCGTCAAACAGTACAAAGCCGTTTTCAGATGGTTCTTGTGATTTCACTTAAAAGTGCGGTTGAGTCACATGTAGATGGTGAGATAACAGACTTTCAGTTCGTGGGTATGACTGCTCCTCCCTGAGCATTCATCTCCTTAGCATCCATCACCACGGGCAGTGATTAAGAACTTGATGTGGACAAACAAAACTGTAGCTAAAGGTCTGTGTTGATGTTGGAGGGGGAAAAGGCGAGCTGTGAGCTCTGCAGGCAGGCATTGGAGCTTCATGTCCTGCAGGTTTTGGGGGTTTTCAGTAGTGGCTGCAATTTCCCCTTTGCAATTACAGCACCAAGCGGTGTGGTTATTTTCAGGTGGCTGAGCTGCCTGTGGGTCTGTCATCACAGCAACGACTGCTTCTTTCCCCAGGACCATTTGTTAGCGACCCTTGCTGCTTATTCTAGGAAACAACTGCTATCGCTGAAATGTCTTAATTGCAAGAAAGATTCACATTGCAAAGACTTGTAGGATCTGTTCTGCAAAGATAGCGACCCTGTTTCTTTCCTAACTCGGAAGCTGTCTAATGGCTTTCTTATTTTTTGTTCATGAATATCTTGGAGCATATCGCCCCACCCTTTCATTTAGAGGAACTTAACTCATCTCTAATTACCTTCCTGCTAATTACATGCCTGAATGTTTAGGGTGTTTACACGTGAATCATGATTATTGCAACAGTTGGCTCTTCATAATTTTGTGGCATTCGGGGCAGTGGGTGCTCTCTGGAATATAGTGAAGTCATTTTAAGGATGTGTTTGCATAGGCAAAATTTGTTGTTGGACACCTTAAACCCATCACGTCCTTCCACCCTGTTGGTTTTGATGCACTTTCTCAGCTGCCTTGGACGTTTATTTTTGGTAACTGAAGTTGCATGAAGTTTTAAGTGGGTCTCACTGTTCTCTTGGTCTGATGTAAGTCTGGTGTATGATTCAGGCACCTGTAAAATGTAAACCAGCAACCACTACTGTAAGAATTGTGTGTTTGGAGACTTCCTCAGCTTTTCTTTTCCTGCTCCAAAATTCCATGTCTGGGGATGGTCACTAATGATCAGTTGCAGTGCGTGATGCTGCAGGAGATGTGAGCACTCTTTGGAGCACTGTGATATTTTATTAACGAGAGGAAGTAATGCAGGTTGTTCATGAAGTGCTATGAAGAGTTAAACTTGAGGAGCCAAATCACATTCACTTCACTGCAGTGAAAAGACAGGTGTGGGTTGTTGGTAAGTGTTGTGCCCAGAGAAATGGTGGCTGCCCCATCCCTGGAGGTGTTGAAGGCCAAGTTGGATGGGGCTTGGAGCCCTTGATCCAGTGGGAGGTGTCCCTGCTTATGGCAGGGGGTTGGAACTGGATGGACTTTAATGTCTCTTCCAACCCAAACAATTTCACAGTTCTAAGGCTGAACCAGTCTTCCTTGAGGGCAAAGGCAGTTTCGTCCCTTTGGATCAGCCTGCTTGCTTCCGGTCTGTTATGTGAAGCCTTTTCCTGATTTTAGTTCTGTTCGATGAACTTAGGTACGGATATCGAAGCTCATTTACAGAACAGTCTTACAAAGCCACTCTGGTCATTTTCAGCATTAGCATCAGAGTTATTTAGAAGTTGTTTTTCATAGCTTGTAATAATTATAAATTTGCAATTACTACAGTATGGATTGATTGATTGAATGAGATTCCCTCCTGCTCAGCTTTGCTATGTGAGCTTTTTCAACCACTTCTTCCATCAGGGATGGCCTGAACAATCCAGGACTAATAAATATTTGATGAAGTTGGTATCGTGTCGCTGTGGCAGTGATGCAACCTGCATTGACAGTGATGGTGTCTGCCCATGTGGTCCTGGGAAGTGAGGTAGCTCTGGGTTAGAAAGAAACAGGAAAAACAGGCCAGTGGTGTCTGAACTCGTGATAAATCCATACCAGTTCTAAACCTATTTCACACACAGTGCCTGTCCTGGAGCCAAAGCTGAGTCTGCAGTGTTGGAAAACCCTGATGTGTTGTGAAAGTTATCTGAGGTTTGTTGCTCAAAAGGCAGTGTTACACAACTGTGGTCTCTTTCATGTTTGCATTAAATCAGCCAGTAGGGACAGATCCTGTTTTGATGAAAGGAGCCTCTTTTCTTATACCACATGAAAGCTAAGAATGCTCTTTGCAGTGACTGTGATACCTCCTTCAGTAAGCTTACCATGAATTTTTCCAACTATTTTGTAGTCTGGTCTGTGTGAAAATTAGAATATAGTGCTCTGCTGCTGTCAAGAGCTTTGAGACAGATAAGAAACGTAGCAATAAATCGTAGAATCATGGAATGATTTGCGTTGGAAGGGACGTCAAAGCCCATTCGGTTCCAATGCCCTGCCATGGGCAGGGACACCTCCCACTGGATCAGGTTGCTCCAAGTCCCACCCAACCTGACCTTGAAGACCTCGAGGGATGGGGCAGCCACAACTGCTGTGGGCAACCTGGGCCAGGGCCTCCCCACCCTCATTATGAAGAATGAAGTGAAAATCCTTGAACACCAGAATATAGGTTTTATTAAGCACCCACATTCAGTGAACGCCACTGCAGGTCAATGGGAAGCATTTCTTAAAACCCTCTTTCCTCCGCTCTCCCCTCACCCTCCTGCCTGACCTTCAGGCTTTGGTTCACAACTGTCTTTGATAACATTTGTAAAAAACCACGTTTTTGGTGTCTTAGTTCTTTCTGTGTTCTCTTCAGTAAATCTCCAGAGAAGGATTGCAGGGTGTGGCTTGTGAAAGTGATGTGGCTATTGCCAGTGACACTTTGCAGAAAGGTTGGTTTTCTGGTTTTGGCTCAGATGTCTCCGTCTGTGGCTGTGGTAACTGAAACCACAGCTGTTTGCACGTGTGTTTGCAGCTACAGCTTTGACAGTCACACAGAAGCTGTGGGGCAGGCAGCTGGTCTGTCCCTCCTAAACAACTTAGGTGCATTTCCATTTTCTGCAGAGCTTGCAAACTTGACAGGAAAAATCTAGGGGTCTGAGCAAGGGATGAGCTGGTATTGCACTTGTTGAAAAGTATTTGCTCTGAGTAAATAGGTGCTTAAAATCATTGAATCATAGAATGTCCTGAGTTGGAAAGGACCCACAAGGCTCATCGAGTCCTACTCCTGTCCCTGCACAGGACAATCCCAACATTCACAGTGTAGGGGCTGAGGTTGTTGGCCAAACGCTTCTGGAATATTATCAGCCTTGGCGCCATGATTGCTTCTCTGGGAGCTGCTCCAGGACTCCACCACCCTCTGGGAGAAGAACTTTCTCCTCATGTCCAACCTAACCCTCCCCTGGCACAGCTTGTGCCATTCCCTTGGCTCCTGTCCTTGGTCACCAGAGAGAAGAGCTCAGCGCCTGCTCCTCCTCCCCTTGTGAGGAAGCAAAGTACAACAAGAAAAATATGTTGATAGGAAAATGTATTCATGAGATTCAGAATGAATTGCTTTAAAGCAAGGAAAAAGCTAATTTTGAATTAAATCACGGTGGTGGTTTTTTTTCACATGCTCAATGTCATAACGAAACTAAATATTCTAAGATGCTTATGAAGAAGCTCCAGAAGGAGATCTGAGCTGTGATTAGAGACCTTTGATGTGCAGCCCTCCACATGTATCTAATGTAACATATATCGGATGCCTTACCTGCCAACGGTGCATGAGTATTCATTGGTCTGGATGACACTACAGTTTGGAAAAATTACAGCTTGACACCTGGAACAGCATGGAAAGACAGAGCCACAGGCATCTGGCACTGTGGCTTGGAGTTAGCGTGCTGTCAGGCCGTGTGGGTACGAGCCTGGGGATGCACATGGCAGTAAGACAAGGAGCTCTTTAGTGCCCATGCAGTCCAGTCCTCTGTTAGCTGTGGTATGGATAACACTGGCTGCCAACAATAGGACAGCTTCCCGTGTTGTAATTGTCTGGAATAAATCCACTTCTGCAGGCATAATGTAACAGCAGGGATGCTCTAAGGAACCATGTAGGATGTTTGAAGACCATGATCAGAGAGGGATTGGGTGGCTTCCATTTTGACATTGCAGAGGAAAATGGAAGGGGAAGAGCTCTAACTTGGGATTTTATAAGTTAATAACTAAGTCTAAGAGCCTGTTCTTTTTTAAACTTCTCAGAGGGTTGATGCTCATTAACACAGTCATTAACCTTAAGGGAGGTCCTGTACTGGTACAGAAATGCTTAAAAGAAAAATTCTATATCATGATATTTATGAGGAACAATGTAAGAAAGTGTCCTTCCTGCTTCCCTGGCTGTACTCACAGCAGAACTATTTGAAGAGCTTACAGAGCCAAGCAGTGTATGAGTACACTTTAAATTACAGGCGTTTGCTCCCAGCAGGGAGAAACGGTGCTTCCTAAAGTTGTTGAAGTGTTTTAATCGGGAGATGGGAGATGCATCATAAAACGGTTATTTGGTGCAGTGCGCCTCTCCAATTTGTATTGGTGGATTTGGTTTATGATCTTCTGGAACTTTATTGTCCTTTCTGATTAGATGATGAGTTTTGTTTTGGTTTTTGATGTGGAGGTTTGTTGCCTTGTTTACTGTTGTTTTCCTGGCTTCTCAGTGCACAGGCAGCATGGAAGTTGTTCGGTCACCTGCCTCTGACTTCAGGAAAAAAACACATTCGTCCTTGCTTTTGGGTTATGTTATTCAGGGCTTTGAACAGGTCATGCATTCAGAGCAGGAATGAAACTAAGAGGTCTGACCATGCAAAATAAGAGGCGTGACTGTGCAAATACCTTGAGTAGTTGATCTTTGAATAAAGAGGGAAAGACCTTTAGCTGGAGGCGGGGGAAGAGGAAGGAAAGAAAGGAACAAAAAGCATTTTGGACACAGAAAAGTTCCAATAAAACAGTTCAGGAATGAAAGATCATACGAGGTGATTTAGTTGCAGGAAGGTGACTTGAAATTATTAAAATTTGTTGAGCTGTTCTGTTCATTAAAATGTAAACACTGGGCTGTAAAAACTGGCTGTGAAACTTTCCTGTGATGGCCATCTTGAAGGGAAGGAAAAAGCCTCTGCTTTGAGTGCAGCATTTGATTTCTTCATATTGATTCTGGGTGACCTCTTTTGTCCCTCGATATGGAACTGATGTAACTGCAATCAAAAGCCCTTGCAGGGGAGAAAACAGGCATAGGAACTTAGGCATTGTTATGAATGTCAGGGGCAAAACACAGTTACACTGACAGTTACTGACATTCCTTTAATTTAAAAAGATCGTTTTTCATCTCGCATGGGTCGTTGGACGACAGGCACAGTGGTGGTGTAGGCATGAGAATAAATGTTTGTTGCATTCAGTGTGTATAAATTCTGTAGAGCTATGCTGTGTGTAGATACCCAGCTTAACTCTGAAACTGCTTGAGTACTGGAGGAAGTGGAGACCCATCTCATGTGCATTAATATGCTCTGCTGTGTTAGCTGTAATACTTCAGTGCTCTGTGAAGGCATGTTCTTTGAGGCCAGAGATTGTAGAATCATAGACTGGTTTGGGTTGGAAGGGACCTTAAAGACTGTCTAGTTATGTTACCTGAAGTCCCACCGGTGTGACTCTTGGCAGAGGCTGTCTCAGCCTGAATATGAACCTGTTTACATTTTTTTCTCTTGCTCAGTTTGCTTCTCTTTGGTGGTGACTGTAACCTTCTGTATTTGTTTTTCCCTCCGTTGCAACAACGTGCTGCTGAGATCAGAGACTTATGCCCTTTTCCTACATTGGGACGGAGCTGCGTGACTGGTACTGCTGGTCTGCTTTCCAGCCCAGCTGTCAGTGCTGTTTGCAGGTCAAACTATGCAAACACATGCTAATGCTGCAGTTGGCTGCCGGCTGTGTGGTTGTATAACTGTGCCCTTCCTCCTGTTTCCTTTAATTTTGTTGCCATGGAACTATTAAATAATTAAAACAGGTGTCGTCTTTTGAAGAGGCAAGCTTTCAAAAGGAATTATTTCTAGTAGGCTGCTCTCATGGTTCTGTCTTTTTTTTTTTTATAAAGGGAGAAGATGAACCTGAAATCTGAACGCAGAGGAATCCACGTTGATCAGTCGGAGCTACTGTGCAAGAAGGGATGTGGTTACTATGGCAATCCTGCTTGGCAGGGATTTTGCTCCAAGTGCTGGAGAGAGGAATACCATAAGGCCAGGCAAAAACAGATCCAGGAGGATTGGGAGCTGGCAGAGCGGTAAAGAGCCCTCTTTATTCCTTCACCCTTTACAGCAGAGTGACTTCACTAAATACTATTCCTGTCTTCTTTTTTTCTAGTCCTATTTGCTTGAGCTCAGTTGCATCATAAGTTCTCAAATCTGACCTTTCCAGCAGGAATTAAAATCTTCCTTTTGATGCAAAGATGAATATTTATGATATTCTAATTTGAGAGGTTTCAGTCAAAGTCTATGAAGTAACAGAAGTAAACACCCCCCCAACTTCTCAACAAATATATTGACCTAATTTGCATACTGAAATCTGTAATTCTAACTAGCAATTAGAGGGGTGAAAGTGAAAATTTTGATTAAAATACTTCTGCCTCTGGAGACTGCAGTTATTGTCTTGAACGTGGCCAGCACAATGGTTTTACATTTTAACTACTGATTAGCAGTCTTTGGTCTGGAGTTGTTCTTTGAAACTACAAGGTTAAGCCTAGAAGCATCAAAGCTTTAATAATTTTGTTAATTTTTCACATCTTCTGTGAAACGGTCTGGTTTTCGTAGTGTGATAAATGTGTGACCCTGAAAATGGGTGTTGGAGGAAATCTATGCTTGAGAGAGAAAGTAAGAGCAGCTACAATTGGTTTTGGTTGGATTTGGATAGAAAACAAAAGCATTACCCAATGCCTGAGAAACTGCAAAGCATGCTCTTGCACCACAGCTGTCCTTTGTGTCACTACCAGGTGTGGGTTCCATGACATCTGCTCAGAATTAACTATTTTAAGGGTTATGGGAATTCTTGAGATGGAGGAGCTGTGTGTGTTAAGAGCGGATTGGCAGTTGACTTAAGGTGGCCAAGGTTCACGTTGACACAGATTCTCTACATACACTTTCCTTAATGTGCAAGTGGTGTGTGCGAATGACTGAGACCTGTGTCTGCATTCGAGTCTGGAACCCTTGGCGAGTTTGAGTTACCTGGTGATACATTAACCAGGGTCATTGGGGAAAGGATGAAAAGAAAAGGCAGTCAGTGCAGCGTTCACATCAGCCTGAAGGTGACAGCTGTGCAAGCTCTCCGAACCTGAGCTGGATCCAAACTCCTGGTGATGGTTTAGAAGTCCCAAGGTTTCTGGTACCTGACTACCTTAGGCCTTGGTGTTGTTTGTTTTTAAAGTTCTCTTTTCTGTCTGGTACTGAAACAAATGAACTGCAAAACAGAGGCAGGGCGTGGTACCTTTTAGCTTCCTCGGAAGGTGCCAGGTAAACTGTTGAGTATAGTACGGAGAACATGTCAGTTTTTCCTCTGCCATAAAATGGGCTTAAACAGTTAACAAATGCTTCAGTATTATTGCAGCAGATAGTTATGCTATGAGGCTTATAAAGTCTGCATGCAATAAAACAGAGCATTTGAGGAATTCTTTAATAAGTAACTGTTCAGTGGGGAGATGCTAAAGGACCAGGTAGGCTGCAATTGTTTGACAGGCTTGACAGCACGGATAAGACACAATTGAAGAGATTATAAAGGCCAGGCCATCTATAGCCCCTCCTGAGCTGGATGTACGTTTAAAGAAAGTTGCTCAACCTTTTAGCATCTTGAAACTCAATAGAATTTAAGCCAGTTTATTCCTCCTGCATAAGAAGAAAAGGAGGCATTGAAGGATGTTTGCCTTCCCTCCTTTTTATGTGTAGATTAAAAGATGGGCTTGGTCTTTGCAACACACCTAGCCATGTTGCAGTGAAGTGCTTCACCTCATTCATTCAAGCACGCATATATGCAAATTATGACAACAATAATCTGTTTCCTAGACTATTTTTGAGGTCGTGACAGGGTATTTCACTTCCTCAGCTGCAAGCAGTGGGTTTTGTCTTCAGTAAAGCAGCAAAGGACTGTCTGTGGTCAAAGGGGGTGAAGCTTACAACAGGATGCAGAGAGGGAGGCAACTGAATCAATTGGAAGTGCTCCCACGGTCTTTCCCCCCAACTCTGCCTTTGTAGAATTCAGGACTGCGACATAAAGGGAAGGTGGTGACCATGATTGTACGTCAGTCTCCTCCCTTTTGACCTTGCTATTTAATCCTGCCTGGCTGTCTTCAGCTTTCCCTCACTTTCACCACCACAACGTGGAAAGAGCGGACGTGATATAGTGAAGTGAGATGTGGTGGGAAGCTAGAAATGAAGATAGGCATAGAGGAGAATTAGCATGGCAAATCAGTGATTAATTTATTACACAGGAAATTAGCTTATTTTTCTGGTTTTAAGAACTGAAATTATACTTGTGTTTTTCTAATTCCAGGCTCCAACGTGAAGAGGAAGAAGCATATGCCAGCAGCCAGAGCACCCAAGGGGCTCAGTCACTGACCTTTTCAAAGTTTGAAGAAAAGAAAACCAATGAGAAAACACGAAAGGTCACTACTGTGAAGAAGTTCTTCACTGCTTCTTCCAGAACAGGAGCTAAGAAGGGTAATTTTCTCCTTTGCTGTACAACGTATTAAATTAAAAAGTACTTTTGATAGATGTGTTGTACTAAAAGGCAGTGAAGTGCCGTGTGACTCGACTTTAAAAAGTTGGAATAATGATGCTTCTGGAGAGCAATATATGAAGTCTCACAGAAAACACAGAAAAACATGAGCTTTTGGGTGATGCTAAACAATCTTTTCAATAGCACAGCGGGATTCTAAACTCATGACTGTGTCTATGTTAATTGTACAGGAGTTCTTCCTCTAAAGTGATGTGTAACCATATTCCTCACGGTGGTTTGTCACTGCACTACTGAGAGGAAGAATCTTGTTCTTACGATGCACATTCTTGCTATGTTTGTGAGTCCACCATGGTGGGTTAGGATCTGAAAGGGAACTCTTCTGAGACTCTGGCTGTCAGTTATCTCAAACAAACTGGTCTCTCTAAATGTAGTAGAAGTGTTGATACCACATGGCAGCATCACCTGATACTTATCACATCAATGACTTTAACAGGAAAACTGAAATTTAAAGGCAGGGTGCCTTTAAATGAAAATAAATATGCATAAACACTACAAGCTTCCTTTCACATGTGGGTTGTGAACACCGAGTTTGTGGTTGGCTCAATGTTTATTCTACAGCGTGTGTTACAAGTAAGAATGATTAATGGCACTGATGGCTTTGCATAGCAATAGCTGACACAGGAAAAAATGGGAAATGCTAGACTGTGGAGGAGGCATTCCAGAAGAAAAACACCATGAATGTCTCCAAGCATTATAGATGATGCATTTCCTTAATAAGAAATTTAAATATGTCTGAATTTCATCTTAGAATCGGTGTTGGTGCATGGGGAGCATCTGGCTAAGTGAGGCATTCAGCTATGTATTAAAAATTTATTTTACATTCATTCTTCTCATTTTTCATTTTTTTTTATTCCCTTCACCTTCTCTCCTGATGTGCTCCTGCTCTTGGTGTCTTGCTTGCTTTTGCATTTATTTCAGTGGCTCAAGAGAAAATCGTTAAGCAAGGACAGCTTGGGAGGGAGCGCAATGCTGATAACATTCTCAGGGATTTGAAGGAGATTTTTACTCCCTCCTGGGAACTGGCTTCCCCTACTGAAGGTAATGAGGTACAGCTTGAGTGAGCTGTCTGCTCAATTTTAGTAAGCTTACTCCTTAGGTGGGCTTTGTGAAATGCAAACTAGGGTTGTGCCAGTTCTAACATGTGCTGTGGTATATGAAGATGACAAAAAAAGAAGCAAGTCTAGCATCCTGAGGTGAATTTGAATCTCTAAACTAATTCGTTGCCTTTTGGTAGGAAGAGTATAGGATAAAGCTGCAGCTTGGAGCTCTGCCGTAGCGTGACAGCTGAAGGGCTCTGCAGCTTCCAAAAAATGAGTAAGAAGTAGCTGCATCTTGTGCTGCTTCATCTTTTTATCAAAAAGTAATTGCAGGTAACCATTATAAATCTAATTATAAGTTGAAACTACTTCAGTGTACTAGTTCACACTTTGAGAACTTGTGTGTTCTCATAACATCTCTGGGTGTTTGTTGTATGAATCAAAGACAATTTCTAATCAAGAGAAGTTATAGTGGTTTCATTTAAACCAAAAGAATGCCAAAACTCTTGATGCAGACAGCTTTAGGACCTTGTCCTATGGTAGCTATTTGCGATTCTGCCATGTTCTGCTGACCAAAGAAATTTGAAGAGGTACCATTTGTTATTTGCCACTTCTATGAAGAAGGTGAGTGTGCGGGCGTGGTAGAGCACATGACAACACTTTTAAAATGCTCTTTGCTTGGACTCAGATCCATGACCATGGCACAACCATAGTGAGTCACTGGAGTGCTGATGTTCTGCTGTGGCAACTAGCGTTTCATAGAATACCTTGAGAAAGGTTTTAATATTAATAGTGTTTATTCTTTGTAAAGGTGACCCTTTCTTAACTCTTCCCATACTCTTTCTTTTCTTTTTGGCCTATCTCCTCTGTCAGATTCTGTTTAACTTGTTCAGATGGAATTTATTCTCTAATCAACTTCTTTATAGTTAGACTTAATTCTTTTAGAATACATGACAAAGCTAAAAATATTTTGTTGCTGTAAGTACATTTGTTCCTGCAGTCCTTAATAACCAGTGTGTACCATACAGATTCATTTCTCTTAAATCGGGATTTCAACACAGATTAACAAACTTAAAACATTTCTGAGTGACTACGCGTCACTTGGTGGGACTCATTAAAGACAGCTCAGTCTAACATTCCTTTTTGTGCAATGCCTACATTAACAGTGATCTGCTTCAGCTGACTACGTCTCTTTAGTAACTAAAAAATAATCCATTTTAAACTCATGACTAAAAAAAATCATATTCCTTAAGGTCAGAGAGCAGAATGAGGTTCTTTATTCTTTTAATACAGTGAAATCAATGTTGAAATGAGTGAATAAACCTTCAGCTGTTCTCTGAAATGAAGTGAGTATTTGTGGAAAAGATATCTTCTAATTCTACCCTTTCAAAGGGGGACCTGCTTTCTTTGTTTATTACTTCGAAACTGTGCTCTCTTCTTACTGGCTGTGTGGTATTAAATGTGACCAATTTAGATCAACAGGCAGTAATAGTTGCCGTTCTGCTGGAGTTCTGTGCAGGCATTCTGGTTTGAATCTTAGGTATAAAGAAGGTTGGAGGAAATCCCCTCTTGAAAAAGTGCTCTTGTGTAACAGAAAGGAGACCGATTGGCACTTTCTGTCTCATTTACTCATGTAAATATTTGTAAAACTTTTTCCATTCTTATCACTTAAATACCAGAAATGTTCTAATGATACCTGACCAAATTGTCCAGGGAAGGTTACGCTGCAGTGCGAAGGCCCTCATGAGTCTTTGGTCCAGTGGATCATGGTTGTTAGTCACTGGATCATACAACTTTGAATTTCCTATTGTGATGATTGTATAATTCTGTCATCTCTTTAAAAGCAAATAACCACAAACAAAAAGAGCCTCTGATAACCTACCTCAAGTTCAAATGAAACATCCCAGTTTAAGTATCCTCCTCCCATTCATTTCCTTTGATTTTGGAGTTCTGCATGTGTGCTGCTTGAAACAAGGATTGTTTTGTTGTGCATGTTAGTGTTTTCAGATTGAAAGCTGTGTTTGTATCATGTTGATCATGGATATTTTCATGTTTTCTGTCTCTTTGCTGCTTGCTTTTCATCATTTTCATTTACATCATCTCTATTCAATCCTTCATTTTGAACAGTGTTGGCTGGCAAGTTGAAAGGTGGGTGAGCTGAACGTGGGTAGTGAAGGTATTGGATCAATACAGTTAACATGCAACATATACCTTGGAAAATCCAATGTTTTTGTGTGGAAAAGCCCCGTGGTTGCAGCTGTATAAACTTACATCCAGTGCTGTGTACAGTTTGTGTTCCTACCTCCTTTTTGAGTGCCAAGCAAACTCTTCCTGGAACAGACATGGTGCTTCTGCTCTTGCTGAAACACAAATGGCCAAGTTTGCATTTACACAGCGGGTGTGATTCTGTGTATCCACTGCCCAGCCAAAGAACGGCCGCTGCGTTCACACCAACCTCCTGCTCCCATCCCTTGTCTTGTGCTGCTGCTCCTGTGCCCTGGTAGGAAACCAGCTTGGGAAGCTGGTGCAGCTTAAAAACAACCCCATGAGTAGCACTGATCTCTGACTGCCCCGAGCTACTGCTCATGAGCTAGGGGAAGCCACGCTTGTGTTGGTTGAAGCAAAGGAGCAGGAACATACGGGTGAGGGAGAATGGAAAAGGGACCACTCCATTGTCTTAAACGGCTGCAGAATCCCACCTGGAAGCCTTGACCTTGTTTGGAGACCTTACGTGGGGATGAAAATATAAGAAACTGCAAAACAAACCCATGTTACAGTGATTTGCTAATATAAAAAGGCCATTAGTGGAAGCGGGGCTGTGGATATAAATGTTTCACTTCAGGGGAATACGCAATTTTCTGGAGTTCTGTTTAATATCCAGCATTTCACTGCTAAAGCTTGAGAAATAAATGCTTGTTCGCCTACACAGTTGGGAGAAAAACAACCTGAAAATTTAATACATGTTAAACGCTTCCTGAATTCATCCATCAGTGTGAAAGAGCTAATCTGATGTGCCCAACTTTTCCCGGCAGAGATCCAAGAAGCCAAGGCTCCCAGCCCTTCTATAAACAGGCAGGCTAGCATCGAGACAGATCGAGTGTCCAAGGAGTTCATAGAATTTCTCAAGACATACCATAAATCTGGACAAGATATCTATAAGCAATGTAAACTCTTTTTGGACACAATGAATCATAAAAGGGTAAGTTTTGCATGCATTTTACATAAGGAAAATGGGGAAATTAGGGAGAAAGTGCTACTCCTTTTCCAGCAGTTTGGGCTTTATATATTGTATACAGGAGCCTGCAGCTGAAATGCTTTGTCAAATGAAGATCCAGTACTAGTCTTAAGCTTTGAATGCCTCCCTTTTTGGTAGAGGATATGACCGAAGAAACCCTCCGACCCCAGTATTTCAGGGATCTTGAGAGAACTTCCCTTTGCATCCTGAATAAATCAGTTCTGAAAGATCAAATGTCTGCTGAACAGAACAATTTTCTAGATAAATATGACTTGTGGAAATTAAAACCTCGTTGTGTAATGTATTATAGATATAGTAAGTCTACAAATTTATAAAGACAATACAGTATCAATCCATGTGTCCCCTTTTCTCTGGGGAAGAGGAGCTTGACTGTACCTTGTTTTAATACGGAATAAGAGTTGTGTCTTCATTCTCCATATAAAAAATTTAATGTTCCTGAAATATTAATGTGCCTGCAGTGCCACCTACAGTTGGAATGAGTCAGGAGTCTCACACACACCCCCCATCTCCAATTTAGTATTACTAAATTACTCAAGTTGGACTGGAAATTAAAGGGAGTTCTGATGGAATCTTACACACCCTCCACCTTGAAAACAGCTTGGAATTTTTTTCTTTTCTAATTGATTCACTCTGAGCATAGGATTTGTGAAAATATTATGATTATTGGTTATAAACATTGAAGATCCTGTCTCATTGCCTCGTTCCTTGGTAGTTTTGCCAGTTGAAAAGAAATCTTTCTCAAAATATAAAATTCACTGCTACACAGAAAACAGGGCTAAAATGCAGCCCTGCCATCAGAGGGTGGGGTGTTGTGTTCAGGGGAACTGTCTTGGGTTTTCACCTTGGAGAATTCAGCAACTAAGTTTGTTCTCCATTTTTTTTAATCATAGAATAGTTTGGGTTGGAAGGGACCTTAAAGATCATCCAGTTCCAACCCCCTGCCATGGGCAGGGACACCTCCCACTGGATCAGGCTGCCCATGGCCCATCCAACCTGGCCTTGAACACCTCCAGGGATGGGGCAGCCGCCACTGCTCTGGGCAACCTGTTGCACAGCCTCACCACTCTCATGGAGAAGAAATTCCTCCTTATGCCTAGTCTAAATCTGCCCCTCTCCGGTTTATACCTGTTCCCCCTCGTCCTGTCCCTACAAGCCTTTAATGTATAGTTTAATGCTGCCATTTAATGGTGAGAAGTGGCTTAACCAGTAAAGTTAATTTTAACCCTCCAGCCTGCGTTATGCCCGTCAGTAGCTCATTCAGTGCTCAAAAGCCAGTGTTGTTTTGCCATTCTGAATGTATTTTCTAGTAACTTTATCATTAGAAGTGTTTACTGTATAGATATTCTTAGGATTTTTTGTATACTGTATGTAACTGTATATAACTTCTGAAAAGCTATAGAGACAAAATTGGGAAAAGGCTTAATAAGCTCCGTTATTTTGTCACTTTTCCTCAGGGATGCGCCTAGAGAACATGGCATTGCGCCTGTCCAATTCCATTGCTCGTATACATCTGTTCTGCAAACAAACCTAAGCCTTTCACATGTTAAAAGAGCAACATTGTCTTGGTTTCTCTTATTTTTCAATATAGTTTAGCCAATGTAAACGCCACTGGTGATATATTTGCATTCTCAGACTGTTACTGCAGCTGGACACTTTTCCTTAATCAAAACCAAAACACCAGAGGCGTTGCTGCCTTTTCTTCTGCACGTGCACACTGAATCAGTTTTCTGTTACAGGCCTTAAGTATTGAGGAGCAGTCAGAGTGTGCCCAGGACTTCTACCAAAATGTAGCAGAGAAGTTACAGACACGTTGGAAAGGTATCATGTTGCTCTTCTTCATGTCTTACTGCTGAAAATTAAAGATTTGAGGATAAAGCCTCTTGTATTTGCAAGTAAAAGTGAAGCATTCCTAACCATGTTTCAGAAATGTTGTTATTGAATTCTAGTGCCATAGTTAGAAGTATTTCCAGCTGGATTTATTCTGAGAGACTGAATTTTCGAGAAATAGCCTTGTAAGCTACAAGCAGCTGAACCCAATTTGTGTGTTGAATGTGCTAAAGGAATGTGTTATGTTGTGAACCTGTGCACACGTTTTGGCGTGTTGCTGTGGTGTTCTCACCATTGGATTTTTACTTCTGCTATAGAGAGTAAAAATACCCTAAGCACGTCTTTTCTTTAACTCAGATTGGCTCAAGACAGTAGTACCGATTCAGTGATAGTAGGACTGAGCTCTATTAAAACTTCCAAGCACCCATGGGGTACTTTATTTACTCAGTTGGGGTGGGTTTGTGCCTTTCAGTGCCCCCTGAAAAAGTTGAGAAGGCAATGGATCAGATTGAAAAATACATCATGACTCGACAGTATAAATATGTATTTTGCCCTGAAACAACTGATGATGAGAAGAAAGATCTTGCTGTCCAAAAGAGAATCAGGTAAGTCTGAAAGAGAAATATTTGAGAAGTCCACAGTCCAGTGAATGAGCTCGGAATCGAGCACGTTAAAAATCTGCTGTAGATACAAAAATGGCAAGCTTTTAAACCAGAAAGAGTTAAACCCATTTATTCAAGAAACGGAAGGAATGAATCCTAGACTCATACAATGAGTTGGGTTGGAAGGGACCTTAAAACCCATCCAGTTCTAACCCCCCTGCCATGGGCAGGGACACCTCCCACTAATAATGAAATAATGAAAACTACACCGCTATGAAAATGAATTGTTGTGCTTTTGTTAAATTATAGCAGAAAAAGGAAAATATTTGTTCTGAAAATAAATTACTTCAGTGGAATAAACCAGCTTGTAACTGGCCTAGTGCCTCCTTTACATAAAGCACTCCTTGTGCGTTGAATTCAAGCAGCAACTGGTTTCAAATACCAGAATGTTACTGACACAGAAGGGTTTAACCTTTTTTCTTGTTGCAGGGCTTTGCACTGGGTAACTCCACAGATGCTGTGTGTTCCTGTCAATGAGGAAATCCCCGAAGTCTCGGATATGGTTGTAAAAGCAATTACAGGTTTGTGAATGTTGAAGTTTGTTTACAGCTTTACATTTCAGCTCTCTTGTTCATAGAGATGTTTTTCTGCTGTCATCAGAAGCAGGGACCAAGCTTTTAGATTTGCAGTAGTCTTTCAGGTGTTGGACTGGGACCTCAGCTGTGAAGCAGGAATAACTTGTCCATCACAAAAGTATTTAGATTTCGCTGATCTATGTAAAACACTTGGACTGAACCAAGAGGAGGCTGAATAAACGGATGCTTTTATGGAACATCAAGCACCACAGATAAAAACTACGCCATTTTAGTATTGTCCAGTTAGAGTCCTACTCGTTCAGGTGTCTGATTAATACAGTTTTAATGATTTGAGACATTTCTATCTTACAGATATTATCGAAATGGATTCAAAGCGTGTCCCTCGTGATAAGCTAGCATGCATCACCAAGTGCAGCAAGCATATATTTAATGCTATTAAAATCACAAAAAATGAACCAGCTTCTGCTGACGACTTTCTTCCAACACTTATATACATTGTTTTGAAGGGAAACCCACCCCGCCTACAGTCTAACATCCAGTATATAACACGCTTCTGTAATCCGAGCAGGTTAATGACGGGAGAAGATGGCTACTATTTCACCAATTTGGTAAGTGCAGGAATAGTGTTGATGTTTTGTACAATATTGTCTTTTATTTGGATGTAGGAATTGCCAGTAAAGGCTAACATGGCATAACACAGAAAGAAAATTAAAACTGCCTTTCAAATAGTGGTTGAAGTTAGAGTAGAGCAAGCTCCTGTGCTTTATATCTCTTCTCTCTTCCTTGTCTGCTTTCCAAACCAGGCAGTGCTTTACTTTCTTTATAGTATTCATACTTTTATTTGAACAGTCTGATGCTAATATTTGGGTATATTATTATTCTGTAAGGAGATCAGTACTTCCTATTCCTGAAATCCTGAGTTCGGACTGTGCTGGTGTTGCAAATGCAAAATTCCCTGTTTAAGCTCATAGAAGTTTTATCTCGTGAAGGGACTGCAGAACTTGGCCACTGATGTGTGGGGGTAAACAGGCCTCTAAAGCCTCTGTAGGAGGCATTTATTGGTGTGCTTGTTTATATCAGAAGGAATTACAATTATGAATTTGGCTTCTCTCTTTAATCGTAAAGCAATTCACGAGGGAAAATACATGGTTGAATGAAATACTTGGAGCATTAAAATTTCCTTTCAGTAGGAGAAGAGCATCCACAAGATAAGTTGAGCATTTGACATTCCTTCAGAAAACGGATAAAGAGCATAACAGATTTCTGCCAATCAGATTATAAAGTATTAATATAATGCTCTTGTTAGCTGTTGTGTTCCTTCTGGTCTCTCACCTCCAAAGTGCAATGGCCCTGTTCTCTGGAATGCATGTTATCCAGTGAGTCCGTTCTGTTCCATTGAAGTGCTGTCCACCTGTATCATTCTCTGAGTCTTTAACTTAGGAGAGAGGCGTGCCAACAGTTTGATCTCGTTAGCGCCTGGGAAAGCTCTTTAGGAGCAGTCTGTCAAGGAATTAAATAAAATGATCGGTTACTGATCTAACAGCAGAAGAGAAAATAAAAACCACTTACATTGCAGCGTGTAGTGTGCAGCGATACTCACTGTGTTTCGTTTGTAGTGCTGTGCTGTGGCCTTCATTGAAAAACTGGATGCTCAGTCGTTAAATCTAAGCCAAGAAGATTTTGATCGCTTTATGACTGGTCAAACATCCCCGAAGAAGCAAGAATCTGAGAGTTTTTCACCTGACGTGTGCCTGGGTGTAAAGCAAATGTATAAAAACTTAGACCTCCTGTCTCAGTTGAATGAGAGACAGGAAAGAATCGTCAATGAAGCCAAGAAGCTTGAGAAAGACCTAATAGATTGGACTGATGGAATTACAAAGGAAGTCCAAGATATTGTTGAGAAATATCCATTAGAAATAAAGCCAAAAAATCAAGCCTTAGCAGCTATTGACTCTGAAAATGTGGAGAATGACAAGCTGCCCCCACCACTGCAGCCTCAGGTCTATGCAGGATAATGGTCAGTGTTAGCTGCAAAAAGCATCTTTGTCCTCACCTAGTACTGTCTGCTGCTTGGGAAGGGAAGTTAAGGCTAAAAATCAGATGAGCTTCAATGAATCAATTTTTAAAGGTACATTTTTGGTTAAGTGTAATGAATTGTATTTATTTTAGTCGAGTTGGTTTCTATTAGGCTTTTGTGGGTTTTTGAATCAAATTTACATTTTCTACACAAACTGGTGTAATTTTTAAGCAACACTAGGTCCATTGACATCTTTCCTGAAAGCTTCCTTCTAGGCATGCACTTAACATGTTTTTAATAATCAGTTTAACTGCAAGAATTTGAGTTCCAGCAGGAATTCAAAAGCTACCATTGTTAGCCTGAATTTATCCTGTAGCTGTAAAGATGAAATATATATTGTAATATATGTAAAATTGTAAATAGATTTAAAATCTAATGTCTCAACTCTGCATGTATAAGTGAAAATTATATCCAAGTGTTCATTTTGGCACCTTTCAGTTAAATCATATTGCAGTATAAAGGTAAGTACACTGTCAGTGTTGCGGTAAGCTAGATGATATGAATTACAGACAGAGGATATTGTTATGATTTGAAAACCTGACACACATCTTGTAATCTGCTCTGTAAAAACAAAAAGTGCTATTTAAAATATGACATTTCTTCCTGTAAGCGTTCTCTCTGCTTTGTCAGTCCACCTGCTGGCCTTCAGCGGGGCACGGAAGTGCTGATGTTACAGCTGTCGAGGCAAACTTCAGAAAGGAAGGAAATATCCTTATTAAAAATAGCATAAAGTGGCACAATAGGGGAGGCGGGGAGGGAATGGTGCAAGAGTTTCACCAGCAGTCACTTTCTTTTTCTGGTGTTGCTGAGTGGTTTCCATCGGCGGGTGAGGTCTTGGTTGCTTTTTTTTGACAATCCTGGTAGATAAATAAGTTCATATAAGTAGAGGGTGCTTTGTAGAAGAAGCACAAGCAATTGCTCTGAGCAGAAAAAGTGCACTTTCTTTTATGAAAAATCAGTCTTTGGGTCTGTAGTGACCCCTCTTAAGCAATGGCAGGTACCTTGCTACAGTATTGAACATCAAGGTAAATAGGGCTTTATGTCACTAGTGGTTTAATCGGTGTATTTCAAGTCAAGAATAGCTCATCCTACAAAAAGTAACCTCTCACAATGTAACTTTTTTTATGCCAGCGAAACATTTTATATATCGTTTTAAATATCTTCCAGTTAATCCAGTCTGCCGTGACTTGTTCGTGTACCTGGGATATCAAACATCCAGCTACTTGGCTTGAACTGCTCATACATAAGCAGTGTTAAATTCTTATCATGAAGTGGGGAAAGTACCTACCTCTTTATTCTGTTCCACTGCTTTAAAAACACTGCTCTCACAAATTGCACTGCAATAATTTCAGACCACAACTGTGATTCATCCCTTTTTGTCCAATGTATTTAGTTTTATGAACTATGCATACCTAGAGAGAACCAGGTGCCCAGAACTCCACTGCTGAGGTGACGGAGGAGCTCATCAGATGATGACAAGAAATCAGATTATTCATGTATCCAAGTTTCACATCACCCGCATTGCTTAGGATCTGAGCAGTCTTTATTTCTTTACAAACACTGGGTGCTAATTTTGCTATCCAGGTACAAGGGTTTTCTGAGGGAAGGAGAGCAAACATTTAGCTGTTGTGTAAATTGCCATGTTTAAATAAAAGTCTGTTCATTATGCTCTTGTTAATGAGTTCCTAAAGGTCTTTGCCTGGGTTTTGTTATGCTGTTAATGATTAGTGTGAATCTAATTGTGATTGTGATGCTGCATTCCCTGTGTTTGGGAGACACAGTTCCTGGTCATTCAGGTGCCAAGATAGGTAACAATGGCTTTTTCTGAGCAGAAGGATCACAGTATTGATTAAGCGCTTAAAACCTACTGGCTGGTGCATTTGTAACTGCAGTCTCTTATTCATATGCTGTCTTGTCATCCAGCCACTAAACCTGGAGGATTTTCAGCAACCAGATCCTCTGGAAATTTGGAATCCCTGTAGGGCAGGTGGGATGGATCCAGCAGGGTGAGGGAGGGGATTCTGCCCCTCTGCTCTGCTCTGGTGAGACCCTATCTTTCTGGAGCCCTCAGCACAGGAAGGACATGAAGCTTTTGGAGCCAGGCCAGAGTAGGCTACGGAGATGATCCGAGGGCTGGAGCACCTCCTGTACGAGGACAGGCTGAGAAAGTTGGGGGTGTTCAGCCTGGAGAAGAAAAGGCTGTGGGGAGACCTTAGAGCAGCTTCCAGTGCTGGAAAGGGCTCCAGGAAAGCTGGGGAGGGGCTCTGGATCAGAGAGTGCAGAAAGAGGATGAGGTGGAATGGTTTTCAGCTTCAAGAGGGGAGATTGAGGTGAGATCTTAGGGTGGAGGTCCCTGGCCCAGGTTGCCCAGAGCAGTGGTGGTTGCCCCATCCCTGGAGGTGTGCAAGGCCAAGAGTTTCTAAAAGAGGGTGAAGAGGATTGATTGGAGAAGCAGCAGTGTTTAAGATAAAAGCACTGAACCTTGGGAACTCATGTGATAGTGGCAACAACACCTAGTATCATAGAATAGAATCATAGGATGGTTTGGGTTGGAAGGGACCTCAAAGCCCATCCAGTTCCACCCCCTGCCATGGGCAGGGACACCTCCCACTGGATCAGGGGCTCCAAGCCCCATCCAACCTGGCCTTGAACACCAGGGATGGGGCAGCCACCACTGCTCTGGGCAACCTGGGCCAGGGCCTCCCCACCATCGCAGGCTGTGCCTGGGGCTGTGGCTGCTCTCACTCTGAACAGCGGGGTGCTGATGGATTGAAAACAGCTTGGGATGTTACCTGGATCATAACATCCATGGCCTGGCCATCCTTCCCTGGGACCTGCCTGTCTTCTTTGCGCCCTCAGATGTTTGTATCAGGTTGGTAAGGTCTCCTGAGCCTCCCCTGCGCTGAGCTGAGCCATCCCTTCTCCCCGCCTGGCCTCCATCATCTCAGTGCTGTTGCTGGAGTCACCACGCTGCTTTTTCCTCTCTGGGTATGAGACTTCACATCCTCTTGCCTTGGACTCCAGTGTAATTAGAAGTGGTTATTCCAGCTCTTTCCATTAAGCCAAGTGCCTTAACTGGTTGAATACTGTGAATTTCTGAACCTTGAATCCTGGGTTCAGTTTTGGGCCCCTCACTCCAAGAAGGACATTGAGGGGCTGCAGAGCGTCCAGAGAAGGGAACAGAGCTGGGGAAGGGTCTGGAGCCCAGGGGTTGTTGGAGTGGCTGAGGGCCCTGAGGCTGTTTAGCCTGGAGAAGAGGAGGCTGAGGGGAGACCTCATCGCTCTCTGCAGCTCCTGGAAAGGAGGTTGTAGCGAGGTGGGTGTTGGGCTCTTCAACCAAGTGATAAATGATGGGATGAGAGGAAATGGCCTCAGTTGTTCCAGGGGAGGTTTAGGTTGATAGTAGGAAACATTTCTTTACTGGAAGAGTGGTGAAGCCCTGGCCGGGGCTGCCCAAGGCAGTGGGGGAGTCTCCATCCCTAGAAAGGTTCAAAAACCATGTGGCTGTGGCACTTCAGGACGTGGTTTAGCAGTCATGGTGGGGTTGGGCTGACGGTTGGACTGGATGAGCTGACAGGTCTATTCTGATCTTATCGATTCCATGATTCTATGATTTTCGGACTTTTAGATATTGGACAACAAAACTTGTTGGGGATGTTTTTAATGGAAAAGGGGGTGGAGGGAGGATGGATTTGGAGATGCCGACAGCACTTTGGCAGTGACAACAGGGCCCAGGGCTGTTCAGCCACCCCTGGGGCTGGGGGGCTCTCACGCTCTGGGGTCTCTTGGCTTGGGGGCTCCAGGATTGATGGTGGCTCTGGGCTGAGGGGGGAGCTATGGTCTTGGGGAATCCTAGGCTTGGGGGGGTGGCTCAGAGGGGCTCTGGGATTGGGGGGCTCCAAGCTTGAGGGGATCCCGGGTCCTGGGGGGGTTCCAGGCTTAGGGGGCTCTGGGTTTAAGGGGGTCTGAGCTGAAGGCAGTTCTCTGGGTCTTGGGAGTCCCGGGCCAAGGGTCTCAATGACTCTGTGATTTCACCTTGGACACTTTTAGGTATCAGACTCGAAAACAGAAGTTCAGGATTGTAATGGAACAAGAGGTGGAGGGAAGAGGGGTTTGGAAATGCCTGGACTTGGTGTCCTGGGAGCTCTGGTCTTGGGGGGGATCTGTGCTTTGGGGAGTCCCAGGCCAAGGGTCTCAATGATTCCATGATACCACTTTGCGCATTTTGAGGTATCGGACAGCAAAACAGAAGATGTTATGGATAGTTTTTAATGGGAAAAGGGGTGGATGGAAGAGGGGTTTGGGAATGCCTGGATGTGGGGTCCTGGGGGCTCCAGTCTTGGGGTTCTCTGGGCTTGGAGGGGGTGGTTCCCAGGCTCGGGGGGCTCCGGGTTGGGGGAGTCCCGTGTCCTCGAGGTCGCGGGGTCTCAATGATTCCACTCCTTGCACATCTTTATCGGACACCGAAAGAGAAGACGGTGGGGCAGTTTTCAACGGAAGAAGGGGCGGAGGATGCGTGTTCGGGGTGGTGTGGGGCAGTTCCGGGGCGCGGGGGGGGGGGTGGTGGGGCGGGAGTTTCGCGTTGCGGCCCAGCAGCAAGGCTGTCCCTGCGCGGCCGCCGTCGGCGCGGGGGGCGGGGCCTCGCGCTCCCGGAAGCGGCGGGCGCGGTGTCCGGGCGGCGGCGTCTCCTCCGCGCCGGGGCCATGGTGCGGGGCCTGTGAGCCCGCCGGCCAGGGGCTCGGCCGGTAAGGGCTCGGCATGGGCGGCAGCGTGCGGCGGGACCGGGCGCGGGGATGCGGGCGGGCCTGGAGGTGCGGGGCCGCCTTCCCTCCCCCTCCTCGCCTTCCTCCCCCTCTTCCCCTCCTGGCCTTCGTCCCTCGCCTTCCCCCCCCCCTCCCCCCCCCCCCCCCCCCCGCCTTCCCTCCCTTCCTCCTCTCCTTCGTTCCCCTCTTCTTCGTCTTCGTCCCCCCTTTCCTTGCCCCTCCCCCCTTCTTTCCTCGCCTCTCCCCGTCCCTCCTTTCCTCGCCCCTCTCCTTTCCTCGCACCCCCCCCCGCCCCATTTCCTCGCCATTCCCGTCCACTCTTCCAGGGTGACAGCGCGGTCCCAGGCGGCCCCGGTAGCGAGCAGGGACGGGTCGGGCCATGCCAGGAGCGGGGATCCCACCTGTCGCCATCCCAGTGGATGTGGGTGGCCTCCCTCCTCCGCCCGGGGGTTGAGGGGTGCTGGGGGGATCCTGGCTGCAGCACCGGTGCCCGCTCTGGGTCTGCAGGCAGGGATCATCGGGTTCCACACAAGCTTTATGCTGTTATTCACTTAAATTTGGTTTTAAGAAGGTTTTTAGACTCTGTATGTGTGGCATTGCAGCGGGAAAAAATAGAGAGGAAGAGCGATTCTGCTAGCCTTAAAAATATTTCAATTTCCAAACAGCAGTTTCTTTGCTGTGTCTTAGCTTATCTCTCTGTGCCCATATTTATTCCTTTCTTACTTTTTTTGATGTAACTTGTTGTGTTAACAATGCGAATTCTGGTGCATCGTGCCTGGAACATGGCTAGGAGATATCGGAATGAGCTTGGAACCACATGTTGTAGCTGTGGAGAGGGACATAGGGAGAAAAGGGAAAGAACCCAGGACAGCACAGCCTCTCATTTTCCTCTTTCCCTTTATTTGCATTTTGACGGCTTCTCTTCCCTGGGGAAACTGATTTGTATGGTCGGCTCTAGCGGTGTAATGACTGGGGTGAATTCACGCTGTTAGACAAACCTCGAGTGTGGGTGAGGATTTGTGATAGAATTATGGAATGGTTTAGGTTGGAAGGGACCTCAAAGCCCAGCCAGCTCCAACCCCCTGCCATGGGCAGGGACACCTCCCACTGGATCAGGGGCTCCAAGCTCCATCCAACCTGGCCTGGAACTCCTCCAGGGATGGGGCAGCCACTGCTGCTCTGGGCAACCTGGGCCAGGGCCTCCCCACCCTCACAGCAAAACATTTCTTCCTAAGATCTCATCTCAGTCTCCCCTCTTACAACTCAAACGGTTCCCCTCATCCTGTCCCTGCACTCCTTGATCCAGAGCCCCTCCCCAGCTTTCCTGGAGACCCTTTTGGTACTGGAGGCTGCTCTAAGGTCTCCCCACAGCCTTCTCTTCTTCAGGCTGAACAACCCAAGTCTCCCAGCCTGTCCTTGTACAAGAGGTGCTCCAGCCCTTGGATCATCTCCATGGCCTCCTCTGGACTTGCTCCAACAGCTCCATGTCTTTCCTGCATTCAGGACTCATCATGGGTTATCCTCCATCACTCAACTCCTGAGGAGTTTTGCGGTTGGGAGTGTATGCCAAGGGGGCAGCCTGTCATGGCTGTTGTGGTAACTGTTAATGTGTTTTTATAGACAATTGAATTCTAGGAAATAAAAACTGAGCCTTCTGCTTCCTGGCTGGATGTACAGGAAGATTCTAGGCTCATCTAGGGAGCTACTGCCTCTCTATCTCCCTGCTCTCAGGAGGTGTCCGCAGAGCAGGGGACAACTGGAGGCAGACTGAGTAGAGATAATATTGATTTGTGCCTGCCAGAGCAAATGCTCTTTGACCCGAGATGTAGCCCTGTCAAAGAGGATTAAGAACTCGGTAGCTTTGTTAACCTTGTGATTCGAGGAGTGGCTTGGGGCTGTGCGATGGGATCCTTCTTGCCCACTTGAAAGATAGGAACTTAAAATACCACCTGATGGTACAACATATTGTGCTCTGTCCGCAGAGAGGAGCGTCTGAGGGCATGGGCAAATGGACCGTGGTGTCCTTAGTGTGAGACGGATGTGTGGTGAGAGACAGGCAATGGCACGTCTGTGGCCCCTGGATAGACGGTATGCCGCAGGCGCGTGTCTCCCTTCTCCCTGACAGTGCTCTGTTAGCTATTATCAGCTAGATTTTTTCCTGAAATAGCATAGATTTTTTTAGGAATTAAGCTGTTTTATCAAAAGAGCCCCAAACTGAGTATTAGTGACAGTCAGTGTCTGAGTTTTGTTGCTTTTCCCCCCATCTTATGTTTCCCAAATTGTGTCTGTGTTGGGAGTTTCATTGCTGCAAGAGAAGCGTTCTGACTTGTGGATAAAGCCAGTTCCCAGGAGTCGGCACACTCAGGTTGTGTTTTGGAGGAAAACTTGGTGTATGTGTTGGATTTTGTTAACTATCTGTCTGGAAAACAGGCTGTGCTTCCCCACGTGAGTTTGAGCGACGCAAATCCAAGTCCGGTTTCTTTAGAGCGCTGGGAAAGCAGCACACGGACACGATTGTGTTATTGCCACATCCGTGATGTTCCAGCTGCTGTCCAAGCTCCTCACTGCAACCGATTTTGCTGCCATTTGTGTCTCTCCTTCACTCGTGGCCACTGGCTGCTTCCCTGCTTGCCTCTCACAGCTGACGTTACCTCTTCCTGCACCCAGAACTCTTCTTTTGCCATTTTCTCTGAAGCTGCCATTTCCTCAGCCTGTCAGTCACTCTCTGCTTGTGATTCAAGCTGTGTATCTGCGGTGCCACTTCCAGCGCTCGCTGCGAACAGCCCAAAGAGCCTTTTCCCAGCAGTTTTCTGTACTTACATCACTGAATCCTGTACCGCATTCCTTAACAGAGTCAGCGATTAACCTTCCCACACCAGTTATTGAACCAGGTTCTGTTTGTTAAACTGTTACTGAGGTGTTTCTGGAGCAAAACTCGTGCTTGTCTGGCTATTGTCAGTAGGGAATACGCAGAATTTACTTCTCATGGAATTTCAACCGATCCTGTAAAACTGAATCATTTTCCTTTTCCTCTCCCAAGTTCTCATGCTCATCAGCAGTAGCCGAAATAGCATTTTTTAACACGACTTCTAAGCTCTTCAGTCTAATAGTGCGTGTTTTACCTTAGCTTATGTGATCCAGACTGGGATAAGTCATGTCATGAGTCAGGTCTTTGACTGGTAAAAGTTGAGAGGTGTTAAAAGTGCTCCCACTGGAACTCTTGTCTGTGAGTGTTGTGTGCTCTCTCCCATGGCACAGGCTCGCCTGGCAAACCCAGCTGCCTCTTCACAGTTTGGCAGCAAAATGTCTATTTTCAGCCACAGGCTGGCGTTCCTTTACTTTTTTACGGCCGGATATATTTTAAAATGCGTTTTTATCTTTTAACAAAAGTCAGAATTCAAGGTTTGCTGGACCAGTGAAGGCTTCCCTCGCATATTTTATATTCTCTGGCTTGTAACTTTTGTACCCTTTTCATAGAATCATGGGATGGTTTAGGTGGGAAGGGACCTCAAAGCCCATCCAGTCCCACCCCCTGCCATGGGCAGGGACACCTCCCACTGGATCAGGGCCTCCAAGCCCCATCCAACCTGGCCTGGAACACCTCCAGGGATGGGGCAGCCACAACTGCTCTGATTCTTCAAGTTTTGAAACTCTCAGCTTTTCAAATAAGTATCTGCAACTCGTTTGCTTTTCTTTTCTGCATAAATTTCTCTGTAAGTGGAAATCAAACCCAGCTTTTCTGTCCCTGGAGCATCAGCTGGCACCGTTCAGGTGCTTGTGTTAAATCCACCCAGACAGTTTGTACTACAGCACGCGTTTGTTGGGAAGGGCTGGAAACTTCACGTACACAGATTGAGTAATGTCTGATCCACACATTATCCTTCTTATTTTTTACCTCATCTACTTTTTATTGTAAGTTTTCCATCCTTAACAAGACTTATAGTCCAGAGCTTGGGTGTTTGAAATTCAATATCATTTTGATCCCTAAAATTTGCTGTAGCTTTGACCAAATTACTTCCCTTCCTTGGCTTTGTTTTATGGGTAGAACTGAAACGTTTGTTGTTTATGTAGCTCTTGGGGATGTTGAAATGCTTAATTATTCTTTGAAAAGTGGTTTTGAGAGGTGAACAGAAATATTTCATGCAAGTATGAAGCATTTTGCTTCGTTGTGTTCTTGCCAGTCCCCGGGCTCTTAGGCTTTCATTAATAATCTGCTTCCTGACTGGCTCCGTGACTGGAATGCCTCCTTTTCAACAGGTGATGCTCTCGCTTGGGTCGGTGCTGTGCCATCTCCTGTCTGTGCTCTTTGCCTGCGCAAAGGCTCAGGCTATTTTCTTCTTGTGTTTTCTGCTTCTAGACTCTAGGAAAATGTTGTGTTGGTTTTGGTGTTTTTTTTTTTTAACTAAGTAAGTGCATTTAAAGGATAAAATAGCACAGAAAACTGTAATGAGCCATTGACTGCTTGGACATGATTCACAATCCTCTCCCACTTGGGTGCCTTCTCCTTGCGCAGCCTGGAGGGAGTAGGGAGTTCTGGCTGCTGGTCATAGAATCACAGAATGATGACCTCAAAGCCCATCCAGTTCCATCCCCTGTCATGGGCAGGGACACCTCCCACTGGATCAGGGGCTCCAAACCCCATCCAACCTGGCCTGGAACCCCTCCAGGGATGGGGCAGCCACAGCTTCTCTGGGCAACCTGGGCCAGGGCCTCCCCACCCTCACAGCAAAACATTTCTGCCTAAGATCTCATCTCAATCTCCCCTCTTTCAGATTCAAACTATTCCCCCTTGACTTATCCCTGCAATCCATATCAGGAGCCCTTCCCCAGCCCCCTTTCTGTACTGGAAGGTACTGGTCTTTCCGCTGTGTGTGCTCACAGTGGATTGAAGGATCTTAGGGGATGTTTTCATCAACTTTCTTCTTCTGTGAGTCCCAATTGCTTCTCTTCCCCTACTTTGTGCAGCAGACTGATGGCACTCCCTGTGAGTCCGTTTGCTTTGGTTTATTTGTTAAGCCTGAAGGGCAGGAGAAGCGGAAGCGGATCAGCTGGATGGAGAGGTACTGTGCTCAGGAGGACTCCCCTCCCTTTGCTCCCCTCGCTGTCAGTCCTGCCTGCCCTTCTGACGCTGACAGAGGTTTTCCACTCTACAGTCTCATCTTTCAGGGTCTTTATCTTTCTGAAGGAGCTGTAGATCCTGGCACTTTCCTTTTTTCCATGGGTATTGTAAAGTAAGTCTTCCTTTAAACTGAGTCGGAAGCCCCTCTTTGTCTTCCAGCTGCGTGTTTTATAATAAAAATATTGTGAAATTCCTACAACAGTGGGAAGAACAAAATCTGTTGATTAGCCTGGAAAAGCGCTCAGTAGCTTATGTAGTGGAAACGAATAGTTTGGTTCAAGGCATAAAAGGGTGAGTTTAGAAACTTGTGTTTAATTTTTCTCGTGTTCTATCTCCCCCTTCTTTCCTTTAAGGGAAAGAATAATTGCTGCTGCCCTGGGAATCAGCAGAGGCTTTATTTTCAGTTCTGAGATCAGCTGAGGTTACTCTTGCTGGTCCTGTTCGACAGGCTGGTGATATTAGGTTAGCGATGCAGACATTCTTATTGATTCATCTTCACGAAGCTTTGACAGACCGTTTGGAATGGTTTGAACTTTTAACAGGCAGCTTCACAGTTAACACAACTGTGATATATTCTGCTTTACTATTGTAGTGTTTAAGGTGTTAGAATTCAAGTTGGATTTGAAGAGAAGAAAACCAAATAAAAGATATTTTTGTTACCTGCTACTGTTTATTGTTCTTAAATGAGAGGCACTTCAGTTTGAGGTCGCCATCATTTCTTTGTTTGCCTGTTATTTATGGATGGCTTGCTAGGAAAATCACAGCTTGGGTGATTTGTGTTTATGAATGTTTTTCTGGCACATAACATTATCTTCCTTTAAAGTGGTTAACCCTGATGTGACCTATTTCCTCACCCCTGTGGTGGTACTGGTAATGGGGCATCTTTGAAAACATGATTTAGACACACACTGAACCGCATAATTAAGATTAAATGATTAAATTGTTGTATACAATAGGAGGCTCAGGCTTAGGAAAGGCGAGGTGTTAATGGAGCATTCTTGGGATGGGGTAGCACTGCCCCGCTGCCTGTTCTTTCACCCAGTTTTCTTCATGAAGAAAATGGTGGTTTCAGTGGTGTTTTTTTACGGTGAGGCTCTGGAGTCTTATGAAGAGCGGCTGAGGGACCTGGGATTGTTTAACCTGGAGAAGAGGAGGCTGAGGGGAGACCTCATCGCTCTCTGCAGCTCCTGAAAAGGAGGTTGTAGTGAGATGGATGTTGGGCTCTTCAACCAAGTGACAAATGATGGGACGAGAGGAAATGGCCTCAGTTGTGCCAGGGGAGGTTTAGATTGGATATTAGGAAAAATTTCTTTACTGGAAGAGTGGTGAAGCCCTGGCCGGGGCTGCCCAAGGCAGTGGGGGAGTCTCCATCCCTGGAAGGGTTCAAAAACCATGTGGCTGTGGCACTTCAGTACACGGTTTAGCATCACAGTGGGGTTGGGCTGACGGTTGGACTGGATGAACTTCGATGTCTTTTGCAGCCTTAATGATTCTATGATTATTTACCCCCCTCTGAATGTTTTTCTCCTCTAGACTGTGTCTACCTCGTGTGCACAACAATAAAGGGAAATATTTGTTAGGAAATTACATGATTTAAAGCTTTCTGATGGTAGTTGACATTATGGCAAAATAAATGTAAAAATTGCCAGACATTTACATTGATCTCTTTAAAATTCAAGTTTTGTTTTGTTTTTCCTTTTGGAAACTGCAATTTCACTTTTAATACCTGATTTAGTAGAGCATGCATTTTTTTTAAATTGTTAGGAATTCAGCTCCTTTGATATTAAACCCTGAAATGGGGAATTTAATACTTCTGCAATGACTTTTCATTGACGTTTTGGTCTTTGCAATAGACTTCAAGTTTTTCCTTATTTGTATTTTTATTCTTGAAAAAATCATGGCTCTCTTTCAGAAGTTCTTTTCTGTAGTCTTTCATATACAGATAAGGAGGAATTTCAAGTATTGGTTCTTTCTGGTTGCTTCTTGAGCTGTCGTGGCAGGAGACTCCCATGAACTGTAGAGTAAGTGCCTTTCCTCACTTTATAGCTCTGTGTTTGCTTGAGACTCACACACATTACCAGTTGTGTGTTTCTCTCCTTTATCATTTTTAACTGTACGGTAGAATTCTGGGGTTTGTAGGGCCTGATCTGAGTGCACATTATCCCGAGTGTTTCCCGATGACTTTAGTCAGCTGTGACTCTTCCTGACCGTGGTGTTTTGTCTTGCTTTGTACCTCAGGACCCAGCAATCGCTTTGGGGTTGGTTGCCGATGTTCCAGGCTGGCAGTTTGCATTCTTCCCGTTGCGCTTGAGCTACCAGCTAGGCTGACTCTGGTGATTTTTATTGCACAAGTCTGAAAAGGCTTGGCCGGAGTGGAGAGGGGCAGGCAGCAGTTATTAGAGCCGTTCTCTTAATTATTTATTTAGCTAAAAAGTGCAATCTGATCTTGCTTCCCTGATCTGCCAGGAGGCAAAAGCGTTTGGTTTCTTTTTTTAACTGTGAAGAAGAAATTAAAGTTTAGATGTTATTCTTTATGTTGTTCATTGACACAGGAGAAGCTGTTGGTTACAGGTAGAGCTGGCAGAAGAATGTAATTTGTGTTCTGGTTCTGACGGGTCCTAACAGAAAGGAGATGTTTCGATGTGTGGATTGTTAAAATCTCATGCAAATATATGTTTTCATTTACATGTGCCAATATTTTTTTACGAATTCTTTGATAATTATAGTTATTTAGCACTTTGTTTCATAACAATCAGCAGTTCTTCAGGCAGCAGCATGGAAAACCTCCTTCTTTGTTCTGGTTTGCACTAACCAAGTGCTATTCTCTTGTCAGCTCTAGTAGTGAAATCCACAGTTGTTCCCTTTTCTCTCACAAATGCTCCAAAGGCACATTACGCTTTGGAAATGGCAGCTTATAGCATTTTCTAATTGCTTCCAAAGCCCTTGAGTTATGAGAGCATATTAAGCAACCAGCACTTAAAAGCTGGTGATCTCTTATGTAAAAATATTAGCCCAAATATTTTTATATGCATGCTTTTCAGCGCATCCAGTTTTATGGCTGATTTTAGCCCCTGTGGTAAAGAAGAATGCTAATGGAGCTGTTGGAAGCCCCTTTAAAAAAGGGATGACAGTGCTGTATGTACTGGAGTGACACTCAGCTTTGATTAAATGCTGTAATAAAGCCTGCGTTTGTGTTATTTCCAAGAGGAAATTCAGAAGGGAACACTGAGTACAACTCTGCTTTTGGTTTATCTTCTGATCTTTTTCCATCTTGACGCGTGGCTCCAGTGTTTCTAGACGGAGGGTTTGGGGTTTTTAACCAGGGCTTGTTTAGGGTATTTGTTGCCAGGGACAAGATAGGAGGCAGAACGTGCAGAAGTGGAGATCGTACCCAGCGTGATCCCTACCAACACCAACTCTCCCATTCCCTCTTGCTCCCCCCTCTTTCCAACACCTTCACCGGTTGGTTTTGCCACAGCACGACTGGTCTTGGACCAGGATGAAAGTTCTAGTAAAGTGCACATCTGTCATCACCTCTTCTTTCCTCTGTTCTCTCCATCCTTTCCCTGCACTGTGCTTTTTGCTTTCAGACACATCCTGTATTTTTGTAAAGCAGTATTTCCAGCACTCAGTTGCTCCTGCTGATGAAAAGTTCTGCCTCCTGCTTCCATGGTCTTTGCGAAGTGGATGAATGTTGTTTGATGGTGCAAAATAGTAAAGCCAGGATGTGATCTTGTGCTCTGGAGTGAGCCCTATTTCAGCAGATTTCACCAAGGAGAGCAAGCAGTTGTGTGGGGAGTAGACAGGGAAGGTCAGCATGCACAGCTCGGTGTTGTGTTATTGCCACAGGACTTTGAGTCTCTGCTCAGTGAGTTGAATTTTTTCCTCTCCGGAGTAGTTTTGCAGGTTTTGTCAGTATTCCTTTTGTTGAGAATAACGGAAGCGTTTCTGGCAGTGAAATCTTGAGTATACACAAGGAAGTTGTCTTCATTTTACATTGTGGGATCTAAAAAAAGCCTGGCTGAAAGCGTGTCTCTTTCCCTTCTCTTGCTGTCTTTTAAATAATTCAGTCAGATCGTAGAATCATAGAATGGTTTGGTTTGGAAGGGACCTTAAAGATTATCCTGTTCCACCCCCTGCCATGGGCAGGGACACCTCCCACTGGATCAGGGGCTCCAAGACCCATCCAACCTGGCCTTGAACCCCTCCAGGGATGGGGCAGCCACCACTGCTCTGGACAACCTGGGCCAGGGCCTCCCCACCCTCATCATGAAGAATTTCATCCTAATGTCTAGCCTAAATCTGCCCCTCTCTGATTTATAGCCATCCCCCGGTCCTATCACTGCATGCCTTTGTCAAGATTGCTCTCTCCTGCCCTCACCCTCTTTCTCAAAGCCTGTCCCTCTCCATCCTTAGATTTAGCCACTGCTCAGCCCTGCACGCTGGGTGGTGAATGAGAGCCAGTGGAATCACCCAGACCTGCAGGAAGCCGAGTCCCTGACTTAATGAAGTTATCCATCCGAGTTGTGTGAATGCTTACGCGTTAACCATTGCAGTGCTGAGTTCTTTAAATACTAGCCTTGAAGCTTGCGTTTTCCTATGAATTTTAGGGTTAAGTAACACATTGCTAGGAACAGTTCCCGCCCTTCTAGTTTATCTGGGGTTAAAAGCCTTTTCCACCAGGATGGTAGGTAAGACAAAGGTGTTTGCTTGAAGTCCCTTCATTGCAGAGCTGCTGCCAGGCTGCCCTTTAACACTGGACTGTTTGCTTTTCCTTGCGTGTGAAGTTGGGAAAGCTGATACAGTAAACTTAACCTGGGTCTTTCTACTCTACAAATGAAAAGAAAATTCAAAGGGGGAATCGAACAAAATGTTTTGGACAAAAAGTAATGATTCGGGGGGAATTGAACAAAATGTTTTGGACAAGAATGATTCGATACATTCCCTCAGTGTGTGTAAGGTCCTGTTTTTGTTTACAGACTCCAGCAAAAGTTCTCTTGATCCTGCAAGAATCAAAGAAAAGGCTCTTTCAGCCTCCACCCTGATGTAGTTGCTGGGTGTTTCTGACCACAGGATTCTTGATGCAGAAGCGTGAAATGATGTAGTCTGCTTTTCGAATCCCATTTTGAAGGTGTGGCCCTTTGGGGCTAGGGATCGGGAAAGGGGATCTTTAAATCTTAAGCCTCAGTTTTGGAAGTGTACACAGGGATGTACAAAGCTTGATCTATGTTGCCTAGGAGTGTGGAGAAAGAAAAGAATTATAGAGTGGTTTGGGTTGGAAAGGACCTTAAAGCCCATCCAGTTCCATCCCCTGCCATGGGCAGGGACACCTCCCACTGGATCAGGGGCTCCAAGCCCCATCCAACCTGGCCTTGAACCCCTCCAGGGATGGGACAGCCACCACTGCTCTGGGCAACCTGGGCCAGGGCCTCACCACCCTCATCATGAAGAAATTCTTCCTAATGTCAAATCTAAATCTCCTCCCTTCCAGTTTAAAGCCATTGCCCCTCATCCTGTCACTCCATGCCTTGTAGAAAGTCCCTCCCCAGCTTTCTTGTATCCCCCCTCAATGTACTGGAAGGCCACTATAAGGTCTCCTCAGAGCTTTCTCCAGGCTGAACAACCCCAACTCTCTTAGCCTGTTCTCATACGGAAGGTGCTTCAGCCCTTAAATCATCTTTGTGCCCATCTCTGGACCCATTCCAACAGATCCATGTCCTTCTTATGTCGGGGATTCCAGAACTGGACACAGGACTCCAAGCAGAGTCTTACAAGAGCAGAATAGAGGGGGAGAGGAATCCTCGCCCTGCTGTCCACGCTTCTTTTGTTGCAGCCCAGGACCCAGTTGGCCTTCTGGGCTGTGAGTACACTTTGGTGGCTCATGTCGAGCTTCTCATCAGCCAGCAGCCCAATTCTTTCTCTGCAAGGCAGCTCTCAATCATGTTGTCCCCCAGCCTGTATTGATACCGTGGATTGGCCCAGTCCAGGTGTACGACCTTACACTTGGCTTTGTTGAACCTCATGAGGTTCTCACAGCCCCACTTCTCCAGCTCGTCCAGGTCCTTCTGAATGACATCCCATCCTTCTGGCATGACAACTGCACCACTTGCTGAGGGTGCACTCAATCTCACTCTCTGTATCAGTGATGAAAATGTTAAACCTCACTGGTCCCAGTTGCTCATCAGTGATATTCAACTATACTAGAAGTTGTAATTCTGGCAATGCCTGATGGGAATTTTATTATTATTAATGAGTCTGATGGCAATTTTAAGCACTGAGAAGGTGAATTCAACAATATTTTGATTTGTGTTTTATTTGAGGTCAACTGTGTTCAATGAACAGTGCAGAGTCATAATTGAATCTCATTGTGGTATATGATTCCACGTTTTATTGTCAAACTTCTGTCTGATGCCATGTCCCAGCCCCTGCGCTGTAACGCGCAGCCCAGTCACTCTGCTGAAATCCCTTTTCTTTTCAGGTGAACAATCAGAATAATGTTCAACATAAACCTGTTGGAGAACCTGAAGGTCTACATCAGCAGTCGCCCTCCGCTTGTGGTCTTTATGATCAGTGTGAGCGCTATGGCCATAGCTTTTCTGACGCTGGGCTATTTCTTCAAAATCAAGGAGATCAAGTCACCTGAAATGACGGAGGTAGGTTCAAAAAGCTCCTGAGCTAAACACTGGGGATGCTAATTTGAGAAACACACCCAGGCTAATGAGTTATTTTTCATTCCCCACAAGGACCCTCTCGTGGGGCTGCACAGGTCCTTATGGGAGGTTGTCTTCTTTTATACTGGCGTCTAATTTCATAAGGAAAGAGGTGATTGGGATGAACGTTTGAGTAGTCTTTTTTTAGGCAGTCTGACATCGATCTTCCTTGCTAGGAGCTTTTCTTTTTCTTATTTTTTTACATCTTATGTAGTAGTATTGCTCCGTCACAAGGGAAACCTTGCTAGAAACCCTTATACCACGAGCGTGGTGAGAACGGCCCAGGTTCGTATTCACCTTCTGTCGTTTAAAGGTGGATATTCTGCTGCTGCGCTGAGACAGGCAGAGGCTGCAGTTGCACACCTCTAATATTTGTACACGGCTTGCCCTTTTGTTGAGATAGTCCTGGTGGTATTTGGGCTTGCTTTGTGAGCTGTGTAATTCTTGTAAATGGCTCAAAATCATGGGGAGTATGATAACCTATCAAGGTCTGCACTCCTAGAACAGGGGCAGCCAACAGTTATTTCGCTCACCTAGTTGAAATCTTCCCATTTGTTTTAAGGACTGGAATACTTTTCTCCTGAGGTTTAATGATTTGGACTTCTGTATATCTGAGAATGAAACCTTAAAGCATCTCATTAACGATACCACAACTCCGGAGAGCACCGTGACCAGCGGACAGGCGAGGTCTTCCACACAATCTCCACAAACTCTCGAGGACTCTGGCCCGATAAACATCTCTGTTACAATCACACTGACGCTGGACCCGCTCCGACCGTTTGGCGGATATTCTCGCAATGTCACACACCTAAGCTCCACAATTTTTGGACACCAAATTGGACTCTCAGGTATGGAAGAGTTGACCTTTATAAATGCAAATGATAGCTTTATAATCAAATAAAATCTCTCCAGCTTATTGTTAGTGAGAGAAGTCTTTTGCTTAGAACATGTATGTGTTTCCGGATTTGTTTTGAGTATATCCGTGCATGGAGCCCTTCACTTCTCTGCTAGAAAAACCTTTACCGTGAATTCAGAATGGAAAAGAACCTGCAAGTTCACCAAGATTAGGCTTTGCAGTTTTAAATGATTAACCTAATTACAATGGAAGGGAGTTTTTAAGTCAACGAAATTCCAAGCACCAGAAGCTTCTGCAGTGACTCTCTGCAATTCCATCTTGATATATTTTCAGGTCCTTAACTCACATTTTAGAGGCAATGATGTAACACTAGAGACCAGTAGCGTGGTATCTAAAAATGTAGTTTATCTAAAATGCATACATGAATAAGCTTTAATATTGCAAACAGCAACAAATAAAATGGTTATAATTTCTGTGGTGTGAAGAGACTGATCTGCACTGTACGGCTGCCCTGACAGTAAGTTTTTACAAGATACTACAGAAAATCAGTACACATTGGTAGTAGAAGCTCATTGAATTTTAGCTTGCAGCCAGGTTTGCATTTATAATAGTGCCCGCAGGTGTCTTTAACCTCAGAGACCTGTGAAGAGACATTTGCCATAGCTGTAAATCTATATTATTGTATTTTGTGGTGATGGTATGTTACTGCTTTAAAACCTATCAAATGCAAGTCTTATTTCCAGCAGCCGGGATTTATTTTCAGCATGAATATATCCACACGGAGTTAATGTGCAGTCCGTAATCTGCAGTGCAATATCTGCTGGCACCTTTTTGTCTCCACAAATATCTCCAGTTTGAGAAGTAAGCGTCAGATAAAGCAAACATGGAACAAAGTCTCTGACAGGAGGAAGGCTAAAGATCTGTAGGTTTACTTTCTAATAAAGTTCTCTGGACATGGCTGAATTCACTTATAAATAGCGAGGTTTTGATTTCTGGAAGGAGTCCAGTGGCCCCACTCCTGGACGCAGGAGAGGTCAGAAAGACCAGGAGCTGAGTTTTTTTTGTAGTTCATTTTGGTTTGGTTTTTAACTTTCTTTTTGCTCTCTTTGTTGATAGTAAAGATCTTGTATGACTCTAGAGGTGCAGATTCAGGGCTGTGGTTGCTGCCTTAGTCCTTTGGCTGTTACCCTTATCCTAGTGATTGTTGCTCAGATACTTTTGTGAAAACCAGCTTTTCTTCTCTCTTTCTCAAAGGCAGAGAATCCCATGAGGAGATAAATATTACATTCACCCTGCCGGCTGCCTGGAATTCAGATGACTGTGTTCTCCATGGCCACTGCGAGCAGGTTGTGTTCACAACCTGCATGACCGTGACAGCAGCCAGCAATGTATTTCCTGTTACAGTGTAAGTGCATTTTAAACGCTCCTTCAGGGAGGTTACTGCATGATTAATTCCTCTGCTGATTCTCTGAGGTTATTGCTTCCTGTCGAGCGTTATTGTTGACTCTGGAGATTATGTACCTGCCTGCCTTCCCCCATGGTCTTGAGACTTCTGCTGTCTTTTAGCAGCACGAGATTTTTGTGTGGATTTTTGAACTGTAGCCACTGCCTGCCCTTTCAGCACGCTGCCTGTGACTTAAACCTCACTCAGAGCAAAAGAATCTGTGAATATTTGAGAACGATACCCTATAATTTAGTTTCACTGCCTTGTGTGAGAGCTAAGGCTTCACACTAAGGTTCTAAGACTCTTCCCTGCTTGAGAGATCAGTGGAAGCCGAATGCTGCTTTGCTGCCGTACCCCAGCAGGTACATACCTTTCATCAAAGTAGCTTCCCTTTGTCTTCTCCAGACACTCTGACGCTGTTCAGTACGACCTGGAGAGCCACTAGGTAGATTCACATGACTGTGTAAAGCCTTATGAAAACCTTGAAGCTATGGGGTATTGACTTAACTGGAACAGCATGCACTTAAATTCTAATCTTAGTATAGGAATCATCTGGTTTTTATATGCTTTTTTGGTTTAGCTTTGGTTTTGTTGTTGTTGTTTCTGGAATGTCAAAAATAAACCCGTGTTTTATGCTGCTGTCGAGAAGCTGGGCTTGACTCAGTTCTAAGTTAGCCTTACTGAACATGGAGGATGGCATTTGGGGTGCTAATTGTTTCTATTTTTCTGCAGTCAGCCACCACATTGTGTTCCTGAAACATACAGCAATGCTACGCTTTGGTACAAGATCTTTACCACAGCAAGGGACTCCAATACAAAATACGCACAGGATTATAACCCGTTCTGGTGTTACAAAGGAGCAATCGGAAAAGTGTATCATGCTTTAAACCCCAAACTAACTGTTATAGTTCCAGATGTAAGTGCCATGGTGATTTTATATGTTATGTTGAATAAGATGGTCCTGTTTAGTGCTGTTTATTATATAGTGCAAGAGTTGAGACAGAGGTGGACACACTTTACCCCTGGTGGGTACTGTGGTCTTCATGTGATCTACATGTGTCTGACAGCTTTTAATAATTCACACGTGTGTTTTAAAATCATTTGACAAAAGGCACTGCCGGCACATGGGAAGAGACCTCTAATGTAGATTTCTAACATGAGGAACATTTTGCTTCTCCCTGTGCTGTGATTAGGAATCCCTTTTATTACCATGCCCGCTGCGTAAAGGGGAGAGCGTTGATTCTATGAAGTCATTTCTGTGCTGATCTAATAATTATTGCTTTAATGTAAAATGCCAATTCTTGATGCCTTGTCAGTAAATGGTTTTAATTCTCTGCGCAGGATGATCGCTCTCTAATAAACCTGCACCTCATGCACACCAGTTATTTCCTTTTTGTGATGGTGATTACAATGTTCTGCTATGCAGTCATTAAAGGCAGACCAAGCAAACTGCGGCAGAGCAATACAGAGTTCTGCTCTGAAAAGGTGAGTCTGTGTAATACAAAATATTGACTCTGATAAGAAAATAACTTTCTTTTTTACATAGTACAGACTGCTTTTTTTTTTTATCTCTGGAGGTGTAGATTTAATTCCCTTTCAAGGAAGCATGGGTGTTTCATTGTGGACAGCACAAACAGGTGCTACAAAATACATGTGTGCTTTTAGATCCTCAGAATCAGATTTTTCTCCTGCAGAAGTGGATGATTGCAGTTCAGTCGTGCTGTAAAGCAGCTTTTCTGCCATAGTTCTGATGTTACTTACACCATTTTCTCTGAAGCATTGGATAGCATTGAGTGGTTTTATCTTTATCACAGCAGACTGAAAACTTAGACTAAAACATCATACGTAATCCTAATGGTCATTAATCAGAATTAAATGGAAACAAAGACAAAACTGTTGAAACAGCTGAATAACTGAATTGTTATTCAATCCTATGTTGTAGACCTGTATTTGCTTGAAGGATCGTGAGGGTGGGGAGGCCCTGGCCCAGGTTGCCCAGAGCAGTGGTGGCTGCCCCATCCCTGGAGGTGTTCCAGGCCAGGTTGGATGGGGCTTGGAGCCCCTGATCCAGTGGGAGGTGTCCCTGCCCATGGCAGGGGTGGAACTGGATGGGCGTTAAGGTCCCTTCCAACCCAAACCATCCCATGATTCTATGACTCTGTTGGTTAAATATGAATATATTTAATCGTGAAGTAGGAAATGAATATTTATACTTTTTGATCTCAATGATATTTTGTATAAGCTCTTGGGGTTTGTGCTTTTGTAGGTTGTTTTGTTGGACTTTTTTTAAATTGATTATGCTAAATACAAAGCACTTTGAGGTTTTGATTTCCTTCCCAGGTTGGACTTTGCAAGGTTCTTTGAAAAGGGAAGGACAGATATGCCAGCTGCATAGAGATAAGTGATATCACCGTTACAGGATTAAGAATTTGACTTTGATTAAATGTTTTCTTTTTCTTTTTTGTTTAGGTTGCTTTGTCAGAAGCATAATCCATCCTCTCCTTTTACTGAGAATGACTGAGAACCGTGATCATTGCCTGCTGAACCCAGAATGGGTCTTAACACTCTGTGAATACATTATCTTGCAATGTTGGTTTATTCCAACCAAAGACATTTCAAGTGCCTGTAATTGATTTGTACATATTTATAAAGGTATATTCCGAATAGGTCAGATGATGCACTTGTTCCGCATTGTAGTGCGGCAGTAAACTTTCAGTCTTTACCTGTGGACATAGCCGAATGTTTGTGTAGATATGTTTAGTGATATGGCTACATAATAGTCAGAGCAAGATATTTTTGTCTAGCTGCATCTGGGCAGGTTAAGATGCCTTTGCAAGTGTCTCAAACAAACCAACAGATCTTTGTTTTTTGCCCAATGATATGTACAGTGTGTTTGAAACAGTATGCACCTTTGATATAATACTGCATTTCCAAAGCCACCCATCTACTACATGAATTAAATGTGTATTTGTGTGGCCTAATACTTTTCCTCCATTTGCTCCTTGCTTGCAAGAAAAGATATCAACATTTTAGATTTTTTTTAAAACAAGAAATACACATATTCACATTTTAATAGTGCTGTATTTAGGACAACCTCGTGCTTTTATTCATAGTTAAAAAAAATGAAGAAGTGAAGTCCCGTTTTAATATGTTTCGTACTGAAAAGCGCTAAGTTTGATTTTTGTTGTTTTTCCACTTGGCTTGCTGAATGCCAGTGAATCGGTCAGGAAAGCTTTCCGCTCAGCCTCCCACCTGCAGCCCTCAGACCAGAATTGGGTGTCTCTGCTGAAGAGCATCTTCCTGTAAGCTTTTTTTATTCTAGAAAATGAAACTTTATAAACAGCTGTATTGGATGAAGGGTCTGTTGGGCTCTGCACAGCCTGGGGCAAGTGCAGATAATAAAAGGAAATCCCATAGTCTGTTACAGAGCTTCACTTTGGGACTCTCCCTCCGTCTTGGAAGGGCAGCTGAAATGATACTTTGCAGCTGAAATGACACTTTTATTAGCTTTGTCCCCTTCCCAGTTAATCCTGTCCACTCGGGGGAGAATGGCAAGAAGAGGACCAGGGCTGTTGTGATTAAGGTCAAAGAAACCACATAGTAAAACCCACACAGTTCTCTTGTGTCTGTTGTTAAATCAGAGGTTTTGTTCCATGCATTTCTCCTTTTCCCATTCTGGCTTTCACTGTTTCTGGCTCCTTACTGAGCTCCTTTCATTTTCGGGAGTCAGGATTTTCCTGCAGACATTTCCACTACTGCTTTTAAAGTCTCACTGTTGCCTTAATGGACCTTTCATCATCTTTCAGCTGTCTTGTCAGGTAGGGTAACTCTAGGTCTGGATACATATACATATGCTTTTTTCCTCCTCTTTTCACTCTAAAAGAAGAAACTCAAGTCCAAATCTCAGTTATACTGGTGTAAGACTCTTGGCTTATTGCCTGTAGACACTACAGAATGGTACCCTCCTGGTCTGTAGGCCTGTACAGGTGGGGCTTCAGTAAGTTCACGGGTCTTCAGAGCGTTTGAAGCAAAATAGTCACACTTTTCTTCAGAACACGTTTCCTTTCTAGAATTTCAGTTACTTAAGTGGTGTTAACTAACCTGCATTTCTCTCTGGGGATGTTAAGGCAAAGTTTTAGAGTCGGCCTAGTTTGGAGTCTAGTGATAAAATGAAGCTTCCAGTTTTCTGATGCTGCTATGAGCTCGCTGCTTCGCTGAAATGAATCAGTGGAGTCACAACAGGCAGACGGCTTCTCCTGAAAACTGTCCGAGCTGTTCCTAATTCACACATACATAGCCTTCTGCATTAATACCGACTTTGAGAGTTGCCTGCAAGGGTGGCTGGATCTGGGGACCACAGGCAGGAATAGGAAACAGACTGGGGTGGTGTTGTGGATTCCTAGAAAACATCCAACATGATGCGACTGCTTTGAAAAAGCAAAGCGGAGTCCTTTCTGTTTTGGCAAATTAACAATTCAAACTCCAGATGTTCTGACTGGGATTTGGACTGTTGGGGAAAACAGTTTTTCTTAATCTGGTTTTGCTCTTTGGTAATTAGAGGAGCCTACTTTGCAATTTATCACCCCTTTATTGAAGTACTTCGAAATACTGAGGTTGCAACCCACAAATGCAAAAGGGAAGATGTTAGAGTTGTATCTTTTGGCCTTAGTTTATCCCTTGGCACTCCTGTGTTGCAGTGCAGAGGTGAGGGCTGAACTGCTGTAATCCCGAGGAATATCGGATTGTTCCTAGGCGCGATGTATGAAAGTTAAAATGCAGCCAAACAGAAGAGTAAAAACTTAATATTAAAGTTCAGATCATATTGATCTTTCCTTTTTTTGTTTTCTTTTTCTTTTTAACTGACTTGAATCAGTTTTGATTCTATTTGTACGTGTTTTCTTGTTCTTAGAAAGCTGCCATTTCCTTTTGCATTTTCCTTTGGCATTACATAGAAAATCTGAGCCTCGGTTTTCAACCCCCTGCAGGTGATCGTAGGGTTAAGATGGCTTTTTTTTGTTTGTTTTGTTGTGTTCTTACATTTCACTTGTCTTGTTGCATGATGGTTAATAGCTGATTTGGAAATGACATTTCTCTCCTAGATTAATTTTTGTGTTTGTAAGATGTGCATATTGCTTTGCAGAATAAAAAAGATGAAGTTTATTCTGTTGTCTTTATTTCTGCTGCCCAGTTGCTGTGGAGGTTTCCTAAATCACTGATGCTACACGGACCATCAGAGATCAGTAGTAGAAGTCCACACTAGATTGGAATTTCGAACCCTTTGTGTGCCTGTGGTGCAGTGAGCACCTTATGTATATTTTTTTCTTCATATAGGATGGTGCAGGGAACGTGGCTGATGCAGACATGCAGAATTCATGACCTAGACCCATCTGTTGCTCCTCCTTGCTCCAGGTACTGTTTACCTGCCTCAGCTGAGCCCAGACCAGATACCAAGTGTTTCCAAACGCCTGGAGATGGTTGGAGGACACGGATAGGTGGTTGCTAAAACCAAGATAATGTGACTTTTTAAATTCTAGCTCCAGTTACTAGGCAGCTGGAACAGCACCTGTGTGTTTTTAGTGCTTGAGAGAGTAGGAGTAACATACTTTTGTTTTGCTCTTGGAAGCTTGTTAAAAGCTGGGCACTGTGTATTTACAAGGACGAGGCAGCCAACCTGTCTTGCTTCTCTGAAAAATAAAGATCTCACAACATCCAAATGGTGCCTATTCAGATCTGGTGGCGAGTGTGAGCGTTGTTGAAAAGCAAATCTGGGATATAGTTTTATAATTTTTACTGGGGTGAGTGAGAATTGGTAGAAAAAGATTATTTTAACGGAAGAGTTTTACAGATCCCCTGGATGTAGCTCTAGGAAACCTGGTGAGTTCCGAAATGCTTGCCCCAAATGAGCATTCATGCCCTGTGTTAGCGTGTTCTCAACTTTGAGCGAGTCCACCACTGTTGTTAGCAAAGTCCTTGTCCTTGGCCTCCGCTGGAATCTGTCCCTCAGCCAGCAAAGAGGAAGAGAAAGGCGATCAGACACGTATTCACTTGTTTTCTGTTAAACAAACTCCCTTTCATAACTTGAGCAGACACTGGCGAACGCTTTGTTGAATGAGCTTTATAGATGTACAGCTTCCTTGAAAAAAAAAAAACCCTTGTTTGCGTTGCTCTCGCTGCATAGAACCACGCTTGAGTAAACCTACAGGAGCATCTACGGTGAGCTCCCCTGCGGAAAAAGTACTTGGCAAATCAATATCGGACTGAATCCATTTTGTTGTTCTAAAGTAAAGGTGAGCAACCTGCTACGTGGAATATTTCCCAAGCATATTAACATCGGAAAAGTCTTGTAGTTTAGAGTCGTAGCCTTATGTTGGGTTCTTTCACGGCTCCTCGTGGCTCTTGATAGTATGAGCAGCTTAAAACTAGGTGTTCATAGAATTATTGGATAATTTGGGTTGGAAGGGACATTAAAGCCCATCCAGTTCCACCCGCTGCCATGAGCAGGGACACCTCCCGCTGGATCAGGGGCTCCAAGCCCCATCCAACCTGGCCTGGAACCCCTCTCCAGGGATGGATCAGCCACCACTGCTCTGGGCAACCTGGGCCAGGGCCTCCCCACCCTTACTTGTAACAAGTAGGTACTACAACACTGGGGGAAAGGCTGTTCCGTTGCTACAACAGGACATTTCCAGGTGCCAGAAGGGTGAGCCGGGCAGAAGGGATCCGTTTGATAACACTGTAATCAGGCTGTTTGTTCAGAACGATGATGTTTGTTAGCAAACTGAAATAAGGGCAGTGAAAAATTATGTAAAGCTTGCTCATCTGGAAAAAATGCAGGGGCTGTGTTTGCAATCAGATTACATCGAACGTTAGCAGGCTGCTACACATGGGGATGAGAACTACCATCTGCCGTCAGCGATGGCATTTCTTTAATCGGCTGCTTTTGTGCCAAATATTTTGGTATTACGTGAAAGTATTGCTGAAAAAAAGGAGCAGCATCTGTCTTCTCGCAGTGGCACCTTCTTTCTGCAGGAAAATTGCTTTTGCCCTCTTTTTAAAATAGGGAGCTTCAAATAAATACTTTTCTCCAAAGTTCATATCAATGACTTTGCCGGCAGCTGCTGGAATTTGGATTGTACGTTCTCCTTTTCTTCTCCCTCCTGCTCTAAGCAGAATTTTGCCAGTGAAGGATTGCTTGGCAGAGTGAGGAAACAAAGATGTAGCTGAAGGTAGAAACCCATGTGTGAGATAAACTCTTGCGCCTTGGTTGTCTGCTGTTAAGGTGACTTTCAAACTTCTGATTCCTGAGCCCCACAGTTGCACAAACAAAGGTTCCTTTGTGGCATCTGTTAACTGTGTGCTTTGTCTGTGAGCTTGTGCCAGCTCTGCAGAGGTCGCCTGGGGACTGACCTTGAAGTGTTTGTTAACCCTGAAGCGAGGTGCGAGCTTGCTGGATGTGGATCTTCCTTCAGCACCCACGCCAAGTGCTGTTCCTGACCCTCAGTGCACTACAGCAGCTCGTGGGAATCCTGGGTTTCTTGCTCTTCCTCTCTGGGTGACTTGGGCAACTTGCTTTGTGTTTGTGCGTCCCACTTTCTCCTTTATAACAGGTTTTTGCAGCTCTGTGAAGTGCTATGACCTTTACTGAATTAAGCCCAGAAAGCCAACCATATCCTGGGCTGCATCCAAAGCAGTGGGACCTGCAGCACGAGGGAGATTCTGCCCCTCTGCTCTGGTGAGACCCCACCTGGAGACCTGTGTCCAGTTCTGGAGCCCTCAGCACAGGAAGGACATGGAGCTGTTGGAGCAAGTCCAGAGGAGCCCACGGAGATGATCCAAGGGCTGGAGAACCTCCTGTACGAGGACAGGCTGAGAGAGTTGGGGTTGTTCAGCCTGGAGAGAAGAAGGCTGCGAGGAGACCTTAAAGCAGCTTCCAGTGCTGAAAGGAGCTCCAGGAAAGCTGGGGAGGGGCTCTGGATTAGGGAGTGCAGAGAGAGGATGAGGGGGAATGGTTTCGAGCTGCATTTGGGGAGATTGAGATGAGATCTTAGGGAGAAATGTTTATTACAAGTGAGGGTGGGGAGGCCCTGGCCCAGGTTGCCCAGAGCAGTGGTGGCTGCCCCATCCCTGGAGGTGTTCCAGGCCAGGTTGGATGGGGCTTGGAGCCCCTGATCCAGTGGGAGGTGTCCCTGCCTATGGCAGGGGGTGGAACTGGATGGGCTTTCAGGTCCCTTCCAACACAAACAGTTCTGAGATTCTGTAACTAAGTTATCCCTGGCTGGATAATACACCCGACCGGCTGTGCTGCTAGAAGGACGGGGAGGCTGTGTCCTAACCTGCAAGGCTTCCTTGAACAAATATTCTCTATTTACCTTTTGAATGGTTTTCTTTATAGGATGTTCAAACAACAATTGGAGACCTAAGAACAGATTTCCTTGTGCGATCTCTGTCGTTGGCTCAAGAGGATTCTTGCACCTTGATGAAATAAATAGCAGCAGTTTCATCTGTAGCTACAAAAAAAGAAGACAATCCACAGAGCAGGTTTTTCATAGGCCTTGTTACTATTTGTGAATAAAACATTTCCCAATATGTTACCTTCTGCTAAACACCTTTAACTTCTGGCAGGTGGAGGCTTTTCAGCAAGGAGGACGGTGATACCTTCTCTATGGTCTTGATATAAATCACACCATGGAGTTGTTTTGTGTGTGGGGAAAGGGTGAGAGCACTGACGCAACTCAGGTGAGGTGAATGACTGAAAAATGACGGTAAACTCGTGATGTCCGTGCACCCCAGAGTCCTGTATGAACAAAACTGATGACCTGATCCAGTGGGAGGTGTCCCTGCCCATGGCAGGGGGTGGAACTGGATGGGCTTTGAGGTCCCTTCCAACCCAAACCATTCCATGATTATTCTATGATATCTTCTAGCACAAGTGAGTAGAAAGTGTGATTTCATGACCCGCAGGTGGGGTTGTGGCTATGTGTGAGGCCTCCTGTCCAGCAGCACTCGCCATAGCTCAACACTCCAGGCAGGACTTTCACCCCAGAGCTTAATTCTGTTTCCCCCGGACTCTTAGCTCTCCTTCCTTTGGCAGCAGCGGTTGTGGAGCAGCTGGGGCCGGGCTGCTCTGTTGCAGAGGGTCCCAGGTGGGTGGGTTGACTGTTTTGCAGAGAACGAGGAGAAGCAATCTCACCTGCGAGATGTTTTGCTCCGGTATTTAGCCAGAGGCTGGGAGCCCTGGCCCAGCACAGCTGGAGAAGGGGGTGAGATGGAGCCTGGCCGTTCCCCTACAGGTGATGCCCATCACCTTTGATCACTCCTCAAGGCTGTGGAAAGCTGTGGTGGAGTTCAGTGCCCAGCAGCTCCCCGGCCAGTGAGGTGACTTGTCTCCCCAGGAGACCCTGGAGAGGTATTTCAGGCAGTAAATTGGTGGTTTGGGTGTGATGGCTTGCTGTGATACGGAGACCTGCTTGGATGTGAACAGGAGCTACTGGATTCCTCCAGTCCCGGTGAGTCCCTGGCAGCCTCAGGGAGGGTTTTGGTTTGGGGGCTCAGAGGTGTCTCCAATCTTGCCTTTGCTGTTGGGAGGCAAAACTGGACTTCAGAGTGAGCTCAAAGGGGCTTTAGGAGTGGGTGAAGGGCTCACTATGGGGTCTGGAGAAGTGGGGGTGGCCTGACCGCTGAGCTTCACTCTCCTCAAATCCTGTGTTCCTTGCAGCTCAGCAAGGGAGAAAATGGCATGAAAATGAGTATATTGAAGGAAATCCTCAATGAGATCAGAGCTAGTGCAGGTGAACTTACAGAGCCTAGAAATGAGAAGAAATCCAGAGCAGATCTGGGTCAGGAAAAGAAGCCTGAAACTCCTGCAAGCGCTGATATGCCCAGAGAAGGGGAAGGGGCTGGAGCATGAGTCTTACGAGGAATGGATGGGGGACCTGGGATTGCTGAGCCTGGAGAAGAGGAGGCTGAGGGGAGAGCTCGTTGCTCTCTACAGCTCCTGGAAAGGAGGTTGTGGTGAGGTGGGTCCCTTCTCCCTGGTAACAAGGGGCAGGACGAGAGGGTCCCTCAAGTTGCACCAGGGAAGGTTTACATTGAACATTAGGGAAATCTTCATCATAAGGGTTCTTGGGCAGCGGCAGAGGCTGCACAGGGAGGTGGTGGAGTCACCACCCCTGGAGGCGTTTAAAAGACGGGTGGATGAGATGCTCAGAGGTGTTTGAGCAGTGGACAGGTACGGCTGGACTCGATGATCTCAAAGGTCTTTTCCAACCAAAAGATTTTCTCTGATTTTTTTTTCTCTCCAGCCCTGTGAGCTGAGTTGGGATGAGGGCAGAGCTGCCCTTCTCGGTGTGGGGCTGTGCCCAGCAGAGCCGCTAGGTGGGAGCAGGAGCTCAGCATCCTCCTCCCAGAGCCGGACAGAGCCTCGGGAAGGGGATGTTTTTCCTGCTAGGCTGCATCCCACACAAACCCCAACCTCTTTCTGCCTCTGGTCCTGCAGGGAGAGGGCAGGAACCAGCTCTGGCAAAGATGCACGAGAGAGCATCGAATCATCAGGTTGGAAAAGACTTCTTGTAATTCTTTATGATGCTTCATCGTGCACGAATAAAATGGGTTTGTAGGAATATGGGAAGCCTTCGTCACAGGAGATCCCCCCAGCAGCACCCGCCCTGGGCACACCACTCGCATGAGGATGCACTCCCCTTGCCGGAGCGCTGGCATCTGCCTGGCGTCGAGGCAGCTCTTCCGCAGGGGTTATTGTCTCCTCAGCGTTTTGTGTGCAGAAGTAGAGCGACATAAAGCCGCTTTTCAGCAGAAAACCTCCCTCCGCCAACTGGTTGCCTGGGCATGACCATACATGCATAAGACAAACGAGGGATTGTAGCACGGGGGGAAATCCGTACCCCGGCACACGAGGTGGCCGTCATCTTCTCAAAGCCTGGGCACAGCTGGAGCCCGGCATAAACCTTGGTGTCCATTAGAGCGGCTTGAAAGCTGCTGTGTTGGAGCTGACTGGCTGGAGGAAGGAGTTTCCCAAGTGTCCAGGGCTTGTTTGGAGCCCAGCACTGCCAGGACTTGCCTGCTTTTCTCAGCAGGGGTGACTGAATACGCTGGGGCGGATAATGGTCCTTGAAATGGTTGCCTTGACAAAGTCAGAAGCACTTCCTTGTCACTAAGAATTGAGATCTAAGTAGATCCACCAAAAAACTGGAGAGCTAAGTGTGAGCATACACTGAATAACACAACCTCAGGTGGATGTGCCGACTGCCGCAGCGTTAAGAGCTCCATCGGAGTTACTCGTGGCATCACAGCAGCAGACACAGCTTGTTTTGAGCTCAACTTCATAGCTGCCCGATAATGAAGTCTAGGCTAGCGTTCCTGGATGGGATGGAGAGGATGTGTTGATGCTCCCTGGGAGAAGGAGCACAGTGTGAGGGGAGGGTGCTCGCAGCCTGGTGAGGGGCTTCTTCTCTTACCCACCATCTGCTGCTGGGCTCTCCACTGGACTCTTGCAAGCCCTAAGTCCTTTAAGGCCTCCTGGTGCCGTGTGAATATCTTAGCCATCAGATTAGAGCTTAGTGGTCTTTACCCAGGTGTGGGAAGCATAAGCCTTTGGGGGCTGACGGGGATGCGATGGGTCTGCTGAAGGTTTGCTTAAGGGCATGAACTGCTGTGCGTGAGCAGGGTTGATGTTTAAGGTCAGGAGCAACAGAAACATCCTGAAACCAATTCTGAGTCTTTCCAGGTTCATCACCTGCTTTGAGCAGCAGGTGGCTTCAGAAGCCTCAGTGACTTTAGAGCCACTGCTCCTCCTGTGTGCTGGTGAGACTTGGATGCGCTCGCTCCTCCAGGTTTTTGCTTGTTGTCATGTTCAGGGCGAGATGGTGGTGTGGTTTCCACATCTCTTGGGGGAATCTTCAAAAGCAAAGAGCACCTCTCTTTGTCTACAGGCATGGCCTGTAGGAGCTTTTAGCACCGTGTTGTGGTGGGAAGGAAGAGGCTGGTAAATGGAGTAGGATCTGCTGTGGGCACTCTTCACGTGGGTCTCATGGTGTGACTTCAGGAGGGCAAAAAAGCTCATGGCTCTTGCAGACAATGTGGCTGCTATTTTTGGCTGAATTTCCTGAGACCATCTTGTAGATGTTCATGTTGTTGGAAGCACAATATCTCCAGAAGCAGTATGGAATAGCCCAGTAAGAGCCATCAGCTTCCTGCTGGAGAGGTCTCTCTGCTGATGTTTGTCTCTTCTGGGGCTTCTTGGTAATGCTGTTGCCTCCTCCTCCCAGCCAGGTTTTGTGTGTTGGGTTGGGTTGGGATCTGTGCTTGGGGCTTCTTGCCTTGCTTATCCAGGGGTGGTGTTAGCAGTGGGGAGGACTGCGGGTGTGTGGGGTCACCTCCTGCATGGAGATGGATGAAGAGATGGGGTGGCTGGAAGGGCTGTGGGTTAGATGGGAGCAAGCAGGCTCATTGGCTTCATTTTGGGGTTTTGGAGTGTGTTTTGGGGCTGTCAGAGCATTCACAAATGCGGATATGGAGCATCCAAGTCAGGAAACCCTGCTGTGATGGAACCCAAGGAAAGGCAGGAGAGGGTTAGGTTGGACATGAGGAGAAGTTTCTTCCCCCAGAGGGTGGTGGAGCCCTGGAGCAGCTCCCAGGGAAGCAGTCACAGCGCCAAGGCTGACAATATTCCAGAAGCGTTTGGCCAACAACCTCAGCCCCACGGTGTGAATGTTGGGGGTGTCCTGTGCAGGGACAGGAGTTGGACTCAATGTGGGTCCCTTCCAGCTCAGGACATTTCATGATTCTATGATTTCCCAGCCTGACCAAGATGATCCCAAAGCTGCAGGCAGCTCCACACTCTCGCTGAACGGCAGTAGCTCCGTTGGGCTTTCCCTCACCCACCACAACTATTTGCTGAGACCAGTAGCACGTCTCGCCTTGTACAAACCTCACCTGTCTCGATGCCGTGGTGCGGAGGGCTTGGGCTTGTGAGTCTTTCTATTAAAATTCATGATGCACAATAAATTTTGTGGTGAGATTAACTGCTGTTCATGAAGGATTGAAGGCTGCTCTTTCTGGCTGGTAAATGTTTTACAGGGCTAGGAATGTGTGAGGAGAAAGCAGGCTTGAATAACAATCATAGCTGTGCCTCTGTAGGTTGGGATTTTAAACAAAGAAATAATTGACTCTCCTGTTGTGGCTTGGGTGAACCTGAGACCGACCCTGGCTTGGCTTCTAGAGACAACCTCATGCTTCTGCTCCCATCTGCCTCTTGCTTCGAGTCTTCTGCTGGTGAACAGGGATAAAACTTCTCTGTGCTGATGGCTGAGGAGACAGAAAGAGCCCCCGATTGGGACAGGACCGATACTCGGCAGCGTAGAGCGTATTTGTGAGGCTGCTGCGGTTGCAGGTGGCAGTCTTGCATCTCTGTATCTATGTTAAATGAGAGGTTGTGTTTTGGAAGGATTTTGTGGGGGTGGCAAGGTTTGTAAGCCTCCCCGTGATGGCCAAGAAGAAAGGCAGGACTTGGTGCTTCCCGTCGTGCTCTGGGTTAGCGCTCCCGGTGCTCTGCGCCGCGCCTTGAATCCCAAATCAGATGTTCAGAGCCCTCTCTGCAGGAATTCAAAGCGCTCCTGGGTTATTGCAGTGCTGAAGGTTGTAGCGAGGGGGACAGCTGCAGCATTTAACTTTGATTTGATTTCTTTTTCTTCTTATGCCTTTCATGACTCTCAGGTCTGTAACTTTCCCTCCCACCCCCCAGGATCCACTCTGCCGCGTCCATCAGCTCTTATCTGCAGCTGCCAGATCCTCCGCAGCAGAAACATGGCTGGTTGTGTTGACAGCCATCTGATAGCAAGAGAGAGGACTAGAAGGTACCCGAGAAGGGAGTCTCCCTGTGCTTTCGTGAGGTTTTTCCTCCTATTAATGGCCAGGTCATTTCCACATGACACCATGGAGAAATCTGGTGTGTCTGTTGCCCACCCATGGGTTGACCTTCCAATGCCAGATGCGTCCCTGGGGTAGCGTGTCCAAGCATAGATTTCCTTTGGAAAGTGTCATATGGAAATCTAGACTCCATCCCCTGCAAATAGCCTTCAGTGTGATCCAGAGAAACCCATGCTTGACTTTCCCTCAGGGACTTGCTCTGGGATAGGCTTACTCTAGCACGCGGGGGTGTGTATAACCTTACAAACCTGGGCCAAAGATGTCTCAAAATGTGAACACGCATTGGCAAAACTGTTATTTCAGGGGTCCAAGCCATGGTCACAAACAGCTGAAGACACTTTGAAGACATATGCCTCTTCTTTCCTGATGGGGCTGTCCTTGGTCATCTACCGATTTGCCCCCATTTACAAGGAAGGGCGAGACTGGGAACATTTAGCGCAAGATCCGAGGCAGTTGGGTCTTGGGATGTCTCATCCCCTTCTCTAAATAGCAATACTCCCCTGGCTCTCCAAGATTTAATGCTCTCATCTTCTTACTGCAGAAAATAAGCTCTTTGCTCAAGAATCGAGGGCTTTTATCTAGATTAGGGCTGAGAAGACTAAGTAGGGAAGATGGTTTTGATTTTGGTGCGGACTGCTACCATCTGGCACTGGGATGAGCCTTGGCTGTTCTTTGCTGAATCTTTTTGGGTCTTTGGGTTAATTTGTGCTCATTATGCTAAAAAACAAAGTCAGTGAGTGGTCTGAACTTGTCCCAGGGCAAGAGCTTCTTGGCATCCTGGTTGCTCTCGCCCCTCTGATAGCAGCTGCTCTTAGTAGAGGCTCTGCTTGTTGGAGAGCTGTGAAGTGATTCCTGTTATCTGTGCTGATGACACAGAGTTCTAAAAATGCAGCTCTGGGCGCTGCATGTTGGCTCTGCAGAGGAGCTCCTGTGCTTGATGGGGTTTGGAGGGTGGCTTCAGCGTTGAGGGACAAAGCTTTCATCTATCAGTGGTTGATTTCAGAGAATCATGGAATGGTTTGGGTTGGAAGGGACCTCAAAGCCCATCCAGTTCCACGCCGTGCCATGGGCAGGAACACCTCCCACTGGATCAGGGGCTCCAAGTCCCATCCAACCTGGCCTGGAACCCCTCCAGGGATGGGGCAGCCACCGCTGCTCTGGGCAACCTGTTCCAATGCTTCACCACTCTCATCATGAAGAAATTCCTCCTTATGTCTAGCCTAAATCTGCCCAGCAGTGCCACAAAAGGAGCCTTCCAGTAAAGCGAGGGCAGATCCACACTCCTCAACGCTGTAAATTTCCCCCAGATTTTAGGACTAACTTTTGGCTGTGCCTCATATTCACGGCTTCTCTTTCCTTCCTGAAGTGCCCTCAACTGTTGATGCTCCCTCTGCGGAGGCTGAGGGCTGTTCACCTGCCCCCTCTTCCTCTAAGTCCCAGTTCCTTCTTTCCCTAAGCTGCAGCTTCTTTCCTTCCGTTTACCCTCATTAATGGTTTGTGCTGTTATTCTCTTGTCGTACCTTCACTTGTTGTGATGAGAAAAATATAATCCTGTTTATGCTGTTGGAAAAAGAAGAGAGAGAGGAGCAAATTCTGGATCTCACCTGCAGTGTGGGGGCTGTGAGTTGTGCTGCCTTGGCTGTTTCCCTTCCATTCCTGCCCTTCTGCATCCCCCCCACAGTTGTTTTGTATTTAACATCTTCCTTTTATGAACACATTTTCCATCTGGGTTGGATTATTTAGGCATCCCAAGGAATGTTTGAAGCCACATCTCCCCTCCCCCCTCTTCCCAGGAAACAAACATTTTGTGCAAACAGTCTTCATCAGCCCCTTCTGTAGTGCTGGTTAATTAATGGTGCTGGTTAATTAATGGTGCTGGTTAATTAATGGTGCTGGTTAATTAATGGTGCTGGTTAATTAATTGCCCCACGCTGAATGGGGCTGTCAGACAGGGACAGACACGGGAGATGGATCTGAGCGAGCTCCCATGGTTGAGCACCTGAGTCTGGGCTTCTCTGCCAGGTTGGAAAGGGAAAATCCTTGGTTCTGTTGGCAATTTGGGGGTGACCAGAGGGAGAAGGGAAGCATTTATCAGCAAGGTGAGAATCTGAGCTGTACCCACTGCCTTCACGCTGGGTTTGGGCAGCTGGGCTGGGAGTCGGCACCGCTTACCTGGGGATGCACTCGGGGACCAGGGAGAATTTAACACCTGAATAAATCCTTTTGATATAATCTAAAGCCAAGCTTGCTTTTGCAAAGCCCTCAGCCGCTCTGCTCCCCTGCTGCCGTGGGAGGGGATGGAGGGCCATGACCCTGTGAGCACTCACAATTGCTCGGCAAATTCCCTTCTGAACACGGCTGTGTTCCCTGCCAGGGCGAGCGTATCATGCTGGATCAGGTCAGCCTGACTCTCGTTACCGTCTTTGGCTGAAATGACCCCAGAAGGGTTGATTATTTCACCAAAATGGAATTGAATCCTGCTGTTGAATCCTGCTGCTGGTGTGTCGCGAGGTGCAAGAAGGTTTTTAGTCCCCCTTTTATCCCATAAACCAGGCTTTGCTGCAGAGTCCGTCCCTGCACTGCCAGGATTTTTTAGGTCAGCTTGGAAAGAGGCACCGTAAATGGTTATAGAGGGTTGGACTGAATGATCTTAAGGATCTTTTCCAACCAAAATCATTCTAGGATCATCCCAGGTTCATCCCTGGAGCCCAGCCAGGCTAGGAATCCTCCCAGAGAGGGAGGAGGGATGTGTTATTAAAGAGAAACTCAGGTTAACCTTAATGCCAGCTGCATTGCTTCCAGTCTTTTTGTCACAGTAAACCAACAAGAAAATTAGCGTTTCCAAACTGTGTTCCTTCTCCCAAGGAACAAGTGATATGATGAGAGGAAATGGCCTCATCAAGTTGCACTGGGGAGGTTTAGATTGGATAGGAGGGAAAATTTCTTTACTGGAAGAGTGGCAAAGCCCTGGCAGAGGCTGCCCAGGGCAGTGGGGGAGTCCCCATCCTTGGAGGGGTTAAAAAAACCGTGTAGATGTGGCACTTCAGGACGTGGTTTAGCAGGCACGTGGGGTTGGGATGATGGTTGGACTGGATGAGCTTAGAGGGCTTTTCCAGCCTTAACGATTCTATGAGTCTATGAAAATCAGAAAGTTTTCCTTATACAGGTGAATTACAATATGGATTTATAATTATTATTATTTGTAAAATATCAACTTTTTTTACTCCAGGTTGGAAAGAAATCCATGCTTTCAGCTTGTCTGTGGCCAGGAACTCTTGGATTTAGGTCTTTTCAGTTTTATGAATAAAGAAGGTGCCCAAGCTGGATCACAGCATCGCTTTGGGAAGGTCCAGATCTTGGTGCAGCCCATGCTGGTTGTCCTATTCCTGCTTGGAATAACATCCCTTTCCCCTAAATATAATGGAATTCTCAGCTTTAACAAAGTTAAAATGATGAGGGTAAAACTCAGTTTTGAAATCAAAGCAAGACAAGGCTGTTGTGCTACATACGGTGGAGTTTGCTTCTCATAACTGAGAATTGAAGCCTAAATTTTCTGCTCTTTTGAATGAAAGCAGTTTCTTCATCCCAGATAAAGCCCGCGATGACAGCTCAGCTCGCTGAGGCCACATCCAGGCAATGAGCATACGCAATCCAAAAGGGAGATGAAATGATGAGGATTTATTTGTTGCCCTCCCCCTCCCAACTGCATTTCTTTTCCTTTCAGGCCCCATTGAGCAGGAAATGGAGATTAGATTTTTTTTTTTTTATTTTTTTTTTTTAAATCTTGGAGAGCTGCAAATTTCTACCCTGCTTGAAATGCAATGCTCAGGTGCTGATGGCAAAACCAGGCTGTAAACTTGCTTTTTGTCTGCCCCTTCTCACCAAACATTCCTAACCCCTGCACCAGGCAAACCCAAAAGACTCTGAACAAATAAGAGGGTTTTAAGCAGCTTTGCACAAATAGGATTTGCACCAGTTTGTTTCTGATAAACAACCCACGAGTTCAGCTCCTCCTACTCAACCTCCATCCACCCCAGCTATTCAGGCTATTTTGTTCCTCCCCTAAACAAGAGGCACCGGGAGCTTGGCTGGCACTTTCTTGTGCACATTTGTAACGGTAACCAGGCTGGCATTGCTCTCCCCCTGCGTCTGGTGCTAAGATTTGACAAGGCTGAGGCTGCCAAACAGCAGGAACTTGATCCCCAGCGCTGAACTCCTTTCTGGGGCAGCAGAGGATGCAGGCAGGGAGCAGGACTGCCAGGATCATAGAGTGGTTTGGGTTGGAAAGGACATCAAAGCCCATCCAGTTCCAACCCCTGCCACGGGCAGGGACACCTCCCACTGGATCAGGGGCTCCAAGCCCCATCCAACCTGACCTGGAACTCCTCCAGGGATGGGGCAGCCACCACTGCTCTGGGCAACCTGGGCCAGGGCCTCCCCACCCTCACAGCACAACATTTCTCCCTAAGATCTCTTCTCAATCTCTCCTCTTACAGCTCAGAACCATTTCCCTCATCCTCTCCCTGCACTCCCAGATCCAGAGCCCCTCCCCAGCTTTCAGCCCCTTTCAGCACTGGAAGCTGCTCTAAGGTCTCCCTGCAGCCTTCTTTTCTCCAGGCTGAACAACCCCAACTCTTCCGATCTGGCTTCGTACAGGTACTCCAGCCCCCAGATCATCTCCGTAGCCTCCTCTGGTCTCACTCCAACAGCTCCATTTCTTTCTTGTCCTGAGGATTCTACCAAGCATGCTGATTCGCGTTGAGCTTCTCATCCACCAGCCCCCCAGTCTTTCTCTTCAGGACTGCTCCCAATCCATTCTCTGCCCAGCCTGTGTTTGTGCTTTGGATTGTCCCAACCCAGGTGTAGGACCTTGCACTTGGCCTTGTTGAACTTCATGAGGTTCACACAGCCCCACCTTGTCCAGATACCTTTCTCTCCAGTGGGTTTGATTGCACCACGTAGCTTGGTGTCATCGGCAAACTTGCTGACAGTGTACTCTGGGATGGAGGAGCATAGGGGCGTACATGGTTGGGGATGTTGGTGCTTGTGATACGAAGAACTTTTCACCTTTTGAAGCCACCAGTTCAAACTGGGAGCAGGCATTTATGGCTGGAAAGGTAATGCCTGTGGTGTGAAATGGGCCAGCAATTTGATTTGTGTTCTTGTGGCCCGACGTCATCTCCAGAAGCCACTGCAGCCTGGTGCTTACAGCAGCACATCCATCACCCCAAGCCAGCTCCACCAAATGAGCAACAATCTCAAGCAGAAATTAGAGAGCAAATAACCAGATTGCTTAACCCAGATCCATTGGCATGTGCAAAACTCCTCTAATGACTGATGACCCCTCTTCCCAAGTCCAAACACGGTCAGAGTTGGGCTGTGGCAAGGATGGATGGGTTCGATCCCTCCAAAACATTAATCTTCACGTCACAACTGGATGCTGGGAAACATTTGGAAAGCATCAGGAGCATGAGTCAAACTGACTCGTGGCTCTTGGCTCCGACTGGGTGCTGTGCTCGCTTCTCCCTCACCGCAGAAATGGTGCGGAGAGGCTGGATCCACCAGGAGGGCTGCGCACCATCCTGGCAAAGCGTTCCCCAAGCACAGCACTGGTCCTGGTGGGGTTTCCCTCTTCCTAGTGATTCTATCATGGAACCAGCCCTTTGTCCCCCTCCAACACCGCTGCAGCACTTGGCTGGGGATGGATTAACCCCGCTAGCACTGATGGGTGTTGGCATCCCCTTACGGATCGGGTACCGGAGCACGGGATGGGATACAACTCCAAGGCACTTCAGGAAAAATTCAAAACACACTCATAGATATTTGATTCCCAATCCCAGATTTGAATTGGCTGTTTCCCTAACAGCACAAAAGGATAATTCTCCATCAAAAGCCTCATTGATCTTTTTTTTACTGTTAAATCATCTCAAGACAATCAATTTTCCCTCAGACCAAAGTGTAGAAAACTGTTCCAGCCTTCTTAATCCTGCTGGAGGGAAAGCAGAGAGAAGTTCTCAAGATGACTCCAGAAAAATATTTGGCAGCTTTAACATCTTGCTAAACAACTTTTGGACAGGGAGTAAACAGTGTTCTGGTTTTATAAACGCAGCATCCAGGCTGGAGAGTGGAAAAAAAAAACTGGAGCAATCATGGGAAGGGAAGATGGATTGCTTCCGGAAGCCTAAGTATTTTTATATTCTCTCAGGGTTCACGGTGTGAGTTTGGGCATATTTTGCATGGGAAATCTGAGAGGAGAGAGGGGTGGGCTGGAAGGAGAAAGCACCTGAAACTGGAAAAGTATGAGCTTATAGGCATGTCTCTAGACAGCAACACCTGTGCAGATGTGATGTCTCGGAGGCAGGGGGAGGTGGGTAGTTGCTGTTCCCTTCTGCTCTAGAGATATTAGTTTTAATGTGCAGAGGTCCATCCTCTCAGCGCCCATGGGTGTAACGCAGGTGGACACCTCTACAATCCCCCCTTTCTATTGAGGAAATGCTTCTGGCATCAAGCAATTGGTTTTCTATTCTTCTGTTTGGGTTAAAAGATTAAATAGATGCCGACAATGTGTGCTCGCAGCCCAGAACCCAACCGTGTCCTGGGCTGCATCCAGAGCAGTGGGACCAGCAGGACGAGGGAGAGGATTCTGCCCCTCTGCTCCACTCTGGTGAGACCCCACCTGCAGCCCTGTGTTCAGTTCTGGAGTCCTCAGCACAGGGAGGACATGGAGCTGTTGGAGCGAGTCCAGAGGAGGCCACGGAGATGATCCAAGGTCTGGAGCATCTCCTGTATGAGGACAGGCTGAGAGAGTTGGTGTTGTTCAGCCTGGAGAGAAGAAGGCTGTGCGGAAACCTTATACTCCTTCTCTAACCATCTCCACTGCCCCATCCTGAAAACAGACACCGGAGCTCAGGACAGATTTCAAGCAGGAGGAAGGCGCTTCCCACTACACGGCACCGCTCTTTCTCAGTTTGTGTTCTCCCTTCCTTTGAGGGATGAATCCAGGTTATTTTGTTTTAATCCTTTTAATTTGCCTTTTCTAGCTTAGGCCAAATGTGGACAATTAATTCAAAGGTGAATATAAGGGAAGACTTCATCCATTGCCTGGAGGAAACATAAGTGCTTCTACGTGAGATTCTTTCATTTTGCCTTACAAATGTCTCTCAGAACACGTAATTTTTCTCATTATCATATTCCTCCATTTATCCTGGAGTTCAGTTCAGCTGCAATTATATCTTGCAGCGTTTCAGAAGGTCCTTCAATCCTGCCTCACTGCGCTTTGTCAGAGCCGAATGGAGTCAAGCTTAGGATATGGATAGCCTTTGTTCTTTTAAAATCTTGGTTTTCAATCTGGCTTTCTTCCCCGGAGTTTGTCTGCTCAGCCTGGCTGCTCTTCTCTCGCTGGGTTTGGTGGTGTCATACAGTAAGGCTGGTTCTTGGGTTTTTTTTTTTTTTTTTTCAGAGGCAAAAATCACATTAACTCTGGGATTCCTCTAAATGCCAACTTGAAACTAATATTTCTTGTAGTCAGCTTAGTCCTTCCCACATAAGGAGTAGCGCTAACCCGAATCTGACGCTGACATTTAAAATTAATCCTAATGATTCCAGCCTTATCAAGAAAAATCGTCAAGTGCTGGTTAAATGCTGAGGGCAAGACGAGAAAAATGAACAACTGTCCTTGAGGTTGGGGGTGTTTCTTCTCTGTTTCTTAAGAGACGCAGTAACTGTGGGATTTAGACTAAGAGTTGAGCTGCCAAGAAACCCCTGCAAGACTTGTCAGGTTGGAAGTAGATATGAACACCAAGGGTTCACGTGGCTGGGTGTCTCTGGTAGAGGATGGGAATTATCACATACAGAAGCGATGGCGAGGATGTCTTGCAAAAAAATTATGGAGATCTAAATGTGTTTGGAGTAATATATGGAATTATCATAGAATGGTTTGAGTTGGAAAGGACCTTAAAGCCCATCCAGTTTCAACCTCCTGCCATGAGCAAGGACACCTCCCACTAGATCGGGGGGCTCCAAGCCCCATCCAACCTGGCCTTGAACACCTGCAGCTGAAAACTGCCCATGGCAGGGGGTTGAACGGGATGGGAGTTAATGTCCCTTCCAACCCAAACCATCCTATGATTCATTCTGCGATAATACCTCCTGCAGCAGGTGAGCAGTCTCTGTCTGTGAGAGCTGTTCATCACTATCTTTTACACAAGAGCTTTAATCTGTGCCATAAACCCTATTCCCCCCTTGTCCTCTCCCTGCACTCCCTGATCCAGAGCCTCTCCCCAGCTTTCCTGGAGCCCCTTTCAGTACTGGAAGCTGCTCTAAGATCTGCCCAGAGTCTTCTCCAGGATTTTCTTCTTGCTCTTTTCAATATCTCATGTTGGACTGGGATACCCATACCTGTCCAGAGTCTTTTTTCCAGATTAGGATGGAAATTCTGGTCAAAACCTGGGATCGGGAAGGGGTTTCCAACCTTAGGCAAGCTGTGAAATGTATTTCCCCCATCTAAGCCTGTGCGTGCATAGATACAGGGCTCAGCACCTTAAAAAGCACATTGCAAAGGACAATGTAAGCAGGTTGGCAAGAGAGAAGTGTAAGTAGATTATGATAGAACCACAGCTTCTCATCCACCGCTTGTGTGCTGGGAACCAGGTCTGTCCCACAGCTCTCCGTGGGCTGGAACTCGCTCTGCAGCTCTCCAAGCGATGAAATACTCTGCTAAACCCATTAGCAGATCCAAAGCCAATATGCATTTTTTTCTTAGTGCAGATGTTTGCAAACTGCAAATTAGTAGATGTTTGTCCAAGGGAGTTTGGGGTTTTTTTTCTCCATTCATATTCCTTATGATGTCTCATGTTAATGGTGTGTTAGAAAAGTCCACTGTTTTAAAAGGAAATAACTTCAGATCATGAGACCATGAAGAAAACAGTTTATTCTGTCCCACGCAATTTAGATTTAATAATTTTCTCACTTTTACATCAAAATGAAACTAAAGCTTTTCAATGCATTACGCAGAAGCCAGGGAACATCCATACCATGAGTCAATAACACAATGGAATAAATTGGTGTGCACAAACTCCAACATCAACTACCTGAAAACGGAGGCACGCAGCCTCGGTTCTCTGACACTCCAGGTGTGAGCGCCCACCACCAAAACACTTTGCACGTGTGTAGGCTTATAAACTTATAGATTAGACACAGATAAAACTAACTTCCTGCTCCCAGGTAACTGGTTTTACTGGAAGATCGTGGTTGCCCCATCCCTGGAGGGGTTCCAGGCCAGGTTGGATGGGGCTTGGAGCCCCTGATCCAGGGGGAGGTGTCCCTGCCCATGGCAGGGGGTGGATCTGGATGGGCTTTGAGGCCCCTTCTGACCCAAACCATCCCATGATTTTATAAGCTCTGGGGTCAGTTTATTGGTGATGGAAAGGCTTGGTTTGTGTACAAGTGTTTTGAGTGTGTATGGAAAATTTGATATGTGTTTGAAAGCTGAGCGTTGCCATGAGGTTGGGTCTGTGTCTGGATGAGACCCTTTTGAGGGTGTAGAAGTACTCATGGATGGAGCATTACTGAGGGATCTGCACATCTTGTACCGTTGAGTCACCAGTGCTGAGCCTGGAGGTTACTCCTGAGTGGTCGTGGTGCCTTTGCATCCACTCACGGGGAGTGCAAATCCAACCTGGCATTTGCTTTGCATTGGTGTAACAAGAGTACTCGCCACACTCTTGTCTTTTTTTTGTTGCTGGCTTTGTCCCGTGTCCTATAAATAAGTCTGATGAGGAGCGGCTGATAAACTCTCTGCCCTGCTGTCACGAGTGTCATAAGAGCAAAGGCGGTGCTTTACTTATTTACTCGAGGCTGTGGTTGCTGTGCAAAACCAACTTCTTGGCCAGGATGTGGCTCTGCCCAGATTGGCCCCTCTCTGCCTCAGGAGAGGGTTTGCAGCTCCCATTCCGTTGGGATCCTCAAGGGATGGGGATGGTGGCTCCCCCAAATGGGAAACGGCCCACTGGATGGACCTGAAGAGGTGGAGAGATGGCAGTGTGCTCCTGGCACAGTCAGACCCACAGCCCGTGCTGAAAAAGCTGCCCCAGCTCATGGGGCTTGGTACAAACTGTTTTTCAAAGTGGGGAAAAAATCAGTGATGGGTTGGCTTTGGCTCTCCAGGTGCTGCTAGAAACAAGGGGTTTTGCCTGGTACCATCTTAGGAGATCTATCTTAGGAGAACTATCGCTTCTCCCTTTGCCCCTCAGTGGCTTTTCCAGGCTGTATATCCCAATTTTGCACCTACGAGCCATTCCCACTGGTGCTTCTTGGTGTGAGCAAGGATGCTGCGAGCTGGCCTTGTGCTGGCCACGCTGGCTTACTCCTCCCAGACACTTCTTCAGCAATGGGCAAGGGTGACGGAGGGGATTCTGCCCCTCTGCTCCACTCTGGTGAGACCCCACCTGGAGCCCTGCATCCAGTTCTGGAGTCCTCAGCACAGGAAGGACGTGGAGCTGTTGGAGTGACTCCAGAGGAGGCCACGGAGATGATCCAAGGACTGGAGCACCTCCTGTATGAGGACAGGCTGAGAGAGTTGGGGTTGTTCATCCTGGAGAAGAGAAGGCTGTGGGGAGACCTTAAAGCAGCTTCCAGTGCTGAAAGGGGCTCCAGGAAAGCTGGGGAGGGGCTCTGGATCAGGGAGTGCAGGGAGAGGATGAGGGGGAATGGATTTAAGCTGCAAGAGGGGAGATTGAGATGAGATCTTAGGAAGAAATGCTTTTCTGTGAGGGTGGGGAGGCCCTGGCCCAGGTTACCCAGAGCAGTGGTGGCTGCCCCATCCCTGGAGGGGTTCCAGGCCAGGTTGGATGGGGCTTGGAGCCCCTGATCCAGTGGGAGGTGTCCCTGCCCATGGCAGGGAGTGGAAGTGGATGGGCTTTAATGTCCCTTCCGACCCAAACCATCCTATGATTCATTCGGCGATAATTCCTCCTGCAGCAGGTGAGCAGTCCCTGTCTGCGAGAGTTGTTCATCACTATCTTTTACCCAAGAGCTTTAATCTCTGCTGTAACCCCCGCCAGAGGAGTGCCTGGGAGATAAGAAGGGATTGAACATTGGCTGTGGAGCTGTTGGAAAGAGCAGTGTGTGCAAGGGGCGGCTGCAAGCGCTGCGTGAGGGTGGCCGGGGAGCTTCTCCTGGGACAACAGCGCACAAGCAGTGACTCCCAGATGAGCACAGGAGTGGCTGCTGGCAGGGATGAAGCTGAGGGAGGAGGCCAGGAGGTACAGGAGGAGTATGAGGCTGACACTGCATCCAGAGTCAGAGCTGGGAATCCCGCAGGATCCCCCTGTCTGGGATGTTCTCAGCGATACCCAATGCACACAGGGTTGGGGTTTGGGGTCTCCCCAGGTCAGAGCACATCACGAACAGCCAAACACCTGCAGGATGAGGTGAAGGGGCTGGAGAACAAGCCTTATGAGGAGCAGCTGAGGGCCCTGGGGTTGTTTAACCTTGAGAAGAGGAGGCTGAGGGGAGACCTCATTGCTCTCTACAACTGCCTGAAAGGAGGGTGTGGAGAGGAGGGAGCTGGGCGCTTCTCCCAGGTGACAGGGGACAGGACAAGGGGGAATGGCCTCAAGCTGCGCCAGGGGAGGGTCAGGCTGGATAGCAGGAAAAAGTTTCACCTGCAGGGTCATCGGGCACTGTCAGAGGCTGCCCAGGGAGGGGATGGAGTCACCATCCCTGGAGGGGTTTAAAAGACAGGGAGCCGAGGTGCTCAGGGACATGGTTTAGTGGCAGAGAGGAATGGTTGGCCTGGATGATCCAAGAAGTCTTTTCCAACCTAGTGAGTCTATGAGGATATAGTGGGTACCCCCTGTACCCCTCCCTGGGATCCCCCAGCCTCCCCCGGGGCTGCGGGCAGCTGAGCCCAGTGCCTCCATCCCTCCTCGGTGCAATCCCCCCTCTACAAGCCCGGGGCAGCTCCCCTCGATGCAACCCCCCAGTAGAACCCCCTCTCCGGTGCAATTCCCCTCTTACAGGTCCCCCCTTTCCCTGGGGGTTATTTTCATGTGGTGGAGGGCTCCCACCCCCCCGCCAGAACTGCCCGGCTGGCAGCCCTTGGTTTGTTTGGTGCCCATGAGGAGGAAGGGGGGCATGAGGAGTGATGCACGAGGGGTTTGGGGGTGCACAAAGGGATGCACGAAGGGTTCAGGGGATGCACGAGGGGCTTGGGGGTGCACAAAGGGATGCACGAAGGGTTTAGGGGATGCACGAGGGTTTTGGGGATGCACAAAGGGATGCACAAGGGGCTGAAGGAGGTGCACAAAGGGATGCATGAAGGGTTCAGGGGAGGCACGAGGGATTTGGGGTGCACAAATGGATGCACAAGGAGTTCAGGGGATGCACAAAGGGTTTCGGGGTGCACAAGGGTTTTGGGGGTGCACAAAGGGATGCACAAGGAGTTCAGGGGATGCACAAAGGGTTTCGGGGTGCACAGAGGGGTGCACAAGGGGATGCACAAGGGGTTTGGGGGATGCACGAGGGTTTGGGGGGTGCACAAAGGGATGCATGAGTGTTTTGGGGGATGCACGAGGGGTTTGGGGATGCACAAAGGGATGCACAAGGGGTTAGGGGGATGCATGAAGGTTTCAGGGGGTGCACAAGACGTTTGGGGGTGCACAGAGGGATGTACGAGGGGTTGAAGGGTGGATGCATGAGGAGTTGTGGGGATGTACGAGGGATTTGGGGATGCACAGAGGGATGAATAAGGGGTTGGGGGATGCACGAAGGGTTCAGGGAGTGCACGAGGGGTTTATGGGTGCACAAAAGATGCGTGAGGGGTTATCGGGGTGCACGAAGGGTTCAGGGGGGACAACGAATTCTGGAGATGCGCTGTGGGTTTGGAGACACACAAAGGGTTCAGGTGGTGCACAATGGGTTTGGGGATGCAAAAAAGGATGCACGAGGGGTTAGGAAAGAGGCTCGAAGGGTTCAAGGGGACGCGCGAGGGGGTTGAGGGGTGCACAGAGGGAGGCACAAGGGATTGAAGGGGCAGGCACGAGCGGTTCAGGGGGTGCACAAGCGGTTGGGGGGGGATGCGAAAAGGGTTCAGGGGGTGCACAATAGGTTTGGAGGTGCACAGAGGAACGCACAAAGGGTTGAAGGGTGGATGCACGAGGGGTTATGGGAATGCACGAGGGGTTTGGGGGGATGCGCGAGGGGTTTGGGGAGGATGCACGAGGGGTTGGGGAGGATGCACGAGGGGTTTGGGGGATGCACGAGGGGTTGGGGGGGATGCACGAGGGGTTTGGGGGATGCACGAGGGGTTGGGGAGGATGCACGAAGGGTTGGGGGGGATGCACGAAGGGTTGGGGGGATGCACGAAGGGTTGGGGGGGATGCACGAAGGGTTTGGGGGGATGCACGAGGGGTTGGGGGGATGCACGAGGGTTTAGGAAAGATGCACGAAGCGTTTGGGGATGCACAGAGAGCTGCACGAAGGGGCTGGGGCTGCACAAAGGATGCACAAGGGGTTAGGGAAGATGCACGCAGCTCCCCTCCGTGCAACCCCCGATGCAATCCCCAGCGCTGCGGGGCGAACAGAAGCGGTGGAAGGAAGGAAGAGCCCCGTCCTGTGCTCCAGCTTCCTCCGCAAGCCCTGCCTCGGCTCTCGGTGCCCCTCCCCTCCCTCCCCTCCCTCCCTCCCCGGCTCCCGGGGCTCCCGCAGCCCAGCTCGGAGCTGCTCTCGCCGCCGCGCAACAGTTGCTGCCCCCGAGGCGCGGCCGCCCCGGCCCGGGGAGCCCCCTGGGCGCCGGGGGGAGTGCAGGGGGGGCTGCTCGGAGCCGCCGCCGCTTTGCAGCGCTGAGCACTGCCGCTCTCATCGCTCCGCTGCCGCCGCCGGGAGAAGCAGCTGCTGGGACCGCGGCTCCGAGCCTGCCCGCAGAGATGGAGCGGGGCGGCGAGCTCAGCCAGCGCCTCCCTGCCGGGCTCCCGGGGGCGCCGAGCGCCTTCCTGAGCCCCTCGTGCAACCCCTGAACCCGCCGTGCATCCCTTTGTGTACCCTCAAACCCCTCGTGCATCCCCTGAACCTCTCGTGCATCCCCCCCTTCAGCCCCTTGTGCATCCCTCTGTGCACCCCGAAACTCCTCCTGCATCCCTGTGTGCACCCCAAACCCCTTGTGCATCCCTCTGTGCGTCCCGAAACCCCTCCTGCATCCCTCTGTGCACCCCAAACCCCTTGTGCATCCCTCTGTGCACCCCGAAACTCCTTCTGCATCCCTCTGTGCACCCCAAACCCCTCGTGCATCCTCCTTCAACCCCTTCTGCATCCCTCTGTGCACCCCAAACCCCTCGTGCATCCTCTTTCAACCCCTTCTGCACCCCTCTGTGCACCCCAAAACTCCTTGTGCATCCCCCCTGTGCACCCCAAACCCTTTGTGCATCCTCCTTCAACCCTCTGTGCACTCCAAACTCCTTGTGCATCCCCCCTTCAACCTCTTGTGCACCCCCAAACCCTTCCTGTACCCTCTGAACCCCTCGTGCATCTCCCTTAACCCCTTTTGTATCCTTTGTGCACTCCTGAATCCCTTGTGCATCCCCTGAGCCCCTTGTGCATCCCCTTGTGCACCCCCAAACCCCTCGTGCATCTCTTCCTGCATCCCCCCGTGTCCCCCCCAGCCCTTTTCTTGCACCCCTTGTACCCCCTCATCCTCTCCGTGGCTTCCAGCCCCGATTCCTCCCTTTGCATGCAGTCCCAGTGGGACACACCATGGGCACGAAGCAGACCAAGGGTTGCCAGCCGGGCAGCGCTGGGGAGAGCCCTCCAGCCCATCACCGCAAGAAAGTACCCCCCAGGGAAAGGGGGGACTTCCTCGCCTCCCTGGTGGTGAAGTCTGGTGAGAAGTTTGGGAAGGCTGGTGGCAGCAGCTTGCCCCCTTACCACCGGCGGATCTGCATGATCCAGGACATGCTGGTGCTGGTGAAGCAGGGGAAGCAGGAGGAGGCCACCGAGCTGCTGAGACACCTGCGGCAGGTGAGGATGGACAGGTTTCTCCTGGGGAGGGATGCCTGCTTGCTGTAGTCTAGGAGCAAAAGGCATCCCAGCTTCCAAAGCCTGCTAGCAAAGACGGGGCATGCTCGGGTTCTGCGGCTTTAGCTTTTTGTGGTGTCATCTTGGGGAAGCGATTGAGGAGCTGCGGGGTGGTCATGGTGTTGGAGATGGGAAAATAACCCCAGGGATGTGTTCTGCATTGTCTCCAATGAGAAACCCTCCCGGGTGTGTTTTTCTCCTTCCCTTGGGCTGATTGCTCTGAGGCTGCAGAGCGTGCAGCCCACTCAAAAGAGGTTCCCACTCAACTTTCCAAAAGTTTTGGTGTTTAAAGCAGATCTGTGAAAGCACCGAGGCAATTGGAGCTGGCAATTGGAGAATCAGCTCTTCCCGGCTCCGAAATAACCAACAGTTGGCAGCTTTGCTTTGACTCTTGTTCTTTTTTGATCGCTTGGTGGAGTTTTGATGGTGTTGACTGGGGTTTGTAGAAATGAACGCGTGAGGCGCCGTGCAAGAATGGGAAGTGAATTGTACGGAGCCGAGACCTTTCCCCTTGGAAGTCTGTTTGAGCTGGGCATTAGCTGAGAAGCAAAACTATGGAAAAGTTGCTGTAAGCAAACAGAAAGGCAGCTGCAGAGCACTGCTCTGCCTCCAGCAAATCGGCATTTAACCTTTTCTACTGATAGATGGTGATAAAAAGACTGAAGTGCTGGGCATTTTCAAGGCTCTGGGGTACGTGGGCTTTTGAAAACCAGTAAGTTTTCCATGCAGACTGAAACCAGACCTGTCTTCGAGCTTGATTTTTCTCCAAAGGAGCCTGCGCGGTGCCCAGCTGTTTGGCATAACCAGTTTTACCACCTGGGGAAAAGTTGCTGGGCTCTGTACTGGGCATCCGGAGCTGCTGTCTTGCCCTGCGTATCTGCTCTGGGTCGGTCTGTCTGCGTGGAAACAGCTGATATTGTGGTTTTCTTCTTGATTTTTTTTTTCCTCTTGCATTTCCCCCCCATTTTCTGGTCCAGTTAACTTTTTAGCAAGTGGAGGTGTTGTTCAGGGCACGTCTCCCTCATCCGCCTGCGAGGGGCACTTCCATTTACCCCATCGGCCAGGATGCTTCTGCCTGGCTGGTGTGTGTGACTTGGGATTATCTTTGGAGCAGCCCAGGAATCTGAACAGTTTCATGTGTGTTCGCATTCCTTTATCGAAAGCTCTTGCAATTTATTCTCAGCTTGAGATAAAGTGCTTTTTTGGAGATGAACGCGCCGCCTCCCTGGGAGCAGGGGTTATAACTCCTTGGGACAATGACCCCTGCGGTGGGTTGAGATGCGGCTGGGAAAACCCCATGGGACAGAAGCATCTGTGAGTTGGGCAGATCTGTGCCCAAATGCACCTTCTTAGCTGTGCCAAAGCTTTATCCTTGCACCAGCAGCTCATTGGTGAGGGCAGAAAGGCATCTTTTAGAAGATGTTTCTATCAACCACCCCCTGAAAAATAAATCCTGGTGCCTGTGAAGTACTGTGAGTCGCTCCGGAGTTCTCTCTGGCTTCGGATGCTGGGTTGTCTCAGCCGTGCTCTGGACTGTTCTCACCCTCCTCGTGGGTTGGCCCAGGGATCTGGGATGTGTCCCAGTGGCTGCCCCGGTGACAAATCTGGCTGTGGGGGCATCCCATCATCTGACTAGGGAGGAGAAAAAAAAAAAAGCTAGAAACTAATTTTAAAGTGCTGGGAGAAGAGAGGAACCTGTTACAGTCAGATAAGTCTTTGTGAGTGAGTGTTTCTGAAGAGCTTGCTCTGATAAAATATATCTGAGAGTGTCAAAATAGGGAACACTTTGTCCTAGATACTATAATAGACTCAAAGCACATTTTAATGAGATGGTATTGTTCCTTGCCTCTGCTAGCGAATGTGGGATGCCCCAGTGAACAAATCCCAGTCGCTGTGGTTTTCCATAGGCTGGCTTTTGGGAGGTGGCATTTGAGGGGTGAATCGGTGGCTGCAAGGGATGCTCGGATTGCTCCTAAGGAGCTGGGGCTGAGAGGCAGCGCTTCAAGAGCTGCACTCCTGCTGTATCCCACCCGAAAGTGAGGATTTGGGGGGAAGGATGAGCTCCCCCGTGCAGAAAGGGATGGACGCTTGAGCCTGGTGGGGTGGAGACCTGTTGCCATGAGCCATTTATCCGGTGTCCAGCACAGAGGGGCTGAGGTGTTGGTTGGTCCATGTAGTTGCTGACGTAATGTGTGATGCTGCTGCTAAGCGAGGGTTTTCTGAGCAAACCTAGTGACCTGGTGCCTGGCTCTCAGTTGCATTTAGGCTTTTTATGTTTTGAAAATCCCTGCCATTTTGCACACTGGGAACCTTTCCGCTACCTTCACCAAGCTTTGAAGCCAGCTCAGCGTGCTAGCGAGGGGGTAGGTGATACCATCCTCACGTTTGGAGGTGCTCCGTTCTTTTTTTTTGAGTGGGGTGAGTGAGTTACCACACCTGAGGCTGACCAGCTTTTTAGCTTTTCTTGACATAACGCCTTGCCCAACCCGCCTGGTTTGGGGGCTTCCCCTCCTGCCTCCCAGGGCTTCCACAAGATCTGTGTTTGATCATCAGCCAAAGGGCAGGGCAGCAAAACCTTATTTAAACATCGTCCTGCCCTTCCAGCTCCATCACTGGCACCAATACCCAGTGTAGCCTTTTGCATTTCACCGAGCTTCTCCATCCTTTTGCGTTTCACCAAGCTTATCCATCCTTTTGCATTTCACTGAGCTTATCCATCCTGCTCCCCTCCCCTGAAATGCAAGCAATACTGTTTTCTTTAAGGGCTCTCATAAGGATTAATTAGTGTTTCCAAGAATGCTTGGAGGTTGCAAACAGCTATAAAAGCCCTACGATACAACGTGGACTCCTTTTTGTTTAAAAAGGTAAAAAATGTGACCAGCAGACAGAGTTATTTGCTTTGAGGCTGCTTCTCCAAGAGGTCAGAAATGGTCTCTAGTGTGGAGGCAATTGGATCCCAATGCCTGCCCTCAAAATAACATTTATGTTATTACTGCGTGCGGGAGTTGGCAGCGGCTGTTTGAAAGGGTATGTGCTCCTTTGGCACAGCCAACCTAATTTAACGACAGCTTCTTGAGCTGGAGATACCGGTTGTTCTTTGCTCCTGCTCTGGTAACGCTGTCGACTGCCTGGAGCCCCAACGCCGTGCTGCAAAATGAAAACCTCCTCCCCAAAAAGTGCCATCCACTGCCCTCTTTGAGGTGTATTTTCCTCTAAGCCATCCTCACCAGCGCTGCACGTAGGATGCTTTTGGCAGTTCAATGCCTTGGAGGAGAAATGGAAATGCACTGCAACAGTTAACGTGTTATGGAGGTTGGAGTTCGGAGTTGCAAGAAACTTGCATCACCTGGATGGAGCCTGGGTGGTTGCCTTTCATGGAAGTAATTCTTGTGCTGAATAATTTTGCATCCGGTTTCTCTGCTCTGAAGTGGCTTCCTAGATTTACCTGTCAGCCTCTTCTCTGCTTTCCTGCAATGAGCTGCTGCAGGGCCTCGCCCTAAAAGAGGGTGAAAATTGAGTTAGTTAAGGATGTCCAGCACGTAGAGAAACCCGGGACCCTGCTGTCAGACCCTGCACCCCAACTGTGCTGGCTGTCATAGAATCATTAAGGTTGGAAAAGCCCTCTTAAGGTCATCCAGTCCAACCCTCGTCCCTGCTAAACTATGTCTTGAAGTGCCACGTCTGCACGGTTTTGAACGCCTCCAGGGATGGAGACTCCCCCACTGCCCTGGGCAGCCTCTTCCAACGCTTGACCATGGGTGGGAGAATTGCAACTCCTCTGCGCCAACGAATTGCTGTGCCCGATACCACCGGCTGCAGAACAGGACAGACTTTATAGCGTATTGCTTTTTTTTTTTACTTTATTATTTTTGACGTGCTCTTGAGTTTCAGTGGTTAAAGCAGCCAAGCGCTGTCAGTATATTAAATTCTGGGAGTGTCTCTCCTGCTGGGGAGAGGATTTGTAAAACAAAGCATGTTTTCCTCCTCTCCACTGCCAAACGGATCGTTTTCCCAAGTGAAATGGTGAAGCGCTTCCCAGCACATTACGTTTCACTCGAAGAATTTGCTATTGGTTATGGCTCAATGTGGAGCTTTTGCTGGGCTGTTGCTGCTGCTCCGACGGACAGAGAGCTGTGCTGGTGGGAGAGGAAGCGTCCGCCAGGTCTGGGCATCACCTGCAGGAGATGTAAAACAGTACCAGGAGTTAAAACAAAGCACCAAAAAGAAAAAATCCAAAGGGAGAAAGAGGAGCAAAGTGTTGTAGGAAAAAAGTCAGGCACTGGAAGATGGCCAGAAGCCAAATGGTGAGGTCCAAGGTGCGGCAAAGCTTCATGACTTCTTAGGTGACTTCTCTGCTCACACCAGCCTTGCCTGGGCAGGGTGTGAAGAGCAAGGGAGAGGGGTCAGAGCCCCAAATGGGGGCAAAGACACCATGACAACTCTGATTTGCAGGAAGGGGCTGGAGGCCAGCATGCTCTGATGCCTATCCATGCCGACCCTCTGCCCACGGCGCAGGCAGCTGCCTCTTTGCCATGGACAGTCTGCCATCCCTGTGGTCTGTCCCCCAAAACATCCCTGAGTTGGGTGCAGGCATTCCCGTGCCTCCTCCAAAACCAACCCTTGGGTTTTGGAGCAGGTGTTGAAGCAAGGCATGATGTGTTCCTACGTCTGTCCCGCTGGGTCGGGGATTAGCTGCTTGCTACTTCGGAGCAGCTGCCTGGTGCCGTGGGGACTGCGAGACGCAGGGATGCTTTGTTAATTAAATGATGAATATCTTCATCATAAGAGGGGGCTTGGCCAGCGGGATTAGTAAAGAAAACCTTTAAAATAGCTAATGTAGAGACAGTTTGGGCTCCTGTGCCCTTCTCATCCTTACACCAGAGCAAAGGGCTGCGTGATGAATTAAAAAGCAATTGTTAGGGGCAGTGCTTCTGCTTAACTCAGTGCGTTAAATGTCAGCCAACTTAACACTCATTGCCCCTGAGGTTTATATCACACCAACCACTGTTCCCTGTCCCTAGTTTCTTACCCCAGCACTCAGGATTTGGCATTTTCCAGCAGGCAGGAGCTGTTGGGGAGAGTTTGGCACAGAGCTGTGAGGGTGGTGAGCGGCGGCCGATGGCCAGGGCAGCCTGAGAGGCAGCGACGAGACGGTGGAAGGGCAGCAGCCTTCCTGGGGAGGGTAAGAACCGCTTCTGTGCCTCGAAGGAGAGCAATAGAAGTGTTTTCAAACCTACCTGGGAAGTCATCACTGGCGTTTCCTGGGTGCTCGGAGATGCCGAGATGGGGAAAGGACGGTTTCGCTGAGTTCAGACCAGTTGGGCAGCATTGTGCCCAGGTAGGCTTGGAAAGCAGCCACCCGTGGAGATGTGTTTGGCCCCTAGGTGTGACTTTGCACACTCAGTAAGAGGTTCTGAAGCATTTTATGGCACAATAGTCTGATCTGTGTGTTACACTTTGCGTTACACAATGTGCACCTTCATGGTACACATTGTGGGTCAGAAGTGCTTTTGGGGGGTATTTATTCCCCAAACTAGTCTTCAGAGGCAGATACTGCCGTATAGTAGATCCCTGCTGGCGTGGATAGGTTGTCAGATGAGTTTATCAGGACATGAAGCTGTTGAAGTGAGAACAGAGGAGGCCACAGCGATGATCCAAGGACTGGAGCACCTCCCGTATGAGGACAGGCTGGGAGAGTTGGGGTTGTTCAGCCTGGAGAAGAGAAGGCTCTGGGGAGACCTTAAAGCAGCTTCCAGTGCTGAAAGGGCCTCCAGGAAAGCTGGGGAGGGGCTCTGGATCAGGTGAGGCAGGGATAGGGATAGGGGGAATAAGTTTTGAGCTGCAGGAGGGGAGAGTAAGATGAGATCTTAGGAAGAAATGTTTTCCAGTGAGGGTGGTGAAGCAGTGGCGCAGGTTGCCCGGGGAGCTGGTGGTGGCCCCATCCGTGGAAACGTTCAAGGTCAGGTCATGGGGGCTCTAAGCAACCTGATCTGGTTAAAGACGGCCCTGGTCCTGCAGCAGGCTTGGACTGGATGACCTGTAAAGGTCCCTTCCAGCCCAAAGCATTTTATGAGTCTATGATTAGTGATGATTGCAGCGTCTCTGGCAGCTCATCAGGATGAGGGGATGTTTTTCAGTGCTGCCTTGTCTCAGATTCCAACTTTCTCCCTGAAGGATGTTGGCCCCTGGCTTTGCACCAGCCTTGAAGCCCTGCTGGTGCCAAAACTACTTCAATGTTCTTCTTCAGCCGTGAGGTTTGACATGCTTACTGACTTCTAGAGCAGACCTTGGGGAGCACTGTGTTCTGGTTGATGCGATGCAGCTTAGCTGCAGCCCGCGGGTCCCTCATAGCTGGACTGTGCCTCTCTGTGCTCCGTGTCTGCCTTGGGGCACCATCCCTGTGGAGGCTATCCTGTAGCTCCTGGGATGCTGGAGGACCTTCAGCATCACCTCTGCTGTGCAAGTGAAAGCCTGGTTCCTTGTCTTAAGTGCTAAGACCAGTTGATGCATCCGAGGTGACCAGGGCTGGAGTTTTTTTGGCTCCCTGCAGCCTGTGAGCTGCCGGCAGGACGGTAGGGATGAAGAGGTTTGCAGCATTTGGCTTGGGTTTTTTTTGTGAGTAGGGGTCCCTGGGGACAGGGAGTAGGGGCTGAGCCTGGGTGCCCACTCTGCCCTTGTGCTGGAAGTTGGGTAACCCAGCGGGGCAGCTTTAGGATCAGCGCTCATTTCCTTTGGTTTGGGTTGCTGATGAAACCATCAGCGCTCCCCACAGTTATTTTTAACCGTTAGGCAAATGACCATCCCTGGCAGTGGTGGGGTGTTTTCTTTCCCGAATGGGTGTCTCTGGTCTTCTCTGTGGTCCCTAACCCTGCCCTGCTGCAAGCTCCTCTCTTGCAGCATTCTTTCTCTGCTTGCTTCCCATCCCAGTTCCTTCTGCTGTTTTTCCTTCCCCCTTGGGATCTGCAGGTGGATTCATCTTGGTGTCTGCTTGGCGTGTGAGCAGCCTGGTTTTAATTAAGCTCCTGGAGGGTGTCTGCTGCTCCTCCTCCTAAGCAAACTGTGTCTTTGGAGGATACTGAGATGCAGGGAGGGAGGAGAAGGTCAGGCAGCACCAAGGAAGGCAGCGGTGGTACGTGCTTGGCAGCGCGGGCTCAATCTCTGCATCCCCTGTGTGGGGCAGTGATGCTCACCCTGTCACTGACGTGGAGCAGAGTGGGTTTTCTCTTCGTACGGAGATGTCCTGTTGGGATCGGGGAATCACGCGCATAAGAAATCAGTCTGGTTAGTGAATGCATTAATGCAACACGCACAGCGCGCACAGGCAGGACCTGCCTGCGGCAGGGAAAGCAGTGGAAGAGCCTGAGCAGGGGTGAGATCCATGTTCGCATGTCTGCTTGCATCTGAGAAGCATGTCCTGGACACCCCCTCCATGGCCAACTTTCCAAGGGTCCCTGGCTCAGCCTTTCTGGAAGTGCTGCGTGCCGGGGGCGGTGGTGGCTCCTGCATGTGCCGTAGCTTGGGGTCCGGGAGGGGATGCAACGCAAAGCTCCCTCATCTGAAAGGATCAGAGATGAAACTGCTGGCTCAGACCTTGGTTTCCTTCCTCTGCCCTGCAGAGCTGGGCTGGCTGCTGGTGGCCAGGGGAGGTGGGCAGAGGAGCAGATCCTGCCTGGACCCTCTCTGGAGCCAGACATCTCCAAGCTGGGAGAGGTTCATGGTTGCAGTTGCAAGCCAGCCCCTATTCAGCATTTTATCTGTTTATACAATAGCAGGAATGTGTCTTTTTTTCCCCTCCCGGCTGCTGCTTTCACATCTGATGTGAAACGCAGGCAGCTCTGGGCTCCAGCCCTCAGACAGCCTGGCATGCACCTTCCTTTTTTTTCCCCTCCTTTCTCTTTTTATCTTGCTTCAAACTGTAAACCCCCCGTGTCTGAGGATGCCTTCTCCCTCTTGCCAGCGCGGGGGTGTGACGGCTGTGTGGGGAGAGACCTCCCTGCAGGACCTGGCGCTGGGTCTGGGATGGAGCGCCTGGGTGTGCAGGATGGCTCAGGGATGGAGGGGAATGCACTTGAAGTCCAGTACGTTGTAACTTCTCGACAGCTTTAGATCAATAATAATATTCCGTGTATTGGGGAGTCGGTGATCCCAGCCTCGCCAGAGGTAAGGGAGGTGGTTAGATATTAATATTCATTCTTGTACAAAGAGATACAGGATTTTTTTTGTTAGCTTTTAACTTCTGCACACCCCAGCTAAAAGCCTAACGGGATTTAACTCCTAATTCCCTTTCTCTCTCTTGTGTATCTCAGCTGCTTTATCCTCCCAATTTTGGTGAAAACCCCAGCGAATGGTAAATTTAATCTTGCCTCTGAAAGCAAAAACGAAATTCTCCTTCCCCAAGCGGAAGGTTTGAGCTCCAATTACTCCTGGCTCTGACCTTGCTGCTTTACTGGACCTGCTTCCAGCTTTCTAGCTTTCTCAGATCTTTTCAAGGCTCTCTACCTTCCAGACATCCTTGTCTTTCAAAGGCAGTGACACTTTCTTTGTGTGAGGGTTTGAGCACACAGCATCGCCCGCACCAGAGCCAGCGGGAGGGAGATGCCTCCTTCCTCATGCCTTTGGGTATCTCAGTGGATGTCTGATTCCTTAGGACCTCCTTATATTGTAATATAATCTTCCTAGAGGCCTGGCTCTCTTGCCCTTACAGAGCACGACTCGGGTTTGATATCGGTGGAGGATTATCTGTATGAGGTGTTTCTGTGGTTTGCAGCGTTGCAACAGCCTGTGCATCCTTGTTGGCCCATAGAGGGTTTCCTCGAGGTCTGCTCTGCACAGGTGGTTGATCGGGCTGCTACTTTGGGTGCTTTAACGTCCCCTTTGCCTTTGAGTTTGGTTTCTGAGAGACAGCAGCAGCATTGCCAGGGCTGCTTTGCTGCAGATCTGCTCCTGCTTCCCGCTGACGCTGCTCTGCCTGCCCATCCCTGCCAGGTTTTGCAATGCTTGTGGTTGTACTCGTGGGGAGCAGGGGATTGCGTTCTTGTGTTGCACAAGACGTTATTTCAGAGGCACCGTCCCTAAACTTCCAATAGTAATTGAGCTGAGATCATAGAATGGTTTGGGTTGGAAGGGACTTCAAAGCCCATCCAGTTCCACCCTCTGCCATGGGCAGGGACACCTCCCACTGGATCAGGGGCTCCAAGCCCCATCCAACCTGGCCTGGAACCCCTCCAGGGATGGGGCAGCCACCACTGCTCTGGGCAACCTGGGCCAGGGCCTCCTCACCCTCACAGCACAACATTTCTTCCTTAGATCTCATCTCAATCTCCCCTCATCCTGTCCCTGCATTCCTTGATGAAGAGCCCCTCCCCAGCTTTCCTGGAGCCGCTTTCAGTTCTGGAAGACTGCTGTAAGATGACTGTTTATTAATTAAAGGAGAGCCTAACTAACTATATTACACTCTGACCAGGACCCTCAAGTGCAGGGGATGGGTATGCGTGTTTCTCTAGAGGATGGAGAGGCACATGCTGGGTTTCTCAGCTCCTTGCTTTATGTTTAGCCACAGAAAAAATGAGTGCTGGCTGGGAAAGCAAATGTATGCCAGATTGGAAAAGCTGAGCCGTCACTGTGAGCTGTGGGGTCCAGAGCTCAGCCAGGCTGGGGGGGACGGGGCAAGCACTGGCCTCTGCATTCACCCCACTGGGGCGATGCTTCCTCCCCCTCTGAAGCATGATGAGCTTGGAAAACATTATATTAAAACCCAACAATAACACCTTTAACGGTTCTCCCGTCTTCATGTCTCATAGGCGGTCTGTGCAAAGGCAGAGATTCCCCGTGTCTTCGTGACCGAAGGGCACATGGCTTTAAGCAAATCCGTGCTGGGGAGCCCCTGGTCCTGTGGCCAGGTACCACCCTGGGAAACGCTCCCCGAGCTTCCTCTGTCTCTGAGGATGCTTAAACTGAACCCACCTGGGAGATAGCTGGGAGCTGAAAAGCAATTAATTAATGTCTTGTTCTGCAGAGCTGTTCCTTCACCCCCATCCTCCCCAAGGCCAGGCAGATCTTGGCACAACAATTAAATCCCAGCAGAGGAAAGCAAAATCTGCTGAGGAAGGAGAGCAGATGTGCCCTCAGCGTTTTGCAGTCTGTGGTGGGAAACTCTTATTGTAGCTTGAGATGTGCTGAGGGTCTTTGCTGAGATGCCTCTGCCCCCCATTCCCACCCCTCCTGCAGAGCTGGTCCTGGGGAGCACGGTGCTTGTGGTGGGGACTGGTGCCACCTCTCTGAGCGTGGTCACCTCTCACAGCGAGTGGAAAGCAGGAGGTTGGAGGGCCAAGAGATGGCAAGTGTGGAGGTGGGTGCCTCAGGTTGGACCTGAGGGGTGCAAAAAGAGCCCCAGCTCCCGTGCGTGATGGATGCATTGTACCTGCTGCAGCATCTACTGGGGGTTTGGCTGGTGTTGACTAAGCCCCAGGGCCCAGTCCAGCCGGAGCCCACCAAAATCTGGTCAGCAAAGCATACATCTCTGCAGAAGCAGGATTCAGACCTGTCCAAACAGCCCATCTTTGATGGTCTGTTCTTGGAAGAGTCCTGTTGACCCGTGGTAGGGGTCATAGGCAGAGCTAACGAAGCTTTCATTCATTTTGGCTTTCCTTCATATGCTTCCATGTATCCCGTCTATTTGGATACAGCTCTCCCCGCTCCTGGACTGGAAGAAGAGGGGATTTGGGGGAACTCCCTGATGGCTGCTGACAGCTTCCTGAGTGAAGGCAGAATGTATGAAGCAGTTTGAGTGTGGATGTGAATGACCTACATCCATGGCAGTGACCACAGCCAAAACCAGCACGGAGGGAATCTTGATTTAAGGAGCCTGGGTTTGTGGGTAGGATTCTTTTCTTTGATTGTTCCGTTAGAAAGAGGATGTTTTCCTGTTTGGTTGTAAAAAGCTGCTTCTGCTTGGGGTAATTGGATACTTCCTTTTCTAAGCAAGGAGCCTGGTGGATCTGGGGACATTTATTTAGGCAGCTGTTCGGCGGGGTGATTAATGATGTATGTTTTCATTCTGGTGGGAAACAGTGAATTTTGGGTTTACACGATTGACTTATTTTTTTGTATTTCTGACTCAGGTTACATGGAGATGAGAACAAGAGTTTTACATGCAGAAAACTAGTATTTTAGTGTTATTTGATCAGTTAATAAACTCAAAATATGCTGGGTATGTAGGGCAGACAAGGTAAACATCTCAAAATGCATTCTGCATTTAAAAATAGTTGATTCATTAGTTACGAGTAGTAATTGATAGACTCATAGAATGTCCCGAGTTGGAAGGGACCCACAAGGCTCATCGAGTCCAACTCCTGTCCCTGCACAGGACAGTCCCAACATTCACACCATGGGGCTGAGGGCCTTGGCCAAACCCTTCTGGAATATTGTCAGCGTTGGCGCTGTGACTGCTTCCCTGGGAGCTGCTCCAGGGCTCCACCACCCTCCTGGGGGAAGAACCTTCTCCTCATGTCCAACCTAACCCTCCCCTGGCACAGCTTCCTGCCATTCCCTCGGCTCCTGTCCTTGGTCACCTGAGAGAAGAGCTCAGTGCCTGCTCCTCGTCCTCCTCGTGTGAGGAAGCTGCAGAGTGTGATGAGGTCTCCCCTCAGTCTCCTCCAGGCTGAGCAGACCCAGGGGCTTCAGCTGCTCCTCACACTCTTCCCCTCTAATCCCTTCCCCAACTCCATGCCCTCCTCTGGTAGGAGGAGCCCTCCGGTAGCTTTATATCCTTTTCATCCTGTGGCGCCCAAACTCCACCAGTACTGTACTCAAGGAATTACATTGTGGTCACCATAATTAGTGCTCTTGGCCTCTCAGCTTCCAGTTTTGTGCGCAGATTCAAAAATGTGCTTTTCTCTATTGCATTTGTTCATTTACTTGCTGTGAGGTGTTGAGCTGGACTGACTGAATGAACTGAAAGGAAGATGTTTTCATTGTCCTTGTGAGAGATCCGGACTCCCTCAAAAGCCGTGTTTGTGCTTCAGTTTTTTTCTGGTTGTGTTTTCATCAGGGACTTGCCTTAAAATCTTGGCAGCGGGTGTGTCCTGCCTATCTAGGCTGATGTAAACTGTTTGGTATTAAAGCAGGACCATAGGTTGGCATCACCTTAAATTGTTTGCTTGAAGCGAGTGTTTTATATTAAAGGTATTTAATGTATAGAGCTATTTTAAACAGCAGTATTAATTGAATTTTGATGTCATTGAATCTTTGGGCAATCCATTCCTTAATTCTTCCTTAGCAAGGTTGGGCATTTACTAATCGTTTTGCTGAGCCAAATGCCTTACTGTTTCTTGGAAGAGACTGAGTGATCTGGGAGGATCCCACCTCTGTAGCTGCAGTACCTCACTCACCCCCAGTCGGAGGAACCTGCAAGGGTGGATCCATGTTCCCTGGTGCCAGAGAGGGAGGTTATAACAAAAGTCTTCAAGAAAGAATTTACCTTCAAAGCTTCCTCCCTTTGAGCTAGCAGTGTGCTAAGGTGGCCAAGAACGCCGGCAGCATCATGGCTTGGATCAGCAGGAGCAGGGACAGGATTGTCCCCCTGGACTCGGCGCTGGTGAGGCCTCAGCTTCAATCCTGGGTTCAGTTTTGGGCCCCTCAGTACGAGAAGGACATTGAGGGGCTGGAGCACGTCCAGAGAAGAGAATGGAGCTGGGGAAGGGTCTGGAGCACAGAGGTTCTGGGAGCGGCTGAGGGCCCTGGGGCTGTTTAGTCTGGAGGAGAGGAGGCTGAGGGGAGACCTCATCGCTCTCTGCAGCTCCTGGAAAGGAGGTTGTGGTGAGGTGGGTGCTGGGCTCTGCTCCCAAGGAACAAGGCGTAGGATGAGAGGAGATGGCCTCAAGTTGCACCAGAAGAGGTTTAGATTGGATATTAGGAAAATGTCTTTACTGCCAGGGTGGTGAAGCCTTGGCAGATGCTGCCCAAGGAGTGGTGGAGTCTCCAACCCTGGAGGTGTTAAAAAAGCGTGTGGATGTTGCACTTTGGGACATGGGTTGGTAGGCACAGTGGGGTTGGGCTGATGGATGACTGGATGAGCTTGGAGATCTTTTCCAACCTTAATGATTCCAGGATTCTATGATTCCCTCTGAGCCAGGTACCAAATACGAGATCACAACCCAGAACAGCCTCTGTTCTACCTAATGGCTGAAAATCTTGTGCTGTAGATAAAATCACACAGGCACGAGACAAAACATGGGAAAGACTTAACTTTTTCCCTTAACCCCCCAGAACCCACTGAGTTTCCTTCAATTATATATTCCTATAAGATAGGGGCAAGGCTCCCAGTTCCCTGTGGTGTAAATCAGTGCTGACTGAGTCTTGGTGTGGGAAGATGGGAGGCTTTTGAAGCAACCTGTGGAAAGCAGAATTGATTTGCTCCAGCTGATGGTCTCATCCATCCCCTTCCTGATCAGCATCCCATTTTTCTGTGGAGGTTTTGAGAGGAAACCCTCATCTCCACAATTCTCTTTCTCGGGTTGCCTGGCAGCCTCTCATCCAGCAAACCAACCCTTCTATTATCAGGTATGCCATTCCCAACCTGTCAGGCTGTAGAATGGGAATTATAGACTGCCTGCCTGGCGAGCGAAGGGGAGGGAAGGGATTTATAAAGGTGGAGGGGAATTGGGAGCATTGAGCATAGCCCAGTTTATTTCAGGTATGGAGCTGTGCCTGTTCTTGCCGTCGCCAAGCACGAAGCTGTGCTTTTCATCCTCTCTTCAGATTACGAGTAGCTCTTAACCAAGTGCCCTTTCCATCACCAGCGTGGGTGATGCAAACAGGCTCTTTCCATGTCTCTGTGGTCTTACTTGTGGCAAGGTTGGGATGTCTGTGTTATAATGGGCTTGGGAAAGACTCTGACCCAGGTGAGTACTTGATGGATGTAGGTGAAAGCCCTATTTCTGCCCCAAACGAGAGACAGTGGGGTGTTGAATGCGCTGTGGCCAGTGCTGTTGGTAGCAGGGGGGTGTAGCCCCAGCCAGCCCTGCTGGAGACTCTTTGTTTGGGAAGTCCCTTCGTGCCTCGGTTTCCCTGTGTGGACAATAGGATATGCTGAATTCTGATCATTGAGATCATCAAGCCCAACCGTACCTGCCCACTACTAAATCATATCGCTGAGCATCTTATCTGCCCATCTTTTAAACCCCTCCAGGGATGGTGACTCCACCATCTCCCTGGGCAGCCTCTGCCAGTGCCCATTAAGCTTCTCGATGAAGAAATTTTTCCTCATGTCCAATCTGAACCTGCCCTGGTGCAGTTTGAGGCCATTCCCTCTCGCCCTGTCACCTGTCACTTGGGAGAAGAGCCCAGCACCCACCTCTCTACAACCTCCTTTCAGGCAGCTGTAGGCAGTGATATTCAGCAGTTATTTCAGCAGGCAAAGGGAGTGTCTTTGAACTGTAGGTGCACATCATCTGCTTTCTGACATTTCCTTTTTCAGTATAAAAATCTGGTCTTTTCCACAAGTGAATTCCAGAAGAAGCATTTTGTCTTGCCTTGTTGCTTTAGGACAAGGACATCAGCAGCTCTGAGACCTGCTAGGACGCCAAATTGTCCCAGCTTTTTTGACGTGTGCGTCTCTGTAAACCCCATGAGAAGCAACATGGGACTTATTCTATGATTCTATGTGTGTGTGCAGCAGGTCCTGCTCCCACGTGGGGTGTGGCTGCTGGAGCTGCACTGACAATGGACTTTCCAGTACGTTGTCATTAAGCGGATAGTCTGAACTGGAAAAAAGAAAAGACGTGGGTGCTCTTTCTGACCTTCTGCATGCACAGCGTGGAGCTTGCTGGTCTTCCTTCTGCTTTCCTTCCCATCTCATTACTGTCCAGAGAAGGAGGGTGAAGACTTTGACGTGGTGCTGATGACAGGGTCAGCCTGTCTGCACCAGCACAAGGTTTGGCTCTGGTGAACTGCTCCATCCCTGTTCAACCAGACATAAAGTAGTTCTTTGATGAAATTAACTCCCTGAAACGTGGTGAGAAGTCTCTGCTTAGGGTGCTTTCATCTCTTGCCCATCAGCTGTTACTCTCCACCTACACAAAGAAAAGAAATAAGCTGAACTCCTCTCCTGCAAGCCAGTCTTTAAAAATTCTCTTTTAGTGTTGTCACATTGTGTAAATCACAGAATCATGGAATGGTTTGGGTCAGAAGGGACCTTAAAGCCTATCCAGTTCCAACCCTCCTGCCATGGGCAGGGACACCTCCCACTGGAACGGGTTGCTCAAGGCCCATCCAACCTGTCCTTGAACACCTCCAGGGATGGGGCAGCTCTCCAGGGAATGGAGGGGCAGAAAGGCTGAGCATCTGCTGGGGAAAGGGAGCATCCGCTGGCATTGGAAAAGTCCTGAGAACAGAGATGGTGGTGTCCAGAGGTGGCAGAGCCAGAAGGAGGGCTCAAGGCGGCTGCTCTTTGTCTCTTTCTGAACTTTCATGTTGGGAAAGATAAGAGGGACAGAAAGGAAAAGGATAACGCAAATTGAGTCTGCTCGTCAGCCTTCTGGCCCTCAAAAGCAGGTTTTTCCAATCTTTTCTGCTTGGCAGCGTTGATTTTGGATCAGTCTGTGGCATCCTCGGAGAGAAAGAAGTTTTTTTTCTTCTTGTGTAATGTCTTGCAAAAGGAGTCTTCCCTTCAAGTGCAATTCCTTGGTGTTTCTTGGGGAAAGAAGGTCCCAAGACTTGTTTGGTGTTAGTTTGTGTTAAACGCCACCCCAGCCCATTGCAAACGCCGAGGTTTACCCACATCCCTTGTGTGTAAGGCTGAAGGTGTCTGGTTCGCCATGGGCCAATTGCTTCTACACTTGGAAACCAGCCCAATGAATCTATTAGTCACGTCTCAGTGCTGTCTTGATATTAAAATCGGTTGTTTCATGGCCAGCTGAGGAATTTCAGCCCAGGGTTGTGAATGTCTTGTTGGGACCATAGCAGGGAAAGGAAAGCTCAGCTTGCCAGCGGCTGTGGCTACACGGTGAGCTCATCCTGGCTTTGCTCTTGCTCAGCTCATCGTCTTGTATCAGGTTTCAGGACTTATTCAACGCTGTGGTTGTATCTGGGAAATGATATTAAGAAGTTGGTCCTGAACACTTCTAAGGTTCTTCTTTCTCTACTGTTACCTTCAGGAGAAACTGGTGGTCAAAAATATTAGTGTTGGCTAATTTGAAGTTTGAAAAGAAATGTTCCTGGCTTGTAATGCCAGAGCTGTGGGGAGAATTTAAAGCCATAGGCTTTTTGATCTAACACCTGTGGAAATATTCTTTGGCCATAGCGTTTCGTAGGGTCTAGTTTAGTTTTCTCAGGAAGGCTCAACCTCTCACAGAGAAGGATGAGGAATTAGCAGGGTACTCTGTTACCGCTGGCATTTCTGGCCTCTGCTTCTGGCTGGGGACGCTTCCTGCGGTGGTGTCGCGTTGTAAAGGAACAGGAAAATAGCCCAGGGCATGGGAGACAGAGGTTCTTCTTGCCGAGTGCTTTGCTGATGATAGAATTACAGCATGGTTTGGGTTGGAAGGGATCTTAAAGGCCAGTTCGACCCCCTGCCATGGGCAGGGACGCTTCCCACTGGATCAGGTCACTCAAAACCCCATCCATGAATACCCCATGAACATCCACAGCCTTGAACACCTCCAGGAATCGGGCAGCCACAGCTTCCCTGGGCAGCCTGGGCCAGGGCCTCCCCACCCTCACAGGAGAACATTTCTTCCTACGATCTCATCTCATCTCAGTCTTCTGTCTTTCAGTTGAAAATTGTTGCCCCTTGAGAGGGGATGGCCTCAAGTTGCACCAGGGCAAGTTCAGATTGGACATCAGGAAAAATTTCTTCGCTGAAGGGGTTAGCAGGCACTGGTAGAGGCTGCCCAGGGAAGTGGTGGAGTTACCATCCCTGGAGGTATTTAAAAGATGGGTAAATGAAGTGTTCAGGGATACGTTTTAAGGGTGGACAGGTATAGTTGGACTTGGTGATCTCAAAGGTGTTTTCCAACCAAGCAATTCTATGATTCTATCCCTGCACTCCCTGATCCAGAGCCCCTCCCCAGCTTTCCTGGAGCCCCTTTCAGCACTTGAAGCTGCTCTAAGGTCTTCCCGCAGCCTTGTCTCCTCCAGGCTGGACAACCCCAAGTCTCTCAGCCTGGCCTTGTATGGAAGGAGCTCCAGCCCTTGGGTGATCTTTGTGCCCTCCAAGGTTTTTGTAAGGGCAGGTTTGGGCTGTCCCTGCAGACTAGGTGAGCGGAACTCTTAGGCAAGTTTCCCAGGCACAAACACTGCTCCAGGAATTGGCTCCATGTAGTGGACAAGCAAAACCCAGTGTGAGCTATGGGACAACTGCACTGGAGAGTGGTGTGTCTTGGACCCCGTTGGTGCGGGCAGCAGTGTTAGGGGCCAACAACCAGGCGACACGCGCTTAGTGCCCATCCGCTTCAAGGAGACCTCAACACTTAATCCAGTTCAGTGTGGTTTTGGGGGCTTTGACAACTTGGGACAAGGTAGGGCTGAAGGCTGGGTAGGCAGTTTGTTAACTGAAAAATTGCTTTGCTTCTCTGTGGATAAAAACTGCAGTGTTAAGATGAAGGACCCGAAGATTGCCCTGACCAGCAACATGCTGAACGCTACAAGCCTTCATCCTAGAACCATCCCGTGGAGGTTTATCTCAGCATTTTCACTGGAAGGGCAGGCTCTTCTGTATGAAAGAAAACCAGATCCTAAAGTCACGGAGTGAAACACCAGCTATCCTTTCATCCTTTTGTCCCTGACCGTTGCTCTCCAAGAAGCAAATCCCTGAGGGCTGTTGGATACCTCCGTCTCTCAGTGGAAACTCCTGCTGGATTTCCACATGGGATATCTAATGGTTGAGTCAGTGGTGCCTGTTCTGTGCAAACAGTGACTCTGCTGGTGTGAAGGCTCTACCTGCCTTCTGAGGGAACCCATTTTCATGGAGCTGGGTGTTTGGGAGATGTGCGTCAGCCCTGGGCAGAGGAGGAGGCACGGTGGCGTGCAGGGCACTGCGGATGGCACTCGGTGCAGCTCAGTGGAACACCATGGTGAAGCCGTCTCCTGCAAAGTGAGCCTAAGGCGTGGTGAGCACAAGTGTTGACTACTAGTGTGCTGTCATCTCCTGGGCATTGCACTGCCACAAATTCATCACGTGCTGAATTTCCTACGCAGAAGCTTTCTGGGCAAAGGTATATGTTCTGTCTAGGTCATCCCGAGTTCATTTGGCGTATGCTACCAGCATCTTCTCTTGGAAATGAACTATCAACAAGAGCATCTTAATGGCCCTGACTGTCAAACAAGGCAGGAATATTCTCATTTTAAATCAAGAGGAGGGACTTTGACACCTCTTATTGCTGAACAAGATGTACTGCTGCCTGTCCAAGCAGAAGCCTTGCTTCCCCCTGCTGTCCCCAAGCCTGCCTGGCTTGAGGGTGCTGCTGTGGATTTGGGGGTGTAGAGAGAACCTCTATCCCCTTGTACAGGACGTGCAAACAGGGCCAGAGGTGTGGAGCGCAGCAGAGAAGCTGTTTATTTTCCGTGTCTGTTCAGCACCACAAATGAAACCTGGATGAATTTCTCCTCCTGGCCAAGTACAGGGGTCTCTGGCTACGTGTGGGTTAACCTGACACATCCCAGACAGGAGGAGAGAGGCCAGCAGCCACCACCCTCAAGCTCTTCTGCAATGATGTGTGGTGAAATGAAGAGGAGGATCTTAACAGCACTTACTGGAAATGTTTTCTGGCGAGCTCGCACTGGCTCTCGCAGGGCAGAGCGCTTCTCAGCCCAGCCCAGCCTGCAAATTGCCTGTGTCTCCTGGGATCTCGTTGCCTGATTTTGTGCAAAATGCTCTTCCACTGAAGCTGCGTTTTGCTCTTGAGAGCTCATGTTCGTGATATGTCCTGGCTGTTGCTTCTCAGGTTGTACCCTTGCTGCTGTGAAGGCACCAGCGTGGAGGAGGCAGTGGTAGAGAAGTTTTGCTTACCAAAAAACCTATATTAAGTGCTCTGCTAATCGAAACCCTTTGGCTTCAGTGGGACTTAAACATGTGCTTGTAGTTAATCGGGTATTTAAGTAGTTTTCTAACTTGGCAGGCATGAGATAAGGTATCCCAAAGGAGAAGGAGGAGAGCAGAACCGTGGCCTCCCAAGCAAAAGTGTTTGCAAATGTGGACATTCAAGACAAGGCAGCAGTGTGTGAGTCTGGGGACATGGCTTGAACTTGCTCGGACTCAGTTTCCTCAGGTTTGTTCAGGGAAAGACTCTGCAAACCGCACTGAGGCTTTGGTGCGTCAAAGGGGATGAGAAGGACAGTGGTGAAGTGAAAGAGGAGACAAGCTGGAATTGGCGTGGCAGGGTGAATGCATCTGAGCCTGCAGTGGAGGGGAGAGGAAAGGTCCCCCCAGAGGCAGATGAGCTCCAGGAGCAGGCATCTCCTGGATAGAAGGACTCTGCCAGGCACCCAGGAGGAGTTTGAAAGGAAATCATCGTACCTTGAAAAGCTGCTGAGCATCAGGCTCTCATGCTATATATCACCTTGGCATCCTGTTCTTCTAGGCACAGCTCCTGCCAAAAAGGCATTTTACAGGCTTGATTAGGAGTTAATTGGAGAAGTGGGTGATACCCATACTTTTCCCTAGGCTGTGGCTCATTTCAGAGCGTGTCTGTTATCAACCCATGGTTAGGGGGAGAGCTTGCTGGCTCAGCCTGGTTAGGAAGCTTTGTGCAAAAGGGCACGTGGTGCTTGTTTAATGTGAACACTTCTGAACTGCCTGCTGTTGGTGTCTGGAGAGAAACGAGATGCAAGCTCCAAGTCTAATTCATGAAATCGGATTGCTGAGGACTTTGTCCCTTCCTTGTGCTGCTCAGACAACCCCTGTCCCTCCCGTGGCTTTTGGGAACATGTTGGATGGTAACCATGGGTGTGTGTCTTCTTTCAGCGATGGAAGCCTTTTTAACATAATCACAAGGACACGGTGGCACATAATAGATCCTGGATTTTTCAGGTGAGGTTAGGAGTGCAAACCCTCTGTGTTACGTATTATCCTCTGGATTTCTTATCCCTGCTGCAACCACTTTGTGCATGTGCTTAGCTGCTGATTTTGCTGGGTGGTTCTTCGGCAACTGTTCATTCCCAGTGCCAGCTCCATCCCATTGCAGGAGAAACAGAGCCCACCAAGCTCATTAGATGGCCTGGGCTGGTCTTGAATATGTCTCCGTATGAATACAGCCTTACAGCTACCGTGGTTATTATGCAAAGCATAAATTATTCTAACGTACAAGTGTGTTATGTATTGATTTGACATTGCTTTGAATGCCATTACATGAATCTGCTTTATTAATGGACTTTGTCCATGCTTGAGGTTAACTGTGATGCTGGATTTGCAAATGAAAGAATTAAAATTCCTGTTGTCCATATTAATTACATGTACAATGCTGGCTGCCTTGGCAAGCTGATAGAAGCTGTGGAAACCTTTATTTTTATTCCATTCTTGTTGCTTTGTCTTAAGTAAGAAAACGAATTTGGTGCTGTGGGATTTATTTTGCTCCTTTGCTAGAAGTCTCTTTTAACTGTTGAGAGGTTACCAAGCATAGAAAGAAGCTTCATCCTTCTGTGGAATAAGGTTGTTAACTCAGAATTAAGTTTAATGAAGAAAAGAGACAGGGAGTTTTTATTTCAATATTACAGAATCATAGAATGGTTTGGATTGGACCTCAAAGCCCATCCAGTTCCACCCCTGCCATGGGCAGGGACACCTCCCACTGGATCAGGGGCTCCAAGCCCCATCCAACCTGGCCTGGAACCCCCCCAGGGATGGGGCAGCCACCACTGCTCTGGGCAGCCTGGGCCAGAGCCTCCCCACCCTCACAGCAAAACATTTCTTCCTAAGATCTCATCTCAATCTCCTCTCTTGCAACTCAAAACTGTTCCTCCTTGTCCTGTCCCTGCATTCCCTGATCCAGAGCCCCTCCCCAGCTTTCCTGGAGCCCCTTTCAGCACTGGAAGCTGCTCTAAGGTCTCCCCACAGCCTTCTCTTCTCCAGGCTGAACAACCCCAACTCTCTCAGCCTGTCCTCGTACAGGAGGTTCTCCAGCCCTCCTCTTTTGCTTTGAGCTAAAATCTGCCCATATCTTGTTCCGTCTAAGGTTTTACAGCGCAAAGTCTCTAATACGCGTCTCCTTGCAGTGACACGCAGCCAGATCTTTGTGTTGAGTGGAGCAGGGTAGCTCTTAAGGGTAACTCCGCTCTACTTGCTGTTAGAAAACCAATGATACACCTGAACTTCGAGTGTCTGTGTGTTTGCACACCCAGGTTGAGATGAGAAGACCTGTTGTGCTTCAGAGAGTCGAGATTGCTCCTTTAGTTCCTTTTAGGTGGTTGATGCTTAGTTCTGGCCAATGTGGAGATGCCGGTGCATTTGGGTGGGAGACAGAACTCTGTTTTGAGGAGGAAAGATGCAGAGAGCGATGCCTTGGGGCAGTGGCAGGACCAGCATGGGGTGCTTGGACATGCACGTGCTTGTGTTTCTCCTGCAGGATGCGCTTGTGGGTGCCTGCATGGAGGCTAAGATGAATGTACCCATTCCCTCGCGTACCAGGGCATGGTTTGGGCTACAGTAAAACATTTCATCTTCTGATTCAGCTGTGTGTTTGATTTCTGGAGGTACCAATGACAGCCCCAGAGCACAGAGAATAGCGGAGACTTAATTGGTACCCTTAGGGCAGGTGCCAGTGGTGCGCGTTGCAGTGTCTGGCTCTTCCCTTGCCACAATCTTTCCGAACCCGTTTCTGTCCCTGCTCTCCTCTCACCCAGACTCCTGCAGTTGTATAAATGTCACAAAAGAAGGCTTGACATGTTTTTTATTGAAGTCAGTTGCGATTTCATCATTTAAATTATTCTTTTTGTAATGTTCATGTTCACGTGGCAGTGAGTTGAAAGAGTTAATTGAATATTTCTCTCTTGCAAAGATGTATTAAATTACTTCTCTTGAATAAGCTCCTCTGGAAAAGCACTACGTTGAGGAATCATTGATGCTTATTTTTACTAACGCCTGTATCAATAAGATCTTAGCTTTGATTCTAGCACCTATCTGCTTTGAAGGATCCAAAAGCAATTGTTGAAGCATTTGTATAGTCTTCCACTGCTGAAATTCAGTCCCTTTGAAGTAGAGCTTAGCATTCATTGAGTGGTAACAATATGTCCCTCCATAGCTAATGCAATAATAATCAACCGAGCACTTGGAAGCGAAACCAGGTTTTAGATAGCGGTTATTGGATCGCAGGCTTTTCTTGTACGGGCAGTAAGAGATTGATTTCTTTGGGGCACTGGGGAGGTCCAGGAGGCTTCCTGGTGATACAGTAGCATCATTATCCATGTCGCAGTTTCAGCTTGATGTGCCTGGGAATTTCAGTGCTTGGGAATGATGTGGGAGTGTTTCCCAGAGGCTCCCATGGCTCTGTGCTTGCTGCTTGGCAGAGCTGTGCATCAAAACAAAAACCGCTATCAGATAGATGTGGGTAATCCCCATCTCAGCATTTTTGGCTGCTCTGTTAGCACAGAACTGATTGATCCTCTGAAATGATCAAGTTTCTTTTTCCATCATTGGATTGCAACAGCTCTCCTGGCTGAGGAGAGGAGAGGAGATCTTAAGAAAGAGGCATTTTGAAGGGGTTGAAAAGCTAATGTGTCTTTTCAGCCGTGATCTGCAATGCCTCCTGCACATGGCTCTATTGGGATCACCTTCTTCTGGGAACAGCTGATTATGCTGTGCTCAGAGAGGGCTTTCTACCATTTGTACATGCCTGGAGTTGCGCCAGAGAAAGATTAGATCGGATAGTAGAAAAGATTTCTTTATGGAAAGAGTGGTGAAGCCCTGGCAGAGGCTGCCCAGGGCAGTGGTGGAGTCTCCATCCCTGGAGGGGCTGAAAAACCAGGTAGATGTGGCACTTTGGGACGTGGTTTAGAAGGCACGGTGGGTTTGGGATGATAGTTGGACTGGATGAGCTTAGAGGGCTTTTCCACTTAACGATTCTATGATTCTACATGAGAAGGAGACCTGTGTTGACCTCCTCCTGAAATCTCCTACAGTGGCAGCTGCTGGAAATAGGACATGCGGCTCAAGTGGGCCAAGGCGATAAATCGTAGAATCATAGAATGGTTTGGGTTGAAAGGGACCTCAAAGCCCATCCAGTTCCACTCCCCTGCTGTGGGCAGAGACACCTCCCACAGGATCCAGTTGCTCCAAGTGCCATCCAACCTGGCCTGGAACACTTCCAGGGATGGGGCAGCCACAGCTTCCCTGGGCAACCTGTTCCAGTGTCTCACCACTCTCATGGTGAAGAAATTCTTCCTACTGTCCAGTCTAAATCTGCCCCTCTCCAGTTTATACCCATTCCCCCTCATCCTATCACTACAGCCTTTGTAAAAAGTCCTTCCCCAGCTTTCTCGTAGCCCATTCAGGTACTGGAAGGTCGCTATGAGGTCTCCTTAGCTTTCCTGCTAACCAGAGGCTGGTTGAACAGGATTAGTGCCAGAGCCGGGCAGCTCGTGCTATGTTGTGTTAGTCTGTGAAGTGTGGGCAACTTGGAGAAAGCGGTTCGTTACTGCTAATGAAATGCAGTACGTGCAGTTGGGGGACAAGGAGCAGATTGCAGGAGTGCTTGTAGACTCGATGTTGCTCCAAGAACTCTCATCAATCGTAGCGTGTGCAGGGAGAGTGGTCTGTAATTTCAAGCAGGGAAAGGTGTGTGATTGTGAATGCAGCTCTTGTATCACAAATCATTCACTTTATAGACGCTGGGGCTGGCTCCAGCGGGCAGTGGAAATCATGAAGACATGCGATTCCTCCCCATCTGACAGTGTCATCTTCTATTTGGAAACCTTTTCCTCTTTCCTGCAAGGATCTCAGTTCTGCCTTTTTTGTTGTTGCTGTTCTCATAAATACTTATTAAAAAGACGTGTGTGTGTATTTAGTGCATGGGAACACAATATGGTACAATATCTGTCCGCACAAATAAAAGTTCTCTGTGCCCATAAGGCATCTACTGTCACACTCCAAGGACAAGAGTTATTTGAGCTCTTGGTTACCTCCAACACAACAGCGAGAGCCTAAAGCGAAACTTAAAAATGTAACTAGCATTGATGGATGATCAGCTGAAAAACAGATGGGGCTTTTTTTTTTTGGCTGGAAGAGTGGATATGAAAGCCACGCAGAGCTTTGCTGTGCTGGAAAACAAAGGTCAGAACAGTATGAGTGGGATTTTCCTGCTCCAGTTGCCTAAACATTAAATGTCTAGGATAAGCTAATTAGAAGGGCTTTTCTCAGCAGATAACTGAGAGAGACAGCCACACGCAGAGACTGACTCAGCCCAGCTGCCTTAGAATAGGATGAATCATCATCTTCATATGAATTGACAGTAGTCTGAGCTTAAGGTGACAAGTCTGGATCCTTACCAGACAGGAGATGAGATGTGTCCTGTCCTGTGAGTCTGTTTTCTAATCTCAGAGGCTTTTGCAAGGGAAAATAGGTTTTTTTTTTTTGCATGTAAGGTGGCAGGGGGCTGAGATGCGTAGCGTTCATCCTGGGGATCAGCCACTGACACACGCTGGGGCAGGAGTCCCTATGCAACCCCTTTTAATAGCGCTGCTCACAGAACAAAAAGAATGATGAATTGAAGTTCTGCTTCAATTTGGACACTCCAATTAGCACCTGGATTGCTCCAGCAAGCTCTTTGAGCAGACACATGAGGATGGAAACAGCAGATGCTTGATTAAATTTGTTGTATATCCTTGTAATGCTTCATCGTGGAGTTGTTCATGGGAGTTCCAGCAGCCGGAGCAGAGTTAATGGGGTGGGTGGCTCACAGGATTGATGCATTACCTTCTCCTCTGGATTTTAGCTATGCGATGTGGTGGGCTCTGAGTGGAGTTGGCTCGCAGGAGGTAAGGGGGCTGTGAGAGTGGCCTTTCAGTGTCTGCGCTCAGCTGTGTGTTTGCTCGCAGCCCCATCCACATCTTGCCTTTAGAGCTGCGGTGTTTTCTGCCCCCGTTTTTCCTTTGCAGGAGGAAAACCATGAGGGCTCGCTCTCCCTGGGTGTGTTTCGGCACAGAGCAAAAGAAGCTTTTAGGGTTGAGATGGCTGGGAGGTTGCTGCTGGTACCCACCCATCGAGGGAGCAGGAGGAAGAAGCGATAAGTCCCACCAGAAGCCATCTGGTATGGGTTCTGGGTGGCCAGCAGGATTCTGGCTTGGGGCTCAAGTCCCTTCTGGACCGATAACCCCAGATTGATGCATGGGGTTGGATGGGAAACCAGGATGCAGGCAGCTCCCACTGGTTTAGAAGGGTTGGGTGAATTTGGTGGGCTTAGAAAGAATGCTTGAGTTAAAGGCAATGATGGATCTCAGTTTTTTAAATTGTTTAAAGGAAGGCATGGACTCACCTTCCCCAAATAGAGTTTCCAAGCTTTTTTGCCAGAGGAGGGTGATGAGGCTGGGGAAGGGTCTGGAGCCCAGGAGTTCTGGGAGTGGCTCTGGGGCTGTTTAGCCTGGAGAAGAGGTGGCTGAGGGGAGACCTCATTGCTCTCTGCCGCTCCTGAGGCTGTGATGAGGTGGGTGTTGGTTTCTTCTCCCAAGCTGCAAGTGATAGGACAAGAAGAAATGGCCTCAAGTTGCACCAGAGGAGGTTTAGATTGGATATTAGGGAAAATGTCTTTACTGAAAGAGTGGTGAAGCACTGGCAGAGGCTGCCCAGGGCAGTGGTGCAGTCTCCATCCCTCGAGGTGTTCAAACATGTGGCTGTGGCACTTGGAGATGTGGTTTAGTCGTCACGGTGGGGTTGGGCTGACGGTTGGACTGGATGAGCTTGGAGGGCTTTTCCAACCTTGATTCTATGCTTTTTCTGCATTGGGATGCCACTGTAAATCCGGATGGGCTGGGTCACTGGAGCTCTCTCTTCTCATTAAATATCCACAGGCGCTTTCGTGAAGAAGTCTGTTCACTGTGGTCTGGCCAAGCTCCAGTTGGGGTAATTGCATTTGCCTCCTAGTTTAAAATAAACGCAGTGCATTCTGCAAATCTCTTACTTGCAGTTGTTTGTTATCTGGATGGCGGCATCATATCTCTGCCCATTAATCTGTCTCTCTGAGTTTCTATCATTCCAGCCTCCTGGAGGGGGTTCAAGCTGCCACCATTTATTATTTGAGTCAGACTGCCAGGGAAATGTTTACTTCTTCTCTGAAAATTTCTCTTCTCTAAATGCACCCTCACTAGAGGCTTGAATGAGCAATCTTTGGTTCCAAACCAATATTTACTCTCTTAAACTGAAAATATCTCACATATTTAAACTCAGTTTTTGCACTGTTCTGGTGGTTTAGCCATAGAAATTTGCAGGAGCAGTTGCTGGTTTGGAGGCTCCCAGATGACCCATCCAGACGTAGTGGTCATAGCCAGGCCATGTGTGGCTGCGAACTTCTGCCTCCCCTCTTCATTTTGCATTGCTGAGGTCCGTTTTTTTCCCCAATACCTGTTGGAAAGTCGTTACTTTTCAGATGCGTTACTCCTCATTCAACCCATGAAAATGGTTCCTGTGGTAAAAAGCTGTTTAGGGAAGAGGAAAAGGGAGATGAATGGACAAGGTGACTATTTTCATCCTTGTTTCCTTAGGACAGCTGGTTAAGAATTAATCTGTTTATAGTATGTGTAAAACACCTTATTTCAATGTATAAATGCATGATTTACAGGCTGTGTGTGGGTGACTGGAGCTGTTGGGCTGAATAAATACACCAGGCAGATGATCTTTCCAGCAATTCCCTTCCACATTCATGGAATTATGGAATGGTTTGGATTGGAAGGGACCGCATAGCTCACCCAGTCCCACCCCCTGCTATGGGCAGGGACACCTCCCACTGGATCAGGGGCTCCAAGCCCCATCCAACCTGGCCTGGAACCCCTCCAGGGATGGGGCAGCCGCCACTGCTCTGGGCAACCTGGGCCAGGGCCTCCCCACCCTCACAGCAAAACGTTTCTCCCTAAGATCTCATCTCAATCTCCCCTCTTGCAGCTCAAAACTGTTCCTCCTTGTCCTGTCCCTGCATTCCCTGATCCAGAGCCCCTCCCCAGCTTTCCTGGAGGCCCTTTCAGCACTGGAAGCTGCTCTAAGGTCTCTCCACAGCCTTCTCTTCTCCAGGCTGAACAACCCCAACCCTCTCAGCCTGTCCTCATACAGGAGGTTTTCCAGCCCTTGGATCATTTTCGTGGCCCCCTCTGGAGTCATTCCAACAGCTCCATGTCCTTCCTGTGCTGAGGACTCCAGAATCAGACGTAGGGCTCCAGGTGGGGTCTCACTGAGCGGAGCAGAGGGGCAGAATCCCCTCCCTCGCCCTGCTGGTCCCAGCGCTTTGGATGCAGCCCAGGATATGGTTGGCTTCCTGGGCTGCAAGTGAACATTGCCGGCTCATTGCTTGGTCTTCCCTCACAGGAAAGTTAATCAGCACCAAACTTATTAGCTGAGAAACAAATGCTAGAGGGCTCATCACATGCACAACAGGTGGGGGCTTATCGTGGATGCTGTGGCAGTGATGGCCGATTGCAGCTGGCAAATCTAAAAGTACCAGGTTTTACAGTGCTCACCGACCTCGTAAGTCAACCAGACATTGGAGGATTTATGATGGAGTTGAACATCCTAAAGATCAAAGGCAAGAAATATTTTTGTTTTCTTGTTTTGAAGGGGATACTTGAAAAGGCACCAAGGTTGAACAGCTAAAAATGCTCTCCATCCTGAAAATCAACCCTGGCGCCTTTGCAGCCCACAGCGTGCTCACTGTTGAGTCACATCTCGCATGCCTGCTTCTGAGCTGCCTTTACTCACCACATGGCTAATGCTCACCTCATGGAATTGGTTTTCCCGGATAAGTTGCTGCAGATGATGGATTGCCCACAATATTAATCCTTCTCTTCCTTCATGCCCAACCTTTAATCTTTATAGTACCAACCTCTTTTGCTTGCAAATTCATTGTGCTGCCCTGGCTATTAGTGGTGATTAGGAACAGTTTGGGAAGAGGTGCTGGCCAGAATAGCCGCGATCGGGATAATTATGAGCAGCAGTGACTGCAGAACCTCAGGGTGATGTTTTACACCATAACCTCCTTTGGGCAGCTGGTAACTGCCTTCATTCCGTGTTAATGAAAGCAGCAACAGCTTAACTTGCTTTATTGTATGACTTCTCCTATGGACCCGCTGAATTTTCCTCTTAATTGCAATTGAGTTTGCAGTGATAAATAGTTTAATAAGTGAAAATGGGCTTGGCTTCCGTTGTTTATGGCTTCTTGTGGCTTAGGGGAGTATTACATGATGCTGCGTCTCATGGAAACACAACTTGGGGCTTCAAAAGCCAGTTGCTCAACTGTTAGCTGTCGTTGGGCTGCATTTTTTGACAGGGAGCAGAACGGGAATAACAAGTTGTTATACTTGTTAAGCTGGGGGTATGGGTCCCAAATGCCTTGCATTTATTTTTCCTTATTCACTGTGAAAATGGTATTGCTTGGGTGGTGTTGGCCTGAGGAACAAAGAGGTGAGCTCTTAATCTGGGCTGGTTTGGGGGTTGAAGGTCTCTTTCTGTGGCCGTTGGTTGCAAAAGGTTGAAGACGGCATCTAGCACAACATCATCATTGTGGGGCGGCAGAACTGACCGTGCCTGTGCTCCCACCTGGCTTGGTGGTTTTCCAAAATTAATTGGTTTCTCTTAGAGCTTTCCTGGCTGTAGCCGGGAAGCTTCTTGCTGGCAGGGAGGGAAGCATTAATTTTTTCTGCTGGACTTCTTTGATTTGAATTGCTCCTAATAGCTTTGCATTACTACTTTTGCAGAAGACTCCTCCTGTGGAGGCTGAATGCAACTAGTTGATGGCAGGAAGCTTTCCTTCCAATGGGTAGGCCATCCCCAAGCACCTATGAGTGGTTTGGCGCTCTCTTGGCTTCCTAAAGCTGGAAATAAATTGCAGGAAGGATGCGCAGCAAAATAATGGAGTAAGGCTCTTGCTTTTCTACTTGGTCCCAAAATGATCTCCTCTTCCTACTCCTTAATCTTGCCGGGCAAAGCAAGGCTTTAGCTGCTGTGCTCATTCAGGGGCAGGAACACCTCCCACTGGATCAGGGGCTCCAAGCCCCATCCAACCTGGCCTGGAACCCCTCCAGGGATGGGGCAGCCACCACTGCTCTGGGCAACCTGGGCCAGGGCCTCCCCACCCTCACAGCAAAACATTTCTCTCTAAGATCTCATCTCAATACCCACTCTTTGAGCTGGAAACCATCCCCCCTCATCCTCTCCCTGCACTCCTTGATCCAGAGCCCCTCCCCAGCTTTCCTGGAGCTCCTTTCCATACTGAAAGCTGCTCTAAGGTCTCCCCACAGCCTTCTCTTCTCCAGGCTGAACAACCCCAACTCTCCCAGCCTGTCCTCGTACGAGAGGTGCTTCAGCCTTCAAGTCATCTTCAATTATGTCCTCTGGACGCTCTGGGATGTCAGGACTTGAGGTGGCTCAGGGATGCAGAGGTGTTCCTCTTCTCCTGATGCACATGCACAAACTTTCCCCAACTATCTCAGCACTGTGTAGGGGTTTGGGTGCACACTAGAAGTACTCCCCAGCCTATACCAAGAAAGCCGTGGTCCTCCCTGGCTCATAAACACCATCCTTTTAGACCCTTATACCCTTCCTCTTTGAGAGTTGCACTTGCTGTCCAGGTAATGAACCCCTAGGAAAAGGAAACGTGCTGAAAAAACCCAAGCGACTCCAGCCAGACGCTGGGCGTTTTCTCTAAAGCGGGTGATTCGTGATTTGCTGCTGACAGCATGAACTGGTGTTAAGTTATTAAATTGCACATGAGCTCATCACTTGGCCTCGGACAAGTTTCAGCCTTGAGTGGCTTTAAAATATTACATGCAGTGGAAAAGAGACAATGCTGGTGTGGCAGAGAGATTTAGGGAGCAGCTGAGAAAGACATCTGTGCATAAAAGATGTGTACCAGGAGGGAGGAAGGAATACCTCATGTGAAAAATATAAGCTCTCCCAGGAGACAGGAGGAGAAATTCTCCCATTTATTGGTTCTATATTTTAGTTTTACCTTAAGGGAGGCTTGTCAGAGTTTTGAGATGCTTGAAGAGAAGTGGCAAAATGCTAAGCCTGTTTTGATCCTCAAAGATCCCAGTGTGTCGAGAGCTGCGTGTGCGGGATTCCTTCTACCAAACCCCCAAACTGGCTCCTTTGGTGGTGCGTGGTATTTGCCAGCAATGCCATCTGACCGTGGCACAAATCCAGCTCTTACTGATGTTTGCTTCATCCTAGCGTTGAGCTCTACCAGACTGGGAAGGTAATATCCGCACTGATATTAGGAGAGGGTTTTCTCTCCCTGAAAGAGTGAGATTTTTATTTGGGATCTTCCTGCCCTGGATTATCTGCACAGTTCCTATTTCTCCCTGGTTTTTCCTCTTGCAGAGGAGCCTGAGCTCCTGAACCCACCCTGTTCCGTGCAGTCACCTGTGAATCCATGTGATGCCAAAATACATGAGGATTCGGGTGATCTTGAATGAAGGAGCTGTTTTTCCAGCCTAATTAACCCCAATCGCATCGGAGCAGCCTTGGTGGGATGGTGTGGCTGTCACAGTGCTGCTCCTGGGGAGCACAACACCCACCCTCACTGGGCTCTAGATCTTGATGCTGAGATTAATTCATGTTTTTTTAAGTGCCAGCTTGGCAGCAGCTGTGGGATGGATCATAAATTGGTTCAGACTCTTTGTTTTTCAAACCAGCTATGTTTGCAATCAGTGGGTCTATTGGCGGGTTGGGTTTTGTGGCCACTTGGATTTGTTGGTTCGGAGCTTTTTTGGTGCTCTTGGCAGAACAGCCCCACACGTGTGGCGTTTTAACTCTTTTTTTTCATGAAATAGCATGTTTGCAGCCAAAGTGTCAGCAAAGCCGGTGTTAACTTGGTCAGTGCTGCAGTGATGCCCCTAAAAATAACGAGGAAACTAGCATGCTGAAGGCTTGTGGCGTGAGCTGTAATTACACTGACTGCTACACCTGGTGCCTTAAGACGGAATAGATGTTTTCTTAGGTGAAGATGATCATTTCCAACCTGTCTAAAGTCCCAGCACATCAGCATTTACAATCAGTGCGCCCTCCCACACGGTTCACTGGGGCCGGAGCATCTCTGAGCTCAAAGGCAGCTCCAATTTATAGCAGGTTGCCAATGTTATTGACTTAGATTTGCTGAGTTAAAAAGGTGAAAGGGAACTTTTTCATGTAAATGATGAACAAAGGGGATTGTCACCCTGGACTCAATGCTTACACGTTGTTTTGGCAATGTAGGAGGCTCTATCTTGCTAAAATGCATGGCAGAGTGGCAGGCAGGGCTCAGCGTGGGTATGTCCCGGTCCACTGAGTCTTGGAGAGGTCATCTGGAAAGTAAATGCCTTGGAGTAGGTGTGGTGGTGTCTCTGTGGGTAGGTGGGCGCCCTATCCAAAGGACAGATGAGTTCCCTGAAATGCAGTAGGACCCCTGGGTCTTTGTTCTGATAAATCCCATCCATACCAGGGTAGAGAAGGCTGCTTCTGGGCTTTGCTCTTTAAAAACAAAAGCAGGCCTTTGAAGAGAAACAAAACCGTCTTATTCCTGTCAAAAATAAAAAGTGAACGGGAAATGGCTTGCTCGAACTCGCGCAGTAAGGCAGGGCTGGAAAATGAGCTGAGCTCTCCTGGAGCTCTGGTCTTGGATGGGACCTGTGAGGCACATCTCCTTGCTGGGGTGGTTGGTGGACCTCGCTGCAGTGTGCGTTCTTTTGAGAGGAGTGCTGTCCTATCCCCTGGTCAGCTGCTGCTGAGGAACAAAACACAGCGGAGATAAAATATCTGAAGTAAACGGAGTGCACTATATATAACCCTTCCTTTCCTTGTCCCTGTGCACTAACGTATTTCATATAATGATGAGTTCTCTGCCAAAATTCCTCAAATTATTATGTCTAAGGATTGAAAATCAGAGAAAATAGTCTTGGAGGGGACATCAGAAAGTCTGATCCATCCCCTGGGCAGGATCAGGTCACTCCGAACTGTTCCTGACACATCCTTGTCCAGTCTCCAGCAGCAGAGCCTCCACCCCTTCCCCAGGCAATCTCCTCCAGCACTTTACTCTTCCCCAAACCCCGGAATTTATCCTCCTGTTTCTCTTGCTGCAATTTTAGGCTCATTCCCTCCTCCCCATGCACAGCAGACCAGAGCATAGCAATGCTATATTTATTCTCCAATTCCAGTTTCATGCTGATCGAGCTGTCGTGTTCCCTGGAGTCATCTTTGATTTTTTACCTTCTTGTGAGCATATTGTTTGCTCAGTAGATTTATGGCTTGTGAGTGGCATGAGGGCGTTCATCCCACAGCCCTGGCGCCTCTTTGCAGAGAAAATAAAGCATGGAGTGCAGCCTTTCCCAGGGTGACACGCTCATATGGCCCTTCCTTTTGTTGGGTGGTGGTGGTGGAGATCGGTTTCTTAGAATCATGGAATTACAAAGTGGTTTGGATTAGAAAGGACCTTAAAGCCCATCCAGTTCCACTCCCTGCCATGAACAGGGACACCTCCCGCTGGATCAGGAGCTCAAAGCCCCATCCAACCTGGCCTGGAACACCTCCAGGGATGGGGCAGCCACCACTGCTCTGGGCAACCTGGGCCAGGGCCTCCCCACCCGCTTCTTGGCTTCTTCATGGGCTCCTTCATGGCGCTCTACCGTTGTGGGCTCATTTTAAGATCTACACGAGCACTGGCTTTTGTAGCACATCTAATACCACTGCTTTACTTTGTTTTCTGCAGGATTTAGGAATGGAGTCGACCTCTCTGGATGATGTCCTTTATCGATATGCCAGCTTTCGAAACCTGGTGGATCCGATCACTCACGACTTGATCATCAGCCTTGCAAGATACATCCACTGCCCCAAACCAGTAGGTACCATGGTCTCATTACACCTCCATAACTGTGCTGGCTTGGGAAACTGCTCTGCTGAGGACATGGACCTTCCCTCTAAGTTCTAGAAAAAAAGCCTTCTGGTTACTGCTGTGCTTGTTTGTCTTTGGACAGAGAGGACCTGCTTGGAGATCATGGTTTGATTGCATAGTATCGGGCTTTCCAGGTCACCCAGTGATGTTACCCTGGTGTCAATACTTTGGCTGTTGGCACTTTGTTTTGCAAATGATTTCTGCTTTCTGCCACTTCATGTTTCTGCATTGAAGACCTTCCCCTGTCGGCGACACTTTCTGCCTCGCAAGACTAACACCCATTCCCCACCCTCGTAGGATATTTATCATGACACCAAATGATGAGAGAGTCCTTGGCTTGGCCTTCGAGGCCACTTTTCCAAGAAAGTGCAGCCTCCATGGGCTGTTGTTTGGGCTTGGGCATGAGCAGGTTTCTCTGTGGGCTTTTAAAACTCTTGGCCGCGTTTGCTCATGGGCAGCTATAGCAGCGTAAAGGCTTTAGAAGCCCCGGGCTGACTCCCTCCCTTCTCTTCCATGGTAAATGTGACTTTGTATGGTGACCAGTGGGATCCTTAGGGTTTCTTTCCCCAGGCTTTCTTTGAAATAAGCAATATCGCCTGTGATTTGCAGAGCAGAATAGGCTTGAAACAGTGTGAAAAGTCTGACCTTACAAAACACAGAGTGAGGAGGATGAGGGCTAAGAGAGAAGACCAAAAGCTACCAGACTCACGGGAGATGTGGGTGACGAGTGGCATTCCTCAGGAGTTGGTATTGGGAGAGGTGCAAATGCCCCCGGTGGGGTCTGATGTTTGTGGGTGCCTCCGCTGTGATGCCGAGGGGTGCAGCCCTTCCCGTGCTTCTCCTGGAGGAGCAGCACTGCCAGTGCCCCAGTTGCATCTGTCTCGGGGGGGACATCTGAGCAAGACCCAACTCCCATTGGGCATCACATCGTGAACCCCAAATACTTCTAGAGTGTTCTTGGAGGGGATGTGTATATCTCCCGGCGAGCTCATCAGGCCTCTGAATTTCTGCCAAGACCACACTTGTTGCGCTCTATCCATGGATTATGTTGGGGGGGGGTGTTTGTTTGTTTTTCCCTCCTGGAAACAGCAAACTCGGAGCTAGCTCAGCTGTTCTCATCTCTGCTGCTGAACTGCAAGGCATTTACCCATCTCCTGCCTCCTTTTGATTTGTATGTGGCATTTTTAGCCCTTCTTGGGAATGGCCTATCCATAGTGAGATGTGCCGGGTGCGATGGGACAGGGCGCTGGGACCTGGTGGCGTTGTTTTCTTGTTCTTACTAGTTATAATGGGATCTTAATTTCCTGTATGAAGGATAGAGTCATTCACCGCTGTTCCTTATGGAAGTTTTACTTAATAACCTCCACCACTACTTAATAATGAGTGAAATTGCTTTTAAAAATATTTAGATTTCTCTAATTTTGCTGAGGCAAAACTGGGGTGATGATGCTCAGGGTGTATCTCCCTGGGCTGCGGTGGGAAACCGGCTCTGGAAGAGCTTCATAAAACTCTCTACACTCCATAAACTGTGTTGGGAAGGGTGGAGTGGGCGGAGCGGCATGCAAACACAGCTCAGGGACATCAGGGACACAATTCTCCATCTCTAGACTGAGAATGGGTGTCCCATGTCCTACAGCATGGGCTTGAGATGCAGGCACGTCCCTGTGCTGCATGGCTAAACCCATGCAAGGATACCAATGCATTCCTTTTCCTTTTCTTATGGAGAATAAGATCCTTTCCTCTTTTCTCTCCCATGGGGCAATGAGATGAGAAACTGGAGAAACCTATTTTGACGGGCATGTTTCCAGGCAGAGAGGCCCCATTTCTCCGCTGAGGTTACCCTTTTCCAAAGCATCGTGACTAAGCTGGTTTCTCCTCCACGTTTTGCCCTGGGAGACTTAACGGTGAGATGAAGCCAAGTGAGCGCTCGGCGCTCCTTGTAAAAATAACCTGAGGCCGCTGATGCAATGGGGAACTGCTCCGCTGCCGAATGCCTGCTTTCGCATGTCTGCCTGCACATTTCTTTTGGCACTAAACACTCTGAAGAAGTTCATGCCAGTGTAAGCATGGGGATGCAAATCCCTAACACTGAATCATGGGCTTCTAGCGAACCGTGATGGTAAAACGTGCAAGAGCGAATGCAAATCATAGAACCATGAATAGGTTGGGTTGGAAGGGACCTCGAAGCCCATCCAGTTCCAATTCCCTGCCATGGGCAGGGACACCTCCCACTGGATCAGGGGCTCCAAGCCCCATCCAACCTGGCCTGGAACACCTCCAGGGATGGGGCAGCCACCACTGCTCTGGGCAACCTGGGCCAGGGCCTCCCACCCTCGCAGAAAACATTTCTGCCTAAGATCTCATCTCAATCTCCCCTCTTGCAGCTGAAAACTGTTTCCCCTCATCCTATCCCTGCACCCCTGATCCAGAGCCCCTCCCCAGCTTTCCTGGAGCCCCTTGCAGCACTGGAAGCTGCTCTAAGCTCTCGCTGTAGCCTTCTCCAGGCTGAACAACCCCAGCTCTCTCAGTCTGGCCTCATTCGGGAGGTGCTCCATGTCTGTGGCCTCCTCTGGCCTCTCTCCAACAGCTCCATGTCCCTCCTGTGCTGAGGATTCCAGAACTGAACGCAGGGCTAAGGTGAGGTCTCGCAAGAGCAGAGTAAATAACAACAACCCACGCAGCACAGAGGCCGTTCTTCTGTGTGAGATGCTGCTCATTGGCTGCACGTGGTCCTGTCCCCCTCCTTTGCACAGCTCCGGGCTTGCAGCACACCACTCAGTTGCTTTGGTGCTGGAGCAGGGGATTGCTTCTTCGGGCCAATGGTCCCTTATGGAGCTCCTGTGGCAAGTGCTGGCAGGTGGCACGTGTTTGCCTGAGAGCGGTGGCAGCTGTATTAATGTAGCGAAGAAAATATCACCATGTTCTGCTGTGCAGCGAGGTGCTCCATCAGAAGTCCTCAGGGGCTTACAGACAGTTGTTAAACCCTGGAGACCCCAGGTTGTTGCCTTGGAGAGGAAAGCAGGGATTGTGCACGTGACAGGCAGCAAGTCCAGCAACAGCAGGACCACACTGCAGCTCCTGGTCCATGACTTAGCCTTGCTTGAGCTTTAGGTGCCACCAGCTGTGCTTTAAGCCCTCTTCTTTTTGGCTGCTCAGGTTGCTGCGTAAAAAGTAATTCCATCCCAGTGACTGGTGCTGGTTTACCAAGGCACTGATTTTCTTTACGTCCCCCAAAACCTGCGTGCCTCCGTCACCTGGGTTATTTTCCAGCATCCCATCCCCTCCTTTCCCCCAGAGCTCTTTCCCTCACCACAGTTTCCTTGAGAGACTCTTGACAATGACATACAAGAGCAGGAGAAGGTTTGGGGCCAGGAATGTTGCAGACGTTTTGGCTTTTGCTCTGCCTGCCAAAGGGATGCTGTCGCATCCTGTGGCATGAATATCTATCAGTATGTAGGTTGAGGCAGCTGTGAACTTGCCCACCTCATAAGGAGGTGGGATACATGGGGCTGAAGAATGGTGTTGACTTGGACCCTGGTCACTGTGAACCTGCTCTATTAAATACGCGTCTGCTAGGGTTTATGGGGTCTCGCTTTCCTCCTCCCTGCTGGAGGAAGCACTTCCCTGGCTTTCTGTACGTTGCTTTTTCCACTTGGCCTCTATTTATACCACCCTTAGCTTAAAGGTGACCCCTTGGTCTCTCCTCTGAGCTAAAATAAAAGCTGAATCGTTTTTCCAAGCTCTGGGTAAACACGTCTGTGTCTGTGTGTCCAGAAAAAAAGTTGGCCAGGTCTCTCCGGCGTGGCTGTGGCTTGGGGATGCTTATTCCAGAAAGTAAATTCAAACCAGCAGCAAGGCAAGGAATTTAACTTGTGCTGGAGGAGCCTGGAGTGCTTTGAATGAGCTCGAGTGTGGAAATGGTTTGGATGAGCTTTTGTATGGACGTCAGAGCATTGTGTGAAGGCTGACCATGTGTCTTCAGACCCTGCTGGGATCCCAGCCTTCTCTGAGGTGCTCATGTTCAGGTGACTTTTGCTGAAGGAGCTGAGTGACAGCTCTTTTCCAGGTCACTTGGAAGTCTGGTTTGGGTTCGGTCCCATCCCCGCTTACCAAGGTAGAACGCCAAACCCAGATATGATTAGGAAGAAGTTTTTTACCCTGAGGGTGGTGCATCACTGGCACAGGTCACCCAGAGAGGTGAGAGATGCCCTATCGCTGGAAACTTGATCAAGGCCAGGTTGGATGGGGCTCTGAGCAACCTGATGTGGTTGAAGGTGTCCCTGCTCACTGCAGGGAGGTTGGATGGGGAACCTTCTTGGTTCCTTCTAATCCAAACCATTCTATCATTCGATGATCTTATTATCTTGAGCACCCCTTTCCTCGAGGGGTTGGGCGTGTCTGCAGCATGACCACGTGCTGTATCCAGAGATGCTGACAGAGCCGTGCGAGAGCGGCCACCCAGCTCTGGCTGTGGCTTCCTGGGTTGCTGTCTGGTGGGGAAGCTTTTGGTTTGAAGAAATGCTGCTGTTGCACGCAAAGGTCATGTTGAGCAACGCCCAGAGATGTTGCACTTGGTATTTGTCACCTTGTGCAGAGCTATTGTAAACCTCAGGTGCTGTGTTGTGCCTTAGAAGAGAGAGATTTGCTCTTTGGGAAACTCAAAATGTGCAACAACGCTTTTCCAATGGAGTGTTTGCGTAGGATCAAAGACATTTGAACAAGTGTTTTCTTCCCCATGGCCATGACCTTGGGACAGTCCTTTATCTTCCTGCCTCTCTCCATCCCTGGCGCCCATGGAAAGGTGCCAGGAAGGCTCCTTGGAAAGCAGCCCAGGCACAGCTTGCAGCTGCCCCCTTGCACAACGCAGTGCCAGGGTTAGGAGTCCATGTTGCTGGTGCTCTCAACCTCGGGGCGATGTCCGTCTGTCTGTCTGTCCCCAGGAAAGGGAACAAAATGCTTTGGCAAAGCCACGTGGCATGGGATGGAGCTGCCCTGATGGCCCCTATCTCTCCTACAGTGGCTCAGGTTTCCAGCGGGAGTTGTTCCAGGCAAAGGAGCTGAAAACACAAATGCGTAAGGAGCAAAGGGCCCCCATAAAAAATTCACAGCTCTTTCTGCCAGCAGGAATATCTCGCCGTAAACTGTTGGAAAATTAAACTGGTTTCTTTTTCCACAGACCGAAGCCACATGTATGGATGAGTGATGACCGTGATAGGCAGTGAGTCAGGCTTTCCTCCAGTTTGAGGACTTGTTGAACGTGGGATAAACGCTCAGCGGAGCTGGGGAAGAGGAAAAAGTGAAGCCTTGGGCAAAGGCTGCTTTTTTCCCTGGCGACTTTGGAGTGTTTGATTGCACCAGCTCTTACTGTCCTGAGGATGTACTGGGAAGCTCCTCCAACCCTTGGAGGCTGTAAATCCAAAGAGAGATTTTAGCTTGTCTCCATCCTGCTGCTTTCTGTGCAGGAAGGCTTTTCTGGCAGTTGGTGGCTGGGGAAGGGCTGGCAGAGCAGCTCAGCAGAGCCCTGTCTGAAAGTCCAGCTTTGCCCGTCTGTTCTTCTGCAGCTTTGTTAAGAAGACAGGTGAAAGATGCAGAGTGTAGAATCATAGAACAGTTTGGGTTGGAAGGGACCCTAAAGCCCATCCAGCTTCAACCTTGCCATGGGCAGGGACACCTCCCACTGGATCAGGGGCTCCAAGCCCCATCCAACCTGGCCTGGAACCCCTCCAGGGATGGGGCAGCCACCACTGCTCTGGGCAACCTGGGCCAGGGCCTCCCCACCCTCACAGCAAAACATTCCTCCCTAAGATCTCATCTCAGTCTCCCCTCTTACAGCTCAAAACTGTTCCTCTTTGTCCTGTCCCTGCACTCTCTGATCCAGAGCCCCTCCCCAGCTTTCCTGGAGCCCCTTTCAGCACTGGAAGCTGCTCTAAGGTCTCTGTGCAGCCTTCTCTTCTCCAGGCTGAACAACCCCAACTCTCTCAGCCTTTCCTCATACAGGAGGTGCTCCAGCCCTCAGATCATCTCCATGGCCTTCTCTGGACTCGCTCCTACAGCTCCATGTCCTTCCTGTGCTGAGGACTCCAGAACTCAATGCAGGGCACCACGTGAGCAGTGCTTCAGTACTATGGGCAAACATCTCAGCATGGAAGCTGCGTACATAACGTGCTCCTTGGCTTCCCCACCAAAATTCATAGCGTTTCAAGACAAATCATGGCAGCAATGTGTTAGGGAGGGCACTTAAAAACTCTTTGGAGCAATAGGGGTAGCTGGAGAGTGATATGCAAAGCAAAATGTGTTTTGTCTGTGTAGCTCTGCACAGAGCAAAGATCTCTTTTCTTGTTCTCTTCTGTGTCATTTGAGCAATATATGCTTACCCACATCCCTGGCTCAGATGTCTTTTCCTGCATGAGCTCTAAATTGATCAAGTTTGCAGTGTGGGTTTGATTACAGGAATTGTCACCCATGAAGGGAAGAAAGTATAGCAAGAAATAGAGGCTATTTTGACCTGAATGGAATGTATTTCTAACCCTGCTCCAGCCCTGTGGTGGAAGGATTTAACTTACAGATGGTGTTGGGGTTTTTGTGTCCTGCATTTTAAAAATGTGTTCTTTCTGATACAGCTGCATTGAATCTAAAATGAGCTTTTTTCCCCTCTTATTTACTATCCTGTGTGCTGTGGCATGGGGCTAAAACTGCATTAATAAACTCAATTTATACAGGACAGATATAATCAGGACACTGTGACCACCAGCTTGGGGCCCTTACCCCCAAACCGAGCACGTAATCCAGCGCCTCCCCCACATGTGTTATTATTTGATCTTGAATTCAAATTATCATTCCAGGTTGCTGACATCACGCTCGTTTTTATAGCAGCACAAGCTGAAATTGTAGGTATGAAGTGATGACACACTGAGGGACGCTCAGGCACAGTTTGTTGGGTGAGCTGCTCGTCTTGATGGGTTTCTTACCTTTCCTTTTTACTGTTGGGTGTGCAAGGAAAATGCATTTCACACATCTTTTTGCAGAGGACTCAGATCCCAGTTGCAAAGTGCTAGGAGAGGACTAATTATTAATTATTCTTAGCTGTGAGAAACGTAGACTCATAGAATCATTAAGACTGGAAGAGATCTCTAAGATAATGAAGTCCAACCATCAGCCCAACCCCACTGTGCCTACTAAACCATGTCCTGAAGTGCCACATCTACAGCGTTTTTAACCCACTCCAGGGATGGGGGCTCCACCACTGCCTTGGACAGGTTCTTCCAGGGCTTCACCACTCGGTCAGTAGAGAAATTTTCCTAACATCCACTCTAATCCTCTCCTGGTGCAACTTCAGGCCAGTTCCTCTCATCCTATCCTTTGTTACTTGGGAGAGGAGAGGAGACTAACACTCACCTCACCACACCCTCCTTTCCCGGAGCTGCAGAGAGCGATGAGGTCTCCCCTCAGCCTCCTCTCCTCCAGGCTAAACAGCCCCAGGTCCAAGCCAGGATGCTGTTGACCTTCTTGGCCAACCTAAAAGGAAGCTGATTTATGAATGAAACCCCTAAATACCTGATATAAAAAGAAAAGGGATGATGTGGGTTCAACAAAGTCACTTTTATTCCCTATTATTCACCCTTTTTTTGCCAGTCTTTCTCCAAGCGTGAGGATGGTCTTTATGGGTATTTAAGACATCTGAAGTACATCCTGCAGTATGCAACGGGCTGGGAAGCTCAGACCCCACTAATTACAACTCCGGTTCTTTCCTAACTTAATGTGTCATGCCCTGTGCTCATCTTTTCTTTGCAAAATGAGAGATGTTCTCTAAAGGCATTGTGTGTGAGCAGAGTGGCTTGGAAACCGGGGAAAATGGCACTAAAGGTTTCTCTTTGCAGGGTTTTTTTTAATATTAAGGCTGAAAGAGAATAATGGTGAGGTCTGGATGGGCTATAATGGTACCACTACTGGCAAATTGCTGATTTCCTATGTGAAATAGGAGTGCAGAGGGGATGAGCCCTGCCTCAGCCTCCTCGTCCAAACCCTGTGTGATGCGAGGAAGCCTCTGCTGTCCTTGTCCCTCCCTGCTGACGATCAGGTTGGATGGGGCTCTGAGCAACCTGATGTGGTTAAAGATGTCCCTGCTCCTGCAGGGGGGTTGGACTGGATGAGCTGTAAAAGGTCCCTTCTAAGCAAAGGCATTCTACGAATTTGCTCCCTGGCACTCAGCTTGTAAGAGATTTGGGATGTTGAGCAATTAATCACAGTCTGATCTGCGCCGCGGTTCTGCTGGCATCTGTTTTTCCTTTGGAATAGACACACCTTGCCAGCATCAGTGGGGAAGCGGCAGGATGCCACCCCGTCTTGGAGCTGAGGGAGGGGACATTGAGACGAGATCTTAGGGAGAAATGTTGTGCTGTGAGGGTGGGGAGGCACTGGCCCAGGGTGCCCAGAGCAGTGGTGGCTGCCCCATCCCTGGAGGTGTTCCAGGCCAGGTTGGATGGGGCTTGGAGCCCCTGATCCAGTGGGAGGTGTCCCTGCCCATGGCGAGGGATTGGAATTTGATGATCTTTAAGGCCCCTTCCGACCCAAACTATTCTATGATTCTGTGATTCTGTGCAGAGGTCAATGAGTACAGATTGTGATTTGAAAGTCTCTGAAGTGCTGCAGCACAATTCGGGTTGTGCCCAGGATGATGTTTATCAAACTTTTATCTTTTTACCTCTTTTTCATTGCATCAAGCCAAAATCTCCGTGCTGGCTGGCAGGATTGCCAGGCCCCTCACTCGGTTCCCATAATAATAAGACGACCTTTCCTAACTGCTGTGTAACCATCTGTAAACCCTCCTAAGTGCTGCAGGGTGGATTTGGGAATGGATTTTGCAGTGTCTCCGAAATGTCAGGTGCCGCACGAGCTGGTGAGTGATGTGCAAAGCGCTGCAGCTTCCCCTCTTCTGCCAAGCAGTTGGGTGACAACAGTTGTGAGTGATGGGCATCATCATACAGGTCGGAGCTGGAGCAGATGGCAAAAGAGAAGAACTAGGAGCAAGAAAAGATATTTTACAGTGGCCCCATCTTTTCTCAAAAAGTAGCGGTTGCCAAGCATCCAAAGTAAACTTTAGAGCTGAATCGTAAGCTGAAGAGAAGGAAGGAGAGGCGCGGGTCAGCACTAGAGAGGGAGGGGATTTTCCTGCTCTGCTCCGCACTGGTGCAGTCCCACCTTGGGCACTGGGGGCAGTTCTGGGTGACACAGGATAAAAAGGATCTAAAGCTGCTGGAGAGCATCCAAAGGAGGGCATGGAGTTGGGGAAGGGATTAGAGGGGAAGAGTGTGAGGAGCAGCTGAAGTCCCTGGGTCTGTTCAGCCTGGAGGAGACTGAGGGGAGACCTCATTGCTCTCTGCAGCTTCCTCACACGGGGAGGAGGAGGAGCAGGCGCTGAGCTCTTCTCTCTGGTGACCAAGGACAGGAGCCGAGGGAATGGCAGGAAGGTGCCAGGGGAGGGTTAGGTTGGACATGAGAAGGTTCTTCCCCCCGAGGGTGGTGAAGCCCTGGAACAGCTCCCAGGGAAGCAGTCACGGCACCAAGGCTGACAATATTCCAGAAGCACTTGGCCAAGACCCTCAGCCCCACGGTGTGAATGTTGGGGTTGTCCTGTGCAGGGACAGGAGTTGGACTCGATGGTCCTTGTGGGTCCCTTCCAGCTCAGGACGTTCTGTGATTCTTTGAAGATTTGTCTGACCTCGTCCCTTGCTCCCAGAGAATCCCAAGATAGGGATTGTTGCTAGTAAAACAGTATTGGAGGAGCATGAACCGCTGAAGCTGCACTGCTTTCATGAGAGCTGGCAAGGGCTGTAGCTGCCCTGGTTTAAATCTTTTCTAAGAACCCTTTCGGTGCCCCTCTGACAGCCAGGGGCTGTGTGTCATCGCACAGAAGCACTGATGCAAAGACAGGTTCCCGTCCCGAGCAGAGCACCAGGGGGTGTCCACCCTGCCGCACACTGCTTCTGTCTGATAACGTTAAGGAAGTGTCCCCGAGGGAAGCGATGGATGAAGAAGCAGGTACTTCATTAACAGTAACAATGTGTTTTATTGATGGTTTCTGATGGTAATTGACATTTGTGTTCAGCTCATTTAGCTTTTAATCAGAACGTAATTTACCACAACGGAAGGAAGTGTATTGATTCCCTGCCTCCTCGTGGGAGCGTTTTTTATTTGCCTCGAGCATTGTAGAGTGCATGACGGGGACTGGAGGGGAGAGCAGGTGACTCGGGCGGTTGGATGGGTATTTTAGTATCTCAAAGGATTGTTTAGCCTAGGGAAAAGGAGGCAGAGGGGGAACCTTATCACTGTCTACAACTGCCGGAAAGGAGATTGTAGCAAGGTAGGTGTTGGTCTCTTCTCCCAAGTAACAAGTGATTGGATGAGGGGGAATGGCTTCAAGTTGCACCAGAGGAGGGTTAGACTTGGTGTTAGGAAAAAATTCTTCCGTGGAAGGATTTTCAGGCACTGGCAGAGACTGCCCAGGGAGGTGGTGGAGCCCCATCCCTGGAGGGATTTAAAACATGGGTGGACAAGATGCTCAGAGCTATAGTTCAGTAGTGGACAGGTACTGTTGGACTCAATGATCTCAAAGGTCATTTCCAACCAAATGATTCTGTGATTCTGTTTCTCGCTACAACCTCCTTTCCTGGAGCTGCAGAGAGCGATGAGGTCTCTCCTCAGCCTCCTCTTCTCCAGGGTAAACAGCCCCAGGTCCCTCAGCGCCTTTCAGCCCCTGAGCTCCAGCTCCTTCCCCAGCTCCGTTCCCTTCTCTGGATGTGCTCCACCCCCTCAATGTCTTTCTTGTAGTGAGGGGCTCAAAATTGAAGCCAGGATTCGAGGTGCAGCATTTGAGGTGGGTCAAGATCTTGGTGAGGCGAGAGGAGTCCCTCTCTGTGGTTCATCCCATGTGTACCGTGTGTCCTCCTTCCTGAGGGGATCACCAGGTGATTGCTTCTTCCTAAATGGATGCAGCTGTGCTGTCTCTATTGGGGAAAAAGAAGTAAAGAAATGCGAAGATCCAAGGTCTTGCAGACAGGGAAGTTACCAGCAGGATTTTCAGTGATTACTCTTCGTAGATGGCAGAGACTGTGATTTCTGACCAAAGTCCAGCAAGTGATTATCTCAGTTTGGGATATCTGGGGATTTGGGTCAGAGCTTTATCCCATCCTTTCCATCTTCAAAGAGTTTTCCAATCATTAAGTAATTTGCTAATCTTCTCACTTTCTCTGTCACTTTCCCTTTTCTCCTTTCCATCTAGCTTTCCAGGAAATCCCCAGTAAAAGCTCCTGCAAACAACCGGCTCATGAGTTATTATGCATTCATAATTTTGCGTGTGCTTGGAGAGCTTGATGAGGTATAGCTGTTCCCTCGAGCCTCACTGCATCCTGGAGCTGGAGCTGGGGCTGGGACAGTTTGGCTGGAACGCAGCCACTACTGTTATTGCAGTGATGAAGCAGCAGCGCTTCTCTTTTTTTCTTATTTCTCTTTTTTTTTTTTTTTCTTTTTTTTTTTTTGTAAGAAAAAGATATTTCCCAGTTCACAGAATAACAGAATGGTTTGGTTTGGAAGAGATCTCAAAGCCCATCCAGTTCCACCCCCTGCCATGGGCAGGGACACCTCCCACTGGATCAGGGGCTCCAAGCCCCATCCAACCTGGCCTGGAACCCCTCCAGGGATGGGGCAGCCACCACTGCTCTGGGCAACCTGGGCCAGGGCCTCCCCACCCTCACAGCAAAACATTTTTCTCTAACATCTCATCTCAATCTCCCCTCCTGCAGCTCCAAACCTTCCCCCTCCTCCTCTCCCTGCACTCCCTGATCCAGACCCCCTCCCCAGCTTTCCTGGAGCCCCTTTCCATGCTGGAAGCTGCTCTAAGGTCTCCCACAGCTTTCTCTTCTCCAGGCTGAACAACCTCAACTCTCTCAGTTCTCTTGTGCCCACAAGGGTCTCACAGTGATTGACAGGCTGAAGGCGAGCGTTGCTCTGAGGGTTATATCCTTGCCCGGGGATTGGTGTTTCTGTGCCTGCCTACAGCAGGGAGCAACGGGGACTGATGTTAGAGGGTCGCTGCTGCCCCTTCCCAGGCTCTTGTGAACGTCACGAGACTCCCATGGGTTGTGGCAAGGGGCTCAGGGCCCCCGTGGAATGACATAAATATTTGCAGTGGTATCCTGGGGACAATCCTGTTGTCCTCCAACAGCAATAGCGGACCAGGCTGGGGTTTGCTTCCCGTGGGATCTGGTGCAGTACAGCTGAGCCACAGTCTCCGTAGAGACTTGTTGGGCTGGGAAAATCTCGATGTGATGTTCTCCATCTCGGACATAAATAACCAAATAATCATCTTCTGGTTTAAAGGGGGTACAAAGAACGGTGAGTGGTTCCTGCATTTAGCAGCAAAAGCAAGTGCTGAGCTCCCATCTGCGGTTCCCAACAAGATACCCCCTGAGAACCACCAGTTCCTCCAGAGAGAGCGCTGGGGTAGGATCTGAAGAGCCATATTGGCTCCATGCAGTGTGTTGGGAGGAATCACGGGCACTGTGCAAAGCTCGGTGCGCCCATCACTCTCCAGCATCGATCTCCGTTACGCATGCGTCACCCCTGAGCAGGGCCTGAGAGCCTGGAAAGGAAAAAGCTCTCCTGGAGATGCAGTGCCCATGCAGGTAAGTAGAGGCATCAGGTCTGTAGGTGAAGGATGATGCCCTTTGCCAAAAGGTGGAGGAGCTTTGCCTGCAGACTGCTCTTGGACAGTGGTAGTGAGTGATGAGGAGCTGCCCAGCGGCTCTGCCTCCTCCAAGGCTCCAAAATCGATCCTCCCTGTCCGTGGGTGTAGGAGGACGATGAGTACCATCATCCAATGAATACCCTGACTTCTGGCTTCAGTAGACATTAGAGGTTGGCACATCTGACCGCTTTCCCCAGTCCAGTCAGAGCAGCACTTTGGGTGTTTTTCTGTCTCTCCTGCTCTACATCAGCTACAATGATTAACTCATGAGCCGGTTGTTTGCTGAGATATTTCCAGGATAATGAATGGCTCTTCTGAATTTTTAGCTGCTTGCTTTGGTTTATGATAACTCCCTGTGTCTATCAGAAGGATACGGATGCATTTGTCATTAAAAGCATGGTCCAGTGACACTTCCAGGAATGAACACTGCCATCTAAATGGCTTTCCCATTAGTGACATTGTTTATAGCACTGAAGTGGGTATGATTTGCAATCCCAAGCACAATTAGAGTCTGTGCAGAGAATGGATTGAGAGCAGCCCCAAAGAGAAGGACTTGGGGGAGCTGGAGGATGAGAAACTCCACATGAGCTGGCGATGTGCACTCACAGCCCAGAAACCAACCGTGTCCTGGGCTGCATCCAAGGCAGTCGGACCATCAGGGTGAGGGGCGGGATTCTGCCCGTCTGCTCCACTCCGGTGGGACCCCACCTGGAGCCCTGTGTCCAGTTCTGGAGTCCTCAGCACAGGAAGGACATGGATCTGTTGGAGCGAGTCCAGAGGAGGACACGGAGATGATCCAAGGGCTGGAGCACCTCCTGTGGGAGGCCAGGCTGGGAGAGTTGGGGTTGTTCAGCCTGGAGAAGAGAAGGCTGTGGGGAGACCTTAGAGCAGCTTCCAGTGCTGAAAGGGGCTCCAGGAAAGCTGGAGAGGGGCTCTGGATCAGGGAGGGCAGGGATGGGAACAGTTTTTAGCTGCAAGAGGGGCAATTGAGATGAGATTTTGGGAAGAAATGTTTTGCTGTGAGGGTGGGGAGGCCCTGGCCCAGGTTGCCCAGAGCAGTGGTGGCTGCCCCATCCCTGGAGAGGTTCCAGGCCAGGTTGGATGGGGCTTGGAGCCCCTGATCCAGTGGGAGGTGTCCCTGCCCATGGCAGGAGGTTGGAACTGGATGGGCTTTAAGATCCCTTCCGACCCAAACCATTCTATGATTTCTTTGGCTGAGGGTCTTACTGTGTGTATCAGGAGCACATGTCGGAGTGGTGATGCTCCAAAGCCTCCTCTGCAGTCAGGTTTTACTGTGCACATCTCAGCTGAGGATGCAGTCAGTGGTATGAGGTCTCACAGGGTGGGACAGTGCTGCTGGTGGGTGCAAAGCAGCACACAGATCCGCACAGCAGTTCCCCACATTCTTTTGACTCTTGCTCATTTCCCCTCTCCTGTGGAAGCTAAGCTGGGTACCCTTCAGTAGCTCTCATAAAAGGTCTTTATATTCTTTTTTTTTTTGCAATTTCCCTTTATCTTAGATGCACCCTCCGGGCCATCTATCACCTCAAATTTTATTGCCTTCTTTAATTGCTTCTCTGAAGTCGAAGTGTAATATTACTCCAGGATCCTTTTGAATAACTTCCTGACTTACTACAATCCCGTTCATCTTGTACTGTGGGCTCTCTTGATAAGCCCTGTTGTACATTGCTTTTCATTTGGTGTGTCAACCCTGAATCTGATGCATAGCACTCTGGCTTTCGTTAAAGCGGATGATGAGCGCTTTGTATAGCGGTGTCCAAGTTGCAATCATAGAATTATAGAATCATAGAATAGTTTGGGTTGGAAGGGACCTTAAAGATCATCCAGTGCCAACCCCTCTGCCATGGGCAGGAACACCTCCCACTGGCTCAGGCTGCCCAAAGCCCATCCAACCTGGCCTTGAACACCTCCAGGGATGGGGCAGCCACAACTTCCCTGGGCAACCTGAGCCAGTGCACCACCACTCTCATAGTGAAGAAATTCCTCCTTATGTCTACTGTAAATATGCCTCTCTCTATTTATACCCATTACAATATTGATCTCCATGTCTTTGTTTCTACGAATTTCCTCTTTCTATGTTGTGCTACTCCTGCAGCTGCATCAGCTCCTCATTTGGGCTGGTTTAAGGCAAGGTTTAATTGCTGGGGTTCTTGATACTCTGCGCTTGTCCTAAGGGAGCAGTCCGTACTGTGTCGGGATGCCCAGTGTAGATGTCCTCAACCATGGCTTCCCAGGTTTAGCAGCGGCTTTGTGGTATAAAGCCAGTTCAAAGCTGGTCTGGCTGTTTTTGTAAGACTTGAACAGGAGAATATTCTTTACCGAGAGCAAAAGATAAGCTTTGCTGGTGCTCAGTCCCTTGCTGGTTGTTTTAAGGAGGTTAATGTCCATTCCCATCTCTGCAACCAGTGTGTGATGGCTGGACGTGGTGATCTGGTGGTTTGGGCTGAGTCAGGGAGAGGATTTGCACCATTGCTTGATCTGCCTGGAAGCAGCAGATTTGGCAGGGGTTGAACCATGAGGATAATGCACATGCCATGCTCAATGGCTGAGTGTTTGGTTAATTTGATCAATGCCAGCTGCTCTTTTTGGACCGAGAAGTTAATGGGACCTTCTGGAGACTGACTGCAAGGAGCGTGGCGAGGAGCGATAGGTCAGTCAGGCAGTTGCCCTCAGCTGAGAGCCTGGTTATCCCTGCAGGCACCTCCTGCCTGCAAGCCCCCAAGCTGTGGCTGCTTATGTTTTTCACCAGTTGTTGACTTTTCCCCTCATTGGGTTTGATGCTGCTCTCAGCCAGGACTCCACAAAATGTTAATTTTGCCGTGCTCGCTGCCAGAGCTGATGCTGTCGGCCCTGGCAAGGACTGCTTGCCATCTGCTAAGGGACACCTTCAGCCACTGCACCTGCCAGTGTGTGAGGTTTCTCCAATAAGGTGGTGAAGGCCAGACATGCTGTTAAGCTACATGCTCTCAGCCAGGGGGTTGCACCTAATCGTGGCCTCAACTTTCCATTAGTCTTATGCAAACATATTTTCAGCTTGGGGGCGTGTTGTACAGAAGCAAGGGTGCTGTTGGCCTTCTCGGCCACCTGGGCCACCGCTCACTGCTGCTAGATGGGAAGTTTTACTTTCTGATAAGCTTTCATCAAAGTATGGTTCATTCCTTGACAGAAAACTGGTCCTTACCATCACCATCATCATCATTAAAAAACAAGCCATCTTTTTCTTTGCCTTTTATTTACGCCGTTTTGGACTGCTGGAGGTGTTCCAGGCCAGGTTGGATGGGGCTTGGAGCAATTTGATCCAGTGGGAGGTGTCCTTGCCCATGGCAGGAGGAGTGGAACTGGATGGACCTAAAGGTCTTTTCCAACCCAAGTGATTCTATGAATTGCAGTATCCTTATGGTGTTATTTTAAGGACAACTCCCTGGAGAGCTTTTCCCTTCAGCATGATGGGAATTTTTCAGCGTGCCTTGCCCTAAGAGCTCGGTGATCAAACAGCCATGCGGCAAGAGGGGTTTATTGCTAATTTGGATTCTTCTCTGCACACTTGGATGGGGCTGAAGATACGAGCAACCACTGAGCCTCCTGCAGTGGGACGATCTCACATCAATTTGAGTGCTTGCCGCTGGCTGGGTGTTGGCATGTCTTGGCATTTGGAGAGAGGAGAACAGTGGGTTTAAAGTCTTTCCTACCTCTTTGGCCCTTGGTCTCAAAGGAGGAGGACAGTTTGCTGGAGAAAACTCCATTAAGGCTTCCAAAGGAAAGTCTGGTGGTGGCTCGCTGGAGCTGGGGTGGCTGCAGTGCAGATGTCTGCATGCAACAATAGGCTGCAGTTTAGCCCCATGCTTTGAAAGCAAGTGGGGGAGGGAAAAAAGAAGAAAGGAAAGAAAACCAGAAAGGCATTAGATGACTTCAGCTCCTCGTGACTACATCAAAAGGGAAAGCGTTGTAAATTCGGTTTCTATTAAACTGTGGGGCCCCGGCGCTGGGGAGCAGGATGCTGGCCTGGTGCCAGCGGCTGGGGAAAGCCCTTTGTGGGGCTGCAGGAGTGGCTTTGGGTGGGCAGAGCTTTTCTCTGGCTGCTGCATTGACCTGGGCTGGGTTCTGCACTGGTGGATGGTGGACATGACTTCCACTTACTAATTGCCTGAGATGTGTCCCTGTGCCTTCTCTTGCCACCGTCCAAGGAGGTATTTGGGAATACCTGTAGCCATCAGCTTTGGCACATGTTAGGGATCTCCAGGTGTTGTGAAAGCTTTGCACATCAGGCCATTGCACAGTGCTGAGATATTATAACATTTCCTCTTTGTTTTGTTGCCATCCTTTCCAAACCCCAGAGTTTATCCCCACATCAACATCAGTTACTGTGGATTTGCTCGCCTTTGCTTCATGCTTATTTCTAATAACTGATTTGATGCATGTCAGAAGCATTGGGGATGATTTGGGCAGAGAATGGATTGAGAGCAGCGCTGAAGAGAAGGACTTGGGGATGCTGGGGGTTGAGAAGCTCCACATGAGCTACCAGTGTGTGCTCACCGCCCAGAACCCAACTGTGTCCTGAGCTGCGTCCCCGGCAGGGGGACCAGCAGGGACAGAAGGGATTCTGCCCTTCTGCTCTGCTCTGGTGAGACTCCACCTGGAACCCTGCATTCAGTTCTGGAGTCCTCAGCACGGGAAGGACATGGAGCTGTTGGAGCGAGTCTGGAGGAGACCATGGAGATGATCCAAGGGCTGGAGCACCTCTGGTATGAGGACAGGCTGAGAGAGAGTTGGGATTGTTCAGCCTGGAGAAGAGAAGGCTGTGGGGACACCTTAGAGCAGCTTCCAGTGCTGAAAGGGGCTCCAGGAAAGCTGGGGAGGAGCTCTGGATCAGGGAGTGCAGAGACAGGACGAGGGGGAACGGTTTTCAGCTGCAAGAGGGGAGATTGAGATGAGATCTTTTGCTGTGAGGGTGGAGAGGCCCTGGCCCAGGTTGCCCCGAGCAGTGGTGGCTGCCCCATCCCTGGAGGGGTTCCAGGCCAGGTTGGATGGGGCTTGGAGCCCCTGATCCAGTGGGAGGTGTCCCTGCTCATGGCAGGGGGTGGGACTGGATGGGCTTTGAGGTCTCTTCCAACCCAAACCATTCTATGATTCTATGACATAGATACTAAAATACCAATCAAGTGGCTGGGTCACTGGTTCTCCCCACCAGCCATATCATGGGAGAGGTCCCCACCACCACTCTTCAGTGCTCGAGGTAAATAAATAATGCTCCCCCGAGAGGGCAGGAAATTGGAACTGGATGGACTTTAAGGTCCCTTCTGACCCAAACCCTTCTGCAATTCTACGATGTGTTCTTGGGCTTCCTGAAGCATCTCTCGCTATTTTATATCTCTGTTTTCCTCTGTAATAACTGTGTTTACCATTGTGAACACTTTTTTTTTTCTTCTCAAATTTCTTTTTTTGCTCAGTAATTCAGACTCTCCCCCTATTGTCCTCACTAATCACCCAAGACAAAGAAAACAAGGAGGAGGATTTGGGAAGGAATCTATCATTCTCTGTATTCTCTGGGTATGAAATAGGTCATGTTTTAAGAGTCACCCTCCATTGAACTGTGTGGAAAGCAAACATCTTGGCTGAGGGGGCTCCACACCAAAGAATTCATATGCAGGGGGTGATGCTCCTGGATGTGTGCGATTTTCCTGCCTGCAGTGGTTTGTGCATGGGTTTTGTGCATCAAAGCAGCAACTGCAGATGCTGTCGCATCCTGAAAGGAATGATGTGAGTTGGAAAAGTTTTTTTTAAAGAAAGAGAAAATTGGAAAAAAAAACCCCAAAAACCCAATTAATTTTAATTAAGTAAAAATCATGGTTTTGGAAGGCCAGTTTGGGGCTTTTATGCATGTTAAAATTTGCAGTGCAGGCTTTTTGGTTTGCCCAGAGACTGATTGCGAGTGACGGAAACATGGGACTGTGTAATAATGCGAGCAAAAACCTGTCGCTTCCTCTGACCTGAGACAATGGCTAATTGTTCTAATTTGGGTCAATCCCCTGCTGCGCTGCAGCAGGAATTCTTTACCAAGGCTCTTTAATCATTAATGTTGGCCTATTTTACGCGAGGTTTGGCCCCAGTGCAACCCCCACAGGGCTCTGCACACCCACCAGGGCTTCTGCTGCTGGGGGAGGAGTGAGTGGTTCATTTCTTAATGAAAACAAATTAATTTGCAATAACATCTTTATCACAAGGCTTTCATGTGCGTTGTGTCCTCCTCCAAGCTCTCAGGCTGCTTCTTTTGGAGCAGCCGTGAAATTGGGGTTGTGAATCCAACTCTTCCCTCCTTGCATCGCCCAGGTGTTGTTGCCATAGAGTGATGCAAGGAGAGCAGGCAGAGACGCTGTGGTTATTTATCCCCAGTGAAAACATGGTCCTGTTCTTCCCATGTTTCCTTTCCATGGTGTCATCCCTCTGCTTCCAATTACCCTTGGAGGGCGTCCAAGTATGGCTTATTTGTGGTTGAACATGGTGTGCAGATGCTGGGTGATACCTCACTGGTGGGACCTGTCGTGGGGTGCTGACAGAGGCTGAACAGTTTCTCTTCTACGCCACAGGTGAGACCATCGGTGAGGATATAATGGGTGATATCAAGCTGAGCGTGATGCTTGGAGTTTCCCTGCTGAAAGGAGTTTAGCTGACTCTTATTTCAAGGGCTGGTTGCTCTGTTCCTTCATCTAGAGCTCTTCTCTAGGGGCTGGAATCAGAGTTGAGAGCTGGTGGTCCCAGCATGTGCCTGGAGCACCCCATCCACCTTGGGGACAGGCAAGGCTTGGCTTCTGCCTCCTCGCCTCGTTTTCCAGCTGAATGAGATCCCATTGGCGCGAGTCTGGTTGTGGATCACACACGGGGCATGTGCCATGAATCCTTTTCCCAGCTGAAATCTGTTAAAGGATTAAAATCTCATGAATCTCTGGGCTCCTCCTGGCAATGAGGGAGGCAACGACGGAGGAGGACTAACATGGAAAGGGGCCCTTTGCAGGGAAGAGACTCCTCTCACAGTTTTCCCCTCGTGCCTCCTCTGTCTCCCACTCAGCATCACATCTGATGCCTGAGAACTGCACGGGGTCTCTTCCAGCTTGGAGAGGACATGGTCAAGTAGGAACCAAGGTTTGCCCCCAAACTGCTTGTCTCACCTGGACTTGCTCTGTGAGTCTTGCTGGGAGGCAGTGTGCTGCATAAATGTTCTCTGTGAGGCACATCTTCTCCTCGAAGCTTTCCAGCTCAGCGGCCAAGATGAGTGAAAAGTAAAGAGAGGGCCATACAGCTTTCTTGCTCCTTGTGGACAGGCTTTGCCCCCCATCTGGAAGCTGCTGAAAGCCGTTTTGCTGCATGTGGCGAAGGTTTCTCTCCCTGTTGATGTAGGAGCTGTACAAATGTATGCAAGATTGTGGCACTGAGAGCTTTTTGCAGATGTTTCCAGCTGTGTAGCTGGTGGATCTGCAGGGAGATAGCTCATCTGAGGGCTTATCAGCTTTTATCAGCTGGCATGTGAAGGAGATGTTCCAACAGATCCATACCCTTTTTAGTTTGGGAATTCCAGAACTGGACACAGGATTCCACGTAGGGTCTCATGAGAGCAGAGTAGAGGGAGAGAGTCATCTCCCTCGACCTCGATATGCTTAGTGACTTTCATTGTCTATGTCTTTGTGCTTGATTATTGTCCCTTCTATGGAAAAGGCATGTAGTGTTTGCCAAACCCCAGTGCTGTGGGTTACCGTTTCTGAAGGTTGAGGTGAGTCTTCACCCTCAGACCACAAAAGATCTCCAGCCTTACGCTGACCTTTCATAAGCGCTGTGATACAGACTGATGTAGATGGGCAGAAAGACCTTTTGACGGGTGCTTTTGATTTTGTGGGCAGGAGTTAATCACTGGAAGCAGCAAGGGAAGGCGGCGGCAGCAACTGCCCACCCGATGGAGTTTGTCTTCTCTTGCACCATACCCAAAGATGCTGATGGTACAGAGCAGAGAGGAGCGTGCTGGATGGAGAGCAGGGATGTTACCCTGCATCAGAGGGAGGGTTGGTGTTGTGGTGTGATGCTGGCGTGGCATCAGGAAACCTCTGGCTGCCCATGGGGATAGTGGTCACTGTCGTTGCTCCTGCTGGTGTAATGCCGTAACCTCCAGCTCTCCTCACAGCCCTGCATGTGGTGCTCTCCCCCTAAACCAGGCAGTGAGGTCAAAGCTTAGTCAACATGAGTGAGTTGGGCTGATTTTTAAGCTGACTCAGTTTTCTAATGAGCTCTTGGGCTCAGTCCCACCAGGGTGTGCGTCAGCTTCAATTATTTCCTGATAGACTTGGATCATAAACAGCGAAAAAAGCCTTTGTTTGAACCATAAGACAAGCATCCAGCGCTGCTTTTGGCACCGCATCAGCTAAGACTCTTCCCTGATGTGGAGAGATAAGGGAGTGCATGGATTGGAAGAGGGGGAAAGCTTTTCAGTGAAAGAGAAGAGATTGAGATGAGATCTTAGGAAGAAATGTTTTGCTGTGAGGGTGGGGAGGCCCTGGCCCAGGTTGCCCAGAGCAGTGGTGGCTGCCCCATCCCTGGAGGGGTTCCAGGCCAGGTTGGATGGGGCTTGGAGCCCCTGATCCAGTGGGAGGTGTCCCTGCCCATGGCAGGGAGTGGAACTGGATGGGCTTTGAGGATCCTTTAAACCCAAACCATTCCATGATTCTATGATAAGGATTAAAATATGCTTTGCCCAGCTTTAGAATCTTGAAGCCATTGATGTGTTGTACTGGTGTTGATGGACAAGTTGCTGAGTTCTCTTGAGGGAATTTCTTTGTGCTGAATTTCTCAGAAACTGGCTTAATGTGGAGTTCAGGTTGGAGCTTCTACCAGGCATCTGGACACACCACTCAGGAGGTCTGGCAGCTGAGCAAAGGCTGTCATGAGCACGCTGCCTGGGGAAAAATCTCTTATGGGAGAGAGAAGATGTTCCTGCCACGTTTGTACCAGCAAAATCTTGTTTAATCTACTTTCTCTTCTATTTTTTGCCACATTTCCTCTTGTAAATCATTTCACTTCCCAGACCATTTAATTGTTGGGATAATACTGGAGACAATTGTAATTGTCTCTTTTAGAATTATATTGGAGGCAATTTACAGAGCTGGATTGCCACGTGGTGGCCGCTTACGCCACAGTGTTTTTGCATGTTGTTTCATTTGTAAGAAGGGTTTTTTCATGTGATGCGTAAAGAGCTCAGAGAGGGAAATGCCTGTTCAGGGGGTGGACACTTATTTCAGGGGCTCATGCGATGCTTTTATAGAATCATAGAACCAAAGAATGTCCTGAGCTGGAAGGGACCCACAAGGACCATCGAGTCCAACTCCTGTCCCTGCACAGGACAACCCCAACATTCACACCGTGGGGCTGAGGGCGTTGGCCAAACGCTTCTGGAATATTGTCAGCCTTGGTGCCGTGACTGCTTCCCTGGGAGCTGCTCCAGAGCTCCACCACCCTCTGGGGGAAGAACCTTCTCCTCATGTCCAACCCAACCCTCCCCTGGCACAGCTTCCTGCCATTCCCTCGGCTCCTGTCCTTGGTCACCAGAGAGAAGAGCTCAGTGCCTGCTCCTCCTCCTCCCCGTGTGAGGAAGCTGCAGAGGGCAATAAGGTCTCCCCTCAGTCTCCTCTTCTCCACACTGAACAGACCCAGGGACTTCAGCCACTTCTCACATCCTTCCCCTCCAAACCCCCAACTCCATGCCCTCCTCTGAACACTCTCCAGCAGCTTTAGATCCTTTTTATCCCGTGGTGCCCAAACTTCCCCCAGTGCTCAAGGTGGAGCTGCCGCAGTGTGGAGCAGAGCGAGACAATCCCCTCCCTCTCTAGTGCCCGGCTGGCGATGCTGTGCTGGATGCACCCAGGACACGGTTGCCCTCTTGGCTGCCAGGGTCCTGCTGGCTCATCATCAGCTTGTTGTCCCCCAGCACCCCCAGATCCCTTTCCGCAGGGCTGCTCTCCAGCCTCGCGCTCCCTGGTCCATACAGACACCCAGGGTTTGTCCCAGGTTGGCGATTGCCCAGCTCTCCTGTTTGTCCAGATCCCTTTATAAGGGTGGGAGCTGAATAAAAATAGATTAAATGGAAGCTGATGGCACATGGCTGTGTGAATAGTGTGCACAGGTAAAAAAATAAGACAGTGTGTCAAAATTCATGGTGCTTCTTCTCACGCTGGGGATGCTGAGTACACAGCGAGGAAGGTGTTGCTGGCAGAGAGCAAATGAAGAGCAGTTAGAGGAGCAGGTTATGTCCTTGCCTTCTCAAAATATGCCGAGGCTTAATTAAAGAATGACTGCAATGTATTTCCAGACCTTCTGCTGGAAAACATGAAATTTAACATTCCCTATTATTATTTTTTCTGTGCTGATTTGACAGGCTGAGCCTCCCGGGTTCAGCCAGAGGAGTAGATACTTCTTGCCATAGGGTTGCCATCAGGAGGGGAGATTTCAGCATGCCTGAGATTTAGCCATGGAAATTTGCAGGATTAAAACCCTTATTTGAAGTTAAGTGTGGTGATAAATGAGGTGTTGAGAAGCATGGGAGCATACGCTCCTAAAGACATATTTCCTGGGAATCAGGAGGTACACCAGTCAAACACTTGTGGAGCTCAGATGTGGGATTGCTCCTGACTCAGGCTCATCCCAGCTCATGCTGACATGTGTTTTCCGTACATCTGCTGATATCTGTGGTTCCGGAGTTTCTGCCTGAGCTGTTGAATTCACCTGCCACTGTGCACCCAATGAGAGAGTGAGCAATTGTGCTGTTGATTGCTGCTGGTTAACGCAAATGGATCTGGGCAACCATCGCCCTTGATTCAAATCAGCTTCTGGTTGACCATAGGCTCCTAAAATGGTTTGGGTTGGAAGGGATCTTAAAAGCCCACCCAGTCCCACCCCTTGCCATGGGCAGGGACACCTCCCACTGGATCAGGGACTCCAAGCCCCATCCAACCTGGCCTGGAACCCCTCCAGGGATGGGGCAGCCACCACTGCTCTGGGCAACCTGGGCCAGGGCCTCCTGAGCCACATAGCAAAATATTTCTCCCTAAGATCTCATCTCAATCTCCCCTCTTGAAGCTGAAAACCATTCCCCCTCATCCTGTCCCTGCACCCCCTGATCCAGAGCCACTCCCCACCTTTCCTGGTGCCTCTTTCAGCACTGGAAGCTGCTCTAAGGTCTCCCAACAGCCTTCTCTTCTCCAGGCTGAACAATCCCAACTCTCTCAGCCTGTCCTTGTAGAGAGGTACTGCAGCCCTTGGATCATCTCAATGGCCTCTCCTGGACATGTCTGGGAATAAACTACCCTGATTTCTACAAAGAAATCGTAACTCACAGAGTGGTTCGAACAGAGAAACTAAAGACCACAAGTCTTATGTGGATATTTCTGCTCCTGCCATGTGCAGATATGCCCTTTCTGCCCACGTTTTGTGGTTTTTTTTTACCCTGAGAAAACCTGCTGTAATTGTTTCCCTGCACACCCAGGGGTGATTTGTCAGAATCCCTGTTGCACCTTGGCTAATTTGATATTTATAATGTCTCTATAAGGCCGGTCCCGCTCTGCTGACTTGGAGGTGAGGTGGGAGAATACATTGCATAGATTAGACTGCATGAAGCGCGCAGCTCACGGCTCTGCTGGGGCACTCGGCGCGAAGGGAGGAGCGGAAGGCAGCAGGAGTTGGGTATCCAGGCAGAGATGTAGCATCTTCCTCAGCAGCCCTGCCCAGCTCGTCCCAGCACACAGCAAAATGTTGAGCAAATCAGCGTTAATAAAGAGCAGTGGTGAGCTGAGCCCAGGCTGACTGCTTATTTCAGGGCTTCCTATTCGGATTCTGTGTCTCATCTAAGATGTTTCATGATGCAGCAATGGCATAAAACCAGGTGGATTCCACAAATTATCACAGTTGATTTTCAAGGAGAGGTTGGGTGGGCTTTGCCCAGCCTGATTTAGTGGGATGTCCCTGTCTATGGCAGGAGGGTTGGAACTAGATGATCTTTAAGGTCCCTTCCAACATTAACTATTCTATAATTCTATGATTTTGTCTTTTAATCATTATTATTCTTCAGATCAGGCTAATCTCTGCTTGTGCCCTTTTGGAGAGCAGGCCAGGCAGGGTGAGACTGGTGGTTTGCATTATTAGGTGTCATATGTGTTAGTGCATAAAGATCTTTAAATGTAATATGATTGAACAGTCCAGATATTGGTATATAAACAGCTCATGAAGGCCAAAGGCAAGGTCCTGCACCTGGATCAGGGCAATCCCAAGCACAACTATAGGCTGAGTGGGGAATGGATCGGAGGCAGCATTGAGAAGAAGGATTTGGTGTGCTGGGAGGTGAAAAGCACCACATGAGCCAACAATGTGTGCTTGCATCCCAGAAAACACCCGTGTCCTGCGCTGCATCCCCGGCAGGGGGACCAGCAGGATGAGGGAGGGGATTCTGCCCCTCTGCTCTACGCTGGTGAGACCCCACCTGCAGCCCTGCATCCAGTTCTGGAGTCCTCAGCACAGGAAGGACATGGAGCTGTTGGAGCAAGTCCAGAGGAGGCCATGGAGATGATCCGAGGGCTGGAGCACCTCCTGTACAAGGACAGGCTGAGAGAGTTGGGGTTGTTCAGCCTGGAGAAGAGAAGGCTGTGGGGAGACCTTAGAGCAGCTCCCAGTGCTGAAAGGGGCTCCAGGAAAGCTGGGGAGGGACTCTGGATCAGGGAGTGCAGGGAGAGGATGAGGGGGAATGGTTTTGAGCTGCAAGAGGGGAGACTGAGATGAGATCTTAGGAAGAAATGTTTTGCTGTGAGGGTGGGGAGGCCCTGGCCCAGGTTGCCCAGAGCAGTGGTGGCTGCCCCATCCCTGGAGGGGTTCCAGGCCAGGTTGGATGGGGCTTGGAGCCCCTGATCCAGTGGGAGGTGTCCCTGCCCGTGGCAGGTTGTTGGACTGTATGGGCTTTAAGAATCCTTCGAACCCAAACCATTCTAGGATTCTATGACTTGCCAGCTCCTAGCAGGGAACCACTCTGGGGTCGAAGCATCTAACGGGCATCACGGTAACACTGCAGACACCTTACCTGGCATCCCTCCCTTGTCTTCACAGGAGGGGGACTCCCTCGGGGCTATGGAGAAGCTTTGCCGGCAGCTCACCTACCACCTCAGCCCCCACTCACAGTGGAGACGCCAGGGCATCATGAAGAGGAAACCACAGTCCTGGTGAGTCAGATTTTGAAAGCAACTGTCACCCCAGTGGGTCACTGTCACCTCTCTGGTCTATGCATCCTTGGGGCCACTTGTAGGCTTGGGAAAAGTTTTTTTCCACAAGGCTTTTGGCCATGATGTGCAAATGTGGGTGCAGATGGGAGCTGCCTGTTGCACGCCTGCACCAGCAGGGCAAAGAAATCCGCCACGATGGAGGGTTACAAGGGAATGGAGAAATCCAAACCTTCTCATCTTGCCATAGCCTTCAAAATCCTCAATAGTCTCCAGTAGTCTCTCACTAGCGTTCCTCATGTGCGTAGTGGTGTTATTGGGTTGCTTCATGCTCATTAACGCCAAGAGAGGAGGAATGGGCTGGAAAACCTGAGCCAGAACATTTGGATGTTCTCCAAACATCCTCATGGCAGGAATTGGAAAATGGGAGACAAACTAAGATATCCTAATTAGGTGGTGATCAACGTAGAGCGCGTGTCCACCATGGACACTGTGGCTTGCAAGGAGTTTGCCCAAAGGGAACTGTTTGATTAAAAGTAGGGAGTAAATGACCATACCTGGGTCCTCAACAAAGCTTCCTGGCTGCCAGCATCCTGGATGCATGGAGCTGAAGCACGTCTGGATGAGGCTGATGGGAGTGGAAAGGGCTCCTTGGTTTCTGTGATGTTCTGACTTATATATTTATTATTTTTGTTTAAGGAAATGAGAAATACAAAGCTGCAATCTGGTAGTCAGGATTTATATCCAGGTGCAGGTTCAAGGTCCCAAGAGAATTTTGGTTCCCGTTGCAGTAGATGCTATTTGTAGCCACAGTAGAGACGAATCCCATGAGAAACTTAGTCTGAAGACAGGGAGGAAAATAGACGCAAGGGAATAAAGGAGTCCTCAGCACCGGAAGGACATGGACCTTTTGGAGCAAGTCCAGAGGAGGCCATGGAGATGATCCGAGGGCTGAGCACCTCCCGTACAAGGACAGGCTGAAAGAGCTGAGGTTGTCCAGCCTGGAGAAGAGAAGGGTCTGGGCAGACCTTAGAGCAGCCTCCAGGACTGAAAGGGGCTCCAGGAAAGCTGGGGTCTGGGAGTGCAGGGATAGGACGAGCGGGTTTAAGCTGGAAGAGGGGAGATTGAGATGAGATCTTATGATGAAATGTTTTGCTGTGAGGGTGGGGAGGCCCTGGCCCAGGTTGCCCAGAGCAGTGGTGGCTGCCCCATCCCTGGAGGGGTTCCAGGCCAGGTTGGATGGGGCTTGGAGCCCCTGATCCAGTGGGAGGTGTCCCTGCCCATGGCAGGGGGTGGAACTGGATGGGCTTTAAGTCCTTTCCAACCTGAACTATTCAATGAAATACTTGAAAATGAAAAAGTTTAACACAGCACTTTGTACCACTCTGTCTTTAATTAACAATCTCTGTCCTTAATTATCAGCTTGGAGTGGTTGCATGAGCATGTCTGGGTGCCAGAGAGTTGTGAGGCTCTATCTTACAAGCCAGCTGTAACGCTTGCCTTTCCTTGGAAGAGCTGGGAAATAGCTGAGGTTTTTCACCCTTTTTATAGCTGGGGTGAGGTTTTGGCTGTAAATGAGCCCTCACCGCACGGCAGTGACCTCGGAGCTGTGAACACATGGCACCAGCTGGTGGCTCTACCCCAGCGAGGGTTTGTAGAATGGGATTTGCCTGGGTTTTCTGGTTTAGATGCTTGTTTAGGGGGTGGCTGTGAGTTCAGCCAACCCTTTCCTAAGGTCTAAATACCATGATATGAGGATACAGAGAATAGAGAGAACATCTGTCTTGTCTTCTCTGTGCTTGAGCACCCACTGCTTTCTGTGCCAGCAGTTGCCCTCTTAGGGATGCTCCTGATCTCATGTGTGCATTAGTTGATGGGTAATTCCTTCCAAAGCTGGCAACCAGTGCTTTCCCAGAGTACTTTGGTCTGAGTTGGGGTTTGCAAGTGTCCTGCGATGCCTCCAGGGGAGTAATCATAGGATCATAGAATTGTTTGGGTTGGAAGGTGTTGAAGGCCAGGTTGGATGGGGCTTGGAGCCCCTGATCCAGTGGGAGGTGTCCCTGCCCATGGCAGGGGGTGGAACTGGATGGACTTTGAGGTCCCTTCCAAACCAAACCAAACCATGATTCTATGATCTCAGACACTTGTGAGATGTTTCTTGTTGCTCAGAGCTAGTGAAGAGGTGTTGGCTTCTGATGGCATTGTATTGCCACCTCTTTGGATGCACAGAGTCAAATTTTTGGTGGGGTAGCATTCCTTCTTCACTAAATGCCCACAGGCATTTCCAGCAGGCATTGGGGAATGTAGCCACAAGCTGTGAGGTGAAGCGGTCCCTCCTGGACCAGCCCATGCCAGGATCCCTGGTACTTCTGCGGAGGTCTCTTCAGTGTGGTGAACAAGAGCCCTGCACATGGGTGCGGCTCAGCCAAGCACTGAATAAGGCCAAATTGCTGTAATTGGTCTCACCAGGAATGTGGGGAAATAATTAGAGGGGAAATTGCTTTTCTTTATTCTGCAATTGCTGTATTCGTTACTGGTAATAATCGGAAGCAGTGCAGTCGGAGGAGGATGGGGACAGATGATAGAGAAGGCTGGAGCTGATTTTTCAGTCAGTGATGCCCTGCCAGGCAGCCTGGCATGCAGGCAGAGAGGGATCCTAACACTTTCCACCTCACCCTGGGCATCACATTCACAGAATCACAGAATGTCCTGAGTTGGAAGGGACCCACAAGGCTCATCGAGTCCAACTCCTGTCCCTGCACAGGACAACTCCAACATTCACAGTGTAGGGGCTGAGGTTGTTGGCCAAACACTTCTGGAATATTGTCCGCTTTGGCGCTGTGACTGCTTCCCTGGGAGCTGCTCCAGGGCTCCACCACCCTCTGGGGAAGAACCTTCTCCTCATGTCCAACCCTCCCCTGGCACAGCTTCCTGCCATTCCCTTGGCTCCTGTCCTTGGTCACCAGAGAGAAGAGCTCAGCACCTGTTCCTCCTCCTCAGGAGAAGAAGCTGCAGAGTGCGATGAGGTCTTCCCTCAGTCTCCTCTTCTCCAGGCTGAACAGACCCAGGGGCTTCAGCCGCTCCTCATACAACTTCCCCAACTCAGTGTGCACAGAAAGAGCCAAACCAGGGGAGAAGCTCTCCGTCCTGGCTGCCCCACTCTGCCGTGCTACCTGGCACCAGAGCACCCAAACCTGGGCCAAATGACCTTACTTGTTTTGCATGTTATTAATCCATCTGTCTCCCTCTCTGTGCCTCCCTCTGAATCACATACATTTATATTAAACATCCAGGATAAAAATCAGCCTTTTGCCTGGTAGGGCAGCCAATAGCAGGAGGATAAAACCAGCCTGCTAAAGTCATTTGTCCATCTCTGGCTCTGCCTGAGGACACGGTCCAGTGTTTAACTAGCGAGTGTTGAATCAGATGCTGGAATGTCCCTGCTCCTCCTGCTGCCAAGCGCTTGCCTTCAGCATTACGAAGCCTTAAACTGGTAATCAAAGCTCCACGCATCCATAACTGCTTTGGAGAATGAGTTTTTGTGCTTCCTGGGGAGGGAAGAGGTATTTCCTGGGGGGAAAGAGCCTCCGTGGCTTTGCTGTGTCTTTCCCATCCTCAGAGAGTTGTGGCCAATGTGTTCCCTGTGTTTGCTGCCCGTGTTGCTGCTGTGGCGATGGTGAGGAGCCAGGGGTGCACCAGGGAGGGGAAGGAGTGGTGCTGCCTGCCTTGCTGGACTGACCAGTGGTCAATGTCTGAAGGAATATCGATTACTCATCTCATAACTCCAACTCTAGCCCAGTTTGACGTTGTGTAAACCCCTTTTTCGCACAATGCTCCTGTTGGTGCCGCTGGAGCGTGATACGTGGAATGAGTTAGGATGCAGCAGCTCAGTTTGAGCACTGGAATGAAACGGGGTCAGTCTGGAGCTAAACCTGTCGAGTTCTTAACTCTGTTGTTGCTTTGCAATAAGCAGAGAAACTGCCCCCTAAAGAAGCTCGTGCCTGCCCAGAGTCTGGTACCAAGCAAACAAGGGGGTCCACATGGGGGTGAGACAACATCCACTCTGCTCTGCACTGGGGCAGCCCCACCTCAAGCCCTGGGTGCAGTTTTGGGCACCACAGGATAAAAAGGACCTAAAGCTACTAGAGAGAGTCCAGAGGAGCTGGAGTTTAGAGGGGAAGCCTCGGAAGCTGGGTTTATGGTTCGACTCTAAGATCTTCAGGGTCTTTTACAACTTAATAGATTCTCTGATTCTCTATGATACCAGGAGTTGCCCAGTAGGGTTCAAGCAATAGGCGTTCAAAAGCCAAGTATGAAAAATCAGTTCTGGAGTCCTCAGCACAGGAAGGACATGGATCTGTTGGAATGAGTCCAGAGGAGGCCACGGAGGGGCTGGAGCACCTCCTGTACGAGGACAGGCTGAGAGAGTTTGGGTTGTTCAGCCTGGAGAAGAGAAGGCTGCGGAGAGACCTTAGAGCAGCTTCCAGTGCCTGAAGGGGCTCCGGGAAAGCTGGGGAGGGGCTCTGGATCAGGGAGTGAAGGAATAGGATGAGGGGGAACAGTTTTAAGCTGCAAGAGGGGAGATTGAGATGAGATGTTAGAGAGAAATGTTTTGCTGTGAGGGTGGGGAGGCCCTGGCCCAGGTTGGATGGGGCTTGGAGCCCCTGATCCAGTGGGAGGTGTCCCTGCCCAGGGCAGGGGGTGGGACTGGGTGGGATTTCAGGTCCCTTCCAACCTAAACCATTCTATGATTTAGGATCCCAATATTAGGTACCTTTTTCCTTCACTCTCTTAAAGTTTAAGCCTAGTTTTCTTAAGGCACCAAGAACCCATGGGGATGCCCTGCTCATGCATAACCTCCATATGTCATTGCCAGTGGGAAGAGTCAGTCCCTAATTCCTCAGCAGAGCGGGTCTGGCAGCCTCACACAGTATAGCTTGTGGGTCACCACTTGGGCAGCCTTGATTTTTCTCCAGCTCAGACAGTTTTGTGGCTCAAAAACTATTGTTTTTCTCTTGGGACAGGTTAGGAAAGTTGCCTTAAATGGGTTGTAATTCTCTGAGACGGAGGATATATTTAATCATAAAAGTGTCTGAGAGTAGCTGTTATTTTCTCTCTCTCTGTCAGAGTTGATATGAACAGGGTGAAAGCAGCAAACGGGTATTTTTCCCTCTGTTGTCATACATTTCAGCAGGAAAATTACTGCCCAATGGGAACCACGCCTGGGGTGTAAAAGCCCCTGCATAATAGCTACTTCTCCATGTAATATGTGCAAATTACAGGGCTATGCATAATATAGGCAGAATCTCTTGTTTGTTTGCTTTAATTTTCCCAGTTTAAGCAGAGCTGGAAGTGTAGCAAGACTTTCCTCTTGCTTTCAGCATCCCTCCGGTACCAGCAGCGCTTGGGTAGAAACTGGGTGCTGGTTTAGCCCTGTGAAATGTTGTTCTGCAGCAGCTGCTAATGAAGCAAGAAGTCAGGGAGGATAGTGGTAGGCTGAGATGGAAGGTAAACAATCTGGGAGTTCATTTAAAGGGCTGATAACTCCAGCCACTGGTATCTCCAAGGTTTGGCAATGGTTTGCCATATCCATTGTATGCCAGCTCCATGCAATCGTTGAATGATTTGGGTTGGAAAGGATCTTAAAGATCATCTAGTTCCACCCCCCTGCCATGGGCAGGGACACCTCCCACTGGATATCCTCCTGCTGAGGTCAAAAGTCTTGCTTGAATCATCCTCCTCCAGCCCCTGACATGTCCAAGCACTCAGGCCCACAATTCTTATGCGGAATGGCTGAGGAACCTGCGGTTGTTTAGCCTGGAGAAAAGGAGGCTGAGGAGAGACCTCATCGCTCTACAAGGCCCTGAAAGGAGATTGTAGCAGTGGGTCCCTGTAGGGAAATGCAAGTGTTATAAGATGACATAAATGTAAACAAGGGGTAATGGTAGAGCAGCTGTGGTGAACTTAATTGCTGCAGCTGTGGGATCCTGAGAAGTGGCCAATCACCAGGGGAGCTGCTAACGAGGTGGTTAAGGGTGTATAAAGCCTGACATGGCAGAGCAGTTGGGAAGACCGTTCCAAGGAGAAGACCATTCCAAGGAGGAGCTCAGAGAAAGAGGGAGCGTTCCAAGAGAGAGCAGCTGAAAGAAGGTAAGAAAGTTAGGGCGCTCCAAGGAGGAGCTTGGAGTTAGAGCAGCATCCAAACAGAGGTGTGATCATCCACACTAACCAGGAGGTGGTGGAGAACAGAGACTGGGAAGAGAGGTCTGGCTATCCGTGCCAGGTGCTGGCGTCTTCTCCCAAGTAATGAGTGATAGGATGAAAGGAAATGGCCTCAGGTTGTGCTAGAGGAGGTTTAAATTGGATATTAGAAAATATGTCTTTACTGCAAGAGTAGTGAAGCCCTGGCACCAGCTACCCAGGGCAGTAGGGGAGTCACCATCCTTGGAGGGGCTCACAAAGTGTGGGAGGTGTCCCTGCCCATGGCAGGGGGTGGGACTGGATAGGCTTTCGGGTCCCTTCTAACCCAAACCATTCTCTGATTCTCCATTGCAATTGGCAGCCTGGTACAGAGACCTGTTCAAGCAAATGTGTTTTGGTTTAGTGATGAACTCACAGAGGTTGAGCAGCCTTATTTTGTTGGTAGGAATGGTCTTTTCACATCCCACTCGTAATTTCATCTGGGGCACAAAACGGTTCTGTCCTTGGAGGAATGCTGGGTGCTCATTTTCATACATGTTTGCAGTGCCTGCTTGCATTTCTCTACAAGGCCCTTGTGAAGCAAAAAAAGGGGGAGTTTTCATGGAAGGGAAGCCCAGTGCATGAATAATGCGTCCTTCCTTTTGAAAACAGAAGGAGAATGAGTGTTTGTGGATGTAAATCTTGCACTGCTGCTGGCAGCTTGTGGGCGAGTGATAGGAGAAGTTTTAGCTCCTGCAACAAATGGTCTCTTCAGAGCATCCAACGCAAATCCACTGTCTTTGGGGGGAGGCTGGAGCAGGAATTATGCAGGCTCTCCTCTTCGTTAGAATACTCTCTCTGTGTATGCGTGTGTGTGCTGAGAGCTGCTGCAGACAAGCAGGGAGTCTGTGAGCTTTGGGACCTGTGAGTGGGTGATCTCTTCTGTCTGTGTCATTGGGACTTTATTTTGCTCTACGTTATGCGGCTGTCCCAGAGGTCAAAAGGGGCAAAGCAGCAAAGTCTTTCCTGACGTATGAAATATAGAATCATGGAAAGATTTGGGTTGGAAAGGACCTTAGAGCCCATCCAGTTCCAACCCCCTACCATGGGCAGGGACACCCCCCACTGGATTAGGCTGCCCAAAGTCCCAACTCTCCCAGCTTGTCCTCGTACAGGAGGTGCTCCAGCCCTTGGATCATCTCCATGGCCTCTTCTGGACTCAGTCCACCAGTTCGGTGTCCTTCCTGTGCTGAGGACTCCAGAACTGAACACAGGGCTCCAGGTGGGGTCTCACCAGAGTGGAGCAGAGGGGCAGAATCCCCTCCCTCATCCTGCCATTCACACTTCTTCTGATTCAGGAGATGGAGCAAATGCTACCAAACCCAAACTGGGATATTGCCTGGGGTTGTGTTTTCCGGGTGTGCTGCGGATCATTCCGCCTTTGCAAAAGAAAGCAGGCAACCTCCAAACCTTTCCACTCCTCCCTGCAAGGCCTGAGACTTTGTGCATGTGTTTGGGATGGAGAAAAGTAAAAGTCTGGTTCTTGGTGCTTCTTCAGGCTGCCTGGAATTGGGAACTGGTACTTGAGATTATCCTGCTGAGAGTGTTGGGGTTGTTCAGCCTGGAAAAGGTTGTGGGGAGACCTTAGAGCAGCTTCTAGTGCTGAAAGGGGCTCCAGGAAAGCTGGGGAGGGGCTCTGGATCAGGGAGGGCAGGGAGAGGATGAGGGGAAGGATTTTGAGCTGAAAGAAGGGAGATTGAGATCTTGGGAAGAAATGTTGTGCTGTGAGGGTGGGGAGGCCCTGGCCCAGGTTGCCCAGAGCAGTGGTGACTGCCCCATCCCTGGAGGGGTTCCAGGCCAGGTTGGATGGGGCTTGGAGCCCCTGATCCAGTGGGAGGTGTCCCTGCCCATGGCAGGAGAGAGAACTGGATGGGCTTGGATTCCCTTGCGACCCAAACCATTCTATGATACTTGGTCCTGGCTTACAGGTAGGGTCCTGCACTCACAGATGAGGAACAAAGGTGCTCTTGGCCGCGGTGAATATTCTGAACCTGTGCTGGGTCACATCACAGTTACTGAGGGCTTCAATGTCGTGGCACCTGTGCGATCACTGAGTCTGTAAGTCCTTGTGCTGACATCTGTCTCGGTAGTTCAATACCTGCAGCGGTGGCTGCGATTTGGGGATGACTCAAAGAGATGCTTCACCCCCCAGGGTGGGACAGACTGCCGTGACCCTTCACGCCAGTAATCTGCTGGCGTTTGCCCTTGCCCAGACGTGTCATCATGGCAAAGCGCTGAGCCACCTCCAGTCGGCTGCGTGTTGGCTGCGGCTGTAACACAGAGCTCCGTTTGTCTCCGAGATGATTGCAGCCTGGGTGCAGGCGGAAAGCAATTCATTTCCCAGGGTAGGCACAAAATACCAACCGCTGTCTGCCTGTGCATGGCAATTCTTAATAAGAGCTCTGCTGGCGTGGAGCAGAGCTTTTCCCTCTGTGTATCCTGCAGCACTAGAAATAGTGTCGTTATTTACTAAGTTTTTTTCATCCTAATTGCCCTTAGAGCACGAGAGAGGCCGTCTCCAAGCTTAGCGTACGTACTTTTGTGATTGTGCTAAGGGGGTTGGAAATGAGAATTTAATCTCTGGATATTGCTATGGTTCAGCATTCAAATCCCAGCCCGGCTGAGGCAGTCAGGCTTTGATCTGCAAATACTAAATGACCACCCAAAGAGCCTGATGTCTGTGTGTCCCTTGTCACTGTGCCAGCTGCTGGCTGTGCATAAGGGCGTCCCTGGGCAGCAGGTCCTGGAGATCTGCTTGACGTGGAAGTGTGTCCCTCGGTGAGCACTGGGAACGGTGAGGATTAACCATGGGGACTGAGTAATCCCCCTGTAATAATGATTTCATGTGATGGGAAGACCTGGAGGGACACGAAAGAAATGAGAAGGGAGCTAAGATTTTGGGAGAAAGAGTGGGGAAAACAAGGGGAGAATGAGCAAGGAAAAAAAAACCCTCTCCTTTAGCTGCTGTCAGAGATGTGCTGAGTGATTTTGCAGCTTGAGGCTGTGGCCGGTGGCTGCGGTCTTGCAACCCTGAAGAGTGTGGAGGGGGCTGTCTTCCAGCAGAACTGTGAGCAGCTCTTTGATACGGCTCTTATCCAGCAGAGTCCAATGAACAAATGTGTTTGCTGTGGTTCAAGGTGAAAGAAGGAGGGGGGGAAGAAAAAAAATAAACCTTCTGAGGTACCAGGAGGCAATGTGGAGTTGGGAGAAATATTTGGATGGGGGTGATTTTACAGTGAGCATCACAGGAGTGCACTTTTCATCACCTCTGTTCCTCTCGCCCCTATCTCCTTTGTGGCCGTGGGGCATTTCCTACATCTGCCAGCCTGGAACTCTTTGGCCTTCTTAAAGTTACTCAAGAGATGGCTTTGTATCTGTTTTATAGCTGGGATTGAAACAACCCTGATTTGACCTGTCAGTTGGTCTGTTCTCAGTGCTTCTCCTGATGCTTCTGCTGGGATCCTTCCTCTTGAATTTATTCCCTTTGGCATATGCGTGACTGGAAGTACAGTGCCTTCTGTATTTTTGCCCTCTACTGGTCTGTGTGGCTTCAAAACTGTCTGGTCAGGGGCTGCTTTGTTTCTGGACAGTCCATTTTCCAAGGCAGCTGATCCAGAGCAACCTTTTAGGGCTCTTTCTTTGCAGGCACTGAGGTAGCTGGCCAGGATTTTTGCTCCAGGTTGGCACCATGACAGATGGGTTTGAGCAAATGGGATGGGCAGGTTAAGCCTGGGGTTAAATACAGCTAAGCCACTTCCCAAAAAAGAGGGACATGGGAGATGCTGGCAAGTGGTGGTGGCAGCACACTGGCCCTGCACAGCGCTCGGCAGCTGCCCTATTCCCACCAGCGCCAGCCTGGCTGTCAGGAGCTCCCTTATGCCTGGGAGACCATGTGAAATCATGTCCTGTGAGGACATCTAATCTAAATATTCCCCCTTCCAATTTAAAGTCATTCCCCCTAGTTCTATCACTCCGTGCCCTTGTAGAATGTACCTCCCCAGCTTCCCTGGAGCCCCTTCAGGCACTGGAAGCTGCTCTAAGGTCTCCCTGGAGCCTTCTCTTCTCCAGGCTGAACAACCCCAACTCTCTCAGCCTGTCCTTGTACGGGAGGTGCTCCATCCCTCACATCATCTCCATGGCCTCTTCTGGACTCATTCCAGCAGTTCCATGTCCTTCCTGTGCTAAGGACTCCAGAATGGAACACAGGGCTTCAGATGAGGTCTTACGAGAGTGGAGCAGAGGGGCAGAATCCCCTCCCTCCCTGCTGGCCACACTTGTTTGGATGCAGCCCAGGACACGGTTGGCCTTCTGGGCTGTGAGCACATGTTGCTGGCTCATGTTGAGCTTTGCATCAATGAGCACCCCAAGTCCTTCTCTGCAGGGCTGGTCTCAACCATGCCGTCCCCCATCCTGTACTGAAAATGAGTACAGGATGAAAACTCTGCAGCAGCTCCCTCTTGCCATGTAGAACATCTGATGAATCTCTTCTCAAAAACTGCCGTTTCACAGGAAGACACTTCGTCTGGCAGGTCTGGCGTTCTGTGACCGTGTGAAAACCACAGTGACACCTTTTGTTCCTCTTGTGGGAATAGCGTGCGATTTTGGAGGGGAGAGGATGAATAGGCCGGCAATTATCCACCGCAGGTCGGCAGCTTAGGCTAAGCCAGGTGGGAAGAAGGAAAAGGTTTCATTTAGTTGGAGAAAGATATTTGTCTGCTGAGTGAGAGAGGAATAAAAATCCAAGCTAAGTCATTTTAAGGTCAATAATGTAGAGCAGTAAGCAGCTTCTGTTTCAATAATACTCTTTTAAGGCTAGTGGGGTATAAATACCAGGGCATTAGGTTGTCCCTGGCGTGCACGTTATCCCTGAATCAGCATCTGTGTGTCAGACAGGGAGGGATGAACCTGACGGTGCGCTGAGGTAGCAGTTGGCTTCCCCCAGCTAAGTGTGCCATCCTTACAGCAGAGCTTCACCTCAGCAAGCAGCAGACTACAAAATAACAGAAGGAATTGCTTTTTCACCCAACTCATCCCATCGAATGGTGTTGATGGGCCCAAAAGCACAGCGAGTAGAGATAAGAATTAAGGACAGCTTCATCAGTTGTTGTTAAATGCCATAATTTAGGTTCAACCTCTGGCTCAAAAAGTCTGAAAAGCACAGAAAGCTGTGAGGATCTGCCAGAGAATAAAGCTCTAGATCCTGTACCTACACGTTAACATCCAGACACAAGATCTCGACTTGATAGATGTTGATGGTAATTTTATGTTGATGCTTAGTTGAGCTCATCTGGAGTCCTCAGCACAGAAAGGACATGGAGCTGTTGGAGCGAGTCTAGAAGAGGCCATGAAGATGATCTGAGGGCTGGAGCACCTCTACTGTGAGGACAGGCTGGGAGAGTTGGGGTTGTTCAGCCTGGAGAAGAGAAGGCTGTGGGAGACCTTAGAGCAGCTTCCAGTGCTGAAAGGGGCTCCAGGAAAGCTGGGGAGGGGCTCTGGATCAGAGAGTGCAGGGAGAGGACAAGGGAGAGGATGAGAGTTTTGAGCTGTAAGAGGGAAGATTGGATCTTAGGGAGAAGTGTTTTGCTGTGAGGGTGGGGAGGCCCTGGCCCAGGTTGCCCAGAGCAGTGGTGGCTGCCCCATCCCTGGAGGTGTTCCAGGCCAGGTTGGATGGGGCTTGGAGCCCCTGATCCAGTGGGAGGTGTCCCTGCCCATGGCAGGGGGTTGGAACTGGATGGGCTTTGGGGTCCCTTCCATCGCAAACCATTCCATGATTCTGTGCTGCTTCAGTGCAGTGTGGAGGTGGGATTTTTCCCAGGGTCTGCAGCCTCCTGCCATTCGCTTCAAACTGCTTTACCTCACGCAATGCATCGCTGCCCTTCTGCCTCGAGTTTCTTGCCCACTTCATCCGCCTCCGCTGGGACAGGCCTGGTTTTGCCTGCTTGTGCGTTTTAAGAGCCATCAACAGTTTTAAGTGCAGCTCTCAGAGGAAATCTGTGCCGAGAGTGACCTGAGATTGGATCCAGCCTGGGAGAAAAAGCCATTTAAATGTCTTGCAGAGGGGAGGAGTGCTCCAATGCCCATAGAGCCCAGGGCTTCCCCCTTTCAGGGTCCCTTGAAGTGTCAGCGCACATCAATCTGCGCCAGATGATGGGGTGACCCGTCTTTCCCAGGGGGAGCTGAGAGGCTTGAAACGAAAGCGCTGCAATATTTGTTGTTGAATTTAAGAAGTCAGAGACGCTGGAATGACCCTTGGCATGGTGAAAACAAGACTGAACGGTGAGCAAATGAGATGCCTGTTGTGTTGGGAAGGGTGAAGCACCGCAGAGCTGGGGGAGCAAATATTTATGAGGGCTGGGGTTAAGAAATCATTCTGCAATGCGCTGCTCACATCAATTAAAAAGTTTTCAGCCTGGTTGCTCTTTGTTGATATTCAGGGGAAATTTGATTTCTCCTGCACCTGTCGGAGCGAGAGCTGTTGGGTCTGCTCCCCACGTTTGCTGGGATGTGTGGGCACTTCGTGGACCCCCAGAAAAGCCAGACGGGGAGGGTAAGCAAGTGGTGAAATCGCTCATTTTGTTCTTTATTTCCACTGAGAGTTCTCTAGCCACCAGATTGGCAAGTTCGAGGTGGAAATGAGTTATTTCTGCTGAATATTGCAGCGGCATCTGGAAGGTGGGACTCTGGCTGGGCTCTGCTAGAGGTCTTCCCAGCCAGGGCTGCTCGCCTGTTTGTGCAACGGAGATGAAAGCACTGCTTAAATTTCCCAGATGCTCAGTGAGTTGCAATCATCTGGCTGAAATCAAGATGATACATCAGGCTGTTTATTGCAGGCCAGCGGGTTACTCATGCGCTGGCACAGCTCCGGAGAGCACAGGACTGCGACTTTACTGACCAGGAGGGGTTTGCTGGGATGAGGCAAAGCTCAGCAGCCACAGCTGTGAGCGAGGGATGCTCTGCCCCTTTGTATGCCAGAGCAGTGCATTCAAACGCTGGAACAGCCTTCCAAGAGAGGTGATTGGTGCCCTGAGCCTGTCAGTGTTTAAGAGGTGTTTGGACAATGCCCTTAATTACAACCTTTAACTTTTGGTCAGCCCTGAGTTGTCGGGCAGTTGGACTGGATGATGGTTGTAGGTGTCTTCGACTGAAATATTCTATTCTAATTCTATCCTACCCCATCCTATCTTATCAACATCTAATGGAGTTGTCTGAAGAGCATCCCAGCTCCTGCTCTGAGAGCATTTATAGCACGTTCGCGCTTTGCAGCATCAAGCCTTAAGCTCCAGCTGCTGATAAACTCCGAGAGGTAAGAAGGCAGCCGCGAGGTTTGATGTACAGGGTTGATTTGCTGCTGACCTGGTGTGCAGCTTCCTGAGCAGCGCAGAGCTGAGAAGTCCGTGAGCAACCACAGCCACGTTTCTCCTAAGACCTCCTGTGTGTTAGCAGCGAGCATCATTCTGCTGAAGCAAGGGAGCGGGGGAAAGCTGGGCATTTGCTCACTGCTTTGGCTCTGATGATCACTGGACTGATGAGATTTAGGGCAGATGACTCGGTGTAAACAGGCCAAATCCCAACCCTGTGCGTTTGGCAGCGGATGAGGAGGCACGGAGAGTGCTTCTGCTTGCAGAGGGCTCACAACCATGGGAAGGGAGCACAGTGTCCTTGCTTTGTTGGAAAGTACTCTTTCGAGACCTCAGGACACGGGTATGCAAAGAGATGATTAAGACCTGAGCCCAGGCAGGAATTGTGCAAGCTTTCAGCACATCTAGGGAAAACAAAACGCAGGCAAGTGTGATGATGCAGTTCTTGGAGCATGAGAGCCAGAGACACCAGCTGCAAAGGACGAGAGATCCTGTGCCGCACAAGGTGGGATGAGCATCTGGCTAATCTGCAGAAGGCAGCTGGGGGTTTGGGGCTGGCAGTTGCTAGAGGCGGGGGAGCAGTTGGGTTTGGCCTCTTGGGAGAATGTGGCTCAGCAGCAAAGTCTGGTTCTGGCGTCTCAGATGTGTGGGGTTGAGGTTGGTGTAATTTGCCTTGGAAATAAAGAATTTGCCTTGGCCACTGAGAGCTTGCTGCTGGAGGCAGCATCCCTTGGCTTACCAACAGCAAGCGCTTCTTCAGGGGAGTTTCTCCTGCCTGAAAGAACTCCTGGCAGAGATGTTTTGAAAGAAAGCATCAGCCAGCATTGATTTTTGGCTGGGACATGGATTTATGTGGCCCAAACCAGCTGTAAAACATCCCTTGGAGTGCCCACAGTTATGTCCTGCGGCGTGGTGCAATGCCTGTGGGACCAGCACGTGAAGGAGAGGATTCTGCCCCTCTCCTCCGCTCTGGTGAGACCTAACCTGGAGCCTTGCATCCAGTTCTGGAATCCACAACATAAGGATGTGGATCTGTTGGAACAAGTCCAGAGGAGACCACGGAGATGATCCAAGGGCTGGAGTATCTCCCGTACAAGGACAGGCTGAGAGAGTTGGGGTTGTTCAGCCTGGAGAAGAGAAGGCTCCAGCGAGACCCTAGAGCAGCTTCCAGTGCTGAAAGGGGCTCCAGGAAAGCTGGGGAGGGGCTTTTTACGAGGCACTATAGCGATAGGATGAGGGCGAATGGCTTTAAATTGGAAGGGGAAAGATTTAGATTAGACATTAGGAAGGAATTCTTCATGATGAGGGTGGGGAGGCCCTGGCCCAGGTTGCCCAGAGCAGTGGTGGCTGCCCCATCCCTGGAGGGGTTCCAGGCCAGGTTGGATGGGGCTTGGAGCCCCTGATCCAGTGGGAGGTGTCCCAGCCCATGGCACAGGGTTGGAACTGGATGGGTGTTGATTCCCTTCCAACCCAAACCATTCTATGATATTGAAATGCCACCTGGGGAAGTGCTATAGGACAAGCTGTTATGTTGGAAGGGGCTTTAAGGTTTTCCGTTGGCTCACTCTGCTAAAATGAGCCTTTAGGCTGTTCATTGCCTTCTGAAATTCATCTGGATTGCTCCAGAATATAAAGCAATTAACCCAAACCACAGAGGGCCATTTTTTTTACCCCCACTGATGAATCTTGACACTGACAAATGCTTCAGTTGCCTTGGCTGTTCCCTCCTCGAGCAAACGAACCCAAAGCTAGAAGTACTAGAAAATATCCTAAAGGAGAAAAAAAAAACCCCGAAGTAGAAAAAAAAAATTCTAAAGTGGATAAAAACCTGTCAGTAAGACTGGGATGAGATGATTTACAGCAGCAGGACTTCCCTCCCCACCTCCGTGCTTTTCTAAGCTGCTCATACTCTTTAAGCTGAGCCACAGGCTTAAAAGTTTCAGGAAGTCCGAAGCGCTACCTGCAATTTAAACCCTCCGTTTCAAGCCACATTCCTCCTCCTCTTTCCTTTCCCCTCCTGTACGCTTGGACTAAGAAATAACCCAGTAGTTTCCCTCCCCTTGGAGGGATCGCCCATCTTGCTTCCTTGCGCTTCGGTGCTTTTGGTCCCATAAACATGTTTTCTAGTCTCTTCCCTGATTAGAAAAAGCCTTGGACTGTGAAAAGTGTGATTTTTCTTAATTTCTTTTTCGTAAATAATTTTTCTTCCACTTCCTCTGCTTCTGAGGGGAGTGGAAATGAGATTTGCTTTTGACACATGGCAGCAATTATTTGAATCCGTCCTCACAACATGGGCTGCGGAGCTGGGCAGCAACTACTAGAAATTGTTATAGACTCATAAAATGCTTTGGGTTGGAAGGGACCTGAAAGCCCATCCAGTTCTCTCTCCTGCCATGGGCAGGGACACCTCCCACAGGATCAGGGGCTCCAAGCCCCATCCAACCTGGCCTGGAACCCCTCCAGGGATGGGGCAGCCCCACTGCTCTGGGCAACCTGGGCCAGGGCCTCCCCACCCTCACAGCAAAACATTTCTGCCTAAGATCTCATTTCAATCTCCCCTCTTGCAGCTCCAAACCATTCCCCCCCCTCCTCCTCTCCCTTCACTCCCTGATCCAGAGCCCCTCCCCAGCTTTCCTGGAGCCCCTTTCAGCAATGGAAGCTGCTTTAAGGTCTCCCTGCAGCCTTCTCCTCTCCAGGCTGAACAACCCCAACTCTCTCAGCCTGTCCTCATACAGGAGGTGCTCCAGCCCTTGGATCATCTCCGTGGCCTTCTCTGGATTCGCTCCAACAGCTCCATGTCCTTCCTGTGCTGAGGACTCCAGAACTGAACACAGGGCTCCAGGTGGGGTCTCACTGAGTGGAGCAGAGGGGCAGAATCCCCTCCCTCCCTGCTGGTCCCCATGCTGGGATGCAGCCCAGGACACGGTTAGTTTCTGGGACGTGAGCAAACATTGCCATCTCTTTTTGAGCTTCTCACCCACCAGCACCCCAAGTCCATCTCTTCAGGGCTGCCCTCAATCCATTCTCTGCCAGGTCTGTAGTTGTGCTTGGGATTGCCCTGACCTAGGTGTAGGACCTTGTAGGAACAAGGGAAATGAGGGAATCGGCTCATGAAATAGTTAATTCCCACACACGTGGGCTTTCTCCATGCCTTGGAAGTCCTCCAAATGCTTGGGTGACTTTTTTTTTGTCTTTTCTAAAGCCACTGCTGCCTTTGTCCCTTTCCAGCTGGGGAGGGACAGTGTGCTCCCTTGCCTGGACCTGGCTATGCTCCTGCGCTAGGCTGCTCTCCTGCCCCTGTGCAGAAATGCAGCACTCCCCAAAGCAGTGATGCCCGCCTAATTACCAGCCAACCACGGTGTGGCTCTTCCCCCTGGCTGTTTTTCCCCAATTAAGAGAACCGAGCTTTATGATGAAGCTTTGATAGAGGCTTTTAATTTCTTTTTTTTTTCCCCAAGCCCTTTCACGTCGTGCATTGTTAGCAGTGGTAAATGAAGGTGTTTGGTGAACTCATCCATCACTTCGCTCAGGGCTCCAAATCACTGTTGGGGTGAGTTTCCACCTCCTGTACCCACTGCTGCTCTCTTTGAATGAATATAATGCTTTAAAATACAAATTTAGAGGAAGTCGGTGATGTACACTGGAAACGCCGCTGGTCCTTGCTGCTGTGGGGAGGACAACGGCTGGAGTAATATTTTCAACACAAAGGTTTTGGATGGTGGCAGATGGCCATCAAGCTTTTTGAAGGGGCACCAAGGTGTGTTTGGGCTCATTTCTTTTGTCTAGCAACATGTAGCCCAGAGTGCCAATGTGCTCTCCTAGCTGTTTCACCCTCCCCTTGTCCAGAGTTGGCACCTGACTGGGGAGTTGGGGGCATTTTGGGACAGGAAACCATCCTTGCGCGCGGCCCTCCTTTTGTGCTTGCTCTGTTGTGAAGGTCACTTCTCACCTTGCAGTTGGGGATGAGGATTATTCCTTGGCAGCATCTTAGCTACAGGAATGGCCATCTGGAGACACTCCTCTTCTGTCTTCCCTTGGTTAATCAGCTATGGGTCATGTGGGCCACTGAGTGCTAAAGTGTGACCCTGCATCCATGAAGATGATGAGTTGGAGACTTGGTGGGAAAAAATAGGTTTGTGTTCACATAATATGGATAAATTACTTACCTTGGCAGGATTTGTTGTGCTGATCTCTCCAGCATGACTTTTGCTTTTAATAGCCAGCTTGGAGCGCAGTGCCCTGAAACCTCATCATGGATGGGTACAGAAAGGTGAATGGGAGGAGGTGATTGGTTTGTAGTTTTATTGGTAGAGCTGATAAGAGCTTTTATCAGAAAAGCAAGTAGGTTCTACAGGCAGTCTGGGCTGATTAAGGGAAGGTTCTTGTGGTTTTCCTACTTCTCTGGCAGAATTTGCAATGCTGTGGCAACCCTGGCAGCGCGTTTCACCTCCGATAGTAGCTCCGTGGTCATTTTCATAGGCGAGATGAATGCTGAAATCCCCAACAGCAGCAGGGAAATCACCTACCAAAAGCAATGAAGAGCTGGGCTAAGTGTTCTTGGAGCAGTTAAAGAGGCAGATTGTTGCTTGTTTTTCTTTTGTTTGGCTTTGCAGCCCCAGGAATGGTGGGGGCTGTTTTCTGCTGACCTCAATTTCATGGCAAGGGTCTGCTAAAATGAAATATCTTTGTGGGTGGGTAGAAAAGCCGCACATGAAAAGGAACCGATAGGACATAAATAAAGCAGGTTCACTCCCCTGCTCCAGTGAGCACTTTTTGCTGTATTTAAAAAGAGAGGAGAACAGGATACTGTTAAATCCTCCCGTTGGAACAGAATGTTAAAAAGCTACAAAAAAAAAAATCTTTTTCATTTTGAAGACACGAGCAGGGAATTAGTTGTGGATCAGGTTGTATCCTGTTATTCTTCATTCGATGAAAGCTGAGGTTACAATGGTTGTTCTGTTCTGCTGTGCTGAGTAGGACCTATTATTTTCTGTGCACATCAACGTGAAGCAGGTTGTGTCTTCCAGCGAAGAAGAAGGGCTTGAGGAAGCAGTCACACACTGGTCAGGTCTCATTAGCTTTCAGCTGTCTAATCCCTAGGGAGCTCGTCCCTGTGTATCGCCTGCCCCTGCAGGGAAGCAGGATGGTGACAGTCCAAGGGCTTTCTTGGCGCTTGTTTATTGCAAATCACACAGAACAGAACTTTTGTGGCTCAATAGATAAGCAAATAGTGATTGAAAACTGATAGGAAGCATCAGGTGAAATGCATTCACCTCAGCTTTCTCATTTTGTCCATCTCCTCCTCCTCCTTGGCAGCAGTTGCTCATGCAGAGACCCTCTCTCTGGGCAGCTCCTGCTGGGTGCCCTGTGGTCTTTCCAGGATGCTGGCAATGAGAGCTGGGGGGTTTCTGACCCCCTGGAATTGGTCAGAGGACATATGGGATTATCTGTCCTCCGCCCCAGATGGAGGAAGTGGTGTCCCCCCAAAATCCATCTGTCTGAAATGTGTCTGCTGTTAGACTGAAAGAGGTGGTTTCCCTTTGCTCCACCTAGGAGAGCATCGGAACCCATGCCATGATTCAAACCTTCTCTTTGGACACAAGAAGGATCAAGATGGTGATGGGAAAGGCAGGGTCTGGGCTTGAAATGGAAGATGTGCCAAGGATTGGGGGTGAGGGGAAAAACAGGCGTAATACCAGCTCCTGGCCCAGGAGAAAATGTCTTCGCGAGTCAGTGCGAGGGACAAGCGGGGATCCGGGAGCCAGGCTGGCGTCTGCATGCCGTGCTCTGGCTCTCATCAGAGCAGCACAGGCAATAGGGGACCTCTGCCTGCCTAAACTCTTCCAAATGTGATCTGTGCTCCAATAAAATAAACAGTTTAGGGAAAGCGAAGCCCCAGGCACACAGTTTGGCAGGGAGATCCCTCCCTAATTGCAGGAAGAGCAGTTGGGAAGAGGGTTTCTTTTTCCCTTTGGACTGGTTTCTGATGAGAAAACTAGGCTGGAGGATCAGAGTTGAAGCTTCCCCACCCCTCCACCTTCACCCCACTGCAAAAATCCCGTTCTCTTCCTCTTTCAACTGATGGAATTCAGACTGTTTCAAGGAGCAGGAAACACCAAGAGCCTGTACAGAAGTTCCAACTTCAAACTTTGAGCCTTTCTTTTTGTTCTTCGACAGCCCCAGGGGCAGCTTGGAGGGCTGGGAGAGGATTTTGATGGGCACAAGTCAACTGGAGCCGATGCCTCTCAAGCCACTCTACCTGTGTGTGTTCTCCCCATCTGAAAGCTCTCTGGACCCCAGAAAGGGGTGGAGATAATGAACAACAGTCCTGTTCATCTGCAAAGAGGCGAGATGTGTTACGAGTCATTTGTGTCTCTAAAATTTGTGGTGAGGGGAACAGAGAGGGCACAGCCACGTTCTCCCACCCCACACAGGGGATGACATCCAGCCTGCTTGTGGGGTCGGTCCTTGCAACAACAAGACGAAGCGGTGACAAAAAACAAAGAGGGAGGATGAAATGAAGGATTTTAAGCACCCATCCCTCCCTTTTGCCGAAGGGGCTGGAGCCCCCGGCAGCGCGGCCTTGCTGTGCCCCATCCATCCCCACCAGTCTCCCATCCTGCGCCATCATAGTCCCTTTGCTTTTTCCTCCTCTTCCTTTCAACTGATTTGGAATGGTTTTAAAGGTAGCAAATCACATTTCTTATAAGCCATTTCCTAATGATCTCTCTTCCTATGGCCTCTTTCTTTTGGAGGCTGAGAAACACAACCAAATTCAAAGGTACGTTTTCTATTCAAACCAGAGCACATCAGCTTCCCCTCTTGGTAGGGGGGAGTTGCTTGTGTAAATCTAGTAGTTACTTGGGTAATTTTAATATACTCAATTACAGAAGTCTCTTTCTAAGAGTCTTTTTGTCCTGTCTTAGAATTGAAATAAAATCATGGAATCATAGAGTTGTTTAGGTTGGGAGGAACCTTAAAGCCCATCCAGTTCCACCCCCTGCCATGGGCAGGGACACCTCCCACTGGATCAGGAGCTCTTTCAGCTCAAAACCCTTAACCTCATCCACTCCCTGATCCAGAGCCCCTCCCCAGCTTTCCTGGAGCTCCTTTCAGCACTGGAAGCTGCTCTAAAGTCTCCCACAGCCTTCTCTTCTCCAGGTTGAACAACCCCAACTCTCTCAGCCTGGTCTCATAGAGGAACAATCTCTTATCCTAGTCCAATTCTCTTCCAGGAGGTCATTTACAGAAGCAACAATCCCACCATGTTGTTTTCTTTTAAATTCTGTTTTGCTTTGCTCTTGGCACTTGTGCAAATTGCCTTTTCTGCAAATGCAAGTTATTAATGGAGTGTCTGCTGCAGTTTCTTATTATGCTGGAGAGGAGTTTGTTGGAAATATTCCAGCGCAGTTTCTCTTTAGGAAAATGCAGGTTTTTTGAGAGCAAAATGTATTATAGGAAGGAAAGTATAAATATATTTCATTTTGGAGTGGATGTGGAATGAAGAATGGAGGATATTTACAATTTTTTTTCAATAAGTTAAATAGAGTAATTATAGCAAAGCATTTTGATGGATCCCAAGTGCATATTTTTCACATTTTATTTAGCAGGAAATTAAAAACAAGTTGGGAACAATCCTTGTTCTTGTAACACATCGCTAGTGGTTCTTATATAGAGCAACAACCATCCCTTCACCCGAGGTTTGAATCCAGCCTCCTCGGCTCTGGACCGTGACGAGGAGTTGGCTGTGTGGTGTGCAAATGAGAGCAGTTCATCTGCTTAATTATCCCTACTAGAGAGATTGATCAAGTTGCTTCTTCGGATAAAAGTACTTCATTTTCCAAGAAGCTTGTTGCTTTTAAGGGTTTAATTGGGTCCTTTTACTAAATACCACGGAGATGCCATGAAATGATGATGCAGCAGCAATCTCGCAGCTGTAGGGTGTTGAGAGCTGCGGGGACGAGCGGTTTTCTTGGCAATGGGAAGAAGTGGGTGCTATTTTGGCCCATCGGTCCATCCCAGACTTGTTCTGGGGTTTAACCTTGCCACTGGACCTTCTCTAGGGGTTCCCATTGTAGGGCCCCATATGTCTTTGGAGAAGAGGAGGCTGAGGGGAGACCTTATCACTGTCTACAACTGCCTGAAAAGAGGTTGTGGAGAGGAGGGTGTTGGGCTCTTCTCCCAAGTGACAGGGGACAGGACAAGGGGGAATGGCCTCAAGCTGCGCCAGGGGAGGGTCAGATTGAACATTAGGAAAACATTTTTCACTGAAAAGGTCATCAGGCACTGGAACAACTGCCCAGGGAGGTGGTGGAGTCGCCATCCCTGGAGGCATTCTAAAGGCGGGTATACGAGGTACTCAAGGGTACGGTTGAGTGGCAGATAGGTATGGTTGGACTCAGTGATCTCAGAGGTCTTTTCCAACCTGGTGATTTTAGGATTCTATCCATCCAGCGGCCTGGATGTGAGGCTCAGCAGCTGAACCCAGATGGGCTTTCCTTGAGGTCTCAGATAATGGATCTGGGACTTCCACTTGACCAGTGTTAGTGGGTCAAATTTATGTGGTTTGGACAAAAAGCCAAAAACAGTGCACATTTTCCCCCCTTCATTTCAATAACTTGTTCAATGTGTCTGGTCCCTTTTTGCATACCAATATTTTTCTCCTCAGCTTCCAGAGTTAATGCAGTCTTCTGACTTCTTGCAGCCCATGTGCTCATGAACGATGATGCTGAAGCCAGTCCCTGCCTGCAGCTTTTGCCCAAGCTGCCTGACCTTCCTTCCCTGTGGTTTTCCCTTCTCCTCTGTGGTAGCACGCGGTTGAGGCACATCAAGACTAAATACCACATTGCCAAAAAGTTTAATGCAAAGAAAAATCCTGTCCTCAGAAAGATGCTCTAGAGCGGAATTAGAGGCATTTGGGGAGATGTTAAAGTAAATCAATCCACTCAACCACAAATAGACACTCTTCTCTCTTTCTCCTGCTGTTTTCTTCCTCTATGCTCTGTTTCTTCCCAAAGAGACACTGCACCCAAAATACCAGATTCCTCCCCCCCACACACACACATTATTTTGAATATTAGGCTGCATTTAGAACCAGATCTGGGTCTTCAAAGTCTGAGTGCAGCTGTCCAAAGCCACCATCAGCTCTCAGATAACTCAGCTTGCACGACGTACCCAGCAGAAGACCTGAGGGCTGTGCCACGAGTAGGACAACTGATGGCAAGGTGACTTCTGATCCCTTCACCACACTAAGGATGCTGAAGCATCCTGTCCCCTGCAGGGTGGGAATCCCTCTGCAAGGTGTGGGCTGTCCTTGTCCTGTTCTGAGTTTGGGATGGTGTGCTGGCTTTTAGACACGCAGGGCTGGGGGACACTGCTCTCTAGTGGATGGCTCTTCATCAGACCGGTCGAGATGAAGGAGTTGAGGCTGACAGAAAGGGATAAAAATTACTTTTTCTTGTTATGTGACCACAAGCTTTTAGAGTTTAGAATGTGTGCGTGGTGACGTTACGTTGGCATGGAATAATTTAGTAAAGACATATAAATCAAAGATGCTTGACTTTATCTCAGCATGATGGGAAGGATTTCTTGGTAAAGATGTTTCTGATGCCAATAGTCCCTCCACTACCAGCAATGTGGCTGAAGCCACAAGACCTGTGTCAGCCCAGAAACCACCCATGTCCTGGGCTGCATCCACAGCAGTGGGACCAGCAGCGAGGGAGGGGATTCTGCCCCTCTGCTCCACTCTGGTGAGACCCCACCTGGAGCCCTGTGTTCAGTTCTGGAGTCCTCAGCACAGGAAGGATATGGAGCTGTTGGAGCGAGTCCAGAGGAGGCCATGGAGATGATCCAAGGGCTGGAGCACCTCCTGTATGAGGACAGGCTGAGAGAGTTGGGATTGTTCAGCCTGGAGAAGAGAAGGCTGTGGAGAGACCTTAGAGCAGCTTCCAGTGCTGAAAGGGGCTCCAGGAAAGCTGGGGAGGGGCTCTGGATCAGGGATTGAAGGGACAGGATGAGGGGGAACGGTTTTGAGCTGCAGTTGGGGGGATTGAGATGAGATCTTAGAGAGAAAAGTTTTGCTGTGAGGGTGGTGAGACCCTGGCAGCTTATTACTGAGCAGCTGCAAAACACTCAGACACGGGCACACACGTGTGTATTTTTATATCCCCCCTGCTTCCTGACCCAGTCTTTGGACCAGCCAGTGCCTCTTGAGGCCCCGTGGCCGTTGCTGTTCAGCTGCTCCCATAGGATCAACCCATCCGGCCACATCCAGGCTCCTGGCAGTGAAGCGCAAGGGTCCCGTAATGGTGAATTATAGAATTTCTACACTTACTTTCCAGGACATAAACTCAGACAATTTTAATTTTAAATCCTAACATGACTTTTGATGTTCTCAGCCCCAACAGCGCCCTGTCCACTTGGGACCTCCCACAAAGCCTTTGATCTCAGAGACATCCCATGGCTGGAGCTCAGAGGTTAATCTGAGCTTTGTGTACGCACTCCTGCCTTTTACCCGCTGGGAGTTTAGTCTTTCAGCATCTCTGTGTTCACACATTGAGACACGAAGAAAGACCGGTCTAATCTCATCTTACCCATTCTATTCATACTTATTATTAGGGAGGGCAGGGACAGGATGAGGGTAACAGTTTTCGGCTGCAGGAGGGGAGATTGAGATGAGATCTTAGGGAGAAATGTTTTGCAGTGAGGGTGGGGAGGCCCTGGCCCAGGTTGCCCAGAGCAGTGGTGGCTGCCCCATCCCTGGAGGGGTTCCAGGCCAGGTTGGATGGGGCTTGGAGCCCCTGATCCAGTGGGAGGTGTCCCTGCCCATGGCAGGGGGTGGGACTGGATGGGCTTTGAGGTCCCTTCCAACCCTGCTCCTGCTTCAAATGATGAGGTCAACCACTGGAATAGATATTGTGTAAATGGAGGGAAGGAATACAAACCTATGCAGCAAATAAATGTACTCTGTTAGTAATAATATTGACAAAAGAGTTAAGCTCCCCTAGCCTCAAAGAAGGGTCAGAGCCAAGAAAATAGATTTTTTTAGCTTAAATGACAAACATGTCTATACATTACAGCATATATTTAATTTATATTTATATATTGTGTGTGTAATAATCATAGAATCCTGGAATGGTTTGGGTTGGAAGGGACTTTGAGGCCCATCCAGTTCCAACCCCCTGCCATGGGCAGGGACACCTCCCACTGGATCAGGCTGCCCAAGGCCCCATCCAACCTCATATGGGAGGTGCTCCAGCCTTCGGAACATCCTTGTAGCCTCCTCTGGACCCGTTCCAACAGTTCCATCTCCTTCTTATGTTGAAGATTCCAGAACTGGACAAAATATTCCAGAGAAGGTCTCAAAAGAGAGGAATAGAGGGGCAGAATCGCCTCCCTCGATCTGCTGGCCACACTGCTTTTGATGCAGCCCAGAAATGCCCTGAATTTGAACCAAGAGGAAATCTTTTTCTTTTAATTCTCTTTGATCAATATTCTCGTTTGTGGGAACATTTTCTGATCTGATTCAGTGCTGCACGCAAAATAGTTGTTGTTTTAGCATAAGTGTTTATAAATCAGCATCCTGCCAAAGCGTTATCTGGGTTTGGTGTGTGGTTCTATACCCAATCCTATCATTACAGAGGTCAAAACCCCATATATTGTTTCCAGCTGGGGAAAAAATCTGTCTTTTCCCCTCTGGAATATCCTCATAAAATGCAAGGATGAAGTGGGTGTAACTGATCCTCCGCTAAAGCTCGTAGGGATTTGTTTAATGCCAAGATTTTCCTACAGAGATTTGGGGCCATTCTGTGGCAAACTTTATGGGAGGGATAAAAGTTTTTACAGCTGTTTGTTAACATAATTTCCTCCTCATTTCCAGGAGATGGTTCAGAATATCCACAGGACTGTTTTGATTAAATCGTCTTTGGGGATTGTTTGGTCTTTTTCCCAAGAGAGAGATTGAGCAGAGGCTGTTGTATCCCCCAGGGCAAGCGCAGGGCTTCTCTGACCAGATATTCACATTTCCTCTGCCTTTGATACAGGCTGCAGATCGTCAGGATGAAAAGGTTATTCGTACAAGATAACCAAGCCTTTGCAGTAGGTATTGGCTAAATCCTTCTCAAGGGGAAAAGGATAGAGCCCTAGGGAGCAATTCTCTTGCTGGCACAGATTGTATGTGTGCCCCAAGGAGAAAAACAAATGTGAAGCAATACTGAATGCAGCTCAAAACAGAGCTGCCCCGAAGTTACCGCCATTCCCCCTTTGTTATCTCCTTGGGTTTTCTGAATTAAAGCCACACTAAAAGTCCCACAAGAAGTTACATGAAGGCAGGCAGGCAGCATCATGTTGTACAGGGGATGTCCATCCTGGAGAAAACAAAGATCAACCCCTGAATGCTTATTTTAGCCGTGCTTTTAAATCATAGCATCATAGAATCATTTGGTTGGAAATGACCTTTGAGGTCATCGAGGCCAGCCATACCTGTCCACTACTAAACCAGATCCCTGAGCACCCTGTCCACCCATTTTTTGAACCCCTCCAGGGATGGAGACTCTACCACCGCCCTGGGCAGCCTCTGCCAGGGCTTCACCACTCTTTTGGTGAAGAAATTTTTCCTTATATTCAGTCTAAACCTCCCCTGATGCAGCTTGAGGCGACTTCCTCTCATCCTAAGTGCTTATCGCTTATTTGCAGGGACAATATTTCACAGTAAAACCGTGGTGTAACCAAGCTTTGAGCTCCCCTGACAGCAAAATGAGTAATTTAGGTTGGTTTCTTATTTAGTTTACATGAGAAGAGTTTGTTACTGAGGCTTCACCTTGGCCCCAGCCTCACTACACCTCGCTCGCTGGGGCTGCTTCCAAAAAGTGATGCAGCAGTACATATTGGAGAGCAGCAGCTGCCAACACGTGCACATCGATTGATATATTATTTTTTAATAATAAATATACTATTTCATTGGTTTCTTTCCCAGTCTTGCTAAAAAGTTAGCGGTAGAGAGAATCGCATTGAATTAACAGCTTTCTGCCCACACAGAGGTTAAATGAGACCTTGTGAAAGGATAAGTATAGATCTTGCCAAATTACTGTGGAGGTGTGTGTTTGAGGTTCCAGCTACTTCAGCAAACCACGAGCTGTCACTAAGAGAAGTGCTACCGCCGCAGCGAAATGGGTCCCCAAGGCAGAGGAGAGCTTAGTGAGAGTCCAGATGTGCTGAGCACCAGGATATTATTGATGTGCCCACTGAATGGATCATGTAATAATCATTTTTGCACTTCTTGCAAACCCCAAGCCCCTTATGTTAAACAAGAACATAAGTAGTTTTATAACCGTCTTAAATGCTCTCTTGTTCTACTGCTGAGCTGTGCTTGAGGACTGATCCCCACCTCGCTCAGTTATTGCTACCAGAGCTGTTTACTCCTAGAACTTTTGATCCATTTTTCTTATGTTAAATAAGCTTTAAGACTGACCTAACACTGTGAAAACTCTTTGGATGAATGACACTTAGATCCAGCCTGGCATTCTTGATTTAAAACACATCCATGTGGAAGAACAGCTCAGGCTCTTACCCTGAGGTGAAGAGGGTTTGCATCAATTATTTGACATCACTTTTCTCTGGCTGGTTTTAGGCTGTGTAGCTATTTTTGCCTGTACCTGCATGAAAAACAAAGACCAGGTAAGTTTAGACTGAGGAGCCTGGGCTACTGGAGTGACCAAAACAACCTTATGCCTTTGCTTGCTTGCAAACATTAAGGAAACTTTAATTTGCACAGCCTCGTTTTTGTGCAATTCAGTCATTTTGCTGGCAGCACAGCAGGCAGGTGCCCTGCTGTCAGAGCAGGGGGTTTGCTCTGGGCCATAAGAGCCCAAAAAGAGCTCAGGGAACCACAAATATCAAAGATAAATTTAGTTCTTTCCTATGGGATATTCCCTGAAAACAAATAGTTTGTGTAAAATGACTGCAATCCCAGAGTCAGGTGATGATAAAGGCCTTTTTGCACCATCGTGGCATCCAGCTCCAAGTTTGGTACCTGCTGGAGACGAGGAGGCTCAGTGAATTTTCCTCCCTCTCTGCAATGGGGCAATAGCAGAAAGTCAAGGCTGAAGTGTGAATTGAACAGGGAAGAGAGCTTGTTTTTCTAGTGTTTAGCCAAGCGTCTAGATGGAAGTTGACTTTAATCTCAGTGCTTGTCTGCATCCATTTCTTCCTTGTAATTAGATCTTCAAAGGAGGAGTAAGAACAAAGTGCTGTTAAACAGACCATGGAGCATAATCCAGCATCACGGAGGGAACTCGAAAAGAGACCTCTCGCCCCTCCCAGTCTCTCCCACTGCAACCTGGTTGGACTTTGTGAGATGTTTCTAGGCTACAGACAGCACCCAGGAGTTTGCCTGCTCTCATCCTGGCTCAGCTGGGGTGTAGCCAGGTCTCTGTAGCCAACCTGTCACCATGGGCACCCAGTACATGCCTTTTGTATTGTTCAAGAGAGCAGAAAAGTAGCTTTGGATTTGAAGACTCTTGTTAATTGACACACGGCCTGCGGGCTGGACCTTTGGATGAAAGCTCTTGGCTTCCCCCTTGGTTGTAATAAGAGTCTCTGAGCAGTCAGCTCTCCTGGGCAGCTTGGAAAAACATGCCCAGAGGAGACAGCAGAGCAGCATCTTGGCCCCAGGTCCTCCATAGCGTTATGTTATCTAGCCAACAGCTCAACCCCAGTAAAACGCTTTGGTGCTTATAAATAACCTTCATTTCCTTCCACCTTGCCTCTATTCTAAATTATTCTCAACACCTTCCAAGATCGTCTCTCCCTGCATTATTTATCAGTTAAGACTCAGCACAATTCGCTGCTTTCTACCTCTGTTAGTTCTGTAACTCCTCAGGGGAAAAGCCCAACACTTACCAGCTGCCCGCAGACCCCCTGGATCACGAACAGCTCACGGCTCAGGGCACACATCATATCATGAAACATCTTACCATGCTGCACAAGACAGATTTCAAACAAGATGCCGTGGCACTGGAGTTGCTGCAGCCGAGCATCTTCCCAGCAGCGGTGGTGGGCTTGCTCAGGGGCAACATTCATGCTGGTTTGCATTTTCAGCTAGAGAACCCAGCAGATGCTGGGCAGAGCCCTTCCCTGGCTCAGGGAAAAAGGCAAAAAAAAGCATTTCCACCACTTGGTTTGGTGTGAGGCTAATGCGTGTGCAGAAGAGATGTGAGCTCACCGAGTTGACATAAGCAATTAGCATGTAGGGAGTTCTTCCCATCTCCTAATTCACTCAGAATAATTAATTAGCAAAATGTCCTCAGCAGCACTAGCCTGCCAGCAGGTCCTGGTTGTAGATCTGGTCTTGATTCGCTTTAGAAGATAAATTGACCTGTGAAACTTCAGCCTAGCTTGCACTAATGAGTCTCTGTAGGGCCATCATCAGGATTAATTTATTTATCGAAGGATCTCTCTCTGTAGTGCCCATCTGCTTGGCAGCTGGACTGAAGAGCCATAACAGGTCTAACACACTGGATATACTAGATCAAGTCACCCAGCCCTGGAGTTGTTATCGTATATTTGCTGTCTTGGGCTAAAGTCATTCTGGTGCAGGTCCTTGGTTTGCCACCTGTGCAGCTGAGAGGACAAACACATGGCCTCCTGCACAAAGAGCTTCGTAATGAGCTGTAGGAGAAGCGTCACACCACCACCAGCAATTCCTGTCCATCTGATCAAGGGCTTCCTCACCCATTTTTGCACCTTTAAAAGCAGCTGGATGGCCTGTTTTATCCCAGCGGTTTGCAGTCACTGTGGAAATCTGCAGTCTTTCCGAATTATGTTTCTTGTTTCATCGTGAATTATGCTTTTCTTGTTTCTGTCCACCTTCTATCAATAAACAGCCTTGAAATGTCTCGCTGCCCCCAAGCTGCACAGACGCTCCTCACCTCTACAGGAGAGGCCGTTACCCCCACTGAATGTCTTACCTAAACATCTCACGTTCCTGCCCCCTCTAAGAGCAGCCAAGGAGCCCCAGGAGATGCCACCAAGCAGACATCTACCCACATTAATATCCTTCTCCTTTTCTTCTTCTTGCAGCTTGAAAGCTGTCCTGATGGGGAAGCCTCAGGACAACACAGTGGACTTGTCAGGCATCCCGCTGACGCTGAAAGACTTGGACCGTGTCACATCCTACCTCCAGCACAGCTCGGAGCACATTGACACAGTGGAGCTGTGCTTCACGGAGCTGACGGATGACATGCTGCTGCAGCTCCTGCCGGTACTCTGTGTGCTGCCCCACCTCACCACCCTCTCCCTCAACGGCAACCGGCTCACCAAAGCCATCCTTCGGGACCTCACTGAAACCCTGAAGGACCCCAAGAAGTTCCCCAGTGTCACCTGGATTGACCTTGGCAACAATGTGGACATTTTCTCCTTGCCGCAACCCTTCTTGGTCAGCCTGAAGAGACGATGCCCAAAGCAAGGCAACTTGCCAACCATTCTGGAGTTTGGTGAGGGTCAGGTAAGCGATATGGAGAGTCAAGATGGCCTGGCTGAGAGCCAGGAGGACCTGCGAGCTGCAGCCGGCAAGACTGACAACATAGGCTTGCAGCAGAAGGACAGAACAGTCGAGGCTGGGGAGCTCCCCAACTCGGAGCAAGGTGCTGTGACACCGCAGACATGATGTCCAGCTCTGTGGTTCTTGAGTGGGCACGTTGAGCAAGGATGACTTAAATCCAAGACCTCAGCACTGGAGGTCCTGGCAGAGGGTCAGTTCACATGGTGGGATGCTTTGAGGAGGCTGGACTGCTGCCTTCTTCCCGCACGATGAATGTCAACTTTTTTCTTCTCGAAGAACACATAAAGGTGATCACGTTGAATACTTGTATTTTATAAAAGCTGGCCAGGTATTTTTAAACATTAGTGACACGCTGTGCTTTTTAACCTCCCAAAAATGCATCTCCAGGGTGGTGTACTATAAGGCAATATGAGGCCCTTAAAAGAGCACAAAAGAGGAGAAGAAAGGAGCCCAGACTTTTCAGGGAAGGGCTTCCTTTCCTTAGCGCTGGATCTAGCCAGGCCCCAGGAGCTCTCCCACGTGTGATGGACAGACTGCAGTCACCCCGGAGAGGACTGCAGCGGAGATAAACCTGAAACTCCTTCCAATCCTGACTACAGGAGCTGCTGATGAATAGCAGATCTGCTGAGGCACAACAGAAGTCTGATCACACACAAACCAGGAGTGTTTCTTTCAATATTGTGAGCCAGCCAGAAGGGAGAGCTTTGCCTTCCTGGCACGGAATTAAACCGCAGCCTGTTGCGTGCCTGGATGCCACTCTTGCCCTCCAGCCTCACTGAAATCAGGCTGGCACAGGTGCCTGTCTGGTATTTATTCAGATGTAAAATCCAGTTTCCCACCAATCGTGCTACTGTAATAACTCCAGAGCTTTTAATGCGGTACCTGGAGCTTGCACCAGCAACGCTGGGAGTGGATTTGTTCCATTTCGGGGAGTAATCTGTACAACCGGGAGCCAGGGCTTGGCTTGGGTTGATTGCTTTTGCTGATAAAAGAGATCTCACAATTCTGAACAGCGAATATCCCTGGGGTTCAATCCCTCTAGCACTGCCCCCGAGGGCTGGGCAGGCGCAGGCAGCTGGAGGTGGAAAGCCTCGGAGGGTCCCTTGGCTGTGTCCACTGCCAGAAGTGCTTTGTTTCTAAAACGTTGTTTTGGGGTTTTTTTCTAAGAGACGTGGGTTTGATTTGATTTTTGATGGAAAACAAATCACCCCAGAGGAGCAGCGCTGGAACGGGCACTTTGGCTTGTGAACCAGCATTTCATTTGATCCTAAACCTGGGGAAGGGCAGCAAAGGCTGAAAACCTTCCTGTCCCTTCCATTCAAAGGACCAAACATGACTCCCTTTCTAAGGGAAGCCCCATTCCGTCTGTTCAAAGCCCTTCCCCTCACCAGTTTTACAGCATCACTCTCCTGGCTCATAGCAGGGACCCTCTGGCTTTGCTTTTTCCAGGTGCAAATGCAGTCAGGTTTCGGTTGTCTCTTTGCCTCTGTTTATTTAACATCCCTGCACCGAGAAGCTTTTTCCAGAGGGGCTTCACGCTATCGGTGGTTGTTTCTCCTCCGTATGCAAGTAGATAACTTCGAAGAAACTCTGCTACTCGTTTTAACCCATTTGGCAACGTTCAGTATGATTTGCATGTAGCCAAGCCTCTTTCCTTTTCCTTTTTTTTTTTAATGCAAACTCTTTCCAACAGGCATGAAAAAACTTTGCAGTGAATAAACTGTTCTGATTGACATAAAGGAGCTATCTGTAATCAAAATAAATGATGATGTTTAATAAAGACCCAATGTCGAATGTTTCCTCTGCACAGGTTGAACTCCGAGATGGAAAAAGGTACAACTGGAGGAGGGAGCAGGGCTAAAAGCACAGCAGCTCTGGGATTCATGGGGGCTTCAAAAACACTGCAGCAGGGTGGAGAAAAAAATACTCTGGTTTATGGGCTGGATTCATAGAATGGTTTGGGTGAGAAGGGACCTCAAAGCCCATCCAGTTCCACCTCAGCCATGGGCAGGGACACCTCCCACTGGATCAGGGGCTCCAAGCCCCATCCAACCTGGCCTTGAACACCTCCAGGGATGGGGCAGCCACCACTGCTCTGGGCAACCTGGGCCAGGGCCTCCCCATCGTGAAGAAATTCTTCCTAATGTCTAATCTAAATCTTCCCCCTTCCAATTTAAAGCCATTCCTTCTCATCCTGTCCCTGCACTCCTTGATCCAGAGCCCCTCCCCAGCTTTTCTGGAGCCCCTTCAGGTATTGGAAGGCCACTGTAAGGTGTCCCCACAGCCTTCACTTCTCCAGGCTGAACAACCCCAAGTCTCTCAGCCTGTCCTCATATAAGAGATGCTCCAGCCCATGGATCATCTCCATGGCTTCCTCTGGACCTGCTCCAATGGATCCATATCCTTCTTACGGTGGGGATTCCAGAACTGGACACAATACTCCCCACATCACCCTGAGGAGCCAGTAGTACGTCCCTCATGAAGATTTGTTCACATATGGGGATTTCACCAAAAGCAAGATTTCTCCTTGAAAGAAAAGATGCTCCAGCATTTTCTTCTATAAGAGGGCAGGCACTGGTTTGCTCAGTTCTCAACACCAAGCTCCCTTCCTTTCTGTGCATGGTTCAGGCCCTCTGTCTGAATTATTTAAATCAGAAGCTCCTGGCTTTGAGGTTTGTATTTTCAGCTAAGTAATTGCACAGGAGCCAGCTGTCCTGAACCTCCGGATCTGTCTGGACCCCCCAGTTTGGCCATACAAATTCATAAACCAGAGGCACTTTGCATTTAGAATGCTGCATCATTTATTGATGCTTTGCATGCTCAATTCCCTTACCGGCACAAACCACCCAGGAGGTTGCTCCTGCCACATTTCCCCTCCCGCCCAGCTTCTACCTGCTGTGAAACACATTAATCAGCCAGGAGATATTCTGCATCTCTCGGGCTCTTTCTGCAAGGAGCTGCCAGCAGCTCTCCAGCTCAGCTTTCAGGAAAGCTGGAGAGGGGCTCTTGATCAGGGAATACAGGGAGAGGATGAGAGGGAACAGTTTTGAGCTGAAAAAGGGGAGATTGAGATGAGATCTTGATAAGAAATGTTTTGCTGTGAGGGTGGGGAGGCCCTGGCCCAGGTTGCCCAGAGCAGTGGTGGCTGCCCCATCCCTGGAGGGGTTCCAGGCCAGGTTGGATGGAGCTTGGAGCCCTGATCCAGCGGGAGGTGTCCCTGCCCATGGCAGGAGGGAGAACTGGATGGGATTTAAGGTTCCTTCTCACCCAAACCATTCTGATTCTATATCTATGCACGCTGAAGCATGCATCAAATTAACAAATTTCATATCATAATTAAAAAGACTCAGCTCTAGTAAAGACTGTTACTCTGTTACAAAAACAAGAGGGCTTTAGCTAATCAGTCTCTTTCTCACCAAACGGATTAGGTCAATTAGCCATTTATTGCACTTCAAGATGACGATGATCCTGTGGGCTCAGTAAAGTGGGTTTTTTTTTAAGCAAGCAGCATGAGATCGCTTCTCTTCCCAACCCATCAGCATCAAAATAAGCTTGGAGCTCACTCTACATATAATCAATGTTCCCTGTGCTACACTGGGCTGCTTGTTCTGGTCAGAAGCTTTTAAATAGCCCTAGAAGGAGGATTCGAGTCCTGAAAAACCCCTGCAGTTAGAATATTAAAGTTTATGGAGTTCATTTGTTGTCAAAGGGAGGAGGAAATATCTACCATAAAATAAAAAGTCCATTAAACATCCAAGGCCGGTTTGGTTCATTATCTGCACCAGTGCCACACAGCTCTGCTTGTGCATGAAAGACACTGGTCCATGGGAGAAGATTTATGCCTCGAGCAACAAAAATGTAATTGGAAATCATTCTGCACAGATTGAAGAGCCCACACTGAGGAGAATCAAAACAGTAGGTGGAGAATGAGAGAGGCAGGAAAGGGCTGATGCCAGGCATTCCAGAGGGCTCGTTCCAGCTGGGTTATCTTGGAAGAGTTTGCACAAGCCCCATTTGGTTTTGAAAGTGATTATTCATTTAAAATGAGGTTTATGTTCCACCAACAAAGAGGGTTGGTGATGGTCAGCCCTGTGCAAGGAGTGTGCTGGAAAGCCAGGAAGCCACAGAAAACACTGGCGAGGACATCAAGGAGATAAAAAATACATTGGTCAAAAGCGTTGCTTAATGCTCACCGGCCTTTCAGAGCAGGAGACTGCAAACGCCCACCAGAGTGGCCCAAATGCCCACCCAGAGGGGCCAAAGTGTCCCCACAGAGGGGCCCAAACATCCACCCAGAGCGGCCAAAGCGCCCACCTGAGAGTAGCACAAACGCCCACCCAGAGCTGCTGCGGAGGAGAGGCAGAAAAGTGACCCAAGGGGACACTGGGACGGCAGCAGAAGGCTGTCCCAGGCAATGAAACCCCACTGGGTTCTTCCGCTGCGAATGACTCCATATTCAGGCACAAATGTTTCGTTGCTTTCCTCTGCTTCAGCACACCGTGGTCAGGAGTGGGAGAGGAGGCTCCCAAGCTCATGCACGGATCACTCAAGTTCTCAGAAACACAGAGGTTCCCACATTCCATGAACTGGGAGCTCATCGCCAGTGGCTGCTATTGCCAAGGAAACCAATCAACCCAATTATACTGACCAGCAGTATTCAAGTATTAATGCTTATGAGGAAGGATAAAAAAGAACTGACCCAACCTCCCCAGTGTAACGTTCCCAGGTGAGCAAGAGGTTTAATCTCTTCTCAGCCTCTTTAGCGCACAGACATCGTCCTGGGAACATCATGCAGTGATCCCACTATTTTTTCTCCAGGGGCAGTTGAGTTTTTATTTGCCTGGGAACCACATTCCACCAGCAGACTGGACACAACAAGAGATGATCTTTCCAGCTCTAATAAATATCTTTAGCATTAAGTTCTGAAGGCCAAACAGGAAACTAGATCCATCGTCCACAGTCCTCCGATAGGCTCCAGTGATGCAAGTCTCACCACTTCATAGAAGTGAGCCCCATCTTACAGAGTCCTAAAATCATGGGATGGTTTTGGTTGGAAGAGACTATAAAAACCATCCAGTCCCACCCCCTGCCATGGGCAGGAACACCTCCCACTGGATCAGGGGCTCCAAGCCCCATCCAACCTGGCCTGGAACATCTCCAGGGATGGAGCAGCCACCACTGCTCGGGGCAACCTGGGCCAGGGCCTCCCCACCCGCACAGCAAAACATTTCTCCCTAAGATCTCATTTCAATCTTCCCTCCAGCAGCTCGCATCCATTCCCCCTCATCCTTTCCCTGCACTCCCTGATCCAGAGCCCCTCCCCAGCTTTCCTGGAGCCCCTTTCAACACTGGAAGCTGCTCTAAGGTCTCCCCACAGCCTTCTCTTCTCCAGGCTGAACAATCCCAACTCTTTCAGCCTGTCCTCATACAGGAGGTGCTCCAGCCCTCGGATCATTTTCGTGGCCTCCTCTGGTCTCGCTCCAACAGCTCCATGTCCTTCCTGTGCTGAGGACTCCAGAACTGGATGCAGGGCTCCAGGTGGGGTCTCATCAGAGCAGAGCAGAGGGGCAGAATCCCCTCCCTTCCAGTCCAACTACTTTGGATGCAGCCCAGGACATGGTTGGTTTCTGCACTGTGAGCCCACGTTATCAGTTGAGTGTTGAGTTTCTCATCCCTGATTGTCCCAAGTCCTTCTCCTCAGCAGAGGAACTAAAGGACTGGGGTTTCCCAAATGCAACCTCCTCTGTTCCTCAGTAAAATTCAACTCCTGTTGTATTTATTCATTCCCTTATAAGCTTTAAGAAAGAAAAATAACACTTGCAGGGCTGCAGCGCCTGTTGGATTTCCCATATTCCCCCTGGGAACACCCAGTACTGCAGGGGAGAACTGAAATAGTAATTAAAGTGGAGGGGGCGGTGGGTACAGGCTGGGTTTTTTCTTGCATCTCTATTTTGCAGCTCCTGAGTTCTAAAGAAGCTGGTTGGTAGGAAATGGCTGCTTGTGGGGAAGGGATGAATGAAAAATAATCACAACTGCTGCAAAAGGAGGTAGGTTTTCAATGTGAAAAACGTGGTTATCAAAGAAAAAAAGCTGACCTAGTTGAAAAGCCAGCGAGCAGCAGGTTGGCTGACTTCTAGTGTGGTTACAACTATTTATTGGAAAACGTGGTCCCTGGGGAGCGTGAAGTGCGTTTTCACAGGGACCGAAAAGGATTTCTGCATTTGCCATGGCAGATGTCTACTGAGCGGACGCTGCTCTCCCTGGGTGAGATCCTCAAAGGCAAGAGCGTGCTGAGCGACATCAAAATCTCAATGGAAATCCCAATATCCAAAATTTAGGAAGGGTGGGCTACCATTTTCCCGAGCAAAGAGGTCCAGAGGAGAGCCACCAGAGCCATACACAGAGCCTCACATTTCAAGATCACGAGTTAGACTACACACAAAATCAGACCATTTCCACCTAAAACATAAAAGCCGGGGAGTGTTTTGGAAGGCTGGAAGCCTGGCCATAATGAAACCTACAGGAAAATCCTGGTTATTGTGGGGAAAATAAACTCTTGCAAGAGTGCTGCAGCTGGTTAAACAGAGAAGAAACCGGCAGGTACAAAGATGTCTGCAGGATGCAGTTTTCCCAGGGAGAAGGTGAGTCTGAGAGGTTATAATAAAAGACATAAGAGTGAGACCCAGGCAGATCTTGCCCACAACCTGGGATGAAAAAAACATCCGCATAAAAATCCAAGAGGAGGTTAGGCTGAGTCTTCCAGCTGCTCCCACACTACCTGAAGTCTGGTGTTTATTTCCCTTACTAATAGAAGAAAAAGTCCTGGTTAGGAGAATCTTTTGCATTATTTATTGACAGCTCATGCTGGTGTGTTTAATGCTGGAGATAGCAAAGAGTCTGCTTGAGCTCAGCTGATAAGGGAAAATGGAATAGAAGCATTTGGAAAAATATAAGTCTTGTCCCTCAAGAACTACCTGTTTTACATACACAGTTAGGAACCAGAGGGGCTTCAGTTTTTGCTGATCAACCAGCTCCGAAAGAAAATAACTTTGCAGCTCAGACATGCGATTCTTTCTGGAATCATTATCCTTGATAAGCGATAAGGCAATGCTGAAATACTTCAGGGCACGGGAACATAGTGCCAGATGCCAAGTATTGAGCACCCAGGAGGACTGGCCTCCTACAAGCAGGGGTGGATGGATCAAGACACCTTCCCTTTCCAGCCCATCAACTACCTCCCACATCTCAGTGAGCAAACATTCCACCCAATTGCAATATTTCCCTTTTGCTACAAACACAATAACAAGAAAAGATCTGATGTATCCTATGGTTTCAGTCACAGAATCATCATGGAATCGTTTGGTTGGAAAAGATCTTCGAGATCATCGAGTCCAACCATACCTGTCCACTACTAAATCAGATCCCTGAGCACCTCATCTACCCGTCTTTTAGATCGCTCCAGGAACGGAGACTCCACCACTGCCTCTTCCAGTGCCTGAGAACCCTTTCAGTGAAGAAGCTGTTAAGTGGTGCTGGTGGCAATGCTATAGCCCTTGGCCAGGACCAGGGTCCTCTCGCAGCAGATGCTGCACAAACACCCATGACCACAGGCAGCACAATCATCCTTCCACCACGCACACAGAGCCAACAACTAGCAAAATCCCACCTTACTTCTTTAAATAAGATGCATTTGAAGACCAATTTTCTTGCACCATCAGGATTAATATTGTCTTCAACAACACCTTGTGGGGTTTGCTCCTCAACCTGTGTGCCCTGCACTAGCAAGAGCGGCAAGGGAAAGCCTGCAAGGCTCGCTCAGCGGCTCCCAGCCTCCGAGTGGTAGGTTGGCAGATCAGCCTTCCGAGGTCACGGCTCAATTCAGAAGGTGCCACTGATTGCACCGTTAATTGCCTGCCCAGCAGTAAGCGGCTGCATGATGGACGACAGCTTAATCTACAACAAATCACTTGTAGGAAGCTTTATTACAGAGAAAGGCAGCAGCAATTGGCCCGGCAGTAGCAACCACTGCTCTTCAGCTACCTCGTGAGACAGTATCGTTTATAACCAAATTTACTGACCTCCTTTTTCAGATGTTGCAATGACCGATGCCTCCAAACAACATCACAAAAGAGCTAAAAAAAAGACCTGCATATCTTGTTGGAGAAGAAAAGCCTCTGAGGAGACCTTATTGCAGCCTTTCGGTATTTAAGGGGGCCGATAAGAAAGATGGGGAAAGACATTTTAGCAGGGCCTATAGCAATGGGACAGGGAGTCATGGTCATAAACTAAAAGAGAGATTTACACTAGATCTTAGGAAGAAATATTTTATGTTGAGGGTGACGAAACACAGGCACAGGCTGCCCAGAGAGGTGGAAGATGCCTCATCCCTGGAAACCTTCAAGGCCAGGTTGGATGAGGCTCTGAGCAACCTGATCAGGTGGGAGATTGAGATCCATGGCAGGGGTTGGAACTGGGCGAGCTTTAAGGTTCCTTCCAATCCAAACTCTTCTATGATATGTCCAAAACATGTGATTTACACTGAGCTAAAGTTTTGCTGGGAATAAAATGTTGATATTAGCTTACTTCTTTGGGCAGTCGTCATCACTAAGCTGGTGGGGAAAGAAAGGATTCTATCTGCTTGTGCGTTACCGTTAACGAATGCTAGCACGGAATTTGTTTCCAAGGACTAACTGCAAGAGCTCTGCAAACTGGAAAGGACTGGAGGAACCCACATCCCCAGCTGGCACTGCAGGACAGGTATTTAGGAATACAGAGCCAGCTTTTTACATGAGCCCACGGCTCAATTACTCCTGATTGATGGAGAATTGGAGATGCTTTTTATAGTCCCTGCTGGCAGTTTGGGGCTTGCATTTCTATCTTCTCTTCTGTAAATATACAGTGAGACAGCTGCTCCTACCTATGCCTTAGTTTATGGTTTTGCATAACATTCAAGATTTGATTTAACAGGGTCAGAAAAGACACAACCTGTTCACCACCTCCTTAATTATTTGCACAGATTCTTAAACTAATTCCCCAGGTTTTCTGCCTCCTAATAGCTTATTGATTCTGTGGCTTCAGGGCCATCTTTCATTCTTCATTGCTAATTTATTAACTCAGTCTGAGGAGCGAATAAACCTGTGGAGTCTACATAGCATCCGTCAAGGAGGGTTCCCTTAGCTGCATCTGGCGGCTTTGGCTGAGCACTCAGCTGCCTGCATAGACCTCCAGGCAGCCTGTTGCGTGCCGCATCCCTCCACGAGTCATTAGTGGAAGCAGAAATAGCATTTGAGGTTTAGAAAAGAGAAGCATAAGGTCACAGATTTGTGCTGCGCCAAGAAGAGGAGAAAAATCAATATATAACTCACTCGAGGTTTAGCTGATGCATTTATATCACTGTTTTATCAAGGTGAGGCTGCTCTGTTTCTGGCTCTGCCAACATCTCGCTGTGTTACCTGTCACCAGCATCCTTACTCATGGGAAACCAGAGCTCCCTTGGTTTGTGGCAGCCTGCATGGAGGTGCTCTGTGATTAGGATTTTGCATTGCAGGCAGCAGCTGAAGTTCTCCGCCAGCAGCAGGAGCACCAGCAAGAGTGACTGACACGCTAAACACAGAGTGAAAATCACAGCTACACGATTAGACCTCAAAGCACCTTGTTGCAGGCATGCCTGCCCTGCTGGTGTGAACTCCTGGAGCAGTAATACAGACTCAGATGGAAACCACAAGATAAAGGAAAGGACATTTAGCTATAACACGTACAGAAGATCCAGCCACATCACACGTCACCACAGGAACGAGGCTCACTTTTCCTCTTTTGCAGCCACCTCTTGTCTTGCTGCTACCTCCAAGCGAGATCTGCAATCCCAGCTTGTCTCATATTTCATTCATAGAAGGTGGCAGTGAAGAGGCGGTGTCCGAGCACTGTGTGCATCGTACTCTGGGTACTCACTAACCCGGCTGGTACCGAACTCCCATCGAATCTCAAGTGGACTTTTTCAAACAGAAAACAAAAGGTGCCTGCTTCAGGCTGTGTGCCCTCACACATTGCTTTCCAATAGGAGGAGAACATCACCATTACTTTCTTGTTTTATTTCACCTCCTTCACTGTACACACCTGCTCGTTAAATCATTAATTTAAAGGTTAAGTAGTTTTCCAACCACTCTAGGGGAAGCTGTGCGTTCCTGCAAGCTCAGAGCTCCCATCCACTGGAAACAGCTTTGCACAGAGCTATGGGGTAAAACATAAAACTCAGCCTTTCTTTGCACCATCTCGTGCCTCCCTTTGACATGAAAACCTGTCAGCTGCATGCAGCTTCCTTGCAAGGGATGGAAAGAAAAAGACAGTCAGGTAAACTTTGTTCATAAGAGCAAAGAACCCACTTCTACCTTAGAGCAGCTTCCAGTGCTGAAAGGGGCTCCAGAAAAACTGGGGAGGGGCTCTGGATCAGGGAGTGCAGGGAGAGGATGAGGGGGAACGGTTTTCAGCTGTGAGAGGGGAGATTGAGATGAGATCTTAGGGAGAAATGTTTTGCTGTGAGGGTGGGGAGGCCCTGGCCCAGGTTGCCCAGAGCAGTGGGGGCTGCCCCATCCCTGGAGGGGTTCCAGGCCAGGTTGGATGGGGCTTGGAGCCCCTGATCCAGTGGGAGGTGTCCCTGCCCATAGCACGAAGTGGAACTGGGTGGGCTTTAAGATCCAACTCAATCCATTCTAAGATTCTCCCTTCCAAGCAGCTGAGAGAGAGAGGTTTTGTAAGTGTGCTTAAAGCCAACGGGGTGGTGTGCGTTTCCTCAACAACCGGTAGAGGTTACTGTAAAAATCACTCCATTGTTCAACCAGGAAAAAAGAAAACCAAACTCAAAGCAGCAGAACAGCCTGAAGTATTGCACCACTTGGGAGATGGGAGCTGTATCGCACTACCGCTCGTTTCCAGAGCGCAGGTCCAAACCGCAGCTCACATCAGCGGCGCATCAGGCACGTTTGCTAAATGGGCAGCATGGGACAATCTTTGCACTGCGCTAAATGAACCAAACCCCCAGAACCAAGAAAACCTTGCTTCCCATCTCACAATTAGTTTAACTCAATCTTCTACACTTCTCACTGCTGAAACTGTCCTTGTTCTAGCTCATTAACTTGAGTGGATATTGCTTCTTGAAGCAATAATACTAATTAAGAAGCGGTAAAAGGCAAGAGCTGTTTTCCCCACACCTACACAGCGCACACACAGGGGAACTGCAGCTCGAATTTAGGTGGTGCTTCTCCTAGAAGCCACATTTGGCAGGCTGATCAGAGCAAGTTTGCACGTCAGCAAAATCACCCACGTGCGTTAAGCAAGTCTCATGTAAAAGTTAGTCCCACACAAATACCACGTAGCTCACACGAAGGGGATTAACCAGCAGTCTCTGAGGATACCTGCATTGAGCAGGACTCCAGGGAACAAGCTCAGACCAGGGCATTTCAGAAGAAACACCACATTGTCACACTAGAACATCACCTGTGCTGTTCAACTCATGCATACTTAAGTCTCCAGAGGTCTCTGTTATCTCATCCCCATTTTAATCTGTGCATTCCTCCAAGCCATTCACTTCTTTTCCCTTTCCCTTCCAACCCACCAAAACTTCTTCCAAAATAACAGCCACCAAGAACCTCCTCTGCACACCAAGATCAGCATTTTCCCACAATCACCACTTATTTCCTTACCCCTCCTTAATCCCTAGGAAGACCTGAAAGGTGTGATTAGACACCAACTTCTCTGGAAATCAGCATTGTTCCTACCTTGCTTTAATTTCCTCTTCTAATGGATGCAGGTACCACCTCTTCTTTCTCTTATGAGCGTAACCTTTTGCCTCCTAGTCTACGACTTCAAAGGCTTCTTGCTTAATCATCGATGAGAAATGCAGCTTTTCCTCTTCACCTGCTTCCAAAACCGCTCAGCACTGCCCAGAAGTTCGCTGTTCTATCCTTGGCACTCGCTCGCAGGAGAAATTAGATAAGTGGAGTATTATTTTTATGAAGTATTGGAGTCTGCTAAGGGAAGACAGAAAGAAAACTCCAAACCCTCACCCTATACCAGAGCTATTAGAGGAATGTTAAATGGGAGGTGGGTGTTCAAAACAAAAGGGAGATAACCAGCCTCACCTGAGACCCCTAAGGAGCACCAGATATTTAATCAATAAGGGTCAGCAAATGTCCTAACTTCAAGCCAAGCCCTCCTTCAGTCTCCAAGCAGTCTCCAGGCTTTTAATAAGATTATTTACCACAACCTGGGCCACCCCCTCTTGCAAGGACCTTCAGAGCTTGCTTTTCAACAGGTGATTATTAGGGGCTGGGGGGAGGGAGGGAAGTTGCAAGGCTGATTGGATGCAATTTTAATCCCTCAGATGAGGAATAAAACCTGCCTGTGATGGATGAACCCAGGGGCTTTGGGAAAACAGCCTCAGCTGCATCTGATAGTTTAAAGCTTATTTTGTATTTACAGTTCTGCACAAATGGTCTCGGAACTGACCAGAGATCCACAGCCTCGGTGACTGGGCTCCTGATTGCATCCTCCAGAGGTGCTAAGGAGTGAAAAGCTTCCCTGAGTCCAGTCTAGCTTTACTGCCACTTTCTCCTTTCCTTCTAACTTCCACAACCTCATCCAGGTACTTGCAACAGCTTTTGCAGCATCCCACCTGCAAACCCAGAGCCCTTATCCTGATGCTCCCTTGCTGAGAGGCCTTCCCCTGGAAGCAGAGCCACCTTCTCCACCTCCCTCCCTACCAGGAACTCTCTTCAAAGACACAAGCTAACACGTTTTCACGCAGCCACTAGAGAAACCACCTCCCAAAATGGGCTGAACATCACTAAGAGCCACCTAGAGCAGGGGCAGCGATCAGACCAGGGCTGTCCCTTCATCCGCGTAACCAGCTCTGGGTACCCCACCAGTTCTTCAAGCAACTTTGGTGTCATCGCTGTTAGCTCGGTCCTTCTCTTCTGTGAAACCCTCCCTTTTTCTCAGCTTTAGCTGCTGAGACGCTGCCAAGTGACACAGTGGTGCTGTCATCTCCAAAGACCTTTTTGAAGCTTTAAAAGCAGTACCTTTGAAATACCTTCTCCTTGATGTGGTCTCCAGTTCTGGACTACCAAACAGCTTGGTGCTGACACAAGCTTTATATCGCCTCCCACAAACACAGTGTCTTCTTCCCCCAGCACAGAAGCACACGGGCTTTTGAGATGACTGGATACATGCTAAGTGGAATTCAAAGAGCACGTACTTTGGTGCTGCGTCTTCCCATTACCTCCTGAAATCATGGTGCGTTTCAAAGCTCCCAGCTTGCATCTTGCTTTGAAACAATCCTCATCATCTTCACAGCAGGAATCCTGTGTACTTCACATCCTGAGGAGCCCTCAGCGTAAAGATTTTATTATTTACTGCTACAGTGGAAGGTAATAAATATCTGATTTGGCACAGTTAAGTAAAATTGCTTTATCCAACACCTGACCAAACTGGCCTCCCCCTTTCTCACCCACCCCAGTGAGGCTTTGATCTCCAGTTTCACCTGCAACGGGGAGGCAACGTGGCTTCACAGGAATGCTGGTGGATCATTTCAAGATCATTTGATGGAGGCACAAGAGATGTAAACCAGTTTATTAGGCATTTCACCTGCAGGTTGGATGGGGCTTTGAGCCCCCTGATCCAGTGGGAGGTGTCCCTGCCCATGGCAGGGGGATGGGACTGGATGGGCTTTGAGGTCCCTTCTGACTCAAATCGTTCTGTGATTCTATGATCAAATGCAGTTACCACACTTTCAGAATATGAGAAAAACAAAGACAACCGAATCTTGAGAAACTATCCTCCTGCAGGATCTGGAAAAGCACAAACAAGAAAGTAATTAAAACATCTAGAAAGTAGATTAAAATTATAAAAACCCCAAAGACAGCACCCCCCCCAAATACCATTGGCAGCTACAGCAATACAGATCATTATTCCATTTGTTTTGAGAGTTCATGTTGCAGCTGTGCTATGCAATTAATAAACAATCCAAGAATTGACTTGCAAAACCTACCAGGAGCCTAACATAAAAGCCCCCACACAGAGAAAAGGTCTTAATTGTTAGAGATGAAACTTGTAGCATTTCAAGTTGATTAGAACAGCAGGGATTTCCAATTCAGTCTGCATGGCATAAATGATTTTCACATTTATATTTGGTTCAGGTTTTACAGCTCCACACACAGGTGCTGCCTGTGAGGTGCTCAGTGACTCCAGCTGAGCTGCAGCTCCACACCCACCACTGAGGAGACCCAGCAGGGCTTTGCTGCTCCAGTCACCGGATTTAGCGAGCAGCCCGTCTTGCGCATCCTGAGGCTTCATGCAATGGAGTGAAAGATAATGAAGGGCAAGTGATTCTCCATGTAGTGTTTTTCTTTGTCCTAAAGAAAGCTGAAAGAGGAGACTGAGATCTTAGGGAGAAATGTTTTGCTGTGAGGATGGGCAGTCCTGGCCCAGGTTGCCCAGAGCAGTGGTGACTGCCCCATCCCTGGAGGGGTTCCAGGCCAGGTTGGATGGGGCTTGGAGCCCCTGATCCAGTGGGAGGTGTCCCTGCCCATGGCAGGGGGTGGAACTGGGTGGGCTTTAAGTCCCTTCTGACCCAAACCATTCTAGGAGTCCATGAAAACATTTTAAGTCCTTTGGCTACTCCTCACACTGTTTATTCACGCACTCCTGTGTCACTGCTCTCTGTTTAGATCAGAAACACTTTGGAGCTGAGACCACCGATGCAACGGGACTGCAAAGCGTCAAAGACAACAGAGGTTCAGCCTTTGCTGGTTGTACACTAAGAAACATTAACAGTCAATACTAGAAGGATATTTCCATTATGTGTGGGATTCTTTGCACGTTAATTAATGGTGCAAATCTTATTAGACAACCAGGAGGAAACCAGCAGTGAAACCATGTTTCCCCAAACAAGCATCTCCCAAGGCTGCAACAGGTCTTTCTCTACAATAAATGCTCTGAACTTGACCACTGCACCATCTCGTGGTCTCGAGTGTTAGGAGGTAAAATAGGGCAACTGTTACTCTCCCTCTTCCTGAATTATAGCACAGGAGCACAAAACACTTACTGTTTTTTTTTAAATACATCCTCCTTGCGTGCTTTAAATCAAATTCCACCCATTAAATTCAGCAATTTTGATCAGTAATAGAATCAACTCATAACATTTGGGCTGAAATTGATTGTAAGCATTAAATTGAGACACTAATTTACATGCACTGATAAAACAAGGGGCACGTTTATCCCACCAGGACCCCTGATGATCTGTCAACTTTGTCCTTCACAGGAACACATGAAATGTGATACAGCTTTGGCAGCACAATGTCAATCAGGAGCTACAAACGCTGACGAGCCTGAGCAGGAGAGAGGCCAAACACCTCAGGGGTATTTTGAGCCTTTGCTCTTTGCTCAGAGCAACTTCGAGTCACTGCCTGGAGCATCTGACATTACACTACACAAAGCATTTTGTAATGTGATAGCTGGAAGAAAACAAACCCATAAATTTTCCTTGCACAACACCAATACCATCTTAGTCGTCCCTGCTAAAAACCAGCAGCTCCTTTGGCAGCACCTTGCTCCTCTCTCACTGATCTCAAAAATTAACTGCTCTGCCATTGGCCTTCAAGAGAAAAAGAGGGAAGCTTCACAACTCAGGACCTATTTCATTCTGAATAGGTAAAACATACAGTATATCCCTTCCTTTGTTCTCATTAAGTGCGTAGAACCAGCTAAAACTGATCCTGCTGAAGTAGCAGCAACCAAGCCAAGAACATCTTTAGATTTTAGTTAATGGCTGGGAGATATTAATTATAGTAATTTATAGGTTTGTGTGAGTGATTATTTTAATGCTGATGTAGATACGATTGCTTTATAACACTAATCAAGAAATAATAACCAGCATTTATATGAAATGCAAAGCCTGTGATTTACAAATGGAAATGGAGCACTCTCAAGGCAGCCCTTTCCCCACATGAACGGCTCTGCTCCCAATGACACCAACCACATTGCCCTCGCTTTCCCATTCCTCACCTTTCCACGCGATGTTGGAAAGAAGGGATGAAACCAGCACACCCTCCCTGGCACAGGCAAGGAAATCATTTGCACAATGCCCATTCTAACTCATTCTACCTCAAAACGTGACATGCGTGGAGCTGCCCGCAGTTCTTGTCTTGTCCCATGGTCATGGAGCAAATTCCCTGAGCACATGAGAGGCCAGTCCTATCCAAGCTTGTTTAGTGCCCTACGTACAAAGGAGCCTGAGGATTTGAGCCTCGTTACTGCTAAATGCAGATTCACATCACAGAAGGGTTTTTGCAGTTGGCATCCTCGGCACCAGCCCTGTGCAGAAGAAAAGACACAAATAGAAGCCTATTCGTCCGAGCAGCTGCTCTCCGTCAGGTCAGTAGTCACAGCACGTAGTTTGTGGATAATACATAACCACTGTTTTCTCTCCCAAATGAATCACTACACAACATTGCCATCTCTCTTATTGCTAAAAGCTGGCATTCCGCCATTCTTAGCCTCACTGCGTGGGTTTTTTTCTTTCTTTATGCTTTAATTCTTTAATCTATTTTAGATTTACCCATGGTTGTTGGCCGTTGTTATGTGCCAGGGACTCCTGCCAACTGTTCTCTTAAACCTTTAGAAAATCCAAAATAATTGTATTTTGCAATCAGGATTTGGTTTCACTGCGTGTTCCCCTACGCTGGAAAGCTGATGTGCTCCAAATGTAATCAGAACAGAATGGTTTTACTTCTCCCCTAAGCACTGCAAGGTAAATAGTAAGAACACATATGCTCCCATGTAAAGTTGTGGCAATAGGACACCTATTTTGTTCAAAAGGCACCCTATTCGAAGAAGAATAACACTTTTCCATTCATTCATCTTAGCAAAACCCAGCCTGTTACATGATCGCTACTAAGGAACTCTGGTATTGATGAAAACAATAAACAAGTAACTCATGAATAGTTAAACGAGAATAGACACCACCAACTTGCACCCTCATAAACCCAGATAACCTGTTTCCTGTTTACAGTATTCCCAGATCAAGTCTTCTCTATTTTAATGAGCTCATTCTGATACATCCTAGAAAGAACAATTACCAAAACAAATTGCACCAAACCTATCCTGAGCAAATTAAGCAGCACATTAAACAGCCGAGCAAAAATGTGCAGTTGTTTCTGTTTGAGGGCATGTGTCTACCCTCACCCCTATCACAGCTAATGGCATAAACATCATTTATAAAAGGCAGTGAATTCCTTGTGCTCTTTCTGAAGCTTCTAAAACCATTTTTATTTCCAATGCATATCCTATCAGCTAAGAAATGTCTTCTGTCAATGTGTTCTAATACACAAGCTCTTAAAATCAGGCAAAAAGTTTTGTTTCATCAAACCTTTGGAACAGAATGCAACTCTGCTTTACAATTTTAACTAAAATAAACATTGAAGCAACCAGTTCTCCATTCCGCTCAAATTCACTCAGAGAGAAATGAGTTAGTTCCAAAGAAGTTTTGCACACTCTATTACCCAGCCTGAATGTTTCTATCAAACCCTGTATCACAGTGATGTTACTAAGAAAAATCTTTAATTTATCTGCATGCTGATCGCAGCAGCAGGCGGACTCGTTTCTTTGGAAAACACTAAACCTGTTCTTTTGGCTTTAAAGTACATATCTAACTCCTCAATGAGAGCAGCCTTTATGAAATCCCACATTTTATGCACTTTATGCCCTGAGATGTGCGCTGGTTCCACACCTCGCGCATGCTGTTAAGAGGGACAGGGACACTGCCCTGGGATGCAGGATGAGCAAAACCACCCATAGCACCTTGCTTTTGGGTCATCAGCCAAGAAAACAGATTCAGGTCTTTGCCTAAACTGCAGTCACAGCTGAGGTGGCCCCTTAAGTCTCATCTGTGACCCAGAACTCGAATATCTATGTTCCATTGTCCCATCCTGAAAGTAAGCCAGCTCACAGTGACAGGGGATTTATGGACCACAAATCCCTAGGGGTGAAGCTGTATCCTGCTTTTTATTTTGCAGCAACCAAGAACTGTTCACCTACATTATGACAGTAAAAATAACACTAATCCCAAACTCCTCTTTTTGACTGTTTTGTTGGCTGTCCTGAACAGCTTTTTCCTAGTCACAGCCCTTTTGGCAAAATTGTCAATTGGGTCAAAGTTTCATCACTTCCAGAAGCAATACCAAGATACCTTCTACTCAGAGCTGGACTTAACACCGCTTAAATCCTCACTGGCACAGAGAAAGCGCGCTCACAACTTTACTGAGAACGTGCGCCTCTTCCAAAAAGCACTGAAGGCTGTGCTTAAGTCTATCACTTGGTGCCACCAAGTGGGCAAAGTGATCAGCACATCTGCACTGGCTGATCAACAGACACGCTCAGTCGCTCCAAGTTTGATAAGACGACTTATGTTCCACTCCCCTAAGAGCACTGAAGCCTTCCAGTCACATTGACATAATGTATCCAATTAGCAGGTTTGGCCACAGGATGTTTTTTTCCTCCTCATTTACACACATCTATTTTAAGTCCCCAAGCCCCTTGTTTGTAAACCTCCATTGTAGGCCAATCTTAGTTATTAAATCACAAACCCATCTCTTTTTACTCTTCCTATCAATGCTGAAGAATTCTGACAAGTTCCAGAGCACGAGTGTCTCTTGCCTTTCTCCACATCTGGCAATTAATTCTAGCTTTGTACGCTTGGACTGTTCTTTAGGAGTGATGCAGAGTACCAGTTAGAAGGCAACTGCTGCAGGAACAGATTCTGCCCCCTCTGCAGAAGAGTTTAAAAAAGGGCAAAATAATGCAGAAAAAGCAAGCTTGGGAGCAAGCTACAGAAATAGTTGCATTTGCTCTTCTTGATTTTACAAGTACTTAAGGCCTCATCTCTCCAGTAATTTACTGCAGTGGTGCCAATATCACTTGTTTAAAGGAGTTAGCAAATGCCAGGCAGAATCCTTACACAACTAAAATCCCTCGCTGTTCTTCTGCTGCGTGCGTGTGTGTAGATCTACTGTATTCCATCACAGCAAATTACTCAGCAAGTTGCTCAGCACATTTGTTAACAACGCATTGCATAAAGGCAAGTCATTCCTCAATGCAGTGAAGTGACAAAACCAGACTCAGCCAGGGCATTTTTCCAGACAGTTTTAATAAATGTATAATCAAAAATGTGTAACTTCAGATTTTTTAACATTTTAGGGCAGAAAAATGTAGTCTCTACAGTCCCCGAGCTCACATGTGTTTTACCGGATTCCTTCTCCTCAGACAACATGTTTTCAGCATAAACACCTGCAATACAACAGCAAAGATCAGTTAACCAGTCAAGACTAAATATTAATCCATTTGTTCACATAAGGGATATCATCAGAAAAACCTTTGCTCACCACCAGTCAATCTGACGGTAATTCCAGCAAGTTTTGGTTAGTCTCATCATATGATATCTTCAGGTAAACTGCCTTTGCTCAACAGCGCTGTCAGCAAAACTGTAGCGCGGAAAACAGCTGCTCTTCTATATTTACTGCTTATGTTTTAGTCTAATAGTGGGCTTTGACCTAGAACTTCACTAATTATACTTTTAGAGCCAAGAATATACAGAAATAGAAGCGTGGCCGGTGAGAATGTTCTCAACCAGGTAACGTGGCTAAGACAGCAGCCAAAACCATCACGTGAAACTAACAGTACAAAAAGTTACTAAACTCACCCAGGAGAATTTCCTGCTTTCGCTGTCTCACTGCCTGCTGCAGGACTTGAAGAGCTGCAACATCAATAGTAAAAATTACCATTAGTAACAATTTATGCAGGGCAGCAATGACCCACGAGTTATTCCTAAACACAGGTATCAGGAAATTTAGCATCAGGCTTTAAATTTTTGGGAAGAAAGGAGGGAAAGCAGATTGATTCAAGCTATAAAGTATGAACTGACAAAACATGCTCCTCCAGCTTCTGGCAGCGTATATGCCTCATTCATTCTCAACTTAGATTCTGGTACAAAACTCCACATGGTCCAGTGAAATTCACCACTTACCTTCACAGCATGGCCATCCCTAAAGAGTGACCTGACCTCTCCCCTGTCCCGACTCTGTGTTACATTGAGACCAGGCCCTGCAGAAAATGTGAAATAGACGGGCGTGAGGCTATGTTACATGAGCACATCTGGCAGAAATTAAGCATAAATAGAAGCTGTTCGATTAGTTCTAGAAGACAAATTTGCAGAACTCTTAACTCTGCATGCATGTAGCTGTATATCAGATAAAGAAGGAGGTTATCGTCAGTTCTCGCATCTGACGGCACTTCCTATTCCGGGTTATCATCATCAACAGCCAACAACTTTTCTATTACATTCCTTAAAAAGCAGTATTTGTCTCATCTTGAACCATTAGACGCCTCATTTTGTTTACAAAATGTATCCACTGTTAGCTTAACAATGCATAAAATCAGTTTTGGTTTTTATTTAACTTGCTTTAGGATGTAATTATTGCAGGTTATTTTTCTTTAACAGTCCTGTACTTAGCTGCTTTACATTAGCACACAAGCGAAGCCCTAGAACTTAACAACTTGGGGCAACTTAGTACAAAATAAACTTTAACTTACTTTTTACTTCAAGACATCTTTCTCCTGTGGGAATAAAAGTAAAAGAAGCGTTACTAGAAAATACTTCATCAGTAATTTTATAAAGTAGGTTTATCCAAGAAAATAAAACAAAAAACCTCACCAAACCCAGAACCTCACCACCCACACTCTGCTTAAAATTTCATCAATGTTTGGGTTACTACTGTGAATCTCTAAAATATTTACATCAGACAGCTTTTAATAGTCAATAATCCTCTTTTTAGTCAGGAAACTTGGAAACCATAGAATGGTTTGGGGTGGGAGGAACCTTAAAGATCATCAGGCAATTTTTAAATTGAAATTCCACACAAACTCAATAATAAGGCCTCGCCACGGTTGCTGTGGCTCAGGCAGTGACAGCGGGCACCGCTACTGAGAGAAAACATAAAATTATGAAATTTTAAAACTGCAAAAAGGAGACGCTTGAATTTGTTATGAAAAAAATGAAGTCCAACCTTCTCGATGATCCAGTGGGTCCTTTCCAACCTGGTGATTCTATGATTCTATGATTAAATGTACTGTCTTTTTAGCAAACCTAAACTTGAATGGGTGCCATGGGGCAAACTTAAGATCAAAAATAGTCTGGCAAACAGGGTGAACCAAACATGGATGTGATAACAAAAGAAATGCAAGGACTAATGCTTTTAACTTTTTAATACCAGCAAGAAACTGGTCTAAGTTCATCAGTGAAGGGTTGTGGAACGGCCACTAGAGGCTGCATTATAGAAAAATCCATTTAGGATTTCGGGGGGCATGTGTGTAAAAGATTAAGATAGCATGGTTATTTATAAATATGCAACACTTTTCCAGGTAGTCTAAAAACATTTAGCTATCTATAGCGTATAAAACTGTGGGGACTACACTGGAGCTCTACACTTGAGTTTAGAGGGTTCATCCCCGGAGCGTCCAGCATATGGCAAACTCTGAATAAACAACGCGTCTCACTAATGTAGAGATTGGCTACTACTCACCGGGCACGGGAGCCGCATTTTAATACAGGATGGGAGACGATGTTATTGGGAGCTGCTATGGATGAGGAGTTAGGTTGCTGCCGGATGAGCAGCAACGTGTGCGAAGGAGGCGATTCTGCCCCTCTGCTCTGCTCTGGTGAGAATCTACCTGGAACCCTGCTCTCTTTCTAGAGTCCTCAGCACAGGAAGGACATGGAGCTGTTGGAGCGAATCCACACAAGGCCACGGAGGTGACCCAAGGGCTGGAGTACCTCCCGTACGAGGCCAGGCTGAGAGAGTTGGGGTTGTTCAGCCTGGAGAAGGCTGCGGGGAGACCTTAGAGCAGTTTCCAGTGCTGAAAGGGGCTCCAGAAATGCTGGGGAGGGGCTCTGGATCAGGGAGGGCAGATAGGACGAGGGTTTTGACCTCCAAGAGAGAAAACTGACATCTTAGTAAGAAACGTTTTGCTGTGAGGGTGGGGAGGCCCTGGCCCAGGGTGCCCAAGGCCGTGGTGGCTGCCCCATCCCTGGAGGTGTTCCAGGCCAGGTTGGATGGGGCTTGGAGCCTCTGATCCAGTGGGAGGTGTCCCTGCCCAGGGCAGGGGCTGGAACTGGATGGGCTTTGAGGTCTCTTCCAACCCAAACCATCCTATGGTCTCCGACAACGCCTGCCGTTCCTCAGACACTCCCAGCCCGCGGTCACTTACCGGGCAGCCGCTCCAGGAGCCCCAGTGCGGTCCTCACCGCCACGGCCGGGCCTGCGGGGCCCTAGCGCCGCGTGCCCGGGTCCGCGGCCCCCATCACCCCCATCGCCCCCTGCACGCGTGGGACCCGGCCCAGCCGGCCCTGCGGACTGGGAGACACCTCCACGAGGGAAGGAAGGTCCCCACCGCTCGCCAGGCCCGGCCTCCCGCATTGCGACCGCCATTCACAATCCCAACCCCGCCGCGCTCGCCGAGGGAAAAGGCGGTAACAATGGCTACGGCCACTTTTAAAGGCTTGGGCCGTACCACCCCGCTGCGGAGGAGGACGGGCTGCGCCACTGCTCCAGCGGGGCGGGCGGAGGGGGGGGGACGGCTCTCTCCTTATTAGGGCTTGGACCGCACCACCGCCAGCAGAGGGGACTCCTGGTAGAACTATGGAATCGCTAGGTTGGAAAAGACCTTTGAAATCAATCAAGCCCAGCCGTACCTGTCCACTACTAAATCATATCCCTAATAGACATCATGTATCTGTCTTTTAAACACCTCCAGGGATGGGGACTCACACACCGCCCGGGGCAAGTCTAACAGCTCGGGCAATACCATCTCTCCGCAGAGGGGGAGCGCGGTAGCCCGCAGAACTCGCTCTGGGGCTGACCGAGGCGGGAAGGGGTGTCTCCCCTTATAAAGGCTCGGGGCCGTACCACCCCCTCCGCGGGGGGGACGGGTGCGTCCACTGGCGCGGGGCCCTTCTCTGCCTCCCCGTGCTGAGGGCGGGGAGGGGGAGCCCCGGCGGAACGGGTGGCTGAGAAGGTCCTGAGTTGGAAGGGACCTGGAAAGCTCATCGAGTGCAAAATGGGGTTGTTCAGCCTGGAGAGGAGAAGGCTGCGAGGAGACCTTAGAGCGACGATAGGATGAGGGGAAGGAGTATAAACTGGAGAGGGGCAGATTTAGACTAGACAGAAGGAGGAATTTCTTCACCAGGAGGGTGGGGAGGCCCTGGCCCAGGTTGCCCAGGGCAGTGGTGGCTGCCCCATCCCTGGAGGTGTTCAAGGCCAGGTTGGATGGGCCTTGGAGTCCCTGATCCAGTAGGAAGTGTCCCTGCCCATGGCAGGGGGTTGGAACTGGATGATGTTTAAGGTCACACCTCACAGCAAAACATTTCTCCCTAAAATCTCATTTCAATCGCCCCTCTTCCAGCTCCAAACCTTCCCCTCATCCTCTCCCTGCCCTCCCTGATCCAGAGCCCCTCCCCAGCTTTCCTGGAGCTCCTTTCAGCACTGGAAGCTGCTCTAAGGTGTCCCACAGCCTTCTCTTCTCTGGGCTGAACAACCCCAACTCTCTCAGCCTGTCCGCTCCAGCCCTCACATCATCTCCCTCGTCTCCTCTGGACTCCTCCAATAGATCCGTGCCCCTCCTGTGCTGAGGACTCCGGAGTGTATGAACCAGGAACAAAACAACTGACCACAAAGAGAAGGGGACTGACAATGAAACGCTCTCTGCAGTGTCTCTCTCTGGGTTAAGGAGAGTGAAGTTAACCAGGTTGAGGAAAAAGCATTCACCAAAGGTTCAGTGCTCACTTTTAATTATGAAAACCCAGCAGTTCATCTAAGTTCAACCAAAGAAGACCAAAGCTGGAATTCCTAATACTGGCAAACGCTTTTCAAGGCTTCTCTGTACATCATCAAAATGCAAAACCAGGTAAACGCTTATAAATCCGCCCTCTACATCAGTCCCTTCAACAGCAAAACTTGGTTTTCCTGTAACTAAGCTACCACAGTCTCACCAAACCACACAGCCCTCCCCAAACCAGACACGATGCAGGCATTTCTCATGTGTATTTACAAGTACCTCGAAAATACAACTGTTGCTCATGGCTCCTCTTCCTTGAAGCTGCTTTTGCCTGCACCATTTTTCTTGATCTCTTACACCAATTGCTTCTTTTATATGGGTTGAAGAAATCCCCTGTTCCCGCTCTGTCCTTCATAACAGCCAGTCAGTCCAACACCAGGCTGACATGATGAGTATTTACGTGGAAACACAGCAGTTAGCAGCAGCAGCAAGAGGACAACCAGCTGCTGAGCCTTAAAACTCCCTTCAGGAAAAGGACAGGTCATAATGGATTCCAAGCAGTCAGACAACACAAAGTTTACTGGCAAAAAGACACTGGTTAAATAAATTTTATCAGGATCTTGAGAAATGGGTACGGCGTGGACATGATTCTATTTGAAAGCTTTGGAAGGGAGATTAATGAAAGCACACGTTAAATGAATTATTACAGTGATCAGACATTGCAGTCATTTACTCTCAACAGTACTTTTATGAGACACATTTATATATTCAATAATTAAATATCAAATCAAGGATGAGTGTCACAAAACAAGGAAATAACGCTTGAAGCCCAGCCAGTCCCCAGATTACCCTTCTAGTCACTGTACCTTGCATTTTACCTTTAATTTTAAGTGCTGCTATTCTTACACATAATAAAGCAGCAAGAAAAGTAGTTAATTGCAGATTCCCTGCTTTTGAAGTAGGTTTGAGGCTTCACAACTTAGTACAAAAATAGGAGGGGGGAAAAGAACATTTGTTTGTTAAAAAGCAGAAAGGGGAAGAGACGTTCATAGACATTTTGGACTGACAGAACCCAGGAAAGAGGGACAAAGGGATTTTCAGACTATCAGAATGTAGCAATGTTTCTGCTACCTGTTCTACTCACCAGAAGGGGATGTGCTAGCATTAATTCCTTATTTAGAATTACTGTAAATCAAAATAAATGCCATAAGGAAAGAGAAGAAAAACTGGCAGTTCCACGCTGATCAACATTTTTGCTTACTTACAGAGGGTATCTGGGTGAAAAAGCTGAACGTTAAGTCAGCCACGTGCACGTCCACACATACGATACAATAAGGACATTCAAAAGTATCAACAGGAGACAGTGATCCTATAGTTTTCCTTTTCTCTTTCAGTTATATATATATATATTAGTTAAACAACACGCAGGAAAACACCACTATAGCTTTCACCGTAGCCAACGGGAAAATCCACACAAATATAAAAACGCATGGGTTTAAATTGTTAGGTTTCTTCGAAACATAAGAGATGAAATGGAAGAAATATGATTTCTCACAATGTAACAAAAAAGAAATGAAACCCTTGGGAATCTACACAATCCTCAAACATCCAGCCTCGCAGTCTCAATCCCTGCTACGGCAGAACACAATTATCACCAAAAGAAATGAGAATTCCTTGAGAGCAGTGATGATACTTGGATGCTGTGTGAAATTTCACTGTATTAAAATGTCTGACTTTGATTTACATTCAGTATTTTGGAGGAAGGGAACGTGATGGTCCCTTTCTGCTTTCTCCTGGCTGGCTGCCTACCCAGGAAGCCTTTCTGTTAGTACTTCAAGAGGAAAGGAAAGGTGCTGGTAAGAGCCAGAAGGGCAAGGCAATGATGTCGATTATGAAATGCCCTCTTCTTTGGATGAACTGTGTAAAACATTTTGTTAAAAGGCTCCATGTTTAAAAATATTAAGAACAAAAAGATCATTAAAAATACAGAGCATTTCTGCCTCTTCTTTTAAGTTCAAAGCTTGGGGAAAAGTGTTTTGCTAGAGTTAACTACAGGTTTGCATATAAACATTTATGACAATGCCCTACGTAACACAGAGCCAACCACAGACTCCAGACAAACGAGATTGCTTTAATTTTCAAGTGGTATAGGCAGCTCTTTTTGTATAAAAGGGAGAGAGACACTTCTGGAACTTTCACTGCAGAGTTTTTGCCAGTGTCCAGCTTCTGGGTGAAGGAAATCTTGCCACACTGCAGAGTCACAGCCTCCTGGCTCAGAAAGTAAAACCAATCACGATTCTGTGTCTGACCCAGAACTGCTTTCTCGGCTGATTTCAATTTGTAGAGATGGCAAATTATCCAATCGACTCTTTTTTTGCCGAGACTGTTCTTTTTCCTTAATGAGAGCACCCCAAACTCGCTGAAGCTCTGAATCCTCTTCCTCTGGAGATGCCACAGAGTTTTCAGGTTTATCTGAAGTCTTTTCTTGTGTCTTCGGAGCACATCCTAAACGGGTCCATAAGTTACCTAATCAGATGAAAAATAAACGTTATTTTAGAAAGAGACAGGACTAAAGGAATTCTGAAGGAAGTCCGAGGAACCCAGACTAAATTCACTGCCTCTTTAAAGTCCTCATACTCCTCCCACCTTAATGTTTGGCATGGAACCTACCCTTGAAGCAGTAGTGGTAATTAAAATATGGGAGATTCAGCGCAGCCTTGTTCACCATTTCCCATTATCAGAACGGTCTGAAGTGCCATTACATTGTTTTAGTGCCCTGTTTTGACCACAGTTTTACAGCGCTCCGCTACTTCTAAGCATACTTATATAAAAACACTGCTCATAAAAATACTCGGCTCACTCTACCTACATGTATTCATATTTCAAAGTGAACAAACAGTTGCCAATTGATAGAATCATAGAACGGTTTGAGTTGGAAGGGACCGTGAAGGTCATCCAGTCCAAGCCCTTGTGGTGAGCAAGGACACCTTCACCCAGATCAGGCTGCTCATCTTTAATTCACTCAGCTGAACATCATGCATGATTTTCTGCTAAAGTTTCTCTTACACTCTGAAAGAAATTGAAGTTTACGTTTTCTCCGTAAAACTAACCTGATTTCTTCTCTCTGGTGTCAGAATAGAGGCCTTTTACATCTTGCTTGGGGATTCCTAACCGGCTGTGGACATCTGATATTGGTTCTCGACGAGGAGCAGAGGTACTACTTGGAGGTTTAATTTCTGGAGAATGCGGTCTTTTTCCCAGTCTTTGCCGCACATCTAGGGACAAAAAAAGAGTGATTAAAATGACAAAAATCATGTTACATTTACTCTAGTTCTGCCAGATGATTTCATGCTCCTCCACAATTTGCATAACTTGAAACGATACAGATTCTCTATATTCTCTGTAGCCTTTTCATTTAAGTCTTTCATAGTCAGATTTCACTCCTGGCAACGTCTGCACTACAGTTTCTCCAGACTTTATGTTTCTTTTGTTTGGCAATAAATTTGACATTTACTGTTTTCAGGCTAAGCTCTGTCTGGAAGATCAAAACACTTTGTTATTCCACAGCTTGTGCATTTCTGTTTTAGCAGCACAGCGTGTATGATGATATGAAAATTGGCATGCCCTGCATGATTATTTTTTTAGATACCGCATACCTTGCTTTAGAATTCTAACACTGCTTAATATTTTGCAAAATGAAATGAAAACCAGAACATAAGAACCCTAAATATAATTACATGATCCAAGTACCACATTCTGAATTTGTCTGGTTCAGACAGATGATTCTGAGTCTTGAAGAAGGTTCAAACAAAACCATAAATCCTGTAACTGCCTTTGTCTTTAAGTCCCAACTCGTCAGAGCCCCACAATGTGCAGGAGGGGTGCTATACACTAACAAATTCTGTATTACGTTGATATAAGAAATCATCTTTCAGTTGTAAGATAATTCTCTCAATACTGCACAAGTTGTAAGGAGCTGAGATTACACACACCTATGTAAAAAAGCAAGTCAATTAAACTCAAAAATAAACCCTGCCAACTGAAAAATACATCCACAGTCATGTAATACACATCCTTTCATGTAAGCAGCTGGTGTTTCACATTTCATTTTGAGCTGCACCATGCTATGTTTCTCAGAGTCATACAGAAATCTCTGCCTCAAGGAGTGAGCAAATCAAAAAGGACAAAGTGTGTGTGGGGGAAATATAAACAGGCAAATAAATTGGATAAAAAAAAAACATCACTCCTTCACTCAAATGTAGTCAATTTTTTCCCCAAAGCAATCCCCAACCCAGTCTCTTAGTGAGAAAAAATTAACTGTATGGATGCAGAAACTGCTGCTGAACAGAATCCCCTCAGTTTTGTAGATCGCAGCAGAGCACAGATGTGAAAAGAAGGCATCCATTTTAATGTGCCAGCCACAATTCTGCACAGTGGAAGAGTTTCAAATTACCTGATTTCACGGTGCTGTTTGGCTGACGTGGCCCAGTATTGTTCTGACGTTTTTCTTCTAACAGTAGTCTCACATCTGCAACTTTCTCTGACGATCCTTTACTGCCAATCCGATTCTTGATGTTGCTGGTTGCTATGCTATCTGCTCGCATGGAATTCCTAAAGAAAGTAATAAAAACTTTAACGTCCCTTAAATGAAATGAAATCTACTGTAATTCTTAAGTCCTCTTGTATGCAAAATTACATCATAGAAAACAGTAATATCAGGATTTATCTACTGAGAAACATAGGTATAAAATACTCAAGAGAGCACGTTTTCCAGTCAGAATCCCAAGTTTAGCAATAATCCCATGTATAATGGGATATAATAATATCTCAGTATCCATTTCAAGGCAGGTATTGACTTTGTCTCCTTAAGGCTGCACCGCTGGGTCAAAATTCAGAGCAGATAAGCAACCTCAAAAGTGTTCAAGGACTTGACATTGTAATGACGTACAACCATACTAATGAAGGGATTAATCTACAATATATGCAATTTTGATTAATATGCCCATAATGAACATAAATTCCTTTTCGTACCTAATGTTTTTCAGTTGTGATTCCACCTCATCTGCATACATTGTCATTTTCATGCTCTTTTTGGGAGAGGGTGTTGATATCATTTTCAGTTCAAGATCATAGTCCATTTCGTCAGAATCAGACGCACTCGCACTCGACCGTCTCGCTGCACTGCGGTCTCGCGACTGTTTGAACGCTTGCAATTCATCACGGTACTCTACTACAACCCTGTCATCTTCATCCATATCCTGGTCTTCCTCCTCTTCTTCTTCCTCCTCAATAGGCTCTTCAGGAACATTTACCAAGCCTGCAGCAAAACACACTGATTCTGATAAACTGAAGTTTATCACTCATATAAGGTACCTTAAAACTATGGCAAAACCCAAAACTATCACTGTAATTAATGCTCCACAAATCTTTGTACGTTGCTGAGGCTGAAAAGAGAGAATATTTTGCAAAATAAGTGGAATTGATATCACAGAACAGCACGAATGGAAGAAAATTGCCACAGGAGACAGTGAGCCGATGGTGTTCGCCACCTGACAAGCCTGCTCAAGCACAAAGCTGGCCTGAACAGTAACGACCAACTGCCTCTCAAACACAATGTCCTCGTAGGATCTTACAGGGCTTCATGTGACAACTGTGGGCTCTGTCATAATCCTTTCAAGTCCTGTGAACAATAATGCCAATGAGAACACACCTATCATTGCCATGGATTTATCACGTGGACTGGTTTAAATCTAAACCAACAACTTAAATTTAATCACCAGCAGCGTGCAAGCATCTTTTCAGACAGCAGCACATTATTGTGGAATCACAAAATCATGAAATGGTTTGGGTGGGAAGGAACCTTAACGCCCATCCAGTTCAGATCACCTCCCACTGGATCTGGTTGCTCAGAGGCCCATCCAACCTGGCCTGGAACCCCTCCAGGGATGGGGCAGCCACCACCGCTCTGGGCAACCTGGGCCAGGGCCTCCCCACCCTCACAGCAAAACATTTCTTCCTAATGTCTATTCTAAACATTCCCCGTTCCAATTTAAAGCCATTCCCCCTCATCCTATCACTCCATGCCCTTGTAAAAAGTCCCTGCCCACCTTTCTTGTAGCTTCCTTCCAGTACTGGAAGGCGACTATTATTATTATTATACATCCCTACCTTAGGAAGTAGATGAAGATGTTCAAGCCTAATGAATAGAATTTTCTAATCTTTATTGTTCTCTAACCCAAGCTTGCTTTTTCATAGAACAGAAGAGCTGACATAGCAAGTACAACACATTGGCAAGAAGGCTTAAGTTGTCTCTTCTTTTTGCCCTTGATGCTACAGTTCCCATGTCCTGAATTTGTAAAAGCTATCACATAAGAAGTAGCAGATATTTCGACAAGCCTAGGAGCTGCGTGAAGTTTCTGCCTCAGCTGCTTCCTGTAAATTCTTCAAGCTCAAACACAATTCACTTAACAGATATATTTTCTTAAATGTACACTTCACCTCCATGAGCTGCAGGCAGTTACAAGAGGCCCTGTTTAAGGTTCTTTCCAGCCTTCCATTCCCCAGTTGTGCTCTTACAGGGCTAACACACTGGCATCGTTTACCTGAATGATGATGTTTGTAAGGAGGAGTCAAGCCAACATCATCCCCGATAAGTGCCCTTTTCTTTATCACATCCCGATGGAGTCGACGCGAATGGTATCTTCGTTTCCTGAAACACCATAAAAAGAATGACATTCCTGTCACAGAAAAGGCATCGTGAATGACCCACAAGCAGACCTGGATTAAGCACAGGCAACTGTCAGTCACTTTAACAGCAGACATGCATTTATGCCAGAGATCCGGGTAGGGAGGCCCTGCCCACGTTGCCCAAAGCAGTGGTGGCTGCCCCATCCCTGGAGGTGTTCAAGGCCAGGTTGGATGGGGCTTGGAGCTTCTGATCCAGTGGGAGGTGTCCCTGCCCATGGCAAGGGGCTGGAACTGGACGGGCTTTGAGGTCCCTTCCAACCCAAACCATCCCATAATTCTATGATCCATTCTGAATGTTTTGAATATAAACATTCTTTGTTTTCATAAGAAAATATTCCTGTGGCAAATTTATAGTCACTTTGCAAAAACATTCTTTACACAGAAGAAGCATCTACACCAACTGGATAGAAAGAAAACCCATTAAAGCCGTTTTAGACTCTCATCCAACCACCTGCAATGCTATAATTCCTCTATCCATTACTCACCAAGAATTGCTAAGAATCCCTTTCATGCCTCCATAATTCGGATTGCCGTACTTCATGTAATACTGGCTTCGCCTTGCAGCTCCCAGCTCTTTTTTGTCATCTGAAAAAACATAAATTCCCAGAGTATTTCCCTCTTTGACGATGTCTTACACTGCTAGCATGAAAATACATAACCCTCCAGTCAAGGACACAGGGAGGAAAAGGAAGACTGATTGTGTCTTACACACCAGCATTACTTCAGTGTCCTGCATAAAGGATACAGTTCTGCCGACACCTCTGAAATTTTTCCTAAAACTACAGTTTTATTTGTCCCTAGAAACTTAAATCTAAGGAGAGTGAGTCTCTATGTATCAGCTTAACACAGCATCACAAGCCCTCATAATCGCTGGAGGCTGTGCTCACCTTACTCATCACTTTCCTTTTCTTTATGGGTGTGTCACTTCCTGAATGGCCCAGAAATTATATGGATTTTCATTTTCCTGATTAATATCATCTAACCTTTCAACTGTATTTACCAACGATTTCCACTAAAACCTCATCAACATCTCAAATGATTTTCATATTTATAAAACATGAAATTTACCTCTGTGGAGAAGGGCATCATAAAAGCTACTCTGTGGCACTGGGAAGGACGCCCTGAGCCCAAAGTAAAGGTAAAATCATTTTCACAGAACCTGAAGTGGATTTGATTCACACTAAATGCGGATTTACTGCAAAACCTGAATACCCAATAATTATCAAAAACCCTAACGATTTTGCAAATAAAAATGAGGTACTTCAAGTCATTAATGAGTCAACAACTACAACAAGCAATCAAGGTACTACGCTTGTTAAGCTGTTTATTTACCTTTAGTAGCAAATCTCATATATAGCTTGTTTCCTTTAGCCAGTTTATTGGCAGGGCGAAGATCATTACGCAGCAGAGAATCCTCTTCAACCTGGGAGAGGGCATCCAACTTGAGGGGGGGGCAAAAATAAAAGGTATTTTGGACTCAGAAATAACATCACTGTTGAATGAAAACTAATTGCTTACACAGAAACAATCAACTAATTATTAAGAAAGTTACTTTACAATTTATGTTCAAGCGAACTTTGCTTTTTTTTCTTGACAAATTAATGTGAATTTTTCATTTGCCCTGAAGATGTAAATTCTTCTCTTCTTTCATAACATCAGATTATTAAAACCTGCAATTTTCCAATGACACTGCACTACTAACTGAAATGCAGAAAATAAACAGCACAGCTTGGACACTGAAAAATTTGGGGGTTTGGCTTGTTTCATATCTAAATGGTCTTACTAATGGATTCTCATGTCCTCACACAATAAGGCTTTCATTTCCGTTTCTATCTGCTTTATAGAAACTAAAATTGAGACTCCTGTGACATGTGAGAGTTCACTGAGCCATTCCTAAAGAAAATGCTAATCACACCTATTTGGTGTTCAGCCAGTGAAGATTAAATACTTTACAAAACATCAATGCATTTGCTGATTCCCACGCATCTATGGCAGCCTAAACCCTATTTGTCTCTTTAAGTACTGCCTTCGCTGCTGAAAGGCTACTGCTGTCCATTATTGTTCTTCCACTGCTACCTCTCAGCAGAAAAAAGCAGGGCCCAGCTCTTACACAGCGGATCACTCTTCAAAATCTCCTTTCACAAACCACCCTTACACAGCTCTTCTCACCAACAGCGTATCTGCACGGCCTGTCATTTCCCCACCTCGTTTACTTTGATAATTAAATTCAGAAATGCAAATAGATACGGTTAAAACTACAATGTTACAAAGACTTTACACCAGTCAGAGTAAAACTTCCTTGATAGTGTTTCCACTTTCCTTCTGTACTGACCTCAACCTCACTTGGATTGTCATCCTCAACCTCGCCTTCTTCTGTCTCATCATCAGAACTTTCCTCTTGTTTTTCTAAGAAGGAAAATAATTGGGAAAATAAACCAACCTCCATTTTAGTGCCAGTCATATTAAATTCTTATTACCTACATTCTCTGAAATCAAACCGAAGGCGTTATCCTTTCTCTGTGCAGCCTAGAGAATAATCAGAACATTAAATGTCTACAGAAACTGGATGCACACACGAGCACAGAATGATATTAACCAGGCAGCCGCTGTGCCGATAACTGCCTGTGGCAGCACACACGGATTATTAATTCTCTGAAAGCAAATGAAATTGTGCTGCATTTCAGGCTATGGCAGCAATCAGCAAGGCCAAGACTTCAACAGGCACATAAACACCTATTTCCTTGCTGCAAGTGCCTACAAGTATCCAACACTCGCAATGTAAAACAGGTTCCTGTTCCAAAGCTTAGAAGTTCCTGAGAGCAGAAGAAAAAAAAAAACTTAGTGACTTAATTTTGAAGTGAAATAACTAACACAATAGTGCTCACTTCCAGATATAATAAAACTGTGAGATGCTTGAATAGATTTTTTTCAGGGTTCTTTTTAGCTCAGAGGAAGAAAATTCATATGGGAATAGTTTTTTTCCAAACAGTCCTCATAAAAAAGCAGCAGTGAATACGGACAGCCACCAACACCTACCAACATCATTTGCAAAGTACTCCATAGACATAAGACTAAGAAAACCCCTGTTTTTATATTTCAGAGTTCCTCCTCTCGATCTCATCCAGCAATAGACTTGCAAACTTAACCCAGAGAGCAGCAGCTGTTCAAACGATCCTAAAAAAAGACACTCAAGTTCAAAGAAAAGAGTAAAGCACAATAAGCAAACCAAAACCAAAGAGAGAATTTAGGTAAACAAAGGAGCCAAATTCAAACCCTGTTCCATCAGGGACAGCATTCAAGCACTTCTTGCCTCCAAATAATAAGTTTCTCGCACTTCTCACTAGTCTCTTGCTTCCCGAAATGCCTAAATAGCCCTCAAATGCCTAACTAGAAAAGCAATGCAACTAAGCCAGATTACTGCAGCATATCTGTGTGTATCTCACACCTTAAGATGTGACTGAACAGCTTGTACTTTATCTATATCCCACTTTTCCGGATGAACAAGAGTAATTTAGATTACAGTTCTTATTTTGAGATGTGGTGTAGCGATGATGTAATTTGCAGCCAAACAGTTTAAATCCATACATTTATGCTCCATTTAAACAAGACAGTCACTGATCTCCAAAAACTTCATAACAAGCCTTTCTTGCAGAATTATCAACATTTAAAGTCACACGGATGGTGATGGAGCCACTGCATTATGGAGAAAAGCAACAAGAAAAAAAGGGGATGAGTTAGAAGGATTCATAAGTTTAACAAAGCCCTAAACTCCAAACTTTGTAGAAAGGCTTTTGGTAGCACTGAAAATATCTAACAGAGACTGGCTGTTTGCATGCCGCTCACGTTTAAGCAAAGCCTATGAAAGAGTTAATAAATCAACACCTCTCTTTGCTTTGTGCTGTGTGGTACCTGGTCTTTGAACCCCAGCGATTTATCCCACCAGCCTCACTCACTAAACAGGCCTAGGTACCAAAACGGCTTTACATTGAAAGGGAGAAGATTTAGACCAGACATTAAGAAGAAATTCTTCACGATGAGAGTGGGAAGGCCCTGGCCCAGGTTGCCCAGAGCAGTGGTGGCTGCCTCATCCCTGGAGGCGTTCCAGGCCAGGTTGGATGGGCCTTGGGCAGCCTGATCCAGTGGAAGGTGTCCCTGCCCTGGCAGGGGGTGGAGCTGGATGGGCTTTGAGGTCCCTTCCGACCTAAGCCATTCCATGATTCTACCAAAAGCCTGACTTCTACACCCATAAAAGTAAAACACATTCACAATTCAGGCATTCAAGTACCAGATTTATCACAAAATCTCCGTGTACTTTTACTGCTTTGCTCTTTCATAACTGACCTTTTGGCACAAATCTTTCTTGAAAGCAGTGGTGAAATTTAGAGAGGGGACACAGTGGTGATGGGATACGATGTCACATCGGTGTGACTGATACACGTAAAGGATGGTGATGTATCAAGAAAGGAACCAATTGTGGTTCAGAACTAGGACATTTTCTTAGCCCCACTCTTTTCATGCTTAGAATTCATCCTTTACTGCCAGTGTACACACATCACACAGACTTGTTTCTGTGCAACACGTACAACTATAAATATCACACCAGAGTACGACCCTTTGTCTGACAGGTTCAGTATCAACTGAATGACTGCTTTTGGTCTAGCTCCAACCCACCTTTTAAGAAGCAGCTTCTTCAAAAGGTTTCCAAGATGAAAGCCTTTTTTAAAGTGGCAGAATACATTTACCTGAAACTATACGATAGAAGCTCCTTCAGTAATTTAGATTATGCAGCACCCACGCACAAGTTTAAAGTTTCATCGATTTAACTAGTTGAAGTCTACATGTGCACATTTCAATCTACCTTTCTTGGCTTTTTCAGCTGTCTTCTCTTCGTTGTTTTCTCTGCTTTTTGTTTTCTCCTGCTCAGGCAAGGAACTCATGTTTATCAGAGCCCGTGTTGCAGTTACTTCATCCAGCCAGACCACATTACCTATAGCACACAAACATAAACAAAACCAAAATGCAGTTTGTGTTATGAAGCAGTCACATCCACTGGAAGGATATTACTGACACAAGTATTCAGCGCTGGTGAGGCCACACCTTGAATCCTGGTTTCAGCTTTGGGCCACTCACTACAAGAAGGACATTGAGAGGCTGGAGCGAACGATCCAACTTCCATCACGTTACAAAAAACACACAGAACAATTGAAATCACTGGAATGCACAATCATATGTATTAAAGACAGCTTCCTGAGTGCAGGAGATTAGGGCACTGAACCAGGGCCAGTGCACCTCAAGAACGTGCCAGCACATAAATGCCATTAAGGGGGGTCAAGGGGAGAAGTCACTTCCTAGCAATCCCAATCCAGCTGGAAAACGTGCACTGGCTCCTATTTCTTTTGATATGGTTTCAGTTACAGGGTTTCGAGCCACATGACAAGCTTGGAACATTCCAGTTCCATGATCCAGGGTCCAGCTGAGGCAAACAGTTCTGGTACAGTCTCTAGTGGTCACTGAAGAAAGCCTGACTGCCAAAAATCTTCCATCTGTCTGGCAATCTCTAAAACAGCCCTTGCAATGTGAATTTGCATTCCTTTCCCAATCTCTGTAAATCACGCTCAGTTGCCACCTTCTTCCACCCATTGAATTCTCCTTGAGGATGCATTAAACAAACATGGCAGCAAGCGTGCTCCTTAACAGACAAAGATCAGTGACTCTGAAAGCCATTAAGGCATCTGAAGTTCAGCTATTACTGATACTACAAAAAGAGAAAGAATTGCAGACAAAAGACTCCATTCACTTACATGATGTATCATCCAACCACTCAATGTGCGCAGGAGGATACTCTTTGAAATAGGCAAAGATGTCCTGTGTGCTCATCTCATCCACGCCACAAATGTAAATTGTGTCCAGTCTCACTTTAGGAATTGCTGTGAAGAGGAAGAGATACAAAACTGGCAGTTAGTTCTATAGAGAAAGCTTTTCCAGTAGTAACATATGGGTTCATAAAACAAACATTTTAAATAAGCTAAAGGGATGCTAATTAAAGCAACACGTGATGCACACCATTCTAAACCACCATAACCTGAATTATTATTCCATAATGCAGAATACTGAGGATTCAAGAGGTAACATTACAGGCACTGGTAGATACAGATACTGCAAAGCAATCAAATGGCATTAAAAACATTTGTTTTAAGTGCTGCTGCCAAAGTGCTACCATTAAGGATTAAAGAGCCAGAACACGGATGAGCCTGTGACCAGGATGTGTGCACACAGCACTTCTGCTGGTATCATCCGATGGAGGCCACGGCTTAGTGGGGTCAAGCTGCCAGCTGGACATAAACCTTTGAGGACTAACTGGATGCCAAAAGCACCAATCTGCTGTGCACACACTGCCCAGTTGATCTGCTAATATTCCAACATGCCCAGTCTGCCTTCCAAGAGCACAGGGGCAGTCATTCCAGCTTCACTGTGCAAACAGCATGGAATCCAATTTCACTGTGCGTAGGGACAGAGTCCTCTGCTTCTATACAAACAGCAACCGAGGTCTGGTCCTCCCAAAGAAATGGAAGAGTCTTATGGCAGCACTGACCCAGAAGATGAATTCTGGACACAGCAGTCGGTGCTGTTTCCAAACAGTAAATAAGGTACACAAAAAATGTGTCTTTCTTTCTGGGGCAGGTAAAGCAAGGAGCAAAATGACAACTGTCAAGTAGTTTAAAACAAAAATGTGAAAAAAAAAAATCCAAAGCAATTTCTTTTAGCATGGCCAGCAAATTGAGGGAGGTGATTCTGCCCCTTTATTTGCCTCTTGTGACACTTCATCTGGAGTATTGTGTCCAGTTCTGGAATCCTTAGTATAGGAAGGAGATGGAGTCATTGGAACGGGTCCAGAGGAAGCTACAAAGATGATCCAAGAGCTGGAGCACTTCCCGTACGAGGACAGGCTGAGAGAGTTGCGGTTGTTCAGCCTGGAGAAGAGAAGCCTGCGAGGAAACTTTACAGCAACCTTTCAGTACCTGAAGGGGCTACAAGAAAGCTGGGGAGGGACTGTTTTACAAAGGCTTGGAGTGACAGGACATGGGGCAATGGGTATAAACTGGAGAGGGGCAGATTTAGACTAGACATAAGGAGGAATTTCTTCACAATGAGGGCAGGAGGCCCTGGCCCAGATTGCCCAGAGCAGTGATTACCCCATCCCTAGAGGTGTTCAAGGCCAGGTTGGATGGGCCTTGGGCAGCCTGATCTAGTCAGACATGTCCCTGCCCATAGCAGGGGGCTGGAATCAGATGATCTTTTAGGTCCCTTCCAACCCAAACTATTCTGTGATTCCATGATCTGGGAAAACCTCTGGGGATGCAGGAAATATTATAGACTAAAGGAATTGTGCGGAAATAACCAAAAGGATCTTTTCTTCTTGTCTGTTGGATAAACTCTTACCTTTCTTCATCATGTCCCGATCCAATGCCACATTCCTTTGGGCGAGATTCACTTCAGCTCGAAAATGAAAGCGTTTTGCTCTTTGTTCCTTTTTCTCAATTGCTTCCTGCAAAATGCCAAATAATGCCATCAAAACAGGAATCACGGCAGCATTCCCAACAAGAGATTAAAACTTATCAGACAGCAACAAACAGTATTAAGAATTCTATTAATTCTGAAGAGAACCAGATGTTTCAGAATGCAGAAACAATTCATTGACACCTTCCCGTGCCACGTAACGGTTTAAACAAAGGTCCAGTAATATATTGAGAATCAGGATGCACAGAAATAAGCTGTCTCAGATGGAGCAGTAACATCATCTTCTCCTTCCATGACAGGGCAGTAACATCATCTTTTCCTTCCTAACAAACTTACACAGGCTGTGCTCAAAAAACCCCTCACTTAAAATAAGCATTTTTACCACGTGGAAAATGTAAGAGTTTTTTCCCTATCTGTTTTCAAATAAGCACAAAAAATATAGACTTGTCTCTCTGAGCACTAATTCACCAACATCAGCTGGAGAGCCAACTACAGAGATCATATTTAAACTGGCAACCCAGACTGCTTTTAAGTAGCTCATGAGCAACAGCTTATGTGGATCTTCTGCAATTTTTGACGCTGACTGAGAAGCTCATTATTCTACAGAATTTCTTAGGAAGCATTATAGATTTTTAGGTCTTCCTAACCAAAGTCAAACTTGGAACACAAACTGTGATTAAGCCAAAACTGTCACCAATGATGTTCAAATAAACATGGGCTTTTCAACTATTTTAAAGGTTGCCAAAACATCTTTGACCACATTTCTTAAAGGTTTTCAGAGTTGCATCATTAAAGAACACAACAAAAGATGACAGTTTTCTCCTGGTAAGGGGAACTTCAAATTCTTTACCGAATTACAATACATTCAAGCTAGATATCGAAGCCAAAAATTGATTTTCAGTCTTCATCTGGAACCCTCTGTGTGCTTTTTGATAAGCACAACCTTCTGAGCTTCTCTAATCAAAATGGGAATTCATGTCATTTCTCAACATGCTGGTGTGGCAAGGATTTGCATTTGTTAGAACACACAGAAGTGTTCCGGTCCTCTGAAGTGCACGATCAAATACTTTTTCTCTATTACCAGATACTGTGATCAATGGCACAACATGAAAAAACAGCCTGTTCAAGGTTAGATGGACAGAGAGGAGCCGCAGGGTTGAGTTCTGTGGAATTCTGCAACTTTGCGTTATTTAAATGCAACAGCTGTTCACGTTCTTCAAACTACATCTTCAATGATTAAGCAGTAAGATGTCCTTAAAAGATATGAGGCAATAAAACTACATTTTCCTACCAAGCACCACTTCTTGCTTCTGTCACTCACCTAAAAGGAAAAAACTCGGATGGCTCGGCTCAAGGGCTTTATTTTGCAATTTTGAGCGGCATCAACTTCAACAGAAACATTTTCAAGTTTCGGCACTTAAGTTCTTGTAACTTAAACCTGAAAATTCCTACGATTTACAAGAGATCCTGTCCTGCTGCAGGCCACAGCCAGCAAAAGGAGAATTACCTGGTTATTAAAAAATGCCAGCTATCTGAACATGAGGCTGAGCTGTGCATACTGGGGAGGAAGTAAATGAGACAGTTCCTCCTTTCCGTCAGCAATGATTAGAATACGTTGACATACCACAGCACAAAAATTACCTTGGAGGTTACATCTATCCCTGTAATGAAGCTTCCAGCTTTGTTTTCATATCTCCTGCTGGTGTCCTGAAACAAAGCAAAAGGAAACTGATGAACACTCAAAGCACTGGACTTGCTATGCTGGGAAAAAAAAGGCCACATCTTCTTTTCCTTGATCCTTACTCCAGGCTGCATCCCTTGACAGGCAAACACACAAGCAATAGCTCTCACTGATGTCAGTGAAGGTACAAGCATATGAACTGAATCAAACTTCACTATCAGGATTCTTTCCTTCAGCAAACTTTAGTTTCTGTGTCCACTGCTGTTGCAGTTCTTACTGTCTCACGGCAATGCTGAGGGAGGCAGCAAACAACTTCCCTAGCTAAATTTTCCCAAATTTTGGTTTCAAGTATAATTTCCTTGTAAACATGAACAGATTTAACAGTCCTATTGGACTCCTGAAGTATCAATTTGCAAGTTTCCGTTCAAAAGTCAGACACTGAGCCATAGCCACAATTAAACAAGGAACTTTTAGCCTTACTCTTATCAATATTCCTAACTCAACTTCCAAATACCAGCAAGACAAAGCATTACTGCTTTGACACAATCCTACAATTAAGAGTAAAAAGAATGATAGGGAAAGAACATTGACAAGTTTCATTTCTACCAATTAGGACTGCACAAAACCATAGAGACTTTGGACCAATGGCCCAAAATGGTCCCTTTGGTGGTTTGCATAGATACAAACGCCACCGCTTCACTCCAGCAGCCTCAGGACCATTACCTGGCCGAAGGTTGGAGCTGGAAGAACACATTTTGCTTTCCCTATGGATAAACATGTTGTTTACACTCATGCCAAAATAATTCATAGAATTATAGAATAGTTTGGGTTGGAAGGGACCTTAAAGATCATCCAGTTCCAACCCTCCTGCCATGGGCAGGGACATGTCTGACTAGATCAGGCTGCCCAAAGCCCATCCAACCTGGCCTTGAACACCTCCAGGGATGGGGCAGCCACCACTGCTCTGGGCAACCTGTTCCAGGGCCACACCACCCTCACCGTGAAGAATTTCCTCCTAGTCTAAATCTGCCCTTCTTCAGCCTATAGTTATTGCCCCTAGTCTTGTCACTCCAAGCCTTTGTGAACAGTCCCTCCCCAGCTTTCTTGTGGCCCCTTCAGGTACTCAAAGGTCACTATAAGGTCTCCTTGGAGTTTTCTCTTCTCCAAGCTGAACAACTCTCTCAGCCTGTCCTCGTATGGAAGGTGCTCCAGGCCTCTGATCATGTTTATAGACTCCTCTAGACCCATTCCAATTGCTCCATATTCCAGATTCTATGACTCTATGATTTTTAAAGTTAGCGATCCTCACTGTCTGAGGCTGACTTATGGAACACCAAGAAATACACCAAGGAGCTGTCTCTTGCACCATATATTTGGTAGAATCTCAAGCATGACGGTAAATAAGCTATTTAGGGATTAGTTCTGAAGTACCTTGCACTAAGTTTTGAGAGCAAAAGACTACTTAGGAGGCTAGAGGAACTCTGACCCACTTTTATGTATTAAAACTGATCCTACTAAATTTGTACAGGAACAAATAGCAACAGTGGAAAAGGAAAAGAAAAATGAAAGGAAACCCTCAAACCCCACTCATCAAAGTTCACACTCCCAGTGTCTCCAGCTGAAACCCCATGGGGATCAAGGCCCACATTCCCAAAGACTCCAACTCAAACCCCACTCATCAGAGCCCACATTCCCAGTAATTCCAGCTCAACCTCCACGGATCAGAGCCCTCATTCCTAACACCTCCACCTCAGCTCTCCCACAGTCCCCCCCTGCTCCCCACTCTAGATATTCCCTGTGTTCCCTCCTTTCTCCCACGCACAGCCCTCACTTCAGCCCACCCCTACACCCTAAATCCTCCTCTCCACCCCTTTCTGCATTCCCTTTGTCCCATCCTGGCCGCCTCCTCTGACAACCCCTGCCCACAACCCCTCGCATACCCCAAAGCCCCCTCTTCCCTCACCCCACTGCTTCCTCGCACACCCTCCCATCTCATCTCTCCCTGTTTCCCACAGAGGCTCCCCCCAAAAACGCCCTTGCAGCGCCCCAGAACCCCTCAGGTCCCCTAGACGCCTTTGCAGCCTCTCAGCCCCCCTCACCCCGCAAACGGCCCTGCAGCTGCCCAGGCCCCCCCCGCCTCACAAACGCCCTTGCAGCCCCTCAGGTCCCCCCCTGCCCCACAAACGGCCCTGCAGCCCCCCCAGATCCCTCCAGCCCCACAAACGCCCCTGCAGCCCTCCAGGTCCCCCCTGCCCCACAAACGGCCCTGCAGCCCCCCAGGTCCCTCCAGCCCCACAAACGCCCCTGCAGCCCCTCCAGATCCCTCCAGCCCCACAAACGACCCTTCAACCCCCCCAGCCCCACAAACGCCCTTGCAGAACCCCTCCCGCCCCACAAGCGCCCTTGCAGACCCCCAGAATTCCCCTGCCCCACAAGCGCCCTTGCACATCCCCCCTCTGCCCCCCAAACGCCTTTGCAGCCCCCCAGGCTCCCCCTGCCTCACAAGCGCCCCTACAGACCCCTTGCCCCATAAACGCCCTTGCAGCCCCCCAGAACCCCCTGCCCCCCAAATACCCTTGCAGCCCCCCAGGCCTCCCCGCTCCCCAGGCTCCACTCCCTCCCCAGCCCCCTCCTCACCGGGAGCAGCTCTCGCAGAGATCGCCTCACAGGGATGGCCTCCAGCTCGCCCTCTTCCACCTCCATAGGCTCGGGCTCCGGCCCGCGAGGCTCGGCCGCGGTCCCCGTCGCCTCCGCCTTCACCGAGACCCGGAGGCCCCGCACGCCCGCCATGGCTCCGCCAGGCTCCGCCCCCGCGCTCGGACACCGAGACGGCGCCGCCGCGGCATAGAGCGTCGACGCCGGGCGCCACCACCGAGAGGCGCGGGCGGACAGAGCGTCGCCCGGAACTGGGGTCCCGCGTGCTGCGGTGCGGCCACAGAGATGCGGGGAGCGCCGGCGGCTTCCGGCGCCACGGGGTTGTCATTGTCATAGAAACACAGACCCGTTCGGCTAGGAAAGAGCTTTGAGAGGCAGCCTCTCCTGGGTGGAAAACTGGTTGGATGGCTGGGCCCAAAGAGTGGGTCAATGGAGTTAACTCCAGCTGGAGGCCAGTGACAAGTGGTGTCCCCAGGGCTCGGTACTGGGCCCAGTCCTGTTCAATATCGTTATCAATGACCTGGATCGAATGCACCCTCAGCAAGTTTGCAGATGACACTAAGATGGGAGGAAGTGTCGATCTGCTGGAGGGTAGAGAGGCTCCAAAGGGATCTGAACAGGCTGGACCGATGGGCTGAGACCAGTGGCATGAGGTTTAACAAGGCCAAATGCCGGGTCCTCAACAACAACCCTGTGCAGCTACAGACTGGGGGAAGAGTGGCTGGAAAGCCACCTGGAGGAGAAGGACCTGGGGGTAGTGGTTGACAGCAGCGGAATATGAGTCAGCAGTGGCCCAGGCGGCCAAGAAGGCCAATGGCATCTTGGCCTGTATCAGAAACAGCGTGACCAGCAGGTCCAGGGAGGTTATTCTGCCCCTGTAGTCAGCACTGGTGAGGCCGCACCTCGAATCCTGAGTTTAGTTCTGGGCCCTTCACCCCATGAAGGATGTTGAGGCTCTGGAGCATGTCCAGAGAAGAGCAATGAAGCTGGTGAAGGGGCTGGGGAACAAGTCTTATGAGGAGTGGCTGAGAGAGCTGGGGTTGTTTAGCCTTGAGAAGAGGCTGAGGGGAGACCTTATTGCTCTCTACAACTACCTGAAAGGAGATTGTAGAGAGGAGAGTGCTGGCCTTTTCTCCCAAGTGACAGGTGATAGGGCAAGGGGGAAGCTTGTCCCCAAGCTGCATCAGGGGAGGCTCAGACTGGATATCGGGAAAGAATTTTCCACAGAAGGGGTCATTGGGCGCTGGCAGAGGCTGCCCAGGGAGGTGGTGGAGTCACCATCCCTGGAGGTATGTAAAAGATGGATAGCCGAGGTGCTCAGGGACATGGTTTAGTGGCAGATAGGAATGGTTGGACTCGATGATCCAAAAGGTCTTTTCCAACCTAGTGATTCTTTGATTCTATGACCATTGAGTCCAGCCATACCTGCCCACTGCTGAACCATCCCTGAGCACCTCATCCACCCATCTTGTAAATCCTTCAGGGGTGGGGACTCCCATCTTGGGAGCCTCTGCCAGGGCTTGGGAACCCTTGCAGGGAAAGAGTTTTCCCCAATACCCAATCTAAACTTCCCCTGATGGAGCTTGAGGCTGTCTTATGCAGCTTGAGGCTTGTCTTATTGCTTGTTATCTGGGAGAAGAGCCCAGCACCACACCGTCCTTTCCAGGAGCTGCAGAGAACGATGAGGTCTCCCTGGCACCACCTCTTCTCCAGGATAAACAACCTCAGGTCCCTCAGCCACTCCCAGAAGCCCTGGGTTCCAGACCTTTCCACAGCTCTGTTCCCTTCTCCAGACACGCTCCAGCCCCTCAATGTCCTTCTTGGAGTGAGGGGCCCAAACCTGAACCTGGGGTTCAAGGTGCAGCCTGACCAGCACCAAGTCCAGGATATGATCCCTGCCCTGGTCCTGCTGGCCACACCATGGCTGATCCAAGCCAGGAGGCTGTTTGCCTTCTTGGCCACCTGGGCCACTGTTGGCTCATGTTCAGCTGCTGTTGACCAGCACCCCCAGGTCCTTCTCTGCCAGGCAGCTTTCCAGCCGCTCTTCCCCAAGCCTATAGTGCTGCACAGGGTCGTTATGTCCCAGTGCAGGACTGAGCACTTGGCCTTGCTGAGCCTTATCCCATGGATCCAGCCTGTCCAGACCACTCTGCAGAGCCTCCCTACCCTCACGCAGATCCACCCTTCCTCCCAGATTTGTGTCATCTGCGAACCTACTAAGGGTGCACTCAATCCCCTCATCCAGATAACAGATAAAGACATTGAACAGAACTAGACCCAGCACTGAACCCTGGGGAAACCGCTTAAGATCAGACTGTAGTGTAGGGAAATGTAAATGTTGTAAATGATGTAACGTTGTAAAACGATGTAAAATGTAAAATGATGTAATGTTGTAAATGTAAGAAAATTGTGGTTGGTAAACAAGAGATAACTGTAGAACAGCTGAGGTAGTCTTAATTGCTGCAGCTGTGGGATCCTGAGAAGTGGCCAATCACCGGGGGAGTTGCTAACGAGGTGGTAGGGGTGTATAAAGCCTGACATGGCAGAGCAGTTGGGAAGATCACTTATAGGAGAAAACTGCTTTGAGGAAGAGCTTGGAGTAAGAAGGCACTCCAAGAGAGAGCAGCCTAAAGAAGGTGAGAAAGTTAGGGCAGCATCCAAACAGAGGTGGGATTGTTGGCCCAAGCCTGGGAGACAATGGAGAATGGAGACTAGCATCAGACTTCAACTGGTTTAAGCTTTGTTCCCCGTTGCTCTTTGCGACTGGCCATCCAGCCAGTTTTTTACTCTGCAGGGGGTTTGCTTGTCCAGACCAGTGGCAAGCAGTTTCTCAGGCAGAATGCTGTGAGAGGCTTTACTCAAGTCCAGGTACACTATATCTGCAGCCTTTCTCTCATCCATTAAGTGGGTAACCTTGTCATACCGTGAAGGGGCACTTGAGATGTTCATCTGTTAAGGCAGCAGATGACTGCTCTGCCTTTTTCCGTTTGGAGACAAAGTAAATGCAAGAGACTGCATCTGTGTCTGCTGCGTGAGACCTTCCTTGCATGAGGCACTCAAAATTCCATTTTTGTGCACTGTCAAAGCTGCTGTTTTGTTGTGCTATTGGTATTTTGTTGCTTTTGGTGCAGTTTGTAGCTGGGGCACCCTCAGCTGGTGCAGACTTGATTGTTTTCAGTCATCTTCCTCATGGGTGTCTTTTTAGAAAGAGTTATCTGTTCTAATCTCTGCAGAGCTCGAGCCTCCGCTGGACTGCGCTGCTCAGCTCTGCGTGGAGAGGAGCACAGCCTTGTGCCTGCAGAGCTGGCACTGCTCCTTAATGACTGTGTGCTTATTAATTTACAGCTGACCACACTGCAGCTGTTTTGATAGCTTCTGGATCCCTTTTAGCAGGGTCTTTTCCCACTGTGGAAGGCCTTTAGAGTTTGTGGTCCAAATTCCCTTGTTCAGAAGGGAGGGATGTAGTGTGTGACCCATGGAGCAGTCTTGGGGTGGCTGTGTTTGTTTTGAGGCCCCATTACTTGTGTAGTTGTTGAGAATCTTGATATTAATCCTAGTCTTTTTCTGGGTGTTAACTGGTGAAAGAAGTGAGGCTTACCCTTTTTGAAAGAGGATTTCAGGGTCTGTCAGGCCTTTTGCTTGACAGCTTCCCTGGTTTTTTTTGTAGGATATATTCTTCCTCTTTCTAGTCTCCTCCAGAGGCCAGGTTACCCTCACCCCCCAGCTGCCTCTGTCTGGTGGTGTTCCCCAGCCTGGGGTCACCGCAGGTACAGAGCTCTCCAGAGAAGGCCTCTATGCCTGCACTCCCGGCTGACACCTGCAGAGTCTGCTGTTTTCCTTATTGCTGAATTTGGAAGCCCTCTTGAGGCTTTCAGGAGCTGTTGGTGGCATTTAATGCAGAGAAAACTTAGAACAGAATAGTAGCCGTGCAGAGGAGAGAGCTTTATTCCTCTGCGTAGCAGCCCAGGAGGAGGAAACTCCTCTTGTGTCAATGCAAGAACGTTAAACCATCTGTGGTGGACCAGGGCGAAGGTCTGTCTCCTGCCCAGAGTCAATTCTCAGGACAAGGGCTGTGATCCGCTACGCAGGGAAGAGCAAGAACAGGGCATGCAAACAGGACAGGGCATTCCTCCTTATGCTTTCCAACTGCTTTCAGCTTGGGGACCTGGAATGATACCATATAATGTAAATAACAGAGTATCTGCCAACTTTTTGGATAAACTAACTTTATTTTTCTGATCTTGTCAGACACTAAAATTAGTATATCTTGTAGAAATCCATATGCAGAATCTCCTGATTAATGAATTTGCTTCCATCACAATAGGTTTAAAATAAGCGCACTTCAAAATGCAGACCGTTCTTGTGTGTGTGCTTGCAAATGCAAACAAGTGTGTGATTTGTTTTGGCTGCTTGATATTGGCTGTTTGGGTGATGCCTGAGAGGATTGAAATAGGAGTCCAAAGGAGGTCATAGAGATGATCTGAGGGCTGGAGCACCTCCCATACGAGGACAGGCTGAGAGGGTTGAGGTTTTTCAGCCTGGGGAAGAGAAGGCTCCAGGGAGGTAAGGTACTTCCAGCCTTGAAAGGGGCTCTAGGAAAGCTGGGGAAGGGCTCTTGATTGGGGAGTGCAGGGAGAGGATGAGGGGGAACGGTTTGAAGCTAAAAGAGGGGAGATTGAGATGAGATCTTGGGGAGAAATGTGTTGTTGTGAGGGTGGAGAGGCCCTGGAACAGGTTGCCCAGAGAAGCTGTGGCTGCCCCATCCCTGGAGGGGTTCAAGGCCAGGTTGGATGGGGCTTGGAGCCCCTGATCCAGTGGGAGGTGTCCCTGCCCATGGCAAAGGGTGGAACTAGGTGGGCTTTAAAGTCCCTCATGACCTGAACCATTCTGTGATTCTCTGATTCACTTCTGCCTCTGTACAAGATTTGAGATGTGGCTTGGCATCAAATATGGAAAAAAACTTTCCTGCTAAAGCCTATAGAGCACAGATGATCTCAAATCCAAGGTCGGGCAGAGCTGGGTCTAAAGCTCCAAATTGTTGAGAGCTCTGATTGTTAAGTTCATAACAACATTAAAATTAGACCTTGGAAAGTGATAGAATATGCATAAGATTTCTGGGAAAACTTATCCATATGCATATAAGTGGAAATCTCTTCTGTCCCAGCTCTTGTCTCGCTGCACACAACTGATGGAGATAACTTATGTTGCCCAGGCCTGATAAAGGATGCTTGCTTTCTAAAACTCCAAAAAGAGTCTCGGGGAGTTTATTTGCTGGCACTTTCAGTATCAGAACAGCAGTGCTGGGCTCCTCCTTGCCTCTCCAAACCCAGCGGGGATTCTGTGAAGGAACCGTAGTACCCTGTGCAGATTATTTTTTGTGGATGCAGATAAAGTTTTCAATCGTTACATAATTGTGCAGGTTCTTTGTTGCTCTCATGTATTGTCAGCTTGTGACTTCATTGGTTTAATTAAGTAGGAGCATGAGTAGATAACATGATATTTGCTCAGGTTCTACAGCTTGCAGTGATCTGCTAGTAAATGCTCAGGCTGGTGATGTAATAATTGGCTAACAGAAAGAATAGATACAACTGATTGTCCTGTTTTAATTATGCAAAATGTTCTTAAGACAGGCCTTGCCAGATGTTTGCTATTTATTGCTCCCAATTATTGTCAACTCGTGGCTTCATTGGTTTATTTAAGCAGGGGGATGCATAGATAATGTGATGTTTGCCCAGGTTCTGCAGCTCCTAGTAGTATGCCAGTAACTGCTCAGGATGGTTATTTTGTTTTGGGGGAGTAACTCAGTCACTGCTCAGCGTGAAAGTCAGTGTGAGATGAAGTTGTGGTTCCCTTCAGCAGGTATTTGTTATTTATTACTCCCAAGTATTGTCAACTCGTGGCTTCATTGGTTTAATTAAGCAGGGGGATGTGTAGATAATGTGATGTTTGCCCAGGTTGTACAGCCTGGAGCAATTTGCTAGTAACTACTCAGTCTGGTTGTTTCATTTCTGGGGAGAGGATAGCATCTCAATAGTGCTCAGTGTGAAAATCATTTTGAGATGTTGTGGTTCAGTTCAAGTCTTGTGTTAGCTGTGATTAGTACTAAATACTCTTAGTCCAAAACTGAAGTTCCTGTAATACATTTATCAGTGCAATACAATTATCCTGTTGATAATCAGCTACTGGAAATAATAGACAACAACTGATTTTCCTGTTTTAATTGTGAAGTGCTCTTTCCTGAGACAGGCTTTCAGTGGGTATTTATTTATTGCTCCCATATATTCTCAGCTCGTGGCTTCATTGATTTAATTAAGCAGGGGCATGTGCAGATAATGTGACATTTTAGGGCAGCCTGATCTAGTGGGATGTCCTTGCCTGTGTCAGGGGGATTGAAATTAGATGATCTTTAAGATCCCTAATGGTTCTATGAGTCCATGACTTGCTCAGTGAAGGTTCTATAGCCTCTAAAGAAGTGGTGGTATGAATGTTGAGTAGAGAGCAAAAATTGCTTTCTTGTAGTAAGCTGACACACTCTGAAATGTTTCAGACACAAACTGACTTGTGTGGAGCTCTGGGAGTGGGGAGAAATGCCCATAATCTGTATCCAAATCCTCCCTGAGAAAGCTGAGAGCTCAAATATTACCAAAAAAAAAAAAACAAACCCCAAACCCTCTTGAAATACAATGAGTTACCCTTACAGGTGGTTGAATTAAACATTTCTTCTGGCTCACGGAGAACTAGATCCTCATGAAATGAAGCTGGAATGGAATCCTGCAGTGTCGAGCATGCAAAAGTAAATGAGTCTTGATTTTACAAAATGGCCAAGAATACTCAGTGCTGTTTTGTTTTTCACTTTAGTCTGAAGTGTGAAACACACAGTTCTTAAAAAAACCCAACCATAGATTCTTGTCTCCATGTATGAGTCATGAACTATGAGCAGTACTCCTACCCTGAGCTGCCTTGCTCTTAAACTCTTAGGGTTTACTGTAAATTTTCACATTAAACTTGAAGGCAAAAAAAAAAAACTTGCCTTCTCAGTCTGGTAACGCACAAAGTGGCTCAGAAAGGGTGACTGGTCCTGGTTCTGAAAATAATTAATATAAAAGGGAAACTGATGCTAGAAGAATTAAGAATATTTTTTCTGAGTGGCCAGAAGAAAGATAGGGAAGAAAGGTATCCACATGCTGTGAAAGAACAAGAATGCCTTCCTGTGTCCTGCTTTCTTCTCTTTTTTTTTGAGAGAAAGGGGAAAAAATTGCATTGCACAATTCGGAAGTGTGGAATGTGATCTGTTCCAGCAGGGGTGCAGGAGGTTGGAACTGAGTGGGCTTTAAGGTCCCTTCCAACCCAAACCATTCCATGATGCTGAGTGGGAGTCTTCTGCTTAAATTGTTGATTTAACCTTGAAAACTCAGGATTGTATCAGAACTTTGTTCTTGGAGTAGATCTGCCCAGGGCAAAGCAGGCAGGCAGAAACAGGGAGAAGTGGCTGGTCGGGTGACTGGGACCAGGCGCAGCAGCTCTGTTTTAAAGAATGTGTGTGAGGAGTAGAGATCTGAGGGGCAGAGGAAGCAAAGGACTTGTCCAGAGTTACACAAAGAGTCTGTGGTAAAGGAGGGCTCAAGTCAAATGTCTAACAAACCAGCTTCCCTCTGCTTCTTTTCTTATCTCTAATGGCTATTTTCAGCTCTGGCTAAAACTGAGCCCTTAGTGAGGATTATTATTAATTTCCCAAATGCAGTTTTTCTGAGATTGCCGCAAAACTGTGCGCTTTTATTTCTAGGATGCACAAGGGATCATTATGCTTATGTCTGTTTCCTTTTCCCTGTCTTCCAGGTACGGCACTTCATCACTTTTGCTTTTGCACAAACGCAGGACTGCAGCTTCTCTCTCTCAAGTTCTTCCTCCTCCAAGGAACACTTCGTTTTGGTTTTTGGTGCCGGAAATGACTGTAGAGATTGAAGTTCCCCATAGCCTGGGTGCAAAACTTATTTGTGGCTTGGTGTGCTAAGGAAACGCTTCATCGACTGTGCCTTCCTGCAGTGGGAAAGATGCAAAACCCCAGTGAAAACACCAGCTTGCAGTCCCAGCCATCTCCTGAGGAGTGGAATTATGGAGCTACAGCAGCACATATGAGCCAAGGGCCATTCGTGTCTGTGTCGAAGAGCGTTCCACCAAGGCGAGATTACCTGATAGCGGCGGTGCTGTGCTATGGAAACTTAATCAATTTCATGGATTGGTTCATTGTACCAGGTGGGTGCTTCTTTTCTTCTTTCTATGGAAAAAGGAATTTAAGTTCTCAACAATTCTGTAGTTAGAAATGTTTTCTGAGGTAAGGATGTGTCTTCTGTCTTTTGACTCTTCCTCGCTTATCAGCTTTTGCCTGTTGGTCATCTTCATAATGTAAGTTCCAATTATAAATCTTGAAAGAGCAATAAATGAAGTAATTGCTCTTAATGGTTGGTAGAATGCTTGTAAGAGTCATACCTCTTAAATGCTTATGATTCATATTTTTGAATCTAAGTTTCTTATGAACAGACTGCAGTGTCCAGAGCACCTTTTGGTGTCTGGATCCTACAGAGATTTGTCCAAGATGCTTCCCTTTATCACGTACAGCAGCTTAGCAGCCCTTCTTTAGACCTAGCAGGTTAGATAAGGCATTCCTTTGTCTGAAGACCAGTGGTGCCATTCCTCCCATTAACAGTACAAAAATTATCTTTGTGCAAGCTTGTTCAGGGCAGGCTTAACTTCCTCCTGATCCACTGTGTGATTTCTGCAGTGAAGAGAGTAACATGGTTGTGTAAGGGGATCAGAAACCCACTTCCTTAAGCATCACCTACCAAATCTACAACAATTTCCTCCTTCCAAAATGTGATTTTAAATGGTGTTTTTTTTATCTAGTTGTGAGCAGCAAAGCATCACTTCTAGTAAACTGGTGGGGATCTATGGCTTTTCCTCCCATGTAAGCTATGCCCTGTGTAAATGCTACTGTTCAGCATCGCTTCTAAGCATCTACTATGCTTCTAGGGATCCGATTTATAAATTAGAAGGAAATGCTTTTTGTGAGCTTGCTGTATTTTCCTTCTGAGTGGCCTGGAAATCATAAATGTTTTAAAACCTTGAAAAAACCCAAAGGATGGGTTGTTAAATTTGGAATTAATGTCTGGATACAGTACATAAACTAATTATTTTTACTACTTAGACCATTCAGAAATTTAAGACATTTGGTCAGTATCTTTAAAAATTGAAGGAGAGAAGAGGTGTGGAAAGGGGACAGGGATGGGGAAAGAGGGAAAGGAAAGAAGTTTAAGCCTTTTTTTTTTTTTCTTTTGAATACTTCTTCCCCACACACACAAGAAGGAAGGGAAAAGTCGGAGCACAGGCTGTATGATACTGCGAGTCTGCTAATAAAAAAAATCAGTATATAAGTTCTGGTATCAACTTTCCCTGGACAAGGGCTGGGCCCAAGTTGCCCAGAGCAGTGGTGGCTGCCCCATCCCTGGAGGTGTTCCAGGCCAGGTTGGATGGGGCTTGGAGCCCCTGATCCAGTGGGAGGTGTCCCTGCCCATGGCAGGGGGTGGGACTGGATGGGCTTTGAGGTCCCTTCCAGTCCAAACCATTCTATGATTCCATGATTTTAAGGTTAATAAGAACATTTTAGGATTAGTTGTGTGAAGATAACAATCTCCTGGCTGCAAGGCTTTGCCGCCATTTTGTTCCACATAATGTCCATTAAACCTTGATCTGCAAACTGTTCCTGTGCTTATGTAGTAATGGTGCAAAAGAAACAGAAGAGTTGTGGTTGAAATGGTGGGTAAGCTGACTCTTGTAAGACTGATACAGCAGAAGACAGAGAATGAAAAATTCTTATCAGTATTGATAAAATTCACGGTCTATCTGTGCTTGTGGTAGAGTAATGGTTTACCTAAACTAGCAAGCTGGGCTGGGGCTTGTGCTGCAGTTCTTGTAAGCTGTCTTATTCCAATAAACCTTTGAGTTGGCAAATGAATAGAATTCAGTGTTTTTCTGTTGCAGGGATCCTGTTAGATATACAGAAATACTTCGAGCTTAGTGATGGGAATACAGGTCTTCTGCAAACAGGTAATCCAGTCTGTTCTGTGCAGACAGTTTACTTTGCCTTGCATCTCTGTGGTCTGTTCCTAAAACAGTCTGTTCCTAAATAGTTACCTATTTCTTTGCGTTCCTGCTTGGCTGTGGTATTGCTTGCTTCCACTTGTGGGCAGGCTGAGTATAATGCAAAACTGAAACTCTTTGGTTCAGAGCAGAGTCCTTAAAGTGTCCTTCAGTATGTGAATCACAAAAAAAGAAGGAATTTCTCAAGAAATACAGAACTCGAACAATTCACGTTATATATATATATATACACATATAGTTTTTTTTATCTGGGTTTACCTTTCTCTATCAATCTGCCTACTTGTTCTTTATGTGCCTTTAACCTCTACCCTAAAAAATAGCCTGAGTTTCTCTGCGGGCTGAGGAGTGTGTGTGATGAAAACAATCTGATCAACATTCTCTTTGCTTCTTCTTGGATCTCCAGTCTTCATCTTGTGTTACATGGTGGCTGCCCCTATCTTTGGATACCTCGGTGACCGGTACAATAGGAAAATCATCCTTGGAGCTGGTATTTTCTTCTGGTCTGGTGTAACATTAGGCAGTTCATTCATCAGTGAATCGGTACGTTGCTTTTTTAGAGGGTACCATGAAAATAATCAGTTGCAGGAGTTGATAGTCCTTCTCTGATCACATTTGGAAAAGCTATCAGTGAGCACTCGCTCCTCAAGCCTGGACTAAATGGACTTTGTGCAGGAATGCCAGATGGAGGCAGTGGAGGATCCTCTCATTGCTGTTGTGATGGATGGGGTCTTATTTTTATCCCAAATGTTTGTTGATTCTGACCTTACAGAGTTGCAGCTTGTTCAGCAAACTTGTGGTCTATTGACCCTATCCTGGAATTCCCTCTGGGTGTCACTAAGAAATCACTGCAAGCGCAGTAGTGGGATGGTAGGAAGCATGTGTGAGTGGTGGGAATACAGACATATACAAAAGGCAGTGGAATTCTTATTTCCTCTAGTACGTTTGATCTCCTATGATGCACCTCTTCAATAGTAAGCTTTTTTTTTGCTTGGGCAGTTTTGGATTGTAATATGTCTTTTGCCTGCAGTATTCCTGGATATTCTTTCTTTCACGAGGATTGGTTGGCATTGGCACGGCCAGTTATTCCACAATAGCGCCTACCATCATTGCAGACCTGTTCGAGGAAGGGAAAAGGACCACAATGTTATCTATCTTCTACATCTTCATTCCAGTGGGAAGGTTGGCTTTCCTGCTTGTTACTGGTCTGTCTTTTGAAACTGTCTGACCACATCTGCAAGTCAATATACCCTGAGCCTTGACTAGATGGGGGGTGTGTGTGTGTGTGTACATGTATATCTCTAGCTGCATTGGCCCTTGCAAAAGGATTTGTTGCTTGCTTAGCATGTTTAAATAGAGCTGGTTAGGCTTATTCCTGTATTTGCCTTGAAGAAAACTTGCTTTTCTCCCCAAACATTTGTTGGGGGGGAATCTGAACTCTGAAAACCTGTAGGCTTTGAGTAAAACATTGAACCAATATGCATGTGGGTAGGTAATTCATTTCTGGGTTTTGGAAAACAAAAGCTTCCAGGTACTTCCTTGCTTGACAGATTTTTCAAGAACCCTCTGTTAAATGTCTCCCAAGGAAGAACTGTCACTTCCTTCTCTTTTAGTTAAATTGAGATGGCGGCTGAAGAAGAGGTGGAGAAGGCCTTTTTAAATGGCTTGAGGGCTATTCTTTATTAGAGCAGTCGAGGCTAAGCCCAGAAGGCAGCTTAAACTGAAAAGAATTCCTGCAGGGCTAGCACAGAGAAGAATAAATAATAAACTTCATTTTTGGGCTGTCTGATCTGGGTTTGCAGTGTCATTCTACAGAATATGTATTCCAAGGAGGGTGTGGGACTTCTCTCCTACCATCTCAAGCCTGCAATGAGGACGTTAGACTCTATTTTTCTAACTGGCTGGCAAGCAGACTAGCACAGACCAGGAGGGATGTTTCTGTTGATCTGTTTTGAAAACAATGACAGGATACTTCTCTAGACTCTTCTTAGCTGACAAGACATGTCATTTCAGCCATCATACTGAATAATCATACCGATTATTCCTTTCTATTGCTTACAGTGGTCTTGGCTATGTCCTAGCAGCTGGCATGGCGCATGCCACAGATGACTGGCACTGGGCATTCAGGGTGAGTTATTCACTTTCTCTCGTGGGACTGAGCCATCATAACTGGGATTTAGATTATTTGTTCCTTGTGTTAAGAGTTAAGCAGTGGAAGGACTTTCTACTGTCTGACTGGTTGCGAACTCTTCCTGCAAGACAAGTAAAAGATTTATGCCCAGTTCTTGCAGAGTGAGAGCAGGTGTAGGGGAAGCTGCACAGCAGCCAGGGCAGGTGCTGATGTTCCCCTTAGCTGAGGACATACTGGGAATGGTTGTCAGTGCACTGAGACCTCCTCAAACAGGAAACAGAAGAGAAAATGACCGTTCTACTGGTGGCATGACTATGATCCTTCAGGAAAATAAAGAGTTTTTCTGAAATGCTGTTGGGACAAATTCTGTTACTTGAAAGTTTCAAGAAAAAAAAAACCTTTCCTCTTCTGGTAGTTATCATAATGTCTCCATACCGAGCACCTAGTGCTTTGGAAGTACTTCCGTAGAATTATAGAATCATAGTGTTTTAGGTTGGAAGGGACCTTAAAGTTCATCCAGTTCCAGCCTCTCTGCCATGTGCAGGGATACCCCGTTCTGGATCAGGGGCTCCAAGCCCCATCCAACCTGGCCTTGAATGCCACCACTACTCTGGGCAGCCTGGGCCAGGGCCTCCCCACCCTTACAGGAAAACACTTCTTCCTTATCATCTAAATCTCCCCTCCTAACTTATCTATAGAATTAATTAGCAAGAACAGGATGAGAGGGGAAGAATGGTCACTGATGTTATTCAGATAACGATGATGACTGCATCAGAGTTTTGCATTGGTGGTCAGGGGGTACTATGGCACAGTTCTTTCTTCACATGTTTTTCTCCAAAATCAGAGGGGAGTGATCATGTATTTGTGTGATGGGTAGGAAAGATCACCACAAATCACTAGTGTTACTCCTCTTCTTCCTAAATATGACCTACAAACAGCAAGTGCCATCTGTTTCTGCACATAGCTGCAATTTTCTAGTATGTAATTCTAGCGTTGTATTTGATTTGCTGTAGAGTTTTCACTATAAGAAGAAAGGTATCCTTGATCTAACCAGCCTTGTGTCTACAGATAACCCCTTGCATGGGAGTTCTAGCACTGGTTCTTCTGATTCTGCTGGTCCCTCACAGGACCCAGAGAAGGACAGCAGCACACAGAGCACTGAGCATCTCTGGCATGATACGAGTAGCGGCTGAGAAACCAGGTGTACACAGAACTGCCAAGACTACTTGGTGCCAAGATGTCCTATCACTTGCCAAGAAGTAAGTGATTTCAGCAACAAAGGTTCCCTCCACTGAGGAACAACCATTCTACTATTAGAAATATGACCATCGAATCCCTTTGTATCATGTGCTGTATACAAGGTGATTGGACACCATTAATAAACTCTTTCCTCAACTATTTTACAGGAATGTTAGACATAGATAAAAAATGTCTTTGCTTCTGCTGTCCTCCTGTTTTGATGCAAGGGAAGGAGGCAAAGTTATGGTGGCAGTTTGCTCCTATTTAAATCTAGCTTTACTTTCTACTCAGTTTCCCCTTCCCCCTTGCTTTAACACATAGGGTAACCTAGGTTGGTCGAAGGGCCTATTTTGCACGTGTAACTTTATCTGTAATTCTTGGTCCTTGAGGAAGATTGGATCAGCCTGTCTCAGACAGTCTGTATATGGTATTTTTGAGGTGCTCTGACTCTGCTACAGAGGTCAGAGCCTTGTAGAACCCTGATGTGGTTTATAAAGTAGCAGTACAGGTGTTTTGACGAGCTGACCTGCAAGGCAAAGTAAGATGCTGATCACAGCAGGCATCCAGAGCCACCATGCGGTGCCTGTGCTTGTAGCTGCTCCCCAGGTCCCTGTACAATGCTTTTAGTTAGAGACTTGCTTTCCTGGGGCTTTGCCTGTGTGTGGAGCGCTCTTCTAGAGGATCCAGCCTTTTCTAATTAACAATTTGGTTTGCATCCAGGACTGCAAGTATCTTAGAGATCCAGCTTGTTGAATCAGAAGTTGTAGGCAGCAGAGTCTGAAGTGAATAAAAAATGAACTTTCCTAAATCAGAAATGATGTTTCCTGACATTTCAACAACTAAATTAACATTGAAGTTGCTTTCCTACGAAGATATTTTATACAGCCCCCAGCAATATTGAGAAAATAGGTATTAATTTTCTTTCAGCAATTGATTTCCAAAGCATAAGAACATGTTGCCAAGAACCAGGTAGTTCTACTTTTAATTAAGTCAAAGAGCCCTGTATCTTTGGAAGGTAAAGAATTGGGATCATGTCTTAACAAATCCTCTAGTCTGGTGGTCCTCTGGTCATTTGCAGCACTTTTATTTAGCCTTAAGTTTTCATACCTCCCTATCAATCTCAAAGGGGACTTTCTAAAGTATTAGCGAGAAAGAGACCAGTAAAAAGTTAATTTTCTCCTAGAACAGGGCAGGAAGAGATAAGATTTGCACTTTTTTATTTTTGTCTGCAAACTTGCTGTGCTTACTTCATGGAATCATCCTAGAATGGTTTGGGTTGGAAGGAACTTTAAAGCCCATCCAGTTCCACCCCCTGCCATGGGCAGGGATACCTCCCACTGGATCAGGGGCTCCAAACCCCGTCCAACCTGGCCTGGAATACCTCCAGGGATGGGGCAGCCACCACTGCTCTGGGCAACCTGGGCCAGGGCCTCCCCACCCTCACAAGAAAAGATTTCTTCCTGAGATCTCATCTCAATCTCCCCTCTTTCAGCTCAAAACCATTCCCCCTCACCCTCTCCCTGGCACTCCCTGATCAGAAGCCCCAAACTTATCTGCTTACTCAGGTAGAGTTAAGGAGGGCTTCAGGGCCTTAACAGTTAGGAAGACCCAGATGTTAGTCTCATTTATGCTAGTTACACAACTTAAAACCACCCTGAGGCATTTAGACTTGCACGTGGAACACTTCCATTTTGCTACTAAGCCATTAAATTCTTGCCCACTCTCTGTTGTAGTTCTGCGATGAAAATTTTCACAGCAATCACTTTGGCAAAAGCTGGCAATGAAAACAGCAAGAGGCCAGGACTGGGAAGTAATGTAAAATCAGGAGGTCACACTGTTCATCCAAATTAGTGCTTTATTGTTGAGGTTCATAGATGAAGCCTCATCATAGCTCATGTCTTTGAGGGAGTGCGTTTTGATTATAAGATGTTTGAATTAATTGATTTTGTTATTGCTTGAAACCCAGGGTGTTGCAGGTAGCCTTTATCTTTTCCTCACACCCTGTTCTTCCTAATATCTCTTCTTTCTTGCTTTTGACTTTCAGTTGGAGTTTTGTCTGGTCCTCGCTGGGTCTGACCGCCATGGCCTTCGTTACTGGAGCCCTGGGAATGTGGGTACCGCTGTTTCTTTACAGGGCTCAGATTGTGCAGGGCCTTGTAACACCATGCCTTCAAGAATCATGCAGCTCATCTAACAGGTGAGGAGCACATGACTGTAGCCAGAAAGTGGGATATGACTGCAAACCCTTCTTGTGAAGGCAGTTGGGTGTGAACGTTAGCTTAAATTGCTTCCAGGTCTGCTGAGGCACTCCCATTTGTTTGTGTATAATCTTCTGGTTAACTGGAAAGATGCTGCCATCCCTATTTGAGTAAGGTGGAAAGAAGCAGATATAAGAACACTTGTGGGGAAAAAGGAACAGCTTTAGCAAGGAGACTTGAGTTGACAAGCGACTGTGCACAGCAAGCTACTTAAATACCCACTTGAGTGTATTTAGATCCTGTGGTCTGGCAACTTTCCTGTTATCTTCTTGTTATTCTGATTTGAAAACTCCTGCCCTGTTGGCCAGGTCATCATGACTCCCAGCATAAAGCAAGCATGGTGAATTTGATCTTGTATCGCATCATTATGTTGAACCAGGATAACCTGGCCTTGTGAGTAACTGCCAGTGGAGCTCAGCTTCCAGAGGCTGACCAGGCCAATGAAGATTCATGAATAAGTATTAAATGTTGGATGAGGCAGGGGAATTTACAACAGGAAAGGTCTTTGAAGTAATTGTAATGGGCTGGACCACTTCCTATGCAAAGACAGGCTGAGAGAGTTGGGGTTTTTCGGCTTGGAGAAGAGAAGGCTGGGAGGTCAAGCGCTTAGAGCAGCTTCAAGTCCTGAAAGGGGCTCCAGGAAAGCTGGGGAGGAGCTCTTGATCAGGGAGTGCAGGGATAGGACAGGGTCGGGGAGGAGGGAGTGATTTTTAAGGTGCAAGAGGGGGGATTGAGATGAGATCTTAGGAAGAAATGTTTTGCTGTGAGGGTGGGGAGGCCCTGGCCCAGGTTGCCCAGAGCAGTGGTGGCTGCCCCATCCCTGGGAGTGTTCCAGGCCAGGCTGGATGGGACTTGGAGGCCCTGATCCAGTGGGAGGTGTCCCTGCCTATGGCAGGGGGTGGAACTGGATGGGCTTTGGGGTCCCTTCCAAACCAACCCGTTCTATCATTCTATGATGATTCCATAAAGTAAGCACAGGGAGTTTGCAGACATAACCTGCGTATAGTGAGGAAGGGAGTGAATTCAGGAATCTGGCTAAGGGTTGGCAGAGAAGGGAAGCTAAGCATTTTGAACTGTTTGGCTCTAGCTGTTAGCATATACAACTGAGATACTTCCTTTATTAAGCTGAAGTTGTTCGGCCATCTCTTGTTTTCTAATCCATCTTCTGAATTATTATTCCTCACGCGTGTTGGTAGAGCAGACGTGCTCCTCAGGGAAGTCAAATGGTAGTTTAACCTCATGTACTGCTTCTTACAGGATGCTTTAAAAACGGCCTTGGTGTAAGCCAGTGCCAGAAGCGGCATAAGGCTAGATTTAGACTGTTATTCCAAAGGGATAGAAAGAAATGTAATATAAATAACTGTGTCAGACCTGTACCTGATAGTGCTGGAGGAACTGAGCTGGGTATTCCCAGATCTGCCCAGGGACACTTTTAAGGACGTTTCCCCCTCTGGCTGTTCAGCAGTTGCAGGCTTTGTTTAAGGATCAGGGTTGTGTCACTTAGAGTCCCTGGAAACGCAAATTCAAATGGCACCACAGCTGACTTGGGTCTCAGTCCTTTCAAGGTAGATAAATACGTAGCAAGAAGTTTTCATTCAGGTCTTTGTGCAGACACTTTAAAACAGATCGGACAGGTGAGGAAGCATTCTCAGACCCTAAAAGATCCCATAGGAGCCTTCCCAGGACTTGGCTTCTGTACTTTCCTGCTCCCTGTCAGTTGAACTGTGCTTGGATGTAGTTCTTGCTGTTCCAGCTGGTTTATTTCAACTGCAGTTTACTGCACATGAATCTTGCAGGCACAGTTCCATGAGTGCTTTGATCAACTCCTGTCACCTTGGAACTTGTCTTTTCTGGACAAGTCTCCAAGATAGTTATTCTGCTTGGTGACAATCTGTATTTCCACTATCAAGCTATGGTGGGTGATGGATCAGAAACATGAACTTCAGGGAAAATACAAATATGCTTACAGTTTATCTTGTATAGAAATAACTTTTTTTTTCTTGTAAAATTGTGTTCTTCCTAATCAGCCAGCAAGAAATTACAAAGTATGTACACTGATGTTTAAAGCAATAGATCACATCACAGCTGGTTCCTTTGCTTTACAGTCAGAGGCTCAGGAAAATGTACAGAACTTACCATGTAACACTGAAATATTTAGAAGCATTTGTGCTCTGAACACAATGCTCCTGTCCTTATTTGCTCCGGGAGAATTAGGATACATTAAACAATCAGTGGCAGCACTGGTCTTGTTGCCAGAGTCTTGCTTTGTCATTAGGATCTCATTTGGGACAGAGAAAAGTGTATATGGAAGCCCCTTTGGAAGTGAAATCTTCTAAGCTGTTCAAACACATACATTTAAGAGAGGAACTTGTCATTCCTGGAGAACGCATTTGCAGATACACAAAGCTAAGTGACACTTGAGGTTCTGTGTTCAGAGAATACTGTGTGGACCTCCCAGTAGTTAACTATTCAATATTCTTCGAACTCTGTTGGGAAATGGTATATGTTTCCCATAGTTAGAGAAGTGACTCATCTCAGCTGCACTAACTCGAAAGTTATAAACTAGATGTATGTAATTCCATGTGATAGGAATTCTTCCAAGGCAGCAGGCTGTGATACAGGGTTATTCCATCTCTGTTTTAGGGATGACTGAGTAGATTGGTTCACAAGGTAACAAAGATGAGTGTCTTCTCTAAATCACAGGATGTCCAAGGCAGGTTATACAGAGAAGAGGCTTCTTGAGCCTGGGTGTGTAACACCTGCTCTGTAAATGGGAAGATATCTGCTGGGCAAGACAGAGCCTCTGTTGCAGAGTCACAGCTTCATTTGAGGCTTGGGATTACATCCATTTTGAAGGAGCAGGAGGGTTAGGTCAAGTGGAATAAAATTCAAGTTCCCTGTTAAAGATCCCTCTGAAACTCAAGGTATAAGCTAACACCTTTTTTTTTTTTCCACCCAGTATGGTCTTACTATGCTCAACTGAATCCTTTGTTTTGTCACCAGCCTTATTTTTGGAGGCATCACCATTGGGACAGGAATCTTGGGCGTTGTTGCTGGGGCAGAAGCTGCAAGAAGATTAAGGAAGATCAACAATAAAGCCGATCCTCTGATCTGTGCTGCAAGCATGTTCATTTCTGCTCTGTGTCTCTACGTAGCTCTGATGGTGGCCCAAACGAACATCCTTTTGACTTTTGTAAGTGCCAATTAGACTTTTGTTAGCAAAATATCTTCTGGGGTTCTGAGGAGAAAGTGAAGGGGGAAGAGAAGAAGGAGGCAAGGGGGTGGCTTTTGCAGAATTCTCTGCAGTCTCAAGCACAACCACGGGCTGAGCAGAAAATGGATTGGGAGCAGCCCCAAGGAGAAGGACTTGGGGTGCTGGGGATGGGAAGCTTAGCATGAGCCGGCAACATGTGCTCACAGCCCAGAAACTGTCTCCTGGGCTACATCCAGGGCAGTGGGACCTGCAGAGAGGGAGGGGATTCTGTCCCTCTGCTCTACTTTGGTGGAGACCTCACCTGGAGCCCTGCATCCAGTTCTAGAGTCTTCAGCACAGGAAGGACATGGAGCTATTGGAGCAAGTCCAGAGGGAGGCCACAGAGGTGATCTGAGGCCTGGAGCACCTCCTGTATGAGGACAGGCTGAGAGAGTTGGGGTCGTTCAGGCCAGAGAAGAGAAGGCTTCAGAGAGACCTTAGAGCAGCCTCCAGTCCTTGAAAGGGGCTCCAGGAAAGCTGGGGAGGGGCTCTGGATCAGGGAGTCCAGGGACAGGACAAGGGAGTTAATGTTAAGCTGCAAGAGGGAGATTGAGATGAGATCTTAGGGAGAAATGTTTTGCTGTGAGGGTGGGGAGGCCCTGGCCCAGGTTGCCCAGAGCAGTGGTGGCTGCGCCGTCCCTGGAGGTGTTCCAGGCCAGGTTGGATGGGGCTTGGAGCCCCTGATCCAGTGGGAGGTGTTCCTGCCCATGGCAGGGGGTTGGAACTGAATGGGCTTTAAGGCTCCTCCCAACCCAAACCATTCTATGATTAAGAAGTGTCAATAGCTTGTGGCAAGATGTCCTGCCAGCTAAGCGCTGCGTGTGTTTCTGTGATGCTACTGCAGCTGCTGTGCCCTGAGACAGCCACGTTGTACATCGCTTGGTCCAGTAAAAAGGGCAGCGTTATAAATTGGCCCTCAGACCTGCAGATTCCGCTCATGCCAAAGCGGAGAACAGTGAGCCTCTGCAGTTGGCTGCATGGAGATTGTGTTCCTTATCTGAAAATGTAGTTAAAGGAAGTCTCAATCTTATGTTAATTTTTAATGCAATGTGACTAATTTAGTATTCTTATTTATTTTTGCTCTCTGAATACTTAAACATTGGTTGTGACTGTACAGTACACAGTTCTTGCTAAATAATTTAGCCATCACCTTCAAAGCCCCAAATCAGTAGCTGATCTTCAAAGTCAAGCTTTTGGCAATGCAAACTGAAGTATAAATCACTTAAATTCTGTTCTCAGTAAAGGGAAAACCAGAATCTTACTAGGAATGACAAATAGTTACAAAAAATCCCTGTGAAAGGGAACTAAATGTAAACTTGATTTTAAGTATAATCTGGTAACAGCTAGGGAAAAACTCCAAGCTTTTTTCCTGTGACTCCATAGCCAAGATTAACATGATTTACATAAATAAGAGGATCCAAGTGAAGTTAATTACAGTAATCAACACTTCTCTGCAAAAGTGTACTTTGGCAGGTTTTTTACTTTAAAGAATAACACTCATTCAAAGAGGTTTTCCTTTTGGCTCCTCAGGAATGTGTGTTCCTGTGGAAAAATGCCTTTACACCAAGGGGAAAAACAAATGGATTTGCATGTCTGAGTGTGCGTCCACAATGCAAAATGTGAAATTGAAAATTGTTTTTTAGGTTCAGGAGTAGAGGTCTGAGAGCAGAAAGAACTGGCTGTTTTCTTTCTCTGCTTCTTGGGGTTCCCCACAGCCCTGATCTGGGTGTGTTCTTTGGTTGTATTTGAGGTGGCCAACAGATGGCCAACAGATCCATTTGCCATCCTGGGTTAGATGAGGGAACCAATATATTGGGTCTGCAATACCAAAATACACCTTTTATTAGGACTGATAGAAGGAAAACTTGTTTAAAATGTTTCTCTCCTTGCAAACAACATTCTATTTTCCAGCAGTGCGTTATCTGGAAGGCAAGTCTGAACCAGGAGATGGATAACTCTGTTCTGTTTCTTCCCATGGGCAGTTGATCTTTAAACCAGAGACTTTGCCATTTTGTCTTTTGTTTTATGTACTTGATGGTGTTCTGACACAATGTGCAGTGGTAAGAAATTGTACATAATCCAAGCACCTGGTTCTTCCCCCAGAGGGTGACGGAGTGTTGGAACAGCCCCCAGGGAAGCAGTCACAGCGCCAAGGCTGACAGTATTCCAGAAGCATTTGGCCAACACCCGCAGCCCCATGGTGTGAATGTTGGGGTTGTCCTGTGCAGGGACAGGAGTTGGACTCAATGATCCTTGTGGGTCCCTTCCAACTCAGGACACTCCATGATTCTTATGCTTTTACCACTACAGCTGGAAAACAATTGCCCTCTCTGGCACCAGCGATGTCTCTTCTCGCTTTCTAAATGAGACGCGGCGCTAGGCTCACCAGTGTGGGAATTGGAGTGGTCTGCCAGCTCAGGCATGGCATTTGGAGGTTCCCACCGAAACAAATCTTCCATTTGTGTAGGACACTGGCAGGAAAATGCCTTTCCCATCACTGTCTACTCAGGCACATTGACATACGCAAGCCCGTCTCCATCAATTCACAGTGTGGAAGCTATCAAAGCGAAAAAGCCTCTGTGCCTCAGCATGCAATTACAGTACTTTGTGTATGGTACTTTCCACTGACCTGAGTGGATAATGAAAGGGAATGAGTCAGGTTTAATCAACTGTGGCCAAAGGTGGAAGAAATATTTCAAAACACAAGAATTCACAAGTTAACGTGGAAATGCAGCAGGACTTCTAGGGTTTCTGCTCAGGTAGGTGGGCTGAAATGGCATGAGATTTCTCTCCTCTTTCTGGACACCTGGTTCTTGGTTTAAGGACTACTTGTGAAAAGACAGAGAAAAATTACTTGGCTTTGTTAGCTGAGGCTCTGTCTAAATCTGCTCCAGGCTTTGAGCAACCTGATCCAGTGGGAGGTGTCCTTGCCCATGCCAAGTGGGTTGGAACTGAATGTGCCCGTCCAACTCAAATTATTCTATGATTCTGTGATTTAAATACAAGATTGCACTATGGTTTTCTAGCCCTTCTCCTTTGCCATGTACAATACTTCCAGGATAGTGAAGTATGTACAACTCTTTCCTCTTTATTGATGGCAGTTGTTTTGCAGTTGGACAGCTTATTATGCCAGCTATTCAAACAGATTATATTTTCTCATTCGGAATAAATGCAAGGTTGATATTTTTTTTAGACAGAATATCTTGATTCAATCTGTGGAATGATTTATTGCCTTTCAAAACTGTCTGGGTTAGATTTTTTTTCTGGTGACCCCACAACTGCAATCCACACAAGACCTTAGGAAAGAAAAGCAAACGAAGTCACATCTCTAATGTTAATGCAATTCTGTGTGAAATAATTACTTTCTGGATTATGAGGCCTTAGCTATGGAATATCACTTTTTTTTTATCATGAATAGTTTTTCATGAATTGTTGTTTCTTCAGACTCTAGGTTGAGTGTGTAACTTATTTCCTGAGGGTGAATTTGACTTTCTTTTCTTGCACTAGACATGACATGTGCTGTTCTTAGGGGCTTGTAGAGATTAAATAACTTGGAAAAAGAGGGAAAAACTGGAAATGACGCTTTAAAAGTGCTAAACATCGCAAGATTCCTATAGGGGAGGTAGACCAATATCTTGTTTGATGTTTAAAGGCAGACAGTCATCTGTTCCATTGATGGTATCTAGAAGCAGTTTGGAAGTCTTCACAACTTTCTGCTCTGTTGTGTTTGCATCTTGTTATTTCTAAAGTGTCAACCAGGATTTAAATAAATCTGTTTGTCTCCTTCCTGTTTGACTTTGACCTGCGCTATCTCTTGCCATCTACAGCACAAGTGACAGCATTTGCATAGGGTCCTGTATATTGCAGTATAGCACAATTCATTTGCACTTCTGCATTTGCCTATAACCCCTCTGTGAGAATGGCTTTGACCACTTCACTGGCTGCAAATCTAAGTTAAGCACATTTAAACTTTATTTATCAGAGGGGAAATGGAAAGTCCTCGCTGAATTTGGATCTTCCAAGAGAGTTCAAAGAGTGTTAGCTTGGAATGAGACAATGAAGGGCTCGTATTTTCTGGTGGCTACAAGATCTGCCATTGGTAGGCTTGGGTCTCCATCTGTGATGAATTAGGGCATCAGGGTTTTGAGGCTGCCTGTCTCTTGGAGTCTGCTTCATTTTGGAAGTTCTTTCTCTGAAGGAGCCTTTCGGAACACTTGTACTGACCCAGTGATGTTCTGTTGGTTTCAATTGAAACCTGAGGAAATGGAAACCTTTTGTTTGAACCCATACTGAATATTTCTCTTCACAGCCTCTTGCTTCTTTCTTCTTGGGTTCAGCAGTTCAGTTTAGCTTATTTGGAAGAGTGGTATATGTTTCCTATTTTGGCTCTTCTGCTGAGGGTTCGTGATACAACACAACTTGCACATCTTCTGGTTCCTTCACCTGTTTAAGATGAAGGTAGTGTTAGTAAGCATAGACAGAGATGTTTAACTTATAAAGCAGTGGCTATGAACGACAACTCTTACATAGATAAGCATAGTCAGTAAGCCTGCCTTCATCTTCACGATGAAGGTCAATGCATTGTGTGTAGTCACTGCTTTCTTCTTTTTTTTTTCCCAGATTTTCATTGCATTTGGAGAACTGTTTTTGTCTGTAAACTGGGCTGTTGTGACAGACATCCTGTTGGTAAGTGCTTGTGAAACTATTTCCTTATTTCCATTTTTTAGCTTTTTTCAACATGTTGTCTGTAAGCCTGCATCTTGGTGGCCAGAAGCACCTCCATCATCTTGGTGCCCTGCTAACGCTAGGGGTGTCATCAAGCGCCATAAGGCACTGCTGTGCAGAGTTGCCAGTAACAGGATTGATGTGGTGGTGCAGGAGTCCAAGCTCACTGTGGATTTGAGTGAAACCCATGCAAGTGGGGGCTATCTAGAGCTTCTGGTACCCACGCTGGTTTGGATTTTGTGTACAGCTCTGTGTTGTTGGGTGTTGTGGTAGTTTAGTCCTTAACAAGCAGCCGCTCTTTCAATAACAATGTATTCTCAACATTGTTCCCATACTAAATCCAAAACACAGCAGCTACTGGAAAGAAAATTAACTCTCTCCCAGCCCGAAGCAGGTCAGATGTCTGCCAGGAAGTGGTCTGCACCAGAAAGCAGGTTGCTTACTGTCTGTTTTCAGAGATTTTTCGATTTGTCCTCCAATTGAAGGGATGTTCCCACTGAAGGAAAGTCAGTAGAGTTCATGAATCCATTACAATTCATCACTCTTTGAACAAGTTCCCTTATCCCAGAATACAGTGCAGATGAATTCCAGCACTTGCAAGTGAAATTCATAAGTGGCGCTACACTGCCAAAGCGTTAGGCAAGCAGTGATGCTTGTGAGGCTCTTGGAGATTCCAGGATTGACACCACAAGCCCAAAGAACAGCAGTGTGTGTTTAATTTGAATTCTGTCATCGGTAACTTGCTTTAGAAAGGAGTGATAGGAAAAGTGCACATCTTGTGGCACAGTTACACCCAAGGGGTGGGGCAGCCACCACTGCTCTGGGCAACCTGTTCCAGGGCCTCCCCACCCTCACAGAGCAAAACACTTCTTCCTAAGATCTCATCTGTCTCCCCTCTTTCAGCTGAAAACCATTCCCGTTGTCCTATCCCTGCCCCTCCAATCAAGAGTACTCCCCAGCTTTCCTGGAGCCTCTTTTCAGCACTGGAAACTGCTCTAAGGTTTTCCCTTATTTTGAAATCACTGGGTTTGCAACAGAACCAAGTGCTATTACAATTAGCATTCTGTTTACATCAGCTGAGACACCACTGAAGGACTGTTTTTAAGTTTCTCAATTGACTTTTCTTTGAACTCCTGCATCTGCATTTGAATTCTCTCCTCTGTCATCGTTAAAGAGGAAGGTGACCTCACTGAGTTAGATGCTGTTGATATAAATGGGGAAAGCAAGGCAGGTGGTTACTGTCAGCTCCTTCCTTCAGTTCCTTTCTGAACCCAAACTGCAAAGGTGGAGCTGTGCTTTCATTCAGTTCAATCGCTCACATCTCAGCTTGCTTAGGGATTGCTGCATCACATTACCACCTGCAAGAAGTCTATTTGGAGCATCATTGCCATATCTTGGATCCATATAAAACCGTAAGAGGAGGAAGTTCTTGTCTCCTGAGTGACCGACATCTCTCATTTGTATTTATTTTAGAAACTTAGGAGTTTAGGCACAAGCAACCTTGCATTGTTTGGCAACAAGCAGGAAGGTGAACAGTTTGGCAGAGCAGAGTTCTATAGCAGCATGTTCCTGAGAGCAGACATCCAGTGCATTACTGTGAACGTGCTTTGGAGTGGATCTGTTGAATTCTAAACATTACTAATGGTTTTATCAGAAGAAATGGTGGAATTCAGCTGAATGTGTGGGTGCCTGCTCATTCAGTGGCAATCTTATCTAGGAGCTGTTTCATCCTGCTGAAACTCCATGGGTTCAGGGTATTACTGCTGTTACGTTGACTGAAGGGTGCCAAAGATAACAGTAATTTCTCTTTTTGCATTGTTTTCTGTGTGAATTGGTAGGACTGCTGATAATGTGGCTGGATTTGCTAATGCATGTTCTTATTTTGCCATGAAAATGATTTTTCTTTCTTCGCGCATGGCACTACTAGCCAGACAATATAGCTAGGAATTCATTTATCCTGCAACCTGTGGAGCTGAAGACAAAAGAAGATGCTGACTGAATGATAAGGACTTTCTTTCTTTGTGGCTAATACATTGAGATGCATTGCATGTAGTAATCTTTGTGCCCCTTATTCAGCTGTAAACATGAAGGTATCTACTGTACAACTACAGTCATAATGTGCAAGCAAAGAAGTGCTGTGGCTGCCTTTCTTACAATGCACTGACTTACCAGCAGGCTGTATGTGGAGTGTCCCTTACAAGATAAGTTTGCCATCTGTGGAGTAATGGGACACTCCCTTTTAGATTTTTGGCAGCTAAAAGCATAGAAGATGCTAGAACTGGAAGCTAATATGGTTTGGGAAGGCTACCAACATGTCCCTGTCTTTGTTTGGAAGTGCCCTGGGAGGTATAGAAGCATTTACCAGCCTGTCTGTTCCATCTGCTTTTTCAGCTGACAGCTTTGTCGCACTGTCTGCAGGAGGATCTCCAAAACCTCCAGAGACAGCAGGCAGGGTTTGCAAACTGTATCTGTCTGGGGCACCCTGCTTGTCTGTCAAGGCATCTGGACTGGGATCTCCTAGAAGGTGACAGTGTGTAGGATGTCACCTGCATTGCTGACACGCCATGGGTAGCTGGACAGTCACTGTGGACAGGCTGGGTGCTGTGGCTCTTTCCAAGTTCCTCTGTGGGGCTGGGTAGGGGCTCGTTATCAGGGAGTGCGGTGATAGTGGCGTTTAGCTATCAAAATCATAGAATCAGCATGGTTTGGGTTGAAAGGCACCTCAAATCCCATCCAGTTCCCACCCCCTGCCATGGGCAGGGACGCCTTCCACTGGATCAGGGGCTCCCAAACCCCATCCAACCTGGCCTTGAACATCTCCAGGGATGGGGCAGCCACCACTGCTCTGGGCAACCTGGGCCAGGGCCTCCCCACCCGCACAGCAAAACAGGGAAGCTGTGGCTGCCCCATCCCTGGAGGTGTTCAATGCCAGGCTGGATGGGCCTTGGGCAACCTGATCCAGTGGGAGGTGTCCCTGCCCATGGCAACGGGTTGGAAAAGAATGGGTTTTGATGTCCTTTCCAACCCAAGCTATTCTACGATTCTGAAATATATAAGAATCTATTCATCTGTCTAGGATGTTATGAGTAGTTGGCCATTCCTGAGATGCACTCTGTAAATATTTGTTCTCTTGTTGGTTATGTTCTTTTTCAGTATGTTGTGACACCGAGGCGGCAGTCCACAGCCATTGCCCTGCAGATTTTGGTGAGCCATTTGCTGGGAGATGCAGGCAGCCCATATCTCATTGGAATTGTAAGTCAATTATCTGTTTGTTGAGCTTTTGTTAGGCCAAAATTTTTGGGAACTGAAAACCAGACACTCGGAATTGCAGACACTTCCTGCTCCAAAACTAGAAGTGACTCAAGGTGATGGTAACTAAGAAGATGTTTTTCTAAACATTTTTACTTGCGTGCAACTTGTGGTCCTGTGATACCGCAGGTGTGTAGAGTATAATATTCTACCTACAGGTGTGAGTGGTTCCAGCTAGTGTGTAGCAAATTATTTTGATTTTAGATTTGCGAACTCATAAATTTTCAAAGGCATACACTTCTGCAGCTTGGATTGTACTTGGATTTAAGCAGTTTCTGCCAAGTTTGTGAGGAATTTATGGAAATCAATCAAGTACCGTAAGACCCTTAGTTCAAGTCTTAAGTTTGAAATCTTGCGATTAGTCAATAGTCTCTTGAAAATCAGAACAAGAGTGAAGCAGTCACGGCGGCAAGGCTGACAATATTCCAGAAGCAGCCAGCGCCCTCAGCCCCGTGGTGTGAATGTTGGGGTTGTCCTGTGCAGGGTCAGGAGTTGGACTTGGTGATCCTTGTGGGTTCATTCCAAGTCAGGACATTCTATGGATGTGCTGCTGCGTCCTGCTAGGGACTGCATGCAGAACACTTCTTATGCAGCACCTGGCATGCAGTTGCCTTAAATAGCAGCTAATTGAAAAGTGTGAAGACAAAACCACGTAATCCAGATGAAATTAACCTCAGGTAACCTTGCAGCTTTGAAAGAACAGAGATGATAAATCCAGGAATTTTTTTTCTTCTGTGTCCAAGGCAGGTTCTATGCAGTGGGCAGAACATTGTCTTCTGGAATGCTTCTGTGAACTGAAATACCAATGCTGACCCATTTAGTTCCACCCTGTGCCATGGACAGGGGCACCTCCCACTGGATCAGGGGCTCCAAGCCCCATCCAACCTGGCCTGGAACCCCTCCAGGGATGGGGCAGCCACCACTGCTCTGGGCAACCTGGGCCAGAGCCTCCCCATGCTCACAGCAAAACGTTTCTTCCCAAAATCTCATCTCAATCCTCCCCTTTTGCAGTTCAAACCTGTTCCCCCTCGTCCTGTCTCTGCACTCCCTGATCCAGAGCCCCTCCCCAACTTTCCTGGAGCCCCTTTCAGTCCTGGAAGCTGCTCCAAGGTCTCCCCACAGCCTTCTCTTCTCCAGGATGAACAACCCAACTCTCTCAGCCTGTCCTCATACAGGAGGTGTTCTTGCCCTCAGATCATCTGCATGGCCTCCTCTGGTCTTGCTCCAACAGCTCCATTTCCTTCCTGTGCTGAGGACTCCAGAACTGGATGCAGGGCTCCAGGTGGGGTCTTACCAGAGCGGAGCAGAGGGGCAGAATCCCCTCCCTCCCCTGCTGCTCCCACTGCTTTGGATGCCGCCTGAGATACGGTTGGATTTCTGGGCTGCAAGCACACATTGCCAGGTCCTGTTGAGGTTCTCATCCACCAAAGAGTCAGGGAATAGACTTTTTCAGAGCCTGTTTTTCTTCCCTCTGTGCTTTAGAGGTTGTCTTACTAAGGATTTTTAAATTAAATGCATTAGGTTTGTATTTTGGCCATTATCCTCGATGCAGTCCCTCGGTGCTCATTAGAGTTGCTCTTGCTCTTATCTGCCTGAGCTGTCATAAATAAGTTCCTGGGTTAAGTATTGTATCTTATTGAGTTTCTTGAAATCGGCTTCTTTTTCTGTCTACAAAAATAAAATTAATGGGCATCATTGTAGCTTTTAAAACCTCACCCTCCAGTTAGTGAAAAAAACAACTGCCTGATATCATCTTCCTCCTGGTTCATCATAATGTCACTCCATGGCTCCTCCAATGCCTTTTGGCTCAAAAGCAGATCCCACTCTCATCTCCCAAATTAATTTGCAGCTACTTGTATCTGTATTGATGCTATCCCCCTGTTTCTGTCCATTTGATGCTTATTCGCGAGGTATAAAGTTATTCAATAACATCAAGAAATTATAAAGGTCATTGTCAAATGTCTGTCCTGTGCCTGTAAACAGTCTGCTTAAACCAAGAGAGGGTGATGACGCTATCCCAAATTAATGAGAGCTTTGTTCACTCCCTAGATCTCCAATGCCATCCAGGCCAAGCACGCTCAATCATTCCAGTGGAGCTTCTGGAGTATGCAGTACAGCTTCATCATCTGTGCTTTTGTTGGTGTCTTTGGAGGAGGTTTTTTCCTCTTGACATCGTTCTACATTGAGGAAGATCGTAAGGAAGCAGAGCGGCTTTGAGGTTTCTGCGTATCTTTATAACTTTTAAACCTGTGTCTGACTGCTCTCCTGTTTGTACGCCAGCCGTGGTATTAGATCTGTAGAGTTAAAACACAAACATAGCCGCGGTGCTAAGGCTGATGATATTCCAGAAGCATTTGGCCAATGCCCTCAGCCCCACGGTATGAATATTGAGGGAGTCCTGTGCAGGGACAGGAGCTGGACTTGATGATCCTCGTGGTCCCTTTCAACTCTCAGGATGTTCTGTGATTCTATGAAATGTCTGCATTGCGTTCATACCATCTTAGTTTCTATAAGAAAATAAAGGCAAAATCCCAGCAAAGTCTGATTAAACAAACCTTCTCTATCGTGCAAAATGGACTGCAGAATACGTGAGGATTGGGGAAGTGCTGTTTGTAACACCTTCAAAATGCTGCAGTCTGAGAGTAATTAAATGGCTTTACTATAGGTAGTGCACCATTACAGACTTTGTGGAAGGTGCAGTTCCTTTTCCTCTGGAGTCCTGTGTCCATTTCTGGAATCCCCAACACAACAAGGACATGGGTCTGTTGGAACAGGTCTAGAGGAGGCCACGAAGATGATCTGAGAGCTAGAGCACCTTCCCTCTGTGGGACAGGCTGTGAGAGAGTTGGTGTTCTTCAGTCTGGAGAAGAGAAGGCTGTGGGAAGACCTTAGAACAGCTTCCAGTCCTGAAAGGAGCTCCAGGAAAGCTGGGGAGGGACTTTTTGCAAGGGTATGTAGTGATAGGATGAGGGGGAATGGCTTTAAATTGGAATGGGAAAGATTTAGATTGGACATTAAGAATAAATTCTTTGTGATGAGGGTGGGGAGGCCCTGGCTGAGGTTGCCCAGAGCAGTGGTGGCTGCCCCATCCTTGGAGGTGTTCGAGGCCAGGTTGGATGGGGCTCGGAGCCCCTGATCCAGTGGGAGGTGTCCCTGCCCATGGCAGGGGGTTGGAACTGGATGGACTTTAAGGTCACTTCTAACCCAAACCATTTTATGATTCTACTCTGGTCTTTCTGAGCCCAGCAGAACCAGTCTTAGCTCTCTGTAATGCTCATCCCTCTTCCCTGAAGTAAGTCATATTTGGAGTTTAAAAGACCTAAACAAAACCTGTTGAACTGGACAGAATGCTGTCCTTAATCACCTGGATCCTTACAACTTCCTTCTGTCTGACCTGTTTTTTTCAGGTACCAGAATCGAATGCTGTCTTTCAAATGAAGATGAACTCTGGGGCAAGAGCTACAAAGAAACACAGAATGCCCTCTCCTTTTTCTTTCCTTTTACTTAATGAGATACAGCTAGAGAAAAGGCCAAGTAAGAATTCCTCCATATGGCAGAAAATCCTGCAGACTGACTTTTTTTGGATGCTTTTAACTGTGAGTCAAAAATTGCTACTGCCTTGGCATATGGCAACCCTCTCCGCTCTGCAGGAACGTTCTGTGGAGGTGGGAGCTCCAGAGGGGGATGTATAGAGCTGTCCCAGGCACGACTGTGAGCTGAAACAAGACAGTGGCGTTTAAGGCAGAAGGAATCATAGAGATTAGGAAAGGAGGCCTATGAATTATCAGCAGGATGGGATTTTCCTGTAGGTCTGGAAAATACTGATAGTACGAGAAGTGTTTTCAGCAGTCTGTAATGACCAAGAGAAGAAGCAGCTGGCCAGGTCAGTGTCAGATTCAAGATTGGAGGGTCATGATCATTTTATGTGGAATACATTAACAACCTCTTTATCATCCTTTGAGGCTCTTCAGTGTATCCTGAGGCCTTGGGTAAGTATCTCCTCTCCTGAGTGAACAGTAGGAGCTGTAAACCACTTACATCTAACTATCCATGTGAGCTTTTACCTCTAAAGCGTGTGAGACTTTGGATCTGGGATCGTGATACCATGCCAGGTGCCAAAAAGGACATGGTTAGCGTAGCCAACTTCCATTGTTTGAGTTGGTGCAGTTGCCAGCAGCACCTTAAAGCCAAAGCCCCAGGAGGATGTTAGCGAGTGAATTGTGAAGTATTACACATCTTGCTTGGTTCTCCCAGTAAATCTTAAGGATCATAAAGCGTGATATTCCTGTAATGACTGTGAATATCTAATGTCATTATAAATAACATAATTCAGCAACTGCAGGGTTTGATTTTTTTTTTTTTCCTCTCTCCCCCTCATATTTTAACCAGCTGTTCCGAAACCTGACTTAACCCCAGGTAGTGAAATCTGGCCAGACCTTATGCCAATATGAGAAATAGAGGCACAGTTTTTGTGATGCTTGGTAAGAGTGTAATAGTAGTCTTGAAAATAAAAGCTGATATTCTCAAAGACTGAGCAATTTTTCTGGTTGTGAAAACTAGCCACTACTGGCTATTAGGAAATTCATGTGGTGCCAGAGAACCTATTTCTAGTGAAGGATTTTTACTGTTGGCTATGGACACATCAGCTTGCAGAGGTCTTAAGTCTTAATATCTTTCAGGGTATTTTTTAAGCTACTTGATAGCAATGTATGGATTGAAACCTCTTGTCTGTATTCGGTGAAATTTGTAGCATTTCTCTTCCAGCTAAAGGAGAACAATTCTCATTGCACCAATACCTCATTGTAGGATGAATTTGGGAGGTCTAAAAATGTTCTTTAAGGCCTTCACAACTCTCTGCCCACTTGAGGTTGGACTACAGCCTGAGATTCATCTGGTCCCCTGTTACTGTGCCACGTGTGCTGTTCAATGATACCCATGTGGCACTGGCAAACAGTTGCTCTGTCGAAAAGGTAAACTGTGAGATCATATAATCCCAAGGCTGGAAAAGACCTTTGAGATCATCAAGTCCAAGTGTACCTGTCCACTACTAAATCATATTCTCCAGCACTTCATCTAGCCATCTTTTAAAGACCTCCAGGGATGGGGACTCCACTACCTCCCTGGGCAGCTGTTCCAGTGGCTGAGAACCCTTTTGGTGAAGAAATTCTTCCTTATATCAAGCCTAAATCTGCCTCTCTCCGGTTTATACCCGTTCCCCCTCGTCCTATCCCCACAAGCCTTTATGAACAGCCCCTCTCCAGCTTTCCTGTAGCCCCTTTCAGGTACTGGAAGGTTGCTCTAAGATCTCCTTGGAGCCTTCTCTTCTCCAGGCTGAACAACCCCAACTCTCTCAGCCTGTGCTCATATGGGAGGTGCTCCAGCCCTTGGATCATCTCTGTAGTCTCCTCTGGCCCTATTCCAACAGCTCCATCTCCTTTTTATGTTGAGGATTCCAGAATTGGACACAATCTTCCAGATGAGGTTTCACAAGAGAGGAATAGAGTGGCAGAATCCCCTCCCTCGCCCTGCTGGCCGTGCTTCTTTTCACGCAGCCCAAGACACTGTTATTTTCTGGGCTGTAAGTGGACATTGCTGGCTCATCCCCCAGCACCCCCAAGTCCTTCTCTGCAGGGCTGCTCTCAATCACATCATTCCCCATTGTGTATGGAAATTGAGGATTGCCCTGACCCAGGTGTAGGGCCTTACAGCTGGCCTTGTTGAACCTCATGAAGTTCTCACAGCCCCACTTCTCCAGTCTGTCCAGGTCCCTCTGGATGACATCCCATCCTTCCAGTGTGGCAACTGCACCACTCAGCCTGGTGTCACCTGCAAACTTGCTGAGGGTGCACTCGATCTCGCTGACAATATCATGGATGAAGATATTAAACAGCACCTGTCCCCATGCGGACCCCTGAGGGACACCACTTGTCACGGATCTCTGTCTGGTCTTTGAGCCATTGACCACTACTCTTTGAATACAACCATCCACTGTACTGTCCGCCCATTAAATCTGTATATCTCAAATTTAGAGAGAAGGATGTTTTGGGGGACCATGTCAAAGGCTTTCCAGAATCACAGAATCAGAATCACACAAGGTTGGAAAGGACCCATTGGATCATCGAGTCCAACCGTTCCTAACACTCCCTAAACCATGTCCCTAAGTACTTCATCCACCCGTTCCTTAAACACCTCCAGGGAAGGCGACTCGACCACCTCCCTGGGCAGCCTGTTCCAGTACCCAATGACTCTTACTGTGAAGAATTTTTTTCTGATATCCAACCTGAACCTCCCCTGACGGAGCTTCAGGCCAATCCCTCTAGTCCTGTCCCCTGTCACTTGGGAGAAGAGGCCAGCTCCCTCCTCTCCACAACCTCCTTTCAGGTAGTTGTAGAGAGTAATAAGGTCTCCCCTCAGCCTCCTCTTCTCCAGGCTAAACAACCCCAGCTCTCTCAGCCGCTCCTCATAAGACTTGTTCTCCAGCCCCCTCACCAGCTTTGTTGCTCTTCTCTGGACACGCTCCAGAGCCTCAACATCCTTCTTGTGGTGAGGGGCCCAGAACTGAACACAGTATTCGAGGTGCGGTCTCACCAGTGCCGAGTACAGAGGGAGAATAACCTCCCTGGACCTGCTGGTGACCCCATTTCTGATACAAGCCAAGATGCCATTGGCCTTCTTGGCCACCTGGGCACACTGCTGGCTCATGTTCAGTCGGCTGTCAACCAGCACCCCCAGGTCCTTCTCTTCTGTGCAGCTCTCCAGCCATTCTTCCCCCAGTCTGTAGCGCTGCATAGGGTTGTTGTGCCCCAAGTGCAGGACCCGGCATTTGGTCTTGTTAAACCTCATCCCATTGGTCTCGGCCCAGCAGTCCAGCCTGTTCAGATCCCCAGAAGTCCAGATAGATCACATCCATTGGTTTTCCTGTGCACTGACGGATTTGATCTATCTAGACTAGCAGCTTGATCATGCTTTTCTATTGTTATAGTCATGATTTGCCCTCTAAACAGCTGATTTATTAATCACTTTTGTTAAGTCAGCATTCAATTCTATAATAAAAAATACCAGAAGCTGTAACTGGAACACTGCAGAGGCACGCGTTTGACATATGAGCAAGAGATGCTGAACGCTCTTCTGTAGATGGTACATGGAGTCCATGACAGATTCATCCCTACTCCTACTCTTACCTCCTTTGTGAAAGTCAGCGCCTAGAAATTAGTAGGATCATGCTGAGTAGTTCAATTCTCTCTTTTCAGATGCTTCTCTCTCCTTTGTAAATGTAAGGGGAGAGGACTTCTATTTTTGTTATTTTTTTTCCTGCATTTTGCTAAGACTGACATCCACGCCAAGAGGCTGGATGCTCTGAGCTATGCCTGGGTCTCCCTGGAGCTGCACTGTCCTCTGTCTCGCTGAGAACTGCTGAGTTGGAGGTCCTGCAGAGGTGCAGTGCCTGTGTGAAAGAGCGCTGGGAGCTTCTGCCTCCAAAGCAGGGGAAGAGGGGAGATTGAGATGAGATCTTAAGAAGAAACATTTTGCTGTGAGGGTGGGGAGGCCCTGGCCCAGGTTGCCCAGAGCAGTGGTGGCTGCCCCATCCCTGGAGGGGTTCCAGGCCAGGTTGGATGGGGCTTGGAGCCCCTGACCCAGTGGGAGGTGTCCCTGCCCATGGCATGGGCTCAACTGGATGGGTTTTGAGATCCTTTCCAACACAAACCGTTCTGTGATTCTATGTGGATTGGGAAGAGCTACTGCTGGAAGCTACTGGTTATCGAGCCAGTTTGTTCTGCAGCATTCCAGCTGCTTGGAAGCTGTGTCCCGTGTATCACACGAATGACGATCGAACAAGTTGCCAAAACTTGTGGTTTCTGTAACTGTATATTCTCCTCCTAGCTTTAATGTTTCCTCTTCGCTCTTTCCAACTAAAATGGTGGGTAAGAAGCACTTTGGAACAGCTCTGAAATCTGAGATTTTATAAGTCCATTTAGGTAATGATTTTGATGTCTTCCTTTCCTTCCCTCATTTCTCAAAGCAGGGACAGGGGTTGGTACTGACCTTTAGTGCTGTTTATGTGGGTATTTTTTTAAATAAGTTTTAGAACTCTGCTTGGCATAAAAATTGCCTTCAGAGCCGTGATTATTTCTTGCTTCTGCTAAATGCCTGTAAAGGCAGCGAGTGGGCAGGATGTGTCGAAGATACAGCAGTACCGCGGTGTTAGTGCTTCTCCAGACTGATTTCTTCTACCAGTGATGATGTGTAAGATTGGTATCAGCAGAATTTTAATTGTCAGAGATGTTTCATGCAACTTTTTTTCTCCCTTCTCCTCTCCTTCCCAAGCAAGTAGCTCATGGAAGGGGTTTGACAGCATCTGAGGAATCTTGTACTGTGGCTGGAGGTGTGCAGATGGCAGATGCCAGTTTGCAGGCTGTAGATTTATATATTCTGCCTAGGCTGCTCCTGCCTAAGAAGATATTTGGTTTACTTCTCTTTGCCCTAATCACTCGTGCAGCTGAATTGTCTTTTGCAAAATACTTTGCAGGAGAGCTGTGACCCTTTGTGATGCTGCTGGTGTAGCCATGGGCGTCAAACCCATCATTTAGCTTTGAAAAAAAAGCTGTCATTGCTGCTGTCATTGTGAGGGACCTGTGCAGACGCTGGGTCACTTGTGACCTTCAGCCTGGAGAAAAGAAGGCTGTGGGGAGACCTTAGAGCAGCTTCCAGTGCTGAAAGGGGCTCCAGGAAAGCTGGGGAGGGGCTCTGGATCAGGGAGTGCAGGGAGAGGATGAGGGGAATGGTTTTGAACTGCAAGAGAGGAGATTGAGATGAGATCTTGGGAAGAAATGTTTTGCTGTGAGGGTGGGGAGGCCCTGGCCCAGGTTGCCCAGAGCAGTGGGCAAAACCCAAAACCCAAAACCTTTATGGCAAAAGTTTTTTTCAGAGATCCTTTTGCTGTTTTGCAAACACTGTTCATTCTTCAGACCTCCTTCGAGTACCGGGTTCTCCTCCTCTGCCTGCAATACTGCAGTCACCTCCTCCCTTGAGACAGGCAAAAAAGGCAGTGAAAGAGCAATGTGGGTCCCTGCCAAGTCGTGCTGGCAGTCAGGTAGCTGGGCCTGGCTGTATTCCATTGCAAGAGAGCCACTGAGTTCATCTCAGTTCTATAATTAGCTTCATCGTAATCCAATAAAGCCTTGGAAAGGTTCTTAGAAAGCTTTTTGTTCATAAGGGAAACAAAAGTTGATGGGAAAACACTCTTGATCCTAATCCTGTATGGATGACCAAAATCGCTCTGATCTCGCTTTGTGTAACTTAATGTTTGCATAACAGTTTTGTTATTCATATGCAAATTAACTGCATATCCTGCAGGAATAAAACGGTTGTAATTTTGAGAGATTAATGCAACTGCTGTCAAATCCCACAGTGGGAAGGTCCTTTGTAAATGCACAGTTAATTGTCTATGGATTTGGAAGGTGACCGAATCCTGGTACGAAGAACCCTGCGAACAGAGCGAGAGCAGGGCTGGGAAATGGGCACTGTCTCCATAAAACATTGAACAAATCTGACCTGTACAGGCCTTGGCTTATGTCGTGGTACTAAAATCTGACTTTATCTTCTCTTATACCGTGGTGTTTTTTTCTCTACAGTTAATATTTTTCTATATTATTATGAAAAAGGCTTTTAAATGGAATTGAAAGGTAAATTCATGCACTCATGTGTTCACGCATCATTTTCTTTGCAGTATTTAATATATTGGGCGGTAGCCTTGAAACTAATGTCAACAGGTTGAAGGTAACCAGTTTTTAAAGTATCGAATCATAGAATCACAGGATGGTTTGAGTTGGAAGGGACCTTAAAGCCCATCCAGTCCCACCCCCTGTATGGGCAGGGACACCTCCCACTGGATCAGGTTGCTCAGAGCCCCATCCAACCTGGCCTTGAACACCTCCAGGGATGGGGCAGCCATGACTTCTTTTCTCACTTTCTGACTCTTTTCTTTCCTCATTCCTGTTTTTCCAAGACCCGTGCACCCCTCCGTTCCTACTGAGGGCGGTCTGAGCAGCTGTGTGTTCAACACTCAGGAAAATCAAGCCACTTACTTAAAGACTTAATTATGGGTTTAGGAGCCTAATCTTAGGCACCTAATTTATAAAATCTTTACTGTAGGCATTTTTTTTCAGGAATATCTCTAGCCTGCTGAATGAAAACGTGACTTAAAGAAATGCAGATCTGTGAGTGCTTCTTAATCTTCAACTGTTAACTTCTTCATAGCCTTTTACCTTTATATTTTCAGTGAATTGACTTGTTCTGTGTGTGTTCCCAACCCACCACAGAGTCACCGGAACTTGCTCTGCTAGAGCTGTAGTAAAAGAGGTCACGAAGTGAAAAAGGACACCTGAGTTCTTGCTGAGAATATTTCTTCAGTAAAACCAAGTGAGAGGATATTTCTTCAATCTGTTTCAACCCATTCAACATTTCCAGTCCTGAAAGGAGCTCCAGGAAAGCTCGGGAGGGGCTCTGGATCAGGGGGTGCAGGGAGAGGCTGAGGGGAGTGGTTTTCAGCTGCAAAAGGGAAGATTGAGATGAGATCTTAGGAAGAAATGTTTTGCTGTGAGGGTGGGGAGGCCCTGGCCCAGGGTGCCCAGAGCAGTGGTGGCTGCCCCATCCCTGGAGGGGTTCCAGGCCAGGTTGGATGGGGCTCGGAGCCCCTGATCCAGTGGGATATGTCCCTGCCCATGGCAGGGGGTTGGAACTGGATGGGCTTTGAGGTCCCTTCCAACCTAAGCCATGCTGATTCTATGATTTTGATAACTCTGTGGATTTGTCTGGTAGTAGAATAAAATGCAGATCAGACTCCCCACCTCTGATTTTCAAGAGCTGAGTAGGAAGACAGCCTTGAGGTGTGATGGAAGAGAGCTATATGGGTATGAGCACAGACGTCAAGAGGAGAGGTGCTTGATGCAAAGTGCTGGTTAAGAAATCCTTTCTAGAGTAAACATTTTAGCCTGGATTTTGTATTAGGAATGACTGGAGATGGTTCATCTAGAGAATGGTTAATGACAGCTAGAGAGTATTTAAGCAATATCCTATCCTAGAAAATTATGTTCATGATCTGTTTTTTACTGCAAAAGCCCCTGCAAAGCAGCAGTCCCTCCAACTACACTGGGTAACTCAGGATAATTCCATGGGAATTGCACAGTAAGATCCCGAGCAAGGGAACTATTTTCCTTTGGCTCTTTGTTTACCTGGAAGACAGAGCTGCTCGCCTGATCTGGAGAGTGAGAAGGCATAGCTCCTAAAGCAAATTGCACTTCTATTTTTGAACTTGTTTTAATTGGGCCTCAGATCTGCGTATCTCCAACCTATTAACCTGGTCACACTGCGTGGTCTGATCCCCCTCTAACAGCATGTGATTAAATGTGATTCATCTGCATCTCCGCAAGCGCATGCAAGTGAGGGAACGCTGGTAGTGAAGCAGATGTGGTTATTTTCATGCCAGATGTTTCTCCTGTAAATTTATTTTGTATTGTTAAACATTGCCAAGTTGTCTTAGGAGGACTGTGTCTCCTGATTTAGTGTGATGAGTAATGTGCTTTGTTGCACTTTACCAGAGGCTCAAAGTGCTACTGGAAAAGGTGAGACCACAGAACCGGAGTGTGGATATCGGTGGCTTTGGAGGATGCCAGTTACCCGTGTCTGGGAGAGAAGATCTTTGTGTTTGCTGGGTTGCCTGGACTTGCCAACTTTATTAAGGAACTTTTATCTTTTTTTAAGGGCAAGGTATAGGAGGAAAGAGTAAAGGTTTGGAATTGCTGATGTTCCATAAAAAGCAAATGTTTAACCGAAAAAGAGTGGCTTGTTTAAGTGGAGAGAGATCTACTAGGGAGCTTGTGTCTCCCTTGAGAAGACATGTGGCCATGGGATGGGTTTGTTTTGACAAGTAATTGTCTTTTTTGTGATCCTGACAATTCCAGAGCAGACTAATTACAATTAAGTACCTTTAGCTTCCTGAGCTTTGCAAACTTACCTTAAAACCAAGCTGAGCTGCCTACCTTAGGGTGCCTGTTTTTCTTCCTGATGTGAGAAATGTCTGCCCTTCAATGATGCTGTAGAGGTGCAAGAAAAGGAACCAAATGCCTCCTCCCCCTCATAGCCTTTGACCTTTTTTTTCCTAATGGCCCTGGAAACCAGTGCTAAAACTCATTTGTTCTGAGGCAGCTTTCAGCAGAGGTGCTGAAATATCTGATTTCCAACGAGTACCTGCATGCGTCAAACACGTTGTGCTTGCTGAAGGCAGGGGAGATTGCCTGGGAGACAGTTTGAGCTGTTTGTGTTTTCTTTCCAGTCAGGCTTTGCTCCATCCTACCCTCCACGAGCCAAAGGCTGTGGCATGGGAGAATGAGCCCTGATGTTATTCTTTATCTTCAGGCTTCATTCCAGCCTGAGGAGCCTCACTCTTCTGAAGTCATCCAAGGAAAGGTAAAGGTGTTTGACAAAAGCACGCAGGAGACAGCTCTCTCAGCCTACTGTGGGAAAGTATCGTGTTTTCTCTCTCTTAAGCCTTGGAGTCGTGGCTGTAGGAAATTTATTACGGTGGCCAGGGAGTGCCGAGAGCCCAAAATGAAGCTGTCATCCGTGGGAAGGTGAGACCTGTCAGCAGACAAGGCTGGACAAGAACTGGCACCCAGCAAGGATGTGAATCGAGTGGAGAGAGGGCTGGCAGGCGTGCAGAGAAAGTGGAGGAGGAGGAAGGCAGGAAGCAGCTGGCAGCGTAGGAAGAAGTGAGTAGTACTGGGAACGGGAGGAGGAGGGAATGAGAAATGTCCTTGTTCTAGCACTGATATCCAGCATCCCATTCAGTAACAGTGACATTAGAAGTGCAAAGAAATGTCCAAATAAATGTGTTCCTTCACGGGATTTATTTTAATTCGTTATTAAAATAGGAGATACATGTGCATTGTCCCTTCCAGGCCACTGTTTTAATAGGATTACCTTTGGCATCACTCCGTGGAATCCTTAATTCGTCGCTCCATATCTTCCATGTGAAGTCGTCTCAGCAGATCCAATCAGGTAATGTTTCATTGCTCAGCAGTAGAGAGGAAATGAGTTTTTCTGATGAGGGGAAAGCACAGTGAATAGCTTGATTCTCCCCCCCCAATGCCATCTGCAATTTGTTTTGTGCTGCAAATGAAGTCGATGTTTTCTAGGGTCAGAGGTGGCTAATTATTCATAGCACTTCCATTTCCAGTACTAGAGTCATCACATCTCTGCCAATCATCATTCTAACCATTTCGTGTTTGGTTTACTTTGCATTGCTCGTAGGGTTGCAAGACTAGCTGCTATCCAAATTTGTACTGTTGCCTTTCTGAGCTACTGCCAGTACTTCTCTCAGCTTCTGAAGAGACTGACAAGACAAATTTGGCACTAGTATCGTAGTTTTAGAATCATAGAATGGTTTGGGTTGGAAGGGACCTCAAAGCCCATCCAGTTCCACCCCCCGCCATGGGCAGGGACACCTCCCACTGGATCAGGGGCTCCAAGCCCCATCCAACCTGGCCTGGAACCCCTCCAGGGATGGGGCAGCCACCGCTGCTCTGGGCAACCTGGGCCAGGGCCTCCTCACCCTCACAGCAAAACATTTCATTGTAAGATCTCATCTCAATCTCCCCTTCTTCAGCTGAAAACTGTTCCCACTCATCCTATCCCTGCCCTCCCTGATCCAGAGCCCCTCCCCAGCTTTCCTGGAGCCCCTTTCAGCACTGGAAGCTGCTCTAAGGTCTCCCTGCAGCCTTCTCTTCTCCAGGCTGAACAACCCCAACTCTCTCAGCCTGTCCTTGTTCAGGAGGTGCTCCAGCCCTTGGACTATCTCTGTGGCCTCCTCTGGACTCACTCCAACAGATCCACGTCCTTCCTGTGGTGAAGGTACAGGAAGGTCCCACCTTACGAGTCATTTCTGTTTAAAAAAGATTGAACTGTGTAGGAGGCAAGAATGTAACACTCAATTCACTTGTAACTAACCAAAAAAAAACCCCTACTGAGTGCATTTCACTAAGATGGGTCGGTCATCCGTGAGTTTTGCAAATGGCAATAGAACCCCAAAGCCCAGAGAGGGTACAGAGTACAGCTGGGACTGAAACTTGACTGTTTTAACTGTTCGGGCAGTATTTTCCCTGCTAGTGCTTCGGGCTTTCCTCTGATGAATGCCCAGAGCTCACATTGATGCAGCACCACAGAAGCATCCTTTAGGGTTGTCCCTTGCAGTTTTGCCCTTGGATTTACAGCACTATTCCTAACATAGATTAGAAGAATAACCAGTATTACTGCACATTCGCTGCAACAAATTGACTGATGGTGGGGATGGAAACCCAAAGTGACTATGATCCAGCCTTGCATTTCCATAGAATCATAGAATTGTGAAGGCTGGAAGAGATCTCTTAGATCATTAAGTCCAACCATCAAGACAATACAACTGTGACTATTAAGCCATGTCCTGGAGCACCACATTTACACAGTTTTTGACCCCCTCCAGGCATGGAGACTCCCCCATTGCCCTGGGCGGCCTCTGCCAGTGCTTCACCACTCTTTCTGTAAAGACATTTTTCCTAATATCCAATCTAAACCTCCCCTGGTGTAACTTGAGGCCATTTCCTCTTGTACTAACACTTGTTACTTGGGAGAAGAGACCAGCACCACATCCCTACAACTGTCTTTAAGGTAGTTGTAGAGAGCAATGAGGTCTCCCCTCAACCTCCTTTTCTCTAGGCTGAACAATCCCAATTCCCTCAGCTGCTCCTTGAAAGACTTGTGCTCCAGAACCTTCACCAGTTTCGTTGCCCTTCTCTGGACGCTCTCCAGCCCCTCACTATCGTTCTTGTACTGAGGGGCCCAAATCTGAACACAGGGTTCAAGATGAGCCCCGTGTAGTATTTGCATGTGGTAGAAAAGTTCATTTTCATGTAGTAGAAAGGTTCGCTTTGAACAGATTTGTTTCAGAAGATTTTTAAGAGAGCTCCAAAGTAGATGCTGACAATTAAAATGCTAATTAAAGATATTCCCCGTGGTATTTTCTGATAGTGTTGCCAGAACAGGTGTGATTTCAATTACCTTGCTGTTCCTTTTGGAATCAATCACATATTCAAAGAATCATAGAATAGTTTGGGTTGTAAGGGACATTAAAGCCCATCCAGTCCCACCCCCTGCCATGGGCAGGGACACCTCCCACTGGATCAGGTCGCTCCAAGCCCCATCCTACCTGGCCTTGAACTCTTGAGACTCGAGGTCTCACAAGAGAACTTAGGGGATGTAGAAGTTTCATCCTTTTTTGTTGACTAGATCTTGTGTCGTGAAGGATGTGAAAGGGAATTCTGTCTAGCAGGGTACGTAAATTTAGATTTTAGGCAAATGAATTCTCTGTAGCTGAGATAAATCCTGCTTTCAGCCTTCCTCCTGGAGGGTGTCTTTAGTGCCTGATGAAGTATTTCTGAATCAGCATCTCTAAATGGTGTAGTGTGGAACAGGAGGGGATGGAAGGTGGTGATGGTGCATAGAAAAAGTAGTCAGGAAGGATTTGACAGATGAGCAAGGAACGTAAGGGTGGAAGAAAGTGAACATGTGCTACACCAGAGTGTCTGAAGCTAATGTGACCTAAAGCAACTCAGACTAATGAAGCTTTTAATGAAATAAATTTCTGCTAAACTCTACCTGGAATACTGGCTCTTCCTCAGATCAAAGTAATCTGTATTCCTCTGATATGTATATGTAACAGTGAGGAATGGTATAATTGCTATCCAAACATTGTTTAACTTCACACCTTGCGATAATCCCAGGCTGTGTTTGTCATTTGAAATGTGCAATGCCTGTGAACTCCTTTTTAAAACAGTGTAGTAAGTTTGGAGACAATTTAGGTCTGTTTATAAAACCAGGGCATTGTTTAATAAGTGTCTTCTACTGGTTGCATTGTGATTTTATGAGTACATAAAACATTACAGTCTGCTGCTTAACAAATAGATACACAGAATGCAGTGCTGAGAAGACAGTTGGACCTGAGCCAGAGGAATATTATAAAAGCTTGTGGTGCGAGGACGAGGGGCAATGGGTGTAAACTGGAGAGGGGCAGATTTAGGCTAGATATAAGGAGGAATTTCTTCACTATGAGAGTGGTGAGCCACTGGCCCAGGTTGCCCAGGGAAGTTGTGGCTGCCCCATCCCTGGAGGTGTTCAAGGCCAGGTTGGATGGGTCTTGGAGCCCCTGAGCCAGTGGGATGTGTCCCTGCCCATGGCAGGGTGTGGAACTGGATAGACTTTAAGGTCCCTTCCAACCCAAACTATTCTATGATTCTATGGTTCCATGAATAGCTGTGGGTCTAGGATATATCTGTATCCCTCATCAAGATATGTCAAGTGACAAATTGTGTGGACTCCAGAAACGAATGCAAGGCTTTAGGTGAGGTCTCACGAGAGTAGAGTAGAGTAGAGTAGAGTAGAGTAGAGTAGAGTAGAGTAGAAGGTATGTTTGTAGAGGTTCGGTGGCAACAAGCCCACGGTCTGTGCTACAGGATAAAACACATTAAAGGATAAATGTTGCCCACTTTTAAAAATAAATCATGGCATCATAGAGTGGTTAGGTTTGGAAAAGACCTCAAAGCCCATCCAGTTCCACCCCCTGCCATGGGCAGGGACACCTCCCACTGGATCAGGGGCTCCAAGCCCCATCCAACCTGGCCTTGAACACCTCCAGGGATGGGGCAGCCACCACTGCCCTGGGCAACCTGGGCCAGGGCCTCCCCACCCTCATAATGAAGAATTTGTTCCCAATCTCTAGTCTAAATCTTCCTCTCTCCAATTTAAAGCTATTTATAAATATAAAATATATAAATATAGTGACCTGGCATAGAAAGGGAGTGACTCAAGTGGAAAGATGAAACGTGAATGAAGATTCATTTCCATACCTGGCTGGAGTGTGTCTCAGTCTGTCAAGAATAACCAAGTAGGCGCGCAGGGAGACTTGCCAAACCCATCCGAGGGTGTTCACTGAACACACTTGTTTAAAGAATGAGAGTCTTGATCTGCTCTGTGGTGAAAAGGCTTTTACTGGCAAGAGGCAAAGAAAAATAACCACCTGCTTTTAAAGAGAAGACACTAAACTGGCTGAGGAGGAGTGAAAGAGCTACACACTCCTGGCAGGGCATGGGTGGTGTTATTTTACATCAGTGTGTGAGTCTGTCTGTCTGTCTCCCTCTCTCCAGGGTAGGAATTACTCACCTGTGTGATAAAGTCCTGGTTGAGCTCCTGTCCTTGCACTGCTGGAGGGGCACCTCTGAATCCTCTGTATTGGAGAGATGCACTCAGAGGCAGCAGGGCATTTATTCCAACCTTTCTCCTCAAAACAGTCCTTCACAGTGCTTCTGGACAATGCAGTGACGTGTGCTTATAAATTACATTTCACCTCCAAGAGGTTTCATCAAAATTAATACAATTACACTATGTTTGTACAGCATAACCAGAAGAGGGATGTTCACCCCCTGTGACTGATACCCACACCCTGCCCATTTCAGAAGCCTGATCCCTTACATTTGGTAGGGGAGTAGCAGGAATGGGTGTTCAGTATAGGTGTCTTTGCAGGAAAACTGCTGAAACTAGAAGCATAGTTTTTAATTAATATTACATATTAAAATTACATATTTTTTGTACTTGTAAGCTGGGATCTGGGCTTTGCCCGTATCCTATGAACCTACACCGATTAGTTTACATTGCATTCGTATTGCTCCTATTTTAAAACATTATCAAACACACAACGGTGTCAAATATGAACTTTCCTAATGTTTTATAAAGGTTCCTGCTGCTCAGACAGCTTTATTTTGCAGTTTGCAAATGCTCTACGTGTTTCAGGTGACTTTAATGATGCTGATTACTCCTTAACAGCAACCATGTGTTCCCTCTCACTTTAAATTAGACCACTACAAACTCACTTCAGTCCTATCCCAAGCACAGAGAATCTTCTAAGAGTTTCCAGTTGGGCTTCTCAGTTCTTTCCCATTTCTGCGTCTCCCTTAGCAGTAAATGTTTTATTGTAAGTGACGAATACTCAAAGGCAGCTGATGCTGCTCTGTTGAGGAAGCATTTCTGGTTTGTCATTCTTAGGCTATCGCTAACCAGTTTCCAGCAACAGGAATGCATTGGGGTGCTCAAGGCTGGTTTTAGATACACCAAAAAATGCCTGCAGCGTTGTGACAGATTTCTGCATCCACAGAGAAACAGAAAGTCAAACAGCTTCAAGCTCTGAGCCAGCCAGAGAGAGAAGGTCTGAGAAGCGTTACGGAACAAGGAACAGTCCAGGGAGGTAAGAGAACTAAAGCTTCCTTTGGGGAATATATCTCTTTAACTCCAGGAAGACTGCTGACTGCAGAAGGGAATCTTAGAACTGATGTTGGTAAGGTTTGGTTGTTTAACTGTGCTTTGAGTGAGTTGTTGGCCTGTGGCTGCTTCATCTTGGATAGAAAACCCGGAGATAAAACGTACAACTGTATTGTGTGTTTGGAAGGTCACCTTACTGGTGTTTGTGCAAAAGAGTGCACTGGTTTGTGTATTACCTCTGTACCCCCAGCAGTGTCACTGGTTTTGTCCCCATCAAACTGGATACTCTGTTGTTTGCAGGGGTCTTGGAGGAACTTTCCTTTATGTAGAAACACTTGAGTCACACATCGCTGCTGCTCTCAGTTATCTTCTCTTTATGCCTAGTGTAAAAATAATACCTAGTGATTAGTACAACACAGAGGAAAATTACCATGTGCCTTGGCACAGTCAGTTTGCTGGTTTTCAGCTATAAGAGTAAACTCTGTGCAGAGCATTTCTTGTTGCTTACTTTACCTGACAACGTCCCCACCTGTACGTAGGTTTTCTGACTGTACCTCCTCCATGTCTTTGCCTTCGCAGAGCACTGCGGGTGCCTGCTGTGCTGACCCGTTCATCTGGAACGGGTGTCAAACTCCACCATACCCATCCCTGCGCCACTGGCCTTCAAGCGGGAGCCGCTCCAGGCCTCCTGCTGCTGGCACGCCAGGGTTTGAGTACATATTCCTGACAGAGAAAACCAGACATTGACTTTGAGCAGACAAAATCAAATGAGAAATGACAATATTGTGCTGAACTGAGATACCTAAAAATATAGAAACCAAGTGAGTGTGGAGAGATAGCGACTCTGTGTGTGTGCACATCATACCTGTGGTCTGCAGTGCATCCTTTTTAATACTCACTCTTGAAAGCTATATTCAATCACTTATTCTTTGCTGGTGCCAGATTGCTTCTTATAATCTTTATTTTCCTTAAATGTCATGTCTGCTTATAGCTTTTAATTATCTGAGTGAAGTGTGTCTGTAGTTAGTAAACAGCCCTGTGGATTTTGCCATCAATTTATTCTTTTCCTGATACTCGTCGTTCTCGTACTTTAATGTTGTCATACAACTCCTATGTGCTAGCCTAAATATTTCCCCATATACCTTTCAAACCCTTCTAGTTCTCCCTTGATAACCATTCCCTCCAGTCCTTTTAATTATATTTACAGCTTGCGTATTTAGTTTGTCTGTGCTGCTGTAGAACTGTCAAGAGTTTTCAGTTTTCCTTGGACTCCGGCTATCAAAACAGGCTGCCAGGTTCCCATCTGCTAGAGCATTCCTGTCTTGTGTCGATCACTGTTCACGGATCAGGGTAGTGCCTGAAATCCATGCTTGGCTGACAAGCCCATTTTCTGCAACATCTTGTTTAACTTGTGCTGTAAGTGACATTATCTAAATGAAAATACATCATACAACCGAAAGCCTTGCACGGAACATATGGTACAGGCTTTGTTTAAGTCCGTCTCCTCCCAAAGCCCTTTTCTAGTAACTGAAGGGTTGGTTGTGATAGTTTGGAATCTCTTCTCATAGAGATGATTTTTTTCCGCCCATGATGTGATTTACCAGGTACTTGCTCTGAGCATAATTTTCCGTAACAAAGCATACGGACATCAAAATGTTTTCGCTTATGAGTGACAGCAACGCACCTGAAGGTCAGGTAATGAACCTGATAACATAGGAGAATGGATTAGAGCAACCTTGGGGAGCTCTTGATCAGGGAGTGCAGGGATGGGACAAGGGGGAACGGTTTTGAGCCGCAAGAGGGGAGATCGAGATGAGATCTTGGGGAGAAATGTTTTCCTGTCAGGGTGGGGAGGCCCTGGCCCAGGTTGCCCAGAGCAGTGGTGGCTGCCCCATCCCTGGAGGTGTTCCAGGCCAGGTTGGATGGGCTTGGAGACCCTGATCCAGTGGGAGGTGTCCCAGCCCATGGCAGGGGGTGGGACTAGATGGGCTTTGAGGTCCCTTCTGACCCAAACCATTCTATGATTAAAAAAGAAGTGGGATGTTTCCCAGCTCTGTAGGCTCTGGGTCCCCTGTGCTAATGGGCTGAAAGGCTGGAGAAGCTACACAAGTAACCTGGAGGTACTGTCCCACTGTGGAGTGGAATGAAGTGGCCGGTATGTGCGCTGCTTTCTGCCGACTGTCTTGACATTAACCGGCAGAGCGGGCTGAAGGAAATAAGATGAAATAGCTGTGACATGACAGGTAATTTAGCTTTGTATACATCTCGCTCTGTAAGCTATCACTGTAAGACTCTTTTTTCCCTAATAATGAATAATATTAGATAACTGGAGATTAGGCCGTTTTCTATTTCATCCTGAAAGAGGCCTTGAAGCTGGCTTTTCCACAATAACTCGGTGTGTGCCAGCTGAGGCACACTGCTCTGTGTGCTCTCGTTTAACGACGGCAGGGAGGGAGGAAGATGCTGCTGGCTGGGGACATGCACTGAAATGCAGGATTCCTAGATTTTTTTTTTAAAGACAGTTTATTTTAAAGAGTTTATTGTGTTTTTTTTCTCATCCTTCCTGGAGGAAGCTAATGCGTCCTATTCAGAGGCACTACACCTGCCTGGAGTTTGCAGAGAGGGCTGATACTCTGCTTTAGTGGCAAGGACTTCAGCTGTGGAGTCTCTTACGGTTTCTGAAAGGCAGGTCTTCTCCAGTCAGAATTACCAAAAGTTTCTGGCTTTGGTTCTGATACAGAGAACTTAAAATCATAGAATCATTAAGGTTGGAAAAGACCTTTAAGCTCATCCAATCCAACTATCAGCCCAACCCCACGTGCCTGCTAAACCATGTCCCAGAGCACCACAGCCACACACTTTTTACACCCCTCCAGGGATGGCGATTCCCCCACTGCTCTGGGCAGACTCTGCCAGGGCTTCACCACCTTTTCGGTACAGAATTTTTCCTACTGTCCAATCTAAACCTCCCCTGGCGCGACTTGAGGCCACAAACATGAATAGTCTATACATTGTTGAGCATATGGAACAGAGAGATCACTGTGTCCATACCAGAAGCCCCAGCACCATTGCTGGACCTTGTTGCCTCCCCATTGCCAGCTTTAATCTTCATCCATGTTAGCTGGCTGCAACAAAGCCAAGCTTCTCCTAAAAATTATGGTAAATGATGAAAAGTGAATTTTTGCAGTTGTGTACATAAAAATAAAAGACTGAAAGCCACTCCTCTGAGCCAGCAGTGGATGTGGGTGGTAGAGCTGCTTCCCTAGCAGGTGGGTGATGTAAAGCCGTTAGGCTCTGTTACCGACTTTGTCACTTCACCGATGCTCCTCTCATTTGTGTTTCTAGCAATACACCCTGCGGTGAATGCCATCAGGAGGAGCGACAGGATTCCCCTTAGCATTCATGTAGCAACTGCAGCTTCAAAGCCTCTAATTGTGCGTTGCTGAGGTGCATCGCTCGTCCTCTGAATCCTGCAGGGACAGCACTGATGTGGTTCTGTAGCAGATAAAGGCGCCCGAGGCAGATGCAAGTAGGACCGTTCCCCAGTCATGTTTTTAATTACTTTGCCCTGGATCCAGCTTAATTTTGACTCTTGTGATAGTGCTATCAATTAGGTAGTGGTGATTTGACAGCTCCCTATGGGTCACATTTGCATTGATTTCAAAACCAGGGCAAAAGGAGGATGCCTTCAAGTGTGCTCTTGAAATGAGTTGGGTACCCTTACCTGACCGAAGGCTGCGATGGTGCATTAATTCAGGCTGGGGTGAAGGATGCTGGTACCTATCTTGCTCAGTTCACACCATGCAGTGAAGGTTCTGATTGAGCTGTCAGCGTGTAGACTGCTTCTTACTCATCGGGCTTCTCTTTGAACTCCATAAAGAATTTGAAACAAGATGTGTGAGAACAGCACCGAGTGATCTCGGATGAGTCTGGGCGCGCTCTTAACTGCTGTGCCTGCAAAGAGCTACGGCCATGGTGAAAATGCTCTCCAGGGCGTGTTGTTTATTCAGCTTTCTCTATTACTTGCTAAAAATTCACTGCTGCTGTCAAACCTCTGGCCAGTGAAGGGAGTTGGAATGTCTTGTAGTGATCCCCAGCACACAGGATGATAACTGATGGCCTATCTCTTGGTGAAATATAAGCTGCCTTGGGAAGCGGAGAAGTAGTTTATAGGAGTGCACCTGGTACCTGGCACTGAGGGATATCTAATCCAGGCTGGTGCCTCAGGACGTGGCCAGTGAAAGGGCAAGAGCAGTGAATTAAAACTGGAATGCTTACTTCTATGGTCTTCCTCTAATGTTAAAAGAGAACACAAAAATTAAATTTGCATTTCAGATTTTGCTTAAAATGTGAAGAAATTGTTCCATGTCATGCATAAGCTTTTGTTGGCAAACAGTGTAAATGAGAATTGGATTAATCTTGATTTAATGTTGTAATCATACAATCTCTTTGGAATGTTGCAGTGCAGCTTCTTTTCCCTTCAATTGACTTGTTCTTTCTGCAGCAGCTCCTCTTTACACAGCAAGGCAGAAGTGCTGTTGCAGGATTGAACCAGCTGTGATGCTTCATTAAATAAAGGTTTTGTTCATCGGGGAAATGGGACCACATGAAAAAGCACTAATTTCTCACCTGAGCTCTCATGTGTAGTACCTATTACTGCTTACTGACAAAATCTGGGACATTACTCTCTGACTGCTTTTGAAGCAGTCCAAAGAATTCTGTTCATTCTGACATCAGCTTTAAATATTGTTTCCTGGAAAACATCTAAGTAACTTAAAAAATAAAATAGATACAAGGAATCGCAAAATCATAGAATGATTTAGGTTGGAAGGGACCTCAAAGCTTATCCAGTTCCACCCCCTGCCATGGGCAGGGACATCTCCCACTGGATCAGGGGCTCCAAGCCCCATCCAACCTGGCCTGGAACCCCTCCAGGGATGGGGCAGCCACCACTGCTCTGGGCAACCTGGGCCAGGGCCTCACCACCTGCACAGCAAAACATTTCTTCCCAAGATCTCATCTCAGTCTTCCCTCTTGCAGCTGAAAACCCTTGTCCTATCCCTGCACTCCCTGATCCAGAGCCCCTCCCCAGCTTTCCTGGAGCCCCTTTCAGCACTGGAAGCTGCTCTAAGGTCTCTCTACAGCCTTCTCTTCTCCAGGCTGAACAACCCCAACTCTCTCAGTGGAACTGAATCTTCAGTGGTAATCAAACTCTGTTTAGGAAGAGAATGTCTGGCACCCTACGTTACAGTTCAGCACATCGTTCTTTTGGACTTGTCCTTTGAATTTGACCAAAAAACTGCCCAGAGAAGCCATGCTGCCCCATCCCTGGAGGTGTTCCAGGCCAGGTTGGATGGGGCTTTGAGCACCCTGGTCCAGTGGGAAGTGTCCCTGCTCACAGCAGGGGTTTGGAACTGGATGGGGTTTAAGGTCTCTTCCAACCCAAACCATTCTATGTTATTTCTGACTTCCACTGGGCTAGAACATCCAGATACTCTGGAGCTTTTCTTCCATTCCTGTTTAACTTCTGCCTTCCTATGAACGTGCTGATGAGCTTCAGTGGTTTGCATGAGACTTTGATATTGGATGTCAGAATGCTTCTCTAGCCAAGCTCCTCTCTTTGGGTGCTCCTTTCTCCCCAGCAGATGGAACTTACTGGCTTGCACTCTTGGACTTGGGCCTGTAGCAAGTGCTTGTGCTCATTGCGTACAGGTTACTTGTAGTGAGTAAGACCGAGGGCTGTCCTGAAGGGAACAGATTAAAATATAAATGAAGCAGACGGCCCAGCAGGAAACAGGCTTGAGAGCTCAAGATGTTCCAGTGTGCTTTGGAGGGCTGCCTGCTGGCTAATGAGGAGCCGGTCCAGTCATAGGAGGGAGGGCTGCTCTCCCCTTCTCCAAAGCACTGCGTATTTACATCTTCAAGCACATTTAAAGAACAAAGTTAGATTGAAATGCCTCCCATTCCCTTCTGATGTGCTTATCTGAGCCTGCCTCTGCTCTCCTCGCTGTGGGAACGGCTGCGCTGCCAGGATAGCACCACCTTGATATCAACCGACATTCGATCACACTGTCAGGCAGTAAAAAACCCGATCTGTGCCGTATGCCTCCATCATACGGCTTGCCTTGCAAACAGGGGAAAGATGTGGCCTGGTACAAGTTAACTCTCATCTCTGGTGTGATACAATATCTGCCTAAAGTGTTTAACAGCTGAGAACACTGCTTTCAGTGCTTCACTCATCATTAATAACCTGTGATGAGGTTGGAGGGGGCATTGGTAAGGAGATGATTGTTGTGCTATAAAGGATAGTGTTGGATCCAGTCTGGATTTCTAGACAAGTGCATGGCTTTGCTAAGGTTGTGCAATAAAGCTGCTTTTGTCATAGAAGAGAGAAGCAACTGTTCTGAGAGAGCAAATCTTTATAACACCTGACAGGGTTCTAACAAGGCGCACATGCTCAGCGGCCCTGGTAGAGGGCAAAGATTGAGAAGGTCAGGGAAAGCACAGGGAAGTCTTACTGATCTGGCCAGCCGTGCACCCAAAACTAGTCCTGTTTTTGCTTGCTCTTCAATTCCATTGTAGAAGGAAAATGGATCGGAGACATCAGATGCCCTTCATTGGCATCAAATTTATTGGATAAAATACCATGCTGAATGTAAAATATGCTGTTTTCTGCTGCTCCCACTGCAGTAGAAATGTGTCTCAGTTTAAATGGTTTTCCATTATTGATGGATTGAGTTTGACTTTCCACAAGCCTTAGTTCCAGAGTAAATTCTAGTTTTAAGTAGTCCTGTTGCCAGCATCGGTGCCTGCAGTCCTCTGCCTGCGAGCTGAGGCAGTTCATGCTCCAAAACAGCCAGGCTTGTAGAGACCACACACTCCTATGACTGGTACCAGATTCCAAATGCGGACTGAGCAAGTTCATAGCGCTCAACTGCTGCTTTGACGCATGGAGAAAACAAGTAAGCCACTCCTTTCCTCTTTTTACTCCCTACCTGATTGCCCAAAAAATCCCCAAACAAACCACCCCACAAGCTGCCCATTGCTGCTGTGTAGGTACGTGCATATTCTTGACTGCCAGAGCCATGAGTGCCTTTGAAGCCTAACCAGCTGTCTCCAAAACCAGACATAGGACCAAGCATTTTGCTGTGTTGGAAAAGTGGTGGAGTCTCCTTCCTTGGAGGTGTTAAAAAACCATGTAGACCCGGCACTTGGGGACGTGGTTTAGTAGGCACACTGGGGTTGGGCTGACGGTTGGACTTGAGCTTAGAGGGTTATTTTTCTAACCTTAATGATTCTATGGTTCTCAAATGTAATTTAGAGTTACATTTCATAAGGTACTCTTCAGGTACCATTTCCACTTTCATCAGCCAGAGTCAGACTTTCAACCTTACTGGGATAAATTGCAAACCTCTCGGTGTACATTTGAGTAATTCTGGGAGCAGAGGGCACAGGTACCAATAGATGCATGGATCACAATTGCACGCACCTTATTCCCTTTGCAAGTCGGGTAAAAAGAACCTTTTCCCCTGTTTCTGAAAAGGACATATGTGGTTTTTTTTTGGTGCACCTGGACAAACTCGTCTCCTTGTTCACCCCAAAGTCTCTCTCTCCGCATTCTGACCCTGAAATTTCTCTCTCCCAACCCCCAGATCTGTATGGATGTGCAATTGCGCTGTTGAAGTAAAAAAGAAATCTTTTATTTGCTCATCTCTGGGTCCACAGGATAACAAGAAGTTAATCAGTTTTAGTGTTGTGCTGATAGATGGAACTGATCCTGTGCCAGCACAGTGTTGTGAATCAACCTATTGTGGGTGATTTGCCAACCCTGTCCTCTACCTGGTTCCACGTTCATTCTGAATTCTCTAATGCAAGTCAGCTACACTTAAAGATCGTGGCAGACAAAACAACCCTATTTCTCTCTGGGGTTTTCCTTTGCTTTTTCCTGATCCTGTGTGGAGAGAATTTGAGCTGCAATATTTTCCCTTTCCTTTGCTGTTGCATAATTTTGCATATCACCCTTCTGAATATTACAGCCTTATGGAAGCTTCAGTGATAGAATTACAGGGCTGGGTATTTACCAATGTCTTAGCAGTCCTTTTTTTTTCCACCTTAAGGTAATTTTACTCAGCATTCTTGTCCTGTATTGTTGCCATCATTTGAGTGGATTTGCTCTTCTATAATCTCTGCGCTTACTTTGAGGAGGAAGTGTTGCCAACGGAGTCGGGCTAACCCTGATCTGAACCCTGAAACATTTATTTCCCAGGTTGCCGTGTTTGGAAGGTGCCATCATGCTGAATTAGAATAGAGCTGTTGCAATTCTGGGAAATGAATGTCGAGCGCTCAGCCCAGATTCCAGAGAGTCTCTATTGCCTTGTCTAGACTGACTCAAAGAGGCAGTGTCTGTGCTGGATCGCTGAAGTGCATTAGCAGAGGCAGAGCGTACTTTAATACATGTGTTAAAATGCGCTGTTCTTTTTCCATGCTAATGGCAATAGTTTAGCTGCCACTCTGGACATTCCTAGTCTAGACAAGCAGAAGTCCATAGATTTCTGTGCCAGAGGCAAGGAGCGAACCTTAGAAGGATGGTGAATATGACTGTTCCTTCACCTCAAAAAATGAGAATTTTAACTAAGTGTAGAAATCCTAGCAGAGAGAAAATCTTAGTAAACTCAACTGCAGCATCAGAGAGAGGAGTAGTGGTGGGTTGTGTGGCGTTGGCTGGTTGTTGCAGCTCTGATCAGCCTGAGCCTTTGCTCCAACACAAACTGGCACAGAAATGTAAAAGGTACCTTGATGACAGAATCATGGAATGTCTTGGGACCTCAAAGCCCATCCAGTCCAACCCCCTGCCATGGGCAGGGACACCTCCCACTGGATCAGGGGCTCCAAGCCCCATCCAACCTGGCCTGGAACCTCTCCAGGGATGGGGCAGCCACCACTGCTCTGGGCAACCTGGGCCAGGGCCTCCCCACCCTCACAGCAAAACTTTTCTTCCTAAGATCTCATCTCGATCTCCCCTCTTGCAGCTCAAAACTGTTCCCCTTGTCCTATTCCTGCACTTCCTGATCCAGAGCCCCTCCCCAGCTTTCCTGGAGCCCCTTTCAGTGCTGGAAGCTGCTCTAAGGTCTCCCCACAGCCTTCTCTTCTCCAGGCTGAACAACCCCAACTCTCTCAGCCTGGCCTTGTACAGGAGGTATTCCAGCCCTCGGATCAGCTCTGTGTCCTTCCTGTGCTGAGGACTCCAGAACTGGATGCAGGGCTCCAGGTGGGGTCTCACCAGAGCAGAGCAGAGGGACAGAAGCCATTCTCTCTCCCTGCTGGTAGATGCTAAGATGTAGTCTCTGTGAGTTTTCTAGACTACTCTAAGAGATGACTGTAAAGCCCATTAGCTAAAATGACTTAATTATCATATTAAAAAGGTGAAGCAGGCAGGGTGAATTGTATTCTGTGGGTGTAGCCTAAGAAGGCTGGAACACTTTCTGGCAATGGGGAATCCCAAGACTCTGATTCTGGATTGGACTGGCCAGCAGATCTGTGCAGACTGATAGTCCAGCACCTGGACTTCACCCAAATCTTGGAGAAATCTCCCCAAACAAGGAGAAATCGTCTTGGAGAAATCAAAGGATTCAGAATCAGTGTACATGTAGCTCTTGCTTCTGAGCAAAGTAAATAGCTTTGTTCGTTCCCTAGCATTGCAGGTTGATAGGTCAACTGGCTTTTTATGGCTTTAATGGCTTGTGAGCTTGCTTAATATGTTGGAATTGGTAGAACAGACTGTGTTTAAAATTCAAATAATCCATTTTCATATGAAATCTGTGTGGGATTTGAGCAGTGTCCAAATTAATGCATGGCACATTTGAATACTGACTAATTAGACTTAACAAATAAGTAAGAATTGGGCACTGGTGAGAAATAAACCTATTAAAGAAGCAGAACAGCAGTTCATTTAGCCCTGACACTTTCTGTGGTGTTTTCCATTCACTGGGACTTTGAAATGCGGATTAAAAATGCAGTGACCTCAGGGATAAACCTTGGCTGTGATATACGGAGCAGCGAGGTAAAGTCTGAGCGAACAATTAAAGTCCTGACTGATAAAGCTTAGGTCCATTACCGCTGAAGAATTTGTTTTCCAGACAGTGAGAGAAATTAGTGAATTGCTTTAATGACAGAGAGGCCGCACTATTGATGTTTTAAAGTGATCCTATGTGCCCTTCCAAGGCATAGTGAATATTTGTTTCTGAGTGCTATGCTTGCTTGTTTTAAACATTTGAGGGATGTAGTTCAAAGAGTTGCTGCTGTGTTTTCTCTGTGATTTTGCATTGCTTAATGCTCTTCTAACACAAAGTGCTCTGGGGGGCAGGATAAACTCTGACAAGGAGATGCCAATGGAAAAAGACTTCAATAAAGCTTCATTTTCTGATATGATTATGGTTTCAACAGCTTCTGCCAGGAATGTGTCTTGTGCCCTGGTAGGATGTGCCTGAGGCTGATTTACTCAGGCTTTCTTGTAGGAGGGATTCTCTTGTTGGAATTGTGCTGCTCTGTATTGTGAAGAGGCAGTTCCATATCTAGGTATCCTTTAAGTTTCCAGGTGAAACGTTTCAGAGGTTTTCTTACTGTATCCTGTGTGTCCAGTGTTTGAGCTAGAGGAGGATGCTCGGGTTGCACCAGGGGGAGAGGGAACTGTGTGCGACTTTGGCTAGAAAGCAAACATCTGTGGTTTGGCCATCCTTAAGATGAGTTGCAATGCTTATGTGCCAAAGCATTTGGAGACCTGAAGGAGGAAAGAAAACATCAACAGTGTTTTCATAAGGATGCTAAACTGAGCTACTGCTGTGTTTCCTTGTACTGCAACCTCCAGAGGCAACAGGATTGAAGAGGCTGTAGTGGGGCGATAGCCTGCAGGGCAACAGGAGCTTTCATTCTGCATGGCTTTCAAAACATATTGACTCCAGCAGTGCCTTTCACTGGAATTCCTTGCTCAGGAGGTCACCCAGAGGGTGGTGGAGCCCTCGAACAGCTCCCAGGGAAGCAGTCACGGCGCCAAGGTTGACAGTATTCCAGAAATGTTTGGCCAACGCCCTCAGCCCCACGGTGTGAATGTTGAGGTTGACCTATGTGCAGGGACAGGAGTTGGACTCAATGAGCATTGTGGGTCCCTTCCAACTCAGGACATTCTGTGATTCCCTGTCCAATAAGAATGCTTATCTTGGGCTTACTTGCATTTGCTCTTAATATAAATGAGCCTATTTTGAGAGGATAATTGTGTAGGTTTTGCTTGCTTCCTTGCACAGAACTCAAAATTGGGGCAGTGAGTTGTGGAACACAGCCTTGGAAAAGAAGTGTCCCTATTATATTTAACTTTATGTACCCGGCACTGCAGCTGAGGTGCTACTTGATGTGCAAATCAGGATTTTCAGGTGTGTCTTCAGTAAATTTGTCTTAAAAGCAACTGCCAATTGCTTATTGGGACTGAAGATACCTTAGTGAAAATAAGATACTTCAGTATTAGGCAGGGCAAAATAGTTGGAGCATGAAAAATATGGCTTCACAAATTCAGCTTATGTAAGAGAAGCAGGACAGATAACAGTCAAGGTCAGGAAGACATGAAGGAGGAATTTCATGTATTATGTATGTAAATAGCTTGTAATGGTCTTGTTTGGAACAGTTTGTATGCAAATCAAACTGTAACAGGAGCAGTAAAAACTTGCTTGGTCCTAGAACTTGGCTTTGCAAATGCAGAGACACTGGAGAAAACCCAGTGAGCTCAAGCAGGAGCGATGCTACATCATCCCTCAACTTGCACCTCTCCACAAAATCACTGCTTTATGAAGGTTGGAGGGCCTTTATGGACCTCCCGGACAGCAAAACACGTGCTCGCTGTGGCTTCCACTCATGCCATGGGTTGCTTTGCGTTTGTAGCTTCCTGTGGAGGCTGCTCTCATTGCTGATTGATTTTGGGTGAACAAAGGAAATCACAGGCACAGGGTTCCCCATCTCCGTGTGCTGGGAGCAGCAGCTCCCCATCATGCGCTGCCTCGCAAGAGCTCTTACAGTACCCGTAGCTCCTGCCCAGGGCAAGGAGTTGCCTCCAGCTTCTCCCTTGCAGGTGGATGCAGGGCAGCTGCAGCTGAGCCTTATTCAAGGATGTGGATTGCACTTCAGGAAGAGCAAAGAGCACTTGGGAGTGCTTCACCGTGTGTGCTCAAGCATGTAACGCAATATTTAGTGCATGATGCTATACACACTTTATCTCTCCCTTGATATCTTTATTTCTTTCTTTTTGACTGCTACAGTAAAGCTTGTGGGCGTCTCTATTTTTCTCCTCTCCTCTTCCTCTCCTCTTCCTCTCCTCTTCCTCTCCTCTTCCTCTCCTCTTCCTCTCCTCTTCCTCTCCTCTTCCTCTCCTCTTCCTCTCCTCTTCCTCTCCTCTTCCTCTCCTCTTCCTCTCCTCTTCCTCTCCTCTTCCTCTCCTCTTCCTCTCCTCTTCCTCTCCTCTTCCTCTCCTCTTCCTCTCCTCTTCCTCAGTGCAGCACGAAGGAGTTTGGGTGCAGGTTTGGCACACTGCCTGGAGCTGAGCCAAGGTGGCAGTCCGGGTGGGTGAGTGGGTTTACCTTAACTTTAACTTATCTAGAATGAATAACAGCTGAAAGGAATTTATTTGGATAGGAAAATCAGTACAGAATTTGTCTCCACGCTTTAAAGCATGGCAGCCGCTTTCCAGGTCTCTATAATTTAGTGTGCCTGGTAATAGAGAGAGTTCAGCCTCATATCTGCAGAGAAATCAAAGCAAGAGGTGATTCTCTTTGCAATTTATTTAGCAGCAGAGTTGAACCAAGTGAGTAGGCAGAGCAGTCTAGAACTGTTCAACCTGCTATCAGTGCAGCAAGTGATAACTGCGATGTGAAGGGCAATGATCTGCTTTGGAGATGGATGTACTTCATGCAAATGAAATACTTGCTTAGCCTGAGCGTACACGAGCTGTGCCAAGCTGAGTTACTGGAAGCAGGAGTTATTTTGCACAAAGCATTGAGAAGAGATATTAAATGTTCTTATAGCTTTCTTTTCTTCTCAGGCACTGGGATATAAGGATGAAGGTGGCCAGAGATATCTGTTCTTCATGTGCTTCGGAGCTGGGCAACAGCTCAGCTTCACTAACAGATTTCCCTCCCAAAGGAGTTAAGGTTAGCGAGCCTGTTCCAGTGGCTCTGTGGATGACTGAGCATTTCTTTCAGAAAACTGAAAGGATTTGGCAGCACACACATTGATTTTTCTGTGGATCTCAGCTTATTTTGAACTTAGTCCCTAGGGTACATTGCTGGGGACAACTCGATACGCGCCTTCCTATATGGTGTGTAGGAATAGTGGAGGGTGATTGTACAGAATAGAGAGTTCATCGCTTCCCCATACTTCACTGGAGGGGAGAACTGAGGTTTTTTTGTAGGCTTTTGTCTGTTCTAGATTTTAAAAGAAAGTCCATCAAGGTATTCATCCCTCCCATCCATTTGACTTGCTTTCCTTACTTTTTGATTCTTCTCTGAAAATAGACTTTAGAAGGCTTATATATTCTTACTCAGCAAATTGCTTCCCTTTGAGCATTGAGGGGCAAAGTGATTAAACCCTGCTGTGTTTTCTTTTCTATGTACTAATATAAAAGAAATCCGAACAACTCTGCTCTTCCGTTGCACACAGGAGGTTTCACAAACTGAATTTGAATTAAAAGATTTGGAGATACCTTGAGAATCCCGGTTCTGACACAGAAAAGCTGTGCTGGAATCTCTGCCTCTAAACTTCATGGTATAAATGGATGCTTCTCTGATGACCTTTTGGAAGCTCACTTTCATGTCTGTCAGCATCAAATAATTTTGGTTTCATCAGTCCCTCCAAAGCCACAGTTAAAAAGGGTGATGTTCGGTAGCAAACACTAATATGCCCTTATATTGGAAAGGTTGGAAAAACAGATAAATTGCAGTCTTGTGAAGCTGTAGCTGTGAGAGTAAAATCATAAGATCAAAAGATGCTTAAAGAAAATGCAGTTATTGCTGTTGGTACAGGGCATGAGGGGAAGAATAGAGAATATGCTGTTAAATACAGAGGGACAAATTTGCCATTAGTGAAGTTCTGCCAAGTCCAGATTTGCTACTGCAGAGGAGGACAGGACCCTTGGCACATCAGAATATCAAGCCAGCTCAGGGGTGAATGCTTCTGTCAAGAGTGTTCTGACACTTCCCTGCATTCAGGACTGGTCAAAGGCCCTGGCTGTATCGCCCTCTGTTTTGGTAAATGGTCAGATCCATTAGATTTTTGCCTGGCATCTGGTAGGATTGGCTTTTGCCTTCATCTAGTTATCCATCAGTGTGTAAAACTGCATGGGTGCCATGCCAACAGAATGCCTTCCTAACTACTTAAAAAGCCTTTCTCTTATTTTCCCAACCTGGAGCCTACACTTCAGATAGAGCCGGAGTCAATTTTCATCTTCCCCAGCATCACATTTCTGCCTTGGAGAACTACAGGTGACTGCAGACCAAGTGAATCAAAATAGCCGCTTCTCTTTGTGAAAGACATTTATGCAGATATTTAAGGGCTGTATTGCTCACAGTAACCAGGAGGAGTTACAGAAAAATAGTGTAGTAGTTGGAGAGTAGTGTTCTCTTGCCCAGATGCACTATTGGTCCAACAAACACTGACCCATTTTCAGTGGGGTTTGTATCTCCTAGTATTGATTTCATGGGCTTTAATCCTTCACATTGTAAAACTGTCCCTGCTCATAAATCATAAATGCACCCTGGCAGCTATTTCTATCATGAAAAAGCCAAGTCAGCTTAATCTGAACTCCACTCCTTTCCCCACCTCCTGCAAGGACAGCTGCTTTGGGTGAATGTGTAAGAGCTTTGGGATGGAGTGTATGTGTAAGCACTCAAAAGGCACCACTCTGCCCCACAGTGTTTCATAAAAGATACCTAAGCTTTGGTTCAAACTGGTGCACAGTGCTAGGAGAACATATACCCATGGAATGCTTTGGGTTGGAAGGGACTTTAAAGCTCATCCAGTCCCACCCCTGCCATGGGCAGGGACACCTCCCACTGGATCAGGTGCTCCAAGCCCCATCCAACCTGGCCTGGAACCCCTCCAGGGATGGGGCAGCCACCACTGCTCTGGGCAACCCCTCAAAGAACTGGAAAAGAGTAGAAGCTCAGAAGCAATCCCAGGACTTTCAGGGACACAGATGTGCAGGTAAACACCTAACGTGATTGATGTCCATCAGCGGAACGCTTTGGTCTTATAGCTGTCAGGACTAAAATAGCTGGGGACTGAAGTTCAGTGTCGTGCAGAAGGAAGCCCTCGTGAAGCTGTACAGACTGCTGAGCTTTCCGGACAGCGCAGAATGAATTGGGACAGAGATGTATTTATATCTCTTGATATTTTATTTAGTGCACATACATATTTTAGCAAACCCTGATTAGCTCCCCCAGTGTGTATTTTTGTGAGCTTCCTATCATGCTGTGAGTGGCATTCTTGCCAGCCCCCGTGCCCCATGTGTAGCAGAGAATAACTGCTGTCAGGGCAAGCTACATCTTCGCTTTCTACTTCTTTACTAATCCACCTCTCCTGTTAAGAGCAGAGGTGCCCTGCTAGCCATGAACCACACCAGACCTCAGCACAGGTTCTAGCCCTGTCATTTTCAAGAGGGCTTCTCTTCACTTGTCCTTTTTCCTCTGCAGCTCGGTAAGGTGGCCACACAACTGCTCATTCCTCTTTTCTATTAGAACAGTAAAAAGACAAGAAGCGTGCCTCCTACAATTTTCTTATTCCCTGTCCCATGTAGGAATTTTCTCTTTTCTTGCTCGCAGTGCAGATGACTTCTGCCTTACCTCTGCTCACCTAATTTGCTGTCATTTATTACGCTTGCTGGATTTTCTTAAGGAAGATCAGGAACTTGCTTGTTGTCCAAGTTCTGCAATTCTTTGTTTCAAAACTGCATCAATGTCAGTACTTAATTCTAAGTGAATCACATTGCTGGGCAGTGGTGAGGGATTTAGAAGCCTGGAATCCTTTGGTGAAGGATTTGGAAGTCTGGAATGCTTGTGGCTATGGAGGGTAAGATATCAGTGTCACCTCCAAAAGATAGTTGCATCCTCCCTATGACTTCCCACAAAGGTGTCCCTGCTCGTGGCAGGCGAATTGGAACTGGACGATCTGTAAGGTTCCTTCCAACCCAAACCATTCTATGAAATGAGTTAAGAGCCCTGCAATACCAGCTGTGCTTTTTGGAGTTGAATATATGCATTTCACAGCTTGCAGTTGGCTTTGATAAGTAGCCTCTTACTGTAAGCAGAGTTCAGTATAAAAAACCAACACGAAACAGAAATCCACAATGAACAGTAAACCTTACTCTCACGTCTCTGCGTTATTAAATGAAAGCTTAACGTAGCTTGAGGACAAGCTGTTGTATCTGCCACTAAGTACGTGAAGGTTATCAAACCAAAAGGCCATGAGAATTCTGCTGTCCCTTTGCAGACTTTCTTTTCAGAGTAAGGCTCTCAAATGATGATGGTTCTGTTTATCTTTAGCAGGGTGAGAACATGCTCGTAGACTGCAAGTGAAGAGCAGCTGGTGTTGACTTGCCGTGTGGGCTGTTTTCAACCAGAAAACGCAGCTGTATCTTTCCCCCAGCCTTTTCTTTAATACACTTGACAGCTCTGCTGGCTGTCTGCACACGAGTTTGTTGAAGGCTGAAACTCTGTGGTGGTGTGATCAGCAGCTTCTCCAGAACATAAAACACTGCAGTGACACTAAGGTCTTGCTGAAGTTCCATCCGATCTGGACCTGAGGGGCATCTCTTGCTCCAGCCTCTTCCCTTTGTGAGCAGATGGAGCCGGTTGGGGCATGGTCTGTCTGCTAAAGCCCAGACACTCTGCTTAATTAACTCTCTGGCAATAAGATTACAGACAGAAGCTTTTAATATATTTATTTTGCATTTCTTTTTCAAAGAGCTCGCCCTTGGTACCTCTTACTGGCCCTACCTGGTGCTTTACTGGTGCCTCTTTCTCCAGCCAGGACCAGAAGCTAAGCAGCTCTGTGGACTCGATCCTAAGAGTGAAAACAAAGCTGCCAAACACACACTGCCTGCGATGTCACCCTCGGGGGCTGAGGGTTCTGTCTGTGACTGGGATATCCTGACCTTTCACACTTGTGTGGATCCAGTAGCCCTGTTTCACCTTGCATATTTTTCCTATTCTACTTTTCCTGATGGGTTAATTTGACCTAGGAAAGTGTTTCGTTACGGGTCCTGGTAGCCATCCCTTCAGAGTGCAGGAAACTGTGCCATGGAGTTGACTTGTTTCAAAGATACCCTGCCTGGGGTGCCACAACAAAGAAAGTCGTCTTCATCATCTTCCTCTGTCTTGAAGATGATGACACCACTCTATGTGTCTCTGTAAATGTGAAGAAGTTCTACTTGTGGAAAGGTTGGATCTGCTTGTGGGAAGGTTGGACTGTGACTGTTAGCAACAAAATGGAGTCATAGTAAAAAATACCTTATGAACATACCTTATCCGCAGTGTCTGGCATAGACAAGTTACCAGGAGCAGATGGTAAACAGATAAATAAATGGGAATTGGCAGCGTACCACGAGTAACCCCAGTCTCATCAAAACAGGGAAAGGGAGAGAAAAATAATCACTGTGTACCACTTTGAAGTGACCAGAGGGAATCTCTTCATTTGCTGGAAGGTTTCCCAAACCCAGTCTTTGGGAGCTTTGCATGTAAATTAACACTATTGAGGATGCGGTCTAGCCTGGTGCATTGTGGTATAAAGCAAACACCTCTCTGGAGGATGTATTCTCAACACCAGTGTAGGGATGGTTCTTCCCTCACTTTTTTCCTTTATGGAAAATTGCAGTGAAAAAGATTATTCCCTTAAAATTATTTATGTGTATTTTTTAGGACTTCAGAGGGAATAGCAATACGGCAATTAAATTTATCCTTATTAGCATTAAAGCCCAAAGCAATCATGTCAAATCAGATCTGAACAGGAACCCCCAAGGAGCAGGAAGAGTGAGGAGGAAATTGTTTCTACTTTCTTAATTTTGGCTGTTGGATTTGGTAACCTGTGATGTTTCTGTGCAGAAGAACTGTGTGTATTGAAGAGACAGCAGTACCCCCTCAATGACACCCAGCAGTCTTCTGAAAAACTCTTCAATGGATTCCATAGGTTCTTCTCCAAGATTTTTTTAGCCCCTTCAGGTACTGGAAGGTCGCTATAAGGTCTCCTCAGAGCCTTCTCTTCTCCAGGCTGAACAACCCCAACTCTCTCAGCCTGTGCTCATATGGGAGGTGCTCCAGCCCTCACATCATCCTTGTAGCCTCTTCTGGACCCATTCGAACAGCTCCATCTCCTTCTTACATTGAGGATTCCAGAACTGGATACAGTATTCCAGATGAGGTCTCACAAGAGAGGAATAGAGGGGCAGAATCCCCTCCCTTGCCCTGCTGGCCACGCTGCTTTTGATGCAGCCCAGGAATGGCCTCAAGCTGCACCAGGGGAGGTTCAGACTGGATATCAGGAAAAAAAATTTCACAGAAAGGGTCATCGGGCAGTGGCAGAGGCTGCCAGGGAGGGAGTGGAGTCCCCATCCCTGGAGGTATTTAAAAGATGGGCAGACGAGGTGCTCAGGGACATGGTTTAGTGGCAGATAGGGATGGTTGGACTTGATGATCCAAGAGGTCTTTTCCAACGTAGTGATTCTATGATTCTAGGAATAATGGCTGAGGTACACGCTCCCATTAGGTGCACTTAGGAAAATCCAGTGCTAAAGTTTCAGGAAACCTGTCCTGACTCTAAAGGTTGAGGCCAGTGGGAGTCTTTATGTAGATGTGATGATTGGCTCAGAGTCTGTGTCTCTATGGCGATTTGGTGCAGGTCAGCATTACTGGCAGCATTAACTAATTCTGTAGATCTTTGTCAAATCAAGATATCTCCTGGTAAGTTAAGGGCGTACAGATCCTCTCTTGCAAAAGCTACTGCTGTGAGTGATGCTAAAACCTTTTTGAGGTAGATGAGGCTGTATTCAAGGCTAAACTTGTTATCAGACTTCAGGTTAGGAACAAATTTTGATGTTCCCATTAACCGGTGCTGTTGGGAGTTGATGTCTCTACAGCACAGCCATTTCCTCGGAATATTAGGGTGCTACTTATTCAGTAGCAACCTCTCGGGGGACCAAAGATGCTTGCAGTGACCTGAACTTTTCTGTGGTCTTTGAAGCAGGATAATTATAGCCTTGTTGTCAGATTTGGGGCCTGCCTTGGAGAGTGGGGTGTGATGTGAGCATGGCAGATCCCTCTGGAGGGGATGTCCGTGCGTGGTTGTCTGCCCTCTTGGCAGGGCCTGGGTTCAGGTGGTTGAGCCATATGTCAGGCACTGTGAGTGGTGACGTTTCTATCTGTCCCTCACCCCAGCTGGGGATATGTAAAAAGCCATAAAAACAACTGATGCTACTTTTAACCCAAATAAACAATTTCAATCCCTGGAGGTGTTCCAGGCCAGGTTGGATGGGCGTTGTGCAGCCTGAGCCAGTGGGAGGTGTCCCTGCCCATGGCAGGGGTTGGAACTGGATGGGCTTTAAGGTCCCTTCCAACCCAAACTATTCTATGCTTCTATCATCTCAGCCTTAAGAGTGAGACTTCTTGTCCCTTTCAAGAGGTACACACAGCCAAGAAGAGCCCTCCAATAACTAACTAGGGCAGGAGCGAGGTGTTTCAGGAATAGCAAGAGACTGTCGTGTTTTTTTTCTCCCATGCCTCTCTTATTCTGATATCGGAAAGTGTGTTTTATAGTGTAAGATAATTTCTCCTTGCTTTAAAGAACATTGTGTAATGGCAGGAATGGAGGGAGTTTGAAAATCAGGTTGCAAAGAAAGTTGGGTGAAAATTTTTGCCCTCTTTGCTTTCCCAAACCGATCCTTGTTCCTGCAAGTGGTTTTATTCTTAGCATTACTGACAAGTGCATGCGAAGACTCCTGCTGCTATCCTCATGTTTTAGACATTGCCTGTAAGGACTCTGAAGGTAGTCTGGGATCTGTTTTTTGGCTGAAACTCCAGACTTGACTCTGGGAAGGAGAGCAGGTCCTTGGAGTTAAAAATAACAGGGCAGACCTGCTCTTACTGAGCAATAAAATATCTTTTCCAGGCTCCTTTGTGCATTTTTCTCTTGCTTTTCACTGCATCTTCTCTACAAGGAGATTATGGAGAATCCATTTCTAAGTCAATAGCAAATTATGAGCCATTGACCCCCTGGAACTGTTCCTCCTTTGAGAAAGCAGAGTCAATTTCTGCTGTAATCTTCCACCCGTCCCTGTTCCTCTCGCAAGGACTGCTTTAGCTAATGGAGCAGAGAGAGCAATGAGCAGTCTCTGCCGGTATTGGCAGGAAGGGAAGAAGAATAGGAGAGGTTGGGTGAAAGCATCACTGTAGTTTTACCCCAAAACACTGCTAATGAAGGATAGGTGTGCAAGGAGCAAAAGTTACTTTTCTAAGGCCAGTAGCCCAGTTAGGGACCTTCTGGTGCTTCAAATATCACAAGCTACATCCATCTTATTCTTTTAAGATCTTCTTTCTGTAGGTCCAAAGTTCTTTATGCCTCGACTATAACTAAAGCGGAGATACCAGTTCATACAGAAGACTAAGGGTCATTGCCTGTCTCATAAGCTACGAAAAAGCCTAAATACTAGTGTTTCATATGGCGCTGAACTGCATATTGGAGATTGAATTCCAGATCTGCTCATCCTGCTTTTTCTAGATGCTTCTGTTTGCTCTGCCTGATGTTTCTAGTGGATGGGTGCAGTTGGACTTGAGGCTGGAGCACCTCCCATTTGAGGACAGGCTGAGAGACCTGGGATTGTTCAGCCTGGAGAAGGGAAGGCTCCAAAGAGACCTTAGAGCAGCTTCCAGTACCTGAAGGGGCTACAAGAAAGCTGGGGAGGGACTGTTTACAAAACCTGGAGTGATAGGATGAGGGGCAATGGCTTTAAACTGCAGAGGAGCAGATTTAGACTAGATATAAGGAGGAAATCCTTCACAATCAGGGTGGGGAGGCACAGGTTGCCCAGAGAAGTTGTGACTGCCCCATCCCTGGAGGTGTTCAAGACCAGGTTGGATGGGCCTTGGGCAGCCTGAGCCAGTGGGAGGTGTCCCTGCCCATCACAGGGGGGTTAGAACTAGATGATCTTTAAGGTCTTTTCCAACCCAAACTATTCTATGATCTCAAGGGTCTTTTCCAACCTAGTGATCCTATGATCTGTTGAGATGGTTGGTAACTGACCCAAAATAACAGAAGTGTGACCATTGGTTCACAGCAGAATGGCTGAGGAAAAACTTAGGGCACTCAGCAGCATCTCTACCCTTATTATATGTGTGCTCTGTTAAGACAAATCAATTAGCGTGTGATATGCTGTGCCTTTGAGTAACCTTCAGGTGGTACCGCACTCCTGTTGCATATTCTAAAAATATCTTGTTTCCTCGAAACACAGGTCTGAGTTTTGCTGAACTTGTTCTTTTGACTGGAAAACACTTAATCTGAAAACAATGTATAGTGTAGAAATTTACTTTTAAAATATCTTCTACTGGAGATTTGTTTTGGTTTAGTTTTCTAATGAAAGATAGAAACTTGAAATGCTGGGTCACCTCCAAGGAGGTGGGTTTTTTGGCTCTGTTAAGTACAAGAGAAGATCTCTATAACCTAACAACCTTCTCACTTTGGTACTAGTCTGGAGAAAAGAGAGAGCTGATGTAAGTGAATGCAGGCTCATATATATAAGACAGCTCTGAAAAACCAGATTACGCCTTCATCCATCTGAATGATGGCAGGAGGCACACAGCAAGTGCTCCCAGGAGAGAAACAGCACTTACCGCTGCGTGCAGCAGCATCTGTAAAATGCTTGACGTCTTGCAATTAGAAGAGGATAAGTATCCTCCTTGTTCTTCACCCTGAAATGAGGCGGCCAAGGAAACTGTGTAGGAAATGGTGTTCTTTCTCAATGGCGCAGCACTTTAGTACCCAAAGTTGGCTCCTGGACTACTGGTTCCCTGGCAGGGACCATCCAGTGTGACTTCTGAGGGAGCATCACCAGTGGGAGCCATTCCAATATGCAGGGCGTTCCCTGCTCCTCGCAGCTCAGCCTGTCAGCCAGCTGCTGGAGTAAGGTTTTAGTACTTAACAGCCCAGTGAGGTCCCTCAGCATCAATCAATGAAATGCATGGAGGCAGCAGAAGGAAAATTCAATCTGTAAGCATGTTCACTATTAATTATTTAGCTTATAGGGCGAGGTGTGCCTTGGATCCCGTACAGACCATTGTCAGTCACTCCTTGAATGGCCTGAAGACAAAGGCAATAGGAGGATGTGATGCAACTAAAAGCAGATTTGACCATTTCCAGCTTATCTGGATGGGTAAGATCAACGAGATGGGGTAAATATTCCTTTTGGAAATGTATGTGTATTCCTTTAGTGGCTTCTGTTTTCTGTTGGCATATCTGTATCTGTGTTGGATAGCAATTAGAGCTAAGGCACGGTGACCATGTAGTTATCTTTACAAGCAGGGCATTAATTTATTAAAGAAACTTGATATCAGACATGTTCTGGTTCAGATCTTTCTTCATAAAGTATCCTACGCACTTCATGCAGCAGCAAGCACCACTTTGTATGTTTATGGCACCCTTCGTGGAGGAAGCCCCAAACTAAAACATGATATGTTTTACTCTTTCCCCACGCAAGGTTATTGTATAAGGAATCACATCTGGGTTACAGGAACACAACGGTTTTAATTGGCTCCTGCTGTTCTGCGTGTCCCTGAGGAGACTGTCCCAGATACGGATGTCCCTCTATCACTTGGGTTTGTAGTCACCTCTCAAATTCTTCCTCCTTCCACATTTAGTCTGCAAAAGGAACAGAGCGATTCCTTGGAAAGCTGAACATGCTTGAGCTTGGGAAGAATAAAACCAAGGGCAGTATTTTCTCTGAAGAACCTTCTTTGCTTTCTGCAGAAACAGCCTTGTCCAGTTCAAACTCTGCAAGTTCCAAATGTCATTTGGAGGCTGTTAGGATTCAGTTTCTGTTTCTACACTTGTTTTTACTGGAGAAAAACTGTATTTTACTGGGCCACAACTAGCACAGCCACTTTTCACTTCAGCTCGCTCACTCTTCTACTTTGGACAAGGTCTAAACCACTAGAGGTCAGGGGAGGAATGGACAGGGATACCTCCAGAAAAAGCTGAGTAGGGATAGAATTTGGCAGGGAAGGTATTTTTTTTCTGTGCATGTATCATCTAGGCGCATTTTGATAGCCTTGATCTTTTTTATAGCCTTGAATTTAGATCTGGGGAAAGCAGAGGAGCGTTACTGGCATTTAACATCTCTATTCAGTCCTTGGCTTTGCCACAGACCTACAGTGAGACCTTTAGCCTCCCCTGGCACAGCTTCCTGCCATTCCCTCAGCTCCTGTCCTTGGTCACCAGAGAGAAGAGCTCAGCGCCTGCGTCTCCTCTTCTGAGGAAGCTGCAGAGTGCAATGAGGTTTCTCCTCAGTCTTCTCTCCTCCAGGGAGACATTCATCAGAGTCTCTCCTCTATTTTTGTTCCTATCTTTGCTTTTCATCTGGACCTTGGTTATGCGCAGAGCAGTCAATCTGTACTTGCTGGATCAGCCCCCGTGGGCAGAAGATAGGACTGAGGAACTTGGTCCTCATGGAAATGTATGGGCTGAAAGTGGCAGATGGGGATCCACCAGGAGAGGGAGCTGCCTGCCCTCAAAAGGAGTGGACACATTGCCATGGTTTAAGGAAATTCAGGACCTGGGCAATGCTCTATCCCACCTCTCCCTGCAGAAGAACAGTTTGTCACTGGACCTGCTCCTTCAAAGGGTGGAGGGAGGCCAAGGGGGAAAGGAAGCGGAGAATATGAGCAGACACGGTGGGAGGTGTCCCTGCTTATGGCAGGGGATTGGAACTGGATGAAATTTAAGGTCCCTTCCAACCCAAACCATTCCGTGATTCTATGATCTTGCATTGGTCGTTTCAAGGCTGAGATGGGTTTATCCCTACTGCTGTTCTTGGAGCTGAACAACCAGTCTCAAATGGAAATGACTGGCATTCTGCTTGCAGGACTGGCTGGGATGACCACAACAGAATCCGTGGGTACAGGATGCTCTATCCACGTATATATGTGCATGTATATATATGTGTGTGTATATATATACATATATATATATATAAATACACCAGGATACACGTTTAAAGTGCTGTGACCAAGCTGATGTTACAACAAGTTAACACATATATAAATATTTTCAAATTGCTTTGAGTATTCCCCCCTTCCTATGTGTTCTGCCACTTTTTACAGGAAATTTGGGATAATCCTGGAAATCCTTACCATGTTGAAGGTTTAGCAGAGCCCTGTATGGTTCCACCCAGAGAAACATCCCTGTGATGTACGCTCTGTACCTGCATCTGACCTCCCAGGCTGAGCACGCTGCGACTCTGGCTCGTGTACAGGGCACGTGCCCTCCCTGCCTCTCAGGGGCTGCAAAACGAAAGGTGAGGAAGGATTGGCGAGGGTTTTAAGGCTAGTCATGTGTGCTGAGGATTTGGTATTTCTAACGCATCTGATTGTTGACACTCTTCTGCAAGAAACAGAGCATTTCCTTGTTCCCACAAGGTTGTTTGATCACAACACTCAAAAGCTTCATCGGTAATAGGATTGTGACATGTCCCCTGGGGCTGGAGGAAAATACTTCACATACTTTTCCTCCTCGCTGCTTTGCTGTAACTCTCAGCCCTGGTCTCGGAGAGCTCGTGGCAGCAGCGAGCCCCTTCCGAAGTGCCAAGGGGAGCGCTTCTCATTGGCATCTTGTGGGCCACTGTGTGAGGGAACTCTGCTTGTTGTAGTGCCCACAGGAAGCTCATTTTTCCATGCTGAAAGAAGTGAGTGCCACTCGGAGGAGTATTAGGCATGTGTGACTGATTGCACCCACAGCTTCAGTGTTAGTGCTGCTCATTCTCCATCTGCTCCGAGGAAGATCTAGGAAAGCTGCCAGGAATATATAGTAGTAAATAATGTTTCTATTGCACCTGTCATCGGAGACTTGCAAAGTGGTTTGTGAGCTATGCTGAAGTCCTGCTGTCCCTAGGAAATGGGAGCACATTCTTGTGCTTTCTGGTAGTGTGCATGGTGGGAGGTGTGAGGAGAAGACAACCCCGGGCAGCACGGACCTGGTGGAGTCTATCTCTATTTCCAGCTTTGCAGTATGGACTCAGTTATGGGAGGAACACAGATAATTAGATGGATGCCTCAACATGGGATTTTAAGAAACTGGAAGTGCTACGGCGTTGCTCAGTGAGGTAAAAATACTCTGATGAGAGAAATGTTTGTGCTCCTTGACTTGTTCCAGCACCAGCGCTCTCTGGGTGGGATGCCACACCTTTCCTGCGTGCCAGGGTGATGGCACTGCTCCGTCAGCACCCCGGAGTAGCTGTCATGGTGAAGTCCCTGAGAGCTTTCTGCTTCATCCAAAACTTTGTGAGACTCTTTTTCAGTTTCTCTTACCAAACACGCTATATTCAAGTGCTTTAACTAAAACTCCTGGCTATTTCTCTGCTCTTGCATGTAAATCTGTAGCTATGAAATACTTTGTCCGTGCAACAAGTGCCTCGTGCAGCAGTGGCCCAGGTGGCCAAGAAGGCCAATAGCATCTTGGTCCGTATCAGAAACAGTGTGGCCAGCAGGAACAGGGAAGTGATCCTGCCCCAGCACTTAGCGTTGGTGAGGCCACATCTCGAATCCTGGGTTCAGTTTTGGGCCCCTCACTGTAGGGAGAGAAGGAAACGGAGAAGGGAACGGAGCTGGGGAAGAGCCTAGGGAACAAGGGTTTGAAAGGTGGCTGAGAGACCTGGGGTTTAGTCTGGAGAAGAGGAGGCTGAGGGAAGACCTCATCACTGTCTACAACTCTCTGAAAGCAGGTTGTGGTGAGGTGAGCAATGGGAGAGAATGGCCTCAAGTGGCACGAGAGGAGGTTTAGATTGGATATTAAGAAAAATTTCTTCACTGGAAGGGTTCTCAAGCATTGCCAGAGGCTGCCCAGGGAGGTGTTTGAGCTCCCATCCCTGGAGGTGTTTAAAAGACAGGTAGATGAAGTGCTTAGAGATATGATTGAGTAGTGGACAGGTATGGTTGGACTTGATGATCTCAGAGGTCTTTTCCAGCCTAATGATTCTATGATTCTAAATGCCATGGAAGTAGCCTGCTTTGACTCACTCACTTTGGAACAAGTGCTTTGGAACAGGAGCCTCCCCACAGAACAGACTGTGTCATTGTAGTGCAACAAGAATTCTGTGCTGCACCCAAAGGTAAAGGATTTGAGCCCTCACTGCTAAGCAGACCCTGCTTCTCCTCTCACAGAAATAACTCTTTTTAGCAGAAACCAAAAAGATGAAAAGTCATGATGTCAATGTGAAAGGTCTTGACTGAAGGAGTGTTGCACCCAAAGGCAGGAGCGTGGGCTGGTGGCTGCGTCCTGCAAGAAGCCCTGTCCTTTACCCAAATGCATCCTGCAACAAGAGGGCAGCAGGCAGTGGAGAGCTGGGTGAGAGGGAATTCTCTCTGCCCTATGACACTGGCAGGGACGGGCTGGCAGTGTCCTGTCTGGAGGCTGTCGCTGCCCCACCAGTGACTGGCTGCTGTATTTGACAGCCTTACGCCAGGTCCTGCAGCGCAGCGTGTCCTTCACTCTCATGGTGAAGAAATTCCTCCCAATGTCTAGTCTAAATCTGCCCCTCTCCAATTTATACCCATTCCCCCTCATCCTATCACCACAAGCCTTTATGAATAGCTCCTTCCCAGCTTTCTCGTAGCCCCTTTCAGGTACTGGAAGGTCACTATAAGGTCTTCTCACAGCTTTCTCTTCTCCAGGCTGAACAACCCCAACTCTCTCATCCTGTCCTCGTACAGGAGGTGCTCCAGCCCTCTGACCTATAGATATTTATATCAGTCTTTAAAGTTGACTGTGAGCAGGTGAGTGCTCTGTGGGTTTATCTATGCAGGCTTGCACCCAATTGACTATGTTCCTTTTTTACCACATTTCCACCAAAGTAGTTCTTAGCTCTTCAGGGAGACTTTATTTATACGTAGTGATCACAGAACGGGGGAAGAAAGGCAGTGAATTGGCTTGTCCAGGGACAGCAGTGGAGTCTGTCAGAACTGCATTTATTTATCTGGTATAGTTTTTCCTGATACCGTGCCAAAAGCATACCTCTCCAGTGAGCTTGTTTGATGGAGCAGGGCATTATACTGGCTTGGAGTCAGCTCAAGTATTACCTCCTATGAAACCAGTTTTTCTCACCCTCTCAGTGATAACTGACAAAAGCAAATCAGCTCCTACCTGTGTGATCCAAACAAGCTGTAAATCGACTCTACCACGTTTGTGTGGGAGGAGGATATTTCCAAAGGCTAGGAAGGAAAGCTGCCTTTTAAGCAGTCGGTTACCTAATGAAGTTGTTTTTATGGCACGCTTCTCCGTGGGCTGGATGCGGAGGAAGGCAGGGCTATTCCCATGGTGCTCAAGTCGGAGAAAGTTCATTGTATTTCACCACCCATTCCCCGGGGAGTTCAGCCCACCAAAAGTCAAGGAAAACCCAAACGCTAAAAATATTTATGTGGAAAAGAAAACCCACAGCACATTGATGTGGTATCCAAGGCCAGCTGCTTTGTGGTGATAAAAGCACTGTGGCTTGTGCATTGTGAAGGACTTCGCAGTGCAACAAGTTGTGGTTTCTTTAGAGAGAAAGATCTGGCAGCTTTTTTCCAACAGGAATATTTGCAAGGCCTTGGGTTTGCTTCTATAAGGAAAAGCTGAAAAATCCAGGGTATCACTGAGCCTGTTTTTCATAATGGTAGAAAGTGTTTTGCGGATGGGCTCAGCGGTGATAATAAAATCAGCTTTCACAGCTATTATCCTCTAGCTGTTGTCTGGCTGCGGCTTGTGCAAACAGAACTGATGGCAGGCGCTGCGTTATTTGTTTTCTCTAGCATAAAAGGTTGACTTTTATGGTAAGATTTCAAACTTCTCAGTCTTCCTTGCAACCTGGAATTTGTGTGAATTACTTCTCTGAAATCCATCTGTGTTATCCAGAAAATTCCAAGTGTGACAACGCTTCCCTCTTTGTCTTGTGCTTATGACAAGACAGGCTGTAAGGAACCAGAAAGGGACTGCACGGATGAAAGGTTCTGCCAGGTTGGTGCTAGAAGGCTTCTTTCTTTTATTAGAATCATATCTGTATACAATCTTTGTAGTGTTATTACAGAGACATATTACTGGGAACTAGCATGCAAAGGCAAACCTCCTAGATAATAGACTGGAGAGTAAATGCTATTAAATATAAGGTCAGATAGTCCTGGATATACTATCTAATCGATTTTTCTCATCAAAATGTGCCTGGATCAACAAGAGATGATATGACTTCAAATATGATTCACGCAAGTGTTAAGGACACGATAAAGAAGTTGCTGAAAAACATCATCCTAGCTTGGACGATCACAAATTGATTCTATTTAAATCAAACGAAAGGATAAACAAAAGTAGGTTTGCAATTCAGATTTTCTGTTTCAAAGGGAAAACTGATTAGGGAAATCACCATACTTGAATATGGACAAGGTCTGGAATTTCTTTGCCGGCTGTTGTACCAATATTAGCAGGATGCCTCCTAAGTACGAGAGTCTCCAGCGTATTGCAAGAACTGGAATATAGCAGCAGAAGGGGTTTGAACAAACCTGCCCTCTGAGAATGGGACCACAGAGGTGGGGAAGAGGGTGCAAAGCCAGGAAGCGTTGAAATGAGATGAGGGTAGTGAGTAATGACATACATGTGATCTTCATCAATGTTTGTTTTGGTTTTCATTTATGGAGAATTTTAAGCTGTAATGAAATTGAACTGGGTAAAATTCAGCGATACAAAATGCAGGATTATAAACCTACAGCTCAACAAGGATTTCTGCTGTACACGACATCGAGATATGATTGAGTGGTGGAGAAGAATCGATGTAAGGGCCAACTAAAGGGTGGATCGGACCCGCCAGAGGGGAAAAATGCAATTGCAGTTCTAGTAATCAGAGCAGTATAAGGGGGTATTAATCCATTAGACAAAGCAGGAATGAAAACTTACCTAAAGTTTTGTGTCAGGTTCTTAGCTCTGACATAAGTGCAGGAAAAGATTACTCATTTCCCAGTCATCCTAGGAACCCGTTTTATAAGAGAAGGAAAGGGTCTGCCCTGTGAGGGGCAAGATTCCCTCTGTAAATAGACTAAAGGAAGGAACAACAGGAAGAGAAACATATTTAAACCAAAGAGCAAAAGGGTATGACTGGGCCAGGAATGCACTTAGCCTGAAAACAAGATAGAATTTTATAATCCTGACAACAGGGAGGATCAAAAGGGTCGATGGGAGCTGTGGGGAAAAGAAACTTATTATAGAAAATGGAGGTCTGGAAGGCCTTTCCAGTCCCATGTTTTCTGGAAAGCATAACGCAGATACAACTGAACTAGTTGACATCAGGTGCCATCAGGAGATAATGATTTTTTCCTAGGTGGCTGGAAACTGCACTATTTTTTTAGGAGCAGCATTAAGGCGTGGTCTGGTTATCTCCATCAGCGTTTACCAAATGCCACTCATCTCTGTTTTCTGGGATAACTGGGCAGCTTTCTGGCCACTACACACTTTGCTATAATGCTTTCAGAGATGCCTGTGAATCAAAATGGAAAGTACGTGTTCTGAAAGAACGTGTGCCAGGCTCTCCCTTTACATTCTCTTCCCCTCAGAGCAGAAAACAGGTTTCCTGATTCTACAACCAGGCTCTGATTCAATTAAAGGAACTGCTGGTGGGAGATGAATGGCAGGAAAACGTGAGTTACAGTTGCATTCAACCAGCTCCTCTACTGCAAGACATGGCCCTTGCTTGCATAGGTTTTATTTTTAATATTCTTTACAGTGATACCGGTGAATATGTGGAATTTATACAACAAGGCATAGGATACATCTGTGTGAGTATCGCTTGTTTGAGTCACACTAGGAAATGATGCAGGTTGGAGACCTTACAACATTCTTCCAGCTGGAGAAAGCTTTTCCCTTCTGCAGCTCAGCCCTCTTTATAGTGAAGTCACCGACGAAGGTTCAATGCTCTGTCTGCAATCAAAGTGGGGTTTAGCAAACTGGGATGTAGCAAGAATTAATCTGTTGGAGGCTTCATTACCTCAGCTGTGCCGGGGATCTGGTGCTTTGAAGGAAAGTAGGACCGTGCTGCAGGTGCCGGGCACATAGCCCAGAGCAGCAGCAGTGAGTTTGCAGTCCTACGCTTGTAGGCATAATGTTACCTTGCCCCTCTTGCCTTGGTTTGCATGGTTATGTGATTGGGTGTAAGAAAAGCTACACGTTGGTCTTGCTGCAGGTTATGCTTCAGGGTGAAGGTAGAGAAGATCAGCTCCAGCAGCTCAAATGAGCACTGGTCATGCTGATGTATCTAAAAAGAATCAGCTGCTAAAAAGAGCCAGTTGGAAGCAGTAGTCCCAAGAAGTTTCTTGTATTTTTGAGAATTAAGCACATAACTAATGCCCTTTAGCTTTGTTCCGACTCTGTAATTCTCTGTTACTTAGCAAAGCTTATAAAACGTGCCCTTTTGCCATATATCAATTGTGGTTCATTATGTTTTGCAGCAGTGAGCACAGAATCAGGAAAGTGATAAGAGCAGCAGCCATTTCGTCTCTTTGGCAGCACCAACTGCCGCTGTTGTTACAGCCTCTTTTTTTTTTTTCCTCCTTTTGCACTCACTCAGAAAGAAAGGAGTATTTGAAGAAAGAGAAAAGCTTGCTCCAAGTTTTATTGTTATTTTTATGTGTATGTGTGTGTACATATATATACAGGCTGGAGAAGTGGCCTGTGTGAACCTCATGAGGTTCAACACGGCCAAGTGCAAAGTCCTACAACTGGGTTGGGGCAATCCTTGATTTCAGTACACGATGGGGGATGATGTGATTGAGAGCAGCCCTGCAGAGAAGGACTTGGGGCGCTGGTCAATGAGAGGCTTGACATGAGCCGGCAACGTGTGCTCACAGCCCAAAAACCAACTGAGTCCTGGGCTGAATGAAAAGGAACGTGCCCAGCAGGGAGGGAGGGGATTCCGCTCCTCTATTCCTCTCTTGGGAGACCTCATCTGGAGTATTGTGTCCAGTTCTGGAATCCTCAACATAAGAAGGAGATGGATCTGTTGGAACGGGTCCAGAGGAGGCTACAAAGATGATTGGAGGGCTGGAGCACCTCCCATACGAGGACAGGCTCAGAGATGTTCGGTTGTTCAGCTTGGAGAAGGAAGGCTCCAAGGAGACCTTATAGTGACCTTCCAGTACCTGAAGAGTCTACAAGAAAGCTGGAGAGGGACTTCTTACAAAGGCTTGTAGTGATAGGATGAGGGGCAATGGGTATAAACTGGCGAGGGGCAGATTTAGGCTTGATATAAGGAAGAATTTCTTCACCATGAGAGTGGTGAAGCCCTGGCCCAGGTTGCCCCAGGGAAGTTGTGGCTGCCCCATCCCTGGAGGTGTTCCAGGCCAGGTTGGATGGGCCTTGGGCAGCCTGAGCCAGTGGGAGGTGTCCCTGCCCATGGCAGGGGGGTTGGAACTGGATGGGCTTTAAGGTCCCTTCCAACCCAAACTATTCTATGATTTTATATACACATATATGCACATGTGTATACACATTGGAGTTTGGCTATATCTAAAACCAGATTATCAGAGCAGATGGGACCTTTTCTGGCCACTTAATCCCATAGTCTGTATGTTATAGCTAGAGACTCCTGTAAATTGTTCTCTGTTTGAACTACACAGATTGTAGAAAAATATCTCATTTTGATTGACTTGAATAATTTCTGGTAGGGTAGAACTGCTACAATTGCTGGTGAATTGGTTAATTACCATCATCGCTAAAAACATTCTCTTGTTTCTATCTATGTAGCTTCACGCTCCAGCTGGTAGGGGGTTTTTATAGTTTTGTGATACAGATGATTCTGTAATAGTTGAATTAAATTTTTTTCCTGTGTATGTGCACAAAAACTTGTGCAAATCAGCCCTTGGCCTAAAATTCCAAACCCACTTGTGCTTTTTGAATCTGTTATTTTAAAACATCTTTCCCAGGCACTTCATCTTTCTTGCAGCTCTTTCCTGAGTGCTCTTCCATTTATCTCAAGTGGTAGTTGACAAAACTGTACTTGCTGTGCCAGAAGCAGATGTGACAGCACAATTCAAAGGTGATATCGCTTGTGTCGTACTTCAGGGTCCTGTGGTGTTCAAGGCCCTTTTTGCCTACAGTGCTGCGCTGGGAACTCGCTTTTAATTGACTTCTCACTGTCAGCTTAGTCACCTTTCCAAAGTGACTGTTTCCCAGAGTAAAATCCCTTTGTCCTGTAACATCTATGGTTTCTGTTGCTAGACATTAAAATGTATTATTCCAACTTGCTAAGCAATCCATACCATTCCGGCGGTAAGCTCTGCTGTCCTTATCTACTAAATGCTATAGGTTTGGAAAGTGGTTGTTGATAGCTTTCTTCTTGTCACTAACAGAGCAAAAGTTCCTGAGGGACCCCTTCAGAAATATGCTTAGTAACATATCCCCACTTTGAATTGTATTTTGTGATGTGTAATACTGCCAGGCGTAATTCACTGCACATGCCATGGTGAGTCTGAACTGTTGTGGAACCCTAATCTGCAAGTTGCAAGATCCCAAGTTGTGTTGTGCAGAAGTTCATTATAGTGGTATTGCTACCTTTCAACAGGCAAGCAAACCTTTGATTCAGCCGTGTCCTGAGCTGCATCAAAAGCAGCGTGGCCAGCAGGTCGAGGGAGGGGATTCTGCCCCTCTGTTCCTCTCTTGTGAGACCTCATCTGGAGGATTGTGTCCAGTTCTGGAATCCTCAGCATAGAAAGGATATGGAGCTGTTGGAACGGGTCCAGAGGAGGCCACGGAGATGATCTGAGGGCTGGAGCACCTCCCATATGAGGAGAGGCTGAGAGAGTTTGGGTTGTTCAGCCTGGAGAAGGCTCCAAGGAGACCTTAGAGTGACCTTCCAGTACCTGAAGGGGCTACAAGAAAGCGGAAGAAGGACTGTTTGCAAAGGTTTGTAGTGTCAGGTTGAGGAGCGATTGATATAAACTGGAGAGGGGCAGATTTAGACTAGACAGAAGGAGGAATTTCTTCACGATGAGGGTGGGGAGGCCCTGGAACAGGTTGCCCAGGGAAGTGGCGGCTGCCCCATCCCTGAAGGTGTTCAAGGCCAGGTATGGTCACCTCCCATATCCAGTGGGAGGTGTCCCTGCCCATGGCAGGACGTGGGACTGGATGGGCTTTAATTTCCCTTCCGACCCAAACCATTCTATGATCCCATTAAACCAAAAATCAAATTAGTTTGACAAATTCTACCTTTTAATAAAGTTCTGTTCATTGGCGCTAATCACATGATCTCCCTGTTTATTAATTGAGTCTCATGTCAGCCCTTACGCTGTTTTACCCAGGACTGATGCCAGGCGGGCAGGCTTATATTTCTGCTTATACAATATTGGCACAACATGAGCATCCTTCCAGGCTCCTGCAGGTTCTCTGTTAACAGTTATCAGCATGTCAGCAGACCAGAGAGCCCTCATCTTGCTGTCTTAACAATCTCTTTGGTTCTGACTTGAAAGTTTCTAGGCCTTGGTAGCTTCAGACTGTGGCAGTGTCTGCTGTTGACAGCTCCACTCCTTTATCTGATGCTGAGGTAGTACACTGTCAGCACTACTCTTGGGTTAAAACAGACTTGAAAATGTTGCTTACAGAATATTCTATGTCCTATTGCTTCATTATCAATTTATTTCTAGATTCCAGTATATAAAAATTTGCCCTTTTTTTGGGAATAGCCTGTATCTTACAGCCTCTTTCACAGTAAATGAGTGGTTTCATAGGTTGTTATCATTCTCTAACTTTTTTCATCACTAATTGGACTCATGATTGTTTCAGCTTTGTGAAAACACCAGGCACCATGTACTGATCAGGTAATTACTGCCTGGGTCGCTCTGTTTGCATACAAGAAAGATGATCCAGGTGTAAGAATGCCTTCATGTATCACAACTAACATTTTATTATGTGTTCAGTTCCCTTTCTTGTGGAAAATGAAGCCTAATTTAAAACTTCTCTGATTAGGACACAAGATTGCTTGAACTAAGAAACAGTAGTTGATAATTTACAGAGTTGCAGCTAACCTTTTAACTGGCAGCACGTGTCCTCTTACCCTGCATCCATCTCGCTGAATTTTCCCTCTCCCTTAGCTCTCCATCCCATAAAAGTCATGCTTAAATTCAAATCTGCCCACCCCTACTCCATCCTACTTTACCTCAGCAGTGGATTGAGAACCTCCCCCTTCCTATTTCCTTTTAAGACACAATGATTCCACAATAATTTGGATGTTCTTCAAATTGCTCTTAAATTCCCTGATCTTCTCTACAGTCAAACTGCGATCCCTGTAATGACCATCACCGTGGGTACAAACCCAGCTCAGCTCTTTAATTTTGGAGCATTGCTTTGGCTTTGAAGATGACTTTGACTTTGTTTTGTGCCCATGGCATCAAATTGGCTGTGGCTGGAGCACCTCCCATGCGAGGACAGGCTGAGAGGGTTGGGTTTGTTCATCCTGGAGAAGAGAAGGCTCAGAGGAGACCTTAGAGTGATCTTCCAGTATCTGAAAGAGGCTACAAGAAAGCTGGGGAAGGACTGTTCACAGAGGTTGGTAGTGATAGGACGAGGGGGAACGGGTATAAACTGGAGAGGGGCAGATTTGGACTAGACATTAGGAAGCATTTCTTCACAATGAGGGTGGGGAGGCACTGGAACAGGTTGCCCCAGGGAAGTTGTGGCTGCCCCATCCCTGGAGGTGTTCAAGGCCAGGTTGGATGGGCCTCGGGCAGCCTGAGCCAGTGGGAGGTGTCCCTGCCCATGGCAGGGAGTGGAACTAGATGATCTTTAAGGTCTCTTCCAACCCAAACTATTCTATGATTCTATGGTCATAGAGCTCTTTGTGCATCTTACTGGTCTGGGCAATCCACTAGTGAAACAACCCCTGTTTTGTTTGATCAGATGGACCTGTATCCAGTGTGGACTTTCGAGCTTGAAACCACTGAACCACTAAGAATAACAGCTGGTTCCTTCCATCTTGTATACCTAGTTGTCAAATCCAATCCCATATAATTGTAATCATTCAGTCCAAGGATGTAATTGCTGTTAGTTCAGAAGAGTGCATCCCCAATATCCTGTCATAAAGCAAATGGCTTCACTGTAAATGCTGAGAAGGCATAAAAATTACTAGGTGTGAACTAAAATAAACCCCTCTTCCAGAAGCACAGGTTGGCCCTTCAGGTGCTGAGGCTATGGCTGTTTTTTTAACCATAAATGCTTCAGTCTACATGGAATACTAATAATTGAAGTGAACCTGATGATGTATTAACATAAATCACATGTGGTTATGAGACTAGGATTGCAATTTTGGGGACGGTGTCTGGAACAATGGATGCTCGGCCCTAATTACAGCTGCTAGGATAAAGCTGGAATTTTCAAAGTTGCTCGAGGAAATTTGGTCTTCAAATGAGTTAAGTCATCTTGACTGAGAAAACCACGCAGTTAGAGGTGCATGGTTTCAGCCTGTTCTGCTTTGTGTGACCTCATCTTTTATCTGTCCTCATGTGGGCAAAACCAAACAGTGGAGCTGTTTCTGTTACTGTTGTTTTTGTAAGGATCCCCTTCTTATGGCTTGAGCTTTTTATAAGATGCCAGGATGCTGGTTATAAATTGGTAACTGCTGGGTCTGTCCTTATTGTTTTGGGATTCCTCTGCTCCCACATGGACCTGGCAGTCCCTTCCTTAAAATGCCAGGGTACTGCAAGAATGCTATTTCTGTAACTGCCCATTCCACACCGGATTCTTAAATGCTAGTTAATCAGACCTCAAGTATTTAGCTGTTCTGAGAAGTGGGATGCTAACGGCCAACATGTGTGTTTATCATCTGTAGAATCTGACTCCTCTGGTGGGAAGGGGCAACAGCTCAGGCTCAACATCCTTCAGTGAAACATGGGACAAAACTTGCCAAAACTCCCCATTGGAACCTGAGGTGAGACCACAAACTGTTTATTTGGAGTACTGTGGCTCCTTTGTGTATAAGGAAGGTCAGAACTTTTGCGGAGGGATCGAGCACTACATCTAATGGTTCTGAATATCAAAGGACGGCAGCAGTGTTTGTATCATAGAATAGCTTGGTTTGGAAGGGACCTTAAAGATCATCTAGTTCCACACTCCTGCCATGAGCAGGGACATCCCACTGGCTCAGGCTGCCCAAGGCCCATCCAACCTGGCCTTGAACACCTCCAGGGATGGGGCAGCCACAACTTCCCTGGGCAATCTGTGCCAGTGTCTCACCACTCTCATGGTGAAGAAATTCGTCCTTATGTCTAGTCTAAATCTGCCCCTCTCCAGTTTATACCCTTCCCCTCTCGTCCTGTCACTCCAAGCCTTTGTGAACAGTCTCTCCCCAGCTTTCTGGTAGCCCCTTTCATGTACTGGAAGGTTGCTCTAAGGTCTCCTCAGAACCTTCTTTCTCAATATCGGCTGCCTCTGAATACCAGGATTCCAAACAGTCTGCTGTTCTTTTAGATTTTTGGAGTGTATAAGTGTTTTTCGTTTTGGAAAACGGACGTAGGGGTTGGTTAGAGGGGTTTCTTTGTTTAGTTTTTAGTTTCATTTGGCTTGGGCTATTCTGTGCCAGGGGGCTGGAACGCTGCACAAATGTTGGCACTGAAAATTTCACAACCAAGCATTCAGGCACTTACGTAGGATTGTAGGGGAGGGTGAGAACAGCTGCTTGTATTGTTCTAAAAGCTAAATGTTTTCATGGAAATACAGCTTCTTCTGCATCCAGTTTATCATTTCACGCACTACAGTGCAAGGGTTAGAAAAGAAACGGGCCTTGGGATGCCAACTTCTGTTCATGGATTTCTCCTTTGCTTCACTGCCTCTGCCTCCATCACATTTCTGTTGAATTCAGGGAATTAAAACACCACTACATGTTCAACATTGAATCATAGAATGGTTTGAGTTGGAAGGAACCTTAAAGATCATTCAGTTCCAAACTTCTGCCACAGGCAGGGACACCTCCCACTGGATCAGGTTGCTCAAAGCCCCAAGCGATCTTAATTGAAATTAAACCTAATTTGCCTTGTGAGAGATTTAAGAATTTCTGCTTATCTTGGGGCACTGTTTGCGTCTTCTCTGCGTAATGAAATTATTCTGAAGGTGATAAGGTCTGTCCGTGTTGCTCTGTGCATTCAGCATCCTGCACTAATGGGTTTCAGCGCACCAGTACCCAAAGCTCTCCTCGCTGAGATGTGTCATATATGAGTGTGGAGGGGAAAGGATGTCTGTCACTGAGCATTGACCACACCTTTAAAGCAGCCAAACTAAGAGGCTGGTCTCCCTACGTAGTTTAAGGTGGAGAACGTGCTTGAGAGTGTCCTGCTGGAAAGCATGCAGGTATATGCTAATGTGTCTCCCTCTTTGCTGGTTTGGAAGACCTGCTTGACACTCAGCATTTCTCCCTGGTACAGCATCTCGCACAAGAGAACCCTGAGCTGGATGAGCTTGTAAATGCTGCAGTGTATTATCAATTGGCAGTAGCAAGTTAATTCAGCTAAGAAGGTTCTGAACTAAAACCAAGCAAGGTGATACACTGGTCAAAATGGGAATGAAGGTGTGTGATTGCAGGGCTCTGAATCTTGTATTCGCAGGGCTGCCATGTGTTTGAAGTCCAGGAATGTGCGTAGGTCTGGAGAGACTTCTGTCAGTGTCCTGTGATTTGCTCTTACAGCCTTGATCACCACCTGACAATATAATGTTTCATAACTTTGGGTCAGGTTAAGGCTTACATCTGCATAATCAGGGTCCAGAGGAGGCTACAAAGATTATCCGAGGGCTGGAGCACCTCCCATAGGGGGACAGGATGAGAGAGTTGGGGTTGTTCAGCCTGGAGAAGAGAAGGCTCAGAGGAGAGCTTAGAGTGACCTTGCAGTACCTGAAGGGGCTACAAGAAAGCTGGAGAGGGACTATTCATAAAGGCTTGTGGTGATAGGACTGGGGGCAATGGGTATAAACTGGAGAGGGGCAGATTTAGACTGGACATAAGGAAGAATTTTTTCACCATGAGAGTGGTGAGACAATGGCCCAGGTTGCCCAGAGAAGCTGTGGCTGCCCCATCCCTGGAGGTGTTCCAGGCCAGGTTGGATGGGCTTTGGGCAGCCTGAGCCAGTGGGGGGGTGTCCCTGCCCATCACAGAGGGGTTGGAACTGGATGATCTTCAAGGTCCCTTCCAACCCAAACTATTCTATGGTTCTGTTGTATGATTCTAACCTAAAATCTAGGGTTTGTGGTCCTGTAGTTTAGTGTTCTGCATAGATATATTTTTCTTTAATGAGAGACTCTGCGTGTTTGTGTGCCCCTCTGTTTGAGTCCTGATTTTGAACCAGATTAAGCAAAATATGGGAAAAGGTCAAAAGTAGTTTTGAGTCATAACAATTTACAGCTTAGACCATTGCAGGCAGTTACTGCTGAAGGTGATAGTGGTGGCTGGACCAGTGTGCGTTTGGTAGAGTTACTTCAGAGTTACTCCAATCCTTTGAGAGCTGTGTATTGATGACTATTGTGATTTCAAAGTACAGAAACTGACTTTTACAAGACTTTTATTACCTGAAGAGTGAATCTGGACTCTAAGTAAGCTGGGCTAGAGGTGGAAAGGCATTTTCTTTTAATTTTCATTATTCCTGAACTAGCAAAGTGGTATCTTCTTGATGGTCTAGTTCTTCAGGTTATAGTAACTGCTTAGATTAGGTTAAGTCTAACTCATTTATCAGGAAAGGTTTGGTCTTGGTTTTGACTTCCACAGGTGGTCCAACCCACCATTCTCCTCTGCAAACCGCCCTTTCCTCCCTTTCTTTCACAGCAACAAGAGGTGAGAGAGAAGGCAGTTTCTGACAGCCAGCACCAGAGGGTCAGCCTTTGACCATGGGGAGAGAAGGCAGCGTGCTGGTCATAACCTTCTTGTAGGCCAGGTCTTGCCCATGGAGCAGCTACTGGACTGCATCACTGCAATGAGTAATGTTGCACTGGCAAACACGGTTTTGTTTCATCAAAGATAAATTATAGCTGTTGTCAAACAGAAGTTGCTTTTGCTCCTACCAGTCACCTCTAGAACTCTGGAGATGGGGAAAATCAATAAGTGCAGACTAGAATAAAGTAAAATAAACATTTCCAAGCTTTTAAGATACTAACAAAACAGTGAAAGGAAGAAAAAAATCCCCGGAGGGATAAGTTCTGTTGACTACATTGGGAGAGAGGAGAACTACTAACAAATGAATTTGTTCTTTAACTCATTGAATGCTCGGCAAGTCGTATGCAAGGACCTTTCAGCAGGGCATGATTAAGGACTTGCGCATGGTTTCATTTGGTCTCATCTGGACAGCATGTCTGTGTTTGAGGCCACTGGAACAAGACAGTGATGGGGCATGGGCTGAGATGCTTTTGGAGACATGCTTAAGGCTGCTGGCTCTCTTGTCTCCAGGTAATATCTGTAAGCTGGAATCTACAGAATCTGGCAAGAGCTCATTCCGGAGCAGGGATGACAGACATCATCAGGAAGAAACAGAAGTATGAGCTAGGTTCAGATTTGTTTTTAATTGCACCTACACACCTCTTGGTAGTGTTGCCAGTGTGAGGGAGCTTCCTAGCTTTTACACAGAACACAGTATCACCAGTTTCTAGAAAGACACTGTCTGCCTTTATCACCAGGGCTATGAGAAAGCTACTGGTTGTCAGTCATCATTTCAAGATGAGGTTTTGTAATGTGCTTTCCTAGGGGCTCTTCTCAGATCAACCTAGTGACTGAAGTGGAATTGCTGTGTGCTTGGTAAGCAGAGAAAGAACTCACATCTACAGGGCTGGGACTCAACCCACCAGCTTGCCTCCCTGTATCATCAAATTACAGCCAGTTCTCTCTGCAAGGAGTGCAAGAAGTTATGTTTGAGTTTAATAATGCACTTTCTAGAAAGGCAATCAATCTGGATCCAAGGACATAAAGGGGCAGAGAATACAATCCTGCTTTAACATTTTATTCCAGAAGATAATCACTCTAACAAATGTGAACCAGATGATTCATTAAGATTTTTCTAACTCCAGCTCTCAGCCATTATTCTAGTTCTTGCCATGTCTTTTCTCACTTGATTAGAGCTCTTAGAACTGGTATTTTTCTCCCTACGATAAAACTCACACACTGTAATCAAATTGCCTCTCAACAACCTGTAACAGCAAACCCCAGCAATGTCTAAGCTAGAATCTACTCTGTTCCTCTTAAGAGGTAGTAACCAGCGATTTTAGCAGTTCAGCCATATGAATCATCCTGTCAGTAAAGCCAATCCATCACATTTTTTCCAGTTCCTTCTGCTTCTCCTTTAGATGAATCTCATGACATGGATGCATTGGCATCTGCTCTGTTGACCTGTGAATTTCCATGTACAGTGGAAGGTGTTAGGGTTGGCTGTAAGACCCTGCATGTCCATGTAGCTAACTACCCGTGCCTCTTCATGGCCTGCCTGTAGATGTCTCTGAGCTGAAATTCTTCTCTATGTCAGAAAAAAGAGCACTACCTTCCAAGGCCCTTCAGCTTGGTCCAGCCTTGCTCTGTGTTCAATGCCGCTAGAAGCCTGCCCAGGGTTTGGAGCATATTTGTTGACCTTTCTTAGTAAGTTGCGCTGGTTTCTGTTTTCTTGGGGTTTTGCTGAATCGAGGGGATTTGGAGAAGCCACTCCTCAGCCTTTTAAGGCAGCAAGCCCCCTCGGCTTCAGTGTCAGCTGTGTTTGTGCTTAGTATTGGTTAGAAATTAAAAGGAAGAAATTAAATTGAACTTTCATCCCTTAAGAAAGCTGTGCTTTCTTACTTGCTTTCAGGGGACCCATTTGATCCATAAAACTAAGGTCTTTAATTTTGCCTTACCTTTTAATTTCGTTAACATCTTCTGAACATTATTTTCTGCATGCAAAGCCCAGGGGTAGCCTGGGCAGTGGAAAAAAAAAGAGTGGAATAGACTTTGGAGCAGACCATCCCCATGTGAGAGCTCCCGGGTGCTTTGCCTGGCCTCTGCGGAACTCTTCGAGCCTCAAGTTCAGCCGTGTTTAGATCTGATATGTCTAAATTAAAGAATGCACGAGTTTAGCCTCCACTGCTGGCCAAGCAATGTGGTCTTTGTGAAGCTATTTCACTCCTTTTTTTTTCCCCCCTTCCTTTTCTTCTTTTCAATTCTAATCTATTTTTCTCCTTCCAGGCTATAGAATATTCTGGGTGAGCACTGTCACTTGACCACATTATAGAATCATAGAACAGTTTGGGTTGGAAGGGACCTTAAAGATCATCCAGTTCCACCTCCTGCCATGGGCAGGGACACCTCCCACTGGCTCAGGCTGCCCAAGGCCCATCCAACCTGGCCTTGAACACCTCCAGGGATGGGGCAGCCACCACTGCTCTGGGCAACCTGGGCCAGGGTCTCACCACTCTCATGGTGAAAAAATTCTTCCTAATGTCCAGTCTAAATCTGCCCCTCTCCAGTTTGTACCCATTGCCCCTTGTCCCATCCCCACAAGGCTTTATGAACAGTCCCTCTCCAGCTTTCCTGTAGCCCCTTCAAGTACTGGAAGGTCGCTCTAAGATCTCCTCTGAGCCTTCTCTTCTCCAGGCTGAACAACCCCAACGTTATTGTACATCACTAATTCTGGAAATTCTGGGAATGTGGAGAAGCGCTTTTGTTAGTAAAAGCTTTACCATCCACGCAGTCACATCTGAACTGCAGATGCTGCTATGGAGTAAAAAATGATTCCTGAGATGTAGACAAGTCAACCAGAACATGAACCAAGGTGAACCTAGCTACGGTTTTTCTGTTACTGAAACTAGCTCACCTGTGCAGAACAGAACAACACGTAAGTGTCCTTTACCACTGCTTGGGAGTGGTAAAGGGGGAAGGGAAGGAAAATCAGGAAGGGGGCTTGCTCCTTTCTTCAATGGCGCGTTGCTCAAACAGCAGGGAACGGCATGCTGAGTCAGCAGAAAGTGCCCTTTCCACCAACAGCATCCTGGGGGTTCCTGTTGCGGCATCTCGCCGGATGACCGGCATAGTTTGGCGCTGGTGTCACCGGTACGGGCTGTGTGGAGAGGGTGTGACAGTGCCAGGCTGTGACACAGCACGCTGTGCTGGAGGAACTCCTGTTTGCTCACAGGTGGGTGACAGGGTTTCTGTTTAAACGCGTATCCTGGAGACAAAGGCTTTCATCACGATACGGTTTCGTAAGGAAGATCAACAAAGTGAGAGAAATGTGAAATCATAACCTGCTGTTCTTGGACAAGCACACGTGAGGTCTCTAGCAGTCACTTTATTTCTCTTTTTTTTTTATTTAGCTTTTGTAGCTTTCTGGCAGGTACGACAGGCTGGAGCCGTGCTGGCTGCAAACGCTTTTATCTCTTTGAAGGCTTCTCCTTTTGAAATGAAATTTCTCTTGCCTGTTCTTAGCTCGAAGGTGGAACTTTATAGGGAGCAGGGTGACTTTTTTTTTCAGTGAGGGGAACTTGGAGCAATTTTACTTCCTTTGAAAATGCACGTTTTTCCTGAAGCAACTCCTGTGCTGGGACAGAGGAGGAAGGAGCGAGGTCGGCAGCACATTCCAGAGTGCCCTCACCCCACCATACACCACCAGCCCTTCCTTGAGAGCCTTGGTCTTGGGGCTGTAGACTTCTCAGGGTTGAAAGCAAGCAAGGAGGGCTTTTGTACTATTTCCTCCTAAAAGGAGATCTGAGGGTGGGCCTGTGTAGCCCGTGTGACGTTCACAGGTGGACACAAGGCAGCATTGCTAGAGTCTTTGGTTTTGTGTGTTCAGTTCTGGAGCCCTCAGCACAGGAAGGACATGGAGCAGTTGGAGCGAGTCCATGGGAGGCCACGGAGATGATCCGAGGGCTGAAGCACCTCCCGTATGATGACAGGCTGAGAGAGTTGGGGTTGTTCAGCCTGGAGAAGTCTGCGGGGAGACCTTAAAGCAGCTTCCAGTGCTGAAAGGGGCTCCAGGAAAGCTGGGGAGGGGCTCTGGATCAGGGAGGGCAGGGAGAGGACGAGGGGAATGGTTTTAAGATGCAAGAGGGGAGATTGAAATGAGATCTTAGGGAGGAATGTTTTGCTGTGAAGGTGGGGAGGCCCTGGCCCAGGTTGCCCAGAGCAGTGGTGGCTGCCCCATCCCTGGAGGGGTTCCAGGCCAGGTTGGATGGGGCTTGGAGCCCCTGATCCAGTGGGAGGTGTCCCTGCCCATGGCAGGGGGTGAACTGGATGTGGGATGGGCTTTGAGGTCCCAGCCCAAACCATTCCATGACTCTAGGCTGTTCCCGTGGGGCAGAGCCTTGTCCGGCCTCGCCCCTCATTGGCAGTCACGGTGGGCGGAGCTTATAGATCCCCACCCCAGCTGTCAGTGCTACTGTACTGGGCGGAGTCTCCCAAGGCCCCGCCCACTATTAGTCGCGGTGGGCGTGGTTCAGGCGCCCCCGCCTCCAGCTGTCACTGGCGGGACAGTGGGCGGAGCCTCTCGGGCCACGCCCACCACCCGGGAGCCCCACTGGGCGGTGGGAGCTGCTTAAGGCGGCCCCGCCCCCCCCAGCTGTCAGTGCCGGGCGGCAGCGCCGGGGCGGCCGGGGGATGCGGCGCTGAGGGCGCTGCGGCGGGCACCGGGCAGCCCGGCTCCTGCTTCGCCGCCGTTTGCCTTCCCGCAGTCCATGATGTGCCTGGAAAGCGACGGCTCCTCCGGCAGCAGCCCGGGCTGCGGCGGGCGGCTGCGAGCCGGCGACGAAGAGGAGGAGGAGGACGGCGAGCGGGGCTGCTGCGGCCGGGGCGCCGAGGGCGAGGTGCAAACGCTGTCGGGCAGGATGAACCCGCCGCTCACCGGCAAGCATCCCGAGCGCCCCGCCGCCCGGCACAAAGCTCCGAGCCTCGGCAGGGCGCGGGTGGCCGCCGCCGGCATCCTCAGCGTGGGCAACGTGCTCAACTACCTGGACCGGTACACGGTGGCAGGTGAGAGTCCCCCCGGTGCCGGAACGCGGGGGCTGCGGTGCCGAGGAGGGGAACGAACGCCCCCCCCGCTTTGTGTCCCCTGCTCGGTGCGGTGGTAAAGAGAAGGAGGTGTCCTTTGTTCGGTGGGGTTCGTCGGGGATGCGCGGTGACTCGGGACTCGGTGCGGCTGTTCATTGAGCCGCCGGGAGCAGCGTTTGGGTCTCGGGAGCGGGGGGAACGCTGCGGTGACAGGTGCGGCTGCTGTCGGGAGCCGAGGGATGCCGTCACTTTTGTGTCTGCGAGTGAGAAACGCACGGAAACCAAAGGGCTCGGCTTTGTCTCGGGCTCCTCGGAGCCCCTCCGGGCTGCCACCCCCGGGCTGGTCCCCGCCAGCCCTCGGCCAGCAGCTCCGTGCGCGGCGGGGCTGCGGGGAGGGGGGGTCATAGAATCCTTAGGTTGGAAAAGACCTTTGGGATCATCTGGCCCGACAGTACCTGTCCACTACTAAACCATATCCCTGAGCATCTCATCTGCCTGCCTTTTAAACGCCTCCGGTGACGGTGACTCAAACACCTCCCTGGGCAGCCTCTGCCTGAGAGCCCTTAGGTGAAGAAATCGTTCCTAATATCCAATCTCCCCTGGCACAACTTAAAGCCATTCCCTCTCATTCTATCACTTGCGAGAAGAGACCGGCACCCACCTCTCTACAACCTCCTTGGCGAGAGTTGTAGGCAGGATGCGGGGAGGGATGCGGGGAAGGATTCGGGGAGGGATGCTGGGCAGGAGCAGCCCCGCAGTCAGAGGGCACTGTGCAAACCAGCTGCATCCCTGGGATAAACCTTGTAAAACCCTCCTTTCCTGATGGATTTGCTTCCCCAGCCGCGCTGTGCATCGGTGGGTGCTGCTACTGTGAACCCCTGCTCCAAAACGAGCGTGTGTTCGGCTGTTTGTTGCCCTGTCCCCAGAGAGGACTCCTCGTTTGCTCTTGTCAGGCAATAACAGCAGGGAAGCAGATGATTACTGAACTTTTTCTAATTAGAAATGAAGTAGGCTTGTTGGTATTCAACTGTCTCGTGTAATTAAAATATAATACATATTCTGCGTTTGGCAATACTGATAATTTCATCTCCAGAGCTTATAAGGGGATTTGTGCGTGTATACATTTTGCTCTATGCATATACATCTTTTAATCACTAGGACTCAATATGGTGTTAAACAAATCAGGGATTTGTTTATACGGCATTAAAATAATATATGTTTGTAGGACAGTAATAGGATGCGAGGGACATCAGTCTCCTCACTGTTGTCAGAATAAGTTGGCCAGGTTGGCTTTGTTTTGTCTGGAGATGGGGAGGATTAGAAGGGAAACTTAACTGACACTGTTGTGGCTTCTTTATTATTATTTTTAAGCAGGGCTTGCTCCTTCAGGAAATGTAAAGGCCAGTCCTGGGGAGTATTGAGAGCTCGGTTGGTAGTCAGTCTGTTCCAGGAGGAAGCTTGAAGATAAAAGGTTGATCTGTTATTACTGAAGGAGACTGTAGTTTACTCGTCGCCCTCAAATAGGAATCTCTTTGGTAAAGAGATTTACCACAAAGCACCATTTTCCTTTAATGCATGGAAAGTTTCTTTTTTAGGAAGCTATCGCCTCCCCCCACCCCACGCACACTCAGACTATTTATTTATTAAACCAAATTATCTTGTTCACCTCTTTGCTCTGGTACTTGCAGCAAGAACTCTGTCTTCTGATTTTTCTGCCTGTGAGAATAGAAGGCATGGGGATGCAGAAGGAAGGCAGAAATGTGTTCACTTCTGGGAAGGCTGGAAAGTGCCTGACCAGAGGATAAAAATGCCTCCTTACTGCGGTGTGTTACTGCCAGTCCTAATGCTGTAATTGCCAGTATTTCTAGGCTAAGCTGTGATTTTGCAGTGCCCCGTGGAACTTATCTGTTAATTTTCAGTGTGGTATCAAAGGTTTAAGATCTCAGACACCAGACTTTCCTTTGAGGGGGGCACAATCATCTTTGTCTTCTGTCAATGGGTATTCATTTTTCAACCTGGTGTTTTATAAAGTGCTACTCTGAAGAGAGGAATAATTGAAATCCAGTGTAATAGAAGAGTTATGGGAGAAATGATGTGTTTTGAGCTCAAAACTGTCTTTATAATAAAAGTCTTGGATTGCTTTTATATTTTGAGTCTTCCTGCAGACTGCATCCTTATGTGACATGCACTTGCATATGAATCAAGCCAGCGCTTTGAATATTCAGCTCCTGTCTCAAGACAGGTAATAATTAGTGAATGCAACTCCTCAGACCTTCAAAGCGCATTTCAAATATGAGTTGTTGCAGCAACGTAATAAGGGAGTTTAACGCCAGCCACACCATGGCAAGGGAAGTCGCATCAGAAGTTACGATTTTCCTAAGGCCAGTGAACTGTTGTGAGAACTGGAATTAATTTCTGGCTCCAGCTCTGTTTGGAACAAGTGTTAAAGAGCCTCAATACCAATGGAAACTGGTTCCTGAGGATTTGTGTCTCTAGGGTGATCCCTTCTGTGTGTCCTCTGACGTCAAATCAGAGTTGACCTTTGTCATTAACCTTTCTCTTCTTGTCTTATTAAAGTCTCTCCTCTACCCAACCATTTTATTTAAATGAAAGTGTTGGGAGCTTTGGGACTTCTTTCTGCTGTCAAATTTAGTCTAAAGCAGGTCAGTGGACTCAAAAGTGATCTGTAGGCAGCTGACAGATGGAAAGCAAACAGAGAATCCAGTTTATGGGCACTAGAAGTACATCTTTTATCTTAGCTGAAAACTTGATTGCAACCATTTTGGCCTTCTTGGTTGCAACTGCAAGCATAAAAAATCCCAGGAATATATTTAGTGTGTATGTATAATAAGTATGTACAAGTATACATTTAGTTTATTTTTAGTCAGTAGGCAAAAAAAGATGATATTTGGAGTTCTTTGTTGCAAATGGAGTTGCCTGGGCATCTTCCACTGTCTTCTAACATAACCACAAGGAAATTAGGTAACGTGCATCCAGTCAACACAAGGAGATCTTAAGTACAGAAAGAAAACTCTAGGCTCGCCTCTCCTACAGCACATTTTGCTTCTGAAAGTAAAAAGCAAATGCTTTCGCACTGCTAAAAAGCAAGCAGCAAATATAGTATTCCTTGATGTTTACACTCTGACCTTGTGTGTAATGAGTTGTTCTTGGGTAATTTCTTTTCTCAGGTGTGGCCAACAGGGAAGTAGCTGCCTGCTTCCTTAAGTTTGGTTTAACGACTTCCCGGTATAGACCCACTGAATTTAGGATGCTGTATCCCCTTAGGTATCTGGGTTGTTCCGTGAGAGAACTTCAGTGCCATTTCTGAGATACAGGACATAAACAGCTTCTCACCTGACACAAGGTTGCAGCTCTTTTGGGAACACAGGATGAAACTGGGTCTCTGCTGAGGACTGGCCTCCTCCTCACGGTTTAAGAATAAGTTTCTTCCAGTACTTTAACAATAAAAAGCCTGTGCAGTAATCATGGATCTTTCAGTAACGTCTTTATGTTTACACAGAGTTGGGAGTCTCCAGTGCATATGGAATGTTAAAATAGGAGCGTGTCCAGAGAAGAGCAACAAAACTGATGAAGGGACTGGAGAACAAATCTTATGAGGAGTGGCTGAGGGACCTGGGGTTGCTTAGCCTGGAGAAGAGGAGGCTGAGGGAACATTTTATCACTGTCTACAACTACCTGAAAGGAGGTTGTAGCGAGGTGGGTGTTGGTCTCTTCTCCCAAGTGACAGGTGATAGTACAAGGGGAATGGCATCAAGCTGCACCAGGGCAGGTTCAGATTGGACATCAGGAAAAATTTCTTCACCAAAAGGATTCTCAGGCACTGGCAGTGTCTGCCAAGGCTTGAGTCCCTGTCCCCAGAGGTGTTTAAAAGACAGGCAGATGAAGTACTTGGAGATACGATTTAGTAGTGGACACGTATAGTTGGGCATGATGATTTCAAAGGTCTTTTCCAGCCTAGGGATTCTATGATATTTGGGGGAAGCTGTCCCAGACAAAGATTGGGAGTGCCTCCACTGCGGCTCTTGTAAAGAAAAGATTGAAAAGTCTGTGCTGAACATCGCTGACTTGAAGGGAAATGATCCTCTGCAATTTTCTTAATGGGTCTGTGATCATACTGAAAACAATTGCCTGTGGAAAAAGCGTTCCTTCAAGAGCCGTGATATTTTGCTGCTATTAGGAAAGCAAAGAACAAGGAAAAGGGAAAACTAGCAGTAATGAAACCATGGTAGATCACCTGTGATACTGCAGCATTTCAGCCGTCTGGTCCTGCTGGGACATACCTTCTCTCTTAATAGGATTTTGGGAAACGTCATGTTGCCTTCAGAAGCTTGGAATGTGGTTTCACAATTATGCCATGGATGACCTCTTACTGCGCCTGCTGTTGACGATGAAAATCATCGTGCTTCATTAGGGTGTCACCTCCACCTTCTAATTCAGATGCTACTTCCTGGCATTTCTGTAGTGCCTTTAATTTAAAGGTAATGATTTAATTAAGATGGAGGACTACCCAGCAAAGTAAACGAGTCTTACTCTCCTACTGGAGAAGGGGAAACAGAGTTGTAGAGTGTTGGTGATTTGCCTGTGGTGATGTAGTTAGTGTCGAGTCTTGGCTGGCGTTAGGTCATCCTTGAGGTTCTCTGTCCCTGTGACGCAGTATGCCATAGGCTTTGGTCTGCTGGTTTTGTCCTGTAAATGTCTGTAACTTGCTAATAACCATATTTGTGTTAATTAGCCTCTCATTACAACATATAGCTGCAAATCAAATACCATTCTTTGAAGATACATCCATGCAAATGATTATTGAAAGTTGAAAGTCAAGTTTAAAACTATGTCGTACGAGCTGTAACTGAAGGGTGAGGAAAGGTTCAACACTAACTCTCAAGTGCAAAGATGTTCAAGAGGTTATAAACCAAACCTGCTGCTTTCTACTAGTGAGATCACATTTCTGATAGCAATATGTTACCCTATAGCATGTTTCCTACTGAAGGATCTTCATGCAGTCTGAGGTCATCATAGAATGGTTTGGGTTGGAAGGGACCTCAAAGCCCATCCAGTCCCACCCCCTGCCATGGACTGGGACACCTCCCACTGGATCAGGGGCTCCAAGCTCCATCCAACCTGGCCTTGAACCCCTCCAGGGATGGGGCAGCCACCACAACCTGGGCCAGGGCCTCCCCACCCTCGCAGCAAAACATTTCTTCCCATCTCAATCTCCCCTCTTTTAGCTCAAAACCATTCCCCCTTATCCTATCCCTGCGTTGCCTGATCAAGAGCCCCTCTCCAGCTTTCCTGGAGTTCCTTGCAGTGCTGGAAGGCCTCCTGATGGGCTAATCTCAACCTAGGACTCACCTGAGGAAAGGAGCGCTATGTGGGAAAACACCGGACAAGAATATTGACAGAGCCTACTTGAGCCAACAGTGCCACCAGCTCACACGTGTGAGAATTCACAAAAAGACAGTGGTGCTTTGCTTGACCAAGAGGTTTGTGTTCCTGCCTTGGATTTCAAGCAGTGCTGCACTGCGAGCAGAAGCTAAAAAGACTGAACCTCACTCACTTTGGGAGCAGGGGAAAGAAAGCATTGCAGCACAACACCAAGGACTGTGTAGTAGCATCTAGTTCTCTAACGTCGTGTTTTCCATGTGGGATGGGCTTTATTGCATAGTCAGCTGCTTCCTGTTTGCTGGGTCTTATGTGAGTTGGCAGGATTTGTTCCAGAGTATTTTACATTTCAAGTGAACTCTTATTATGTTTAATCATAGTATTTTTCTTCCCTGTGATGGAGGTTTGCCAGATAGTAACTATCTTTGTTATTATAGGCAGATTTTCCTGTTTGACTCTGAGATCCTCTTTCGTGCATGTTGATTAATTTTGTCCCCAAAGCATCCAAGTCATCGCAGTCGGTGAATGTGGTTTTTATTACATGGAGTTAAGGCCCTCATAAATATTGAGCGTGTTCTTAAGAATAATGCGATGATCTTACTTGTCCCTTGATCTCCGAGACTGTCAATATCAGAAACTGTGTGGAGAAGCTTCTCTGATCAAAAAAGTGGGAATTCTGTAATCATTCCTTCAGGACTTTTCGAATACTATACTAAGCTGTAATAGAGCTGAATTCCAACAGTCAACTTGGTTTTAGTTGTTCCTATTTATTATACATTTATTCTTTATTGCTTCTGGTAGACTGTAGATCAGAAGCAAAGAGTCTTCTGATTAGGTAGCATGATGGGCTATAAAGCTCATTAGATGTTAATTAAAGCTGGAGACTTTTCCCCTAATATGAAATTCTGTAGGTCTTGCTTGGGCCTTCAAGTGCTGAGGAACTTGTGGTTGAAAGGTGTTATAATGTGTCACCTGAAACAAATAAGTCTGTGAAGGTCTTGAAGTTCCTTATAACTGTCAAAAAAAGGCTGATGGTACCCATTCAGGAGGTTCGATGGGAAATCATAATTTCATTTTACAGATAAAAATTAAGAAATTCAGAAATCAGAACTCTTGCTGAGTTGCTCATTTGCATTATCATTGGTTTATGTGCATTACAGACCAGGATATTATTGGGCAGCTTCTACTGCATCAGACAATGGACCCAAGGTACTTACCACCCATATCGGGTATCAGAGAGCTGTAGGCCATGAATGGGGTCTGAAGGAGACAGTACTGATTAGCGTAAGGGGCCCTAGGACATCACCGGGTATGACTTCTTTGGCAGGCAGCGTAGCCAAAGAGTGAGGAGGGATTTGAGGGACGACAACGGTAGCTTTCTGCAAGAGTTTAAAGACAGCATCTACCAAACGTGGTGAATATCACAGGAGAAAGCATGAAGTTGACTGTTGGAAATGGATGATGGAGGATAACACCTTTCTGCTGGTTGCAAGTGTTTTCTGGAAATTGGCACTGTGGGTGTAGGGTGATGAGTGTTGTAGAGAAAATAATGTATGTTCAAAATGAGGTCTGTGAAGGACCTATAGAATGCCGAAGGGGCCATGAAAGTCAGTGAGGGTTGTACAAAACGGGCTTGGACTCAAGCCCAGAGAGCTCTAAGTGAGGTGAACAATTCCTGGTGGTTTCCAGAGAAGCGTGGGTACGGAACTTGGCACAGACCTCTCTTGAAGATTGCATTTTTGGTGAAATGATCTGAAATTCTTTGGTGCAGGCAACCAAAACCAACCAGCCCCCTCCACCCCAAACCCTTCATTCTGAGCTGTAGCTGCTAGACCTGCCCTTTGAGTTTGGTACTGTTAATATAGAACACCGTGCTACTCCTAGACGGGATGAGTGCTTTACTTAGAACTGGCACTCATGGTAGGCATCTTGTACACACTTTTCTTTTTTTGACACATCTGTTTTCATTGTTATTTTGCGGGTATTTCTGTCTTATGTAACTCAGCTATTTCTGTGGGGTTGCAAGGAAGGGAAGCGAAAGGGAGGGAACACTAATTTCCGTGCATCTGGTTTGACAGCAGAATAAATCAGGAAAGTGAGAATATGAGGGATCCTGGATGTAGAAGGGATGTAGAATCCTCCACTTTTTAGGTCATTGCTTTGGACCAATCTGGAATAGCTGGAGGTTTCTTTTGGAAGGTTCTTGGATGAGCTATTCAGGAGCCTGTGATGGTCTTTTTTCACTCTTCATGATGCTGTGTGTTTCATGAAAGCCTCCAAACAAGATCTGGCTGAGAATCACCATGTTATCTTTCAGTATATAAATGAGTAAGGCATTGAATTCTTCTGTCAGGCTGATCCTTCTAGAAAGCAATGAAGCATGTCGTAAGAGCGATGGAGCTGCTCTCACCTATTCTGTACTTCTGTTTTTTGAGGGAATAAATAGCAATCATCCTTTTCCAGAACTGTTTATCTTCTACCACAACTGAAATCATGGAGCAATTTTAGCTGAGAGGAGAGAAGTCATAGAATCATAAATGGTTTGCTTTTGCAGGGGCCTTGGAGCCCATCCAGTTTCACCCCCTGCCATGGGCAAGGACATCTCCCACTGGATCAGGGGCTCCAAGCCCCATCCAACCTGGCCTTGAACCCCTCCAGGGATGGGGCAGCCACCACTGCTCTGGGCAACCTGGGCCAGGGCCTCCCCACCCGCATTGTGAAGAATTTCTTCCTAACATCTAATCTAAATCTTCTCCCTTCCAATTTAAAACCATTGTCCCTTTTCTTGTCACTCCAGGCCCTTGTAAAAAGTCCCTCTGCAGCTTTCCTGGAGCCCCTTTCAGCACTGGAAGCTGCTCCAAGGTCTCCCTGGAGCTTTCTCTTCTCCAGGCTGCACAACCCCAACTTTCTCAGCCTGTCATCAAGCAGAGTTGCTCCAGCCCTCTGATAGTCTTTGTGGCTTCCTCTGGACCTGCTCCAACCGTTCCATGTCCTTATTATTTTGGGGATTCCAAAGCTGGACACAGGACTCCAGGTGGGATCTGATGAGAGCAGAGTAGAGGGGGAGAATCCCCTCCCTCAACTTACCGAACAACTCAGCTTTATGCCTTGTCAGACTTAAATTCAGGCTTCAGCGATACGAAGGAACACACCGAGGTTCTGTTGCTCTTTGTCCTCCAGGCTGTTTTGGTTTGTTGCCATGCCTTTGCCGTGCTGGTGCCCAGCAACTGCAGTGGCTGAACGGAACAGCAGAGGGAAAAGATGCAGGTGTAGCCAGAAGAGCTGCAGTGGCAGCTTGGAGCGCGGCTGGCAGAATGAGACAACCACATGCTGGAATGCAAATCCTTTCAGCCTTGGCATGTGATGGTGTTTTTTTCATTTTAAGGCTGCATTGAACCAAAACTGCAGTAATCCATTTCACTCCTTATTCGGCTTCCTGCCAATAATTATGTAAACAACAGAATACAGTTAATTATTTGTTTCAGAGCTTCCCGTTTTCTTTATTTGTGTCAGAAACTTGTCATTGTTGTCTCAAGGCGAGCCCTGTGTTCCTAGAATCATAGAATTACCACGTTGGAAAAGACCTCTTAGATCACCAACCATTCCTGGCAATGTGGAGGACAACAAGAGTGGGTGAAGTGACAGAGGTCACAGGACTTTGGCCTGCGTGAAGCCTGCAGGGCTTGAGTTCAGCCTATTTGAGGATTAACTTTGATTCCCAAGGCTGTCCTATCATTTGTGGATCTGCTCTTTCTGAATGTTCCCATTTCAGGGAGTGACCCTTTGGGAGAATACACCAACCAAGCAGTACATGTCTGGAAGGAGGGGAGCGCTCATGTCCTGTTGTTGAATTGCAATTTTCACTTCTTTTACCAGGCACCTCTGTATTTTATGATCCGTGTCTGGGTTGCAGGGATGACCTTGGATGTTTGGTGTTTGTGCTGGCATATATAGTTGCTCCAGCACGGTTTTACTACCAGGTGCACCGTTTGGGACGCTTACAAACCATCGCGTGCTCTGGCTGTGCGACTTTTCGTATGAAAATGTGAGACACTGAAATTGAGTCACTGGCCCAGGTTGCCCAGAGCAGTGGTGGCTGCCCCATCCCTGGAGATGCTGAAGGCCAGGTTGGATGGAGCTTTGTGCAACATGATCCAATGGGAGGTGGCCCTGCTCATCACAGGAGGGTTGGAACTAGATGATCTTTAAGGTCCCTTCCAGCCCAGACTATTCTATGATTCTGTGTGCCAGGACTGATATTTTTTTTGTAGCATAAGATACTGGATTCTCATTTTCACATTGCCTTTCGTGCAGAGTGGTTCTCCATCAGACTTGTGCTTGTAGACTGTATCCCAGCTGGACCCACTGCTGTCCTGAGCAGCACGAGTTAAATGATTTGATGGGCCATGAGTTGCCCCACTTGCGCTGCTACCGAGGCTTTAGTGATCGAGCAGGCTGGTGGATGAAATGTTGGTTATGGGACGCTGAATCAAGGCTGCTAAAGGGACTAATTTTGTGCTGTTCCAGGCACACTGTCAATGATAAATAATAATTAATATGGTATTGCAACGCTGTTAATAAATGCTGACTGTGTAAGTTAGGAAACAAACTATACAATAAAAAACAAGATTGCTAACGCAACGGTGTGGCTCATAAAGAGTGGACGTTGCATGTGCTAAGCTATTAGAACTCAAATGCTGCTGCAGCTATACTAATGTTAAAGCATTTATAATAGTCTTGTTGTTTCCATCTAGCAGCCAGGAATGCTGACTAACTTTCAGGACAGCAATCTTTTTATGTATTCAGGAAACAAAATACCCAAGGGCCACCGGTGACTGACAGCTACAGCGCTCTGATTAGAACTGACAGTTCCTGATCAGCTCCGTCTTGATGTGTTAGTCCCTCTTCTGATGAGGAAGAGAAGGTGGAGGACAGAAGACAATGTAATGTGATTGTATTGGGAGCTGAGACTTTTTTTCTTTGCTGTTTTTGAGGAATTGGTAGTTCAGAAGTACCAAACGAGGTACCTGAGTAATAGTGCTTGGAAGGGCAAACATTGATCTCTCCGTGAGGACTCTCCTATAATAAGGCTGAGAGAGCTGGAGTCATTCAGCCTGGAGAAGAGAAGGCTGCAGGAAGACCTCAGAGCAGCTTCCAATGCTGAAAGGGACTCCAGGAAAGCTGTGGAGGGGCTCTGGATGAGGGAGTGCAGGGAGAGGATGAGGGGGGACGGTTTGGAGCTGCAATTGGGGAGATTGAGATGAGATCTTAGGGAGAAATGTTTTCCTATGGAAAGGAAAGGTTGCCCAGAGAAGCTGTGGCTGCCCCATCCCTGGAGGTGTTCAAGGCCAGGTTGGATGAGCCTTTGAACCCTTGATCCAGTGGGAGGTGTCCCTGCCCATGGCAGGGGGTGGAACTGGATGGGCTTTGAGGTCCCTTCCAACCCAAACCGTTCTATGATTCTATGCTCTAAGTGTCCAGCGCTGGGGGCACTGGAGAAATGGGGCGTCTTCCTAAACCTACGTGTCTCAGAAATTACACGTACAGCGCAGGGAGAAGGGCAGCTTGGAGCTTAGTTCTAGCGAAAACCCATTCCTTGAGCCTCTGCACAGTACCCATCCAGAGGTTCTTTGTGTCTCGTGCCATGCTTCAGTAAAGCTCTTAGAAGCTAAAACCCTCTTCTTTAAAGGTGTGCATGTGATAATAAGGCACATTTTTGGCAGCTGTTCAAGATGCAAGGGCTGTCCCTTTAAGTTATTACATAGCTATCAAAATTTTCAGGTTTTCAAACTGTGGATTGAAGGAGATTGCAACGGTCACTGAAGAAGAGCAAGGTAAATCACTCTTGCTCTGCATTTCATTGTTCTTGTTAAACTTATTTCTCTCATTTGGAAGTGACTTGAAATTAGTAATGCATTTGTAGTCCTATTATGTTCAGGAATATATAATGGTCTAAATGTCACACTCCGTACGTCACTGCAAGCTTATATTGGCCTCACAAGTGTGCATGTAAATCATTTGCATGGCTGAAAGGCAGTTCACCTAACGAATAAATTAGCGGTAGAGCTATGTTTGAATCAAAACAGAAGTTCTGTGTGTGGCTAGATAGAGGTTTCTGTTAAAAGCACATGCGATATAATCTAGGCCAGGATTTACCTTGACTTAAATATTTCGTCAAGCTCTGTTATACCATCCCTTCGCATTTCCTATGTGAATGGGAAATATGTTCAGCATATTTTGGAATTACTGGAATTGCTACCTCAGGATGTCTGGTTTTATTCACTCAAACTCATCCAATGGAAGTGCAGACTGCTTCAGTCCTGAGTGGGAGAGATGTCCTCTGCCGTCGCTCTCTGCCGCGAGGGGTTTGTATGTACAGACCAAGCCTAGCGGTGGGAGAGTTTGTTTGGAGAGTCCTGGACAGGCAGCCTCTGGTCTGTGTGTCTGGAGAACAAGTGTTAAGAGGAGCGGCTGAGGCACTGGGGCTGTTTAGCCTGGAGAAGAGGAGGCTGAGGGAGACCTCATCGCTCTCTGCAGCTCCCTCAAACGAGGTTGTAGCGAGATGGGTACTGGGCTCTTCTTCCAAGTAACATGTGATAGAATGAGAGGTAACGGCCTCAAGTTGCGCCGGGGGAAGTTTAGGTTAGATATTAAGGAAAATTTCTTTACTGAAAGAGTGGTGAAGCCTTGGCAGAGGCTGTCCAGGGCAGTGGGGGAGTCTCCATCCCTGGAGGGTCAAAAAACCTGTACACGTGGCACTTCAGGACACAGTTTAGCAGGCACGGTGGGGTTGGGCTGACGGTTGGACTGGATGAGCTTAGAAGGCCTTTCCAACTTCAGCGATTCTATGACACTGCCAGGAAACAACAGGTAGGATCAATTAAGGTGTGAGCATCACTAGAATTAGATTTACATCCCTGATCTGAGAACTAAGCTGTTTGTAGAGCTCATTAATCACCCTTCTGCCTGGCATAACCAATCTTTTTTAGCACTTCAGTTTTCTTGCTGGATTAAAACAAATGCATTCAACTTTTTGCTTGCATGGGTTTGGCTTTCGTGAAGGAAGCTGCTAAGAAGAAAATATATCAGCAGCATGGCTTCCCTACTGTATTCAGAGCTTTCTTTTGTTCTGCAGGAGTGAGGTTTGCAGTTTCATTTTTTCTTCCAATGCCATTGACATAATAGAGAAGGTCACTACAGCTCTCATTCAAACATGCAGACTCCAGTTGCCTCTGCTAGTAGTGAGTTGTAAAGACAGGAGACCTAAAATATAGATATTGCAGTCATAGAGAAAGTTTCCATTTAAAAAAAAATGGTTTATAAGTATGGTGTTTCTAAAATATATCTGCTCCTTTATAATTACACACTTCAGAAATTAATACATATAATTCTGAATGTATAATTTAGACTCCGGTAGGCAATGGTATGACAGTTTTAAGGTAGGTTTAAAAAAAAATTGTACCTAAATATCTCAACAAGAGCAATTTTCTTCTTTAGTAATGTTGTTGGTCTTAGTCTGGAGGACCTGAGCCTCGGCTCTGGTGGTCTTTTGTTTTGGTTTTTTTCCCTTTTAACCCAGAATGCGTTGGAGAGTGAGTTGTTCAGTCTTTTAAAGCAACAGTTCCAGGGTGCTTCTGTGAGATTTCAGGGCTAGAGGGAAGCAGAGCACACTTTGGATACTTAGAGGTTGCAAGTTATCTTTAGAAAAAGAGTCTCTTGGCTGCTCTTAAAAAGCCAGGTAGTGAAAGACTGGGTTGTAAGCTGAAAGGGTGCAGCACCTGGGGGAGTTAGAGCCAAAGCGTGTGCGCTGTGTTCACACGCAGATGCCTCTCCCGCTCCGGGATGCATTTCTTTAACAGATTAGTTTCTCTTTAAATTTGGGATAACGTCTTTCCAGTCGAAATTGCCGGGCGGCATGTGGTTTGCTGAGGAGAAAGCAAGTCATTTTTTGCCTCCTGAACGCCGCTGCCCTGTCAGCTGCCTGAGCCCCTGTAATTTTGCTGCAGACCACTGTTCAGTGCCCTGCTGCTGAGCCTGCAGCTGCGTGCGCCCTTGGACTCCAGCGTGGCTGCTTAGAGGGCCCTCGCTCTTTCTTTTTCTCTCCTTCTCTTCCCCCCTCCAGGCTCTCACTTGTGTGGAATCAAATTGAACGGTGGCCCCAGCCCCAGTGGAGAAGAGCTCCTCTGTTGGAAAGCTGTCCCTCTAGGATGTGCACACAGATTTCATCATTAGCACCTGCCACTGCTGGCTGCCGATGTGACCTCGTGTGCCAGCAGCCTGTGCCGATAAGCGTTCCCTGTTCCTTCTGTCTCAATCAATAGTTTTAAGGACACGTAATTCCTTGCCGGTCTTCTAAAGCTTGTCTTTATCCATAAATACTCTGCATTATATTTTTACAGGGTGCGGTTGAAGAGGGCTTTCAGCGCATGTGATGAAGGCTAGAAAGGGCAGCGTTATGAGCTTTCTGGTAAATAGATAAAGGAAGGCAGCAACCCAAATCACCAGCAATTGGTGGGCAGTGATGACTGTGCAACGATACTGGGTCGTTCCAGACAGTAGCAGTCACTTGTGGAACACTGCAGGCATCTATTTGAAACCCGTTGTAGGTTGGTAAAGCCTTGCTTTCTTTTTTCTGTTCAGATCTTCTAGCTATTGTGCCTTCTCTGGGGTGCAGGGCTGCTGCTTTTCTCCATGCAGGGTGCCAGATGCCCCTGCCTCAGCAGCTGCGCTCCGAGGAGGAGCGAGGCACAGCCGCACGCCAGCGTGGAGCAGCCATCGGCTGGGAGCCTTGCCATGACTGCCTGCTCTGCACAAGCCCTTCATAGAATCCTAGAATGGTTTGGATTGGAAGGAACCTCAAAGCCCATCCAGTTCCACACCCTGCCATGGGCAGGGACACCTCCCGCTGGATCAGGGGCTCCAAGCCCCATCCAACCTGGCCTTGAACCCCTCCAGGGATGGGGCAGCCACTGCTGCTCTGGGCAACCTGGGCCAGTTCCATCGTGCTTTTCACCCTTGGAGTCAACCCAATGCTTTTTCAATGTGGAGGCACTGTCTCCATCATTACCTACAGGTTATTTCCTAATGTCATGAAGCCATCTCATTTAAATATCTTACACTTTAAAGTATTCATTTGTTCCATTGTTTGATACCACACAGACTTCACCATCACTGAAAATCATCGCCACAGCATTGTGCAGTGGAGCTTTCCAAGAGCCCTTCTTAGACGAAGCAGCAAACAGAAGCATTGGGTTCGCTTTGGGGTTCGTTGCTGCAGCCCCTTTGCTGTGGGAATCTTTGATGTGATGTTTGCATTTGGAAAGTGGACGTTGCACATCTCACCGAGTGTTAGAAAGGTAACTGTACCCACGGAAGGGTGGATCTCTGTGTTTAGAGTTGGAGAACAGTGGTGGAGCTGAACAGGGTGCAGCCTGCCTCATTGCTTCTGCTATTGTGCTGTTAAAAACATTAATCTTTTCAGCTGCTAAATCTCTCCCATTGGTGGCTGCTGACTGTAGTTACTTATGTACAAGCAGGCTCAAACAATGGAAAATATATGAGATATGAACCCTTTCTTTGTGCTCGGTTAGGAACATTAATCTTGCTTTGGTGAGGAATGTTCACCTCGCATTTCCGAACATTGTATTCAGCAGATGAGCCGTTTCCTCCTTCTCCTTCAGGTTTTGGTTCCTTTTGGAGAAGGGGGCTGAGAGGCCGTGCTTAGATGGACTGTTAGAGTAATTATCGAAACGAACAGGCATGGTTTAAAAGATGTGGTTGGGTAATTTTTATTGTTATTGAGTGGAAGGGGGTGCAAATTGGCTTGGTTCTTGTTTTATTTTTCCATAGTTGAGTCTATTGACATGTAGACAAGAGTCACATTAGAAGGAGTTGCCTTTTGTCTCTAGCAGTGTCACCAGTTGAGAGAAGACTGAAGAATGTGTGGGAACCTCAAAAAAATCTTGCAGCTGACATCGTCTTGTCAAACAGCGTATTTCATAGAAACATAGAATCACAGAATGGTTTGGGTTGGAAGCCCATCTGGTTCCACCCCCTGCCACGGGCAGGGACACCTCCCACTGGATCAGAGGCTCCAAGAACCATCCAACCTGGCCTGGAACACCTCCAGGGATGGGGCAGCCACCACTGCTCTGGACAACCTGGGCCAGGGCCTCCCTTTCCTTTTCACAGGAAAACATTTCTTCCTAAGATCTGATCTCAGTCTCCCCTCTTTCACCTGAAAACTGTTCTCCCTCATCCTGTCCCTGCACTCCCTCGTGAAAAGCCCCTCCCCAGCTTTCCTGAAGGCCACCTTAATTTGCAAAGATTATGGAAATTTTTGTGTTGCTCCTAAGCTTTCTCTTTGCTGTGCGACTCTGTCACTGTTAAATTGCTAATAGAAACCTCCTTGTGCCGGCATGGGCATGACTTCACACATCCTAAGGTAGCGAGAGTAAATGATGGGAAACTTCATTCCTAAACAGTTGCTCTCAGCCCAATTTCATGGAAACTCTAACAACAACAAATACAAACCTTAAAAAAAAAAATAAATAAAAGCCCTTAAAAATAGAGATGAGGTTAAACGGAGACTGCGTCTAATTTTGTTAGAATTGTGGTCCTAATTTGTTGCTTCTGGTGACTCGAATTCCTCTCAAATTGCTGGTTTGTTTGCAGATCTGTAATTCCCACATGCTGTAATTTTGCCTTTAGAAATGTTGGCCACTGGCAGCTCTCTCTGAGCTGGAATTTTGAGTGTTTTAAACCCCTCAGCAGCGTCTTTTTCTGTTTAATTGAGGTGGAGATGCTTGCCTCTCAAGGAGGACTGAGAAGCTGTCTGCTACGTGTGATGGAAAGCCCTGAGAAGGCAGTGGTGAGGAGCAGGGTGCTGGGGTGCAGAAGGTGCCTGCTGGAGGTGTACGGAAGGTGCTTGGATTGCCTCTTGGCTCTAGAGAGAAGCCAAGAAGAAGTGTTGAGCAGCAGCATAGTCATCCAGCAGAAGGATGTGCTGGAGAACCAGGCTGTCCTCTTCTAGGACACTTCAAAATGTGAAATCAAGAGCTACTACAGGGAAAAATTCCAAGGTGTTTGCTCTGCAAAATCCAAGAATTTCCCAAATAATGTGCTTTTATTTCCTCTTTGCTATTCAGACTGGATATCAGAAAAAAATGTTTCACAGAAAGGGTCATTGGGCACTGGCAGAGGCTGCGCAGGGAGGTGGTGGAGTCCCCATCCCTGGAGATGTTTAAAAGATGGGTAGATGAGGTGCTCCGGGATGGAGTTTAGTGGCAGATGGGAATGGTTGGACTCGATGATCCCAGAGGTCTTTTCCAACCTGGCGATTCTATGATTCTATTGAGGGGGGTCAGGAATTGCTAGGAGCTTTTGACTGGTTTGAAATCTCTAGCTCCATGCTTTGAGTTTCAGCTAGCACCCAGTCTCTCATTTTAGGCATGTGTTTAATTGTTATGTCATAAACTGAAATACTATATCATTATTATATAGTCTGAAAACTTGAAATGCTGCAATGAAAGGAGAGATGGTTCAAGCTGCGCTTTCATCTGGTTTCCAGCATTTCAGCTGGGTTATATCTCAGTGGTTTCTTGTTCGCTTTTTTTTAGGAACCCTGAGAAATTAAATCTTATTCTTTCTTGTTTGCTTTTTACATCAGTTTTCTCCTCGGGGCAGCCCTGTTGCTGTTATAACTGTTACTGCGCTCATAGCCTTAGTGTGGATTTCTCAAGTAAGGGGACATGACAAGTAAATGCAATGATCTGAACTATTCAGATCTTCAAGGGCTTGTGATGTAACCTAACCTGTGGACGGAGGTCAGTCTTGAAACGCAAAGATATTTTAAGCTCCAGATATTTTTACTTTTCTGCTCAGCTCTAAAATTCAGAGATTCGATGCTTACTGAAGTAGTCATGGATGCTTCTTAAACAAATCTGAAATGCCTGGAGAAGGCTTTTTGGGTCTGCACTAATTACGTGTTAGCTCTTTTTAGAGTTAGGAACTGCAATTAAGGACGTTGTCGTGCTGTGTTCTGTGCACAAGAGTAACAGCAACGACTGTTGGGAGGACAGAGCTGTGTTAGCGCATGGATCGGGGAATGCACGGATAGGATGAGGGGGAATGATTTTGAGCTGCAAGAGGGGAGACTGAGATGAGATCTTGAGAAGAAATGTTGTGCTGTGAGGGTGGGGAGGCCCTGGCCCAGGTTGCCCAGAGCGGTGGTGGCTGCCCCATCCCTGGAGGTGTTCCAGGCCAGGTTGGATGGTTCTTGGAGCCTCTGATCCAGTGGGAGGTGTCCCTGCCCATGGCAGGGGGTGGAACTGGATGGGCTTTAATATTCCTTCCCACCCAAACCATTCTATGATGATGCTTCTATGATGGTCACCTGTGCCACACCTATAAACACTAATTCCCACTGCCCTTTCCCGATGTGTAATAGGGATCTCTCTCCTGTTGGCAGCCCTCAGCCAACAAGACTGACTGCTATTTCCTCTGCTTATGAAGGGATTCACGGGGCTCTATGTTGTTTAAAATGAAGCACAAGACCAGCCCTAAGCAGTCTGCAGGATGCGCGTGTGGTGCGGCATCACTAACAGTGCTGCAGGGCACTACTGTGCGCTCCCTGGTATAGTGAGAAGGCAAACCCACATTTTATAGTTTTATGAAAGAAGAGGGTGTAATTTAAGCAAAATGCTTTACTTGGTACACTGCAACTATTTATTTTTCAAACGTGCTGTGAAATATTCATAGTAGGTTTGCGTAGAAATGTTTGTAAAGGAGAGATGTTGATTTTGGGTGGAAAATGATATTTCTCTCTTGATCAAACTGAGTAATGTGAAGTTTGGAAGAAAATAGCTGGGCTGAAGTCTCTTCACGTGAGTGAGAATACAGGGCAGTGGCAGCGTTAGTACCACACAACTGAGATAAAGATCTCACTGGTTTACCTGTGTTAAAAAGGGTCGATGGCAGAAGGAACAGAGAGTTCAAGCTAGGTTTTGGCTACTGCCACGGAGAATTGCGATTTATGGTGCTCCAGGGCCCTGAGGTCCACAAGAGCAGGTCCTTTTGCATCAGCTACTGTGCTTTTTAACTGCTGCATCCATGCAGGTGGTGCTGGGAGCAGGACAGCATCGAGGAAAAGGAGGAGGCTTTCACAGCAGGTCCAGGGAGGTGATTCTCCCTCTGTACTCGGCGCTGGTGAGACCGCACCTCGAATACTGTGTTCAGTTCTGGACCCCTCACCACAAGAAGGATGTTGAGGCTCTGGAGTGTGTCCAGAGAAGAGCAACGAAGCTGGTGAGGGGCTGGAGAACGTCTGACGAGGAGCGGCTGAGAGAGCTGGGGTTGTTTAGCCTGGAGAAGAGGAGGCTGAGGGGAGACCTTATTGCTCTCTACAACTGCCTGAAAGGAGGTTGTGGAGAGGAGGGAGCTGGCCTCTTCTCCCCAGTGACAGGGGACAGGACAAGGGGGAATGGCCTCAATCTGCACCAGGGGAGGTTCAGGTTGGATATCAGAAAAAAATTCTTCACAGTAAGAGTCATTGGCTACTGGAACAGCTGCCCAGGGAGGGGGTCGAGTCGCCTTCCCTGGAGGTGTTTAAGGAACGGGTGGATGAAGTGCTGAGGGACATGGTTTAGGGAGTGTTAGGAATGGTTGGACTCGATGATCCAATGGGTCCTTTCCAACCTTGTGATTCTGTGATTCTGTCGGAGGCTTCAGGAGGAACACATGAGAAACCCAGACACTGCGTGCTTGAGGATAACTGGGCACAGCCTTTCTAGCTCCATGCTCTGAGTTTCAGCTAGCACCCGCTCTCTCATTTTAGTATGTGTTTAATTGTTATGTCATAAACTGAAATAATACATCATTATTATAAAGTCTGGATACTCTCTTTCCCCCTTTTTCCAGCAAGGCTGTATATACAAACTCTTCACAACTAATCAATACTCTGTGGTCCTGTTAGTTGTCAATTATTAATATCATAATGTTAGTGATGATGCTGATGTCTTCCTTCTGTTCGGAAGCTGGGAACGGCAATGAGACAAGGTCGATCCTGAAATGGCTTCTCAGAGAAACAGAGGTATCTTTTCATTTACCTGCTCCAGTTGTTTTCAAGCTGCGAGAAAAACAGGGATGTTCCCCTAGCTGCCTCTGGGTTGGCAAGCGCTTTCCAGTTTTTTTTTGCAAATGATTAGGCAGTTAATTTGTGAATGAGTTGACTTGCATACTTGATTTCCTTTCACACCTCTTGTTTGCAGCTGATGTTAGTGTGTATTAAAACATGGAGCTTTCCTGGTGATATGCAGAGAGAGACTGAGTTTGTGTGTGTGTGAAAGGGAAAAGGAGGGTAAGGGCTTTTAAATAAAAATATGATGATGGATGGTATTTAAATACCTGTACTTTGACAGAAATGGATGGCTCAACATGCGCCGACAATGTGCGCTCACAGCCCAGAAACCAACCGTGTCCTGGGCTGCATCCAAAGCAGCGTGGCCAGCAGGGAGGGAGGGGATTCTGCCCTTCTATTCCTCTCTTGTGAGACCTCATCTGGAGGATTGTGTCCAGTTCTGGAATCCTCAATGTAAGAAGGAGATGGAGCTGTTGGAACAGGTCCAGAGGAGGCTACAAAGATGATCAGAGCGCTGGAGCACCTCCCATGTGAGCACAGGCTGAGAGAGTTGGGGTTGTTCAGCTTGGAGAAGAGAAGGCTCTGAGGAGACCTTATAGCGACCTTCCAGTACCTGAAGGGGCTACAGGAAAGCTGGAGAGGGGCTGTTCACAAAGGCTTGGAGTGATAGGACGAGGGGCAGTGGGTATAAACTGCAGAGGGGCAGATTTAGACTAGATATAAGGAGGAATTTCTTCATGATGACAGTGTTGAGGCCCTGGCCCAGGTTGCCCAGAGCAGTGGTGGCTGCCCCATCCCTGGGGGTGTTCCAGGCCAGGTTGGATGGGGCTTGGAGCCCCTGATCCAGTGGGAGGTGTCCCTGCCCATGGCAGGGGGTGGAACTGGATGGGCTTTGAGGTCCCTTGCAACTCAAACCATTCTGTGATTCTATGATTAACCTCCTTTTTTTCAGCACTACTTCCAGGATCACAATCTTTACCCTAAAATGGCCCATTTCCCTAAAACTTGCTGTAAAAATAAGTACATAAAAATTATTTAAGCATAAAGTTTATTAGAGAATAGGGAATCAAGAAATCCTTCACATATGTATTTAAACAGCTCTTGCAGTTAGGCTTAGGCTATTTTGTCGATGCTGCTGCTCCACCACGGCAGAAATCTCACTCCAGCTGTGTACGGGAAGGGTGTAAATATCAGAACTAGCAATTTTCTTCAAGCATTTTCTTTGAATTTGAATGGAGCACAAAAAAAAAGAAAAAAGGCATCCGATCTGACAAGCAAACCTGATGATGGCTCTAGGAAAACACTTTTTTGTTTTTGTTTTCAAAGCAATTTCGGCAGTTTTTCTCCACTTCCCTATTGCACAATTTAGCTGAATGGAGATGCGTTATGCCTCCAGCACACAGCAGGATCCTTATGTCTATAGATGTTTTATGCAGTCTTTTCTTTCTGCAGTATCCTAGGGTGCTGTGCCTGAGGTGAAGATTTCTTTTGACTCCCCCCCCCGAAAGTGGCATTAATAAGAATATAAAACTAGGAAATTACACAAAGAAGGAGGTAGGAGTAGGGTGGAGTGTATCTTCCTTTGACAAATGTCTTTGTCATTTCTAACACCTGCATCTCTTCCCATCTAACATCATCTCTTGTCCCTGCAGCCCTCCTCGGGGCCCTGAGAGCATCAGACAGTAGAGAAGAGCAGGTTGGAACCCCACCTACAAGGAGATGAATTAACGGTGTTCTCTGAAATTCAAGGTCATTTACAAGTAATTGCAAGAGATTCCTCTGCCATTTCAGCTATCAAGTTGCATTTTCTTCCCCGACACGTGATAGGAATAAAGCTCAGGAAAGAAAGAAATTGGAAGCCAGTTCAAGATTGGGTAGGGGCATGCGTGTAGTTTTAAATACTGGGTGTATAAAAATCAAACTGCTGATTGTGATTCTGAACAGAGAAGGGAAATCCATTGTGTTTGGGTTTGGTTTTAGGGTGCGTGGAGCAGTTGTGACTTCTCAGTCAGTTCCATCACAAAGTGGGACCGAGCTGAGCACCAGATGAAACCAAAATCACATTTCTTGTATGGGAATTTGGGTTGACCTGAAAGGCAAGTTTCTTAGTTGAGAGTGGAGCAGTCCAGATGTTCTAGCAGCTCCCCCAAAAAGGTAAACCAATTTAGGGGATAATTTTTTTTCTAAATCTTGAGTCCTGGTAAATCCAGCATTTTAGGGTTTCTTTATACTCCCATCTCTCTCGGTTCAAACAGTGCCTTGAGAAGAAGACGATGGTAACTCCTTCCCAACTCAACTTCTGTAGTGAATAAGTGTGTGATTGTGATCCTTCTGGCTCTTAGCACTGATACACATTAGGAGGATGCTAATTTTCTGTGTGTTTGCTACCTGTCTTCAATTCATGCAACGCTGCAATAGGTATTAAAAAGCAGTAATACGTGATAGGCACTTCTCCAAGCATTTGTTCTGTCCAGCTTTTCAAGAACAACCAGCTCTGTGACAGTTCCTTAAGATTCCATCCAATTCCTTGAGGATCACCAGGTGCCTTCTAAGCATACCTGGTGTATTTCAAGTGAGGTGTTAGTAAAACTAATTTCCTAGGCAGATTGGCATTCCAGATATGTATAAATATTAGCACAAATTACTTTTCCCTCAGTGGCTTCTGTTCTTCTAGACATTTTTTATCCTTATGATACTCAAGTCTGTGGTTGGGGGCTGGAGGAAGCAGATGAAGAAGTATGAACAAGACTTTCAAGGTGATCTACTTTGGAATTTTGTTCCTTATTAATTAGAATAATAGACTCATGGAATGGTTTGAGTTGGAAGGCCCCTCAAAGCCCATCCAGTTCCACCCCCTGCCATGGGCAGGGACACCTCCCACTGGATCAGGGGCTCCAAGCCCCATCCAACCTGGCCTGGAACCCCTCCAGGGATGGGGCAGCCACCACTGCTCTGGGCAACCTGGGCCAGGGCCTCCCCACCCTCACAGCACAACATTTCTCCCTAAGATCTCATCTCAATCTCCCCTCTCGCAGCTGGAAACCGTTCCCCTCATCCTGTCTCTGCACTCCCTGACCAAGAGCCCCTCCCCAGCTTTCCTGGAGCCTCTCTAAGTTCTGGAAGGCTGCTCTAACATAATTACTATGGTTGTAATGAGCAGGTGGCCGGTGCAGTGCACTGGAGGAGCGCAAAGAGAAGGTTTTCTTATTTCTGGGGAGTGCGTGGCTGGTAAGGAAAGCCTACTGGTTTGTTTCCTTTCCCAAACCACTCGCATTTGGTCCTTCCTCAGTTCCACTTTCCCTTCGGTGCCGAGCCAGGCAGAGCGTGGCGAGTGTGCAGCTTCGCAGTTGTGCACAGCTCTCTTTCAGCTCACCACAGAGAGAGGAAGAAATTGGACAACACAGATGGAATTCGCTTTTGTTTGATTTCCTTCCTCTCATTGCTGCTGTCATGAACACGTGAAAATTACCTCTAGCAAAACACTTAAGCTGAGATATAATCTGCCAAGGGAATTTGAGCGCTCAGTACCTGCTTAAAATAACAATAAATTAGACAGTTGGATGCCGTATTCTCAGTGCAGCTTTGAAAGTCCCTGGCTTGAAGTGTAATTACAAATAAGATTTAAACAATGCCGTTTATTTATAGAAGCTTACTATGAGTCATGAATTGCATCCTTCTAAATTAATAAAAAGATTAATTTGCTCTTGTTTTCGTTTCCATTGCCCCCATACCTTGTGGGGAAGAGCTTACAGAGCAAATGACTTCTGGGACCCTGTTCCAGGGTGGAGGTTGGTGAGGAATGCTGTAGCTCCCTTGACAAAGCGTGTTCCTCCCAGGAACACCTGGCCTGCCTGTTTGGGCCTGCCCAGAGCGATATGGAGTTTGGGTGGCATTCGCGGCTGGCGGTTGGGCTGACTTGAAAGCGCCCTCACTAGCTTGGGTCTTGAAAATGAAGTTCTTTGTACTGTGGTAGTTCACATATTGATCTTGTCAGGTCCTTCTGGACTTCCCTGCCACCTGTATATGCTAAAACATGTTCAGCGGGGAGCTACGTCCGTATTATGGTGTGTTCTGCACTTCTCCCCAGCCCAAGCTTCTCTTGGTTCAGCACGGAGGGATTCACCAGGTTAGAAAAGACCTCTTGGATCATCGAGTCCAACCATTCCTATCTGTCACTAAACCCTGTCCCTGAGCACCTTGTCTGCCCATCTTTTAAACACCTCCAGGGATGGGGACTCCACCTCCTCCCTGGGCAGCCTCTGCCACTGCCCGATGACCCTGCAGGTGCTCCACAGCCCAGCAGATATCTTGAACATCATGTGGGCGCTTGGAGTCAAGAATGATTCCAGCCAACATCGCAAGGAGAAGGAATAAAGGCGTTTGGCTGTGGCAGGCGTTTGTAATCCCTTAAGTTGGCTCTCCACCTGCACCGTGTGTACCCCCCACCGGCAAAGTGCTCGACAAGGAGTTTCTTTTATCTGAGAATCGCTTTATCTGATCGCACTGTTGTTGGTACTCAGAGTGTGCAGTACCTCCTGAATCCTCTTTTACTTCAAATTTACTGACTGCACGGGCCCTTCACAACGCTTTTGTGGATGACTTTCAGTAATCGGGCAGCATTGAGGGTTTTTTTCCCCTTTGCCTCAGGCTAGCCCTGCTTTTTTTCTTTATTTCATCCAGTCTATATTACAGAGTGTTCCAATGGGTGGGAGATGCTTTCTTTTCTGCTCAGCATCTAAATCAAGAATAAATGATCAAAAAGATTGACATGTGTCCTAAAAGAAGTACCTTTAATACCAATGACTGAAGTGTGGAACCAAAAAGTGTGGGCTGTTGTTCAGACTGAGGACTGGGTTGCTTTTTAGTGTTAAAATAGATCCTTCTCTCTCTGTTTGGTGAGAAAGCGTGTCCACAGGACCCTAACAGGCTGTTTCATCAAAGTAAGCTTTGCCTTTTAGGTTCTGTAGAAGTTTGGTGGCAAAGCACTTTCTTCCTGACCCCATCCCTTCAGCTGTTTAGATATCTCTATGCAAAAGTAGGGTGTGAGTAGGGAGGGGAAGATAAATAGTTTGCTTTATTTCAGTGATAGTCCTTTATGTGCAGCACCTGTGCCCAATCTTGATTATCTCTGAAGATTTAACAGTTCTCCACTTCACACACAAACACATCCTGAGATAAGGAACGAGAGTTGGGGACTGTCTATCCTAAAAGCTGTGTTTTATTGGCCAGCTACGAAACTTCAGGTTATTAAACATCATTGCAAGAAATATTGGTTAGGTCTGTTTTTATTCAAAGTCGTGTGGTGTTTTATCTTAGTAAAAGACGGACAACATCTGTTAACAGAAGATAATGGTTAACAGACATTAATGACAGTTAACAGAAGGAAATGGACTTGAGTTGTGCCAGGGGAGGTTTAGATTGGCTATAAGGGAAAATCTCTTTACCCAAAGAGTGGTGAAGTCTCCATCCCTGGTGGTGTTCAAAAAACTTGTGGCTTTTTGTGACATGGTTTAGCAGGCATGGTGGTGTTGGGCTGACGGTTGGATTGGATGAGCTTGGAGGTCTTTTCCAACCTTAGTGATTCTGTGATTCTTTTCTACGAGAGAGTTGTAACCGGCACAGGATAATGCATGTGTTTCCAAGTTCATAGATACAGTGCAGTGAGACTGCCGATTTGCTTCTGTATTGAGAGGAAAAGCCACTGTGGCTGGCGTCAGAGCTATGACGCGTACGGCTCTTCTGAAACAGGAAAGTCACTCTGGAATGAAATGTGGCCACTGTGACCATAAGAAAGTACTTCAGCAACTCTGGTAAATGAAGACATGACTTGCAATGGAAGCAGTTTGTTTCAAACAGAGGGTATTTTGTAAGTCAGCCTCTCTCTAGCTTGTTCTTTATTCCCCTCACCCCTTACTGGTTTAATGCGTTGGCAGATTTGGCCGCAGGTGAAGAAGGAAGGCTTCTAGTGTGGCTAGAGGTTTCATAAAAACTTGGAGCCAGGGAAATGAGGGAGTCCCTGTAACACGAGCCTAATGTTTATTAGTTGTGAAAGAAACCACAAAGGCAAAAGATTCTGAACATCAGCTGTCTTGAGACATGAAGCCATAGGAAAACAGGGACTGGTAGTTATGCTTTTAGGAAACAGCGTTTTGCTATAAACTTGCTGTGAACTGGCTTGGGGGACCTTGCCAAGCTGCTCTTTGACAAAGATGTGGGCTTCCACGAGCTGTGTGCTGTGGTTAGCTCTGGATCTCGTGATGCTTGGGGCTGCACCTGCCATTAGGAGGTTAATGCCCATTTCATGAGCAGAAGGTTAATGAATGAGAGCCTTTTACTGCTTATGGTTAAGGGGGGAACCCCAAACTTCATCTTTAGCTGTACTGCAGTGTCTCCTGGAACAAGGGGCGGCTATGTCCATTTTTTCTTAATTATTATAAATGAAAGTGTAGGTGACTTGCTGACAGAAGTTTAAAAGCATCTGACTCTTGAGAAGTGAAGGGTTCAATACTACTCTCTTTTTTAAAACCAGAAAGCTTTCTGTGCAAAGTGAAGGAAAGGTTTTTCTGTGTCCTGGAATGACTGCACAATTATTAATTTTTTTTCCCCCAGGTTCCAGTGCTCACCAATTTCTTAAGAAATCCATTACTGAATGAATTCAGTAATGATGCACTGGCCCAGGTTGCCCAGAGCAGTGGTGGCTGCCCCATCCCTGGAGGGGTTCCAGGCCAGGTTGGATGGGGCTTGGAGCCCCTGATCCAGTGGGAGGTGTCCCTGCCCATGGCAGGGGGTGAACTTGGATGGGCTTTGAGGCCCCTTCCAACCCAAACCATTCCATAAGTCTGTGATTCAGTGGCTGCCCTGAGGGCTAGTTCATGGAATTTGGTGTCACATTGAAATTCAAAGTTAGATTTAGGACTGTATATGTCACTGGATGATGTTGAATTGAAGTATGGCATCTCATACTCCCAGCACGCTGTAGGACGAACTGGGGATGGTCTGCGGCAGAGGAGGGAGCCTGCTCCCACTGACAGCAGTTCTGGCTGGGGTTGGGGAAAAAGGAGGGAGCTGGAGTCTCTTTCTGGGCTGTGCTGCTCCATTATACGCATATAGTACATTTTAGATAGCCTTTTTTGCCTTGAACGGTCAAAGCAAAGGCAAACCTGCCGCTCTGTCCTGTCACAGACGCCAATAACTCGGAAACCAGACCTTTGATCAAAGCCCTTTATGTTTGCAATATCAGAGGCTCAGCTGCGTTTATCACCTACCCACAATCTACGAATACAGCTTGAATGTGGAAAGTGGTTAAAATAGGTCTGCTTTACCAACGCAGAAATAAAAGCTGCCCTAAATCACAGAGGCTCTTTGTCCTAATAACAGCAACAACAATGTTCCTGCCTGTCTTTTATTTGAGATGCGCATGTCTTTTAATTAATCTTCCTTCTCCTAATTTCTCTTTCATCTGGGGCTCTTCTAAGCATTTCACAAGAACATAATAACCAAGCCCTACTGTATCTGTGACACTAATGATTATTACTATTAACCTCATTAGGCTAATGCAGGCTCTGAAATTCTGCGTGATCAAATAACTTAGCCAAGGTTAAATAGTGATGCGGTGTCAGGATTGGGAGCAGTCCTGTCCCGTAAGCTTGGGTTGAATTAGGTTTTGTGAATGTGACTGTGTCATTTAGGAGGGTGCGTTCCTTTCCTGGTACCTTCGCTCAAGCTCATGGATGTCCTGTGGCAACACAACGAGGCAAAATCAAAACTAGTGCTGTGGAAGATGTTATAGCTTCAGAAATTGCCACAACTCACACTGAATTAAACACTATAAATAGAACAGAGCAAGCCCTGTTCACGCAGTGAGGATTTCCTGGTATCACTGCAGTCATGAGGACACACCAAGGACCACTTCCAATTATAGAGAAGCCCGAGGTGTTGTGCTTATTTCAGTGCACTCTGTTCTCGTCTATATATACGCCCTCATGCAAGTATAAGTTTTTGTACACAGATTTTACTGCTATATCAGCCATGGAGCTATTATAGAACGTAAAGGATAATGATGGCGATGGCAGAAAGGCATTTTCATTCATACACAGATTAAAAATTGCCCATGAGTAGAGGACTGCAATGATTGCTTTAAATAGCTATGGAAGAAAACCAAGAGGGTTCCAGGAGCCTGTGTTGGCTGTGTGTAGTAAAACATCCTCAAGCCTTACCTGTTGGAAAAATGTCCCCCATGGGTCATGTGAGGATATGAAAAAAACTTCTCTACACTGGACATCCTGATTTATTTACATAGAATGATAGAATAGTTTGGGTTGGAAGGGACCTTAAAGATCATCCAGTTCCATCCCCTGCCATGGGCAGGGACACCTCCCACTGGATCAGGGGCTCCAAGCCCCATCCAACCTGGCCTGGAACACCTCCAGGGATGGGGCAGCCACCACTTCCCTGGGCAACCTGTTCCAGGGCTTCACCACGCTCATAGTAAAGAAATTTCTCCTCATGTCTCATCTAAATCTGTCCCTCTCCAGTTTATACCCGTTCCCCTCGTCCTATCACCACAATCCTTTGTAAACAGTCCCTCTCCAGCTTTCTTGTAGCCCCTTCAGGTACTGGAAGGTCGCTATAAGGTCTCATCAGAGCCTTCTCTTCTCCAGGCTGAACAACCCCGACTCTCTCAGCCTGTCCTCGTACAGGAGGTGCTCCAGCCCTCGGATCATCCTTGTAGCCCTCCACTGTTGTACATCCTATGTTATATATTAGTGCCCCACGTAGTAGGACTCTGGTGTAAATCAACACACGCGTGATGGGAGTGTTCCTCAAGTGAATGCAGGAGTGGGGCGAGAGAAGGAGGAAGGGAATATGCATTGGGAATGGGAAGCTGGTTCATGGATCATAGATTAGGAGATGGGTGAGGAGAACCAAAGAGAACAGGGAAACCAGGTGGATGAAAGGGAGCGGTGTGCAAGGGTGAACTTGAGTAGCTTTATCCTCCTTTCTTTACATGGGATGACAGACTCCTAAACCTATTTGCTGTGTTCAGCAGCAGAGTCTCAGAGATGTGTGAAGCGTATATTTAACAGCAAGAGCCATTCTGGGATTACTAAAGTTGGGAGAGGTATTTTTATCTGCAGCCAACAGCTTTTTCACCTGGAAGCTAAACTGAGGAGGTTTAGGGAGTTACTTGTAATAGTAGGGCTTTGTTTTTTTTAAAGAGATTTCCTGTCGTCTTAGAAGTGGGCCCTAAGATGGCATCAGAGTTTTATCCAAGTGTCCGTCTGTGGAGAATGTGCTATAGGCAATTCCAGCTTTTTATACTTTTACACTTAAAGCCTGGTGACTCTGTCTAGATCCAGGTTGCAGAGGGAGTTTTGTGCAGTGGATGTTAACTAACATAGCAAAGACACTCTTTAAACCAGGATGCAGCTTAGCCAGGAGCACTGGAGATGTTCTCCTATATCCTGATGTTGCATGAAGCTGATTACCAAGAACTCTTTATGAGCCCAGGACTGTCACGATAGACGTGTCATGCGTTGACTGAGACACTGGCAGTTCTGTGAGGCAGAAACCTGTCTGGAATGTGCCTGAGATTCGATGCCAGGCTGCTCTACCACCTGCTTGCTGTTCTGCAGGCCACTCTGTGCAAGGTACCTCTGCTTCTCTAGCAATGGGACAGTGGTTTTAAACTAAAAGTTTAGATTAGAATTAGAATGACTTTTTTTTTTCACTGAGGGAGATGAAACCCTGGCCCACGTTGCCCTGAGAGGTGGTAGATGCCCCATCTGGAAACATTCAAGGTCAGGTTGGATGGCACTCTGAGGAACCTGATCTGGTTGAAGGTGTCCCTGCTCACTGCAGGGGTGTTGGACTGAATGACCTTCATGGTCTCTTCCAATCCAAACCATTCTATGATTCTGGCATCCCTCTTGCACTTTATAAAACATCCTCTGTAGTCAAAAAGACTGGAAAGCTCCTTACAAGTACATACGAGTATACGAGTGTGCTCTGGACAGCTTGTGATGTTCCCAAATTGCTTCAAGGCATGGCTAAGCAGAAGCAAAATGCAAATGAGAAATGAGATGCAGTTGCTTGGAAGTATATCCAATCTGAGGGCATATTTCTACAAATTTGATAGAAATCTTCCTAACTGGAGAAATTAGCTGTCATCTGCTGTAAATCAGCAGTCACTAATTACCCTGGCTGTTCACTCGCATCTCAGTCATTTGTGTCACAAAAGTGTGTGTGTGTGGCTGTGAAAGCGGAAGGAGGGGGTAAAAAAAATCCTCTCTCGTGATTCTGTGATATTAGAGAACACGGAGACTTCCTTCTGTTAGCCTTCACCGCCTTGAAATCTGCCGTTCTTATTTATCTTCAAATAGATTTTAACGTTTTGAATCAAATTTTATCCTAGTGAAATGTCATCTCTTGATGAGAGGGACGGGACTGCTTGTTGCATGGAAGGTGCACCTCACTGGGGGACTTGGTGTTCCCAACCTGCCCGAACATCTCAAATCTGATCAGACAAGTTCTCATGGTCTGCATGAATGAGGCAGGCAGCCAAGTGACCAGCCAGAGGTTATGGTTGTGCAGAATTAGGATGAGGACCGCTACCCTCATGTCATGCAGGCCATTAGTTCTCATTTTAGTACTGTTAAAATATTTGCATGTGCTTTGGCTGGTTCCAAGAGAATAATATCTGCCTATTTACCGGATAAAGTGATATTGAGCGTTCAAGTAGGATGCGGCAGTGTGCTTCAAATGTATTTGTTTAAGCCATAAGCAAGAAGATGTAAAATGAAAGGCATCAGATTGATTCTGCAAACAAGAGCGTAGTCATTATTTTTCCATTACTTAAAGATGACCTACGGGAAAGCTGGGGAGCGGCTCGTGATCAGGGAGCGCAGGAACAGAATGAGAGAGAACAGTTTCCAGCTGCAAGAGGGGAGATTGAGATGAGATCTTAGGGAGAAGTGTTTTGCTGTGAGGGTGGGCAGTCCTGGCCCAGGTTGCCCAGAGCAGTGGTGGCTGCCCCATCCCTGGAGGGGTTCCAGGCCAGGTTGGATGGGGCTTGGAGCCCCTGATCCAGCGGGAGGTGTCTCTGCCCATGGCAGGGGGTGGAACTGGATGGGCTTTAAGGTCTCTTCTGAACCAAACCATCCTAGGATTCTATGATTATATTTTGCCTCTAGAAGAACATGTAAAAGACTCTTCCCTTGGTTGATTTTGTCTAGCCAGAAAACCATGCGAGTAGAGCTGTGAAGTCCATAGCCACATCCGTACAAAGCCAGCAGAAATCTCCAAAATGTCCCCCCAGAGAGATTTTGTAGATGTTTATTTTAATTTCCTTGCAATTTGTGGCTCATGCCAGTTTCCTGACTCATTGTCACTCTGGTATGGTGATCCGCCAAGTTTTCCAATAGGGAAAACAAGGGAGTAGTGAGTCACTGTCTGAATTCATATGCACTTGATTTGCTCTATCATTATCTATACTGGTTTTGTTTATTTTAATTAGTCTGTATACAAAGTCTGAGATATGTTTCATTACATGAATTAGCTGGACTTGCGAGTCTTCTGTAAGGATTAGAAAGCCAGAAGTTAGCTAGAGCTTTTGGTGGCAGGCTTGCTTTTTTCCTGCCATAACATGCACATGGAGAGCTTTATGGGGGAGCCTCTGAAGCCTCCAAGATTTGACAAAGTAAAATAATATTGTTCTTAGTTTTGGAGACTCTGCTCTTTGATCTGTAAATCCAATAAGGCTGCTGATTAGATCTAAAATGTCACAAGAGCAGCTTCTTCCCTCAGTACAGGCAGCGTTCTGTTCTGGGTTAGAGCAGAGGTGTTGCAATGCAAAGCGTGCCTTGGTCTGTGGGAGTTAGAAACTGGAAGAGGGTCTGAATTGAGTCCTGAGGTAGAGTTGTTGGGGATGGAAGAGAGCTCTGGCCGGCTTGATCTGAGAGTGTTTCCTTTCATTTCATAAACCTTAGTTACTACTTAGGTTTCTGTTGGCTGTTTAGAGTTGTAGCAGCTTCTTATTTTTACCATTCCACATAAAGGCTTCTTTCCAAGTCTCGATGAAGTTGGTTTCCAAGTTCAGGTCCAGGTGCCAATTCGTTTGAGCCTGTCCTTCCAGCCAAATCGCGTCACCCATCTGTAATTGAAGTCTTCCCTTGGCTTGTGGGAATTGCAAGGCTGATTGAGCCTGGCTAAGGCAGGAGTCTCACCGGGAGCTGAGGCAGGGAGAAATTAAGAATCTCGTTGCAGGGATGGGAGGGAGAGCAAAGTGATGTCATGAGCTGCATCTCAGACTTGACCCATGTCATTGTGCAGTTTTACTGATGAGAGCCGCTGTTGCGTTGGATCATAAATGGAAAATCTTCCAAGTTATGGAATTTATTTAAGCTCTTGGGCTCATGCTGGCCAAGTATCCCATGTTCCACGTTCGACCAGGGCTTCCTTCCCAACCATAGTCCTGGGAACAGGCCTTCACTGTAATTAGGGAGATGAGGGATTTGATTAGGGTGTGGTTTTGCCAGTGAGGCACCCAGCGTTTGGCAGCCGGGGTTGCATTCAAATTCCTATTTGTTTTGTTTTGATTTTTTTTTGTTTTTAATCCGAGCAGGACAAACTGTCCTGTGCTGCCTTCCCCAGACGGCCTGACCCGCTGTTAATGATGCCTTGTGCTAATCGATTCTACACCTGATGAACTTTATTTACCTCCTCCCACTCTTGCAGGCAATTTGGTGCTAAGACTTTGCATGCAGCGTTACAGTGGAGTTTGAGCTATGTTGGAAGAACCATTATTTATTACCGCCTGCCAGAGAGAGAAAGCAAAGTTGTTTTTTAATATATTTTCTTCTCCAAGCCTTTGGTTAATTGCATTCCTTAGTTTTTTTCCTAATGCTTAATTACTTGTTATATTCCGTGCAGGTAAGCCAGATGCCTTTGGGAATGCACGAATAGCTTAGATACTTCCTCACTGATACTGTAATAATGATAAAAACATTCAATGGCAAAAGTGGGTGTGACAGGCGGTGCAGGTCTCTGAGGGGGGGTTGGATTCGTAATAGGAATGACACTACAGCGCAGAGAGAAATTTGTCTTTCGCTTCCCAAGCAGCGCAGTGCTCGGCAGAGTGTACCACACTGTTCCTAACGACACACCACTGAAAATGGGCTCGAGGTGAGCAGCAGGCCCTTGTGTGGGTCAGAGCTACGGGTGTATGCCCTCATGGGTTTGTTCTAGTTGGACCAGAAGGGAGGGAGGGGATTCTGCCCCTCTGCTCCACTCTGGTGAGACCCTACCTGGAGCCCTGCGTCCAGTTCTGGAGTCCTCAGCACAGGAAGGACGTGGAGCTGTTGGAGCGAGTCCAGAGAAGGCCACAGAGATGATCCGAGGGCTGGAGCACCTCCTGTACAAGGACAGGCTGAGAGAGTTGGGATTGTTCAGCCTGGAGAAGAAAAGGCTGTGGGGAGACCTTAGAGCAGCTTCCAGTGCTGAAAGGGGCTCCAGGAAAGCTGGGGAGGGGCTGTGGATCAGAGAGTGCAGGGACAGGATGAGGGAAACGATTTTAAGCTGCAAGAGGGGAGATTGAGATGAGATCTTAGGGAGAAATGTTTTGCTGTGCGGGTAGGGAGGCCCTGGCCCAGGTTGCCCAGAGCAGTGGTGACTGCCCCATCCCTGGAGGGGTTCCAGGCCAGGCTGGATGGGGCTTGGAGCCCCTGATCCAGTGGGAGGTGTCCCTTCCCATGGCAGGAGGTGGAACTGGATGGGCTTTGAGGTCTCTTCCAACCCAAACTATTCTATGATTTGGTGATTCTCTCCATTTCAAAGGCTTCTCAGGCACCTTTCTGTTTGTGCAGGTAGTGGGAGGCTGTTGGCTCCTGCCAAGGCTCTGATCTCTGCATTCATCTGTCCTGGGGGTTTGGTTGCAGATGTTTGAGCAGCTGTTTCCTGGCCTGTGAATGGTGCCGGGCACCAAGAGCCTGTCTTGTTCAGATCTTCAGTTTGACCTGCTGTGTTGGATTTCTCTCTTCACAGCATTTCACTGTTTTGCTCAGAGAAACCCTGTTATAAACATCTCACTGGGACTGTTGGCAGTTTCCTTTCAACACTTTCTAGGTCACAAGTTTCTAGCATGCCCGTGTGAGTAGAGCTTAGGAAACCCTTGTTTTGATTTGTCTAGTTGCTGGCTTTGTTTTGTTTGTTTCTTTTTAATCCTTCAGCATTATTTCAAAACCAAAGGCTGTTTCACCAATGCGTTTTGTCATGGCATGCAACAGTGGAAATGCGTTTTGCAGAAGGCAAGTCAGTGTGAATGTCCTAAGGAAGCTCCTGTCCGTGTTTTCGAGTAAGACCTCACCACACATTTAGCAATACTTAAAGAGCAGACCTGCTTCCTTTTGCATGGAAGACAGGGAATGCTTTCCTGGCAGTCCAAAGAAAGTGGTAATACACTTTAGAATCATAGAATGGTTTGGGTTGGAAGAGATCTTTAGAGGTCATCCAGTCCAACCTCCCTGCAGGAACAGGGACATCTTTAACCACTTCAGGTTGCTCAGAGCCCCATCCAACCTGACCTTGAATATTTCCTGGGATGGGGCCTCCACTGCCTCCCTGGGCAACGTGCGCCAGAGCCTCACCAGCCTCATTGTCAGAGATTTCTTCCTTATATCCAGTCTAAATCTCCCTTCATTTGGTTCTAGACTTGCTAGTTCTGGTGGCAGTGGGAATTTGTCTTGAGGTGCAAATATCTCAGGGCTACTGCAGTGGTTTTCTACAGCCGAGAACTTAAATAGGGTCCAAACTGTGAAGCCAGTGTTTAATAGCTGGTGGGTGGCTGAGCTGAAGCGAGCTCGTTTGAAGCTGAGGGGTCTGTGTGTGAGCTACAGTCATTCCTTGGGGTTGCAGTCAAGATGTAGTCATAGAGACTTCAAAACAACTTCTCTCCACCTAATCTTTTCGCATATCTCTGAACAGACAGGTGTGTGCATCACTCCTAATTCTCTTTGGTGCAGTATTTGAAGCAGGTTGGATGAGGCTGCAGGCTTGAGGAAGAGCCTGGTGGTAGGAAGGTGGCTTGTGCCTTTGATGGCTAGGAGGCCAGGGCTTGGCTATCCCTGCTTAGTTACCTTCACCTGGAAGAACCAGGAAGGAAAGCTTGGGAAGAAAAATGCCTTGATAAGGAAGAAGTAATGACAGGTAATGGAAGAAAAAGAGCTATCCATGCAATCTCTTCCTTGGCTCTTTGGGAGCCAAGAGAGTGTGTGGGTCTGGCTCTCCTCCACCTCCTTTGAGGCTTCCTTGAAGAGCAGTGCAAAGCCAGGGCTGCGGAGGGGCAGGAGAGGCAGTGCTGGAGCACATGTGGTTCTGTCAGTGCCCAGCTTGCATCGCCTAGAAATTTGTGTGCTGGTTCCTTCTAAACACCATAATTTCCCCCATTAAAAGATACCTTTACAAATGCCTGCGCTTTTTAAGCAGCTCTGTTGGCCAATGGCATTGCAGCACACATATAGTGCTTAAAGAATTTGCACTGGCATTTCTGATGGAACACTTAGTGAGCTGAAAACCCCTGTCTTTGTTCCTGTAGCTTTGTGCTCAGTGCACGGCAAACTCTCTATTTGTACCTGCGTTGGAAGCGGTTTGAAATCAAATCATAATGTTTTGTTTTAGTGAGTGGAAAATGGAGCTCTCTCAGGCAAACCCTAATGTCTTTCTACTTTGAAATTATGTTTTCTTTGTGGCTAAGCTTATGAACGCTGTTTCCTACCATATACAGGTAGCAGTGGTTAGATGGAGAGACCACGTTGCTTTTAAGTATGAAGGACAATCAGTGCGCTCTGCATGTTGGATCTGCTGTGGATCACTTCTGTAAATGATGCTTACTACGAAACTATCTATATTAAGATCACCTTGTGTTCAGGGTATCTTTTTACCCCATATAAGATGGCTTTCCAGCCTTGCAGCTTTTGTTTTGTTTGAGCTTTTATCAGTAACACAAAGCCTGTCTAGGGAAGCAGCTTGCCTCATGCATGATCAGTGCCACCTACCTCCCTGTTTGAAGCCTGAACTGTGCACTTCCAGGAAAATTTGCGTTTCCCAAGGCATTTCCCCTAAATCAGAGATAACTTGGGCTGTTCAATGTGAACGTGCATTCCTAACAGTGCAGAATTAGGTCTTTTATCTTCACTGTTTGTGAAATGGCCATTAAAGAATGGGAGGCAAGAGTCTGCTGGATCCTGCACTAGATCCTAGAAAGCTTCTGACACTGGAGGTGGATGAGGTCAGCCACGTTCCTTGTTTACTTGACATTCCCTCCCTATCTAACACTCCACACCCAAAGACTTTTTATCCTCCAAATTGCTCTTAAAAGTCCTCTTCTTGCCCAGTGCCCGCAAAAATCCGATAGCTGCCTTGGTGTCTTTGTCAGGTGCTTAGACACTAGCGCTACAGGCCTGGTGAAGTAACCTAGATAGGGCTGAAGGAACGAGTCATCCCTCTGTCTGAGCTTCACTGTAAGTCCTGTCTCTGTGCCCATCTTGATCGGTGCTGCTGGCTAGGTGCTGCCTCTATTCCATCTCATTGAGTTCCAACCTCTGCATCAGCATTAATGATGTCTGGTTCAGCTAATAAGATAACTTCGGAAGGTTGGCACCGTGTTTTCTGTATGTTTGATCAGTCCTGAAAATGCCGAATGTTCCTAAGAAATAATAGGTGATAGCACTAACATGTGCCAACTAATCATGAAGACATCCCAGACGGCCCTCGGCCCTGTGGAGAGGCTGTCTGGGGAAGAGTGGTGCCTGTTAGCTGCTCATGGCTATTTTGAGGTCCTCCTGGGACGTAGGTATGAACTTTAATCCGAGTGGTGTGAGATACCTGGGAGCACATTTCCACAAGCAACATTATCATTGTCTGGAGCCTGGCTCCAGCTTCCTCTGCCTTCCTATCATTTGGAAGCAGAAGGGAAAGTCAAAAACCCTGTCATTTTACTGTATTCTCCCCTGGTCTATCATTGCTTAATTGTATCCCTAAATCTTATTAAAGTTTGGGGTGAGTCATTGCTGAGGTGGAAACAGAGCTGAGCAAATTTAAGAGAGGAGGAGTATGTTCCCATGTGAATGTGCTGAGCAGAACTCCACAGCAGAGAGGAACTCCTATCCATTCATGGATGCGTTGCATCATCTGCTTGCTGTTGTCTCTAATTTACTGCTCTAAATCCCATATCAAAACACCTGTAGTCCAAAGAGAATATCAAATAGATTTGGAGTAGGGACTTCATACCAATTAGACATGCAGATCTCTCTTAATCATCTGAGACCTTCTTCCAAGCTCACATGGGTCTTGTAATTGTGTTTCTGTATTGTCCTGTTGCATTGACTGTTGTTCTCGGAACCCACAGCCCTCTCCACCACCAGAAGAAAGTTGTAGGCTTAAACCTGGCTTAGTTTAACCAGCTTCAATTTGTGCTCCATTATTGGTTGGTCCCAGACTGCCCACATCAAATGAAGCTCAGCAGGTCAGGACAACTTTTGGGTACTGTAATCCTGATTTTATGGAAGATAAAGCCATCAACATTCTCAGGAAAAATGGGGAAGAAGGGAGGAAATACCAAATAAAATGTTTTCTTACCCTTTGGTATCATCCCTCAGTTGTGCTATAGAGAAATGAAATATCCGGTAACTCCCTGCTCCAGGCTCAGTCTGGAGAAGCCAAGTCAGAAGGATCGAAACTCTCCTTACTTTTACAGATTCCATACAAGACTTTATCTGAGCAGCTCCATCACTGGGTGGTCAAAGTGATCCCCATTCACCTCCTGATCCACCGGCGAATGGTGGGTGGATGCCGTGCTCTTGTTCAGCCCATCAGCTTGGAGCTTCTTGGAGCTTCTGTAATGCAGCACAAATTGAAGGTGTTCAGAGCTGGTTAAGCTAAATCAGGTTTCTAGGTTCCTGTTGGAACTATAGTAGACAGCAATGCTCCAAAGGAAAAGAGAGGCCAAGGGAATACTGTGCCAGGCTGGATGTAATCAGGCACTTAACCCTTCAGAAAATTACAGAATCCCAGAATAATTGAGGTTGGAAGCGACCTCTGGAGATCCTCCAGTCCAAGCCCCCTACTAAGGGGGCAGGGTCAGCTACAGCAGGTTGCTCAGGACCATGTCCTGTTGGGTTTTGAAGATCTCCAGGGATGGTGAATCCACAACCTGTCTGAACAATCTGTTCCAGTGGTTGACCACCCTCGCAGTAAAATGGTTTTTTCTTACGTTTAAATGGAATTTCCTGGATTTCAGTCTGTGCCCTTTGCCTCTTTTCATTTGGCACCAGTGTGAAAAGCCTGGCTCTGTCTTTACCTCCTCCCCTTATCAGGTATTGACACATGCTGATAAGATTCACACCCTTCCCCACCCCAGCCTTCTCTGCTGGAGGCTAAACAGTCTGATAGAGAGTATGGAATCAGGGATCCTTGTAGAAGGTAGAACTAATGTTACCAGACAGATACTGGTAGTTTAAAGCCAACTGAATGTTCCTCTGAGTAAATGGAGATGTACAAGTAATATGGAATAGGACAAATGACTTTGTCCTAGAACCCCCCAGAATTAATTAAATGTGAAAATTCCCATCACGGCTCCTATCAATGTGTCACATCTCCTCCCAACAGAGATTTGTTACAACTTGTCTTGGATTCAATTTGTCTGTCTTGTGGAACCCTCTGCAGCACTTAAGGCGCAGAATCAGTTTTCCCTATATTTCTGTAAAATGACAGAAGTAAGGGAGTCTGCAGAAAATAAACAAAAAGAAAACCCTGATCTTATTTATATAAAAGGAAAGAGTAGTTTCTCATGCATAAGGATTTCATTCCAAACTCGTTGCATGGTGTTACATCTACCTCCCTCTGGTTTTATTGTAATAGCCCCAAATTATTGAGTGTGCCTGTCTAGAACCATGGAATGATTTCAGTCAGAAGGGACCTCAAAGCCCATCCAGTTCCACCCCCAGCTATCGGCAGGGACACCTCCCACTGGATCAGGGGCTCCGAGCCCCATCCAACCTGGCCTGGAACCCCTCCAGGGATGGGGCAGTTCAGAGACTGCTGTTCAAAGACTGAAGGCACTGAGTTTCCTCTCTCCGTTCTCTTTGCAGGTGTGTTACTCGACATCCAGCAGCACTTTGGAGTCAAAGACAGTGGGGCTGGCTTACTACAGACAGGTAAGAGTGTTTGCTTTCTCCTGGGTTTTGTGACCTTCCTCTTCTCAGGAGGATGAGGTCACGTTTCTTCAGTTATGGCCTTTGGGCACGTTGGCTGTGAAATACTCTCTTGCTCCGAAGATGAGGGAACATGAGAGGGTTTTTGGTTTTGATTGCTGATGGGAAGGAGATAAGGGCTCAGAGTGACTTGAATGCAAAATAGGCCAAAAGTGAACAAACCTAATGATGTTATTTATGACAAGTAAATTCGAATAGGAGATGGCTCCTTCCCCTAGATCAGAAAACTCATGATAAACTGACAGCAGGATCCTGTTGTTCTCACTTCTCTTGACTCTCTGTGGGTTGGTAATAAGTGTGAGGCATGATGCCCTCCATGTGCTCTGCAGAGAATCTGCTGAATGTACAGTAACTGAGAGTATGAAAATGTAAAACTCATCAGGACAGGTACCTGAGGATGATCACTGCAGGAAAGGTGAACAGTCACTGCATTTATAGTAACTCAGGAATTAACAATATCCCTATGATTTTGGTGCTGTTAGCTTCAGACATTCCTCTCCTTGTGTTTGCGGAAGGATTATTGCAACTGTGATGTCTTTTTAATGGAGCAGGAACGTGCAGACAGAGCAGTACAGCCCCAGGACAAACCCAGCTTCTCTGGCCTCGAGTCCTGAGGTGGTTTAGCAGCACCTTTGCCAGCAGGCTGGATCTGATAATGCTGAGGAGCAGTCTCGTGTAGTTATGACAGCACTTTTGATCTTTATGCAGAGTTGAAAGGACTCGCCAGAGACCAAATGCAGTGTTTTAAGAAGAGAAACAATCTGGTTTGGAAACTTCCTACAGAATTATTAGTTGGAGTCGTAGGTTTGTGGTGCTGTGGTTGTTTTGACACTGTCATCTATGCTGGAACAATGATATCTCTGAAAAAAAGATAATAGGATTCAATTAGGATTAGAAACAGTGTGCCAGAAAGATAAGGTTTTCCATGCTTTTTTTCGTATACCTGTCAGGAGCTTGTCTCTGAAATGGTAGCCAACAATAAAGTGTAAAATCATACATTCTTTATGATCACACAAGAGTTGAGAACATTCTGGAGCTCCATCATTCAGACTTTGATTTCAAACTCTGTGAACCACTGTAGTATCTCCTTTTTATTTCCTACAGCCCCTGGCACAGCGGCGTCCTCATCTGTGGTTACAGCTTCTTGGGAATACTGCAATGCATACAATTATTAATAGTTTGTTACAGGGCTTTAAAAACACTCTCCTTGAGGGACAGCAGAGTTCAGCTAAGCTGATGTGCAGCCCATGTCCAGAACAGAAGGCCTGAGCCTTAAAAGTGTCACTGATTATAAGTAGCATCAATCAGTTATGGCCAAAGTGGCACTGGTTGGCTGTCAGGCTCCTTTCTACGGCAATTATTTGTATTTATTTATTGTACTCGGAGGAACAGGTCTTAAATGTATTATTAGACACAAAGTGCCTTCAAGAAAATATTCTGGTGGAAAATGACACTTGCCAAAGCAGATATTTAATCTTCATTCCCCTCAGTGGATGAAATCCTTCTGCAGGTGATTTACTGACAGCAAGTAAGAGCTAAGCCCCAACGGGGCATTGCATTTATTAATTGCAAGAAATGTTATTTATTTCTTTAGCAAATTATAGAATCATGGAATAGTTTGGGTTGGAAGGGACCTTAAAGACCATCCAGTTCCAACCCCCTGCCATGGGCAGGGACACCTCCCACTGGCTCAGGCTGCCCAAGGCCCATCCAACCTGGCCTGGAACACCTCCAGGGATGGGGCAGCCACAACCTCCATGGACAACCTGTTCCAGTGCCTCACCACCATCACAGTAAAGAAATTCTTCCTTATGTCCAGTCTAAATCTGCCTCTCTCCAGTTTATACCCATTGCCCGTAGTCCTATAACCTCAATTCTTTGCAAATGGTCCCTCCCCAGCTTTCTTGTAGCCCCCTTCAAACACACAGGACATCTGAAAACATTGAGATATGGCAAGATGGCTGTTGAGTGCATCAAGAGTTTTGTTGCTTTAAGAAAAGCAACGTTTTCTCTTGATTTCTTTGCTGATCTCAAAGCTGAGGGCTTGGCTTTGCCCCTGCAATGTTGATAATAATGCATTAATCACAATGCCGTCCCAGGAAACGAGTGCTCACAAAATAAAACGCTATCTCATGTAAGTTAAGGGCAGGGGCACTTAACCGAAAACTTATCAAGGGTGTTACTTCAGCTTAACAAGTTCTGTGCTGGCCCATGGCCCATGTAAACCCCGTGAAATAAAAGTTGCCACCCTAAACCACCATAAACGCTAACTTTTAATCTTTTGCCTGTTCTCCAAGTCTCACCTCTCTAGATGTGCACATTGGGCAATAGTAGAGCTGGGACCAGGACTGATGTCTCCCAGACTTCTGCCCTAACCTTGAACAGCTCCTTTGCAAGCAGAGAGACAGAAGCGTCATTTCATTCCCAAGAGATGATCCTGCTAACTAATTGAGTGATGCGAGACGAAAGACTGCTCATCCCGAATATGTCCTCTGAATAAAGAGTGGATTAGTCCTCAGGTTGTTAATCCTGCATCTGAATGAGTCCTAAATTAATTTACAACATTAATGAGGGGGAGTGAAATGTAGTATTTGCTGGCAGTTCATATCACTCATCAAACAGGCTTTAAAAAGTAAAGAAAATCCTTTTAACTGAGAAAGAAGGCTGCTTACAGTTTTAGGAAGAGATGGTACTGAAAAATCAAACAGCAAGGGGAAAAGAAATCCACCAAAGGCTATGGATGACCCTGCATTCATACCATGACCCAGTCTTTGCAGGCACAGCCAGGCTCGTAGCGCTCTCACTCCAAGCCAGTTCAGGCACCCTCAGCTTCTGCTGCTCTCTGGAAAGCAAAGGTGACCGTTTTCTTAGGAATTGCAAAGACAGAATTGGAATTTTTTTGTGTTCTTTTATATTAATCCCGAGATACAAGCTGCTCTTTGCCTAAGAGATATAATAAAAACCGGGTAGAGGGGCACTGTAACTCCTGTAACAGAAGGATCACGGGGAGGCTGCAGCCTCATCCGTAATGGAAATGAGCAGAACGCGGTAGACTCTGTAGCAAGGATCCTGTGACAGCGAAGGACACGCTGACAGATGGATCGCAGTAGCATGGTAGGGTAGCAGGCATATAACCGTGTTGATCCCAGAGCCTCAGCTATCTCTTGATGATGCCGTAATAAAGCACTACATATGCAGTTACATAAATACTAGTTAAGTTCACTTAACTATCTGACAGGTCTGCATCCAAGCTCTCTTCTGCTTTTCATTTCTCAGGGGTGCTTTTCTCAGCTGGAGAAAGGATAATCCGGGCTGATCTCGAAAGGTTATAGAGCATCTCCTTGTCTACTTGAGCTGTACAGCTGCAGTCAGTCAATCCATTTATAAGCCAAACCGTTAAAAAGCCTTTCACGTGTGTGGAGCTGAATAGGAGCAGCAATTTGGACTCACCAAAACTATGGACCATGAAAAACACAAAGACTGAAAGGATGGACAATAGGATTTGTAGAACTGCTTCAGAATAGTGTTATCCTTCCAGATATACTTAGACCACAGGAGCAGTGCCCAGTGCTGCACTCTCTAGATTTGACTCCCGCTCAGTGCTGGTTTTCCTTAGATTTATTCCTCTTTCTTCAGTTTTTGTGCTTTATTGCTCTGTCTGCTTTCCTCACCCTTGAATTTATTTTGCTGTTGTGTTTCTTGCCAGTGTCTATTTAGCACATCAGAGCTCTAACAATAATAGTGCCTGGCTCTCCATACAATTTGTCTTCTGTAGGTTGCTTCAGGAGGTTTTATATAGGAAGGAATAATGAGGCTTGCTCTTTTCTACAGCTGGGAAAACCAAGAAAGCCAGATGGGAGAAATGACCTCCCCAAAGTCACACAGCAGGTCTGAGGCAGAGCCAGGATGAGAGGTGTGGTCCGGTTCCTGAAAGCACAGCATTCAGCTGGGTTAATGCTCAGACCCAGAGACTTAGTCCTTGTGAACAGGCACTCTAGCCAGACAGAACGCTTCACAGTTGCTTTTCTAGATTCTCTTGTGAGACCTCATCTGAAGGATTATGTCCAGTTCTGGAATCCTTAACGTGAGGAGATGGAGCTCTTGGAACGGGTCCAGAGGAGGCTAAAAGGATGATCCGAGGGCTGGAGCACCTTCAGTACGAGGACAGGCTGAGAGAGTTGGGCTTGTTCAGCCTGGAGAAGAGAAGACTCCGAGGAGATCTTATAGCGACCTTCCAGTACCTGAAGGGGCTACAAGAAACCTGGGGAAAGACTCTTCACAAAGGCTTGGAGTAATAGGACGAGGGGGAACGGGTATAAACCAGAGAGGGGCAGATTTAGACTGGACATAAGGAGGAATTTCTTCACAATGAGAGTGGTGAGACACTGGCCCAGGTTGCCCGGAGCAGTGGTGGCTGCCCCATCCCTGGAGGTGTTCCAGGCCAGGTTGGATGGGCCTTGGGCAGCCTGAGCCAGTGGGATGTCCCTGCCCATGGCAGGGATTGGAACTGGATGATCTTTAAGGTCCCTTCCAACCTTAACTATTCTATGATTCTGTGATTCTATGATTTATGACTGCAAATATTTAGAGCATCATTCCCTACCCAGAGCAGGGCATGCCACTGTTGTCTTCCCTTCCCCTAACCATGCTAAGCGTTCTTAAGTCCAGGTTACTTCCTTGGCAATCTGGGGCTCTGAATGCCAGGACAAGGTGGAGAGGGGGATTCTCTAAGTTGTATCAACAATGAGCAGACCCTTTTTTTCCCCCCATTCTCCCCTCTATACTTCATTTTGTATCATTTTTTTCATGGTCTCAGGTTGCCTCACAGGAGGTTTAGATTGGATATCAGGAAAAAATTCTTTACCGAAAGAGTGGTGAAGCACTAGCAGAAGCTGCCCAGGGCAGTGGTGGAGTCCCCTTCCTTGGAAGGGTTCAAAAAACATGTAGACATGGCTCTTTGGGACATGGTATAGTAGGCATGAGGGTACTGGGCTGATGGTTGGACTGGATGATCTTAGGGGTCTTTTCCAACCTTAACGATTCTGTGATTCTGAACTTTTCCAGCCTTCTGTTGCACACCACTGATGCAGGGATTAAACAGGTTGTCTAGGACAGCTTCAATTTAAGCAATAAAGATATAAAAGCAGGGCTCTGTGCATCGATTAGTGTTGTGACACGGGTAGGTCTTTTACTTATCGAGGTAGAGCGAGATAGTCCAGAGCCTGATCATTGCCCATGTAAGTCCTGTACAAGTTCCGGTGGTTCTTTATTCCTCTGTGTCTGGTACTCTAAGAAGTCTTGGCAAACAGAGGCTCTGATTCATGACAGTGGTTAAGCCTGTTTAGAATTCCCTCTGCACTCAAGAATGAAGGCATTTTCTCGACTCAGTGAGCAGGTTATAGGATAACGTGTATGTGCCCTAGCTCAGTCTCTCTTACACCAAAGCATAAAAATGCTGTTTACAGTCTGCTCGCTCACTGGACAGCCCTAGATTGCAAAGTAAATAATCCTTGGTGGGGGATAAGGGGCAGGGAAGGAAAAGGAAGATGTCCTTGCCTCCTGCTGATAGGAGGTCAATGCTCGAGCCAGTGTTGCACTTTGTCATTTTATTGTTGGTGTCAACAAATGGCTACTAGAACAGGAAACACTCCAGACTGGCTTGTCTTCATTAATATCTTGATTTTATGATACCACATGGCCACTAACACAACACAACAAATCATTTTCCCATCCTGTCTCCCTGCTTTGCAGAAGGGAGGTTTGTCATAACTATTGCCCTTTCAGCCAGCACAGATAGCAGGGTTGGTTGCTGCAAGAGAACCTTGCACTTGTGCTGCCTCTGGCGTGTCTGTTCTGTAAGTAGGTATTGGCCTGGTTTCCCTGAGGCTGTAGTTCAAGCACCTCTTACCAAAGGTCGTGTTCACTTCTGTCATTTATTATAACAATGAAGGGAGAGATTTCTCACAGGTTTTAGAGAAGTAGTTACCGTTCCACCCAAAGTCCTAACAGGTTCTAACATAGCCTGTCCATCCACCCTGCGCATGTTCCTCAGAATTCATAGAATCATAGAGTAGTTTGGGTTGGAAGGGACCTTAAAGCCCATCCAGTTCCACCCCCTGCCATGGGCAGGGACACCTCCCACTGGATCAGGGGCTCCAAGCCCCATCCAACCTGGCCTGGAACACCTCCAGGGATGGGGCAGCCACAACTTCCCTGGGCAACCTGGGCCAGGGCCTCACCACTCTCACGGTGAAGAAATTCCTCCTTCTGTCCAGTCTAAATCTGCCCCCTCCAGTTTATACCCATTGCCCCTCGTCCTATCACTCCAAGCCTTTGTAAAAGATCTGTGCCTACAGTTGCTACCGATACCTATTGAGCCCAATTTAAAAGTAAGGGTTAGCCCAGAGGGAATGAATTTTTCCCTCGATATTAAGGGAAATTGGATCAGGGTCTCCATGAGCGGGGAGTAAGAAAACAGAACTTTTAGAGTACATTTTCTATATTTAATATGCTTCATCCCAGGGGAGCCATAAGTTCTCTCTTGTAAAAGGTTTATTTTAAGGTTGTTTTGCTTTTGTCTTGCCTCCCACACCTGAAGAACTCTCATTTTCTTAGAGCACAAACCTACAGTCCTACAGGGCAATATACTGTGTTGCGCCAAATGTGAGCAACTATATACACACAGGGCTCTGAGATCAGGTGATAAAGAGGTCAGGCTTGGTCTGTGCCCACTGGGAGTTGATATCGTACAGTTGGAAGCATTGCTGTTGAAGGAGGTGTTTGCTTTGAGAGAGAGATCATTTGAATAAACCAAATGCTGTTGACAGACTGCGAAGGAGCTCTGAAGTGCTGAAGGTACCGTCTTGCTATGAAGCAAGAGCGTTGCTGGTAGTTGACGTAATACCACAGGTGTTTGGAAGGCTTTGGAAGTACCAGAATGTTTCTGTAGAGGGAATGTTAGGGCCCTAGACCGATCCATGTGACCTGAGGCTGAGAGAGTTGGGGTTGTTCAGCCTGGAGAAGAGAAGGCTCTGGGAAGATCTTAGGGAAGCTTCCCGTACTGAGAGGGGCTCCAGGAAAGCTGGGGAGGGGCTCTGGATCAGGGAGGGCAGGGACAGGATGAGGGGAACGGTTTTCAGCTGTGAGAGGGGAGATTGAGATGAGATCTTAGGGAGAAATGTGTTGCTGTGAGGGTGGGGAGGCCCTGGCCCAGGTTGCCCCGAGCAGTGGTGGCTGCCCCATCCCTGGAGGGGTTCCAGGCCAGGTTGGATGGGGCTTGGAGCCCCTGATCCAGTGGGAGGTGTCCCTGCCCATGGCAGTGGGGTGGGACTGGATGGGCTTTGAGGTCCCTTCCAACCCAAACCATTCTATGATTCAGTGATTTTGCTTCTCTGACATCTCATCTTGACTTCCGGATGACTTTTCATCCAAACTGGTGCGTCTCAGACCCTTTGGGCTGTGTACCAGACCACTCTGCATCCTCACAATGAAATTTTATAGTGATTTACCATCAGACCACTGTAGAAGTCCTATTTCTGAGTGGCTGGCTGCAAAGATCATGCTGTTACCTTGTGGACCACAATTTTGGGAACCATAGCATTTTAAGTGTTAGAAACTGCTGAAAGGGGTGTTGTGTCCAGGCAGAAGCAACTGCATTTCAGTGAGGCTGCAGTGGTTCCCACGTATAGATTCACACTCGCTTGAGGAGGGGTGACTCATTTGTAGACACATATACCTGGCTTTGCTAATGAATTCCAAGGCATCTATTACATAAAAAGGCAACATTCCTTGTGGTATTCGGTCGTGTTACCAGCCTGCAGAACTAGATTCCAATTAGCACAAGTAAGTCTGAATTGCATGAATGATGTATTGTTGCACCAACTCAAAAGAAATCTCCCAGTGCACTCCCCTTACCCCCAGCATGTGCACATGTGCCAGGATTTCTCCTGTATGCTGATGCAAGGTTACAGAGCAAAGGCTGATTTTCTGCTTAGATTATGCACAGAACCTGGTTTGGGAGGGGAAATACTACTGACCATGGTCCGTTACCACCTCAAAGTTCGTTCTCAGAAGAAATGTAAATGCACATAGACATTTTGGGCTGAAAATTCTTCAGTTGTTCTCAACTTTTTGTCAAATGAGTGAGCATGGATTAGGTGTTCAACTGTTAAATTCCAGATGAAAACCAAACCAGTTGTTTGATGGGATGAAGAGGAGAGGGAGAGATTTGCACACATCCTTGTGTTCTTTGCTGGAAGCAGGGAAATGTTTTGGTTTTCAGTGGAGAAGATGTTTCCCAGGGAAGTTCAGTTCTGACCTCTTTTATTCCCCCACTCAATTACACATCAGGTTACTCTTAATTAAACATTTGAAGCATTTTAACCGTTTCCTCCTTCCAGCCTTTTCATCCACTAATGTTTACAGAAGCAAGATTTATTGTACGTATTTTCCTGCATCATTCTCCTTACTCTTTGTAGATGAGCTGAATTGGAGACATGACAACTCTAATGTCTTCTCTTGTGAGACAGTAGTGCTGAAGTGAGAACATTAATAGGAATATGCCTTTCCTGCGAATAATTGCCTTGAAGAACTGAGCAGTTTAAATAACTTGCTTACTTGAAGCTACACTGATTCGAAAGGTTTGGTTACAATAAATTACTGTCGGGATACACTTGGCAGGGAATTAGGGAGGCTGTACAGGTAAAGTAGTTTGAACTTTGATGTCTGGTGGCACTGACCAAAGTGCTCTCTTCTCTGGGTCTTTCACGTAACCGTTGCTTTCATTTTCCCTTGCTTCCCTCTCCATCATCAGAGTGTAGAGTCAAGATCACCACCTACCTTGTGATGATGTGCTTAAAACTGACCTTATGAAGTGGTTTGGCCAAGTGAAATTTTCAGGATAGCATTTGTCTGTTTAGTATTTTCATTGGGAGGGGTAGATTTACTTTGTTCTGTTTTCCTTCGAGGATGTTTGAAATATAGTCAGAATTCTTTGGTTTTAGTTCTGCCTTTATCGCAGTTACTAGTTTAATCCTTGCCTCTGCCCACCCTGCGATGCGAGTGGTCCTGGTCACCGCACAGATGCTGTCGGGTTCTGTGCTTCCAGCATCCTGTGGTTTTGTCAAACCTACCCAGCAATATAAATAACAAGAAAAGTGCCCTTGGCCACACCTTTTGAGCACTAGAAATCATTGACAAAGCCTGACAAAGAAAGGTACTATTCCATTTGAGCCTTTGTGACTAGAATGAGTCATGTAAGAAAGATGGGTTTGTTAAAGAATAACTTTGCCACCAAAAAAAAAAGATATGTAAGGGGTTTTTTTTGCTTACTGTGGAATGTGCAGAGTGCTTTAGAGATCCGTGTGTCATTGAACTGAGTTACATTCCATTTTGAGCGTGTGGGCTGTTTCTAAAAGCAGCTTTCATTTTACAGGTGTAGATTAAGAGTTATAAGGTCTTAACTTATTAATTGTGCCTGCAAATCAAAGTAGTCGTGGGACAAATTGCACCAGCAGAAATGATTCCAAGGGAAATTGCAAGCTCAAAATCAGCGACTGAGTTGAGAAACCTTTAAAAACCTGGTACTAATAATAGATATTAGTTCAGAAGAGCTGATGTAAATAGTTGTAATGGTGAGAACCATGCGAGTGTTTGACAAGATAAATGCACCGCCTCTATCAATCTTCTTAAAGGAAAAATTACAGAACAGGAAGATGAAAACGTTTCGTAAGTTTTGCTGTTTTAGTCCTGTTGTCACCCTTCTCTTCTGTGTTTGTCTTCCAGTTTATACCTCTTGCCCCTCGTCCTATCACTATTAGTCTTTGCAAACAGCCCCTCTCCAGCTTTCTTGGAGCTCCTTCAGGTACTGGAAGGTCGCTATAAGATCTCCTTGGAGCCTTCTCTTCTCCAGGCTGAACAACCCCAACTCTGTCATCCTGTCCTTGTATGGGAGGTGCTCCAGCCCTCCAATCATCTTGGAACCTCCTCTGGACCGATTCCAACAGCTCCATCTCCTTCTGATGCTGAAGATTCCAGAACTGGTCACAGTACCTCAGATGAGATCTCACAAGACAGGAATGGAGGGGCAGAATGTCCTCCCTCACTTCTTTTGATGCAGCCCAGGATACAATTGGCCTTCTGGGTCTGCATGGTACCCTGACTCCATCAGCGCCATCACTAGCCAAGACGCGCAGGTGATTCCAGTTCTTTTTAACCCATCAGGAGCCTTCAGTTACTTCCAGCTTTTTTGCTAGCATAGCCATCATGCTGTGTGCTTTGTGCTGACTGCTTTGAAACACATGAATGTAATAACGTGGCAAATTATTAGCAAGTGTGATACAAAATGTCTCATATTTTGGGGGGAGGGTGACAAGACAAGGAGAAAACACTAGACGAAAATATCACTGGGAAAAAATGGGGGCGGAGGGAGAGAAGAGATATTCCTGGACAGCAAGTTGCCCAAAATTGCCCTTGTTCTCATTGAGGATGTTATATGGCAGTAGGGGCAATAATACAGGATATTATACAATGGATGTTGAATTTTTACTAAAAGCTCCCTGGTGAGATATTCCTACCAGCTGCTAATGTTATACCTCTTAATGACTTGGACAATACAGTATATGACACACTGAGCTGAGAAAATGTTTGCATTGTGTATAAAAGACAAGTTAGTTTTTCATGCTTGTTCTTATTGAACTTGTTCTTTATGGATTCGTAGCCCAGAAACTAGACGTATCCAATCACAGGCACTTATCCAATCACAGGCACTTATCCAATCACAGGCAAATAAACTGCTGGCAACACCATGATAAGTTTTCCCCCCAAGGATCAGTTTTCAGCTGTATGGGACTGCTAATCATAGAATCATGGAATGGTTTGGGTTGGAAAGGGCATCAAAGCCCATCCAGTTCCAACCCCTGCCACCAGCAGGGACACCTCCCACTGGATCAGGGGCTCCAAGCCCCATCCAACCTGGCCTGGAACCCCTCCAGGGATGGGGCAGCCACCCCTGCTCTGGGCAACCTGGGCCAGGGCCTCCCCACCCTCACAGAAAAACCTTTCCTCCTAAGATCTCATCTCAGTCTTCCCTCTTGCAGCTTGAAACCATTCCCCTTGTCCTGTCCCTGCATTTCCTGACCCAGAGCCCCTCCCCAGCTTTCCTGGATCCCCTTTCAGTACTGGAAGCTGCTCTAAAGTCTTCCCGGAGCCTCCTCTTCTCCAGGCTGAACAACCCCAACTCTTTCTAATAATAAAGCAGAGGTGGCTTCTCAGGAGGTTTATGTTGCTGTGGTCTTTAGGGAAGGGAATGGAAGAGGCACTGAACGCAAACTGATTTTTAGATGAGCCCCTGGTCAGTCATCAGTCTCACCTTATGCATATTTAGTCCTGAATGAAATGGGCTTTTCAAATCCGTTGTCGATGCCTGGATTCACCAGATACTGTCTTTCCTCTTTTCCATTAAGGTAATTGATGATGCCTGAAGGCATTGCATTTGCACGTTGCAGTATGCTGTGTTCCAGTAGCGCTCATTCTACCTGAAAGGTACTCATTAGAAAAATTAAAATGAGGGATTATTTAATACAGGGTCTGGTTCTGCCCCATGGCTATTGAAACTGCTGTTAAGCCTGGAATCCTCTACAGAGAGCGTGTTCTTTTATGCACAGATGGAAGTTTATTTGCAAAGCTCACTCCTGGAGCAGCAGCTCAGCTCGGTATTAAAGTATTTCTGCGAGTCAGGGATGACACTGGAAACTCATGCGGGTGATCATCTTAAAAATAACAGCTGTAAGACAGAGAGACACACGATTCATCCTCCAGTGTTGTTATGATCCTTTTCCTTTTGCAAACCACGGCAAATTAAACACCGGGATAAGTCAGTATTTCAACAATTTCCTTAAATGAATTTACCCCTCTTTGAAGGCCACCCTGAAACACTTTTTGACTGAATTGCCATTTATAACAGGAAGAGGCAAGAGCGTTTCTAAATTCTGCCAGCAAAATTGAATCAACAGCTAATTTCCGTTGAATAGCAGTAGCCACTTAGGCTTGTGAGAGCGGCTTCTTACGTGTTCCGTGATCCCTCTTCATTGTAGGATGAGACTGCTCGTCATTGTAAGTGTTTCTTTGTGGCCTGCTGTTTGCTCAGCTCTCTTGTCCTGTGACTCAATACGTGATTGCAAATTGCAGTCGATAGCGATGTTTCTTTGTGTTTATTTTGTGCTATAAAAGTCTGTTGAAACATTGCTGGAATTTGAAGAAGTAGATGGATACGCATGTGGCGCTGGCCCCTGGTAGAGTTGTGTGAATGCTGCTGGGCATCGTGTAGAATTCAAGATGAAGTAGGAGGTGTTTATGAATCCTGTCCTGCGCTCAGATCACTGACTCCTCCTCAGTGATGGTGAGACCTCTCTAAAGTGTCCAGGACATGAAAACCCTGGGAGTTGAAGGTGTTCTCGATGTTGTAACATGATATTCCTAGTGTGTCTGGCTCGCTTGTGGATCTTGTTAGGAGGGTGAGGTTTGGTGGCTGCCTGGAAAGCCCATCTCTTGAAATTTAGATGCCCATCCCTAAGAGGTGGAGTGACCTGATGTACTTTAACAATAAGAGAAAGTAGCACTGTGACGGCTGAGGGAATAGAGCTTGTCTTCTGCCAAAGGTAAATAGAATGATAGAGTGTTTTGCGTTGAAAGGGACATCAAAGCCCATCCAGTTCCACCCCCTGCCATGGGCAGGGACACCTCCCACTGGATCAGGGGCTCCAAGCCCCATCCAACCTGGCCTGGAACCCCTCCAGGGATGGGGCAGCCACCACTGCTCTGGGCAACCTGGGCCAGGGCCTCCCCACGTGGACTCCTGCCTGCTCCTCACTGTGCTGTTCATCGGTCCAGGTCAGTGGATCAGTGTTTTCTTTCCCGGCCTTTGCAGCTACCACTGAATTGTTTGTGTCTGTGACTGCGCAAGGGTAATGACTGGAGTAATAAATAGGAATCAGTTCACGGTACAGGGTAAGTGAGAGCACCACTAGTTCCTTCCTTTTCTTCTAGAGACTTCATGACTCATAATGAAACCAGACAGCATTTTACCACTCTTGGCCAACGTGTCTGGTCCAATGCAGCCAACCCTGGCCCCTGCTCGGACTCCCATTCCATCTGCACATGGACACCCTTTGCTTCCCTTTTCCAGGACTAGTTTTACAGTAATCTGTATGATTATTTCGCTCGTTCTTAAAAATAAAGAGGGGTGCTGTAAAAGCCTGTAAAGTCATGAATGTATTGAAAAGATGAGGTGTGGGGATTTCTTCTGGTTTCCTCATAATGCAGAAACAATCAGCTCACTTTGCTTGAAACTGCTCTAAAGCTTATCAGTGAACAGTTACCTTGTGGAAATGAGTGCCACAAAGGTTGTTGTCATGGCCAGAGTTTAAAAGACCAGATCTTTATATGAATAACACATTAAAATGCTTGGGAGAGCCTACAGCAGCCTCTGAGTAATTCAGCCGTCTGTGTAGGAGTTCTGTGTACTTTCCTCGGAAGGATCTGATTGCTGTCACTGTCCCGGACAGGATGCAAGACAACATGGTCTTCTGATCTGTTGCCATTGTTCTCTTGTTCTTATGAAGTGGTCTCCTGTGGTTACATGAAAGATCTTTTCTTGGGGATCTGTTATTATTTATACCCTGCCAATGCCTCAGGCAGAAACATGGACATTGCTGTTAAGAAGAAACTGAGATTCCATCAGGAGAGGCTTCTCTGTCTTCTATGTCGTTGCTTGGAATTGAAACCCAGTCAGCACTATGGAAATTTCTGCTGTAAGATTAGTGTGGGTTTGGTCCAGCTCCTGACGGTGGCAGCTTATACAGCAAAAGCCATCGCTGCATGAAACACTCTTTTAAAAATTTTAAAGGCAACTGAGAAAAAAAAGTGGGCAAATGAGCAGGACAAAATCCTGGAATTCCCTCAGTGAGCAGCAAGCGGCTTTTTAGAACTAAGGGTTTGGTGGGCAGCGTTATGAAATTTATGTGCTTCCTCCACAAATAAATGGGAACCTTTCTGTATCAAGCACTTGGGTCCCTGGGAGTGGGGAATTTGAGAGGGAAAACTTACAATAAAATGAAACAATGCCAGACTGTTGGATTAGCATCAAACAAAATCAATTGCTCACCATTGCTTTTATGTCCATATTTTCTGTGGATTTTAGCATATATCCACTCCACGGTGATTTCTGTTCCTGGTGCTGCCTGCATCGTAGAGAAAATGAGTAAAAATCAAATATCTCAGATGTCCTTTTGTAGTTCTTGTGATGAGAGGTAATGTATTTTGATCCCTTAAAATCAGTTTAATCTGACAAATGTTTTCCTTCCTCCGGAGGACTCAAGGCAGGCAGCAGAAGGTGAAGTCAGTCTGCTTAGAAGTTTAGAAAGAGCTGAACTGACCACTGTGAAGGAGATTGGCTGTAATACAGAGAGAATAATCAGCAGTTTTCCCCTTTGCATTGATAATTTTCTTAGTTATTGAGGTTTTATTGATTTTAAAAGATGCTGTTTTCCTGCTTCTGCTGAAAGCATCTTGAAGATGCGTGGCTTGACCGGAAAGGTAGCAGTTTTTCTGCCAAGTGCACTTGTATGAGTGTTGTGAATACAATTCCTTGTCCTTCCCTGTCCAGGTACTGGTGCTCAGCTCTTGCGCTTTGGCAATAACCCCAAAGCAGGATCTGGAGGTCTCTCATTAAGCCCAAAGCCGTTCCTGTCCTTTGCCCTGTGTTCGTGTGCTTTCCCTCACGCTGCAACGGAGCCGTCACCGAGTCAGCTGTCCTGTGCCTTAGCTGCTCGCACAGCGCATGGATGGGGGGGGGGTGTTCAGTCACTGCAGGATTTCTCCTGCTTTGTGTAACAAATGCAACCAGCAGCTATTAGAAACTCATGCATAGAGGTTAGCAAGGCATTCCTACTGCAGAATAGTCATTTGTTTGCAGTTTGCCTTTTGAAAACAAACCCAAGCACACCTAAAGTCTGACAGCAGTGCTGAGGTAAGAATATGTCTAAGGAAAATTCCTTTTAGCACGTTTCCATGATGATTGCAGCACGAGAAGCTCTTGGCTCCGCTCTAAAAAGAAGGAGAAGCACGTCCTAGTGTGATGTTCTTCTTAGGAAGCTGCTGCTGTCGGTAAATTACATGTAGCAAAGAATTTATGAGTAGAACACCATATTCTCAGAGTGTCTCCTCTCTCTCCCCTCTATCCTTTACTGCTACAGAATGTAGATTTTGAGATTATTTTATCTTTGAGACAGGACAAATCCTGTGGTGCAGTAGTTAATTATTGGAAATTACAGTGTTAGTTGAGGTAGGATGCAGGATTGGTGTTGAAGTTGCAAAGAAGGATGGCAAACCTCATTTTAGTATCATAGAATGGTTTGGATTGTAAAGGACATCAAAGCCCATCCAGTTCCACCCCCTGCCCTGGGCAGGGATGCCTCCCACTGGATCAGGGGCTCCAAGCCCCATCCAACCTGGCCTTGAACTCCTCCAGGGATGGAGCAGCCACCACTGCTCTGGGCAACCTGGGCCAGGGCCTCTCCACCCTCACAGGAAAGTATTTCTTCCTAAAATCTCATCTCAGTCTCCATTCTACAGTCTTCCCCCTCTGTTTCAAATTGGAAACAAGGAATTTCATTTCCCTTTACACCAATACAAGTGACGCATCATTGTATTAAAAGAATAACAGATTTAAAGTATTTTATTGCTAGTTAAATCTAATTCATGGTACTCAATGCAGATTTCAGGGATCAAGGGATTTAGATTACTCTGCATTATCAGCTTTAGGCTGTTATTTCTTGGTGTGTTTAAGTGCACTCTGCGCTTGAAAGGGCTTTGTGGCCAAAGGTGCGCACAACTGTTCTGCCCTAAGGAAACCAGTTTCCTTCTTCTTTTTGGCTCCTGCCCCACTGTTTGGGTTTGCCCTGCTGTGCCTTGGGGAAGGGACCTGGCCAAAACCGGCATGAGATCAGTTTTCAGTCCTCAACAGTTGTCCTGGTTTTGCTCTGCAGATGCCGCGTGAGCTCTAGCACGGGCACAAGAGGAAGGACCACTCTTTTAGATCTCACCTTAGCTTCCAAAGGCTCCCATGAAGGCGGCTGCAGTGTGTGCCTGCCATCATCCCTGCAACGGAGCAAGGAAGAGCTCAAGAAGAAGGGAATAAGACAAAGGTCTTTGGGGTTTATGGTCATTAAAGTGCTTTTCTCAAGACCTTTCTCTAGCCCTCAGCCCTGGGTGTGGGTGCTCCTGGCCGTGAGAGCTGCCCTCCTCCCTACTGGAGGTTTACTTGTGATTGAAGCTCTTGGATGGAAACTGCGCAGAAAGGGAAAAGCCAAACAGCTCTTCTTTCAGAGGCAGACTTTCACGAGCGCTAGGAGGATTACTCGCTGTTTTCATAACCGCAGCCAAGGTTGGTTTAGGTGTATTTTAGTTGTGTTGAGGCAAAACCAGTCTTGCAGCAGCGTCACTCAGGATGTTGCAGTGCTACAAAGCCATTGATCAATCCCTGTACCTCTGGGATCTTGCATCTAATTCAGGATTGACCAGAATGGATACAAATCCTTCCTAATTGGCCGGCTAAGTTAATGAGGTGTCCCTGCAACTGATTGCACAATGGCAAAGCGCCCCGTGTCACGCACTGTGGGAGCACTGAGGCCATAGCCGTGAAGGGATGAAGTCCTCTTTTGCTCTTCTGTGTTCACCTGCGGAGTTCTGCGACATTCAGAGGCAGTTCAGCCAAATGGGGAAGAAATCATAATGGAACAAAGCTTCTGTTAACTGACTGGGTACTTAATTATTTTACCCTGTGAGTGCATGTGTGCCCTAGCATGCTAATAAGCCCTTACCCAATCAAGCTGTAGAAATGATGCAGATGATATTTTTGTCATCCTAATTATATATATATATATAATATATATATTTTAATAATATGGGAATAGGAATAGTTGTAGCACTCCAGACCAGAGGTGGTTTTAGTAGATTATTCAGTCTTTCCTTATGATCAGTAGCACCTGTACAGGGAAAATTGAAAGAACCGGACAAGGTGATGGTGATCATTCTCTGGTACGTGCTGTCAACTGGATGGTTAAGGACTGTGCCTTTAGCAGTCCTTAAATTGGTATTCTTCCAGGACTTAGGCCAGTCATGGTTTGAAATAAGATAAAGCTTGAGCTCCATAGCCTCCTGAGATAAAATCTCAGTGTTTAGCTAAGTTTTGTGCATGAAATATCTCCCTTAATTTGAATTTTGCACCTGCCAGTCTTATTTAATCCCACCTGGTCAATCTACTAAGAGAGGAGGGGATTCAGTTTTCTGTTTTTCAGTGCTACCTGTGATTCAAGACCTCTTCTATATTCCACATCAGCTGCTCCTTTCCCAGTATTTTTAACGTTTTACTGTGGAAGGACCTGTTTTGTGCTTTTGGCAATTCTTTTTGATGCTCTCTGTACTTTATGTTACAGGGTTGCAGTAAACTTGGAAGTACTAAAAGGTGTTTACTGGTAAAGAAGCTCTGACCTCTGCTGCCGTTGTGGACTCAGAAGCAGCTATATCTAAACAAAAACTCAGCTCTAATGCCCACAGAATCAAGTGGGAGTCCTTCCACTGACTTTGATTTGGATTCTAAATCAAACCACACTAAAAGCATTTTGCAGGAAAACAAGTCAAAGTGGCAGTGACCATAAAACAGAAGTGGCCTTGACTTATTTAATCATTTGTTTCCCAGTGGTGAGAAATGTATAAGCAGGATTTAGATAGTGGCAGAAAAGCTAATTTTCTGGGTTCTGCTGCTAAGTGTCGGCAATCTCATGCTATCTTAGGCAATAATTTAGGTGCCTTTTGTATGGCAGTGCCATGGAAAGCAAGCTCTGCCACAGCCGCCTATTCCTGCCCCCTCTTTTTGGCTGCCACGAACCGGATCAAGGAACTGACCCAGATGTGAAGATTACTTTTTTAATTGCTGGGGAGGGGTGGGGTCTGCTCCTCCTCAAATGTTCCCATGGGTAAATTTTAATCCCCTAATCAAACATGCTCTATAGCCACAGAAGACAGCAAAACCATTATTTATTTATAGGAACTATTTCATCACTGAAAGGGTTCTCAGCACTGGCAGAGGCTGCCCAGGGAGGTGGTGGAGTCCCCGTCCCTGGAGGGATTTAAAATACAGGTAGATGAGGTGCTCAGGGATCTGGTTTAGTAGTGGTAGCAGGTACAATTGGATTCGATCTCCAACGTCTTTTCCAGCCAAACAATTCTGATTCATTGCAGCAGATGTTCATGGGAGCTGGTTACCTGCTGGTTTCCCAGCATCCGCGGGGTCAGGCAAGCACCAGTGTGGGCACACAGGCAACAGTGGACGATAAGCTGTACACTGGAACCATTCCTTTGGATCCCTGTCTGCAGCTTTCTATTGTGAAGCACATCTCTAGGAAATCAGTAACAGGTTTATTGACGTGGGAGGGACTGTTCACAAAGGCTTGGAGTGATAGGACAAGGGTCAGTGAGTATAAACTGGAGAGGGGCAGATTTAGACTGGACAGAAGGAGGAATTGCTTCACCATGAGAGTGGGGAGGCCCTGGCCCAGGTTGCCCAGAGCAGTGGTGGCTGCCCCATCCCTGGAGGGGTTCCAGGCCAGGTTGGATGGGGCTTGGAGCCCCTGAGCCAGTGGGAGGTGTCCCTGCCTCTCTCAGTGAGGTTGGAACTGGATGATCTTTACGGTCGCTTCCAACCCAAACTATTCTATGATTCTATGTTCAGATTGCTAAAATTCCTGTAAAGCAATGGTAGTGCAATCACTGTAATTCCCAAAGTGAAAAGCAGAAAGCGGTGTTGGGGTTTTACTCTTTGCTTTTTTAAATTATGTTGTCTTTCTGGGGAAAGGGCCAGGGCCTCCCCATCTCATCATGAAGAAATTCCTTCTTATGTCTAGTCTAAATCTGCCCCTCTCCTGTTTAAACCCATTGCCCCTCATCCTATCACTCCAAGCCTTTGTAAGAAGTCCCTCCCCACTTTCTTGTAGCCCTTTCAGGTGCTGCTTCATCACTATAAGGTCTCCTTGGAGCCTTCTCTTCTCCAGGATGAACAACCTCGACTCTCTCAGCCTCTCCTCATATGGGAGGTGCTCCAGCCCTCTTTTCTGGGTCTGTCCTCTGGGTCTGAGCAGTGATGCTGCTGGCTGCAGGCAGGTGCCTGTCTCAGCGTGCCCGCAGCAATGCCAGACTCTGCAATTGGCAGCTCACTGGTTGTCATCACTTCTCTCTAGTGGCAATCACGCTATCTTGTATCTCCTGAACAGCCCTTGCAATGGGCTCTGTGGAAGAACAGAGTGACGGCAGTTCCCATCCTACCGCTATGGTTTTACCTCTACTACTGTCTCTGCAGCGGAACTTGCAGAGGGATTTTTTGAGTTGGATGTTTCGTGGTTTGATTTATATTTGAATGATTTTGTCTGTATCCCCTCGCATAAGGAGCTGCTGTGGCCGTTGGATCCTAGTGCTGGTCCATGGGCAACAATCCACACGTGTAAGGGTTGTTTTCTTTTTTACCTTCACATCTGTTAGAGTTATTGCTTGTAGCTGCTGTCGAGGCTTTTGGGACTGCAGAGGAATATTTCTCCGTCCCTGTGCAGCGGTGTACACAGTGAGGGGAATCTCACATCCACAACATCCTGTACTTGCTGCTCTATGGATCACCGTCATTCCATCTATTGCAGTTTGGTCAGCAATTACTTCTGTTTGACCACAGTGGTTTCTCTCTGCCCAGCACAGTTCTTCTCAAAGCTCAGGTGGCTTTAGTGTGTTATTGGAGTGGTTTTCTCGCTATTCTTCTCTGATTTTTTCCAAGGAGAGGATTTCCCAGCCATTCCTGCTGAAACAATTATTCTTGTTGGCTAAGGTGAACAAAGCGAGCTTTCAGGATATCCTTTGCTGGGATAACTCTTGGAAGAATCTGGTTTGTTCAGTGAGGAAAACAGGTGGAATTACCAGTACTGAATTCTCAGTGGGGCTGCATCTTGCATGATGTTGAGTCAACCATGAAGTTGCCAGGAAAGCTCTGTTCAGGCCGTCTTCCTATGTGTGTTTTTGTAACTGGGTTCTGATCCTGTCACGGCAAACGGGATTGACTGGGATCGCACCACAGCCGCCTTCCCGACACAAATGTGTATTGAACTGTGTGTGCATGTAGTCATCCTAAACATGTTGTTTATGTTTGATATCGGTTTGCTCTAAGGAAAACACTGGCACCTCATGGTGCAACACACTCCCTGTGGAGAAGACAAGATCGGAGCTTGAATACTGATGAGTGGCATCTGCAGTGAGGGAAATGTCATCTAGTGTCCTGCTGAAAAGAGAGAGAGCAGAGGAGCGCAGTGTGCCTAATTAGGTCCACACCTTTTAAAGCACTGCTTCTCTCATTAATTTGCTGAGGACACAAGCATGCAAGAAGGAGACATTTATGAAAATCTCTATTTCACCCATTGCTGTGGTCTGGGAGCCCATTTCAGGCCACATCCAAACCAAACATTTGTATAGTTAAGTCCAATGGATTTGAGGTCTTCTCAAGCCTGTTTTCTTTGAATGCTCCTGTGTTCTGTGCTGTCGGGATACGACAGCTTTGTATGACATACGGAACTGATGGTACGTTTCGTAGCTCCTTACACTTGTCACAAACTTTTAGTCTGCATGGTAGTCTGGAACCCGGTGATCTTGTGTTTTGCACTTGGCAAAAAGCACTAACACGATCCATCTGTTGGCTGTTGAATTAGCAATGAGGTGAAACAAAGCCCATGTGGAGTGTGCTGGAAGGGCGTACCTATAGTACGCAGTGCGTCTGAAGAAGTGTGACCAGCAGGTCACAATTATATTGTAAGGATTCATCTCCATCGAAGGATGAATGTTTTAAATTACATTGCTGACATTTCCCAGGGCCTTGGGTTGACCCATAGTCAGATATTGCTTTTCCCTTGGTCACACAGAGTCATAGAATCACTAGGAAAAGATCTTAGAGGTTATCAAGCCCAATCGTGCCTGACCACTACTAAATCATATCCCTAAGCAGTTTGTCTGCCTGTCTTTTAAACACCTCCAGGGATGGGGACTCCACCACCTCCCTGGGCAGCCTCTGGCGGAGCCTCAGTAGCCTCTCTGTGAAGAAATTTTTCCTAATGTCCAATCTGACCCTCCCCTGGCGCAGCTTGAGGCCATTCCCTCTGGTCTCATCACCTATCACTTGGGCGAAGAGCCCAGCACCCACCTCTCTACAACCTCCTTTCAGGCAGTTGTAGGCAGTGATGAGGTCTCCCCTCAGCCTCCTTTTCTCCAAGCTGAACATATCACCGTGTTGCGTCTGATCAGGCTTGCTGTTAAATAGCATGAAAGGATCTTTGTTTTTACTTGGCTTGTATGGTGCTGTCAGAAAAGAAATCACTTTTAAATATGATTGCAGACCTTCAAAAATACCTTTACCATAGATATGGTCCTGTAAACATGCCGCCGCTGGAGCTGGAAGGCTTGCATGGGTTCAAGCTTTCTGTAGTTCACCCACAGCAGGTCATTTTCCCATGTCTTAGTTTCCTTAGCCCTGATTAATGATGTTTAACTTCCTTTCTAAATTGTCCCAACCCTCGCTGTGATTAAAAGTGCTGTGTATGTGCTGAGTAGTATTATCAGAGCATAAAGCTATAATCAAAATGAAAATAAAACCAAGAAGCGTTGCAAAAACATGCCTGTGAAACAGAGGGGCTGGCTAGGCTGTTGGGCGAGTCTTTATTCACCAACGCAGGTAGATGGACGCTGGTCCCATCAGTAGATTGAGAAACACATGCATTCAGGACTGCAAATCATAGATTTGTAGAATCACAGGATAATTTAGGTTGGAAGGGACCCTGAAGACCATCCAGTTCCAACCCCCCTGCGATGGGCAGGGACACCTCCCACTGGATCAGGGGCTCCAAGCCCCATCCAACCTGGCCTTGGACACCTCCAGGGATGGGGCAACCACCACTGCTCTGGGTAACCTCTTCCACTGCCTCACTACCCTCATAGTGAAGAAATTCTTCCTTATATCTCATCTAAACCTGCCCCTCTCCAGTTTATACCCATTGCTCCTTGTCCTATCATTACAAGCCTTTGCAAACAGCCCCTCCCCAACTTTCTCGTAGCCCCTTCAGGTGTTGTGAGGTCACTGTATATATAAAAATACCTGGAGTAGAAGTGGCTCAAAAAAAAACCCAGCACACAGAAAGAGCAGGATTGTGCTTGTACACACCCATAAATTATCCCATCCAGAGAAACTGGGTGTTTAGGTGTTCTCATCGTTTGGAAATTTGTTGTTGGGAAAATAGGAACAACCTCACAGCACACAATTCTTTGCTGTGTCTAAGTGGATTGCCAGTCCCTTGAGGCAGAGGCTGCCTGGGTTCGCCTTCCCTAGAGCCAAACACCTTGTCAGCACTCGATTAGACGTGTATGTGTGTGTGTGTGTGTGTGTGTGTGTTTTCATGCTGACTCAGAGCTCAAAGATAGCCACTGTTTTTTTCTTGTTGAGCATCCCTGCCTAGAGAGAGCGAGCTATTTTTACCTGAACCAAAACCTTTCTAGCATTCCTGATAGGAAAAAATAAACCCTGTGTGCTTGAAGCCAAAACTCAAAAAAAAGAGAACCTATCTTGGAGGCGCTTCTGATCCTCTCAGCCTTCCAGTGACTGAGGAAACGCAGTCTCTGTGTGTGCCTCTGTCAATGCCTCTATGCCTTCTTGGTTACACAACGTAGATGAACCAACAGCAGGAGAACCCCCTCTCTCATCCCTGGAGGTGTTCCAGGCCAGGTTGGATGGGCTTTGGGCAGCCTGAGCCAGTGGGAGGTGTCCCTGCCCATGGCAGGGGTTGGAACTGGATGGGCTTTAAGGTTCCTTCCAACCCAAACTATTCTATGATTCTGTGATTCAAAGGGCTGCTCAGTCCTTGTAAGAAAAGAGCAAGTGAGACACAGGCAACAGTGTCTTTGGAATCATAAGTTGGGAAGCTGGTGGGTCAGAGCCATCTCAGGGCACAGTTGTAGAGTCAAGCTGGTAAATTTTTGGAGAGAAGAAGAAGAAAGAGAAAAGTAGCATCAGTGAAGTCTAGTTCCAGTAGAGCCTTTTTTATGACTGTTAAAGTCTACAGTTTCTTCCTCTCCCCTCATCTCCTTTGCTTCCATTGTCTGAGGGTTTACTTTCCCACTGGGCACATAGACAGCTCTTGAGAGGGGAAAGTGTGGGCTGAAGGGCAGCTCCCTGGCCATGATCCCTGAGAGCTGACTGAGGCTACAGCCCATAAAATAGGCATTAGAAGCTTGAGAGGATGCTCTCCTCCTGTGGTGTGTGTTTAGCTAGGAAAAGATTTTTGTACTTCTTTTATGCTACGCATTTTTGTAATTCCAGCCACGCACAGAAAAAGGTGGGCAGTGGCGCTGGGAAGGTGCTTGTGCACCTGTACAGGGTGGGACAGGCATTCGGGGCAGAAATAGACACTGAGCCATCCTGTTTGGGCAATTATACTCTTCCTGCATTCTCACCACAGCCAGCATTTCAGCGGTAAAGCCACAAAGGGAGGTATGAAGACAAATGGGATCTCCTTTAGAAAATACCTATACTTAACAGAACCTCCCTCCCAGGGTGGCATTCATGATGTGTCTGTTTATTCATCCTTTACTCACATGATAATTTGCTCCTGCAGAAATGTGTCTCTGCTCCACCCAGTGCTGGGACTGAGCCACCTTTGCTGGCACTGCTGGAGATTGTTTACCAACAGAAATTAGGTGTATGGCATACATGGTGGATGAGAAGGTCAACACGAGCCAGCTCACAGCCCAGAAAGCCAACTGTGTCCTGGGCGGCATCCAAAGCAATGGAAACAGCAAGGAGGGGATCCTGCCCCTCTAATCCTCTTGTGAGATCTTTCCTGGAGCCCTGCGTCCAGTTCTGGAGTCCTCAGCACAGGAAGGACATGGAGCTGTTGGGAGAAGTCCAGAGGAGGCCACGGAGATGATCCAAGGGCTGCAGCACCTCCTGTACAAGGACAGGCTGAGAGAGTTGGAGTTGTTCAAACTGGAGAGGAGAAGGCTGTGGGGAGACCTTAGAGCAGCTTCCAGTGCTGGAAGGGGCTCCAGGAAAGCTGGGGAGGGGCTCTGGATCGGAAATGGAGGGATAGGATAAGGGGGAATGGTTTTGAGCTGCCAGAGGGAAGATTGAGATGAGATCTTAGGGAGAAGTGTTTTGCTGTGAGGGTGGGGAGGCCCTGGCCCAGGTTGCCCAGAGCAGCGGTGGCTGCCCCATCCCTGGAGATGTTCCAGGCCAGGTTGGATGGGGCTTGGAGCCCCTGATCCAGTGGGAGATGATCCCTGCCCATGGCGGGGGTTGGAACTGGATGATCTTTACGGTCCCTTCCAACCCAAACCATTCTGTGATTCTGTGTTACTTCATTGTGTCCGATACAGCTATACCTGCCCCCAGCTGTGCCAAATGCGATCACTACTTTTGCAGTAGCTCATCCCAAATCCCAAGGGATTTCTAGCTTTGCCCTGGTTTGCACTCTCAGGAGCTGGAAACATTCTGAACTGACTTCAAGTGAATTTGGGAAGAAGAGCTGTTGATTGTGAGGAGGCAAATGAAATGCCAGCCCCTCTCACAGCTCTCTCCTAATAGAAAAGATTTATGGCAGTGGGTTGAGCCAAAGCTGCAGCTGCTCTGGTGTCAGGTGGATATTAATTGGAGAGTGGGTGAGTGCAAGGAGCAGAAATGCTATCGGATAGGGGAGAGGAGCCAGAGAGGAAGAGGCTGGTACAAGTGCCAGGCTCCTTTACTGGGGTGCATCCCTCTGCCTTACCCTGCAGTCGGCTTTCTCTACAAATTAATCTCTTTCCACTGCCCCCCTCTCTCCAACTGAATATTTTCTGTCTTCTGGATAAAATCTCTTTCATGGTGTTTGGTTGTTGCAGGACTTCTGCTCCTGGTCTAGAGTAACTCACTCAGGTTTCCATCTCCCCTGCTAACCTGGTCCAGATTCATTCACCTCTGTTCCACCAACCCAGCCCGTTCTCCAGGAGCCTCCTCTGTCATTGGCAGGAGTAATCGCAAAAATTGATTCATGGGAAATGGCCATAACAGGCAGATCCTTTTGACAGACCACGCAGACATCATATCCCGCATTTATTTCAGTCAATCAATGCTGTGATGCATATTTAGGTCATAAATACCCTGATATAAATTGCATTTATTATTACGACAGCTGTGTTCCATTGCCTATTATTTATTAGGTTCTGTTGTCCTTTCATTTTACACCTTGTGGAGCTGTCAAGTCAGCTGCTTATCAATGACAAAGCTCACAGATCCATTCAGAATCATCCAAAAATAAATTCTCCGAAAGGATTTGGGGAACAGCAGGATCTGTGTTGTTGGAGAAGCACTGGGTGATGTTTTGTTTGGTTTGTTCCATTGGAAAGAGGAGGTTTGTGCTTTTTGCCTGCTTTCACTCAAATTCCAGAATTGGACTTTGCATTTATCTTCCAGAGATCAGATCATTGAAGCTAATAATCCCACTGATTAATGTGAATTTTGGAGGTGCTCCTTATCTCAAAGCTTGGTTTTCCGTATATTGAAATGGTAGAGTGCTGGATTGGGTATTTCTAACTTGCCCTTAGAATCTTTTTTAGCTTGATGTCTTTATACATCATAAAAATGGCAGAATATCCAATTCGGAGATTAATGAATTTCAGTTTCCTTCCAAAGGTAAGGTCACATTGCGATGGGCACACTGCTCTGGGCGAGTCAGAGTCAGTTTCTGCTTCTCATTCCCAATAAACAGTCCCATATTCTTCCTGCCAGGTTGCCACACCAGCTTTGCGAGGTGCCGAGCACTTTGGTGTTCATTCAGGAAAGCACTTAATCGTGGAATTGATGATTTTAAAGTGCTTAATATAAGCATGTGCTTAAGTGCCTTGTTGGACTGCGGCCAGCGCAGTGGTACCCTTGCGGAGCAGAGATTTGTAAGCCACTTCTGTTCTTCCAGGGCCAAGTTCACTGGAAATCGAGGGCTTCAGGGATGTGCAGCGGGGGGTGAGCATGGCAAAGTGTCCCCGAGCAGGAAAGAGAGCATTTCCCCAGGCAGTCCCTGTCCTGCAGTGAGGCACGGCACCTGGGTCAGCAGAACAGCGCAGTTCTTGGGCTGTTATTTGTGATAGAATGTTGTATGTGCTTCTTTTCTTGCCTTAAAATTTCTGCATTATCTCCATTTATTTTGCTTTCAATGTAAAAAGAGTAAATCTGTAATTCCTATCAACTATCACGGTGCAAAACTGGTGTTCACACAGGCGTAGGGCTCACAAAATAGAGATGCAAATGGCTATGTATCATTTATGAAGCAGCTTTGACATCTTAATATATTAAAAAGGAAGAGACATTTAGATCATTTCAGAGTTCAGCATTCTGCACGTTTTTGAGCTGTTGTATATCATCATCCATGAAATATTCATAATTTGGGTCTTAACCACTTTAATTTTATCCGTGCATTCCAAACAAAAGGGCATGTGTCCTCTGCTCTTGCTTTTTTTTTCCTATTCTACCCTTCCCCTGACGTTTTATACAATTAAAAGTAGATGGATGGAGTTAGGCAATGCTAAAAGCCCACCTTGCCTTCCAAGAACTACCTAATAATTGAAGTATTTAGTCATAACTCTGACTAAAGAGGATCTCCAGGTATTCTAGTGTCCCACACAAACCCTTCTGGGTTTGCTGAACACTCAAAGTCAACCAGCTCATACTGCTCGGCAGTAAAATCAATGTAGTTGCTGTCATCCAAATCTCTAATGTGGACAGACAAATGCCAGGTGTAAATCAGCTTAAAACCTGGCAGTTTCTGCCAAATTCCACATTAATCATGAATGCGGTGTTGGCAGCGGTGCCACTGGCTGGGCTGTTTTGAGCTGGACAGGAGGAACGAACCCTGAAATGGAGGTGATTTTGCAGAGGTTATTCCGTCAAGAGCCTCACTTCTACATGGCAGAAGCTTTTAAGTTAAGGCTGTGGGGGTTTCGGGGTGAAGCAAAGGGAAGAGTCTTTTCTATGAGGACATTCCTGGCCTATTTGGTAGGGCTTTGTAGCTTAAAACTTTCTGTTTTAGCAAAATCGTTGCTCAGCGATGGATTTAAATACAAGTTTGGTATTGGTGAGAGGTTCTTGTGAGGAGATGGGAGCGTTCTGTCTTAACTACAGGACTGGTACCTGTAGGATGATAGTAGTGTTAACTGATTGTCTTCAGTCTATACCTTAAAATAGAATCATAGAGTAGTTTAGGTTGGAAGAGACCTTAAAGATCTTCCAGTTCCAACCCCTCTGAGTTGGAACTGCGTTGGACACCTCCCACTGGCTCAGGGGCTCCAAGCGCCATCCAACCTGGCCTTGAACACCTCCAGGGATGGGGCAGCCACCACTGCTCTGGGCAAACTGTTCCAGGGCCTCACCACTGTCATCGTGAAGAAATTCTTCCTTCTGTCCAGTCTACATCTGCCCCTCTCCAGTTTATACCCATTGCCCCTCGTCCTATCACTCCAAGCCTTTGTCAACAGTCCCTCTCCAGCTTTCTTGTAGCCCCTTCCAGGTACTGGAAGGTCACTATAAGGTCTCTCCACAGCCTTCTCTTCTCCAGGGTGAACAACCCCAACTCTCTCTGTCTGTCCTTGTATGAGAGGTGCTCCAGCCTTACTGCTAGGAAGGGTGAAAGAACCGGTTTCTGTGGCCTATTTCTTTCTGATCTCTGCTGCAAGAGCCAACAAGGAGCCCTTGGCTTGCTTTCTGTTTGCTTGACCCTCTTTCCAATCTCCACTTCAGCTTCTCAGGAACATTTAGACGGAAGCTCTTAATGTATTCTGTCCTGGTTTTGCCCATTCCCGGGTGTTGAGCTCTCAGTGGACTGTGAGTGGCTGGTGCTTTCAAATGTAAGAAGAGTTCACTGGTCTGAAGTTTCTCTGGGAATGAAAAGTCTGTTTGATTAAGAAAATGCTGACTTCTAAAAGCCTGTCAGCCTGCGCAACTCTGAGGCCGGGCTGCAGAATGTCTAATTAAATGGAACTGCTCTCTAGAGGATTTGGCTTGCAGAAAATTAGTTTTCATGTTCTTGGCCTGATGTTTATTAAATGTTTTTTTTCCTTTTTGTCTCCTTTGCAGTTTTCATCTGTAGTTTCATGGTCGCGGCACCCATCTTTGGTTACCTTGGTGACCGTTTTAACAGAAAGATCATCCTCAGCTGTGGGATCTTCTTTTGGTCGGCAGTCACTTTTTCAAGCTCCTTCATCACTGAGCAGGTAAGATCTTTGGAAAAGCACTTTGCAGGATGTCCTGAAGTGAAGGACAATACATTCCTAAAGCCCTCCTCCGTGTCCTTCCCCCATCACAGTGTGCTCAAGGGCAACACATCCCTCTTGTGTGTACTTAACATAGAGCGTGTTGCGTCGTCTGACCTTTTGGGGGTGAAGTGTGATCTGTGTAACTGTTTTCTTAACCATGAAAGCTTTTACTCATTGATCATGAGGCCACACCTCGAATCCTGTGTTCAGTTTTGAGTCTCTCACTGCAAGAAGGACATTGAGGGGCTGGAGCGCATCCAGAGAATGGAGTGGAGCTGGGGAAGGGACTGGAGAACAGGGGTTCTGGGAGCGGCTGAGGGACCTGGGGGTGTTTATCCTGGAGAAGAGGAGGCTGAGGGGAGACCTCATCGCTCTCTGCGGCTCCTGAGAACGAGGTTGTGGTGAGACGAGTGCTGGGCTCTTCTACCAAGTAACAAGGGATAGGATGAGAGGAAATGGCCTCAAGTTGTATCAGGAGGAGGTTTAGATTGGATATCAGGAAAAGCGTCTTTACTGCAGGAGTGGTGAAGCCCTGTCAAAGGCTGCGCAGGGCAGTGGTGGAGTCTCCATCCCTGAAGGGATTAAAAAAACGTGTAGACGTGGCACTTCAGGACACGGTTTAGCAGTCACGGTGGTGTTGGGCTGACGGCTGGACTTGATCTTAGAGGTCTTTTCCAACCTTACTGATTCTATGATTGAAAAATAGCAGGTGAAGCATATCTAAGCAAGAGTTTCTGTTGACATAAGGGTTTTGTGTGGAGGGGAATCATAAAGAAACTTCAAAAGGCATTTAAAAATTACTTGGAAAAAGTATCCATGGCTCTATAGTAGTTCTCTTGTCTTCTGGTATGCAAGAGAAACACTGGAGTTTGTTGGGAAGTCTGCTTATGGTACATGGAATGACAAAATGCATCCAGCAGTGGTTTTATACAGGCGCTTTGTTTCCTGTCCGACAAAGGCAGGGAAGGTGGATAATAGCATGGAGGTTAGACACATTTCCACCTCCTTTAACACTATTTGATGGATATGTCTGGGGAGCTGATGATGGAGTTGTCAAGCTACGCACAGCATCTCTCACCTACTTCCAGGACAGCCACAGGACCCCGTTTTGAGCACTCCTCACTGCATTCATTTTCTTGCTTGTCAGAGGTACTTGTAGGAAACAATGATCTGGCAGTTTCTGGGGAAAAATATCCTCTTGTTTAAATCATATTCTAGAGCAGGTTTAATTGCTGCAGGTGGCAACATTCCTGGAGAGACAAATCACAGCTCCTGGCATCACCAGGCTGATTTCCCCAAAGGAGGCAGGGTCATTCCTCATCCTTTCCATCCAGCTGCGTTCCAGAGATTGCAGCACTGCGGTCACGCCTAAAGAATGACAGCCAGGGACAAAACCTCTCCACCCTGCTCCCTCCTGCCCACACACGTGCTCTGCAGTTTCTAATAAAAGAGAATTTCCACCTGAAGTGGGCAGAGGCAGTCACATATCTGCTTTGTGCGGTCAAATCTAGAAGCCTTTAACTCTGTAAATTGCTGTGGTTTAAATTTGGCCAGGAAGCATCCTTTCCAGAAGAACATCTCTCATCTAAAATGCTGCAAAAGCAGCTGTGATCAGAGCCCAACGAGGGAAGCAGTTTTAGGAAGGGACCAGTTACCTGCTATAAACACTTTCTAGGTTAGGAAGACAAATTTGTGCTTAGGTTCTTGTTGCTCTCTGCAATGGGCTTAGTCCTGTGGCTGCAAGGAGAGGAACACTGGAACTGGGCTGCTATAACTGAACTTTGCAGAGCTGATTTTCAGTTGAAGAAATAGGGGCTGAAGTAGCTCAGGGATTAATATCTGTGGTCAGTATACAGGAGCTCAGAGTGGAAGTAGTATTATTTTAGCCAAGAAAAAAAAAAAAGGAGAATAAATGTTCATAAAGCTGGATTATGTATGGAATCCAAACCCCAATGTTTTAGAAGTCACAAGAGAGACAAGATCAAAATAGCCAGACCTGTTAATTCCTCCTAGATTTGCATCAGAACTAATTCTGGACCCAAACTTCAACCTTGGACAAAAAACACCCCAATACACAAAAATGTTTTACAGTGGTCCTCAACTCTACTGGAAATCATATCTATTAAGATTGAGGTTTCATGCCCAGCTTTTGTTATCAACACTTGAGATGATGGAAAATTTTGCAGCTTCCATATGGATGCGTTCAACTCAGGAACTGCAAGAGTTGAGCAAGGTCATAAGGATCCCCGCCACTTTGGTATCCTTTTTGGAACACTGATCTCAAGTTGGGAAGACATGCCACCTTGAACGAGGTGAATCCCTGAAGCACTGCTGAGAAAAGGGATCAGAGAAGAGCTGATGCAGCTTTTTTTTGTTTGTTTGTTTATAAAGTGACTAATTAGGCATTTTTCCTGATCTTTGTCTTTTGGGATTCACTTGAGGAGCAAAACACTGGCTCTTCTCTCCACAATCGATTGTTGTTTCTTTCTTTTCATAGAAGAGTTTGGGTTGGAAGGGACCTTAAAGATCTTCCATGGGCAGGGACACCTCCCACTGGCTCAGGCTGCCCAAGGCCCATCCAACCTGGCCTGGAACACCTCCAGGGATGGGGCAGCCACCACTGCTCTGGGCAACCTGTTCCAGTGTCTCACCACTCTCATGGTGAAGAAATTCCTCCTTCTGTCTAGTCTAAAACTGCCCCTCTCCAGTTTTTACCCATTCCCCCTCGCCCTATCACCACAGCCTTTGTAAAGAGTCCTTCTCCAGCTTTCTTGTAGCCCCTTCAGGTACTGGAGGCCCCTCTTCAGGTACTTTTGTGACCGTATTTGTGTTTCCAGGGAGGAAGGCTAGGAGCTGAAATATGAAAAACTCTTTGCTGGCACAAATAAAAGCAGTAGTGAGTAAGTGGAGAAGTGCTTACACCCAAGTCAACATGAAAACACGGGACTAGAAGGAGACCATTGGCACAGGCTGAGCCCATTAAAAGCTGTACAGAAAAGTCCTTGACGTGGCGACAGCAAAACCAACAAATTGGGAGGGAAACAATAGCCATTCAGTAGGAATAGCAAACCGCGTCTTCAGGGATTACCTTTCTTCACATTTTGACAGTGTCTCGTGCCTTGTGCTGCCATCACAAGCACGGAGATGCTTGGGGCTGGAGAACAAGTCTTATGAAGAGCGGCTGAGAGAGCTGGGGTTGTTTAGCCTGGAGAAGAGGAGGCTGAGGGGAGACCTTATTACTCTCTACAACTGCCTGAAAGGAGGTTGTGGAGAGGAGGGAGCTGGGCTCTTCTCCCAAGTGACAGGGGACAGGACTAGAGGGAATGGCCTGAAGCTCCGTCAGGGGAGGTTCAGGTTGGATATCAGAAAAAAATTCTTCACAGAAAGAGTCATCGGGCACTGGAACAGCTGCCCAGGGAGGTGGTCGAGTCGCCTTCCCTGGAGGTGTTTAAGGAACGGGTGGATGAAGTGCTTAGGGACATGGTTTAGGGAGTGATAGGAATGGTTGGACTCGATGATCCAATGGGTCCTTTCCAACCTGGTGATTCTGTGATTCTGTGATCACAGTGTGATTAAATACAATACATATCCACAGAGTTCAGATTTGGAGTGAAACTGGAAAGAGGCAGCTTAATAAAGGCAAAAAGCAGCTACAGAGCCAGTGGGTGCTGAAGGTACCCAGTTTGCAAAGGGTTTCGGCAGTGTGTTTTTAATATTAGTTACTTGTTAAAAGCAGTGTATTGTTAATATTAGTTACTGGCAAACAGTCCCTCCCCAGCTTTCATGTAGTCCCCTCCAGATACTGGATAGGTAACAATAAATATAGCTAAAGAAAATAATCAGAAGCATCAAGACTGTGATAATATTGAGAAGGTGACTTCTTATTCTGTCGAACAATGTGATTTGACAATTTATATTAGTGCAGAATTTCTTTAGAGAACGGTCTCTGGTACTTGCACATTGCTGTTCTGTAGCACTGCACTTCTAAAGTAAAAATTGCCTGAGAACAATCATTAACAGACTTGTTCATTACTGTAAAATTAGATGAAGTTGGTACATATTTAGATACATCTCTAGATTAATTCCATTTATAGAAATGTCAAAGTATGTATATATCTTCATTTATATATTAAGATATATTTGTATATATCTTAATATATAAAAATATTATATATTTGTATATATATTAATTCAGTTCTGGAATCCTCAACATAAGAAGGATAAGGAACTGTTGGAACAGGTCCAGAAAAGGCTACAAAGATGACCCAAGGGCTGGAGCACCTCCCATATGAAGACAGGCTGAGAGAGTTGGGGTTGTTCAGCCTGGAGAAGAGAAGGCTCAGAGGAGACCTTATAGTGACCTTCCAGTACCTGAAGGGGCTACAGGAAAGCTGGAGAGGGGCTGTTCATGAAGGCTTGGAGTGATGGGACAAAGGGGTCAGTGAGTGTAACCTGGAGAGGGGCAGATTTAGACTGGACATAAGGAGGAATTTCTTCACCATGAGAGTGGTGAGACACTGTCCCAGGTTGCCCAGGGAAGCTGTGGCTGCCCCATCCCAGGAGGTGTTCCAGGCCAGGTTGGATGGGCCTTGGGCAGCCTGAGCCAGTGGGAGGTGTCCCTGCCCATAGCAGGAGGTTGGAACTGGATGTTCTTTAAGGTCCCTTCCAACCCAAATTATTCTATGATTCTATGATTCTGTGAAAATAGCCTTTAGTCTTATGTGTTCTGGCAGAAGTTGTATCATAAAACATAAATTGTCTGTTCCTCTGCTTCCACTGCATAAGATAAATCCACAGAAGCAAACAGAATGAAAAGCCCTAAGCCATTGTTTTGCATCTAAGAAAGGTACTGAGTGTTGTCTTTGAAGTCACCATGAATTCCTGCACTCTTTATATCCCACTGTTCCATCCTATTATTTTTGAGCAGGACTCTGGTTTAGAAAGAAAGCAAATTAGTTTCTCCCAAAGCTGCCACAGATATGTTCAGTCCCTCCTGCACGTGCAGTTCCTGACGGTGTAACCGTTGCAGAGATCGGGGCTGGATCTCTCACGGGGGGCGTTCATGGATGCTACTTGGCTCCGGTGTATTTTGCCAGCCCTTAATGTGGTACTGGAACCCTCCAGACGAACATACGCTATTGACATTTGGATTTCTGCCCGCTTGCCCTTCTGCTAGACTGCTCAGGAAGAATAGAGTCCGCTGCGTGCCCTCTTATCGCAAAGGAAGAGATTAGGGGCAGTATTATTCGCAGGAGTGTTCCTAGTCTGACTGCCAGCAGTGTCAACACCCAGATTACTCAGTGCTGCTGTTACGGCCGTGCGTGTCATGCTGGGATAGTTTCCTGGCTGCCCCAGCTCCGGCTTTGTCTCTGCCCCGCTACCTGACATGACGGTCTGTACATAGAATCACAGAATGGTTGGAGTCAGGAGGGACTTTAAAGATGATCCAGTTCCAACCGCCGTGCCGTGGGCAGGGATGCCTCCCACTGCATCAGGTTGCTCCAAGCCCAATCCAACCTGGCCTTGAACACCTTCAGGGATGGGGCGTGAGAGTATGAGAGCTTCTATGAGAATTGAAAGGCACCATTTCTTTGTTTCCTCTCCAGCAAGAGAGCACCTGCTGCTCCTTCCCAGTGCTGTTCACAGCCATCTTCTCAGTTATGCTGTCTTGCTTTTTTTTTATATATGAATTATGTGGTGGGTACTGTAGCAAGTGAATACTCCATTGCTTATTCCTTCAGCAATGGAGCTTCGGCCACGCTGGTTTTAAGGTATTCTGGTTATCTGTCAGTCTGCTAGGGTCTTCAGCACAGCTGATGCCAAATACTGAACGGGAAACTGGTTTGTGTGAGAGCAGCATCTTCTCTTCCATGGATGATTTGAACTCTTAAATCTTGGGTCCTCGTTGTTCACTCAGATTTTTGCTGACCTATGACAGAAGACATAGGAGAAAAATTATACAGATGCACTAGCTGGAGCTTGCTGAAAGAGAGTGCAGAGTCGCTGTCATGTTTGTCTCCTGACTGCTTTATATTCCCACCTTGTCTCTTTCTACTGTCCCTATTCCAGGGGAAACTATAAATGAAAAACAGGTTAGAGTGTTCTCAGAGCATCAGCTCCAAAAAGCCAATCTGTGAGAGGAGGAGGCTTTTCATAGGGGTTATCAGAAATCGGTGTTGTATTTTCTGTTCTGAGTGTTGTTTTTTTCCCTCCAGTATCTGCATCTTTATATCTATAAACCATTTGGGAAGAGTTATTGAAAACCCAGCTGGCGACGGCTGCCAGGAGAGAGACAGCGCAGTTCCAAATCTCTCACAGAAAGCTTCTTTGTGTGATGAGAAAAATAAACTTAAACTATTGTAAGGAGCATCTCCACCATACATAGCTTTTTCCATCTACAGTGCATCTGGAGCAGGATGGGTTCTGCTCTCCTCTCAGGGACCCCCGAGCTATCAAGACTGCATGCCCTGCACCCCATGTCCCATCTGCCCCAGGCAGAGGCAATCTGGCACCACGTCTTGTTCAACCTTCTCACCACGTCTTGTTTAACCTTCTCAAATCACCCAGATCGTGTGCCGTTACGTTCATAACTGCGCCTCCTGCCCTCTGCTACCTACTTTTGGGTCATGAATTGGTCTGAAATGATGCGTTATGTGGGGTGTATCTCTGCGCATTGCAGGGGGGTTGGAACTAAATGATCTTTAAGGTCTCTTCCAACCCAAACTATTGTATTATTCTCTGATTATCTGAATCAAGCACTGTGGATGCTGAAAAAAGAGATGTTTCTGTTGCTGAGTGTCGTAACTCACTGAAGTGACGTGTGCTGCTGCCCAGGCTTCTGCTGTGAGTTCATTAAACTGGAGGCAGCGATTTGCACTGAAATGTCAGAACTGCTCCTCGGAGCTCAGGCGATTTCTATAGAGCAGATGGACAGATGTTTGTGCTGGGAGAGCATCAAGGAATAGGCTGGAGGCTTCGTGCTAATTTCCAGTGGGCCTCAGTGAGGGCTCCCCGTAATTGCCTACCTTTTTTTAGAGAGCTGTTGGTTCTGGAAGCTGTTGCAATTGTTATCACAGGGTCTGTGATTGTGGTTCTGATTCAGCTCCTGCTTTGGAAGTCTGTGGGAACCTTTTGTGGGAACTGAGTCAGACCCTACATCTTTATAAATCAATATGCTTACATTTGATGCTGTTTCATCGGATCAGGAAAATGCCTCGAGACCGGGGACTGTGATGCCAGCATGGAAGCTCTTTACAGACCAAAGACCTTTGCAGCTTTGTCCTATTTTTATGCAGAAACCTGAATTTACAGTCTCTAGGAAAGTTCAGCTGCTGTCAGTTAATGGGTGGTTTGGAAGCATTGCCTGCCCGTAACTGTCATCCCACTTGTCCTGCTTTCATTGTGCCTGAGCAGGAATCTCACCTGGGTCAGTTATTTGCTGAGGAGGCAGAGAGAAGAAGGGAATATTTATTTCATTGCTGTGCTGTGTCTGTCTGGAAGCATTCCTTCTTCTTGTGTTGTCTATTAAATTGTGTATTCTGCTTCCAAACGTCAAAGCGTGCTGATGGAACACAAAAAGGATGGCTTAGTGCTTCAACCCTCCTATTGGAAATCTCCATAATGCTTTAGCATTATCCTTTATAAATAATCATTACAGCATCATAAGCTCAGCCTCAGTCAAAACTGTTGAACACTGGGCTGTTCAACTATGAGTTTGGAGAAATGTTAGGAGGGGCTTTTTCTCAGGGAGTGCCGGGATAGCACAAGGGGAACGGTTTTTTGCTGAAAGAGGGGAGATTGAGGTGAAATCTTAGGGAGAAATGTTTTCTTGTGCAGGTGGGGAGGCCCTGGCCCAGGTTGCCCAGAGCAGTGGTGGCTGCCCCATCCCTGGAGGTGTTCCAGGCCAGGTTGGATGGGGCTTGGAGCCCCTGATCCAGTGGGAGGTGTCCCTGCCCATGGCAGGGGGTGGAACTGGATGGGCTTTGAGGTCCCTTTCAACCCAAACCGTTCTATGATTCTATGTACTTAGCATGGATATAAATGAGGCAGGTTATGATTTGTGTTCTTGAGGCTTATGACTTGGAAAGAAGCATGATGCTTCAGGAGAATGCTTCACATGCAAAGAAAACAATTCATTTAACTCAGTTTTAGGGTCAGTAGGAGGCCTGGAAACAAACCACAACTTTGTATTAGAAAAACCTTGGTGGTTCTTGAAAGTTGTGCGTACCTTCCTGAAAAACAGGATGCAGGAGAGAGGGAGGGAAAGTGTTATTCAACTGCTTTGGCTTGTGTTGAGATGCAAAAGTATGGATTTGGGCCTTTGGTTGAGCTCTTGATTGCCTACTGATAGAAAAGCATGGGTCACCCTGGGAAGTGTAAGTGCTTCTTCAATGGCACAGAATCTGTGGCCTCCTGGGTCACACACAAAGACTTAAAAAGGGCCATTGTGTTCTGAGTAATGTGCAAATAGTGTGAAGATGGGAAATGTCTTATAGTGCCAGGTGCTAAATTAGTCCTTTGAAGTGTTGACATTTCTTTTTAAATGCATGAAGTTCACATGCTAAACAAAAGACTGCATTTGCAATTCAGATAACCTTGAATTAGAGTACTAATCTCAAACCAGGGTAATAGATTTTGAGCTGGAAGTCCCTGGGAATGCTGCTTATCATCATGTTTGAAAACATGATTGACGTAGTCCCATGAGAAGATAGTGACAAAACATGCAAATGCATTTAATATCATTAAATAGGATTGTCAGATAAGCTGGCTGTAGAGAATGAAATGAAGCTATGGCATGGCAAAACCTCGCCAATTAATAATGCTTCAATTAGTAATATAACAACGGTTCAAAGAAGATCATGGATAAGGAGCTGTAGGTAGGAAGAAACGGTAGATGCATCAGTTTCTCTGTGGAAATCTGGTGCTAAAAACGAGCCATCTCTCAGAGGACAGGCTGAGAGAGTTGAGGTTGTTCAGCCTGGAGAAGAGAAGGCTACGAGGAGACCTTAGAGCAGCTTCCAGTGCCTGAAGGGGCTTCAGGAAAGCTGAGGAGGGGCTCTGGATCGGGAATGGAGAAAAGAAAGCTGGGGATGGACTTCTTACAAAGGCATAGAGTGGTAGGACAAGGGGCAATGGAAATTGGAGAGAAGCAGTTTTAGACTAGACATAAGGAGGAATTTCTTCACCATGAGAGTGGGGAGGCCCTGGCCCAGGTTGCCCAGAGCAGCGGTGGCTGCCCCATCCCTGGAGGTGTTCCAGGCCAGGTTGGATGGGGCTTGGAGCCCCTGAGCCAGTGGGAAGTGTCCCTGCCCGTGGCAGAGGGGTGGGCTTTGAGGTCCCTTCCAACCCAAACTATTCTATGAATTTATGATTCTATGCAGGGAAGACATACTGCAAGGTCAGCCTTTCTCATATAACTTGGGTTCTTCTGGGTCTCAGTTGAGTCAGTGAGCCACAGAAATTTGAAAGCAGAAAGAAGGAAGAGAATATTTCCCTCCAGAATTTGGAATGATTCAGATGGGTTTTCAGCAAAGTTGCCTAAAAGGTCTGACCTGCCAGAGTACTCAGACTTTTAGTGTATGCAACGTAAAGTGTGCTAAGAATCAGCAAAACCAACAGTAGGGGTAAAGATGCTGGGACTGTAACTTTGTGGTAATTTAATTTAAACCTTGAGGCATTCTGCTAAAATGTGTCCTTCATGGACTCTCAAAACTTGTTCTACCCTTGAAAATCATAGAATCATTAAGGTTGGAAAAAACCTCTAAGATGATCAAGTCCAACCATCAAAAATGTACGTAGTCAGGGCAGAACATTCCCACCTGGGAGTCACAGTCAGTTGGCTGATGCCTTTTCCAAAGGGTGCTGAGAAATCAGAGCTTCTCTTTTAGCAAAGTGGGGTTGTGCTCTCCAAGAACCAGACCTGTCTGTTAGATTTGGCTACATTTTCATTTAAGAATTGGTACAAACCAAAGTGTTTGAGCCAAGGCAGCCCATCTGGTTAACGCGGTTACACCTCACACGTTGCTGTAGACATCCTGGAAGGCAGAGATGTTGGGTTATGTATCAATTCTTGTAACTATTTGTTCTGAGAAATCTGTTATCTGTTTACAGCTGGGTTGTTGGATTCATTCTTTGCTTGTGACTCATCAGAGCCTGTTATTGCCTGTCGATATTCCTTAGTTTCATGTATGCCAGGTCGTATTCCACGGTTTGTATCTGGAAACTTATGTGTCAAGAACCCTGCATTGTTTCCACAGCTGCAAAACTGTGTTGTGGTTCTCCCAATCCTTATTTTTGCGATGATGTCTTTGCACCTCTCAGGAAGGGAATGGTGATAGAGCCTAATGCCAGAGCTGTTTGTTGTGAGTGCTGATAAGTGTGTCCCACCTGACAGATCTGGAACAAACAGCAACAGTTTGCTCGCAACCCAGAACTATTAATGTTCTCGGGAGAACAGTTTGGGAAGACACATTTTGGCTGAGCTGGACGTAAACGTTTTGTAACATGGATAAATGACCACTATTTCAGCCATGTGAAATGCTCCGGACTCCTCTATTTGTGTCTTACACCAGAGCCACGAGGGTGAAAAGAAGGGCTTTAACTCAATGTTCTAGCAGGCACTGGTAACACGGGGCTCTTTATGATCCCTATGATTTATTTGAAAGCATCGACCTTTTTTTTTAAGGTCTGTTTTATAAGTAGCTACGCACGCAGCACTCCGCCGGGTGGTGTTCTGGTGAATAAGCAAGCTAATCTGTTCTGTTCCTTCCAATTACATTCCAGATCCCTGTCATTAATGCAATATTAATGACCAAGAGACTAAATTGAGAAGAACATAAATCCCACCATTTGAGTGTCATGTAATATTTTCCCTGCTGGCAGGTCAATCAGATGAAAAGCCTTTCAATTTGCAAGCTGAAATGATGCTTTGTCTTAACTGAGGGTATTGTTTTGGACCTGGTGTTGCTGCCCCATCACCCAGTGTCTTGTAATTACGTTACCTAATTGGATGGAGAATGGGAATTGGCCTCACTCTTATTTTTTGTCTCCCCCCTTTTTTTTATTTTGGTGCTACCTAAAGCTGACTGAAAAGTAATAGAAAAGCCTCTCAGGACAGCCAAGGGTTTGAAGGAAGGGCATCTGAATTTGGATTTCAGACACTACAATGTGAATCATGGAATTGTTAAAGTCGGAAAAGATGTCTTAAGATCTTCAGGTCCAACCCCACTGTGCCTACTAAACCATATCCTGAAATGCCACATCTACAGGTTTTTCGAACTGCTCTAGGAATGGTGCCCCCACCACTGCCCTGGGCAGCCTCTGCTAGGGCTTCGTAACTCTTGCAGTGAAGAAGTTTTTCCTAATATCCAGTCTAAACCTCCCCTGGAACAACTTGAGGCCATTTCCTCTCATCCCATCACTTGTTAGGTGGTAGAAAAGACCAATACCCACCTCACCACAACCTCCTTTCAGGGAGCTATAGAGAATGACGAGGTCTCCTATCGACCTCCTCTTCTCCAGGCTAAACAGCCCCAGTTCCCTCAGCCGCTTCTCATGAGATTTATGCTCCGGCTCCTTCCCCAGCTCCATTCCTCTCCTCTGGCCATGCTCAAGATCTTGTTCTGAGTGGGTTTCCCATTAAAAGGGAATTTCACATTCAAAACCTGCAAGCAGCTAAGAAGATCTTGGCTCTGATTTTTATACCTGTGGAGCTCCCAGCAGTTCCCTGCTGACTCAGGGAAGCTCTGTGGGAGTCTTACTGCTTCCAGGGTGGTTTTGTTTTTGTTTTTTTTTTCTCCAGAGTGTTTAATCAAGTGCTTCACTTTAGAGCCTGTCTGTAGGTATCCAGTTGTTAAACACTTTAGTTGCTGATTGAAGGGTGCAATGAGTGAAAAAAAAAGGAATATCGTACAGTCTTTATTGGGTATTTTAATGTACTAAGTAATAATATAAATCTCAAAAAACAAGGACACTTTAATCAGCCAGACTCTCAAGTACATTCCCAAATAAACTTTCCACGTTCAATTAAGTGTCCCTGAACAGGTCACCGGGGAGAACTAAAGCCATTAACAAACACTAGAGACAATCAAAGGAAAGGTGAGGGGACTTTGCTTCATCTCCCTTGCGCCTTTCTATATTTAAATATGTGTTTTGTTCTCTTTTTTCTTGCTGTAGTCTTTCTTCTCCTTGCAGGGCTCTGAACACTAGCTGAATTTTCCCAAAAGGGAATTGTTCAAAGGTGAGGTGCTTAGAGCTGAGAACTGGTAGGACTCTTAATGCATCGAAATGAGCTGAAATTTGGGTTTGACATAATGTGGATGGACACTGTAGAAGAATCGGAGCCGCTTTAGAAGCTATACTGTAAGTCCATCCTAATTGCAAAGGGTCTATATGTTGACCCTTGAGCAAATGATTAATCAAGCGTACTAAGGTTGCAACAACTCAGTAGCTTGCTGTTAAATTTAGGTTGCTGTAGTGATTTCATCTCAAACATGCTTATAACCTCGAGGCAGTTTTCAATAAGCATCTGTGAATAAAATGGATGTGAATGTGTGAATAAAATGTGAATACTTGAAGGAAGACCCGGAGCATTTTAAGTTCCTTGTTGGTTACCTGCCTGGCAGAGTTCAGGAGAAGAGCTTTGAGTATGAGAAGTGTCCTTTGTTGGATACAAATATTTGAACTTGTGTACTCCCTGTGCCCATGCAGGCTTGAGGGAAAAGAGTGGAGAAAAACCTGTTCGGTGTAAACGCAGCAGAGACATGGTAGGTGAGATGGTGTCTGCTCTTTGGATTTAGCTGAGGTAATGACTTACCTTTGCCAAAGTGGTGTCCGCACTCTGGAACTGTGCTTCTCTCCCTGGAGAGCCAGTAGAGCTGCTTCAACGTATATCAGTACCTGATAGAAGGTAGGAAAGATGGAGCCAGACTCTTCTCAGTGGTACCCAGTGAAAAGATGGGGCAATGGGCGCAAACTAAAATATAGGAAATTCCATTTAAATGTAAGAAGAATTTTTTTGACTGTGAAGATGGTCAAATGCTGGAACAGGTTGTCCAGTGAGGTTCTGACTTCTCCGTCCTTGGAGATATTTGAAACTCAGCTGGATGTGGTCCTGAGCAACCTGCTGTAGTTGGTCCTGCTTTGAGCAGGGGGCATGGGCTGGATTATCTCCAGAGGTCTCTCCATCTCAACTGTTCTTTGATTCAGTGACATGCATGCAGGGGAGACCAGCTTGAAAATGGTGATGAACGATGAACTTTGCATCAAGAGTTCAATTTGAAGGCAGGAAGCTGTAGAATGTACATAGGATCCAGTGGTGACTGAAGTTGTGGGAAATGTGTGCAGTGGTGGCTTAAAAGGCAGTTGTGATTGTAAAGAGATGGGAAGTGAAAAGTGATAATGGGTGGGTAATGACACATACAGTGAGGGAAGAGGAGTCCAAACCCAGTCGCTTCTCTGTGGTGGGCCAAATGGCAAAAGAACCAGCAGTGAATCCACCCAGGCTAACCTGCCATCACGGCTCATATCTGGTAAGGGAAGAACTGTCTTGTTGGAGGCGAGAAGAGTAGTTTATAGTTCTATTTATTGGACAGGTAGCTGTAGCGTGAACTTCTAAGTGCACTTGTATCTCTACAGAAAACAGATAAAATACAGATAGCTCACAGCATTGCATCAGAGCTGATATCTCATCAACTTGTCACCAACCAGACTCCACACAAGCATGTATCCTGGCTAGTTGTTATCTGTGCCACCCAGAGACTAAATATATCGACTCCTTTTGGTTGCAGGAAGTCCTGAAAACAATGCTTGCCCAACCTATTAATGGAAGAGGAAAGTACTGACCAACAAAATATCACAGTGATCAGTTCTGCCCCCAAGTTGTTTTGTATTTTGATCTCTCTGCTGCAAATCCCACATGGGATTAGTTAAGATTACTTGTAGATAAAAGTAGATATTCATCATCCTTTGTTTCTGCACAAATATCTCCCAGGCAGTAAGACACCAAATGGCCAAAACTTGGCAGGAATATTCAGTTACTTAAAAATCTGGGCTGGATTTGACAGAAAGACAAATTCTTCATAACTGTCATAGAACAGATCCCCAATGCTAATTATATAACCCTTCTCTAGCCATTTACAATATTTATTCTCCTATTATTAGAGGAGAGTTAGACCCATTAGTGTTTGAGGAGGTAAGGCATGTGACTTCGTGGCCCATATCGAGATTTGACACAGCATTCCTATCAAGTGTGTGGATCCAGGACTTGTATCTGCCAAGGTGGATCCATCTGCCAAACGCCTTGGTTATATGTATCCAAAATTTGTGAAACTCTAGGTGTGCACAGAGGTGAAAGATGTATTTAGGTTTATATATTCTGCTGTAGGCTTTGTCATCCATCCAGACACAGAATGGAATTTAGAACTTCAACATCATCGTTCAATGTCACCTTATCTTTCATGATTTGACAATGTCCCTGTTTGACTTAGAAACTTTCAGATTCTTAAAGGTGAATCCATCGTTACTGGGAAGACTAAGAGAATTCCAGCACAATCCTTCAGTACAAGGAGGATATTGAGTTGCTGGAGCATGTCCAGAGAAGGGGAAGGGGCTGGAGAACAAGTCTTATGAGAGGTGGTTGAGGGGACTGAGGTTGTTTAGCCTGGAGGAAAGGAAGAGAGGAGCTGTTCTCTACAGCTCCTGGAAAGGAGGTTGTGGTGAGGTGGGTGCTGGTCTCTTCTCCCAAGTGATAGGATGAAAGGAAACGGCCTCAAGTTGCAGCAGAGGAGGCTTACGTTGGATATGAGGGAAAATGTCTTTACTTCAAGAGTGGTGAAGCCCTGGCAGAGGCTGCCCAGAGCAGTAGTGGTGTCTCCATCCTTGGAGGTGTTAAAAAAACATGTAGCACTTCAGGATGCACGGTGGCGTTGGGCTGGTGGTTGGACTGGATGAGCTTAGAGGTATTTTCCAAACTTAGTGATTTATGAATTGGAATGGTTCGTGTTTAAGCAAATATGTCACCTGTTTGTAACATCATTCCATTGCTCAGCTCTTCTGGTGACTCTGATGAGCTGGAATTTGAACGTTGAGTTTACAGGATCCAATGCTCTTAGTCACAATACCGATACTCAGAAGCATCTTCCTGGTTTGTTTTGCGTCATGGTTAATAATACACCTTTGTGTACCTGCAGTGAAAGGTATGATGTGTCATCTTTAACCACTTCAATCCCTGCAAAGTGCTGATATGGTTGGGAAAAATTAATAGAGCACAAGAAGTGATGTTTGCCTGGCCACGTGGTACAGACTCTGCTCAGGAAAGGTGAACGCTTGCACATGAGTGTAAAAGGAGATCACTGTTGTGCAGCCCTTAAATATACTTTCGAGCCCTGTGGGGTTTACTTTGTCAGCGGAGTCCTGCGGTATTTCAGATTTCTCTGTCTTCAGTTGCTCTGCTTGTGGCCGCTGCAGTTCCCTGGGTGCTGTCAGCGCAAGACCCAGCCAGCTGCAGAAATATGAGTGTAACTGCAATCCAGTTCAGCTGAGCTTGGTCTAGAAAACTCAGGGAAATTAAATCAATCACAATGCTTTCTTGTTAATTTACTGTCATTCCACACACGTGTATTTTAGGCATTGTGTGGCAATCCCATCTCTCTGGTGGCATGGATAGTTTTCCTTATGCACATCTTCTTTCCAAGGATGCAAACCCTGATTCTATATCCTTGTCTGCTGCATTGTGCTTATGTAATAAAAGAAGGAGAATATGGCAAACCTCAGCAGTTCAAGTATGGAATTTCATGGTGCTGAGCCCTCTTTTAGAGAAACTCAGTGTGGAAACTGTAAGAGGTTACCTCGATATCCTCGTGTAGGAAAGAGTGCAGGGGCAGTTCCCGTAGGTGTGTAAACATCTTTCTTTTAGACCAACAACATCAGCTCAAATCAGGGTTTGCGCTGGTGCGGTGTATCCGTACTAGTTAATTTGTACTAGGTTAACTCTATCTATGTGATCTCATCGGTCCTTGTGTCCCTGATCTGAAGGAAGCATGTGTTCAGCTTATTTTACGAGACCCTTACAAAGTACTCCACATTCAAATGCAAATACTTAATAACTGAAGCTTAAGGATCATATGATTCCTTAGACAGAAAATCTGGTGGTTCGGAGCTGTACACATATTTGGCAGATTATAGGTTTATCACTGACAGCTAATCTTTTAGGGAACTGTGGCTTAATTCCTTTTGTTAACTAATTAAAAAGAAAAGAGAAAGAAGTTAAAGCTGTAATTAGACCTATTAAAACATGTATTACTCACTCAATGGCCTATACAGCCAGGATAAATGTATAATTAGGAGGTTTGTCCAAATATGATTCAATTTAATCATGTGCCCCAGCCTATCAAACCCTTATGTGTGTGTGAGACTGAGAGTAAAGTCAGTTTAAAAATGTGAATATCAACCATGTCTTGCTTTGCAGAGAAGATACGTGAACTATCTTTTCATAGAATCATGGAATGGTTTGAGTCAGAAGAGACCTCAAAGCCCATCCAGTCCCAACCCCCTGCCATGGGCAGGGACACCTCCCACTGGATCAGGTTGCTCCAAGCCCCATCCAACCTGGCCATGAACATTTCCAGGGAGAGAACATCTACAACTTCCCTGGGAAACTTGTTCCAATGCCTCACCACCCTCAGCATGAAGAATTTCTTCCTAGTGTCTAATCTCAGTCTTCCCTCTTGCAATTTAAAGCCATTCCCCCTCATCCTATCTCAACTGGCTCTTGTAAAAAGCCCCTCTCCAGCTTTCCTGGAGCCCCTTTCAGGACTGGAAGCTGCTCTAAGATCTCCCCGCAGCCTTCTCTTCTCCAGGCTGAACAACCCCAACTCTCTCAGCCTGTCCTCACAGCAGAGGTGCTCCAGCCCTCGGATTATCCCTGTGGCCTCCTCTGCACCTGTTCAACAGTTCCATATCCTTCGTAAATTGAGGATTGCAGAACTGCACACAATACCCTAGGTGGGATCTGGGTGTATTACAGACAATTAATTCAAATCATTAAAGCTTTTTTCCAATGAAAAATTCTAGAAGGATTGCATCACACCTGTTGCTTCTAGAAGGGAGATGTCATTGGCACCAGCGCTCAGACCAAGTCAATCCAACCCCGTGACCTATCACTGCTGTTGCCTACAGTTTGCTGATAGTTTAAGACATTTAGAAGTTCGTAGGTTGTGCATTGCTGTTAGTGACTGGTGTGTTCCCTGAGACACAAGGATTTGTGTCCCTTCCAAAATTTATATCTATCTGCCTGGGACTGGGTTTCTTTTTTTGTTTTGGGTTTGTTAGTCTTCAAATTACAAACTGGTGAAGTTCTTCAGCTTTAGAACTAGGGCGTATTTTTCCTTCCATAGAGTAAAGAGATGGGAAGAAGAGAGCAGGTGCATTGACTTATCTACCTCACGTACACATGTATGAGTGCCTTCTCTGTGTGCTGGTTTTCCGTGATGGCATCTCTTGAAGGGACATTCCAAGGATGACTGTAGCAGCTCTTGGTCTCTGTCAGCCACCATTCTTTTCATATATTGATGGTTTATTGTATACCGGAACCTTTTGTCAGCCCCTTTGTGATGCACGCAAGTTGGGAAAGGGACTCGGAGAAAAGTTGCATCCTAAATTCCCCCTGGAGCTCGGAGCAGTTGCATTGTGTGGCTCAGGTGTTCCTGTGATGACCCCTCTCCAGCTGTCTACATCCAAGCTGGAGCCCAGGAGCTCTGGTGGCTGTGGCTGTGAGAGTCTCTGGAGCACGGACAAGGAGGGGGATCGCTGGTGATCCAAAGGAAACCATTCTATTTCTTCAAACCAGGAGGTGTTGGCAGCTCTCAGGGAGGTGCGGACATCTTTGGCGTGACCACTAACCAAAATTAAAGACATAAATAAATTGTTTGCTGTGATAGCTCCTTGTTTCAAATAACTTCAGTTGCATGCACTGACCCAGAGATAAAGGCACTGAAGGGCTGAGGTTGCAGGGCTTAACCTATGGAGGAGGAATAAACTCAGGTGTGAAAGCTGACTGAGAAGTTTTCCATTTTCCTGTCAGAGTGAGAACTATTCGCACAGATGAACAAATTACAGAATAGCTCCAAAGTAATGTAGGAAGGAATAACCTGCTTTAATGGATTTCTGCTCGGGGAACAGTGAAATTCAGTTAAAAGCTGCCTCTCCTGCCTTTAAGCACAAATAATTTAGAGGTGAGTTTGGCTGCTGTCAGCCCTTTTTGTCTCGCTAAACTAATGCAAATCCTGGGGTAGGAAAGAGAGGGAAAAACACTTAGGGGAAGTCTATTATGGAGGAAATAGGAGGTGTGTCCTGCTACAGCTGTGGAGGAGAACAGTGCTTCCTCTGCGTGGGGCGAATCTGGCTTTGCCTTTATTTATGTTGGTTGACATGTTCACATCGTTCAGAGAGACAGGGAGAGAGGGAAATACACACACGCTTAAAAGAGCGGTTGTCTATACTGCACACGTAGTGGTTTGGGGACCAGTTTCTGAGTGGTTTGTGATATGTCCGTGGGCTGAATGAGTAGCATACAATCATAGAATAGTTTAGGTTGGAAGGGACCTTAAAGATCTTCCAGTTCCACCCCCTGCCATGGGCAGGGACATCCCACTGGCTCAGGCTGCCCAAGGCCCATCCAGCCTGGCCTGGAACACCTCAAGGGATGGGGCAGCCACACCTTCCCTGGGCAACCTGTTCCTCCCCATTCTCATAGTGAAGAAATTCCTCCTTATGTCCAGTCTAAATCTGCCCCTCTCCAGTTTGTACCTATTGCACCTTGTCCTGTCACCACGAGCCTTTGTAAAAAGTCCCTCCCCAGCTTTCTCGTAGCCCCTTCAGGTACTGGAAGGTTGCTGTAAGGTCACCTCAGAGCTTTCTCTTCTCCAGGCTGAACAACCCCAACTCTCTCAGCTTGTCTTCGTATGGGAGGTTCTCCAGCCTTCTTACCATCTGTGTAGCCTCCTCTGGACCTGTTCCAACAGCTCCATCTCCTTCTTCTGTTGAGGATTCCAGAACTGGACACAATCCTCCAGATAAGGTCTCACAAGAGAGGAATAGAGGGGCGGAATCCCCTCCCTCCCTGCTGGCCACACTGCTTTGGATGCAGCCCAGGACACAGTTGGTTTCTGGGCACATTGCTGGCTCGTGTCTCATCGGCCAGCACCCCAAGTCCTTCTCTATAGGGCTGCTCTTAATCACATCATCCACCATCCTGCATTGAAACCATGGATTGCCCCAACCCAGATTTAGGACCTTGCACTTGGCCTTGTTGAACCTCATGAAGTTCACACAGCATAAGAAGTCTACATCTGGTTTGGTGTTTGTATTTTTTCTTCCTATATGAAGAATATATGAAGAACGAACTGCTACTCTCTCTGGAAGGATGACTCTTTGTCTTGGGGAGCTGCCCAGCTGCCCGTCCTCAGAGATGGTAAAAACTGAAGTTTTGACTGATTGACTAGAGATGGAAGATTGGGGATTCTAGCTTTGTTTAATAAATTTCTGCTTAATTTTGTTGTATAGGTTCCAGTAGGATGCGTGCTAGCCAAAGACACAGAAGAGATCTTTCAGGATAAGAAGAGGCATTAGCTCTTTAATCCTATTAATGGAAATAGAGCTCTAAAACCAGATACAATGTAGAACTGATTATAAATAGTTCCCTAATATTGTTTTAGACTTTGATGTTTTGTCTAGTTGTTACACCTAAATAGCTGTATTGTCTGTAGTCTGGCATATATCATCTCAGAAGGGCAACTCCAGACATGCCTTTATGTAGATGATGCTTTTTATAAGAATGCTTTTATTGCCGACTGAAGTCAGAATCTCATGACTTAAATTTGAATATTATAGAATCATGAAATCATTAAGGTTGGAAAAGACCTCTAAGATGATTTGAGTCCAACCATCAACACAACCCCACTGTCCCTACTAAACCATGTCCTGAAGTGCCACATCTACATCTTTTTTGAACCCTTCCAGGGATGGAGACTCTCCCACGTCCCTGGGCGGCCTCTGCCAGGGCTTCTCCACTCTGTCAGTAAAGACATTTTTTCTAATATCCAATCTAAACCTCCCCTGGTGCAACTTGAGGCCATAACTTGAGAATATTGCTGCTTCAGAGAACGTAGTTTAAATATTGAGCAGGTATTTGGGGTGTGTAAGCATGGGGCAAGCCCAGGAGGGGGATTTGAGGAGGAACTTCAGTGAGGGGAGGAGAATGAACGTGTTTTTTGTTTTGGATGATTTCATTGTGGTAGGACTCTGATTCCGTGATGTTGAGTGGAACCGAGTCACTCATGACAACAGGAAATCTTTGTACAGTTTTCCTGCTTTATGCAGGGATTTTAAGAGGAATCTTGTAACAGCATTATTTGGAGGAAATTCCTGTTCAGTGTTACTGACCAGTGAGCTCAAACTTGTGTCATTTTTATGTAGATATTTCAAATTTGAGGAACATCCGGTGCATTTGTCACTCTAGAGGTGCAACTGGCACTGGCTCCATACTCATCCCGGGTCTGGCAGGTGACTATTTCACCTGTCACCCTCTCTATGATCCAGTTCTGAACCTCTTAAGAAACTAAAATCAGCTTCCAGTTCCCTCGCTTTCTAATTCTGCATGACTAAGTCATTCAGCATGTTATAAATACTGCTGCTCATTCCAAATACTTCTGGTACCTGTGCCTCAGTTGCTGTCAGCGCCTTTGCACAGCGGAGTGGTTTAGCATTGGCTAATTGGCATAAATTAAACTGCTTGAGTCATGGTATTGCCCTTGCTGCACCCACCCACATCTCTGCTATGTATATGCAGCCTACGGGAAATATATGAATGACCTTATATCGACCTTCCAGTACCTGAAGGGGCTACAAGAAAGCTGGAGAGGGACTGTTCACAAAGGCTTGGAGTGATAGGACGAGGGGGAGCGGGTATAAACTGGAGAGGGGCAGATTTAGATCAGACATAAGGAAGAATGAGGATGGGGCGGCCCATCCCTGGAGGGCTTCCAGGCCAGGTTGGATGGGGCTTGGAGCCCCTGAGCCAGTGGGAGGTGTCCCTGCCCATGGCAGGAGGTTGGAACTGGATGGGCTTTAAAGTCCCTTCCAACCCAAACTATTCTATGATTCTATGATAGCAGCACTATAGGCACCGTGGCAGCAAACCAGGAACTTGGACCCACTCAGAAAATGGGGATTGATGCAGAATTTATGTCAAAATAAGAGAAAGTGAAGAGCACACAAAAATATTTGTTTTGTGGGACTACAGGAATCCTCAATAAACTCTTTTCAGCCAGGGGATTGCAGTGAGGAAAACAGTCCAAACGTGTGGTAGGTGTTTTTGCCGCTGATGGATGTATTTCTGGCTGAGGCACGTGGCTGGATGTCTGCACGGCATTTTCCATGTTTGTGAGTGAGAGCCCTGCGTTCTGGCTTGGTTTTGCTGTAGGGCACAAAGTCAGTCGCTTCCCTGTAACTCAGCTTTTCCCCCTCTGGGGAAGGGGAATCAATGATTGCACTTTGTTCTCAAAGCAGTGTCATGTTTAAGGATATATCATAATCCCTGCTGTTATCTCTTGAATGATCTATAGAGCAATGACAATTTGGTGGAGGTTACAGTTGTAGGAATAGATTTCCTTGTGCTTACAGTTTTCTGCAATTGACTTTTAACTTCTGCACTTGCAATTAATTCTGGGTGTAGCCCAAGCTTGCATAGATGTCAAGAACTTGACTGTGCTCAACTATCAGGTATTTAGGCATCAAAGTACTGTGCAGCACCTAGAAAACTGTGAGTGCAGTGAGAGAGATCGGCTTGAAAATCAGGTCCTTGCAGATTCCAAAAGCGTTGGCTGAAAGAGGTGGCGGAGAAAATTCTGTTAGATGAATGATTCCATTTCATCCATTCTAGGCTGAGTGTGAAGTCGCTCTCCTCGTTCTGTTGAATTGCCCTTTACTCTGAAGGGCATGGAATTCTCCGGGTGGTTTGGTGCCTTTGCAGCCTGTGCCGTTGCCCTGCCCGGCTCCAGCTCTTTCCCTTGGGGTGCTCCTCACCGAGCACGCTACATTCCTGTGCTTCACAGTCAAGCTCAAGTCTTATCTCTTTATAACTATGTGCCTCTCAGCTCAGATGGTAGCCTGAGGGTTTTCAGATGTGATCAGTGTTGGCTTGCTCTGCCTCCCTGCTGGGATGGAGGAGATCTATGCTTTCACAAGTCAAGTGGAGTGAGACAGGTGCTCAGCACCTTTGAAAGACTTCCCTTACTTGGTAGCTTCTAATCAAGGAGAAAATCCAAAGTCTGAAGGATTGTATGTCCAACTCTTTCCCAGCCGTGAAGAGCCTTTAGTATTTCATCGGTCTTATCTTGTCCCTTGGTGCACTGGGGTTGGGCTGGGCAGGTATTGCTTTTGCTGGATCCCAGAGCAGGATTCGTTACACTCACCCAGCACCCCAAACCCTCCTCTGTCAGTGCTGGTTGCTGGCGCTTGGGCTGCATCCTGAGGGTAAGCAGAGGGTCCACTGCCTGCGTGAGAAATATCTTCCTGAGAGTCTGGGTAAACGCGCATCATTACTACTTTTCTTTCATGTCTATAAATCTCTGAAATATATACCCTTTCCTCCCCAGCGAGAGGCAGATGAGAAGAGCTCTAGGTTTTAAACAATAAATGTGTACAAGGGTGTGACTTTCCAGTCACCTGTGTTCACGTTTCCCTCTTTCTGCGGCTTCCACTGTTGTCCATCCTGAATTCAAAAAGAGGTGGCAAGACCTGCTAAGGGGTTTTATCTCTTTATTTTATCTCTTTATCTCAGTATTTCTGGCTCCTTGTGCTCTCACGAGGTTTGGTTGGCATCGGTGAAGCGAGTTATTCCACTATCGCACCAACCATCATTGGAGACCTTTTCACCAAGAACACAAGAACCCTCATGCTGTCCGTGTTCTACTTCGCAATTCCCCTTGGCAGGTAAGTGACACAGCTCTGCTTTCCTCTGATCTGGACTTTTGTCTTAGAGTGAGTTCATGCAATTTTAAGTTGCTAACGATGATAGCTCTTCTGCCTTTGGTTGGAATGGTTCAGACAGGAAAAAAATTGTGAGCAGTGACTAATTAGTTGCAGAAATTGGATTCTTTTTCTAGCCTCATTACTACTTCACGTGTGACTTTCGGGAATTAGTGGGAAAGATATTTTTTTTTTTTTACCACAACGGGTGGAAATGGAATCAAAATATTGTAGCTGACTTTTATTAGCATTATTAGATTAAACTGTCATTTTTAATTACTGTTATATGTCCCAGGGAAGTTGTAGATGTTCTCTCCCTGGAAATGTTCAAGGCCAGGTTGGATGGGGCTTTGAGCAACCTTATCCAGTAGGAGGTGTCCCTACCCATGGCAGGGGGTGGAACTGGATGGGCTATGAGGTCCCTTCCAACCCAAACCATTCCATTCCATTCCATTCTGTATTGGTTCTCTGAATCATTGCTTCAATTTGTTTGACATCTAGGGCCTTCTTCAGCCAATGTCTTTCAGGTGAAATCAAGATCTCTTAAGACACTGGGCTTAATTCACTCACACAAAAGTGAGTGAATGGGTATCTGCTTCTATGTGACAGTCAAAGTATCAGAGGTTTCAGAAGGGATGTGCTATATAATATACACATTTTTTTACCTTTAAAAATATTTTTAGTTTAAGCTCAAATTCTACCCAACCCTGAATTTGGCCAATCCGACTGAGCTTGGAAAATGCAGCTAAGCCAACCTTGAGTGACTTGGTAGTTGCAATAGTAGTGGCCACTCTGGTTTAGGGCTATTGCCACTGAAACAGCAATTAGGAGAAATTATCATGTCTAGGGTAGACAACAAGACCGAAGAGAGAAAGTAGTCATAGAATCATGAAATGCTTTGAGTTGGAAGAGACCTTAAAGCTCATCCAGTTCCAACCCCCCTGCTATGGGCAGGGACACATCTACTGGGTCAGGTTGCTCAAATCTAATGATTTAATAAGTTCACACTCAGTCTGAATGCAGAGCCAAGGATGGTCGAGCCCTTAGATGCCCGATGAAAGCAATAGGCAGGCTCAGATTTGGAGCAGTTATTGCCTCTGTCGCGTTCTTTTGCTCAAGTTCTCTTATCAGCTCAATGCAGTGTCTGATTGCTGGAGCAGGAGGGAATCTGTGAGCTTCTTTTTTCATTTTGAATAATGGTGGATCCTCTATTGTGAGGTTGTAGCCAGGGTGGGTTTGCATAGTTTGCATACCGATTCCCAGACCTGGACAACATCCTGTGCAAAAGTGGCATCGTGGGGTCATTTCCTGTCAGGGAAAGCATGGGCAGCAGTTTAACCCTCCAAACTCAGGGAAAACTTCTGGTTTAGGGTAGTGCATTTTACAAGTTAGAGTACTCATCCCTGAGATAAAACTCACAAACATCCCTTTGCTCTTGAGGAAAAAGAGGTGTCCCTCCTCATTGCAGTGGCTGGAGGTCAAGGGCTTTGAGGTCCCTTCCAACTCAAACTACTCTATGATTCTATGATCCAGTCTCTTTTGCACCACTCTTTGTTACTGAAGGGTAATTTTTAGCATGTGGCCAAAGGTCCTCTTGCTCCTTTATCTTCAGAGAGGATTTCCAAGCTTCAGGTCTGATGTTCTTCCACCAGACTCTCATGCATCTTCTTGTTTTTTCTTACTAGCTTATGGGAAATGGTCTCTTCACGGGTAATTAGAACCAAGTGCTATCAAATGGCAAGAAAAGAAATTAATGATTGAATATGGTTTGTATTTAAGGGCACTTCTTAACTGAGAGCTTGAACATAAAATTGATGAGTATTCGTTTTAGTGCACGGAAAGACCTGATGTAGAAATTAAATTGGGAAATAAATTCGTTTTAAGGCTTTGTTTCCATCCACTGTAGATTGAAAGGTCAGCTATAAACTTGAGATCAGTGTCTAAATTTGCATCAGGTCTGAGCATTTTTACATCAACGGTGCTGGGAAGAATTACGAATTAGCCACCGTCAGCTTCGTTCCCTGTGCTTCTTCCTGCAGGAGAAGACAGCCTAGGATGCACAAATGATTGTGACTTTTGTCTCTTTGTTGAAGAGCAGCTGTGGTTGTGGTTGCTCTGATGGACTGATTCTCATCCTTGCTTTACTTGCAGTGGCTTGGGATACATCACCGGCTCAAGCGTGAAGCAGGTTGCTGGGGACTGGCACTGGGCGCTGCGGGTAAGCCACTCTTAATAACATCCTAATAACAGCTGCATTCGTTCTTCAGTGTTAGGAAGAGTTCTGTCACACAACTTTCCCACCTATATATATGTATATAGAAGGTAAAGGATTGGAAATGGCATCGAAGTGCAAAGCAGATGCTTTCTCTAAGCAAATGGGAAAGGTATGCGGGTTTGGCTCATTGTGCTTGTTTTTTTCCTGCCTGAGAGCAAGCATTTTCCAATCACTTCATTATCAGTCAACTGTGATTTCTTCATAAGGATGGAAAGATGCCCTTAAATCAACTCCACAGTCTTTCAGTCCCTTGCTGTCAAGAAATTCCGAGAATGGCTTCCTGCTTTGAGGAAAAAAACACTTCGTTCCAGTTTCCGCTTGTTTTTCTGCCCTGAGACAGTCAGTTTCCTTCTATGTTAACCTCTTGGGACCTTGATAAATGTATTGAAAAGATAATACACACCGACCACATACACAAAAACAGATCCTGCACACAAAGATGTCTTGAAAGAGCTGAGAGGAAGTGGCCCAGCAGAACTGTTTTCTGACCTTTGGCAGGCTGAGTGGCATAAGCTCCCCATGAGCTGCATGCTTTGCCTCTGGCACTTCGTGAAGACAATGGATCTCATGCCAACACCCTTTTTAACTGAAGGTGGTGAAGTAGATGGGTTCCCACCTCCAGCAAACGTGTCTTTCTGAGATACAGGCCGTTCCTTCCCTGTCCATCTGCAGCTAGGAGAGCGGAGAGATGTTTCCAGCAGTGAATCTGAAAAGAAGAAGTTTAATAGCTTACAGGATGGCTACCTCATTCAGCAGCAGAAATACTTTAAGGGTGAAATTAACTTTTGAGTGGAGGCCAGCACAAGGAATAAGAAACCCCAAAGCCCTTCCTCCTGGTTGGTGGGCTTTAATGAGGTCAATGCATTGGAGCACTCTTGTGTTTCCGTTTATAAAACCCAACTGATTAACAGGTGGAAAGAAATCCTCAGAAGTATCTTTCTCTTCAGATGAAGTCTCCATAATCATCCTGAGAAATCCAGGCGATCTGCAAGACTGTATCCCATATGGGGTCATGATTTCCACTCTAAGTGACACATTGATGCATGATTTGAGAAGGCTCCAGGGACACCTTATAGCAGCCTTTCAGTCCTTAAAGGGGCTCCAGGAAAGCTGGGGACAGACTTTTTAGCAAGGCTTGTTGTGACGGGACAAGGAGTAATGGTTTTAAACTAAGGGACAGGAGATTTAGACTGGGTATAAGGAAGAGTTTTTTCACCCTGAGGGTGGTGAAACACTGGCCCACGTTGCCCGGAGAAGCAGTGGAGGCCCCATGCCTGGAAACATTCAAGGTCAGGTTGGATGGGGCTCTAAGCAACCTGACCTGGCAGAAGATGTCCCTGCTTCTGCAGGGGGGTTGGACTTGCTGAGGTGTAAATGTCCTTTCCAATCCAAAGCATTCTGTGATTCTGTGGTTCCCTGACTGTGCAAAATTGTGGGCAATCTGACAAGCTGCACACTTGTTTGAGGGTTGCTTTGGACGGCATGGCTTAGATTCCATACTCGGATAACACATTTTGAGACTTCACAGGCCTGGGTATAAAGCAGGCTCCATTCTGGTGGCATTTATTATGCTCTTGCCAGAAGTGGAAGATTCCCCTGGGGGATGCTTCCCCTCTGTGATCTCCTGTGGTCCTCAAATCCGGGAGAGGTCAAGAATAATCTGTACTTCACTGGGGTGAAGAAGATAGAAGAGCACTTTGGTGAGTGGCAGCTTTATCCTCTGGATCTAGCAGCAGTGTTAGTGTTTCATTGGAGCATTCTGAATATCCATGGATACTGTCCTGTTGGGGGATTAAGCCTTTAGATAATACTCAAAGAGATTTTAAATTCTATGACCCTAGAAAATCCCAGCATTTCCATTTTTTTATTTTTTTTTTTGTGGTCTGTGTATTGTGTTCATCTGTAATAAGGCTGGTCTATCAGATTTCATTTATCCCTGGATGAAGGATTTTCCCAGCTTTCCAGTTCTGAAATATTTTTACCTTCTCTTCCTTTACTTAGAAGAGTTCTGGGTTTGTCATCTTTGGACGTGAAACACCCGCAAAGGCCTTTGTCAGGTTATTATTGGAAGAATATTTCTTTTGAACAGGAATTTCTTTATGAAGTAGCACATGTAGAAGAGATGATAGTTCGGTGAAAATCATTGTTCCTGTTTTCCTAACAAAGCTATTTTCCGTTCTGAGAGTGATGGAATTTCAGTGTCAGAACAAGAATCGTGTCTGTAGATTGCAAAACACTGTGTATTTTTGCCTGGTGATTGCGAGAAAGGACTGGAAACTGGGACACCTAACCCTTGAATGTGTCATTTTCCTATCTTCCAGCCTGAATTTTCGATTTTCTTGGGCTGTCGTATACTGAGGAAATCTGGGGAAGCTGCCTGGAAATGAGAAGGCGTTGTGGGTTAGCTGGAAGAGGGGTCATAAAATCATAGAATCACAGAATCATAGAGTCATAGAATAGTTTGGGTTGGAAAGGACACCTCCCACTGGCTCAGGCTGCCCAAGATCCATCCATCCTGGCCTTGAACACCTCCAGGGATGGGGCAGACACAACTTCCCTGGGCAACCTGCTCCAGTGCCTCCCCACTCTCATAGGGAAGCAATTCCTCCTTATGTTTAGTCTAAGTTTGCCCCTCTCCAGTTTATACCCATGTGCACATCAATCAAGGACTTTCAAAGCCAGCTTGCTTCCTACATCCGGATATCTTTCACCTGGCCTCACCGCCCTCAAAAGCTTCTGCACTCGCTGAGAAACTAGTTGGTCCCTTAGCCCAGCTGGGATTGGGTTTCCAGGGAGTTGAACATCACTGAAGGACTGTATTTAGATGACTCTTGACACTTTAATAACACGAAGAAACAGCCTGTCTTAATGAGAGTATTCGCAAAGCTGCGTGTTTCCAGGGTGAGATAAGAGAGCCCAGGGAACAACCGAGAGGAAGGAGCGGAGCAGATGCCTCAGTGTGCTTACGGATTCTGGCTAGCTGTAAAGAATCGAGTTATGAAATGAAACTAATGTAATCTGCATCTTACTGATTCCTGTGCTAATTCCCTGCTCCTTTCTTGCAGGTATCGCCACTCCTGGGGATGATAACAGGGACGCTCATATTGATATTTGTTCCTGCTGCTAAAAGAGGAAATGTGGAACAACTTGGGGGACAGCTGAAGGCTCGGACCTCGTGGCTGAGGGACATGAAAGCTCTCATCAGAAAGTAAGAGCACTCTAGTAGAAAGCGTGCTGTGCCTCTGGTGCCTAATGGGAAGATCCAGTGGTCTGTGCTGCTTCTGAGCCTGGGAAGTGCCGACAGGCAGGGAGTTGCAGGAGGCTTAGTCTGGGGACCCAGGAAAGAAAATCACAGTTAACATTTTCAGGCCGTACCGACTGCAAAGACACTGATGGATCCCAGCTTTTGCTCTAACCTTTCCAAGATTCAGATCCAAGAGAGAGTCTGCTTTGTTTGGCTCACGCTTCAGACAAATCGAGGCTTTTGAAGTGTCAAAATTGCCATGTTCCTGTATTAATTGTTATGCTGCTGCTGTTCAGATGCTTCCATCCTTTTTCTTCCTTGAAGGAGCTGAGGCAAAAGAGAGAGTTAAATGCCAGAGTAATTTAAGAGGAGAAGACACGTGAAAGCTTGCACTTCATGGCAGGTTTAAATCTATATGTTTGTCCAGCCCCATGTGACTGGATGCACAGCACTGAGTGTGCCTGAGTGCTTGTATCTGTGCATCAAAGCTCAGACTCGTGGGTGTTTGGGCAACTGCTCTCGCTTCCAGAAAGCTCACCTGTGGATGCAAATACCTGCGCTCAGGAATTCACTGTGATGTTGGAATTCTGATGGGACACTTCTGGTGTCCTTCATTTTTAGAACTGCTGGCTAGAATGCCTTCCTGGTATTCAGTGTCAAAGGACTATCAGAAGTGATGAAGGTTAGTTTATCAATAATTCTGCTACATTTTTGTTAGTTCATCCAAGTAGTAATCATAGGGTGGCATGGATGAGGAGGGAGAAGTAAAACTGGAGTCCAGGTAAGCAGGTCATACCAGAGGGAAAGCCCTGTATCCGCGTGTCATGACTCAGTGATTGTCTTCGGAAACAGTCCTGTGAGAAATGTTCTCTTTGAAGCTCTTCTCAAGAGTTGTGTACATTGTTATCAATGGAGCATGAAGAAACATTCCATGCCTCTTATGCTCCATTGCTTTGTACCTTGTGTTACCTCTGCCCCTTGGCAAACAGAGGTGTATAGTAAGGGGAAACATTGTGTTTGGTCACTGAGACCCTGGCTCCTGTGCTGGGGCTCCTGCTTTTTCCCTTTTCCCACTAAACCTTCTCTTGGTTTTGTTTCTTGTGTCTCAACAGCCGCAGCTACGTGTTCTCATCGTTGGCCACCTCAGCTGTCTCCTTTGCCACAGGGGCGCTTGGCATGTGGATCCCTCTCTACCTTCACAGAGCACAGGTCGTGCAGAAGACAGCAGAGACCTGCAGCTCACAGCCCTGCAGCACCAAAGATAGGTGAGAGTCATACTCTGCTGCTTTAAAGAGGGGGAGAAGGTGGTGGGGGCTTATTTACCAGAGGAAACAGGCAAGTCCCACGGAGTCAAGTTACTAGAATGTCTGTAATTTCCTCTAGCTCTTTGCAACAATGATAGGAAATGCTGGGATTGTAAACTTGGTTTTATTTCACTTCTTTTCTTCATCGCATGAAGTCAAACCAAGGGAGAAGCAATGACCTCAGCTCTATCTTAGTTCCCAGGACGTAGTGCAGAAAAAAGACTTCTGTCTTTGCCTTGGAGGATGTTTGGAGAGCTGAGAATTGGATTCCTTAAGACCCTTACTTATCTCATGATAGCAGCCGAATGAGCTGGCAGGTTGGGTGGCTACGGTGGTGGCTGTGATTCCGAGATTGGACTGGTCCCCCTAAAGGCTGCAGGGACTGACCCTGAAGACCTTTATTTCTGTGTGAGGGAGAATTTCGCTGTGTGTCGTTGCTCCCTGTGCTGTGTGTAAGCTGAGTTCTGCTGATGGATGGTGCAGAGATCTGGGAAACTTTGGTCTGGATTGCTTGATGTTACACTGTGGTTTGTTCTTTCAGTCCCAGTTACAGAATATCACTTGCAGCACATAAGCTAGGGAAAGTCATTCATTGTTTTTTGCTTTACCTTGGTGCCACGGAACTTAAAATGCTTAAGCATTTCTCTGGGTGAATGAAAGGTAAGAAAAATCTGCCTTTTGCCAGCTATTTGCTTTTTAGCTCATGAGGGGAAAATAACGTTAGGAAAACTTTGCTGTAGCTGACACTATCCCATCGGATATAAACGACTTGGTGGTCTGGAGTACCATCAAGTAGAGTGCCCAGCGAGCAGTCTCAGTCTATTCTGCAAGAATACAGTGAGCAGAATACACCGCTCCAGTCAGACTGCCCATCTGCTCTTTGCAAAGAGACGTTTTCCACTCCTTGATGACACCTGTATTTTGAGCTGCCCTGGAGCTACTGCAATGCAGTTGCCAAAGACTCCGTAATCCAAGTCCCGCACATACAATACAGAGAATCCTTGACAGCTCCTGGCTCTTTCAGTTCAAATTAACACATTTCAGATGTGTAACATTAGAGTAAGTAATCTCATCAACCTTCTTTGATGTGGTCTGAAAGGAGTTAGGAAGTTAAAGTAAGTTGAAATTCGCTGGTATTTAGGATCTTGTTAGGTTTCCTTTCCCTTAAGCTTCCCAGGGCCTATTATGTCTGTGAGTTCCCCTTACATGACCAATGGGCAGGTTATTACCTAGGGGAGGGAGGGGCTCTGGATCAGGGAGTACAGGGATAGGACGAGGGGAACGGTTTTCAGCTGCAACAGGGGAGATTGAGATGAGATCTTAGGGAGAAATGTTTTGCTGTGAGGGTGGGGAGGCCCTGGCCCAGGTTGCCCAGAGCAGTGGTGGCTGCCCCATCCCTGGAGGGGTTCCAGGCCAGGTTGGATGGGGCTTGGAGCCCCTGATCCAGTGGGAGGTGTCCCTGCCCATGGCAGGGGGTGGAACTGGATGAGCTTAAATGTCCCTTCCAACCCAAACCATTCTATGATTCTTAATTGCAGGGGAAGAGTGCTAAAATCACAAGCACTCAGCAGTGGAGCTCATTTGTTTTCTTTTAAATTTGCAAAGCCAATGTGCAAGTTTCCACCAATCCATTGACCCTAATAATCTGTTCACAGCCTCTGCCCATTTTGGGGAAATACCACAAAAAAAAAAATCTTGTCTCTTCTCTTTTTTCTTTTTTAATAGCTTGATCTTCGGCGCAATCACATGCTTCACTGGTTTCCTGGGTGTAATCACAGGGGCCGGGGCAACCAAATGGTGCCGGTCAAAAACCCAGCGAGCTGATCCTCTCGTCTGTGCTGTCGGCATGCTGGGATCAGCCATCTTCATCTGTTTGATCTTCGTTGCTGCCAAGAGCAGCATCGTGGGAGCCTATGTAAGTATAATCTTTTGCACATGTCGGTCTTGCTTTTACTCTCTCCCCGACTCCTTAGAAGACTGTGTGCATTGTCCCCTGTAGAAAGCCTGAGATATTGATCCTGCTTTTCCTCTCCTGACTGTCCTTCCTTTTGCCCCTTGGCATTTTGGCACTATGTAGATGTGCCTGGAGGGAAAATGATATCTCAACTACTTATCCCCTCTCACTAACTGCCGTTGGGTTTTAGGGCTGGGAATTTAGTGCATGAATGGAAAACTGCCTTTGGGTTCTTGTGTCTATACCTCTATCCATGCCTCTCTTGCTCTTGCCTAATGGTTTGGTTCAGGAAAATAAGGTTATTGTAGCTGCAGTGGTACCAAATTATAATTGCAATATAATTTGTTTGTGGGCTTGCTTTTGGCTACCAATAGGTACTGTTAATTTGCATGACTAAGTAGCTTGCTATGTAATTACTATGTAATTACAACTTGTGTTATCTGTGTTACCATAGCACCTGATGGTCCTTGTCATAGCCCAGGAGCCCGTGATACTCGATGCTGCACAAATGCAGATTAGAGTATGGCCCCTCCCTGAGTGTTTGTCATTGAAGCGTATAAAAAGACATTGGATAGATCCGGACAAATTGACTGAAGGGAAAGGGAAAAACTCAGGCATAATAATCCAGCCCCAGGCTAGAATCTTGCTTTCAGCGGAGAGCAGAAATCTGTACACTGAACAAGTCTTGGGCTCTCTTTCAGTGTCACAGAGAGGAGCCTGGGACCTGGGAGGAGTTTTTGAAGGGAAAACATGAGCTGGTTGGAATAGTGGGTTAATGGAAAGCCCACCCTTATCTTCCACACTTCAACACTCCACCCAGCAGGAGAGTTCACTTACAATTAACCAGTCAACCATCTACTGTGGTTCCTTCTTCCTCTGTTCTTCTGAGTATTTCAGTAGTTGCCATCGTTATCGAGTGAGTGAAAGCTTGAAAAGATTAAGACAGAACCAAGAATGCCTACTGTGGCTCTTTAGGAAGTGTCAGAGGGAGATTCCACCCTCTGGTTTGTGGCATGTTCTAGAAGTAACCTTTGATTCAGTGATCAGCGGGGAACTGCTCACCTCAGACAACCTGTGTGAGGGTGTTACTGGTTGGCCAAGCATTGACTCTCCGTTCATCATCTGCTGTCGCACTCTCCACCTGCCCCTCCCCTCCATCTCTTTGTGCAGCCAGCCCTGTGATTTTCTCCTTTGACAGCCCCAGTGACAGACATGTTCATTTGTGGTTTGTAGCCCCTTTATGCAGAAAGTCCCCCCTTTCTCAGCTGGAAATACCATTTTCAAAAATTTTGCAACAAAAGGTGCTTATTGGTCTCATTTTCATATTTTATTCTTAGTTTTTTTTTTCTTTTTAAGTAGCCATGTGACTCTTGCATTGTGTCAACATATAAATATAGATGATGTTATTTAACTAATCTTAGAAACTATTTATTTTACTATGCATGAGCAATAAATCTAATAAAGAGTCAATGGTTTGCAAAGGAAATTACATCTGCCTGTGGAGAGGATATGAGGAATATAAGTCTGTTTGCTGATGCTGTTGGGCTGGTGTGTCTATTTGTTGCATGTAGCACTGCCTGTCCATAGCCCTAAATACGCTTTATTTGCTGCGGGAAACCTGGTGCCTAGAAAACAGATAAGAGTCTATTTATTGTGCCGATGGGAATCAAGATCTCTCTCTAACATCTAACATCTAAATCAATGAACTCTCTTTAACAGATTGTACACGTGATAACGGGCCAGTGTTTTAACTTTGTTTTGCCTCTGCAAAGATGGGGATTCTTAACTTGGAAAGGGTCAGGGTAGCTTAGATCGTTAATGTTTGTAAATCACGTGGAGTTAGAAGATCTGTGGCCAAACCATCCGCTATAAATTCATATGAAGACAAAACGATGGCACCACACCTGTTGCTGTTTAGAGTTGTGGGTGCTAACTGCACGGAGAGAACGGGTCTGCGTTGGAGCTACCAATGTCTCATAACACAAAGTATTGTTGTTGTGGTGCTACGTATCACTTGAATGGACTTTGGAAGGCAAGTTTCAAACGCGAGCCCTTGTTTTTCCATGCCCTTCAAAGCTATTGCAATCTTCCAGTCCTCCAGAGTGGTTAATTCCCTCGTACTGCCTTAGGAGACCTATCTGGCAAGGTTGCATGGCATAGCCCTTCCTCATTACTGCCGTTTGAAGTCTCTTTGGTCCAAAATGAAGGAAAGGCTGTTCTCTGACACTGGAATTGGAAACCTAGATATGGTGGACAGCATGATAGGCTAGGTTACCTTCCTTAACTCAAAATCCATGATAACAGCTTGTTCTGGAAAGAATAGAGTGAAATTTATAGGTGTTTTCCTCATCTCTGATAGCTTCCTTGACAGTTGTGTCCTGGCTCTTATCTTGAAACTGTATGCTTGAGTTTTGTGAGTGTGAAAGGCAAGAGCCATATTCCGGTCTGTTCCCTCAACACAGTGGTATTTCCAGACCTTCTGTACTGTGACTGTTCTTAAACTTCTGTCGTTGATCACATTGTGCTAAATTTGAAGGATTAGTGGGTTTGGACGTCTCATTGGCTTAGAGCCTTAAACTTCTCACTTGCAAGCATTCAGATGGGTCCCCAGGAGTTGGTGTTCTCTCACACTGAGCTGTGCTACCACCAGATCACCATCTCCCTCCCTGCTCTCTTTAACAATTGAGAGTTTTTAATTTCAGCTGCATGGAAGAAGTGTTCAGTGCTCCAGCAAGAATCACCAAAGCCCTTACATTTTAAATTTTTGGCTTTGTGGGTTTGGTTTTTCTTGGAAAAGACCTGCCTATCCTTTGGCACAATCCCCTTGTCCCTTACAGGCTGTCGACTCTCTGCTCTATTCCTCCTCTGAACACGTACTTTCCCTCCGTGCTCAGTCCTGTCTCATAGGTCATTTTTGACCCAGAGGGCAGCTGCTGTTGGAGTTCTGGAGCAGCCTTTCCTACCTGGAGCAGGTAGACACACTGCTTTTTTCCCCTCCAAGTCTTTTCATACTAATCCAGTAAATTACTGACAGTGGTAGAAGTGGCTGGAAAGGTGGAATAAAACAGCATTTTATATCACTTAGGTGCCCAGATGCTTATATTTCTGTCTTTTATCATCCTGCTCGGCTGCGTAGTCCAATCAGTTCTTATTCTGTGCTCCTCGCAGTGTGTGGATTTCTGTGTTGCAGCCCAGCTCCTTACAACAGCAGTTTGCATATCTTTAGGTCTCACTCTTTCTGAAATACGTACGAAGCGCTGGGTTTCAAACCTGTCTCTTGAAACCCATTAGCTCCATGGCATCATTGGATCACACTACTCAGACGCTTCAACAGCAGGTTTTAGAGCAGTTTAAATTTCCAAATGACTGGAGAGAGATGCTTTGCTTTGCCTTCCTTTTGACACTGTTCCAAGTTCCTGTTGTACCTCAATTTCAGCATCTATTTCAACTCCTCAGAGACATTTTATGATCTTGCAGATACAGCAACTCCCGGGGTGAAACCTTGCCAGAGAGTTTTTATACCAGCTCAGGCTCAACTAGAGAGTTTCTGTTGACGTGGTGTTGGTGACTTACCTCCTTCTGGGGCATCGATATTGCCCAGCACTGAGATGGAATCAGAGAATCACAGAATAGTTGGTTTGGAAGTTCCAACTCCCCTGTGATGGACAGGAACACCTCCCACTGGCTCAGGCTGTCCAAGGCCCATCCAACCTGGCCTTGAACACCTCCAGGGATGGGGCAGCCACCGCTACCCTGGGCATCCTGTTCCAGTGCCTCCCCACACTCATGGTGAAGAAATTCTTCCTTACGTCTAGCCTAAATCTGCCCCTCTCCAGTTTATACCCATTGCCCATCGTCCTGTCACTACATGCCTTTGTAAAAGATGGAATTAGGCTTGCTTCGAAATCATGAGTAAATGTGCGAGTCTTACCATTTCAGAGAGAAATGCAGATAATTAAGATGCAGAGAGATACACGCTTTCAAACAGCCATGGAAAAAGTTTATAACCTGCTTAGGTCCTGCTGTGAGAGCTACTGGTGCGACCAGTCTGAAACTACTTATCATTTCTGGGAATCAGAATTTGCAAACTGCTCACATAAGCAGAAGACTTGAGGGGAACATCACTTCTATCAGTTCATCACAGATGAGCAACTGGATACAAGTGGAGATGGTGAGATATCACACAGCACAGCTGGATTCAGAAGGGGAAACTTCTCTAGAGCCGAAATCTCAGAGTAAAATGAGGCGTTGAAAAGCAAGGAGTCAAAACCGTGACCGTTTCAGGAGCTACTGAGCTTGTCTGGAGGCTGCCTTGTTTGCAGTAAGCATCCCTAGAGTCTCTCTCCATCAGAAACTCTACTTATCCTCATGTGCCCTTTGCAGCAGATGAACTCATTTTTAGAAATCCCGATTAGCAGATAAGGACAGGGTTTTTTAATATCGGTATCTTTTGTCCTACTTTTTGATCTTCCTGTTGTTCCTCTTCCTTTTACCAGTGTCATGGTTAATCCCCATGTTTAGCATATGCCTCATTGAAACACGTTGGGTAAAATACACGTTCAACAATTCTAAACTGATGCACTCTGAAGTTTGTAGGGATCTACTTATAGATACTTTTATTATATAGATTTATATAGAGTTGGGATTGTTCAGCCTGGAGAAGAGAAGGCTCCAAGGAGACCTTGTAGTGATCTTCCAGTACCTGAAGGGGCTACAAGAAAGCTGGAGAGGAGCTGTTCATAAAGGCTTGTGGTGACAGGACGAGGGGCAATGGGTATAAACGGGAGAGGGGCAGATTTAGGCTAGACAGAAGGAGGAATTTCATCACTATGAAGAGTGGTGAGGCACTGGCCCAGGTTGCCCAGGGAAGCTGTGGCTGCCCCATCCCTGGAGGTGTTTCAGGCCAGGTTGGATGGGCCTTGGGCAGCCTGATCCAGTGGGATGTCCCTGCTCATGACAGGTTGGAGCTGGATGGGCTTTAAGGTCCCTTCCGACCCAAACTATCCTATGATTCTATAGAGTTGTACTGAATTCCTGCTGAAGGGGCCAAGTTCTGCTTGCTGCGGGTTACAATTTGTGTGTGTGTTGTCAGTGTAATTTATATAACCTTGAGGCAAACAATGCGTGTTTGCTATATTGAATGAATTAACAGGCAGGGTGTGTGGAGGCTGCATTCAGAAGCGTGTTTACCTCTTTCCAAAGCTCAGTTTAATCCATCCAGCCACAGAACCCCAGCAACAGCAGCTGCAACGCTGTAGTGGGACAGGTTTCAGAGCAGGCCCTGGGAGCCCACCTGGGGCTCCAGGATGCTGTTGCTACATGACACATGGCTTCAACTCCTGTCAGCACCTTGATTCATTGGTTTCTTAGCTTGGCAGGTGACATTTGTGGCATTGTTGTGGCTGCCCCATCCCTGGAGGTGTTCCAGGCCAGGTTGGATGGGCCTTGGGCAGCCTGAGCCAGTGGGAGGTGTCCCTGCCCATGGCAGGGGGTGGAACTGGATGGGCTTTAAGGTCCCTTCCAACCCGAACCATTCTATGATTCTGTGATTTCCAGTAAGAGACAAGTGCAAAGCAGACCAATGGACAGTGGGAAAAAGGAAAGAGGAGATTTCTTAGTCACAGCAGCTGGGCTGTGGTGACTGGCTCAGACCCCATCACAAAGGAAGCAGATCCAGTCACGGTAAAAGGGGATGAGGAAGGGGAATGTGTGGGAAACAAAGACAATTTTAGAAACAAATAGAGGAAGCTTTCTGTGGACCAAAGCGTAAGACTTCCTAAATAAAGCTGACTGTTCCTGGCAGTGACATGATGGTCTGAGGGGTTTGGGCAATCTCAACCAGAGTGTGTGGGAAAGACAGTTGTGGTGGTCATATCAGAGCCATAGCTGCCCATCCTGGTGGTCTCCCAGACCCCAGACTGTGCCTGTGCAAGCAACTAGGACAGGGACAAGGGCTGTCAGCCCCTCAGAGCTCACCAGAACACCACAAACCAAAATCCATCTTCAATTACCTGAATCCAAATCTCCATAGTTGTTGTTGAGATACCAGGAGTCACATTTTCTCTCTAGATGCCCCAGAAAGAAATGAGTGAAGTCCAGTGAAGGTGTTTTGCTTGACTTCTTGCTGGTGAAGAGCGGGGAGCTGGTTTTTACAAGTCTGGTTATTTACGTAGCACTTTGTCTATACATTCTGCTCTTCAAAGTACACAAAGGAAGAGGAAAACGTGTGCGTGGAAGATTTTCTGTCCTTGTTTTTTCATCCTGTTGAATATACATTTCTTTGTTAAACTGTCCCTTCCAGTATTTAGAGGGGGCCTACAGGAAAGCTGGGGAGGGGCTCTTGATCAGGGAGTGCAGGGATGGGACAAGGGGAACAGTTTTGAGCTGAAAGAGGGGACATTGAGTTGAGATCTTAGGGAGAAATGTTCTCTTGTGCAGGTGGGGAGGCCCTGGCCCAGGGTGCCCAAAGCAGCGGTGGCTGCCCCATCCCTGGAGGGGTTCCAGGCCAGGTTGGATGGGGCTTGGAGCCCCTGATCCAGTGGGAGGTGGATTCCACCCACGGCAGGGGGAGGAACTGGATGGGCTTTAAGACCCCTTACAACACAAACCATTCTATGATTGCCAACCTATAGCATAAAAGCAAAAGGTTCAGGACTGAAATAGGTGTAAAAAGCTTTGTGATGGAGGCAATGTTCCTCCTGAAGCCTTGTCACCCTTGCTCCGTTGCACTCAATTTGTTGAACTTCTGTTTTAATATGAGGCTGAGTTAAATCTAGTTTCTACTCTTAAATGATCATTTCCAGTTTTTCACTGCTATAGCTGTTTGTAGAACCACTTAGTGAACGGCACTGGCAAACTGATTTGTGTTTATAATAAGCAAAAGAAGCACCTCTTCCCCTGTCTTCCCCCCCAACAAAACATTCTTTAATATTATTATTATTCCATCATAGTTTCCTGATCTGAATCTCTGCTTGGCTCTGTTGTACCGCACAGTACGGAGAAGGAGAAGGCAGCGTGGGGATGGGAATAAGTGAAGAGGGAGTGCTAGAGTTCGAAGGGATGTGTGGTGTCTGTTCATGCCACACCAACATAAAAAGCAGCTCTCATCCCACTACATACATAGAGATTTTAATGTAGCTTGTGGTTCGTTTCCACAGAGGAAAGAGTATTTCACTGTAAGACACTGATGTTGCAAACCTCACAGTTAAGTCCTGTCCTGACCGTAGGTATCACCAGTGCCGTGTGTCGGTTATTACAGGTCCCAACCCTATGTCGCTCTCAAAAAGGACAGCACATGCTATCAGGGGAGGGAGGGGATCTTGCACAAAGTGGGTAGAGAACCTCGTTTAGTTTGCTACTTTAACCCAGAACTCGATTCCTAGTGGTGAAAATTACTTTTTGGGGGAGTTGTGGCCTTCTTCCCTCTCCTAACTGGCTTTTTGTGGAACAGAACGATGCAAGTTTGGAACGCCAGAGCTGTCTCTTCTTGCTGGCTTCTCATGTTCTTCTGTTACAAAATGTGTCAGCCTTTTATTTAGCTGCTCTGTAGATCACAAACAGTTTACGCTAGTGAAGTTGCAGGCCAATCCTCGACGGCTCTGATAAAATCTATAGCTTTCTAATATTCAGGATGAACCACAACAGTGACAAGGAGTGTTGTGTAGTGAAGTTGCAGGCCAATCCTCGACGGCTCTGATAAAATCTATAGCTTTCTAATATTCAGGATGAACCACAACAGTGACAAGGAGTGTTGTGTAGCTTTGAGACAAATAAGCAACAGAGGAAAGTTTGTGACAGGTTATTTTTCCCTTGAATGTCAAGTGAATAAATCTTCTCCTTTTTGTGTGTTTTGTTACAACAGATTTGCATTTTTATCGGAGAAACTCTTCTGTTTTCAAACTGGGCTATCACAGCAGACATACTAATGGTGAGTGGACTTTGGAACAGCATCTTTCTCTTCTGGTGGCCAGAGCAGTTTGTCAGCTTGCAAGAACAACCTGAAGTTCACCATTTCTTCCAAATGCCTACCACCTACTTCAGCAGATTCTGGTTTTGTGTTTATATTTTTTTTAACACACTGAAAAGGAAAGTGAGCTAGAAAAAGAGAAGAAGATTCTTCTTGTTGTTTGTTCTGAACACCAGGGAGAGGAGATGTCTGGAAAGGACACCATTACTGAATTCAAGTAGTTTCCCCAAACTTTGAGTATTGGCATAAAACCCCACATGCAAAGAAATTAGCCAGCGTTCCCTAATAGTCAGCACATTAGTGGATTGTGTTGTCGATAACTCAGCTTTGTTCTGCAATAGGAAATCCTTCCCTCCCTCCCTCTTCTGGCCACAAAAGCAGCCATCCACCTCTCTCTTTGGCATAACTCCAGCAAACCTACCATTCAACACATAGACAATAGAGAACTACCTCTGGGAGAGGAGAGAGGAAAAGAAAGTAGAAAGAATTTTTGGACTATGTCCACCTTATCCAAGAGGAAATTGTCAGGGACTTTTCACCTCATGTCCTTCATTTTCCATTCTTTCTCCACCACAGAGTTTTTTAAGCCATTCCAATAGTTAAGCTGACCTCAGCAGCTTTATTTTCACATGAAATAGTCTGGATGTTTGTTAGAGAGCCTTGCATGTTTTGTAATGCTTCCATCAGAGACATATGATGAGCCTTTGATTAACCTGATCCAGTGAGAGGTGTCCCTGCCCGTGGCAGCGGCTGGGAACTGGAAGATCTTTAAAGCCTCTTCCAACCCAAGCCATTCTATGATAGGCTCCATATCATAGAATCATAGAAGGGTTTGGGTTAGACAGGACCTTAAAGCCCATCCAGTTCCACCCCCTGCCACGGGCAGGGACACCTCCCACTGGATCAGGGGCTCCAAACCCCATCCAACCTGGCCTGGAACCCCTCCAGGGATGGGGCAGCCACCACTGCTCTGGGCAATCTGGGCCAGGACTGCCCATCCTCACCATGAAGAATTTATCAAACATACTGTAACTCAATATAATATATAAGAATATATCAAACATATTGAATGTTGAAATCCTATCATGGGAGGTTACTTGTTGCTTATTGTTTGAAAAAGAAAGGAGCCAGGGCACAGACCCATTGCAGGACTTGACTATGGTCTTTTGGCAGTTTGTTGACAGAACTAAAAACATAATCAATCTGGCAGCAATACAAAACTCCCTTGACTAGTGTTTGTTGCTTATGCAAACATCAGTGAGAAAACAATCCGGCTCAGTATTCATAGATGTAAAGATAATGTTGTTGCTATATTGATAGAGCAAAGAACTTCAAGCCTCTGCTTAAGTTCTGTTTGTGATTTAAGTTCAAGGTTGTGTTTATGTTTTCAGGTACCTGTACCGTTGCCATAACTCTGTTGCCTGATGAAGTTTTGATCTTTAACTCATTTGTGCAGAGAACGCTTTGGGAGGTGGGGCGGAGTGCTTAATTCCACTTCTCTCAGATGTGAATAAAGCACAGAGAAGCAAAGGTTATCAGTGTACTTAAATAGCATTAAATAGCCTTTAATTACCAAGGTTCATTCCTCCTATCAGTTTAACTTTAGTGTGACAGAGCTGTGCGCAGGCTGAGCAGGTGGTTACTCTGTTCTTAGCTGGGGCTTCCGGCCTGTGCCGAGTCCAAGGCTGATGTGGACGTTCATTAAGTGCTACCTCAACGCTTAGACAGATGTTGAGCGCTGGGGAAGGGCTGTTGATCAGGGAGTGCACAGGCAGAATGAGGGGGAACGGTTTTAAGCTGAAAGAGGGGAGATTTAGACAAGATATTAGGAATAATGGTGGTGGCTGCCCCATGACTGGAGGAGTTCAAGGCCAGGTTGGATGGGGCTTGGAGCCCCTGATCCAGTGGGAGGTGTCCCTGCCCATGGCAGGGGGATTGGAACTGGATGGGCTTTGAGGTCCCTTCCAACCCAAACTATTGTATGATTCTCTGTGTGGTCTACAGACAGCTGTGTTCAGGAAGAAATTATGGTACATTTGTAGTTGCTCATGAGTGCCTCCTGCCTTTGGCTGTGCTGTCCCTAGGAGCGCCCCCAACTCTCTCTGGTCAGAATTAGCTAGCGGGCGTAAGTAGCAAATCTTTTATGTCTTGGCTAGTGTTGACTGAACTAAGCCAGGGCCTGGCCATAGAGCGCATCTGCAGTCTTCCAGCAGTGACTCTCAAATAGCTGCTGAGGTGGTCATCCCTGCTGCCAACACAGCGAGGATGGGTGGAAGGAACCTGTCAGATATGTTCAAGGGCATCCAGGAATCTCTGCCAGAGGGAGAGCTGACCCTTGATCTGTGTTCTCTCCAGCTAACCCTAAGACATTCTTCTACCAACTACATCATTATAGCAGATGTACGAAGGATGCCACCATTGTCCCACTTCAATTACCAAGATTTTTTTGTGTCGATATTGATGTGACTTCAGAATCCTGTCGCTTTTTAATAGCTCTTACAGGGTTTGACATCTATCTGATGTGACCAGCATCCTATACTGGATTGTGTTTTGTAGGGTTGCGTTTGCAATTATTTATGTTGCTTTAGTACAAAAGAACTCCATAAGAAATGATTTGAAATAATTCCTTAGTTCCAATTTCCAAAACACAGGAAAGAAACCCATGTTAAAAAATAGATGTTGGTAGTTGATGCCGACTCTTAAGCTAGCTGTTTCCTTGTCTGTTTAGACAAATCAACTGGGTGCCCTGTACAATACCCAACTGAATGCATTATCAGCACAAATAGACCTGTAAAAGCACTATACAATAAATGTAAACATCCACTTGAATCAATGCAAGCCTGTAAACAGATGGTCTGCGGGGCACTACTGTTACACAGGGGGGTTGGGAGGATGTTTAGTCAGACAATAGGTGAAAGTCAGGGCTGTAACCATGTTTGACAGACAGTTTTTTGAGCAGTCCTAGCCAGAGAAAGGTGTGGCTTTGCTTAGTGAGGTGCATTCTAAATGTTTGGCAAATTAATTTCAACTGATTACTATTTATTTGGTGTAATCAGAAGGGTGTCTGTTCTTGCCTGAGGCTGGTAAGGAGTTTAAAAGTGTTATTAGCATAAACCTAACCCCACTTTCATCATGTACCTAAATATTATCCTGTTTTCATGGATAAGAAGCTCTCAATACTGGCTGAGCCTCAGAAGTAAAGCGTTTTGGAAACTGCATCCAAAGTGGTTTAGCATAGATCTCCCAAGATTTTCAGATCTCATGACTACTTAGGAACCTTCTCTGGGTAGTTGGTAAGCATCTTCAGAGGTTTGTTTTCCTTGACAAAACAGGGTCGTTTGCCTCTTAGCTTCAAGGGAAGTTGTAGCTGCCCCATCCCTGGAGGTGTTCCAGGCCAGGTTGGATGGGGCTTGGAGCCCATGATCCCCTGGCAGGTGTCCCTGCCCACGGCAGGGAGATTGAAACTGGATGGTCTCTAAGGTCCCTTCCAACCCAAACTATTCTATGATTCTATGTTTTATTTGTTGGTTCTTCATAGCTTCACTCTTCCATCACATCTTCTGTCCTTACCAATGTAGCAGTCTGTGTGCAGCTCCTCAAACTGCCTGCAGTGAAGGGTGCTGAGGGTTGGTTTGATAAACTGTTGGCACTGCGGAACGTCCTGCGCTGCCGGTGGTTGTAAAAGCCTCGTATTTGTTCCAAATGCAAATTTGTTCAAAACAGACCTTATTCTCCTGAGCACAACTCACCAAATCTCCTCCCAGGCGCATGCTCAGATGGTGCTTAGGGAAGGAGGAGGTGGTTCTTATGGAGCATGCTAATGATGAAACAGATTTTATTAGCCTTCCTTGCAAATTGGCCTCAAAATTACCAGCGCCCCCCCCCCAAAGCAGCATTAAAAGTGCCTTGTAACAGCAGTAATGAATGAGCTTCGGTGCAGCAGGCGAGGGTGGGAACATCCTGACATGTGCTGAGTGCTTGGGACTTTGTGCCCTACTAGCAGGGGCGGTTCTTTCATAGCATATCTCAGAACTAAAGATGATGGACGGAGCCTTGGTGGCATTTCTCTCTAAGAGCCAGAAGTCATTTGAAAGGTCCTCAGCTATTGCAGTCACAGTCTCCTTAGGTCTTTGCTGAGGAAAGCCATCCTCCAGTTTATGCAAAGCCCTGCTACTGGTGCAGAAAATGCTCTGCATATTTATTTTTTCCTTTTAAAACATTAGGTCTTCCAAATGATCATGAGCTGCCGTGGAGGAGAAGAGCCTTGCTGTTGTGCTCTAGTCTCCAAGTCTTCCTTTAGGCTCAAAACAGGCATAGATTGGTGCTCAGCAGTGCCATAGGCACGGAGGAATGTTGCTTTTCTTCTGGTTACCTTCCCTATCAATAAAAATATAATTATTTAGGTAGTGTACTATACCGCCCTGTTTTACAGCTGGTGCTAAATAGCGTTTCTGGAAGTTCTGTTGATGCATGTCCTGGTGCACCTCTGCACATCAGTCCCCTGGGGGCTGTGGTTTAGGTTTTCAGGCAGGGTGAGGAGTGCCTTTGACTGAAGGTACACATCTTGCCTCAAAACACCAGAAAGGATGTGCCAAGGGGTGTCTCTGAATCCCTGTGGGCTGGATGTGTCCTGCTCCTGCTGTAATTTGGAAACCTGGTCAGCCTCCTTTTACTTCGTGGAGAAGTGGTTTTTCAGACAGTGTCTGCCTCGCTTGAGGGAAGGGTCTCTCTCAGGCTGGTTTCTCTGGATCACAGCCTCTACATTTTCTGGACAGGAGTTACAGCAGGGACACCTGGACTGTGTCCAAGCCCTGCCAGTGGCTGGAATGGAGTTAGCATATGTTTTCTTTGTCTTTGGTGCTATGAGGCTGAAATGTGTTGTCCTGAAGAGTTCTGTCTCACCCAGAAAGAACAGAAATTATTTCAGAGAGGGGAAGCTTTCTGCCCAAGATTAGACATAAAACTCAGGACTCTCCCACACCTGGCAGAAGGGCGATCTCTCCTTGGCTTTCCTGGCTAACTTATTTCAGACCAACCCTTTCTGCTGCTTTCACCGCAGGAAGAGGATGTGACCAGGAACCCACAGCCTTTCCAAACTTCTGTTTAAAGAGGAGAGGTTGGCCAAAGCTGCTTGGTCAGCCTCCCTGCCCATCCTCTGTGCCGCCAGCCTCTGTACCCGGAGGCAGAGATGAGCCAGGACAATCCCTCAGGCTTCCGCCCTGGCTGCTGCGGCTCTTCCACCTCCAGTTTCCGTGGGCTGTTCAAACCAGGCCACGGATGGTTTGAATTTAGGTCTATTTTAGCATCAAAATGCCCATGTAAAGCTGTAATTTACTGCTGTCTTCCTAGACCAGTAGATAATGCATGCTACCAACTGCTTCCTCCATCAGGATAAAGTACTTTTTTAGCAGGCTTGGGACAGAGTATTTTTTTTTTTTTTGCTGTTTTAGAGACGCTGGTTTAAGCCTTTTTCCTTTCCAATATCATTTTAGGTGACAAAATAGAATCTCCCAGTCGTTTGCTTGCTGCACATTGGCTTTTTGGCTTAGGGGGTGGCATGTGCACATGGTTGTCACCTGAATTCCAGACTAGATTTACTAAATTCTGGCACTTTATAGCACCGAACTTCTTTAGCTAGAAAAGCTGAAAACTTACTGGGAATTGTCTTGCTGGCTGCAAAGCCACGTGTTGGTATAATACAGATATACATGCAAAATTATGTGTAATATGTCTGTATTTCTAATCAAGTCTAGACCTTATTTTCCTCTTGGGATTTCCCTGAACCTTCAAGTCTGTTTTGAGCTCCCGAATGTAAAAGTAGGCCCAGTGCCCAATGTGGCACCTGACCATCTTTTGCTCTTCTCTTGCACGCGGGAGGTTGAAAGGGCACCTATTTAATGTGCCCTCAAAGCACATCAGCAATGCGCGTGGGCAACTTTGTCAAAGCAGTAATGAAAGAACTGGCAGGTCATTCACAAAGCGCATGTTAAAACCCTAAGGAAAAGCATTTAATCTAATTTTACCCATCGTTCCTAATTGTCCCTGCTTGGAATGAGATGATTATTCTAAGGAGGCATCAGTGCTCTTCTAGTGTGGATTTTCTCAGCGCTGTTTCTTTTCTTTCCTTTTCTTTTCTATTCGCTGACTCTCTCCATGCAGACAGGGCACTTCACCTTCCCTAAGAGAAAGTGTTAAAGCACCGAAACAGTGCTTCAGATCCTGAGCCCTGAGATATGTTCCTGTTGAGCTGAGTTTTCCCTCGCTGTCAGCTTAGGTGAAGTCATCGCTGTGTATCTCCAGCTGGGGATATGCCTGTCCTGAACTGTCACATTTAATTAATAAATGACCTCAGGAAAGGGTTGCAAGAATGAGCTGCATCAAAAGAAGAGTGGCCAGCAGGGCGAGGGAGGGGATTCTGCCCCTCTATTCCTCTCGTGAGACCTCATCTGGAGGATTGTGTCCAGTTCTGGAATCCTCAACAGAAGAAGGAGATGGAGCTGTTGGAACAGGTCCAGAGGGGAGGCCATGAAGATGATCCAAAGGCTGGAGCACCTCCTACATGAGGACAGACTGAGAGAGTTGGGGTTGTTCAGCCTGGAGAAGAGAAAGCTCTGAGGAGACCTTATATCGACCATCCAGTACCTGAAGGGGCTACAAGAAAGCTGAAGAGGGGCTGTTCACAAAGGCTTGGAGTGATAGGATGAGGGGAACGTCTATAAACTGGAGAGGGGCAGATTTAGACTGGACATAAGGAGGAATTTCTTCATGATGAGAGTGGTGAGGCCCTGGCCCAGGTTGCCCGGGGAAGCTGTGGCTGCCCCATCCCTGGAGGTGTTCCAGGCCAGGTTGGATGGGCCTTGGGCAGCCTGAGCCAGTGGGAGGTGTCCCTGCCCATGGCAGGGGGTTGGAACTGGATGATCTTTAAGGTCCCTTCCAGCCCAAACTATTCTATGATTCTATGAAATCTGGGAAGGGTTGCCTTCAACAGAAAGAGTAAAGGCAGCCCAGCAGAAAGAAAGTAGACAGGTAAAAGGGGTGATGGTGTACAAATAGCTAAATGTCGTTTCTGGCAGGGTAGGTCACTCTTCAGCGAGATAGAAAAAGGCAGAACAGTGTTCAGTGCTTATAGGTGCTTATTTGGATTTAGAGAGCGGTCGAATTCTTTATTACTTACAGCTTTAAATCAAGACCAGATCCATTTCTAAACCAGGACTTGTGGACTGATGCCAATGTTATCAGCCAGATTCTTTCACAAGTTTTATGCAGGAGAGACTTTTTCTGCTCCTAAATTTGTTGTATAAAATTAAGGTTGTTCCATGGGGGGGAGGGGGTGTTGTTTTTTTTTCTTTTTTAATTGCTATCCCCTTCCATGGGGATTTTCTGTGAGCTCAGGCCCCTTCAAGGGGAAATAATTTATGTTTTCCACTCATCTTATGTAGTCAGAGCTATACTGAATGACCTGGCAGAGACTGTCATATCCTATTAGAGGAGTGGAGACTCAACCCAACTACAGTATCTTGGCTATGGAACATTTTCCTGATGTGTCTTTGTCCCTTTTCACAAGAGGAATCACAGTGACTGGAGATTGAGTGGGAGGGGAGGGTGTGACCTTCCACACTGAGGTGAATTCCTTATGGTTTAAGAAACTAAGTGGTATCTTATGGACAAAACACAATCTCCCAGGTGACGGCAAAGCCCTAGTTTGGAAGGCTGGCAGCACTGGGCAGGTTGTACGCTGCAGGCAACCTCAGACTTCACTTTTCCCATCAGCTGAGCAAAATCTAGGCTGAGGAGCAATAGCAAAGTGTCTGGTGGGCAACGTTCTTAGTCAGGCTCATGTGTGGAGTGCTGCTGAGGGGCGTGCAGGCCAGACAGAGCTTCCTTCCCTCAGTGCCTGCCATCAGGAGTAATGGAAATCCAGGGAGGGTGGCAGAGCTCCCCAGTTGCTTGAGCCCATCATGGCCTGGACAGTGGCTGTATCTGCCACCCACATCTAGGGGAGCTTTATTTCATCCTGATCTGGGCATAAACTGCAGACACAGCTGGACAGGTTCTTACTACAGTTTTCTTATGTATGTTTTTTTCTTTCCCCTTCTTCTTTGCAGTACGTGGTCATCCCAACCCGCCGTGCAACCGCAGTGGCCTTGCAGAGTTTCACTTCACACCTCCTGGGAGATGCTGGCAGTCCCTACCTGATCGGATTTGTAAGTGCTCACAGCAGGCTTTGGCAGGCGGTTGTGCCTATGGTTGGTTTTCTTTACTCGCTGCTCATCTGAAATGCCAAGTTAACCCCATTAGGGAAGGCGGGGGAGGTGTACCAACGAGGTAGGGAGCGGTGCAGACCACTGCGACGGTTTTAAATGCTTCTGTTTTGTATGATAATAAATAACAGTGCAAAATCCCTGGCAGGAGGATAGGTGTGCATGTTTGGGGTTTGTTATTAATATTCCTTTCTGGTGCATACATTTTGATTTTTTTTATTAGTACTGTTCCTTCCTGATACTGCTGCAGTTGTTGGCCTTGATCGGACTGGAGATCTCCCTTGTTGTGTTATCCTAGTGCAGAGCAAAGCAGGAGACCCTGCTCCAAAAGCTGGCAGTCAAAGAACATCCACAGAAAAGAAACCTAGATGTACATGGGTACTCCAGTTGCACCAGGGGAAGTTTAGATTGGATATTAGGAAAAATGTCTTTATGGAAAGAGTTGTGAAACATTGGAAACAGCTGCCCAGGGAAGTGGTGAAGTCTCCATCCTTGGAGATGTTCAAAAAACATACAGACGTGGCACTTTGGGACATGGTTTAGCAAGCACGGTGGTGTTGTGTTGGTGTTGGACTGGATGAGCTTAGAGATCTTTTCCAACCTTAATGATCCTAGGATTCTAATTTCTTCCCCTTGCATTCTTCTTGCAGTTTGATGCATTGAGTTTCAAGAGAACACAGATCATAATTTATAAATTAGAGTTGTGTTTACATAAAGCCTTGAGTGACACAGCTCGTGTTGTGTTGAAGGCACTACAGTTCTCCAGTGCTGTAACTGGGACCTCCACTGGTCCCATCACCTGGAAGACAGAATTTGGATGTGCTCTTCCAGCTCAGTACTGCTCTGAGACATAGCTGCTGGTGCTGTGGACCTTTTTTTTAACCCCTCCCATCATTTCTCATCCATTCTTCCCACAGACACTGGTGTATGTATCTATACATAGAATCATAGAATACTTTGGGTTGGAAGGGACCTTAAAGATCATCCAGTTCCAACCCCCTGCCATGGGCAGGGACACCTCCCACTGGCTCAGGCTGCCCAAGGCCCATCCAACCTGGCCTGGAACACCTCCAGGGATGGGGCAGCCACAACTTCCCTGGGCAACCTGGGCCAGGGCCTCACCAATCTCATGGTGAAGAACTTCCTCCTTCTGTCTAGTCTATATCTGCCCCTCTCCAATTCATACCCATTCCCCTCATCCTATCACCACCTGCCTTTATAAAAAGTCCCTCCCCAGCTTTCTGGTCATCCCCTTCAGATACTGGATGGTCGCTGTAAGGTCTCCTCGGAGCCTTCTCTTCTCCAGGCTGAAAAATCCCAATTCTCTCAGCCTGTCCTCGTATGGGATGTGCTCCAGCCCTTGGACCATCTTCATGGCCTCCTCTGGACCCATTCCAACAGCTCCATCTTCTTATGTTGAGGATTCCAGAACTGGACACAATCCTCCAGACGAGGTCTCGCAAGAGAGGAATAGAGGGGCAGAATCCCCTCCCTCCCTGCTGCCCACGCTGCTTTGGATGCAGCCCAGGACACGGTTGGCCTTCTGGGCTGTGAGCGCACATTGCCGGCTCACATCGAGCTTCTTATCAACCAGCACCCCAAGTCCTTCTCTAGAGAGCTGCTCTCAATCACATCATCCCCCATCCTGTACTGAAACCACAGATTGCCCTGACCTGGGTGTAGGACCTTGCACTTGGCCTTGTTGAACCTCATGAGATTCACACAGGCCCATTCTCCTGCTTGTCCAGGTCCCTCTGGATGACATCCATCCTTTTATGTGTTTAAATTTGTATATATGTATTTAAATATACATTAATATTTACTCTTGAATGCTAGTTTCCCAGAATGAGAGAGTTGCTCTTCCGCTCTCTGAAGTACATGAAGAAACAGATACAGATAAGGTTGAACAGACCAAAGAAATAAGAAATATCTCAAGAAAATAAATATGTACAATTGGGGTTCCTCTTTATTTACTTCAGTGTTCTGGGCACTCAGGGGGGAAATGGTCTTATTTTAGAAATCATTTGAAAGAGGCAAAACCAAAGGAATGACTGGACAAGGCTGCTTTGTGGAGGGCAGATGGCATGGGGAACGTCAAGTAGGAGGGTGAAATGAGCAGGACAACGTGCTTTGAAGGCAGGGGCCAGCGAGGAGAGGCAGGGCCTGAGAGGCAGGCGAGGCTGTCTCAGGTGACGCTGCTGCATGCTCGTCCTCTTTCTTATGTAAGAGGGATGTCCGGGAGGAATGGTGAGGACCCTGAATGATTGCAATTAATTTTGAAAGCTGCCTAGGGCTCCTGTGTGTCACAGATTTAAGAAAGGGACTTCGGTTGTAGAAAACAACAGGCCATGCCATTCTTGTAGGCAAAGATCAAGCAAGTTGTGAGGTACTGAAGGCTCCCTGCCTGAAACATGCTTAACCTCAATTTAATAGCTGCCTTAGGGTTCTTTTGACTGGGTAAATATTAATTATGGTGTTCAATTACTCCTTCCTAATGCAGTTCTTGTTGGGAGGACACTGCTCAGGTAGAAGGCTCTGTGGCAAGAGAGTAAGAGTGAAGCACTCATGTCATGGAAGGCACCAGCATCCTTCGCTGTAGCCTCCGGACTGGCTTGTCTGAGTCACACTCCCTCTGCTACAGTGACTGAAAGCCTTCACGTAACAATAATTAACTGGATGGTTAAAATTGGCAGGTGTTGGTTGTTGGAATTGTCTAGCTGAGTTGTAGGATGGAGACCTTCATGCAGGATAGAAATCCCACTTGGGCACGTTAGAGAAGTGACTTGGATTATGACAAGGATTGGCAAGGCAGTCTCTGGGAGCTAAGCAACCCACTCCTGTTGGCTTTAAGGGAAATTTGGGAATGCAGTTCTCATAGCGCTTCTGGGAACCTCCAGCCTGAGGACATCAACTCCCACTGCTGTTACTGCAGAACTACCCTGAAGCAGACAAAGAGCACAATGTAGGTCTTGAGAGAGTGAGGCAGAAGGCAGGATGAATCAACTCAACTGCAGTAACGAGCATGCTCAGAATTGATGAAACACAGCCTCTGGATCACTCGGGGTTCATCTGGGATCCTGAAGATCTGCCAGTTCTTCTGACTGCTTGCAAAATTCTGGAATCTTCAACATAAGAAGGATATGGAACTGCTAAAACAGGTCAAGAGGAGGCCATGAAGATGATCTGAGGGCTGGAGCACATCCCGTATGAGGACAGGCTGAAAGAGTTGGGGTTGTTCAGCCTGGAGAAGAGAAGGCTCCAAGGAGACCTTACAGCAGCTTCCAGTACCTGAAGGGGCTACAAGAAAGCTGGGGAGGGACATGTTATAAAGGCAGGTGGTGATAGGATGAGGGGAATGGAGAGGGGCAGATTTAGACTGGACATAAGGAGGAAGTTCTTCACCATTAGAGTGGTTCCAGGGAACAGGTTGACGAGAGCAGTGGTGGCTGCCCCATCCCTGGAGGTGTTCCAGGCCAGGTTGGATGGGGCTTGGAGCCCCTGATCCAGTGGGAGATGTCCCTGCCCATGGCAGGGGATGGAACTGGATGGGCTTTAAGGTCCCCTCCAACCCAAACCATTCTATGATTCTATGAAAATCCTCCTGAAGCTCCCTCAGTAAAGGAGCAATGTTTTGATCCAGGTATTGCTGGAATCTGAGCTGGTTTTGGAGAGTTCATAGTGAGATTTCCTCTAGCAGTGCTCTTAGGAAAGAATCAGATACCCATGTCCTTGTAGGACTAAGCTGCTGCAGGCAGTTATCTCTGTTTGCTGGGTACCAGTGAGTGTTGTGTTGATCTTAGAGCCCTCGTGTGGGGCGTAGAAGATGCTTAACGGCTGCAGCCTCATGTGTGCAATTGCTGCCGTGTTCTGTGCTGTGCCGTAAGGGTTGAAGTTGGACTTGTCTGTCTCTCCTGGTTCCAAATCTTGCAATGCAATTCCTTACACTCACCCAAAGCACCAAATACACATTAGTGTTTAAAAGCTAAGTGGAAGGAATCATGTCTGTATGGTTGTTTTTCAAGTCTCTTTAAATATTGATAACTTTTATTATGGTAAAAAGGGTAAGATTGACTTACAAAGGACTTATGCAAATGCAGTTTTAGGGTGGCAGCTGTAATTTGCATCAAGGTTTACCACCTGCCAAGCACTGAGATCAATTACTATAAATCAGAGTAGCCTATTCATTCACGAAGAAGAATAGGCATTGCTGTCTTGCAATAGTGTCTTGTTAGATGAGGCAGTTTTTATTCCTAGATAACTGTAACTTTTCCAGGACCTTTGTGATAACCTGTGGAGTTTAAGTAATTGCTGTTTAACAGCTTGGAGTATAATGCCGTGCTTTATTCTTGAGGCAGTCAGTAAGGAATTCCACCTGCTCAGTGTGTTACACCCACGTCTCTCTAGTAATTCCCTGTCTTTGAAAGGTCCCACTATGTCAACGCCGTAGCTGAGGCACAGGACAGTTAAGAGGAATACCCCAAATCCCAGCACTCCTGTTTAGTGTCAGATCGTAGAATCATAGAAGGGTTTGGGTTAGACAGGACCTCAAAGCCCATCCATTTCCACCCCCTGCCATGGGCAGGGACACCTCCCACTGGATCAGGGGCTCCAAACCCCATCCAACCTGGCCTGGAACACCTCCAGGGATGGGGCAGCCATCACTTCACCCTTCACTTTTCTCCCTTCCCCAACTTTCTTATGTGAGTAGGTTGATAAACTACGTCTAATGAGCTACTTAAATAGCAAGGATGCTAATGACCTTCCTTTAGCAAGTAGTTAGCAAAGCAGTGTTAATTATCACTGGTGCGGAGTGTCAGGGAAGGCAGAGCAGCATTTGATTAGGGGCAACTCAAGGAAAATTGTAGTAAATGCAGCAATTAAGATACTTCTTTAATGAAAGGTATAATTGGAGGTGTAGATTTCACAGCTGCCTTGTCCCAGTTTGAGACAGCCTTTTTGTTGATTTGGCTTCAAAGGTGTTTACCTATCCAAGTAAATATAGAAAGTAGTTCCATAGGGAAAGACTCGTCTGCCTGAGGAAGCAGAAATCGTGTATTATGGTTTAAAATTGGTATTTCCATAGAGTCATAGAATGGTTTGAGTTGGAAGGGACCTCAAAGCCCATCCAGTTCCACCCCTGCCATGGGCAGGGACACCTCCCACTGGATCAGGGGCTCCAAGCCCCATCCAACCTGGCCTGGAACACATCCAGGGATGGGGCAGCCACCACTGCTCTGGGCAACCTGGGCCAGGGCCTCCCCACCCTCACAGCAAAACATTTCCCCCTAAGATCTCATCTCAGTCTTTTCATCTGAAAACCATTCCTCCTCATCCTGTCTCTGCACTCCCTGATCCAGAGCCCCTCCCCAGCTTTCCTGGAGCCCCTTCAGCACTGGAAGCTGCTCCAAGGTCTCCCTGCAGCCTTCTCTTCTCCAGGCTGAACAATCCCAACTCTCTGAGCCTGTCCTCGTATAGGGATTGTATTTTATGATTTAAAATGCTGTGGCAACATCAGAGTAGATCTGTGGACATTTTTACTCTGCAATAACATTTCTTCCAGTTTAGTTTGGTGGATTCAAACAGGCTGCAGCCTCCTGTTGAGGCTCACGTCCACTACTGTCTGACTTGAAAGCGGGACGGTGGAGTGAGGTGGATGGTTGTGGTGTGACGCTGCAGTCTGGGTGCTTTGTCCCTGTCTGACCTGTGCAGCCATTCCTCAAACACAGCCCATTATGTGTTTGCTGGTGATTGCACAGCGCTGCCTCTCCTGCGCGAGCAGAGCGCGAGGTGGACCTGGGGTCAAAAAAGCAAGCAGATCCGGTAACAATAATGTGTAAATTATTCTCCTTGCATCTCTCGCTGTTTTATGGACTATCAGGAGCTACTCCACTGCTGGGATTTAGGAAGGAACAGGTCTCTGGCTTGTTGCCTTTTGCTGCATGTTACATCTTCTGATATTTAGAGTCTATATGAGTGGGCATAGGCAGCATCTTCCACCACCTAATGGAGAGAGCAGATGGAAAATGACACACATTTATGTTTTTTATTGCTCTTTCTTTAGTGCCACCTGCTTGACCGGTGTTCTGTAGCCCTAACAGTATCCCTCCTGCTGTAGAGATCTTCCCCCACATTCCTGCTTGCCCAGATTGTGGTGGGTGAAACAGGACTTACCCTTGCAGTCCGACATCTGATGTACGTCTATCAGGGAAATACTGTGAGGAAAAGAGCCCTCGGGTCCTCACTATCTCCATCCTCAAGCATCAACTTTAAGTTAAGGATTTTTCTGGTCCTGGCTGAGCTGAGTAATTAAAAGCGTTTTCCGTAGTGCATGGAAAGGCCAAATCTTTGACAAGGCTGTCAGCTGTAAAAAAAAAAGAGGAGAATTAAGCACCTGGAGACCAATCCACATAGGATTTATCTCCTCGTTGCAACGAGCTAACAAGCTTCCCACTTGTGATGACTCAGCAAGAGAGAAGATTTAAATCTGCCCTAAAATACCCACTGACTTCCCATATATAAAATGTTCTTTGCTGAAGGTTCACAGCCTGTTCTGGTGTTTTTCCAGAGCTGCTGTGCACCCATCATTTCCCGTGACTTTGGTTAGAAGTGTAAGTTCTCAGTATTTTTGATAAAAAGACGCTTAAAGTAGTTCAAAGTATCTCATTAAAGAAAGCCCCAAAATCCAGACCTGATCACTGTTCCACTCGTGTTTCAAGCTCTGTCCCATCTGCTCTGTCGCTCCTTCTCAGTGCACTAAAGAGCTCATTAAAGTAGTGTCTTGTTTCTGAGCTGCCGAGGACCCTGTCAACTCTCAGTACAGGATCAGAGGTTTCACAGAGCTGAGCACCTTTCAGAATGAGATGTCTCATTTCTGCAACATGGGGGAATGACTTCCTCCCCTTGGGACATACCACCAGGGAAGGGACGGTGCTGCAAGGAGAGGCGAGGGTCATAGACTCATAGAATGATTCAGGTTGGAAGGGACCTCAGGGGGTCTCCATCAGGGGCATCCAACCTGGCCTGGAACCCCTCCAGGGATGGGGCAGCCACCACTGCTCTGGGCAACCTGGGCCAGGGCCTCCCCACCCTCATCATGATGAGATGGACGTGAAAGGTTTCTTTGATTTTTTTAAGAATCTAATATGAATGCAACTGAAAACTAGAAACCAAAAATAAGGAAAAGTAAACAATTTGCCGGAGCTGTGGGGGAGCACAAACATTTATACTGTGCTAAGTGGCATGAGAAACACATAATAAAAAGAGGCTGTAAAGCCAATTATTTTATGACACATCCTTGAAAGCTACCAAAAGGTAAAAGCAATTATATTTTCAAAGTTATTTCAATTTTAACATTGGCGTGTTTGGATGTTGGAGGGGAAAAAAAGCCAAACACCCTGTTAATCTTAATTGTTTGGAAATCACAACCAACTGTCATACTTGGCTGGTGACAACATCAAGAGCCTGTATGAGTGTGTGGAAGCCGAGTCTGCCCCAGTGCTCCCCCTGGGCCAGACTCAGCCCTTGTAGCCCTGCACTAAATAAATGGTGCTGCCTTGAAAAGACTGCAATAAATTAAAAGACTCAGTCAAGGGTGGGAAAGCCCTGGCCCAGGTTGCCCAGAGCAGTGGTGGCTGCTCCGTCCCTGGCGGTGTTCAAAGCCAGGTTTGATGGGGCTTGGAGCAAACTGATCCAGTGGGAGGTGTCCCTGCCCATGGCAGAGGGTGGAATTGGATGGTCTTTAAGGTCCCTCCCAACCCAAACTACTCTATGCTTCTGTGATTTCTGAATTCCGAGTGAGAGAACCCCAAAACATACTGGGGACCCTGTGGAGTTACAGGGAATTTTGTGTTAAGGAACTATTCTGAAGAGAGGAGCCAAGGAGAACCTGGCTTGCATCACATTGGTAATAATTAAAATCAGGTATTTGTGCCAGATGCTGCAGTAGAAATATCCTTTGATGTAGCGAGATTTGTGTCCAGGAGGCAACGTCAGGAATTGAGAGAAATGATGCAGTTGCAAAGGAATTGAGATGTACGGCTCAGCAGTGAGACAAGGAGGATGAAATGATGATTTCCAAGATGTTGTTACCATTACACTGTTTAATCAGTAAATCAGATTAATTTAACTGCTCATGCTGTTCAGGAGGGACAGGCACACAGAAGCAAAGCTGTCGTTCTAGGGCTTCACCCCACCTGAGCTTTTATCACATCAACAGCCTGTCCAGTGTTCCCAAAACCACAGCACGTGCTTCCCAAGAAAGGTAATGAAGTTTCTCTCTTTTCCCTCCTTGTCTCCTGCGCTCAGATTGAGACACAAGCAGAGATTTGGGGGGTTCGGATGGTGCCCACTGCAGCTGAACTGTTGGTTCTCCTGGAAGTCGGCAGTTTCTTTAGCTGGCTGCCATCCAGCTGGCTGCCACCGCCTGAACACATGCCGTTTGTATTCCCTTCTAAAAATGCTCTGAGATGAAGTTTATTTAGCAAAGTCATTCTCCTCGTTCTGAGATCCGTGTTACACAGCAAGGGAAAAGAAGATGTGAGCTTTCATAGGATGTTAGCAAAGACTTTTGATTAGACTGCAAAGCTGCAGCAGCACCTCCTGATTGATTTTCCGCCTCCAGGTTTTGGTTAAATGTTTTGAAGTGGTGGAGCAAAGCAAGGAATTCCACACATGAGTACTGGCACTGACTGTGTGCGCAACCCCCACTTTTTCTTAGTCATGATAGAGAGTAGGCACCGAATATGATGCTAGATTAGGTCTTGCCAAATCACAGTTAGAATCACAGAACGTCCTGAGCGTGAAGGGACCCACAAGGATCATCAAGTCCACCTCCTGTCCCTGCACAGGACAACCCCAACATTCACACTGTGGGGCTGAGGGCATTGGCCAAATGCTTCTGGAATATTGTCAAACTTGGTGCTGTAACTGCTTCCCTCGGAGCTGTTCCAGGGCTCCACCACCCTCTGGGGGAAGAACCTTTTCCTCACGTCCAATCTAACCCTCTCCTGGCACGGTCACACAGCTCAGGATGCTGTCATTGCAAGGAGTCTGGAAAGCCAGGAATCAACAATACAGAGCAGACCAGTTGGCAAACCGTATGTTGCTGTTGGAGCACAAGCCTGTAATTATGTCCTGTGTCCTCTTGAGAGGAGATGCCAAAGTTCCAATCTTAGCAGGTGGCTGGTAATAGAGTGGAACAAAACAACAGGGAATAGTGACTGTTAAGTTAACTGCAAAAAAATCTATGCGGGCCCTGGTCAAGTTCTAGAGTTGTGCTGCAAATATGGGTGAGGGCGTTATATGCCATCTAGATGAGAAAGCCCACTGGTGTGGTGGGAAGAATTGTGCCTTGGAGATGGGAAGAAACACTGTTTTTTAGGTTAGAAATGAGGAAGATAGCATATTCCATATTGACATGATTTGTTGGTATAACAGGTCAACCCAAGGTCTTAGAAAGAAAGGTGTGGGGCAGCTGCACTGGGAGTTGGTTTGTTGGAGACTTTACATTTTCAAAGCTGGTTTTAGCTTGGAGTGTCATGTCATCCATACGACACAGCAATCGGGAGCGCATGCCTGGCTTTTCATCCTCTCCTGATGATTTATCATGTCAATTTGTCAAGTGATTTATTGTCAGATCCTTTTGGAGAATAATTGTATCCGTTCCCCAACATGAAAAGTGGTTTAGCATTTCTAATTTAGAAGAGCCCCGGTTCTGGCGATCACACACAGAGGGGTTCAACACAGAGGGAAATGTTGGGGATTAAGATGCCTGGATACAAGAGGGAATAAATTACCAACTGATGCCCCTACCTTCTGGGGACAGGGCATATTCTGCTCATTTCCTGCAAGCAAATTCTTTCCACGTTCAAATCTTGTTGCTGTTTTGTTATTAAGACTTTCAGACTAACAGCTACTGCTATTCACCTTTCAGTCTCAGAATGTTTTTAACCGTCAGTTCTTATATGAGACACAACACTCTTGTTTGTCCTTCTGTGCATTCCACACCATGAATAAAGTTGATCTGAGGGCTGGAGCACCTCCCGTACGAGGACAGGCTGAGAGAGTTGGGGTTGTTCAGCCTGGAGAAGATAAGGCTGTGGGGAGACCTTAGAGCAGCTTCCAGTGCTGAAAGGAGTTCCAGGAAAGCTGGGGAGGGGCTCTGGATCAGAGAGTGCAGGGAGAGGATGAGGGGAAATGGTTTTCAGGTGCAACAGGGGGGATTAAGATAAGATCTTAGGAAGAAATGTTTTGCTGTGAGGGTGGGGAGGCCCTGGCCCAGGTTGCCCAGAGCAGTGGTTGCTGCCCCATCCCTGGAGGGGTTCCAGGCCAGGTTGGATGGGGCTTGGAGCCCCTGATCCAGTGGGAGATGCCCGGGGCTCGGAGCCCCTGATCCAGTGGGAGATGCCCCTGTCCATGGCAGGGGGTGGAAGACCATTATCATGTCTCTTTTTTCACCTAAGTAACTCTTCTTTTTTCCCTTCTCTCCTAGATCTCGGACCTGATACGACAAAGCACAAAGGAGTCCCCAGTCTGGGAGTTCCTCAGCTTGGGGTATGCACTCATGCTCTGCCCATTTGTCGTTGTCCTAGGAGGGATGTTTTTCCTGGCCACAGCCCTCTTCTTCCTAAGTGACCGAGCCAAAGCTGAACAACAGTGAGTAGCCTGGCAATTGCAAATGGGGAGGTACCGAAGCCTGTTTTCTCTCTTGAACTTTATGCTTGTATTCTTTTCCCTGCTCTTGATCCTTCAGGTAAAGGATTTTGGGTTGTGTGTTAAGAACCTCAGCTCAGCGGAATGCATGAGGCTGCACGAAGCACAGGGGCTTGGGTCCTGCTGGCTGGGCATCCTTTACACCTTCAGCTCTGATGGATCTCAGGTGTTGGAGGGGAGCACAGTATCTGAGATCACAGCCCCCTGTCAGCCCTGTGTGAGCACACCACAGCCCAGGCTCTCTGTGGTGAGGGGTTGCAGTGTGCTGGAACCAGCAGACTGCTACGGGAAGAGCAAGAGAGACTTTACAGAGTTTGGTGGTCAGCTTTGAGCCCACAGTCCCATCTCAACCCCCTGTGTGCTGCTCACTACCTCCAATACAGAGGAACGTCAGGCAAGAAGGAAAAGCTAAGTATGTGGGGACATAGGCGCTTAGGGGTCGCTGTGGTAGTTTTCCCAGTCCCTTATTGCAGCTTATAAAAAAAAAGCTACTGTTTTTCAGTAAAGAAACCGATTCGGACCACCTCACGGTTGGCAACTACAGTAATTCGGAAGACGCTTCCACATGACATACAAACTGCTGGGGTTAGTCTCTTTCTCCTCATTGTTGCAAAATAAGAGTATCTCTGTATAATGTCATAATATGTGGGTAGGTGACTGCTCTGGTGTTGGTTGTAAGTTGCCTTTGCCTTCCTTTCGCTGGGACGACGGGGGAGATGCAGATATGCAGTGCGAACGGGAACAGCCTGCTGGAATTTCTCTTAAGGAGAAGGGCCCTGGTGTGTCGCTGTCACTAGATATAGTATAACTAGAAAGAAAATAAGGTGTTTGGAGGCTGACAGAAGCGCGTGACCAGTTCGGGTGATGCTTTCTGGCTCATATCAGGTGGATGCAAGAGATTTGGAAGCAGTGCCACAGGCAGTGCTGTGGTCCTGGAAGAGCAGTTCCACCCTTCCTTGTACTAACATGCACAAATACCACGTAAATGAAGGGTTTTCTGCCTCCTGGTGCCTGTAGATACATCCATTCCCTTGATAATGAGATATTTAAACAATGGGGGAAAACCAAGCCCTCATCATGTGTCTTGTAAAGAGGTTAAGTCCTGCACAGCTGAACTTCAGCGTGGCTTTGGAGACGTGACGTGACTGTTGTGTGCCTGGTTTGTTATCTGCATAAAAGGGCTTTAAATTACAAGAAGTGAAGTTGGAGATTAGGCGTCAGGAAGAACTTCCTAAGAGAAAAAAAAAGAGGGAAATGCTACAGCAGATTATTTGGAGAAGGACATGAAAGCTGTCCTGTGTTTCCAAAGGCCTTCCCTCTTGAGACAGGGAGATGGGAACTGGTCTCCAGCTGCTTTCTGGTCCTATTTCTGCACTTGGGCACATAGTCCGTACATGCAAGTCTGAGTAGTGGGGCCATAGTGAGATGAACATGAGTTTCTAGGTGCTCAGGGTGGTTTTTTTTCTGCAAGGAGCCAGAAGTTCTGTTTGATGGCAGGATAGTGATCCAAAGCAGCAGATGAAATTGTCCTCATGCAGCCATAGCGCTCACTCAGGGCCCCACCTGCTTCTCGGAAAACTCAGTGTTTGTTTTCACTGCATTCAGAGGGGACAATGCTCATTCCACTTGTAATGACAAAGAAGATCTTATGTGTCCCTTTGCACCACATGTGTGGCCGGCATGGTATAACAGCATCTCAGGTGGTGAAGGAGGGTTTCAGTATTCAAGTACTGATGAATTCTGGGTCATTCCCATCTTTATTAGCGTGTCGAACCAACCCACCGAGCCCTTTATGCTGGGCAATAGCCAGTATCACGGCTCCAGTGGAGTTCTCACAGAAGAGTGTGAATGTTGGCGTTGTCCTGTGCAGGGAATGTGTTGGACTCGATCATCCTTGTGGGTCCTTTCAACTCAGGACATTGTACAATTCTAAGAGGGCTTTCCAGGAGGCGCTGGTTGACTCTGCTTGGGTGCCAGTGCTGGTGTGTTTTACAGCACTGTTTTAGAATGCACCAAAACACCAGGTTTGCTGTGAGAAGGAGATCATATCCCCTAGCTCTGCTTTCCCCTGCATAAAAGTGTTTATTTCTGCCTGTTGCTGGCTAGCCTGAGCAGATTTGATAGTACTCCACTCGCCTCCAAAGCATTCCTGCTTCCCAGCCAGCCCCTGGTCCACTTTGTGAAGAAACATTCAGGTTTCAGACGTGGCTTTGTTGCTAACTCTCTTTCAGCATCCTTCCCTTTCCTGGTCTGTCTGATTCATATTTGTTTATGGATTTTCTATTATCCAGCCATGGATCTTTCATGTTTCAAATTGGCTCAGATACAGAGGGGGATCAGTTGTCATAAATAATGTTTAACAGAATAATTTAATGCAATGACTCCTACCGTGCTGTTTCTAGGATACACCCGTTTCCATGTTAGAAATACCCTGGCATCCTTCAGTCAGATTCCTGGAGCATGGACTTTAATTCAGGCTGTATGAAGAGTATGACAGGACCTTGAATGAGGTTGGCAGCTGCAGAGCAGAGCTCTCCCGCTGCCACGTGCAGGGGTGTCTGTGCTGTTGACTGGGTCCTGTGTGCCATTGCTGACCAGTTCAGTGGTGTCCTCGTAAGAACTCTTGGGGGAGGAATTTTTTATTAGCTGCATGCTTGCCTGTAAGAGAAAAAACAAAAGAGCTTTTTGCTATTAGCAGTCTAAAACTCCATGATGGAATGGAATGGAATGGAATGGAATGGAATGGAATGGAATGGAATGGAATGGAATGGAATGGAATGGAATGGAATGAAGTGGGTTCAGTTGGGTTGGGTTGAGTTGAATTGGGTTGGAAGGGACCTCAAAGCCCATCCAGTTCCCACCCCCTGCCATGGGCAGGGACACCTCCCACTGGATCAGGGGCTCCAAGCCCCATCCAACCTGGCCTGGAACCCCTCCAGGGATGGGGCAGCCACCACTGCTCTGGGCAACCTGGGCCAGGGCCTCCCCACCCTCACAGCAAAACATTTCTCCCCAAGATCTCATCTCAATCTCCCCTCTTGCAGCTGAAAAACCTTCCCCTCATCCTATCCCTGCCCTCCCTGATCAAGAGCCCCTCCACAGCTTTCCCGTAGGCTTCCTTTAAGGCTGCTCTAAGGTCTCCCTGGAGTGTTCTCTTCTAAGTCCAGCTCGTGGCTATCTGACCCTCCCTCTGCACTTGGCACTGGGCACCTTTGGCAAGGATAGCGTTCTGCCTGGCCAGTTCCCCTCCTATCCTCCCTAGTACTTGCTGCCTATTGGAGATTTTCTTTTTCAAGATGCCTTGTTTTCCCTCTGCAGTCAGTCCTGCTGCTCAGACAACAGGACTTGGAAATGGGCTTTGCCAACAGAAATCAATTAACCTGCAGGAATCGCAAGTGCGGGTGCCACACGCCAGAGATTAAAGCCATTCATCACCGGTAGCGTCAGGGCACACGGGCCAGATGTCACAGACCTCTCTAATGAACTAATATGGAAGCAAAGCAGTGGAATGCGCCTCTCTGCAGCTCTGCCGACGGAAATTAAGCTTTCCCAGCTATCATTTCCATGCTTCCGTGAAAAGCAGTTCAGGGTTTTATTGCTAGGATTTGGAGGTTTGTTTGTTCCTTTGTGTACCGGTCTCTGGGCGTCAGCTTCGAGATAATTTCTTCTTCCAGGCAGGGCAGAGGATCAGGACAGCAACCTCTCTTTCCTGTAAAGCTTCCTCCCGTTTCCACCATGCTTCCTTTCAAAAACAGAATTTCCAGGCTTTCAGCACCTCGTGACTTTTTTTTTTAAGCTACTTTTATCATTGCCACAATTCCTGGCATATTTTGCTGCTTACTTTTTTAGCACAGGAATTCCAGTCAATCAGGCTGTCCCTGTCACAAAAACACTCAGGAGGAAAAGTTCTTTATACAGCAATTCTTTTTGTTTTCCCCTCCCAATTCTATTTTCCCACTGCTTCAGATGTCTGACAGCTTGAAGAGGCTTTTAGTAAATTTAGGACTAGCGGACAACCCGATACAGTGCATCGCTCTGTAATGTAATCCGATCAGTTTTGGTGTAATTTCTAAAACACGAATTTAATCCCATCCCTCCAAAGTGACAGGAGAGAAAATGGTGAAGAATGCTTTCTGCGAGAGCTCGTATGCACTGGTAATGCTAAATATTTCAGTTCATTTTTAATCCACTCAACTACAATTGCTGCTGTGATTTTGCCTGACTGTCTTGTGTTTCCTTTCCTGTTCTGCGCTGCAGCGGAGGGTTAAAACAGTCAGATTTTATTTCCAAAGGTGATTGCATGCTGTACTGTATTTCTTTTTGACTTCAGCTTGAGTCTCACAAATTTTCATTAAGCAGGTGCACTTTGCAATCCTCCGGAAGCCAAAACAAACACGCACAGTCATGGCAGAGCCCTACAGAAACGGATCAGCAATCCCATGACCTTACTTTTATTCCCGAGCTCCATCACCGATACCTGTGCAGCCTTGGCAGACTCCAGCCAGAAGGCAGCTTGCAGAGGTCAGGAGTATTTCAGGTACTTCACCCCTCGGAATTAACAGCTCAGCACTGCTGAGAATTGCATCTGTGCTCTGTCTGTGTCCTTTTCCTTGCTCAGAATGCAGTGTGCTCGGAAAAAACAAAGCTTCACCCTAGAGAGCTGCAGTGGTTCTTAGGAGAAGCCATGGCTTCAGCAGGAATTGGGAAGAAAGCGCTGGGTTTATTAGGAAAAGGAAGACAAAAAAAGGCCTTTCCCCAAGCTGTGACAACATTTGGGTGCCAGGGCAGAGAAATCATTGTGCTGTAATTAGTGTGGCTTCTCTTGAGGGCAATCGGCATGAGTGGGAAGCAGCTGGAGCTCTGCTGAGCAGCGGTCCTGTCTCTGCACGGGCACAGGATCACCGGTGCTTTGTCGCTGGTGCAGGGTGATTCTGCAGTCCTGGCTCCAACCACGGCCACTCCCAGTTGCTGCTGAGGGAAAATCTTAATTCAGATTTTTCCAGAGAAACACCACCCCGTGCAGGTCTAGGATAACCCATCCTCAAAGGATTTGGAGCACCTCCCATATGAGGACAGGCTGAGAGAGTTGGGGTTGTTCAGCCTGGAGAAGAGAAGGCTGTGGGGAGACGCTTATAGCGACCTTCCAGTGCTGAAAGGGGCTCCAGGAAAGCTGGGGAGGGGCTCTGGATCAGGGAGTGCAGGGAGAGGGTGAGGGGAATGGTTTTGAGCTGTAAGAGGGGAGATTGAGATGAGATCTTAGGGAGAAATGTTTTGCTGTGAGGGAGGGGAGGCCCTGGCCCAGGTTGCCCAGAGCAGTGGGGGCTGCCCCATCCCTGGAGGGGGTCCAGGCCAGGTTGGATGGGGCTTGGAGCCCCTGATCCAGTGGGAGGTGCCCCTGCCCATGGCAGGGGGTGGGACTGGATGGGCTTTGAGGTCCCTTCCAACCCAAACTACTCTCTGATTTTGTGCTGTGATACACAACTTTTATAATTGTTCCATCCCTCTCTGCATCCTGCATGATAAACGCCGGCTATTTTCGCCAAAGATACAGCAATGCAGATGAGGCAGCAGGATGCAACTGCAGCGTGTGTCCCTGGTGCAGACACCAACAGGAATAAACAGCTGCACTGATGCAGCCGGTTGAAACAAAAGAATTTAAGTGTTTAACTTGTTATCACTCACCACTTCAGAGCCTGCAAGCATAAATGGTTCGCCCATTTGTTGACATGACCGGAATGAGGTTAGTTCAACAGTTTTAGGGGAGTTTTCTTCTATTCTAAAATTAAAATTAAACATTTGATAAGAAAAATATTTACTCTTAGCACCTTTGACTGGGTGTGGAAACCCTTGCTAAGTAGAAGCGCTGATTAATATTGCATTTTAAAAGCGGTGGAAACACTAGAAAGAAAATATCTATTGCAAATTAGACAGAGCAAACCACAAAAAGGACAATCCTGTGCACCTTTTCTGCTGCCCTAAACACAGCACATCTGCAAATTACATTACAGAAAAAATGAGAATAATCCATTTTCAGACTCTGTCTTCTGCCTCACTTCACGTTTATTTTTAGCCTTTTCTAGGACTAGATATTAAATGATCTCCCAGTTCTCCTATTGCAGCAATTTGAAAGTGTCTGACCTTATTTTTGCTTTGTAGATTCTATTATGTGGGGCAGGGAAAGGACTCGCAGCGTTTTCAGCCCTCTTTTGCTCTGATTTCTCTGTGGCAGCAGTTTGAGACAGAAAGGACCCATCAAATTACTTGGAGTTGTTGCCAGTGCAGGATAGTGTCCTCTCCCTTAATGTTGTCACCGGTATTAAGGCACGCTGGAAGGATACACAGCGTGTTCCATCCTGATCGTTTGCATTCCTAAAAGGAACATTTCTCCTTGGAAACATTTTAAGATGCATTGTAAGTGATTTTATAAAGAGTCCAGGCACTCGCTGTAGAAACACGTCTCAGTGTTGCATTGAAGCAGCATTTGGATTTGAAGATTTCATGGCCAGCAAGTGGATTTAATCAAACAACTCCCAGAAAGGATAATTGAGGAACAGTTTCCTCCCTGCTGATATTCAGCTGTTTAGGGGGAATAATGTGATTGCTTTCTTTGCTTTTTTTTTACTTTACAAATGAAGAAAAACAATAAAACGTTTCCTATAGTGATATAAACTCATGGTGCTATTTTTTTAGCCCAGATGAGATGTCATTGGCCTTTGAAAGCCTGTGAATTTACAGCAGAAAGCTCAGATTAGGATGTAGAGGATCTGTGATGATGGAAGAAGAGAGGCAAGGAGTGTGTTCTGGGTGATCTGAGGGTTTGGAGCACCTCCCATATAAGAACAGGCTGAGAGAGTTGGGGTTGTTCAGCCTGGAGAAGAGAAGGCTGTGGGAGAGCTTAGAGCAGCTTCCAGTGCTGAAAGGAGCTCCAGGAAAGCTGGGGAGGAGCTCTGGATCAGGGAGTGCAGGGAGAGGATGAGGGCAAAGGTTTTCAGCTCCAAGAGAGGAGATTGAGATAAGATCTTGGGCAGAAACGTTTTGCTGTAAGGGTGGGGAGGCCCTGGCCCAGGTTGCCCCGAGCAGTGGTGGCTGCCCCATCCCTGGAGGTGTTCCAGGCCAGGTTGGATGGGGCTTGGAGCAACTGGATCCAGTGGGAGGTATCATCCCTGTGGCCTCCTCTGTGCTTGCTCCAACAGCTCCATGTCCTTCCTGTGCTGAGTCTACTACTTGGGGTCCTATAGCTGTCTTGGCTACTTATGCTCTACTGTGACCTTCAAGGAGTCAGATGCTGTCCCTCAAATGCTCATCCGTGGTAAAACAGGATTAAAAGCACTTGCCCACAAGGGGCACTTAAACCATATGCTTACAGTGGATTCAATATATCAGTTTGCATTGTCATTGCAAAGGACAGTTCTTGGCACGCAGGGACTTCATCGCACACAAAGGTATTTTAAACTGACGCTTAGGACAGTTTCTGTGCTAAGGCTGCCCTGGCACAGATAAGAAATCTGATTAGACCCCAGGCAGGTGAGTGGAGCACTGAACAGAAGGCAGCCTTCCAAGCCAGAAACCCTTTCTGATGCAGGGAAATAGAACAAATCAGGAAAAAATCAGCCCTGCCAGGCCTTTTTTTGAATTCTGTCACAGTCACAGAGCGTATTATGCGAAGGTATTGACTTTTATCAACAGTAGATGATGTCTTCACGTGGAGAAATCTGCAAGGCAGATTTTCGGCAAGCTGTGACTGTAGATGTGTTAGAGTAACTCGCTCTTGGTTGGGTCCTTGGCCTGAATAGCCTCATATCCTTGAGTGAAACAGGGACAAAACTGCTGCAGTGTTCCTGCCAGGGCTTCCGTAGGGAGTGTCTGAAGACGCCACTACCACGCAGCAGACAGGGCTTGCCCAGACTTGTGGGGCCAAACAGAACGCCGGTTCCCTATACCCCGTAGCTCAGAGGTTGCTGAAAAGAGCTGAATTGTGAGGCAGTTATTTTGGAGGGTAAGAAGCATGTTTCTAACCAAGCGGCATCAGGAATTTCTACAGGATTTTCTGTTTAAAGATTTAATTAGATTACACCGGCTTTTTGTGTCATGTTTTATCCCATTTCTGATTCAATCATGCCAAGAAAAAGGCAAGACCCTCCATCTCCTCTTTCCTCCACTGTTTCAGTGGACATGAGAGTGTGATGTTACCCACATTCCCATGGCACTAAAAATGCCACCACCTTAATTCTGACGCCATCGATATTTGGCCTAATTATACATACAGGGAATGACTCAAGGACAACATTTGGAGGGCTTGAGAGACCCACATCTTAGAACCATCGAATCATAGAATCATTAAGGTTGGAAAAGATCTCTAAGATTATCCAACCCAACCCCACCGTGCCCACTAAACCACGTCCTGAAGTACCACATCTACACCTTTTTTGAACCCCTCCAGGGATGGAGACTCCCCCCACTGCCCTGGGCAGCCTCTGCCAGGGCTTCACTATTCTTTCTGTAAAGAAATTTTTCCTAATACCCAATCTAAACCTCCCCTGGTGCAGTTTGAAGCCGTTTCCTGTCCTCTTCACTCACTTGAGGAGCCCCCATGGGCGTAGCACCGTGGAGCAGGGAGGCAGACCTGTCTCTGGGGTTCATTTCCATGCCAGTCCCTGCAACCCAATGAGTGCTCTTAGCCACTCATCTTCACATCTGTTCTGTCGCAGCTGCCTGGAAAAAATAGAAGGAAAGGTTATTGATTTTTCCTTTATGCCGGTTTTCTCCTCTGTCAAGATCTGCGAAAGTGAAAAAATAGAAGCTGACCTATGTTTCTGCCTCTAAAGGGAAATACGCTCAGCGCCTACAATAAATGAACAGATGGAGAATGCTAACGGCGCCTGCGCAGCTCTAAGGAGCTGTACGGAACCGAGAGAAACAGCCTGTGTCTGCTCTACATGATTATCATATTCCATTCGCTAAACCCACTGACATGCAGGAAGAAAAGGGGATTTAAGCCAATTAATTTCTGTAGCGCAGCTGGTGAAGCACCTGCCACCACCAGCACAGCACTCCCGTCGGGCCGGCTCCGAGAGAGCGGCTGCTCGGGACAGCCTGACCCACCCTGTCTGTCTCCTGAGGGAAGGGTACTGCGGTGCCGGGGGCTGCCAGGAGGGCTGCACACAACCAAGTCCTGTTTGAGCTTTAGCTTGGAGCGCTTCGGATTTACGCACGCCCCAGGCTTCCTCTCAGGGTAGAAATGCGTGAGCACAAGCAGCCAGCAGAGCTGCATCGAGCAATCATTTCCTACTCCAATGCAACCTTCTCCTGCGCCTGATTGTGAATTTGTCTAGTGTCCTGCTTAGTGCCCTTTCCTTTAGCAAACTGACCTCCGCCACCGCTCCTGGGAGGTTGATGAACCTGTCGTGATGCATCAGGAAGGTCAGAGCATGGACTGGTTTTAGCTGTGCCAGTCCTGTCCTGTACCACTCATTGAGGTCTTTCTAGCTTGATGTGTTATCGTTCATAGAATCATAGAATAGTTTGGGTTGGAAGGGACCTCAAAGCCCATCCAGTGCCTCCCACTGGATCAGGCTGCCCAAGGCCCATCCAACCTGGCCTTGAACACCTCCAGGGATGGGGCAGCCACCCTGTTCCAGGGCCTCTCCATTCTCATAGTGAAGAATTTCCTCCTTCTGTCTAGTCCAAATCTGCCCCTCTCCATCTTATACCCATTCCCTCTTGTCCTGTCACCACAAGCCTTTGTGAACAGCCCCTCTCCAGCTTTCTTGTAGGCACTGAAAGGAGCTCCAGGAAAGCTGGGGAGGGACTCTCTATCAGGGAGTGCAGGGAGAGGATGAGGGGAATGGTTTTGAGATGCAAGAGGGGAGATTGAGATGAGATCTTAGGGAGAAACGTTTTGCTGTGAGGGTGGGGAGGCCCTGGCCCAGGTTGCCCAGAGCAGTGGTGGCTGCCCCATCCCTGGAGGGGTTCCAGGCCAGGTTGGATGGGGCTTGGAGCCCCTGATCCAGTGGGAGGTGTCCCTGCCCATGGCAGTGGGTGGAACTGGATGGGCTTAAAGGTCTTCTCCAACCCAAACCATTCCATGATTCTGTGATTCCGTACTGCTTGATTAGAAAACCTGTACAATGAAGGGCTTAATAGGTGTGCGCTTGAGCTGGGGTCTCCATCCTGCTGGCTTGGCTGTTGGTAAGGCGTCTGACAAAAAGGTGAAGCAGTGTTGGGACCAGTGTGTTCTACACATGTTTAAGAGGCTTTGGCTTCTGCAGAGAAAGCAGAATAGCCAAACTTTGATTTGTTTCAGGGGCAGAAAACTTTACATGAAGTCAGTGCCTACATGCGACGCTCTGTTGATGTTGCTTATTTCTGGATGAAACTCTATGCATTTCGTAGAATTTGATTCAAAGTCCTCAAGGGAAATGTGACAAAATGGCAGTGAAACGCAGCTATAAATGCCCATTGTGGTGATAGATCAGTGCGACAAAGCAGTAGAAGCATGGATGAGGTGTGATAATGTATGGAGGTGGTTGGTTGTGATTGGAGGGATGTGTTTCCTGGTCCTGTGTCACTGTCTGTACTGCTGGCAGGACAACTGCAATAAGCTTTACATCCTCTAGAAGCAGACTCTTGTTTATGAGGGTGATGACGGTGGTGGAAAATATGAGTAGGACGGTCTGTAAGCTTGTGTCCGTTTCCCTCCTCTGTTCACTAAAATGGTAAATGTGTTTTGCCAGTTGGCTTCAGCAAGGATTTCCCTAAGGCAATTGATCCCTGCTGTAACAAGGTGATGGATGCAGTGAGCCAGTATGAAACAGACAATTTCCTGCCATTTCTCCCTTTCTGAACCACATTTGGTAAATTAGAAGGTCGTTCTTGTGCAGAGAGAGGACTCAGCTTGTGCTTGCACCTACTTTATGCTCCTCTGCTTCGGTTCTCCTTTAGATACATCTACACTTGTCTTCTTGTAGGGGTCAGGAGACCACAGTGACAATGTTACTTCTACCCTAGGCTTTTAACTTAGAATCACAGAATCATAGCATCGTTAAGGTTGGAAAAGACCTCTAAGATCATCCAGTCCAAGCCCATCGTGCCTGCTAAACCATGTCTGAAATGCCACATCTACACAGTCTTTAAACACCTCCATGGAAGGAGATTTCACCACTTCCCCGTTCGACCTGAGATTGTATGTGTTTGAAGATCAGGAGAGCCGGTGTGGAAGGCTGCCTCAGTTCTACTCCCAAAGTGTTTTGTTGGTTATCCACAGGCATATACATGTGGATAACAATTGCATGAGCCGAGTAACCTCCTGTGTGCATTTATCAGTCAACAAAATTCACTGTCACATGTGAAAGTCATCCACATGTGGAGATGCACATGGTAAATCCTTTGGGTTCCAACCCAAACTATTCTATGATTCTATGATTCTGTGTGAAAGCTACTTATGAGGTTCAGGAGCAGGATTTGCAGAATGCAGCTGGGCCGCTGGTCACCACTGATACAGGTGGAGGGCATCATCGGCTCCAACACTGATGCCAAAAACCCCTTCCGTTGGCTGTACTTGAAAAAGAGTTTGTTTTTCGTAGATCTAAGGCCATAAAAGTCTTTCAAGGATGTCTGTCCATGTAAACATTTCAGATTTCAGTGTGTCCACAAGGCCTTTGGGAGGTACAGCCCCCCCAGCAATGCCTGAGAAAGTTCAGATGAATCCACTGAAGGATGGCATTAGAGGCTGTTATGCCCGTGTCCCTTCCTAAAGAATTATTCCAGACAGGCACTTTATAGCATATTGCAAAGAAGCACACGGAGTGAAATGAAGGAAGGAGAAGGATCCTCAAAGGCAGGAGTTGCTGCTAAGTATTGGGATCTAACTGTCCCTGTAGCCCCAGTACTCTTGTCTGCTGAATGAACTCCTGCTAGTCAAAAAAATGAGATATTTGCAGGCTAGAAGGACCCCACTGAAGCATTTTATTGTTGGTTGTAAAGTTAAGTGATTTTAAGTACAGCAGGCTGTAAAAATTGGGACATTATTTCCTACCATGCTTCTCTGTTACAAAAGTCAGAGCCTGACTTTGTTCCATTAGCAAGAAAACAGAGTTTTTGGAAAGCTGTAGGATGAAATGTGTGTGTTTTTATGTACGAAACTTAACATTACACAGTGTTGGCGGCATTTCCAAAAGCTTTATTTTTGCACAGCCTTTCTCTTGGAGTCTTGCACGCGATGGTACCTCACACGCTGGTGTGTTCTTCTTGATGTCCTATTACTTGTTTGAGTTTGAGCTCATGAACAGAGAGGCAAACGCATGGAGCTCCAACGCTCGGTAGCCTATAGCTGATGGAAAGTCCGTCGGACATGGATCCCACCACTGCTTCTCACAGCTCCACCTTAAGCTGTTGAAGCAACTGCTGTGCAGATGAGAAGAGGGATCTGGGTTGTATTCTTGCTGGCACAGGGTGAAGCAGAGCATTTTTGGGTTGGATGTGGGCAGCAAAAACTCTTTGCAAGGCCTCGTACAGCTCAGATTGTGCCGGGACCTGTAATCTCCAGGCTCTGTTGGCTCCGTGACTGTGAAGCTGAAAGGGACTGAGCATTTGGAGAATCATTTCTGAACAAAGTAGAGGACAGCTGACCTGTAAAAGATCCCGGCCACTCATCTGTTATCTTAAATTTGTCTTCTTTTCCTTATGCAGTTCTCTAACTGGCTGAGGCGCTGTGAAATTAGATCCATTTTACATAGCATAAATATTTAACAGCTCTGGAGCGTGTAGTTTAATATTAAACAGACAGCCTTATAAATACTTCAGAATTATAGATGCTGTCACACTACATGGAAATGGTTTGATAGGATCTAGGAGAAATATTTAGGTTTGACAGGGGAGGAAATGATGGGGTTAGAAGGAGTCAGGCACATTTTTAACTGCTGGAGGAGCCCGTAAAAACAACTACAGAAGTCGTACAGCTTCTGTTCTTGAAAGGCAGTTTGGGTGAGTTTCCTACCCCTCAGGAAATAACAGAGTGGTTCCCACCCGGCTCTCTTCAAGGAATGAAAACATTCACAATCTTGAGAAAACACTACAGAGAAAACAGAACAATTTAGGAACCCGTGTTTGGTCAGCAGATATCCCCAAATCGGAAGCGACAATCTATTCCATGTGGGATTATCGTTATTAGAAAGGCAAGCGGGATTTAAACCGGGATTTAGATGCTCTCGAGCCTTGTTAGTTTAACCCCATGTACTACATGTTACCACCTAAGAGAATTGGAAATTTATTATTAGTGGTTTTGGTTAAAAAGAGAATAAAAAACTCAGAGCTGACCTGCTGCCACCTGTAGGTTCAGCCTTGTTGCAGTCAGGCTGTGCAGACACCGCGCTGCAGAGAGGATGGACACTGCGCTGTCCCAAGTTTGGGATGGCAATCCAGTCCTTTCTTCTGCCCACCAGCTCCCAAGGGACCCCTGAAAGTCCCTTCTCTCCTCAGCAGCTTCTTGAGTCATGTGGGGTCTAATTTCCCATGGAGTCTACATGCATTTCAGGATTAGCCCCTCTAGGCCTCCGTTGGCATCTGTGAAAGAGAGATAAAGCAGAAGTTGGGAGAAATGTGTTAAAAATACCAAAAACCAGGTAACTCTCATGACTTGGGGACAACAGAAGCACTTGGGTGGAAGGCACATTTTATCCCAAAGGAGGCTGAGCTATAAGTAACGGAAGAAGGGAAGTGGTGTGTGTGTTTACAGCTCACCAGTCAGCAGCGCAGGGGGGTTCTCGGTGCTGGAGAAAGAGGAATGGTAAAACTAATGAGAAAGGAATGGTAAAACTAACTTTTTCTGCATATATACTGTATCTTGTAAAGATGTGGAATAATGACATGTTAAGGGACACGACTTTCAAACAACATCACAGTGCATTCAAACATCTGGAGCTGCAGTATCTGTGATAGGTTCATAACGATCGTAGTTTACTTCCTACTCTGAAGTTGACAAAAGCATTACAAAGTAATATGATTTATCTCTCTGCGAGTTACAGCTCAGTGACGATGTTCAATACCATGTAATGTCCAATGCTGTAGGGTTACCACGAATGGGAAAACTTGGGTCAGCTCCCACATCAAAAATATTTCAGTTTACAGCCTTGAAAGGCAGAAAAAGCACAGAAACTTCTCTGCATCTCAAAGACAAACCTTCTGTGAGGTCGGTGTGACATTAAGAGCTGTGAGCTTAACTGGGCCCATTTCCGAAGCAGAGATTTCTTGGAAGGTGTCCCCTAACCACTGGTTAATTCGTATCCTGGAATACGCGCCTGAATCCCCGATCATCATTTTGCAACAAAAAAAAAGTGTCCTGGCTCAGGTATGCAGAGGATTTTTAATGGATCAGCATTTTCCAAAGGAAAATCATACAATCATAGAATGGTTTGGGTTGGAAGGGACCTCCAAGCCCATTGAGTTCCACACCCTGCCATGGACAGGGACACCTCCCACTGGATCAGGGGCTCCAAGCCCCATCCAACCTGGCCTGGAACCAGGGATAGGGCAGCCACTGCTCTGGGCAAGGAGAAAATGATGTTTCACTGAGAAGTTCTTACCTGGTAGGACCTCGGGTGGTGATGGTGTCTGTGATCTTCCCTGTAAATCCATCTAAGTTTCACTGATGCAGAAAGCAGCTGTGCTTTTGCAGGTGATGGCAAAGTCCTCCTGCAATCCTTTAGGGTATAAAACACTGCTGTTTCAGTTATCTGTTATTTTAAGTCAGCACAGCCAAACAGTAGGAGAAGACTCTTCCTTTGTGCCTCCCATCCCTTCTCCTGTTGGCCAAGTACAGCCACAGTGCAGTCGGGTAAAAGCACTCACACATGGCATCGTCCAGCTCCTTACGGGAGGTGGATGTTTCCCAGTGCCATTCCTAAGAATCCAGGAGTTCCCACTGACATCAGGGAGCATCCAAGACAGAAAGCAAGTCCAAAAGGTCTTAGTCGGAGGGTGACTTGTCCTCCATGCAGTCCATACAATGGCCCTGCTGTGCTTAACACTATCAAAGGAGATCCAGTTCCTGAGGGACAGGAACGATCTGGGAAGGCACGAGCAGTGGGCGAGGGCAGAGCTGAGGAGGAGGAAGGTTGGAGAGGGGAAGGAGCAGGTCTAAGGCATGAACTGTGCAAATCCACTGCTGCCTGGGCACCCGCCGAGCGGACGAGAGCTGCTCCCCTCGCTGCCCTCCGCAGCAGGAGGTGCAGGACAGCTTCTGCCTGGTGCTGCTGCGGTCCCCGCTGGACCCCATCCATCACCGGGGAGCAGGTGTCTGGAGCAGCAGCACGGCTGCGGGAGCTGAAAACTGAGAGAGAGCTACATTTTTCTTAATTTAATTTTTATCAGTGGTGACTGTTTACATTTGTGCTGTCAGGCTGAAGGACACCACTCACCAGCCGCTGTGTAAACAATCTTGTTACTGGCTTAGGGAAACAATTGCTACGTCTGAATGCCTTTGGGACCTTCCCAAATCCTTGTCAATTAGTGTCAGCAACGTTGCTTGGCATGTTCCAGCAATTGTCAGAATCGCTATCAGGCACCTCTGTGAAAGGGTTTCAGCTTTATACCATTGTGCAGGACAGTTATTAACGTCCTATTTCTTTAGAAACTGTTAAACAACAGGAACCTGGATTTAATAGGCTGCTCTGGATTTAGGAGCCTGTTTCTTAGCTAATTGCAGCTCTCACATATCACTTCTGTTTTTCCCTCCACCAGGGTGAATCAACTTGTGATGCCACCAGCCTCTGTGAAAGTCTGAGACGGTGAGTGACCCAAACCAGCAACTGGTTTCAAGCTACCCCAAACCCCTTGACAACCCATTTCTTTCCACATAAGTTGGAAAGAAGTTAACCTTCATAGAATCATAGAATAGTTTGGGTTGGAAGGGACCTTAAAACTCATCCTTAAAGCTCATCATAAAGTTCCAACCCCTGCCATGGGTAGGGACACCTCCCACTGGATCAGGCTGCCCAAGGCCCATCCAACCTGGCTTTGAACACCAAGGATTTCCTCCTTCTGTCTAGTCTAAATCTGCCCCTCTCCAGTTTACACCCATTCCCCCTCATCCTATTACTCCAAACCTTTGTGAACAGTCCCTCCCCAGCTTTCTTGTAGCCCCTTCAGGTACTGGAAGGTCACCCTAAGGTCTCCTTGGAGCCTTCTCTTCTCCAGGCTGAACAATCCCAACTCTCTCTGCCTGTTTCAACCTTAGCCAGCTGTGGTCTGCACCTTCTCTATCTTCAAGCTAAACTGGAGCAAATCAAGAACAGGGAAACTAGGGGTCAACTCCAGTGTCCTTGAGTTGCTTCCGGAAACCTGGAGCTCCCTTCTTTGAGCAGATAAGGCCCTGCACCCCTTATCAACTTGGCCACCCGCAGTCATGATCGCCTGATCCCAAAACTCATGTTTTGCCTCAACATATCCTGTGTTCAGAAAACTGAAACGCTCTTGGATAGCATCTGCTATCAAGTGACCATTCCAAGGTTTCTGCAGAAAAATGCTTTCTGGCAGCACATAAACTTGCACATTTGTGCTAGGACCATCCCCACCGCAACCCTTGATCCAGGGTGACGAAGCCGAGGCCTCGGCACGAGCCAGAGAGAGAGTCCCGCTCACGCTGCCCTTTCTTCTCCCTCGTGTTCACGCTCTTCTTATCACTCACCAACAGCCACAGCGCCACAGCTCAATGCTGCAGTGATTGATAAACACTTCGCAGCTTTTTACTGTAGCCAAAATTAATTAAAGCAAGTTTTTGAAGAGGAGATTTCTTGCCCATAAATTAAATGCATTGAAAGAACAATCATAAAATCAGAACTCAGTAACGTGCTGAAGAATGGCCTTTTTGGGGTAAGAGATTTAATGCAATCTCTAGCACAGCAGATGGGTTATTTCCACAGAGGGGAGTATTTTCTGGGAGAGGTGGAGGATAAAATAGGACTGCACGTACCTTGCGGTCTCTGGCTGGATGTGTACTCACACATTACATATCTCTTGGAATCAGAATAGAATCACATGGTTTAGGTTGGAAGGGACCTCAAAGCCCATCCAGTCCCACCCCCTGCCATGGGCAGAGACACCTCCCACTGGATCAGGGGCTCCAAGCCCCATCCAACCTGGCCTGGAACCCCTCCAGGGATGGGGCAGCCACCACTGCTCTGGGCAACCTGGGCCAGGGCCTCCCCACCCTCACAGCAAAACATTTCCTCCCAAGATCTCCTCTCAATCTCCCCTCTTGCAGCTGAAAACAAAGGGTTTGGGGTTTGTTGTATTTTTTTCTTTTGACAATGGGGTTTTCTTAAAAAAAGTAAAAGCCTCAAAAAATCTGAGAGCAAATCTGAGGTGGTGTTGCCGAGCTGTGCCTTATCGAACACTCAACACTTGGATCCTGTACACACCTACATTTTTCACTGCACTTTCTTCTGGTTTGGCCCAGTTTTAAACAGGTCGAGAGAAACCAGGCCACTGGTAGAGGGAATTGTTCTCCAACCCAGCAGTCACTAATTTTTAAGGGCAGGAGCAATTTCCTGCGTTACACAGAGCCTCTCGCAGGAAATCCTGCAGCCAGAGAAGGGGCTACTCTTGCCACATCATCTTGGAAAGCTGCTCAGATCCAGCACAGCACACACGAGTGCTGTCTCACCAGTCAATAGCTGTGCCGAAGTCACTCTCTAAAGCAAGTGCATGCTGCCAGCATGCCGAGAGGAGCCCGGTGTTGGCTCCGCTTGCTGGGGGGGTGCGTGCTGGCCTGACCCCCCAAACCGGGCTCGCCAGGGGACAGCAGCTTTGAAAGGTGGCAATTTAGGACAAGAGGCAGTCTGTGTTCTCTTTAGTGAGCTGATGGGGTTAAAACCAGGCTAGCAAACTAACCGTGTGACCTGCTGAGCTGCATTAACCCACATGATGAACAGCTGTACCCACACCCCTGACATGAACAGGGTCGATGCCCTTGAACAGTATGGACAGAAGTGTAAACCTGCTAGACGTTCACTTCCTTGGGGAGATTTTTCCTGGATCACAGTGTATCTGCGTCTCAAATTCCAAATGCCTACAGTACATCCCAAAGGGCTGTCTCCAGCCTGGTCAAGCTGTCTTAGGCTCCAGGTTGCAGGGAGGGAGGGGGGTCTGTTAGCTCGCTTCTGCCACAAAGCTGAGGTGCATGCATCACAAACCAATTCTCACGACAACTCCATTAACCACCATTTTTTTCTTCTTTGTTTGCAGTTGCAGTGAAGGAAATGACACATGGACTCCTGCTCCTCACTACCGCCACACCAATCTCAGGCTGGAAGCCCTTCCGTACTGGAAACCAGTGGATCCTTCAGCTCCACACCACGCAGGAAGGGTGATCCAGCACCAGATCCATCGCACCGCTCCCGCCTGCGGGGTCAGGCACCAGATGAGCAGGGCAGCCTGGAACACAAGTACTTCTCGAGTATAAGGACGTTCACAGGTTCCTCTGAGCATCGAAAGCAAGTGTCCACTGGACCCACAACGTGCTACCCAAGTGAGTGACCGTAGATTGTGTATATGGTTTTAGTTGTAGCCAACCAAGTCCACATTATGGGGCAACTTGCATCCTATTGAATGCTGCTGTTCTGTCAGCGCTCCCACACCCAGAGACTGCACTAGTTGGGGACCTGTTCTGTACATCACCTTTTCTTTAACACTGAAGGCTCAATTCAGATTATTATTTTTTATTTAAATATGTCATAAGATGCTTTATCTCTGCTGAAGACATTAGATGACAGATATATATATATATTTAGATACACAGTTTTTATTTAAACATTTAAGACCTGGAGCTGCCTGTGCAACTATACCAGACACAAATAACGTCCACACCTCTCCTCATCTCAGTGCCCTGGTTTCAAGCCCTGGAAGACTTCCAGCAGGTGACTCTTTGTCACCTGAAGCTGAGCAATGGGGAGAGGAGAGAGTTTCACTGCACTGGGTATACTGGTGGTTGTTACAGAAAGGCCCAGAATACCTTTGGAGAGAAAATCTAGGGGCTTTAGAGTTGCTCAATACGCTACATTCAGCATCGCTTAGGAGGTTCACAGGTTTTTAAAATACCAAACCCTATCGGGCTGAATCGCTTTTCCAAGGGCCTGATAGTGCAATGCTGCTGCGCCAGTGACATCACGCTGCGTTTACATGCATATCATAGCACATGGATCGTCATGCGAATTCTCCCTCTGCCAGTATTTGCAACGCAGGCGGCTGATCCTCTGCCGTAGCCGTTTCCTGGTTAGGTCGAATGCATGCCCAGTCCCATGTCCAGCCCCACACTGACCTTACTGGGAAGTCACTTTGATCTTTATGAAGATGCATTTGAGATCGTTAATATCCATGGTGTCGGTCTGCAATAGAGAAGAAGGTGTCCCTAAACAGTCAGAGTGCCACTTCCCTGGAGGCGTTTCCTGCACTTGGCCTCCACAAGCCCAATTCATGCGATGTCAGCTTGATGCTGTGACAGGGTGGGGATCGCAGGCGAGCACAGGCCCTGGGGAAGGACTCAGGCTTCCAGGGAAAGGGCATTGGTTCAGTGAACTCCCCGCTCCCTTATTTCTGTTTAGGTGTCTCCCGTGGTTTAGATTCTCCCCTCCAGTTTAGCGCCCACCTCGGGCAAGCGAGCGTCCCCTCGTCGTGTGCCCACATCTAACGAGCGGCTGGGGTTGGGCTGCAAGTAGGACTGAAGCAGCAAAGGAAATGCCAAACCTTGGATGCGAGTCAAATCTAGAAGCTGACTGTCGTGACTGTGGTGTGAGTTTGATAAGAGACAGGGAAAGGTGCTGTTAGTAAATCTGGGCTTTATCTGCCGTGCACTTCCAGGATCTACAGCATTGTAGAGATGGTCGGTAATTCCAGTTACCAGTTAATCCTCACCCAGGCAGATGGGTTCCGAGGGTGACTCCTGTAACACCACGAGCCTTCTGTCCTCATCAGATTCCATGACTCTTCTGCAAAGGTTGCTCCGTCACCTAAAATACCTTAATAATATTAGCTTTAAGGCTTGGCCGAACAACTAGAGCCAGAAATTTTCCTCGAGTGCCTGGGCATCCTCTGGAGAACAGCAAGCGGGTGCTAGAAATAATAAAGCAAAGCAAATCCAAAACAATGCTTCATTTCCCACCTCGTGCTACTATTTCCATTCGTAGGGGAAATACCGCCTCTGTGGCCTAGAAGCCAAACGCTTGGCTTTAAAGGCACATGGGTTTCTCATTCCCATGAAGAAATTCCTCGTTAAGCTGTTTAAACGGAAACAAAAAGCAACCCAACAATCAGTCTCTTCATCTCAGAGACCAAAGAGCACCCACATTTCCCAACTTGTTTTTCGGATAGTGTCTCGGTGTAGCATTTACTGTCAACAAAATGAAGCCCTCCTGCTAAATTTCAGAGGTTAGGAATCATCCTTAAACTTCTCAGGAGTCAACAATGAAAAGGGAACTGAAGTGTTTTGTGACTTCACTAGCTGTCCTTGTTCCACCAAGCCCCGTCCTTGTCAGAGAGGCCGAGTGCTGCTGCAGGAGGCCAGCCTCGCCTTCTGTGCGCGTGAAGAAAATTGCTGTGCCTTCCTTTTTAATAAGGAAGGAGGGAAAGGAGCAAGCGAGGGAGGGAGAACTGAGACCTACCTGCAGCAGTTCCATGCCAAAGGATCCCTGAATCCCTGCTCCCACACATTCCAGGCTAAGGAAGCCAAAGCAGCAGCTATGACAGCTCCAAGGCGATGAAGAGGAGGGCAAGGAAGCTCAGCCTTTCCATCTCCTGCAGATGCTGCTGCTCCTTTACATATTGATGGCCCATATTTGAATGGCCACAAGCTTGAAAGGCTGCATTTTCTGTTGAGCGTTCCTCGGTTTGGCTGTGAAGAATTGGTCAGTTAGTGCCTCTGTAAAGGTATTTGCTCTGTTAGAGGGAAACCAGCTCACCTTCGCCAAGGGTCTGTAGGTGAAGGTAAAGTACATCAAGTCTGGACATAAAACATATGTATTACCAAACAGAAACTGGGCCTAAGCTGCAATATAAACGCTTTCCCTGGATTCTAATACACAGTTCCCTGTCCCAAGACATCAGCCAATATGGGAAAGTTGCTGCCCACCCTCAGTTTCTTTATGTGCAAAGCTGAGATACTCCCTGCTGCGATGCTGTATAAAGTGATGCTGTGATTCTGTACTCTACTGGAGGTCAGAACTTCCCCATTATTGAAAAAAAAAGACAGTCTTGTATTCTGCTGGTGCTGAACTCTGGACTCGGCACGTGATATCGCACTGGTTTCCCCCGTGACTCTGTTTGTAAGCAGGCAAGAAAGCTCTTGGGGCCACTTGGTTGTTGACTTTGTGGAGCAGGGTAGGAGCAGAGGAACAGCTTTTGGTGCACACAGAGGAAGTCTCTCTGGAATGAGAATACAAGTCTAGACTGAATTCTATCCAAGCTGAATAAAAACCCTCATTAAAATTAGTATTTCTATAAAGAAAGGCTATTAATAGGAAAAGAGAATCAGCTTTTAATAAGGAATCCACGTATTTTATGTTTCCATCACACCAAATGAAGCAAATTCCAGCCCATCATTTAAGGAGTTATTCAGGTCATCAATGTTGTCTCTGCTTCTAATCTTCAGCACAAAATTAAATAGGCCCAGTAAGGACAGAAATACCTTTAAAGCCACTGATCTGCACACAAAATCACTTTATATGAATGTCTGAGAGTTCGAGTACATGAACAGGAACTCTTGAATGTGTTTGAAAACATATGGGAAAGTACTACCGAAAGGCAGTGAGCACCGTTCCCCCTCCGAACCCAGCATGAACCCATCTCCTCAGGATGGGGAGCTGCCCCAGGGCAGGCGTGCAGGTGACCCGCTGGCGCTCTTGCTCTGTCCCCTTCTCCCTGGTCCCTGCTGCCTCACCTCAGGGCTGCGATTGGTCCTTCCCCAGTGCTCTGCCCCTCTTCCCTACCTCTGCCTCCCACCAAGGCACAGGCTCCTTCCGATCTCCTGTGGGTCCTACACTGTCAGCCACACCCTCGCTGCATTCACCAGGGTCCGTGCAGGGTGTCCGCAGGGCACCAGGGAGGGACCAGGGTGCCCCTCAGTTGATCCGGAGGGTTTTCTTCCACACCACTTCATAAACAGTCTTACTTTCGAAGCAAGCATTGACTCCCTCCACAGCTAATGCCGCCCCTCCGGAAGCAGTTAGGCAGCTGGTACCCAGAGAGAGGAACACCGGTGACGGGATCACACAGGAAGGCAAGACAAGTACCCACGCTGTCACCCCAAGCTTCCTGCTGCTCCTCACAGAGCTGGAATCTGGGAGAACCCCCGAGTCTCTCCCCTTTTATAGACCAGTTAGGAGAAAACCCTGGGGGTCTGAACCCTTCAAACAAATGGCTGCGATCTAGAAAGCAGAAATGCCCTCTGCACCCTCCGTCCTATTTGTTTTCTTCTCCATTTGCTTTATTGTTTGGTAAACCAGCACTTACAATCACTTTTGCTACGTGATGTACGGGAGTATACAATGTATTTTCTTGTTATACAAGGGAGGAGTATAAAATAGTTTTCTGATTTCTTTCAGAACCAAATGACTATTTTATTTTTTAAGAGCAATTGATTGTGAATCTCAGAGTATAAAAAAAAAAGATAAGCCAAATATATACCTTTATGTAAATTAAGAAATAAAAGTATTTAAAGCATACCTCCTGGCTTCCTTTCCTGTGTCAGCTCTTGCTCCGGTTGCGCGGTCCCGTGGTTGATGTCTGCAGGGCTGCTCCCTGGGACAAAGCTGCTCTGAGCATCACCAGCCACACAGCTCCTGCCAGGACCAATGAGCCTTCCTGGACACCAACCTGCCTGGAGCTCACTTAGAAAGCAATACCACGAGATGGGATGGTCAGAGGGAGCAGAGGGGTGGGAGGCAACAGCCTCCTTTTCCCTCGGAGTTGGCTGTCTGGATCCAGCCCCAGATCACAGCAGCAGGGGAAGGAGCCAGCGGTGGGCACGGAAGCTCCATCCTCTTCCAGACTCTCAGTGCACAGCAATGACACACGAGAGCAAAGAGTTCTGACTGATGAAATGGCTCATGTGTTGCTTAAACAATCAACCCTGATAGCCTGTTGGCAGTGCATCTCAAAGCTTTCAGCTTAATCAGACTATGTAAATGACTTGATTAAGCATAACTTTATAAATTCTTATGTCCCAGCAAATAAGCATTTGAAGCTCAGCAGCTTTAGGTTGTGATAGGCCTCAAGCTGCACCAGGGCAGGTTTGGATTGGAAATTAGGAAAAATTTCTTTACCAAAAGAGTGGTGAAGGCCTCACAGAGGCTCCCAGGGCAATGGCGGTCTCATCCCTGGAGAGGTTCAAAAAATGTGTAGATGTGAGACATGGTGGTGTTGGGCCGACAGTTGGACTGACAGTTGGGCCAGACTGGTTCTGGGAGTTGCAGAGAGCAATGAGGTCTCCCGTCAGGCTCCTCTTCTCCAGGCTAAACAGCTCCAGGTCCCTCAGCGGCTCCCAGAACCCCTGGGCTCCGGACCTTTTCCCAGCTCTGTTCCCTTCTCTGGATGCGCTCCAGCCCCTCAATGTCCTTCCTGTAGCGAAGGGCCCAAAACCGACCCCAGGATTTGAGCTGCATCCTCACCAGTACCGAGTCCAGGTTACAATCCCTGCCCTGGTCCTGCTGGGCACACCATGGCTGATCCAAGCCAGGAGGCTATTGGCCACCTGGGCCACTGCTGGCTCATGTTCAGCTCCTGTCAACCAGCACCCCCAGGTCCTTTCCTGCTGGGCAGCTTTCCAGCTGCTCTTCCCCAAGTCTGGAGCAGCACGGGGTTGTTGTGCCTAAAGGTTAAGACTCAGCCCTTGGCCTCGTTGAACCCCATACAATTTACCTGTGCCCATGGCACCAGCCTGCCCAGAGCCCAACAAGCAGCCTGACTGCCCTGCACAGACCAGCCAGCCTCATCCCAGCCTTTACGCCCTCTCCAAATCCTCCAACAGCAATTCCACGCTGCAGTTCTAGGCAGTAAGGAGAGTCCTAGCACACCTTGAGAGCCAACAGTTATTGCTTCAGTTAAAACAGTGTGCAGCCTTCCCAGAAGCAGCAGGCACCAGACTGGCTTTCCCAGACTCCCTGATCTCTGCCTGGGACAGTGGCCAGTCCCCCGCAGAGGAGCTCCCCTGGCTCGCAGCCCCAGGGCCCACGGCTGTTCTCTTGCATTCAGAAGAACCCCTGAGCTCTTATCACTGCCAAGGAGTGCTTGAGCCCAGGACAGCTGAAAAGAAAAGGCTTCATTAAAAATCAAAGCGTGCTCTATCCCCTAAAGGTCCAGTGACAGACAGGACATGAAATCAAGCAAAATGAAACCTTTGCGATTGTTAAAAGGCACAAATAAGTGCCAGTGAAACATGATTTGGCTTATTGGATTAGTGGTTCTTCTCTATAAACTGTACATCAAAGCCAGTTACCAAAGTACACTCAACTCACACAATGCCTCGCAGCTTTCCTGCTCCCTTTCCCCTCGACCGAACGCACACGCGAGCACAGCAGCCTCCGTGCCGGCAGGCAGGTCAAAGCCTCCTCTCCAGCTTAGCGGCTGATAGCAGCCACCACCCAGTTGCCGTCCCCATGAGCAACAACAGGTGGCATGGCTTTGGGCTTGTGCTTTGACCTTCACAGAATCCTAGAATCTGCAGGTTGGAAAAGACCTCTTGGATCGGGATCAACCATTCCTCTCTGCTGCTAAACCATATCCCTGAGCACCTCGTCTACCCATCTTTTAAACACCTCCAAGGATGGGGACTCCACCCCCTCCCTGGGCAGCCTCTGCCACTGCCCCATGACCCTTTCTGTGAAAGATTTCTTCCCGATATCCAGTCTGAACCTCCCCTGGCGCAGCTTGAGGCCATTCCCCCTCATCCTATCCCCTGACACTTGGGAGAAGAGCCCAACGCCCTCCTCCCTACACCCTCCTTTCAGGCAGTTGTAGAGAGCAATGAGGTCTCCCCTCAGCCTCCTCTTCTCCAGGCCTGGGAGTAGGCTCACATTCCCACAGGAGAGTGAGGTGCCATCATCCAAACTGGAGAGCCTGGTACGGCCCTGGCACTGCTCCAGGCTGCTCGCAGCCCTGCTGACGTGAGCACCAAGCTCAGCTCCTACAACACCATCAAGCTGCCACCCTGCTGCTCACCTAGAGAGACAGCCCAGCAGGCTCTAACAACATCTTCTCGCTCCCAATGCGCCCACAGACCCGTGTGCTCACCTTGCTTCCCACCCACCACACCTGCATGCTGTTTCTCCTCCAATTCTCCAAAGTCCCAGAGTGTCCTACAGGCACAGAAAGAAAGAAAGAAGCAGTTTGTGAAGACAGTGTTCAGATTTGAACCCCCTGCTCCCCTTCAGAGCATCTCCAGATCATTAACCACAGCTGCCCCCAGCCTGCTGGCCTCTTCTTTGCTGCATTTGCATAATATACGAAAAGTCATCACTCGGGAGACATCTGGAGGGGCTTAGCTGGGATTGGGATTTTAATAAGGCAATAAGCCAGCTTTTGGCACCAAATGGCAGAGGCAGGGCAGCAACCCCAGTGCCAACAGTCCTTTTGCTGGGAGAGAAGATTGGCAACAGCAATAAAGGCTCTGAGCAACCCGATGGAGCTAAAGATGTCCCTGCTCCTGCAGGGGGGTGGAACTAGATGACCTGTGAAGGTCCCTTCCAACCCAAAGCGCTCTATAATTCTATGAATTGCCAGTACCTCCTGGCTGGGAATAAAGACTTGCAGCTCTTCCACAAGCTGCAATAGCAGCAATTCCACTCAAGACCCTACAATAACCTTCAGATTAATAGGTGGCTTGGAAGAAAAGGTCTCACAGCCTTAAATTGCCCAGAACTGGTTGATGGTTGAGGTGAGGAAATACCAAAGGTGAAAGCACCACAGAAATGTGAACACGAGCCACTTCACTGACGGTCTGACCTGCGTTGCCATGACCTGCAGCCTAAGCCTCCATCCTACCCGGGGACCAGCAGCTTCCTGCAACCCTGCTGAGGCTGGAAGCCAACAGTTGGTGAGCACGGGCAAAAGAAGAGCTCCTCTTCACACGCTAAAGGGACGTGGCATCCTTGCAGAGCCCCCCGTCACCTCCAGAAGGGTGCAGCTCCGCTCCACCTACCCCTCCTCATCTCCAGGACAGACACGGGCTGCATCCTCCAAGGCAACAACAAAGCGCTCCTCAGTTCTGCCTCCCTCGAGTGCCAGACGAAGCCAGCTGTGAAGGCAGGAGGCAAAAGGCAGGGAAAGAACGGACATTCTCTGCTGACTCCTGCCAGTGGGTGGCCACAGTGACTCCAGCCCTCACCCACTGCCAAGAGGAGCCAGCGCACTCCTTGGGATGCGCAGCAGACCAAGCAGGATCACTGCGCCCACCCAGGGCTCTGCGATCAGACGTGTTTGCGTCACCACCAGCAGCTGCCTCCCAGGGAGTTTTATGCCAATTGAGACAAGATTAATTACAAAGACAGAGAAATAGCCATAGGCAAACACAGCCCTTTGCAGCTCTTCTCACTGCCTCCAAAAGCAACACGACATCCTCAGTGCCCTTATCTATGTCTAGTGGTACAGACCCATCCGTGGGATGAGAAGCTGAAGGCACAGCCCTGCTCCAGGGCCCTTTGAGAGCCAAAGGCTCAGCAGAACAGCCCCGCTCCGAGGCCCTTCACGCTGCCAGCCACTGCCTACTTCTGACAGGAGCCGACACTGAACTCCTCTGCAGGAGGAAGGAGCTCCCAGGGCTTCACGGGGACCACTCCCTCGGATGCCGGGACAGGAGTCAGGGCTTGCCACCTGCCCACACCTTCCAGCCTGCAGGAGCAGAGCAGTCACCAGGCTGGAATGGGGGAAGGTGGAAGGAGGCTATAGAGGCAACTACAATGTGAGGAGGGTTTCAGACTCTGAGACTCGGCTTTTCACAAGAAACAGGTCCCCAACACATAGGAGAATCTGGTCCAAGGGGTGGTGGCATGCACGGAACGGTGGGGTTGGAAGCGACCTCTGGAGCTCATCCAGTCCAGCACCTTGCTACAGCAGGTTCACCTCCAGCAGGCTGCACAGCAGTATGTCCAAGCAGGTCTGAATGTCTCCAGAGAAGGAGATTTCACAGCCTCCCTGGGCAGCCTGTTCCAGTGCTCTGTCACCCTCACAGGAAAGCTTTTCCTTATGTTAAGATGGAACTTCCTGTGCTCCAGTTTGTGCCCACTGCCCCTTGTCCTGTCACCAGGCACCTCTGAACAGAGTCTGGCCCCATCCTCTTGACACCCACCCCTTAGATATTCTTAAGCATTGATGAGGTCCCCTCTCAGCCTTCTCTTCCCCAGGCTGAACAGACCCAGGTCTCTCAACCTCACCCCACTGGAGAGATTCTGGCATTCAGGAGCCTGGAGATAAATACGCAGATGTAATTCCAAGCAGCCACCTTCACAGCCTGTTGTGAGCCTGGTGGTAACAGGTTCCTTGCGTGGCTGCACAGAGCTGCTGGCCTGGCAGAGCAGCAAATCAATCGGCCCTTCCCGTTGTTTCACTGCTTTATTGATGTCCATGGTGCAGCCACAGGGGCCATCGCTCCTCCTGCACCCAGCAGCAAAAAGGAAAGAGAGTCAGATCCTGGTAGTTACCGACGACACTTGAGTGGCCAAATTGGATTTATTTGACCCTGTAATACGCACATGCATTTAACTCCAGGCTTTTAAAAGAGCTGGCATCTCCCAGACTGGAAAAGCTGTGAGTGCTGTGCAGCCGGGGCAGGACAGAAATGTGCCTTTAGGGGTCACCTGAGAAGCTCCCACAGGCCTTGACCACACGACTCGGCAGTGCCAGCACACCTACCACAGCCACCCAGAAATCCAAACAAGCCTTCGCTTCTGCCTTGGGAAAACATGGAGACAGAGTCTGTGCTCCCAAGCACAGGCTGTTTGGCACTGCCAGAGAAGGGAGAGTGACCTCCTGATGCTCCCTGTGCTCAAGGTGAACTCTCCACACAATTCAGACAAGCAGCTTTAGGGCTCAGCATCACGGAAGGTTTATTTAAAGGTAGGGAGGACATAAAAACTATAGTTATAAAAGATATTAAAACAGTCCTCTGAGCCACACTAGCCGTGCCAGGCCTGGGCAAGTCCATGGAATTTACTCCTGCAGCACTGGAGTTTTCTTCTCTTTTCTTTTCTTCTTGGCTTTGCCCTGCTTCTGCTGAGTCTCCTGGCTGTCACTTCCCTTGGTTTTCTTTGCAGCTGGACCTGGCTCGGCTTCATTGCCTACATCACATTTTCTTTTTCTGTTCACATTCTTCTTTCTTTTCTTCTTCTTCTTCTTGGCAGCCACAGCATCTCCTCCATTAACAGCTTCCGTCCCGCTCTCTGCCTTCGCCACTCCGTTCTCCCTGACCCCTCTGTTCTGCTTCTTGTGTTTGCTGCTACCAGGCACAAGGCCTTTCTTCTGCTTGGGGGTTTCTGTTCCTAGCTCCTCTGGGGCTGCTGGTTCTCCATCTTCAGGAGCTTCTGGTGCTGCCCCATTCTCCTGGATACCTTTCTTGCGATTCTTGCGTTTCTTGGTCGCTGGCAGGAAGCCTTTCTTTTTCCGCTTAAGGGACTCTGCTTCCTGTGCTGGCTTATTGGCCGTCTTCTCTTTCTTGGGCTTCCTGCAGAGAGAGCGCCAAAAATCTAGAGCAACTTAAGTTTACAACCAAGGAGCAGCGTGATCCATGCTACAGGCAGCCCACAAACAGGCAGAAGCACAAATAAAGTGCAGGAAGCGCAAGCATGCTGCAAGGCTGAGCGTTATCATGGAGGTGGCCCTCAGCCTGCACAGGGACTGGTTAAATGAGCAGCAGGAGCTGGACCAGAACTCAAGAAGGCACGTGGAGACTTGAAGAATCCCTATTCCACAGGCCAGATAACACTATACTCACCGCCCTCTTGAACACTCCGTGGCCCTGTGAAGGCTGAGACACTGTCTGTCCAAGGTGACAACCCCAGCAAGGCCTTCCCTGTGCTAACAATCCCAAGAGCTCTTTGACCCACCAGAACCCCAGGAGACCATTCCAGTCCCATGTGGGCAGTCTTTGCATGCATGCGAGACAGCCACGGCTGCTGCTGGGCTCCAACAGAGTCTGCCAGCAGCTTCACCACCATCCAGTCTGCTCTGCACCAGCTCAGTCCCCAGAGAGGAAACCTGAAAAGGAACCAGGCTTGAATTCTGTGGCCTGGTTTTCAACATGAAGTTTTCAAAGAGTTTGTCAAGCTGCATCTCTTCAGGGTGGAAAAACGCTGTCCTGAAAGCCTGATGCTAGCGCTTGCCTCTCAATACCTCCACCAGGATCCTGTGGACAAACCACGTCTGCTGTAGACTTGTTCCAGTTCACCCGCACAAAGATCTCTGTGTGATGCAGCGAGATGGCACCGAAAGGGACCGCAGGCTGCACCCCAAACCCTCACCCCTTCCTCAGACAGTGTGCACAAGCTCAGCGCTTCCTACATTAGCGATCCCCCTCCAACCACAGTCCCTCCTAGCTCCTAAACCAGGTCTTATCCTCGTGCCAGCCGTGGCAGTACGATGCCAAGAGACCTCTGCGAGCCTGAAAAAGGGCCTGAGGCTGTGCCACAGCGCTGGGTGAAGCCACTGTGTCCTGCAAGCCTGTCCAGCCTTTAGAAGGGGCCACAGCAACAGCTTCAGCTGCCTTGTACGAGTCCTCCCTGCCTGTGAGCCCTCTTGCAGGGAGCCACATGCAAGTATTTCCCTCAGAGCCTCCTGCTGGGCTGCAATACCGCAGACCAAGCCACCCACACACTGGGACCACAGCTCCCAGTCAAAAGCAGGGGACCCAGCACTCCCTCATGCTGCTTGTCTCTCTAAATACTGCCAGCAGGAAGGGGAAGCAACAGTTCTGACTGCAAGCTATTGGAGGAAAAGATCCTACATGGTTTTTTCCCCCTGAAGCAAAAGTCAAATCCAGCTGCCATTTAACACAGGAGCACTGAAGCATAAACACTCAATGCTCCCCAGCTTTCAGAGCTGCAACACATCCACTCAAGCATCAGGCTAGGGATCCAGACTCCAAGGAGACCAAAGAAAAAATCACTGGATAGGACTGAAGTCCTGGCATGTATTCTCTGGTATCCAGTCACTTCCCAGGAGAGCTGCTCCCTCCCTCCAGCCTCACATTTGCAGAATCAATCCCCAGTGATGTGGTAGGAGCTTTGTGACTCATCCTCGCCTAGAAATTCCTCTGCAACTTTGGTGATGGCTCTTAAACCATGGCACCACATAGGACCACCGAGCACAGGCACTGTATCCTTGATCAGCTGGCAAGACATGATCAGGTATCAGACATGCCATACAATTGTTTGGCATCAAGAACCAATGCCAAGCATGTAAGCACCTGGAACAATGAGCCTAGCATTGTTCCAAACAAGCACACCAACAAGCATTTCAACCTCACCAACCCAGCAGCTCCATTCAACTCAAACTCCAGCCTGAGCTCAGTGCCTCGACTTCCTTTCTCTTCCTACTTCCCCACATGAATTAAGACAAGCAGAACAGGCAGTTGTCCCCCAGGCAAGCCAAGAAGCCAGAGTGCCAAGCATACATACGTATAATTCAGCCAGCGCATGACGTTCCAGTAGAGAGAGTCGAGACGCGCTGAACTCCCAATGCCTTCTGCCTGGTTCAGAGCTACCAGCACTTTGTCCAACTCCGTCAAATTCACACGAAGCTTCTGCAAGAGGCAAGTACAGACCATCTGCCGAGTGAACTGCTGCCCTGAGCCCATTTGCAACACCACCTCAATTCGGGGGCTAAAATTGGCGAGTCGTGACAGGGCATGAGGTACAGGCTTCACTGCAATACTGGTTCTCTAGCATGAGGGGCATGAGTCTAGCAGCTAGAATTGTACATGCAGATAAGGGTCTGGAAGGTCCTTTGGTCTTCTTTCCTCTTTAGTCCATGGCTGGGAGCAGGGAGAAGAAGACACATGACCACATACCTATCTAAAAGAAAAGCAGGAGCCTTTTCAGTCTGGTTTCCAAAAGACGCGATCATGTTGCCTCTGGCTGCGTCTTCCATTACCCACTGGATAATTTCAATAAACCAGACTGAAAGAGGTGTCTCAAAGGCTAATTCAGACCCTACACAAGAGCCTTGCAAATAATCTCTCCTCCGCCTACTTTCCTATTAGGTCTTCATAAAGAACCAAGCTGTGGTGTGAGCTCAGTGCTTCTCAGCAGGAAACCAGGCTTCAGCGATTCTGCTGTTTGTGGTATTTTGCTCCACTAAATAAGACCATGTTGAAGACTTATTTTGTCACCTAGAGAAAATCCTCTCACAATCAAAAAAAGTCATTTTTCATTAAGGAAAACAAAGCTCCAGAACAAAGCTCCTGGATAAGTGTTAAGTTTCTGGAGTTCAGTGCAGAGGACAGCACAATCATCTGGGACAAAACCTGGCTCATCCTCACCAACCCCAAGCTGTATTGCTGCTGATAAGAAAGAAGATGCCACATGCATTTGTAGAACAGTGAACAAATCCTTCAACAAGCTCTAGGAGATCAGCTCACAAGGGCTATGGATCGCTCCTTCCAACATGAGGGCTTTTCTGTCCTCAAATCCAGCTAGGCATTCCCTCCAGGGGTACCATCAGTAAGAAATGAGGTGGGAGGCAGCAACGGAGCATTCTCAAAGTAAAAGCCGAGTGTGACATTTGAAAGAGGCCTTGGTGATATTCAGAACAGCCATTTGCCACACATTGGGTCACACACTCACCTGTTCTGTCACAGTTTTGAGGAGGATGTTCAACAGCTCCAAGTTCTTGGCAACTTTCTCTTTGTCAGCCTTCAGGATACGCTTGTCAAGCGCTTTCAAACTCTGCAAATTAAGTGGGGAGATGGAGAAGGAACACACATTAAACTGGGAAGCAAATGACTTCTCAGGAGAACGCAGAAAATTAGTCACAATTGGTCAGATTAATCAGTCACCCAAGTAAATCTGGAACACAAACCCCGCCAAACGCTGGGAATGCTCAGGAAGGCCCGTGGTGGAAGCTGCTGACACCCAGGTCAATTAAGAAGCAACAGGACAAAATAAGAACAAGCACAATGCAAAGGCAAAACTTGGCTGCTCTCCCCAGTTTCTGTGTTAAAGCAGAACTGAAGACACGTTGCTACCTTCTGGAGAAAAAGAGGAAAGACAATATCCATCCCTGCCTTGGAAAGGCCAGGAGGCTGTCAGACAACAGGCTCACCTGAGGGACAACAGCTACTCAGCTGCAGAAGCTGGGATTTACAAGTAAAGCAGTAATGAAAAAGTCCATTAACAGTTACGCCTCAGAAATCCCAGTGGCCGGCGCTGCACCAGGGCCTGTCAATCAGGCTTAAATTCACCGAAATCACTGAGAGAAAAATCTCATCTCTTTGTGTTCCCTTTATGTACTGCAGGGTTTCTGAGACACTGAAAGGCCTGGCTTAGAGGAAAATCACTCCAACGATAGGTCAAATGAAAGCCAGAGTTATTTACAAGTGGAGGAGGGCAGAAAATAGCAATAAAAAGGCAGCTGGATCAAAGAGGCAGCCGAGGGGCTCGGGGGCACTGATCTCTGCCTGCAGCTGGGCCTCGCAGCCCTGCTTACATGGTCGCTTTCTTCCCCAATTTATTTCTGTGCGCATGCACACATCGCAGCAAGCCCCTCGGCTTACACTCACGTGAGACAGGATTTGCAGGGACAATCTTATTGCAGACAGCAGCCTGCCTCACCGCAGCCCGCTTCTCTGGAGGAGGCTGCACTTAGAACCATAGAATCGTTAAGGTTGGAAAAGACTTCTAAGCTCATCCAGTCCAACCGTCAGCCCAACCCCATCGTGTCTGCTAAACCGTGTACTGAAGTGCCACAGCCAAACATTTTAACCCCTCCAGGGATGGAGACTCCCCTGGGCAGCCTCTGCCAGGGCTTCACCACTCTTTAGTAATGACATTTTTCCTACTATCCAATCTAACCCTCCGCTGATGCAACTTGAGGCCATTCCTTCTCGTCCTATCGCTTGTTCTTTGGGAGAAATGAGCAGCACGCGCTTCACCACAACCTCCTTTCCAGGAGCTACAGAGAGCGATGAGGTGTCCCCTCAGCCTCCTCCTCTCCAGGCTAAACAGCCTCAGGTCCCTCAGCTGCTCCCACAACCCTTGTGCTCCTGCTCAGCTCTGTTCCCTTTCTAGATGCGCTCCAGCAACTCAATGTCCTTCTTGGGGGGCCCAAAACTGAACAAGGTGTGAATATAGGCTGACGATCCCTTCCCAGCTCCTGCTGGCCACACCATGGCTGATCCAAACCGGGATGCTGTTGGCCTTCTTGGCCACCTGGGCACTCCTTGGCCAAGCCTGCTTTTGCTTGGAGTTCAAACATCTCAACCCAGGCAATGGGCAAGGTCCACCCCAGCCTCAGTACCCTCAGAGCCCGAGGCAACACACATGGCTGATAAGTCATTGCACCAAACCGTCCCCAGCCCAGCCGTGGAGGTCACAGTTCTCCAGGAGACACAATCTCTCCCATCAGACCATCTATTGCTTTCGTTCCATTTATACAGAACATAATTTTAAGGACTCTGAGCAAACTCTTTTCCATTTATATCAGCATAAAGCTGACAAATAAAGTAAAAATTCTCGGAGCAACAGAAAGAAGTAAGAAATGTATCCCCTAAAGCAAGCTTGTTCTTCACAACAGAAAAATAACAATGGACAGCAAGAGCGTAAGGAAAACTTTCAGCAGAAAAGGGGGGAGAACAGACAACAGGAAGAGCAGAGCTATTTGCTATCTGTACAATCTTTTATAGTGATAAAGACACAGACATTTCCTCACTGGGATGGTCCACTCCAGCCCTGTATCAGAGAGCCGCCAGGTTCTGCTGGTTGGAATTCATGCCGCAACTTCATCTGCCTATCAATAACTTGCTAATTACTCTCTCCTGATACAGATAGATGCGCTGCAACTCTATTCCAGAGCTGTCATTAACCTACAAGGTCACAAAATTCAATAGCTCTAAAGTCTCCCAGGTAAAACAAGAAACAATATATAAAGTGGGTGATTAAAATCCTCAAAAGTATCTTCAAATGCAGGATATCACACCCCAAGGGCCACGCACACTCCATTTATTAGGCTTACCACAATAAATAATAATGATAATAACAATAATCAAATCCATTTTGAAAACAAAACAGCTCGATTTGCATAAAAATTTTCTTTGCAATTTGAAGAACAAGATATTGCCAGGCTAACAGTCACTACCTGTGCTTAAGGCAGCTTTCAGAGAGGCTATTGAGTCGAGATCCCTGTTTTGCTAAGTTGTCTGCAGTTCACAGTGAGAGAAAATCAGTATGGATTGTCAGCTCTTCAGGACAAGAGGAATCAAAGCAGGGCTGTGAGAAGGAACCGTAGAGCAAGAGCCATAGCGAAGATGACTGTCATTTCATCTTTTTTAATACACAAACATTTTGGAATTAAGAGGTGTTAGAAATAAATTGCATTTTCTCTTCACTTTAGATGTAGGTGACTGCATTTAAATCATGTTGTTTGACTCTGCTCTTGCCGCCATCCCTACCTCCCAGAATTGCCCTGATGCTTTGAAAAGCTTGAAACGAATCCTGCTGCAGTGAAGAGAGAAGACATACAGCTCTGAACAACACCTGTGGGGCTGCTTTTCAGATGTCTGCAAGCAGTTTTCAGGGCAGTTTTCAGGCACTTGGGAAATTGGGATGCATAACTTATTTAGGATGCCCAACCAAATCCATGCAGACCCGCAGAACAACACGGGTGGCTCACCCAGGTGGAGATGGAAGATATCACTGGTCTAGCTATGTCATCAGACTCAGGATCTATATGAAAAGCAGTGTTTTGCATGAGTCTAGAAACACAAGCACAGTTCCAGCAGCACAAATAGCCAAAAGCAATCCAGTACAATTTAGGTGCTCTGCAAACAAATAGCTCCCTACTGAAATGGATGCTCTCAGAGACAGGAAGGAAAAATGAAGAGATCGAGGGTGGGTGGAGAAGTCAAAGGAGCAGCAGATTAATTCCTGCAGAATGTTTCTCTAGTCCAGAAGCAGAATGGATTGGCTTCAACAAATCTGGATTCAGTAATGTCTTACTATTACTCAATACATGGTTTTCCCTTTCCCTTCTGCTACAAAAGGTGTAAAAGCAATCTACTCCTAAGAGCACAAAACCACTAGAGCCTCTGTACGTGGCACGGTTGAGATAGTCAAGCCTCCTTAAAGACTTCAGTCCAACTCCTGCTCATCTCAGGGTCACTTATCCCAACCTCATCCCCTCTGCTTCAGTACTTCCCCAAGAAGCATTACATGAGATGGTATCTTCTCACTCCCATCCTCCTGCAGCAGGGAAGGTACATGGTGGAGCATTTGCTTCAGTTGAGTTTGTGTTAGAGTGCAACATCAATCCTAAACGTGCTGCGCTCTAATTAAGCAAAAGAAGCTGACTTTGGGCTGGGGCTGCTGGCAAACCTTGGGGAACTGCTCCCAGAGAATGAAACCCTAAGTCTTTTCAATGAGAACTAGGTCCAAACCTCAAAAGCAGCTTCCCCAAGTATTTGTCATAAATTCTTACTACGTAAGGCACTGACTGTTGTCTGTACACGGGTTTGCACAGCAGACTGCTTTGGTCTGCTCCCTCGCTCAGCCATCTGAAAGATGCAATTCGCACTGCCACCCCGATTGTGTAGGTCAATCATTTCACAAGCCTACCACGATTTAATTTGGGGAATGCATAAAATACAAACACAAAATTAAAGCAAAAGCTATTCTGTAACAGATGGCAAACTGCAACACGCAGCAAAGACGCCTCAAAAAGTGAAGCAGTATTTCAGGCATCTGCAGCATCCTTAGGAGAGCCTCAAACCCCAATTAGATCGCAAAAGACCTGCACAAGGCTGCCAAGCATCTCCATTTTACATAGCAAGGCTGAGGCCCAAAGCAGCGGTTTCGCTTCTAGCTATGCTAGAGGTCAGTGGTGGAGTGAAGTGAAACCCAGAAGAACTTGTTTCACCACCTCTTCTATGATCCTCTGCCCTGTGCTGTTGAGAAGGCACCCAACTCTCCCTTCTCTGCCCTCTGAAAGCATTACTAAAACAAAGCCTCACATAACCCAGCCACTCAGCACTAAGAGCAGCAAGACTATGTGGTTTATACTCAACAGCCACACTCACATCGCTTGCTGATGATGTTCTTTTTCTCCCATTTTCTGCTTTTCTTATTCTGCTCCTTCAGAACAGATAGTTCCACTTTACAGGGAGTCTCGGTTCCAGTTACAGCTCAGTCATACCTGTGGTGGTTAATCACGCCTGCATATCTGAGCTGTCAGCAGATCTGGGCAGGTCATTTGCAGAAGGGAAAAATATGGAGACGGTTTCCACAGCCGGAACTCCCATCTCATCTCAAGCCAATGCAGCAATGCAGCTCCTGCCTCGCCCTACATGGATTCAGCTGGCAGAGAGTTTTCTCTTGTTATGCCAAACACTGCTTCCAAAAGCCTCTGGCTGTTTCTGGTAGATGACACCGCTAGATCCAAAGTTCTCTGCTTCCAGAATTTCTACAAGGAGAAGAGCACAGCCCCAGCATCCTATCAGTCAGTGCTATTTCTTATATTCCTAATTCCTGTAGAACACATGGAGGTATCCCAGTCACCGCAGGATCCAACCTTCATTCCACTTCTCATTGCACTTCACTGCCTTCCTTCATCTTCAACACAAAGGATAAACCAAGCTTGTCCTAGCGCGCAGGCAGCGAATACCTGTAGTAATTCAGTCACACAAGCACAGCAGCAGCTGGCAGTCAGTTAACCAACTCCATCCCTCAGCTTCCCAGGTAGGATTTTAGTTTAAGTGCCACCAAAACCTGCAATACAGCAAAAAGTGGTGCATGTGCATCTAGAGCCAAAGGCAGCATCCGAGCCGCTGCCCAGCTTTCCCCTGCAAGCTCTTACACAGAGCCAGGCAATGCCTCCCATCACAGACACCTACAATCCCAGCCTGCCTGCACCTCTTCCCTCTCTCAGGCGCTACTGCGGGGCCACGCAGCCCACACTTCCAAGACACAGCAGTAACTCCAGAGCTAACAAGAGTGTTCTGCTACCAAGAGATGAGCACATTTCCAAGCTGGGAATTTGAGCACCATTTAATATTTATGCATTCCCAGCATGTCCTGCAGCCTATTTCGTTGTTCAAAACAAACAGCCTTTCACCTCCGTGGGATCAGCCCGACAGATCCATCACTGCTCCGTGAGCTGGAGAAACTGGGCCAACCTGCATTCTTTCCGCACGCTGCGCTGTCTCCATCCTTCCCCCTCCTCCCCCATAAAAGATTTGATGCTGATGGATAAATGTGCAGATTCATGGCAGGATATGGTGCCAAGTGTCTTCTGCAAAACACATCCCTCCACTCACCCAGCACAACCTCACCCTCTGGCACAGCCCAAGGCTGTGAAGGTCAACTCTCTTGTCCAGCAGCTGACAGTTTAGCAAAATTTCCACCTTCCTGTACGTCGACAGGCACAATGGGAAAGCACGGAAGAGATCTGATCTCAGGAATCACACTGACTGCTTTGCCCTAGCTCCATGCCATATTCTAGGTCCCAGAACAAAGATACAACCCAGCATTTTGCTTCTGGCTCACATCCTTGTGGTGGAATCACAGCCAGAGGGGCTCCAGGAAGTGGGTCTGGGACCCTACGAGCACATGGCCATCACCTGAGCCAAAGAAGAAGACTTCATAGAATCAAAGAATGGTTTATTTTGGAATGAACTTTAAAGCCCATCCAGTTCCAACAGTGCCACAGTCACGGACACCTCCCACTGGATCAGGGGCTCCCGAGGAGGAAAGAAAGCACTGACAACCCCTCTAAGTTTCTGGAGACTGAAATATAAATGTTCAACACCTTTTTTGTTGCATCTCCAGCAGAAATAAATCAGCGGGAAATGCTCATAAAAGAAAAGGAATCGCCAAGCTCCTGTTCCGCCCTGACCAAGAGAAAGAGAAGGGAGAGAACTGAGCAGCCCCACGTGCTGAAGGGTACAATCAATCACAGGGCGGGTTTTGCAATGTTTATTTTGGCTGTTCTTAGAGGGAGGAGCCCAAAAATCCCGAAGCTATTCTCACAGAAATGTCAGTGTTTTCCCAAGTTTAAAGATCTGATTTGTTTTTCCCATAGACTGTATGAAAATGCAACAGGGAAAAACCATACGGGACAGCCGGGGGAATGGAGAAGAATGAATTCTCCACAGAGACATCCAGTGCTCTGCAAGCACGTCAAAGCCAGCAGTTAAATCACTACTGGCCTCATTTTACAAGCTAAGAGGCTGAGAAAGGGCAATGAATTAAGAATTTATAAGGACGGACAGATAAAAGTTCAGGCAATCTGCAAGAAAAAAAATGAAGAACAGCTTTTTTAGAGATTTGATGAAGTCACCGTTAATAATTCATCTCCCTACAAATTAAGACATCTATAATCAAACGTGATGCCCTTCAGAAATGAAGGGCATGTCTGCACTGGCAGGCTCTATAGGATCTCTCTCTCTCTCCTCACATTCCGAGTGGCTCCAGCTTGTTATTCTAAATCCCCAGCTGAATGACACAATCGCAACTAAACCCTCTGATCATAGAATCATAGAATCGCTTGGTTGGAAAAGACCTTTGAGATCATCAAGTCCAACCGTATCTGTCGACTACTGAACCATAGCCCTGAGCACTTCATCTACCAGTCTTTTAAATCCCTCCAGCGATGGTGACTCCACCGCCTCCCCGGGCAGCCTCTGCCAGTGCTGGAGAACCCTTTCAGCAAAGAAATTGTTCCTGATACCTAATCTGAACCTGCCCTGGTGCAACTTGAAGCCATTTGCTCTCATGCTATCACCTGCCACTTGGGAGAAGAGACCAACACCCACCTCACCACAACCTCCTTTGCAGAAGCTGCAGAGAGCGATGAGGTCTCCCCTCAGCGTCCTCTACTCCAGGCTAAACAATCTCCGTTCCCTCAGCCACCTCTCATAAGATTTGTTCTGCAGCCCCTCAATGTCCTTCTTGTAGTGAGGGGCCCAGACAACAGCCTACAATAAAAGTCTTAGTGAGAATACAGTAACTTTCAAATTATACAAGTCTTGGAAAGGAGGTCTTGGCTTCTCTACACCATCCCCTGCATCACCATGTAACACACTCTGTCTACATTTGCGCCCTTCAGAAACACAGCTGCCTGCCCAGTCCAAGCCTACGCAACCACTTAACTGAAAGGAGGTATCGCACGAATCTCGTTGGGACCGTGTGTATATTTATCTGAGGCTGCAATACTGGAGACTGGGAGCGATTTGGTCTTGGCAATTAATTTGGGTATCAGATTCTGTGAGCATTCCATTGCCTTGATCCCATTTTGGTTCCAAACAGCCAACCTGAGCTACCCGCAACAAGCAAAGAAAAGAGAACAGTAAAGTCAGGCCCTTCCTATAATGTACTCACAGATAAAAGAAATCTGCAGGAAACTCCTGCGGACAAGCCAGAGAAAGCTGCTTGATCAATAGTTTTTCTCAGAGCTGTTTTGTTTTCAAGTTGCTTAGCCATGAAAATCATGGAATGGTTTGGGTTGAAAGGGACTTTGAAGCCCATCCAGTTCCACCCCCTGCCAGGGTCAAGGACACCTCCCACAGGATCAGAGGCTCCAAGCCCCATCCAACCTGGCCTGGAACCCCTCCAGGGATGGGGCAGCGACCACTGCTCTGGGCAACCTGAGCCAGGGCCTCCCCACCCTCACAGCAAAACATTTCGTCTTAAGATCTCATCTCAATTTCCCTCTTGCAGCCCAAAACCGTTCCACCTTGTCCTATCCCTGCACTCCCTGATCAAGAGCCCTTCCCCAGCTTTCCTGGAGCCCTTTTCTGCCCTGGAAGATGCTCTAGGGTCTCCCCACAGACTTCTCTTCTCCAGGCTGAACAACCCCAACTCCCTCAGCCTGTCCTCGTACAGGAGGTGCTCCAGCCCTCAGATCATTTTCGTGGTCTCCTCTGGACTCACTCCAACAGCTTGATAGAGTCAAAAGACAGCACGTGCGCCCGGCAGTCCCACAGAGATCCCTCACCAGAGCTGTGCTGCAGCTCCTGGCATGGAATGGGAGGAAACCTGGACCTCTCAGGTTCCACCACCAGCCCCATCGCATGGCTCTGAGCAGTTTGAACTCAAAACAACAACAAACATGGGGACAGAGACGGCTGTTGAATGCACTGGGCTGCTTTGCAGCCAAGTTCAGAAGCATTGCCCATGCACAAAGAGGATGTCTGGGATGTCTCAGGAGAGCCAAACTTTGATTCTTCACTCAGCTCCCAGCCAAGTGTGTCATCTGTAAAACAGGGTGAACGACTTTACTAAGCTACATACATTAGCTCTTGGGTTTCTGCAGAATACTTTCTTCGTTACATCAACAACTCACTGGTTTGAATTTCCTTTGTAAAGCGCTTTGAGACCTACTGATAAGGGAACAAAGCTCTCTCGAAGAGGAAGAAGTCTCTATCAGACGCTCCAGCACCTGAGGTGAGCTCTGCCATTTCCAACATGAAGCAACACCAGTTCTTTGTCCTCTAAACACAACCGAGCTGTCTAGACTCCTAACATTAGAATAAACTTGAATAACCATGGCAAGGTTCTGCTTTGTGTAAAGTAGCTATTTAGGACTTGAGAGACCAAAACTGTGCCAAAGCTACCTCTCTGCTTCCTCCTCATCTCTGCAGTCCCGGCGCTTGTGGACAAGGCTCTCTGCCCTGGTGACCCAGCACAACAAGCCAAGAGCACCAGCAGCAAGCAGGGCTCTCACAAGGACAAGTCAACTCCAAAGTACCCACTGGGATATCAAGACCTGCCTTGCTGACAGTAAGGAGATGGCAAACACGAATCCCTCATGACTGTGATATACGTTTTATAAGCATGCTTTAAACATTTTGGGAACAAATAAGGTCAAGTCAGCTTATGTAAGCACACGAGCCATTGCCTTGCAGCAGCCAAAGCTGCTATTTCTGGAAGCTGTCTGTTCCTTTAAACTCCCTGGTCATTGATTCTCCCTCATCGCCTCTTAGTTTTGCACACATAATTCAATGATATCCAAGACCGCAGTTTTCTCACATTGCTTTTTCCCCAGTTCCAGCACGTATCGCTGTCTAAAACCATCTCGGGCTCCCAGCTCCTCACCAAGTTATCTGCAGGGATGCAAAGCAATCGCTGAGGCGAGACAGGACAAGAAGACAGATCCCAGGAGAGAGCATCCTATCCTCCCTCACAGGCTTACACCTGCAACAGCAACTCTGCACTGCAAGAGCTACCAGCCCTGCAGCTGCAGATCTCCGCAAGGACATAGAGTACAGCAAAGCCTTCAGCTGTCAGCTCTCTTGCGCACAGCATTGCTACTTGAATTACAAGTGCACATCGGTACAGCCGGTCAAAGAGCTGGCCCTCCCAGGTAATTCCAGAGTTCTTGGGCCAAAGAAAGGTATAAAATCTTGCATTATCATTTTCTCCCTCATAAAACAGCTCTTTATGTGTGATGGTGGCAGGAATGGCCAATGACAACAAATGCAGACCTTTTAACTAGAGGTAGGGCAATAAAGATTCATCATTTTCCACAGCATCGTGAATTACAGCTCTCAGTCCAGGTTCTCATGATAAGCACTCATATGCCGACATCAACCTACTTACATATTCACCTCCCAAATCACAGAATCACAGTGTCCTGAGCTGGAAGGGACCCACAAGGATCATCGAGTCCAAATCCTGTCCCTGCACAGGTCAACCCGAATGTTCACACCGTGGGTCTCCAGACGTTGGCCAAATGCTTCTGGAATATTGTCAGGCTTCTCACCATGACTGCTTCCCTGGGAGCTGTTCCACAGCTCCACCACCCTCTGGGGGAAGAACCTTTTCCTCATGTCCAACCTAACCGTCCCCTGGTACAGCTTCTAGCACTCATTTCCATCCAATGTGACCAATTTCCACAGTGCATGTGAGGAGCCTTTAGAATAAGGACAACAAAATCCAGGACAAGAGAGGAAGGGGAAAAACCTCAAAAAAGAAAGGGAACGGCACACCCAAACAAGTCTTGGATGAAAAGGATGACTGAGCTGCAGGAGAAAGGTGCAGTTCTGCAAATGCCCTTCCCACTGTCGAGCGAAGCAGAGGCACATGTGGCCATCAGGAGAGAAAGGACTATCATTCAGCCCAAGCTTTTGCCTAACGCAGTCTAAGCAAACTCACCTCATGATTTCAACATCAAGTCCATAACTTCCACTCCACCTGCAGCTCTTCTTTCAGTCAAGGACACCATTTCCACCTGGCGATTCAGAGCTAATAAGCCCTTCAGGAAGTTATTTCAATAGAGGATTACTCTTGACAAATACACACTTTCTACAGATTCTAAATTTGCTCAGTTTTCAGCCTCTGACTTCTGCTGCAGGGCATTTTTTACTACACCCAAAAGAGATCGGTCACGATATGAGTATCATTCTACAACACCGTAGAGCCACGGCATGCTTTTACAGCTATTACATCAGATAACTGAGCATTTCTGCACCACCAAAAAGACAGAATACCTTTGGCAGCTTTAGAAAGTTGCGTAGCGCGAGTGTCAGCCTTTGGCTATGAATCAAAACTGTTAGATGGAATATAAAGTTCTTGATTCCTCCTAATTACAGCAACATTTAAAGACGTGCAGCTGCAGGAGCCGTACCTGCACTGTGTTAGTACCGGGGGAAGCAGGAGGAAGGAAGACAAAACCTGGAGAAGAGCAGGCTGAGGAGAGACCTAATCACTGTCTACAACTACCTGAAAGGAGGTTGCAGCGAGGTGGGTGCTGGTTTCTTCTCCCAAGTGACAGGCAATAGGATAAGAAGAAATGGCTTCAAGTTGTGCCAGGGCAGGTTCAGATTAGACATTAGGAAAAATTCCTTCACTGAAAAGGTTCTTAGGCACTGGCAGAGTCTGTCCAGGGCAGTGGTGGAGTCACCGTCCCTGGAGGGATTTAGAAGATGGGTAGATGAGGTGCTCAGGGATCTGGTTCAATAGCGGGCAGGTATGGTTGGACTCAATGATCTCAAAGATCATTTCCAAGCAAGTGACTCTGTGATTCTGTATCTATGTCCCCCAACAAAGCACTCTGTATAACGTTATGGCAGGGCTCTTTCAGCCTAAAAAGAGAGCTACCACCAATATTCCACTGCCAGTGAACAGCATGGGAGGTCTCCTGCCCGCAGGGTACACCTCAGATAGCCCAAACAAACTGACAGTACTTCCCAGGAATTTCTCTTCAAACACAGATGACCACAGAAATGGGAGGCACTGACAAAGTTCTGGAGGCAAAGCTCATTAAAATACTGGATGGGTTGCAATATGCTAAACTTTTCCTGACAAGAACAACAAAAAGGCATTGTAAATGGTTGTGGTTTCCCAGTGAATCACCGAGTCCTGCAGGTATTCAGTTTCTAGGGAGAAACATGGAGATGACCAGGTTGGGAGGAGCGGTGTGTTTCATGCAGCTGGAAAATAAAACCATACTGAACTCCACCCAATGGATTCCTGATGCAATCATCAAGTAAAAGCTATTTCATGAAACCCAGGACTACCTGCTTCCTCGAGAAGTATAAACAGCACCTCTGAATTCCGTGATTTAAACTTGCTTAGATTGTGTCCCTCCTTGACAAAAGAAAACAGAGCTCACCGTTCTGCTCCAATATGGTCAATTATAGAATGGTCTCAATTACCACACAACCAGCATTTAAAGAAGTAAATAAGGAATAAAAGCCACACTAGGAAAGAGGTCGCTACTACAGTTACGTAGGAACACCACGACTGGAATCTCCCATGTCATCAAGTTTAGTCACCACATCTTAAGATCAATTTGGCTGTTTGGTTTCCCCCACGTCAATCCACAAGAATAAATTGAATGGCATTTGCTTCTTCAGCCTCCCGCCCCACAGATCACCTCCCACAAAAACAGCTGCACCCAAAACTCTCTTCAGGTAGAACCACACTTATCATCGAGAATCAGAAGCACCGCTGCTCCTCATTCACATATTTTTCTGTACAAACTATTTTCCAATGTATTTTAAGGTTTCTCTGACAGACATTATTAGCGAGGGAGTCTGGTCCAGAAGGCCTGCAGTACAAAGTCTAGAGGACCTCAGCTCCCTGTCTTTGGCCCTGAAGTTCACTCTAATACAGAACTTCCACAACGTTTTCTGAAATTAAGTCAATGTTCACAATACCGTTCAATTCAAAACTTACTGTTTCAAACTACCTACAAGCAATCCGAATGAGTACATGCCCTAAAACCTGGACTTTGCCTCTCGGATCCACACACAGGCCCCGCTTAGTTGTACCAGGCTCTGAAAATATATCTAGACAGCAGTTTTGCAAGAAGTCCTGGTGGATGCTACTCAGACCTGGTGCGAGTAGGCAAACCCAAATGCCCAACAGAGCTGCAGACTCCAGCTCTGAGTCCAAGCACCACACGGCGCCATCCATGCACTTAACATGTTGAAGCTTGTTACCTGCGTCAGCTGGATGATGCTTTCTCTGATCAAGTCCTCCCACTCCTCCTCTGTCACGATGGACTTCAATTCACGAAGCAGCAGAACCTTTTGGAGAAGCGAGCAGGCCTGGGCCTGAAAGGGAAAGGGGAGAAGAGAGGTGAAACTCCACATGCTCTAGGGAAGGTGTTAGCAATGCAGACATCCCGCTGAAAAAACAGACTCATACAATGTCCTGAGTGGGAAGGGAACCAAAAGGATCACCGAGTCCAACTCCTGTCCCTTCAGAGGACAACCCCAAAACAGCTAGGCCCAGTGTCCAGGGAACACCACGCTACGGATGCTGCATAACCTCACCAATATCTACGTCGCTCTGTTGGAAAATGCTCTCCAGATCCTAACACGGTTGCTCCTCAGGAGACAGGGTGGTGGGCTTTGGTTGAATGCACATACATAAAACAAAGTGGAAGGCGAGGGGATGGATGGCACCACTTCTAGATTTAGGCATTAATAGCCAAAATGTGCTTCAGAGGCTGCTCTGAGTGCATCGCTTTCAGTCTCCAGAAGTCTTCAGGCAGCCCTTTGCGTGACTCTACGCTTTACCGTGCCCTGACGGATGCGGTAGGTGCAAATAAACAAGAATAAAAGCTGGCTGGCAGGTTAGCAAATGCTTCATTACGAAGGAAGCCTAGATGGAAACTGCAGCTCAGAGCAGCACTAAGCCTTGCCCTGGAGTCAAACTTGCTCCTGAAGCCTCTATGTTAACACAGCAATGAAAAGAGTAGTCACTAGAAATCCAACAGTAACCTGTGATCTTCTTACAAGTCCTTTTCTGTTCCAGAATTCAGATTTTAAGGCTTTCTTAGGTACAAGAGAAATGCAGCAATAGGCAAAAGCAAACGATGGAAATGCACAGAATGCACTAACGAGGGTTACTGCAAATAGTTCAGAGGATTTAAAGAGAACATTTGTGTCACAGCATGGCGTTAGTGAGCAAATTCTACCCACATATAAAGAAAACAGTTGCCTCTGGCTGCCAGCACGCAGACCAAAACTGAAGGCAGGTGTAAATACCAAAAATCATTAGGAATTACAGCAAGAAGTAATCTTGCAGAAGGAAAGGAGGGGCTGCCAGTTATCAACCACACATTGCAACTGAATCCACCCAATGGAAAACAACCCTGCAGAGTTTGTAAAGTTCTTTATCAAGGATACCACTGAGATTAAAAGTCTAAGAGGCCTCAAGAAAAACATTCATCCTGGTGATAACCAACCTGGTCTCCAGGTACCCCTTGGATTCAAGGAAGCAACCTGGAAAACACGCAGCCAGAGGCTAAATGGTACCCACCCTTCAACTGAAGCATTTTTAGGGCCCTATTTACTGAAGAACTCAAAGTGAGGGAAGAGGAGTCGTCCCTGGATGTCCTGAAAGCAGTAAGACCATTTGCAGCTGTAGGCAGTCAAACAGGAAAGACTCCAAGAGCTCAAGGAGGTCTGTGTTTCCTAACCAACACACTCCAGGTGTCTTGGGAAGGACAGGATGAGCCCCCACTGGATAATTCAAGCACTTGTATTTGTGTTATAACACAGTAACGTCACACAGCTATGTTAGCTTACCTCCAGTTTGCACCAGTATGGCCAACAAAGGGAATTATCCAACACAGTGAGCTTTCACTCGCAAACAGAAATTCTGTTCTTTACTCGAGGGAGAAACTGTGGCAGGGAACCCATGAGGCTACGCCAAAAGATTTATATTGATTTAATGAGAGCGTGCCCTAATGCCATGTTCAGGACAGGCAAGCTTACATATTCCTTGTAATTATGGGGAGGCTGTGTCCTACAGAACTAATTATGGCATGTCTGCATGCATGTACCAAAAGCAGTGGAAAGTCACTTCAGTGCAATTATAAAGAGATCGTGACCCTCGGAGTCGATGAAAGGCCATAATTCATTCTGAAAGACTCGGGCAGGGTCATAAACGTCAGTGCACCCACTCTCCTTTGACAATTACAAAGCGCTGACACTGCAGGTGGGTGCAAAGCGAAGAGAAGGGTCCTGTTAAGGTATCCTGATAGCACCTCAGGACTCCAGATTTACTTGAGGTGAACAGAGGATCAGAGGCAACAGCGCTAAGGGGCTGCTCAGGAACGGTGCCAGTCAGCAGTGGGTGGGAGCACAGCAAGTCAGCGAGGAGAAGAGCTGGAAAGAAATCAAAGCCATGCAAAGGAACAAGGACCTCTGGAGACCTGAGACCTTAGTGCTGGACTGACAGAACAGACCCAGAATGAGACCGAGGCCGCAGCAAGCACTGAGCTTGAAAAGGATTTTAAAAGGAAGAAAAAAAAGCACGGCCAGCATGGCAAGGGAGGGGATTCTGCCCCTCTACTCCACAGAGTACTGTGTCCAGTTCTGGAATCCCCAACATAAGAAGGATATGGAACTGTTGGATTGGGTCCAGAGGATGCCACGAAGATGATCTAAAGGGCTGGAGAACCTCCTATACAGGGACAGGCTGAGAGAGTTTGGATTGTTCAGCCTGGAGAACAGAAGACTGTGGGAAGACTTTAGAGCAACCTTGGAGTGCAGGGGTAGGACGAGGTGAGAGTGGCTTTAAATTGGAAGGGGGAAGATTTAGATTAGACATTAAAAGAAATGTTTTCCTGTGAGGATGGGGAGGCCCTGGCCCAGGTTGCCCAGAGCAGTGGTGGCTGCCCCATCCCTGGAGGTGTTCCAGGCCAGGTTGGATGGGGCTTGGAGCCCCTGATCCAGTGGGAGGTGTCCCTGCCCATGACAGGGGTTTGGACTGGATGGGCTTTAAGGTCCTTTCCAACCCAACCATTCTGTGATTCTATGATAGAACATCAGCCATCTGAAAGCCTTGGCTGGTGCTATTATTCTTTAGTAATTTTGTCACGCTTAGCCTTCACGCCTCCAGCCCATGTGTTGGAGTCAAGCAAAATGAAAACACTTTTAGAGTTTCATGTAATTATAACATTGTTACTGCTGTACTCAACACAATCCCATGTTGCCCAACTGTTTTTTAATCCAATGATAATTTAGCACTAAGCATGAACAACGTTTCTCATTCCAAAGAATAAAAACAAAATAAAAGATTTACTTGCTGGTTGAAATCAAATTTGGCTTAAGAATATCTCAGACAGAGAACAAACGTGACATGAATAATTATGAGGTCCTCAGTGCCCAGCACCATGCTATACTGCAGTTTAAGGTTATCATATTCATCACAGAGACAGTGACTCTTCTATTCCTAAAGCTCATTATTAACACGTAGCTCGTTATTAGCTCTCGTGTAGCCTATTTTTCCAGAGTAAACTTCACAGTTAAAATAGCAAAAAGTCAAACCACAGGGAGAGGGATCGACGTCAACAGAGTCAGTCAGAAAATTCGGGGGTAGAACCAAAACAAAAACCCAGTTCTTCAATCCCAGTCTAAGGGTAAACTCAATAAGAAAGAGCACTTCCCACTCCTCCCACCGATACCATCACGTCTCAGTAAGTTCAAACCAAAAGAGGAGACACACCAAGTTTCTTCTTTAGAAAGAGGTGCAACCGTCACTACATGCTCAAAGCACCTCTAAGCATTTGAAAAAGGATCCTGGGCGTCATCAGAACACTGCGCAGCTAGAGACAACAAAATAGCAAGCAGGACCACAAGCTCCACCATCAGCTTGGAAAGTAGCAGTCCTCACCAATGGCTTTTCAGCCACACGTTCATCTGTCGGGGCTGAGGAACACCAGACCAGTGGTGCAAGGGCAAGAATCAGCTCCCCATAGAACAGTGCCTGGCTGAATCCACCAAAAGGGTTTTACACACCCAAAGAGGAATCGCTCTTGTGACCTCCAGGAGCTTCACCAGGTAATGTCTGCTTTATCATCTAATGTAAGAGGAGCAAATAGCACAAGCACTTTGCAGAAGTAAGGAAAGACCCAAAGTGAGTCAGATCTCTAGGAACCATTTACTTGAGGTCAAAAAGAAACAGCACTTTCTTTGCAGTTCATTTCCCCTGATTTATCTTCTCAAATAAATGGACACAATGCAGCAGGAACCAGATACATTACAGGTGTGAACATCTCCTCCTCGCACTGGCTTCAGAGGGTTAGTCACACTTTCCAGGAACCACAAGCCATCTTACTTGCCCATCTTGACATATCACACTACATTTTTTTAATGTCTTACAAGTATTTGGCAATTTTGAAGGCTGCCATAACAATATCCTTACTTAGCTCGACACGAGCCAGCAATGTGCGCTCGCAGCCCAGGCAGCCAACAGTGTCCTGGGCTGCATCAAAAGAAGCAGTCTATTCAAGCAGGGATAGTAGATACATACATATACTCCCACATATATCTATCAAGCAGACGACTAAGTGAGGCAGAAACGCTCATTATCAGTCCACGTGGGAGCAGAGAACAAACAGTAACAAACTGCAGCGCCGGCCCTGTGATTTTCTGCCAGCTTTGTTTATTTCTTTCTTATCTACAATGATTACAAGAGATGCCATTCAGCCTAAACAGCCAAGATTATGCTCTGAAATAGTAAATGTGCTCACTGTGGTAACCAAGATGCGCTGGTAACTCCCAGATGTGCTTACCTACCCTACTTAGATGCTAAAAAGGAGTGGAAGCTGGCAGGTTGTTGGGTTGTACAACCTACCTTTATCCTTCGCAGTAAAAGACAAGATGTACAGCCCAAGTATTTAAAACAGCAAGGAATGGATTAAACCCTACCAATTTAGCCCTGTTTTCTCATTGAAAGCAGATCTCCAGCAGCCACGTTGGTGAGAAGAGCAGCTCTGCCAGTCTCCATGCAGGTGACACCATCCAGGTGAGCAGGACAGAGGGGAACAGAGCAAGGTGTCTTTCAGTAACCGCAGTTGTGAAAGAGGAAAGCCAAAACCAAAGTAGCCTTTGTTTGCAATGATGTAAAGATACTGTTTGCAATGTTGGAGAGGTGAAGGAAAGACCTAAATTCAGAGTGGGTTTTCAAAGAAAAGCACACAGTTAGTAGCAAGACACTCGTTTCTGATGTAAAAAAGAACCGATTTTCTCAGGTTTAGGGCGCTGGCTGGAGATGGCTTTGCAAGCAAGTGAAAAAAAGATACCACACAGACATAGTCCCATGAGGAATGAGGCTGAAATCAGTTGCCACCACCAGAAGAGCATGGAACTGAAGATACGCCCACACGGCAACACACCAACCACAAAGCCTGAGCTTTCTCAGAGCCATTTTCTCAGAGGATCTCAAAGCAGCACACAGCCTACAGCTGATTAAACCCTCCCAAATTCCCTAAGGGCATTTCCAGCCCACAGGAGAGAGGCAGTAAGTTTAACTGGTCTGCCTGGAGCATACGGCAGGACAGAAAGGTCTCCTCAGGGCTGACCCAGGACAGTATCTGAGCTACATCAGACCTCCCTGCACATCATAACAGAAGCAACGGGGAGTCGAAATGCTTACCAAAGACATCAAGATGGATTTGCCCCACCTTGTACTTACCATTTTTGCATTGTGGACACAGTTTTATGAACGTGAAGCATTGCAAGAGCTTCTTTTTCCTTTTATATATATATACACAACAAGAAAATCACAAGTTTGTGCAACTCAATGAATTTTTAGAACTGAGAAGTATCAAGAGCTTTAGTGCTATCATCATTTCACTGCTTTTGGAGGTCCAGGAGACAAACACACAGGTGGTATCACACCACACAGGCTACTGGTGTTTCAGAGCACTGCTGTCTCCCTTCTGGCAGACATTGCAGCAGCAAAACTACAGCATAACCTGACCTGGCAGCACATCTGATTCAGTGCCAGCATGTGTTATAAACCAGCAGCTCTCAGGATGTAACCCTCAGCATTAAGACTATTCTACAACCATAGGGATATGGCAAAAAATAATTGCACTTCCAGAAATTGTCACCTACTGAGCCCTTTGAGACCACAATCGCACAAATCACACGCTGCATTCGTGACAAATCCTACCAGGAGAACTGGGGTATGAGGACACGTGCCAAGAATACGGGCAATTCTAAATAAGCTTTCTTTGACTTTTAGGAAATAGTCAAACTATGAAGAAATTCCTCAGCGATCTACAATTTGGTCCATGTTTAAAAGAAAAAGCAACGCACCACCCCCAAAACCCAAACCCCCAGCAAGCTCCAACCAACAAGACCGTTGGCTATCAAATAACCCCTCATTTATTACTGCAGGGCAGGGTATCCAGAGCACCACAGCGAAAGTCCCTTCCAATTAATGTCAAAACCTTTGTAAAAAGAAAACAAACAGCATGCAAAGCCATGAAGCAAGTGCCAATCCATCCCCATTTCTGCTGCACCATTAAACTACTCTATTTTTACATCGATGAGTGTGGGATGGAGAGAAAGGCTCCAACAGAGCAGCTGAGTTCCAGGGCTTGCTTTTAATTCCTTACGGCATTTGTTTCACGCATTTGAGCATTTCTGAGCTTACAAGCTACAGGTTTGATAATGGTTTGGCAGCCAAAGGCCAAGTTAGGAACAGCCTAGCAGCTTACCCAAAAGGGCAAATTATGAAAGGAAAAGGACAAGAAGGCCCAACGAATATATATATATATATATATATATACATATAGATACATATCTACGCAACTATTCTCCAGGAATGGGGCATCCGTAACTTCCCTGGGCCTCACCTCCCTGTGCACCATGCTGAGCAGCCAGTACAAAAAAGGCTCTCATGCACAGCTCCTGTCTGCAGCTCCATTGCAGCCAGGACAGGAGCAGGAGGATAGCCCTGTGCGAGAGCGATGCCGCTGCACGGCGCCTGGGCTGCACGGCTGGCTCTCGGCAGGAAAGCCATGTTCATCACCACTACACAGACTCCTGGTGTCTGCAAGGAGGGTCACAGACAGCCCTTGCTGACCCAAGAAAGACAATGAAAATCTCTTCTACGTGATCATCCGGCTCAGGAGCCCAATTCAATATTTCCTGCTCCGATCCAGTGTGTTCAGACTAATCAATCATCTCCTTCAAGACGTTTCCTTAGCCAGCCCTGACAAGGTCCGATATTGCTGTCTGAGGCAGGGAAACGTGAGCAGGATACATTTTGGTCAGCGCAGAAGTTGTCCTACCAGATGCCAGCTTCCAAGTCTGCAAATGTGCCCTCCTGGCTCCAGGAACAGAGAAGAAACAAAAATGAAGTAGAATTGAACATTGACCAGAAACCCCCACCCATGAACCACCTCCCCCTGCTCCGACAGCTTCCTTCTGCCCACATGCCAAGCTCGAGGCCAGGAGGAACTCTTCTCCCAGCTCTTTCTTAGCCTGGTCTTGCCAAAACCAAAACCTAACAGGGGATTTATGAGCCCAGGAACAAAATTTTCCTTGCCAAAAAGTGTTCAAAACAAATGATATTTTACAGCTTAAATTAAGTTCCTGTGACAAATGGATACAAAAAATTTTGCAAGGCTGGTTAATTACAACATGTAAAGCATTTAAGTGACACATAAATCATATTTCACAGCCTTGGATGAGAAAGCCAATCCTACTTGTACTCACACCAAGTATCCTAAGTCATCCAGCTCTTGCCAACCTGCACTGCAATCCAGTTCCATGCAAAGTAGATTGTACCTGTTCTTTCTTTCCAGTAAAAACGCAGTTTTCCACAGACAAGGCAGGATGGTTTCCATCCAGGAACCTTTAAACATTTCACAACAGCTTGCATATTAGCACATTGCAAATAATTGTCACATTTTGTTCATTTGATCACCACTAGATGAACTGTTTAAGCCTGAGTGCAAAAAACAATCAGTGAACTCTGCTGGGTTTGTGGGGTTTTTATGTTAACTTTTATTTCTAAACATCTCAAACAGCCACCATCCCCCTCTTTAGCCACCTTCTAAGCAAACCAATCAGCAGTTTGTGAACACCGGTGTTTGTGTGTCCTCTTAAGCAGCTGGAAGGTACAACAGCAGTAATTCTCAGTGCAGGCCAACTTCACTCTCAGCAACACGGAGCTCAAGGCAAAGTAGGAAATGGAAAAGCAATCACCTGCCCATCACTAGGTATCCCTGCAGCAGCAAGTGAACTGGGTCTCACGTCCATGGAAGAGGCTCAATACCAGTGACTTGGAGACAGTGGAAATCTCTCACTAAAATGTCTGCAAGTAGCAGATTTTTTTTCCACGCTTGGTTCCTCTGCAAACAGTGACATTTTTGTCAGAGCAAAAGCCCCATCTTGCACTTGCTTAACCAGAAGAGCCCAATCGTGAGAGCCTGCAGATGGCTGCACAAGCACATTTGTGCCCAGCACCAGTGGGCACAAGGACGGTTGCTGCCTTCAGTCTGAGGAGCTGGGACAGGAGCAGGGGGAAAATAAGCTAAACTCAAAGCTCCCTCCTACGGTCGCCAGAATCTAGGCAGAACCAGTGACAGGAATAAGATGCTGCTAGATGTTAAAGGCAGCAGAGATGAGTCAGTACATGCAGGGATAGGATTCGCCACCGTCGTTTTTCATAGAATCATAGAATCACTAGGCTGGAAAAGACCTCCTCGATCGAGTCCAACCATTCCTGTTAACCACTAAACCATGTCCCTGAGCACCTCGTCTACCCGTCTTTTAAACACCTCCAAGGATGGGGACAGAGCATGTCTGCACGTTAAACACCGGGCTTCGGTGGCTACAGGCTTTCTGCCCGAGGTGAAGGGTCTGCAGGACAGCTGGGCAGTAAAAATAGTGAACATCTGAAATAACACGCTGACCTCCTGGACTGGCCTCGCTGCTGATGTTGGACACCAGCTCCGAGTGTTCCATTTACACACAACAAAGACAGAGCCAGTGAGCATTCATGGCTAGAGAAGATGTTCTTTAACTCATGCTCTTCTTTCACCCAAGGCCAGCAGGCAGGCCCTCAGGACACAGCAATCCATAGAGTTCAATCCATATATTGGTCTGCTGCTTTGGTGAGCACACCACTGGTTCCTCCCAGTGGGAACTACTTACCGTATCAGAAAGGCCAATCAGTCTCAGTGTTTCCCTCCAAAAGAAAAAAAGTCAATATCTTATCATCCTAAATTCTTGAGAAATAAAAGGATGCTGCAATTAAATAAGCCATAGAAACACAGGACAAATCAGAAGCGGAACACAGATGAGCACTCATGAGCACCCATGTTTTCTTGCTCTGTCAGTAATGGGCAATTACAGGACTGGAATGCTGGTGGGGAGCACTGGTACCATAGAGCACACTGAGGAGAAAACAGCAGCAACTGATTCTGTGCATCCAAACCTCTCCCTTCCCGCATTAAAATATAATAATAATCAGGAAATATTCCCCTTTCCCTCTCCACTCCCCAACATACTTCTCTCCCAAGTTAAGAACAAGGTCACAGTTTAAGAAAAAATAAAACCTAAGACAACTTGGTCTCTTGCTAAAGCACTGTTTATTTTGGAGCATTTCCACGTTGCTCTCACAAGCTCCTCCTTCTAAACACCAGAGCAAGAAGTGCCCTTTGATTAAGAAATAAAAGTCAAGATTCTCACAGACCATCCCAGTAGCTGAGGCTCAAAGAAACATCAACAAATACCAAGAAATCTCTTGCAAAATCATCTGGGGCGCTACCCTTTCTCTTGACCCCAGCCTTCCTCTTGGAAAAAAAAACCCAACTTACCCCAAAAGCTTTCATTTTGTCCATTTTCCTTTTACACACACACACACACACATATTGCATTACTAAACATCAAGACGCTCCATTGACACCTCATGCTCCTTGCACACTTCAGTTAAGACCAAAACCAAAACCATCCCCTCTGGTCCCCTCACGTGGCTGCTCTCCTCTCAACACTTGGAGCCTGACGTCTCCCCAAAGCCAATTTTCCTCAATTCAGGCGAGGCAGGCAATGGGATTTTCTTCAGGCTCTTCAGTTACCACATAATGTGGCCTTTTTAAAGAGGCTTTGCTAAAGTCAAATTTAATAATTTAAGATATTTAAGAGCAGTACATATTAAAAAAGCCTCCACGTTGCCTAGGCACTGTGTGCCTTTTAGCTGCTGTCCCCGATTCACTACAATGGTTACGATGCTGCAAGGACAAAGGTTTTCAGCTTCTGAGAACATTTATCAGCAGATAATGAGAAATTAGAATTCCCATTCACTCGGACATCAATTATTGAAGTTTAGCTTTCAAGCAGTGTTACAAAAAGGAGTACTCACACGTCAGTAAAATTGTTAGCTCGGAACATTGGAATAAACAGCACCGCTAAGCAAAAAAAAGAAGTTAGAAATTGTACTGGGTTGAACTGTGTAGACTGATCGCTTCAGGCCCTCACCAGCAGATCTTTCATTTTGCAGAATCCACAGAGAGAAGTGCCATGCCATGAATTCCTGGTGAGGGTGGGGAGGCCCTGGCCCAGGTTGCCCAGAGCAGTGGTGGCTGCCCCATCCCTGGAGGGGTTCCAGGCCAGGTTGGATGGGGCTCGGAGCCCCTGATCCAGTGGGAGGTGTCCCTGCCCATGGCAGGAGGTGGAACTGGATGGGTTTTAAGGTCCTTTCCAACCCAAACCGTTCTGTGATCCAATTATTTGACATACAATCACCAACACAATCAGCTGAGCAGCAGTGAGCAGAATAAACAGTCTATACCTCCAGAATGAGAATAAAAAGGCAAAGAGGAGCTTTTTCACGATCTGTTTGTACTACGCCGAGTATGATGGACTATAAAGACTGGGACTACCGAGAGGGCAGTTTCTCAGTGCCAGTCAATTAATGCCTGGCATCGTTATGGACTTGTGTGTGGGCAATGCAGGTGTCTATCTGCTGGACACGTCTTACAGAGGCCATTAAAACACACCAAGAAATAGAACAGAAAAAAACCAAAACCCAATATCACAGAGAAAATAAACTAAGATAAAGAGCTAACACCAGGCAAGATGCTCCAAAGAGACCCTGCTGCCTCGGTCCAACTGAAACACACCATGAGCACACAAAGCTCTCAATGCAAATACAAGTAAAAACACACCACGGAATTTCAAGTGCTTATTTAAATGCAGTCAGGAGGACCTAAACCACTATTTATAGATGCTGTCAGTGTCCTCCAGCTTGCCAAAGGAAGACAGCTTCTCTGAGCAATCGCAATGAAAGAGATGCTTTCAAACCAAAAAGTTAGGATGCAATAATCCACAAATATACTAAAGGTTGAGGAATTAAAAATGACTACAGAAAAATGTGGAGAGCACACTGGCCCTGACCCAGCAAAGCACTTCAGCATTCAACCATTTCCTCCTCGACTTCAGAGGAGTAGTTTACATCCCCAGGGCCAAGACATGTCACGGCTTTGCTGGCTCATGATCAGACAGCTCAAAAACATGCGAGAGCCCACCCAGAGCTCAGCGTTACCTTGCAAAGCACAGGATCTCCTTGACCACCTCCTTACTCAAAACAAAAAACGGAACATGAACGGGGCACTGACTGGAGCCTCGGGAAATCAGTGTGACAGACATTTTCCAGCTGCAAATGGTTTCTCTTCACTGAAGAGAGGGTGCATTCTGAACAAGGAGGATGAAGCACGCAGGCGAGAGCCACTGGAACAGTACATTACACAAGACGATCACTGTCTGTGAGTAACTCAGCTCTGAGGGTCTGCTCCTCTCCACTGGACCACAGGCCAAGGCCTTTCCCTGCTGTAAGAACCTCATGAGGTTCAATAAGGCCAAGGGCAAGGTCCTACACCCAGGTCAGGGCAATCCCCAATTTCAGTACACGATGAGGGATGACATCATGAGAGCAGCTCTGCAGAGAAGGACTTGAGGGTGCTGGTTGATGAGAAGCTCGGCATGAGCCACAATCTGCGCTCACAGCCCAGAAGGCCAACCGTGTCCTGGGCTGCATCCACAGCAGCGTGGCCAGCAGGGAGGGAGGGGATTCTGCCCTTCTGTTCCTCTCTTGGCAGACCTCATCTGGAGGATTGTGTCCAGTTCTGGAATCCTCAACGTAAGAAGGATATGGAACTGTTGGAACAGGTCCAGAGGAAGCTACAAAGATGATCTGAGGCCTGGAGCACCTCCCATACAAAGACAGGCTGAGAGAGTTGGGATTGTTCACCCTGGAGAAGAGAAGGCTCCAAGGAGACTTTATAGTGACCTTCCAGTACCTGAAGGGGCTACAAGAAAGCTGGAGAGGGACTGTTCATAAAGGCTTGTGGGGATAGGAAGAGGGGGAAACGGGTATAAGCTGGAGAGGGGCAGAGTTAGACTGACATTAGGAAGAATTTCTTCACCATGAGAGTAGTGAGACACTGTAACAGGTTACCCAGGGAAGCTGTGGCTGCCCCATCCCTGGAGGTGTTCAAGGCCAGGTTGGATGGTCCTTGGGCAGCCTGAGCCAGTGGGATGTCCCTGCCCATGACAAGGGGGTTGGAACTGGATGATCTTTAAGGTCCCTTCCAACCCAAACTATTCTATGGTTCTGTGATTCTATGACACCTCCGCGGGCGCAACGTGTCCTACCTCTGCCAAGGGCACGGAGGATGCTTTGAAGGAATGGGACCTTTCAGTCACAGCGTGTTGCTTAGGAGAGTCAGCAGCCCAGCTCTCGTTTCTGATGCAAAGGAGGTAGAGCTGAACAGGTTCTGGTACTTCTCCAGGGAGGTTTGTTTTGCTTCATTATTAGCAACAGCTTATGCAAAATATTCCATAACGAGTCCTTCCTATACCACCTACTGGAAACTATCTGTGAGAACGCAGGCAGGGCACGGTGAGTTAATGCAGCGATCCATTCATCTCTCACAGCGCGAGGAGGAATACTCCCACACACACACAGAGGGATGCTGGCTGCTGAGGCTTCGGAGCGCTTTCACTGTTCTTGCTGTATTAAAGTTTAATTACTTTTTAACTTAGATACTTAAATAGAACACAAACCACACAGAAGGATAACTGTCAACCAGCCAGGACCTCTTTGGCAGGACACTGGGATCATATTTTACCCTTCTGGTGATGGCAGCTCTGGCACAAAATTGCTTCAGTTCTGTAAAATAATATCTATATATGTTTGATCTCTTTGTGGAGGCTGCCAAAGCACCAAGATTAATTAGCAACTTACCTAAAATACACTCTCTATTAGATAGATCTTAAAGGGTTCCTTGTCCCAGACTGCTTTACAAAAACACATTTTGAAATGTTAATGAATCTACGTGACATAAGATGACATTTTGAACTATGTCTCAGTGCCCATTCTCATCTCCACACTAAGTAAAATGACTTTTATTAGTTTGATGACAGCTCTGCAGTTACATCAGCTTCGCAGAGTTCTAGCCAAAACACAGAAATAAACTCACTTGATGGACAAATACAGCATCATTACGCTCCCAGCTACTGCAACATCCGCAATCAATACAGCGTTAAATGTAAATAAGACGACAGGGATGTATCTAAACTGATGTGTGACCACAGTGCAGAAATAATTGCAAAGGCTCTTGATAATTCTGTTGAAATGTGCATTCTTAGTGCCTTTCCAAAGGAAAAGAACAAGGAACAGGTAGCAAATTGTTTGCCTAAGCCCTAGGAAAGAGTTATGAACTAGAAGTGGTCCAAGGAGGTCGTAGCCAAGTGGTCATTGGTCTCTTCTCCCTGGCAGCCAGTGACAGGACAAAGGAAAATGGCATCAAGATGTGCCAGGGGAGATTTAGGTTTAATATTAGCAGGAATGTCTTTACTGAAAGAGTTGTCAGGCACTGGCAGAGGCTGCCCAGGGAGGCGATCATCCCTGGAGGTGTTTAAAAGATGAGATGTTGTACTTGAGGACATGGACTAGTAGTGGACTTAGCAGGGCTGGATAGATGGTTGGACTTGATGATCTTAAGGGTCTTTTTCCAACCGAAACCATTCTACAATTCTAAGAGTTTGCCAGTCCAAGTGAGATGGGAATACACCTTACCCCCAGCAGTCACGGATGTTTCATTTACTAGTCTTCTTATGCAAACTAGTTCCAACGCTGCTTGTCAACAAGTTGGATTTCTCGGGGAAAAGCACACTAGTTCAGAGCAGGCTTCCAGAGAAGCCGTGCTTCAGCCTGTTTCCAGTTCACAGAAGGCACTTGGAGGATCAGCAGTAGCCTAGGTACCGCAGTGCAACCAGCCACACATTTCCCATCTTCACTTGAACTTCAGACTAAGAGAGTCAATTTTTAGGCCAGAAGGATTAGTTCACAGACTTATCCAGTCCCCTGGCAGCCATACCATGCGTGAGAACAGCAGGGTGGACAGGCTCTGCAGTAAGAACCTCACCACAATGAGCAACAAACAACCATGAACGATGCTCCACTGAGGGGTTTGTGCAGTAGCAGTATCAGGACAGCCCAGAGCCGTACAGTTACAGAACTCAATCTTACTGTAGCTGTGCTCATCCTACCGATGCTGCTAAAAATAAACCAGGAAGACATTCCTCACCTAAGGCTCAGGAGGGTTCTGGTATGTAGCTGAGTCACGCAACAATCATTAAATTAAACACATCTTGATCCCTGGTTTACACTCCATCAGCACAAGCCACAAATCCAAGCCTTTTGCGTGTATTGAAAAAGCAACACTGCATCCACTGAAACCAAGCACAAGAAAGTAATTTGAAGGTCAAGGTCTCCTGCAAAACAACTGCAGTAATAAGATCAAATTGCATTAAGAAAGGAGGAAGCGAGAACAAGCTCACGTCTGTTTTCCTAAACAGAATTTGAGAGAAGGCGTTTAGTGCTCGTGGAAGACATCAGGCTGACAGCAACATCCAGTCAACAAAACAACACAAGCCTCCCCCATCTGTTAGCACTGCACACATCCTGCTTGGATAACTGTAAGGCTTCGCAGTGCCAGTGGGATCACCTGTGCCAGACGCTTAACACTATTCATTAGCACTGGGTCAGCTCAAAGGTGTAACACAAGCTCCACTTCTGATGGCTTGTCATTTTCCCACACCACTGTTACCACTGAAGAATGAATCCCTCACTGTTGTTTGTACTTCAGCCACTCAGAGCACGTGTACGTGCACAGGCGTGCATGCGGGTACAGGATCATAAAAACGTTTTTTACTCCTATGCTTTACTCAGGTGAAAGCTATCAAATCTGCCTATACACACAAAAAGATGCTGATGTGCACACTGGTCCCATTTTCATACCACCAAAGACATTTCTACAGGCCATTACAGCAAGCACAAAGTCATATTTAACACAACTGATTCTCAGGACCTCAGTCCTCAGAGCTGCACCCAAGAACCTGGAGTAGACTACCCAAAAAAATGTCATTCTTTACCACCTTCTTTCTTTTTTCACTTTAACTCGTAGCACTTCTGACCACTAAAGGTTTTGGAAAGCACCACAGCAGCTGCTTACAATCTATAATGTTTTCATACCATTTATATCTACTTCTTTCTGCAGTCGACAACAGTGCACAAACACATGGCAGGCGTGAGGCAGGCCATATTCTGAGAAGACAGTGGAGTTTTAAGTTACATGTAGGTTTAGCTTATACCTATGGGAAAGCAAGAATCAACAAGAGTTTAGGAGAAATATCCCGACTGCTACTCCAGTGGAAAAAAACAAACTGCAACAAAACCCACCAGATTTCTCAGTTCAAAAACAGACAGACACTCAAACGTTAGTGTTCTCATTTTCCAAAGGCCTGAAGCATTTTAACTTGAATACAGGCACCTTTGGGATAGCAGCCTGTCTTCTTTAGCTCCACACTGCAAGAGTTTGAACAGACCAGGAAGCGGGTAACACCAAGTATTCAAAGCCCAGCTGCCAGAGTCACAGTGCATTTGAACTGGCAGAGTACGATTCATCACGTCCTGCAACCACAGGCATCTCTCAAGAGGTGAGAAGTCCAGCTCAGATAAATGAACTGCCAGAAACAAAGTGATTTTGCAGACCCACTGCCACACAGATCTTCATCTTGCATCTGTCCCATGTATAGGTTTAAACAAGTACCAAGTGAATGCAGGGTGGGATGACACTCCCCTTCCCTGGCCAGGCATCTCCTGCCTTTCCTTCCCCACTCATAAATGACACCAATCTCTCTCCAGCTCTTTCACTTTTCCAGGGAAACCGCTGTATTAGTCTCCTGCAGACATCCATGCTCCAGCAGCAACATCAGAGGAACAGAATTTGGCCGCATTTACAAGCTTTGGTTTCCAATTCAGTAAGACCACTACAATTCACCTTTCCAGTGTAAAACTTGTCATGTGGGTTGAGCTCACTGCCAAGAAAACCTCCGAACCCAGCCACTGTGAGCCAGGTTCAAACTGCCTCAAGAGCTCTGACCCCTCAAAGCGCTGTTTGTTTTATCTCAAAAATCACTTCGATATGGAGGTGAATAACCTGACTCCTGCTTGGGGCACGCAGGAACAGCGGCAGAAGAAAAGGGCTGACTGGATGTCTGTCACACTTTTATTCTAAAGCTTCCTTTTCTTCTGCCAAGCACCTCTTCAAGATGCATCCTCTGATTCATCCACCTTCAGATACCTCCCAGGAAAGCGTGGCAGTCTCTCTGACAGCTACAACCCCCTCTGTCTTTATAGCTACAATACTGCCACAGAGAGGTTCGATGCACTCTGGGTTTTAGAGGTGAGGAACTGAGGGAGACAGAATGCACAGAAATGCTGCAGCAACGCCCGAACCATCAGCAACAGCTTACACAGACAGACTCTTCTTTCCAATATTCTCATACTTAATGCACAGAAGCAGTAATTCATGTTAACGAACATCACATAAAGCACATTACAGCTTTCACCCAGCCGCTCCTGCCACAACGACTGCCCCCTGCGCCCTGAACACAGCCAGCGGATTGATCAAAGCTAACACAGCAAAAGGCAGGGGGAAAAGGTACGTGTGCCAGAGGAAAGTAAGTTTTCAGCCAGATCATCCTCATATCTATTTTACGATGTAACTGCATGAACGCCTGGGCACCAAATAGAGAGATCCCCAGGGTCAGGCAAACAGCTGGGGCAGGAGAGGCCAGGCTGCTCCTCTCCAAGCCAACGCCAGCTGAGTGGCACTCAAACAGCTCTTGCATTTCCAATAGGATCCTCTCTCAGTTACAACTGTCCAGAAACTGAGTTCAACAGACCTGCAGCAGCCCAGGCAGGTCCAGGCCATGCCGTACACCGGGTAGCTTCCTGAGCAGGCAGGAAGACGCGCTGCAAATCACCTCAGTCAAGCCAGTCCAGGGCATCACTCAGTGACCAAGCCTGACTTTACACTTGAGCAGGAGCAGAGACCCCCTGAAGGAAGAGCTGAACATGTAAACCACTGGCCGCACAATCTTGCCTTAAAGACCTTAAAAACTCAGGACCAGTCCGAGAGGAAAGCTGGAACAAACCCTCTGCCTCCATGCTGCTTGCACAAACTCCCAGATATTTGGGCTGAGGAGGAAGGAACACCCTCTCTTATATCCACAGGAAGCACTTTTGCTTTTGTTCTAAACTACTTAAAAACTCAATCTGAAGAGCACCCGCTGCTCCTACCCCTTTGGGAAAGGCCTCCCCAGGCCAGCTGGGATAGCAGCCAGCAGGTTCACTGCCAGGCCAACACGAGACACTGGCCAGAGCAGTGAGCTCCCACCTTCCCGTACGGAGCACGGCTCTCCCCACCCGGCACAGCCCTGTCCCGGACTCCCTGCCAAAGGGATCTGCAGAGCCAAGAAGCTGAAATCACAGTGGGATTAGCTGTTCATACAGATGCAGCAGGCGTAGCCAGAACGATCAGCATTAATAACAGGAGCGTTAGAAAGGGAATTAAGCCTAATGTGGCTGGGACTAAGCTAGTTTAGTCATTAGAGGTTAATAATCGGGGGCTGAAAATGGGAGACCACCCCACTTGCCTCTAAACCATCACGGATGGCCTAAGGGTATCAAGACACCTTTGGTGCCTTCAGGACAGCCCTTTAGGCAGCCGAGTCCCTCAGAGGCTGCCAGAAGCTGCAGAGGCTCCAGAGAAGTTATCCCCCTGTTTTACTCACAACATCCCTTTGCCACAGACACCCACCGAGCTCACCGCCAAACCCCTAGGATGCCACTGAAGCACATTTGCATCGAGAATCAGTGGGAAAATTTAACTAAAAACCTGGTAATTTGGGTCATTTGATGAGAGGAAGCCATAATTCCTCAAAAGGAAATAGTGTGCAAAAAAACATAAAGTTGCAATTCCAAGCTCCCCGGGCTTTACACAGCTTAGTCTCCATGTTGCCTTTGTTTAAACAGTAGGATATCCATGTTCTCTATCGGCTCTCCCACACACAGTGCACCACACATCCTACCCTACGCCTCCCACCCACAGATAATCAGGCTCCGTAAAGAAAGCTTGAGCTGATAACTGTGGAAGCCCTGAAAGAAGGACAATGCCACTCCTGTGGAGAAGCAAAGATACCCACATAAATGAAGCTGTCCGCTTGGGATGCTGTTCTTGGTTTCTTGAGAATAGGATCAAGTATGTGCCTTATAATTAATTTGTTTATTTGTGTATCCTTGTTTCTTATCCACTGAAATTATGAATAGCTTAATTCACTCTCTTATTTTTGCTTGTTCTTGTTTAAATCAGAGCTATTGCTGTTGGGTAAAAGAGCCTGAAACACAATTCACACTGACAACGTAAAGAGGTCTTACTGTAAACACATACCTGCCCTTCACTTTCCCCCCAGCGATCAGAAACAATAAAACAGGTATTTATGAAACAGAAAGGTCAGTCCAGGATGTGATGTTACAGCTGGGGGGTGGGAAAGTTTGAGAGACAGCGCTGTTGGCCTAAAGGGCTTTTGGTCATTGACGGCGCAGAAGGCAACCTCACTGCACTGAAAATCCAGACAGTGAGCTGTGCAGTCATCCTGCAATAATTTATTGATAAGGCTCCACTAATTTTGTGTTAGTCAGGCTCATGTAATCAACCATCAAAAATCAGATCTATAGTACAAGTGGGTTTAAACCAGACACGGAAGCACATGGCTCAGAGAATGCAGGACAGCTGGCAAGGCGCAGAGCGCACTCAAGGAGTTCACCTCCAGTTAGCATTAGGAGGCAAGCATCACAACACGCTACGTTAATACAGAGGAACATCTTGGCAGTAAGAAAGTAATCAAGGAATAATTGACTGAAGGTAATCGGGTCTCTACCCTGAAAGCAGGAGGCAGTTTTAAATGGAGATGCTACTAAAGAACCCCCGCGACTGTCAATACAAAAGCTACCTCCCCAATTTCCGTCACACACCTGAAGCAGTAAGCCAGTATTTGCAAAAGCTCACCCCCCAGGAGGCCCACTTCTCAAAACTGGGCAGCCCTAAAGGCATAAATAAGCATATTAAGCATCATCTGAGCTGCCGTGATTAAGTGACTTCTCTGATCGAATATTTAATACAGCTTTGTTTGTTTGCTTTCCTTCTTACCTGCTGATGTTGCCTCGCTCCTGCTGTGATAGACTTGACAAGAGTATCTACTAATAGCTTGCACATGATCTGTAACAAAGACAGACAAGATCTCTTATTAGTGGTTTGCTGACAGACATTTGGTTTTTCCAAGCAAATCAGTTTATATTTTACACAGCTCCTTGAGTGAGAAGAAAATGCCACAAGAAAGAAAAGTGCCCAGAGATCAACAACAGCTTATTTGAAAATTAACAGCTTCACTCACACCAGCTCTGAGTGAAATCTTGATCACAAGGAAATCAGCAGCAAAACTCTTAAATTGGAAAATTCGGGCAAAGATTTCACCCCCTGTGTTCTGCCTGATTTAAGTCTGCATCTGCCTGATGCTTTACGTAGGCAGCTCCCTTCATGCAGAGGAACAGTCCCAGAGGCAACTGAGAACATGCTGAGTCAGACCGGAGAAGGTCAGAGCTCGGGGAAAGATCTGAACCTACCTACTAAAGTCTGTGTCAGAAGAAAAGCATCTCTGCAGACAGGGTATCTCAAAATTGTCCCTTGTAACAAGTCGTGATTAAAACAACCTTTCTAGAGGAGAGGTACGTGCCAGCAGAGCTTGATGAATCCCTGTGCTGGCCTAATCCACCCATCTTGGTGTTTACAGGCAAAATATTCCCAAATTAAGGGGCACAGACACAAGAAATGAGAAAGTACCTGGATTGCAAATACCTTCCTGGTATCCCTCTAATGTCATCTATCAGGCACTGGAAGGGATGGCCCAGAGCTGTACAGCTCACTGATGCATCACGCAGATAGTTATTCCAACAACATCACTTGAAATGGCTTCTATTTTGGGGTAAAATGACTACTAAAAAAACAGGGAGCTCTAGCAAGGGGGCAAAGTCCAGCTTTAAACAGGTATCTGCGTTTATCATCACCTCTGTTTTATAAAAGGGATGAGCTCAAAGATTTTGAAAGCCATTTTCTGCAAGCAACAGTCACATGGAATCCACAGGCTCTGGAAACCTGCATACGGGATCTCAACTTTGCCGTCCATGTGGGCAGTACACAACCTTCTTTATTTCACTAACTTATGTGGGTGGCATCGTGGGCTGGTGTCCTAAGAAACCTGGTATGCAAAAGAATCCTCTCCTGCATGGATTCCCTCAGAGCCTGAAAGCATCTTCCCCAGCTACACGAGCCTATGTCTTCTCCCATCCTCCTATCAGACCTCAGTTCTAAAAAATTGAAGCCCTTGAGAAAGGCCTTCTTGAAACTGTTTCTATCTCACTCTGACCTAAAAATCCCTGAAGAACTGCGTGACAGTCAAAGCCAAGGCTCTTTCTTAAAAATTGGCTGTCCTCCTAGTGGAGATCAGCTCCCATCACGGGTCAAGTTCAGACAGTATCCGAACACCCAGCTGGCAGATCAGATTCCAACTGGGCTCTGGGCTCTACAGCCATTTTGAAGAAAACAGAGAAACTGAGCACCCAGGTAGAATCATTTGTTTGGAAAAGACCTTTGAGATCATCAAGTCCCATTGTACTTGTCCACTACTAAAGCAGATCCCTGAGCACCTCGTCTACCCATCTTCTAAATCCCTGCAGGGATGGTGACTCAACCACTGCCCCCTATTACCCTTTTGGTGAAGAAATGTTTCCTGATGTCCAATTTGAACCTCCCTTGGCACAACTTGAGGCCACTTCCTCTCATCCTATTGCCTGTCACATGGGAGAAGAGACCAACACCCACTTCACTACAATCTCCTTTCAAGTAGTTGTAGACAGTGATGAGGTCTCTCCTCAGCCTCTTCTTCTCCAGCCTGAACAGCCTCAGTTCCCCCAGCCGCCTCTCGTAAAGCTCGTTAGAGCAAAGCTGGAGAGGAGCTGCACTGGCTGTTTAGACAAGCTGGCTCCTTCTGCCTTTGTGCAGACCTTGCTCATCCACATGGTCTTGAATATCAGAGAGCAGCCTTCTGTTCATCTACATTCTCTATGCAGTATCCCAACCCACAAATGAGATCCAGCCCTTCCGCAGCGCTGCTATCAAAACACACAGTACTAAGAGTCAGATGAAGATCTTAGGAAACCTTGTGGCAGCTATGAAAGCCCAGAATAAAGCAGAGAAGTTTCTCTCCCTACTCTTCCCAGTATCAAAACTGTACTTTGGAGCCATCAGAAGACAACGTACCACCCTGTCAGCAACACTTACCGGGAATCGTTTGAAGAGATCAAAGAACATGGAGCTTGTAAGGGCACTCTTCCGTTTAGTAAAGAGCTGTGTCAGTGCTTCCCGATATAGTACAGCCACCCTCTCCACATCCAAACAACCTGTGCTCAAAAGCTGTAAGGAAAAAGCAGAAAAAAAAAAATATTACCCTTAAAAAGCAAGGATGAATCACAAGCAATGAAGAAATAAATTTCAACCAGCACACAGAGATTTTTCCAACAAGCCATTCTTTGGTAATTTTACAAAGGCTTGTAGTGATAGAACTAAAGGCGATGGGTATAAACTGGAGAGGGACAGATTTAGACTAGACAGAAGGAAGAACTTCTTCACTGTGAGAGTGGTGAGACACTGGCCCAGGTTGCCCAGAGCAGTGGTGGCTGCCCCATCCCTGGAGGTGTTCCAGGCCAGGTTGGATGGGGCTTGGAGCCCCTGATCCAGTGGGAGGTGTCCCTGCCCGTGGCAGGGGGTGGGACTGGATGGGCTTTGAGGTCCCTTCCAACCCAAACTATTCTATGATCCTGTGATACAGACCCACGAGCTACAACACAGAACCATGAGGAAAGAACAAAGCGGGCCCCAAATATTCTCCCCCAGGTCCAGCATGACTGTGTCAGTGGAAGGCAGCACAGCTTTCCAGTGCAACGACACACGCTGCATGCAGAGTGGCAGGGGACTGTACTTCCAGGTTTGTGGCAGGTATGCCCAACGCACGCTGGGTTCCCACACCCCTCAAAGAGCATCCTCTTGCAGCGGTGCTGCACACCCGGCGTTCTCACCCGTAGAACTATCCGAATCTGTAGATATGGGGATATCTAGACCTACGTGCACTTCACAGCTCTGTCCAGGATTTCTAGGCACCCAGCGGACCGGCCCTCGCCCAGCTCAGACCCAGCAGTCCCAGAACCGTGTAAATGCTCCAATACCCCCCTCTGGTGGGGAAGAAGAAACCCAGCAACTGGCCGAGACCTGCACAGATCCCACACATCTAAACAAACACAGTGATGAATGAAGAGTCAAGTGCGGAGCATCGCATCCTGATATTCCTGACCCGTCTCATATCCCAGAGAGCTGTGCTTCCCTGGCAAAGAAAGAAAAACTAAGGCCTAGGAGGTCAAAGCTATGATCTTCACAATAGTGGATGGGCTTTTTACAAACCTACATCCAAGGAATTTTTCCATGGCCCCATAACAAGTTAAAGCTGTGCTAATGTTGCGTCCCGTTCTCAGGTCAGAGTCACGGTGCTGCTGGAGCCAAACACGGACTAGAGTGGGACAGAGGAGATGGATCTTGAAAGGCCTCAGTTTCCCAGTGAAGTCTCTACATCCACATCTGCAGGGAAAAAAATAGATTCCTCTTCCCATGCAGATGTTTACCATAAAAAGTTTCTTCTACAGTAACAGGATTTTCCACAAATGTGGCCTCTGCATAGGCCTTGCTCTAGTTCCGCTTTGCTGCTTACTGAAAAGCTCCAGAGGATGCTCACAAAGCCCACAGGAACATCCCACACCTTTGTCTCCATTTCCCTACTGCAAAACCCTCCTGGCCTCAACACAACATCAGCACCAGCAGCATCACACAAACCCAACTGCGTCACCTCCCTCAAACCAGCAACTCGCTTCAGCTCCTGGCTGTGTCCTTGGCAGATCAAGACCACAGCTCTGTTCCTGCAGGAATAACGGTCTTCCCTGGGAAGTATAAGGAAGCACAAGTATGCTGCAAATCTTGTCTCACTCTAGCCTCAACACCAAGTATGTCGTTTGTACTCCCCACAAATCTCTGTTTTTCTTTCCAGAGGCCCAACACAAAACAAAAGCTGCTTGGATTAACACTCTTGGTCTCTCACTAAGCCTTAGAAACACTGGCTATCATTTCAGCTGCTAATAATATCTCAGTGTTTGTAATTTCTAGGCCCTTCCTTGTCATGAGGTAGCCCCGTTTATTTTCCTCCCCCCAAAACCAACTACAGCATTAAGGCACCAATTCCTGCACACAATTTGAGAGGTTCAGAAGCAACTATGAACCTTCAGAGGTTCAACCAGCTGGTGAAACTCTACTTTCTAGCTTCCTAGTGGAGGTGACTGGACTGGGATGCCCCATATACAGAGTCACCAAATCCAAAGACCTGTGAAATTCAGCAGAGACAAGAAGTGAAAGGGAACCAGATAGTACAGCTCCCTGAGTAATAGGCACCACAGCGCAACCAGATGAAAACTCTCTCTGTAAACAACTACCATGGAAATCAGGGTTGCTCCACACTCTCTTCACCCTGAGATAACTCAGCTCAAACCTCACTGAAAAAGGAATTTGCTCTCATTCACCACTGTTCTGTGCCTCCCTGCTCCTCAGCATCCTCCTGGAAAAGAATGTAACAGTGACTGCCAGGAGGTTAATGAACAAACAGCAAATCGGCCAGGAGAGCACCACAGATACACATCAGGCTTCTGAGGCAATTAACCTCAATCCACTGTACATTAGCCATCTCTGGTGGCTACGGGCAAGCAGGCACTGCAAAGGCAGGAGGGCAAGGGGCAGAAGGGGATGGGGAATGTGACAGCTTTACAGAACACAAATCATGCAGACAGGTATCTGCAGGCAGCAGGAACAGCGAGACTGAATAAGCAAGGCCCGCTCGGCAAAATGGGGCAATGCAACTTCACTGGCACTGCCCTCAAGAGCAGTCTGCTGTCTCACCTGAGCAGCCTGTGGGACGGCATCGCTCTGTTTCTCTGGCAGAGGGGTAGGAGCTGATGACTTATCGGACATGCTTCCTTTCAACACCTTGAGCAGGTATAGTGAGGCACTGAAAAAGAAAAGGAATGGAAAAAACACAGCAGTTACCACAGTGTCTTGGAGCTCCTGCAAAGGCACCTGGGGGCAGAGGCCAAGTGGTGCAGGCGGCTTGTTCTGGACTAAGACAGGGCTGGAGAGTTCGAGAGGGCCCTTCTCTCACTCTAACGCATTTTTGCCAGACCTGAAGACAAACAGATCTAGGGAGGCTGCATCTTTTCATTATCCGTCACTGCAGTCAGAAATCTCTGCTATCAGCCCGCATTCCTCAAGCTCCTGCTGTTCCCTATCTGGTTTGACCAGCACTACTTGAGGATTTCTGCATTCACCCAGGATTTCGGAGCCTGCACAGCTCTGCCAGCACTGCAGTGCAGCTCTCAGCCCAGGCTGCTGAGCGCCTGGAGAACTGGGGCAGATCGACTAAGAGAGCATGCAGACAGTCTGCTGCTTTTGAGACATGCTCTATTAACTGGGCTCATGTTTCCTAAAGGATACACATACAGCTTATCCCAATTCACCCATATTTGATGGCAAAGGAGTGAATACTGATATGTAGTCAGGACTCATAATCATTATTGTCCTCATTGTGCTATCATAGAGATGGGAAACCAGAGTATTTGCAGAACAATCATTTCAGGCAGACTATAAATTATACTCATTCCCACGCTGAATGACACACAAGCCATTAGTCCCCAGTGAAGCCTCAAGGAAGTGCTTCCTGTGACTATCAGCAAAGCTGTACCAAATCACTCCTGTATCACACAGCTCACAGAAGGACATCACCAAAAAAATAGAACATCAGTTTGAAAATGCTTCAGATGGCCAGGATGACTGACAAGTCCTCATGTAAGACACATGCTGGCAGCAGCCTTCATCGAGTCTCCCACTTCTCAGAACTGTAATAACATGCAATATTATACCTGCTTAGGGGCAGCCACGGTCCCAGCACAGAGCAGACGTGCTCCTTTTTAATACTTACCTGAAATAATAGAGAGCCACTGAAGAGTGAGTGTGCTTGCAGGCTTTTTTCACAAGCCTCTCCACAAAACTGTGCAAATCATCTTTTAGAGCATCCACTCTCTTGCAGTACTGTTTAGTTCGGCACAGTGAGTTCCTGAAAGAGCATTAAAAACAAAGCCCAAACAATTACCTGCAGAAAGAGCTATGAACCCTTACCGCTGGGCCCAGGATAACACACAAAGACGGTGCTAGCTGGGGGCAGGAAAGAAGGCAGTCATTGCTGTGGCAAGAAGGATGAGGCAACTTACTGCTGCTCTTCTTAAAGCACATATTTAGGCAGTCAAGTTTCCTCCAGAGCTCTCACAAAGGGGATTGTCTGCCTCAAACCCTGTTTCTGCAGGCTGCTTCTCAACACGGGATAGAGAGCAGAGTTAAAAATGCTTCTGAGCAGTGCTGAGGACATCAGGCAGTGGTGTACAGAGCACTCCTTGCATCACACACCACACGCTAGGTCTGTGTCCAGCTTGTATCACGCCTCACTTCTGGCTGTTAACAGAGAGAATGGCACCGTGCCTGACTTAATAACGACTTGTTGGGAGTTCTGCTCTAGCCACAGCAGCAATTCTGTGAGCCCAGGCAGCTGTTATGTGTGGTACAACTCAGAGGTCAGAGACCTGTGCAGATACTCCATGATATGGCACCACGCCTGCAATACCAATGCTTGTTCTTTAAGTTTTAAAAACACGTGAAATCCTTTAGACTAGAAAACACAGATCTTAACTTCTTTCCTGCAGGTTATGACTATACCCTCAGTGCATGTGTGGTGTGGGTAACCTAATTCTACATCACCCATAAGCATAGCATTTTTCTTCCACCTCAGAAAGACCAACTTCTGACATTCGATCAACACCACTGGTGTCTATCAAAACCCATCACTGATTACCTGGAGGACTAAGGACACTTTACCTGAAGATGTTGGCTGTTTTCTGGAGAAAGTCAACCTCCTGCTTGTCTGAGTCTGAGGTCATGCATTGTTCAATCACTCGAAGCAGGGGCTCAATAATGTCAAACACCAATGGGCTCTCCGATTGCTTAACCAAGAACGCTTCAATCAGATCCAGCACCTGCAAAAATAAAGTTACTGACACGAGAACTAAAGCAGATAAGAACACACACCACTGACTGATAGCTCTCATCCCTGCAAGCCCCCGTCTTGACTTCCAGACAGGGCATTAGCATAAAATCAGCCTTTTCTAGCACAGCATCAGAATGAAAATGCAGTAAAGCCAAAGGCTCACTACACCATTCAGTCTATATCTCAGCTAATCCAGCACCAGACTTTTCTAAAGGTGAGCAGAGCTGGATGGCCGAGTATCCTGGACAGCCCATGCTGACACTTGGTGGCCTGAAGGCAGTATTTCAGTCACAAATAACAAAGCAGTGACAGCCATAATCCTCCTGATTCTGTTAACATAACAAACAAAAAAAAAAAACCTTTCCACTGCAAAATTGTCAGAGGGATTTTATGCACATCACGCTAAGGTACATCCACTGATGGGCATCAACCTCAGGGTACATGTCGGGAAGGACCTAATAAACTGAAGCACTTCATATCGGCAAATGGAAACTATGGTTCAGTGATAGCACAGTTGTGGTTTTTGTTTTGAAGTAGGCATGTAAAGCCCCCAATCCCAATCTTCCTGTGCCACGTACTGTACAAAGCCAGAACAATCCAGTCCCAACCTCCAGGAGCTCATGACATGCATCTATGTCCAAGCTGTTTAGTGATGAGTAGCTCATGGCACGCAGCAGGCTACAACTACTGCGTCTTCACACCCAACATTTATCTCCCACCTTAATCTTGAAATCCCTCCGTAGGATCTTCTCTTTCCACATCCTGCCTTTCTCATCCTTCTTTGCCTGGATCCGTTTCTGCTTCTCCGCAAAAAGGGCTGAGATGTTCTTGTCAAGAGCCATCATAGCCTCATCATCCAGCTCTTCATCACTCTCGTCTCCTTCCTTTTGTTTTTCGAATGCAAAACCAACATGTTATTTCACATACCTCAAAAAGACAGTAGGGAGAGAGCCACAGCTAAGACCAGACTCAGGGTAGGGATGGAGCTCCCTTTAGACTCAGAATAACACGGGGAGGGAAAGCAGATGCTCAGACCCGTGAGAAATCTAGGTTATATTTCCTATTAGGTAATCCATGCTGCACAGCACTAACACGTAGAGCTAGAGAATCAGGAGAGGGAAGAGGCAGAGGTTTTGACACTGACCTCCTCTGTGCTCTTGCTCCTTCAGTAAAGAGGTTTATATATTGCTGTGTCTGGAGCCTTTACAGGAATCATTAAACCACACTCCGACACTGCTCCAAGTCTCCAGAGTGGCCTACAGAGATCACACACCTCCACACAGCCCAGCCAATACACGCACCACATAACAGCACCTCAGTGCTTTAGTTGACATCAATCTCGTTTATTACAGACAGGATACAAGCTCTATCAGGTGAGACTGGACAAGCAAAAGCACTCAAGACACACTTAATAAAGAGAAGAATAAGTGACTTATTCCCACAGCCTGCTTTGAAGATCCTGACCTCCTGCTTCAAAAGCCATACAAAGATGACTGCCAGGGTTACCTCTGCGTGGGCTCAGATAGGATGTGGGTATGAGACAATCTTTCACCACCCCATCTCTCTTGGGGTCTGTTTCAAGGCAGGCAATGAACACATACCAATGCATTCCCTGCCTGGAGCACGTTCATCAGCTGACTGCGAAAATTATCATCGACTTCTTCATTCTTTTCCTCTTCTCCACTGTCATTCTCCTCCTCAGTGTCTTCATCTGAAGAGCCCTCACTCCCTTCTTCATCCTGAGGAAGAAAAGTTCATCTCCTGACCCCACCGTTCTCCCAGCCCTACTCAATTCTCAGGTGTGTCACTGGTCAGAAATAAAAACTCCAGCCGCTCCTCACCCCACTGCCTTGCTTCCAGCCCCCAGATTCAAGTAAAAACACCCCAGATAAAGAGACCAGGTCTTCCCAAGAACTAAAAGCAGAACATAACAGACGTCTCTGTCACATTAAATGAGAATCAGAAAGAAGCTTCCAAGAAACATCGGAAGTAACAACCCCCATCTGCCTCTGCATTCCGCTAACGCTTGTAATACTTTGTGACTCAAATCTCTGCAGTTCTTAAAACCCAAGATCTTGAAATCAGGTGGCTGCACACCACAAACTATTCAGTCTGCAGCTGCAAAAGAGGTCTGTGTTAATGGCAGGATGGCATCTATTCAAACAGCCACACCTACAACTGCTTTTTCCTTCAAGGCCAAAACATGCACTTTCAACAAGCCATTTGTGTGTTCACTTTTAAAATAAATCTTAACAGAGCAACAGCCATTTAACTCAAGACAGAGAAAAGCGTCTGTTGCCACAGATCAGAGACACATTATTTTTAAACAGCGAAGGTCTCAAGAGTATTTGTCACTGGCAATGGCACATAATTACCGTGTCCTGTGCGGATTTGATCTTTTTGCCCGATTCTTCCATCACAACAACAGCACTTTCTTCATTCTGCTCTTTGTATGGATCAAGAACCTGCAAAAAAAGAGGGATTTGTGGGTTTTCAGTGGTTAGTTTTGGTGTGTTTCGTGCGCATAACAGGCAGGGATTTGAATTTGGGCACAAGAAGCCAGCTGAATAATGAAATAGTAAATAAGGGCATGACTTTTTGATTTACATCATCGTTTGTTAATATGCTAAGTTCTTTCTATAAGAAACTAAAAAGTGGAGAAAACTGAAAAGGCTGCTAACATCACACATTTTGTTTTGTTGCAAATGAAGTATTGGGGTCATTATTTGAAGTACCCAACAGCTCATCTTTGTAATCCATGCATTACTCTATCAGAAGACACCACCTTACTCAGTAGTACAACCAATTTTCAGTATCACTATTTTTAGTACCTCTATGCTCAACCTTTCTAGAAAAAAGAAGTTGTTACCATTTACACTCACATAGAAAATCTACCAGCTAGATAAACTGAACCTTCAGCCTAAAACTACCAAAGAATACAGCTTAAAGTTAAGTTCCCATTAAACAAACAAGCAAAAAAACCCAAACCCAAATCCCAACTCACTGTAAGCTACATTTAAAATTCAGTAGTATACGTCGTCAGACATTTTCTTAATCAAGGAGGCTTTTATTGAATCCCAAAATAGCGACCTGCTTGTGTATCTGTTAGGGACAAGGCAGGCAAACAGAACAATGCCCTACTCAAGCCTCACTTACATCCAGGATCAGCTGCAAGCCCCTCTTGGTCAGATGAGGGCATATCCGTACAAACACACTCTTGGAAATCCGACGTAGGAGTAGGCTGGGTTGGGCAAGGAGGGAGAGAAGGATTTCCACCATCACTTCAACCCATCCTGGCTCTGCATCGTCTGCACAGGAACAAATTTACAGTGTCAGGACAGCACAAAATCAGTGCATTGGCACAGCAATAAGATTCCAAACGATTAATCAAGGAATAAAACAGTCCTTCCAGGTGACTATTGGAAGTACTCATTCAGCAACAGAGACCAGAAATAATCAAAGGTGAAGCTCAACATGGTAACTGTACTGGAAGGCCACTAACCGTAGGGAGAAACATGCCTGAAATTGTCTTCAGACCACTGCAAAGCCTTACCAGGTAACAAAACCTACTGTTCATTAAATCATTACTTAGATTAGCAGTTCTGCAAATCCTGCAAGCCTGACTTGGCCACAGTAAAGCCATCAGCAGCTGGTGAGCAAAAGTATACACATTTGATAGTGTTTCCAATTATATCATGGAATCATTGAATGGTTTAGATCGAAAAGGACTTTAAAGATCATCCAGTTCCAACTCCTCTGCCACAGGCAGGGACACGTTCCACCAGATTAGGTTGCTCGAAGTCCTGTCCAACCTGGATCAGAAGCCACAGCAGCCCATGAAAAGTGCTGACATTTGAAACTGGTCCTTTTGTCCGAAAGTTTGGGGATCCTGATCTACATACAACCAAGCCACCACAGAACTACAGCCTTTATTTTCACAATTACCCTCAAATTTACATAGATATTTAAGAACAACAAGACCATAGAGAGGACGACAAAAGACCAAGCCCGGTTCTCTCCTGGTTGAGTTACAGCCTAGCTCCACAGAGCCTAACCAAGGACAATCAGCAAACAGGCTGTATTTACACACAGGACATGCGTAGTCTGCCCAGAACTTGAGATCTGAAGGTCACAAGTTTCAGGCTTGCCAACTGTTAGGAGAGACCACAGCTTTGCCTTGGCAGACAGATCCCACCACCTCAGGCAAGCCCTTGGCCAGTGTAGAACAACGGCTCAGAGTGAACTTCTTTGGACACTGCTCGTCTGAACAACGGCCAGCTCTGAAGCCCAACTACCCTTTAACAGGCACAGAGGAACACAAATCACTGAGGATGGGGATAGAGAGCTGGAGCAAAGGACAAGTGATTTAGAAAGACAAGGAAAGGGTCTGAAGGAGAAGGGATTCTCCTGGGGCTAGGTGCATCAGGCCAGAACTGATGCAGTCAGGGTTTCATGAATGCAGAACTGCCACCTTCTGTCTTTACATAGACCATTAACAACCCCTCTCCATTTCTTTCCATAGAAAGGACTCACCAGTCTTTTTATTCTCAGGTTCTTTGCTGAATGCCCTCTCTGTGCAGTTCAGAAGGTCACTCAGAACATCCACTGTTTCTGACGGATTCTGTTGGATCACAAGCAAACAGTAAACACCCCCTCTGAGCTCCTCACTACCAACAGCAACAGAAGGAATAGACCCTCTCTAATAGGCACATACACTAAAATCAGCTACTACAACGCCTTTGCAGAAGAAAATATGAATCTAAGTAGAAGTCATTCCACTCAAAAGCAAATCAAGGGCAAAACCAATGCTCGGGCCAAGCTTTACCCCTCTAAGTTGTCTACAGTCAGTGTACGAATCACAGTTTATTAGCTGACAATTGCCCATTTCTAGAAGCCAGAGGCTGTGAAAGATTGCAGCTCTGAACACACAAACTCCCCAGCTCAGCATCCAGCAAGCCCAGATATCAGTCCATTTTACACCCCTCAAATATGCTTCAGAGGTCTTACCTTGAAAAGATGAATGGCCATTAAAAGCAGAAGTTGCTGGAAAGCAACTACTTTGGCACTGTCTGACTTATTTTCCTTCTTCTGCAGATTCTTCACAGCCTGAAGTGTTCTGGGGAAAGAAACCCTCCTGAGCCTTTCACATCAACAAATCCCCTCTTACGATCAGACTAAAAACATGACCAAATCTATAGCATAATTTTATGTACTTGACATTTAATTTATTCAACCTGGACATCTATAATATACAATCTTAACCCAACAATAGCTTCTCACCTTGGATGGCCTATAAAAACCTCTGCACTTGGGCACAGGACAGATCCCTAATGCTAGAGCCAAAGCACAGACCCCTGGGAAACCAAGCTCAGAAAAGAGTCACTGAGAAGTCAGTCCAAGCATTATAAGAAGAAAAGATTATTAGCAGGGTTACAGTCGTGTTTGGGAGAGGGATTATGAGCAGAAATAGAAAAAGACACGGTCACCTACACATAGTTAACACGCAGAAGGAACAGGGTGATGAGAGAGAGAGAGAGAGGCATTCTGAAACCCAGTTACAGGTGCAGGATGCTCAAAGGGAAGAAACAGAGCTGCCACTGCTGTGAAATGGCTCTCTTACAGCTGCCAGAACAAAACCAGGAGGAGACAAGACAGTTTCTCTTTTATTAACCCAATCTCACCTCTCCCAGGCATCCCTCTGTCCCTCGGTAAAAGGCTTCACAGGTCTGACGTGCCCACTGGAGAGCAGCTTGTTGGCATATTGAACAAGAAGAAAGATCCAGAGCTTCCCATCTGCAGTCACACCATGGATGTGCTTCTCCCTCAGGGCTGCAGCCTTTGCTGTATCTCCCAAAACAGGCAAGGTGTTTAAGTTCTGAAGCAACCTGCAAGAAAAACAGCTAGGATGTGACTGTCAGAGGAACCAGACGGCCTTCTCGCATTTTCCAAAGCAACGTCCACTGGCAGAGCACTCTCATCCCAGCGCTCTGGTCGCTCGTTTCAACCAGATTCACAGGGCTCTCAAGTACAGCTCAGTGTCCTCAAGCATACCGACTACTATTCTCAGTTGCTTTCCAGTCTGCGTCCTGCCACATCCTCGCTGCTTTCCCTCCACTAAGGCTGGAGCACCAGCTTGGACAAACATCTAAAAGCATCTGTCACTACCAACTCTATCTCCCATAGCACAAGGAAGACTGCAGAGCAGGCACAAAGCCAAGAGCAACCTGCACAACCTCTCTCTTCAGTCCTTTTGCTTCTAGCTTCCAAGAGAGGCAACAGAAATCTTATGAGAAAAGGCAGTCTGAGCTCAAGTTTACACCTACCTGATCATCACACGTGTACTCAGCAGGTTTGCCATACAAAACTATGTTATTATTGGACAAAATGTAAGGATCATAGGGAAAACCATCTAGGATCTCCTTATAAAAAAGCTATTCCTTGGTCCTGGAGTCAAACAAATGCTCCAATGTAGCTCACAATCCCAAACCTCTTACCCTGTCACTCACAGGCTGATCTCACACTCGGGGAAAAAAAATTTCCAAGCTGAAAGCATGTAAGTAAAATCCTTACCCAAAGAAGTAGTTTTCTGTCACTGAATGAGCATGCTCATCTAGGGGCTCTGATGGAAGGACATTTGCCTCTTGTATCTGAGGAGTCTTTTTCTTAGCCTCAAAAAAAGCATGGAAGAAGCAAAACCTGGAATGGAGAGAAACAAGGACAAAATTAAGAGTCAGCTTGGTCATAAAGCAAAACCAGCCCATGTGTGCAAACCAAACAGTAATATTCACCACATTATTATTCAAGGATGTCCAAGCACTGAAAAAAAAGTCACTATTTGTAGTAAGATCCATTTCTCGAGGTACAGAGGTGAGGCCACACAGTACAATACTCAGAGTGCCAGATTTTGCTCCTTGTCTCCAAGATTTTTAAACTGACAGATAAATGCTTATTAAGTTTTGATGTAAAGATTAGAAGCAATATCTTCAAGCAGTCTACATAAGCAGGAACCTAAAATCTACTGAAAACAAATGGCACCAAGGCAATTTTAAGTGCCCGAGCTACTTACAACAAGAATTTGTCCAGCTCTGCAGAAGGTATTTTGCAAACAGAAACCAGTCTCCATAATGATTTATGTTATCGATAGAAAAAGGGGTAGTGGTTTTAAACTAAAAGAAGAGGGGTTTAAACTAGATATTAGGAAGAAATTTTTTATGCTGAGGGTGGTGAAACCCTGGCACAGGTTGCCCAGACAGGTGGGAGATGCCTCACCCCTGCAAACATTCATGGTCAGGCTGGATGGGGCTTTGAGCAATCTGATCTGGTTAAAGAGTTCCTGCTCACTGCAGGAGGGTTGGACTGGATGACCCTCACGGTGCCTTCCAACCCAAACCATTCTATGATTCTACGATTATGGAATATTTCTGCTACTGAGTTTGTTGTGGGGACAGCTAACTTGAATACTGCTACAGAGCTAAACAGAATTATTCCAAGCATATATGGCATTAAGCCTTTTAATCATTCTCACCTGGAAATGTCCACCACGAGGCTCTCATCTTTTTTTGCTTGACTTTCAATGATGTTAGCAAGGCGGTGGATTATCCATTTTCTTAATCGATTTATCTTATATTGCGCCCTTTCAATAAGGAAGTAGACACAACCAGTAGTTTGAATACTATCCCAAAATAAATACAACCCACACAACCCACTGCAGCAAGAGGTGACTTTCAAGTATTTAGAGGCTTTACACGCAAGATGGCAAAGTCATGTAGTGAAAAAGCAACAGGTACATAAGAAAAGATACAGTCTTCCCACGTTTGCTATTTCCTATGTAAAAGACAGCCTATTTACCCCACTGAGGCACCGCATTTTACCAAAAAGCACTTCAAGAACTGCAGCAGTGCACCTATAACCTCACTCTACTGACAGTAACACAGAGTCGTGCTGTTTTAACCGCTTGTATCTTCTTTGGAAGAAGCCCCTACAAGCAACCCAGAACCCACAGCACCAAGGTCTAGGTATTCAGCCAGAAAAAGTGACAAGGAGGACACAATTTTTCTCTTGGGAAGTCTTCCTAGCTGGAAATCCCTCCATATGCCTATCAAGGACATAAGTATTTACAGCCCACTCTTGAGACATGGAAGTGGGTACTTTGCTGTGGGCCAAGTTGATGAGAGCAGTCAGGGCAGTATAATAGCCAGGTAAAAGCGATGCATAACTCCTACAAAGACCTGAGAGTCTAAAGGGAAAAGGAAAGCCCCCGGAGATTTTTGCCAAGAGAGTTGTAAGGGCTAGAAAAACAAGAGCAAAGATTTCTTGGGTGATGCAGTCTGCTTTGGTCAGGCTGGCTGGTTCACACCGTGTTTGCTCCTATTTCCAGGATTCAATTTTGTCCCAGCAAGAGAGTCAGATACTAGGGCTAAACCTTCTGAGACAGAGGAAACAGAACAGGCGACAACTGTAAACTCATAAGAGCAAGTAAACATTGACTGTCCAAACCAGACTTCACACAGTCAGCTACTCTAACCACTAACCAGAAAGAGAAGAGGAAGGTGCATTATCCATACACTCACGTGTTTATATTTTCTCGGTTCTGTTTTTGCCGGTTACTTGAGAAGTCTAAACAACAGTCAAAGTCTGGCTTGAGAAACATGTCTTTGAGCCAGGCAACATATTTTTGTAATGCCACTGGCTGCAGGTGTACAACTACCCTGGAAGAGCCAGAAAATACTGGATAGCCTTGATTGGTGAGAGTAGAGAAGCCGATCACCACCTCCAGCTGCCTCTCTGTGTCATCACAGCTTTTCAGAAATTCATCTATATACGTTTCCATCTCTGGAGCAAACTTAAACCGGTCTGGAAGCTGAAAAACATGGTCAGACAAGCAGGTTAGGAACCTAGCATGGAGTTCAAATGTCTTTACGAGTACAAATCACTGCACACACTTGACTGTGATAAGTAGATCCAAGTCACATCCCCGAACATTTGTGATAAGGCATACAGCAGGTCATGAATTTCACTTCATGGTCCTTCTCACATCGGAGCAATCACTGTAAGCAACCACAGAATCCTCCCATCTACCAACTTCAACTCTTTAATTTGTGCCTTCCCCAACAGCAGGCTGGACCACACGCTGGCCAAGGCAGCTAAGCTTCAAGGCGGATCCACCCTGGGTGAAAGCCCAGGATGTTTCTCACATCATCTGCTTTAGACTTTCCCTCGATTTGGAAACTTCCAACACATCAATTCTGGTCCTATCTAGCAGCCCTGCAGCCTGCTGACTGAACAAATCCCACCTCCTCTCCCTGGTGTCTCAGAAGCATTGAGGCATTCCGAAAGGAGGCGGAGTTGAAATGTTTAACCTAATAAACACATCCTGAGGGGTTGCTGGTTTGTGTTAAGTCCTGTCCTCAGCTCTCCCACTGATCCACAACAGCATTGCTGGCCTTGCAATGTTGTCTAGCAGCATGCAGACCACCAGGACACGTCCCATCTCATTGTACATCCCATTTCCTGACGTTCTTTCAGAGCCCCCAGTGTTCAATCCCACTCATTTGTTCAAGAAAAAAACAAAAGCATAACGGGAGAAGCCTTGAGGCAAGCTCTGTATTGAATGAAGCTGTGGCTTCACTCCAAAAATGCAACGCAGTTTCTGTATATTAATAAAACAAGTTGTTTGGTATAACGTCACAATTAATACAGAGATCTGGCAGGGACAGAAACAGCAGTCAAAGTCTAGGGAACACTGTTCTTTCAAATAAAGGGGCTATAAATTCCTAATCAACTATAAATGCATCCCACAATAACATAAATATCCCTGCAAGAAATCTCACACAAAACACAAGTGAGCAAGCTCTCATTTCCACTGTTGGAGAACTCAATGCTTGTGCATCAGTACGAAAGCTGGGAGTAAAACTCCAGAGAGACTGCTGGAAGCACGCCAATAACTCACAACAGGGGCTTCATCTGTCATCTCTCAACAAAAGCAAATCAAGGGCATTTGCTCCTCTGTTGAAAAAAAAAATGGATTTAGGAGGGTAACTGTCAGTAAATATTAGAATTGAGCTTTGTCTAGTTCTATCCCCAACAACCAGAATCCTTTAAGAAAGTACAAGATAACAGTATTTGCTTTCCAAAACAAACAACTCAAGTCAAGGAACAAAATGAAACAAAACAAACCCACAAAAACACCAATTCAAACTAAGATCTTTTCCATTTCCTCCCCATCAACAATGTTAGAGGCTCTTCTTCCATCCAGTCAATCATTGCCTTCAGTGGATTTGTATGTTACAGACAGGGATTAAATTCACCATGTTTTTAATGCAGCAGGAAGAAGACAGCCTAATTCACCATTCAACAAGCAAAAACCAGGAAAACAACTCCATCAGCGGACAAAACCTGGAGAAAGCTTGTCCATACAGGGACCATACATGGTGCTTTATTTTCAGAGCAAACCCACATATCTATTGCTGCTTTGATACCAGAACAGGAAATCTGCAAAGTCCTATTTCTCCTGAGAAAGGGCAATGATTTTTTGGGCCCATGTGAGGAGGTTTAGAATTATGTTACCACAAAAAGTCAATCCAAATCCTGTTTTTATCAATATTCGCCTTTTATTCTTCCTTCCTTTATTGCAGGGCTGTGTTGTTTGGTCGCTTCCCAGGAAGGAAGGAGGAAGAGGAGTTCCAAAATCCAATTCTCAAATAAAATTTGTGCTTAAACTTCGGATGTGTTTATTGAAACAAGCACTAAAACAAAAGCATGGGTTGTCCCTTTTTGTCTCTGCCTTCAAATGTTCATGCAGCATCCAGCACGACGACAGACAAAAAGGAGCTTCTGGACATGCAAAAATCAAAAGGACTGCTAGAGGATACCATAGGACACTGCCAATCTGCTGAGCTTTCTCAGCAACACCACTGAAAGCAGGTGGGTCAGTGGTGGAAATCTCAAAACCCTTGAAGTCAGTCTGAACAAAAAGATCCTCCCACTGGATCAGGGGCTCCAAGCCCCATCCAACCTTGAACACCTCCAGGGATGGGGCAGCCACCACTTCTCTGGGCAGCCTGGGCCAGGGCCTCCTCACCCTCACAGGAAAACATTTCTTCCTAATATATAATCAAAATCTCCCCTCTTCCACCTTAAAACCATTCCTCCTCGTAGCCCTGAGAAGGACAAGTACTTTCAGGAGACACACCTGAGTTGTTATCACATGTTCTCCGTAGTGCTGCATCACCTTCCCTTTGAGAACCATCTGTAGCTGATCCAGAGACAACAAGGGGAGAGCACTGCCCAGCAACCGGTAGCACATGTAACTGGGTGGAAACAAAGAAGATTCCCTCAGGCTGAGGCATAGCAGTAAAGCCATACATAAGGGTAAGACAGAGAAGCGGTGCATTACCTTTATTTACTGACCTAGTTAAATTCAATCTCAAATCTGTCATATATCATAATTCTAAGACACGCTGACTAACTCCAGAATTTAGGCACCTTCTCAAGTTTCTCGTGAATACCCAAATAATCAAAAGCAAGCGTTCTCACATGGGTCATGAGAAACCATAGGCACCTTCCCACCACAGGACAGCAGAAAGACTAGGGCAAGAAACAGGAGAATTGGAAAACAACAAACAAGCTATGTTAAACCAAACCTCACGGGTCCCGATTTCTCCTTCAGTAGCCTGTTCTCCACCCCTTCTTTCCAGAACAGTTCAAAGGCACCTTCCTTCAGTGAAACTTGTAGCAAATCAAACGCTACACTGGGCAATTTCTTGTCCTTCTTCTCAGATTTGGCAGCACTTTGCAGAAGCTCGACAAGTCTAGAAGAAGAAGAAAGAAAATAACATGAGAGATTTGGCCTGGAAGAGGATGCCTGAAGGCCAAATTTATCCTGCTGAAGGACACGGAACACTTCCTGAGTACAGCAAACCATGCCTCCTGGGAGAAACGGCAGAGTTATAATTTAGGAACCTGGCACAGCAGTCAGCACCTAACCCTTAGCAGCACCCGCAGTGGCAAATACAGACAGGTCTCTGAATGAAACCACATTCCTCTCACTGCCAGCCAAGACACCAAGAATGTTGCATTTAACGCTTCCTTATTTAAGGATTTACCTGGGAATATTTTCCTCATTTACAACAGTGGGTGAGCCAAACAGCTTTTTCAGTTTCCCAGGTTTCAGAACAGCAGGGAATTTCTGTATGCCCACAAGCAAAAGGTGCAGGTTCTCTGGAGACGTGAAGGCTGAAGCAAGGTCACTTTGCAGAATGCCAAACAGGACATCCTCAAACACAGCTTCAGGAACCTAGACAGGAATGAAGGTGAGAGCATCTGAGAAATACAGGAGGGCATTTGACTCACTTGGTGTGCAGCATGTTAAAATATCTGTATCGTAGGGCATTTTACTAAAAACTTGCAATGTTCTGGAAACTTTAGGAATAGTCTTTATGGTGACGCAACCAAATAAATAATGGATGTATCCAGTACAGCCATGAAATCTTCAGATGCTTAACCATGTGGAATAGGACAATATGTTGTCAACAGATCACAATTCTGGTCAACTGACTCCAGCTGCGATTGTTCTTTTGGCATACGATAATAGTATAAAGAATGGCGCAAAAACTGCTTTTATTTGTATTTTTTAAAGATTGGATTCAAAACACAGTTAAATCTAACACTGAGACTAAAGAACCCAGAACACTTCCATATAAACCATTATTTGATTTAGATTTAAGACTGTTATTCTTCATATCTACAAACAATATCCACACAAAATAAGGAAATAAACTCTTTTCACTTCCCACAGCCCAAAATTCAACCTTAGGCCCAGGCTTGGTGCATAAAAAGGGTTTGCTGTTCGGAATTTTCAGCATACTTCTATTCAAATGAGTAGAGGGTCTAAATACAACCCAGGTCAGTTAACTCAGAAAAAGAAAGAGACACTGAGTTTGACCATGATGAAATCAGACTAAGCTAAATGAAAGCATCCTTCCCAGAATAAAAGCACCTGCCTACACACAATACAGGAAACAGCTCCCACAGTTTCAACTCGCTCTTCCACACACACTCCTTTAACTTTCAGCTGTGAGCACACTAAGGAAATAGCAGTCCCAAAAGCAAGGTCCTCCTGCCCACCATGCACTGTGGCTGTACCTCGGATGTGATGTCGATAAGAGTTTTGCGAGGGAGATCTCTGAGGTGTGCTTGGTAACGTGCCAGCTGCTGGAGAAGCTGGATGCTCTCCAACAGAGCTTTCCGGTCCTAGAAACGAAAGATAAGACAGAAACAGAGGACATATACCAAGAACTCTGAAGGCTCCTACGCAATTTTTTCCTGATAGGCCACTCAGCTTTCCCAAAACTGGGGTTTTCTGGCTGTATGTGCCAACAGATCCCTTCCTCCCAGGAGAGGCAGGAGCCTCCTGTGCTATCTCACACGGTTCCTACATTCTGGTCAGGAATAGACATTTAAGAAACACAAAAAGTCTACAGAGAATGTAGCAGAAATGATACTTCAAGTCCTATCCTATCCAGAAGCCAATGATCCATCCATTTTCTCTGGATCCTCTTTCCACTTCAGACAGAGCAAACACTGACAAAGAGCACAACAGTGTAACATACCTTAACGAGCCGGCCAGATTGAAACAGAGCCATGACACCAAAAAAGTTCCCAAAAGCAGCATTTCTCACAAGTTTCTGAAAAAAAAGAAGGGTTAAAAATCCACTTCACTGAGTGATTAGATTTCACATTCAGCTACCACTCTGAGCAGCGAAACATGATGGCTGGGAGCTCCAGCCTCCAACACCGTGCCATGTGAAAGTAACACACAGAAAAGCAACCCCCTGCACTGTGTTTAAGAGCAACGATCCTAGATTATCTTTATGTCCAAAGGATGAATCTCAGCCAAAACCGGGTGAGATAACATCATCACCTTCTACCTTCCACAAATATTTCCTTTATTATAGCAGTTCGCCTTAGCAAGAACCCCAAAACTAGAGTATCCAAGCACCAAGCCTTCCAAGAATCAGGAATGGTTAATTTAAACTAGCTGTTGGCCAACGCTGCTATGAGCCAACTCACCTTTTTCACTTTTTCCAGATTGTGTTTTTCTTTGATCTGTTCCAGGACGCTGCAGATGGGTATTTCCTCAAAAGCCTGTAAAACCTGAGGAGATGGATGGAACAGCTCAGTCTGCAGTTCTCAGAATTTATGAAATTTTACTGAGTTCAGCCAAAATAGAGCTGTGTTCAGCACAGCAGCAGATGTGCTGTTTTATTAGGCTAGAACCGGAACAACTAAATCAGTAAAACATCCGCTGGAATATGAACGACTGTAGACATAAACGACCCTACCCCCATCCAACCTGGCCTTGAACACTTCTAAGTATGTGGCAGCTACAACTTCTCTGGGCAACCTGCACCAGTTGTGGAAGGTTGTTGTATGGGCTTTGGGGTCCCTTCCAACCCAAACCATTCCATGATTCTAAAAGAGTAGGACCCTCCAAACCCTGAGAGCTGTCTCCTGCTCGCTGCAGGAGCCCTCTGTGCCCTTTGCATGCAGAGGGGAGGCCTCCCATCTCCCTACAAAGCAGGACCTCAGGGTTTCCATAGGTAAACACTGACCTGCGCCAGGGCCAGGCTGAAGCCAGGTCGGGCAGCTTCTCGGGTGGCTCCCAACCCTTCCACCAGGCGTTTCAGCGTGTATTTGAGCTCATCATCCTGCAAGACAGACAGTGCAGTGCGGAGCCCAGGAGATGCACTGCCCTCGCTTGCATCCCTCCCGCATTCCCCTCACCTCCCTGCACTCCTGCATCCACCCAGCAACCCTCCTGCAACCCCTTCACCTTCCTGCGCTCTCATATCCCTCCAGCGACACCCCCCTCCCCGTACCCTCCCCACCTCCCTGCACTCCCACATCCCTCACACATCCCTCCCGCATCCCTCCAGCAACCCTCACACATCCCTCCCGCACCCTCTCACCTCCCTGCGCTCCCGCATCCCTCCCGCATCCCCCCACCCTCTCACCTCCCTGCGCTCCCGCATCCCTCCCGCATCCCCCGCACCCTCTCACCTCCCTGCACTCCCCCATCCCTCCCGCATCCCCCACCCTCTCACCTCCCTGCGCTCCCCCATCCCTCCCGCATCCCCCGCACCCTCTCACCTCCCTGCACTCCCCCATCCCTCCCGCATCCCCCCACCCTCTCACCTCCCTACGCTCCCCCATCCCTCCCGCATCCCCCCACCCTCTCACCTCCCTGCGCTCCCCCATCCCTCCCGCATCCCCCGCACCCTCTCACCTCCCTGCACTCCCCCATCCCTCCCGCATCCCCCGCACCCTCTCACCTCCCTGCGCTCCCCCATCCCTCCCGCATCCCCCCATCCTCTCACCTCCCTGCGCTCCCGCATCCCTCCCGCATCCCCCCACCCTCTCACCTCCCTGCGCTCCCGCATCCCTCCCGCACCCTCTCACCTCCCTGCGCTCCCCCATCCCTCCCGCATCCCCCCGCACTCGCTCACCTCCCTGCGCTCCCGCAGGTGCCGCAGCAGCCGCTCCGTGGCCTCCAGCCGCGCCTCCTGCTCGGGTTTGGCGATGTCCCAGAACAAGTCGAGGAAGGCTCGGCCCTGCCGCAGCACCCCGCGGGGGTCGAGGGGCACCGGGCCGCCCTGCCCCGCTCCCGGCACGCCGTCCTGCTCCTGCCCCGCTCCCTGCCGCCGGGCCATGCCGAGACACGGCTCGCTCCCGGCCCCTGGGGCTCCCACGCTCCCGGTCCCGGTACCGCCGCACGTGGGGCCGCGGCCGCTCCGCCTCTTCCTGCCCAGTCCCGCACTTCCTTCAGCCCCGCGCGTCCCCTGTGCCGCTCTCTCTCGGCCCCACTCTCCCCTGTGTCCCAGGGTTCCCCCTCTGTCCCATGGCTTCATCACTGTCCCACTCTCCCCCCCCCTTTCTCATTTTCTCCTCTCTCTCCTGTTCTGTCCCGCTCTCTCCTGTGCAGTACTTCTCCCCTCCGTTCTGCCCTCCCCCTCCATCCCAAGGCTTCCCTTCTGTCCCACTCTCTCCCCCTATCCCACTCTCTTCCCTCTGTCCCATGACTTAACCTCTGTCCATCTTTCTCTTGCTTTCCCCCTGTCCTACTCTCTCCCCCCGTCCCACTCTCTACCCTCTCTCCTGTTCTCTCCTTCTGCCCAGCAATCTCCCTCTCTAGCTTTCTCTCCTCCATCCTGCTCTCCCCTCCATCTCATGGCTTCCCTTCTGTCCCACTCTCCCTCTGTCCCATGGCTTCCCTTCTGTCCCGCTCTCCCTCCATCCAGCTCTCCCTCCTCCATTCAGCACGTGGCACACAGTGTCAGACGGACGCCAGACAGACGGAGCAGTTCCAGAATCCTTGTGCCTCTGGTTTATTATAACGGCCCAGGAAAAGGGAACACATCAGCTTATGGAATCATCAAATGCTTTGGGTTGAGACCTTTACAGGTCATCCAGTTCCACCCCCTGCCCTGGGCAGGGACACCTCCCACTGGATCAGGGGCTCCAAGCCCCATCCAACCTGGCCTGGAACACCTCCAGGGATGGGGCAGCCACCACTGCTCTGGGCAACCTGGGCCAGGGCCTCCCCACCCGCACAGCAAAACATTTCATTGTAAGATCTAACCTCAATCTCCCCTCTTGCAGCTCAAAACCATTCCGCCTCTTCTTGTCCCTGCACTCCCTGATCCAGAGCCCCTTCCCAGCTTTCCTGGAGCCCCTTTCAGTCCTGGAAGCTGCTCTAAGGTCTCCCCACAGCCTTCTCTTCTCCAACTCTTTCAGCCTGTCCTTGTATAGGAGGTGCTCCAGCCCTCGGATCATCTCCATGGCCTTCTCTGGACTTGCTCCAACAGCTCCATGTCCTTCCTGTGCTGAGGACTCCAGCACTGGACGCAGGCCTCCAGGTGGGGTCTCACCAGAGCAGAGCAGAGGGGCAGAATCCCCGCTTTCACCTGCTGGTCCCACTGCATTGCTTGCAGCCCAGGATGTGGTTGGCTTTCTGGGCTGTGAGTGCACGTTGCCAGCTCAAGTCGAGCTTCTCATCCATAAGCACCCCAAGTCCTTCTCTTCAGGTCTGCTCTCAATCCCTTCATCCCCAGCCTGTATTGATAGCAGCGGTTGCCCCAAACCAGGTGCAGAATCTTGCACTTGGCCTTGTTGAACCTCACGAGGTTCACACATGTCCCCTGCTCCAGCCTGGCTGGGTCCCTCTGCAGGGCATCTCAGCCTTCTAGTATGACAACTGCACCACTTAGCTTGCTTTTCTTCATGCAAATGAATACTTTTGGCTGTCCTTTATCCACAATAAAATGTTGCACTGCTCTCCAGCCAAAACAGTGCACGTTTCCTGCCTTCTTGACTGCCTCCTTCAGAGAGCAAGCGTAACGCCTGGAGCACAAACCATCCTTTCCCTTCATCTGCCAGCAGTGAACCCTGTTAGTGGTCACTAACACACCAGGCAGCTAAATCGCGCCCCAGTGCTCCCACAAAATGCCCAGGGTGTCCCTGCAGCCTGCACCGGAGGGCGCCCTGGGCTGGGATGGCAGAGGAGCTCTGGGATGCCCATCCTTCATAGAATCATAGAATAGTTTTAGTTAGAAGGTGCCCTAAAGATCACCCAGTTCCAACCCCCTGCCAGGGCACAGACACCTCCCACTGGATCAACATGATCAAAGCCCCATCCACCCTGGCCTTGAACACCCTCCAGGGATAGGGCAGCCACAGCTAGACAACCTGGGCCAGGTTGTCCCCCCTCACTGTGAAGAATTTCTTCTTAATGTATAGTCTAAATCTTTCCCCTTCCAATTTAAAGCCATTTCCCCTCATCCTATCACTACACACCCTTGTAAAAAGCCCCTCCCCAGTTTTCCTGGAGCCCTTTTCAGTACTGGAATCTGCTCTAAAGTCTCCTCGGAGCCTTCTCCAGGCTGAACAACCTCAACTCTCTCAGCCTGTCCTCCTAAGGGAGGTGCTCCAGCCCTTGGATCATCTCTGTAGCCTCCTCTAGTCTATTCTATGTATATATATATATATATGTATTACTTCCTCAGGCTGAACAGCCCCAGGTCTCTCAGCCTGTCCTCACAGCAGAGGTGCTCAATGCCTCTGACCATCCCCACGGCCTCCAGACCCACTCCAACCCTCCCACATCCTCTTTATGCCGGGGACCAGCAGGCACTCTCCTCGCGCCACACTCCCGACAGGCATCGCAATGGGCAGTCCCGGAGGGGCGCTGCGCTGGAGACAGGCACCGCGCGGGACAGCCCCAGCGCGCGCCCCGCCTTATATAAGGGCGCGGGGTCCTCAGACCGCGGGGTCCTCGGGCCGCGGTCCTGTCACGCTCGCGCGGGGAGGAGGCCGAGCTGGTGATGGCGGATTTCGATCCTTACGACGATCGGGCCTATAGTAGCTTCGGCGGCGGCCGAGGGTGAGCCGGGGGCCTGTGCCGCGGGGCAGTGCTAAGGGCTCGGTCCCGGAGAGCGGAGGGAAGGAGGGTGCGGCGCCCTGTGGCCAGCGAGGAGGGGGCGCGGCCGATCTGGGCCTGCCCCTTCCCCTGGGGATGGCGGGCGGGCGCGGCGGGGGGCGGGGGAGGGCCGCTGCCTCTAGGAGCCTTTAAGGCCCGTCTTTCCTCGCCGCTTTCCTTTCTGTAGGGGATGGGGTGAGCCCGGAGGGGCGCTTTCCCCCACCCGCTTTGTGAGGCGACAGGAGACCATGGTGGCCCGGGAGGGGGTATCGGCTGTTCCGCCGTTTCATAGGGCGAGTGCCCCTGCCTCTGCGAGCCCTTCGGGCCTGTCTTTCCCCTTCGCTTTCCTTTCTCCGGGGTCGCGTTGAGCCCGGCGGAGCGCGCCTTGTCGGGCTCGCATTGTGAGGCAAGAGAAGACCATGGTGGCCTGGCAGCCGGGTATCGTTGTTGCCTGGCTTCACGGGGCGAGTTCTGCTGCCTCTGGGAGCCTTTCGGGCCCGTCTTTCCCCACCACTTTCTCTTTTCCGAGGGTGGGGGTGAGCCCGGCGGGGCGCCTTCCCTCCCTCCCTCCGGCCTTGTCTGCTCCGCTTTGTTAGGCGAGGAAGAGGCCGTGGCGTCCCCGGAGGGAGTATGGGCCGCTCCCTTGCTACGTGAGGCGAGTGCTGCTGCCTGAGAGCCTTTCGGGCATATCTTTCCCCACTGTTTTCCCTTCTCCAGGGGATGGGGTTGAGCCCCGCGGGGGGCGTTACTCTTTGGCTTTGTTGGGCCCGCTTTGTGAGCCGAGGGGGAGCCCATGGCGTCCCAGGAGGGGGTATCGGCTTCTCCCTGACTGTACGGTGCGAATGCCGCAAGGTTTAGGGCCTGGAAGGGGCGGGAGAAGGAGGGCGTCACTGTGTTCCCGCCAGAGGCGACGAAGCGGGGTGGGATTTAGGGAGGTGCTGGGCTAGAGCCAAGCTAGGCCGTGAGGAGCTCCTGCAGGGACAAACTGGGGGCTTTCTATGAAGGATGAACTCCGCGGGGCCCGGGGCGGCGAAGATGGAGGAGGGGATTCCATGGTGCCGCGGGGATCCGGGGCCCCAGGTCCTGGGTCCCCATCCCTGGTCCTTGGGAACGGCACTTGTTTCCATATCTGTGTCTTTGCTGGAGAATGCATACGGGGGAGGAGCTACAAAAGCAAAACCCAGCCATTACGAAGTTTCTCTTAAATCAGGTTAGGAAGATGTGATTAGTAATTGACTTTTTTGAAGGTTGGTGCCATGTAAGTTTTTGTGTGTGTTAAAATAACACAGAAGGCAAAAGACTGTAAAATAAACTGTTTTTGCAAACAGGTATTAATGAATATGCTCTTTTATGGTCTAATCTTCCAAGCTATTTCCTGGTCAGTGTTTGTGTCTCTTCCTGTGCTTAGAGGAATAAATCAGTTTCATTTCAGGCTGTTGATGCAGCAGGGAGGAGCTACTGCTGGTGTTAAAAGAGGAGTAAGTTTTCCAGTCTTTGGAAACACTGTGACACTCGAGCTTTGTCAGCTCCTTTTAATGCCTAGATACCCTTTGTGTCTAAAGAAGAGCAAATGGATGATGTAGCCACCTACAATTTTGTTACTACTTAACCTGTAACAGATAACCTTGACAGCAGCCTGAAGCAGCACTTGACACTCAAATTCAGCTGTTGCTACACAGTCAGCCCTAGTCAGTTCGAGCACATTTAATGAAGCAATAAAATTAAAGTTGAAATCCTACTTTCATATTCAGATTTCTTTAATGGAGTTACTTCATTTGCTCTCAGGCGAGATGTGGATACTTGTTTTGGCAGACTAAAGGTGTCCTGATGATTAGTAGATGCTTATTTCTGAATTAGCTGTAGTTTTAAGCATCAGATGCTACTATTAGAGTGCAACTTCAGCTTGCATTGAATGTATCACTATTACTAGTAAGTTACTAACAGCTAATCGATTATTTCAGACCTTAAACAATCTCTGTGCTTTGTGTAAAGCTTTGTAATTTGTGTGGTGTGATGAAAACTTGACTGTTCTCGAAGGTTCTGATTAGAGAATCTGTTGTTAACTCAGTAACTCCTACTCATTTTTAGGCACTCTAGGACTGTGAAAATAGTGTAAACTCAGTTGAGATGTAATAGGTTTTGTGGAAGCTGTGTTTTGCATAACCTGGATAGGGAGCGAGCATCAGATTTAAGTGTGACAGATGGAACACAGTAGTTTCCAACAAGTTCTAATGTATGTAAGGTATCTGCCTTATTCTGATAGTCTTCAGAATTATAGTGGAAGAGTAACAGACTGTGGCTGTGGCGTGGTGACACAGAAGAGGTTTTGCTAGTGCACTGGCAGTGCCCTGGTTAACAGCTGAAGCATAATGCTATGGTATGCAAAAGTCACTCTATTCCAGGTGAAGAACATGCTACTGACTTTGATAAGAAAAGGCTATATACCATAAATGTTTTTGGTAGGTGTTTTGGAGCCCAAGATTTGACACAAGAATCTGTACGTAAGCATGCTCAGGCCTAGCTGAAACTCTGAACATCTGTAGAGTTTCTCCAAGTTGAAGAAAACTGAGTATTTATCGTTGCTGACTTGCTGGTAGGCTGTTTATTTTGATGTGGCCTTAACATTGGGCTTAGTAATGCAAGGGACCTTACTCAGGCTTAACATTGACCTGAAGTGCTACACAGATAAGTGAAAATGGAGAACTGGTCTATATCCTTCAGGTATTCTGGGTCTTGTGTCTTACCCATTTAGTGTTAATGAATTTCTCCTAATTTTTAGGCTCCAATAAGCTTTTCGTTAAACACTCCTGATGCTTTCTGTAGAGATGGACTGGATTGCTTGAATAAATTTGGTATATATTTGGAGTTGTGATTTTGGAGACTCTTTACAACACTTGTAACCTGCTGCTCCAGTGAAACACCAACTCTGGAATCCAATGAGGCTGTTGCCTCTGTGCTGTGTGAAGAGAGAATACTGATCTATTGCTTTGATCCTTAGTAAAAGGCTATTAAAGTCTAACACTAGCATTCAGAGTACTCTTTGTTTTGACCTTTTGACAGATCTTGTTTTCTGGAGAGAAGAACTGAACTTTTTGAAAGAGTAGCTTCAAAATGAATGTTTTCCTTTCACCCTAATATAGCCTTACTGTGTCATTTAACTTAGTCCACCAAAAGTCTAATTACAGGGATATTTGTATCTGCATTAGCTAGAACTGAGATTTCCCTTTTTAGCGTTCTGCTTTGATTTCCTGAAGAAGTGATCCAATAGTTGTTTGATTCCTGCATTAAGATGACATAATTATTACCTAATTGTCTGGACAAAATTTACACTGATTGGGAAATGAAGACATTCACTTCACGCTTGGGTGTGATACAGTTCATTTAGTTCAGATATGGTTTTAATTATAGCTGACTTTTGTCATATTTTGTTACAAATGAGAACAGCATCTTTCAGTCTCTTTTGGTTACTGAAGTCAGCTTTTTTGTTATTATTTCACTGGTTTGGTGTTGAAAAAAATGTAGGGAAGTATAGAAACAGGTTTTTTGTGTTGCTGTACCTGGATTCTGTAGGAATCTTAGTTTGGAACCTAGTTATTGAGCATTCCTAGTTATTGAGCATTCTCAAATGGAGACTGAAATACCCAATATGTAGTTATGTATTTGGTAACTGAGGCCTTAATGGATCAAATTCAAAAGAAGTACTTCGTTTTCTGACTTCATAGCAGTAGGGATTGCGCAATAGGGCTTGGATTTTCACACAGGCACCCTGTGAGGCTCCAGTGTGCTGTGGTAGAAAGGTTTATCTGTAGCGCAAAAAAAGTCTTCTGGGGATTGCTAACTTGAGGGTGTGGCTTCAGCAGCAGCTTAAACTGATCTGAGTAGAGGTTGCCAAAAGCTGTAGTTGGAGCTCTTGTTTTCATCCTTCTTCGTGTACTGGCGGAAGTGCTCCCTGCAGCTGCCCTAATCACCTTTTTGATCTGGCTGATAACTCAACTTCAGGATTAGTTTTTACACAAATTTGCTCACAGAACAGATGACTTGCAGTCCAAGGAACATGGTGAGAATGTTTAGGAAGAGGGCCTGCTACTTTTAAACTCTGCTGAAGCAATTGTAATCTTCCTATAGAACATAAGCATTAAGATTATTTTTTTCAGCTGCAAATTAAGTGTATGGTGGTTTAACAGCTGTTTGTAAGGCCACAGATGAGAATTAAGGACAAAATCATGGAATGAATTTTACATATTATGGAATTCTTTAGAACAGCAACAAAGCTTTCATAGAGTTCTCCCTTAACTTAATCAAGTGACTAAAGTTAATGCTGCTATACCTACACAGCACCCAGCTATAGCAGCTTTCATTCCCCAATATGTCTTTAACTCTTAACTTGTTAATGGGACAAAAGCAGATGAGGAATATTGTAAAAAGTGCTAAAATATGAGCTTGGGTGGACACTAATTAAAGCTATGTAGGTTGTGATTCAAGTGCATTTAGCAGCATGCTGATAATGGTGACAAATGACTCCTGCATAAAGCTGCTACCATAAAAGGCACGAATGATAGGCTTGCCTAGAAAGAATTAAGGAATCTCCTGCATTATCTGATTCATTAGTAATAAAATATTTATTCAAGAATGAGAAAAAAAAAAAGGCAGATGAGTACACTGCTTGCCCGATGGATTTTCTGGTTGCATGCAGCCAGCCAGAATAAAAGGAAGTAATACAATTCTTTGGCCTTCGGTATTTTAGGTAGGACTGCAGAAATCTAGTCTATGTCACCCTAGCAAATCCTGCTTTCATACCATTTGTGTTGTAGAGGGAGCCTCTGGGAAAGGGAGCAGATGTGGCCACAGCCCACTAGAAGTAAGGCATTGAAGAGAACGTGGGCAGAGCAGTAGGTAAGCATTTCAGGTCAAAGATTGCTTAGATGGGGCAAACGGTGCTGGAACCAGTGACTGTGGCATCCTGCAGTGTAGAAGTCTGGGAGCTATGACTTAATGTTGCCTTGTGCCTGCAATGCAAATCTTCCTCTCTGTGAAGGAGATCAAAGTTTGGTTCTGTAGATTAGGCTCTGCAGGAAATTATCAACCAGGTGCATTACATTAATACAGTAAAGAATTTAGCTGGGATGGTCTTGTTTTTCAGCAGCCAATGCTGACAGCTTTAATGGAGGAAAAAGATGGGAAGAGAAAACCTAGTTTACCTCAGGGTGATTCATGAGATGCAAAGGAAGGAGTAAACAACACAGCAGCACTGAAGTTTGTTTCCCTGCTTTAGAACACCTTGCTCAAGCAAGTTTTTTGTTACATGTTCAATTCGATGCATTCCAGTCCAGATATTTAACAGTTATTGAAATAACTTCAGGGTTAGGAGAAGGTGTTTCTATTAAATGAAATGCTGCTGAAATAATTTAGGTGGTTGTGGAGTGGATGTTGGTTATATGCTATTTAGTTAAAAACATTGGATCAGCCTAATTTCAGGATAAGCTGGTGGGCCTGTGCCATACAAGTATTTCTTCACTGCTAGAAATTATTCTGAAAATCTAGCCTAGTTTGTGTTTTGTAAGAAGTAATGGTTTTGAGTAGGGGACAGCAGAGAATGTTATGTTGCTTTTCCTAATGGATTGTGGGATGAGAGAGAAGTGAATTCATCACTTTATTACTGACTTCATATGTGTTTACATATATTGTTCATTTGGTTTCCTGCTGAAGTACTGCATCATGTAATACTAGAAAGGAGTTGGCCAATCCTGGAAGGTACAGGTACAGGCAAAGGGATAGTAAAACTAACCAAAGTTGTGGAAAAATCCACTTCCAAGAAATCAGGCAGCACCTGAACAGTGCTATGTGTTGTACTACTGGCTGTGTTGGAAGTAGAGTTCCAGAGACACTGTGCTTTCTTTCGACAGGTCTCGTGGTGGTGGCCTTGGTCCCCGCAAACAGAAAGAGCTGCCAACAGAACCCCCTTTCACAGCTTATGTGGGAAATCTACCCTTCAACACTGTGCAAGGAGACATAGATGCCATCTTCAAGGACCTCAGCGTAAGGAGTGTACGACTAGTCAGAGACAAGGAAACGGATAAATTTAAAGGTGGGTTCAGTGTTTTAACTGTTGATGGTAGCTGATAGAAAAAAATGTGGCACTTCTAAAGTCACAATGATGGGGAATTTCAGTCCGCTATAAAGCACCACTGCTGGTTGGTCTGTGCGTGTTCTTTATGTTGACTTATGCAGATTTCTCCTTCACTAACGAGTAAACATCTAATTCCAATGAGATTCACTGTTACTTCCATTGTCTTAACATAAAGACTAACTTGAGTGGCAACAGTCAATACTTTCCCTGCCATAAAAAGACTTTCTCAAACCTTGTTTGTCTTGTATGAATTGTAACAAAGCTGAAGTGTTTGACCCACTTAAGGTCATGGATCTTAAGTGTTGAGTACTCACACAATCTTCCTTTAGTTCAGAAGACTCCAGTTGCTTCAGCTCTGCCTTTTTTTTTAGTAGATAAGGATTAAAAGCAAGCTGTTCAGACAATTGTTTTACAGGATGCAAATCCAATTTCCATTGTAACTGGCCAGTGGAAAGGGACTATGTTTTTAAGTTACTTTTAGTGGGGGGAGAAGCGTAACTCAGGTAACAGAGTCTCTTGGTAAAGGAATAAATTCACTGCTGTGCCAGCAGGTATTTCAGCTTCTTGTTTAATAATACTAGTAACCAAATGTCAATGTTCAGCTAAATAACTGGCAAGGTATAGATCAAATCCAATCTGTAATGAGAACCCTATGGGAAAGGGAATTAGTCAGGCTCTTTAGCGCTTGTGTAGTGTCCATACTGAGTTCAGAGCCAAGATTGGTCCCTATCACTAGTACGCATAGGTAAATGCATTCATCATTAATGTTACTTGGTTTCAGAGTTGTCTACATCTTTTTGTATCGTAGCTCGTATTTGAAAGAGAAGGGATGCTACTAGCAGATAGGCAGGAAGACTAGCTTCTAACAAAGGCCTTTTAAAGTACTGCTACTCACTTGTGAGGTTTCTTCTTACAGGATTTTGTTACGTAGAGTTCGATGAGGTGGAGTCACTCAAGGAAGCTCTTACGTATGATGGTGCAGTAAGTATTCTTGCTGTTAATTTATGAAATAAAAGGATACACACAAGTCTCAAACTCTTTGGCAGTCTGTATGGTAAATTCTGAAGCGATTCTCCCCTTTCTTTAACAGCTTTTGGGTGATCGATCACTCCGAGTGGACATAGCAGAAGGCAGAAAACAGGATAAAGGTGGCTTTGGCTTCAGAAAAGGCGGGCCTGACGACAGAGGTGACTTCCATTTTTATGAATAGCTTCTTAATGGTTGTAGTGATGACTTCTGGTGCAAACTAATGTTAAGACAAGGCATGCGAATAAATGTGAAGATTATGTTGGATGGAAGGAGATGTTTTAAATGTGTATAGACATTTCTAACCTAGCTGCTGCCGCTCCTGAAGTGTCTGGAATAGATGTGCTTTGTGTCCAAAAGCTAAATGTGTTGGCGCTCCTAGCCCAGGAAGTGAGACCAATACCCCCACTAACATACGGTGTCTTGCAGAGGACAATCATAAGCCCAACAGTCTGATCTGCTACTATTTTACTATGATGCAAGAAGAGTGAGGAAGCACAAGTACACAAACACTTGTTTTGGACTATCTGCTGTTCCAGTGAGAACAGGCTTTGCTTTAGCTGAAGCTGAATTGAACCAGACTCACTAAAGGTTTCCATTGAATGTGTATTAGAGAAACTTTTCTGACTGCTTATTCGTGGTTAATTTAAACTGATCTTTTGTTCCTGTGCAATGGAACTTGGTAGTATTGAAACAAAAGGATTTTCCAGCAGCATGACTTTGGATATTGAAGGACTGAAACTTTGGTTTGGTATCCCCTTGATCAGTCATTCCCACAGCTTCAGATCTGAACACAATTGTGGCTTTTTTCCTAGGAATGGGAGGAGGTTCCCGAGAACCCAGAGGAGGTGGATGGGATTCCAGAGATGACTTCAATTCTGGTACCAGTATTAACACTTATACAGATAGGCTGCCTCAAAGGCATTTTCATGTCAATGTTTGTTTCCATTACTATTTTGACCGAATCTACTGTATGCCAACTTTGGACATCCTACAGCTGCAACGCAATTCCTCAGGGAGAATCCTTCATTGCCTTAAAGCAGAGGAAAGTCTTGATTGCAAATGTTATGAAACAATCCTAAGTGGAAGAATACCTGTTCAAATATAGCCTATGATGTCTAGGTTTTAAGCATTACTCAAACATGAGGCCAAGTACATTTCTGAATAGTAGCAGAAACAGATCATGTGGAAAAGCTGATATTGTATTCTTTCAGAGCAGAGGCTTTTGCCTCCTTAAGATGATGAGATACTCTATGCATTTCCTTGAACGAACTGACTTCTCAAAAGATGTGTTAGTGCTCCAGAGCGCTTTAAAATGCAAAATGATCCTAAACTTCTAGACCTGCTACAGTAATGCAGACTGCAGTAAATGACTGAGCCTGCTGAGTGGAAGGTAGTGAGGGAGCCATCGGCTTTGCTGTTGACTTCCAGTCAGTTTCTAGATATTAGAATCCTGGCTGACATTACCACAGTTGCCTTTGTCCTCTGAAATGATGGGTTTGGTCCATTTTCTGATGGGGAGATGTTGGCAAGTGCAACTTTTCAATGTCTGGTTTCTGTGTGATTGGAACGAACAAAGTAGAAGGAGCGGTAACAAAGTCTGCCCTTGCCACTAGTGTGAAAATGTACCCTGGTGCTGGGGAAAAGGAAGCTTGCTACAGCGCTGCGCTTAACCTGTATTCATAGCTAAGCATTTTGGTGGCACAGCTTTATACCTGTTTCAGCAGCTTCTTCAAATGCAGATGCATTTCAGCTTGTTAGATGCTGTACGAGTGATTTGTGAGCCAGAAGTGAAGCATTTATGCTTAGCTGCTACTGAAGCTTTTCTTCCCAGGTTGTACAGCCTTGCTCTGAATCAAGTCTTTAGAGATGATTGTTTGGCACTGAAGTAAGGAACGGTTCTGCAACTCTGCCAAATACTGAAGTGGAAAGGAGCGTCTCAAATGGGAGTAAAACAATGTTCTCTTCCAGGCAGCTTCTGAAAAACAATATATTCCCCTCAGGTTTGCTGTTAGCCTGGCGCATCGTCTGCAGACTATGGGGCCTTGGAGATGTGCTCTAGGATAGTCACTGGCACAAACAGGAATTCTGGCCAGTGACAGGCAGTTCTCAAGGGCTTTTTTTCATTCATAAATTGAAGAAATGCAGTCAGTTTCATATTTGAAGTCCAAATTGTGTTATTTTCCTGGCTCTGTAATTAATAAATGCCTTATCAGTTTATAGTAGAACTAAAAAGCCTTAAGGTTTTGCTCTCTTTTTCAAAGGCTTTCTTTATGAGTACAGTGTATTTCACTGTTCTGGAGCTGTTTTCCCATTTGCTCTGCTCCTGCAGATTTCATGCTAAGGCTGTAGTCAAGCGAGATCTTCTGGCTGCAGACATACTCTGAGTACTCTTAGAGTGGTCTCTGAATTCAGCTAATGATGTTAGCAATCCGAAGCTGAAACTCATATTAAGCACACTTAATGACCCAGTCTCCAATACTCCGATAAGCCTCTAGGTGGATAAAGCAGCTGCTGAACTTGATGTAGCACTTGATTTCTAATGGAATCTGTGTGACTTCTAGAACATGTTAGAGATCTGTGCAGCAATCTGTCTACAGACAAAGGCTTTCAGTGCATCATCTGGAAATGACAACAGTGACTTGCAAGGTTTTCCAGTCGTCCAGTTAAAAATCTAGATGAAAAGCATTGCCAAGTGTGCTCTTTAAATTCGCTGTCTTCCATCTTCAGGATTCAAAGATGATGACTTCTTGGGAGGCCGGGGCAGAGGAACCCGCCCTGGAGACCGGCGACCACCAGGTGCCTCCATGGGAACTGGTGGCACTGGTCGCTTCAGAGATGGGCCTCCGCTTCGTGGGTCTTCCATGGACTTCAGAGAGCCAACAGAAGGTAAACTCCTTGTCTTCTGCCATTCATCCTCCCCTCATGAAGGAGACTCCTGCTTTCTTTGTCAGGTTAAAGCTATACCCCTTGACAGACAGATCTTAAAAGCTTCATGTTTGTTCTTTCAGAGGAAAGAGCACAGCGGCCTCGACTTCAGCTCAAACCTCGAACAGTTGATACTCCCCTCAATCAAGTAGCCAACCCAAACTCTGCTATCTTCGGTGGAGCCAAGCCCCGAGAGGAAGTAGTAAAAGAGCACGACTGAGTTTGGGGTTGAGAGGGAATGGGGAGGCGGGAGAAAAAGCAAGACAGTACAGAGTGACTAGCTCTGCTGGAATGTCAACCCTGCAGTTTACCATTCCTGCCATCTGGCATTTGTCCTCTTTGAAACCGAAAACACAGAGCTTGTGAATGCATGTCAGCTGTTAACAAGTGGTTTTTAGTACGTTCTTGGCTTTGCTGTATCTAGTGCCGGCTTTGTGCTGAGTTTCCCTCTTTTGTTTCCTTCCAAGCAGCACAGTTGCCAGCAGATAAGGCAGTGTCGCTGCTTCCACGAGTGTGGAGGTCTCTGAACAAAGGTGCTGCTTCAACTTCTTCCTTTCTGGGTTTGTTTTACTTTTAGAAGCACAGGTTAGGCTTAGTTATTGCCCTGTATTGTTTCCTTTTACTTCCTCAGTGCTCCTCTTCCGACCTGCATGTCTTGTTCTGTATTGCTGTGGCTCTGAAGAGGAAAACTGAAGAGTCCAGATGGGTTGAACAGAAATTTACGGTTCTAACCAAGTAGTGCAATACCATTTATGACAATTGGTGACAATTGCTGTATACAGCAGAGCCCTTAAAACAGAGGGGGATGACTGCCCTTTCACACACGTTATCAGGAACTATGTTTGAATAGATGCATATAAAATTGGCTGACCAGAAACGTAATGAATGGGTGGTGGAATTGGTATGGGTAAAGCCTGTGCCATCAGACTCTTGCTGGCATCTGGCTTTGTCGAAATGGTATGATACTACACCTCTGAGCCTGAGGTTAGTGCTGCAAAAATGTGCCTCTCTGAGCACAGCTGCTCACTGGCTCTTCCTGCTTACACTTTTTTGGGTTTTACATGTTTGGTAAATTTTTAAACGAAGTTTCTACAAATAAAATTGACTTTTTTTATTTTTGTTTAAGGTGTGTGTACTTTGCCACACAGTATGTAATCACCGTTATCCCCTGTATTTCTTTGCCCAGTAGTGTACAGTTTTAAGACCTCTGCTTTCAGAATACCTTGAAAATGGGCAGATTAGAAATTGTTCTGCTGCTGTAGATTCTCTTGTAGAAGTTTGGGTAAAAAGCATCTCTAATTGCTGCATCTCTCTTCACTTGAAATGTTTCTTGCCAGTGTTATGTGGGAGAAGGGAGGAGGGGAGGCTGGAGCAAAAGGAGAGAGAGAGGTCATGAATGTTTAAAAACAAACCCTGAATCTACAACACTGAAACCTTGGGCCCCAATGCTAGTGCTGACAGCTTTCAGATAAGCAGCCAGCACACCGGAGTACTTGCGAGAGAAGTTGGGAAGGGTGGCTGCGTCACTGCTAGCAGCGAGTTTCTTCCTGAAGGTTCCCTTCATAGTGTCAGAGCCCCAGCAATTTACAGAACAGCTCTTTCCTTCCTTCTGCCTGTCACTTAATCTGCTTCTGAGATAAGAACCATTTGTCTAACACTAATACTTAATTTAAGAGACATGCATTTGTGTGGTTGTGTTCCAAACCAATAATTGACCTATTTACATCTTCAATGTGGAAAGGATTTTAAGAACAAATTCCCATATAAAATCTCACCTCTAGTCAAGAAAGTTGACTTTTAAATGTAAAAACAAAACAAAAAAAAAAAAGGAAAAGAATTCCGAACACGTAACATTCTGCTTCATAACAAAATAAATTTATGGATATGGTATTTTGTGAATGATCTTTTAAATAAAAGAAAACATTAAGTAATATTTAACATTGGTCTTTATTTGAGTCTGCTATAGCATGTTTCTTCCCCCCCCACTTTTCAAACACTGTTAATTTGGAAATTGGCTTCTGTAAATTTTATGGGGAAGCAGTGCCAGACCTATTCTTTTACAATAAGGGGGGAGGAATCTAATCTAAACAAGTGCTGGAACGTGCAGGGCACAGTGGAGTAGAAATTACCTGCGTGTGGAAGCGAGCCCAAGTTCTTTGTCCTGTGGCTTCACTGTGATTTCAGTTCTGTCGCTTGGGCTGCCAGGCAGAGTTTGGAAGTCCTGTAGCTTGTGGTTGTATTGCTCTGTGCCATTGCCCACAGGCTGGGTTCTGCTCCCCTCTGACCTGGATCCCCTGCCTGATACAGGGAGAAACGTGTGTCCTTCCTGTTTGAGTCAGGATAGGTTTGATGGGGAACCTGTGGGAAGACAGTGAATGGATGGGCTCACTGCTCTCTCGCCCAGTTTCCCTCAGCTCTGCCTGCTGGCCTGTTCCCCCCCAGGCAGAGCCATGGGGTTGTGGCCATGTCTGGAGAAAAGGAGCTCTGACCTTCTGGCTGGTTTTACTGCTTTCCATAGCATGAAAAGATTGGAAATGTTCCTGCCTTCCAGCTACTCACTCATGAGACCTGCTTTTAGGACAGCTTGAGCAGAAAATCAAATCCTGCTCTGGAGCCACTTTTGAAGGCACATGTGTGCTGGCATCCAACTGTCCTACATGAATGATACATTGCATCTTGGCCTGTACCAGAAACAGCATGTCGGGCAGGGATCATCCCCCTGTACTTGGTATTGGTGAGGCCATACCTTGAATCCTGGGTTCAGTTTTGGGCCCCTCACTCCAAGAAAGACATTGAGGGGCTGGAGCCCATCCAGAGAAGGGAACGGAGCTGCAGAAGGGGCTGGAGAACAAGTGTCATGAGAGGTGGCTGAGGCACCTGGGGTTGTTTAGCCTGGAGAAGAGGAGGCCTCATCACTCTGCAGCTCTGTGAAAGGACATTGTAGTGAGATGGGAGTTGGTCTCTTCTCCCAAGTGACAGGCAATAGGATGAGAGGAAATGGCCTCAAGTTGAGCCAGGGCAGGTTCAGGTTGGACATCACGAAGTGTCTTCACCGAAAGGGTTCTTGGGCACTGAACAGGCTGCTCGGGGCAGTGGTTAAGTCCCCATCCCTGGAGGTGTTTAAAAGATGAGTAGATGAGGTGTTCAGGGTTTAGTAGTGGAAAGGTATGGTTGGACTCGATCCAACCAAATGGTTCTGTAATTCTGTGATTCCCAGAGTACTGTACGTAAGAGCGGGACAAGCTGGATGGCAATGCTCTCCTGCCATGAGGCTTGCCTGTAGCCGGTCTTTCAGACCTCCTGATGGTGGAAGCAGCAATTCTGTCGCAATGTGTGAAGGAAAGTAACACTGATTTGTGCAGAAGACAGAGAGATGGAAAACGGCTCATGCCTATGTGTATCTTTCTGTATCTGCTAATCTTTGACCAAGGGTTTCCCACAAATGAATGCAGCCTAATCATAACAACGTTTAATACTTTTCAGTGGTTCTTCATATGCAAACTTTAATGCACTGCCTGGTTTCTTTGGTACATTCTGCATTGTGCTTCCCATCTGGCTGAAAATCGGACTCCGCCACTCCTTTTTCTTTGCCCCTTTCACAAATCTAATTGATTAACATTTTCTTACACAGAAACATCAAACTTGCTTGTGCCAACAGTTGACAACACTGTATTTAATATATGGGTATGGCATTTCAGTTTTGTAGGAGGAAGCAAGATTCTTTTTCCCCCCTCCCACCAGCAAAAAGCAGTTAAGGTTTAATCTTTAATGCTTAATTTTACCTGCAGCTTAAAGCTGAACCTGGCATGGCAAAGCCTGGGCCAAGGAGGTTCCCAGCGGTGGGAACCGGTGGGTAATTCGCCTTGAGGCTGTTCATACTCTCACCAAGTTATTCCTGGTAGCTGTGCACAGCTTGCTTCGAGCTTGAACTTAAGAAATAAATAAATCTGAAGTCAGGAATGCAGCAGATAGGTTTTGGGGTGGAAATGAGTGAAGGCACAGCACTGCTTTGCTGCTGTAGAAGGTGCTTTGTTAGGTTCCTCCAGCTAGGGAGGCTGGTGTGGCTCTGGGAGCTGTGGGACAAGGCAGGAGTAAGCAGCAGGCACCCAGCAAGCTGCAAAACTCCACTGTCAGCCACCGAAAAATAAACCTTGCTGAGTTCCCAAGCCAGGAGTGGTCCTGGGAGGGCAGATCGCAGTGCTCAGACAGCAGCAGCCCAGTGCGGGCACGGGTGTGCTGCCAACTCGCTGGGCCGGGTGCATCTGTAACAGCATCCAAGGGGCTCTGTGCTTGTGGCCAAGAATGTTCTGGTGGCTGAAGAAAGAGCTGGAGGAGGGTTTGCATATTCAAGTCATGGGCTGGGGGTGCATCAAGTGAAATTTATGCCCTTGAGGGTGGCTGGCTTGCCTTTGTAAAGTAGCAATAAGAGATTAACCTGCTGAGATGTGCTGGCACTGCTGCGAGTCTCCAGTGTTGACCGTGTGTTCCTGAAGTTCTGCTGGCTGTCCCAGAGCTGTTTGGGATAGACAGGGGGTTTGGCCAAGACTTGCTGGCCCAGGGCAGTGCTGGATGATGCTGATAATTTTCAACATCTCTTATGCGTGTAGTTTCAATCCTGACTTTGGCACATGGTATATAAGGAGCACTTGCTGCCTGTAGCACGGGCTGCTCACCTGTTTTCAGATGAGACGATTGTATCTTGAGAATCTAGAGCAAATCCTGTGATATCACAACCCCTCCTTTTTGCAGAAAGGATTTATATAATAAAGCCAGCACATTTTAAAACACATGTGCGAGCTCTTCCTCGGGGCAGCTTCTAGAGCATCCCCTGTCCCACTGACTGCTTTGAACAGAACTGTTTGGAGTGGCAGTGCTCCAGGAACCCCCCCTGTTCTCCCGGGTGCGTTGGGCGGGGGGCTGCGTGCGGCAGGTTTGCTCCAAGCAGTATGGTTTGAAGCCAGGCATAAGTCTCTTATATTCTACAGCAACTTTATGTTCAAGGCCAGGTTGGATGGGACTTTGAGCAAACTGATCCAGTGGGAGGTGTCTGGATGGATGGATCCAGTGGGAGGTAGAACTGGATGGATGAGGTTTAAGGTCTCTTCTAACCCAAAGCATTTTGTGATTCTCAGTGTGTGGAAGTACGTCTCCTGACTGTTCACAGTGGCTTATAGGAGGAGCATGGGCAATAAGCTGATAACTGCGAGCATCTTTAAATTGGTGTTAATTTATGTTGTACACACTGATGGTTTCTGTTTCACTACCAGACAAGAGCGAAGGCTCGGAGGGAATGGGACTGTCCATATATATCCTGGCATATTCTAGTGCAGTATCACTTACCTTTGTAGTTCTCCAGGGCAATTCTCTGGACTGGATTCTTGGGATGCGATTTTGTAGGTGATGCTTGTCTTAGATTTGTAGAAAGAGGCGTTTCTGTGGCTGAAGAGGAATTTGATTTCCAGCTGAGATTGGAATTTTCTAATCTGTTAGCTGAATCTCTCCTCTCAAGAGCCATTTATCCACTTGGATTTCAAGTAATCGAATATATTTGAAGTAGCAGAGGGCTGTCTTTTATTGGATGCACACATTTTATCTATATAGTCTGTGAAATATTCTGTTATGTGTGAGAGCTCTCACTGTATCAGTATTAAACCAAACTGATTAGAAGCATTCAGAATGGTGTAAATCATATTCTTTGACCCTGCTTTCTGAAATGATTTAACCCTTCAGTGCCAGACACTTGGCTCTCAAGCCTGATGCGCGTCAGTCATAGCAATATCCTGATGGCACTGTGTGTTCCAGACTAACTGGGGGTACGTACACCAGCACTGTGAGTGTGTACCTTGCACCTATCCTGTGCGTCAAGGTTTGCCAGGGAGCTCTGCTGGTCTCTGCCCACGTCTGGAAGCCCGAAGCTTAAAAGGGTGTGAGAAATGGGAGACGGGGTTCTGGTTGTACATGTGCTGTCACAGCGTGTGTGCGGTGTCACTGTTATTGTGTCTGAAATCATATTCCTCATCTTACTGTAGCTGTTTGGGTGACTGAATCTAAAGCATTTTATGATTTCCTTTTCCATAGCTGCAACAACTCTGTTATGTGACATCGTGGGCTCAGCAGCAGGTTCATTCCCTCATTTCTGTCCCCTTTGCAGCAAAGTCCATCCAAGGGCTTTAAGGACCATCACAGGAACAACCTGCTTACCTGTAAGCTCATAGATTCTCGTGTAAAGCTCTAAAGCATCACAGCATTGATGTTTTGGGTATGTTGTTGCGGCAAACGCTTGCCACCACCTTCCCACCCAGTAGGTTTCAGCCAGGTTAGTGTTCAGCACAGTAGGGATTTGCTTCCCACTCTGAGATTGTTCCGTTCACGTCACCGTGCTCCCGAGATCTGCCTCTTTCTTTTAAATAAACCAAAAACCACTAAGTACCTCTATAAACCCCTGCGAAAACTGTACTGTAATGAATCTGTATAATTTGTATTGCTGTATAAAAATCAAATAAAAGCATTCAAACCTTCTAGGGTTTTGTGTTCGAATTTAAGAATTGTGGTGTCTACAAGGATGAGCTGAGCAGGATAGGATTGGGAAGAAGCTTTGTAGTGCCGTAGGGATGCACAGGACTGGTCTTTGCAAACCTTACTTGGCCAGATTTTTGTGGAGCACCCAGAAGCCCGAGCTGTGAGCGGTCTTTCCACTGGGTGGTAGCAGCAGGTATCTTGATCTATGATTCTATGATCTTCAGCTGTAACTGAGCTGCTTTCACTTTCAGCTGAGTGAGATCAGGTTTGCAGTGGGGTGTGCAGCTGGGGCAGGGCGGTGGGTGGCACTTCCCCTTAGCTGGGGAAACGCACACGCAACAACAGCCAAGAGGAAAGCCGCTCCTGGGTCTGTACCAAAATGTGCCTTGCGCTGCCTTAGCGTGTCAGAAAATTTCCTCCCAGGATGTGGCTTTCATTAAAGCTGCCCTGAAAACTTGGCAAAACAAGTAATGAGTGGTCAGGGTGAGATGGGGGCTTATTCTGCCAGGGGGATTTGAATGCTGGGAGAAAAGAGCCTAGTGGAGCTGGGAAACCTTTCAGCGTTGGGTGTGCTCCTGCAGGAGGCTCAGGTGTAGATGATGCACTGATTTCTCATCCTTCTTTCACTGAGAATTTCAGCATTAGTCATAACACTGGGTTCAAGCCAACCAGGTGGCCCTTGAGCACATCCCACCTTCATCTGAGAGGATGCAAACCAATCCCCAGGGCATTCAGACACCCAGCCCCAGCAGGTAAGCTGGGCAGAGTGGGAGACGGGTTCTCACCACTTCTCTGGGCTCAAAGAGGTATTTCTACAGCTATGTAACTGTGTGTTAAAAGCTAAAGAAAAGAGGGCTTGGTTAGCCCTGACTTTAGGAGTTGGAGCTGAGAGGGGAACCTAAACTGAAATGAGGAAGCTCTGAAAAGGACACGGAAAGGTGACATTTTATGTTTTTTGTAGTTTATTGCAGTAGATAGAAGCAAGATGCTCCTGGGTCTTTGACCTTTTATTGGACCAGAAGTGGTTCCTAGCAGCAGGTCTAGGTGTGGCACAGGGGTTACAGGAAGGAGAGGACAGACACAAGGTAGAACCTGGTGTCCCAAGCTGGGTTTGATGGCTGAGGGGTTACTGTCTGTTGGAGAGGGGGCTTGGCCTGGCCTTGTGGTTGTGTTGGAAGGAGCCCAGGGGGAAGGCTTTCTTCCTAAACCCTACATTGAGCCCTTCTCATGAGAAATACACAGAAGTTGGGTAGTCTCCATGTGCTCCCGCAGGAATTTACTTTCTAATCTCAGAAATCGAGGTGGTCGGCTGGTCCCTTCAAAGGGTATCGCTCTACCCAAGAGTTGCTGTAACACTCTGGGGGGAACCCAGCTGCTCCACACCTTGGCCTTGGCAGCAGTCTCTCCCTGCTCCGAACAGGTTGAGGAGTTGTTTGTGTCCATCCAGGAGACACCTGGGGGACTGACACAAGGTGCCTTCGCTCCAGCCCGTGCCAACTGTGGTAACGTCTGTGCTGTGGCCGTGAGTCATTTCTGGAGCTGCGAGAGCCGTCAGAGAACCTGTAAGCAAATAGGGGACCTTTTTAGCAGTGGCTGTTCCAAATTAAATAGATTTTTGGTGTGAAAGACAACCTACAATTGTCTCCAGAGTATTCAGAGCATCAGCTCTGCTATAAAGAGCTGTTTTTGTATGTTTAAATGCATAAAAAATCTGCAGGAAAGCCCCTAATAAACCACTTAATAGCCGAGAGCTCTGCTGGAAATGCTGATGTTGTAGCGACTGTTTTAGCAATTGGAAAACCATTTCACATTTCCTAGTGTTCCTTACACCGCGGGCAGCCAGAAACCACGCAAGCAATTCCAAGCTGGGTGTCTCTCCCTCAGTCTGTGGATTGGATTATATCTACTGATTCTCAGACAGGCTTCTGGCAGCGGGGTTGGAATTGGGTGATCTTTAAGGTCTCTTCCAACCCAAACCATTTGATGGTTCTGCACCCAGATTCCAGGTGGGATCCGCTTGGAAAGCTGTGTGCAAGCAATTATTTTGACACCTTAGAATCGGAAGAGAGAAAGTCCGGATAGATTTGCACACGCAGCGGTTAACTACCTTTTCAAAGCAATATTTCCTCTGAAAGCTCGATAGCAAAGCTCAATCCCGGAGCTGCAAAAGCTGTAAACAGTGGCTGGTGTATCAGTTTGGTGGTAGTCATCTCCTGTCACCGAGAGAGATGGATGGAAGCGGCTGGTTGAGAGGGTCCTGATTTAACTGTAAAGGGATTTCCCTTCAGACAGTGATGCTGGTGGCAGAACAGAAGAGAGGGATTACAGAGCCTGGGTGAGAGGCAGCAGGACGTGGTGTTTTGTTTGTGTCTGTAAAGCTGTGCCCGACTCTCTATCGCACTCTGGTAGCTACAACCATGCAGGGCTGTTACCTGCACCTGGAGACCTCCCTGCTCCTACAGCAGGATACGTATCTCACCTGCTGTAACAGAGCTCTAAGGGGATAAATTCCCAGTAATTCATGAAACCTTCTTATTCTATTCAAGCGCCAAAATAAAATTAAGGTGCTGCTATTTCCTTAAGAGCACAGTGAAATTGTGCTCGATGTCTGCAGACAGCCAGGGCTGAGGCATAAGAGATGGTTTTATTCTTACAACTCTGGACAAGAACTCCAGGTTTGGCCATTAGCAACGGTGATGCTTTGCTTTTAGCTGTTTGCTGCCTTTTTGAGGGCTGGTATCATCTCTTAAAACTAAGAGAGCATTTCCTATTTGCTTTATCTCCTCTGAGTTTTTCCAGGCAGCATTTGCCGCTCCCAGCGTGCAGTGATAAATCCTGCAAAGGCCCTTTGCTAAAAGGAAACTTGAACTGTTTTGGGCACCAGCTCCATCGGAAACTCAAGGGCTGCTTGGGAAAGGACCTCGGTGGTGCTTGTGGTTCCTCACCATCCGAGCTTCTTCCTCTCCCCCCACAGCAGATAAACCAAACTGCCTGGAGAAGAGAAGGCTGTGGGGAGATCTTGGAGCAGCCGCCAGTGGTGAAAGGGGCTCTGGATCAGGGAGGGCAGGGAGAGGGTGAAGGGAACGGTTTTCAGCTGAAAGATGGAGGATTTAGGTGAGATCTTAGGAAGGATTTTGCTGTGAGGGAGGCCCTGGCCCAGGTTGCCCAGAGCAGTGGTGGCTGCCCCATCCCTGGAGGGGTTTAAGGGATGGCGTTTGGAGCCCCTCATCCAGTGGGAGGTGTCCCTGCCCATGGCAGGGGGTTAGAATTAGATGGTGTTTAAGGTCTCTTCCAACCCAAAACATTCTTGGATTCTCTGAAATGCTCCAGGGAGAGGCTGCCGGGGGTGAGTTTGTGCAAGCGCCACCCGTGGGTCCCTACGTGAGCCCGTGAGGGGCTGCCTGGCCGAGCAGCGGATGTTGAAGTCGGTGATTCAGATGATGACAGGAAACCAGAAACTGGCTAACGAGCCCTGGAGGAACCAGCTCCAGCCCTGGTGACTGCGGCGGTGAGATGCAGGAGGAGACGGGACGGATGGGGGAGAGCGTCTGAGGCTGCAGGTAAGGTGGGAGAGAGCGAGGAGGGAAAGGAACCCGAGGGGGTGTGGAGCTCACATGAAGGCTGTGGGGACAGGTGGGGTGTCCCACTGGTTGCAGGGAGCTCAGGGATCCTTGGTGAGATCTGGATGACTGTTTTAAAGAGAATTCAAGGTCATCCCTCCAAAAAGTCTCTGGAAAGCCACGTGCTGGGCGTTACTCCTCACTGCAGCTTGTGGCCATCACCCGCCACGCTCCAAGGTACCAACATCACCAAACGTTTCCCTCAGCTGTGCTCACACCCCTCTGGACCCCAGACAGGAGTCTGTCCCCCACAACCCAGACCGCTCATTTTAGGATATAATTCTCTACATCTCCCACTCCATCTGCTGCTGGCACTGTGGCTGTTTTTAATCGCATTATTCCTGCGTTCACATCTACTAGAACAGTCCGGAAGATTCAGGCTGAGCTAAGCTGCTTCATCCCAGACCTCTTCTGTCCTGCTGCTGGATCCTGCCTGCAGCTGCTGGGAATGCTGCAGCCCATGGCGTTTTCCCCTCTAAACCCTACAAAATAGCTGGATTTAACGATGGTTTCTGGGTTCTCCATCGGTTTCAGGGCTGACCAGCATCCCATACGTGAAAGTGTTTATTTTATTGCATTTCAGTGCTTGATACTAATCCCAGAGCGAAAAGAGCTTTGTCACGGCATACGTTTTCTCTTGTGATCAATGCTCAGTGTAATAAGGGCTGTGAGGCAGACATTTCAGCAAAACAGGATCGTTATGGGATAATCCTGTGTGATATTGTTTACAGGTTTCCCAGGGAAGTTGTGGCTGCCCCATCCCTGGAGGGGTTCCAGGCCAGGTTGGATGGGGCTTGGAGCCCCTGATCCAGAGGGAGGTGTGGAGGGGATGGAACTGGATGGGCTTTAGGGTTCCTTCCGATGCAAACTATTCTATGATTTTCATTGCTGTGGAGTACATAGGAGTATGTAGTTACGTACCTGTGGGTTGCCTTTATCTGCAATTCCTGATGTGGTGTCCCCTGGACTCCAGAGCAGCAGTAAAGGATATTGGAACAAAGGAAGTTATGGGCAAATACAAGATGCTTCTGTGAATTTCCTCCTTGTTCTGGCAGGCTTGTTGTGATTAGGATTGTGTTGCATTTTCCACCTGAGGTTTTTAAAGCATAGAATCATAGAATAGTTTTGGTGGGAAGGGACCTTGGAGATCATCCAGTTCCAACCACCTGCGATGGACAGGGACACCTCCCACTGGATCAGGGGCTCCAAGCCCCATCCAACCTGGCCTTGAACACCTCCAGGGATGGGGCAGCCACCACTGCTCTGCGCAGCCTGGGCCAGGGCCTCCCCACCCTCATGGTGAAGAAATTCCTCCTTATGTCCAGTCTAAATCTGCCCCTCTCCAGTTTATACCCATTGCCCCCAGTCCTATCCCCACAAGCCTTTGTAAACAGCCCCTCCTCAGCTTTCTTGTAGCCCCTTCAGGTACTGGAAGGTCACTATAAGGTCTCCTCAGAGCCTTCTCTTCTCCAGGATGAACAACCCCAACTCTCTCAGCCTGTGCTCGTATGGGATGTGCTCCAGCCCTCGGATCATCTTTGTAGCCTCCTTTGAAGATCCTTCAGTCTGTAGACACCAGGTCTTGTCAGCCTGGCTGCTGGTGTGGAAGGTTTCTAGTCCTAAACTAAGGATTAAGCCCAGTAATGGGGCTCATTATAAACAGCCAAGAGAAGAGGAGTTGGTTTTATCAGGGGAGATGAAAAGTCTTTCCCTTTTAAGGCTGCTGAAAGGGAGAGAGAGAGAGTACACAGACATTCACCAGGTACTGGAAGGTCGCTATAAGGTTTCCTCGGAACCTTCTCTTCTCCAGGATGAACAACTCCAACTCTCTCAGCCTGTCTCAACCTTAGCCAGCTATCCTAAAGTTGATATATCAATTCCAGTTTTCCCTCTTGTCCTGCATTGTACCGAAACACACCTACTGCTCCCTGATAAGAAATCAAGCCTGGTCTACTCGAATAGCTGTATAAAACTAGACTTGAGCTCCAAAGCAGCAGCTTTCCTAAGAAACCTTACACTGGCATAAAACCTGGTAGGAACAGGGCTGTGCAGACCTCTGGAAAGGAGCTTTTCCGGAGGCTCAATGCTGGTCATTGAAGTGGTTCCAACCACAGGAGCTTCCTTGGTCTGAGACTTCGGTTTCTAAACTGATGGGACTTTCTGCTGCAATCTGTGCAGCGCAGACGAACGGAGAGCGGAGTTGCTTTTCTTAGAGACGTTAGAGACATTGAGTCAAGCTGAACGTTGCATCTGTTCAACGAGTCCGTGAGCTGAATTTCAGACAGTGAGGTTTTAAATAAACTCTCCTCCTTCTCTTTCACGCGGGTGACTCATCCAGTCGCTCCCAATTAGCTTTAATGTGCTGCAAACTGGAGCAGACCACAAAGCGTTCCGGAGGGGAGAGGAGACCCTGTGAGATTTGCCTTTGAGATCTTATGTTTTCAACCTATTTCTAAAAAAAAAAAAAAAAGACATAAAACTGCAGTTTTGGTCTTTATTTTGGGGATTGGGCTCAACCTCTGAGAACTAAAATGACTTCATCAGAAATGGTCTTACAGAAACCCAACCATTTTTGCTGATGCAGCATCACCACAAGCCTCGCTCTCCCGAGTTGTTTTTTCTTGGCAAAAACTTTAAGTACTTTTAAAATACTCTTAAAGGGTTTTAAGTGAGCTTTTTGCCTCTTCAGCTGCTGTTGGAAAGTTCTATTCTTTCCATCCATTAGGAATTTCCTTTCTAGCCTGCGCACATCCAGCTTATACCCTCTCATTTTATAAGCCAGTGTTGCCTTATTTAAATTCAACTTTTCTCCCTCTGGCATTTCTCTCTCGCGTGGATCGATGGTGAATGTCTGTGTACTCTCTCTCTCTCGCTTTCAGCAGCCTTAAAAGGGAGAGACTTTTCATCTCCCCTGATTAAACCAACTCCCCTTCTCTTGGCTGTTTATAATGAGCCCCATTACTGGGCTTAATCCTTAGTTTAGGACTGGAAACCTTCCACGCCAGCAGCCAGGCTGACAAGACCTGGTGTCTACAGACTGAAGGATCTACAAAGGAGGCTACAAAGATGATCCGAGGGCTGGAGCATCTCCCATACGAGCACAGGCTGAGAGAGTTGGGGTTGTTCAGCCTGGAGAAGAGAAGGCTCTGAGGAGACCTTATAGTGACCTTCCAGTACCTGAAGGGGCTACAGGAAAGCTGGAGAGGGGCTGTTTGCAAAGGATTGTGGTGATAGGATGAGGGGGAATGGGTATAAAGTGGAGAGGGGCAGACTTAGACTGGACATAAGGAGGAATTTCCTCACTATGAGGCTGGGGAGGCCCTGGCCCAGGTTGCCCAGAGCAGTGGTGGCTGCCCCATCCCTGGAGGGGTTCCAGGCCAGGTTGGATGGGGCTTGGAGCCCCTGATCCAGTGGGAGGTGTCCAGGGATTGGAACTGGATAATCCTTAAGGTCACTTCCAACCCAAACTACTCTATGATTCTATGGTCTTTTCCAAGTTTGTTAATTCTTCCCATTTACCAAAAAAAATATAAGCGCATTGCTTTGATTGTTAAAAATACCCGAGGCCACAAGAAGAGCAGTCCTTGTTCAGGACGGCTTCCCCTGGTGGGAGAGGGGCCCTGCAGCATAGATTGTGACTTTATCCTGACTTTCTCCAGTCTCCAGCGTGTTTTTCTCCCTGGAGAAAAATCACGGAGCCAGAGCAGGTGCTCCCGGGGTCTGGGGCCGCGGTGCGTGGGCTCACCCGAGGCACCCGCTTCCTCGTGCGAGGAGAAGCTTGTGTCAGTGCAAAAAGGGGAAAAAACAATTAAAAAGGAGAGCAGAGAAATGTATAAAGACAACAGGGCACTCTCTGAATTTTGTTCTTAAAGAGCTGAAGTGAGATGCGAACCTGTTTTCTCCCTCTGTTTGAATTCAGCAGCTCGAAACCAAGGTTGATCAGCAAGCAGTTAACTCCTTACCTACTTGTGATCCACTCTGGGCTCATCACCCCCCTCGGTGCTTCCAGCCTGCTCATTGTCCTCACTCTCCCTCCAATGTGGAGAGCAGGGAAGTCATATTCAGCCTTCCAAAGATTTTATTTCTATCCTGCCAGCTGTGAGGCGGTGCCTTCAGCCTCCCGCTTGTCGTAAATCTGTTCATCGGCTCCTTCCCAGATGAGGTTTTGTCCCAAAAGAAAGGATTTCCACAGGCTTGGGTGGTTGGACACAAATCCCGGCCTCTGGGATGGTGCTGTGCTTGTGACTGGGTACCTGTGGGAGCTTTCACAGGGCGATGCTGTGATGGGGATGGGATGTGCCCTGCAAAGAACCGCTTCTCACGCTCCTGTCGAGCGAGGGGATTGAGAACAGCCTGGGTTTGCTGTGTTCCTGTCTCGCTGCAGGGATCAAAGTGGCTCTGGAAGGGAGAGGGCAGCCTGTCCTACAAAGGTTCAGACTAGGTCTGGGTTGTCGAGTGCCTTCAGTGCTGCTTTGCCTTTACTTCCAAAAAAAAAAAAAAGAGAAGAAGGAAAAAAAAAACATAACCAAAAAAACCCCAAACAAACCATCAGTGTCACAGCAGTTTGTGTTATACATTTCGGTCACCAGCATTGGCCCAACTTCCCTTCGCTGCCTCTTGCAGATGATCCACAGCTCATGATTTCCATGGGGGATGTTGAGCCAAGGAAAAATGATATGAGAAACCACATGGGTTTGAGCAGGCTGTGTCCCCAGCTCCCTGACTGCAGCTGGGGTGCTGCTCCTGTGGGTCTGGGGGGGGACTGGGTGTGTTGTTAGTCTAAAACAATTCATCCCCTCTTCTCCAGAAAATAGTGCAAGAAACTTTGCAGGGAACCCCAAGGGGTCTATAAAGAGCAAAACCATGATGGAGTGAGTGCCAGGAGCTGCTGCATCCTTGCGAGCTCTGACAGCCTCGGAGTAGAAGTAAACCCAGTTTGCTCACAGAAGGAGAGGATGGTCTCAAAGCCAAGCCTTCATCCTGCTGGGTGGAGTCATCTGGGGGCATCTGGATGGTGTTTGGGCTCTGCTGAGAGGATGCTGACAGCAAACCCTAGGCAGCTTCTCAGCAATCCCTCCCTCCTGGCAGGGTCGCAGCGGCGCTGTGCCCGAGGGTTGGCTGGAGCAGGAAAGGGAGATGGTGTCTTTCTGCTCCTTCTTCTGTCCCCCACTCATTTATACCACGCCCTGGAAATCAGAAGCCTGGTGTAGAACAGGGATTCCAGTACCAAACTGGATCACAAACCTCCTGCCGGCATCCTGCTGGCACGGGCCGGAGGATGCTCGCTCAGCACCGAGAGGCTCAGCTGCTGCAAGGAGACCATCAGGGTTTCTCCTATCTGAATAGGGTGTCAGCGTCTTTTGTATTTTGAGCAGGGAAATGTTATTTCTTCTATTTTATGTAAATGCTGGAGGTGCTGAGCGGGGCAGGATCAAGCTGCGGGTTTCTGTCATCTGTTCTTGGTATTTGTTTGATTGTTTTTAAGTATCTTGACCGTATCACTGCCTATGAGTACTTGAAAGGAGGTTGGAGCGAGGTGGGTGCTGGTCTCTTCTCCCAAGTATCAAGGGATAGGAGGAGAGGAAATGGCCTCAGTTTGCCCCAGGGGAGGTTTAGATTGGATATTAGGAAAAATGTCTTCACTGCAAGGCTTCTTGGGTGCTGGAACAGCTGCCCAGGGAGGTGGTGGAGTCCCATCCCTGGAGAGGTTTAGAACATGGGTAGATGAGGTGCTTGGGGATCTGGTTCAGTAGTGGGCAGGTACAGTTGGACTCGATCTCAAAGCTCTTCTCCAAACAAACAAACTGTTCTATGATTCCATAACACTTTAAAATGATTTATTGATTTCTAATATCCATTCCCTGCCCCGTGTGCCCTTGGATGTACCAATACAACGCAGGCTTGAATTGTAATAAAAGCGGATCAGGTTAGGCGGTAAGAAAGCTTCCTACCGGGCAGAGCAACGCTGTGCTGGCCTTTGGCAAATGGAAACATCCCGAGGGGCCAAAGAAGAAGTTTATTAAAAATAAGAATTAAAATAATCTGTAAGTAAAGAAAATCTGGCCCTGGGGAATAGGAATGGGCTAAACAGTCTGTTTGAGAGCCAGCAGGCTGCTTCCTGTGATATTTATAGGATGTTTTGTATTTTAAAGGAAGAAATCGGAGCCAAGTCATGCTGATTGTTACTAAATGTTAGCTGCTGTTTGTGGAAGAGTCTGTCATGGGAAGGAGGGGAAGAGCCTGTGTCTGAGCCAGCTCAGCGCAGGAAAAACTGCAGGGAATTTAATGTTTAAAGTGATTCTGTGGTGTAGGGGAATAACCAGAGCGCCTCATACAAAGGCCTGGGCGTCTTTGGGTCTTTCAAAGTGCCTTCCTTTTTGCCTTCTCTTCTTGATATTAAAAAACAGCATCGTTTGGCAGTGTGTGACAATGGCAACGTGGGTTATGGGACTGGCAATGGGTAAATCCAAGTCAGTTTTTCCTCTTTGTGCCAATACCCTGAGGGGAACCCCATGAGCCTCTTCTCTTCTTGATGACCTCAAGTTGCACCAGGGGAGGTTCAGATTAGACATCAGGAAAGACTTCTTCACCGAAAGGGTTCTCAGACTCTGGCAGAGGCTGCCCAGGGCAGTGGTGGAGTCCCCATCCCTGGAGACATTTAAATGATGGGTAGATGAGGTGCTCAGAGATGGTTCAGTAGTGGTCAGATAAGGTTGGACTCAATGATCTCAAAGGTTTTTACCAACCAAATGATTCTGATTCCTTACGCACGGTGAAATGGGGATTTGGCTCTGGGGTGGGCACCAAGGTGGGCTCAGAACTCCCTGGAACTGAAGACACATGGGCAGCCCCTCGGAACAGAGCAGCTCAGAGAGGTGGCATAACCCCCATGAAGCCTCTTCTGCATCCTCAGCAAACGCTTGGCTCTTTGGCGCTCTGAAGGCGGAGAGCGTGTGGCTCGTTGGGGTAAAAGCTTTCTGAGCAGCTCCACATGCCGCAGTGCTCACAGGTTCCCTCGCTGCTGTCTTTCAGGCTGGATGTGGCCGGGCCATGGAGCTGCTGTGGGCGGCCGCCGCGCTGATGCTGCTGGGGGCTGCCGTCAGCCTCTGCGTCAAGTGCCGGCTCTCCGGTAAGGTTCTTCCCAGAGCCCTGAGCTGGGCTGGGGGGTCATGCCAGGCAGCTCCCTTCCTCTTGGGGTGTCCCTTCCAAGGGGGTTTGGTTCTCCTCAACAGTGCACTGACTTGAGGAGCTTTGCCCTCACGGAGATGCTCCTGGCAGTTGAGCTGGGCAGGTCCCTGCTGGTGGCCAGAGGTCAGGTAGAGGGGAAGGAGGGTAGTGATGGGGTGAAGTGGAGCAGTTTTCAGCTGCAGGAGGGGACATTGAGATGAGATCTTAGGGAGAAATGTTTTGCTGTGAGGGTGGGGAGGCCCTGGCCCAGGTTGCCCAGAGCAGTGGTGGCTGCCCCATCCCTGGAGGGGTTCCAGGCCAGGTTGGATGGGGCTTGGAGTAATCGGAACCAGTGGAAGATGTCCCTGCCCATGGCAGCAGGTGGAACTGGATGGGCTTTGAGCTCCCTTCCAACCCAAACCATTCTGTGATTCTATGAAACACAGTTTAAAAAACATCAAAACTATCACAACTGCTGCTCACTGCCTCCACTGTGCTCTCGTGTTCCTGGTTGAAGAAGTCTCGTGAGTGATTTATTGATCTTTCTTCTCTTCAACTCCCAAATCACCCTTTTCTACATGTTTTTTTCCCCTTTCTCTTCCAGCTCCTAAGCGAGAGAAGCAGCTGAGTGACCGGAGGAGCCAGTAAGTTGTCTTTCACCACTGCACTTCTTCCCCAAACTGCTCACGCAGGCTGAGACCCTGCCCAGAGCCAGACCCGCTCCATGCCTCACAGCTGAAATCTGGATTTGTATAGAATAAGATAATCCCAGATTGGGGTGTGCAGGGTGGTGTGCCCCCACCCAGGGCGCTGCTGAGGGGGTAACGCCTCTACAAAGAATAATCCAAAACCAAACTGAACCTCTGACTGTGATGCCTGATGGTAAAAGGTTGTGGAGAAGTGGAAAGGCAAGTCCTTATCCTGTCCTTCTGTCCTCCAAAATGAAGGAGAGGTGGGTAACTTCATAAACAAGACCCTGTCTTTGGCTGATGCTGGTGGGACTCTGTGCCAGAGCGACCACCCCCCTGCAGTAAAGGCAAAGAAGGAAACGCACGGCACACACACAAAGCCCCTTATTTCCTTCAGCAACAGACAAACCACGGCTAAATCACAGAAAGATTAACATTAAAAGCTGGCTTGTAACCTTTGAGAGAGGAGAAAGCATGGTGCAAAGGGGCTCTGTGAAGGTCTCCATGGGATTGGGGTGTTTGCTTCTGTCCCACTGTGACCAGGCAAGGGCTTTGGTGTGGTCCATTGGAGACTGAAGGAAAAGCCAGTGTAGGCTTCAAAACCCATGGATTCATTCTAAATTGTCCTGACTTCTTGAAAATCATACCTGAATTAGGGGGGTTGACTTATGGCTTGTGTTGTCACGTGCTCTTTTTCTGCTTCTGGTTTGGGTTAAGTTAAGAGTTTTTTGCAATTAAAATGGTTTAACACATTCTATTTGCTGACTTTGCAATGAGGGGCTTTGCCAGCATTTCTGCCTGTGCTGCCTTGGGATGAGGGGATGGCCCGGATGAAAGGAGCTGGGGGGAAAAGGATACTTTCAGGGTCCCAAAATTGGAGTTAGCAAGTGCCTGGGTGCATCTGTGGCTGAAGAGCAGTTCTCCTATTAACTGCGAAGTGAAGAGGTTATTGGACACCTGTGGTATTTTTGTTATGGATCATAGATGGTATTTATTCAGGTTGGTGTTAAGGGATGCTGGGAGGGGCAGGGACAGCAGCGGGAGTGCAGCAGTGGGGTTTGAAGCCATGGCATGGGTCAAATGTGCATAAAGGGTCAGAGTCAGAATTGCCCTAAATGATGTTTCTGTCATACCTGGGTCCTTCCCTTGGCTGATGTTTGCTGCTCTGCCAATGGCCCATGAGCACATCTTGACTTTTTAAAGGGTCAAAGCAGAGTCCAGGAAGTTTCTCGCAGCTACTGTGGGTCCTGCATGACACACAGAGGGAATCATGTCAGTATTTCACCAAGCCCAGCGTGGAGGCTGTGTTCCCTTCCCTCTGATCACCACCTCTTGCATCAATTTTCCTTGTGATATAACCTCAGTTGAATTTTGGGGTCTACCTCTGTTTTTTCCAGGCTTGAAAGCCAGCAGAGTTTTGAGGTGATTCGATCCCATTCCAGTGAGTATGAACATGGGACGGCGCTCTTCCCTTGCAGGGTGGGGGTCCTACATGGGGAGAATGAGGGGAAAGTAAAAATAAAAAGGTCACCTGAAAGCCAGGTCTTGAAACGGTGTTAGACCAAGATTGCTGAAGCCACCTTAGATGTTTCTAGAGATGTGAATTCTGAGCGCTAGGGAAAAAAAAAATCTCCCTTTGCATTGAAAATGAATCACCAAAGCAACGTCACTGAAATGCAGTGCCTTACCAACCTGGACACCTCAAACCACTCTGTTTGCCCTCTTGAAGCAATAGTGTGGGTGAACCCGAATCAATCGAGGTGACTCACTTCTCCCCCTCTTACTGCTTCCTGCAGCAAGTTGGGTTACGCACTGACCATTTGATTTTTATCCTGAAATGAGCTGCCGGTGGGGTCTGTATTAAATGTCACCAGCGCAGACAGGCTCTGCGGGGCCACTCCTTTCCCCGTGACCAAGTCCCATAACCTCACTACGAGTCTTTGCTTCAGTGCAGCCCAACCATGGTTGGACTCGATGACCCAGTGGGTCCCTTCCAACTTAGTCATTCTATGATTCTATGCACCGAAGCTTATGACCTACTGGTTGTGAGCATGGGAAAGGTCCCTAAATCAAATGGGTTTGGGAGAAAATAGGAAATGAAGCAGTGGTTGGGATTATAGCTTCCTCCAGTGTGTGTCTGCCAGCTCTGCGGTCTGCACAGACACCACCTCTCAGTCATGGAATGGTTTGGGTTGACAGGGACCTTAACACCCATCCGGCTCCAACCGCCTGCCATGGGCAGGGACACCTCCCATGGTTGAGCAACCAGGTTGCTCAAAGTTTCATCCATCTTGGCCACTATATATGCCCAAGGAACAATTTAGAAACTGGTGCGGAATGCGTTAGAGAAATGCTTGCTAATACCTGGGGAGTCCTCTCTGGTGGATGTCGTGTTCTCATTGAAATATCAGCTTCTACTGTAACTATTAACGTCTCTTTCTTTTCTTGATACTAGCTATAACCCGAAGGCTGGAACAAATTAAAGAACCTGTAAATTTATCAATAGCGAGGTACGTAAAAGAGCCCAAACAAAACCCAGCTGTAGAGCCAAGGTTGGATGAAGTTCACCCAATATATGCAAAGGTTTTGGCATCTGGGATTCGGTTCTGGATGTGGCTTGGGTTATATTTTGAATAGTTTGGTTTGGAAGGGACCTTTAAAGGTCATCTGGTACAACTCCCTGCAATGAGCAGGGACCTCTTCAACCGGGTCAGGCTGCTCAATTTGTTGATATTCAATAGTGCGTTTAGATTTCATTTGGATTTTCTTCAGCCTGACTGCATTCTACTGGCAAGCTTCAATTAATAAACCAACTCCGAGGAAACGAGCTGTGGCTGTCCATAATGAGTACATCATGAAAAAAATAGTCTTTGCTTATAAAAAGTTTGACATGAGAAATTCCCTTCTCCCCATCATCAAGACCCCCAAGATCTACTTGGCTACAATAACTCTGCTGCACTGTTCAGGCATAGTGATTCCCTTCTTGGGATTTGATCACAATCTCTTAATTTCCCATTGAATCACTGAACAGAATTTTGGAATGGTTTGGGTTGGAAGGGATCTCAAAGCCCATCCAGTTCCACCTCCTGCCATGGGCAGGGACACCTCCCACTGGATCAGGGGCTCCAAGCCCCATCCAACCTGGCCTGGAACACCTCCAGGGATGGGGCAGCTACCAATTCTTCCTAATGCCTACTCTAAATCTTTCCCCCTGCAATTTGAATAATGTGGAAGGTGAACTCACAGGGAGATTTCATGCATGGTCCTTCTGGCTGAGTCACTGCTGTGGCTTATAACCCCTGATATGGTTTGCTCAGACCTGAGATTTTACCTCCTTTTTCTCTCTTCTAGGAAAACCACTGAGGAGCTTGGTGCCTACTGCCACTTGGGATATGGTGAGCATCTCCCCTGGGATGGACACTCATTCAGTGCCCTCTCCATCCACGTGGGAATGACTTACTGCAAAATTCATGTAAGGGGATGTTGCAAATCTCGCTCGTTTGAGTAGGTGCTGGCTGGAAGCTCCCACTGGTTTGAGGAGGTGGAACCTCCTTGCTGGAACCCCGGGCAGGGCACAGTAGGGGTTATCCTGGACACCAGCTGGGAGGCAATAAAATGAACCACACTTATTAGCACCTACTCATGATGCTTCTCTACACAGCGATGCTTAATAAGAACTACCCTGGGTCTGGGTTTATAATCCAGCTCATCTTGCTGCAGCTCCCCGGTCCTGGATGGATTACTTAAAATATCACCCTGTCCATCCCACCCCTGGGGTATCCAACCTTGCAGCCACGTCATCGAATCACCAGGTTGGAAAAGACCTCCGAGATCATCGAGTCCAACCACACCTATCTGCCACTAAATGATGCCCTTAAGTAGCTCATCTACCCTGGCCCCAAGCAAAGAGCTGAGCGGGGCAGAGCTGCTGATGCCAAGACGCTCGGTGGTTTCATGGTCAAACTGCTCCCATCGCTCGAGCGTAACGTGCTGCTCTGCTTTTCCCCAGGGAGCAGGACTGAGTGCAGATATCAGAATTTCCTGACAGGTAGGTGCTGTCCCAGGGTGTGGGGAGGGAAAGCTGCCGAGGCGAGGAGAGCTTACCGAGGATGAGAGCCATCGGGGAGCACGCAGGCAGCCAATACTGCGGCTGGCAGAGCTCTGGGGTTGTTAATTTAGTGATTGCTTCGTTACATGTGATTCATGGGCAGAGTGGAGGGGGTAGGATGCTCCGAGCCCTCTGCTCCCTCTGGGGCAGCAGGAGCTGGCACTTACCCAAAGAGGATTACTGGCATATGGAGCTGTGCTCTCCTTTCCCAAACTGGGGAGGATATTCTTGATCTCCGTGCCAGCTGGATCTATCCTTTAGAAGCGGCGAGCCCTGGTTTTCTCAGAGGCTGGAGGGGATTTAGGCTGCTCCCCTCTGTTCCAGTCTCCCGGCTCTGCTTGCGGATGGAATTTAAGGCTGTGCTGGGGCTTTCTGGCTTCTGGGAACACCTGCTACAGCTGCGCTTGCGGATCCGGCAGTGCTTTGGGGTGGCAGTTTGGGTTTGTGCAATAGTAGGTTGAGCTGATGGCAAATTGTGCTTTCAGAGGACCTCCTGCAAGGGGACACTGGGGACGCTGCCTACGTGTAAGTAGCCGGTCACTGCTCACCAGCGCGAGCAGGTGGAGCCACACTGGTCCCTCCTGGCTTCCTTGTAGCTCAGGCTAGGAAGCCCCCGGGCTGCCGTGGGCAGGAGGAACTCATGCTGCTCTTCTTCTCGCAGGGAGCCCATAGCTCTGGATTACTACAACTGCGCTCAGTTCTTCACACCACCCAAAGGTAAGGCCTCCACACGAGCAAGAAGCGTTTGTTCTCCAGCTGCCAGCGCAGGTGTCCTGTGCCTTCAGGGAGCCCACGAGACCTTGCTGAGGTCTGTTTGCCATTGCTGTGCAGCCTGCGTTCCAGGACTCGCATTTGTTAAAGGGTGCAATGGAACCGTGGAACATAAAGATACCCAAACCCCAATCAGTCCATCCGTTAGTTGGACAACCCAAACGCATCCGTGGCTCCGATTGCACAAACTGCTTTGTTCTCAGTCTGACTCATCTCTGGGCAGCAGCAAATCATCCATTGCTGCAGGAACATTTGGAGTAACGAGTCTGTTTTCCTGCCTGTAGCCCGGTCTGGTTAGGGTGAGTAGAGGCTGCAGTCCCTCAGGATCCTGCCCAGATGCCCAGGACAGGGCGCATCCTCATCCAGAAGCTTTGTGACAAATAGACACCCTCATATATTTTGTGCGCTTGGTTTACAGGGTAGCGAATGAAGGTGGAATGAAATGCATCACTCCATTCAAGTGCATTTTTTCAAGGCAAATATTGCAGTTAGGAAACATTTTCACCTTCCTGGGTGCTCGGCGTATTTCTGTGCTGACTTATGCATCAATCTACTTATATCTAAATTGAATTTCGAAACACAGTAGGTGATAGGACAAGAGGGAATGGCCTTAAGTTGTGTCAGGGGAAGTTTAGATTGGACATTAGGAAAAATTTGTTTACTGAAAGGGTTCTCAGCACTGGCAGAGGCTGCCCGGGGAGGTGGTTGAGTCCCCATCCCTGGAGGGATTTAAAAGACGAGTGGATGAAGTGCTTAGAGATATGATTTAGATGTGGACAGGTACGGCTGCACTTGACGATCTCAAAGGTCTTTTCCAATCTAATGATTCTATGAACACAAATCTTATTTAAAGAGACTGAGTGGAGGGGGGGGAAAAAGATAAAATATATCTTGTTTACTGAAAAAAACCCCTACTTATGGGCAAAAAAAGGGAGAAAGAGAAACCTGAACATATTTAAATGAATGGGTTTGTATCCCTCATTAGTTTGAATGCTTTCTGTGTGGCTGAGGGCTGCTTCATAGTCAGTGTAGCTGTTGCAGAGCCGTCTTGAGCTGCACACTCAGCGAACGCCTTCCCCTCTGCCCGCTGTGGTTTGGGCAGCAGAGCCCTCGCTGCTGCAGGGCTGTGTCCTGGCTGAGCTCTGTGCTTCTCCCCTTCGGCCCTGGAGAAGCTTGGAGGGTCACAGGATGGGTGTCAGCGGTGCTTACACTGTCCGTGAGCTTTTCTAGCAGTGACCACACCAGCTGGTGGGTGTCAGGGGTGTTTTCAGCAGCAGTGGATGTGAGTGTTGAGGTTAGCAGTGCAGGCGCTCGTGTGGTTCAGCTGCTCACGGGCTCATTCCAGGAGCTGAAATGACCAGCAACAGAACAAAGAACTTGGGTTTTTTAATTCTTTTAAGCCAATTTTCATTCTAGATGCTAATAATTTGTGTAGAGAGCTAAGACAGATGTCATGCTTGGTCTGCGGCAGAGTTCCTTCCCAGAAATTGAGAATAAGCCAATGATCATCGAATAGTTTGGGTTGGAAGGGACCTTAAAGATCATCCCGTTCCAACCCCTCTGCCATGGGGTTTCCTTTTCAGAAATTGAGAATAAGCCAAGAAGACACTACAGTCACAAGTTTAATCCTCACTGGGAAGCAAAACCCCTCCTGACGGCTGCTCTGGGCTGGGTGCCGGGAGGTTAACCTCTCGCCAGGGCTGATCCACCCCCTGCTCACCTTAGCAGCTGCTGTAATTATCCTTATTGGGTTTTATTCCTATCTGTAAGAAAAATCGCAGTGCCTCGGGACTGGACTTGGCCACTCGCCCTTAGGAGCTTCCGTGGGTGGTGCTGTGGCCCGAGCAGCTCTGCCGGCACTCCGTGGTGTCGGTGATGGTGCTCCCGAATTGCCTGGTTCGATTGTGCTGGTGATGCCCTGTCTCAGCACCCAGGCTGTCAGTGTGATTAATGATTTTTTAGCTCATATGTGTTTTGTTGTGGGAAACACCCCTCTCCAGCAGGCGCTGAGGGATGTTCCCAGGTCATCTATGCTTCCTTAAGCTCTTCTCCCCCTTTTTCTTCTCTCCACCAGAGAAAGAGGAGGATTCCTATTCTTATCAAAACGTTGTCATTGGAGACTGTGGCAGCTCTGATGCAGGTAGGTCGGTTGCTGTTGTGGTCTGTGCCTGTTGTATAAAGTTATTTGGAAGAGCAGAGAGGGAAGACAACCTGCTCAGCCAAGGGAAAGCCTCAGCGTTCACAGGCTCAGCTCTTCCTACCAGCTCCGTGCTGGTGGAGCCGAGGTGCAGGGGCTCCTCAGGCACAGAGCAGACCTGGAGCATTTTCCCTTTCTGCAGGTGAGACCTTACTTGCCAAGAGCTCACCTCCTGGCTGACTCCCTTGATTAGGAGATCCCTGCAGCAATTCAGGAGCTTTGGGGTCTGCATTGCTTCTCCAGGTCTTTCAGCGTTGTTACAGCCAAGACTGATCCTGGTTATAGCCCCCAGCTCAGATTTCTCACCATGTCCCACCCAAGAATGTTGCAGCCTGTGAGCTGCTGGAGGATGGCATTGGACCACAGTGTCTTCTTAAGGGCTTCCAGTTTCTGTCCTTCCTGGGATGTTGCAACCAAAATAGGAAGTCAAGCTGGTTTCCTTCAGCGAATTAATGCTGTCTGCACTGCTAGAGCCTGCCCTGCTCCTGCCTGGCTTTGTACAGAGCAATCCGAGGGGGCAGGAGCAGCAGGACCCAGTCTGATCCTCGTCATGCCTGCAGATATCCAGGCACGCGGTAAGGGCTGGAAAAGCAATGAGGCAGCGTCAGCAGACCTGTGCCAGGACAGCAATCGCCCGGCTGGAAACTCAGCCACGTGCACGAGGCGGTCGGAGGGAGGGGGTGGTTTCACAAAGGTTCATTTTTATTCTATTTATCGTTCAGCTTCATCCTGTCCAAACTCTTCTCCATCACAGATGACGCTGTAGACTATGAGAACAGCGCTGCCATACACGTATGGAAACTCCAGCAAGCGGAAGGTATGGTAGCAATCGTTTACTATTTAGGGATGGGGCTCACGGGCAGGGTGCCTGGTGCACTGGACCAGAATCGACCACGCTCAGGGCAATGCAGCCATCACCCCCGCCTTGAGTTATCTTTAGCCCACTGGTCCGTGACAAACATCTACGGCAGCGTGCAAACTGCTGCGTGTTCTCTAATTGAACGTTGCTGTGATGGACAGGACGTTTCCAAAGGCCGCTGTGTAGGTGGTTGTGCTGAAACCTGCCCGCAGGATGCTACAGAGCGATGGTGCTCTTCGTGTCCTCTATCCTCTTACATTTTGAAGAGGCCCTGGTGCCAGCTCAGTATTGTAATCCCTTCAAACAAAGAACCTCACGCACATCTGGTGGGTCAGCCTGTGACTCTCCCGCAGCCATCGGGGTGCGTTTGCTTCGGCTAAGCTTTAAAGAGCAGTTTAATCTATCGTGTGGTTTCCTGCCCTGCGGAAGGGGGGAGTCTGTCCTGGCGATGTGTATAAACATATATATAAGAGCTGCCTGTCTCCGGTGTGGAAGCTGCTTAAGCAAGCTGATTCTCATTATCGTGTTTGCACGCTCTCTGGATTAAATCGAAGCCTATCTCTTTGGGCTCTGAAAAGCTGTCCGTGCTCACCGCTTACAGCGTTTGCCAGTTTTCCACGACTATTCTGAAGCCCCTTCAAGCAGACCTTGGTGTTGTCATCTGAGGTTGCTCAGCCCAAGCACAGGAACACGTCAGCACCGAAGGCTCAACGCTGGCAGGACCCCCGCGTTGTCTATGGTGGGAATGAGATTTTGATCAACCTGTTTTCCTGATCAGTGGTCTCATCCTCCCTCACAGCTCTGCAGACGGAGAGCCCGGATGATGAACCAGACTATGTTAACACAGCCCCTGCATTGGGCCCTTCTCTTCTCTCAAAGAAAAGGTAAGAAGAAAGTAAATGCTTGATGTGTTTATTTAAGGGTGGGAGGATTGTGTTGATGCCAAAGGAAGCTCTGCTGGAGCTTTGCCCCTTGCTGGTGGGGCCATCTGCTGCCCAGCAGCCCCCAGAGGCTGTGAGGGGAGCGGGGACACCCTGCTCCCTGCCCTGCCAAGTCTCTGGCTGATGCCAATCATGGAGACGGATGTGGCAAAGTGCCTGTCTCGGCCCCAGAGCTGCTCTCCTCCAACAGGAGCTCAAAACCGCTTCTGAGCATCTTCAGGCGGCACCGCTCTGTGCTGCACACAGGAACCCCCCAAACCCCTCTGGTCTGTGCAGTTTTGGAGGCTGAGCAGCGTCAGGGCTTCCCTGGGCTCCGCCGAGCCCTCCCTGCTCTGCTACAGCCACAGACCCTGTCCCTTTACCAGCTGCAACCTGTTTCTGATGGAGAAGAATCCCTCAAGGCAGTTTAAGTTCAAACCATCTGCGGGACCTTTGGGAAGATACGGTCACTTATGGAAGAATAGCAGCCCCAGGTTCTGCTTTAGCTGTTGCAGCTCAAAACAGGCTCTTGGAGACTTTGCCGAGAGCTCGCAGCCAACCCAGCTGAGCTTTCAGCAGCCGAGTGTACGTGGATCACTGGGAAAGGGAAAGAGGAAGAGAAACTCCTGTGCTGACATAGAAATGTGTGGTGTCTGTCCGTGCTGGTTAGAGCGGGGAGTGCTGCTCGCCCTGCTCCAGACTGAGCTAGGACTCCAGCTGCAAGAGGGACTGCGACCAGTATTGGTCTCGTTGTTGGGTTTCTACTGTCTGAGCGCTTACAAAGACCCAGCAGGATGGTATTTGTACCAAGTGCTGGCAGCTCCACTGCCAGGGTTTGTGTTCCCCAAGCTGGCAGCGGGCAAACCCTCGGAATCAGATCTTTCTGAAGCCACGCAAAGTATTTCAGGCTTGTCCTGGCCATGCAAAGCACAGTCAGCCTACCCTCTGTGTTACAGCATTTGCTTTGATCTTCTGCAGCCCATTGCAGCAGCACTGGCTCTGACGGAAGCTGTGCTGGAGGGGACGCTGCACCAAAGGCAGGTTGTTCTTCTTCGGTTGAGGATTCAATGTGTGTTGCACATGGCATGAAATCACTTCTCAATAGAACGTGCACGTGGTCTGGCTGGTAGCAAACACAGCTCGGCCTCTTCTCCTGCCCATAGAATCATAGAACAGTTTGGATTGGAAGGGACCTTCAAGATCATCCAGTTCCAATCCTTTGCCATGGGCAGGGACATCCCACTAGATCAGGCTGCCCAAGGCCCATCCAACCTCCCCACGGACACCCACTGCTCCTTGCGGTCCAACACCAGGCTCTGCTCGGATGCAGCTGGATGCGGGAGCCCCATCCTGAGGAACCTGCAGCAGCGCTATCTCGCTGCCAGGCATCTCTTTGCTTGAGCAAGCCAAGAGAATAGCATAAAATGACCTATTTCAGATGGGACTGCAGAGAAACTTTTTTTTTTCCAAGCAGTTTCTTTTCTGAAGGTGTTTATGGAATAGCCAGGCATGGTACTCATGGTGTTAGCTAGGTACCTGCAAGGAAGGAAGTCAGATTATCCATGAAAAAAATGAGAAGTGCTATAACAGTAACTTTTACAAGCAATTCTGCATTTATTTCTCCTCCACGGAGAAATTCCTTGGAGGAAAGGATTACATTTCTGCTTTGGTCATGGTGAGGCCTGGCTTTTTGCTCAAATAGTGGCACTGTGTTTGCAACAGGGAGGGTGCCCACTGTGTTCAGAGCTGTCAGAAGAACAACCAGGGCTGATTGGTGCCCAAAAGGTTCAGTGAAGCTGCTGGAATGGACCACACCTCATTTGGTGATCAGAGCAGCACAGGGGCTACCATAAATCCACCCCCTCAAAAGTGATAAATGATGCTATGAAGGTAGAACAGGAACAGATGTCCTCCAAAGCACTGGTGATAGAGGTTTTCTGGGAAACCCTCCAGGCATAAGCCCAGCAAAGTGCTCTGTGAGTCAATTAACATCGCCGATGCATTTTTGCTGTTGTAACGATGCCTGTTACAGCCTTTGCTGGCAGAACAAAGCTATAAAATCCCTGTATCTACCAAGTGTCAGCACAAGTTGTCCACCAAGGGAGGATGAATTCAGAAATGGGCTCTGAGCTCCTCTGTGCTTTCTGATCTCCTCAGGGATCATCGTCCAGGAGCGTGGCTGGGGCTTCTGCTAAGAGGTGAATATAGAATCATAGAACTGTTTGAGTTGGAAGGGGCCTTAAAGACCATTTAATTCCAACACCCCTGCCATGGGCAGGGACACCTCCCACTGGATCAGGTTGCTCGGGGCCCATCCAACCTGGCCTGGAACCCCTCCAGGGATGGGGCAGCCACCGCTGCTCTGGGCAAATATTTTGTAGTGTGCCTCACTACTTGTCCTTGGAAAGAAAACTCAGCAGGCGGTGGCATTAAGAAGTTGAAAGCAGGGATTAAAAGTCAGCAGACTGACTATTTGTTCCCTTCTTCCTTCCAGTATTCTGCATAGAGTCTGAGGAAGCTGAGCTGTAAGAGCACACCCAGCGAGGATGTGCACGGGGAGAGGGGAGACTTTGATCCCCTGTGACATCTCTCCTCCAAACTGTGCCTGAGATCCTGCAGAAGGGGAGCTGCTGAAAGGAAGAAACGCTCAGCTGAAGTCCCACAGAGCCGCAAACCTGCAGCTGGAAGAAGCGCTCTGCCTGGCAGTTTCCACGGGCAAGCTGAGGGCTCATTATCCCTTCTCATTTCCCACTCAAGGGAGGATGGCCAATCCGTGCAATGTTTTCTCCTGTCAAGCATGAAATGAATCCCTAAATCGCTGAGCAGTAATGCAGCCAGCTACCTAATTTGCCAGGGTGACTCATGCATGATGGTATTAACACAGGGATTATGTTCCGATTTAGTTCCTATGTTCTCCTATGGAAGCGGTTTCCTGCAGGAGAGGAACTAGCAAGGCAGAGGTTGCTTTTACAACTGCAGTTGGAGCTGAATGAGATACCAACCTGTTCACAAAAGCTAAAGACTAAAAAGGATTAAATCCCTGCTTTATCCACAGCGTGTAATTCACAGTGTCTGACTGTGACAGTTGACTTGTTTCTGGATCTGGTTTATTACGATATAAGGACCCTGCAACAACTGAGAAGATTGGAGCCACGGCTGCCGGCCTCAGAAACTGCATCCAGCTTTCCGTACTGCTGTAGGAACATGAGCCCTGCAACGTAACCCTTGTAACATAACGCTAGTATCATCAGCATACTTCATTATTTACTCGGATGTGTCTCTTGAGCCCTGAGGCACAGATTTGACACCATTGTATCATTTATTTATTAAAATGGAAAAGACTCTGAAGAAAATGCAGTGGTTTATTATGGTTTGCTGTGATGCAGAAGACGTCTGTGTGGTTGGGTGAGACAGAGATGGGAGCACGTGAGATGACACAGAATGATGTGCAGGATATTATGGGGGGAAAATTTAGCTCTCTAAAAGCCTTCTTCCTCAAAATCAATTCAGAAAGCTGGGCTTTGAGAAGAGGTGTAGCCCACACTTACTTCTTCGGTGCTGGTAAGAGTAAGCAGAGAAGTGGAGCTAAGGGTGAGTGAGGAGAAGGGGCTGTCAGGTGCTTCCTGCTGCAAAGGGCTTGGCTGTATTTTTAGCAGAATTGTTGAGACAATGGGTGGCCACCGTCCGTGTTTATGAACCTGTGGCTGCTACGGAGTGTGACTTAGTAGAATACTTTCTTATAGCTCCCACAAGTGTGTTTGTTCCTGCTTCTACAGGTCTTCTGCGCAGAGAAAATCAAGTGCGCTTCAGGGATGTACAAGCACGGGAGACTACAGCCTGGCTTTCTGCTTGCCCCAACTCCCTCCAGCCCAGCTTCTACTCCCCCATGCTGCTTTCCTGATGTTTAAATGCTCTGCAAAAAGCTGGCCCAGATAGGGAATACTGGTGTCCCAGTAAGCCTGGAGCAGGAACGGTGACACCACAGCCTGTGCTGGCTCTGTGCAGGCTCACGGACAGGCAAGGAAGCCAGGAGATGCCTTTGTTACCGAAACAGCGTGCCTGGCTCTTGCGGGGCCATGGCATTGTCAGCCTTGGTGACTCATTCAGCACCTGAAGAAGCTCCCACTTCCCACAGAATACCGCAGGCTGTGGCTCTTCTGCTGGAGGTGAGCTCCATTTTCAGTGACGTGCAGTGATGTTCCAGCTACTGGTGATTCATCTCTTAACCGGAGGGAGCCATTAAATGATTAGAGGAAGATTAGCAGCAATAAAAGATCCTTGGCACACAGTGATAGAGAAGAACTCCCAGAAAGTTCCAGCCATTAGGTGAGTGTGCAGCCAAATATATTAAAATACAAGCTTTACCACTCTCCTTGCTGAGCAGGGAGGTGGATTAGAGCAATTACATTTTCCTGGCGTAAGGTCCTTCCACTGCCAACAGCTGAGTTTGAAGGTTGCAGAGCTGAAGTGGGCAGCGTGGGAGGTGGGTGTGGAAAATCTTCCTTCCTCTTAGTGGGAGTCTCAGCAAATCCCTGCCTTGCAGCTCTCCGGAACAGCCAGCTGTGGAGAGAGGGGAATCCTTCATTAAGCTCCCAAAGCACTTTTCAGGCAGTGATCTCATTACGCTGGATGATATCCAGGGACTGTTGTGGGCACTTTCATCAATGTTGTAACACTCTTGTTCTGAAACCTTACGTTTTTCCCTTGCAATGAGGGAGTACGTCTGTGCGAGTGTGGTCACCGATGCACTGTCCTTTCAGGCCTTGTTTTCAGGTATGCAAGGATTTCTGGTGTTTAACCTAACTTGCCAGGTCCTGTGTTGCCTGAACACGATGCAAGGAGGAACGACTTCTCCCCTGGGTCCGTCTATCTCTTCCCTCACACGAGGTCAGCAGCCAAGTGAGCAATTTACTTCCTGTTTTCAACTTCAAATGCACTAGAAAAGCTGTTTGGCCCCACTGGTGTGGCTCTCAAGTGGAGAAATTTCTTGCTGGCAGAAAGCAGTAGCTCTGCCCTCAGAGAGGGTGAGCAACCATCTTCGGTAGAACAGCCCGCACTGGTGGCCTCTCCGACTGACACTATTCCTCCTCTCAGTAAATGTGACATTATGTCCCTGCAGTGCCGTAGAGGATTAGCCCAGAGAGTCAGCTTAAAACCGGGGCTGAAAAGCAGCTACTGAAGAAAACCCATTTAAACCAAGTAGGAACAGAAACGGTGATGCTTCACATTCCTCGCCCTTCCATTAGCACCAGTAGAGCAAGCCAGACAACGGACAGGCAGTGCATCTGGTGAGGCAAGGGCCTCCAAACATGGTGTTTACTGTTGTATGGAACCTCCACTGTTAACGCCGCTTCCTTCCCCGTGCAGCACTGAATGTATTAAACAAGAAAGCAACAACAGAATAGGCTGGCTGTGATGCACAGCCAAGGGAAAAGTAACGTCCTCTTTAAATGTGCCTTATGTCACTTTAGGGGACAAAAGCTGTGACGCTGTGGCTGGAGAGAGCTCAGCAGCTTAAGCTCCTTAATACTAGATTATTAGTTGTATACCTAACAGCGCTTGAGCTTGTAGTGACAATTCATTGACAGGGAATCAGAAGCTAAGTTCGATAAATATCTAGTGAAGGAAGAATGTATTTTGGGTGTTACATTCATCATTTTAAGAGCCGTTTGTTTTATTCTACTCGGGAGCTAGCTCAAATGTGCCTGCACTTTAGCTGTCAATAACTTGCCCTCCTGCACTTTGAATTAAAAGTTGTCTTCAGGCTCTGTCAGAGGAGCTGCAGAAAGTCCTGATGGGACGATTTACAACGCTACCAGCTCTGGACGCTGAAATTCATCACCCCTCTGGCCGAGTGAGAGAAACAGAGGCACATCGCCAACCACTGCTTCAGGGCAGGAGCCAGGCTTCAGACCGGAGCCAGCTTACGCAGGCCACGAAGGTCAGTTTGGTACTGAGAGAGCGGTGGTGTGGGCTGTTGAGTATTCTGGGTGGAAAGTGTCAATAAAATGAGTTGGGTGAAGTGCAGGCACCAGTAACTTGTACTTCTACCATGATTTGTTTGACTTCTATCATCAGAACATACTTCATTATATTAAGATCGCTGTGCACACATCTCACATCTCATATGGAAGTGGTCAAATTAAATTTACATTTGTTTTCCCCCTGCATGTCACCCTTCACTGCTCATCTGCACGGGTAAGGTGGTCTCCAAAACAGAACAGACAGGAAAGTGTGATGCTGTAGCTTTCTGGCATGCTGAAACTATAGTAAAACGACACTGCATAACCAGCAATACCAGAAAAGGGAACCAAAATGCAAAGCATTGCAGAGCTCGGTAATATTTTTAAGGAAATAGCAAAATAAAGAGTTGACACCATTCAGAAATGTGTAATATTTCTCTGAATGTGTTTGGTGAAGGTATCTTCCTCACCCAGAGCACATAAACACCACCCAGGAGTGGCACTTGCTCAGCACGCCTCAATTCTAATTTCATTAAATGCCCTGCTTCGTGCAAAAACGGTCTCGGTCAGAGTACTACTCGTGGCGAGGCTTGAAGTGGGGATTAACAACAGGATTCAGTGTTTTCCTCTCCTGCTGTTAGGTCTCAGTACCACTGACTCAGGCAGTTTTGTACAGCGCAATAGACAGACCATATTGCTCTGGACTGTCGCAGTCCTCTCTTCTACCTTGGTTATGCCACAGGTAAGAGTTCTCGGGTCAAAGTAAATTTTAAAGCTTTATTGGTCTAAATAAAAAAGTAGAAATCATTTTTTTTAAAAATAGAATCTGGTTATTTTTCTGCAATTTAGCAAAACCAAGGGAAAAGGCTCTTTGCATGCAGAACTCAGGACATCCACGGAGCTGCTGATCTCGCACACGCAGGCCTTCACCTTCCAGAAGTGAAATCTCTAACTTGCTGCGGGGGCCACGGTCTTCTGGCAGAGGCGGGCCAGCAGTCCAGCCATCTGTAAAAGTGAGTTCACACCTTCTGCTATCTTCATATGAGTGTACCCGATTTCCTGGAGATAAAGACAGCGTAAGATCTTCTGGTTTCTTGCCAAACCTATGTACAACTAACAGCTAAACAGAACAGATCTTTTACTGCTATGAGACCAACTTCAGAGTCCCTTGCACTTAGAGAAGCATATCTTCTAATAAAGACCAACTAGAATGCCTTTTTTTCCCTTCTTTTTTTTAAATCAAAGCCTGCGTTTCCCCTCTTCCTTTGTAAGAAGTGAGGTGCATATATTGGAGGACAGGTTTTGAATCCAGAGAGTGATTCCATTGCACCAGTTTACCATTTCTCAACTGGCTGCTAATATAATTTAATATTTTACGATCTATTGGAAGTACGTGCTTGAAGAAAGTTCTCAAGAAGCTATCCGAGTCTTTGATGTGAACAGTAAATTCAGCCTGCATTATGTTTGTATCAATTCTAGTGGATGACTAAAGTCTCTCTTGGCATTTCACTGGGTGATTAGGCTTTAAACTGCAAGCGACCATTCCTATCATAGAATCATTTGGTTGGAAAAGACCTTTGAAACCACTGAATCCAACCATACTCACCCACTACTGAACCACATCCCTGAGCACCTCATCTGCCCGTCTTTCAAATCCCTCCAGGGATGGTGACTCCACTCCCCCACTCCCAGGCAGACTTTGCCAGTGCCTGAGCACCCTTTCAGTGAAGAAATTGTTCCTGATGTCTAACCTGAACCTGCCCTGGTGCAACTTGAGGCCATTTCCTCTCATCCTATCACTTGTTAATTGGGAGAAGAGACCAGCTACAACCTCCTCTCCGGTAGCTGCGAAAGTGATGAGGTCTCCTCTCAGTCTCCTTTTCTCCAGGCTAAACAACCCCAGGTCCCTCAGCCACCTCTCATCAGACCCAAAAGACGCCACCAGGAGCTAGTTTAGCACTAACCTTGATAAATTCCAGTTTCAGATATTCTGGCATTTGGAAGGTTTTACACACACGGAAGATGTTGCCAATCACATCTTCTGGAGAGTATCCAAGTCGCCATAGGTGGGCAAGAATCTGTGCAGGCAAGAATAATCCTATGTTTGTCTGTAAAATTTATCAGGTGAGTCAAGTATATTCACTTTTGGAACAGCTCTGTGTGACTACTGCAACTGCGTGTACTATTTCTCAAATGATTTAACCTCAATTATTTAGCAAGTAATTTCAACACAACTTGCTTTTTTGCTTGTCGGCTTATTCACCTGGATAAAAAGGATGTAGTTCATCAACTCATCTACATGGTATTGCCCTTATCTTAAGAAACGACACACACAGTGAATTCTTCAAAACAAACAAGAATTCTGTAGAGAAAAATTGCTTTGTCTATGCCGACACAGCACAGGAAAACCAACCTTGTACGCTTCGTCAATGTTTGCATTTATGCAGTGCTGTATCATTTCTTTCACAAGCAGAGGATGAGGCTCATCACACACCTGTATTGAAGAGAAATATTACACTGCAAAACACTAGAAGACGCTACTTTAACCCCCTGGTATTTTCACTAAGCTTTTACATGGCTCAAGTCCTGAATCGGACACATTCCATAATACAGATTAAATCTGAAGCAATCTGCCTTTTCTGGTGACACAGCTATCCTGCCATGGCAGGCTCAATAGCCCCAAATCATAGATTCAGAAGTTACCACTGTGAAATTTCCCAGCAGTTATGCGATTTGTGCACTTTGAGAGAGCTGGAAAGTCACAAAGTCTCAGATGTGCCATCGGGGACTGCCAGTGCTCTCTCCCTTTTCAAAAGGCACCTCCATTTTTTTACAGCCTAATGCTGTAATTGCCACAGACATGGTGCTGCCCACAACCCAGCAAAGCACTTTCAAAGGCTCACAAATCAGACCAAAGGCCTCGCCTCGGTGTAGTGCTAACCTTCTAGCATCCCTGCTGCACACTCTTACTAACCTTAAACACATTTTCACTGTTTATAAAACCAAATCCAGAATAAGTGGACTGTAAGTTGTTTAATGCCTGTGAAAGGAAAAATAAGACATCATTTATTTTCTGAAGTGCTCTCTGCTCCTCACTCCCCTCATCACAATGAAATACACTTCTCAGAAAACCATGCCAAATAAGCACTTTTCAATTATGCAAGAGTAAACTGCAAATGTAGCAGATTTTGTTTCCTCTCACAAATTCTGCATCCAGTTCCCACCAATTCACTTTTAAGGAGCAGATCCATCTTAAAACCTCGCCAAACCAAATAGTTTAGTTACTCATGCCACAGGTCACATTCCTTTCGCTTTACCTCTCCAAAGACAAATCCTTGAGAGCAACAGTTCAATGGCTTTTTTGCTTTCAACAGAAGCCTTGCTTCCTTGCCCTTCTCCTTTTACCTGTCTCATATCTCCTTGGGCTGTGAAGATAATGGCTTCTAGTCCATCATCTGTATATGGTACATTCTCTTTCTCGACAACGTTCAGCAGCCTGGCAAGGATTTGTGAATCCGTCAGCTTGGTGTAACGCAGCACTGCGCAGCGGGACTGAATGGGTTCTGGGGACAGAGGTGTGTAATTAGTGTTTCCCTCAAAAAAAAAAATACTTGTTTTCATCCTGAGAGAAGCCATCTCCATTCCTAACTCTTCATTTGTCTTCTTCTAAAGAAATAGAACATATCTGCTCCAAACAGAATAAGCATCCAGTACTTGAACAGGGCATAGAGGAAAGCTGGGGAGGGACTTCTTTCAAAGGCTTGTAGTGACTAGAGGCAATGGGTATAAACTGGAGAGGGGCAGATTTAGACTAGACATAAGGAGGAATTTCTCCACGATGAGGGTGGTGAGGCACTGGAACAGGTTGCCCAGGGAAGCTGTGGCTGCCCCATCCCTGGAGATGTTCAAGGCCAGGTTGGATGGGCCATGGGCAGCCTGATCCAGTGGGATCTCCCTGCTCACGGCAGAGGAGTTGGAACTGGATGGGCTTTAAGGTTGCTTCCAATCCAAACTATTCTCTGATTCTACAATCTCTTTCAGCATATACAACTCTACAGCCCAAATGCGCTACCTGAGTTTCCCCAGACATGTGCAAATGTATACGAAGCTCATCTTTTTCTCTTCTCCTGGTTTTCTGAATGTGTACGTTTAACCTGCTCTTTTAAAGGCTAAACAAGAGAAGTCTAAAGGTCTACACTGTGTTAGCCTATAGGCAAACCTAAAGATTGTGTTTCAGAAAAGACAACAAAAGGGGTTCAATATCCAGTAAACAATACATCAAACATCTTAAACTATAGCAGATTTAGATAGAGATTAAGCCCAAAGAATGAGAAATCTGCTTCTGCAGTCAGGCATAGCCCTATCCATCAAAAACAGCTGTTCAGAGGGCTCACCACCTATGCAAATGTACTCTTCGATTATTAGCTAGACATACAGACAGTTTGATTTTTCAGAAGTACCATCGTTCCTTGCAATAAGCAGGTCCAAGGTATTTCGGAAAACCACCCTGGAAGGTAGACAGCGGTATGGAGGACATGTGACAAAAACGCCCAGGGACCAGCAGCACTTTACCTATGATTTTGTCAGAGGCATTGCAGGCAAGTGCAAAGCGTGTTGTTTTGGAATAGATTTCCATTGTTCTTCTCAGTGCTTGCTGTGCTCCATCTGTCATGCTGAGGGAGAAAAGGAGTTAGGACAGATTTTTCCCTTCATTGCCTTATAGGTGCAGCCTAATATTTATTTTTAAAGCTCTAGAGTTTAACGATATCTGACAGTGCTCTGTAAATTACTTGATATTCTGCTTTGGCAAACTTGTTTCTAGTCATGAGAAAAAATCACCTCACAATGCAGGCAGTCACCAAGACCTCCATAAAACTAACACATAAAACTAAACCATTAATGCTCTGAAGAACAGTGCTAAGAACACTACTACTTATAAGCAGATGAAGTAGAATGGCCTGTTTTCATCCAGTGAAACTGTCTATGTAAGTCAGACTCTTTGGAGAGCGAGAGAGCCAGTAAACTAAAACATGCTATTTCACAAACAGCTAAACCCCAAAGTCTTCCACCCCAATATTTAGCATCTTCTTTGAAGCAATGCTGTCTGCTTGATGTTAGTAATCTCATAAGAACAGTGTTCAATGCATATTTATTTCCTATCAAATTATTTTTGATAGCCTGATAAACAGTCTGATAAACATCTCAGACTGTCCAAGACGACAGCTATTGCAAAAGGACAGATAAAATGCATTTCACTTAGTAGCTGACGTCAAGACAAAAACAACGTACCTGTCTGCTTCATCAAGGATGATAATTTTATGCCGACCTTTTGGAAGAGTGACCTTTTGCTGGGCAAACATTTTGATTTTGTTTCTCACAACATCAATGCCTCTGGAACAATAATTCAAGTGATTCATGATCAGCTGGGTGAAATTACAAAACAGGTTTTATTCAGCAGCCACAATGGCTGAAGCGCTGCTGAGCTCCCTATTCTCCTGCTGTTTTGTTCCTGCCTCTTCAGCTATGCCAGTACAACTGTTGGGAAGCTGTGTTACAAGCCTGGCTGCTTAACTGGTTCAGATTTAAACACCAATTCTTTTTGGAGGTTTCCTAGACACAGTTCCAACAAAGATTTACTTTTAAAAATAAAGTATTTTACTTTTTTGTTCTGTTTAGAAAATGAACGCTGTGGCCCTACAGTTCTTCTATAACTGATATTAACAGAAGCAGGTAAAATGTGTTGTACTCGAAAACAATCCACTAGGAAACGTCCTCCAAATACTTCCGGACAGGTCTGCCACAGAGCTTGGGAAATATAATCAGCCCTTGGTGCCTGATCCTTAGAGTAGAGTCAGTGCCTTCTACAAACCTAACACCCTTAATCCTACATTTTAATCCCCAACTGCCCTTACAGCCCTAATTTCTACCACTCCACTTATCTTCCTAAGCACTCTACAGTTTCACTACAAATGGCTCGTTTTTCATCCTTAGGAGGATCTTCATAAGTGCAGGAAACTTAACTCTTGAAGGTAAATTCAAGAAAACAGTACTGTTATGTATTCTGTACTCCACCAGTTTCTATTTTTGTGCACGAAAGTACCTTTAAGTTTACAGAACATCAAGTAATAATACGTACGTTGATAGATAGAGACCAAAGATTGTCTAACATTTAGTTGGAAAGAACTGCATTAAAATAAATATTGGAGGCCTTAATACAGCACTAAGCCTATCAAGCCAGCCTGAGTTGAACTAAAAATAGAAATGGATACTTGCTTCTTCATTAAAAGTTTAACAAGGGTTATTCATTCCCACCTGTCATTTGAGGCATTCAGCTCCAGAACAGCATCTTTTAATGCCGGACCAAGCAAAGCACGAGCCAAGCAGAGGATACTGGTGGTTTTACCTGTTCCTGGTGGACCCTAGAATTGCAACAATGCAGCAATTACTGAGTGTAACGTTAATTTTCTAAGCTGTGCTTTCTAAAAAACTCCTCAGTTGTGAAAAACGGCTGCAACAGAGGAACTGCAGAGAGAACACCAGAATAGAGGCTGCCTGGGTTCCAGATCCTGCCTCCAAGAGAAAAGAGAAACGCAGCAGGGAGAAGCACAAGACATGCTTTGAGAGGCCCCTGGGGGCCAGGTGAAGTTTCTAACAGAAGGCTGTTGATGGCTTGTGTTATCCTGCCAAGAACACTGCTCCCTGGCCACACATTCTACGATCTCTCTTACTAACACATTCAGGCACAATGCAAATTTATACCAGGAGGCTGTTGTGGCTAGATTTCAGAAGCCAGGTCCAACAGAGTGAAATACTGTAAAACACAGCAATACTTACAGCAATTATGATATTTGGTACGTTCCCTTCTTTCGCAAAGACCTAAGTAGGAATAATAAGAAAAAATTACATACGAAAATAGCACGAACATATAGTTTTCAATTCTATTACCTTAAGCACAAAAAACAAAGGTTAACTGTTCCTCCCTCCTGCTTTAATTTTTATTAAATCTTGCTGCTTTTATAGATTTTTTTAATTGAACTGTTAGAATTCAGTCCCAGGCATATGGAAAAACTTTAAAGCACTTAATCCCACAGGTCTTTATTGCTCTTGCCTTTCCTTTGTCTCTGTTTCAATTATATTATAGAATCATGGAATGGTTTGGGTTGGAAGGGACCTCAAAGCCCATCCAGTTTTACCCACTTGGCACAGGCAGGGACACCTCCCACTGGATCAGGGGCTCCAAGCCCCATCCAACCTGGCCTGGAACACCTCCAGGGATGGGGCAGCCACCACTGCTCTGGGTAATGCGTGCAGTGCCTCACCACCTACGCCTGTTGGTATAACCTTTCTGTTAACCAACACTGTGTTCACAAACTAATTTGTCAAGGAAAGTATTGCTCTTCCAGAAAAATCTTATGTGTTTTTTTCTGTTGTTATATAAATTATATTTATTCATTGAAACAATATGACTATAACAGCTACAAGGTTTCTAAGCTGTATCAAACCAGGGACAATTTAAACAACAGCCCAATTTAAAGCGTATTTCCTTCCAACACCACTCAAACATGCCCTAAACCATGTAATCTCTTAAGTAAATCAGAAAAGTTTTTCTGCACTTACTCAAGTACAGATATAAAGATACAAAAGTGCTTTTATTGCTCTGTGGGACTATGTAGAATTACATTTTTTTTTTTTACCTAACCCCTGAAAAACCAAAGGGACAGCTACACACCTCCAACCTGCTCACGGTGTCTTCATTTCCAACTATTTCACACAGTTTCACGGGTCTGTATTTTTCCACCCTGTAAAAGTAGAAAAAAAACACACTTCAGCACATCCAGTGAAACTTTAATAGCGCTCTGCACTGAGAGAAAAGGATCACATTAAGACAACATGGCTCAAAGATGACTTGATGTGTTTTCAGTGCAAACACCGCAGGGTCCCCCTTCCCTGCTAAGCGCAGCATGGCACAATGCGAACTCCTAAAAGAATTTTTTACTTCCATTAGTGTAAAAAAAAAAAGGGGGAAGGAAGGAAAAAATGCCCAGCTGGGACAGGATTTTGGTGCCTCAGCCTGGTACCAGGGCTAAGGGTAGACGCTGTGTTGTGCACATGATTAACACAGGGCAGGGCGGACTCTGCTTGGGCTCCAGAGGGATTTCTTCCTTCTCAGCCGCAGCTGCCTGGAGCCCTCTCCCTGCTCTCATTGCACAAGGGCTGGAGCTGTGTCTGTCTGTGTGTGTGTCTCTGTCTGTGTGTGTGTGTCTGGGGCTGTGTATGAGTGTCTGTGTCTCTGCCTGCATCATGAGCCAGCAGTGTGCCCAGGTGGCCAAGAAGGCCAACGGCATCTTGGCTTGTATCAGAAATGGGGTCACCAGCAGGTCCAGGGAGGTTATTCTCCCTCTGTACTCGGCACTGGTGAGACCACACCTCGAATACTGTGTTCAGTTCTGGACCCCTCACCACAAGAAGGATGTTGAGGCTCCGGAGCGTGTCCAGAGAAGAGCAACGAAGCTGGTGAGGGGCTGGAGAACAAGTCTTATGAGGAGTGGCTGAGAGAGCTGGGGGTGTTTAGCCTGGAGAAGAGGACGCTGAGGGGAGACCTTATTGCTCTCTACAACTACCTGAAAGGAGGTTGTGGAGAGGAGGGAGCTGGCCTCTTCTCCCCAGTGACAGGGGACAGGACAAGAGGGAATGGCCTGAAGCTCCGTCAGGGGAGGTTCAGGTTGGATATCAGAAAAAAATTCTTCACAGAAAGAGTCATCGGGCACTGGAACAGCTGCCCAGGGAGGTGGTCGAGTCGCCTTCCCTGGAGGTGTTTAAGGAACGGGTGGATGAAGTGCTGAGGGACATGGTTTAGGGAGTGTTAGGAATGGTTGGACTCGATGATCCAGTGGGTCCTTTCCAACCTGGTGATTCTATGATTCGCTGCATGCAAGACACTAAATAATATAATAGTTTACACTATTTTTCCAAGTTTATAACATCACTTAATTCATGTTCAAGATAAATATTCATGTTCAATATTTAAGAATATGAAGTTGTATTGAAGCTGAAATGGTGCCCCGTGTCAACATCAAGGACGCATCTACCCAAAGGCCTAGAAAGAGGAGAAAATTATCTACTCTTCTCTCAGTTAAATAACGTTAATTCATAAAGGAATGTTCAGAAAATCACCTGCGCCTCCTCAGTCACATTAAAGGCTTACACTGAGGTGACAGCCTGAACTCAAGCAGGATCAACTGTCCTAATAGGAACCCAGTTAAGCAGACATGAAACCCAAGTTCATATTCAAGGAGAAATCAGGCTTCTTTGAAGGTCTTCTCCCCAGGAAGGACAAAATACAGGAGCCCGTCTGTGTCTGTGTCTGTCTCTCTCTATCAGCCTACACGAGCCCCACAATGGAGGCCCCATGAGAGCCCCAGCTTTCCCGCCAACAGCAAGCCCCGCCCCCCCGCGATTCATAGGCCGCAACAGCAAGCCCCGCCCCCGCTGCGTTTCATAGGCTGGCACGCGGCAAGCCCCGCCCCCTCGCGGTGCTTCATAGGTCATGCAACATTAAACCCCGCCCCCTCCGTCGTTCATAGGCTGTCGCTACAAGCCCTGCCCCCCCTGTCATTGGCCCCGCCCCTGCGGTGTTTCATTGGTCCCGTGGTCCCAAGCCCCGCCCCCCGCAGCGTTTCATTGGCCCCGTGTATCCAAGCCCCGCCCCCTTAGCGTTTCATTGGCCCCCTGCCCCCAAGCCCCGCCCTGTCGCGCGCCAATGGCTGCACTCCTCCTTCCGTCTCCGCCATGGCCGCCGCGCTCCCCGCCGCCCGCGCCGCTCACCAGGGCAGCTCGTAGTGTCCGGCGGGAGCGGCCGCCGCGGGGTCGGCGGTTCCGTGTCTCCCGGCGGCCGCCGGCCCGGCCTTCTCGGCCTCCGCCGCCTCTGTCTCCATCTCCATGGCGGCCGCCGGCCCGGCCGCTGCTTCTCCGGCGCCTCAGCGAGGGGCGGGAGGTGCTCGGGGCCGCCTACCGGGGCGGAGCTGCGGGGAGGGGCCGGGGGGAGCCCTGCGGGCGGGCTGGAGTCCCCAGTGTGAAAATGGGCTGTCGGAGGTGGTCACAGAGATGATCCGAGGGCTGGAGGACCTCCTGTGGGAGGACAGGCTGACAGAGTTGGGGTTGTTCAGCCTGGAGAAGAGAAGGCTGTGGGAGACCTTAGAGCAGCTTCCAGTGCTGAAAGGGGCTCCAGGAAAGCTGGGGAGTGGCTCTGGATCAGGGAGGGCAGAGAGAGGATGAAGGGAACGGTTTGGAGCTGAAAGAGGGAAGATTGAGATGAGAGCTCAGGCAGAAATGATTTGCTGTGAGGGTGGGGAGGCCCTGGCCCAGGCTGCCCAGAGCAGTGGTGGCTGCCCCATCCCTGGAGGGGTTCCAGGCCAGGTTGGATGGGGCTTGGAGCCCCTGATCCAGTGGGAGGTGTCCCTGCCCATGGCTGGGAGTAGAACTGAGTGGGCTTTGAGGTCCCTCCCAACACAAACCATACACAAAACTTACGAATCCTGTGCTCAGTTCTGGCCTCTCACTACAAGAAGGATTTTGAGGCTCTGGAGTGTGTCCAGAGAAGCACAACAAAGCTGGTGAAGGGGCTGGAGAACAAGTCTTACAAGGAGTGGCTGAGGGAACTGGGGTTGTTTAGCCTTGAGGAAGCCGAGGGGAAACGTTATTGCTCCCTACAACTACCTGAAAGGAGGTTGTAGAGAGGAGGGTGCTGGGCTCTTCTCCCAAATGACAGGTGATAAGACAAGGGGGAATGGCATTAAGCTGCACCAGGGGAGGTTCAGACTGAATATCAGGAAAAAAATTTCACAGAAAGGGTCATCGGGCAGTGGCAGAGGCTGCCCAGGGAGGGGGTGGATTCCCCATCCCTGGAGGTATTTAAAAGACGGGTAGATGAGGTGCTCAGGGACATGGTTTAGTGGCAGATAGGAATAGTTGGACTCGAGAGGTCTTTTCTGACCTGGTGATTCTATGACTCCATCCCTGGAGGTGTTCCAGGCTAGGTTGGATGGGACTGAGCAACCAGATCCAGTGGGAGGTGTCCCTGCCCATGGCAAGGGGTGGAACTGGATGGGCTTTGAGCTCACTTGCGAGACCCAAACCATTCCGTGACTCCATGGTTCTACTGATGTGGTGAGATAATAAAAACAGCAATGTGTTTGCACTGCGGGAGTGTCAGCCTGTATTTCTTCTTTTAACTACCTTTATTGTCAGACGTGGAGCTGTTGGAGTGAGTCCAGAGGAGGCCCTGGTGGATGAGAAGGTCTATATGAGCTCTCAGTGTGCAGTCGCAGTCCAGAAAGCCAGCTGTATTCTGGGCTGCTTCCAAAGTGGTATGACCAGCAGGGCAAGGAAGGGTATTCTGCGCCTCTGCTCCACTCCTAGATCTCACCTGGCTCTCTGCCTTCAGTTCTGGAGTCCTAAGCTCAGGAAGGACATGGAGCTGTTAGCGTGAGTTTAGAGGACCTGAGGACTGGAGCACCTCCTGTACAAGGACAGGCTGAGAGGGTTGGGGTTGTTCAGCATGGAGAAAAGAAGGCTGTGGGGAGACCTTAGAGCAGCTTCCAGTTCTGAACGGGGCTCCAGGAAAACTGGAGACAGACTTTTTAGCAAGGGCTGTTGTGGCAGGACAAGGAGTAATGGTTGTAAACCAAGGGAGGGCAGGTTTAGACTGGATATAAAGAATTTTTTTACAGTGGCACAGCTCCAGAGGGTGAAATTTCTGTTATGGAAAGTGCTGTCTCATATCTGAGTTTCTATGTAGGCAGGGAGGTCAGTGCTTTAATCTTGCTTTGTGTATTATTTTTGTTAATACCTCTACATGATTCCTAGCGGTATTAGAGTAAGCGTTATGTAAGAGTGAAATTGTAAATGGTCTGCAGCCTTTTCACGTCTGGCTGAATTGACTGTGGATTAACTTCCCTTCCATTGATGGCAAAGTAGAAAATTAAATAATGATATGATTATTTAGCATATGAGAGGAGGACAACTGGCAAATTCAGACTGTTTCTTGCACACATAGAATCATAGAATGGTTTGTGTTGGAAGAGACTTTAAATCCTATCCATTTCGACTCCCTTGCCATGGGCAGGGACACCTCCCAGTGGATCAGGTTGCTCAAAGCCTCATCCAGCCTGGCCTTGAACACCTCCAGGGATGGGGCAGCCATGTAATGGATTAATACCTTGTTCCTGTAATACCTTAAACTCACTGTGTTGCTCTTGCCTTTGGATTTAACTGATGGGAATTTAACTCTGCAAACCCAATATGACACAGCAACACACTGCAGCTGCACACAGCACCGCTGGTGATAGTCTGTCAGTACAGCACGCTGGACATGCCTTGGTTTCTTGCCAAATTAAACAGTTGTTATGCTCTTAGGAAGTGCAGAAGATAAGGTATAATTTTCCTGGCCAGCGTGGATCCTCCCACTCTCTGTGCAGGATTGCGGTTGATAAGCACCGAAAGGACAGTAAAAAAAAAAAAGCTGTTAATAAGAATTATTGCAGAGAGCCTGATGACAGGTTTTGTGATATATTTCTTCTAACCTGTTACACTGTGTGTTTCTTTGGAGCATGGTCTTCCAAAGCACCGCAGCCTTGGTGTGGGCAGTAATTCCTCACTTACCCACAGGGGTTCCGGAGTTTACCAAACAATTATTGAGGGCACAACAATATTGATAGGGACGTGTGGCAGGCAGATAGGCAGAAGCAAGCTGAAAGTCTGAAAAATCATCTATCCTAACATGTGGACTTCTTTTATTGTAATCTGTCTGTTGAGATCATAGGATACATCCAGGATGAAATGAATTCCAAATTCATTGCTGAAATGGCAATGTTTTAGTGTGTCATTAACAGTGCCTGAATACACATACATGCAGTAGATGTATTGCGTTATTCTTAGAGGTGAAAAACTCTGGATTTAAGATTATTCTTTCTGGCCTGTCTCCCTCTCACTCCAAAAGATCTATAAACAAAACTTACTAAGTATTTGTGATCAGTAAATAATAAAGATGAAGGCTTTTTGCTAATGATTTAGTTAGCAAGAGGGATGCTCCTCTTGGGTGTATTCAATTAATAGAAATCACCATCAGAGAAACATGTAGTGATCTTGTGGTCTTCCCAGGAGCAAGGAAGTTGAAGCTGCAGGTGCTGAATGTACAGAACGGTTCCTTTAAGGACTTGTTGTAGTTGGGGACATGGTCTAGTGGCAGACTTAGCAGGTCTGGATCGATAATTGGGCTTGACGGTCTTAAAGGTCTTTTCCACTACAACCATTCTATACGAAGGCTTTTCTCAGATCAGCTCTGGTCAAGGGCTCGCGCTTCAGCCCCTACAGGGAAACTATAGCCTAGTGCCAAGGTTTTGTTGGAGGGCAGGGTAAATTCAGAAGTTGCGGCAAAAGAATTGCTGGTTTGCATGCTGTTGATGGTGGGACTGAGGGCGGCTTGTTTTGAGCTTGAACGAGAAATTGAAATTAGTGAAGACATTGGAAGTGAGGCAGTGGTTGAAGACTGCAAAGAGCAACAGTGATGAAATGATGATCAGGGATGTGATGTGTAAAATCTAGAAGGCGATAGAAATAAAAGATAAGAGAAGAAACGACCTTTAGGCGATCATTAGTGAAAGTTTGTATCTGTAATAAAAAAATTCTTATCTACAGTGGGTTTGGGAGGGAGGGGAGAACTGTATTGAAGGTCATTTTGCTTTTGGGTTCAATCTGTGAGTTCAGCTTACTGTTATTGTTAGGGCTAATGCTGAAATACATTATCAAGCAGGTAAAAAGGCCAGAGGCTGGGATCTCAAATGAAGAGAAGTGTGGAGTTCCTGCGGCTGCTCATTCCCAGTCCCACCAGACCCCTGGTCTCAGTTAGAGCTGTCACCTCCCATTGCAGCATGCTATTGTTCAGCAGCCACAAGTAGGTCACGTAGCAGCACAGATGGCCTTGCTGCCAGGGAAATGTGGAGTCTGCAGTTTCCATTGAGGCTGCTCCCTGTTCGCTCGCGCTCCCTTTCACACAGTTAGGTTGGAGACAGCAGAATGAATTCTGATGCTGCCACCAATTTTATCTTGTGTTCACTGAGGCTGAAAGCGTAAAGCAGAGCTGGTACAGATGCCAGGAGTGACAGTAATGATGGGGTGGGTAGAAGGGAGGCTGAGCTGGTGCTTTATGAAATAGGGCAGCACTCCATTAGGGGATTTCATGGGCTTGGCATGTCTGCACCCTGACTGACAGGGGCCTGGACTCCTGTAGAGCTGCTCTGCTTGAGTTCTAAGAGCAAACCCAAGGATGATGCTGTCAGTATACACAGGGTGTATTTGTTCTTGTAGCATCAGAGCACCCTTCTGTTCTTCACGTATTTCTCCATACACTGTTCCTGAGAGGTGCAGTTGTGCTGATCTGCACTAACGTCGTGAGTACCATTTAAAATTTTCTTCCTAAACATGTTGGCTCAGGTCGCACATTCGCTCTCCACCAGCACGCTGCCATCTCCTCGGTTGTTTCCCCATCCCATATCTCATCCTTCCTCTCTCGTTAGCATCTCTGGTGGCTGCAGCGCAGTGGCAGTTCACCACAACAGTCTGGGTAAATCCAAATTGACATCTGCCCACCCTGTTACCCAAGCGCTTTCATTTGCGGCATCTCATTGCTTTTTACATTTTTATTAAGTACCTTTAAATGGTTTTGTTTTGTTTTAATGCTATCACATTAAATTATAAGCAGTCTTAGTCTTCAGTTAGGAAATTCATACTGCTAGAAGTGAAGCAAGTCACAGCTTGTGGTGACAGAGTAGCTGGAAAGACCTATTCCAGCTTATTGCTACCAGGAGACTCTAAGGTTGTAAATACTTACAATTATTCTCTAAAAGCACCTGAAAATACTTAACAGGGTGGATTTAGACTGCTGCAATTTTAAGCCAGAAAAGCTTTATGATGATTTTTATATCTGTGTGTTGAAGAACAAATAATAATTGCCCAGTGCTTTACACTGGGTGACAAGAAAGGAGCAGTGACCTGCTAGTCGGGCTCTCCTGCTCTTTGGATGCTTAAGACAAAGAATGTAATGGAAATACTGAAAATTCATTTCTTTATTATTTTAAGCACAGACTGGAGAAGGAGGAGTGTCGGGTAGAAGACCAGACGTGTGGTTACATCTTTAGTCAGCAGAGGGAGTATGGACACCTGTGTTCAAAGCCACGTTGGGTCACCGTGACAGCCAAGAGAGCAGACTTTCTCCTAGAATTCCTCCTTTGCTTGCAAAAAAAAGCGAATTCCTTTAAGCATACACTTTTCTAGATGCAAAATGTAGCTGTTGGCTACTAACCCTGTCGATAAAAGACAGAACCTTGTCCATATGAGCACAGGCTGAGAGAGTTGGGGTTGTTCAGCCTGGAGAAGAGAAGGCTTCAAGGAGATCTTACAGCAACTTTCCAGTATCTGAAGGTTATTCTATGATTTTATGATAAAGCTGAAAGCGTAGGAGAGGGGAATGATCTGTTGTGGTGTCCATGCTTGGCACCTTGTGAGTGCTCAGCTGCTTGCACCACCTTGGAGCTGGCATTGAGCGGTCCCCTTTTTCCTCCTTGTCAGGATCTTGTGCCACCACTAGTGTCCAGTGGGGTTCTGTTTGCACTCCCACCTGCCTCTGGGGAGGACGTGGACTCTCCCTCATCACTGAGGAAGCTGAGAAAGCCACTGTGTGCATGACTCCTGTTGCCAAATGTAGATGTTGCAAAGACCATCCTGCAGCAGTTGAGTGCCTTGCTGGGACTCCCTTGTGCAAGAAGAAGGATCCTGATGAAGAAAGAACTTGGTGGCTCTGTGAGCCTTCTGTTTGGACACAGCTCCCAGCTGCTGCAAAACCAGAGAGATGATCTGAGGGCTGTGCCAGGAAGCTCTGATGAACGGTCCCGTACAGTGGTTAGAAATGGAGGGAGGCAGTCTGAGTTCATCCATTCTTCTACCAGTGTGTTTAGTTTGTGTTTTCAGGCACTGCTCTGCCAGGCCTCTGTTTCCCATGAGGACGAGAGTATGGACTGATTTCATTGATGTTTGTTGGAAACTTGCAGAGAAATTTGCAATGAAGTTGATACAAAATGGATTTTGGGGTGGTTTTTTTTATAGTTGCAGTATTGCTTGGCTTTTGGTCAGACACGGTGAACCACGAATACAGCACGGTGTGTAGCACATCCAGCATTTGTAGTTTCTTCTGTTCGTTCGTTCCTTAGGTCAGCAGTCCGGTAATATTCTGCACTGACTGCCCCTAAGTGGTGCCTGACAGCATGCAATCCATTCCAGTTGGATGTAGGCTCTTAAATGCTGGGTGACACTTGATCAGAAGCATTGTTTGGCTGAATGCAGCAAAATATATCTTAAATAACATTCAATTGCGCTCATTTTCTGTCTGTGAAAGATGAAATGCAATAATGTTGATTATTAGGAGCCCAGGAATTACCAGGCTGTTGCACTCTGGCTTATTTCAAGTCTGCAGAGCATCCAACCCGGCCTTGAACACCTCCAGGGATGGGGCATCCATGACTTCTCTGGCCAACCTGTGCCAGTGCCTCACCAGTAAAAAACGGGACTTGATGTAGGCGTGGTCTTCAGGTTTTGTTCCTTTTAAAGTTTCTTTCTAACACAGGAATTTTAGGGGAAGCTTGCACAGATGGAGAACTATTTCTTACTCCCCTTGCCCCTCATACTATAAAAAGCACCTTAAATATTAATTTATTTTTTATCTAATCCCACCACATACCATTATTAATCCATATGTTTTACAGCCACCCAGGAAACCTTTGCATATAAAGGGCTGGCATTATTAAAATGATGTCTGCTGCTGCATCCCAGGGCGCATTTTGCTGCCACGCGTGGTGTGTGTGGTTTTTTATTATCTTGTTTTCTTCCCTTCCTTTCATACTGACTGCCCTGCTATGACTTGTTTCTCATTTGCTTAGCACTGCAGGGGAGATATTCTGGGGCCTCATATTCATTAGTTAGTAATTAAAACAATGAAGGATGGGTGTGAATGTAAAATGCTACATTTCTTTTGTAATTTGCAAGGGGTAAATCTCTTGCACGCGTCCTCTCTTAGGAAATCTGTCAGAAAGTGATAGGTAGCTTCTTTTTTTTCCCTACAGATTCCAGGAATCTGCCAGGAGGAGTTCAGGCTTCTCAGAAAGGGCTTTTCTTAGTGTCCTATGCAAGATAATTAGAGTTTAGAAACATTCAGCCCTGATGGTAAGATTAATGGAAGTAGGAACAGCCCAGGCTGTGTTAGGCTAGAGCTGCGAGGGAACAGTCGGTTGCTTCTCTGCACACAATTACAGCTCACAGGACACTTCTCTGCCTACAGGGGTTGACAGATGACATCTGCAGCTTCACATCGGTCTTCTCAGGAAGGTGAGGGGTTCCAGAAGTTTTTCTCTACTGATATTAAGTCTTTGTTATTAGGGGTGCAAGGAAGTGGAAGGGGCTGTCTGACTATGTGGAAAGACGAGATCTCTTTTCCTAGGAAGGTGTTTCTTCTGAGCTGGAATGTGCTCCTGTTCTGAAGGTATGTGAAAAACTTGAGGGTGACGACACGAAGGGAACATGGCAAGGTGTGGGGAGAGATGCCTTGGAGAACTCAAAGCAAGAGCTTATGTAAATGACTGGGGTAAAGATCAGCCTCTCCAAACTCAACCTCCTGGTGTGCATCCACACTGACCCTGCAGGACATGTTCCCTGTGATGCAGTGACTCCCGGCAGGACATCAGCTGAGTTTGTTCCCTGCTGCACTGGGTCACCACGCAGGACATCCAGGGTGCTCTTTGCCCTTTCCGATCTTTCTTCCCACCATCACAGGAAGGCTGGTAGGAAAGGAGGTTCCATGTTTCCATCCTCCACCCCTGCCTCTCTGTCTTGGTGTCCTTGACCCTTCCCAGCTTGTGACCGAGTGCTCCCAAGAAATATTTACTTCCTGTTTTTTTCTCTTAGACGTCAGGAGGCCTCATTTTTTTCATGAATAAAATATGAGCTGTTCTCCTGGAGCCATGAAGGGAGGAAACCACTGCCAGCTGGTGTGGCCACTGCTTTTTATTGCTGTGGTTGCTGATGCCTCCGCCCTCGCCGGCAGGGAGTCTAGAGAGAGAGGAAACAGCTCCAGCCTTTAGTTTGGTAGCTGTTCCCAGTGTGAACTCAGCTGCCTGGAGCCCATGGTGAGGAACAACTTGATCTGTAATTCCCTGTTTCAGGCAGTTTAACTGGGGAGTTGAAATGTTTGTTTGAACTGAAGTTATCCCTGATTTATCTTTTGCTCAGAACTCATCACTGGCTAATGCTCAGTTTTCAGTCTGTTGTAGCCAGCAGATATTTCCCTGGTGTTCCCGTATTTTTTATTTATCCAGATGAATGTAGAGTTGTACAATCGCTTCTCTTAGCTGAATCACCTCTCTATTTTTCCATCTGCTTCCATAGTTTAACAAGATTATTTTGCATTAGCTTCATTTTTCTGCTTTTATTGCAGCTCCTCTTGTCTTGGCATCTTGTTTGGATTTAATAGACATGCTTTGCAAATAATAATGTTAAATACCCTCTTGGTAAGTGTATTTGAGCTGCCGTACTTTGAAGACAGGACTCTAGGGAGGAGGTAAAGGGATGTCGAACTCTACTTTCCTACCCATGTGAGTGAATAGCAATGCGTTGTCTTACCCACAAAAGTATATGGTATATTCTTCTTGGGCTTTGGGAACTATTATCTCCCTAAAACATCATTTGTCTTGGAGATTTCCAGGCTACGAAGCAAAGTATTTCAGGCAGGTATTGATTTTGACTATTTGACTGGAACCAGAGCTGAAAATAGGGACTGATTCCTGATGACCATTACTGCTTCTCTCTTGATCCTTCTCTTAACGTAGTTCCTGAATTGAGTACTTGTATTAGCTGAGAACAGGCTGGTTTGCTAGATATAAGTGTGTTTTTATAACAGTTTCCAAGTCCACTTAAGGATTTAGCTTTCCAGTTCTGCATGTAATATATCCTTGCTAGTAATATTTTCATAGAATCTTTACTGAATAACTACAACCCTTATTCATCCAGGCAGCACACTTGCTGGAAAAAAGATATACAGATGGCGAAACTGAGAAGATGTACATGGAGTACAACTGACTTCTCCTTTTAAATACTTAAATAATTACATTTGTGCAGATTTTATGCATGTTAGTACACATGTCTGTCTGCGACTATTTACGTGTTTGTACACGCAGAACATCTGTGTATGACACTGGATAGGTTTACTTGGTTAAATACCAGTTGTCCAGTAGCTCAGAAAAAGGGTCGTAGATGTTGAATAATACTGCTTTTAACCCCTAACCGTGAAACATAGATCCTGCCACTCCTACAATGGCTATTTGGTGATTATCAGTTATTTCACAGACTTCTCTGAGTGCTAAAATGAAACTAATAGAGTCATTCAGATTATTTGTTCAGTGACTCGGTTGTCGTGAATGTAAGGTGCTGTTTATTGCTGCATTCTAGGAGGATTCTTAACCAGGTGAGGTGCTTCCCTGGCAAATAGGGCTGTCTAAATAGAGTGTGTCCCAAGTGCTTTGTGACTATACTGTTCTTCAGAGACAACCCTCTTTGTCTGATCAGTGAATGCCTATTAAAACCTCCTGAAATGCAGGTGATAAAGGTGCTGAAAGGCCAGAAATTCTTACGTACTGTCACCAGGTTGGATACAAGCTGGGCTTGAGCTGTTGGCTTTCTCTGCCTTGCAGGTGTTCATCTCCTGTAGATAAATGATACAGTAATATAAATGCCACATGCACTGAATTACCTCAGCTTAGGAGGTGTTGGAATGGAATAGAGAAAGAGCTGCACACACAATCTTTGTTGTAAAACGGATATATAGCAGCTACATGAACGTGTCTGATTGCAGGGTTTATCATTCAGCCACTTCATTGGGCTTAACTGTTAGTGGATGTGAAGGTCTGAATCAGTAGAAGCAGAACACACAGAATGCCCTTTATGAACACCCCTTGTTTCAGTGCATTGTCATATACACAATTGGCCTTCCTAAATCTCAACTCGGAATGGAAACAGCATTATTGTTGAAAATCACCTCATAGTAAAAGTGATACAGAATGTGCTGTGCCTAAGGATACGCGTACATCGAGGAAAAGAGTACAGAAGAGCTGGACACACCCCACTGGCAGTGCTGTAAGTTATAAATTGGTTTATTAGAGCTGGAATTTTATGGAAACGAATGATTGAAAAGAAATCTCAGCTGCCAGAAATAGTCTTTACATCAGTCGATGTAACCTTGAGGAGGCATTTGAATACTCATGCAGTTGGAAACGGGGTAAGAGGCAGGAATAAAACTGAAAAATCAAATGCCGCAGCAAAGTGGATCCTTCCTGAGGAAATAAAGGATGTACAAACTAAAAGCTCTCTCTAATGGTATCCCATTGCACCTGTGTTCTGCTGCCTCAAATCCATGTGCTGCGGGGCAAGGCCTGATCCTGACAGGGGCTGTGTGCCTGGAAGCCACAGTAGAGCAGTGCACGCTTGGTGTGGAGTTGGCTTTCATGATGTGTCTCACCTGATGAATTTCACGGGGGTTGCTCCTACGCGTGAAGTTAAATCATGTTTATGACTTTGGCTAAAATAGGGCCTCAGTCCCCTACGGAAATCAGCAGATTGAGAGCATGACTGGGTGCTTGGGTGCGATTTCATTGCAATGGGTGACAAAACCATCTTTCTCGTTGATACAGTCATACAGCTGCGGCAGGGCAGAGGCTGTGGGGGTGGAAAAGGATTGCAAATAATCTGCTGCTGCAGAGATCAGAGTGGCTTCCAGCAGAGATGGGTGGCAGCACATCCTAGCTAAGCCCATGACTTTGGCAGTCTGCAGGCACCGTTCTTGTGAAAACAAGGGCCAAAATTGTTGCAGGTCTTGTTGTGTTGGGAATGATACCCGCCTCCTTCACGCCCACACGGATATGAGAGAAGAATTTCACCCTTCTCTCTGCCTCAGTGATACAGGATTGCAATATTTTTTGTGTGCTCCATACCTTTCGAAGCCACACAGTCTCAAGGCAGCAGTGAGGGAGTGAATCCAACAAGGTTCTGGTTTCTATTCATCTGCTGCCCAGGCTGACCTGCTTATGTGCTTGTAGATCTACCAAGGTACCCAATCTCATCTTTAAATACATATTTTTGCAGTGTGGGGATAGGGAGAGCGGAATTGCCCTGCGAGCTTGAAGTGCTGTTTACAGCAAATAACATCCAATATTCTCTTTATTTTCTATGGAAACAACTCCAGGGCAGAGCCCTGCACTGCAAATCTCCTTGGCTGCTCCTCCGGAGCGCGGTCCTGTCAGCTCTGTGAGGGAGAATCCGCGTGAGCTGAGGGTTGGAAGCATGGTAACTGTCAGACTTCAGCTTCGTGACTGTTGGGACCTGAAGGTCACTGCAGTATGTCATTCACAAGGCAATTTTCTCTGGGGTTGCAATATGGTCAGGGCTTTATTTTACAACCTTGATGTCACAAAGTATTAATAATCTCTTAAAACAAGCCCAGTTGCAAAAACAACCCAGTGAGATTTGATCATTTGGGTTTGGTCAGCATTTATAGTCCTTTTACATACCACAGCTTTTGGAGTGATACATAGGTATGGATGTGAGTGGGTGGGTTTCCCTGCTGTACTTGCTTGTATACAACAAGGAAACGCATTGTTCAGTCTGTTGGGAGCTGTTTCCCTGACATTTTAAGCCCCATTTGCAAATATCTCCGTCTCTTTCATTTAGCTTATAAATACAATTTGCATGCTGAATGGGTGTGATGTGGCTCAATTTGTATCTTTAAAGTGTTTGTCACAAAAAAAAGAAGACTCTACTAATTTCTTATTTCCTTTCTTCAATAAATATCTCCAATAGAGGTTAATAGTAATCTGCTATTTCTGTTCTTCTGCCACAAGCATTCTTAGATGTATTGCAAAAGAGCGTAAAATGAAAGGCACAGGCAAATTCCTACAGGCACAGACCGGAGCCTGTTCAAGTGAACAAACCCTCTGAGACGCTGACTGTTATCACAGGCTCAAAAGAAGGCAAGAGAAACCTTAAGTGTGATATCAAACGATTAGAGAATCCGTTCAGAGAAGTTTATTTTTCATCCAGAGTTAAGGGTTGTCTCTGACTTTTTAACTCTAATTAGAATTAACATAGCTACAGCTGCAATATAATTATCTTAATTATCTTTAATATATTCCAGCACTGAGTTCCGCAGGTTAATTTACCTTAATTGTTTTTTTTTCTTCCCCACTTGTTAACTTTGTAGGTGTCGCTACCCTCCTCAGATGCCGTTTCTTCTAAAGGAACACACAATTTACCTGCTTTCCTCCCTTTCGGTTAGATCCTCGGAGCTAAGGAGATGGCATTTGCCACCATACACACTGCGTTTGCGTTGTGTGAAGCCGGGCTGTGACGCTTGCTGGCGTGAGTGGGCCCTATGCTCGCAGAGAGGGACCTGCAGCACAGTCTTATCAGGAATATTAGGCATAATTACTGCATTCTCTGTTCTAAATGTGGTTTTTGTGTGTCTGCAGGCCTTCTGTTAAGGAATGGAGTCAGCCTGTGCTTTACGGACACTGCGAGGACTCGGGTTAGTGGACTCTCTAGTTGTCCATTCTGTCAGGACTGAGCATTTGTAGCATCCGTGGAGCACATTCGTGAGTGTTTAGGACTCGGATAAATCTTACAGTTGGCACCATAAGCTATTTTAACATGTACCTTCCACGTTTAACCTGCTCAGCTTAAAGCACTTTACAGATCAGGTCGCTATCGTTGTTCGTCTTTCACTGTTGATGGAAATGGTTGTAGAGATGGAGGGAATTTTTGTTTCGCACAAGCAGTAAAACCAGAAACTAGATTAGAGTCCAGTTGCCGTGTGTCCCCAAACAGTGCTCTATAGAAAAGCCCACTGGCAGCATTCTCATAGTCATTCTTCCTTACTGGAACACATAATACAATTTATGTAGAGCAGCTAATAAAGCTAAATTGGCAGGAAACTGAAGAAGTGTGTGCAAGTTCCTGAGTCTGGGTTCTATCACGGCATTTGACAGACAAAATCCACATTATTAAGGATGTTCTGTAACAAATATTATAAAATGAAAATGAACACCTGGCGAAAGATCAGGCTTTCTCAACCTTTTTTTTTTTTACATCTATTTTAGTAAGACCAGGATTTTTGGGAGTCATGACTGCCATTTCCACTTGTCAATCACTGTGGCAACATCCAGGCAGTGAGTGAGGTCATTTGGGGCATTTTGCTACTCTGCTGTCACAAGATGTGTTATTTCTGTGTAAAGAAATGATCTCCTTTTTATAAAGACATCACACTGATTCTTTCAACCTTTTAGTGTCATATTGAAAAATGACAGCTGGGATCATGGGATGGTTGAATGGGCTGATGGTGGAAACACAGTATGGTGGGAAAATTGAAATTCCTTCCAATATGTGATAGATAGCTCCTCTGTGCTGGAATACTTCCTTCTATTGCATGGACATTTCTGTGGAAAGAGAACAAAATGCAGCTTAATTACCATCCAGCGCTCTCCCAGAGACAGGAGAGCTGCCTGTTCCCCTGCATTGATGCTGAAAAAAGATGTGCTGCGGGTTTGAGCTATGTATTAGATTTATGCTGTGCTCATTACTGCGGTATTTAAGTTAGGTTGGTCAGGGTCTTTGGCTGAAACCTCTCCTTAATTAAAAACATACACGTGTTTGTGGGAAGCAGAGGACAGCTAGCTGCACTGCGGATCGCCTCCTACCTTTTCTGTTCTCCTTCTGCCTTAGATAAGAAAATAGCTAATATTCCACACCTCGGTATGGAGCCAACAAAGCTCTAGCAGAGCTCATTAACGTGGGCTTAGGTCTCACCCGGTCAACAGAGCTGGCTGGGAACAACCAGCTTACCAGCTTCTCTAACAACTGGAACTCAGTGGGCTGTCGGTGATCCTGTAGGGGACTGTAAGCCACGTACGCTTCTCTACGCTTCAGTTTTCTCAGCTGCAAATTGTTACGGAGATTGTTTCTTGTGTGCTTTGGGATCTTTTGGGAAAGGATGCCCTATGTTCAATGACAGCATCGGTGCCTTTTTTGGGGATAACCTTGCTTTGAAAGGCTCAGAGCCCGAAGCGGCAGGCCTGGATGTTCCCGTGGGCAGCGTTCGTGGTCAGGCCAGCTGCCCACACCAGCTCCAGGCATTGCCTGCTGGAGACATTGGAAAAGTCTGGCTTTTCCCTAAGGGTCAACATTGGAGCCCATTTCTCCACCCTTCCCCAGTAAATGCAGATTCGGTTGTAGATATCGAAATCTTTTTCAAGTTGTAGGCACAGATAGGAAGGTTTTTTGGCCTGGTTCCCATCCCTCATCTTTGATCTTCTAACACGCTCCAGGTCACGTGAAGGAAATGGGACTCTCACCTCTCACAGGCGCTGTACATTCTGTAGCCTGGCTAGAAAACATCTGGTGCTACTATTTGGTCTGAAATAGTATTTGTATCAGGGCCCAAACAACAGGGAAATAGACTGTTTTTGTCAATAAAATACAGGCTGATTTAGTTTATTAGGGACCGTTCAACCAGGTCAGAGGAAACAGCAAATCTTCGCTCTGGCAGCGATGAGAAAAGTCTGGTGGCTCGTACTTGGAGCAGAGGCAGACGAGGGGAATAGGGTTTTTTTTTTATGTACAATGACAAATAGTAAGTGAATCAGAAGTGATTTTGATTTGCAGTGCAAAGAGGCAAGAGCTCACATGGTTTGTAAACAATTGGTGCTGGTATATGTGATGCTTTGACAACTGGAAAAATACAGTTACTCCATTATGAATGGTTTTTGTCTACTTGTATTTTCCTGAAGATGCGCTGAGCTACACGGAGGTGTGCAGGGAATTACCAGGCGCTTCATAAAATAGACTGCGGCTTCACCTAATGAACGGAGTGCAGGAGCCCCTGCTGGGACCTGTACGGCTGGCTTTCCTCTCTGACTTAAACGTGTGTATCAAGAAATGCATGCGCTGAGTGAAGGAGTACAGGAAGATAATGCCCAGAGTCTGGCCATCTCAGTTCTGCACCCGCTAGAGCGGACCTTGGGATCCAATTTCAATTCCTGAGTCTACAAAATCTATGTGATGTTATCATTAGGATCGGTAGGTGCTGTTCTGTGTTCCTCAGTATCACTCCCAGGGAGGTGGTCGAGTCACCTTCCCTGGAGGTGTTTAAGGAACCGGTGGATGAAGTGCTTAGGGACATGGTTTAAGGGAATGTTAGGAATGGTTGGACTCGATGATCCAGTGGGTCCTTTCCAACCTGGTGATTCTATGATTCTATTCTATGATTACTACTGCAGCAAAGAGGTTTACTTGAAAAATGTAGAACAACAGCAACCAGACTGTGCTAATGATTAAATTATATTGATCGTTGAAGTTTAAGTAACAGTTAATGCACTAATTTCAGTATAGGAAATACGCTAAAAAAGCAGTATGAGCTCCTCTTGATCTTCATAATTAATGAGAACTGCCATGATCCTTAAATATATTTCCACCCACACTTTCTTTTATGTTAACAGTGGGTAGGAACACACAGCAGTCAACCTTGTAGAAAGCCTTCTTTCAGAGCACTATCCACCACACTGTAGAAGCCATGTGCGGTCCCATGAAGGGCCCCGGAGCCAGATCTTGCCCATGTTGAATCCTGGCCAACAGTTTCATTTCTTTTGGTGGAACAGAACAACGTCAGGCTTTCAGGAAAAAACATACCCAACACACTTGTCTCATCTACAGGCACCCAAATAAGCATCATTGGCTGTGCTGAGCGTTTCTGGAAGGAAGACTGGGTGGAATTCGTATCACTTAACTTTAAACATCTCATTTGAACTAAATCTTGACTACCCCTGTAATTCGTGGATGGAAGTGGGCATTGTTGGAGAGCAATTAATCCATTTTGGATGTCTGCAATATAATGAGGGGAATTACACCCCAGTGCCTGTTCCTTGCATTTGTTATAAAGGAAGTCTAGACAGTTGGCTCAGTTATAGATGTCTGAACTCGGATGAGAGGTTTCTTTCACCTAAGGAGTTGCAACAGAATCTGCTGGATATTAGAGGCTTTGCAGCAGCTCTTGGTTGGATAAGAAATGCCTGAAATCATGGCACCACTTGGCTGAATTGTTGCAACTGTGCAAGATCTTAACAGTTGAAAAGCGCTTTGCTAGAAGTTTCTGAACTTCAAGCTTGGCCTGGAACAGGGAAGGCCTAGAGCAGTCACTGATCCTCAAGATAAGAAGTTCTTTCAGCAGCTCTGTAATCAAAGGAAAAAACCCAGCTTTTCTTTAAATCACTCCTTTTATCTCATTTCTCCCACCAGTGCTGGAATTCTATGCTCTGCCACCAAATGCAGCCAGCTATTTATAGTGTCAGCTTGAACGAAGAGGAAGAACTTATGCTTTTGTTGCAGCTGCATCTTTGAGATGATGGAAATCATGTAACTGCAAGTTGACAGCAATGAAGCTGCACAATGCTTTCAAATAGAGTTGTCTGGTCTGCCACCACTCAGTTCCCACAGTACATTGACAGGACAAAGGGATGTATCTGGCAGGGGTTTGTAGGCATGCGGTAGGGAAAAAGCTGAAAGGATTCAACTCAAAAGCTTTTGTTGACTTCTAGGATCCTGATGTCACCACTTCATGGGACCCATATTTCTTCTCTGTAGCCTTCAAACGTAGCTGCCTTAGGGGAAGAGCTGAAGAATCAGGACTTTAGGAAGCGTAGCCTATTGGTACAGGACAAATCGTGGCTCTCATCAGCTCTTTGTGGAGAGGTGCTGCATCTGCCGCTGCCGGGCAATATCATAAAATGGAAAGATACTTGAATGCTTTGGCCATTTCTTATCTGCTGTCCTTAAGCCAACAACAAAGATAACAGAAAACTGCAAAACATTTGCTCTTTTTGTTTCCCTAGGTGCATGCATGAGTATTCCCTTGGTTTTTACGTTACTTTGTCTATGTAATGCTTCAGTTTGTCAGGTTAATTTATAAGAAAACAACTGTAAAGCTCTTCAGTGATCCCAGCAGCTAATGCAAATACTGACCAAATCAGAATAATGGCTCAGTCAAGTGTAGACCGTTTTGACTGTCTGTGAGCAGCCAAACTTTTCAAAACAAAATGTATATCATATCCGTAAAATAGGAGGGTGGAATATAGCGAGGGGTTTATCAGGCAAACGTTGACAGCCCAGAAATGTAAGAGATTGCGTAGAGGCTTTCTATGCGTAATGCTTTATTTCAAAGTCATGGTTCTCCTAATCTGTGTAAAATTAACTCCTCATATACTCAAACGTGAGTGTTTCCTGTGCTTCTCCACTTGGGATCAGCAGGGCAGGGTTGTTTGCTGGCACACAGCTCCTGTGAATAAATAACTACTTATTGGGAAATAGTAGTGCCACTCTGCAGAAGGATGGGATTTCAACAGTTGTTTTCATCCTGAACAGCAGGTACAACAAAAGCTGAGGGATGGCTTTGTGGGAGACCATTCGGTGGCAAAGAGACAAATTCAAGTCTATGGGTATTTGAGCCACGTCACTGCAAGAGCTCTGGCCCCAGATGATCTTTCCTTCTCTGCCTGGAAATTCCCCTGAGAAAGTTTAGTCAGAGAGGCAGATTTGTCAAAATGATTCAAGGAAATGACTTAAGAGCTGTGAAATTTTCCTAGCTTCATCTCACTGAAACCAGTGGGCTCGATTCTTGGGTTTGCATCAGCATTGTAGAACACAAGCGCGAGGGAAACTTGGCTCCGTTTCTGTGCCTCTTTTTCTCTGGTCCAGTGGGAGGTGTCCCTGCCCATGGCAGGGGGTTGGGACTGGATGATCTTTAAGGTCCCTTCCAACCCAAATTATTCTATGATTCATTCTATGATTCACGGAGCGTGCGGTGCCTGGCACGATGGTCTCGGATCGCAGGACGCCTCGAGTCACTCCTGGAACATAACATAAGGAAGTTGTTACAGTATATGACTATTTGAACACAGAGCCCATGAGAAAACTTGAGTTCTAAAGAAGAAAACAAAAGCACTTGTGAAATTCAAGACTTGAGCCACGGAAAGGGAAAAGCAATGAGAATCATGCCAGCGTGCAATGTAGCGTGTCAGTCCTGGGCCCCCGTCCTGCAACAACTCGAGACCGAAGACACAAACCAGCACTGAGCCGCGTGTACCACAGCCTGTTCGCAGGCACGATGTAACCCCAGGCTTGTGACCTCCTTTGTTGTGGTGTAGGCATAGGGCTGAAAATTAAACGTTTATATGGAATTTTTTTGTACGGAGAACAAGGCAGTGTATGGAAGATACATTCGATCAAAAATGCGAAGGTTTAACTCCTCAGCAATACCTGATTTGAAATCCTACCCCGAAGGACCTGAAAACATTACAGAGGATGTGTGTTTTTCCAAAACTGCTTTAAATTTACACTCCTCCTTTTTACAAAATGCATGGCTGCATGTAACTCTTCTCGTTAGTCTCTCTGGAACTTGCAAAGGGAGGGCACAAGCATCGGTGTCATTTTGATAAGGAAAGAAACTGAGATGTCAGGATGAGAGCAGAGCTGGTAGAGCTGGCAAACCAGGGGTGAAGCTGGACACAGAAGTGAGACCTCCCGTTGAAGTCCAGAGCCTGAGTCACTCAGCATCTTCTCGTCTAGCTCCTCTCCTGGTGACACTCTGTCTCCCATGGCAACTAGAGATTAGAGAGGAGACTAAAAATCTCATACCTAGAACTGTAAAGCTCAATGACTTGAGCTTTGATGTCGGGAAAATATCAGGGAAAGGCACCGAACGAACAGTTGAAGCAGAGGCGTCGGAGTCAGGTGCTTCAGGTTCTATTTTTGACTTGGATCAGCCATTTCAGTTTGCTTTGCAATGGCTTTCTCTCTGCAAGAAGGAAAATGAAGATGCTTGCGGCTGTCTCCTGGGGCTGGATTGCCTTGCCGAGGCCAGGTCTGTCAAATCTCATCTTCTGGATGATGCTCAGTTGACCTCAGCTTTGTTCTTCTCTGCTTTGCTGCCTGCATCTCCTTCCCTTGCACCTCTGTGGCGCTTCCCTGGGCCCACGTAGAGTCACAGCACCCAATCTCAGGACCACTGCCAGGTGGGAACATCCTCTGTTTCTGCATGGCTCTTCCACCATAGCATCTAACATGCAAATCCACCGCTCGCTGGGTGATCAAGGGTGCCTGTGGAGCTGGTAAAGTCCATCAGATAAAGCCATGGCCATTGCACAAGCAATTGCCTGAATTAAAGACACAACCTCAGAGCATAAGCACTGGACAGGACCCTGCGCCGTTATTTCTCCATCCAGCATCAACCCAGGCTGTGGGAATTATCAGCAGGGACAAGTGGTGATTGTCAGCTCAGCCCACCCTTCCTGCCTTGGAGTGAATTAGTTCTTAAGGCTGCAGGTGCTTTATCTTTGCTCAATTCCCTCAAAAATCCCCAGTAATTAGGGCTCTCCCCTGGTTTTGCAGGATGCACCTCCACCTCCTCCTGCCCTTCTTGCATCAATCAACCACATAAATTCAAGCGTGCTTGGAAAGCTCCTCCTTTCCCGAGCCCAGCCCTAGAGCTGCGAGGAAGGGAGGCCGCACCTCAGCCGAGCAAAAGGTGATCTTCATCATTATATCGTTTTTAAGCTCTTAAGTGTCGAGGGCTGCAGGCAAACCGCACCCTCCCCGCTGGTTTGGGTTTTTTTTCCCCACCCTCCCACCTCGCTTCCGGCGCCGCCGAGGCCCGGCAACCAAGGGGATTTTGAGCGCGGGGCGGCCCCTTTGTTCGGGCGGGCCGAGCGCCCGGCCGCACCGCGGCGGGGGGAGCGGCGCTGCCGGCTGTATCCTCCTCGGAGCGGGGCGGCGGCGGGGAGGCTGCGGGATGCCCCGGGGTACCAGCGGGTAAGGAGGCGGAGGGCAACAAAGAAGGGGATGAATGGAGCCGGGGCGAGCCCGCAGGCAGCGCTGCGATCGCATTGTCCTTGCTTGGGGAGGGAGGCACCGTCCTTGAAGGGGGGGGACGGGACGGGGATGCTCCGCGATGCCCCGATAGCCCCGGGGGAGGGATGGAGCTGGGGCACCCGCTGGGGGGTCCGAGGGGCTCCCACCGGCGTGATAGGCACCCACCCGCTCAGGGATAGAGCCCTGACCCGCACCCACCGCCCCAGGGATGCGGGACACCCATCCCGAGGGATGCAGCCCTGACCCGCGCACCCTCCTGCACAAACACCCACCCGGGAATGCAGCCCCCCACCCCGAGGGATGCAGCCCCTGACCCGTACCCACCCAGCCGAGGATGCAGCCCCCACCCTGCACCCACCCACCCAGGGAAGCAGCCCTGACCCACACCCATCCTGAGGGATGCAGCCCTGACCTGCGCACCCTCCTGCACACCCACCCAGGGATGCAGCCCCCTCCCTGCACCCACCCACCCGCCTAGAGATGCAGCCCCGCCCTGCACACACACCCACCTACCCAGGGATGCAGCCCTACCCTGTGCATCCACCCAGGGATACAGCCCTGCCCCGTGCACCCCCCCACACCCCGAGGGATGCAGCCCTGACCTGCACACCCTCCTGCACACCCACCCACCCGGGGATGGAGTCCCTGCCTTGCATGCACCCATCCACCTAAGGATGCAGCCCCCCCCCCCCCGCACACACCCACCCACCCAGGGGTGTAGTCCTGCCCCGTGTACCCATCCACTCACCTGGGGATGCAGCTGCTGACCTGCACCCACCCGGGGATGCAGCCCCTGACCCGTGTACCCACCATCCACCCAGGGATGCAGCCCCCACCCTGCACACACCCACCCAGGGATGCAGCCCTGCTCTGTGTATCCTGACACACCCCTAGGGGTGCAGCCCCTGCCCTGCACACCCACCCACCCACCTAGGGATGCAGACCCGACCTATTCAGGCACCCACTCACCTGCCTAGGGATGTAGCCCCCACCCTGCACCCACCCAGGGATGCTCCTCTGCCTTTGCACTCATCCACCCAGGACCGCAGCCCCAACCTGTGCCCATCCACACACCCACCCGGGGCTGCAGCCCCTGCCGTGCACCCGTGCACCCACCCAAGGATGCACCGCTGGCTGGGTGCAGGTTTGGTGGCAAACACGCCCGCTGGGTCATAGCGCACGGCTCCGGCCAGGAACAGCTGGAGAAGCAGGGAAGATGGAGATAAGAGTGCTTGTCAGCATTGATTGCTCAGTCCTGAGTGAGTTTTGGATTTGAATTGGGAAGAAAATCCTTTGTCTCTGGGAAGCTGGACTGCTTGCCGGGCTGGGTCTCCTCTCTGGTTCTTTAACAATCCTGATATCAACATTAACTCTGTACTGCAGCATGTGGTGGGGGTTTTGTTTGTAGGAAGATGTGTTTCTGAGGGAGGGCCACCTGGGTTGGGCTCTCGGCGTTCTTACGCTGCTCAGGTTGTGAACGGCGGGGCCGATGGAGCAGGTCTCTGCCTCTTGCATCTCCAGATACAAACCAGCAAATGGTCCAGGGAAGCATCCAGGGATGGAGGCAGAGGCATCTTATCTCCAGGGTATCTCATCAGGCTGCAGCACATTTGGGAAGTGCTGGGAGACAAAGCACTGTGTCAGCACCGACTGCTATTTGCCGCTGTAGAGCGTCACTCTCGTAGGCCTGCAAACCTTGTCTCAGAAACTCATCCTGCTGGAATGGATGTCGGGTTTCACCAGCCCACCCGTTACTGTTGGCTGGGACGGGGTTTTTTTGAGGGTGACTTGCAGTTTGAGCCGTATTGGTCTGTGTATGGACAGTGTATTTGGGTGCTTTGTTGGTCATAGCCTCCACCCCGCCACCTGCGAGCATTGCTGTACGCAGTGGTGCTCCCGGAGAGCCCCTTTATCAGCACGAGTCAGTGCTGTCCCATCATTGCTGGGGAGGGGATGCATTAAACACGGGTGCAGCTGCCTGGTCTTAAACTTAGCTCTTGAGATTTGGCGTTTGACAAAGTTACCTGCCTGCTGCCTGCCAGGGTTAGGAAGGAGAGGGTCTGCGTCGAACAGCTGACACCCAAAAAGGTGTCATAGCGCCTGCCAGAAATTAGAGAGCACCAGAATTCGATGGCTCAGCTCTGAGACGAGCCAGGAGTTAAACACGAGCACCAGCCATTACAACACATCGGAGAGAAGCTGTGCAGGAACCAGGCTGTCATCTCAGGAGCTTGCGTGGGGCTGCCTTCAATTAAGGGGAATCCGTGCGTTTCGGGAGGTGTTCTTAGGATAAGTATGGACTGGATTATCTGCTGAGGCCGAGGGGTGGTGTGTGCTGCTCTTCTGCTTGGCTTCCTGCCGCCTCTCGCCTTGCAGACTGCCGTAATTTACTCCAGCAAGTAGCAGTTCCTGGCGTGTTTCCTCTTTCTCCCCACTTGTGCTTTCGCTCTGGCAGAAGAAATGATGAGGAATCCAGTGAGGGATTTTCCAGCGTCGAGGGGTGCAGCTCTGTAAGGCTGTGATGGCAGTTCTTCCCTTGCAGGGTACTTCAAATGGATAAGGGCAGGGATTTCACCTCATTGAGGCTGCTGGTTTTATCTAGCAAAGTGCTTCCTCTATCCATGAAACTTAAGGAAATTAATATTTTTTGGGGGGGAGGGAAGGTGTTATAATTCTGGTGAGGACGAGGCTATATATTGAGTTCCATCCCCAGATATGTGGTTTCGGTACCACTTTGCAGTTTGTATACAATGCGTGGCAAGGTTCATCCACTTCCAAAGCTCTGGAAAAGGGCAGGTGTAGGTAGCTAGAGCTGAATGTGACCTGTTGCTAACCTACGTTAGACGCTGGTATACCTTTATTTATAGAGATATCTATAGATATTCGTAGAGAGATCTATTTTTGTCATAAATAACTTACAACTTATTTCCCCCTCCATCTCCCAAGGGGTCTGAGCACAAGACTGACCAAAGAATTTGCTGATGTGGGGCGAGAAAGCGTGTTTGCTGCTGCTTTATTGCTGAGTTAGCCAACAGTCTCCGGCTGTTGTTCTTTTATCACTGTTTTTGTGATATTTGCAGTACGATTTCAGGTTTTGTTTGCCTGGGAAAGCACCCTGGCTGATAGTAGTGGTGATTTCAGACCCCAGCAAGACTGGGGCTTTGTTTTACTGGTCAGTTTTCTGCAGCAACCAGATTAGTTAAGGTGTTGAATAAAGAACCCAAACTGTCCGAGGTCACTCGAGAAGCCCAGGTTAGAGAAGAGAGTCCTATTCTAATCCTGCCTTCTCCATGTGCCCATCCTTCCCATCCTGCATGAAAGCTCTTGTCTTTCTGGCTGATGCTGGCAGAGAAACACAAAGTCTGTCAGTGCATCGATTCACAAAGTCTCTTTCTGCAGTACCACCGAGCTCTTGGAGCTTTCCCTCGGCTCTTCTGGGAGGGCCCTGTGTGCTGCGTCTGTCTTTTATACTTTGTTGAACTGCAATGCTAAACAGGACAAATCAAATCCACTTTTCTCATAGCTGGATTTAATTTTTTTTGCTCTTTTATCGTTGTGCAGTAGCTCTTTCTGTAGCTACCAGTGGAAAAATGACCTCATTGCACGTGGCTCTGAGCCTGGCACCTTAAACTGATACTTATTGCTATTCCTGAAAAAAAAAAAATGCAACCAAAAAAACAAAATACCCATTAAAAAAAAAAAAAGACCCACAATATTTAAGCATGAGATTTTTTTATTTTTGGGAAATCATTCCAATGTAGTGGCACTGTTTGTTATCTCCTTCTAAATGCGTGAAACTGTGTTCAGTTTTGGGCCCCACACTACAAGAAAGACATTGAGGGGCTGGAGCGTGTCCAGGGAAGGGAACGGAGCTGGGGAAGGGACTGGTGAATGAGTCTTATGAGGAGCAGCTGAGGGACCTGGGTTTTTTTAGCCTGGAGAAGAGGAGGCTGAGGGGAGACCTTATTGCTCTCCGCAGCTCCCAGAAAGGAGGTTGTAGCGACGTGGGTCTTGGTTTCCCAATTAACAAGTGGTAGGATGAGGGGAAATGGCCTCAAGTTGCGCCAAGGGAGGTTTAGATTGGATATTAGGGAAAATTTCTTTACCAGTGGAGCGGTAAAGCCCTGGCAGAGGCTGCCCAGGGCAGTGAAGGAGTCTCCATCCCTGGAGAGGTTCAAAAACTATGTAGCCATGGCAGTTCAGGGCATGGGTTGGCAGGCACAGTGGTGTTGGGCTGACGATTGGATAGGATGAGCTTAGAGGTCTTTTCCAACCTTAATGATTCTCTAAAATAGCTGTGGTCGCTTTAGATGCACCATGAGCAAAGGTGTGCGAAGAAATCAAACCAAGCGTCGTCATGTTTTGTTGTCACAGCTTAAGTATTTTTACTACCTAAAAATATGATGCTAACTTGAACTGGCAGTGAAATTAGGTGGTACTTTCCTTTCAGTGCTTTATTTTTTGTGATGCTAATGTTTACCTGCCTGGACGCTTGTTGAGAGATGTGGTACAGATGAGCGAAGTGCTCTGCTGTGGACTCTGAGCCAACAACGAAGTCCTCGTCTCCCCATCCCTGTCTGTGCTGGGGCACATATGAAGTTTGTTTGGCTTATTTTGAGAGTTAATGTCCTGAGCTCTGGTGCTGACTCCCCTTAGAGCTCCGTTTGTGCCTGGAAAAGCCAAATGCTCATTTTTGATTAGTATTTGTACTCTGTGCCTGTCAAGTAAACACTTCAGAGAGACTTCCTAAATCCTTTGATGTGTGGGATATTCAGAGAGACAGCGACGGCTGACAGACTCAACTCTTCATCTCTGCTGCTGTTTCTTGAGTAATCCTGGGAAAAATCTTTTCCTTCTCTGTATCCGTTTCTCCCAGGTATGAAGTGGGTGATGCAGTTCTGACCTCCTTTGAGCTCTGCGAGTGAAATGCTCTGTGGATGTTGGATAGTTGGGTCTTGGAACTCTTTAATCACTTTTCTCTGCTTTTTAATCCCTCTCCTGTGCTCCCACACACAGATCCTTTAAAAAGATAATGCAAATAAAATTGTATTGCTCATATTAGAGCTCTTGGTCAGAATGAATCCTGTTTTATGTGGGTGAATAACTTTCCTAGGGTCTTCACGAAAATTTGGGGAGGCAGAAACTTCAAGAGGTGATGTAATCCTGCTGTCTGTCCAGGGTTAGGACAGTGCATCACAGTGCTCCAGGCAGAGGTTTGAGCTTTTTATTTTATTGTTTAAAAAAAATAAACGTGGGCAATGAGGGAGTTTCATAGAACCCTTAAGGTTGGAAAAGACCTTGAAGCTAATCCCGTCCAACCATAAGCCCAACCCAACCATGCCTACTAAACCATGTCCCAAAGGGTCACATCTACCTGGTTTTTGGATGCCAACAGGGATGGAGACACCCCCACTGCCCTGGGCAGCCTCTGTCAGTGCTTCACCACTCTGTCAGTAAAGAAATTTTCCCTAATATCCAATCTAAACCTCCCCTGGTGCAACTTGAGGCCGTTTCCTCTCGTCCTATTGCTTGTTAACTTGATTGAAGAGACCAGCACCCACCTCATCACAACCTCCTTTCAGGGAATTGTAAAGTGTGATGAGGTCACCTTTCAGCTTCCTCTTTTCAACCTCTCAGGACAGTCGGGCTCAAGTTGAGCTCATGTTGTAGTTAGAACTGCTGAGCGCGAGTCTTCCCCTTTGTTTTATTAGCTGTCATTGTCACTTTGTGTCTGCCTGTTGCTGTACAAAGGACGGGGACAAAGATGTTTCATTGATAAAGCCAGCACAACATCTTCTGCAGCATGAACTTTTCCTGCAACGCGTCCTGTGGAGGAGCTCCCAAACCAAGGCACCACCTTCCGATGCAGTCTCTAACAAAGGCTTTCTGTAGCTGGTCTGTTCTTTTTCTTCTTTTGACATATTCCTCCCCGCTTTATCCATTGCATCATGCTCTGAAAACTTCTGTGTCCACCAATTAGTGCTGGAAACTTTTCAGTAACCCTGACAGGCGCAAAAAGCAGCTGCCTGTGGCAACAAACAGCACTGTCTCATCCCTTGCAAATACTCCCATTTGTGACCTGCAAGCGCATCCCCAAGATGTCCTGGCTGGAGAACAAACCTCCCTACAAAGAGGCCTCTCCTGGAAGATGTTGAGGGACGCTTAGGTCATGAAATGTGTTTAATGGGCTTTTTAGCCTCTTATTTGGCTGTCATATATTGTGTGCTGTGGTACCTCAGTGGATCTCATCAGCCTTCCTTGTGAAGCCTGGTGATTAAAGCCTGCTCCGTAGCTATATTTAGCCTACAGCTATTTGTTTTATAACCAAGATCTTTACTATGCGAACTGGAGTAGGTCAGTCTGCAACCTTGAGTAAGAAGGCATCCGTGTTCATGGCAGGGTGGTTGGAAATGGATGATCTTTAAGGTCCTTTCCAACCCAAACTGTTCAATGATTGTAAGACTTCTGTTTCCCAGTTGGTAAGTTTGGAACATTCTAGATGATGACCAACACACCAGCCAGTACTAGTGGGGATTTAATGATGAACAGCATAGCACGAAATGGTTGGCTGTGGTGGAGGAAGCTGTTCTGCCTTACATCAGCCGGAAGGGGCTGAAATGGATGCTGGAGATTGCAGGAGTGGAACACCTTGGAAATGTTATATCTAAATGGAAGGTATTGTATCAGCGGCAGGGTGGGCCTTTCGTATCCTCCATCCCTGCCTGGCGTTTCAGCAGTTTGTGGAGAGGCAGGATCAGTTTTCCCTTACTGTGATGTTGTTTGCACCGGGGCTTCTCTGAGAGGGACGTCTGTGCTGGAGTTCCACCTGCAGGACCAACAGCCCGGGGCAAGGCTTCGGTCCTGTTTCTGCTGTAAAGCCCAGGTTTCCGCTGTGTACCGAATAGCATTAAATGTGTGATTGCATTGACGTGGGATCTTTTCCCAGTGCACTTGAGAGTGTGCATGTAGATATTGGCCAACGTTAGTGGAGCACAAGGGGCTTCAGTGGTGAGCCCAGCACATCCCAAGGTGTTTTCTGCTACGCCAGAACGATGTTGCATTCCACTCCTATTTTTTTTTCCCCTATCTTTTAACCAAATCATCTGCAAGTTTAAACTCGCACAACTGCACTCCCATCAGATGGGCTGTCATAACACTGCACTGCAACTGAAAACAATTCTGAGTTTTGAAAAACTTAAATGCGTGAAGAGAGAGAGGAGAAAGCAGCAATAGTAGTTGTTGCCCATTTTCAGCTCTTTATTCCTTCGGCATTTCAGTTACTGTCTACAAACCAGGGCTGGGCTGCAGAGGAGTCTTCATTGCAGGTTGTAAAAAGGGGGAAATTCTTGTGAGACCTCATCTGGGGTGTTGTGTCCAGTTCTGGAATCATCGACATAAGAAGGAGATGGAACTGTTGGAGCGGGTCCAGAGGAGGCTACAGATGATCAGAGGGCTGGAGCACCATACCAGGACAGGCTGAGAGAGTTGGGGTTGTTCAGTCTGGAGAAGAGAAGGCTCTGAGGAGACCTTAGAGTGACCTTGCAGTACCTGCTGAAGGGGCTACAAGAAATTTGGGAAGGACCGTTTCCAAAGGCTTGTAGTAATAGGACCAGGGGGAAACGGGTGCAAACTGAAGAGGGGCAGATTTAGGTTTGACATAAGCAAGAATTTCTTCGCCATGGAAGTGTTGAGGCCCTGGCCCAGGTTGCCCAGGGAAGCTGTGGCTGTCCCATCCCTGGAGGTGTTCAAGGCCAGGTTGGATGGTCCTTGGGCAGCCTGAGCCAGTGGGATGTCCCTGCCTATGGCAGGAGGTTGGAACTGGATGGGCTTTAAGGTCCCTTCCAACCCAAACTATTCCACAATTCTCTGAAATTCAAGATGGGAGAGTCCTAGGTCCTGTTTTTATTTTGTAATCAAAGTCCAGGGCAGAGGTCAGATTACAGAAGTGCACAAATCAAAATCCGTGTGTTAACCTGAGCTCTGCTGAAGAACAGATGAAGTGCCAGGGTGAACTTTAATGCTGCACTAAATCAAGCAGTCAAACCCCAGGAAATCCCAGAAGTTCAGATCCTTCTGCAGCTCTGCACGGGGTGCGCAGCATGGCTGAGTTATTGTAGAGCTCAGTTTTAATTAAAGAAATAGTTTCTCCTCTAGTTAAATACCAAGCCGTTATAACGGAATCTGTTTATCGTGTATCATTGTCTTCTCTGCGCTTCGCCTGCTCTCCTCATATTTCTTTTCCAGATGCTGTTCCATGACAAATAATGCTTTCTGGGAATAGGAAACGTGGATTTTGTCAAGGCCCCTTGAATTGCAGAGAAAGCTTTCTGTGGAATCGAGTAGGCATTGGATTAAGCCTGAATTGACCTGGAGGACAGTAGCTCTGAAATCTCCATGTAGGTTCTGTTTGCTTCCCATGTGAGCTGTGCAGTTGTGGTGTCGTGTCCCTATATATTTCTGTAGGGACGCTGTCCTCTGCTTCTGGGGCTTAAATCCCCAGGACTTTTCCCACAAACTAGAGATTGTTTTGCTCTGCAATTAGCGCAGAATGGTTGCTATCTACTGTTGGCAGTTTTCAGGAGGCGCTTTGCCAGCATGGGGAGCCTGAGCTCATCAGCAAGCCCATAATTACTCCCCAGTTTGTATATGATAACTTCCTTGAGTGTCCTTTGGGCTTCTTTCCCAGCTTTGCCTCAGGTTTTGCATTGTATTTTTTAAGAGTGCAATGGGATGGCTTTGCACTTCTTCCTTTAATAACCGTTGTTTTATAACTAAATCACAGGTCATTAGTCTATCCTAGTGGTGAGAACTAGTTTAAATACCTGAGTTTTTAAATAAAAGGCCTCTAGGCTTTCTCTTTGCGTTCTGTGCTAATTATCATGAAACTTGAGTGAGAAAGATGATGAAATGCAGGCCTTTTTAGAGGTCAGCAACCTTTCAGACAAGGAAGGGAGGCTGCATAGTGACAGCAGAGCTTTATGGCTGAAGAACCAACTGTAAGGGAGAGAAAAACCTGTTGGCTGACAGAGGATTCCAGGATCTCTGCTTTTTCCCGTGTGCAGCTGAAGAAAATAAGCTCCTTGTTTCCATTCCTGAAGTACTCTACCTCTGTTCCCTCTATGGGAGAAGGAAGGCTTTTCTTGGGAGAGGAGTCTGACCTTAATTAAGAACAAGCATCTCTTCTGTCCTCTATACTTTCAATTAAGTGAAAGGATTTAATCCTGATCTACCACGTGCTTCAGAAATGGGTTTCTGATCGCTTTTCAGAAGGACTAACTAGTTGGAGAAGTGAGAAGGCAATGGTACGATTACCTTAGATCGGATGGAACGTCTTAAGGAATTAAAAGATAAGATTACCCTTTCTTCTCAGCATAATCCCTGTCTCTATTAGCAAAGCTGTAGTTTGGCTTTATCAGATCATGTCCCTTTAGCAGAAGACTGAGCGGTTTGAGTCTGGCCATCAGATTTTGATTTCAGTGCAAAACTCTGTTCTTAAAATCCTTAGCCCGTCTTTTCAGCGTGGCCTGCGTCGCAGGATTGTGAGCCTGGGCCACCAAATCTTTACCTGATAAAGGTACTCTGGCATGCGGTCACTTGGGCAGTAACGTGTCCTAGAGGAATGACTTGAAGAGTTGGAGCTTTATTGCGTCAAAGAGCTCGTGTTCCTGAGAGTGGGGAAGGTGCAGAAATGCTTGGAAATATGAAGTGGATGCAACTCGGAAACAAGAAGTCAAAGAACTTTGTAACTTATTTAAAAAAAAATAAAAATCAATCTCTTTAGGTCAGTACAGGTTTTGTATTGGGTTTAGGAAAGGAATTCCAGAGTGGGCACTGAAAGCTTTTTGTCTTTAATCAACGTGCTTATTGTTAAAATGAGTGAAGAGCTCCTGCGGCGATGGGTTAATGGAATTCTTCTCTAGCAGTTTGTTTTCAGAGACGTGTTGGGCTACAGGTATTGTTTTCAGCATTTACAGAACTTCATGTTGGAGGTTTCTGCAAGCAGTCGTGCTGGTTTCAGTGAGACCTTTTGCGCAGGGAGTGTGACACATGAGAGAGTGCATTGCTGGAACAGGCAGTTGTGCACCCTGTGGGGCGCAGAGGTTGTTCTTGGGTTGTGTGGAGGTAGGTTACCCTTGTCCAGAGCCCCAGAGGTTCTGGAGTGACAAAAGCCAAGGGACTGAACCCAGAAACCTCTTCAAGGCTCTGTTCGCTTTCTGAAATACAAAGCTAGAACACGTGTAGAAAATTGTTCCTGCTTTTATGTTTAAGTCTTCTGAACGTGCATGCAAGGGATTGTGTTGTAACCATAGTGCTGGTGGACCGTCCTCAGCGGCATGTTGTGTGACACATGGGATTCTCTTCCTTGTAGAGGATGGGGATTTACCTTGCAGGCGTAAAATGCGCTTTCTGTTATTCCATATGGAGTCGCTGTAATTACGCTCTCAGAGCAGCTGCAGACAGGATTCCTGGTCTTTCCAAGCTGTGTCTTTATGACTAATGCAAGAGTGTGCCGATTCATCTTGTGATAGCCCTTGTAAATGGCTGAAACGCTCCTTGCAGATGTGCTGCCATTGGGCTGCATCCCAAGCCCTGTGGTTCCTCATCCTTAGTGTGAACATGAGGAAAGGAGGCAGTGTTTTAAGTAATGCTACAAACAATTGCTTTGCAACCGATTATCTTAGATGGGAGTAGGTAAAACCACAGAGGCTTCATTGTATAAACCTTTCCCTATCCAAATAGTGGTCTTTGAAGTCATGGATTATTTGTGTGAGGCGCAAATGTTTAGGAAAAGTGTTTTATTGCTGCTTTGCATTGTCTTTGATTATCATCAACCTTCTGTACTGCATAACCTTGACTTCCTTCTGTCTGGCAACTCAGTGCTATTCTTTATCTCTTTTTATGGGCCTTTGTCCTGAAAAGAAGTGTGTGTGTGACTAACTGCAAACTTCACTTTTAGCTTCTTACATGCGGATTCCAAATTTAAAAGGTTGGAAACCTAAATTTTGGTACTCACTTTTTGGCTGTATATTTAGTGTTAAGAAATAAGGAGTTAGTTCCCCACAAAATATTGTATACACACAACTGTTAGAGCAGTGTTCAGGTACAGCCAGTCTAAATCCCACTTGGGTCTGCATTCACAGTGAAATTCCTCTGCCTTCTGTAGGGTTTTGTGTTGAGTAAACACTTCTTGCATCAAGATCCATCCAGAAGGAAGCGCCAGGCGAAGGGTGGGATTCAGGCCGACTCAGTCTGGTGTCTGGAATCTTGTTCTGTGTCTTGCAGTTGTTTCATTTGATATGTCGGGGTGAACGGATCCTCAAATTAGTGTGTACCCAGGGGACCTTTCTTCTGGGGAGCGCACTGCATCTGCGAGTCTGCTTCGTTGCTTATGACCATCTTGAACAGGGTGGTATTCCACGTGGTGAGCAAGTACTTGTGTGCCTTGTTGAGAGCAGGAGGGATAGGTCAGCACAGGAAGGATATAGATTTGGTCAAGTGAGTCTGGGGGAGGCCATGGAGATGATCCAAGGGTTGGAGCACCTCCCTCTTGTTCAGGGCCAGGTTGGATGGGGCTTGGAGCAACCTGATCCAGTGGGAGGTGTCCCTGCCAATGATAGGGGGTTGGAACTGGGTGGGCTCTAAGATCCCAAACCCTTCTATGATTCTATGAAGCAGAGAAACTTGTGCATAAGCTGTTATATATTGCCAAGATTGACAAAGGCTTTTGCTTCCAACCTTTGTTTTGTTATTCCTCTGCTATGTTTGAGAAATAATCGAAGTCTAAGCATCTCCAATTGTTTGTTGGTTTTAATGTGAGCTGTTCTCATGCCTGGCCAGCGCTGTGCGTGCTTGCTTATCCAGAGATATTGGTCCTAGTGAAAGGTATGTTTTGGATGTACATCTGCACTTGGTTGAGGACTGTTCCACTCTTTGAATCTGAGCCCAGGTGACTCAGATCCAGCTGTCCCCTTTTCTAATGGAAAGATAGAGAACAGAATGTTTTGGTCATTTGAAGCAGGCTTTCATATTGTACATTCCTGAGATGCTTTCTTGGTTGTGGGAACAGACAGAACCATTCATCTCAGTATGGAAAGATGCAGGAAGAATCTAGCGGAGATCTAGAAAATCCTTATAATCTGTGTCAGCTTGGAAAAAGAAGAAAAACAAAATCAGCAGAGCTGGTGGCCCTGGAGTATCCACAGGGGCAGATGGAGTTTTGGTACAGTGTATCTGGAGAAAGTCAAATTTCCACAGGATTGTATGGGAAGGCAAAGCTTAACTTGTGCAGGTAATATAGGGAGTAGGATAAAGAAAATGGCCATGTGTTTTTTATGCTGCATGTGGCATCATATTTGCCTGTGTTGAGCATCTACTGCTGGAAACAAATATTTTTCTAAAGGGTTCTGCTAATAGAGCCTGTTGGGGTGCTGAGAGGACGATACAGGAGCTCAGGGCAAGTTGTTATCGCTAATGGAGCAGGGCAGTGCCCTGTGGAGATACTGGCCGATGTCCCACGCCGAGGATGTTTCTGCAGTACAAAAGCTGCATCACTCAGTTGGACGATAACGCGGGACTTGGCTGGCTCAGGGCAGTGCTGCTCTGGGTGGTGAAGGTGACCTGATGGTGTGATTCAGAGGAGCTCCATCCTCAGCATTTGGAGCTGCTTGAAAATCTATTTGTATATTTTTATGTTGAAATCAGGGAAAAATCAGTGATATAGAAGAAAGATCTGTCCCTAGCAGCAGGTGTAGATGTCTTTAAAGATGTCCCAGGTATTTATTTTTATTGATGTATTTCTAAAGAGTAAAATTGTCTCACGTTCATCCTCGTTTCCCTGTGAGATAATGAATGTGCAGGTGTATGCTAAGGCAGTCATCCCTGTTTTCTGGCTTTGGTGATTGTGCAGCTCTTGGAGATGAGGGTGAACTTGGAATACGTGAGTTCCCCCCCATCAGGCTTTGCTATGCACCGAGCGAGGCTGGGCACACAACGGGGATCTGGGGGTGATGTGGGGTGGCCCTTCGGAAGGTTTAGAATCCGGTTTGTGTGGCGTGGAGCCCCCGGTGAGCATGGCACTTAACTGGTCACGGTGATTTTATTTCTGGATGAAAACAGCTATCTGTCCAGAGGGCAGCTTAATTAGTAGCCTGTGGAGTTTATTTGTTTTTCAGCATTAGTATGTTGAAAGCAAATGTGTTTGCATAAAGGGTTCTGGTAGAAATCGTTATGCAGTGGGAATGCACTTCCTCCCATTTCTCTCCCACTACGTAAAAATAAAATCCAGCCATCCTGAGAAGAAGGAGAATACCACAACATCCTGTGAGTGGTGTGGGAAGCTGAGCCTTGGGGATACTGAGAATGAACTTCAGGGACGGAGAATGAATTGAAGTTCCATGTCTCATCATAGATGAGCAGCAAAACGGAGGAAAAACCTAAATTTACTGTCTCCCTAAAGCCTGGGTGGTTCTATCTGCAAAGTTTGGGATCCAGGGACTCCCTCCAACAGAGACCTATCAAACGGTAAAATGCTTATGTTCTTCTGGCACCCTTTTCTGCTTAAATTCTGCCTTACTACTCTTCTATCCTTCCCCCGTGTCCTTTTATCCTTCCTCCATCCACGTTCCTGGTTGTGGATTCGCCCAGCTGTCAGGTTTTATCTGGAAGAACCAACATCCCCAACTTGCTTAATCGTAAGCGCAGCATCAAACCTTGTAACTGAAAGGCAGGACTGGGCGATGAGAGGGGTAAAGCCAGGAGTGAGGGTGTGCTGTGAGGAGAGCAAACCTTCAGGAGGAAGGTGATGGAGATGGTAGAGCACATCACCTGCCAGCAGAAGTGCTGGAAATCAAGTTGCTCTGTAAAATCAAAGCTAGCCCTAAGCAAAATGTGTCATTGGAGATGGAGTGGGTGGGAGAGACATCCCTGATGGCTTGACAGAGGGGAGGAACCAGGCTTATCAATGTTTCTCGCCTCCAGATTCTGTTACTTGTCTCTCTGTTTTATGCTAAACAGAGCTGGAAGCTGCAGCCTCCGCTCCAGCTCTGACAGCCTCTGAGCCTCACTGGCTCTGTCACGGGAAGGCTGTTTTCCGTCTTCCTTAAAGAACTGCTTGCTCTTGTCCGTTGTTCCTAGTGATGTGATCTGAGCATCCCCCCTCCCATAAACAGCCCTGACTTCTGTGTAAGCTGAATACTCCCCAGTGGTGTTGTGTGCAGGTGTCTGAAGCCGCCCCAGGCGTTGAACACCCGTTGTGGGGGGCTGTGAAGGAGAGATGGGGCTCGATCCCCTTCGGTTTTCATTCAGGCTGTCTCTGTAGATTCCTCCTGTCTTTGTCTCCTGAAGCCGGTGTGGGACGAACTGACTCCCATTGCTGAAACACTGTGGTGTCTCAGTTATTTGTGAGCCCTCAGGAATACCGTTTTGGAATTCTCCTTGCGGTTTTTCCTCCTCGGTGTCTGCTTGCAGCTTTCCCTGGAGCCCTGCCAGCCCTCCCTGCGCTCTGACCCAGCCTGTGTTGAAACCCTTACTCATGCCTTAATCACTTCCCGTCCCTGCTATTGCAATTCCCCCCTCGCAGCATCTGTAAATCTTTGCTACATTAATTCTCCAGAGTGTGCCTGCAGCAGGCTGCCTCCCTCCTTGGCCCATGAAGCTTCTGGCCACTCCTTGCTTTGCTCTCCTTGCAATTCCCTTTGCCGTTACGTCGCCGTTGTCCCTGGTTCGCTCTGCTCCCACCTTCTTCCCTTCCCTTTGGCTGATAGTCTCAATTTTTTGATTGTTTTTCTTTATCCTTTGGGAATGTTTTTGCATTTTTGTTAAGCAGCTTAGCTATTTCCTGTATTTTTCTTTCATTCTTTTAATACTTTTTGCATGAAGAGTTGTGTGATGGTTATTGCAACGGGCAAGGAATATGGAGGTTTTATTGCCTACCAGGAAGGGAAGAGTTATGTGACTTCACTAACGAGTCATGCTTAGGCTTTTGAAAGTCTTTTGCAGTGTTACTGCGAATCCATGAGGTCAGGTGCCCTTTTTCTGTAATATGGTTTTGGATTTGTTTTTAATGAAGGGAGCTGGAAAGCCCCATCTTGGACAATTCCTCCTGTGAATTTGGAGGTGGAAATAGGGGCCACGCAGCGTCTTGTGCTGAGGGCTGTTAGTGTGCCTTTGGGAGGCTCTGACAGTGCTTTCCCAAAGCAGATATGAGTCTTGGGTGATGCATGAGTTGGGATTTAACACCGGTCAGCAATTTTAGCTGCTTAAATCCCAAATTGAAGTTAAATTCTTGTTTGATGGGTCTGGGAGGCTTCAGCTGTGGGCCAGGACTACACGGTTAAAGTGAGAGTGCAAGGCTGGGGAAAAGAAGGCAACCATCACCCGTGCTTTTATAGGAGAAAAAAATGAAAGATCCAGACCCTCCTAGGGATGTGGGGAGGGAGTTGGGCACTGCTTCCTGGGAGCCTGTTCGGTGCTCTCCTACCCGTTCCCCATCTGATTTCTTTATGCTCTTCTCTTCCAGGTCTGTGATGATGGAAGAAGAGGTCCATCATCGAGAAGCTTGAACGGTGATACCAGGACAGCTCTTTGAAGCACTGGCAATACGAGCCTGAGATACACGAGACAGCAAACATGCTGAAGCCAAGTGGACTTAAAATCCCTGGCAGGGCTGGGAAGCACTCCAGCCTGGTGGGACGGGCATCAGGGACCACTGCAGCTGCGGTCACCACTGGTTCAAAAGAAGGTAAGGACTTGATTCATCAGGGGCATGAGCTGAGCCAGGTGGTCACCTGGCTTTAGACACAGATCTTTTGTGGTGCCAGTGTTCAGCAGGATGTGAAATTCCCCATCTATGTATAGATTGATGGTGAGCATGGATCAGAACAAGCGTAATGGGGTGGGTGAACGGCCTCCTTCTCCCAAGGAATGCACAAAACAGGCAGCAGGTTGTGGAGTGGGTGAGGGACGGTAGAGCCTGTGGTGTTCAGGGCTGATGGAGAGAGTTGCTGCCTCCTGTCTCACTTGTTTGTGTACCTGTACAGACACCGTACTTGAAGAGCTGGTAATGATTAGGCAGGTGGGAGCCTGACCCTCTGAAACTGTGTCCTGTAGCCATTGCTTCTGGCCTGTGATAAGGCAAGAGTAAGAACCAGGCACTTTAAGGTGATTTGTCCTGTGCTGACTGCCTTGAATTAGTGTCTTTGTTTGAACAAAAGAATTTGAGGCACTGGGATCTGGATAACAATTTACCTGGAAACACTTAACCACACTTTACTGTCTGATCTGTAGCCAATGTGCACATAAGCTATACAGACTGCTATGGTGCAGTATAATTAACACTTCAAAAGAGTTGGTGGTGCCCTTTGCTTAGAACTCATATTTTTCTGGCATCTTTGACTGCTGCATTGTCTTTTTATTAGTTATATTTTAACAAATGCTCAATGTGCAAGTTCTGTATGTGATGTTTTTCATTTCGCTTGGTTAAGAAGGCCTTTCCTCTTGGTTCTGGGGAAGAGCATCAGGATTCTGTATATCCTGTCAATCACTCGTACATTCAGTGTAGTATGCTTTTTATGTAGAAAATGCAGCTGCCTCCTTGAGATCTGTCAGCTTCTTGTCCTGTAATAATTTATGTCATTGCCCGCATGCCTGGTTACTTTGCTATGTGTTTCTGTCCCAAAAAATATATAGCATTTGGCAGAAGCAGAAAAGCCTTCTACCTGTCACTTTTTGTATAGGGGATAATATTGGACAAAACTTGCTTTTGCATGCTTTGACCAATTAGCCTGCGATAATGATACTGCAAAAATGAAGCTGACCGTTCTGCTGTCTGTTGAGAGAGTAGTGCAGAAGTATTAGTTGTTTAAAAAAATAAAAACCCACATCTCTCTGAAGCTACTGTTGTGGTGGGACGCATTTCTTTGTCCCCTGAACATCCTCTTATGAGAAGAAGCTTCAGGCATGACCTCTACATGGGACTTCGTGGCAAAGACCTCACTTTGTGCTGAGAGACCCTGGCTCTGCCCTGTCATTACATCTCAGGGCTCTGCTTTCCCCACAGGTTCCTTCAGCTGAGTTTTCTCTTCTTTCAGTGACTGATAGTGTATAAATCGTCTCTTCCACCTTGTCAATTCTTTCCTTGAGCAGGATTGTGAAAACCACAGTTATAACTTGCTCTTCTGCACACGTTCAGGGTCTTGTTTGAGGGGTCAGGCACTGCCTGAGCTCATGGGCTGAATTCCAGTTACTTCCCTGTTAGAGCTGCTTCATTCCCTAGCTGAGGACTTGCCTCTATGTGTAGAGAAAAACCTTTGGATCGAACCTTTCTGTGTTTAAGTGGGTTTTAATATTAGAGTATTTTCATAATTCAGTATCGAAATCTAAGATAAACTTCTGTTTGCTAGAGAGAAGTGCAAATTGACAAAGGAATTTCTTAGGATAAGGTTTATAAGCTTGGCTGTTTGTTTTGGAATTATTGGATCTGTCTCTCTATTTCCCCCTTGTTTCTCTTACTGTGGTTGATAAACGAACTTGGACTCCAGTGAAGTGACTGTTGAGCTCCCAGTTGCAAATCTCTCAAAGTGCTTCATGCTGGATTTCTAATTGCAGTGTGGTGTGGACTTACTTTCAATTGATTTTTATCATAGCAGAGTTGGGGTTGTTCAGCCTGGAGAAGAGAAGGCTGCAGGGAGACTTTAGAGCAGCTTCCAGTGCTGAAAGAGGCTCTGGGAAAGCTGGGGAGGGGCTCTGGATCAGGGAGTGCAGGGATAGGATGAGGGGGAACAGTTTTGAACTGAAAGAGGGGAGATTGAGATGAGATCTTAGGGAGAAATGTTTTGCTGTGAGGGTGGGGAGGCCCTGGCCCAGGTTGCCCAGAGCAGTGGTGGCTGCCCCATCCCTGGAGGGGTTCCAGGCCAGGTTGGATGGGGCTTGGGGCCTCTGATCCAGTGGGAGGTGTCCCTGCCCATGGCAGAGGGGTGACATTTGGTGTGCTTTGAGGTCCCTTCCAACCCAACCCATTCCAAGGAACAAAGAGGGAGAAGATCCTAAGCCTGTCATCCCCTGGGAGGTTTTGCACAGAGGCGTCTTGATGGACACAGTCAGCCTGTGTGTGGCAGTATGAAAGAGTCAGCACCGATCGTCAGTGCTGGGTCCGATGCTGCCTCTGAGCTGAATGCAACGCTTGTGTGCTGGAGCTTTTGTGCCTTGTTCCGCTACAGCCATCCATCACGGGGCTGGATGGTCAGCAAAGCCGGCTGAGCGCGGGCAGGATCTGCACCACACTGACTTTGACCTTTGCCTGAGAAGTCCTTAACGTGTCTTGTTCCTGGCAAAATATATGGAGAAGGGGAGAAGTCCTGGGACGGTGGGCTTGTGCCGATGTGCTGTGAGCTGCACTGCTGCTCCTAAACCCCTTGGGATGGAGCAGGGGGCTTTGCAGGAGTCCTGAAGCTGCTGGAGCACTTGACAATGAGCCATTCCTACCTTGAAGGCGAGAACATAGCACAACGGGGCTGTTTACCCAGCGTGTGCTTGGTGGATGGCTGCAGTAGGGCTTGTAGCATCATCCTCTCGCTCTGTCCCCTGTACGAGAGCAAGGTCTGTACCTGATCTTCCTCTGGCAAATCTCTTCAAATGCTTGGTCTTCGCCGACTCCTGCTCCTCTCCTTCCCAATAATGATCTGAAATGCTGACAAAGCATACATCCCAAAATCCTGTTGCCTTTCCTTTGTGCCTCAGTCTGAGCACAGCAGCATCTGTTCTAGCCGTGGGGCCCAGCCACAGCCCAGGCAGTCATGGGATTCAGCCTTTGGTGGGGAAAACCTCCAAGAAAAAATATTCTTTTTCCTGTCAAAGAGGTTTCTTTCTTTTTCAGTGCCCACATCACTAAAATCCTGATCACAGCAGGCACTTACATAGACTTTGGGGATATCTGCAGCCAAAGAATTTGGTGGGAAATGGTCCTGGAGACTGGATTCCGTTACCTTTCTAGGGATTAATCAAGTGTGCGCCACCAGAGGATGATAGAGCTTTGCTCCATCCTCCCTCCTCTGTCTTGCTGGCCTGAATCACTCAACCTCTGGCCTCGAAAGTGCATCACTGCTGATAATTCACAGCAGTGCTGATAACCAGCCCTTATCAAGAGGAGGCGACTATAAGTCAGCCTGAGGGCTGTTAGCGCTGGAGTGTGCAGTCAGCTGAGTGCTTTCCCCAGGGCTACACCATTGGTGCCTTTCTAACGTACAGAGGGACAATAGCAGAGACAGAGCGGCTGAAAACAATTTTCTTTTGTGTGTTTAATGTGAATAGTGCAAAGAGCTTTTTCTGTTTTCTTCTCTCTTCTGTCCCTGCCTAGGAAAGTGCCCTCCTGTGATATGTTGGGTGTTTGCTAGGATGGAAGTGTTGTCTGAAGATGCCAAGGTCTTAAAGTTGCATGAAGGAGGCTGTATGGGAGAAACCCTGTGGAAACTGTGAGCTGTGCTCTGTGCTGTCCCTGCCCGTGGCAGCGGGGTTGGAACTGGATGATCTTTAAGGTCCCTTATGACCCAAACTGTCCCATGATTTGCAAGAGCTCTGTGAGCTGTGTCTGTGCATGGAGAGTGCTGCTGGGGAATTGTCAGAGTCTGCCTGTCTCCAGGGGGAGCTGAGAGTACCGGACTTTTCTGAGCTCGTGCATTGTCTCCCCCACTTAACTGCCTCTTGCCAGAAACGCTAAAGGGGATTTCTTCATTTTCTTATGCATTTGATGAATCACCTGAGCCCTACAGCTTGGTGAAAGAAAACCCTTTTTGTTTTGTAGCACTGTATTTTATAATCACATTGCCCTTTTTTAATTTGCCACCTTGGGGGCAGGCAGAAATCTCAAAGAAGCGTGAAGTATAGTTGTGAAAGACAACCATAAAGCTAATAAAGTGCAGGACTGAACTGTAACAGTGTACAGTCTGTTGGCTATGAGCTGTGTCTTGGCTGTGGTGGCCTGGGGCTGGCTCAGAAAGACCCCTCATCTAGGTTACATCTTCCAGAGTGGGTGTCAAAGAAGGTGCTCGTTCTCCAGTTGCACCTGTGAGTTGTTCAGAGAGTCATGAGATGCAAATGGATTTTGGAGAGCTTTGCACTTTCTTCCTCCCTACCTCCCCACAAACTGATCAGTCTTGTCTGCAGAAGTGTGAAGAGATGTGCTTTCCTTTATTCCTGAGACTGGACTGCACAAAGATGCTTTGATTTCTTCTTTCCCTCAGCGCTCTGTCCATGTTCTTTTGTAGCAAGTCAAGTGTCTCTCATCCATCTCTCACCTATTCCTGGGCAGCAGAGATGTACCCTGCTAAACATTTCCATGTACTATTGACAACTCACTTCTCTAACAAAACAGAGGATGGATACAGATGTAGGTTGCTGGGGATGTGCATATATAATTCCACAATCGATAGCTTTAGGTTTCCATAGAGACACATCTGATGTAGTCAGTGTGTAAGACAAGCTGACTTAGTGTATCCAAGTTATTTTTCCTGAACACTTACTCAGAGCCCCTGTTTCTCACCAGCTCGCAGAGCTTTGAACTTTCCTGAAGTGGAGCCTGGCTGTGTCCCCTCCCTGAGCTGGCACTTCCAAAGTTCCATGAGTTGTAAGGGCTCTTTGTGGTGGTATTCTGGGTTGGGCACATTGTGGTGGTGTGGCTGGGAGCTGCTTTTTTTTTTGTGAAGGACAGCCAAAATGGTCATTTCCACTGAAAGTCGGTGAGAGAATGGCACCTGACGTGGATTCTTGGAAAACATTATCCTCAATGAGTGGTGTTCATGCTGACTGTTCACCTCCCTTCTCTCCCATAAAGCTGCAACAATGGAAAGAAGTCCAGCTGCTTTGTGGTAACTATTTTCCTTAAAACAGGACTGAAAATTCATCTGTAGTTGTCTTAGGAGAGGGTTTCCCACAAATGCATTGGAGTATTTCCTCTCCCTGAAGGAAAGAACATTCCTGCTCTCAACCCTTTGTGCAAGAAGTTTCTGTGCTGAAAGTGAGGGTCACTGCTAAAGGGCTCAATGTAATATTTGGATTTCTCGTTACTTACAAAGCTCATATGTCTTGGTTTCTTTCCCACCCTCCTCCTGGAAAAGCCTGCTCTTGCCTGGAGTTTCAGGATGGAGAGAGAATGGTAGCTGTGATGAATGGGTGCACACAGCCTTCCCAGCTGGTGGAACAGGTGAAGGCTGCTGGGAAGGGGAGCGTTCACGTTTCAGAGGAGTTTTTGTCTGCACAGAGCAGCTTTAGAGTAGCTTGGGTAGAAAAAGTCTTGCCTTTCATACTGCATTTTGCTGTCAGCTGGCTCTAGCATTCATTTACAGAGCTTTTTATGGTTCTTAAATCTCTTTAATGAAAGAATTCTGGCAAATGGAGGGGGAGAAAAGGAAAATTAGTATTTGCAGATGGAGCTGGGGCTGCACTGGGAGTCAACACTGAAGGCAGAAAAGCCCAAACCCGTTATATTTTCTGTGATACTTAAACACACCCAGTCTGAACCCAGCCTACATCTTGCAGATGGATCCGGTCTTTTGGATTGGGCAGGTATGAGTATCTGGGACTTGACTATCACATTTGGGCATGGCTGCGAGTGTCAAAACCGCTTTTTAGTGGGTACCCAGTTTTATTGCCAAAACCAATACTTTGACAGCTAAAATATATGGCATTGACAGGAACCTGGGAACGCTTTCTCATTTTCATATAATTGCACATACATTATTTTTCATGAAAAATAAATATATGGAGCTATTAATATTTGCTGCTTAATGTCCACCTTTGCAAATACCATATGACGCTTTTGTTCACTAAAAATAAAAGCAAAGTGGACTGGAGCGCTCACAGGGCCGTTGAAGACCAGAAGGTCACTGGCTCCCTAAGGTAATTAAACTAAGCAAGTTGTAATAAGGGGTTTATAAGCCCGAGCTGTGCTGGTTATTGGAGAAGTTAGTGGCGCTTAGTTCCTGGTTGCTGAGGCTGGTTCCATCCCAAGGGATGGTTACTGTGCTGAGGGATGAGCTCCTTGGTGTTCAGGCAGCAGCTGGGATGGGTTTGCTGGGTGCAGTCCTGGAGTTTGCATTAGGTGGAATGTGTGATCAGAGCTTCTGGGTCTTCAGAGCTCTCACAACAACATGAACGTGATAAGTCACTCCCAGGATTGGAGAACAAGAAGAGGCCAACGGAGGGTTGAACACAGTGGACTCCATAGGTTACATTCCGGGTCCTGCTTGCAGTTGAAGGAGGCTTCCTGTGAAATTGATGTGTTGTAATTTTTTTACTAGGGTTGAGTTGGCTTTTGAGTCTTCTGGGGGTGGTGGCATTAAGTTTTGTCTTCTGATTTATTTTCTGAAGGCTGCACCTGGTTTCAGAGACTCAGCAGCTCTGTATAGAAAAGTTCCTTCACATCCATCTGGACCCCAGCATTAAGGAGCCGTCCTGCAGGAATTCTGCCTAAGGAGTGTGGATCTCCCCACCACCGTAGCTGTTCTGTAGGATTAGTGCCTTATTCTCAGTGGGAAATCTTCTTTTTTATTTCTCTGCAACAGGATTAACAGCAGCATCTTGGTGAATTAACTGGGAAATCCCTTGTTTGCCCCTAAATTTTTCTCAGGGTTTTGTTGGAGTAAATCAGCTGGAGTCATAGCAATAAGAAATGATTTCTGTTGCCTCTAGGGTTATTTTGCAGTACAACAAAGAAGGCAGGTGTCCTCGATGAGGAATTCATGCCTTGGTGATAAGAGAGAGCTTGGGGTGGTTATTCTCAGGTAGTCATTGATGGTTTGGCAGTGACTTAGCACAGGCGTTTTTCATTAAGCTGCAAGAAATATGGCTGAAGCTGCCAGGTTTTGGATAAATATTACTTCTCACTCCCAAATAAATATGAAAAACACTAAACTACTGTTTTGTCTGAAACAAAAGAAATGGGATTGTGGTGTCCAGAGCAGCTGATTGACTGGCACAGACATAGGGAGCCTATTCTTGTCTATTCAAAGCCTTTGTGCCTCTTGATTAATATCAACTTGGGATGTTGGTGAATTGAGAGAAAAGACCCCATATCATGGGGCCAGAGGCAGCTATTATTTCAAGCAAACGTTTGGTTTTTTCCCCATTTTGCTGCTGGCCTCCTGGAGTGATCGGAATTGTCAGCTCTCATCTGAGTGCTGTCCTCAATTAAATCCACGCTGCAAAGCGTGAGTGATTATTCCTTGAGTCAGATGAGTGATCCTTGCTAGAAATGCTTCATCGGTGTCTGTGAAGTTTGATTAGGTGTTCCTTGATCGTAACAGGTCTGTGTACACGGCTTCTTCAGTTCCTAGGGGAACTGGGAAGTGCCAAGGAGCGTATTTTAGTAGCCAGAGGCATTTGATCTTATAGTATGGGGTATTATCTCTCAATTAGTACATTATCCACGTACACACAGGCAGGCGTCTGTTATCAGATACCTGAAAGGAAACAGGTGTACGTTTTCAAAGGAGGAAACAGCAAGTGAGGATTTGAGAGCTGCTGGTTTGCTAGTTTTGGATGGATGTGCAGTTCAAATGGAGAGTTGAGGCTGGGAGATGAGCTGAGGTGGCTGAAGGGCAGTGCAGTTGAGGGGTAGGAGCTGCAAAAACCAGCAGAGAAACTTTGAGTGATCGTTAGAGCATGAGCGTGTTTGTTCATTGTGTGGGGTGACTGAAGTGCCCTGCGTGTGGGTCGCACGGCTCTGTACAAATCCAGTGGCTCGTGGACACGGATGCTCTCATGAGACCCTGTGTATTTGCTGCTTAATCCCCTCTGTCTATCCAGAAGCCAAATGTTTCCTGGCATGGTTGTGGCCCAGCTGTTTGGCTATTAGCATAGGGCTGGTATTCTGCTCACACGGCCCTTTCATGAGCCAGTCTGTCTGAAATACATTTTGTACAGGGTTTTCTAGGCGGGGGTTTTGGTGGTGGTGGCCCCTGTCCTATTCCGCTTCCTCTCAAGCTGGGGAAGGACCTCTGGCAGCGTTTGTCTCCAAAGGAGAAGTGGTTTGATGCACTGCAAACAATATCAAAGGACATTCAATCAATCTTGATTTAATCAGCTTTACAGGTGACATCTAGAGACGACTGGGACTCTGATTTTAATTGTCTTATTCATTAGATGCTCTTAGAAGGATTTGATATAGTTAATCCTTAATATTCAGTGTACTCATAGGCTGAGATGCGAGCGTGCGCTGGAGGCATACGGAGGTCAGACGTCCTCCTGCTCTCTCTGTCTGTAGCTCCTCACCGAACAGCAGGGAAAGAAAATCTGCTTCCCACAGATGTTCAGCTTATGGTGGTTTGAACGTAATGAACCGAATCTTGTTCAGCCGGGCTAGTGTAAGTCTGCAGGAACATGAGTGCGCTTGCAGTTACGCCCATTGGGGTAAGAGTGCAGCTTTGAGGCAGAATCTGTTCCTGCATGTCCTGCCTCAAACAATTGAACTAATCCTGCAAGAGCAGATTAATTGTTAGAGGCCTGAGTCAATATTCATTGAAATCAAAGGAAAGATTCCCTTTGGTATAGATGGATTTGGGATGAGAATCCATAGAATTACAGTGGCATCAAACTGTTGCTGTGTAATATGGGCTATTGGTCAGATTTGACCATCACACACTGCCCCTGCATGTGAGCATCCTCCTTGCAGGCGGTTAAATGGGTGAATTGATCTGCACAAAAACCTTAAAACATTCAGAATACTTCTTCTTTTCTTCTCTATTTTGGGTTCAGCAGGATATTTACTTAGTTTTAAAATAAAGATGCTAAAAGGTTATATCCCCTTAAAATAAATTGGTTTTATGTCGTAGTGAGGTCGGTAAGAAAACTCCATGTCTCACAACGCTCACTATAAAAGGATGAGTTGTCAAAACTGAGCTGTCTGTGACTTCAGCAGTTCCATTCAGATTACAGTTGGTGATGTCCCTATTACAAAATGTGACTGTTTTGGCAAATGCTGCTTTCCAGCACAGTAAACGCGTCCTGTGTGTGACATCTGGGTCAGGGATGGCCTGCAAGGATGCAGCAAAGTGCTTCGCTCGCATGCGCTCACTTACAGTATTCTTTGAGAAGGGAAATCTTTGTGCAGGGATTTTGTGAAGGGATTTTGAAATGGTTGCAGATGAAGGCAGTGATGAACTTTGCCAAGAGTACCTCTTCAACCAAACCTACCCCAGGAATTCAGGAGCTGCTGTGTGTGCTCCAGCATGCTGCCAGAGCTCTCGTTCGCGGCGCAGCGTTACAGAGGAGTTAACTGCTGCTGCAGGAGAATTCCCAAGCTGCTTTATCAATGCCTACCAAGCACGAGCTGTACGTCATTCCCACTTTGTGTAATTATAAGCCTGCTGTGCACATATGAAATCTGTTGAGACGCTCTGAATGCTTCAGCACTACCTGTGGAGCCCGAGGCTGTGAGGTGGGTCAGTGTTATGTGTTTCACATACAAGACAACGTAGAGAACTGGGTCTTGCCCTGACTTAGAGGTGAAAGTGGAACAGTTATCCTGGCCAACAGTTTTTTTTTCTAGCCGTTTGCCCTCTCGGTCCTGGCAGCAGGAGCAGCAGCTTCCCTCTCTGATGCTGCTTCCCATTGTCCTTTTCATTGACTAAAGTGCTGCGTCTGTAAACAGTTTGTGCAGCTGTAATTTGACTGAGGGTACGCAGTCACTGAGTGTAGTGGGTGTGTGTCTCAGTCCTCTGCTTGGGATCTGCTTGTCTTATTTCACACCTAAACACCTACAGTTGTTTAGGGTTCCCGTCCCTGAGGATGACAGGAGCCTTCTGTATTGCTATATAATTTATTTCACTGAATTGCTTTCTGCAGAATGTTATATTTGGAGGTTCGTATATCTGGAAGCTTCAAAAAAGCCTGCCAGGGTTTAGAAGGGCTTGATGCAGGCTTTGAACAAAACATTTCAGGTAAGGATGGTGTGATGATGAGAAAACCCTGACCCCTAGAAAGAGCTTGGGGACATCATTGTCACTGATTGATGACTGTCTTGGCTGGCAACTTGCTGTTCAGAGGATGAAAGCATAAAACTGATCGTCAGATAAAGTTCTGAAGAAGTGACATGGAAGAAGGGGAAAGGGCACGTGCAAGTCCTTCAGATCAGGAAGATGTTCTGAGATTGGGAACGTGCTGTGTGCTTAGGGCAGTCATTTGATGCCTGGTGGGATCATCTGCTGAGACAGCTCTCAATGAGACAGCCGCCACTGCTTTGTCCGGGACCTCTCACCACCCATTGTGGATTTCTCCCCTGCCACCTATGTCTTTGCCCACCATCACTCCTGGAAGGTGATGCAGTGGGACCAGCAGGATGAGGGAGGGGATTCTGTCCCTCTGCTCTGCTCTGCTCTCATGAGACCCCACCTGGAGCTTTGTGTTCAGTTCTGGAGTCCTCAGCACAGGAAGGACATGGAGTTGTTGGAGCAAGTCCAGAGGAGGCCACGGAGATGATCCGAGGGCTGGAGCACCTCCGATGCAAGGATAGGCTGGGAGAATTGGGGTTGTTCAGCCTGGAGAAGAGAAGGCTGTGGGGAGACCATAGAGCAGCTTCCGGTGCTGAAAGGAGCTCCAGGAAAGCTGGGGAGGGGCTCTGGGTCAGGGATTGCAGGGAGAGGATGAGTGGGAATGGTTCTGAGCTGCAAGAGAGGAGATGGAGATGAGATCTTAGGGAGAAATGTTCTGCTGTGAGGGTGGGGAGGCCCTGGCTGACGTTGTCCAGGGAAGTGGTGGCTGCTTCATCCCTGGAGGTGTTCAAGGCCAGGTTGGATGGGGTTATGGGCAACATGACCTAGAGGGAGGTGTCCCTGCTTATGAAGGTGTGGGAATTGGATGGGCTGTGAGGTTCCTTCCCCCCCGGATCATTCTACGGTTCTCCAATTTCTGGTGATAGCTGAGACCTAGAGCTCTTTGGTTTGAGATTCTTGCTGTGGGTTTCTGTGCTCATATCATAGCTCAGATATTTTTTAGCATCACATCTGGATCGTCATGGATGTGTTTTCTCTCAAAAAACACAGTAAAAAAAGCATTAGGCATCTGCTGCAAATAGGTGATCTGGATTTTCTACGAATGGTGCCTGTTCATGTACAGCTCATTGCCTTTTCAATTGGATACTTAGCTGTTTAAGCCAGATATCTGGAATAAAGTAGATGACTCAGTGTTAATCTGCTCTCAAATATCCTTTTTATTAGATTAGGCAAAACAAAAACAGCCCAACAAACTCTGTGTTCTTCATAGCATGGATGTGTACAATCAGGCTATTGTGTGCCCTTTGCGGGAGATGTATAGCCCCTGCGATCCACGCATGGATGTATGGCTGCGAAACTAAATGGCCCATGAAGTCGTGAATCAAAGCTGTGTTTCAGCACAGCCCGGGGGGTTGTGTGCAAGTTTGGCCATTAGGAAATGTTGGTAGCTCCTACAGTTCCCCTGGGATCCTGGGGATGCTGTGGATGGCCCCTAATGTGTCCCTCTCACACAAGTCGGATGGGTGATTCAAAGTGATGGTATAATTGGATTGCTGTCATGTTTCTAGTGGGAATGGAAAATACCTACATGCAAGACAAAGCGCGATGCTTGCCTTTCTGCTGATGCCATCCCAGTGGTTCAATTAACAATGGCTTAACTCCCTGCTGTCTTCCAGGAGAGCTGGTTCCACTGCAAACAAGCCCTTCAGCATGCTGATAGGACCTAATCAAGCATCCTCATTTGTTATTGCATGTAGGTTTTAAGTTTTTGCATTTTTCCGCTCAAGACTGGCTGCAGACAGGGCATAAGAGAAAAGTACCTTTCCCACCCGCGGGCTGCGAGTTCTTGCAAAGAGCAATCGCTGAAGATTGGCCCAACTCCTGCCAGGGGGAAGCAGGGCAAAGTGAGAGTCATAGAATCATGGAATGGTTTGGGTTGGAAGAGGCCTTAAAGTCCATCCAGTTCCAACTCCTCTGCTATGTGCAGGGATCCTGGTTGCTCAAAGCCCCATCCAGCATGGCCTTCAACGCCTCCAAGGGCATCCCTGTAATATTAGGAACTCAAAGAAAAGCTTGTGGTTGTACCTAGGAAATATTTGAGGTTCAGCAGGTAGAATTATCAGTCAAGAGGGAAAGAGTAGGGGAGATGTTACTGATGTGGTCTATTGGTATGTCTAACCCTTCACATGGGGAAGACCTCCAAGTGCCAGCAGAACACTTGCTGCCTGAACTTGCAACTTCCAGCTGTGCAAATGCAGCCCTGGCTTGAATTAAGGGTGCTTTCAGCTTGAGCGGGGGCCACGTGGGCCTCTGAGGTGCTCCTGGCCCCAAGCTGGTAGTGCGGTGGGAGCACAGGTATGAGCGACACGGCTCATCAGCTGTCCTGCCAGGCAAGAAATGCTGTGTTACGGTAGAGCTCATCTGACTTGAGTGGGGTAACCAGATCATCTGAGTGCTGTGGAGCTGTAAGAGGGTTATAATTCTTGTTATGTACTGAAGTAAGTGCTCTGCCCAAAGGCAGTCTGTGCCAAAGTTGGAGTTGAACTGGGCTCTTTCTCAGTCCTTTAACTGTCTTTTCCACTGGGTTATCAGAGGGACGGCCTCTCTGCTCGTGTGTGGCTGCTCAAGTTATGTTCCATGAGTAAATATCCGGAGTCACACGCACACAGCACATTCTTCTGCATCACATTCCCAGCACAGGCTGTTGGTTTTGGAGCTGCTGGTCCCCTGCTTTGGCTCTGCTCTGATCATAAAGTAATAATTACTCTCTTGTTAGAGCAAATCAGGCTATTTTTTGGTGCCTTCTCTTCTACATTTTATTGCTAGTGAGCTAATTCCATCATTTCTGAGCGAATAAGTCAATGGCCTCTCCGCGTGCACCTGCTTGAGCAATGCGCTGCTTGGCTGCTCATCCTTTTCAGCTAGTGCGGTAACTGGTTTGGAATGGCACCAAAATCCATCTGAGTGGGTTTTATGGGGAAATGATGCCTGAGCAAAAATTCTACGCTTTAAGATGGCTGTGAAATTTCAAACCCCTGCTGCTTGATTGCTTTTCTGGTAGAGAGGGAGAGCAATGTGCTTTAATTGGTTGCTCTTTGGGACTCTAACTTCTCCAGTTCAGGACCTGTCCTGCTCCTCTCTCTGTGCTCTGCCTGGGAAATCGTTTATAAATGTCTCATTAAAGACCTGTGTCTGCTTCCTTTTCTTTCTTTTTGTCAGCGGATCAGCTCAGTGAGAGCAGCTGTCTTTACTTCCGTAATAGCAGCCCTGAAACCACGCTTGTGCCTTACAAATTCCCACAGCCTAAGAAACCGTGGACAACTGTGCACGTATGTATGTGCCGGGGTTTGTAGACATGGTAGGTTTACACTGAGCTCTTTCCCAAGCTTTTCCGTGCTGCTTTGAAAAGAAAAGCCTCTAAGAAGTTAGCTTTGTACTAGGTTTAAAAAGAAGCTGAACATATGGTGTGATTCCAGCGATGCAGCCGGAGAGCCGGAGCTGGGTGTGAGCGCCGGGGCTGCTGGAAGGAAGCTCACCGTGAGCCGTCCCTGTGAGTGGATCTCCCCAGGTTGGCGTTCTCTGTCTCGGGGCTGTTCATGGATTACATCGTGCTGCTTTTTAACACCCTTTGCTGTCTGTAAGTCTTTTAGTGATTGCAGTGGTCCGGGTGAAGTGACCCAGGTTGTATGTGGGGCTGGGAGGACAGGACTTAGCGAATCTTTCCAGTGAAGTGCTTATTTAAATGGAGAAATATATCTTCTACATAGATTAAGCTATGGTGAGTAAAGTGAATAATGCTTCTAAGGGGAATATCCTCTGGCTGAAGGGATTTTATTATTTATTTACAGAAGAATGAAGTCTGTATTATACACCAGGGGTTACTTTATCACAGTTCTAGTTGTTTCAGATATGTCTATGACTTATTTCTAGAGGATGGGGGTGGCACGGGCTAAGGAGGAAGGCATGGATGCTCCATCCTCTTTTGTCAAACCTGCAACACCCTTAAAAATCTTGAGATTTTTATTTTCATTCTTCTTTGGGAAAATGTGGTGCTGCTCCAGGGGTTTGGTAGATGGGCCTCTTTTCCAGACTGGGAAATGTTGAATGGCATAGTGAAACAGGAATGTTGAAAGAATGTCCTTATGCTTTTAGAAGTGATACTTAGGTAAAAAATAAGACTTTTCACTTGAGATAAATAGATCCTTCCATATGCTGTGAGTTAATTATCCCACTGTGGAAGAAACCTTGTGCGTTTTCTACTTGTCACTCGCCTCCCTAGTGCCGTGTTCTGCCAGAACCAATCTGCTCTGCATATTTTGTTGACTATCACTGTTTATCTGAAAAACTTAGTCCTTGCACATAACAAATATATCTTTGAGTTTGGTTTCTTTTAAGAATTAGACTGGATCTGCTCTAGCATAGCAGGTAAACCCCAGCATCCTTCATCCCTCCCCTCTCCAGCAGGCACCGAGAATGCCTGTCTTGCCTGTGGCAGAGCGGATTTCGTACTAGTCAGGCTCTTGAATGAGACCTTTATAAGAAAGGCTTTGTTCAGAATGTCTGTTTGAGGTTCAGTGCCCTCCCAGCTGCCCTTGTGAAGACAAATATCTGCCTCAATGGGCATCTTGCATTCAGTGCAAAGCGGTTTTGCAGTGGTTCTGGTTTGATTTTGCTTGCTCATTCGTAGTTCGTTCTTATTGTCCTCTTTTTCTTCCTCCTTATCACAAGTTTCTTTTGAGGTATGTCTTCCCCCTTCAAAGGAGCCAGAGCCAGTGATGCCTAAGCTGTATCAGATCTTAGTACCCATGCCGTGGGGGTGATTGTGGAGAACAGCAGGGGCAAGAGATTTCCAGGGTGCCAGATGCTGATCTTGTCTCCAGTCATTGCATTGAAGTCCCATGGGACAGACGATGACAGCCTCAACTTTTCAGCTCTGAGCTTGCAGGGCTTTCAGTCCTTGTTTCCAAGTCAGCCATAAATCTCTCGGGCTGGTTCCTCCCACGCTGTGCTGCCAGGCATCGGGCTATTGCCTGCAAAGCATTGCTCTCTCTCGCAGTCGCCTCTTCCCTCTCTTTCTGCCTTATCCCGCAGCTTGAAAAGGCTGTGATAAATCTTTCAGAAAACAGCTGCTTCATTGCTGTGCTCAATAATTTGAATTTGAGTATGGCAGAGCGGGCAGGCTTTCACTGGATTGCCAACAACGTCATGTTTATGTAACCCAAGCTGCTCTGAGAAGCTCCAGTCCCTCTGTGGGAACTTAGAAATTGCATGTGGTGAGGGCTGAGCATCGCTGAGTGCGGCCAAGGCAGGAGACCGCCAGCCCTTCTCCCACGGGGGACCCCGTCAGCCTCCCGGGCTGCTGCTGACACTGCCAGTGAGGCCGTGTCACTCTGCCTGTGTGGGTGGCAGCTCCTGGGGCTGTAGCAGGTGTACCTTCTTGTCTCTCACCTGGTAGACCAGCTCCGGTAGTCAACGAGGACCGAGGCTTTGACAGCAGATGCTCTGGACTATCCTTCATTGCAGAGCACTGGGACAGGCAGCCTGGAGAGGTTGTGGAACCTTCTTCTCAGGCCACTGACCACTCAAGTGTCGCCGGTAACTACCAGGATCTGTCTCTCTTTCCTTTTTGCTGCTGGGTGCAGGAGGGGCGATGGCCCCTGTGGCTGCACCAGGGACATCAATAAAGCAGTGAAACAACGGGAAGGGTCGATTGATTTGCTGCTCTGCCAGGCCAGCAGCTCTGTGCAGCCACGCAAGGAACCTGTTACCACCAGGCTCACAACAGGCTGTGAAGGTGGCTGCTTGGAATTACGTCTGCGTATTTATCTCCAGGCTCCTGAATGCCAGAATCTCTCCAATGGGGTGAGGCTGAGAGACCTGAGTCTGTTCAGCCTGGGGAAGAGAAGGCTGAGAGGAGACCTCATCAATGCTTAAGAATATCTAAGGGGTGGGTGTCAAGAGGATGGGGCCAGACTCTGTTCAGAGGTGCCTGGTGACAGGACAAGGGGCAGTGGGCACAAACTGGAGCAAAAGAATTTGCATCTTGACATGGGGAAACCTTTCCTTTGAGGATGACGGAGCACTGGAGCACGCTGCCCAGGGAGACTGTGAAATCTCTTTCTCTGGAGACATTCAAACCCTACCTGGATGAATTTCTGTGCAACCTGCTGGGAGTGAACCTGATTTAGCTGAGGAGTTGGACTGGATGAGCTGCAGACGTCCCTTCCAACCCCCACTGTTCTGTGATTCTGTTCCCCCTTCTGTAGGGGAAGCTCTAACCATCTCTGCTGAACATCAGTCAGTGAATTTCTGTAGTGTTGTGCTTTGAGATGAAATGATATTGCAGAGCCAGAGAGGCTTACGGTAATAGTAATATAAAAGCGCTGGGTAAAAACCAAAAAACTGATAGGAGCTGATAGGTACATGGCTGTAAAGTGCACTACTGCTCTACATCTCCGGCTCTTAGTGGAGGGTTGTGGTCTGTTGAGTGGGAACATATTGTCCACCCCAAGTGCTTGGTACCTCCCTGGAGATGGAACAGGCAGTGTCTGACGTCTCAGCTGAGACCACATCCCCATGTCGTCATCCGAGCGTTGAATCAAGCAGTGAGCCCGGCTGTTCTAATGTCCCTTAGGCTCTTGCCCTGTGGCAGTGCAAACAGCTGTTATTCCTTTTAACTGGCACCATTTTGCCAGCAGTAGTGTTTTCCAGCTGACAAAATCTGTCTTGACTTCAAATGGGCGCTATGGTCCCCTGGTCACAGGACTGTCCTGCAGCCCTGCCCAGGCTGGGAGGGAGCAGAGCTGGTACCCAGGTTTCTTGACTGGTTAGTTTGGTTACAGAGCTGCACGTTGGGAGATCCTTGTGATCTGCGAGGCATGCTGCCCTGTCGCAGGTTAGTGGCATCTCTAGCGTGGGCCAGGGTGTAGTGTCCTTGAGTCTCATGACAGTGACACTTCTGCCAGGCTGGTTGTGGCTTTTCTTGCTGGCTGGTGGCTGAGGAGCTTATCGATTGCCGTGAGGAGGGAACTCAGCCTGGTAGCACGTCAGGCTGTCTCGTGATGTCGTGGGATTTGAGGGTAAAAACTTCCAAAATTTAAAATGCAGAAGGAAAAAGATCTCTCTTTGCGACATTGTAAAGTTCTTTTGTAAATATAGTGTGTGTTCTTGTTTTCTCCTCCCTTCCTGGCATGAGGTGCTACTCTAGTATATCTCTTTTATTCTTTTTTCTTTCTCTCTTTTAAACCTAATGTGCCTCCATTTTATCAATTAACTGCCTGTCTCCTGATTCCCATGACAACGCAACAGGCTGTGGTATTTCTGCTTCTTTTGGCAGTTGGGGTGCCTGGCATGTGTCTCGGGGGCACTGAGACTACAAAGGAGTTCTGCAGGGAGTAGGAAATGCATGGGCAACACTCACTATGCCCTGCTTCTTGTGCTAAGCTATTTTTCTCTTCCTCTCCCTCCTCCTCTTTAGAAACAAATTTCCTTTCCTCTTTGTTTCAATCGCTTGGTGATAAGAAATGAGGAACTGAAGTGCTGTGGGAGGTTGGAAGATGTGGAGGGAGTGAGGGGATGCATGGTTTTGCTGTACTTAAGCATGGCACCAGGCTGAGCTTCTCATCAGGGGTCCTGCGAAGAAGGTTAGTCCCGCTGATGCTGCAGAGCAAGCGTTCTCTTCCTCTCGTTTCAACTTTCAGAGCATTTTTGAAGGGAGGTTTCTTTCTCCTTTACTTCACAAAGCTGTCTCTTCGCTCCTTCCTACAGCAGACGTTGTTTGCAGAAGTCCTTGTGCTTCTAAACGGTTTGGACACATGGCTTTCATTGACACGGTTAACAAGAGCCATGTGAACAGGCTGAAGCTTTGGTTAAAACCTTTAACCCCTCCAGCTTTTGGCTCTCAGAGATTTGTTTGGCCATTGAAGTGCTGGTGCCCTGTCAGTGGGAGGTGCCCCGTCTCTGTGGGCCTCTAAAACTGGTGGGATGAGTTTGCAAAAGGCGCCCTAAGCACCAGGTCTGCTGTAGTGGTTCATTAATGCATCGCAAGTGGACTTTAAGAAAGCGAAAAGGAAAATGGAGATTTCGAGTTGGATAAGATGCACGTTTAGCGGATGCTCTGTATGACTTTGATTTATAAATTGTTGTTCAGCACTGAAAGCTGTGACCTACAGGAAGAACAGTTAAACAGTAAAGAATGAGCCGTCTCATGAACACAATAGGGTTGTGAAGTTGGAAAGCCCATGTGGAAGGGATCCTGCTTACTGGTTGTTGCGTCTTGGAGCCTGGTGCCAGAGAGAAGGAGGGAGAGAGGAGCTGCTGCCGCAGTCCTGTCTGGCAAGCAAAGTTTGTGTTGGGCAGAGCAGCAGAGGGAAATCCTCCTGGACCTGGGAGAAAAGAGCTTTTCCCATCGCCAGCTTCCAGGTGAGCTGCTGAGTTAGATGCCCGATTCTGACATTCAAAGAGTTTCTGTAGCTTCTTGATTGGCATCGCCAGGGAACGGCAGAGTTAGAGTGGAAAATACTAAGTCTATGCTTTGAGTTTCTCTTGTGTAACTCTGTTCTCAACTTCATACCTGTGATCCGTACCTCTGCTTTGCTGTTAGTGAGTCTCTTGGAACTTGTTGGTGTCTAACTGGGGAGTCTGGGTAGAACAAGATGATCTTTCTTCTCCAGAAACAGCAAATCCAAATGACAGAGGCATAGGCCAGCTCTTTAGGTGCCTGTAGGATGGAGAAAGCTCAGGAATCGGGGGCTCTTGGATGGCATTCCTCTAAGCTGTAAGTGCTACTTGAAGAGCAGGGAACTCCAGATGTCAGATATTGGAGAGCAGTGCTGTTAGCTGATGTCTGGGCTATCTCAGGATGCTTGTGGGATTGAAGACAAGCTGCTCAGCGCTGCCTTTTGCCTTCTGAAGGGCTGGTGACCAAATACCTACCTGGGAGGATCAGAGCTTAGGCTGCTCACACTGCTCTGAGTGTTGTCTGGCCATCTCGTTAATGGGTCCATCAGACCTGAAGCTAAGAAGAATGGGTTAAGCTGAATCATAGTGACTCTTGGCTTCTCTGAAATCATAGTGCACAAAAGCCTGTTAGCTGCCCTGTAGGGAAATCAGTGGCTTAGTTATTATTTGGTGTGTGGGTGATGAAGGTCATGTAAAATACCAAGTTTTTACAATACAGCTGTACTGAAGAAGGTGAACCTTCTGGCAGTTCCTCGCTTACATCATGTGTCTTTGAATAATTCTGATGCTGAAGAATAATAATGCTTCTGCCTGTCCTGCTCTGCTTGGAAGGCTGTAATTAGATGTTTCCAGGGGATGGTGCAATTACTGTGGTTTGGCAGGGCTGCCTGTCCAACTCCTCGAATGAATGGAGTGCGTAAGGTCCCTCCGAAATTTTGGCTTTATGGGGAGCACATTGTTGCACCAAGAGCCCAAGGAACTGTTTTCTTTTCCCAGTTCAAGTCAGGTTCTGAAGGTGTTTGGTCTTTTGGTGAAATCCAGCAAGTCTAGCTGTGGTTTTAAATCCTGCCGTGCTGTTTGTTCAGCCCGGGACAGCCTTCCTGTCTTTCTTTGCTTGAGTTTCACTGCTGGAGGGTTTGCTTATCACGGCCACGTTGCAGAGGTGTTTGTGAGCCAATGTAACCTGATGGTTAACTCGCAGCCCTGATGAAGGCTGTTAGTGTGCAGTAACTCGGGCTCCAGTAGGACTAGAAAACCAGCTTTGATCTTTATTGAATTCAGGTGCAGCCCTCCCAGCTCTCTGTAGAGAAGAGTTGAGTTTGGCTGTTCTGCCCGGCACACCGCCTGCATCTGCCACAGAGGCAGCAGCGGTGCAAGGTCCGTGTTACGGCAGAAGGTCCGTGATACAGTACTCCACCAACCATGAAACCAGGATGGAAGCTGCGTTTCTAAGTTGACTTATTCTTATACCCATGAGAGAGATGCTTATCGCAGGCGTTGTTGGTGATAAACCCCCACAACCATCTCAGGTTATTACAGAGACTTTTTGAACTGGAACTTGCTGGTCCCTAATCTGGCTGCTTTACTGTCCTGTGCTATTAAGTGTCAGAATGAGAAAATGATGGCCTTATTTTCTGCTTATAATATTCTTTATGGATCACATGGGTGAAGCCCTGTAGCTTTCCCTCCATTCCTATTTAAAATATTTAGTAAGGATCAAAAAAATCTAACCATCCTTTGAGTGTGTCTTTTGTTTTTTGAGGTGAAATCAGTTCTTGGGTGTAACGCCATCCCTTCTAATGGAGCTCCTCTTGAGGTACCATCTCTTACAAGACTGAGAGTAACACAAACTTGAAAGTCAGATGTTTGCCACAAAATAAATAAGTTAATGAAGAATGTATACGGTTGAGAAAAGTTTAAAGCAGGGCGAAAGGCCGAGAGAGGGCAACTCGGAGGTTGCAGGGCATCGCTTTCTCCCAAGGAGCTGCTGAGGTTTGCTGGGAGCGCTGCAGGCTTGGTTGCTGCCAACCTTTTCAATGGGGAACGGTGTTTATGCTACTGTACTTTGTGTGCCCGTCACAGGAAAAGCCTCTCAAACATGCCCTGCGTGCTGTGTGTGTCCTGCTTGGCTAACGTTCTCAAGAGCTGCTCCAGCTCCAGCCCACCAAGCCCAGTGAGCAAGCTGGAGGTGGTTCTGTTCATGAGAGGACTTTGTGTGGTCATGCTCTAACTGTGGCACTAGATCAGATGGGTGTCAGAGCAGCCGGAGGTCCTGCTGTCTGCCAGGAGCCACAAACAAACTGGTGCGTTTGTGCTGTAGAGATTTGCCAAGTGTGTTGACTCTGGAGTCTAATGGTAACCAAAGTGTCGATATCAATCCCTTTCAATGCAGCTGCTTTAGCAGAAACTGTAGTTTCTTGCTGCTAGCTTTGAAACACTGGTGCTCTTTTCTCTCCCCTGACATTAGACCTTTAGCTAAGCTTTGAAGTATCTTAGTTTGAAAGCTTTTATGTTCTTCAGGCTTCCGAGGAGCTGAGCCTGATCTGTCAGGCCCATTACTTCTCAAAGAGCTGTGGAAATGGTGCAGGCTGAGCAGTAGTGATGACTGAGGCTGAACAAGTTTCACAGTTCATTTCAGATAAGCACTTGAATTTGGCTTGTCTCCGCAGCTGCCTGGGCTCTCTCTGTCAGCCTTGGCTGGTAACAAATAAAAATTGCTTCCCAAGTGTGCTTTAGGCTATTGGGGTTGGTGGTTCCCAGAAATTTCAGCTTAAAGTTTGGCTGAAGAATCCAGGTCACTTTCATTGAGTGCGGGATTGTAGAATCATCATAGAGTCATGGAATGGTTTGGGTGGGAAGGAACCTTAAAGCCTATCCAATTCTACCCCCTGCCATGGGCAGGGACATCTCCCACTGGATCAGGGGCTCCAAGCCCCATCCAACCTGGCCTTGAACCCCTCCAGGGATGGGGCAGCCACCACTGCTCTGGGCAGCCTGGGCCAGGGCCTCCCCACCCTCACAGCAAAACATTTCTCCCTAAGATCTCATCTCAATCTCCCCTCCTGCAGCTGAAAACCATTCTCTTCATACTATCTCTGCACTCCCTGATCCAGAGCCCCTCCACAGCTTTCTTGGAGCCCCTTTCAGGACTGGAAGGTGCTCTAAGGTCTCCCCACAGCGTTCTCTTCTCCAGGCTGAACAACCCCAACCCTCCCAGCCTGTCCTCGTATGGGAGGTGCTCCAGCCCTCGGATCATCTTTGTGGTCTCCTCTGGACTTGCTTCAACAGCTCCATGTCCTTCTTGTCCTGAGGACTCTAGAATGTGTGGGACTGTGTCTCATGCACACACTCCCTACACCAAGTACCCTTGGGACCTCTCTTACCAAGAGTTGAGGATGACTGAACACTCGGGGAACATGATTTGCTGGATCTTATTGTGTGACCTTATTTCCTCAGTCTCGTGTCGTTTCTTGTAGGGCTTTACTTCTCCTTCAGTGTCTTTTAATGAAGTCCATATATCCTTTTCTTTCACTCCCCTTGGCCAAAAGCCCAAAGTTTGCAGCAGGAGAGTTTGCCGCTGGGGTCACCAAGAGCAGGGTTGCTGCCAGCTCGTTTGCTTGGGTTGTCTTTGTTCCCGTTCAGATGCTGGTCACGTAGTTAAGGATCTCCTCATCTATCACGTAGAGTTTGGCTGATTAAGGGTGTGCTGGAGAGTGGGAATGGGACAGTGAATTTCCAGGATCACCTGCAGCTTTCCTCCTCCCAGCGCAGCGAAGCGTTGCTGGAGATCTGGCTTTGGCCGGAGGGGCTGATGCTGGGATAAGAGTGCTCTTTATTACAGGTTTTATTGAGTTCAGCCCTGGGAAGGCTGTGCGTGCAGGAGTTGTAGTTGCTTCCTGTTTATAGTGAGGCTGTTTATATTGAACATGTCCCAGGTGTCTGCTCGCTGCTGGATTCTGCTTCAGCGAAGGGCACAGCAGCGCCTGGGAAAACTGTGCAATTTAAAAGGCAGCTGTGTGGTCCCACAGGAGCTATTTCTGCCCTTGGTGGGATGCTCAGTGTTTGGACTCCCAGCTTGCCTGTATCCAAACACACAGAGTTCTCATAGCACCAGGTACTAAGACATCAGGGCCTCACTTTTTTTGTTGGGTTTTTTGGGTTTTTTTTCCCCCTCCTTTTTGTTTATTTTGGGGTTAAAGGATGTTTTTGGTGTTTTTCTTCTAAGCAACAATTCTTTTGATCGTTAAGCACTTCCCACCACTCCTGTCCTTTTGAGCTACTGCATGCTCATGCTGCCACACAAAATGCCCTTTGGTGCTGTGATGGGAGGGGGTTAAGTGGGTGTCGAAAAGGGGAATGAAGACACGGGGTCATTCTTTATGTGAGAGATGTTCAGAAACCGGGCAGTGTATGGAGGTTTCTGTGCACATGGCTTTCCTGCTGAGAAAGAGGCGTAAGTAACGTGGTCACTCAGGTCTTAACCTTTGCTCGATGTAAACCTGCAACCTAAGTTGTCCCGGATGTTTTCTTTATGTAAATGCCCTTTCCTGGTGTTTTGGCTGCTTTTTAGGATTTCTCCTTATACCAAAACCTCTTTTCCCTTGATTCACAGGCTCACCTTTACACAAGCAGGGTACCACCTCCACCGCCAGCACCGAGAAGTCGGGTTCAAAGGTTGCCGAGGTGGGCGATGATTTCCTGGGAGACTTTGTGGTGGGCGAACGTGTCTGGGTAAATGGAGTGAAGCCAGGTGTCATCCAGTATCTTGGGGAGACTCAATTTGCTCCGGGCCAGTGGGCAGGGGTCGTTCTGGATGACCCAGTGGGCAAGAACGATGGCTCTGTTGGTGGAGTACGTTACTTTGAATGCCAACCGATGCAGGGGATTTTGACGCGACCATCCAAGCTGACGAGGCAGCCCGTGGCCGAGGGCTCGGGAAGTGACGCACCCTCCGTGGACTCCTTGACAGCTCAGAACTTATCACTACACTCGGGGACGGCCACGCCACCTCTCTCCAGTCGCGTTATTCCCCTGCGGGAGAGCGTCCTGAACAGCACCATGAAGACGGGCAACGAGTCTGGATCTAACCTGTCGGACAGTGGGTCTGTGAAAAAAGGGGAGAAGGACTTACGGCTTGGAGACCGTGTGCTGGTGAGTTGATCGTGGGATCCCCCTAAAAGGCAAAGGACAAGAATTTGTCCCCTCCCTAAGAACTCCTGGTCAGGTTCAGAACAGGAGAGAAGGAGAATAGGTGAGAAGGTGGTGAGGCGTGGGGCAGAGCATGGTCTTGGAAGGGGATGCCTGGACCAAGCAGAGTGTTGGAGCCCTGGAACAGCTCCCCAGGGAAGCAGCCATGGTGTCAAGCCTCACAATGCTCCAGAAGCGTTTGGCCAATGCCCTCAGCCCCACTCTGTGAATGTTGGCATTGTCCTGTGCAGTGACAGGAGTTGGACTCTGATCATTTTGAGTCCTTTCCAGCACAGGACATTCTATGATTCTATTCTGTGGTTCCAGAGGGTCAATCTTTGCTCATCCTGGGCAGTCTGGCTCCCATCAAAAGTTAGCATGTAGTCTTTGAAGTGCCTGGTTCCAATACCAGTAGTGGTGGTAGGGAAGCGTAGACGGCCTTGCCATCTGGTTGATAACAGGGGGTTGGTAGAACTTGGCTCTGCAGCCTATGTGAACCAGGAAAAGTGAGTGCAAGGGGGTGTCAGGACAGTCTCAAATGTCCTTTGTGGTCTTGGAGAGTGAGCTTTTCTGCTGGCAATAGCAGCAACCCTGGGCAGGCTGTGGCTCAAGCCCATGCAATTGATTCCTTTGCTCTCCGCAGCCTGACGGGGACCCTGGGCAGCTGAGCCGTGCTGGAGCAGCCCAGTGTGGTTTGGGAGCACAGAGTGGCTGTGACAGACCACACTCATCCTCTGAATCAAAACTTTCCATGGCATAATCTACTCTGAGGATTTCAGGGACTGTAGTGTCCAAATGTTGGGCATCTCTGGATTACAAATCCATTTTCAAAGCTAGCAATGCACTTGCACACCAAAACACTGCTAGGTTAGGTTGTCCAAGAAGTCTCATTTTAATGAAATAAAATGTAAAAAAAAAATCTAAGTTTGTTCATTTTCAGAGGTGGGAGAGCAAAGATGGGTTGTGTGTGTGCCCACTGGATATGATGCTCAGTAAATCTAGTATGAGCATGTGGACTTGTAGAACTAGTTGTAGAGGTGAGAAAGTTCTATAGTCTCAAATTTTCCCCCAAACGTGCATTGCATTCTGCATCACGGCAGGAGCCGACAGCTGCTCAGGAGTTTGTTGTTTGTCCGTCTCCTTCCTGACTTGACCAGAGTCTGCTTCTCGTCCTTCCCCATCCTTACTGTCAGCTGCTGTCCCTCCTGGTCCCACGGGCAGGGAGAGGTGGCAGAGATATCTCTATTTACACACGCACAGATGCTTCATGTTGATGTGTGAAAGCGGCCACACATGGGGAGAAATGAACCTGAGGAATAGGTCCTCCTTTGAGTTTATTTCTTTGCTCCCATTTTCTCCTTTGCCTGTTGTGGTGTGAGTGCTCAGGTGAGACCTTCCCAATTTAGGAGCAACAGTCATAGAGTGTAAACTGTGAAATATAAAATCTACAGTCAACTTAGAATCGTGGAATGATTTAGGTTGGAAGGGACCTTAAAGTCCCTCCAGTTCTAACCCCCCCAGCCATAAGCAGGGACCCCTCCCACTGGATCAAGTTGTTCATAGACCCAGAACTTAGTTTTGTTCTGTCTGAATCAGCCATGCAATGGAATAATGTTCTCCAGAGTTAATTGTTTAACCCCTCTCTTCTCCTGACTGTACGCTCACCAAAGCAAGGGCTGTCCGCTCAATACTCTGCTTCCCTCAGAGGGGCCGGGCAGGCTGAGACTTCAGTGTACCCATGCAGTGCAAACTGTTAGCATCTCTCCCCTTGGCTTTTGAGTTGTGTTTTGGGGTTTTGGGTTGGGTTTTTTTGTTGAGTTTTTTGTTTGTTTTTTAATGAAAGTGCATCCTTAAGCCCCCTCTCCCTGCCTGCTCCTTTATTCACCCCGGATGTTATGAGATGAAGTTTGTGCTATGATTTGTTAGTGTAATAAATAGCTCCAAAAGAGTGAATCTGGAATGACCTCAGCATCTCCCTGGCTCTCCAGGAATTCTGAGCTTACGGAAACGTCAGGAATTATTTGTATGCTGTACAAGTTGAGGAAAAGAGCAGATAATGGCAACAAGACAAAATAACTTGCCATTATGGTTCAGTAACATGCTTGACAGAGGGTTTCTTTTAGTAATGGAGAGGTCAGCTTATTATGTTTGATGTTTGTATTGTAAACAAATGTTTGATGTTTGTATTGTTAACCTGAGTTGTCTCAAATCTTTATTCTTGTCCTCTATGGGTTGGTACAGTTTAACTTTTCCTTTTTTTTTTATTTAGCCCGTGCTCTCAGAAAGATTTGGTTTTGTATTTGAGATGGCTTTTAGGCAGATGGGATCCACTTTAAGTGCGGGAGGACATGTGGTTTGTAATGGAGTGGATGGAGCACAAGGATGTAAGGATCCCTTCCAAGTCTGCAGGACCCACACCTGGCTGCTCTGCGTTCTGCTCATTCTGCTAGTGGTTTTCTTTAACTTCATTAAAGCCCATTATAGCTTGAAGACATTTTGGCTTTTGTTCCAAGACCATTCCTAACTCCCTAGCAGTTGCAAAAAAATGACTTTTAGCTTTCCATTAGAAGCTTTCCATCAGAAGAATTAGATAATATTTGCCTTTGGCACTTTCTAACTCAGACTTTTTTCCCAGGGATGCAAAAATTGCATTAAAGAGATGAAAAACTTGCCCTGTGTTGTAGAACTCATCTCTTGAAGTCTGGCAAATGAATGTGGAACAATTAACCTTTGCTTTAGTAGGAATGGAGCTCCCTGAAGTATGATCATTGCTGGAGTGCTGCTGTTAATGTCAGCCTGGCTTGGTGCCTCTCTCCAAGGGAAAAAAGGGATGGAAACAGAGCAGTTGAGCATTTTCTGCTTCGGAGGAATCTGGGCTGTGTTTTTCGCCTAAGAAAACGTGGTTTTTCATGCTTTGGGGGGGTGGCTTTCTCAGCAGCTGAACTCATTCCACCCTAGATGTGGTTGCTTTGGTAAAATGGGAGGGAAGGACTGGCTGTTCTCTATACGTAAATTGAAATAAGAAATAATTAAAAAGAAGAAATTCCTCTTAATAGAATTATTCTGCCCTTCAGCCAGCCTTCTGTGTCCTGACGGGGATTCAGTACTGAAATGTAGTAATGAACGAGGCGAAGGGCTGGGTGATATGCCCTGGCTGAGGGGCTCCGCTGTGGGCTGTTGCCCCAGGCACCCTTTGGGTGGGTTCTAGGCTTGCGATTTTCCTAGAACTCGTAGGTGGCCCAAACTAGAAGAGATGCTGGGATAGCAGGGAGATGGGGCAGTGCATCAGCAGGGCTGTTACTGGCTAGGCTGGTGGAAACAGGTTCTGGGCTCCCTCCTGAGTGAATATGTGATTTTAATCATTTTTTCCGCTGTATAGTGGTTTTGCATGTGGTGCGCTGCAGCCTCCGACTCCTCCAAGTGACAGAAAGGTCTTGTGAATAAACTAATGTTATCCTTTTCTGCAGCATCCCCCCCTGCACGCCCCAGCCCTCTCTGCCAGTCTGAAGCTGTGGAACGCCTTTAACCACCTAAATGAGAAATCATTTCTGTTGCTCCCTGGTAAGGAGAATTGCAGGCAAAGTCCTTTTCCTTGGGCAGAGACAACCGCTTGCTCTGCTGCTGCCAGCTTGCTTTGAGCTGTTTCAGTGCTTGCAGCTGAAGCCTTGCTGCTGCAACAGCACAAAAGGTGTCAGGAAGAAAGGATTTGTGCTCCGTTTTCCTGACCATAAGGGCTCTCCCGGTCTGCTGGAGTCTCAAAGCTGCAGTAGTGCTTCTGTGTGGACATTACAGATGAGCAATCGCAGAATGTATTTCTTGATCACAAACCAGACAGTAAAGAAAGAGGGATCTTATTCTGCAGTTTTACCGAGGTGGTATCTCCAGGGAGGAGGTTTTTGGTGTTTCATTGCCTCCTTTCAGCTCCGTCTATAAGGAGACCAGTAGTCGCTGTTTCTCTGCTGGAGAACACACCTCTATGGCAGAGACCGAGACCTTGCACAGACCATGGGGATGGTGGATCTCCATCCCTAAGAAGGTTTGTGATGGGCAGTGGGAAGTGCAGTCTCCCAGTAATTTGCAGGATTCGCCTTCCCTGGAGGTGTTTAAGGAACGGGTGGATGAAGTGCTGAGGGACATGGTTTAGGGAGTGTTAGGAATGGTTGGACTCGATGATCCAATGGGTCCTTTCCAACCTTGTGATTCTGTGATTCTGTGACAGGACAACATCTAGGTCTCCTTGTCCAAGCTCTTTCCTCACCACAAAAGATTGTTGCCATTGCGTGGTGTCGCTGCTGTTGTCACAGGAGCAAGCATTCCCTGTCACTGCAATGAAACTAGGAGGAAATAAATAGCCCAAAGCAACTGCCTTGCTGCCACATTGCCCCATCTGAGATGACTTATGCACACACCCACCCTCCTAACCACTCATTTGGGCTGGTGCTTTGGCCAGTCCTCATCTTCTGTGTGCAATATCTATCATTAAATAGGAGTTGTAAGTGGCCTGTGGTGGAGCAAACTGTATTATTAACGTGGGTGGACTTCCTATCAGAGACAGCCTCAGGAGGCGATGCTGTAATTCCAGGCTTTCCTCTTACCCACATCCTGAGGGCATTTATTTTCTCACTGGTGCCTGAAAAATAGACGTGCAGAAATGTCTTGCGTCAGCAATGCTGTCAGACTGACCCCTGTGCGATTCTCCCACGGAGTGGGAAGGCCCAAAGATAAGTGGCTGGATTAAAAGAAACAATAAAAACCCCTGTAACTTCACATAGGGAGGACTATCGTGTAATTCCTGTCTACTTCTTTCTCCTCTCACCCTAAAAGCCAGTTCTGCCATTCACAGATGGTGTAGTGACTATCTGCTCAGATGAATCTGCTGATGGCACCTGAAGTAAGTTGTAGTTACAGCCAAAGCTGAACCACAAGCCATGTTTCCACCTTACCACCAGCTTGCTGAACATTGTCCCTGGCTGTCATCCTGTCCCTGGGATGCTTGGGCGTGTGTTTCCCACAGGTATACGTATTCACCCCCCTTGCACTTACAGGTCATTATTTGTGACCTGTAACGGCTGGACTAAAACATCCACGCTGAAGCAAAAAGCATCCTCTGATAAATCAAATCTTGTCAAATAATCTGCTGCCATCAATGCATGGAAGAGCTAAATCGGATCAGGGCTTGGAAGAACACTCAGCTAAATAACTTGTGCTGGGGAAACACAGCTCTACCACTCCTAGAATCTTAGAATACTTTGGGTTGGAAGGGACCTTAAAGATCATCTAGTTCCAACCTAGCTTGGGTAGAAATAAGCTCCTTATCTGGGTGGATGAGTGTAGGGAGAAAAATCCCTTTTTTCCCAAGGAGGAGGTACCTCTTTAAGTTTACACACTGGATCCAGCTTGCAGCACTTGTCCAGTAAAGGTGAGCTCCTATTTCTCCTTAGTGTCATCCACTGATGGTGTAGAGCAAGCTGATGTGCTGCACATTGGGGGTGCTCAGAGTAAAGTGTCCTGTGTTTGCCCTTTCCCCACCGTCCCCTTCCTCTCTCTTCCCGCAGGTGAGCAATTAGAGGCTCAGGGCTCTGCTGGGACCCATCAGTGGTGGCGTGCTGTGCTTGGGTACCGTTCCCACCTCTGGTCAGCAGCACACTGTCTTATGGAAATGCTTTGGAAAGCAGCTGGGAAAATAAATTTAGATGGGTAAATTAGAATTTTAAGCAGACAGGACGGCATAATCTCCATGATTTCTGCTTAGGCATGTGCTCAAGCAGGCATCTACGGCCATCGCTGACCCCTGAACCACACGTGATGTGGTGGGAACAGTCTCTGTTGGTCTGAATGACACTTGGAATTTCATTTTTCCTTTCTTCCAGAGCAATATTGGGGTGCACTGCAAGCAGGGCATTGCCCACAGCCCCAGGGTTGGGGAACTCTGATAAGAGGTTCTTGCTGAGAGCAGGAAATTGCTCTGGGGTGATCGGGGGGGGACATAAGGGGAGAAGAGCAAGTGCTGCCTGGAGGGAGTCCGTCCGGCAGCAGCCGGATAAGAGATACGGCCTGGTGCTCATTTGGTAAATTGTATAAATGCTGTAATATCAGCTCTGATGAAGACAGTGTCTGGAAGGATTAGCATCATTGTCTTTTCAACCCTGGGATGCTGGTCTGGATCCAATTCTGTCATTGTGATGAAAAAAACATAGTAAAGCATGAATGATGTCAGTGATGCTGCAGCTAGCAGGGAAGAGTGTGGATGTCCTTCAAGCATATGTTGTCTGACTCCTCAGTTTGGATACAGACCTGTTAAATATTCCTGGCTTCATTTTGTTGTGAAGGTCAAGTTCCAGACTGTCTCCTAAGACTGTTGGAGATCTTTCCTTGAGGAAAGGCCAGGTCAAGAAGATGGCCTGTAGTCAAAGGCATCAGAACTGAGGTGGAGAACTTCAGTTTGGACCTGAACTTTCCAAGAGCTCATACTATGTGCCTTTGAGGCTGCTGGAATCCAGCTGGAGAGGATGGACCACAGTAAGCTTGGCTTTAAGCTGATCGTAAATGTTTTCACCTGAAGCAGTGAAACCTGAAACTTTAATGCTGGTCAAAACACTCTCCAAACCAAAACAAATTGGATATCACTGTGTCAATATGATTTCCATTTTTTAATTGAGCCTCGAGAAAGAGCTGCTTTTAGCTGCTTTTTGGTTTGGTTTTAGGTTTTTTTTCCCAAAGCGGCATATCTGAGTTGCCAGGGTGCAGCTGAGCTTGCTGGAAGCCTTGTTCAGTCCATGCTTTCCTGAACTCTGGATGCTCGGCAGAGTGAAGGTGTGATTGGGGCTCCAATTAGTGTGCCAGACTGAGAGGTGGGGATCAGATTTCCATATGTCTTGGGGTGGTGCTTATGCTAATAGCAGCCTGAGGTGTTCGCGGGATGGAAATCCTCTGGTCTGCAGCATGACCGTGGCAGTCGTGTTAGAGCAGTAGGAGCCAGCCACACTTGGTTGCCTTTCCCATGGAGCATGGTATCAAAGCTAGACACAGACAGGTGAGGCGGCTGTGAGCTACCACATGTTATGCTACGCAATTCCTGCCCTCCCAGGCTTTCCCAAGCTGCCTTTTATCCCCCTTCCAAGGTGTTACCTCTGATCTGTTGAAGCGTTCAGCCTGGAGAAGAGAAGGCTGCGGGGAGAGCTTAGAGCAGCCTTCAGTACTGAAAGGGGCTCCAGGAAAGCTGGGGAGGGGCTCTGGATCAGGGAGTGCAGGGGGAGGATGAAGGGGGAATGGTTTTAAGCTACAAGAGGGGAGATTGAGGTGAGATTTTAAGAAGGAATGTTTTGCTGTGAGGGTGGGGAGGCCCTGGCCCAGGTTGCCCCGAGCAGTGGTGGCTGCCCCATCCCTGGAGGGGTTCCAGGCCAGGTTGGATGGGGCTTGGAGCCTCTGATCCTGTGGGACGTGTCCAGAGGTGTAGAACTAGATGGGCTTTAAGATCCCTTCCAAACTAAACCATTTTATTATTAAAAAGACACTTCTGGTTTGATGATGCCGTTTCATGCATGGATACAACCTGCCAGCTGGCTTTTTCTAAAACACGGTATTTATTTTAGCAGCATTAGCAGATTATCAGGGCTGAATAAATTCCAATGTCTGAGTCGGATGACTTTTCTAGGCTCTTCGTCCATGAGTATCTTTGTGCCTGCCAAAAGGTGGGAGGTTCAACAAGCGCTTCGAGTGCTGACATGAGCGCGACAGCCTGGTAGTGGCTTCGGGCTGTACTGCCAGCCCTGTCGGGATGCGAGGAGCTGGGCTGTCGAGGAACAGATGTGTCCGGTCTGCCTTGGGGAGAAGATGATGCTGGCGAGGGGCATTTCATAGGAAAGATGGCAGAGGAATTATTGCTTGAAAGAGAAAATAAAATGCATTGCTTTGAAAGCAGAGAATCGCAATGCCGTTTAGGGGATTGTTAGATCTGATCTGTGCCATCTTCATGGATGCTAAGCATCATGCCGCATCCAAAGAAGCGTGGCCAGCAGAGCAAGGGAGGGGATTCTGCCTCTCTGTTCCTCTCTTGGGAGCCCTCACCTGGAGGATTGTGTCCAGTTCTGGAATCCTCAACATAAGAAGGAGATGGAGCTGTTGGAATGGGTCCAGAGGAGGCCATGAAGATGATCTGAGGGCTGCAGCACCTCCCATATAAGGACAGGCTGAGAGAGATGGGCTTCTTCAGCCTGGAGAAGAGAAGGGTCCAAGGAGACCTTCTAGCGACCTTCCAGTACCGGAAGGGGCTACAAGAAAGCTGGAGAGGGGCTGTTCACAAAGGTTTGGAGTGATAGGACTGAGGGAAATGAGTATAAACTGGAGAGGGGCAGATTTAGACTGGACATAAGGAAGAATTTCTTCACCATGAGAGTGGTGAGGCCCTGGCCCAGGTTGCCCAGGGAAGGTGTGGCTGCCCCATCCCTGGAGGTGTTCCAGGCCAGGTTGGATGGGCCTTGGGCAGCCTGATCCAGTGGGAGGTGTCCCTGCCCATGGCAGGGGTTGGCACTGGATGGGCTTTAAGGTCCCTTCCAATCTAATCTAATCTATTCTGTTCTATTCTATGGATGACTTTCAGGTAGGAACATGATCTGCTCTCTTATTGAGCAGTGGATAAGTATTGACGCAATTTGTTATATGTGTTCTAAGGCAATAGGGCTGGTTGTTTTCTCTCCTGTTTGAAAACAGCTTTCTCAAATTCAGTGAGATCTATGGGGGTGCAACTGAGTATTTGTATTGTTTGTGTGGATGGTGGAGTGGGACTCTCCACTAGAGAACCCCGATTTCAGGATTTTAAGGTGTTTACGTGAGGCTGTGGGGTTAGCAAATCGGGTGGCTTGGGTAAAGGGAAATCTACCTCAATATGTGTGATAAAAATTCAATTAAAATAGAAATTGAGGGAGCTTTCTAGCAATACTGAAGTCTTATAAATAATTCAGATTAATTGCACCTATATTGAGTTCAACTTGCAGCTAAAGAAACTTATTAGAGTGGTATTAAATCATTGTATTAATATTAAAAGAGGCTAAATCTGGTAAACTCAAATAAATCAAAAAAAGGGACTGTTGTTTGACTCTGAGTGATGGATAAAGAGTTTTACTGCAACCGTTCAAATCTGTAACTAGTGAGAGAGATTACAGGAAACTGACTCCAGCTGCGGCGCAGCCTCCCAGGACTGAGGTAGGACCTTTGAGGCTTCGGAGCTGGGTTCTCTGGTCCCTTCAAGTGTGGTTGTTTGCAGGCTGGGAAGACTTTCTCCTTTGTATAAGCCATTTTCAGACTTTTTAGGGATTCAGAATTGGTAAATCTGTGACATCCCTGCCCTGGAATGTACAATTGGGAGATTTCTGCATTTGGCTGTCATTGTTTTCTTTAGGTCAATATATTCTGTTGCTACTCATTTATGTTGAATTTAATAGTAAGAAAATCCATAACCACCAGTCATTCAAGATAAAGCTGCAAATTTAATTTTAAAATCTTTTTTAAGTTTTTTCCCTTGAACTGAGGCTTTGGCAGAGATGGGGTAAGAAAAGGTTCAATCCTATCTACTGGAAGGCTCCACTCCTCCATCCACACAAACAATATGAGGGTTGCATCCCTGTAGACATTAGTTATTTTGAGGCTGTTCCCAAACGTATTTACTTCAAGTGCAAACGTTTAGAATAACCCTCCTACTTTTCCATCTGTCTCTTCTCAGCACAAGTAGCTCAGAAAACCTGGAAGAGCTTCCAGTGTAGAGGCAGAGGCAGTTGCTCGGTGCAGTGTGCTCTCCTAGCAGGGATCAAACACAGCGTCGTGCATTCCCGACTTGTGCTCTCTTAGAGCCTACTCAGCACGCTGAAAGCTTTAAGTTACACATGGGAGCAAAAGGTGTGATTTAGTCTTATTTCTCCACGAAAGGAAAGTAACTTGTGCTGGTGGAAGCCTTGCTGCAAGATGCGATGCTTTCCCGTGCAGTACCCTAGTGCCGTGAGTTGATGTAGGATGTGGAAGGGGTTTTTTAATGTACAAAACGCCTCTATTTTGAGAGCTTTGCTGGCAGAGCTGTTTGCTGCATTCTAGCAAACCTTGCGTGGGGGCAAACTGAAGAGTGACGGGTGCCTTCCTCGCTCAGCTTGTCCTTTTGATGTCCCGTCCCAGTATTGCTCAGAACTGCCAGTTGAAAGAGCACATTACTGAAACTCCATTAGTGCAGATCTTTGTTCTTCACGGAAGGCGGAGATAAGCTGCACTTGTAGGGCTTAATCTCCTTCACAGCCTCACAACATTGGAGAGACATTTGTAGTTCTAGGAGAGCTTGACATGAAAACTCTCCATTCTGGTTCTGTTGGATCTAAGAGAAAATACCAATGATGTCTTTTTTTCCCCTCGGTTCTCCATAGTTGTCCTAGCTTTTGTTGTTTTTTTGACACTGCCGCTGCTGCTGTCTCTAACCTGCAGCATCTTATCTCCAACAGGTTGGTGGGACAAAGACAGGAGTTGTGCGCTACGTAGGAGAGACGGATTTTGCCAAAGGAGAGTGGTGTGGCGTGGAGCTGGATGAGCCGCTGGGGAAGAACGACGGGGCGGTCGCTGGTACAAGGTACGATGAGCTCTCAAACCCAGCCTGGGGCATGCAGGATCCTGCCCAGCTCAGAGAATGGCTGGGTGGCAAATCCTGCTGGATCTGGGAGGAGAACTCAGAGCTCTGTGTGTCTGTTTGTTTGGACATTGGGGGTTGGGAGGCAGAGTGCAGTTTTGAGCCTTCTAGGTTCTGGGGTGGCTTTGCAGGGAGATCAATAGAAACCTCATCACTGCAGTGTTTAAAAACCAGATCAGATAATGACTGTGAAGAAGTAACCTGAGTGGCTTCAGGAAATTGGAGAGAGTAGAGAGAGAAGATAACTTACAGTGGGGTTTTGGTTTTGCTAGAAACTGGTTCTGTGATTGTATGAGCTCTGCTTTCTGCCTCACGTTCCCTTCATAGATACAGCACAAGCTGCAAGTTTATAATCCACTATGTCAGGACTATAGGAGATAAAGGTTTGACTCTGTATTTTTTCTCAGCTGGATGTTATTTGTTTTCTTTTTTCTGGGGACAAATTTCCAGAGATCTGAAAGAACAGCTGGTGGTGCTGTCTGTCCTTGGACTGATTCTGTGCTGTGAGGGCTGTCTGCTGATCTTGTCATCTCTGGCTCCACAGGCACCTCCTTTTCCCCTTTTCCAAAAAAAGCCCTTGGAAGTGTCCATACAACTAGGCAGGGATGTCTCACAGGCTTGCTGGGTAGCTGCTTCCATTCATGTAGATGTTAGAGAAGGGAATGACCCCCAGGCTCAGATCTTGAGCTTGGGAATGTTCAAGTCTGAGTTATACAGCAGCACTTTGACCCTTCTTCAGACACAGGTGGAACGGTTTCCTTGTCCTTCAAGTTTCTTTAGTGGGAAATATAGTTGATTTTTTGGAGCTTCTCAAGGGAATCTTGCATTAGAGCTGAGATTGAGCTTTGAAACTGAGGAACTGAGAGTTCCTCACTTGTTAAATCTCAGGTTCTGTACTGAAGGATTCTTGTGTTGGGTCAGCCTTGTTTTCATTTGAAATAAGAGAGGTGCTGCTGTGTTCAATGTCAAGACAGGAAAGCAGTGGATGACTGGCAGCAGATGGCTGAGTTCCAGCCTGCTGTCAAGAGAAAAGAACCAGGTTGGTAAAATAAATAATGGAGGGAATCCCAGTCACTTTCTTTGTCATACACAACAAATTATCTGTAAGCTTAATCTTCAAGGTGTTCAGAAGTGATTTATTGTCTCTGCACGAGGAAGCTGTGGAAAGCAGATGTATGTCAGAGTTCTCTCTGTCTCTTATCCTCACGCCTCTGTTGCTATGTTTTGAAAATCCAACTTTTGGAAGTCATCTTTCTTCTGAAACTGCTGCATCTCGGCCGAGGTTTCTATGGTGTGTACCCTGTTTATAAGGCCTCTCTTTTGTCTCACATTTTATCAAGAGGAGGAAGAATTGAGCTCCACGGTAGGGATTGGGAATTAATTAAAAGGTTTTGTTTAAACAGGGGAGGTTGAGGGAAGTCAGCAAGGCATCCCAGCCCCTTACATCCAACATCTTCCAGCAATAATGGATACCGGGTGATACAGAAGTGGTACAGGTGGACTGTCCAGCTGCAGAGTCAGCCCTCAGAGTATTCTCTGTTTTCTGTGGCTGCACTGGATTCCCAGTACTGCCCTGAGCTTGTCCTGCAGAATCAGCCTGGGCAGTGGCCACCCAGGACTTTGGTGTCTCTCTGCTTTGGCAGTGGTTGCCATCTAGTGAGCATCTTTGGCCTGGCTGCCCAAGACCAGCGCTCTTCTATACAGCAGGAGAGTCAAGTCCAGAGAGCCGTCTGGAGGGAGATGGGAGGCTGGTGGGCGTAGGAGAGCAAATATGGATGAATGAGCCAGCAAAGGAATCGGTCACCGTCTTTGCTGCTATGGGTTCTCCAGATGCGTCGGTGATGGATCAGCTGGAAATTTGAGGAGGGTCGCTCTGATTCTTCTGTGGGTTCAGGAAGGGCATCCGGGTCTGGGTGTGCGTGAAGGGAAGGAGGAAGGGCCAGGGTTGCCCAAGCAGCTCGAGGCTCCCTCGTGGAGGCTGCCAGCAGGCTATGGCTCTGTAGCAGCACCTGAGAGGAGGAGATCGCTGTGGTGTGACCCCTCTCTGTGCATCAGATGGGTGCTGCTGCGGCACGGGGGGGTTTGCATCTGCTTCCCTGTCTGCACAGAAAACTAGAGAGATGCTTGTGTGGTTTTCTTGGTTTCTTGTCCTCAAGGCTAGGCAAATTCAACTTATTCCTCTCTACTATATTAACCCTTACTTGCTTATTTTACTGTTCTTCCTCCTGTCTCGGCTCCTATGAGACTCTTTGCCTACTAAGCTGCTCGTGCTTTTCCTTTCATGCAGTCTGAAACTCCTCAGCAACAGGCCTTGGACACTGAGGATTTTATCTATTTCAAAACTTCTTATGCTGTTTTCCACCTGCAGTTTGCATCACCATCACAACCCCACTTTTCTTCCCTGTTTCTTTTCTGCAATGTGAGCATAGAGCTCCTTAGCACTCAATGAAAGCAGTTCTTAGTTTTCAGGCAGGTTTAGTTTATTTTTCTTTTCAGCCAAGTGTTCTGGACCCAATTCCTGCTTCTGAACTGTAAAAGTTAATTGCAACCGCTTCCAGTCTGGACTAAAAGACAATGAGCAGATGTCGTGTGATGCAGGTTTGGACTTGTTAAGAGCTGTTGGGGCTTTTGAGGGACTTGGCCTTTGCCATTGTTGTCCAGCCACGACTAGCAGTCTTTTGGACCTGTGGAAGGGACTTTGCCTCGTTGTTGGTCTGCCTGTGCCTACTCCAGTTTGAGAATTTGACGTTGAGCAGGGCTTTGGCTGGTTTGCAAGTGGGCAGACTGATTTCCTTCCCTGGGTCCCTGGTCTGCAGTGAGGTCACCCTGCGGTACAGCTGGTTTTCCAAACCCAAGGGCCTGTCTTGGCAGCAAGCAGAGGCGACAAAGTGATTTTTGGATTGTACAGAATTGGTTTTTTCCAAGAAGATTGTTATAGATAAAATTGAGCTTGAGCAGATGTTTGAGAAAGAATCGCTTTCTCATCTGGCTGGAGATCAGGCTGTTCTCTGGCCGCCCAAGCACACAGAGCCTGTGACATGGCTGTGCGGCTACCAGCATTTAAAATGGAATTGAGAAAGCAGCTGCTCACGTGAAGAGAGGGGACTGTGTTAGCAAAGCTAGGTTTGTGACATTTATTCTTTAGGATCTGGTTTTTATGTTAACATAGGACATATAGCCAAGTATTTTCTCCCGAGCTCTGAATCTGCTCTTAATAGACAGTTTTCTGTGTTGACTGCTCCCTTGAAATGAGGGATGCAACCCCTAGAGAAGATCAAGTTTTATGCATTGCAGTGCAGGTGGCCAGCAACAGATAAACTCTGCCTTGAGCGGTCAGCCCAAGCTCTGAAGGGACTTCCAAGGTTTGATGCTGTGGGGTTTGACTCATTTGTATTCAGGAAGAGGAGCCCAGAGACACAGTCATGGGGCTCACTGCAGTTGTAGAAAAGAGTTTTCACCATAATGATCTGATTCTCCCCTTTTTTATGCTTGCTTCTTTCTGAGTTTGTTTGCATGGGAAACAGTTTCCCTTTCGCTGCCACCCAGAGGAGATGGCACACACTCGAGTTTGCTGTAATGGTATTTTTAGCTTCAAACTTAGGAGCTGTGTTTTCCCTTTCTGTTTTGGGTGGAACATTTTATACAGAGCTGTGTGATTCAGATCTTTCTATTCAACACAGTTTTCTTTGTGACTTTCCTGCAGAGTAGGGTAGGGAATGCATGTGAGTTTTGTGGAGGTTGGCTTGTTGTGGTAAGGAAGGAGTGCATGTGCTCTTGCTGTGTTTCCGATTGTTGTGGGATCTTTGTGCTGTCCAGGCTACCAGATGGGTCCTTCCTGGCATCTCATCAAAGCGTGCAGCAACAGAGCCTGGCAGTTATCTCGGGTTTCCCTGCTTAAGCACCACAAGTGTAAACACGGAGATTGCCACTACTCTTAAGTGGCAGGAAAGGAAAATAATCCAACCACTTACATGCAGGAAAAGCAAAGCACCAAGAGATGAGCTGAGGGCCCAGGGTTGCATGTTGCTTAGCAATGCCATTCTGCGAGAGATGGATGCTCTACGACTTCTGATCTGGTACATCTCCTGTCCTACAGGTATTTTCAGTGCCCTCCCAAGTTTGGCCTCTTTGCTCCCATCCACAAGGTGATCCGAATCGGGTTCCCGTCAACCAGCCCTGCCAAGGCGAAGAAGAGCAAGCGAATGGCCATGGGAGTGTCTGCCTTAACCCACAGCCCCAGCAGCTCCTCCATCAGCTCTGTCAGCTCTGTGGCATCATCTGTTGGGGGCAGGCCCAGCCGCAGCGGGCTGGTAAGTGGCTCTTTCTAGAGCCTTCATCCACTTCTGCTGTGACTTTGCTCTACCAAGTGGGAGGGTTAGGGTTTTGTTTCAGCGGCCGCACTGAGCAGCGGCTCCTTCCCCATCAGTGGATTGAAGGGAGTGTGGGATACTGGTTCCCATCTCACAAATAGGTCTCTCTCCATGGACAGGAGAGACTTAACAGACACTGAGTGATTGTGACTATTAAAGAGCCTGAATTGCTATTTGCAATGAGACAAATCTCGGCTCCGCAAGGAGGTTTTATAAAGGGTCCCTGCAGAAAAATGTCTGTGCTTCTTGTCCCGCATGGTTGTGTAGCAGCGTGCCGCTGTTTGACAGCTATGGGAAAGCTCCTGCAAGGGCTGTGTTTGACTGTGGAGGGGTGACACTGTCCTGGATCATGTGCCATGTGCTTTGGAAGGTACTCAAGAAGGTGGACAGGAGAGCAGGCAGCAATATTATTAAAAGCTCTGTCTCTGCCGTAGCGTGTGCTGCAGAGCACCTGCAGTCAGCTTGGCTGGGGAAGCGGGTGCAGCATCCGTTACTGGGAGTGGATCCAACCAGCCCATACCAGTCTCCAGCCGAGATAAGTCCTCCCCGCTGAGCTCACTGTTTGAGACTGCGCCAGTGCAGGTCATCGCTGAAATATCTTTAAGAAGGCAGATGCTATAATACATGATAATCTTTCCTGACCCAATTCCAACCCCACGTGCTGTCCTTTGGGAAATGGTCCTGTCATTGCAGCATGGCAGAGCTGTTGAGCTCCTAAGCAGTGTTCAGCTGCTTTGCAGACATGTTGACCCCACCTGTAGGTTCTAGAGCTGGAAGTACAGCTATGTACAGCCTAATAAATGATCCACAGGTGAGCTGGCATTCCAGATTTAACAGGGGACTTCAAGCTATTCTGGACGGGAAAGGACATATCTTTACTCCTATATCTCTTTTTAACTTTTCCAGCTGACAGAGACCTCTTCTCGTTATGCCCGAAAAATCTCTGGCACCACAGCTCTCCAGGAGGCACTGAAGGAGAAGCAGCAGCACATCGAACAGTTACTGGCAGAGCGGGACCTGGAGCGGGCTGAGGTGGCCAAAGCCACCAGCCACATCTGTGAGGTGGAGAAAGAGATTGCCATCATGAAGGCCCAGCACGAGCAGGTAGGAGGTGACATGGCTTTATCACTAACACACAAATAACTGGCGTCCTCTGAAAGTTTCAGATCATGATAACGTAACAAGTGTGTTGCTTCCTGATCTGAAACCTGGGCTCTGAATTTGTCTTTCATGTGGAGATGAGTTCCTGCATGGTGGGTTCTTTCTCCACTCCTGCCAGTGGAACATGCGTTCTCTCTTCTCTAAGCCAGGAGTAGAAAAAGGACCGTGCCAGAAAAAGGATAGTAGATGGTTTGTGTTTGGTGGATCAATACATTTGAACGCTGAAATGCAAGTGGAAGGCAAACTTGTTCCCTTTAGCCACCCAGTCTGGCCTTGACTGTGAGTGCATGGCAGTGGGGTTTGATGCTATCGGACACTGCTGGGAGCATCAGCTCAGTTCATGTCACTGCTTTCCGGACAGAGAGGATGTTGTTATTACATTAATCAAGTCAAGACATCTGTAAGGAAATCAGGCTGATCGCATTAGCTTTTTTGCACAAGCATTTCTACAAATGATGTTTTATGCACTTGAACACTTAAAGAGAGGAGTTGTCTTTGTGCTGTTTGTCAACATAAGGCTCTACGATGACGGCTGTAGCCCTGGGTTCCTTGCTCATCTTTCTAAATCCCAGTCAGACACTAGGGAGCAGGGATGGGACCGTGTGTCGGTGTAGTGGGCCACAGCTTCAAAAACGCAGGAGAAGTTGGCAAATTAACTGCAAACTGACGTGTTCATTGTGTTATAATATTTCCCAGTAATTATTACTAACAAATGAACACAAGCCTGGAATGTCTGTTTTGCTTCATGGCTGGGGCTGAACTGCATCTGGTAACCTCAGACCTGGTTTTCAAAGCTGTTCAGGCTTCAAATCCTAAACTATTCATCAGAGCTGAATTCTCCAAAGGGTTCATGTCAGAGAGACGCTGAAGCATGGATTAAATTTACAGCTGGAGGAGACTGAGCAGGTTTTTTCCTCTTTGATACCTACATACTGGCTGTTCTGGAAAATCTACCTTCTTACCATAGCATCCTCTGAAACAGATCAGCAAAACCTTCTGTTCCCTTGTTCCAATCCTTTTTTAAACAACTTTGTAGTTCAACCATTGTTCACTTTTGTGCTCGGGCTCTTTTTGCTGCAGTACGTTACAGAGGCAGAGGGAAACCTCCAGCGGGCACGAGCCCTGGTGGATGGGATGCAGAAGGAGAAGATTGAGCTGTTGAACCAGCTGGAAGAGGAAAAGAGGTAAGGCAGGAATGGATAGATGTGGAGGAGGTGAAGTCATGGGGGAGATAAGGCTTTTGCCCAAGAACATCATTTATTGGATCTAAGGAGAAGAAAATGACAATGAAAGTCATCTTTGGATGTCTTCTTTAGTACCTCAAATAGGAGTTCCCCTCTCCTGGCCCCTGTAGTCTGCCTGCATGTTGGGAAGGGCTGCACTGCTTTGAGTAACAGGAGGGTTAGAACAGTTCTGCTGCAGTTGCATGTTTGATGTGACTTTTGTCTAGGGTTGGATATTGCCTTCAGATGTCCTTGACTAAAGATAGAGTATAAAACAGAACTGTATGGGATAATAAACAGAACTGTACTGGTTGGACCATCCCAGACCCCTGACCTTTCTGTACAATCTGTCTTTGCTAAAGACCAATTCTTTCCCCTCTCTTTGTGATATGCTGATCTTAGGGCCATTCCTTCAGAGGAAGGGAAGTCGAACTGGAGTACAGCCTTACCATAGTGTGATTCATCATCTCCCCACATCCCAGAGGCCCCATCCATGTATATATGATGAGGCATACATTTTCCCTCTGGATAAGAGTGGAGATCTGCTTGTCATTCTTGGAGTCCAGTTGCTCCATATACATAATTAAACTCTTCAGTGGGAATAGAAAGTTTTTTGTGTATGAAGTAACTGAAAACAGCATTGGTTTCAATTGACTGGTGCCCCTCCTGAGGACGAATTGTTCCTTCGTGCATAAGTCTTTCCAGTCTCCTGGTTGGCAGCTCACTTTCCCAGCTCCGGGAGGCCCTTTAACTCAAGACAGATGAGTTCTTTCCTAAATATCAACAGATGCCCTCTTTAATTAGTGGAGATACAGACGAGGAAATTTGTTTATGAAGTTAGACGTGTACACTCACAGTTCTTTTTATTTGTAGCGGAATCAGAGTCCATACATCTGGCTACCACTGCAACATCCTCATTATTGCCTTTTTTTAAAACCACTAAAGAGAACAAAGACCGAGTTTGGTCGGAGATTGAGTTATTCTTTATCGTTACTGGATTTTCTCTTCAGACTTTGCAGAAGAGTCCTTGGCCTCTGTGCATTTGTGCATGTGGATTTTATGGGTGTTTATGCCTGACTGGCCTGTACAGTCCTTGGTGAAGGTTTTCTGCCATGGTAGTTCCCCATTTCCACATTGTGGAAACGAAGCATTGCCCACCTTCTGCCGAGAAGGCAGAGGCTCTGTTCCCCGTGGAATGTTTTGGATGGACCTTGTACATTTGGCACAGGTATTGCCCAGTTCTCAGCTGTGGGATAACAGGCTAAGAAACCCAGGGAGGCCTGGTTGTGGCTTTCATGTGTTCAGGATCCTGGTGTCGGCAAACAGCAGTCGTGCTTGCTGAGAGGTGGTGTAGCAGAAACGGCATCCCTGTGAGCATGGACCTTGAATGAAGGCAAATGTTTGCTCCGTGGAAGTCTTGCTTATTACCCATCTTGCTCCATGCATCTTGCCATTTAGCTTCTGCTAAGCTGTTTGTGTACAATTTTTTCTGTATCCCTCTCCTCTTGGATTTTGGTTGTGCAGGGGAGGCTCGTGTTTAATGACTGTTTAGAAATAAGATACTGAACTGGGAGTTGCTGATCGCCCTTTGTCTCTTTTCCCCTCCTCAGGAAAGTGGAAGACTTGCAGTTCCTTGTGGAGGAGGAATCCATCACAAAGGGGGACCTGGAGGTAATTCTTGATACCCTTGCCAAAATGTGGGCTCAAAACCTGATATTGCATGTGGGGCCTCGCTTGAGTAGTGTCTGCCTCCTTTTGCTCAACTCTAAATAATCCTTTATCAATGGGTTTGGACCTGCTGCAAACACCACGGTACAAGCTGTGGAGATTGTTCTTTGTGTTGCCCAGTGACTAATAACGCTAGGAGCTGCCTGGGGTTAATCACACGCAGCCAGCCCAGCGTTAAACCTTGCCATGAGTTGCCAAACCGTGTTAAAATCTGACTGTATGAATGCATTTCAACATATGTTTCTCCACTGTTGAAATGAATCGTCTGCTCAGTCCCTGTCCCTGCGGTGTCCTCTTACAGCAGTTAGTGGGCACACACAATCTCTCAGTCAATGCTGTTCAATTCCAGCCGAAATGCCGCGTATTGTTTGACCTGCAGAGTCCTTGTGTGGAGTCCTCTCCCCACAAGTGTGGGGTTTGACCCTAGGATGCCCTTCTTTCGGAAGGGCTGTTGCTCAGTGCAATGCCGTTGCAGTGAATGCTGTGTGAACTGGAAGTGGTGTGGTGATCTCAATTTTGAGTGGGAGGCTTTTCTGTGGAGGGCAAAAAGGGATAAGAAAATATTTCTGTGAAAGCGAGGCTCTGCTCTACACGTGTAGGTCAAGGGGCTTTCCCTTCTCGTCAGCTAGAGTGCCAGGTTAGTAACAGCAAGAAGTGTCAGGGGATCTTCTCCTCTGCTTTGCTGTCGTTCACATCAATAAAAGCCCAGGAAGATGGGGAAAGTAGGCAGCGGAGTACGGTGCTTTGACCCTCTTGGCATAAACCTCTCCTCTTTATCCGGGAGCAGAAGCAGAGTAATGTTTGACAGGGTATAAACCAGCGATGCACTGACAGCAGACTTCTTTGCTAAAGGACAGCAAGTGCAGTTTCTGCCTAGTGTGAGGAGTACAAAGTCAAGTTTCTGTTGAATTCTGAGCTTAAGTGAGAGGTTTCCCCAGTGTTTTAAAGAAGGGTGATTGATCTGTCACTGCCTTTGAGAGCAGTGAATTATCCCTGTGTAAGCTCCAAGTGTTTAAGCCTGGCTGTGGAGTAATGGCAGTGGGACCAGCATTAGCTAGCCAGTATGTTTGGATATAACTGAAAAAAACACTTGCTAAACCTGCTGTGGCATAAGTGCTCCTAGAAGTGCAGATCCCAAACTGAAGATAGATCTGATTTTCTTTTGGGGCTGGGAAGGCGTTGCTTTGTGAATGAGGATGTGGTCAAGCTTCCTGCAGGGTCCTGTCCCCACTTCCCTGTGTGTCCGTACTGAAGAACAGGGAAGAGCCATGGAGCAGCCCAGTTTCCTGCAATCCAGATAACTGGCATTGTTCTGCTGTGGGTCCAACACCAGTGACAGCACAGGTGCTGCCAGAGGGCTTTGTGGTCAGCTCTTACATTCTGCCCTATCTAATTTGGATGCTCAGATTGAATGATTGACCCACTGGAGTTGATTCTCACCTTGTTACTTTGCTGGGGAGACAGTTAAGATTTCCAGAAGGAAGGAATTCACTTAAAGAAAAAAATCTCTCATAGGAAATCGGGGAAAAAGTGCTTTTTTCATGTTGCAGCGTTCGCTGTGAAACTGTTGTTCCCAATATCCTTCAGATAAAAATCACAACAAAGTCAAGCAGTGGCTGCTAGCACAGCCCTTTGCCCCCCGAGCTAGAGTTCGACTAACCACCTAGATACCAAAAGCAAATCTGGTGACAGTTGTCTCCCCTCCCCTGGTCTTGTGGTCCTTTTACGCCAACACCCATCTTCGTAGTACTGAGCAGAGGACATTTATCTTGCACTGAACAGCAGGTAACAGACGTGATGGTAAGGAAAGATTCTCTCTGTGGTCCCTGGATCTAGGGCTGGGCAGAATCCCGTGCTGTTGCTTATGATATGTAGTTGTTGAACAAAGCTCAGAATCTTGGGTGTCAAGTGTGGCAAGGAACATCTCTAGAAGCTCTCTGACCAAAGAAATCAATGTGTCTGAAGGCTGGAGTTATAGGTCCAGGTTTTGCACTTGGGATAAAGAAAAAGCTGCAGATTTAGCCTTAAAATGTAGTTGCGAATTAACCCAGTTTTGATCCTGATTGGCAGTAGTGATGCTATGGCGCTTTAAAAGCAATTGCAGGAAAACAGAACCTTTTAAGAATGGCTTTTTGTGGTGGAAGGTTGTTATAGGAAATGTTGACCTCTTCAAGGAACTCTCTCATGCTCATCTCCTGGAACCCACTTCATGCCTTGAACACCAGTGGGGAGTCAGTTTGTAATTGGTGAGTAGTGATTCAGGGCTAATAGCAAGAAGTAACTCTAAAATTCAGATCCGAACTTCCTCAAAGAGCAGGAAGACCTTAGATTTGGGGCTCTGGATGGCAAAATGATTTGCATAGAATAAGAAAAACCACAGGCGTTGGTGCAAATTTTAAGTGCAACTCTTTTTAAGGGCTGTGAAACTATTGATTTTTCTTCCCTGCTTATTTGTTTTCTCTATTTTCATGTGATTTTCCAGACTTGGATTATAGCAGGATTGGTAGATACTGAGCAAGCTTGGCTGGAAACTTCATTGTCACCCTCAGAGGATTGAGAGGGTTTCTTTGGGAGATACAGAGATTAGGTTTGTAACAGGTCAGTGCCATCAGGTAGCCAAGATCCAACCTGCTGCCGCCAGCAAAGGTGATTTCAGAAGTGTGTGTTGCTGAAGTTTTCCCTAAGGGGATTTTGAGCTTGTGTGAAATGAGGAAAATTCATTGGTATCAATGGAATAATTATCCCTGTAAATAAAATCAAGCCTGGAGCTCCATGTAGAGATGTGGACCTTTGAGATTTGCAGAGTGGGAGATGCCACCCAGTACAAAACTAAATGTTTTTATTCTTCATACTAAGATGCATTCAGCCAACTTTTGCACTTCAGTGGTATTATTTGTGGGAGGTTGATAATGTTTGGGGTTTTGAGACCACATCTTGTTCCCACTTTTCAGGGATCAAACAGACACATAAAATAGAGAGCAGCCAGAATATATCTTGCGGTTGAGATCTCAACCATCTAAGAATACACATATAATGATACCTTTCAAGCCATAAACATAGATTTTTACACGTGTCAGTTTTGTACACAACTAACCAAAACTTGCCTTATTGAAAGGAAGGGCAAAAAATCCCTAAAACCAGTTCCAATAGAGAGAGGGAAGCAAATAACCATATGGAAAATGAAGGGCAGAAAATGGGGGTTAGAAAGAAATGCTTCTGCTCAGGTTTGTTTGGGTTTTGATAGTTTATTTGAAAGGAAGGTGTTGGGTTTGTAAGCTAAAAATTGTAAAGGACACAGACTGCGTGCATTAGCCCATGTCTCCTCTGCTATTGTATTTATGGGAAATTTGACACACTATTGCAGTGGCCGCAGGAGAATCCTGAGGTTTACCACCAAGCGCACATATTGGCTTTAAAGGTGAAGGACACCAAAGCGATGCCCTGGGTCGGTGTGCCTGGGTGTGGTAGGCTACATAAACTGCTTCTGCTTAGTTTCTTCATCTGTTTCAAAAACAAAAAAAAAGCAAGAGCAAACCATAAAATATAGCTCTGCTTTGCGTACAAGGCTTTTGGAGTCTTAGAGTGCAAAAATTGCTCTGGAATTCATAGCAGCCCTATTCAAACCAAAAATCGTTGACCTTACGTAACAACAGCTTGGTATCTAAATTTCTTTGGGATTCTGTCCCCCTACTCTGCTCTCGTGGGGCCCCACCTGGATCCATGTGTTCAGTTCTGGAGTCCTCAGCACGAGGAGGACATGGATCTGTTGGAGAGAGTCCAGAGGAGGCCACAGAAATGACCCAAGGGCTGGAGCACCTCCTGTATGAGGACAGGGTGAGAGAGTCGGGGTTGTTCAGCCTGGAGAAGAGAAGGCTCCCAGGAGACCTTAGAGCAGCTTCCAGTGCTGAAAGGGGCTTCAGGAAAGCTGGGGAAGGGGGGGCTCTTGGTCAGTGACTGCAGAGGTAAGATGAGGGAGAACGGTTTTCAGTTACAGAAGAGGAGATGAGATCTTTGGAAGAAATGTTTTGCTGTGAGGGTGGGGAGGCCCTGGCCCAGGTTGCCCAGAGCAGTGGTGGCTGCCCCATCCCTGGAGGAGTTGAAGGTCAGGTTGGATGGAGCTTGGAGCCCCTGATCCAGTGGGTGGTGTCCCTGCCCATGGCAGGGGGTGGAACTGGGTGGGCTTTGAGGTCCCTTCCAACCCAATCCATTCTATGATTCTGTTCTGTAGTTCTTTCATTTGCTTTCAGTGCAGTGTATTTTTGGGTTTAGCCACACGCCGTGTACAGTCTGACCTGCTTTTCTGCCCCCCCACCTACTTCAAGCTGTCTCCGTAGCAAAAGAGGATGGGAACTTCCAACTCTTTTTTTTCAGGCTACCTTGTGATTCTTCTTGAGGGGAGATGCGGAGAATCTCAGCAAGGTCTTTGAATTCTCTGTTGTGGTGCAAGGGTCTGCAGCAGTGGGAGCTTTGCTTTTTAGGAAATGCCTTTGGTTTAGTGTTGATGCAGGAAAACAGTGAAGCAGCTTTCTACAGCAGAGGGATGTTTTCCCATCACAAATTCCGTGTTTTTGTGAATTGCCACTATGAGTACCATATAAAACCCTGTAGTGACTGTTTTCTGTTTGGTTGAATTTCTCCTGCTTGTTTGGATCTTTATTCTCCTCCTGTTGTGAACTGCCTTTCCTTGTCTTGTACACTGAAGATGATGTTGCAGCCTTCTCTTTCCCTCTCTTTCTCCCTCTCTCTCTCTCTCTCTTTCTCTCTCCCTTCCCCCTTGTCCCATCTCCACTCTTCTTTTTTCCCTCTGTGTGACCAGACTCAGACGCAGTTGGAGCATGCCCGCATACGGGAGCTCGAGCAGAGCCTGCTGTTTGAGAAGGCACAGGCTGAAAAACTCCTCAGAGAATTAGAGGACGCCAGGGTAATGGACCCCCACTGCCCTGCCTGCAGAACAGCGTGCTTGCCCCCTGCGTTGATGCTCATGATGCCTTGCTTTGAGTTTCTTTTGTTGGGTTTTTTGGGGGTTGATTGATTTTTGGCTTGAATTTAGACTTCCCTGATTTATTTTGTTTGGTTTTCATTTGCTCTCTCTCCTGGAAACGGTAGTACGATATAATTTCTAGCTTTGCTTCTTGTGTGGGGACTCGTTTCTCAGATTGAGTTTGCTTCTCTGCCCCATGCCACCATTTGACACACGAGCTCGTCACAATTCATCGTTTGATTAACATACCCGAATAATATCTGCACCCTGCACAATTCATTCTGCCTCGAGGCTCCCCAGGCTGTAATGGGAAATAACATTGCCGATGGCTTTCCCTTTGTCCCTCCGCCCAGCTGTGGGAGCTGCCGTCTGGAATGGAAGGTCCTGGTGAGTGCAGGTGGACCAGCTCTGATCCTTGGCCACTCCCGCAAGGGGACAGGCTGCCCAGATTGAACAATATATCTGATCCTAAAAGCAGCCAGATGTGGGAAGGGCTTTTCCATGCTGGTGTGCTGTGGGAAGCAGTGAACTTGCCTGCAGTGAGCTTGCTTCTCACAAATGGATTTGTTAGAGCCGTAGAAAACACAAACGGGAGGTTCTCCAAAAGGGCTAAATGGTTTGAATGCCCCTGTGCCAATCTGAAATAAAAGATATCCAGCCTCCTGGGCTGATAGTTAGTGGGGAAAATGGCAATTGAAATGGAATGGATTTGATCGCTTGTGTTTTGGCCTGGTTTCCTCCTTTATTCTGCCCTTTTTCTAATATTTCATCTAGTCAGGTCTCTCCTCCTCCATCCATAGCTGCAGCATCCTGACTCCCTGTGCCTGGCGGGTAGTTCAGCCCTCTTAGGTTACATTCAGACCGTAAGACATTGATCCATAGCCCTTACGCTCGATGTTAACCATGGCCAGATTTATTGTCTTGCATCCTCTAGCCTTCTATGGGTTTTTACTTTGAAATAAACTCTAACCAGTATTCCTGTAAAAATCCTTTTTCCTTTTTACACCAGGGTATAAAAATGACGATGCAGAAGAGACGTTTGTGGGCTGAGGATTGCTGAGCAATAAAGGAAACATGATCTGCTTCATGCTGGTTTCAGTGCTTGTGATGTTCCTGCATGTGCAGTCACTTTTCCTCTGTGCATCATCTGGCAAGATGCCTGGTGGAGAAATATAATGCCCTTCCAGGACATTATTTTTATAAACCACTGTTGCTCTCTAGCGAATCACAAGGGTTGTTCCAAAGATGTGTGTTTCTCTGTGGGAAACGAGGGGGTCATATTAGAAACATCAAATTGCGATTGACCCAAAGACATCACTGTAAGAACTGGTGATGGTTACCCTCGTGCAAAACTGTACCCAGATCAGAGGGTGCTGGTTGCTCCTTTCCTGTTTGTTTGAACTTTGGCTCATGTACTTTTGGATTTGCTTCCGCTGGAGCACACTTACTAAAAGGAAGGCTGAGAGGTAGGGACTGACTTTGTCTTCTCTGTCGTGTTGCAGTTAACCACGGTAGCTGAGAAGTCCAGAATCCTGCAGCTGGAGGAGGAGCTGAGCCTCACGCGCAGCGAGGTGGATGAGCTTCGGCAGTGCCTCAGGAGCTCCCACCAAGCAGAGACCCCTGAGCATAGCCTCGGCTTACAGTCGGAGGCTCTTCGTCTACGAGATCAACTGCTGTCTGCCAACAAGGAGCACCAGAAGGAGAGCAGCCAGCTAAAGGAGAAGTATGAGAAGACGTTAAAGAAGTACCAGCAGGAGATGGAGAAGCTGAAAGCTGTGAATGAGAAGTATTCACAGGAAATCGTTGACTTAAAGCATAAAGTTCAGCAAGCCACTAATGAGAACATGGGGCTCATGGACAACTGGAAGTCCAAGTTGGACACGTTAGCATCTGACCACCAGAAATCTCTGGAGGACCTCAAAGCCACGTTGAACACAGGCCCTGACAGCCAGCACAAGGAGATAGTGGAACTGAAGGCAGTGGTGGAGAGTATAAAGATGGAGCACCAGCTTGAGTTGGAGAACCTGAAAGCAAAGCATGACATTGAGACAGCTGTTCATATAAAGGAGAAAGAGAGCCTCAAATTGAAGTTGCAGGAGGCTGTGGATGAAGTGGAAAAATGCAACAGCAGCTGGAAAATGCAACTGGAAACCAAAAGCAATCAGCATCTTCTTGAGCTCCAAGATGTGAAGGACAAGTGTCGAGATGCTGAGCTGAGGGTGCACGAACTGGAGAAACTTCATGGTGAATATAAAGACCAGACAGAAGCAATAGCTTTCTTGAAAGAGCAGATATCTTTGGCTGAGAAGAAGATGTTGGACTATGAAACATTGCAGAAAACAGAAGCCCAGAGCAAACAGGAGATCCACAGATTGCAGGAAAAAGTGCTTGTCTTAGAGAACAAGCTGCAGTCCATGGAGGCCCTGCATCCTTCTCAGCATGCAAACGTATGGCTTCTGGGTCATTCTGCTTGTTTGTTTTCACTCTTGGTAACCCCTCCTAGGAGTAGCCCTCAGCTGCTGCCTTGTGCAATTTTCTGAGGTCTCAAAGTATCTGTATGTTTTTATGTTCCATTGACCGAGTGGAGAAACCATGCAGTAGAGCTGTTGTCCTCCAAGGAGCTGCAGCAGCCATAGTGTATTGTTGAGTAAGGACCTATAGGGGTAGGTGTGAGGTGTAAGAAAAGACATTGCCCGTGCCGAGATCAAGCACGTAGCTTGCTCAGCACATGCAACTTGGTTTGAGAGCCTCAAGGGGCTGAGTTGATGAGATTGGGTGGGAGGCGCTTGCCAGCAATGCGCAAAGGCAATGGGAGACCTTGCAGCACGTATGGGAGACATGGGGAAGTGTTGGCTCTGAGGGTTACAGTGGAGGAGCTACTGGCAAGGGTCAGGATGGCACGAGGCTGGGCAAATAAAATGCCTGATTGAAAGCAAGTCCTGAGCCTCCCAGGGAAGGGTAGGAAAGAGAAGGGTAATAATAGAGTAGATTTGTAGATTAGATCTTAGAAGGAAATGTTTTGCTGTGAGGGTGGGGAGGCCTGGCCCAGGTTGCCCAGAGCAGTGGTGGCTGCCCCATCCCTGGAGGTGTTCAAGGCCAGGTTGGATGGGGCTTGGAGCAACCTGATCCAGTGGGAGATGTCTGTCCCCGTGGCAGAGAGTAGAACTGCATGGGCTTTAAGATCCCTTCCAACACAAACGGTTGATGATTCTTTGATTTGCCAGTGTGAACAGCCCCACTGCAATGGGTTGCTCCTCTAGGCAGCAAAGTCAAGCCCATGAATTACTGTTGGCCAAGATAGAGCTTCATGCCTGCAAAAAGGCATCCTCAACGGGGGAAGAGAAGCAAAAGACTGAGGAGCAGTTTGCAGCATTACTGGTGTTTCAAGGGTTGCTCAACATGTTTCATCCAGTAAATATGGTTGTGAACAATTAGTACAGCCAGGGCCCTGGGAAAAGTGGGTTGTTACTACAACGTGTCGCATATTATAGCCAATATCCCAACAGGAATGGATGTAAAAGGAGAAGCTGGAGCCTTTTTCCAGAGCCTTTCAAATAAATGAGGGCTCTAGGGGATATTGATATTGGATTAGAACCAGGGAATCTTGAAATAATTATTTTAACTCATGTGTCGATAAAAATCAAGAAAATATGGGAAGAAGCACGTGGGTGAAAGCCTTTGAGTGTCACAGGACAAATTTTGTTCATAAATGCCTCTGCTAATTTAGTGTGACTCCAGCATGAACCATCCAGATGTTTTGAACAAGCTGTCTTGTGACCATTTTTCCTAGACCCGCAAGCGAGAATCACAACTGCACTTCCAAAGAGCAGTTCAATAGTTCTGCTGCACCAGAAGTGCATCAGGCAGTGTATTCCCCCTTCGGGTACGCTCTTGCTTCTGTTCAAGACGTACCCTGCAGCCCGACTCGAGCTCCTGGGGACTTGCTTTGGGCTTTTGGTGGTGGTGGTCACAACTGTTTGGTCTGGGACGTGTGCTGAGATCCCTGGGCTGAGTTGGGACTCCTGCAATGGAAAGTTTGGCCGTCTGCTCTGCGGTCCCTGGCTTTGCATTGCAGGATGGACAAAAGAGGATGAGGAAAAGGCAGATTCCTCTATGTGAATGAGCATTGCTTTTTATTATCTTTTCATGTATTCATTCTCTAATAATGATGATTTTTGTCAACGTTTTATTACTGAGTTTATAACTTTGGGCACAGTCATATTCTTCAGAAGTTGAGGGACTTGTCTGATAGGTCTCAAGTTGAATGCTAAAGAGCTTTTACACTTGGATATTTGTCGTGGTTAACCACAGGAGGCTGATCGCCAGGAGAGCAGCTCTTCCGTCGCTCTGCGCCGGCTCTGCCTGTGTGAAAGCTGGAACCAGAGCTTGAGGGGAAAACCTGTTGTCATTTCCTGGGTGAACCTGGATGGTTGCTACTCTGGGCACTCTTACCAGTTAACCCTTAGTACCCAGCTGTAAGGGTGACTCCTCAACACTCTTTGTTTCCCCCTCCAGAAGGATGTAAAGCATGGAACCGTGGCTACTGGATTCTTCTGCTTTGGATGGGGCTTTGTGGTTGTGAATTTGCTTGGAATATTTGGGGGAATATTTGGGTGAATATTCGGTTTTACATCTCGTTTTACATCTCATTTTACATTTATTTCAGATGATTGAAACTAATGATATTTCAGAAGAGAAGATAAAGATGAAGCAGACTATGGAAGGTAGGAAATGGTGTTGTTTTTTCTTGTAAAACCTGTGGCTTATGTGCCTTCCCTTCCCCTAACTTCCTGCTTTTGCATGGATAGCTGTGTGAAAGTGGCTTAGGAAACCTTTTTATTTCTCAGATTTGGCTGGATGGCTTTTGTTTGGCTCTTTTTCCCCTCTAATCTGTCTGAGCATATGCAGGGGTGGATGTTTTCACTCATGTTACACACTCGCCAGGCAGATGTTGCAGGTTGGAGACAGAACTCGTGAAATGGTCATGCTTCCATCTCATCAATGGTTTTTACAGCAGGTAAAATCCAGACATTAAAAACAATTTGCTCATAGGAGAGGACTGCTAATGGTAGATATTGTTGTGACCAGCTTAAAATAATGGGATTTATTTTTTTTATTAAGTTTACTATAAATCTAATCCATCCGTTTAACAAAATGGAGAATATATGTGCTCAGAAAATTAACTTTGAAAGTGAATTGCGCTCAGCCCCCCTCACAAAGAGGGTAAGTGAGCAACAGCAGATCTGGCAAAGGTGGAGCTGGCTGCCTCAGGTGGGTTTTGTTGGGAATGGTGTCCTACCACAGTGCCGTGCGTGGCATACGCTTTTGGGTGTCTGGGACAGATTTAGGGCTGTTCCAAGACACCTAAAGTGCTTCCAGAGCACATCTTCCCTTGCTTATTCCCAGGAGCCTCATAAGCCTTCATTCTTTCTTAAGGATGGGTTTTTAATAGAAAACTTTATCAGTGTAGACCACAAAGGTGATTTCTGAAGAACTGACTTATCTCTTCTCTGGGCAGATGGCATTTGGCTTATGAGGGCATCGCGTTGGCTCAGTTATTTACCTCTAAGGAGTCTGTTCTCTTCAAAGCCCTTGTGAAAGTCCTGCTGAGAGTGTAGCAATCCAGGCTGAGGGTACCAGGAACTTTCACAGGCTTAAACTTCATTTAATAGAAATTTTTTTGTTTAGTTTGAGCGTCCTTCCGGCTATCCATGGATTCAGACAGAGGTGTTTTGTCCCATTCCATCTGCTCTCAGTGCTAGCTAGGCACTGTCAGTCAGCGTGGTCACTGTCTTTGTGGGTACAGGATTATATATCTTATACCAAATTGTACGGTGACCGATAGGCAATTCCTGCCGGAGGAGGGCAGAGCATAGCTGGGGCCAGCAGCCTCTGCTTTTGAAGTGGCCACTCAGGCCACAGCCTGGTGTTTCGACATTGAATAGAGCTGTGAAGATGATTTGAGGGCTGGAGCATCTCTGCTATGAGGACAGGCTGAGAGAGTTGGGGTTCTTCAGCCTGGAGAAGAGCAGACCCTGGGGAGACCTTAGAGCAGCTTCCAGTGCTGAAAGGGGCTCCAGGAAACCTGGGGAGTGAATTTTTACAAGAGCATGGAGTGATAAGACGAGGGGGAATGGCTTTAAATTGGAAGGGGGAAGATTTAGACTAGACATAAGGAAGAATTTCTTCATGATGAGGCTGGGGAGGCCCAAGTTGCCCAGAGCAGTGGTGGCTGCCCCATCCCTGGGGGTGTTCCAGGCCAGGTTGGATGGGGCTTGGAGCCCCTGATCCAGTGGGAGGTGTCCCTGCCCATGGCAGGGGTTGGAACTGGGTGGGCTTTGAGGTCCCTTTCAACCCAAACCATTCTGTGGTGATTCTATGAATAAGCCATACAGAGATATGTAAAAACAACCAGTTCAGACTTGAGCCACAAAAGCACCATACTTCAAATCTATGGCTCTGAGCATGGAAACGCATCAGTTCCAGAAAACATATCTTCTAAAACAGTCTCTACTTTTTAGTGTGGGAGATAGCACAAAGAAATGTACTTGAAATTTCATTTTTGGTTTTTATATTGATGTTTTATTCCCTTTCTCCACCCTCCTCTTCGAAGTTGCTTTCTCAAACCTGTCCTAGGTTTGTATCCTGTCTCCTTATGCCTGGATGGTGGTGAAATGCAGTGAGAAACACCCATTATCAGTCTTCTGCTGCATCTCTGCCAAAGGATGGTGCCACCACCGTGCCTTGTTGCACCCTAACGCATGCCATGCGCCTTCCTGATTTATACAAAACATTTTCCGAGCTTCTAACCTTTGTCTTTTCTTTTTGTTCTCCACAGACCTCCAAGACAAGCTGAGTAAAAGAGACAAAGAGGTATCATCGCTGGTGTCCCAGACTGAAACTCTAAGGGCCCAAGTAAGTGGTAAGTTTCCCTAATCCAGTGGGAACCAGGTGTTTCCCTGCTCGTCCTCGTACCGCTGTTGAACAAGGGCCCAGGTGTTGAAAAGGGCAGGTATAAAAGATGACCCTGCCTGTCTGTTAGTGGATATTGTCAGTAAAAATTTGTTCAGGAGTTCCAGTCTCTTTTCAAGAGTAGAACACAAGCCCTAAAGAAGATACTTATATCCTCCAAGAAGGAAAGTTTGGGTTTATTGAATGTCAAAAGTCAACAGAAGCAGAAGAGGAACTGGGGGTGCTGTTTCTGAGATCTCCCCTTAAACAGGACTGGATCCAGAGATATCTAGTTCTGTGCTGTTAGGAGGGGGGATTGGGAAAAGGCAGAAAGCAGGAATGTAAGTAAAGCATTAAATGACTTTTCTGCCTGTATCCTCTGCTTCTCATAGCTTTGGAAAATAAGTGCAAAACAGCAGAAAAGAAGGCCGATACAATGTTAAAAGAAAAGAAGAGGCTGGAATGTGAACTGGAAGCCTTGACGAAGAAAACACACGATGCTTCAGGGCAACTGGTCCTGATTAGCCAGGAGCTACTCAAGAAGGAAAGGTCAGTCTGCAGGCCTGAAGGTTGGAGCTGGAGACGTGGGGGCTCTGTGTGTGTTCATCCAAGGTGCTGTCATTTACCACCAGAAGAACGGAGGGTGCCACCACCACCGTTCACCAGAGATTGAATTGTTGAAGCCCCCAGCTTTTATATCCTTTTAAAGATGCTCATGTGAGAATGCGGTGAAAATTGGGGGCTGTGAATTATCAAAGGGTCTGCCCTTTCACTGCTTGCCAGGAGCTGCAAGACAGCTCAGTGCCCATGGAGATGCTGAATGAGGTCACCTACAAGGCAGCTAAGCTGGCTGCTGCCCTGCTCTGAAACACAGAGCCCTGTGCAGGTCCCGGTGGCTTAAAAGCTGGCACAGTGGGGAGGACAGGAGATCTGAAGCTCCTGGTGTGTTAGGAGTTGGGTCAGGTTTGCTTGCTGGTCTGTCTTTGGATCTAGAAAGGTGGGAGGGAGCACGACTCAAGTGCTGATGGTGTGACATAAGGAAATGTCTTCACCTTCTCGTGCTGCTTCTTCCAGGAGCCTGAACGAGCTGAGAGCTTTGTTACTGGAGGCGAACCGGCATTCGCCTGGGCCAGAGCGGGACCTGAGCCGGGAGGTGCACAAAGCCGAGTGGCGGCTGAAGGAACAGAAGCTCAAAGATGACATCAAGGGGCTGCGAGAGAAACTGGTTGTGCTGGTGAGGGCACCAGAATCCCTCCTGGCCTTGGCCTGAGGAGGTCTCTGTGCTGCTTATGAGGGGATCTAGCCCTTACTCAAAGTCTTTGTCCTTGTTTTTGTGCTACTTAGCATCTGCTGGAAACTTTCTTGACAGTGCCTGTGAGCTGTGGCCTGGCTTAGCAGCATCTCATTAAGCAGCAAAAAAGTCCAACTGTCCTGGTGCAGCATTTTTTTGTTCCCACAAGTTGTAGGTCTATCACTAAATAGGGCTAAAATTTGTGGGAGAAGCTGAAGGTCAGTCAGCTACCTCACACTGATTTATACATTCTCTGATCTAGGAGGAAGCAACGTCCTCTAATTCCTGTGTACTTCAGTGTCCTCCAGTGGTTGAAATGTGAATAATTTATTTGAGCTCTGCTGTGAAAAAATTGGAGCTGCTGCTGGCAGCACTGGATGTGATTGCCTTCAGAGCTGTGCTCTGACCCCATCTGCTGTCGAAATCAAGACACGGTTATATCAGTTGGGTTATATCAGTTGCTATGGATTTCTGCTTTGCTTGGTTTCTGTAGTTGTTGCTTTTAATCTAATGTGCTTCTATTTTACCTTTTGTTGTAAAAGGACAAAGAAAAATCAGTATCGGATCAGAGGCGATACTCCCTGATCGACCCCTCGTCAGAGTCTGAAGTGATCCGGCTGCAGCACCGGCTTGTCACCACAGAAGACGTGCTGCGCAATGCACTGGAGCAGGGCCACCAGATGGAGAAGCTCATGGAAGCAATGAGGCTCTCCTCAGAGAAAACACAGGTAGAGCATAGGCAATCTTTTCTCTGGTCGCTCAGCTCTCTGTAGTTATTTCTCTTGAGAAATCTGAGAGAGGTGGAGTTGTTCAGCCTGGAGGAGAGAAGGCTTTGTGAAGACCTTAGAGCAGCCTCCAGTACCTGAAGAGGGAGCCTACAAGAAAGCTGAGGAGGGACTTTTTACAAGGGCATTTAGTGATAGGATGAGGGGAAATGACTTTAAATTGGAAGGGGGGAAGATGTAGGTTAGACATTAGGAAGAAATTCTGCAGGATGAGAGTAGTGAGGCACTGGCTCAGGTTGCCCAGAGAAGTCGTGACTGCTCGATCCATGGGGGTGTTCGAGGCCAGGCTGGATGGAGCTTTGAGCAACCTGATCCCGTGGGAGGTGTCCCTGCCTGTGTCAGGGCGTTGGAACTGGATGATCTTTAAGGTCCCATCCTGACTGATTCCTCCTGTGAGCTGACCTGCCCCTTGTGTCAAGCTTTGTGCCTCAAGACCTCTTTTGCTCTTCTAGCTGTGTCTTCTCTTCTCTCTGCAGCCAGGTCATGGCTTTCAAAGCCCAGATGCACCAGTGTGCCTCTTGTACTTGGTCGTTTAAATTCTTAGCTGAAAAATGTCTTCCTCTTGCAGAAATGAGCTACAATTCACATCCAGGCAGACCCCTTAGGACTGAACAAGCCAGTAGACACAGAGAATGGGCTTGTTTCCCCTGATGCAGGAGCAGATATGTTGTGGTAGGTGATCTGGTGATTTCAAGTCTTGACACTGTCTCCTGCACAGTTTTCAGATAGACCAAATAGCTGTTTGCATTGCAGCATTCGCAGGGAGGCAGCCAGGAGAAGGGTGCATCGTAAAACTGCTGCCCGGAGAGCTCTGCTGGCTCAGCTGAGCATCTGTGCGTTGCAGACAGCGTCTTTATATGCAGCATTGCAGCAGCAGCAGCCATCTGCTGGCACCAGACAGGGTACCTATAGTCATGACAACAAGCTTGTGGCAGCCCAAGATGTCCTATAAACCTGTCGGTACCTCCAGAGTGACTTCAGCTTCTGCTATAATTGCCATGTGTCAGATGGAAATGCATCCTCAACCTCATCTGTTGGAAGTTGAGGAGTGGGGAAAGTCATTCTGTTTGGTTTAATGCTAAGTCCTTGAGAAAAGAAGATCTTCCCTTTTGCATTCCTGTCTCCAGAGGTGGTACTGGTGGTAATTATTTCTTCCCCAAGTGTAGAAAATACCTAATCTTACAGCAAGTGAGTTGGAATGGACCTTATGAGGTCAGTTAATCTATCACTGCTATTACTTTGATGCTGTCGTGCTTAAGGAATCTTAGAGATATGACAAGATAGCATTATGGCTTTAACTACGCACTGTGGTACTGAGACGCAAACGAAGGATTGTTGCAGGAAGATAGGCTTCGAACTTCTATTGATGTCAGGTTTTTGAAGTGCCTGGTTACAGGGAAGTCTGGATCAAAGCTCCTTAGTTTCAATATGGTATCTGTTCATCCTTCCCCTTGTGAAGGGAGTTGTTAACCGGGGACTGTCAGGCTGAGCCTGAGGACGTTGCTGGCCTAAGGAGGTCCTGGTGTGAAGATAAGGGAGTTGATGGTGCTTCCTCAGCAGTCACATTTCTGCTGTAACCCATTCTGCCTTCTGACCTCTTGTCTCCTCTTGGACAGCCTTGGCATCGCTCTCCCTTTGTCTGCAAAGCCTTCACTTTGTAGCACGCTCAGGAAGGAAATCTCAAGACTACCAGGAGCTGTTTTCCCTTTGCAGGGTCGGTCAGCCACTGCGCTCTGCAGTCCTTGGTGTGTGTGGCGCATCTGGCCTGGCTGTTAGATGAGGGGATGCAGGAGCTGGGAGTGCTGTGTCTTTTTCTCGTTGTCAAGTAATTGCTGCTTTTCTCCTTCCATGCCTGCAGCTGCAACGTGTTTTTCATCTAGGAGAGGAAGAGGTTCTTTGCCCTCTCCATGTCTTGGGACACTCTGATCTCTCAGCTTTGCAGGAGAAGACAAGGTTTTGGCACTCGCACCTTTTCTTCAAGAATCTGCATTGTTTGCTCTGGGAGCCTTGATTTAATTTCAAGTGAATTACACCACTTTGTGTTCATTATCGTGACTGTGTACTGAGACCAAATTTCAGACCTAATTCCTGGTATCTGATAGGTGCTTAGCACACCCGATTAGAGCACTACGGGGGGATACATTGCCTTGTGTAAGGCCTGAACCGCCTGTGGTCGTGGGTGCAGACCCAAAGCCAAGTCCCTGCAGCGGTGCTATTCTGGCCGTCCATCCAGGTGGGATTCACTGCCTGGCAAACACTTTAGGCTCTTAAAGCAGAGCTTGATTTGAATCTCTGCCTGGTTTTGTTGCCTAAACCAAACCTCTGTCTCATGGGGTTGATTATTCATCTTCACAGTCACAGTGAGGATGGAAGCTGGGTAGCTAGGACTCTTCTAACGATGGACTTTAAGCCTTGCAGTCTTGTTTCCCCATAATGTCTGGTTTGCTGCCATCAGCACTTCAACAACTGTGAATGTGATTACCAAGAGATGCAACTGGCATCTGCCAGGCTGTGTCTCCAGGCTGCGCCTTTCTTCTCTTGCTTGTGCTGGTTCTGTTGTCGTTTTGAAGCTGAAGGGCTCCATATTATCCCTGCTGAAGAAACATTATATAAATGTTTAAAAGTTCTTGTGCTTTCTAAAGATAGAACAGCCTATCGTGGCTGCCACACTTGTCCCCAGAGACAGGAAACAGCAAATGTCCTCTCCGCTGCTGGGATGTTCACCGTGCTGTGTTCTCCAGCTCACACTGCCCTTGGCTTGAGGTTTGTTTATCAGGATTTAAGAGTCAGAAGCGAAGAGCAGGTCTGTGTCTGGAAGGAACTCGGCGTGGTTTGTAGCTAGGAAGGATGCAATCCAACATGGGGGGATTGAGCCAGGATGCAGAGGGCAGGAAGCTTTTGGGCAAAAGTGGGGTGGGATTTTTGTGTACTCCTTTCCTTGCATGGAGTGGGCTGCTAAGGAAGGAGACGGCAGTCTTGGTGGACTTCAGCTTTGGAGGCAAACCACGAGGCTCTGTGTTCCCCCTTCAGTAAGAAATGTCCATTCTGTTGCAGACTGTTGGAAATTCTGGGTCTGCTAACGGGATTCACCAGCAGGATAAGTCCCACAAGCAAGAGGTGAGTTATAAACAGAATATTGTTTAAACCAGCGACTGTTTGACGTGATTTCTTGCCTCTTGGTCAAGCTTTGCTGGCTGAACTGTCTCCGTCCGTATCATTCCCGCAGCAAAAGTGAGGGGCTTTGCACAATTCCAGTTCCCCAGCATGGTGGCTGCCTCACCTTACCGTTAAAACCACTTGAAACCAAAGCATTCTATGATTCTATTAATGGTTTTAAACTATGGGAAGGTAGATTTAGACTGGATATAAAGACTTTTTTTACCATTAGAGTAGTGAAACACTGGCCAACAAGTGCTTGTTCTGGGAGAAGCAGTGGGGAAGGGGTTTCCCCTCAGCCTCCCAGGTCAGTGCTTGTCTGACTTCTGCCAGCACCAGCTGGCACCTGCTCAGCCTCAGGTCTCTGCCGTCCCCTTTACATGGGTGCCATTCACAGACGCGCTGTCCTGCTCTCCCGTGGTTTTCGTGATATAAGGGCAAGATCTGTAGCCTCAGACTTGATTTCCTTCCAGGCAGGATGGCCAGCCTGAGGGAAAGGCTCCGTGACTTAGCGGCAGAACAGTGGGTCAGGACGTGGCAGGCCTGGTAGCATCCCACTCCATGCCTCAGTTTCCCCTTCTGTACGAAAACTGCTGTGCTTGCCCTCATTTTGCCTAACAAGCTTTCTTTTTCTTCAGGAGAATCTCTGATAGAGAAGAGGTGAAGAGGATCATTTCACACCAGTATCAGCTCCTGTGCACAGTCAGGAAAAACAATACCCCATCTGGCTTTAGCACCTCCAAAAGACTACACAGTATTTTCACTTTAAAGCAGGACAATATTTATAATATACTAACTGATGTAATCAGGACAATCCTGGAGCCCAGTTTTCCAAGACGGCCATTGTTCCGGGAGGGAGCAGAAAGATCTCTCTGGGCTTGGTTTTCTTACCTGTATTGGTTTTAACTGTGGAATTTGGATTGCTTGGGCTGCCCTTGTCCCACCAGCTGATGTAATCTGGATAACACCTGCCCGGAATGGTGGCTGAAGTGGCAACGAGTCCCGGTGACCCCACAGGAGCTGCAAAGGGTTTTGCTTGTGGTGTTCAACTCCAAAGCATGTGCCCAGAGGCTGCACGCTTCCCATGTGGTCTGTCCCTTCCCTTTCACCCAGCCTGGTGTCTCCAAGACCCGCTAAAGCAAGTGAAACCTGCCTGGTTGACTGTTGCTGCTGGCACGCGTAGGCTGAGGAAGACAAGGTGTGGAGAAGCGTTTCTCTCCTTGCCTTGTGGAAGACATCACTGTTCTAGAGCACGGAGGCTGTGCTTAGTACTTGTATCATAGCATGTCATGGGGAATAATCTGATTTTAGAGGGATATTTATTTCGTTTCTCATCCATTGCTGTTTGGAGAAGGAGCTGTGGTGGCTCCAAGTTTGGGGCAGGCACACCTCGCTCAGGTTGTCCTTTCTTCCTGCAGAGAGATCGCTGAGCAGAACCTCCCATGCCCTGGGCCACAGCAGGCTGCCCACCCTGGTCCCTGGAATGGGGATGTGTTTTATTGGGTCTTTTTTGAGCAAAAGACTTCACAGATGCCTGGATCTCAACATTGCTGGCCTGAAGGGCTCCACGCTGGCTGCAGTCGGTGGGGACAGATGCCTTGAGGAGATTATTCCTTCCTTCCCTGTTTAACTTAACAGCTGATTGGGGATTGCCTGGCCATCCTGCAGAGCTGTCTTTGGAAAGGAGGAGGCTAAGGTGCTGCTGTGAGCGTTCACACGGTAGTGGTTGTCTGTATTTGGTGGGTACAGCAGTTCTCTCTGCATGACCCGAGTACAAGCATTTGGATCAGGAAGAATCCAAGACTGGAGCCAACACAGCTCTTGTGTCCATACACAGCAATGCAGGCCCAAGCAAGGGTCTTGTTCCTTCTTCTGAAGGTCTTCCTCTTGTCTCTAACTTTGCACCACAGCTCCCAAGGGATATTAGTGTGGAGGAAGGGGATAATGTGCTCTTAAAGGTGAGAGAGAGTCCAGTTCAGACTCGCTGCTCGGTACCACAGAGAAGAGTCACAGCAATATTTTACCACATTTGCCCTGGTGCCCAACTCCTCCAGTCTTTGGAAGCTCTTGTGTTATGATGGGGCATCTGTGAAAGACAAGAAAGAAGAGACCATTGAGAGAGGAGATCTGAGCCAGGCTGCAGGCAGGTGAACATCATAGCATGTCAGCTTCATTGCTTTCAGCCCTGAATTCCTACAAAGTTGTGTTACTTTTTCTTAGTGGGTTACCAGGCTCTTCCTTGAATAATGGGCAGCCAGAAGCAACCTGGGAAGGGCTTGGCCTTCCTGGCTGCAACTCTGCTGAGCCGAAGCTACAGTGCAGTGCTGGATCTTGTCACTTGCTGCAGGGTTGGTGACCTCTCCCTCTGTTGAAATGGAAGATGAGAGAAGAAAGTGGCTTCAGAGGTGTAAAGCAGGTCAGAAAACACAGCTTAATTCTGGCTCATGGCATGAGGAAGCCGAGCTTGAGATCTAGTTGGCTGGAAATAATTCAAGTGGATCCCATCCTGCCTTGTAGAAGTGTTTAATCAGCTCTTGCTAATGACCAGGAAGATTACTACATCTCTGACTAGCTCTGGGACTTCCCAAGGGATCGTAGGGGTCATCTCCAAAATCTTTCTGGTTGGTGGATTTATCTCCGGAGTGCTTTAGGAGATCCCAGAGGGAGTGTTCGTTGTTGCAGCCTGTGACGGTGAACACCGCACTGGGAGCTGCTGCTTTTAAGAATTTAGGGCTGACATTTCCCAAAGCGCTCCTGTTGGCTGGGTGGTCTCTGAAGTCACCTCTGCGGCTCCTGCTGGCTTGAGTGGAGCTAACACCGAGTGCTTCCTGCAGCGCTGCCTGTCTCCGAGCCCAGAGCTTTCGAGCCTCCTGCAGGTGGGAGAGAGAGCCCTTTCTGGTTTCTAACTTATTTTCCCTGATAGGTCTTCTAGTGACTTGTGACCAGCTGCCTTCATCTACAGAGGAAGGATACCTGTGTTCCCACCAAAGGCTGACCCTTTGGCTGCACAGGGTGGAATCCCCCAGGAGAGATTGTGGGGACCATGTATTTGGCTCTCTTTAAGAGATCCAAAGTTGTCAGGGTGACAGTGGTTCAGGCTGGAGGAGTCTCTGGTTCCCGTCTCCTCCCTGGGACCATCCCCTGCGGGTGACTCAGACCTGTGACTCTTTCTGGTTGACTCAGATGAGAACACAGATGGAGAGAGCAGGTTTAAATTCAGTGGTGGTCTTCTCTGGCTGTAAATAGTTGTGCTGGTCCCTAAGGATCAGCTAGGACCTGATGGCACTTCTTGGCTTTCTGTGGATGCTTTGCATAGTAGAAGGGTGAAGCCAGGTCCCCTGTGTCCCCACCACCCTTGGGATGCAGGTGTGTGGGAGCTGCTCCTCAGACAGGACCGTGCAGTGTCGACAGGACATGCTATCAGATGCATCCTATGTGTTTCAGCTTACTCCTGTAGGAAGTCTCCTGGAAGAGTTTGCCCACCAGCCATGTCTTCTCTCTCCAAACTGGCACAGGCTTCCTGAGGGCACCCGCCTCTGGCTGCCCCTCTGAGGTTGTAGGGACCAACCTAGGGACAAACTTGGAAAGGACAAGGAGGAGATTCCCCAGTCCCTCTATTTATTTTTAAGTTTAATTGCTATTTTTGCCTATGTGGTGGTGTATAAAGTACTTGATGATATTTGGTCCTACTGGCTTAGGTTTCGGGGGGAGGTTCTCAAGGGCAGTGATGCACCCATCTCCTGTTGTTGGTCAGGGACTGGTTCCTATTTGTGCCTTCGCTCCCTTTCAGCCTCGCTCTTCCCTTGATCCCCCCCGAGCTGCTACGAGGGGCTGCCTTCTCCCTGGCCCCTCTCTGGCTCGTGTGTGTCGTGCTGGTTTTGCAGCTGGAGCATCGATGCCACAGCACCAGTGCAGGGTGGGGAGCAGGAGGCAGCCGTGCACGTGCTCAGCACCCGGCTGAAGCCCTCAGCACCCCAGGAAGGACCGGTACCCGAGTTGTGAGACCGTCCCCTCCCAGCCAGCCGCGTTACCCCAACAGTTAGTGATGCTTCGCTGCTGAAGCCCAAGACGTTACCCAACAAAGAAGCTTTGAAGTGGAGACTGCTTCGTGTTTAGTGAATTCTTCTCTAAGACCAAAGGGAAAAGGGTCAGTCTGGGTTGGTGATTTCAGCTTTATCCCTCCTAGAGCATCCAGAGAGCTGAAGCAAGGGCAGCACCGCGCTGGGGCTGTGCTGAACAACCACGTCCCCAGCCAAGGCTTTCCAGCTCTTGCCCAGCCACCAGCGGCTCCTCCGCCTCACAGTAGAGATGCATGAGGGTTTCATTGAAACACAACAATACAAATGACACTGTAAAATCCTTAACAAAAAATTCAGTACTCATTTTTCGGCAGCTTTAGCAGCTCAACACTATCTTGTAGGGAATTATTAACACACTAAGATCCTATAGGCCTCATGTAAGTCACCAGAATAAAGCCGATACTAGATGTATAAATGGATGATAACCTTTTACCCGTATGGTATGTATTACAATTTTGTAGCTTAGTCATTTTTTGGCTATCAGATTTTGTTAGTATGATATAAAAAAAGACAAAAAAAAAAAAAAAGGTTTGACTGCTAATGTCTATTTTGTTATTTGATTCATTTTATTCCTTCCCTCTGTTCAAAACCTGTACAAATCTCAGTCTGTGTAACTACGACAGAAGTGTATTCCTGTACCATCCACCCCTGTCCTGGCTTGCTGGTGTGGTGAGCTCGTTACTAAACAATAAAATCTGTGGCTGAAGTTGGGCCCCTGGGGGTGCGTGAAGGGTGTTGGGCAGTGCTTGAGCCGTGCTGAGATGGAAAAATGACTCTGGGCGAGGTGGGGGCTTTCCCTTTGCAGCTCCAGAAGTGGGAATTTGGCAGGTCCGAGCCGAAGCCTGGACCTGGAGCTGTCAGCGTTTGGGCTGTGCCGAGAGCAGGGGTTGCAAACAGCTGAGAAGAGCCACCCCGGGGTGCGATGAGCGGGCAGCTGGCAGCGGTGTTTGCTCTTCTGCAGCCTCCGCTGGCGGTGGAGACAATCATCACCTCCTTCCAGGGCTGCTCTCTCTGCCCGCTGCTGTCAGGTACCTCCTGAGCCACGGGGTGATGGTGCTGTTGGTTCATCCATGAGTATTTTCCCTCTGTTACTCTCCCCCTTCTCTCTCCACACATCCCCAACACCCAAGGAGGAGAGGATTGTGCTGAACACACCTCCGCTCACGAGCCTGGCACCTGCTCGCTTGAGCAGGGCCATCTGGACTTTGCAGGGGCAAAGTGATTGGGTCATCTCCATCCCTTCCAGCTCCTTCCTGGCAGACCTTCAGGGCACAGGGGATCAGATCACTGTGGATTGTCCCAGAGCGGAGCTGCTGGGTCAGTGCCCATCTCCAGCCCCACGTGCAGGTCTGGGTAAGTACAAGGGCTCAGCCCTGGCGTTCCTGCAGGGCACAGCATCCAGACCACGGCTCGAGCCCCAGCGCCACGCAGGTACACGGCTGAGCACAGTGATGCCATGCAGGTGAAAGAAAAGGTTGTCAATGGCACTCTCAAAGTCGAGCAGGATCTCCTGCTTCCTCGGCATCTGGGACCTGTTGGGCAGGAGTTTAGAATTTACTCCAGGCTTTGGTGCTTTTTTGTTTTCATGGGACAGCCAAGACCTCTCTGCTTTCCTTGTTTCACTGCCAAGCCAACCACATTCACATCCACACGAGTGCAGAGACACCCCAAGCCTCTTCCCAAAGCTCCCTGGGTTGCTCCCCACCCCTTCCACCCTGCGAGTGGAGAACAGAGATGCTTCCTGCATCCCAACTCTGTGCTGCTGCCCCTTCCACACCAGGCAAGGAGCGAAAATTGCTGCTTTCTAGAGCGAATGTCCATGGCATCGGCTGCTGCTTTGGGCTTCACTGTCCTCCAGTGGCTGGAAGGAGAATAATTACCTTGAACATTGCTTAGGAAGACTCTGGGAGCAGGAAGTTCCATCCACGCTCAGCGCTGGGCAGGGGGCTGCTGCCATCCTTATTTTCCTTGCCCTTTGCTTTACAAGGCTGTGTCTCCCTCGCGCCACGGCTTTCGCTGCTGCAGCTGGGCACTGCCGAGGGTCGGAGCCCAGCCCAGCCCAGCAGCTCCAGCTCTGGAAGCCAAGTGGTGGCTCCCATATGTGACTATCAAAGCTCAGCCCCGGCCCTGTGCTGCTCCAGGGTTTGTGACCCTCCTGCTCCATCGCTCCCCGCTTCACCACCAGCAAGAAAGGGACACTCCAGCGGTGGCTGTTGAGCTGTCCTCATGCTGGCTGCCAGGTGACCAAGCAAGTCCACTTTTCCAACTGATGCTTTTGAAGGGAGATGAACCCACAAAGGACATTTTTGGGGGCACGGGAGGCTCTCCCAGCACAGCTGGCAGGAACCAGTAAGTTTTCCATCAAGCCCTGCCCCTCGTAAGCACCAAGTCCCTCTTGGGGCAGGTGCCTCCAGCTCCATCTTTTATGGAATTCTGCTGTATGATTCATTAACGCGCATATTTACAACCAAGTGCCCCAGCCCTGCTATCTCCTAGAGATAACACTGTAGCTCCTGCCTTTGTTTGCAGACATCACATTTCAGTGCTGTTAATCGTACGGTGAGGATTAATAAAACATGAAGTTTAAAGATGCCTAAATCGCAGCGGGGGAGCTGGTAATCTCTGCCAACAATAATATTTGCACTTTATTGTCATCCTTGCATTCAGCCAAGGAGCGGAGCCTGGGCCGGCGAGCGGCTCTGCTGGGTGCACATGGACAGGGTGAGGATGGCTCGGGACTCCAACAGGCTCCGTGGACATTGTGGGAGGGTCGGAAGAGGCAATGCTTGGGATGTCCTTCCTTGCCTGTGTTAGGTACCTCATCTCCCGGGATGCCGTGCTTGTGCCTGGAGCTGGACAGGTGCTTCAGGAATGGGTTTAATCCAGGGCAGAGGTAGGGATGAGATAGGAAGTAGCCTCTCTGTGAGGACACACGCGGAGGCGACATCTCTGTGTGGATGTGGCCATCCTGCCCTAACTGCACATCCTGCAGCCACCCACAATCCATGCTCCCCTAGAAGCTCACAGCGCATCCCTTTGGGATGTTGCCTTTGGAGGGTTAGAGGTACCAGGTCTCTGCTTGGTGCTGGGAGGCCCGTGGACCACCCAAAACATCTGTTTTTGCAGGAGATGCCCATCTCGCTTCCCAGCTGCAGCTCCTGTGCTGCCATCAGGGCTGGGAAAGTGCTGCTTCCCTGGCAAGGCTGTTTCCTCCGCATCTCTTTGCTGTCTAACAAGCATCCTTGTCAAAATAGCTAATTTCCTTCCAGAACAAAAAGTCACCTGAATACATTTGGAAGCTGTATTGCACTATCAGGGTAATCAGAATTTAATTTGATGCAGTCAAGGCTCTAAAAAGATGTTATCAAGGGGAACATCAAAGCTGGATTCCTGTGTTTGGAAATGCAACTGGAATGCCTAGTCCAGATTTCTCATTTTATCGGAGACTTTCAAAATATCAGTCTAAATAACAAAAAATGAATATTAAAAGTATTTGCAAATTAATGTCTTTTGTAGCTGAACAAAGGCCACTGTCTAACCTACTTCTTTTGAATGTCTGGGACAGTCTCTTATTAAATCCTAATTATACAATTTTGTTGCGTCTAATCATTTCTGCACTTGCAGGAATTAAAGCTGAAGCTCATTTCCCTGTTTGCTGCACCGCGCTGCTCTTCAGGGTCCCGATCCTGCCAAGCGAGGCTGATCCCACTCGAGATGGGGAGACCTCGTGGGTACAGAGACGGGGGGAAGGTGGGATGGGAACCTGGACTTGTTCTTCCTCCCCTGTGTCTGTGCTGTATCCCTGGGGCTTTGCATCATTCCCAGCTTTGGAGATAGCTGAGGAAAAGCTCCAGCTCTTCCTAGCGATTGTAATTCTGGGATGATTTCTGGTTTTAAGGTACAATTGCAGAAGGCAGAAAGGCATTTCTGGGCTTTTGGGGTGCTAAGAGGGTTGAAAAAGTGACCAAAATGCACCCTGGAGATGGAGTGCTCTATTTTAGATTTAGACTGGACATTATGAAGAAATTCTTCACGATGAGACTGGGGAGGCCCTGGCCCAGGTTGCCCAGAGCAGTGGTGGCTGCCCCATCCCTGGAGGTGTTCCAGGCCAGGTTGGATGGGGCTTGGAGCCCTTGATCCAGTGGGAGGTGTCCCTGTTCATGTCAGGGAGTGGAAATGGATGGACTTTGACATCCCTTCTGACCCAAACCCTTCTATGATTCATTCTATGATTCTATATCTTGCAAAAGAATTAATGACGCTTTGGCTGCCTCGGTGCGCAGCTTGGAGCCCCTGATCCAGTGGGAGGTGTCCCTGCCCGTGACACTTGGTGGAAATGTGTGGACTTTGATGTCATTTCCAACCCAAACTTTTCTGATTTTGGAGAGGTTTTGTTCTACCTGAGGACCCCAGTGGTGTATAGCAGTGCTGATGGTGAGACAGGACCTGTCCTGTCTTGACCGTACTGACTTCAAGCACCACGATTTCTGTGCCCGGGTGGTGGCTGATGGCACGGCAGCCCCTGCCCAGAACTGCAGCTATCCTTCCCCTCTCTGCCCTCAGCTCCCATTTCTGCATCCCAAATGCCTGATCCCAAATGCCATCATCCCCCCACGCAGGGGACACAGGGGACAGACCTGTCCCCAGCTTTAGCCCTCGGAAATTTGGCGGTGGAGCTTTAGGGGAAAGGAGGTTCAGTCAACTTCGTTAGGGAAATAACATGGATCTTGTGTTCAAACCTTTGAAGTGTTAATTAAAAAGAATTATGCAAAGGAGCGAGGATTTGAAACATTCATTTGAATCTCAATAAGGCATCTGTATTAAAAATAGCAGCGGGATCGACTGTAGATATAGCAGTTTGGGAGTGAAATGGTCCCGGTGTCCCCGGTGCTGTTGGGCAGCGAGGTTCTGCCGCTCCCTGCCCCAAACGGGCGCTGCGGAGCGTGGCACAGCGACAGCCTGGGAAAACGCTTCTTGTCTAATATTTAAAGATCTTAAAAGCCTCTTGTTTAAAAAAAGACCCAGTGGGGACTGGAGTGGGCTGGTATGATGCTTTGCTGTAGAGCATGGGGAGGGAGAGGCGGGTGCAAGGGCTGGGAAAATGGATGCAGGGCTGGGGTCACCCAAAACGGGGCACGAGGGCACCCCTTGCAGACCACAGCCCCCAAACCAGCCCCAGAGCATCTCCTTCCAGGCAAAACCAGAGGGATGCACCTCTCTGACAGGGCCCTTCATTAAAACCCCCAGCATGTCCCAGCCTGCGTTCATTCCAATAAAAAGCATCCAGGGTATTAATTACCAGATCGACGGATAACGTCGTTAAGTTTACTTTTGTGCTGTGTGGACCCAACGGGAATGTCAATGCCTGCTGCCCTTGGCATCGGCACTGCAAGGGCACGAGCGGGCGGGCACCGGGTGAGCTGTACTGGGCCAGTAGTGCCATGGAGGCACCGGCACCGAGCCCCCCTGCCTGCGGAGAACCGATGCTCTCAGTCCATTCCCAAGGTGGGAGTGAGCACAAGTTTTCCGGTGGGGATGGCTTTGCCAGGCAGTGAGTTTGGGGTCAACAGCAGCCCAGGTATGGGGTGGGGGGTGAGGAGCTTCACTGGGGCTGCAGCCCTTTGGAGGGAAGGTGCTGACAGGCAAAGCTCGAGCCTCACTGTGAAACTATGCGATGATTTCAAAGGCTGGGGCTGTAACCTCAGCTGTGAGCATGATTAAAAATGTATGAATATCGTCCTGACCTTGGGCAGGGCTCAGGGCTGGTGCTCCCCCAGCAGCCCCTCATGCCCTGCTGGTGGGAGGAGGAGTGATGCTCTAAGCCCAAATATGACACTGGGATAACCCCAACACCCACCTTCCCACTCTGGGGAGTCGGGGGGTTCCATGGATGGGGCCTTCCTGGTCCTGTTTGTATGCCTGAAGTTTGCAGAGGGGACTTGGGGCTATCAGACCCACCCAGAGGTGCTGCTGGCACCCACGGCAGCTCCCCCAGGTGTGCAAAGGATTCCCTGTCCCCTGCACTGATGAGCAAAAACCAACCCCGGTGACAATGTCAGCGTAGGAAAGACCTTTCCTCCTCCCAAGTGCCGTCGAGCTGGAGAGGATGGAGGGGTCATTAAATAGAAATCTCCTTGCTCTGCTCCCCAGGACACTGTCTGGAGGCTCTGGTTCAGGAGCTCCTTGCCAGGCTCTCATCAGCATGGAAATAATTCAAGGGATGTGCATAAGGCAGCTGGAAAAGCACTTTATCTGTTGCACCGGAGCAAACTCTGCGGCACCGTGTTCAAAGGACGGCACAACCGCCGGCAGCTGGCACCCCGGATAGGTATGTGAAATGCAGATAGGCAGAGTAAATATTCGCTATAAGCCATGGCCATGTCCCAGCAGGCAGGGAAGGGAGAGAAGGGTTTATTTTTGATCTTTCTACAAATATGTTTGGGAGCAATAGATTTCAGCTCGGGTTCTGCAGATTATTCGTGCCAGTTGTACTCAGTAGCAGATATCGATGATCCAAGGGCTGGAGCAACTTCCATCCGAGAACAGGCTGAGAGAGTTGAGGTTGTTCAGCCTGGAGAAGAGAAGGCTGTGGGGAGACCTTAGAGCAGCTTCCAGTGCTGAAAGGGGCTCCAGGGAAGCTGGGGAGGGGCTCTGGATCAGGGAGTGCAGAGACAGGATGAGGGGAATGGTTTTGAGCTGCAAGAGAGGAGATTGAGATGAGATCTTCGGAAGAAATGTTTTGCTGTGCGGGTGGGGAGGCCCTGGCCCAGGTTGCCCAGAGCAGTGGTGGCTGCCCCATCCCTGGAGGGGTTCCAGGCCAGGTTGGATGGGGCTTGGAGCCCCTGATCCAGTGGGAGTTGTCCCTGTTCATGGCAGGGAGTGGAAATGGACGGACTTTGACATCCCTTCTGACCCAAACCCTTCTATGATTCATTCTATGATTCTATATCTTGCAAAAGAATTAATGCCGCTTTGGCTGCCTCGGTGCGCAGCTCTCGCTGTCGTAGCTGGGTTCGGTGCAGGATGGACTCGCTGCAATCACAGCCCAGAAACCAGTGGTTCATTTGCTGCATGCAGAGCCTTGTTCCTCCAAGTGCAAGAACTGGATGGAAAAGCTCTTTTTCCCCCTGAACCTTCAAAGCTTCTCCCCCAGAGCTGCAGACCCCGGTGCTTTCTCCTCTAGGCTTTTCCTTGCACGGATTTTGCCTCCCCCAGCTCCCCGCATCTGCCCTGCTCTCCCGAGATGTGCCCGAGGAGTTGGGGGGAGGAGGTCCAGAAATGTCCAACTCTTTGATCTATAATTTAAAAAACGTTTTGTTTTGCCTTGATTGTTTTAACCAGCGATTTGCTATAGCAAAAGAACACAATACCCCTGTAGGAAAGAAGAAATAAACTCATTCTCTCAATTAAATTTCTCCTGACCTTACTAAAACTTTTTCCCCGTTCCCTCTTCTAAAGAAGCAGCTTTTCTTTTCTTTTTTTTTAATTTTTGTGATCTCCAATTCCACCGAGAGACAGAAGAAATCAGCATATCAGAGAAAACAACGATTCTTGTGATGCCCAGCAGTCACTAATTAACAAATTAAAAAAAAAAAAAAGAAGAAAAAAAGAGGAATCTTGCTGCAGATAGGATTGTTTTCCGGCGATGTTGCCTTTTCTTTTGTTGGCGCTGTGACAAGGAACATCTTTATTGCTGCAGATAGAACAGATTAAACCATCCCTCTCATGCCGCTCGCCTAGCTGGATGGGTTTGTGCAGCTCATTGTTGTGGCCCCCCAAATACAGCATCTCAGCCCCACTTTTATCCTGCAGTGGTGGGTTCCTTCGGAGATGTGCGTAGAGGTGAAAATGGCAAGGAAGTGTTTAAGGCGTTGGATCTGTCCTTTTAATAAGGGTGGGCGTCCCTAGAGGATGGGGGCTCAGGGCAGCCGAGTTCCCCCGTGTGGACTCAGTTCCAGGAGAAAATCTGGAGAACACAGAATCATAGAATGGTTTGGGTTGGAAGGGATCTTAAAACCCATCCAGTTCTGACCCCTGCCACGGGCAGGGACACCTCCTGCTGGATCAGGTTGCTCCAAGCTCCATCTAACCTGACCTTGAACATCTCCAGGGATGGGGCAGCCACAGCATCTTTGGGCAACCTGGGCCTCCCCACCCTCACGGTAAAGAATTTCTTCCTAATGTCTGAGCTGGTGTCCTTCAGAGAGCTCCAAGAAGTGTCACAGTGCGGAGTATTTGCCGTGGTGCTGAGTCAAATGCGTGCAGGGAGCTGCTTCATTCCCCAAATATCCAAACCATGGTGTTTCCCCAACCAACACATTGATGTCCCTTTGGGGTTGCCAACACTCCCGGTGTCCCATAGAGCTGTGAGCACAGGGTTTACTGCAGGGAAGGCAGGTTTGGGCACCAACGAGAACTCCGAGCCTGGAGTCCTCCCAGGGCACCAAGCAGGGGGACACGCTCAGCAGAAGATGCTGCATCAAAATACACTTTTTTTCTCTCCTCTTTTGAAATCGCACAGGTTTCCCCGGGCAGGGACCAGCGGTTTGGGCTGGCATCGTTCCACGGTGGTGATGGAGAGAGCGGGACAGCAGAACCCTGCCCACCCTTTGCAGGCAGCTCCCCCTCCTTCTCCTCCTGCGCTCGGATGACCTAATTAAATTAATTTTTGGCGGATTTTTTGGGAGGGTCTGGCTTAGAGATAATTAGCCAAAAGATGCCCTGATTTCTTTCTTCAGAGCAAGAACTTCCATTTAATTATGCAGCACGTTTTCCATCACCACGCGTGCTCCCAGGGACGACTTGGGGACCAGCCCCAGCCCCGAGGAACCTCATCCCATCAAACCCTTCATCCCTGTTGGGGTTTGCTGGGATCCCACCCAACCCCTTTCCTATCAGTGCAATGAATTTGCCAGGCCTGATGCCACGGGGAGGGAGGCGCGGGGTGCCTGCACGGGGCTCGGCAGAGCTGAGAAGCCCCTTCCCCACCCCTCCAGAAACTGGGAAAAAGTGTTTTCTCTTAAAATATTTTCTTCTCCTTGTGGCCCCGGAGCAGTAATAAATCATCACTTATTTAAACCCAAATCCAGCTAATGGAGCAGCTGCATAATGTGGGCTTCAAAGGGAAAAAACCGTCAGCAGTTTCCAAACTTTCGAGGCTAAAATGCTGTCAAGTTATTTTTAATAGTTTTTCATTTGTTTTAATTTGCCAGGCCTTAATGTGCAGTGAAAATTTCGGCATCACAGGACATCTTCTCGGCCGGCAAACACAGCCATGGCCTCTGGGTCACCCGGCAGGGGTGGCCGGGGGTGGTGGCACCGCTGAGCCCTGCTCTGCTGAATGAGGGGCATGCAACTGCCTGGGCCGGGCTGGGCCGGGCCAAGCTGGGCCGTGCTGGGCCAACCCAGCTGTGTCTTGTGAGAACCTCATGAGGTTCAACAAGGCCAAGGGCAAGGTCCTACAGCCAGGTCAGGGCAATCCCTGTTTTCAGTACATGATGGGGGATGATGTGATTGAGAGCAGCCCTGCAGAGAAGGACTTTGGGTGCTGAATGATGAGAAGCGCAACATGAGCCGCAATCTGCGCTCACAGCCCAGAAACCAACCGTGTCCTGGGCTGCATCCACAGCAGCGTGGCCAGCAGGGAGGGAGGGGGTTCTGCCCCTCTATTCCTCTCTTGTGAGACCTCATCTGGAGGATTGTGTCCAGTTCTGGAATCCTCAATGTAAGAAGGAGATGGAGCTGTTGGAACAGGTCCAGAGGAGGCTACAAAGACAATCCGAAAGCTGGAGCACCTCCCATATGAGCACAGGCTGAGAGAGTTGGGATTGTTCAGCCTGGAGAAGAGAAGGCTCAGAGAAGATCTTATATCGAACTTCCAGCACCTGAAGGGGCTCCAAGAAAGCTGGAGAGGGGCTGTTCACAAAGGCTTGTGGGGATAGGATGAGGGGGAACGGGTATAAACTGGAGAGGGGCAGATTTAGACTGGACATAAGACATGGAGACACTGGAGCAGTTTGCTCCAGGGAAGTTGTGGCTGCCCCATCCCTGGAGGTGTTCCAGGCCAGGTTGGATGGGCCTTGGGCAGCCTGAGCCAGTGGGAGGTGTCCCTGCCCATGGCAGGGGGTTGGAACTGGATGAGCTTTAAGTTCTCTTCCAACCCAAACTATTCTATGATCCTATGTCAATCCATGCCCTAACGGGCCATGCCAAGCCAGGCCATGCCTTGCTGAGCATGTGCTGTGCCAAGCCGTGCCAGGCTGTGCCAGGCTGTGCAGGGCTAGGCTATGCTAAGCTGTGCCACGCCAAACCAAGCCGAGCAAACTGTGCAGGGCAAGACAGTGCCAAGCTGGACAAGGCCAGGACATTCCGTGGCAAGCCAAGGTGTGCCAACCTGAGCTGTGCAAGGCCAGGCTGTTCCAAGCCTTGCTATGCCATGCCGAGCCAAGCTGAGACATGTTGGTCAAGGCTGTGCTGAGCTGTGCCATGCCGTGCCGTGCCATGCCGTGCCGTGCCGTGCCATGCAGGGTTAGGCTATACCAAGCCAAACCATGCTGAGCCAAGCTCAGCCAAGTAGGGAAAGGCTGTGCCATGCCATGCCAAGCCACATCGTGCTGAGCCAAGCTGTGCCAAACCACATTGCTATGAGCTGAGCTGTATAGAGCATTCTATGCCAAACCATGCCATGCTGAGCCAAGCCAAGCCATGTGGGGAAGGCTGTGAGGAGCTGCTGTGCTATACCACACTGAGCCATACAGTGCCATGCCAAACCATGCTACGCTGGGCCAAGCCATGCCAAGCCAAGCTGCTGAGCTGTGTTGTGCCATGCTGAGCCATGCAGGGCCAGGCCACGCCAAGCTGTGTCGTGGTGAACTGGGTTGTGCTGAGCCATGCTGTACTGTGCAGCGCCAGGCCATGCCACATTGAGCTGAGAGAAGCCATGTGGCACGAGGCTGTGCAAAGCTGTGCTACGCCATGCCAGTCCATCTAGGACCATGCCAAGCCATGCCATGATGAATGGAGGAAAGCCGTGTGAGGCAAGCCTGTGCTACACCATGCTATGTCGTGCCGATCTGGGTAGAATGAGGCCATGCCAAGCCATGCCACGCTGGCCTAAGACAAGCCATGAGATATATGGCTGTACCAAGCCGTGCTATGTCATATTGATCCATTCAGGTTGAGGCCATGCCAAGCCAAATCCATCCGAACTGTACAGGGCAAGGCTATACCAAGCCATATCCTACCAGGCCAAACCATGCTAAACTGATCCATGCAGGAGCAGCTCATGCCAAGCCATGCCACGCAGAGCTGAGCCATGTGGTGCAAGGCTGTGCCAAGCCATGCTTTGCCATGCCAATCCATGCAGGAGCAGGCCATGCCAAGCTGTGCCGTGCCAAGCCAAGCCAATCCCAGCCTAGCTCTGCAGGTCAAGGCTGAACCAAACCAAATCATACCAAACCATGCTAAACCATACAAAGGCCACAGCATACCAAGCCATACCATGGCAAACCATGCACGATGAGGCCATGCCAAGCTGTGCCGTGCAAATCCAAGCCAAACCCAGCTGAGCTATCCAGCCCAAGGCTGTACCAACCCATGCAAACCATACAAGAGCCACATCATACCATGCCAAACCATGCTAAGCTGAGACAAGCCACATCGGGCAAGCCTGTGCCAAGCTGTGTTATGCCATGCTGATCCATGCATGACAAGGCTATGCCAAGCTGTGCCGTGCCATTCCAAGCTAAACCCAGCCATGCCGTCCAGCTCAATGCTGTACTGAACCATACTAAACCACGCCAGGGCCACACCATACCAAGCCATACCATGCCAAACCATGCAGGATGAAGCCACGCCAAGCTGTACTAAGCCAATCCAAGCCAAACCCAGCCATGCCGTCCAGCTCAAGGCTGTGCCAAACCATGCAAGGGCCACACCATACCAAGCCATACCATGCCAAACCTTGCTAAACCCAGCCACACCGAGCTGAGACAAGCCACAGTGGGGCAAGGCTTTGCTGAGCTGTGCAGTGCCAATCCAAGCCAAACCCAGATGAGCTCTACAAATTCATGCACACCGTACCAAGCCATACCATGCCAAACCATGCATGATGAGGCCATGCCAAGCCGCGCCATGCCAACCCAAGCCAAACCCAGCCGTGCCATCCAGCTCAAGGCTGGACCAAACCCTGCTAAAACACACCAGGGCCACGCCAAACCAAACCATACCATGCCAAACCCAACTATGCCAACACCAACAGGTGGCGACAGGTCCCCATGGCACCCCTTTAACCCCTTCAGCACCGAGCCGTGCTGCGAGACGTCTCGGCACGGAGTCTCAGCACGGCGTGTAAAGGCTTAACCGAGCTCATTTTCCCCTTTAACCCTCCCCCGCCTCCCCCCCGGCCGGTTATCGTGCTGGTTAATCCCGTATGTAAATGGCAGCCAATGGATGGTGCCGTTGCGCGGGGTTGGGATTAGCGGCGGGGCGAATGGCTGGCACTTTTACTGGGATTACAGAACAAAGAGCTCCTCTCCTTGCCCGGGGTGGGTTTTTTAACACCCCCCCGTTCCTTTTCTTTTCCCTTTAAGCCCCCACCGGGCGGAGGGAGGCGGCGGGAGGCGGTGGGAGGTGGCTCCATCGCCCGCCCCCGCCGCTCCGCGCAGCCTCGCCGGGGAGGCAGGAGCGCCGCGCCCCAGCGCCCAAGGTAAGGAAAAGTTTGGACCCCCCCTTCCTCCTCACCCTCCTCAGCCTCCCCCTTGCTCCTCGGGGCGCTGGGGGGAGCGAGGTCTTTACGGGAGGATGCGGGGGGTGTCGGGGCTGGGGGTGCGGGAGGATGCTGGGGGTGATGGGGCTGGGGGATGCTTGGGGGTGTCAGGGCTTGGGGGATGTTGCGGGGTGATGGGGTGCTGTGGTTTATAGGGCTGGAGGATGTATGGGGGTGTTACGGGGCTGGGGATGCTTGGCTTGATAGGGCTGGGGGGCTGCTGGGGTTTGTAGGGCTGGGGGTGCGGGAGGATGCTGGGGTGATAGGGTTGGGGGATGCTTGGGGGTGTCAGGGCTTGGGGGATATTGCGGGGCTGGGGATGCTTGGCTTGATAGGGCTGAGGGGCTGCTGGGGTTTATAGGGCTGGGGATGCGGGAGGATGCTGGGGTGATAGGGTTGGGGGATGCTTGGGGGTGATGGGGTTGGGAGATGCTTGGGGGTGTCAGGGCTTGGGGGCTGTTGCGGGGCTGTGGGATGACGGGGTTTATAGGGCTGGAGGATGCATTGGGATGTTGCGGGGCTGGGGATGCTTGTCTTGATAGGGCTGGGGGGCTGCTGGGGTTTATAGGGCTGAGGGTGCAGGAGGATGCTGGGGGTGATAGGGTTGAGGGAATGCTTGGGGGTGTCAGGACTTGGGGATGTTGCGGCGCTCTGGGGTGCTGTGGTTTATAGGGCTGGAGGATGCATGGGGATGTTGTGGGGCTGGGGATGCTTGGCTTGATAGGGCTGGGGGAGCATGGAGTGTTAGGGCTGCAGGAGGATGCTGGGGGTGATAGGGCCTGGGGGATGCTTGGCTTGATAAGGGCTGGGGGAAAAGGGAGTGCTAGGGCTGCAGGATGCAAGGGGGCATCAGGGCTTGGAAGATGTTGCGGGGCAATAGGGCTGGGGGGCTGCTGGGGTTTATAGCACTGCGGGATGCAGGAGGATGCTGGGGTGGTGAGGCTGGGGGATGCATGGAGGTGTCAGGGCTTGGGGCAAGTTGCGGGGCTGGGGGATGCTTGGCTTGATAGGGCTGGGGGGCTGCTGGGGTTTAGAGGGCTGGGGGGTGCAGGTGGATGCTGGGGGGAAAGAGGGTGTTAGGGCTGCAGGAAGATGCTGGGGGTTGATAGGGTTGCACGATGCAAGGGGGCATCAGGGCTTGGGGGATGTTGCAGGGCAATAGGGCTGGAGGGCTGCTGGGGTGTGATGGGGCTAGGGGCCTGCGGGAGGATGCTGGGGGTCATAGGGCTGGGGGGACATGGGTTGTTAGGGCTGCAGGAGAATGCTGGGGGGTGATAGAGTTGCAGGATGCAAGGGGCGTCAGGGCTTGGGGGGGTGTTGCTGGGCAATAGGGCTGGGGGATGCATGGGGGATGCCAGGGCTTGGGGGATGTTGTGAAGGAATAGAGCTGGGGGCTGCTGGGGGGTGCAGGGCAGACATCGGGACTGGGGACTGCAGAGGGATGTTAGGGCTGCAAGAGGATGCTGGGGGCAGAGGGCTGCAGGATACAAAGGGGCATCAGGGCTTGGGGGATGTGGGGCTGGGGGATGCTTGGCTTGAGAGGGCTGAGGGTCTGCTGAGGGAGTCAGAGCTGGGGAGTGCAGGGGGTATTAGGGCTGCAGGAGGATGCTGGGGGCTGATAGGGCTGCAGGATGCAAGGGAGCATCAGGGCTTGGGGGCTGTTGCGGGGCAATAGGGCTGGGAGATCCTTGGTTTGATAGGGCTGGGGGCTGCTAGGGGGTCAGTAGGGCTGCTGGAGGCAGAGGGGGCATCAGGGTTTGGGGGATGTTGTGGGGTTTGGGGGATGCTTGGCTTAGTAGGGCTGGGGATGCAGGGAGGTGTTAGGGCTGCAGGAGGGTGCTGTGGGGGAGAGGGCTGCAGGATGCAAGAGGGTATCAGGGCTTGGTGGATGTTGTGGGGCTGGAGGATGATGCTTGGTTTATTAGGATAGGAGTCTAGGGGGTGTAATAGGACTGGGGGACTGCTGGAGGGTCATAATGCTGGGGGATGCAGGGGGATGTCAGGGTTTTGGGGGTATTGAGGGGCATTAGGGCTGTGAGGTGATGCTTGGTTTACTAGGGCTGGAGGAGTGCAGGGGGTCATTAGGGCTACGAAGGGGTGCTGGGCTCATTAGGGCTGGGAGATATTGTGGGGCAACAGGGCTGAGGTGTGTGGAGGGGGGCATTAGGGCTGGGGGATGATGCAGGGCAATAGGGCTGGGGATGTTGGGGGGGCTGTAGGGCTTGGGAGAGATGCTGGGGGTAGTGGGAATGGGGCATTGTTGAGCTCATGGGGACTGGTGAGCATTAGAGCTGGTGGGGGATGATGATGGGGCTGTGGGGGCTGGAGTGGGGAGTTGCCAGGAGGCAATAGCACGAGTCGGGGGGCATTAGAGGGTGTTAGTGCTGCAGGGGTGCTTGGGGTGCTATGGCAGGGGACTGCAGGGGGCAATAGGGCTGAGGGGCAGGGGACTGAGAGCGCTGTGGGGTGCTGGGCAGTTGGGCTGTCCCTGGGTGTCCACCACAGCAGTATCCTAAATCCCAAAGGCAGCTCCAGGGCCAGCAGCTGCCCCAGCTGAGGCTGGTGGTGCTGGGCAGGAAGGGAAGCTGCAAGCAGGGCTTTGCTGGGGCTGCCTCCCTCTCCGCTGGCGCGGGGAAAGGCGGCAGCACGGCTGGAAATAGAAACGCAGTGTTGAGCTGACGAAGCGCTCGGGGCTTCGGTTAGGCTGGTAACATGGCTTTGGCAGCGCAGTTCATGGGGTGCAGGGACAGATATCCTCTCAGCTCCCCAGAGCTGGCAGAGGCAAGTGGAGGTTTCCCAGTGCGTCGAGATGACTGTGATGGGGAGAACATTGCTCCCTGGGGAGATGATGCCCTTGTCCTTCCAGCGAGAGGGGCTGGTGGTAGGTTTGTCCGGGATAAGCTGTGAATCGGAGCCTTCCTATTAATGCATCCCACACCAGAGTGAGCCTCAGACCCGGCAACACTGTGCAGGTAACCCCGGGCACCGGGCACGCTTGGGCAAGAGTGGTTCGGGAGGTGTTGGTGCCGCTGAGCATCGCTGCAGAGCCACGGGCCAGGGGTCGCGGGTGCTTTGGGGTCGGTTGCTGAGCCTCCTGCCACATCCATTGCCCTCGGCATGCAAGCTCCGGACATTGGAACCTCTGGGGACATTGGAACCTCTGGGGACATTGGCACAGAGCCTTGCGTCACGGGAGCCCCCCGCTTCAGGGTGGCTGCTCCCTGTGCCACTCCTGTGCGTACAAGCGCCTTTAATTCTGCAGGATCGCAGGTCTGGGACCCAATGTAGCTGGACCTGCTACGTTAGGTGTTGCCTGTCCAAGCCCACGGAATTTCCTGCTCCTGTGGAAACCGCCACAGCACTCGCTCTGAAAGGAGGAAACGGTGTGGTGGCCACTGGCCTCGGACCTGACCCCGCTGGTGGCTGAGGCGTGGCAGTGGGCGCTGGCACAGCGGTGCATGCCACTGGCAGGGTGGTATCAAGCAGCCGGTTGGGTGTCAGGGTCGCCTTCGAGCCACAGCAGCGCGGCGCAGCTCTGTGGTTCCCCACAGGTGCCACGGTCCTCTCCTTTCACGCCCACAGACACAGAGGATGGGGTGTCGCGGTTTGGGGCTGTGGCGCTGGTTTTCCCATGCGTTGCTGCTGTCTGAGCTGGAGTTGCTTCTCAAGGACATGGTTTCAGGGTTGAACACTACCCGAGACGCATCGCCGCTGGGTGTGGGGCAGCAGAAGGGGTCAGGCAGCTGCCCGGGTGCTGTGCTGGGGAGGGATGAAGGGGACACATGCTGGTGGCCGCTGCCACCTCTCTCTTCTCTCCCCCATGTCTCGGTGCAGGAGCTGCTGGTGCTGCCGCGAGTCGCTGCTCATTTAGGTTCATTAACGGGAAGCTGGGAGAGGAGGGAACCTGCTCAGGGGTGTATTTAGCAACCTGCCCTACCGCGTTGGCTGAGAGACACAGTGCCCTCACTGGCAACCCACTGCTGTCCCAGGAACCCAGCATGATGCCGATAGAATCATAGAATCACCAGGTTGGAAAGGACCCATTGGATCGTCAAGTCCAAAAGGCGTCCAGTGGGACCTTGTGTGAGGCAGGAGGTGACAAGGAGGCTGGGATTTGGGACTGGCATGGAGAGGACAGGTCTGGTTGCCCTCTGTGATGTGCGTTGCATACGACTTCAGCGATGCTCCGCTTAAAGGAACGACTAAAATCCCAAACCCCAAAAATCCCAGAGCAAAAGAAGTGACCTCCCGCCGCTGGAGCTAATGGGGGATTCCCATCTGCAGCTCCCACAGGAAATAGCTCAGATTTTTTTCAGCAATTATCAATGCCCTGTACTTCCTTCGGGAATTTTGGCGGCTGCACCGTGGCAGCCAGGCTGGAGGAATGCGGAGGGACTCCGGACACCGGCCAGGCTTGTCCCCAGCTGGTTGCCTGCTGCAGGGCTGACCCCTGGGGTGGGAGCAGGGCTTGGTGCTGCCATCCCCAGCGTGGGCAGCAGCAACACCCTACCCTGCCCTCTGGCTGATGGGCACAGTTATTCCTTGTGCCACCGGCATCCAGTGGCAGCTGGACGTGCTGGTGGTTCCTCCTGGGACTACTGCTCCCGGGATGGCTAGGTTTGGGCGTAGATGTCTGGTGATGATTTAAGGAAGGGAATACTTGAGCGAGGGGCTGTGTCGGTGCCCACGCTTTGCTCCTGGCCCTCCAGCGATGTCTGTGTGTTGTAGGTCCTCTGCAAGGACAAACCTCCTCTGGGGCTTTGAGGGAAGCAGAGGCGGATGGTGAAGGCACACAGGGTGGGTTCACCACTGTCAGAAGTCCTCCCCTTGAGCTGGAGGAGGAAAGGACCTACTGGCAGCCTACTGGGAGCAATGGGCTGGGTTGGGGTGCTGCTGTCAGAGAGATCCCCCTCAAGCAGCTGGGACATCGCTGTTGTGAGGAATACCCCTGAGTCTCGTCCTGTTTTGGGACCTGCTGCCAAACGCTGCTTTACAAACACTGGCGGTGGTTTCCAACAGATTTACCCACGACATCAGCAAGAGCTTTCCCGTAGGTAGGATGCTAGGAAGAAAGTGCTTGGTACACCAATCCCCTCCTCAAGAGCAGGCTGTACTGAGGTGGGATTTGCACTCCTGCAGGCAAAGAGCTTCTCTTTGAATTTTCTGGCTTCACATTGCCTCATCTCCGCTCCATGCTGATCTGGCTGTATTTAGGACAGAATTAACCTCAGCAGAATGAGCAGGAGACCAGCGAGGAGCATCGTCCGTTAGCAGAGCTTCCCCTCTCAGAACTGCTCTTCACCTCTCACGTGAGGAATGAGATGTCTGTCTTCATTGTCTTTAAACCTGCAGCATCAAAAGAAGCAAACACTGGTGGAGAGGTTGGTGCAGACCTGGGAGGGGTCCTGGAAATGTTCCATCCAGCACCCACCTGCATGCCTGCGACCTCTGCCCCAGCATTAGGGAGCCCATATGTTCCCTGCTTGTGGGTGACATCCCCCATGGGGTGTGCTGGGGTCCAGCTGCACCCCTGAGCCGTTCACAGAGGGGGTGCAAATGCTGGTGGTAGGCACCCTAGACCTGCTGCTGATCATCTGCTCCTGGAAACCTGGGAGCTCATGGGAGCTTGGAGGGTGCTTTGAGGCACAGAGCCCTCTGGAGATGGTGGGAGGGGAACTGGTGGGCGGGATGTTTTCTAACTTCTTGCACCTTTTGGGGATATGTGAGGATGCTGGTCACTGCCAGCAGTTGTGTCCCCTGCTTACCTGGGCTGTTTCTGAAGGAGATACCTTCCCCTGTAATGGGTAGATGGAGGTTGGAGGGATTTACCCACTTCCAAGAGAAACACGTGGTGCCCGGGCCCTGATAACAGACCACTCTGGTGTGTAGTTTGGAGAGGGGCTGAGAAATCCCTTTACATGAGAAGAGGCATTTGGTAGTGAGGTTGGAGCTAAGCCCCATTCCTGGCTGAGGCGCGGGATGGATGCATGGGATCCCAGTCACAGGTCACACTGGTGGTGAGGCCATCAAGGAGGTTTTGGCTTCTGTCTTCCATGCTAAGAAAAAGCAAAGAACCTCAAAGCTTTCCCTCTGGTAACTGTTCATTGGAGAAATGTAGAGGCGGTCAGTCTGGCTTAGGGAAAACTCATGGTGAGTGAAGTGGAAGTCCTCTGGAGCAAGATAGTGCTAAGGAGATGAAACCATGGCAATGGGTGAGGATGACCTCCTTGGTTTTGTCTGGTTGCTGTGTGAGAAGGTGCTTCATCCGTCTCTAAAGGGCGGTGTCTCTGTGCCCAGGTTTCGGCAGAGCTCGTGTCTTGCCTTTACCTCCGGCTGTGTGGACGTGTCTCCTGCCAGGGAAACAAGCCATTCCTTAGTGCCTGCGTGAGGTGACCTTGCCTTAGGGCACTCAGCTCATTGGGTTGCTCATCTGCTGCTAGAGCTCCAGCCTGGTGGCACCGAAGGGTTGGCCCTGGGCAGTGGAGATGGCTCCGGCCATCGCACTGGGGATAGAAGTGACTCCCCGGAGGTGAGCAGAGCTCCGGACACAAGGACATACAGATGAAAAAGGTAAACCCAGCCCTGCTTCTAATTAGTGGCAATTTTCGAGACTGAAATTAAGCCTGGCCACTTTGTAAGGGTTTGGTGCTGAGAGCACGTGTGGCACGTTGCATCGATGATGGGAGCCGCACCAGTAAGGCAGGTGCTGCCTTCCCCTGCCTGCTGCCAGCCTTCGGTGAGAGCCTCTGGGATGCCGCAAGGCTTAGGAAAAGGCTTGAGATGAGTTTCTAGGCTGCTGGTCCGTACCCCACTGCTGGGCACCACCTTATAGTGGTAGGATTTTCCCTGTGTTGATGGTGGTGCTTGGACCTTTCCCAAAGGGACCCTAAAGGATGGTTTGCGTTCGGGGCTGGACCGGTGCTGAGCCACCGGGAATGGGTATTTTGCCTTATCTCCCCTGGCACCATTGGGATGGGGCTGTGCCTGCTGCGATCGGGCTTTGGGATGTATGTAAGACTCCCATCACAGTCACACTCCTCCCCATCAGGTCAGTTTTCTGCTTGTTTCATTGAAGGGCAGGAGACAGGGATGGAAAACCTGTAGGAAAGGCAGGATTCTGTCTCCCTAATTAGTAGAGGCCTCATTATCATTTCTACCCAGACCTCTGGTAATGATTAAATATGTGGGAATTATCTTTATTATTTGTATTACATTGGTATTTAGCAGGCTAGGACCCTGTTTGCCACGCAAACAGTGAACAGCAGTCCTTGCCTGGACTCTGGCACATGCATTGCGTGTCTTGGGATGAGTGGGTTTGGATTTGAGCCCCGTGAGCCCACGGCATCGCCTGGATAGCTACTGCAGCTCCACTTCCCAGTGCATAGAAGGGTTTAAAGCATTGAATTGTAGGTCTTTTTTGGTGCATACAAGTCACATGTGTTTCAGTACGGGAGGGGAAAAAAATCAGTGTATTAGCATGACCTGTGAAATTGTGATTTTTTTTTTTAATATATATAAAAGATATATTATTTTTTTTTCTGGTATCTGGGTTGTTGAAGCCCAGGAGTTGGCTGCTGCTTTTAGATGCTCTCGCTTTATTGTTGGAGGACTACAATAAAGCAATCTCGTTAGGTAAATATAACGATGTTACGATCTACCATCTGCTAAAGCGCTGTTGTGCGGCGCTGGCGTGGTGGGAGCTGCTGCTGTGCTGCTTCTTCCCTGCTCCTTCTTGCTGGTGTCCGCCACGGGTCTTGCACGTCCTAGGAGAAACACGAGTGGTTGGTACGATGGAGAAAAGCCTTTTCCATATGTTTTCCTCCCTTTTAGTCAGCCAGGGAATGCAAAGAGTTGAACCCTTCTGGCTGGTGAGGACCGATTCCCTTTGGAGTGTGGTGGGGGTGTTGGGATGGCTTTAGGCTCATCGGCAAGTCCTGCCAAATCTGGGTCACGGTGTTGCTGATCCCTGGAGATCCTGATGTGAGGGGATGCTCTGGTCTGTAGGGGTTTCCTGAGGTACCACCTGCTCACTGGGTCCCACAGCATCATCCTTGTTCCCATGGGACTGGTGGGACAACCCTGTCCTGGTGGCAGCAGGGACCCCCCCAGGCGCTCAAAGCCCTTTTGCAATCACGATCAGGGAAAGATCGCGCTGGTCGGCAAAATATGTGAGGAACTCTGCTTGTTTAAAGTGCCTTTGGGGTTTTGGGCCTTAAATAAACATCCTGGTTGGGGTTTGGGTTGGAGGTTTTCATCGCGGGAAAGGCAGGCGGGGGGAAGGGAGCCGTGCCAGTGCCCCGAGTCAGCGTGTACGTTCTGACAAGGTTATAAATTAGCTTCATTAGAGGAGGATCACTGAAAATAAATTGCTCCGCACCCTTTAGGGGCATCGCTGGGCTGTAATTTCATCTTGTCTTCCTGGGGATGAATGACTGGAAACCCCTTACGTGAAATTGGAGCAATTTACCCTGCGTTAATGCTTGGTGGTTTTGCCTCCCCAACGATGCAGGCGCCCCTCCATACCCCTAAATGAAGCTCGACCAGGGGCTCGTGTTGGAAGTTGGGAGTTAGCTGGGGTTCACAGCAGGTTTCTGGAGAGGAGATGGTTTTCTGGATGCCAATAAGCCCATCTGCCAGCCCAGCACATGCCGGCCCCTTCCACCACTGCTCGACAGCTTCCCTGGGAGATGCCTGGCTGGGAAGAGGAGTGTGCTGGGCATTGGAACTCTGAAGAAGCAGCGCAGTTCAAAGCGAGTGGCCCCTGTGCTGTTAATGCAGATCTGCAGTGGGAGCAGGCAGCGGGCGACCTTTAACAGGACATTAAACATTTATTAAAGCCATTAGAATTAGTGTCAGGTTGTATTTATTTATTTTATTTTAAAAGAAAAGGGTGGGGGGAAGACACGGGAGAGGTGAGCGTTGTCTGAGAGCCCCGTGAGATGACCGACCTGGTGTTGCATTGTATCCCCAACCCTACCCGTGCAAAGACCTGGATCCAGGATGGATCCAGCATCCGCCTGTGCCTTTCCCACGGCTCCTTGCTGGATCCTGCTGCAGGGAAGAGCAGGCACCCAGCATCTGGCATCAAAAATCCCACCTCCATCTTGGGTTCCTCAAATACTTGTCATTAGGGTGGGTTGTTTTTTTTTCCCCACTTGCCCAAAGGTTTATTCCTTCATGGGGAGGTGGGAGAGCACAAGATTAACCTCGCATCTCTCCCACATCGTCTTCCCGCAGCCGCCCCTTGGCTTTCCAGAGCTACCCCTCTGAGGATTATGCGCTCTCTTGAAAACCTCTTTGTTTCTCCATGTTTGCTGTTGTAATTTATGTACGATGCCGTCACATGTTGAAAAACAAGGTCTTTATCTCCGTGGGAATTACACCTGCAGAAATCCAGCCCTATCGCTGCCTGCACACGGGGCTCTCCATGATAAAAGCCGACTCCGGCGCTGCAGCAGCGATGCAAAAGTTTCCTCTGCGTTAGCTGCCGGCGAGAGCGATGCTCACCTCCCCTCTGCACCTTGTAGTGTGCAGATCTCCTCATCTTTAAATACTCCCTGAAAGCAGGTTGCTTAGGTTGTGGCTTGTAAATTCCCTTCCTCCTGATTTATTTCTTTCTCCTCTAGCAACATAGGTATCATTGAATAATTTTTTTTTTTTGGCTTCTGGTTGATTTATTGTATTTTCTTTCTGCATGCGAGATGCATATTTCCACGCTCGCTGACTTTCTGGCATGCCACGGACCCAGCGTGGTGATACCGATGGATGGAGCAGAGAGCGCGGGGCCAGGGATGCCTGTGGGTGGCTGGCAGCCGCGCTCCTGGGAAGGGCTATTTTTAACAGCTTGGATCATGCTGGATTGCTATCGATGTGCCGGAGCACGTAGGCATTCTTTATTGTTTTAAACCTGATAGTTAAAAATAATGCAGAGTTCTGCTGTGAGCAGCCGCTGCTGAGGATGGTCCAGGATGCCGGCTTTGCTGCGGCATCTGCTCGGCTCCCACCGGTTGATGACCGCAGTAGGGTAGGGAAGCCGATGCCCGTTGCAGCCAGAGCCAACCCTTTGGAGATGCAGGACCACAAGAGCAGGAAGGGAAATGGCTTCCACTGGGGCTGCAGGCGAGGAAAGCAGTGGGAGGGTGGATGACATGTATGGCTTTCCCCGTGTACCCCCTCCCAAAAGCAAACTAGGAGCAGCTGGGTTGCACTCCAGCCTCGCCTGGAGGCAGGACGCAGTACCGGGGTCTCCCTGCTCTTCCTCCTCCTCTCTATAACTCCCTGCTTGTGGTTGAATCAGGCTTGGGGAGTGCCAGGCTGGGTCTGTGACCCCCTGCCTAGAAAATGCCTATGGAAAACCTTACAGCGAGCTCTGTCCCTTTTAAGCCCTCATGCTGTGGTGTATTGAGGGTTTCTCTGTCTTCCCCCACCCAGCTTTCTCTAACCTGCTTTTCACCACTGATGCTACAAAAGGCATTTAAGCCCAGAACCTTCCTTCTCGGTATTGATTTTGCTTCCTGCTCGAGTCTCTCTGTGCTGCCCGTAGTGTTTTGAGTAGCTGGAAGGATGCTGGGGAGAGTGGGGCTGCCTCTTTGTGGGGGCTTTGTGTCCCAGCAGTGGGGTGGAGAGGCACTGGTGGCGATGGAGTGGGACCTCTCCTTGGAGGCACTGATATCCTGGGGGTCATGGGTTTGGGCTGCAAAGAGCACTCAACGAAGATGCTGAAGAAATGCGGGATCCCACTCAGCACCTGGGAAAAGCCTCTCATAGGACCATCAGGGCCATTTGTCCTCCTGGTCCCACATCACCGGCTTCAGGGAGAGGTTGAGGCGCTTCTTCCCATCTTGGGGGAAAAATAGCATCTTGCTTTTAATCAGTTTTTTTGGCTCCTCCCGGGTCAGCGACTTCACAGAGAGCGAGGCACAGTGGCAAAGCAGCTGAAATAAACCCGCCTATTTAAATATTTACTTGCCCATTATAAAGTAGCTCCGTGTTTATCTGCTGTGTGTGTGGTGCAAAGAGCTGTTCGGAGGGCTCTCCGGCTCTCCCGGGCTTGGCATTCTTGCCGCTGGGCAGCGCGGGCACTCATTGCCTAAATGCTTGACGCCTATTTAAAGGGAACTGATTAAGAAATTTAATTCACAATCTTGGGCTCCGTGGGTCTCGATCTCAATGTTTTGATTGCAGTGGAACAGGGACGGATGCGGGCAAACGTGCTGCTTCCCATCCTTCTGGCTGAAGCAAGAGGTAATTAGGGGGCTTTGGGGGTGAGTTTGTATTGAAAATTCTCATTTTCTTTTTATTGTTTTGTGGCGTATGAGGCTATGTGGGTCTTGGTGGGGTCTGGGGTGCGGATCTGTACTTGGTGGCATCTGGAGTTGGGGTGATGGAGAGCCTGAGCTGCTTCCTGATGGTGCAGACCCTTGTTTGCCATCATGAAATAGTTAAGATGAAAATTGTGTTTTGGAGAAAAAAGGAATACAAATTAATTTAGAATGGAGTAAGATGTTTTGCAAGGAGGTGGTGAAACAGTGGCCCAGGTTGCCCAGAGGCGTGGTAGAAGCCCCATCCTTGGAAACATTCAAGGTCAGGTTGGATAGGGCTTTTGGAAACCTGATATAGTTGAACATGTCCGTGCTTGCAAGGGAGTTGATGATCTTTATAGGTCCCTACCTCATGGATTAAGACATGAAAGGGTTTCCAGTTTTCAGCCTTACAGATGCATGTGCAAAAAATAAGCTGCCAGCCCAAAAAAGCTGTTTGTCCTCTGCCTTCCCTGTGACAAAGCGCTCTCTCTTTGCACTGCCCCAAAAATCTGTTTTTTTGAGGTGCTGATCCGCACACCTGGTATCTCCTCCTGGAACCATCACCATCCTGGAGCTCCATCAACATCAAGCCACCTCCCACACCAAAACCATGATACACACGGGGATTTTTTTCTGCTATTTATGGGGTGTCTGAGCTGGACTATTGCTTTCCCCAGTGACAGGGAACCGGGGTGCTTTACAGCTGCCTCAGTACCCCCCAAACCCACCTCAGGCACCCTGAGAGGCGGCAGGTGATGGACATTGGGTGCCTATTTCCCTGCCCTTTCACCTAAAGCAAGCTCTGAATTTGGGATGCTGCTTCTCTTGGCGCTTTGTCAGGCGCCAGAGCTGTTGATTAAGGGAAATGTGCCATGAGGCAGGTTTGCTTTGCAGGATTAAAAGCAAATAAATATTTATGCGTTATGCAAAGCAGGCCCGATAAGATATGCGTATCATTGGGAATTTGAAGTGCTTTCGGTTTGGGCCCAAGATGAAGGGGTGCGTGTGGTGGTGCGTTATGTAGGTTTAAAGGGATGTTTTTCCTCCTGCTGCACAAAAATAAAAATAGAGAGGGGAAAACCAAGTTTTTTTCGTGTCTTGGGCTGCTCTAGTCTTGGGTTTTGCCATCTCCCTGCGTCCCCTTGTCTTTAACGGCAGGGATGGAGAAGAGCCAGGGAGAGAGGGCAGTGCAGGCAGCATTTCGTATGCAAATATAATGCTGGCCCTGTTCCTAATATTCGCTGTGTTTACACGTAAATGCAAACAACTGTTGACTTAGTTTCAACAGATAATGTGTTTCATAACACAATGGAAATGAGAATTACGGTGGAATTTAGCAGGGGGAACATGTGTTTTTGCGAGACCTCGGGCTCCGCTGGCCCTGTGTGCCATGACGCGGTCGTGGTGGTGCTGGCATCGCCGGGGCTCGATGTCTTTGGGGACCCCTTCTTGCTGGTGTTGGGGGGTGCCTCTGCTGAATGATTTGCCTTGCTAAACCACCCTGAAATGGGGTGAGTGAGAGAGGAGGGCAGGGCTGGTCGGCTGCAGGATGGGCGAGTTGAACCGGCTCGCCAGCAAGGCTGGGCGGGGGGCTGGAATCCCCCTGAAGTTATAGGAAATGGGGCAGTTTGCAGTTGGGAAAGAAGATGCTTGTGTGCTTTGAGGGATCAAGGCATCCGGAAGAGAGACTTGCTGGCCCAAGCCACTGTTGGAGCCCAACTGGTGCGTCTGAGGAGAGAGGAGGTGGCCTTGGCCAGGTCACCTTGACTCCGAGCAGAAGCGTGCGGGCTGTGTTTTAGGGCCGGATCCTGGCCAGCCCAAAGCAGCACTTGCAGGACACCCCAAAGCCAACCCTAACACCGGCCGAGGTGGCCTTTGAGTCACGACTCAAATTGTTGGCCATTAAAGTGGCTCCTGCCACCCTTCCCACCCCACTGCATCCCAAATCCTGCCAGGGAGGGACCCTTGTACCTCTCCTGGGATGCTGCCTTGCCCTTCCCAGCTAAAGGCACCGATGCACCTGGGCAGCTCCCCACAGCCCCGAGGAGCCGAGCCCATGGAAATGGGCGATTCGGGTGTCAGGTGTGTGTAATGGCTGTCTCCGGGCATGGGTTTGTCCTGTCTGTCTGTCTGTCTGCCTGTCTCTGGTTGCCACCCGGTGCAGGAGGGCTCAGGGTGCTCGTTAAAAAAAGGGCAACGGACCCCTGTGAATACAGCAGAGGGCAATTTTGTGATGTGCACCGAGGCTATAGTAGACACCAGCAAATCTTTATCAGGGAGTGCAGGAGTAGGATGAGGGGGAGTAATTTTAAGCTGTGAGAGGGGAGACTGAGATGAGATGTTAGAGAGAAATGTTTTGCTGTGAGGGTGGGGAGGCCCTGGCCCAGGTTGCCCAGAGCAGTGGTGGCTGCCCCATCCCTGGAGGTGTTCCAGGCCAGGTTGGATGGGCCTTGGAGCCCCTGATCCAGTGGGAGGTGTCCCTGCCCATGGCAGGATTTGGAACTAGTCCTTTCCAACCCAAACCATTCTGTGAATCTCCCCCCAAGAGATGTAGAGGTGGTCACACTGGTGGGGACCCCTCAGCTGGAGGTGCATGGCTCTGCCAGCCACTGTGGACCCCCAGAACTCCCCAGCCATGGAGCTGCTGCTGGGATGGGCACGATGCAGCGTGGCAGGACTTGGTGTGGCAGCCCCAGGCATGATGTCAGGGCCCAGGGAAGCCAGAGCCATCCTTGGCCGGTCCTGTGTCAGCTTGCTGTGGAGAGTGATGTCTGCCTGGGGTGGGTGGGGGCCGCAGCACCCACGGCTGTTGGTGTCTGGCAGCCGGCGGTGATGCCGAACCCTGATAGCGCTGCAGTAATGGCAGGGTTTGCATGGGAAGCAGCAGTTTTCCAGGCTGCTGCCATGGCCGGAGGCTGCCCAGGAAGGACATGGAGAGCCAGCCGGCTCGGGCAGGGAGCTGCCAGCAGCATCCCTCCTCCCTGGTGGCACTGCCATGCTGCCTGGTTCCCTTGAAGGGTCACACCATGGTTGGTGTGTGCTCGGTTTCACCAAAGACTCCTCCATTGCCTGTAGGGAGTCCCCTGCCTGCACCAGGTGCTCTATTTTGGGCAGGTATCAAGGTTGCAAGCTACAAGTTGCTGCCAGCTCTGGGTACACGTGCTCCTGGCAACCGGGCTGGAGCAGAGGGCGAGTGCTGGGGCTACTCGGGACCTGCTGTCACCTTTCTGTCTCAGCCCATAACATAAAACATGGGAGAAGGAGGTGGGCAGGAAAGGGGAGCTCGGCGCGTGAGATGCTCCCATCTCTGAGCCTTCTCTCATCACCTTAGAAAGCCATTTTATCTTTTTTATTGAGCTTATTTATATGGCAGAGAGTCAGGGCTGGGATTAGCAAATAGCCTGTCCTGTAACGCAGGGAATACTCAATACTGAGACACCAGCAACCAGAGAGAAATATTAGAGAGAAAATTAAAGCGTAATGAGATTAGGCAGCGGCTTTCTATCAGAGACCTCCTCACACAGAGGTAATTACCTGGGAAGAGCAGAAACCACTTTCCCAGGTGATGAGTGGTGGTGGCCGCGAGCTGGGGTCAGTGTGGGGGAGGATGGGGCCCCCCCAGACCTGCCCAGGAACTGAGAGGGTCAATGCCGTCAACAGCAGCTTTATGAAAGGAAGAAGCGTTGGGGTTGAGTGTTGAGTAGCAAGATGAGGTGCCCACCACCATCACTCCTGCGGTGAGGACCGGGATGGACCGTCCTCTGCTGAGCTCTTGCAAACTCGTTACCTCTAGCCTGAGGTCATTGCATGTTTGCAGTTTGAGGATATTTCTGCTAGATTTATTTAATTTAAAATATTATTATGAATTATCTGGAACAGCACTCAGTTAGACAGGCACGAGGTAGGCACGTAGACCGGGGTGACAGCCGGGACGGGGAATCAGGGACCGTTCAGAGAAAGCCAGTCTTGTACCGGAATGTGGGGCAGGTGCAGGCATCATGTACATGGGATTTTTCTTTAATTTAGAGGGGAAAAATAAGAGGGAGCACACAAAAAACCATGTGCCTGTGTAATATAGCGTTCAAATTAGGCACTTGGTGACTGCATGGAAAACAACAGGCTTTTTATGTTGGCTCTTGGGGTAGGAGGAGAGCAGGCTAGAATAAAGATTTACAGTGTTTGGGAGATTAAAGGGCCTTGGTACATTGTTCAAATACCACGAGATTAGTTTCCAAGGAGACGGATACCAGTTGCCATAGGCACCGGGGGGCCAGGAATTAGGATTGCGATTTTTTATCCTGATCACGCAACCAGTAGCTGAACACTGCTAAAACTCGGGCTTTAAATAACCCCAGCGTTAGCTTACGCACCGCTGAACCAGAGCCTGGAAACTGGATCTCCTTTCCTTCCCCCAGCCCCAGCGCCCGTTCGGGTGTGTGGAGGAAGACCTCGGGTATTGACAGAGGGGTGCAAGGGGTTATGGAGCTGAGGAGCAGGGTTGATATAACCCCAAGACCGGCCTTGCAGGTTGTCTTGTGGCTTCTGGACTTGTTGCATCTCAGTTTTTTTGTAGATTGCCGGCATCTTCTTGCGATAACCAGGAGTAGCCACAGTGCAGGAGTAGGGATGTACCGAGGGCAGAATTAGTTGTCTGCTAATTTTGGCTTCCCCTGGCTGCCCACTTCTGGGAAGTGCAACCTGAGCCCTGGTGCATGGGATGCCAGATCCATGCCCTTGCCGCACGCCTCTCCTTCTAGGAACTGCAAAGCACCGGGATTTGTCCGGGCTGTATGGGAAGGGGTGCTGAACTCTGTGCTGTGGGCTGGGTTTTGAGGCTGGACGTCTCTTGAGGAGGGAGGCTTAACTCTGGGAACCATGCAGGCGCCAGGTTGTCATGGCTGGGTGCCTTTGCTAACCTGTTGGGCACCATGAAGCCATCTCCAGTCTCACTGCCTCCAGCCCTCTTTGCAGGGCTGCCAGGGCAGGATCCAGCTCAGCCACGGCCGCTTTCCATGCACATTGCTCACAGCACCGTGTGTTAGGAGTAACCCTGAGGAGAACTTGGCGGTGCTGGTGGATGAGAAGCTCAACATGACCTGGCAATATGTGTGCTTGCAGCCCAGAAAGCCAACTGTGTCCTGGGCTGCATCCAAAGCAACGTGACCATCAGGGTGAGGGAGGGGATTCTGCCCCTCTGCTCTGCTCTGGTGAGACCCCACCTGAAGCCCTGTGTCCAGTTCTGCAGTCTTCAGCACAGGAAGGACATGGAGCTCTCAGAGTGAGTCCAGAGGAGGCCATGAAGATGATCCGAGGGCTGGAGGACCTTCCGTAGGAGGACAGGCTGAGAGAGTTTGGGTTGTTCAGCCTGGAAATGAGAAGGCTGTGGGGAGACCTTAGAGCAGCTTCCAGTCCTGCAAGGGGCTGGGGAGGGGCTCTGGATCAGGGAGTGCCGGGATAGGATGAGGAGAACGGTTTTAAGCTGCAAGAGGGGAGATCGAGATGAGATCTTAGGAAGAAATGTTTTGCTGTGCGGGTGGGGAGGCCCTGGCCCAGGTTGCCCAGAGCAGTGGTGGCTGCCCCATCCCTGGAGGTGTTAAAAGTCCACACTGGATGAGGCTTTGAGCAACCTGATCCAGTGGGAGGTGTCGCTATTCCTGCAGGGGGGTTGGACTGGATGGAATTTGAGGTCTCTTCCAACCCATTCTATGATCCATGTCCTGCAGTGGTGAGAACACTCCACTTAACACCTGATTCCACCCCCAGCATTTTTTTCATATTTCTTCAATAAATGAAGAGGCAGTTGCTCAAAGCATGAGCTTCTGTGCCTGCCTGCTGTGAGATTGTGGTGTGGAAACTTGTCTAGAGCTGAAAGCTGTGCTGCTCGAGCTCCGCGGGTAGAGCAATCCCCCCCAGCAGCCACTGTGACATGAAAGTGTTTATCCTGGGGGAGATGAGACGCTGCTTCTGAAGGGCACTTGATCCTGATCCGTCTCTCTTTGCACTAGATAGAAGCCTACCATAATTTGACTGTATTAGATTTGCGTGTGTGCCTAGGCCAGGCTTAAGGAAATCAAGGAGGCAGCAGAATGCATCACCCTGTTTGGGAGGGACATCTAAATTCCAGCAGCATCCCCCTAAATTCCAGATACATCCCCCTATTAGAGCCCCTGATTTGCTCTTTGCATCTTTTGTAAGTGGGACTAAACCACGGCAGGTGCCGGATTATCTGGGAGAGCAGAGCTGAGGTGGTGATTCCGATGGATGTTGTTGTTGTGGTGCTGGTGTGTACGGGAGGAGCTTTTCCAACAGGTGCTCTGGGTTTTTTTGGTAAAATAAAACAGGTGTCCAGAGTTTGTTCTGCCCAGTACTACGTACCTGTCTGGAAAGAGGTGAAAAACTATAGTGACTGGGGGAGCTGGGAGAGCTGAGGGCTGCCAACACAGTGGGGATGTGGGCACAAGCGTTTGGATAACCTGGACCATCCAAGAGGCTCTTTACCCCCAGCTCTGCTGCTTTCAGACTTTTGCACAAAGGTGTCAGCTTGAAAAGTAGTGAAAAAAAGGGAATTTGTGGATGTGGGGAGAGACGTGGTAGTGGTTATGGGGCAGCAGCTGGACCAGGTTGTGGGGCCGGGGTTACAAATGTGTTCGCAGTGGGTGGTTGCCCCAAAATGCAGAGCCCCAGAGAGCAACGCTGCAGGGACACCTGCAGGAGCGTGGGGCAGAGGGATTAGGAATCGGAGAGCTTTGGGGATATTTGGACATTTGAGGGCATCTCTGGGCAATTTGCAAGTGCCCAAGACTGCAGTTATCTGCTGTACTGGTCTGGACTCTGAATTTGATGTAAGAGGTTAGGGTTTAGCTGGGTGGCACGGGTGGGTTAAAGCCATCGTGCTGCGAGCGAGTCGTCTGCATGGAGCAGAAATCTCCTTCACCACAGTGAAAACTCCAGGCTGGTCATTCTGCAAGTGTGGGGCTGTGCCGTGGTGCTCCCGTGCCTGAAACGGCTTTGGTCATATCTGCTGGCTCCGCTGATACTGGTGTTTGCTTAAGTGATTAGAAAAAAACTCCAAGTTGAAATCCAAGCCTGGTCCCTACCCCTGGCTTTCACCCTGCTGCGGTTTATGTGGTTTTCAGGATTTTTTTGCTTAAGTGGCTCCAGCTCGCTGGGCACCTTGCTGCTAGTGGGTTGCTGCCTAAAAAGGGACCTCAAAAGTCCCTGAGATGGAGAGGGACAGAGAAACACCTTCTGGGTTGCTGCTTCTTCCTCATCAAGGAGATAACCCTTAGTGTGGGTCCTGTCAGGCACTGGCAGGGCTGCCCGGGGAGGTGGCAGAGTCTCTGGAAGTGTTTAAAAGACAGGTAGATGAGGTGCGAAGGGATATGGTTTAGTAGTGGGCAGGTATAGTTGGACTTGATGATCTCAAAGGTCTTTTTCAACCAAATGGTTCTATGGTTCTGTTACACAGCGATGTCCCCAGCAGGGACGTGGGGAAAGGTCCCCTTGCTTGGAGGGGGAATGCTGTGGTAGTACTATAAAAGGACCTTATTTGTCGCTCTGGATCCTATCAGTGCAGCTTCTGATGGGTTTTGAAGCGTGTTTAATGATAGCAAGAGCTAATTGCTTAAACGCCCTTCCAGGCTGCTGTAATTTTTAAAAATCTCCTTTAAATATGCCCTCCTGGAGTAAAAGGCAATTACAAATAACATCCTTGTCATCTCGTCATTCAGTGCGGGTCATCGTTACATGCTGGGGTGCCCTTCCACCAGTCAAGTTGTGGGTGCTGGTCCTGCTGTCTTGATCCCAGCAGGATGAAATTGGCTGAACATGGTGCCCAATGTCCCATGGCTCATTGAGTGTTTCGAGTTGGCCAAGAAGCCCAAATAACACCTTCAAAGGTTCTGCACCCCAGAAGTGCTTTCCCCTTCTCTAATGTTCCCCCAGGCTGTCCCTCCTCTGCCCAGGAGGGTAAATGGCCTTTAATCCATCTCAGGACCTACTTCATATGGAGGTATTCAAGGCCAGGTTGGATGGGACTTTGAGCACTCTGATCAAATGGGAGGTGTCCCTGCCCATGGTCCCTTCCTTTGAGGTCCCTTCCTACCCAAACCATTCTATCATATAGATATGTATTATATTCCATATATATTAATATAAATTTTTCACTGTTTTGCTGGAACTTGGGCTCTCACTTGACCTTCCCACGGTCTCACCAGCACCACTGGTAGAATTTTCCTGGAAAAATAAGTATGTGGATAATTTCCAGCCACTCTTGTGTGGAGCCGCAGGCAGGACTGGTGTGATGATCATTTTTTACTTCTCCATTTTTTTCCTCACAATGTGCTGAATGGTTGAAGTTCTCATTAATTTAAATTCCTCCCTGGACTGGGAGCCAGCCCACACTATTGGAGGCTTCATAAACATCCTGGGAGGACACACGGGGCAGGGGATTTCCATGGAGATGCTGCAATGTCCATAGGGCAAGAAGGCAGCAGTGGTAGCATCTGTTTGGGGCTCTCCATGCTTCTCCCTTGCTGCAGGCGGACCTCGGTCCTACAGCTGAGCCTGTGTCCTCCAGCTTGTTGCTCTTTGATGCAGTTGGTGGTTTAAGGGCTGAGCTAGAAGATGTGGCTGTTGCACTTACCCAGCACTCATGGGTTTGTGTTGGGGCCTCAGCAACTGGATGCTTTGCCCTGTAATGGTTTTAAGTCGCCTGGTGTCCTTACCAGGTCCTCATTACAAGAGATGTTTCATGTGGTGAAGATTGACAGTGTTACTTTTTTAAGGTACAGTAAACCTGCAGGAGAAAAAAAAAATTTAAAAAGCCAAATAACTTTGTTTAAACCAAATATTTGTAGGAAAAAAGCCTCAGCATTGGTAGAAGTCAATGTAACAAGAAGCAGATGCAGGATGTCCTCGGTCCCTCCTTTTTATTTGGCTGTTCCTGTCTCACAGCGAGTTCCATGCTGCACTGTGTTTGGCCCTGGGTAAATCCCAAAAAAGGGGATTATCACCTTTTTTTTTTGATGGCAAGTGTGGCCTGGAGGAGAGGAGGACGTGGAGAGAACCAGCAAGATGTTCAGCCCAGTTTTGTGAGTCCTGGATGGGCACCTGGCTTCCTTTGGACCACAGTATTTTGCGGAGTTACACTAAAGAAAGCTTTCGTGCATGGTGGGGTGAAAGCTGTGGGGGTGATGACAGTGGACAATTGTCTTCCATAAGGCTTTCATGCATGGCAAGGTGAAAGCAGTGGGGAGGGCAGTGGTGGAAGTCCTTTTTCCAGCTCTGCCATGGTGGTGTGGAAACACCAGCTTGGCTTAAGAAATAAGATGCTGTTGTTTCTGGTTGTGACACGAGACTGGAAATCACTGTAAGGCTTGAAAAGATGAGAGGACAAAAGCTCCCCCACCCTTAAGTCAACACCAGGAGCTTAGAGCACCAGTCTTTGCCGTGAACCCATCGCCAGCCCAGCCGGCAGTGCTGGGGCCGCATCGTGCGAGCTGCTGGCTCATGTAAACTCCCCTCAATTCCTCCTTATTGAACCTGTTTATAATTTGAGGGATATAACAACACAGTTTTCTGCTTGGAAATTTCCTTTGGGGGGTTGTTGCTAGCTTGTTATGAGGTTTTTTTTATGGTTTTGTTTGCTCTGAAGGCTTTGGAAATGGTGACGCAGCGTGCAAGACTGGAGGATGTTTATTTTGGGGAGAGATGCTGCCTCGCGGCAGCAGTCACGGAGGTGGAGAGGGGACGTTCCTGCTGCAGGGACAGGGTTTGGGGGTACCATGGCCATTTCTGAGCCTCCCTATGCGCCTGGTTTTTCCTTTGCTGCAGTCCAGGTGATTCATGAGCGAAACTCCCCCGGGGCCAAATTTATAATCTTTCTCAGGATGATAAAGTGGAGGCAAGGAAGGAGGTGTCGTAAGAGCTGAGCAGGCGATGGTGTCCTGTGCTGGCTGTGCCTGAGCGCCTTTGTCCCTGCGCTGCTCATCCTGTCCCCAAAAGACTCATTTGGGAGAGGGGAGCAGGGGGGAAATAATTAAATAATGATAACATTAGATAATAAAATAAAGTTTAATTTAATATTAAAAAAAGGAAAAACAATCTGCCCATGTTTGTTTTAGCCCCGTGATGAGCCCTGAGTCCTCCTGTGCCCCCAGGGATGGGACTTGGAGTGCAGAGGTGAGATGGAGTTGGGACCAGAGCTGAGCCCCTCTTTCCCCACTGTAGGCTGGGAGGGGGGAATCAACCCCTTGGTGGGTGCCCTGGGGTGGGATTTCAGCAGGATGCCTACATGGTGCCCCGGGAAGGGGATCGGATGCTCTGCACCCATCCTGCCCACCCCGCTCCCTGCCGCCGGCCCTAAGTGCTGTAAGAACGGTTTACCCCACTTTTCCGAAAGATTACTTTCCCTTTGATTAGACAAACAACTTCAAGCCATACATCTTAATTTGATTTGAATAAGCCGAGTGCTTGCTGTGAAGTTTTTTTCCTCCCTTTTATTCGGCCCCTTTTCTAAATCCGCTGTCGCTGCTCTTCGTGACCGTAAATGATTAAAAGCTTTACAGGAATATTGTTCCCCCATCCCTTCAAGTCCTGTTGTATTACTTGGGTCATATTTTTATTATGAATTTTCTTTTTCTTGTCAAGTGATTCTCCCTTTTTCTTGTTAAACGATCAGCCAGGTGAAAGGGATTAGTTTTGTCCTCGTCTCCTGCAGAGCAGGGAGAGGGTGCAGGGACCCTGCCCCACTTCCCACTGATATTATCCTGGTTTTTCCTTTCGGTTCCCCCTTCGGACCAGATCCAGCTCATGGCTTTGCTTTCTGCAGCAGAGAGAGGAGCAGCTCTTCCCCATAAGTGTTACTTCCCGTGAGAGGCTGTGGCCGAGCATGTTGGTGCAGCCTGAGCTCTCTGAGAGTCCACGACCAGCCCCACTTTGCTGGAAGGCAACAAGAACATCCGTGTTGCGGCAGCCACGTTTAGTAATAATTACGTCACTCAGAAATACGTACGAGCATGAAAATAAGACTGTTTTCCAAGTGAGTGCTTGTTTAGGGGTTAAGAAGGGAGTGATGCTCCCTGGACTGAGTCTTATTCCGATGGGAGCCCCCAGGGGATGGCTGGTCTGGGGTTCCGTGGGCCAGGAGAGCCATCCAGGGCTGACATCAGCGCCGCGGGCGCCTCGCTGCTCCCTGCTAGCTGCGACAAGGCAGCTGCTCTTAACACAGCATCGATTCAAAGCAGAAATCTTGAGTTCACTGCACCCGCAGGGCTGTGCACAGGGAGCTACTTGGGAGGTTCTACATGAACATCCCTTGTCCGTCTCTCTGTCCAGCCATCTATGCTAGGGCAAGAGGGACCGTTTCCTGGCATTGCTGCAACCCTTCATGATCATCTGGAGGTGCTGGGCAGAGCTCCAGGATGTCCAGCGGCCGTGTTGGAGGGTGGGAGCGCCCAGGCTGCAGGGCTGTGCAGTCCATCTTCTGCTTTATTTTCCAAGATGATGGGTGGTTTGGCGTTGTTTTTTTTTATCCCAAGATCATCCTAGAGTAGAAGGCTCAGCCGTCAGCTTCATTGGGGCTGTCAGTGCTGTTAAGAGGTGTCAGCTGGGCCAAAGAGCATTTTGCTGGGTGGCAGCAGAAGTGTCCAAAAGTGCTGGCGAGGCCTTGGCACTGCTCGGTGTGTCAGTCCACAGGCGATGTGGGACTTGGCCTGGAGATCTCCTCCAGAGCGATTCCTGAAATTCAGTCATTATCCCTTATCATGCCCAAATTATGGTGAGACTTTGCAGGGCTGAGGGTGTGTTGATCAGCTCAGGTATCTGCAGAGATGCCTGCATGAGGGTGACTTGTTATTTTGGGCCAAAATCCACCGTTTCCCTGGTTGCATGGGGCAGCATGGCCCTGTTTTATGAGCAAATTCCTTCTACTTTGTGCAAACTGGAGCCGGAAGGTGAACTTGGATTTTTGCTGTTGACTTTTAACCCATGTACTCAGCAGGGCCGAGCGGCCACGGTTATCGGCTGAGCCACAAATCGAGTTACGTGCAGGCAGCTTCATTCATATTCCCCATCTCCTGCCCGTCTCGCCTTGTTAGAAATTCTCCAGCCTCTTTTATCCGCTTTCAGCTTCGAGCACATGATTTACGATCCGGTTGGAGTGGCTCCCGAGCATTGCTGGCTAATTTGCCACCCTTTATTCACAGGATTAAAGCCGGGTGGTGCAACACTGCCCTGCGGATGGAGGGACGATCACTGGGAGGGACGGTGCTGGGTGCTGGGCGGTGATGCCGTATGAGTTGTGGATGCCCCAGCGTGGGAGCAGGGCAGTTTGTGCAGGATGAGCCCCTGCCTCAGTTTCCCCTGCAGCATCAGCATCACTGTGGCTCATTCCTGATGGATGGAGACCACTGGAGCACAGAAGCCTGGCACAGTCACTGCATGTGTGACCGAACCCTTGCATTTTCTTCCTTCTTCCCCATTTTGCAGTGTGGGATGGAGGTGTTGGGTCTGAGTCCCTTCTTGGCTGCTGGGTCCCGGCATGCTACCCAGTCCTGCTCCCACTGGCACAGTCCCCCAGGAGCTATGGGTGGGATGATTTGATGACAGAGCCCCTTGCCTTTGTCCTTAGGAATGAAGGCAGAACACTCTGTGGCTTTGGCCCATTTCAGGGACACCTTTGGGTGCCCCCTTGCTCTCAAGCCTGCAGACCTCAGGCATGGGAGCACTCTTATTCCCCTTCACCACCGCATCCTTGGGCTCAGCACAGCCTGCTTGTTTGGGGTGTCCCAAAACCGGTCAGTCCAGCGTGCCCCACGCAGTGCTGGCATCTCCCTGGGGCTGGGTCCCGAGGGCAGAGGTGACCTGGCCACTGCTGGGACACACAGCGTTAGCTCTCGCGTTTGGTTATGGCTCAGCCGCGTCCACAATTATCTGCCTTTAGCAAGAGGAGACGTGGGAACATGGGGCTCAGGCTGGCCTTGGTCTCTGTGCTTCAGTTGCCCCTGTGTCTCCACACCAGCACCGCAGCCCGTGGCACACACCGGTGTTAGGCTGTACAGGTGATGCTCAGCCCTCAGTTAATAACAGCAATGCATATACCTTTTCTGTTCTCTTTCCAGGTGAATATGGCCCTGGCAGGGAAGCCTTTAGACGTGACTCTCAGCACCTCCCGAGCTGACCAGTGGAATATGGTTTTTCCCCAGAAAGACGAAATCATCACCAGCTTAGTGTCTGCCTTAGACTCCATGGTAAGAGGCTGGTGGCAGCCCTGTCCCTCCTTCCCTCGTTTCACCTTCCTTTAACAGGGCTGGCTGGGAGCAGGGCTGAAGCAGGAGGGCTGTTGAGCTCATCCTGCTCCTCTCCACTGCCAGAAAGCTCAGGGAGCTGGGAAATAAAAATCCTCTCCCGCCCCGACAGCCGTACAGATCATAAAGTCAGCCTAAGTTAATCTCGGATGTGTATTGTTTTTCCATTAATATTTATATTGGTATCAACTGAATGTAGGATGGTTGGGATGGTTTTTTTTCTTGATGTTTTACCAATGTTACCGGGAGCTTTTACACAACAGGAGAACAATGGCTTTTATCTCCAAGAACAAAGAAAATAACTTTCATATCTTTTGACGTCGAATTCCCAGTGGAAACCTTGCCTAAGTCAGCCGTGCTTACATAAACAAGATAACTGTCTGGATTAAGTCTCGTGGACCAGAGCTAATCTTATTTTTAACTGTGAATGTGATCAAGAAGGGAAAGCGAGTGTGTAGTAACAAGTGTCTAATGCAATGCGACGTGCTAAACAACCCTCCATTTTTAAAACCAAGTCATATGTAATGTATTTATCTTGGATGCATCTTTTTCTCTACGCAGGTAGGGCTTTTTTTTCACTAACACTAATTTCCTTCATTTTACCTATCAGTACCTCACTGAGGAGCAGGTTCCCCAGAGCCGACGCACCCCAGTTGGCTTTGATGATTAATATACATTCCAGCCCATACAGCAAATTGCTTATCATAGTTTGGCTTCTTAATGAATATACATGATTCTGCAGTCCTCATTACTTGCTGACACCGGGGCCAGGAGGCCAGGCTGCTCCTGAAATTCAGCCTTGATCCCAGTGCTTCACCAGGGCTGGGCTCCGCACTCATTGAAGCCTTACTCCCTACGTGCGTGATAAATAAACCACGGGGCCACATGCACATCACTTAAGGTTTGGATTTGGTCTCCCTCCAAACCTCGCATCCCTTAGATATTATATTTATTTTTTGAGGAAAATACTTTCATTTACTCTTGGGTTCTTGGAAGGAGCTTTCTTAAAAATATCTGGTTTTCGGGATGTGATTCAATGCCCTCTTCTTGAAGAAGAGGACATGAGCCAACAATGTGTGCTTGCAGCCCAGAAAGCCAACTGTGTCCTGGGCTGCATCCACAGCAGTGGGAGCAGCAGGCGAGGGAGGGGATTCTGCCCCTCTGCTCCACTCTGGTGAGACCCCACCTGAAGCCCTGTGCCCAGTTCCGGAGTCTTCAGCACAGGAAGGACATGGAGCTCTCAGAGTCAGTCCAGAGCAGGCCATGGAGATGATCCGAGGGCTGGAGGACCTTCTGTAGGAGGACAGGCTGAGAGAGTTTGGGTTGTTCAGCCTGGAAATGAGAAGGCTGTGGGGAGACCTTAGAGCAGCTCCCAGGACTGAAAGGAGCTCCAGGAAAGCTGGGGAGGGACTCTGGATCAGGGAGTGCTGGGAGAGAATGAAGTGAACGGTTTTGAGCTGCAAGAGGGGAGATTGAGATGAGATCTTAGGAAGAAATGTTTTGCTGTGAGGCTAGTGAGGGTCTGGCCCAGGTTGCCCAGCGAGGCAGTGAAGGTCCCACCCCTGGAAACACTCAGCGTTGGGTTGGATGGGGCTCAGAGCAACCTGATCTGGTTAAAGATTTTCCTACTCCTGCAGGGGGATTGGACTGGGTGACCTTCAAAGTTCCCTTCCAACCCAAAGCATTCTATGATTCTAAGGTGAGCAGCAGGTAACATGACCCAATACAGACATTGGTTTAAGTCTACGAAAAATCACCCTGGCTGTAAATGCAAGCGAGGAACTGAAGGTAGCTCTGGGGGAATTTGTCCGTGGACATGCACTCCTGCTCCTACCCCAGCTGCCAGCATCCTCTGGCCTCTCCGCCGTGCCGGGGACAGGCGATATGTCTGACCAGGGCTGCCGATAGGAAAATCCCCCACTGTTCTACCCATTTTAATGGTGACGTGGCAATAGCGTTGGTGCTGTAGCTATGGGAATATGACTCAGGCTGCCAGCACTGCGTAACCGTTACAATATAAAAAATAATAATAAAAAGGCATATACATGTATATATTATGTAGAGCAGGAAGCACACGTTACATAAAATGGATTAGTGGAGGAAGTCTTTTCCATCTCTTTAATGTTTTGCATAACTGTACAAGAAGAATCGTTCAGCTAATCCAGACTTTGACCATATTAGTGTTCTGCAGCTGAAATAAGATTCCCGTGCTCCTTATTTCATTAGAGCTGGTGGAAAAATACAAATTATTCTCAGCGTGTTGGGTTTTTTTTAAAAGGAATATGTTCTTTTAAAGAAATAGTATAAAATGCTTACTTTTAGGACAGGAACAAGTGAAGCAAAATGATCATAGAATCATAGAATGGTTTGGCTTGGAAGGGACCTTAAAGATCATCTAGTTCCAACACCCTGCCGTGGGCAGGGACACCTCCCACTACATAGTTCTTGTTTTCCAGTAAAGCATAGCTCAGCTGGATTCTGGTGCTGTGAAGTTGCTGAAGTGTTTGGGGCACGTCGTAAAACCCATGAAATTCTGACCCAAACCAAAATGCTGTTTTTAACGAGGGGATCTTTTGATGGGAAGGAAAAAAATTCCACTAGAATATGGCAAGGGGGGCCAAGTGGGGCTGTTCCTGCGGCCACTCTGACCCAGTGCCTCCCCACAGTGCTCAGCGCTCTCCAAGCTGAATGCGGAGGTGGCCTGCATCGCCGTCCATGAGGAGAACGCCTTCGTGGTGGGCACTGAGAAGGGACGGGTCTTCCTCAGCGCCCGCAAGGAGCTGCAAGCCGACTTCCAGAAGTTTTGCAGTGAGTATTCCTGCCTTTGTGGTCTTCTCCTGTGCTGAGGTCGGTGCTCCAGTTGTGCCAGCTGGGACCCCCACTGCATATGAGAGGTTGTGGTTCGGAGGAGCACCATAAAGCTGTCTGTCTGTGGAGCTGAGCAGTGTTTAAAGGGATGGAGAAGGCAAGTGGGACCCATGGCTGGAGCCTCTCCCTTCCCACGGAGAGCACCGTGCGCCCTGGTTCTCCTCTGCAAAAGCATCAGCCACGGGGCTGGGAGGCTGCTCTGCTCCAGGGCCGTCAGTCTGCAGCAACACTACCCATGAACTGGAGTGGCTTTTGTGGACTTAGCAGACATAGTTTGTCCTAGTGATCCCCCAGGAGCAGAGAGGCTTTCTTTGGCCAAGGCTTTCTTTGGTTTTGGAAAGACAGTGATGGATTTGGGAGCTGGGAGTGTTGGTTGTGGAGCTGCTTAATTTTTTTTTTGAGGGGCTAACAATGATGAAAGGTTGACTTGAGCAAGAGCTGTGCTCCCAGTGGTGTCAGATTGGCATCGCCAGGTGTTGCAGGGATGTGTGACGCTGGTGGCAGCCCTGCGTGTGACGAGGCTGACGCCCGGCTCTCTGTGCCAGCTCCTTACCTCTGCCAGCTCTCCAAAACCAGCCTGGGAGCTGATAGGAAAGCGGAAGCACATGGGAACCTGCATTTCTTGGATGGCATCATCCTTGGCATGCCAACCACTCCTTTCCCAGCTCCATGCAAGAACCAGGACGAGATCTGGCTTTGGTGGTGCTGGGGTGATACCGGACCCCGATCTACTCACACATGCTGCCCATGGTGGGATGGCAGTGAAGAGAAACAACCTGGCTGTGGGTGCACACACATGGTGTTGATGGAAACCATCTTGGTGCTTAATCCATGGGAGACATTGTTCAGGAAGGGTTTGCTCTAGTGAAAACAGCACTGTAAAGCTACCGGGGTCACTGTCTGCTCGGTTTATTTGCCCCACATGTGCGGAGTGAGCCGGCACAGCTTCACAGGAGCAGCTCCCTGCCAAGGCTCCTCTCTGCCCCTCTGTCCTGCCCACCAGCTCAACCACACCACGTGCTCTCAGGAGAGCCAGTTAGTTCTCCTCCGCTTTGGCATATTGGGGTTTGCAGGATGAAAGGCATTTTGTGTATGTTTGCTGTATTTGTGGGCGATTCTGCTTCCCTTTTCCACCACCCGTGAGAGGCAGGGAGGTATCCAAGCGCTGAACAGCAGTGGGGTGGCCAACAGGAGACAGTTCCCTCATATAGTAAATGCCAACCACGTCTCCCTAGAGCTCACAATATCGATGACCATCTGCAGATCTGACTTTTAGAAATATATCTACATGTATCCTGGCTGGTGACCATCGCTGTGCTGAGGCAAGGCGCCAGGTATTGGATCCCGATTCCCCTCTCCTTTGGCTTCATTTGCATCTTTGTCAAAATGAAATGGTCACATCTGGTTGAAAGCACAAATTCTTGACGACGGGGTTCGGGCGAAGTGGCTGATGCTGGAGACAGGGTGAAACGTGATAACTCTGTCTTGAATTATAAATGGCCCAGCCTCAACTCCGCTCCATAAACCTCTTACAACTGGCACGCAGTAGAAAGCATCCCTGGAAGTGCCTCTGATTTATGGTCTAGCTGCCCCCTTGGAAAGAATCTGAAATAATCTAAAGCAGACATCGCTGGGAGATGTAAGAAGCCTCTTATCTCTCTGGGTGCACAGACCTCGCTTGAACGCGCCCCTTTATCTGAACCTCTGGCTCAGCCTTTCCTGGCACACAGCGGGAGGACTTGACAGTGATCAGAATTAATGTTAACAGAGGAGAGTTTGCGCCCAGCTGGGTGGGAGACTCAGTTGAAGGAGGGTGTGGATGCAGATTCACCACCTTTGGTAAACCAAAAAAGTTCTGCAGGGCCTGTTTCCCTGTGCTGTGGGAGGGATCCGGAGCTTGCCGGGGTTGTGCGGTGTTGGGTGGTTCTCTCCTTTCTTACGTCTTGTTCTGTGGGTACCTTGCGTGGCTCTTGCCCCCATCCCACTGATCCCAGGAGCTGTTTCCGTGAGAGGGATCCACAATGCCTCCTTGAGCACCCAGGCAGCAGCCAGGGCCAATCACCATCAGGAGCCTGTCGAGGATGATGGAGGAATTAGTCCTTAGCCACTGAAAATCCCCTGCGAATCGCTTTGGATAGAACGGCAATAATGCACTTGTAGTGTTTAATTTTCTGTGCATTTAGAGATGCAAGGAAGTCATTGCCGAAGATATGCTTTATTTGAGGTTTAATGGGGGAAATTAGCAGGAAGTAGCTGGTATTACTGAGCTGCGTGACGCTGAAGGGTAAAAAAGCCTCGAAGAAAGGCGGATTTTCTTTTCCTGAGAGATTGAAGGCTAAGCAGATTGAAACCAGAGAAAAGGAATGCGCTGCCCAATTAATCATAACAGTTTCAGTGCAGCTGAGTGGGTAAAACCAGGGAAGGGGAGGGCACGCGCGGGATGGGCTTGTCCCTGGCTGGCAGGGACTGACCCTGCTCCTGGCAGCGCTGCTGGCCGACACCTTTCCCTGCATGCTGAGAGCTGCCCAGTGCTGTGGCCTCATCTGAAACGGACTCTGGGGTGGGTGGGAGACCCAGGATACCTGGGCCAGAGGGCTTTACTGATGCTGTGGGGGCAGCGAGGGGCCTGGTGCCGACGGGACCCCATCTTGCATGGCGTTTGTGGGCAGGAAGGCATTCAGCGCTGGCTGAAGTTGGGCTCGATGGCTTTTCAGCCACTTGAAAGTGTGCAGAGCATCGCCTGTGAACCCTCTTCTCACCACAGCGTCTCCCATTTTATCCTCTTCCCCCTGCAGGAGTCCAGCAGAGGAAGGAGGAGGACGCAGAGGCGCAGAAGAAGGCAAAGGAATGCGGGCGAAGCATGCTCAGGGTCTCCCCAGACCAGGGATCAGACGTGTACCTCCTCAGGAAGATGGTAGAGGAAGTGTTTGATGTGCTTTATAGTAAGAACCTTCACGCTTCCATTTGGGGATTTGATTTGCCCCGGGGCTTGCTGAGCTGCCCGGTGCCGCCGCCAGACGTGGCTTTCAGCCCCAGCCTGGCTCTCCAGCAAGGGAGCAGGGGTGGCATGGTGGGATGTGCTCCTATACAGAGTTAGCATTTAATTGAGATGGGGTCCAGCTGCTGCATCTTCGCTTCCCAGTGCCCCAGGGAAAGAAAATCCTCATGCTGAGGGGAGCATCCTCTACCCTCCAAACAGGAGAAGCCTCTGCCATGCACTAAGTGTGGTTTTTCAAGCATGCCTTTATCCCTGATGACGTGTCCACCACCTCTATCGGGGCTCTGCTGCAACTCTCTCATTCTTTTCCTCGGCAAGTCTATTTAATAGGAAAAAAAGATTATTTTTCCAGTAGGCAGCCCCACAGCCCCAGCTCTGAGAGACGAGCTGGTGCCATTCCAGCACATGCATCATCCCTGGCAATAAAGCTTCTGCAATTAAAATGTAGATGACCATATGGCTGTTGATATGTAACCCAGTGGGTTGCAGAGCTCCCTCTGGGCCCAATCTGCAGAGGCTGGAGTGGTGGCAGCGCCTGCTTCTCGCTCGGAAGGTCCCTGCTGGAGCCCGCACAGGGTGGCTGGAGGTGGCAGCCGTCCTCGGTCCCTGGCAGCTACTCCGGGGCTGTGCTGACCCAGGTAGGAAAAGCGAGGTTAGCTTGGGAGTGGTGACCCCCGATGTTCCCCCATGCTGCTCGGCAGGTTGCGTTAGCCCAGCGTGATGCTTTGGGGGTTTTGAAGCCTTGTGGCTGGACCGGCTACGGAACCGGGTGTTTCATTTTCCTGAGTGCAGCCTCCCCTTCACCGTTTGGGATTTGGGATGTGCTACCAAGCCCTGCCTGCACCATGCAGGCCTCCCTGAGCCCAAAACACAGGCGTTGCTCCTGTTTACATGCTGGATTTGCGAACAGGCTCTCCCACCACATCGGAGGGTGGTTCATGGGTGCTCCCACCAACCACCTTGGGCTCACGCGCCCAATTTGCTGCTGCTGGCTGTCGTTTGGCACTCCGCTCGCCAGCGCCTGCCGCCAGCTTCACAGACAGAAAGGGGAGATGGCAGCCCTTCCCCCAGGGAGGGACACTTGCTGAGGTTTTCCGAAACCACTTAAAGGACTTGGATGCGATGTTGCCATTAATGGGGTAATGGTAATCAAATCCTCTCGCTGCCTTCAAAAGGCTCAGCCCACGTTGGAAGGGAGGGACAACGCAGAAGAGCCGAGAAAGTGGGATGAGGAGGGCGTTCCAGCACGGGTTGGATCCCCACTCTGAGCTGCATGTCTCATTGTCCTTCTGCTGGGAGAGCACCAGGCTTTGCAGGCCTCTTGGGAATGTGGGAATTATTTGTGTACGACATACTATAAATATTTAATTGCATAAAACCACTCGATCGGGGTGTGTCTGTGTGGGGTGTATAAACTAGGCGGCTCGGAGCTTGGGATGAGTTTGTGATGCTCTTCACCTTGGCGAGGCGCGGTGACAAGCTGGCTGGGTCCCCAACCCAGGGTGGCTGGTGTTGCTGTCGCAGGAGGAGGTTGGGCATCCCTGGACTGGTGGTTTTGGCCCTGGTGTGGGGTGTAATTCTGCCTTTGCTGCTGATTCAGTAGGACCAGCTGTTTCCATCCTTGAGCCGCTCTATGGTGGAAGCATGGTCTAGTGGGGTGTCCCTGCCCATGGCAGGGGGTTTGGAACTAGATGATCTTTAAGGTCCCTTCCAACCCAAGCTATTCTATGATTCTATGGATGCTCCTCTCCTGGCCTGTCCACCAGGAAGAGCCTCTCGTGGTTGAGTAGGGAGAAATACCATGGGACATAGCAGGTGCCCCAGGGTGATTCTGTTTCCAGCACTGAGAGGACTGTCAGAAATTAACAGTTATCTTTCTTATGAGTTTTATATTTTTTTATCCTTTCAGTCGCCTCCCATCAACAGGGATTGGAAACAAAAAATCTTAGAAAATGCTCAGTCAAAAAGATTGCGTATTCCCTCTAGAGCCGGGTAATCTCTGCACCAACAGGATGACTGATTACCGCTGGCTTCTATTAAACAGGCATTAATGATGATTATTGTCTCTCTTTAGCTAAACCGTGAGCCTCTGCATGGCGATGCGAGGCTTGGTGAAGGTCACTTTGACAGTAACGCATTCCCCATAAAAATATGCTCGGGGAGTTGTTGAGTGTCGGACTGATAAGGAGCCACCGTGGACATGAGGAGCTTCTCCCCATGACAGAGGGGTGATGGAGGGAGGTAGAAAGCTGCCAGAGCTGGTCCGTTGGGGCAGGGAAAACGTCAGCACCCTCTGGGTTTGCGGAGAGTGGTGTTGTGGTGCAAGGGTTTGGTTTGAAACTTCTGTTATTGGCTTGATTAAAGCATTATCCATCCCACCTGTAAGGAACGTTGATGGCTCAGGCAAGGCTCACATTGTTAGTTATCATGCATTGCTTCAAAGAGCACGTTGAAGAAATCACTTTTAACAAGGACTTGCTGACAGCAGCACAAGATTTCCTGGGTTTCTGTAAGATCTTTTGGTGGGGTTATTTTTGAAGAAGAAGAAAGAAAAAAGAACATATTTTAAAGGAAAACAACAATAAAAAAACCCCACAGCTATTTAAAGGTCCCATAATCTCCTCTGCCTGCCCAAAACCTGCAGATGAAGGTGCAGACACCTTGCCACAAAGCCAGATGTTCTGCCTTTGGACGCTGCTTTGCCAGACAGGTTGCATTCCAGCACGGCTGTTTCTTCTGCTTTGTGCTTTCAGCACCAGATTTATTGGTCACGGTGACTTGGTTGGTTTCCAAAGTAATTTTTCCACAGAGAGCAACTCAAATATTTGGGCCATTCCTTGAAACGCTTCAGAGGGGACTGGTTTTCTGACAGCATCTTGTCTGGAGAGCATCCCAGGTTTGGGCGTGTGGGCATTTTAATTGGTTTAGAGATCTCTGTGTAGCTGCGATGCTTGCTGATTGTCTTCCACTGCCAGGAAAGAGAAAACAGTTCAGTCCCAACTCCTTGTGGAGATTTGGGTGCCAGAGGTACAACTGAGCCAGCCTCACATGGTGGGGACAAAGAGGGACTCTGTGCCCATCATCAAGGGAAGTGGCTGAGGTTTCTGGGCTGCCGGAGGCAATCGTGGTGTCAGATATATCGATGTTGGTGCTGCTTGTGAATGGTGAGATGGAGGGAGACCGTTGGGTTTTTTTTCTTGTCTTTCGAAGTGCATTGAGGCTGCCTGACAGCCTCAGCAATCAAAGTACTTCTCATTCTTCCAGGAGGTAAAATAGGAAAATCGACTGAAAATAAGGTTCTCAGAATATCTGAGTAAACACGAGATAAAATCAGCGCAAGCCCTTCAACCTCCTTTGTCAGCTCTCGGTTCCCTCCCGGCTTGCCGGTAGCCACATCCCTCACTGGCACACAGCTGGGCGCTCCTGGGAGATGGGTTTGTGCCAAGTGACCCCAACTGAGGATTTTACTGTGTGCCCCAAAAGACGAGACATCTGCTTATTGGCTTATGAGAGCTCTTTATTAATTAGCACTTAAAAAAAGCTTGCAGGTCCTTGTGTGCTATGTGCCGAGGTAGGGAGCGGTTTTATTCTCATAACGTTTCCACTGGGATCTCTCGTTCCTGCGTTCGCTCCTCCAGCCCATCTCGGCCACGGTCAGGGGAGTGGAGTGTCTAACTATCCATGTTTAACTCTGCCTCCTCCCCAGGTGAAGCTGTGGGGAAGAACACTGTGGTCCCTTTGCCGTACGAGAGGTTCCTAAAAGAGCCAGGCTCGCTGGCAGTTGCCGGTTTGCCGGAGGGGATCAGCTTTAAGAAACCCATGGAGTATGATGTGAAGTCCCTGATGGCCATCTTAGAACACAGCCACAGCATCCGCTTCAGGCTAAAAAGGTAATTTGGGGAGATTCCAAGGGGCAAGAGGGCAGGGAGCTCTCAGGATTGTGCCTCCTAGAATACTGATAGAAGGTGGTTTTGCATGGAGCAGGCAGGAGGGTCCCTCCCATGTCTTAGCTTCTCCCCCAGACCCAGAAACCTGGGTCCAGCTATGCCAAACCCAGCCTTGCGTGGAGATTCATCTGTGTTTGTGGCTCGAAAGCATTTTAGACTCCTTCCTATAATAAATGCATGTAAACGTGCTCATTGACCGCATCTCTTTACGTGTCTCCACCAAAATTTTCACTGCGGTTAACTAAGTGCTTTTCTGTCTCCAGAGGGATTTCCAGTGTAAATGCTGCCTCCTTCTTCCCAGGCTGAAATGAGATTCTGAACACCAGATGAGGAGGGAGGCGGGAGGCTGTGGTGGGGCAAACTTCCCATTTTGGCCATGTTTTTTTTCACAAAGGGTTTGGTGGTTTGGGTGCATTTTTTTTCTGTGTTTGCCCGGCTGGTGGTATCTCAGATCCAGTTAGCGAAACACTGAGCACTACCAAATTCCTCCTCTGAAGGCTCTGCACTTCTGGAAAATCAGGCTGAGAGAGCTAAAAGTAGGACATGCAGAATTCGAGCTGTCTGTGAGCTCATGGCCGTCTGTCTCATGAAGCACGTGGGCTTCCTCAGTCTGAAGCTCATCCTGGGCTGACTGAGGACCTCATTGACGGTGCCGTGGGCCCCGGGGGCTAGGACAATCAGTGGAATCAAGTGATTATGGTCACACAAATTGTTTTACTCCTTAAACACACCAGGCTGAGGAGCTAGGCAGCTTTGCCCTAATATAAATGCTTTAAACTACTGTAAGACCAACCTGCTCCGCTTAAAGAAGACAAAAACGGTGCAGGTGCCTGAAGAAAGTAGAAGAGGTTGAGTGGTGTCTGTAATTTCTAAAACAAAGAGCCCGGCAGCCAGTGGTGCAGCCTGTCCCACCCTCCCAGGCACAGCTCTCCTTCCCTCTCCACATCCTTGCCCGTCCCAGTTTAGCAGTGCCAAGGACCCAAAGGAACCTGTTTTTATCCTCCTCTTTTGCCTTCCTTCCCCTCAGGCCAGCAGACGAGCCCAGCCGAGAGCCAAACCCCAGCGTGGAGTTGACTTGTACCTCCCTCGCCTCCAAGGGTGGTCGGGACTCTGGTGCCAATGGCCCCATGGCCAAACCCACCGGCCAAGACAACCCCTCCACCGTCACCAACTTCTTATACGGCGTCTCGCTGCCCTCCCAGATCACCGTCGACCTAAAGCAAGAGATGTCCCCTGGCCTGCCCGGGCCAACCGCAGCTGGCGAGGCGCTGGTGCCCAGACCCGCGGGAGAGCTGAAGGTGCCTTCCTCACAGGAGTACAGCGACTGCTGTGGTAATAGCCTGGAGTTTGCTCTCAGACGAGGGCCTGGTGCAAAGCCCACCCCCCTGGTGCTGACCGGGGACAGGCACGGGGGTTTTGGATGTCCTCGGATGAAAAGCGGTGCAAAGTTTCGCCCGCATGGAGATGAGGGGACCGCTCTGCCATTTCACGCCACCCCAGCCCTTCCCTGGGTGCCTCCATGTTGCTAATGGGGCAGCACCTCCAGTTCTGCCCTGAAATGCCGGGTGCCGGAGGGGCAGCCGGGGGAGATGGTGGGGACTTGATCTGGCCAGGGTTGTCACAGGTCAGGGTGCACGGAGGAGAGCTGGAGGGGTCAGATTGGCATCACCAGTGGGGGACAGCACCCAGGGGCTTGTTTGGGTGCCCTGAGCATCGGTCAGGCTCTCATCAGCCCTTTCTCCTTGTCTCCCCTCTTGTCCAGGACAGAAATCGTCGGTCTCTGGAGGTCCCCTCATCCAGAACGTGCACTCATCCAAGCGCATCCTCTTCTCCATTGTCCATGACAAGACAGGTCTGTGTCTCTCTCCAGCGTTGGCCAACAGGCATCTCTTATGGAAAGGTTTCCTCTCAACCTCCTTTCTCCCTAGCAGTTTCCCAGCCATCCTCATGCTCTGCAAGGCCTTGGCAGTGCAGCGGAGGATTTTTTTTCCCTTGCTGTAACACCTCAGCCTCACAGCCATGACCTTCACCCCCACTTGGGTCCATCCCTACCATCTCCATGATGCTCAGTCCTCAAGTGCTGCTAGCTGGAAAACCCCATCCCTGCTCCGTGCATGGGAAACCGAGGTGCAGCTTTGGGTGAAGCCGTTTGCCTGAGCTGCAAACGGCAAATACCCACCAAAAGCTTGGCATTATTTCAAACCATCTGAAACCCACTAACCCCAGCGTGATTCTGCAGCAGCGCCCAGGGGGAGATCAGCACACAGGGAGGAGACTCTACCATTTCCCCACCTCCACCCCACCCAAGGGAAATGCAATCTAAAAACGCTGACGTGTTTGTATCCAAACCCTCGCCTGCCTGCATTCAAAAAAAAAAGAGAAAAAAATATGGGTGGGAAAGTTGGGAAAGAGGAGAAGATGAAAAAGCTCCTCTGTGAAATGGCCGTGCCTTTCAAAGGTTCGTTTCATGTTGAGTTTGCTCTGTCCCGAAGGCTCTTTCATTTCAGGGTTGAGAAGTTTTATGGGGTCATTTCTTTGGAATCTGCTTTGCACATGCCCGGCTGCAGAGGTTGCTTGGGGCTGGGGCTGGGGCTGGGGAAGCCCAGACCTTATCTGCCAGCCTGGCAGAATCTGCTCAGGAAAGGCGGAAAACATTCTTTTTAAAGCAGCAAAGTCTTATTCCTGCTTCTCGGCGCTTTGCGCAAGAAAAGTGCATCTGCTGTGTACGAACCATATGGAAGATCCTTATTTCTTATATTTTGTTTTGATAGATAAGTGGGACAGTTTTATAAAAGAAACTGAAGATATCAACACCCTTAGGGAGTGCGTGCAAATTCTGTTTAACAGCAGATATGGTGAGTAGGAGTTAATATCCCATTATGCATCTGCAGTGCTTGTGGTTTGCATATCATTATATAGCAATCATTTTTGTTCCCTAACACAGCAGCAGAAGCCATATGCTAGAGCTCCGTTCTCTTCCTAACACATTTAGCCCAGCAGCTTCCAGGCTCTGGGTGTCTGCTGAAGGTTATGTCAATATTTCCATATGGATTCCCCCCCCTCACTGTTGAGGAATTTACAACTGGGCTGTAAAACGGCGTGGCACGCTGGGTCAGAGCACCCGGACACCGCTGGCGGTCAAGGGGGAGCAAGGACATGTGGCTGGTTTAAATTAACATGGCAGGGAAAAAGGAGATTGTTGTTATTGCAGCTGCCTTTTTCCCACCTGCACGGTTTATAGGCATCTTTGGTGCTCCCCTTGCCGTGGGCAGTGGTTTTGAGGGAGTTCCTGGGTGTTTGGGCAGCTGTAAGTTCAGGAAATTGCTTGGGAGTGAGCTGATGGGCTGGAGGTTGTTGCCTTTACCATCAGGCTTTATAATTCTTGAGTTATAGGTTGGCTACAGACCTGTGCTGTGACACCTGGGAGTTAAATATGACTGTAGGTGAGCTCTGGAACTTCTAATTTATATACATGCTGTGCAACTCATGAGTTACATAGCTCAGCAACCTGCTGTCGTCACGAGGAGGTTGGGGTCGGCATATGGGCAGCTCGCCCCTGGTTTGAGCGAAGCCAGGCATGTTGGGAGGATTTGGAGGACACCATTAGCTGTGTTTGCTGCTGCATTGATTCCTTTTTGTCCCATCTCCCATGGGCCAGCTGCTTCTGGGGCTCACCTTGTGGGACAAGCAAAGGAAAAGAGGGAAGGAGGCACTTGCTCTGCTTGAGTTCAAGCCGTTACACCTTCATTTTATCATCCATGAAAGGAAAAGCACGTGTTTAAGTGAAAATCATGTGTTCCCCTTTCAGCTGAAGCTTTGGGGTTGGACCATATGGTTCCCGTCCCGTACCGGAAAATCGCCTGTGACCCCGAGGCAGTGGAAATTATTGGCATCCCAGACAAAATACCCTTCAAAAGACCGTGCACCTATGGCGTCCCCAAACTCAAGCGGATACTGGAGGAGAGGCACAACATCCACTTTGTCATCAAAAGGTGGGTGGCAAGGGGGACTGCATGGGCTTGAGGGGTTTAAGCTCTGTTCCCTCAGTGCTTAGAAGGTTGATTGACATCCAAGACTCATTTAACCCATTTTTTGTGGAAAAGAGCTAAACACCCTTTGTATAGACAAAAGTAAAGGATTTTATTTCTTGTGCTACCAAATCTCTGCTTTCCCTCTCTTGTCCCATTTTTTGTGAGGATATGGCAGTGTTGGCCACACCATGGTCACCCCTGAACTCTACCACCATGTTTTAAGTCCGGGTTGGGCTGATGGTTGGACTTCATGATCTTGGAGGTTTTTTCCAACCTTAAGGATTCTATGATTCTGTGATTTGGTGGATGGGAGTGGTGCCTCTGGGTGGGAAGAGGAACATCCATATTCACCTCCATGGGGATTCCCCTCCACCTTGTTTTGCTATGATCACTTCTGGATGTCCTGTATTTACAATGATGAGGATGTGTCGCCTTCAGGCAGGGAGTTGTGACTTGGTGTCTGCGTTTGCACTGGTGGAGGAGTGAATGCTTTCCTAGTTATCTCGGCACCGTGCAACCCCTCTTTGCTTCTCTATCAGGAAAATCTGCTTTATTACATATTTATTTATTCGATCCCTGCCCATGCGTTGTTACCCTGCTAGAAGTATGAAACTATGGCACAGAAAAACACCGGCTTGGAGGTGTTCAAGGCCAGGCTGGATGGGGCTTGGAGCAACCTGATCCAGTGGGAGATGTCCTTGCCCATGACAGGGGGGTGGAACTGGGTGATCGTTAAGGTCCCTTCCAATTGAAACCGTTTTATAATTCTATGAGTCTATGATTCTGTGATGTGCCCTTTTGCTCCCACGAGCAAAGTTGTGGGCAGCACCAAACCATGATATTCAGGAGGAGGTGACATCTGGTCAATGCTCTACATCATGAAGTGAAGGTCCAGCAATGGTTACTGCAGTTCCATTGTCTCTTTTGGTTAAGCCAGCCAGTAGCAGACTCATTTAATCAGTTAATTAAATGAAGGGAATGACTTATAAGCAGATTTAAAGGTGCTTTAGTTAAAGAGCATATGCTGTAAGATGGCTTGGTTGCACAACAGGCTAAAAGGCTTTTTTCTTTTTTTTTTATTTTAGCTGAAAAAATAATTAATTTCTTTTAGGGAATGAATAAAATGACTATTTTGACTTGATTTAATGCTGTTCATTAATAAAACCTAAAATTCAGTCATTAGAAGCACTTATTTCTAATCCCTTTTCTTTCCTTTCCTCCTAGGATGTTTGACGAGAGAATTTTTACAGGTACGTTCTCCACGTCCTATGATTTATTGCCCACAAAATTGAAAGATTTCCCAGAGAAGCAGAGTTGAAATTATGTCACCCATAAGCAGGAGAAATGCAGGACACGAACAGTTGTGCTCAAGTGAGGAGAAGCCTTGTCTGCACCCTACACCTGGGCGTGCTGTGATTACCTTTGCCTGGGATCAATGCAAGGACTGTGCCCCCCTTAAATAGCATTTGGAAGGTTTAAGTGATCAATCCCCGGTGCGTGAGGCTGGGCTGCTGCCACAGGCAGCACATGGTATCTTTCTCTGCTTCCAGGAGGAAGAATAATCACTGCTGGGTTCCTCACTGGTGAATTATTCTCTTGGTTTTTTTGGGTGGGAAGTGCTTGCATCATCCAAGCACGGACTGTTTTTAAAAGAAAACAACAAAAATCCATTTTTTTTTCCAATCACAGAACCCTAGGGAGGGGATTTCTTTGGCTTTCTTTGCCCTGGGTTTTTACTCTTTTTGGTTTAAGCTGGAGAAGACAGAGGAAATGGCCTCAAGTTGTGCCAGGGGATGTTTACATGGGGTATTAGGAAAAATTTCTTTACTGAAAGAGTGGTGAAGCACTGGCAGAGGCTGCCCAGGGACGTGGTGGAGTCTCCATCCCTGCAGGGGTTAGAAAAAATTGTAGTTGTGGAACTTTGGGACATGGACTTCAAGGCCAGGTTGGGTGCAGCCTTGGGCAGCTTGGTCTAGTGGGACATGTCCCTGCCCATGGCAGGGGGTTGGAACTGGATAGGCTTTAAGGTCCCTTCCAACCCAAACTATTCTATGATTCTGTGGTTTAGCAGGCACAGCGGGGTTGGGCTGACGGTTGGACTGGGTGGGCAGACGATTGGACTGAATGGGCTGATGGTTGGACTGGATGGGCAGACGATTGGACTGAATGGGTTGATGGTTGGACTGGATGGGCAGACGATTGGACTGGACGAGCTGATGGTTGAACTGGATGAGCTAAGAGGTCTTTTCCAACGCTAATGATTCTATGATTATAATTGCTTCTCGGCAAATAAGACAGATGCTGATGCTGTCCAACCTGACCCTTGCTCCAGCAGCTGCCTCTGTCTCACCATCCTGATACCCACCCGAACTATGGCACTGCACCCCATTTATCACTACCCGTTCCTGATCGCCTGGGCTTGTCTCGCTAGTAGCGACGTGTTTTGGGATTGTTGTTGTTGGGTTGTTTTTTTCCCCAAGCTGCCAAACCCACATGCTGGCGGCTTTCCCAACACCACCTTCTCCTCTGACATCCAGTACCTGAAGGGAGCCTACAAGAAAGGTGGGGAGGAGCTTTATCCGAGGGCATGGGGTGATAGGACAAGGGAGAATGGCTTTAAATTGGAAGGAGGAAGATTTAGGTTAGACATTAGGAAGAAATTCTTCGTGATGAGGGTGGGGAGACACTGGCCCAGGTTGTCCAGGGATATCGTGGCTGCCCTATCCCTGGAGGTGTTCAAAGCCAGGTTGGATGGGCCTTGGGAAGCCTGATCCAGTGGGAGGTGTCCTTGCCCATGGCAGGGGGGTTGGAATTGGATGATCTTTAAGGTCCCTTCCAGCCTAAGCCATTCTGTGATTCTATCATCTCTGCTGGCCAGATTAATCCCTGTGGCCCCACTGCAGCCCCATCCCAAAGACGCTCCACCAGAGATACCCAAAGGAGACCTCTAGCACTGCCTGGAGAGGATTCCAGCTCCGTGTGGGGGGACTTCTATGTCTCCAGCCCCACTAGTGACCTTTTTTTCTCAAAAAAAGGATATTTTAAGCTCTAACCCACCCCTAAGGGATGGAGCACTGAACTATGTCTTGGGGTGCTTGGATTTTCCTTGCAAATCCATTGTGGTTGCTCATTATCCAGGGAGAGGCATCACATATGTCTGTGCATCAGCTCAAGAGCTGCTGATAGAAGTCACCGTTCTACGAGTTTGGGGGTCATGTGGCAGGGTGGTGGCAAGTGGAAATTAGAGGCTGAGGAAGCAAGCCCTGCAGGGCTGGGGTGGATAGCAGTTCCCCTTCCCCAGCCTGGTCCCTGCAGGGATACCAGAAGCAAAGCACATTCAACCTGGCGTTTTGTGATTTGCGTCAGCACATCTGACTGTGCAAAGAAAAAAAACACAAACCCAAGCATCTGCTGAGTCAGGAGGTGCCATTCTTGCAAAGACACTATTTTCTGAGTGGAGCTGAAGTTGCCGACTGCAAAGTATCCCAAAGCTTCCCCATACAGTTTTGCTCATCCTTTAATTAAAATGCCCACTACTGCTAGGAAACCTATTTTTGCTACTCCCCTGGGTAGCAGCTTCAGACAGGCTTTGCTGCTGCAAGAACAAGATTTGGTCCATAGAAAGCACAAATTAAAAGGAGCCTTTTGTCCTGCTAGTAAATAAATAGAGTCTTTAAGGCTCCATTGCTGCTGGTCCCATTGCCAGAGCCTTGCCCTTTCTTGCAGGCTGGAGCTTAAAGGAAAAAGGCTCCGTGTTCCCACAGATGGGTTGTGTTTTAGAAGGGTGGGGGTGTCACAATGGCACTTTCCGTTGAGAGCAGTGAAGGGCCTTTGGCAGCAGCTATTTAACAAGATATCTACATGGTTTCTGCAGCCTCACGGTGTTATTTCGTTCCCCCCTTCCCCCAGCACTAATCCTTCTGCTCTTCACTCACCTTCTCTGCCCGATTTTCATTTCCTACCCTGCCTTCAGATCACTCTTTTCATCTCCAAGGTCATTGCTGAGGCTTCATTTCAGCTCCTTTCAGGTTGCTGAGGAACTGGGAAGGGAAAGAGGAGGTTTTTCATGGTGACAAGATGCTTTTGTCCCTCTCAGAGTCACAGCAGCAGAGATTTCTCCTGCTGCTTGTGGAGCTTGGATCTGTGGGACAGGGCTGCCTCTGTCCCTGCTGCTCTGGGCTCTGCTGAGCTCCTGTCCAGCACAGCACATCCCCTTGCTTGGGGCAGGGCTTACCATGCTTTGGGGTTTGCTCCTGCAGCACCAGTCCATGGCCCTGCCTGGGTTTCCTGACCCCAGTCCCCACCTCTTGGCACCCTGTCCACGTAGTCAGCCCTTTGTAGAGATGCTCCATCCCTAGCAGGGCTTCGCAGCACACACTTAGTTATGCAGAGGTGTAAGCAAGCATCTTGCTGTTATTTTAATGCCCAAACCCAATTAAATCTGCATCCTTCCCTTTGCAACCAGATGACTCCTTCAACCTGTTCCCACCCTGACCTCAGCTCTGGGGCTGGTGCGGGAGCAAATGGACGTGCAAAAAGCTGCATTGTTGGCATCTCTAGTTGCTAATTCTGCTTTTGCTTTTCTTTCCAAACCCACCCTGCGCACCCGGCACCAGGAAGCAAATTTACCAAAGATCCAACCAAGCTGGAGCCCTCCAGCCCGCCCGGGGAGATCTCCCCGGAGCCGCACCGCGGGGCCATTCTGGACCTAGCGGGGACCTCACAGGCCAACAGCAGGTAAGTGGCGCTGACGTCCCTTGGCCACCGCAGTGTGACAGCCCTGGAGAGCAATTTCGGGGGCATTAATGTGCACAGCGGGTTATTGCTGGGCTGCTGGCTTGGGGAAGGATGGGCACGGGCGGGTGCGATGGGTGCAGTTCAGTGAGCTGCAGTATTGGGGAGGTGTAGGTAACGTGGTGGGAAGGTGCATGTATGGGTGTAGCATTCCTGCTTCCCTAAGAACCCACTGCCATCGTACAGCTAGCTGGCACCGCAGGAGGCCAAGCACCCCATCCATTTGCGAGGCAAAATAGCACAGTTTTGAATCATTTATTTTGTACAAAACTGATGAAATCAGGGCTGTGCCCAAGCTGCTGGGATTATCTGCTTTAACATCTCTGGTCTGAAGATTCACCCTCAGCCAGCACCGTACCACAGCATCCTGCTAATTAAGCTTACTTGTTTATAAAGCTCATAGGGAGACTAGCAGCAGATTAGCAGATGTTTTAATAAAGGTGAGGTTATAGAGTTCAGCAGGGCAGGAGGGTTTTTATGAGAACACCTGTTTCTGGTACAATCATGCCACGAGCTAGACTGCTCCATAACACGTTGGCAGGGGCTATGGAGTGTCTAGTGCTGCTTACCAACCTGTCCTGGGAAATCCAGAAGGTATTTTCTTCCCTGTAGCCCCAGTTTCCATCATTTTTTGCTTCAAAACCAAGATAATATTTAGCCCTAACACTTGAAATAAGGGAAACAGGGCAGCAATTCATAGCGGTGCTCATGGATGAGGCTGTGCTGCAGGGAAAGGAGCCTTTTCCAGCCTTCCTCACACAGCTGGCTGTCATGGATGGGTTGACAAGTGCTTCTCAGCATCTCCAGCACAAAGCCTCACCTTCCAGCACTGACGCCTCCATCAGCTGAGGCTGCAGACCATGCTATGGGGTTGGTAACTTCTGCAGGCTGGGATGGAGAGATAGGGTAACTTGTCCTTGTCTCCTCCACAGCATCTATTGGGTTCTTCCCCTTTCTTGGCTTTTTGTTGATGTGAATCCACAACAGGTTGGAGTCTCCTTATACTCCTAAGTGCTCTTTCAGGTTTCTCCCCTCGGATGTGGCTACTGTGCCCCTAAAGCCGTCCTCGTGCTGTGTGTGTGAACCTCCTGTGTTGGCAGCATTAGAGCAAGCAGCGCGTAAGCTCCGTGTTGCACCGAGCGCTGAAATCTTGAGGGCAGAGACCTCTCAAGCTGCCGAGCCCACAGGGCTGGCATTCATCACCCAGTCCTCTGGGGATCTTCAGCTTCAAAGGAGGGCTGGGGTTGGTTTTACCCCAGAGGGTTGGGGTGGCCCTTGCACAGCCTTGCTATCCTGCTGTGGGACATCAGCCATGGCCCCTCCCAGGCTTCATTTTCCTAAACACAAACATCCAAATACTTCTTGTCCTTTCTTCCACCAGGGATGGAGTGCTGGGAGCACCCCATGGGTGTCACTCATGCCCCATGTTGCCTACACTTTGCAGGCATCATCCCTGCCTCCTTGCACTGTTGGATGTGAGGGCTGTGAGTGTAATACGAGCTGTGCTGTGTTGGAGCTGTGCCAAAGGAGGTGACTTCTTGGATATGTGGCTCCACCTTAAGTGGTTGTAGTGAAAAAGAGTCAACCGTGGGCGTGAGAAGGAGGTTAAGGTCATGGGTGGCTGGGTTGGCTTGCCTGGACCGGGTTGCTGTAACTGATGTTGGTTTGCTCTGTGTATTGGTATTGTACATGATTTGAAATGGTCAGTGCCCAACACGCTTCCCCGTGGAGACAGCACCCCAAAATGCTGTGCTGGTGATGCAAGGCTGTGCTAGTGCGGCCGCTGGCCCCTCTGCCAGAGGGTGGCTGCTGCCTTTGGGCATCCATGCCACAGCAGGGCTGCCTGAGTCACTGTCACCCTGGCATCTCTCGGCGCAGTGCGTCGGGCAAGTCAGCCCTGTCCAACCATTTCAAACAGGTTGGAGGAATCACACCCTACGAGTGCCTGCTTCTCTTGCTGATAATGAAGGGACTCTGGAGGAGAGACTCAGCTAGAGACGTCTGTGATGGGAGCCTGACTGTGCTGGGAATTACACTCCAGTCTCTAAGATCCTTACCTAGGGCTGAGCCACAAACCCATTCTTCAGCTGTTTTTTGCTCTCTGCACCTTGCTGAGTTGCTCCATATCTGGAGGCATTTAGACTTTGGGAGCGGCAGAGCATCCACTATGCAATGGATGCCAGGGGAAACGGTGATGCTTCAGATACCACTGGCCTCTAAACATGCTGTGGGGCTGAAACCTGGCCTGCGGCTTCTCGTTTTCCCGTTCATTTGTTAACATTTGCAATTAGGACACTTCTAATTTTTGCAACAGAAGATCCCACTGTGCAGTTAAATTGGTGTGACTGGAAACAAGAGGGTGGAAGGAGGGTATATTAAGGATGCCAAGCTGGTTTCTGCACAGCAATAGGTAGATAACCAGCTGCTGCCTATCTGCAGGAGTGTGGAGGCAGGATGAGAGATGAGCTTTACTGCTGCAGAGAGTGGCTGGACACTTGCAGATCCCTTACAGCCCTCACTGATGCTGCACTGTCCCCATCTCACCTGCTGCACCCCAGCTGTGGGCCAGGTAGGGGTTGCATGGAGCAGTAAAACCACTTTAGAAGACCCCGTGGGGGAAAACTAGGAGGGTTGGGAGTGATTTTTACCCAGACAGATATGGATCACCCTACCCATGGTGCTGCTGTGGTATGTGGACCATGCTGGGCTGGGCTGGCCACCATCCACTGGTGCAAATCCAGCACAACCTGCAGATCATCCCTTTCAAAGGTATCCTAGCCGTGTATCCATATATGCATTGGTCCTGATTTATGCAGTGTGTGTGCAAATTGAATCGGGTTCCTGTGCACCTCTGGTTACAAATGGAACTTGCTCTGCCCACCATCGGAGTAAACTTAGGACAAGAAGGAATGGCCTCAAGTTGTGCCTGGGGAGGTTCTGATTGGACATTTGGAAAAATTTCTTCACTGTAAGGGTTCTCAGGCTCTTGCAGAGACTGCTTGGGGAGGTGGATGAGTCCCCATTCCTGGAGATGTCTAAAAGACAGGTAGATGCAGTGTTTAGGTCTGTGGTTTAGTAGTGGACAGGTACAGCTGGGCTTAATGATCTCAAAGGTGTTTTCCAGCCTAGTGTTCTATGACTAAATCTCCCCAAATCTCCTGATGCAATGATAACTCTTATCTACAGAAAAATTACCTGGATATTCAAGTCCTACTTTGTTCTTCCTGCAAATAAGGAACCTCTGTTCCTTGTCAGGAGCAGAGCATTCCCATGGCAGCGGTCCACCCAGGTCAGAGTCCGGTCCCAGGGTGCCAGATACTCGAAGCCAGCCACTGCAAGGGCTAATGCACTCCTTGGGGGAACCCTGACCTGGAGTTTCCCTAGGGAAAGGTTGACTTTGACCTGAAGTGGAAGAGTTTAAAACCCTCTCAAGACTCCTAGGAAACATATGCAGTACTTTCTAGATCAGAGATCCCTTTTACTCGTACCAGGTTTAGGAAGAACATTTCAAGAGCACACCTGGCTTCCTTCACGTTGCCCGTAGTGTGTTCTGCTGATGCTGCAGAGTGGATTTAGGTGAGTGAGAAGTGCTTTTGAGCTTCCCCCCTGAGCCAGCAGGGATATGGCACTGGCTCAGAAGGGTTTTCCTTCCCCATGAAGGACCAATGTTGTGGAGGAGTGTGTTTTCCAGTGCCGTGATTGTTCTTGTTAAAGAAAGAGGCATAAAGGAAGCACATCCTGAGAATGCGAAGTAATCTCGTTTGGATGCTGAACACCTTGTGTAAATTCCTGAGAATGCAAAGTTAACTGTAGACACACGTTTGGTTTAGTGCCCAGTTTTCAGGGAAGGAAAGCTTTGGGCAGAATAAATATTTACCAAATCAATTGACTTTTTTCCTTTCTCCCTATTTGCTTTAGCCTCATGAGTAACCACATTGCTTTATGCTCTGCTCTTTGCCGCAAAGGGATGGAGTCGGCCAGGTTTTGAGCTTAAAACCCCTCTAGCTCTTAGGAGCTCTTTGCAGTTACACTCATCGGTGTTCAGAGGCAGGACTGCTTAAAGCAGCTTCCAGGACTGAAAGGGGCTTCAGGAAGGCTGGGGAGGAGCTCTGGATCAGGGAGTGCAGGGAGAGGATGTGGAGGAACAATTTTAAGCTGCAAGAGGGGAGATTGAGATGAGATCTTACAATGAAATGTTTTGCTGTGCGGGTGGGCAGTCCTGGCCCAGGTTGCCCAGAGCAGTGGTGGCTGCCCCATCCCTGGAGGGGTTCCAGGCCAGGTTGGATGGGGCTTGGAGCCCCTGATCCAGTGGGAGGTGTCCCTGCCCATGGCAGGGGTGAGACTGGATGGGCTTTGAGGTTCCTTCCAACCCAAACCATCCTATGGTTCTATGACTGTGGTCAGCAGTGGTGCAAGACAGGGGAGGGTTCGGGAGCAGGGTTTATTTGCAGAGATTATTCACAGATCATGGCCTTCTCTTGCAGCCATGGGTGCTGTGCTGCTTCTGGGAGCACAGGTGCAATGTTCACAGAGGTCCCTCGCAGCCCTTGCCTGGCATTGCAGGGGGCTGCAGTTCCTCCTGGCAGGGTCTGTCCTACACACACACCACTGGGTTTTAAGCACTCTCTTTGGCTGCTCCATGACCACCTCTCTTTGTCTGCCTTTCCCTTCTAGGTCTGAGAAGTGTAGTGGTTCTGAAAGCTGTGAACCAGGTGAGGAATAATTCATTTTTCTCTTGCAAAATAGGACATTGTGGGGGACAGTAAAGAAAGTTGCCTGTAGAGCAGCTTGGACGTGTGGTACCAGTTACGCAGTTGCCCCATGGGGCAGTTGTCTCGGGATTTTATCCCTGTTTGATACATGGAGGGTGCTACTCTGAGATTCCAGCTGGGTCACAAAAGTGTGTAAATTAAAATAACAAGATTTAAGCACATGCTTAAAAAATGATGCTTGAGTTCCCTTCTCCCTGAAAGTTGCCACTCTTGGGTCACTGAGAAATCAGCGGTGTGAGTGCTCCGAGCAGCTCAAATGAGAAGGAAATACTTTTCCTCAGGTTTATAGGGGCTTGGACCCATTGAAATGCCACACCGAGCCTTGCTGTCCTGCCCACCCAAGCTGCAAGCTGTGAGTCAGCCCCTTGCTGAATTCCACCCTAAATGAGGAAATTTATCTGGAGATAAGGGACAGCTGGGCTGAGTACCAGGCCAGCATCCTCCAGGGTAGCCTCTGGGGGCCATCTGGTCCAGCAGAGGCTGCCGCCTGGCAGGGTTCAGCTGGTCGTGCCCTGGTGTGATGTGGCTGCAGTCAGCCCTCCTAGGACACAGCCTGTAGGGGGTCTTGTTCCAAACATGAGTTTGGGAACATTAAAAATGCCAGGAATCCTCATTGGAGATGGCTCCTCCTGCATCCCCACCAGCACCTGTTGGCGAGTCAGTTCTTTTTAAGTGAGGAAAGCCAGGAAACACGCACATAACAAGGGCTGGTGGCCGCTTCAAGGGCACCGGTGGCTCCTGCCAGCTGAGCTGTTTGCAGAGGCAATGCCCACAGATATCCTGTGGGTACCTCCATGGGCTTGGTGCTGCTGGGCCACTTGGCCAAAGCCTCCTTGCTGCTGGATGCTCTGCTGGCACTGAAGTTGTGGCGGGCCGCAGTTTCCCTGCTCGCGTTGGTGGGCAGATGCGGCATTGCTGGTTCCTGTTGGCAATTTGCCTTTTGTTGCCTTTTCCTGTTAGGTACCTCAGGAGAGCTGGGTGGGATCAGGCAGATCAAAATCGAGCCGGATGAGCTGGACATCATCCAGATCACCGTGCCAGGTAGGCTCTGGGGTACCGGCTGCGTGAAGTGGCCTCCACGCAGGCAGGGTTGCTGCCTCGTGTCTCAGCAGTTTGCTTTGAGAACAGGCACGTTTGCAGGGTATCTCCTGGCACGGAAGGTTCCCCCTGTACCTATGCAATGGTCTTCCTTCGCTGAAAGTCATGTTAGGGAACATATTTGGATTGAGCTGGTTTCCTGGGAACAGTGGAGGATGTTTTAAGGCTCTTTATTGTTTCTCTTTCTCCTTCGTTGCTTTTGTATCTTGCCTTTTTCCTGGTGAAAGCGAGCCTGGTTTCCTGCTTCCCTTCATGTGCAGGCTTGGAGGATCCCTGGTGCAGGGTGCTTTTGATAAGATGCTTAATCTAGAAATACCAGCCTGGTTATGGAGAGTTTGTAAGAACAGGGTTATTATTAATTATGTGCTGTATAAATGTTGGAATTGGTGACTGACGTGTCTGCCTGGAAGGGTCAGTGGTGATGGAGAGGAGCAGTTGAGTGCTTGAGGGGCAACTGGGGGAGTCCTTTTCCACTTACCTGACCTGGACAGCAAATGGTAGGATGATCCTCAGTGTTTGATGAGTGGATAGTTAGCACTTTGTATTTTCAGTGTGCTTTACAAACATTAATTAATAGTCTCATCAGAATGAGGACAGCAACAGGACTCACAGCGTACCGGAGGGTAAGGGATACTGGGGACAGCATGGGGGTCAGGACGATCTCTGTGGCACCCAGCGTTCACTTTAAGACAGTGATTTTTGGGGAGCCCCTCCAGGATTGTCATAGAGCAGGCTTAACGCATGGTTAATATCGGGAAGGAGAAGGAGAAAGGTATAGCGACAGATGAAACATCTGAATTTTCAACTTGGCAGCTAATGGAAGAGAAGAAAACTAACACATAGTGAGCTGGCACATGTGAGGAGGCGAAGGAGGTGTTATCATTTCTCCAGTGCCAAGCAGATCACACTTTAAGTCCACAGTCCACCTTTTCTTGGCTTATTTGAAGATAGAGTTCAATCAGAGGGAGTACAGCTGCGGGCAGGGAAAAGGATTAGTAGGAAAGAGGTGTTCACCTACAGGGAGAAATTGATGAAATTTGGATTATTTATCCTGTGAGGTGATGATTAAGATGACCCAACTGAAGTGCTTAAACTAACTGAAGGTTTATTTAAAGCTAAGTGTGGATAGCACTTTGAGGCTGTTGGAGAGCCCAGCATTAGGGGACACAGCTTTAAATGAAGAGGGCATATGGATTATGTAAGGGAAGTCCAAGGAGGTGTGATTTTGGGAAGGAAGGCAGCATTAGTGCAGTGGTTTTCCACAGTGGAGTAGCTAAGTCAAGCAGCATTAACTTTTTAAGCCAACATTGAGTGTCTGCATGGAATTAAACTAAGTAAGTTGTTTTGAACTATTTTCGCTCTTCACTTTCTGCAGAGGTTAGGAAGAAACTTCTGCTCCTTTCTCTCAGGCTGAGAGGTTGGGTGGATTTCAGGGCTGAGCTCTGGGTGGTCCTGGGGAGGAAGGGGGCAGATGCATCCTCTGGAGCGGTTCCTGGTGCGGGGCTGTGGTGTGCAGGGCTCCTGGGAACAGCCAGCACCCTCTGAACCCTGTTTGGGGATGATGCTCCCCCAGCATCAAAACAAAAGCTGCCCATGGGGTTTTGTCCACAGACCGATCGCCTGGTTCAGACGAGGTGCACGACCCAGTGCCCACGCACATGGCCTCGGAGGAGCCGAGCTACATCCTAGAAACGGTAGCAGGTACCACAAATGAAGCATCTAGGAGACTGCGCGGGGGCAGGGGAGTTCATGTGTTGTGTCAGAAATGAGGAAAGTGTTGGAGTTGGGACCCACTTCCAGAGTTTTGGCCTCAATCAGGCAATCTGGGCGCTCTGAAAGACAAACTGGCAGCTTTTCCAGTACCACCGCTTCTTCCCAGCTCCAGCAGGCTGCAAACCCTGGCTCCTCTGCCTGGCTCGTGACTGGGATTTTCCTGAGAAATTTGTGCTGGCATTGCAGCTGCCCTCACTCATGCTGAGTCTCGCCTCTCCCAGGAAACCCGTGCCGATGAGCTTGGATGTGGATGATGGGTTTATTCTGCTTATGCAGCTCCTGGCATGATGCTGCCAGCCTGAGCCTGCGCTGGGATGTGTGCTCAGAGCTCAGTGAGGGGCGAGTGCAGTTGGGTGGATGCAGAGGACCCAGAGATCTTCTGTTCACGTCTGGTCTGGTTTTGCCGGTGTCAGTCACCGCTAATCTTCCTCTTCCTCGGCAGGGACGGAGAAGGGGCCCAGCGAAGAGTCGCGACATGAAGAAAAGCAGCTGGAGGGATCAGGTATGTGTACGATGAATGCCGAGCATCGCCCATCATTGCGAGGTTTTGGAAAGATAGATGAACATAGCTGTAGTTTGGGTTGGATTTCCTGGGCTTCCTACTTTATCAGTGAAGTGTTCAACTCCAAAAAACTCAGCACAGATGGGTACTACCGTGTTACCAGGCTCTGTCTCCTCGTCTCTTGCCTGGTTTTACCTCTTCTCCTAGTTTTTCCTCCTTGCTGCTAGCAGAGCACTGAGGCAGGTGCATCACTGCCCTTCCTCGCTTGCCGATGAGCTTGGAGGCAGCTCTCGGAGGGCTGGCGTTGAATTGAGAGACATGAATCTGGAATTCAGGGACTGCTCACCTATGCCATGTGTTGCTTGCCCCAGAGGCAGCTTCTTTCTCAGAGCACTTCTCTCTTTTCTTTTTCTGCAGATGGTATAGGGGACGTTTTAAGTCATTTGAGGAAACAAGTTGAAATTTTGTTCAACACAAGATATGGTAAGACAATCATTAACACATGTTCATCATGCCAAGTGCCGGCCTCTGCCGTGGGGAGCTTCTAATTACTCAGAAATGTCATCTACCGTTTCCAAACCAGCAGCTGAGTAAAGGTACAATCTAATTTGTTCATTTGCTGTCTGCTGGGTGTACAATAGCATTTGAAATCTCCCTGGGCCTTGTTATTGCGGCTTTTCCCCTTGGTTTCCTCGATGCCTTTTCACTGGCTGCAGCTCAGCAATTGCTGCTGAACCCTTCAGCCTTCCTTCAGTGGACAGAAGGGCTAAAGTGGTTCCCTCCATCTCTTGTTTGAAATATCAGAGAGGGTTTTGCACCTGAGGTGGTCATGGTGTGGCTCAGGAAGACTGGTGGGACCCCGGCGCTGGATATTGGCACTTGGCATGTTCTATTCACCCCTTTTTAGAAGGTTATTTAACCCAGAAAAAATACAAGTGAGGTCACACATGTATTTTGAGAACTGGCAGAATGGTTTTGCTGCTGGCAGGACTAGGAGATGCTTTTCTGCTCAGCACAGCCCCAAATCAGGGGCAGAGCTGAGCTGCAGCCCCTGAGCTGGGAAAGCCTCTCATGACTTAGAGAAAGGCAAAGGACTGGGTTACTCTTGGGCAGGTTTGGGCGCTGGAGATGCAGCTGGAACAGCAGGTGGAGCGGGGGCCCTTGACGCACCCCACACTTCAGTAATGGACTGTGAGCCCTTGCCCACACTTATGGATTTGGTCCTGGTTTCTCACCTCTGAATGGGGTGTTCAGCCGTGGTTTTGGCAACGTTTAGCAAAGCAAGCAGAGCCCTCACCATGCCAGGCTGGCAGGGCACCCCCAAGCACATTCCCCATCCCCTCATCTGGCAGAGGGACATCCATAGAGGACTGAACATGGGGTCCCATTGCCTCATGGAGAGACCCTTGCAACCCTTACAGGAAGCGCTTTTGATGTATGCCACCGAAAGGCAGGCTGTGTTCACACAGCAAGTGCAAATACCGGTTCCTGGCAGCTGCCTGGCTCTATCCCTTGGCTTGTGTCTGCCACATCAGGGTTATCCCCACCGGAGATGTCTCCACAAGGCACAGAGTGACAACAAACTCTCCATAAACCTCTCCAGCCCCCCACTGAAGTATCATCTCGGTGCTGTTTTGACCCAATACGGAGGCCCAGCAAACTAATGAGATTTGGTCCCCATACAGCGAAAGCGATAGGAATATCAGAGCCGGTCAAAGTTCCCTACTCCAAGTTCCTGATGTACCCTGAGGACCTATTTGTTGTGGGCTTGCCAGAGGGCATCCTACTGCGACGCCCCAACTGCTTCGGGATTGCGAAGCTGAAGAAGATCCTGCAAGCGAGCAACAACATCCAGTTTGTCATTAAAAGGTAAGGCAGGTGGAGGGGTCATCCCCGGGGAAGGATGATCCTGCTCAGAGCTCCTGGTGCTGTGTAGTGTCCTGGGGAGCATCCATCACTTGGTCACCTTCAATAAATTTGCTTGATTAGAAGCAACCAAGGGTCGGTGCCTTGTTGGAGCCACCCCTGAGAGGCAGCCGTGATGATGTTGTCCTCTCTGCCTTGGTGTCTTTTGGGTTTTTAACCAGCTTTTGCACAGGTTTGGCCACATCAGCAGGGAGCACCAAAGGGTGGGTGAAGGAGCCAGAGCCATTAACCTTCAGGGTGCCCAGGCATGGGGCAAGGAAAGCGGCAGGGAGCCCCGGGGAGGTTTCCTATGGGAAGCAGCTCCAGGTGAGGTCCAGATGTGCACATAGGGTACTTGCAGGCATCAGGGAAGATGCTGGCCTTGTGCTAGGGAGCAAGGGGTGTCACAGGAGCTGGGGGGGCTGTGAGAAGCCACAACAGCAACGGTGTTGCTTTGAGAGAGGGAACAGATGCAGAAGAGATGGATTTTAAAACATCTTTAGGTATCTTGGGTGGTTTCTCACCCAGATGCTGACGCAACCTCCCTTGCAGGAGAGGGAGCTGATGGAACCAACGCGACGGGTGACTGAAACAGAAAAGAAATGTTGGGAACACAGAGATTTTCTGGCATCAGACCAGCAGCTCCCAGGCCAGCCCAACTATGTTTAGGGATTTCTGCCCCCTTCCCAGACCATTTCTCTGTGAAGCATCTTCAGCGAAGCTTGTAATGAGCCATGCTATCACCTCACGGCATGGTTTTAGCAGTAGATAACAAAGTGAAAACTTTTAGGGGCCAATCGTGTTGAAAAGAGCCGTGTACACCTCCCATCCCTGAGAATTGCGTAGGACCATGTCTGCTAAAAGCCTGTAGCTGCTGATTTTAGCTGTTCGGCCACCACCAGCTTCAGCTCAGCCTGGGGACCACCACTTTGGCTCACTAAACAGCTTATTGCCATGAAAATTGTTTCCGTAGTCCCCTCACTGCATTGCAGGAGCCTTAGCCAGACGTGGTTAGTGGTTTGTGGCTGTAGGAGCGTTGTCCCAGGGGATGCTGGAGCAGCGAGCTGTCACTGGCCAGGGGGCTTACACGCGTGCCCTCTGCTTTTTGCTCTTTTCCAGACCGGAGTTGCTGGCGGAGGGCGTAAAGGAGCTGGCGTCGGACAGCCCGGCAGCCAAAGGTAGGCTGCGAGACGCCCGGCAGCCGGGCCGTTAAGGACTAGGTAGGAGAGGAGTGAGAGCGTTTATCCTACAGCGCATCTCTTGCCTTCCCTCCCCACCTCGTTTTTTGGCTGGAAACCTTCCCCTGTGCATCCCCCTCAGGGGCACCGCGAATCCTAATTCCTCTTATGTCCCCTGTCTCAGCCGCCGGCGAGAGGGACTCGAGCGAGGCGCTGCTGGAGGATGCTGTGAAGAGGCAGGGCTTTCAAGGTGAGGTGCTGGAGGCATCTGAGGGGGGTTGAGGCAGGGTCTCCGCCCCGTTGTGGAGGCTGAGTAGAGCAAAGGGATGTGGGAAGGGAGCAGCCATGGGTGTCAGGGTTCAGTGGGTGGGCAGAGGAGCAGGACAAGGCCAGGATGGGAGGGAGGAGAGGAGAAGGTGGGGTGAGAGGATGGGAAGGACAGACAGCTAGAAGAGAAGATGCACAGCTGGTGTAAGCAGTCCCATAGGTCCAAGGAAGAGGCTTGAAGTGCTCTGGATGGTGCCCTAATTAATCGGCTTTGCTTATCTTGCCATCTGACCTTGTGAGATGAGGAATTAACTCTTGCAAGCCTCAGAGTTTGCCTTTTCTGCGTTTTCTTTCACCTGTATCATATTTGTATAAACACGGCTCCCATCCCATGCACACCGGCAGCCACCACGGCAGCTCCATCAGGGGAAGGAGTGATGGTGAGGGGCTGATGGGCTCGAGGTCAAGAGCTGCCCCACTCGATCATCCCTCTCCTTGGGCCCTGGGGGCCTGGGAGGGTTTGCAGAGAGGGATGGAGGCTTTTCAAAGGCTTTGCCTTTTCAGAGAGACTTTGGAGTGCTTTTTATTTTAACGCTGGTAATTATCGCAACTGAATCTTCGATTTCATGCGGCTTTATTCTTAGCAAACAGGCGGGGGAAAAAAAAACATATTTCTGTTTAGATTATTTTTAAGGACTTTGAATGGCCCACTCCAGAGATTAGCTAATTGCAAGATAAGGACTTTCCTATAATTAGAAAATGGCATTACTTGAAAGTCACAGAGTGCCTTTTAATTTACAAGCAGAAGTCCATAATTGTTTCTTTATTTTACAGAAAATTATGATACCAGGCTTTCCAGAATAGACATCGCTAACACGCTGCGGGAACAGGTCCAGGACCTGTTCAATAAGAAATACGGTGAGAAACCAGGGTGGGAGTCAGTTTTATTCCCCCCTTATCTCCTCCTAATTTTTCCTTCCTTTCCCTCCCCTCTCCTGCTGATTCCTCCTTGCCAGGTGCTGTCTCTCGCTTCCCCCTTCCCACCCAGCATGGCTGGTACCTTGGAGGGCTCGTGGGGCTGTGGAGGGAATGGTTCTGTGTGGGAATACATGCTCCTGCTGCCTGGGCAGCTCCGGTGTGGCACGGGGGAGCTTGTGATGGGGAGTGTGCCACAGCCCCTTCCTGGCCACAGTTTGGGTTTCCTTTTAACCCCCATTCTTTGAAGAACACCGATGGTAGGTTCATTAGCGGGATTTGCAGAGGTGTGGAAGCGTAGGTGGTGGCGGGAGGTTCGGAAGGGAATAGGGAGAAGATGTAGTGAGTGTTCCCAGGAGTGCTGGGACACGGGTAGATGTCACCCTTCCTGTCCCCATGGCACCTATCTGGGCTGTACAGGACAATCCTTGGGCAGCCTGATTTAGTGGGATGTCACTGCCCATGGGACTAGATGATTTTTAAGGTCCCTTCCAACCCTAACTATTCTATGATTCTATGAATCCCACAGCCTGCCTGTCCCAGCGTCTGCTCTTTATCAGGCAAGGCAGGGAAATGCTGTTATCCCCATTTTCTAGGCAGAGAAATGTGCAGGTTCCCAGATACTCACTTGTGCAGGTTCCCAGATACCCACGAAAGCAAGGAAATGTGTATCCTCAATCCCGCAGGCAGACCGCAGAGAAGGAACGTGCCTATGGAGTCATCTCCAAATAATGCCCAAAGCAAAGAGGAGCAGCTTTCCGTCCCTCTCACTGCACTGCATGGGCACCAGTGTACAGCACAGTGCCCTGTTAACTCTTCTGTACCCGCATGGCTGACTTGGGATTCCACTGCTTCCAGGCAGCCTGAAAATGTTGATCCTTGATTCAACGCTTGGCACGGTGCCTTGAGCAGTGTGCTCATGCCATGCCGTGCTTTGGTGGGGTCAGGGATGGAGCCAGAGCCATGCTGGAAATGCATCCCTGGCCAACCGTGTCCTGGACAGCATCATAAGTGTGACCAGCAGGGTGAGGGAGGGGATTGTGCCCCTCTGCTCCGCTCTGGGGAGACCCCACCTGAAGCCCTGCATCCGGTTCTGGAGTCCTCAGCACAGGAAGGACATGGATGTGTTAAACTGAGGCCAGAGGAGGCCATGGAGATGATCCAAGGGCTGGAGCACCTCCTGTACAAGGACAGGCTGGGAGAGTTGGGGTTGTTCAGCCTGGAGAGGAGAAGGCTGTGGAGAGACCTTAGAGCAGCTTCCAGTGCTGAAAGGGGCTCCAGGAAAGCTGGGGGCGGGGGGGTTGCTCTTGGTCAGGGAGTGTGGGGACAGGACGAGGGGAACGGTTTTGAGCTGCAGGAGGGGAGATTGAGATGAGATCTTAGGAAAAAATCTTTTCTTGTGAGGGTGGGGAGGCCCTGGCCCAGGTTGCCCAGAGCAGTGGTGGCTGCCCCATCCCTGGAGGTGTTCAAGGCCAGGTTGGATGGGGCTCGGAGCTCCTGATCCAGTGGGAGGTGTCCCTGCCCATGGCAGGGGGTGGAACTGGATGGGCTTTAAGGTCCCTCCCAACCCAAATTATTCCATGATTTTATGATCCCACGTGCTAACTGTGCCTTTACCACTCTCCTCTCTCCCAGGTGAGGCCTTGGGGATTAAATACCCCGTGCAAGTGCCATACAAGCGGATCAAGAGCAACCCAGGGTCAGTGATTATAGAGGGGCTGCCCCCTGGGATTCCCTTCAGGAAGCCGTGCACCTTTGGCTCGCAGAACCTGGAGAGGATTTTGGCTGTTGCTGATAAAATCAAGTTCACCGTGACGAGGTACGTGACAAGAGGTGTCGAGGTACGTGACAAGAGTTGTCGGTTACCCTGCAAGAAGGGGTGAGGAGGGAGCTGACATAATGCACCCCCAGCTCTGCCAGCCCCACTGGGGCAGGGCTCTAAATACTCTAAATGCCTCCAACCCCAGGACAGCACTTGAATCGGCAGCTAATGGTTCAACAGAAAAGAGGGGACCATAAAAAAAGAGACTCCTGCTCTTTCCTCTTGTCTGCTGCCCAGGGAGGTGCTGGGGAAGGCACTGGCAGGAGAAAATGGTGCTCAATGACATGGATGTGCAGGCAGAGGAATCCCAACGCCTTTTCTAGGAGGCTTGAGATAGGAGAGACGTTGCTTGATTTATTGCTGGCGCAAGGCAGTGCTCAGGGTCCCACGGCGCTTGGTGAGGCACTGGGAGCTGGTTGGTTGTGACAGGCTGCGTGTTCTGCAGCCAAAGCGGATGGACGCAAGTGGGAGGAGAAGTGCACTTTATCGGTGTAGCATTCTGAGGTGATATGGAAAAAACTGGTTTTAAGAGCGGCTCCATGACCCTCTCGCTGGGCCACACTGCCTGTCTTCTTACCGACACGGCTGAGCAGGGACCCTGTCCCTGCAGAACTCCAGCTGGTCCTGCACGAGTTGTGGCACAGAGTGCGAGGCACAGGCTGATCCGTAACCATCCCTGGCCCGTGGGAGGATGCTCAGGCCAAATGTGTTGGCTTTCCGGTGGTGTTTCATTTTAAATCTCCTTTTTTCCTTATTTTTTACAGGCCTTTTCAAGGACTCATCCCCAAACCCGGTAAGAAATGATTCCTTTTTGCCTAAGCAATGCATTGAAGTGTGTGGTGATGGTCAGGGAGACATAAGTCATGGATAGTGTGCAATAATTTTATCAGCTGGCAGAAGGTTGCCCCCAACTTCACTTTTCTGGGCTTTCTGCTTTGGTTTTGTTGTTTGGTGCATTTGCTGAAGTTCCCCTGACCGAGGCGGCTGGCCTCAGCATCACCTGTCAGTATTGCTGCTCTTGCCTTGAAATGATGGCATTTTTTGAGAGCTGATCTAGTGCAGAGATCTACGTTCTCTATTTAAGAAAGCATCCACTTTCTTAAGCTTTTTCTTCAAAGAAATAAATGTTGCAATGAGCTGGCAGGTTCAGTCGTAAGGAAGGGTCATTGGAAAGAGGTGAATATCGCCACGGTGCTCAGAAGGCTGCAGCAGCATGGCAGTGAAAACACTGGGGGAGACGCAGGAGAGGGGAGGACGGGATGCCTACAGTGCACTCCGTACCCAAGTGCAGAAATCACTGCCCCAGAGCTGCATCCTTCCCTGTGCATCACTGTGGTAGCTGTCTCTCGCTTCTAAGCTGCCCTGAAAATAGCTGGCATTGTAAACGTGGGTAAAAACCTGTCTTCGTTTTAAATATCTGTAATTACAACTGTTGGAAGAGTAAAAAACATCGTCGTCTTTATTGATGGCTTTGTGTTTCCGTGGCCAGACTCTGTGGGGATGGCACGACTTGGGGAAGACAAATATGACAGGGAGGAAAACAATTATATGCCCTTCTTGGGAACAGCAAAAAGGTGTTGGACACCTGAGAGTGTCTAACAAAAGGCAAGCTGTCTGAGGAGTTCAGTCCAGGGCATGAACCGAGTGTTGATGCTCTACATCCCTGTGACCCAGCCAAGATGATGGAGAGGTTCCCCAAGACCTCTGTGGACCTTGGCCTTAGACTCCCAGCTTTTAGTCCTAAGCAGCAAGGTGCTGGCTCGCATTGGCTGGACCTTAAACGAGCCTTTAGTGAAATGCAAGTTCTGCAGAACTCTGTTTTTCCCTGGAATTACATGGTTATAACACCAGAGCGAACTGAGGATGGATCCGCTCCTCCAGCCACATCTTGTCTTCCTGTGCCTCTGCCGTAATCGGTATAATTGCATTACGAGACGCTGATCTGACACAAATCACACCATTAACAAAGGAGCACATCAGAAGGCATATACTTCACCCTGCCAGCTGGCTGGGAAACACAGCCTGATAGATAGAGATGTAAAGGAAATTGATTTTCTTTTCCATGCACAACAGTTTTTTTTCCACCTTCTCCAGCTGAATGCTCCCACCGAGGGCTGGCGCACTCTCGCACAAACCCTATAACATCTTTTATTCTGTGTATTGTGGTACCCGAGCGAGCTCAAGAGGAGGTTGCAGCATCCCTGCTGGGCTCAGGGCTTTGCACCTTCTTCTCCCGCAGGGTTTTTCAATAAGAACAGTCACAGGTGAGGGAGTTTTCTCAATATCTCAATTTATTATAGACTATTTTATATGTTTGCTCAATCTTCAGAGACGATTGAGGCTTGTAATTTATTTTCTAGTGGTCAGACTACCACTGGAATGCCTCCTCGAGAAAAAAGCTATATTTGTATTTCGTCCCCCCTAAAATCCCCATTGACAGCAATTAACCTCTAATCAGCTTTTCCGCCCCGTTAAAACGAAGAGGATGGTGGCACCACAGTGGCACGTTCACTGCCGTGGCTGCGATGGCTTTTCACCTGCCTTAACAAAACAAACGATTTCCAACCAGCCATCAATCTTTAAAAATTTAAATTTAAGAGTGTTTCTTTTTACTTCGCTCTTGTGTAGTAAAGTCCTGCCACTAAAATAAAGAGCAGCCACAGAAGTGCATGCTTGACATTAAATCAAAATCAATGAAAATCACTTTTATCTCATAGAGGAGTATTCAAATGAAAGCAATAGTTACTGCCAAGTGGGATGGCATTGCAAAGCTGTCTGAAACCTGGAAAGCCTGGGAGATGGCTGGATAAATATATGGGAAGTTATGTTTTTTGTGGGTAATTTTGGACCAGAATTGTATGAAAAGTACACATTTTAAAGGAAGAAAGGAAAACATAATTTTATTTTTTTTTAAATTGCTTTGGAAGTATTTTTAGTTACCTTTAGGTTAAGTTACAGGGTATAATTTGCTTTAAATACATTGTGCATCTCCGGCATTGCAAAGAGCATCCCAGATAACTGCAGAGCTGCTGACGACCGGCCTCTTTATCTCTCTCTTTTGGGGACACCCATTTTTTAAGTGCGACAGAAACAGATAAAAGGATTTCAATGTAATCTGAGCGCCAGGCGTGCATTTTCCTCAAGATAATCTTTAATTTCTCTGTTGCGATGGTATCTCCCTCCTAATGGGTTGCAGTGGAGGGGTGAGCTGCGCGGGGGGTGCTGTCCGTAGGGATGCTGTTTGCAGAAGATGATGGGTTTTTGGGGGGAATGAAGCTGAGTTTTGGAAAAATAAAGGCAGTGGTGCTTCCCGGTGCCTGGAGGAGCTCAGTGGCTGCATCCCTTTTCTGCAGTGCAGATTTGCACCTTAGGAAGGTGAGACACTGGCCCCGAGGTCACCAGTGCCTCCGCCAGCACTGCAGCTCCGGGGCATTAGTCCAGGAGCACAGAGCCCTCCTGGCATCTAGATGTTTTCCTTTTGATTTCCTTTTTTTTTTTTCTCTCCCCACTCTGGCATCTGGTCTGCAAAAAAGACCTTCAAACCCTATTTTTCAAGGCAGAAAGATCTCTTGGTATTAAAACTGAAGTGGGAGAGCAGGGGTGAAGCTCCAGCGCTATAAACAAGGCACTTATCTTTTCTTTTCTTCTTTTCCTGAGGCACAGAGATACAAAACAGGCTTAATTTGAGCCTTTGGAAGAAAAAAAAAAAACATATCAAGCATAAGTAATCTAGCACACACACAAAAAAGTCTTTCTGTATGTTAATTTTTATGTGCTTTGATTGAAAATGTACACCAGCTCCATCTGTCCTATTCCCCAAACTCCTTACCACCCTGATAGATTATTTCCCATACTCCAGTTAATAAAGTAGGGCAAGCAGTGTTCTTTAATTAAAAAAAAACCCACACATCCAGGCATCCTTTTTACATTTCTTTTTTTAATCACGAGAGCACAATCCTCTGCAAGACTTTGATGAGATGTGCCTCGCATCGGAAACTCCTAGCCAGAAAAAAAGAGAAGAGGAAAGCACTTGGTGGGGCGGCGATGGGAGCTGAGTGCATCTTGCACCATCACCAGGTCGCTTTTTGAGGTCCATCCTCCTCCCCCTTCACCATCCAGCCCTGACGTTTAACCCTAGTGAGAGCAACCGCATTATTTTTCCTTCTGATCCGCCTTCCTGTTATCCGGGGTGAATTATTTTTTAGTGTTAAGCTGGTTGGTGTATCCAGTCTGAAGGCAGAGAAGCAAGCAGGTAGTGTGAGTAGCTACAGAGCTTCAAAGTCTCTTTTTAAGCACCTCTGTGATTCCAATCACCTTTTTATTTGCCTATTTTTTTGTCTCCCTTTCCCTTTGCCTGCATGCGTGGCATCCTCATGCCAACGGGATGTGCCATCGCCCAGCTCATCCCAGCCCTTGCGTTTGCTTTGCTCTTCCCTCCCTCTCACTCCCCGCCAGCCTCAGACCCTGCTGTGTCCTTCAGAGACCCCAAACCCCCTGTTTTTCAGGGTGCTTGTTGAGATGGGTGCCACTCCATCCCAACTCTGGTCCAGCACTCAGGGATGCACTCTGTACCTCGCAGCACAGTGGATCTGAGCCGAGTGAGATCCTCCCATGGTTAAGGCCAAGCAGCGCTTGTGGGCTACCAGGACAAAACTTTTTAATTATCTTTCTTAATCAGTGTGATTTCATAACTGCACGTTGATATCTTCAACTGAAACACTGAAAATGCCTTTGAGTTGCTGCCCACCAACTGCAATGCTGCGCTGCTCTTCTGAAACCTTTTCCATTTCATACTGGAAAGATGCTGCTGTGTGCTCCTCTCCCTCGCAGCCTGCCTGCGCTCCTGCCCATGCGCTCCTGCCTTCATTTCTCCTTGACAGGAGGAATGCCAGAACCTTGTTCCCTCTTGGCTTGGGCTCTAGCTTGGCTTCCCCTGCACTGGCACAACCCATCTGTGTCTTTTCCCCTTTGCAATGTGTGTTTTTCTAAGCATTTTGCGCAGTGGGTGCTGCCCACATAGAGTCACCCAGCGACTTGGGAGACCACAGCATCACTTTTTATCTGGCTGGGTCCTGCTGTGCAGCAGCCAAAGCCACTGATGGCAGGATTTGTCCTCCTACAGCCCAGGTGGTGCAGAGTCCAGCTCAGCGTTGTCTGTACCAAAACGCTGGCTCTTGCAGCTGCCCTGTGCAGAACCCCGTGTTTTTCTCTTCGGAACCCTGCACAGACCGTCAGGCCAGCGGCTGTGGAGGGTTCAGCAGAGCTCTTTGTACTGCAGTGGCTGCTTTCCTGAGGCTGCTTGAAGTGTTCGGTGCATATTTTGAGCTCCTTCAGATTGCTTGTATCTTTGCTCAGCAAATTCAGACACGCGTCCCTGCTCTCCCTCCATATCCTCACCAGTTTGCCGCTGCCTGCGTGCTGCGGTTTGGCAGCAAGAGCCTCCCCGCTGAGCTCTTCCTTGCTCAGCTGCCGTGATCCGCAGCCCCCGTCCCCCCTGCCAGCTCTCCAGCTTCGGCGTGATGAGCTGCTTCAGTCCTCCTTTTGCCCATCATGCAAATCCTGGCCCTAGCCCCGGTGCTGCTGCTTTTCCCTAGGAAATTCATTTCTTTTTGATATTGCTCGTCACTTCAGAGTTGGTGGCGAGCACCAGCCTCTCCTTAGGGATCTCTTTTTCTCCTGTTCCCCCCTGTTGCTGCAGAACTGACACAATTTCCCTGTCTGCTTTTCATCTGCTTTAACCTCAGCTGTTTCTTTTCCCCCGCCAGCACAGCCATGCAGAGCAACGGCTGCGGCTTTGGTGTGTGCTGTAAATGCTGCGATTCGCCTGGGCATCCCTGGGCACGTGCGGACCTTGAGCCACTCAGGAGTGTGAGGGATGCTTGTGGGCTCAAGTGCATCCCAAAACAGGTCCCTGGGGCGCGGTGGAGAGCGTAGCCTGCCTGCCCACCTCACCAGGCAGTTATTGAGCTACTAAAAGGTTGCCTTGGGACCAGCAGAATTTTTAGCTGCTAGGGATGGTGTCATCCTGGGTTTTGCTTTTGTTTGTGACCAAGAAACCAAGCTGCAGCACTCATGGCTCTCTTTCTCTCTCTCTCTCTCTCTCTCTCTCTCTCTCTTTCTCTCTCTCTCTTTTTTTTGTCTTCTTTTAACTTGCGCTGTAGCCCCTAGACGGATAACATCATTGGAAAAAGCCTACGCTGCCTTGAATGGTACGTAGCTCAGTTGATGCATCGTAGATGGTAGCAGACAAGGAATGCACTTGCGTTTTAATATGGGAATGAAAATGTCTTAATCCCCCAAATTTCAGGTATTTTTTTTTTCCTCTCTGCTCTGTTTCCCTGTGATGCCAAGAACTGAATGATGCAGGATGTGTTTAACAGTGTTTGATTGTTGGTATTAATCCTCTCTGCGTACCTAAGCACCGTTCCTGCAGTCCCTGGGCATCAGTGCCAGTTCTGCTCCAGACAAACCAAACCGCGATGTTATCCTCAGCTCAGCCACGTGTCTGAGCAATTAATTTGTTAAGAAATCCACTTGCCATTCACAAGGGCAGCTTGCACAGATTTGGATTGGGTTTTTTTTTGCTTTGCTTTAACATACACTCTGGGCCAGACTTTATGTAGGCTCTGGGGATTTAACATTTACACTGATTTACAGGAGTAAAAGAAGCTCTCGCCTGCCTGTATCTGCGAGAGGGCAAGGCTTATCTCTGGCAAATCCAGCCATTCTCCCATCAGCCGGGATTCTGTCTGCGTGTCTAGATGTTAATTGCCTGCTCCCACAAGTTTATAGCTACACTTTGAAAACATGCATATGTTGAGCTAATTCTAACTGTATTTAAACCTGAGCCACTGTGGAACAGCCTCATTAAAGCAGCAGGTTTGTTCCGGATTTACACAGGGCTATAACTGGATTGCACCCATTGGAGCTGAAAGTGGGGAAAAGACATGTATTTATCTCTTAAGATATGTATATCTCTTAAGCCTGTCCTGGCTGGGTGTTTCCTTGACACCACTGGGATTGCCTGAAGAAGAGATCTGAGCCACTTTTCCCAGTGGGAATATGTTGGGTGGTAGCTGTTTCCTGGTGAAATGGGCTTCACGCTGCATGTTTGGATAGCAGGAGGTGGTTACTCCAAGTGTATTGGAGGATGTGGAGCAGGACCATGGAATGCTGGTGGTGGCACGAGGATGAGGAGGAAGGCTCTGCCGGGTACCCTGCTCAGCCATGCCATTGCTGCACCGCCAAGATCTGGGCTGTGCACGTGGCATCACAAACCCAAACATTATTTGTCCATAGAGTACTTTGGATTTGGTTTTGTTGTGGTCTTTTAAAGTCACTAGAAGAACAGGTCGTGTTTTGGATCCTGGTGTCCAACAGCAGATGCCTACACTTCATTTCTAGAACAGCTAAATATGACTTGCTGTTCCTAAAGGAAAAGTCAAGCTTTGACAAGTGCTACTGGAGAAGAAAAAATGGTTCTTTCTGAATGTGACCACTTGTACCTAAGCGCCTGTGGAGTGCAGGGCTCCTCGCTGCAGGAAAGTCGGACTGGGGAGAAAAGCAAGCCAATTAAATGGCTACTATTTTAATTAAAAAGAAAAATTGATAACGCAGAGCTGCAGCCAGCAGCATGCATAAACCTGCTTTGGAGGAAGGACTCAGCACATTCCAGGGATGTCAGTGGCTTCAAGTTGCCCCACAGCAGGTTTAGATTGGATATTAGGAAAAACTTCTTTACTGAAAGAGTGGTGAAGCCCTGGGAGAGGCTGCCCAGGGCAGGGGGGGAGTCCCCATCCCTGGAAGGGTTCAAGAAATGTGTAGACGTGGCACTTGAGGACATGGTTTAGCAGGCATGTGGGTTGGGCTGACGGTTGGACTTGATTATCTTAAAGGTCTTTTCCAATCTTAATGATTCTATTACTTAAGTCAGTTATTTCCTGAATCTGGGTGGATAAAGTCAAAGGTTGATGGAGATCCCTCTCAGCCGGCAGGGCAGGTCACCAGGAAGCAGTGCCACTAGCTGGAGCCTCCTCTCTGGCTTCTCTGTTATGCGTGCTCAGTTCCAGGTTTTTCTTGGCATTTGTTTGTGTCCTTGGATGGGAATTTGGGAGTCCTGCCCACTGCAAGGTGGAAAAAAAACCCTTGAGGTGTTGTTTCTTGCACTTGGGGTATGAGCGGAAAGGGAAGGTTTGCTGAGTTTTTCAGTCCCAGAGAATTAAACAAGTGAGAACACTGAATTTTGGTGTTTCTTTGTCTGCTACCATCTACACATCCATATGGGATGTGTGTATACCGCCCAGAAACTGAGCAGCAATGACAAGGAAGTCACAGAGGGAGCCGCAGGTTTTGCCCCTGCCGCAGCCTCGAGACCAGCACCGCAAGGCAAGGGCTTGGCTCTTGAGATCAGGGCTCCTTGACGACATTTATTTGATTGTCTTCTATTTTATTTATTTTTTGCACCATCCTTTTCAAGCTGCTTTGTTGCCATTTCTGGATTTGAAGCACGAATTGACCCTGAGCTTCCTTTGCTGAAACTTCTCCCCCCCTTTTTTTTTTTTCCTTAGTTATATGCAGAGAAAAAATATTGTTTTCAAGTGGAGAACACACTTTTTTGAGGCTGTACCCTGCAGTAGCGGGGTGCCGATGTTTAAGGGTGCCAGCTCCTCTCCAGCCCCCTCAGCATTAGGGTGGCTGAGGTGTGTGTTGCCTTCTGGGGTGCTGAATGCTGGGCTCTGGGGCCCCGTGCAGGGAAGCAGGGACTTGTGTCAGCTTTTCAACTTGCATTTAAACCAAAATTGCAAACCATGGGATTGCTTAAAATCAAAAACATGCAATTGCTCAAATTAAACAGCTCCAGACTGGGGGCAGAGGATGCTCGGGTGCTGAGATTTGCAGGGTACGCCTTGATGCTGTAAATACCCATCCTGGATTTCCATATATCTATATTTCCTGGATTTCCTATAGCATGCCAGCCTGGGTGAAAATGCCTTCCTTTGGTGTGGTGAGGCTCGTGGTGGGGATGCCTCTACCGCACCGAGCCAGCTCGCTGCGGATGGGTGACCCAGCAAGAGGCAGAAGGGGTTCATTCAGTCCATGCTTTATACCTGCGAGGGAGAAAAGCATCAAAGAGGACTGATACAGACCCAGTTGTTTGTCCTGGAGCCTCCTGAGGATGCTGAATAGCTGGGGGGAAATCTACTGCCATAGGCACATCGTTTGAAATGAGAAAACGGAGGAGAAAGTCTTTGGCACAATGAGGATAATTAAAAAAGCTAGTAAAGCCAAGCTGATTATATGGCATATTATAAAACAATATTGTACTTAGGAGCCCAGCTATAAAAGTGCTATCTCATTCCTTGATATCGCTTGTGGGAGCCTTCGTGGCGCTGAGGGCCGGAGTCTCCATTGCTTTGCATATTTTGCAGTCATTTACAGCACTGCAAAGCGGATGTAAAACGCTCTCAGCCGTGGCAGCGCGTGGCAAATGCAGATTTGGCAGCGTTTTATAGCTACTTTGCAAAGCTCTAAAAGGCAACGCAAGGTGCAAGCGCAAAGCAGCCGCCTCTGAGGTGTCCCCACGCTGCGCTGGGGCAGCGGGACAGAGCCGCGGTCGTGGGATGGGTTTTCTAGGGGCTCAGAAAGAGGTATTTTCAAAGAACAGGGTATTTTATTCCCTCTCTGGTTTTACTTTGCAGATGAGGATGATGCCAACAGGCTCGGAGAGAAGGTAATTCTCCGAGAGCAAGTTAAAGAGCTTTTCAATGAAAAATACGGTGAGTCTCCTGTCTGCACGCATCGCCGAGCCAGTTTGTTTTTGCTGACAGCAGCCATAGTTCAAATTAATGCGACTGAAGGCCTCTATTTATAGGCCAAGCGCACGGCAGCCTGCTGCAGCGCAGGTTTCGTCCCACTGCTTCACGTTACAGCCTGTCCCCAGGGACGTTCCCCTGTCTCGCTCCTGGCAGGTGGGACCGTGACCTTCTTGTTGACAGCTCCTCCTTGGCGAGGGCAGGGAGAATGGAAAAACACAACCGAGGAGTAGGATTTGATCAGTCTGATGTCAGCCTTTAGGGTGTTTTTAACGTGTTCTGAGCTGTGGTGTGTGCTGAGTGTGCCTGCCCCTTGCCAGCCTGCTGCTCTGCCTGCCCGGCTGGGAGCAAGGCTGGAGCTGCAGCCCGATGTGGGGCACGGCTGGGGAAAAGCTCACTAGAACCACAGCAGAAAAGGAGGTCAGGAGGCTGGAGAAGATTTGCAGGCTCCTTGTGCAAAGCCCTCCTTCTATGTCATTGAAAAGAAGGCACAGTGGGAATAGCAGCCGAGTGTGGGGGAGCGTAGGAGCCAGCTGCAGGATGCACGGCAGCGAGCAGCATCGCCATCTCAGCCCCGCAGGTACGGGCTGCCACTGCTCACGGCTGTCGCAGTTTGGGCATGGCTTGTGTGAGTGCTGGGTGGTTGTTTCTCAACACGTGGGTCACCAGGGCTGCACGGCCGGGCCACGGCAGCTCAGCCGCACCCCACGGCTTTGGTGCAGTGTCTCACCTCTCTCCCCAGAATAAGTGCCAGAAGGAGAAGGAAAAGCCAAAATGATAACAAAACAGCAGGGAATGTGATTTCCATCCTCTCTCAAGTCTCCTCTTGTCAAGGCTTCTCACCCTTCCCACAAACGGTTTATTATGGGGTGCTGCTCTGGAGGCAGATTAGACCCCAAGGAGGTGCCAGCTCCCCAGGGAGACTGGTCCCGGTGCTCTGAGCATCCCCATCCACCCTGGCTCAGCAGCACTCACCCTGCCTCGGGTCTGAGCCCACAGCTGATCCCTGTGTTCCCCTGGCATGGTTTCTGGAGCACAAGATGCCAGATGGCCTTCAGGAATAAACCCTGCAAGGAAAGCCAGAAATGTGGCCGAGGAGCAGCTCACGCCTCTAGGTTTGGGGGCTGCAGAGTCGTGAGGCAAGAGCAGGTTCTTACAGTCAGGACCAACACAGGAAAGGGACATTCACTGTTTTCCCACAGTGCAGGAACTGAAAGGATACCCAGAAAGATGGGCAGCAGGTTCAAGTTGTGCAGAAGGAAGTACTTTTAATGCAGCAATGAATTAAATTGTGGTGTTTCACTGCCATAGGATATTGTGGTGCAAAATATGGGCAGGAGCGATGTGATGTGATGGTGAGTGATGGATGTGATCTCCACCTCAGTGACCCCTAAACCTGCTGACAGCCAGAGGGCAAGAGGAGATGGGAAAATCCCTCCCCTTTGCCCTCTCTTCTGGGCTGTCTCCCACGCTGCTGCTGCTGGCCCAGCCACGGGCTGGCACGAGCGTGGTGATGGGTGGTTTACGAGCCCCTTCTTTGAGCCTTCTGGCAGGATCTGAAATGGAGACCAACGGAGCAGGAAATAAATGGGGCAGACAGACATGAAACGGCTGTGTGGGACGTGGCAGTAGCAAATATTGGGCATCATGGCAGCAATGGATTCCCAAAGTCCTCCTAGGGCTCATGGTCCTTCAGTTGGTTGGGTCTGGAGCCCTGTGGGGTAAAGCCGGTGCATTGTCCTCTGCTCTGCTGTTACAGGAGAGGCTCTGGGCTTGAACCGGCCCGTCATGGTGCCCTATAAACTCATCAGGGACAGTCCTGACGCTGTGGAGGTTACTGGGTTGCCGGATGATATTCCTTTCAGAAACCCCAATACCTACGACATCCATCGGCTGGAGAAGATCCTGAAGGCACGGGAGAGCATCCGGATGGTGATTATAAACCAGCTCCAGTAAGTTCCCCTAGCTCCGTGACCAGGGAAGGTTTCTGTTCATTAAGTGTTGCCCTTGCTTCTCCAGCCGTGAGTGGGGTAAGTCACCACGCGGCCACCAGAGTGGGATCATGCCACCATGAACCTGCTGAGGACCCGTTCCATCCCCGGCATCCGCTGTCCTGCACCGCAGGGAGGTGCTTGGCCACAGATGGGCACAGCAGGGTGTTAGCAGGGCCAGTTTATCCCTTCTTTCTTGTGCAGTTTGAGATTGTGATACTGGGAAGGAACATGATATGGGGGCAGATAGTGGGACGGCTCAGAGACCCAGCTGAGTTATTTGGGATTGCTTCCCTGGGGGGAGCGGTGAGGAGGCTCTGTGTCCCATCTCCACACAGGGGGTGTCAGAGGACGCAGCTCGGGGTTGGGGTCTGGGCTGTCCCCCAGCACGGGCAGGTGTGTGGGCGAGAACCAACAGCGTCTGCCTGCTCTCACCCCTTGTCTCTTACACAGGCCGTTTGCCGAAATCTGCACTGAGGCCAAACAAACAGGTAAGGGGAGGGCTAAGAACTAACTGTGGCTTTTCCCTGCGCTGAGGCAGAGAGAATGTATGGGCGAAAGAGATGGGGGTTGTGGGGAGGCGTTGGAACCTCCCATATCCGCAGGGGAGGCTGGGGAGAAGATCCTACTTGAAAAAAGAAAAGTCAGGCTCAGCATCTGTTCAGAAGCAAACCGTCCTCTTAAAAGACTGCACCTCTGTGAGCTGCGAGGAGACTGGGCTGTTAGACTCAGACTTTCAGCATATTCTAGAGAATATGATTATCCCTTGTCCATTAGCAATTTACTCACCACAAGCAATTTGTTCAGTGGTTAAAGCCCTTAATTTAAGCCATCGTTTAGCAGTTGAGCTTCTAAGGAAACAAGGTTTCTGTGATCACTGGGAACGCATTTCTCCTTCTGTCCCATCTTTCCCTATAAATCTCAGCCAGTTTTAATCAAATGTGTCAGAATTAGCAGCCCCAGAGATAATTAGGATCCTATTAGTTTTATGAAAATAGGTGTCTAGGTAGAGAAGGGAGATCTGGCGAGCAGGAGCACGCCTGCAACACGGTGTAGAGAGATGCACAATTTAGATGAGATCTTACAATGAAATGTTTTGCTGTGAGGGTGGGGAGGCCCTGGCCCAGGTTGCCCAGAGCAGTGGTGGCTGCCCCATCCCTGGAGGGGTTCCAGGCCAGGTTGGATGGGGCTTGGAGCCCCTGATCCAGTGGGAGGTGTCCCTGCCCATGGCAGGGGGTGGAACTGGATGGGCTTTGAGGTGCCTTCCAACCCAAACGATTCTATGCTGCTGTATATGGGTGTATTGTATATGCAGATGTATATGGGCATATTGTCATCACAGCTGGCACCTTCATGGCCCCAAAGCATCCAGCACGGACACAAGTCTGAGGGTATGAGGCTCTGTAAGTGCTGGAGTTCGGCATTCACTTCTTTGGGGGTTTTTCTTTGCCGGTGCCTGAGGAATGCTGGCAGCTCCATGCCAGGTCGTGGAGGCCAAGCCGGTGTCACCAAGGGTGGCACAGCAGATGTCTGCGGGGGGACAATCGGCAGGAGGCAAAGTCGCCACTCGGAGGGATGGGTCCCTGCTTTTAGTGATCGCTTGCAGGGCTCAGACACCTCATGCCTTCCCTCTCCCCCTGCAGAGAAAGACACCAGCGTTCCCAAACGAAAGCGGAAGAGGATCTCCGAAGGGAACTCGGTATCTTCCTCTTCCTCATCTTCCTCTTCCTCCTCTTCCAATATGGAGTCTACATCATCAACAAATCAGATCTCACTTGTGGTAAAGCCTTCCAAATAATAGAGGGGTTACTGCCTACCTATCTTTCTGCTTCAGGATGCTGCTCTCTGCTCTCCTTGAACCATCACCACCTCCCTCCGCCTACAAACATGTGTGACATAAAATGGCACAAGCAAGGTTTGGCGAAGGAGGGGACGCAGCTCTAGGGCTGCCTTTTCCTGCCGGGTTTGTCTATAAGCAGAGGTCAGCAGAGCAAAGCACCCGCTGCCTCTCCCACATCAGTCCTCGGGGGGATGCTCAATGCATGGTGTTAGCAGGAGCCACACGTGAAACCAGCCTGAGCAAATCCACCGACCCCCCTGAGCTCAAATAGGGGTGCTGGTGGCAGTGCCTTGGCCCGTAGCAGCTCTTGGCAGGACCTGGAGGTTCACTCTGGTCAACACCACAAGCGTTGCTTCAGCTGCATCCCAGGAGCAATGCAGAGCTCCGGTGTGCATCCAAACTTTGAAAATAGCAAAGAAAATGTGATCTAGTGGCCTGATCCAGTGGGATGTCCCTGCCAATGGCAGGGGGCTTGGATCTAGATGATCTTTAAAGTCCTTTCCGACCCTAACTATTCTATGATTCTATGAAATCAGGAAGATGCATCCAGCTGCTGTACCTCGGGGCTTGGCTTCGATTGTGGATGATAAAAAATACTTTAAAAAAAATATCAGAAAAAAAATAAAAACTACAGGAGAAATATAAACTTAGAAGGCTTTTTTTTTTTGTCAGGTTTGCCCGTGGTGTTTCAGTTTGGGGTGGGTTCTTTTATTGAGTTTGCAGCCCAGAAAGCCAAACCTATCTTGGGCTGCATCAAAAGCAGTGGGACCAGCAGGGACAAGGAGGGGATTCTCCCTCTCTGCTCTGCTCTCTTGAGACCCCACCTGGAGCCCTGCATCCAGTTCTGGAGTCCTCAGCACAGGAAGGACATGGATGTGTTAAACTGAGTCCAGAGGAGGCTACGGAGATGATGTGAGGGCTGGAGGACCTCCCATACAAGGACAGGCTGAGAGAGTTGGGGTTGTTCAGCCTGGAGAAGAGAAGGCGGTGGGGAGACCTTAGAGCAGCTTCCAGGCCTGAAAGGAGCTCCAGGAAAGCTGGGGAGGGGCTCTGGATCAGAGAGTGCAGGGAGAGGATGAGGGGGATGATTTTCAGCTGTGAGAGGGGAGATTGAGATGAGATCTTAGGGAGAAATGTTTTGCTGTGAGGGTGGGGAGGCCCTGGCCCAGGTTGCCCAGAGCAGTGGTGGCTGCCCCATCCCTGGAGGGGTTCCAGGCCAGGTTGGATGGGGCTTGGAGCCCCTGATCCAGTGGGAGGTGTCCCTGCCCGTGGCAGGGGGTGGAACTGGATGAGTTTTAAGATCCCTTCCAACCCAAACCATTCTGTCATTCTTATTTGGAAAGTGAGAGCAACAGCCCGTGTCAGAACGTGTCAGATATGATGTATGCATGGTTTTGTGTTGTGTCCTAACAGAGACTTTTGCCTTCTTTTTCTCTCCCTCTCTTTCAGCAATGGCCCATGAACATGTACATGTTAGACTATGGTGGTCTAAACGTCCAGATCCCAGGACCCATTAACTATTAGACCTCAATACCGAATAAGAACCTCAAATGAAAGAATAAATAAATAAATGTAATTTATGTAAAAAGTGTATATTCCAATATGTATCAATGCCTTTTAGTTTTTCCAATGATTTTTACACTATATTCCTGCCATCAAGGCCTTTTTAAATAAAAATAAAAAGTGTTGCCTTGCTCTTAAAAGTACTTATTTTATTCTGAATATTATTGATAAATAACATTTATAGGTAAAAGTATAAGAAGGCTCCCCTGACAAGCCTTGTTGTGCTATCGCTGCTCAGTAAAACCCTTCGTGCCACCAGTGCTCAAAACCAAGAGATTTGACACATTTTAATGCTTTATTTAATTTAGATCAAAGAAGTAATTTATTTGTGGAGTGGCAGGAGGAGCAGCACCAGACTGCAGCGGGTGAGAGTGGAGGGAACCAGCCCTTACGAGCATCAGAGACCTGTGCCCACAAGTCCTGTTGGCTCTGGAGCAGAAGCAGGTTTGGACTAAGCAGGAAGGAGCTTTCAGGCCCCTCCCAGGGAGTGAAGACCCTCTAAGCCCTCTTGTGTCTGGCCTCCTGCTGCCCCAGTTTTGAAAGGCCAGAAGCAATGTCCATTGTGCGTGTTTAACTGGCTTCTGAAGCAGGAAAAAATGTTCATCCAGTAACATTCTTCACTATTTCTGATTTTCTAAGAAGCTTTGATGCCTTACGGGAGGAAAGCTCCTCCAGTAAGGACAGGCTGATCCTGCTGATGCTTCACAGGTTCCACAACGCTGGACCAGGAGCTGCGAGTGGCTTGCTAAGGGTATCCAAGGGAGCTCCTGGGTTCCTCCATGTGCCCTGGGCTGCTTCACCCCATATAAGAAGCAACCCAGTAAATTGAGGGATATTATTATTTGAAATTCCTGCAATTTTACTTCCATTCCACTTGCAGAGTTTCGCAGCAGAAGCAAGTGGCCCCAACAACCACAAGTATTGAACTTGTGCTTTGTGTCCTCTGAGCGCAGGCGAGACACGGCGGGAGCTAATGAGGGCTTGAGGGCAGCGTAACAAGACAACGAGAAGAAACATCCCAGCTTGTGTGTAGGTAACTGCAGCCCAGCAGGAACCCCCAGTGAAGTGAGATGACCTTTGGGGTGAGATATGGCATTGGCGTCGTCCCAGGCATCAACAGACAGCATCACTGTGAGATGACCTGCCAGTACTGAGAGGGGCTCCAGGAAAGCTGGGGAGGGGCTCCTGATCAGGAGGTGCAGGAACAGGATGAAGGGGAACGGTTTTAAGCTGCAAGAGGGGACATTGAGATGAAATTTTGGGGAGAAATGTTTTGCTGTGAGGGTGGGGAGGCCCTGGCCCAGGTTGCGCAGAGAAGTGATGGTGGTGTTCAAAGCCAGGTTGGATGGGGCTTTGAGCAACCTGGTCCAGTGGGAGGTGTCCCTGCCCATGGCAGGGGTGGAACTGGATGGGCTTTGAGGTCTCTTCCAACCCAAACCATTCTATGATTCTTTGACCAGCACCGGGCATCGCTCCAGGCTGCAGGGTGGGTCACAGCCTTTTCACGGAGAGTAGCGGACACAGCATCAAAGTCCCTTGTGACAGCTTTTCTGAGTGCAATGCCCTGCTTTATTTGTTTTCTGGGTTTTTGGTCTGCTCAGGTCCTTCTCTTTTCAGGCCACAGGAGGGTTTTGATGGTGGGTAGAAATGTTTCAAGCTGCAGTTTTGTTTCAAGGCAGCTGCAGTTTTATTTCCTGGCTCTGGACTTATATTTGCTATGGAATTAGATACAGATGATCACATGAGATAGTAAAAGCTGAAACAATTGTAGGAGATGGCACAAAGGCAGCAACGAAAAGGCAGCAAAGATCTGTATCCGTGACCCCAATTAGAGATACAGTTTGACATCTGAGCGGTTGGCATCAAAATCTGAAGCCTTTCGTATTTCTGCCTGGTGCTCAAACCTGTGGCATCTCCAATTAGGAAACAAAGACACAAGATTCAGAGGTAAAAAAAATACCATTTTCTTTTCCAAAATGTCTGAAACGGGCTTATTCACAGATCAAACCCCACCGAGTCGCTGTCTCCTAGGAGGGCACACTCATTATATTTTGACTTTTATTTTTTTGCTGTTAAAGAACTAAAGGTTTGATGCTGTAGCAGCAAAGGCAGCGGCGCGGTTCGGTAATGAGTGGAGATGTTTGAGGCTGCCCCAGGTCTGCTGCCGTCCCCGGCACCCTGCGAACACAGCAGCGGCCGAGGGGAGGCTGGATGTAGGGCTGAGAGTGCACCCTGCACGGGGCCCTAATTACTGCTGCTGAAAGGCAGGGGTGAACGGAGGCGCTGCAGTTAAATTAGGGCATGGGAGCTACGCTGGGGACTAATGATTTAGTTCAGAAAGCCGAATGCAATCGTAAAGGCTGTAAATGGAGAGGGGGAATGGAAGCTGAGCAAGGAGGCAACATAAGGCTGTTTCACCACTCTGCTTCTCGTCTCTCCGCAGCTCATCCCTGACTCAGAGCCTGGTTAGCAAGGTGGCAGGGGAAGGCGCTTGTCGCTTCCGTGATGAGTGGTGTCCCTCAGGGGTCCGTACTGGGACCAGTGCTGTTTAATATCTTCATCAATGATATTGACAGTGAGATCGAGTGCACCTTCAGTAAGTTTGCAGATGACACCAAGCTGAGTGGCGCGGTTGCCACTCAGCAACCTGTCCTGTCCTGGAAGGGACCTGGACAGACTGGAGAAGTGGGGCTGTGAGAACCTCATGAGGTTCAACAAGGCCGAGTGTAAGGTCCTACACCCAGGTCAGGGCAATCCCCGATTTCAGTACAGGATGGGGGATGATGTGATTGAGAGCAGCCCTGCAGAGAAGGACTTTGGGTGCTGAATGATGAGAAGCGCAACATGAGCCTCAATCTGCGCTCACAGCCCAGAAACCAACCGTGTCCTGGGCTGCATCCAAAGCAGCGTGGCCAGCAGGGAGGGAGGGATTCTGCCCCTCTATTCCTCTCTTGAGAGACCTCATCTGGAGTTCTGTGAGTTCTGCAATCCTTAACATAAGAAGGAGATGGAGCTGTTGGAACAGGTCCAGAGCAGGCTACAAAGATGATCCGAGGGCTGGAGCACCTCCTATATGAGCACAGGCTGAGAGAGTTGGGGTCGTTCAGTCTGGAGAAGAGAAGGCACTGAGGACACCTTATATCGACCTTCCAGTACCTGAAAGGGGCTACAAGAAAGTTGGAGAGGCACTGTTTACAAAGGCTTGGAGTGATAGGACGAGGGGCAATGGGTATAAACTGCAGAGGGGCAGATTTAGACTGGACTTAAGGAAGGATTTCTTCACCATGAGAGTGGTGAGACATTGGAATACGTTGCCCAGGGAAGTTGTGGCTGCCCCATCCCTGGAGGTGTTCCAGGCCAGGTTGGATGGGCCTCGGGCAGCCTGAGTCAGTGGGAGGTGTCCCTGCCCATGGCAGAAGAGTTGGAACTGGATGATCTTTAAGGTCCCTTCCAACCCAAACTGTTCTGTGATTCTAAGGTATGGCTGAGGGCAAAGCTCTGGGCTCAGGTTTTCTTCCCTGAGTTTCTGGATCCATTCGCTGGAGCTCTGCATGCCTCGGCCCTGCTCGCCAAAGGGCAGCTTGTGCCCTGCCAGGAAGCTCCATACTGCCTGGCACCTCCAGTGTCCCCTGGCTGGGCTTGGAGGCTGCTGGATTCTGGTACCAGGTACATTTTTGGGAGTGAATAAGAGTAATTCTGGCTGTAATTTCAGGGAGTTTCACAGCCAGGATGTCTACTTTTCATTTTCCATGGCCAGGGTGGGAAAGTCATGCCCTCAGTGCCTGTGTTTGCTCATGATGAAGGAGCACTGACCCTTCCCACACTGCAAAAATGATGACAGATATCACTTTATTACTGCTTTCCTTCGGTTGTAATTCTGACAGCTTCCCTAATCTTGATGCTGCAGGGTATTTTTATACCCAGCTTTTGTGATTATCTGCTGAATGGGATCCTCACCATTACAATTAGATGAGTGAAGATGGAGATCTTAACACTTGAGCCACGTTTCTCATTTATTACTTTTCAAAGACTTCAGTGGGGGAGGGGGTTGTTGTTGTTTATGTGTTTACAAATCCAATAACAATCCTCATTAAGAGTTGCAAAACACGAAGCCGTTTTGATCTCAGGCAGATGGCAGCTAAATGAAGTTTAATTAAAGAATGAGAGCTTTGATTCAAATCATTTTTAAAAAATATAGTGCACCGAAATGCTAGCGAAGAGCATAAACAGCATCTGTGCTTTTATTCAGAAGCCCAAAAAGGAGGAAACACTTTGCAAACCATTTTGGAGCAATCACGGGTTGTTGGATGTAGCTGAACGGGCCGCACGGCCGGCTGGGTGCCTGCAAAAACCTTCCCTGGATGCTATGGCAAGGCTAGGGAGCTGATAATGCAGCCAAGTGTGAGGTCTTGCTTCCTTCTTTGGGTGTTATTTTTATATTTGAAGTGTTCGACTGATGCCAAAGATTTGATTTGACATGCAACCGAGTTTCAGGCTGGTTTCAAGAAGTCGTTACACCCCATCTCTCCCTGCAGTAACCCCTTCCAGCGCCGAATGATGCAGTATGTCTAGCGTAAACATTATGTGGAGTCCTTGGTAGCCTGTGGAACTTATAGCTTGTTGCTTGTTGAGGGCTAAAGCTAAGGAAAAGGAGGCTGAGGTGTCAGGGAAGGCTCCATCCCGGTGGTCACAAGTCTTGACTTCTCCAGGAGCTCCGGTCAGCTCTGGCCAGGGCTCAGTGCTCTCCCGCAGGTCAGACCCTGCATACCCACCTGGCCATAGCAGGGTTTAAGGCCCACTGTGTGCTGGTGCAAGGGATGGTTCAGCCTGGAGGAGAGAAGGCTCCGAGGAGATCTTATAGTCCTGAAAGGGGCTACAGGAAAGCTGAAGAGGGGCTGTTCATAAAGCCTTGTGGGGACAGGATGAGGGACAATGGGTATAAACTGGAGAGGGGCAGATTTAGACCAGACATAAGGAAGAATTTCTTCACCATGAGAGTGGGGAGACCCTGGCCCAGGTTGCCCAGGGAAGTTGTGGCTGCCCCATCCCAGGAGGTGTTCCAGGCCAGGTTGGATGGGCCTTGGGCAGCCTGAGCCAGTGGGAGGTGTCCCTGCCCATGGCAGGTGGTTGGAACTGGATGATCTTTAAGGTCCCTTCCGACTCAAACTATTCTATGATTCTATAATTCTATGGTGCAACGGAGAGGACAGCCCAGTGGGTACTTTTCCATACCAAAATTTCCTGTGGTTCCAGTGAGAAGCAGGCACAGGTTTCTGTGCGGGCTCTTTGGCCAAAAGACATCCAGAGTTTTTCCAGGAGTGGCAGCTACTTGATAGTGCAATAATTTGTATTTATTTTGTGTGTCTGCAAGTTGTGTGACCTTCAGCCACGGCTTTCGTTCCCCCAGCACTGCCAGAGGATCTCACTGTGCTCAAACTGCACAGGGTGTTCGGTGCTTTCCACCTCCCATATAACTTGTATACAACATAGAACTTGTGCTTTGCCATCACTTGGATTATTTTCTCCAGTTAATGGCTGTTCAACTCAAACTGGTGAATTTATTGAGTAGGATTACGTAATCCAGAGAAATACACCCCACTGATGTGCCTGTGCTGCTGGATGGGAGAGCTGGAGGGCAGGCAGCAGTGATGCCAGAGGCTCTGGGGTCAGTTGGGGATGGAGATGTGGTGTTGTAATTCATGAAGATGCTGCCAGTGGAGTATCTGTGTCTGGTTTTAAGTGAATGGATTAAACAGCTGTCTTGGACTCAGATTAACAGGTCTATGGGGTACAAAGGCAGACTGATGTATCTGAACTGAGCTGGCACGCTCTCATGCTGGGATTAATGTCTTTTCATGCATGGGGTTTTTTTGAGGGGTGATGTTTAAGTGGAAAGAATCTCTGTGAGCCATCATTAAAGTTATTTATTAACTTTTTCCCTGATAAGATTATGAAGTAGGCACTCCTAGAAGGAACAGGCTGAATCCCCAGCAAGACCATTCGTCTTACTAAAATGGCTTCATAGTCCTTGTGGCAGCGGGCTGGGTTTTCGTTGCTGCCTGCGGGATTTGGAGACACGGCACTGTGGCACATCCACTGCCGACCACGGGCTCGGGAAGGAGGCAGCTCTGCTAATGGCAAATGGTGGCAGAAAAGACTGATGAACACCTCGCCTTGGGAGCAGCTGTGTGGTCACAGGAGGGTGACAAGGATCCTCATTAACCTGCAAATTAATACCTCTCTGAGAATGCCTGGGCAGGAGCTTTTTAAGGGAAAAGAGGGAAGGGGAAAGGAAGGGTGCTGGGAATGGTTCATCAAGGATCAGGGAGGCATCTGTGCCACTCTGTGCCAAAGGATGCCATAGAAAGTTCGTTTAGGCTCAAGGGGAGGCTGGAGAGGGAACTTAGAAGCAAGATCTGGGTGAGTACATGGGAAAGCACTGCTGGTGCTGTCCTGTTTCTTTTCCTGTGCCACCTGTGCCCAAACACAGTCCACCTGCACCGTGACCCAGCCCTGCAGCCTCAGCAAGCACAGCTGTACCTGTGCAACCCAGGGTGCGCTCTGGAGAAGCACTCTGGTCAGGGAAGCATGTTTCATGGAGGCTTCCTGCTCTTCTTGGTCCTCTGGACATACGGCTCTAAACGTATGTGAAGATTTGCCTGGCAATTCCATTCCTGCGGTTTGGAAGAGCTGGGAGGTTGTAGGTGACCTGTGCTGGGGAAAGCAAGGAGGACTTCTTTCATCCTGCCTCTCAGGTTTGTTGTTGGTCCTGCTGAACCCACGTCGAATTGTCTGAGCTGGTTTGGACCCACCAGGCTTGTTTTCTGGGTCTGATGTTGTGTGAACACCAAGGAATTGCTTCTGGCACCTGCACAGGAGAGTTCCTGGGTGCAATCCAGCATCGCCCACCAGTGAGGTGGTGCTGTGCCTGGGACATGGCTCGTCTGGGGAAGCCCTGAGAAGAGGCTGCAGTTTAGTGGCTTGTGGTGATGATCTCTCCTCCTGTGCTGCCTCAAAACTTTCACTGAAGCACTTTCCCATTTCTCTGCCTAAATCAACACAACTGATTTCCAATCATATGAGGAGAACTAAGGAAACAACCACCACCACCGCACGTAGCACCGTTGCTGCTTTGCCATGTGGTGGCACAGGATTTTATCTCTGTTATAAATATACTACACCAGCTTGGGAACCTCCCACTTTAGCTTAGACCCTGGCAGCACTGGAATCAGTCTGTGGAGAGCTGACTGCAGGCTCAAGGTCTCATAAAGGATTATAAAACCCTCAGGAAAGAAGTGCATCTGACTTTTCTACAGGAACAAGCTTCCTCACGGTTGCTCTACTGATATTAATGGCTCGTTTTAAGCTGCTGATTATGTTGCTGATATCTGCATCAGTAAATCTGTGTTTTGTTGCAACCAGGACAAAATAAAGCCCCCCTTCTTCACACCCAGATGTTGACAAAACTGAGTGCAGAATAATTGGAGATAAGGATGCAATAGGCTGATTATGTTTAGAAGCGCTAATAGATCTGCAGGGGTAGAAGTGATAGTGACAGCCGACCGTGTTCAGACAAAAATAAATCAGATGGCCTGGTGTTTGTGTTGGGAAGCCTCTGTGGAGGACGGCACTGATGTGCCAGAAAGCTCCTGCACGGAGTGGTGACATGCTGCTCATGCTGGTGCTACCAGGCACCTCCCTAGGAATGTCACATCTCGCAGAAGGATGGTGATGGATGGGGACAAACATACTCTCCGTCAGTGAGGAATGCACAAAAAATACTCAGCTCTACAGCTGAGGAAACCTGAATCTGGCTTTGACTTCTTGCCACCAAGATGATCAGGGCAGAGAGCTCCCAAGTCTCAGGCTCCCTGCTGGGAATTCCAGGCTGCTCCTTGCTGCTCAGTTTAAAACTGTTTCACTACCACTTTCAGGTGGGTTTTGGCCCCTTGGGAGAAGCTGTGCTGTGCCCTGAGGAGGTGAGTAAATCCAGGTGACAGGCAGGTTTAGAGCAGCCCTTCTGAGGAGCTCAGAACCCTGGAAGATGTTCCCCATCACGGCCAGCCTGCTGCCAGCCCTCACTGCTCTGGTCCCCTGCCACCGTGGCACAGCTCAGATTGGCAGGAGCCCTTAAGGGGAAGGGATGCACAATGTCTAGGAAGATAAGACTAGAACTGTAAACTGAACACAGGCGAGTCCCTAAATGTTTTGTTGGGATTGGTTTTCGACCTTTCTATAACCTCCCCACCCCTTTTTTTTTCCAGTTTATCTGCCAATTAAATAATTCTGTAATGTAAAGCAAAAAATGCTCCCAAACTCCTTTCTTCTGCAAATGTAGGCTGAGTAGAAAAGGTCTGTCATCTTTAATTACAAACAAAAATCCCTTCTCAGCCTTTGGTGTGGTGGGTACTTGTATCAAATACATATCTGCCCATATTGCTGGTCTGTCACTGGAGTGATCTAGGCTCTGTGAATCTGCTGGCAAAGATTTCTTGGTGAGGAGCACAGAGTAAAGGAAGAAAAACCCAAACCAAACAAAAAAATTTCTCCCCAGACACTCTCTTGCATGCTAAAGCATCACTGGCAAACTCTAATCCAGTCTAATTTCCTCCTAATAGCAAAAAAAAAAAAAAAAAAAATAACTTATTTGAGACATTGGCTGAACATATGAGGCACAAGCACTGTTAGCTTCTATGTTACTTGGAGATCTTTGTTCTATGGCTGAATTAATCTGCAGTGCAATCTGAATCCATGTTTGCTCCCTCTGTCCTTCCTGCTGCCTGGGATCCTGGCAGCACAGGCCCAAGGCTGGTGCTGGGCTGGCGCATCCCTGGGAGCGTGGCGGGGTTGCTGGAGCATCCCTGGGAGCGTAGCGGGGGGCTGGAGCATCCCTGGGAGCGTGGCAGGGTGCTGGCACGTCTCCCACTCCGCCAGCTCGTGCACATCCGTCTCAGCTTCCAGTTTAGAAACGGTGTGGCCAGGAGGAATATTTGAGAAGCACAAGCTGATGCAGCAATGTCTGTAAGAGCCTGCGAGCGCAGTGACCATATTGCGGCAGCAATAATTACTCGGCAGTCACAGATACTTTTAGTGTCCCCAGCTACTGAGCCTATCGAAGCATCTTACTGCCCAGATTTGCCAGGTATTTTCGAAGTGGTGGTTTCTGCTGTCCTATAAGGAGATGTGTTTAGGGCTCCCCATTGCTGGCACCTGCAATTTTGGATAGTGTGTCAAACTAGGTTTTTTATTCCTGATCTTTGGAAAGGTGCATATGTGCTGTCACTGTGACCCTCTGTCACAAAAGGTGACTTAGTTTTAAATGCTTCTCTCTTCTTTTGAAGAGTTACAGTACCGAAGCCAATGCTGAATTCCTGCCTGCTGTATAGTCTCTATATTGTCATTTTAAATGAAGGTAGTAGAAGGCTCCTGATTTAAGATCATCGTTTTGGGGCTACCTGGACGGGAGAGCCAAGACGTTCCAGTACATCCTTCCTCTAAACCTCCCAGAACATCCTTCACTGGGGACAGAGGAGTAAATGATAGCAGAAAACAGGGGAAGTGATTTTACTCGCCAAATATTTGTACTGCCCATGTGTTCAGCAGCCTTATCACAGGCACCATGCTCAAAGGAAAAATAAAGCATTATTTACTATTTAACAGAGAAAAAGCTTAGTGAAAGAAAACTATGGAGGGATCTAGAGAAGTGGAACAAAGGAAAATTGGTAATGGAGCATGAAATAAGCTTATCTGGAGCTGTGTGCTGGAAAACTGCAGATCACTACCGTCTTGTTCCAGTCCATCATCACCACTGGTTTCTGACACAAACAGCACGTTGCTGCTCCTGGGCTGTAATGGAGATAGATTTGTTTGGGAGTTGCACTTAAACAAATACTTTGGGAGAAGGAAAGAGATTATAGTTACATAGAAGAGAGATAGTACACAGTGGGAAACTATGAACATTATACTCGGAGAGTTTGATCCCTGGAGAAGGCTGAGGGGAGGCCATACTGCTCTTTGCAGCTCCCTGAAAGGAGGTTGTAGTGAGATGGGTGTTGGTCTCTTCTCCCAAGTAACAAGCAATAGGAGGAGAGGAAACATCCACAAATTGCACCAGGGGATGTTAAGATTGGATATTAGGAAAAATTTCCTTACTGCAAGAGTGGTGAAGCATTGGAACAGGCCACCGAGGGCAATGGGGGAGTCTCCTTCCCTGGAGGGCTTCAAAAAGTTTGTAGACGTGGCACTTTGGGACATGGTCTAGTAGGCACAGTGGTGTTGTTTGATGGTTGGCGTGGATAGTCTCACAAGTCTTTTCCAAACTTAACAAATATATGTTTCTATAAGAAGTGGGACTGGATCCAAACTCCTCATGTAGGGGTTTTTGCAGGGGTTTTGAAGTTTTCCTGCCTGGAAAAGCAGGTGTATGGTGAGCAGCGTAAGACTGGTTGGTTTCTACTCGCCCTCACCCCTTCACAAATTTGTTAGGACTCCAAATAGTTGCAACAGGCATACGCTAAGGTTTTCAGATTCAGATGTTAGTTGGAAATTGTCAAGGTTACTTAGATTTACCCATAGAAACTTCAAGGGCGAGTCAACTGAAATCCTCTACGCTACACTTAGCTTGAGGTTAAATTTGTAACTCCTTGCATATAGTGCAGCAAAGCCTTCTGATAAAGACAGCCGCAATCTCGTGAGTGATAAAGAGAATAATGCATGTTTCTGGGGATGAAACAGAATAATTCCCCAAACTACTGAGCAAGCGAAAAAAAAAAAATTGTATGTCTTGGTCTCAACTTCTTTTCAGAAGACGACTATGAGCCTGAAATGGAATTTCTCTCTTTTTTTTTTTTTTTAAATGATAAAAATAACTCTGAATTCAGCTCCTCTCTTCTAACATTTTTGGTTTCACAGCCTGGCTCCCTTGATTAAGAGATATGTTTTGCTTGCCTTGTAGTCGTGTGAAAATCTTTTTCAGTCTATAGTTGAAGCCCAGCTGGTTAACTAACTAAATAGTAGAGGGAAAAGCAGAGCGATACAAAATACATTAAACCAATGAATTTAGATCGAAGTATTTACGAACATCATGATTAACTGGTCAGATGTTACATATGAGTCAGCTCAGGAAACTGCTGATAAGAATCCACAGAGGCTGCATATTAAGCTGGGTGTCTTTTCTAGAAGGAAGCTGCTTGAATCTCCTTGCCTCCCTTCTCGTCCCCCCTCAAAAACCAGCCAGAGCAAACTCTCTGAGCGTTCCTGGGCTCTCCAGAGCTGAAGGCAAGAAGAAAGCCTGCTTGGTTTTTTCCAGGCTCTGAACTGATGGAGAAATTGTCACAGTCCATAGTAATATGTTACAGTTGTTAATTACTCTAGCTACTAAAAACATACAAGTTAATTCCAGTCTGAGCACTGATTTACAACACCCAGTGAATGTCTCCAAAGGATTTAGAAGCCTTAAGGAACCAATTTTGCAATTAGTCATCTTGTAACCACAATGGGTAAACATTATTCCACATGAAGAATGACTTAAATTAATTCTCTGGCTTCAGTTAACTCCTAAACTTTATCTAGCTCCATAGCTCATGGGGCTGGATCGGGCAGTAGAGAGGGATACAGAAGAGTAGGAAGAATCTTGTCCTGGAGAAATACCAAATTTCCACTCTTCTGAGGACCCACATAGTAGCAAATGAGGCATGGCAACAATGGCCTTACCAGTGGGAAGCAGTTGATGCATATGGCTCGGAATAAATCATGATGTGACGGTGCGAGGCATCTTCTCTGCAACCAGAAACAGTCCATACCTGCAGAAAAGTCCAGATGCAGCCTCTGAATGATGTCCTGGCAATGAACTTCTGTTTCTTATGGAGGTGAAACTCCTCTAGTTTTCCAAGAGGATTTTCTTGAGTAGTTTTTGGACAAGGTGTACTTAGGACACTTACACCTATGTGAAATGGCCGGTGCAGGCTGGGTGTGCAGTAAGTACATCTGGAAGATGACAGTGTGTTGTTACAGTGGGCTGATGCCTTCCATTAAAAATGGAATATGGATTTAGAAATGAGTTGTGGCCATTTGGTGTCCACCGTGCTGCAGTCTTCACCAGAGGCAATACTTTTGCCTGCACAAGATCTGCCAAAAGGAAACATCCAAGTGCTGCAGCGTGGTTTAGCTTAAGGTGATGAGGGAAGTAGGTGGTGGCTTTTTTATCTTTTGGGGGAGTGTTTTGGTGGGTTTAGGGGGGTCATTTGTTTGGTTTTTTTGCTAGGCCACTGCAGAAGGCTTCTGTCTCCTTTCCTACAGTGTAAATCATGAGAACAGTTGCATCCAGCAACACCGGCAAAGGAACTACCAAGAGCCACAACATCTTCAATCACTCAAACCCTTTGCTTGGGGGAGGCTGGCCAGCACTCGCGATGGGCATTTGCTTTGTGCAGTCTGTAGCATCAACAATGCTACAATGGTATGGAAATGGCCAAAGTGTCTGTCTCCCACAGGGTCCTTTCCCAGCAGACAGCTTCTCAGCTTCATTCCCTGGTTTGATTTATCTCTATTTATTGCAACAGGGAGGAAGATGAATGCTCCCAACTAAGCATGTTTCCCTTTTCCTTTAAAAATGTGATTTACTTGCAATGGTAGCATTTGGCCGTTCCTCTTGACCAACTCTCAACACACTTAATGTTTCAAAAATTTAATGGTTTTATATACATCATGGCAGTCCTAGACACACTATAAACAAAATGTTTATGTTTAAGATAGTTTGATTTAAAACCTAGCTATTTTTTAACTGCAGGTTTTATTTATTTGGAACAAATTTTGACATGCAATGTTTCCCTTCGGAAATGCAATGTTTCCCATCAGTCTTTTGTTGCCAGTGCCAGGGTCTTTTTCTTGGGGCAATCCTTGATCCAGTGTCCCTTTGCCTTGTAATAGGCACACTGATCTTGGTCCAACTGGATGGTCCACCCTGGTTTCCTCGGCCGGTTCCTCTATGCTGTCGATGTATTCACCTGTTTCTCTGCCTCGTGTAGAGTAAAAATTTTTACTATCCTCTTTGTCTGCCCGTCTTCTTCTTGTAAGTCCCTGTTGTTGTAAACCTTTTCTGCTAACCCTACTAACTCAGTTAGATTTTTCCCCTCAAAACCTTCTATTTTCTGCAATTTCCATCTAATATCAGGGGCTGATTGTCTAGCAAAAGCCATGTTAATTGCTCTCTGGTTTTCAGGTGCTTCTGGGTTTATAGGACTATATGTTTTATACGCCTCTAAAAGCCTCTCTAAGAAGGCTGCTGGGGATTCATTTTTCCCTTGCGTTACTGCACTAAGTTTGGACAAATTGATAGGTTTTCGGGCTAACAGAATCTGGCGGTAGAAACGTAGACTCTCCCTACCTTCTGCCGTGTTCGGGTTCCAGTCTGGTGGTTCCTTAGGACAGAGCTCCTCCAGCTGATGGACATCCAGCTGTCATCCCGTCCTCTCAGCCACCTCCTTATGGGTTTCTCTTAAAATACGGTCTCTTTCCTCCGCAGTAAAGAGGGCCATTAACAATTGCTGAATATCAACCCAAGTGGGCTGAGGTGTGAGAAAAACAGTTTCGAGAAACCTAATGAGGTCTTGTGAACTTTCCAAAAAGCGTTTGTGTTGTTGTTTCCAATTATAAATGTCTGAAGACGAGAATGGGGCATAAACCATATATGGAGTTCCCCTGCCTTCCAGTGGTGCCATCTCTCTGAGTGGCAACATTGGTGCCGAAGGGGTTATGGGCCAATGAGACTCATTAGGTTTCTCTTTAGGTAAAGACGGATACAGTCCTGATGACGATGAGCCAGGTTCCGATTGGGATGCTGGCTCATGGTCATTTTGGAAGTTATAGACTGACCCAGAACGTGTCTTGGGGGGACTTAAGAGCACCTCTTGCTCCTGATTATTCCTCTGATCTTGATTTGAATATGGAGGGGGTGGATCAGTTTCCCCCTCTGATGGAGGCAGTACAGGCTTTGCTTCCATTTTTCTTTTCTCCGGTTCCGGCAGAGCTTGCCTCAATGGGAGGAAGATAGTTTGATTAGCGGGAGGTAGGTGAGGTTTTAACCATGAAGCTGGTTCTTCTACCAAATACCGCCACGCTATAATATAAGAGATTTCGTCTGGATGGTTATTGAATGTTTTCTCTTGGGTTGAGTAAATTTGGGTGAGGGTGAACGTCCCTTCAGGTGGCCAGCCTGTCTGGAACGCTGGCCACTCAAGTTGGCAAAATATTTTTAATTTTCCTACGTACACCGTGTCTCTTGATAACACAGCCTGCGCCTGGTAATCTTTAAAATGATGTACAACTAATTCTAGCAGTGTAACTGCCTTTTTACTTTTACTCTGACCCATTTCAAAAATTATAAGACAACACAATAAAATTAGACAATTGACAAATAAACTATATCCAGTAATCTGGCGATTCTGCTTGACTGACTGAAAACAGAGATGCAAGTTCAAAACTGACAAAGACCAAGACAGACTGAGAGTGGGAAAGGTTTGGGATGAGTCCCTTACCTTTTCCGGTAAGGGAGTGGTGGGGCGTCCCGCACCAACTCTGGCGTTGGGAAGCAATACTGTGTCCAGTTTTTTCCCTTTGAGCCACCACATGGAGCTCCAATAAAAAACGCAACGGACTTACCTCTGGAGGTTGGTTTTCGGAGTGTCATCTCGCCGATAGATCCCCGACAAGCCCCCACAATGTTAGGGTCCAGAATCTAAAGGACGAGGCGAACACGGCGTTTGAGTGTAAAAAACAGAGCTTGAGTTTATTTGCGCGAAGGAAAACGGAGAGGCCGTCCAGGGCTGCTCCCCGCTGGAAAGCGACCCCGATTACATCTGTGGGGTCACAGTTATAGTAAAAGCAGGTAGATACAAAACTGGTTAGTCTAGGGGGTTACTTGATATCTATAGGTCGTGTTATATTCTGATATTCCACGCTGTCTCTACCTGACCGTTTGCATATGTTGTAATTTCTTAATCTGTACATTGTTCCAGGATGCGGTGCCTCCTTCCAGGACGTGTGCTCTGCATAAACAGTTTCTAGTATCCCCCCCCTTATCTCTATCTAACGTCTGCTTGTTATAGTTTAACCAGCTTTGCCCAGTCTTTCCAAGGCCCTTTCAGAACGGCCCTCACGCTTTGAGGCGTCTTCCAACTCAAACCCTTCTATGATTCCGTGGGCATCGCTCCAAGGTGGCTCGCAGCCTTTTCACTGAGGAAACCTGCCCTGGGAGCAGCGCCCCTGCACTCCTCGGAGGCGCTGGAGGCCGCGCTGGTCCGGCCGAGCCGCCCCTGCCCTGACGGGGGTGGCACTGGGAGGTACCCCCCGAACCTCGCGCTCCCGGCGGCCCCCGCGAGCCCCGCGCCTGCGCCGCCGCGGACAAAAACGCTGCCGGGAGAGGGGCCGCAGCGGGGCCCGAGGAGCCGCCGTGGCTGCGCGGGGGGTAAGTGGGGCTGAGCGGGGCACGGGGAGCGGTGCGTGTACGGGGGGGGCAGCGCTGAGCCCGGGGCAGCCTCCCCGCACCACAGAATCGACCCCAATGCAGAGCCCGGGACAGCCCCTCAGTGCATCCCTCAGCCCAAGGCAGGACGGACCCCAGCACAGCCCCGATTCCAGCCCCGAGCAGCCCCCCAGCACAGAGCCCGTCCTGGTGCAGAGCCCCGGGCAGCCCCTCAGCACAGCCCCGAGCCCAGCAGCCTCCCCAGTGCGTGCCCCCAGCCCGGGGCAGAATGGAGCCCAGCACGGAGCCCCCACCCCAGCGCAGAAGCGGGGGCAGCCCCCAGCACAGAGCTGGAGCGGAGCCCGTGCCAGCCCAGCCTCGACCCCAGCACAGAGCCCAGCGTGGGCAGAGCCGACCCCAGCACAGAACCGATCCCCCAGCCCAGGGCAGAATGGACCCTAGCACACAACCGACCCCAGGACAGACCCCCTAGCACAGAACCGACCCCAACGCAGCCCCAAGGCAAAGTCCATACCAGCACAAAACTGACCCCAGTGTAGCCCCGACCCCAGCACGGAGCCCAACCCGGGGCAGAGCCCGGGGCAGGTCCCCAGCAGCCCCCCAGTGCATCCCACAGCACAGAACCGACCCCAGCACAAAGCCCGGGGCACCCTCCCATTGCAGCCCCCAGCCCAGGGCAGAGCCTGGGGCAGACCCCTAGCAGCCTCCCAGCACAAACTGTGGGGCAGCCCCCACTGCAGCCCCCAGCGCGGCCCGGGGCAGAGCCCACGCCAGCACAGAACAGAACCCAAGGCAGCCACCCCAGTGCAGCCCCAGCACAGAGCACAGCATAGCCCCGGCCCCAGCACAGCCCTCACCCGGGGCAGCCCCCCAGCAGCCCCCCAGCACAGAGCCCACCCCAACACAGCCCCGACCCTGGCACAGAGCCTGGGGCAGCCCCCCAGTGCAGCCCCCAGCCCAGGGCAGAACAGACCCCAGCACAGCTCCAGGGGCAGGGGTTGGAAAAAAGCTTTGAGATCAAGGAGTGGCTGCCTGGCATAAGCTTGGGGCTGGCAACGCTTCCAGAGCCCTCAGCGGGGTCAGGATGCAGCACAGCTGGGATTGCAGGCAGTGAAGGGGACCTACAAGAAAGCTGGGGAGGGACTTTTTACAGGGGCATGTAATGATGGGATGAGGGGGAATGGCTTTAAATTGGAAGGGAGAATACTTAGATTAGACATTTGGAAGAAATTCTTCACGATGAGGCTGGGGAGGCCCTGGCCCAGGTTGCCCAGAGAAGTGGTGGCTGCCCCATCCCTGGAGGTGTTCCAGGCCAGGTTGGATGGGTCTTTGAGCAACTTGATCCTGTGGGAGGTGTCCCTGCTCATAGCAGGGGAGTTGGAACTGGATAATCATCGAGGTCCCTTCCAACCCAAACCATTCTATGATTCCTTGGGCAGGGGAGCAGATTCCAAATTTCTCGGCCTGATGTGCGAAGGAGGTCGGCACCCTGCCCCGGTGTGCAGTGTTACCTGCCTTTCATGGCAGTGTATTTAACCATCATGGCAGTGTATTTAACCTTTCATGGCAGTGTATTTAACCATCACCCTGGTTTGGGCATCACCTGTTGTGTTTCCAGTTCTGTTTTTGCAGGTGTTTTCCTGGTGTTTGGTGCATAAGTCACTGGAGAGGTACACTTGCATAGTGGTGGTTTAGTGAGTGCAGCCCTCCCCTTGTGAGCTGATGGTGCTGTGGCATTGTGGGTAGATCTCTGGGTTAATATCACACAATAAGGAACAACTTTCAGTCTGTGCTTTTGAACATGCTGAATATTTGTTTCTGCTTCTCTAAATTTAACTCTGCAGTTGAAATAACAACCCCCTACAAAATATACTAAAATAAAGCATCATGAAAAGAAAGGCTTGTTAGTCCACTAGGTAAATTAGATGGCATAAAATGTTTGTCCCATGTAGGACCTCGTAAGAGGCTACTGGCTTCTCCGTCTTTACCCTTCAAGACATGAGAGTTGTCTTAGTGTTTCATTGAAATTCAGGATCATAGAATCATGGAATGATTTGGGTTGAAATAGACCTTAAAGCTCATCCAGTTCCAACCCTCCTGCCATGGGCAGAGAGATGTTCTTCTGGAAGGGCTATGACAAAAAGTTTTTATGACAAAAAGTTACTGAGACGCATTCCCGAACCCTTGCTTATGGGATTGAGTTTTATTCCTGGTCTGGGATCCTGGCTGGAGAGACTTGGAACAGGATTAGCACTAATGCTTTAATTCGAGGAAGAATGCATGTAGGCGATTGATTCCATTGAAATTATGGAAATCGCTGTTCTCAAGTATGTGTAAGTGTTGTTGGAGACCCAGAACTAAAGTAATTGTTACTTAAGGTGATGGCTAAGTCCTTCCTGCCTCCCTCAAGGAGTCTTCAGGATTTAATGGAGCTTCCACAGAGGTGTAAACAACCTGTGAGGATTTGAACTAGCTGGTGGAGATAACATTCTCTTGGATGTGCTCTCCTGTATACCCTGTTTTCATTCAGTATGGCCCCAAAAGACAGCAATCGGCTTCTAAAAGTGCTGCTAAGAAGGGAGGAAAGGTAATAGACCTGGAAACCAAGGTAAAAGTGAGAAAGCATGAGGAAGAAAGAAGTGTTAAAATTGGCCATGATCTAGGTTTGGAGCATTTGATGAGGAAACAAATAGTGCAGTTCTAATACAGTAGAGTAATCTATTGAATTTATATAAATTATTTGGAAGGCATCTTCTGTTGTGATGTTATTAAGTTGCTTAAAGAACCCCTGTGCCTCACTTCACAAGAGAAAATGAGAAACCTCAGCCCCGTGAGGCAGTTAAGAGTGGTACAGTACATTAATATTATTACAATATTAATATTGTTATTATTGTCTTGTTATTACAACTGTATCTTAATTATTGTTGTTAATTTGTGTGATGTATGCATTGCACTAATGTTAGGTTTCTTGGGGTTAGCTTAGCCTGAGGTTCTGTCAGGTGTATACGGCAAGTCGCTTAACAGCAAAATCGACTAATGGCACTCTGTTAATAACCATAAACCGCCCTTAAGAAAGGCACAACAGTAGATATAATTACACTGCTCAAGACAGAAATTATCAGGTGATCAAGACTGCTGGGATTAATATTTCATTTTGTTTACATGGTTCATTGTAGTTCATGTGCTTAAAAACAAAGTGAATTGTTCCCTGAGTCTGGCTGCCTTTAATACAGAGATGGAGCTTTACACTAATGGTTTCTTAACTACTCCTAAACAGGTATTACTTAGATACTGCATTTTCATTTTAGATAAAATTTTCGTGATTATACGTCAGTCTATATTAGAATCTTTAGAAATAGTGAAGATCAAATTTAAATCTCTCTTTGCAAACACGATTATGCTGGCTTACGAATGGGAGAAGTCTGATGGCGGTTGCTGGAGATGTGTTTTACTTTTTTTCATGGTTCTTGAGAGTAGCAAAGGTAGTTGCCAGGCTAAAAAGTCATCACATGGTGCTGAGTATCATAACGTAAGTACCTAGAAAGATGGGAATTAATTATCACTAGGTTTGGGGAGGGATATTGTAGCTGTGTAATGAGCCGTGACAAAATGCTGCTGGTTTCGTTTGACTTTGTGCTGTGTGGATGCTCTTGGGTGCGCTGAGCACCAGGTGTTTCCTCCCAGAGCTCTGTTTGTTAGGACCCGTTGTTCTCTTTCCCGACTGTTGGTTGTGGAGATGGAAAAAAAACCTGAAAGCTTAACTCTGTGAGCCCTACAGTAGGGATTTGGGGCAGTTTGTTGGTTCACGGTGAAAGCTTAGGGCTGGAGTGGAAGGTGGTGCTGGTAAGTGGGGCTGCTGGAGTGTTTTGTTGGGATAAACCCTGCTGGAACACACTTGGTGCTGCCTCTGTTGATTGTGCTGCTGTGAGTGAAATCCCTGCGGTTGGAGTTAGATTGAAATGGCAAGAGCAAACATTCCAGTTGCTGTGTTGGATGGGTGGCTGCTACCACGCTTGTAGCGGTGTTGGGTGTGAATGGCAAGAGTGGGCTTACCAGGGCACCCCCTCCTCGGGTGAAGCCCGCGAGTGCTCTGCCTGGAGTCCTGGTGTCCTGAACTAGAAAGCGATATAGGTTAAGGTCAGGGAGATCAACGTACTTAATGTTTAGTGAGCAAAGGAGCAAGAAGGTTGACTTTAAACGTGATGTGCACTTTTCCTGAGTCAATTGCGCTGCTGCTCCAGATAAGAGGCTGGCAAAAAGGCAACAGGGATACTTTCATGGAGTGTGAGTGGAAGGGAGAAGTATAGAGCCTTCCGGCAAGTTAAGGCTTTTAGGATGCTACTGCCCTGTCCTTGAGAGTGATTTTTATTCAATAGCCTGGATTCAGTCTTATCCAAGAGCATACGTACATGACAGTGTTCTCCAGCTGATGAGTCCAGGTTTGTGCCTCCAAGGGAGCCAACTTCGTTCTGGAAAAGCTGCCAGTAAGCCAGAAGAGAGAAACCCAGATGGATTTGAGTTGACTAAATGCCCTCTGGTATGTCCGTATTGTCTCTCCTTCCTGTTCCTGATGTTGGGAAGCTTCAACCTCTTGGGTTTTTCTTTTTGTTTTGGTGTAGGCTGTAGGCAGAGTAAAGTCTGCCAGACCTGTCTCTGCTTCTTTTCCTTGGATTGAGCCGACTCCAACCATCCGGAGCTGCTTTTGTTCGGTGTGGGCCAGCAGTGTTTGTGTTTCAGAACAGGCTGGTCCTCCGCAGAGGTAATTGCGCATCTGAATTGATTCATAATCCGCACGCACCAGATGCAGATGGTGAAGAACTGGCAGTGTTTTCATGAAGGGACTCCCAGATCCTTTGCTTCTGTTTCTCTTCGACTGTGGAAAATATTTCCTTTCCAAAAGTAGCTGTGCATATCTGAAGGCAGGGTTGTTGCTCCCTCTGAGCACCCTTGATGTGAAGCTGCTCGTTTCCACTACACATGAGGGGTCTGATGGTTCTACCAAACTGAAAAGTGCTGCCTCTGGCGTATTTGTGTAATATTAAGATGCTCAGTGGTGTGCCATAACGAGGACAATGGATCATCCTAATGGAATTACTATGAGCGGATGCTGGAGGGTGAAGGTGAGACCATCCTAACCCTATGTGCACTGTGGCTAGGGCGAATGCACTGCGGAAAAGTGGTGGGCTTGGCTTTGCATCCCAACAGAGTTTCCGCACTAGGTTAGCTAAGAAACTTCAGCTATAACTTCCTCGGAACCATGGGATCACTGAGCCAAATTGTAGGAAAAGTAACACAGATTTTTAGCCAAGATCTGTTTAAAAAGATTCATTTGCACTTAACAGCTTGTGAGTGTTAATCTGTGCAGATTGGAAAAAAACAACTTCTGTCCTTTGTCAGGAGGCCAATATTTGGGCAGAGTTAAGTATGCTGAAACCATGTCTTGGCCCAGAAGGTGTAGAAGCCAAGGGTAAAAGCTATGACAGCCAAGAAGCAGTCTAGCTTAATTAGATTTTTTTTTTTGTGGTGTATTTTTTAATGTTCTTTCTTGTTCCCGCTTTGTAGTGAAATGTGTTTTTGTACTCTGCTAGCACAACTTTTTCTCCCATAAAATCAAGTGGTCCATGATGAACTAGCTGGACTTCTTTCCCTGAGAGAGCAGCAAATTTGTAATGGTGTGTAAGGATGAGCTCATGTGAATTTGCATCCAGCTGGAACTTGGGGTTCTTGAGGGGTTTAGATCCTTTTCCATCAGTGTAGCAGGATTTGCTTTGGTGCTTGTAATGCCAGGTGAGGGATTAGGGGAGAGAAGAATGCTTTGGCATCCACTGCTGCTTTTCAGGAGTATCGGACAGTGAATAGGTGTGTCATTTTGGGAATACCTGCTCGTGTTACATTTGGTGAAGGGTGAAAACATGTTGTCTGACAAGCAGCAACTGGGTGGAGCATCCATTACTGGTGAGTTTATCAGGATACGTGTCTGTATGAGTGCAGGGAAGACGGAACGTAACTGTTTTGTGAGTTTGTTCTCTTTGCCTTGAGTGTTTCATTTTTTTGGCTCTGTAAAGTAGAGGCTGGGAGGGAGCATGACCAGGGCAGCTGACCCCAACTGCCCAGAGGGATATCCCACACCATATGGTGTTGTGCTGAGCATATAAAGCTGGGGAAGAAGGAAGGGGGTGGTGAAATTGTGGAGTTAGGGTATCTTTCTTCCCAAGTAACCATTACATGTATTGAAGCCCCAGTTTCCTGGGGAAGGATGAACACCTGCTTGTCTATGGGAAGCAGTGAATGAATTCCATGGTCTGCTTTGCCTGTGTGTAGGGCTTTACCTGTGAAACTGTCTTTATCTCAACCCATGAGTCTCCCCTCACTTTGACCCTTCCAATTCTGTCCCCCATCCCACTGCAGGGAGTGAGTGTGTGGCTGTATGTGGCTTAATTGCCAGCTGGCATTAAACCACCATAGGCAGGAATGGCTAAATGCTGCATCCTGGATACTCTACCGGTATATTTTGTAAGGTTTTGTTCACCCTTAGAAACCTTTGCTTGGGCACAATTAAACTGAAGGATTTATAGGTAATTATAGCTAATACTAATTGATTTGGAAATTCTTTTTTAGCAATATATGATTAAGATGAAAAGATATATCATGTGGTACTCTGGCAGCCAACTTCTAATTGTGCAAAGGATCGCTTTTAAATTGGGCTTTTTGTTTAGCTGGGGGTTTACAGTGGGCAGCGGTGTTGTCACGTGTGTTCTATGGCTTGGGTCTTGCACCGGCACCTGCGTTCATTAGATCTACTGAACTGTAGCATACTGTTTCTAATAATAAACACTGTTCCAGTTGTATAGATAAGAATAGCAGAGAAGAAGGTTGCTTGAAAGGGAGAAACTGCTAAAATGTTGGGGAGGTGGGAGGAGAATCTTTCATCTCTGACTTGCTGTCAAGTGAGTAGGAAAAATATTCTTGTGCTGGCACGGGGCTACAGGACATCTCTTGAATCTACATTAAACACTGATCTGGCATCGTGCAAAGTGGTTAAAGAAGGAGTATCCTGAAAATACAAGGCACTGTGGCTTTATGCTTTGGAAAAACTCTTCCAAATGTTACTAGAAGAAGAGTCCAAAGATAACCTCACCCGACTTTTGATCCGAACGCTGTTCTGAGATAGTGAGGCTGTGGCCTCGGGTGCAGCAGAAAGGTGGCTTGGGCTGTGCTGTCTTCTCTGAGGCTGGATGGCTGTTTGTGGGGCTGTGCAGGGAATCAAACTGGGACCTGATCCAGTGGAACGCTTCTTCCTATTCCCTGGGCAAGCTCCCTGACTTGCTTTGCTGTGTGTCTGTGTATCAGAAACCACTTTGCAGGGAGACTGCCTGAGCTGGCACTTCTCTGATGTGCTTGGGCATCCACAGCCTTCATGTGATCACTAGAATGTCCCTGATTTGTTTTTTCCATGAGGTACCTCTGCAAAATAGGAAATATGTTTACTCTTGGTTTTTTACAGACTGATTTTTCACCTGGAATAGGATAAGTGTGAGTGTTTGCTCCACTGCTGGCTTTGGAGATGTTCAGCTGATGCAGAACTGCATCAGACAGTGAGTAGAGACATGGGAGAAAGAAGAAATGTGTAGTTACGTTTCATTCTTACTATTGGATAGTTAAGATACAATTTCTAACAAGTCCAAAAGCTATCGTTTAAAATAGCTGTTGGCATCCCAACCCTAAAGGAGTTCCAAAGATGAGCTTGAGAATTCTGTTAGGTATAAAAATTCATGGCTCAATAAAGACTGATCTATTTACATCACAATGTAATTCCATTTTTCTTCTGATATTCCACAGGCAGTAAGTAAGCTGCCTCTCTCCTTCTGGAGGGTAACCCCAGCAGCCTCTGCCTCCCTACCTCTGGCTGACACCCTCTCAGGTCAATGAAGCAGTTCAACAGTTGCTGTTCCTTTATATTTACTCTTGGAAGTTTAGTTTCTTTTCCAGACCTGCTGAAGGAGCTGTTTGCGCGCTCCTCAGTGCAGCAGGTGTTGGTGTTCACACCTCTCATCACCTGCATCCTCAACCAGCTGCTGATTATTCCCCTGCTAATTTATCCATAATGTGGTTTTAAAGTTGTTTAAACCTTGCTGGCCTGTATGGAGAGCCAGAGGCTGCTGGGTGTCTGTGAGCTTGTGATGATGCCAGCTTCTTTTTTTTTTTTCCTCCTCTCCAGTTTGCAGTCTGAAGTGCTCCAAGTCTGTCCTGGTTCTGGCTGGAACACAGTTAATTTTCTTCCCAGCAACAGCTGTGTGTTAGAGTCAGCACGAGAAGAATGTTGCTAATACACTGATGTTTTCAGTTGTTGCTAAGAAAATAAAGGACTTTTTTGGTTTCCCATGCTCTGCTAGTGAGCAGGTGCACAGAATCTGGGAAGAAGCAGAGCCAGGCAGCTGCCCCAGGCTGGCCAAAGAGAGATCCCATTCCATATAATGTCACGCTCGGTGCATAAATGGGTAGTTGGCTGGGGATCACTGCTCGGGATCACTGCTTGGGGACAGCTCAGTATCAGTCATCAGGTGATGAGCAATTCATTGTGCATCACTTGTTTCATATATTCTATTATTCTTAGTCTCTCTTCCTTTGTTGTCCTACTAAACTATCTTTATCTCACCCTGTGGGTTTTCCTTTTCGGTCTTTCTCCTCCCCATCCCACTGGGCGGCAGGGAGGTGAGCAAGCGGCTGCGTGGTGCTTAGTTGCCAGGGTGGGGTTAAACCACAGCAATGCCCCACCAAAAGAACAACACAGTGACCTTTTTTTTTCCAGTGTCTATTATCCCATGCAGTGGTTCTTTGTGCTGCCCTGACTTATCTGCGCATCGAATAGACCACACATCACCTTTGAAAACTGGAGCCACGTTGTGTGTCTGGGTTCTCCGGGAGTAGCGAGCTGTCCCGTTGAGCTGTTGTGAAGTGTCTCATTGAGCTGCACTGTCTTCACTTTTGAGGAGACTCTTCTCTAGACTTGTGTATGGAGTTGTGACAGCTAAATCTCTGCTGGTTCTCTCCTCCTCCAGGCATGGCAGGTTATCGCTTTAGAGATGTGTAAACATAATGAGTTGCAACACTCTGAAAGAAAAATGTCCTCTTAGCAGCTGCTGAAACATCATTCTCAATATATTCCTTCTTGTATAGACAACTCTGCCAGCAGAAGCCTAAACAAGTCCTGATTATTACTTGTGTCTTAAATGTATCTTAAATTGTATTGGATGTCTCCTGAATGACAGACAGAAAATAGGTTTAAATCTGTTTTGTGTCACTGCTGAAATTCAGTTTTTAATTTTAGCACCTTAATTGGGACCAATGAGCTTTGGAGTTGACTCTGCAGCTGAATAACAGGAATGTCACATTCTAGTTACAGATACTATGGTCCCTGAGGCCATGATTTTGGGGCTGGGGATGGTGCTGGCTTGGTTTGAGATAGGCTGTGATGAATTCATGCTGAAAATTACCAGAAGGATTGTTCTAATCTTTGTGACACACTCTGATTTGCCATTTCTTTTCCACACTGTTAAAGCCAGTGGTTTTTTGCTGTGGTTATCTACTTGCAAACATGCTTAGAAAGAAAAATGGATGCAAATTCAGCTAATCAATTATTGTGCATCTTTCTAGGTGCAAAGGGTTTGTGGTCTCGTCATGGCATAACATTTTAACTCGTGAATGTTTAGCTCCAGCATTGGATGAAGCAGCAGGAAGAACAATAAGTAGGAGAGCGAGCACTTTATATTGTTATTAACCTGTGTATTTACTTATGTCTGTGGTGGGCTGTGTTCTGTGGGGAATTTTCTTGGTTTTTTTTGCTTATGTTAGAGAGATTTTTGTTTTCTTGAATTGTTGTGTGTGTCTGAACAGGGTTTTTATTTCATTTTATAGGAGGAAAATGGCCCAGACTACCACACCAGCAACATCCATCTGCGATGAGGACCACTCTGAAAGCAGAATGGTGGTTACATTCCTCATATCAGCGCTTGAATCAATGGTCAGTAGAGAACTTTAGCAGCTGTGTCATAACTGTCTTGGCATGGTTACAGCAATACGTTGCCTCCTGCTGGAGAGCAGGAACAGCTTATTGTTGTGTCCTTACCTTTGTGCTGTCCATCAAGCTGTAACTCTCTCTTTGCTTGTGGAAAATCCTGCTAACCCTTGTCTTAACAGTCGCCTTGCTTCTTGTTGTGGTGTGGTTGTTCTAAACTTTTCTTTTTTTCAAATAAACAAATGGGAAATATTTCCTGATTGCTCTGGTGGAGCATGGTCAAAAGGCAAGAGTGTGTTCTGGTCTTTGTTTTCTGTAATATAGAGTGAATAAATGGTCTTCAGCTATTTTCAGGCAGTTGTAGATAGCAATGCGATCTGTCTTCTCTGCCTCCTTTTCTGTGGGCTAAACAGCCACAATTCCCTCAGCTGGTCCCAGAATCCCTGGGCTCCAGCCCCTTTGCTAGCTCTGTTCCCTTCTCTGGACGTGCTTCAGCCCCTCAATATCCTTCCTGTACTGAGAGGCCCAAAACTGAACCCAGGATTCAAAGTGCAGCCTCAGCAGTGCTGTGTACAGAGTGACGATCTCAATGACTCCTGCTGGCCATATTATGGCTGATGCAAGCCAGGGTGCTGTTGGCCCTCTTGGCCACCTGGGCCACTGCTGCTGTTGACCAGCATCCATGGGTTCTTTTCCACTGCGTAGCTTTCCAGCCACTCTTCCCCAAGCCTGTAGGCATTGGGTTGTTGCAACCCAAGTGGGGCCTGGCACTTGGGCTTGTTGAACCCCATCCTGTTGGCTTTGGCCTATTGGTCCAGTCTGTCCAGATCCCTCTGTAGAGTCTTCCTCCCCTCCTGCAGATCAACACTCCTGCACAACTTGATGTTTTCTGCAAACTAACTGAGGGAGCACTTGATGCCCTTGTCCAGATCGTGGATAAATATATTAAACAGAACCAGCCCCAACACTAAGCTCTGGGGACAATGCTTGTGACTGGCCACCAACTGGATTTAGTTCTGATCACCACAATTATTTATGCTTGGCAATCCAGCTGTAATTTTACTCAGTGAAGAGTAGGCCCAGCTAAGCCATGAGCAGCCAGTTTTTCCAGGATAATGCTTGGGGAAACTGCAACAGGCTTTAATAGGTAGACACTGTCCATAGGCTTCCTCTCATCCATTAAGTGGGTCTCCTTGTCACAGAAGATCAGGTTGGTCACGCAGGACCTGCCTTTCTTAAACCCATGCTGACTGGGCCTGCTCACCTGACTGCTCTCTTTAAGTGCCGTGTGATGGCACTCAAAACTGTCTGCTCCATAACCTTCCCTGGCACTGAGGTCAGGCTGACAGACCTGTAGTTCTCGAAATCCTCCTTCCAGCCCTTCTTGAGGATGGGCATCACATTTGCTGACCTCCAGTCAACTGGGAGTTCTCCAGTTAGACAGGACCGCTGATAAATGATGCAGAGTGGCTTGGTGAGCGCTTCTGCCAGCTCCCTCAGTATCCCTGAGTGGATCTTATCCAGTACCATAGATGTGTGTGTCTAAGTGGTGTAGTAGGTTGTGAACCATTTTCTTTTGGTTTAAGCGGGCTCTGTTCTGCTCCCTGACCCTGTCTTCTAGTTCAGGGCGCTGGATACACTGAGTACAACTGGTCTTACTGCTAAAGATTAGGGCAAAGAAAGTATTAACTCCTCAGTCTTTTCCTCATCCTTGGTCACTGTGTTTTCACCCCACATCCAGTAAAGGATGGATATTTGCCTTAGCCCTCCTTTTGCTGCTCATATATTTATAGAAACATTTTCAGTTGTGTTTTACGGCAGTGTCCAGATTAAGTTCTAGTTGGGCTTTTGCCCTTCTGTTTTCCTCCCTGCATAACCTCACAACATCCTTGTCATCCTCCTGAGCTTCCTGCACCTTGTTCCAAAGGTCATAAAGTCTGCTTTTTTTTACCCTGGGTTGCAGCCAGAGCTCTCTGTTCAGCCAGGCTGGTCTTCTTCCCTGACAGCTTGTCTTCTGACACACAGGGACAACCTGCTCCTGTGCCTTTAAGATTTCTTTCTTGAAGAATGTCCATCCTTCCTGGACTGTCTTGCTCTTCAGGGCTCCTTCACAGGGCACTGTGTCAGCCAGGTCCCTAAACAGGGAAAGTCTGCTTTCTGAAGTCCAGAGTGGTCGTTCTGCTGACCTTCTCCTCGCTTCTTCAAGAGTCAAATGCTCCATCACTTTGTGATCGCTATGCCTAAGGCAGCCTCCCACCATCACATCACCTACCAGTCCCTCTCCATTAGCAAACAACAGGTCCAACAGGTGCTTTCCCTCACCAGCTGTGTCAGGAGGTTCACTGCTATGCGCTCCAGGAACCTCCAAGACTGTATTGTATTTCCACCAGATGTTTGGTGTGTTGAAGTCCCCCACGAGAACAAGGACTGGCAAGTGTGAGGCTTCTCCCAGCTGCTTACAGAATATTTTGACTGCCTCCTCATCCTGGTTGGTGTCTTTATTGGTTGCAGCGGACTCTCATCTTCTGAGTTCCTAGGAGAAATTGGCTTTTTGTGATCACTTCTTGATTATATCACTGATTTTCTTAGGATCTTTGCTCTGTCCTTGTGCCACAGGTTTCCTGCCTGACTTCTTTGCCAAACGCTTCTCCCAGCAGAGCACGTGTAGGTGTTCACAGGGAAATGCAATCCTTCCTCGCAGGAGGAATTTACCTGAGCCTGAGCACAGCAGGCAGGACAAGGCAGGAAACAGGCAGCCTTCCTTCTTGCAACACACTTTCACAGAACACGCTGTGTGATAAGAGTGCTGTGGTTGAACAGAACTCCTATACATTCTCTTGAACTTTGGAGTAAGAAACGCAATGTGATTATCTAACAAGGAAGTGGTAATTTCATAAGGATCGATGTCATAAATAATTTTAATCAAAAACAGAGCAATCTCTTGAGTCCAGACAAGGCCTTAATTTCACTGATGCATCTACAATGCTTTTAAGATTCCTGATGAAAAGCACTCCGGATGTATAAATTATCCTTTGCTAACGGCTGATCTTGCATTACTTGCAGAAGTAAGAACTGTTTTACATGATACCACATACATTTCTATTAACTACACAGTAATAAAAGCTGTTTGTTTTCCTTTTTATAGTGTAAAGAACTTGCCAAGTCCAAGGCAGAAGTTGCCTGCATTGCTGTATATGAAACAGATGTGTTTGTGGTTGGAACTGAGAGAGGAAGAGCCTTTGTCAATTCTAGGAATGATTTCCAGAAGGATTTTCTTAAATACTGTAAGTTTGTATGTTGTGCGTTTATATTTCGCAAGCTGTTTAATGTGGATTGTGTGGTACTAATAACTTCAGGGAGCAAAGTTCTGTAGATCGTGGCTCCATGCTATAATTACATGGTTGGCTATGACAAAACCAGCTGTGGAGGAACCTGAAAATGATCAATAGCAGTAGTTGTGCTTGGGAGTCTTATTTCAAATGTGGCTGGAAATGTTAATTTTCTTCTGAGATTGTTACAGGGAGGTACAATAACAACTGTTAGCCTGTCTACCCTCACAGCAAGTCTTGTGCTTCCTAGTGCACCTTCCTTTTTCTTTGTATCCCCTCCTCCAAGTCTCTTTTCCACTCGTGAAGGACTGGGCAGGACCTTGAACAGGTAGTGAGGTACTTCTATCAGCTCAAATGGTCCTGACTGTTCAGATCACTTCACGCCTTATTAAAGCAGATGCACGTTTTGGACAAGATGTACATTTATGTACATTTAATTACTTAAAATTACGTCTGCATTACTTTTGTACTTCTTTAAGTAGGTCTAGGGTGTGGGTTTTTTTTAATTTCATTTTTATGATAACAAAACAGAACTTTTGTGTCCATAAAACATGATCTGTTGAGTACAGGACAGTATTTTTAGGTGTTGAGTTTCAAAGATTTGGGGACAAATCTGGATTTTTGCCACTGTCCTACTTGCTTGGACAGTGACTTGCTTTGTGCATAAGTGTATTTACTGCAAGGAGAGTCACTACGTATTCATCTTCATTGTCTTGGCACCACTCTGCTTCATCCCTAGCTGTTCACCTGCTCAAGCTGGGGACTGCCTGTGTGGCATTAAAGCGTATCTGCTAATGCCTAGACCTTGCTTTCCAGGCAGCATCTTCCCAGCTGTGCCAAAGAGGTACCATTCACTTTTGCCTTTGCTTTCCATGTTCCCTTTAGGGCCTTCCCATCAGCTTGCTTGGCTGGGTGCTGTCTGTAATGGAGTGATGGAGTGTCTCAGTTTTCCCCTTTTTGCTTGCTTTCCCGGTCTGTTTCTAGGGATTCTCATCACCACATCTTACTCTTGATGTTCTTTGAGTGGCATGTCTTGCTGCTTGCCTTCACTTTCCTAATGGATGAAGCTATTTATGTGTTTGATCCTATCTGTATCATCTTTGGCTTTGACTATAAGCAACGCTGAACAGGCTGTGGTATTACAGGCCTGAGAGCATCTTGCAAAGATCTTGTGTTTAGAAGATGGTACGTGGGAGTAAAGTTACAGTAGTGTGAATATTTTATTACCTTAGTAGCTCTGGGTTAATTTTAGACTTGTGCTTAAAAATGTCTTTGATTCAATCAGCTGAGACAGCCCGTGACACTGCAGCTGACTGAGGAGTGTGTGTGCGCTGCTGGGCTGGACATAGTCCTGTTGCTGTACTTCATTTGGATGCTCCAGGAATTATGTAAATACAGTACTAATAAGGTTGATTTGCTTCTTCCTTACAGTTGTGCTTCCCTCCAATTATATTTTGTTTATCTTACTTGCCATGGCTGTAGTGATTCAGCAGCAGTATTTAAATGAGGTGTTTAGCTTTCAGCTCTGAAGCAGAGTGGATCAGACTTGAAGATGAGCGGAAGCAGCCTAATACCTTTGCAGTATTACTATAACAGAGGTTATTAGTGAGTCTAAGCTATTGATTTTGTGCATTTGTCCTTATTACAATATCTGAAGGACAGTCTTCATCATCGTCTTTGGTATCACAATGAAAGTACCATTCTGTAAGTAGCTGACATTGTTTTACGTTGCTTGGAGGCCAATCCTTTGCTGTTAATGCAGCTACTTTAAAAATACCACTTCTTCTTGATGAAACTAGTTTCCCACATTCGTTTTCTTTGGCCCAAAACTATTCTGTGGCCAGCTGAGACTTCTGTGGTTTTTACTGTTCCTGAAGCTATGGAATATTTTGGAAGAGAAAGGAGTCATTAAATTGTAGATGTAAATAGTAAATGAAAGAAAAACAGTAAGAACCAGGCAGAGGATTAATCCTGCCAAAGCACTGATGGAGTTGCATGCGTTGCCATTATTAATCTGTTACTATTTCAAATGTGAAGGGGGGCTGCATGTGGTTCTTGTTTTAGCCTTTGTCTCCCAGTGCACTGCAATATGGATACACTTTGCAGAATGTGTAGCAGGAAAAAGGATGTTGGAATAGGTGCTTTGTAAATCTGTGACTGTCAAGGTGCTTTTCTGTTGCCAAGCCAAAATTATTTACACCTCTGTAACTCTCAATATCTTTTTTCATGCCAGATTTCCCTGCAGCTATTTGGGAGTGGCCTCTTCAGAACAGCCTCTGCTAAATGCATGTTCTGCTTGCGTGTCTGCTGGAACAGGCTCTTCCCAGTCATCTTTAATGGGAACTCAATCAGCTGTGACTTTAGATAGTGTTTCTGAGTTTTCACCTCCCTTTTTGCAGCAGGTGACTTGGAGTAACTTTGCACTTCTCCAGACTGCAAGACCAGAAGAAATGGACGGCTGCTCCTGGCCACACTGCCTGTAGCCTGTCATCATTTCCCAGACTGATTGTGCTGGCAAACATATGTTTACCGCTACCGTGTCTGTCACCTGGGAGTTAAGATCTTACATCTCTGCTAGTGGAAGGGATCGTGCGAGTGTTGCCTTGTCCATTTTGTGTTACGTGAACCAGGTTGTATCATACCTGTTTTGTTATGCTAACCTGGCCAGCTCTGCCTGGGTTTAATGTGGAAGAGTTCATAATCCTTTTGGCTTGGGAGAGTTGTGGGCATGATAACTGCTGGTTTCACCTTGTGCATCTCTTTCTTGTCCTTCTGCAGCTGTGTGAGAAGGTCTTCTGCATTTGTGACCAGGCCTCCACATGACTGTAAAACCTCAGTGCTATGAGTTGGTTCAGGGGATCCCCATCTCCCTAGGATGCTACAAGGACATACAGTGTCCTCACTGCTAAAGCTTATGGGGTATCTTTATTTATTTAATAAGAAAAAGCATGAAGCTGCAGATGTTCCTGCCCAAAAGCTGGAACTTTGTGACATACATTGTGACTGCCTCCAGCACTCAAGGCTTCTGCTTTCCCATCTCTTAAAGTATTTACATCACATTCATTTGAAGTACCAGTTCGTATTTTACACCCGTTTCTGCCCCACTCCTTGTTTTTGAGGTTTTCCTGTTGTGGTTGTAGCTGCTTGGTAAATAACCTGAACAGTGTTCATTCTTGGAATCCCCAAGAGGTTTTTTTGCTTTAAGATTCAATCAGTTTCTGTTTGGTATTTGCTGAATATAGCTATGAGTTAAAGCATCTATGCTTAAAGACTTGATCAGTTTATTCCTAATAAATCGCATGCTTAGGGATTACTTTAAAAATAACATTCCTCACACTCACCAAATAGATGCAGTTACAATAACAATAAAATCCAAAGCAATCAGCCCTCTCCTTGTTACTGAGAGCTCCTTTTCTTTTTGCCGTTGCTGTGTCCATTTGAGATCACTGAAGTGGTTCAGTTTACACTCCCAGTGTGGATTTTGAGCTGTCCCATGCTGTGTATTTCTTATATGCATTAATACGTGTTCGTTAACTGAACTCTGCGTGAATAGCCGAGGTCTTCATGAAGGATCTGGAACTAGTTCTTGTGTCTTTTAGTTTTAACTTGTGGCCTGTTGTACTCTTCCTTTTTTCTTCTGCTACTGTTCTCCTTCCCATTTTTCCCTCAGATTCCCAGGCTGGTAAAAGAGCTTTCCCTCAGGTGGGTGGTGGCCAGCCCTGTTAGCCATTAATTTTTTGATGGTCTCCTTTGCAGCTGTTTTTCAGGGTATTAGGGAAGGAATGAATCTTTTTTTATTAAGCTTCAGTTACTGGCCATTTTCCTGTTTTTACGCGTCGGTTGGCCCCTTTTCCCACGTTCTCCAAATGAAATGAAGAATGCATTTTCCAAACTGCTATTACACAGTTGGACATGATTTTTAGGGAGTTTTAGAAGATTGCTTTCTACTTCCCTTCCCAAGGGGTGCTTCCTCTGCCTCCCTTATCTGCCACTGGCTCCGTGGAGGTGGCAGGAGCAGACCCTTGCAGGTGCTGTGCTTGTCTGGATACCTTTTCACCTTTTCTTCTCTGCACCTTTCACTGTTGCCATGCCCTGCCTCACTCGGAGCGCTGTGCTGGTTTCCTGGGTACCTCAGATTTGGGTACTGCCCTCTGTTACAGCCTTATTAGAGCTACATTGTTTGGCTTGAGTGTCAGAAACCGCTTACGTTCTGCCTCTACCCAGCCGGTGAAGGGATGTGAAGCTAACAGCTGGTTTAAAAAACCTCCTCATGAGGTCCAGTCACGTTTCAGCAGAGACCACCCACTCCATTCCCTCGGAGTTGCAAGCAAACAGAAAATCACTGTAGATTGGTGATCGTCTGAAAATTCCCTGGCTCCTAAATTCTGCCTCAGGTGATTTGCTTTTCTTGTGGTATAAGTGAGCCTTTGATAACCATAAAATGATTTTTCTTTAATTTGAGATTATTGTCCAGTTTCCAGAACTTTAAAATCAAATGGCCTGAAAACATCTCACAGGTGAGCTGGGTGGATGTGTTATAAAACAAACCAAAACGCTTTTAGCCACACACACTTATTTTTCTGCTGTCATTGCTCATAGTTGTTTTCAGAGAGTGATTTTCCTCAAGCGCAAGTGAAAAAATACCTGTACGTGAGTGTTGTCACAAAATCATTGTTGCCCTTAAGTTGCTTCACGGAGCGTCTGCACAGGGATGACATTCATACTCTTATAATCACTTTGTGTCTTTCTCTACCTGGGGGATTAAAACCCACCCAATTAAAATCCTTCTGATGCTGGAAGATGCCTTAGGTACCATGGGACTGACAGCTCTTTTGCTAGAGGAGCGTTGGACTCCAGCACCATCAGGTGCTGAATCCTCCCAGCTTTTCTCTGTTGTTTGTGTAGCATCTCATCTTCAGGTTGCATTTTGGGGGAAATTTAGTTAAGTAAATTGTTTCTCTGCTAAAGCTTGAGTTTTATTTCTTTAGAGAGATGTGGTCAGTGCTGGTTTTGTCACTTGTCACAGTGTGACCCAGCGAGGTATACTGTGCTCCACAGAAAGGATGCAGTCTGCTTCCTCCGCTCCACATCTCTCCCGTCGCTTGAGGGCATGTGCTTTGCAAGCAGACACACTTTATGGCCTGTTTCAGACCGTGCTTTAGTGGAATAGGTGCTGTGTAACCCTTCTGAGCTGTAACTCCATCAATTCCTAAGCATAACAGCATCTGTTTAGGGCAGGAAGCTGCAGACTCTGCCCATACAGAGGTCAGGGCGTGGTTATTGTTGCTATGCAACAAGGATAAACCGCTAAGTTTTTCAAGTATTCCATTTTTTGTTCCATCCCAAAAATTTTTGTAAGAAGCCTTTTTTTTTTTTTTTTTTTAAACTTTAAAGCAGCCTGTTCACAGAATCACAGAATCACAGAATCACACAAGGTTGGAAAGGACCCATTGGATCATCGAGTCCAACCGTTCCTAACACTCCCTAAACCATGTCCCTAAGTACTTCATCCACCCGTTCCTTAAACACCTCCAGGGAAGGCGACTCGACCACCTCCCTGGGCAGCCTGTTCCAGTACCCAATGACTCTTACTGTGAAGAATTTTTTTCTGATATCCAACCTGAACCTCCCCTGACGGAGCTTCAGGCCATTCCCTCTAGTCCTGTCCCCTGTCACTTGGGAGAAGAGGCCAGCTCCCTCCTCTCCACAACCTCCTTTCAGGTAGTTGTAGAGAGTAATAAGGTCTCCCCTCAGCCTCCTCTTCTCAAGGCTAAACAACCCCAGCTCTCTCAGCCGCTCCTCATAAGACTTGTTCTCCAGCCCCTCACCAGCTTTGTTGCTCTTCTCTGGACACGCTCCAGAGCCTCAACATCCTTCTTGTGGTGAGGGGCCCAGAACTGAACACAGTATTCGAGGTGCGGTCTCACCAGTGCCGAGTACAGAGGGAGAATAACCTCCCTGGACCTGCTGGTGACCCCATTTCTGATACAAGCCAAGATGCCATTGGCCTTCTTGGCCACCTGGGCACACTGCTGGCTCATGTTCAGTCGGCTGTCAACCAGCACCCCCAGGTCCTTCTCTTCTGTGCAGCTCTCCAGCCATTCTTCCCCCAGTCTGTAGCGCTGCATAGGGTTGTTGTGCCCCAAGTGCAGGACCCGGCATTTGGTCTTGTTAAACCTCATCCCATTGGTCTCGGCCCAGCAGTCCAGCCTGTTCAGATCCCTTTGCAGAGCCTCCCTACCCTCCAGCAGGTCGACACTTCCTCCCAGCTTAGTGTCATCTGCAAACTTGCTGAGGGTGCACTCAATGCCTTCATCCAGGTCATTGATAAAGACATTGAACAGAGCTGGACCCAGTACTGAGCCCTGAGGAACTCCACTTGTGACTGGCCTCCAGCTGGAGTTAACTCCATTGACCACCACTCTCTGGGCCCGGCCATCCAACCAGTTTTCAACCCAGGAGAGTGTGCGCCTGTCCAGGCCAGAGGCTGACAGTTTCTGAAGCAGAATGCTGTGAGAAACTGTGTCAAAGGCTTTACTGAAGTCCAAGAAGACTACATCCACAGCCTTTCCCCCATCCAGTAGTTGAGTGATTTTGTCATAGAAGGTGATCAGGTTAGTTTGGCAAGATCTGCCTTTTGTAAACCCATGTTGACTGGGCCTGATCACCCGGTTCTCTTGCGTGTGCTTCATGATAGCACTCAAGATTACCTGTTCCATGACTTTCCCTGGCACTGAGGTGAGACTGACAGGCCTGTAGTTCCCCGGATCCTCTCTGCAACCCTTAAAGTATATTCATTTCATAACCCTTAGAGTATATTCATTTCATAAGGATGGTGACAGCTGGGAGATTCCTTTTCCAGCCAGATGGTAGGCTGGACTCTAAAAATCAGGCTGCTGATGATGAGGAAGGGTGTTGGGGAGAACCAGAACATCTGAATAATACAAGAATTTAGGAGACACAACCATATATGCACTCCCAGTGCGAAATGAGGATTGCTAGTCGTTGGGTCATTGTAATCATAGAATTGTTTGGGTTGGAAGGAACCTTAAAGCACATCCAGTTCCACCCCCTGCCACAGTCAGGGTCACCTCCCACTGGATCAGGGGCTCCAAGCCCCATCCAGCCTAGCCTTGAACACCTCCAGGGATGGAGCAGCCATGACTTCTCCGGGCAACCTCTGCCAGGGCCTCCCCACTCTCACAGCAAACATTTCTTCCTAAGATCTCATCTCAATCTGCTCACTTTCAGCTGAAAACCATTTCCCCTCATCCTGTCTCTGCACTCCCTGATCCAGAGCCCCTCCCCAGCTTTCCTGGAGCCCCTTTCAGCACTGGAAGCTGCTTTTAAGGTCTTCCTGGAGCCTTCTCTTCTCCAGGCTGAACAATCCCAACTCTTTCAGCCTGTCCTCATATAGGAGGTGCTCCAGCCCTCGAATCGTCTTTGTAGCCTTCTCTGGACTTGCTCTAATCCTGCAGAAACTAGAACAGCCTTTGCAGAGGGACCGGACTCATCCTGCAGTATGCTTCCAGCTATGTCGAATGCATGATATGACTTTCTCACCCCTCCTTGAGCCACTTACCCTGTAAATACATCCTTCCCAGCCCTCTTCCCCACCAGGTCTTGTTGCACATGTCTCAGGCATCCCCTCTCCCAGCCATAGCCTGAATCCTGCTCGAGGCTCTGGTATTCGTAGTGAGGGCTTCAACAGAGCCTGTATTTGTGTTGCCTCCCCCAAGTGGAGGTGTGTCCATCGGTGCTGCCAGGAGGAGAGGAATGGCTCCTAGGTTCCGATGAGTTGTGCAGAGCTCTTCTAAACCTTGCTGTCTATGAGACTTGTTCTTGGTTGTCAGGCTTTATACATATTGGCCTTCAAATGTGGGAGAAAGCAGGGAGGCAAATGCATATTGTGAGCCCAAGGAAGTGGGTAAAATCATGTAATAAAATCCAACGATAAGGGTATCTCTTGTATTTAAGAAGGAAAATTGCTGTGTCTTTTTGTGTGCATCTCATGTTGATGGGAAGTCAGTGTTGTCATCTTATTTTTGTTTTGCTTATTTTTAGACAGTGTGGGTACACTTTTGAAAAGCTACTGGCAGAAAAGGCGTTTTCAGTGAATCAGTCTGTTCTGTGGAAAAAAAACACCCAAAAAGCAGCACTGCACTACGCTATAAATGGAAACTGGTGTCTCTTACTCTCTACTCAGCAGGCAAACCTTATAAGCTGTCATTAACTAAGCTCCTCTGTTATGGGTAAATAATAATATTGCATTTTTGCATTATTTGTGTTAGGGTAGGCACTGTCCTATTGTAGAGAAAGCCAGGAGCTAGAGAGCCAAATGTCACATGGAGGTGGGTTCCCAGGGCACAAAGCAGACGTGGGATCTGTACAGAAGGGAAGGAGTTCTCCTTTAAGTGAAGATTTAAGTTTTTAAGATTACAAGTGAGGATTTACTAAAAATATCGCTTCTTCAGCTCATTTCACAACTGATTTGTTAATCAGTTGGTCAAACTGGTCTTTGCTTTCTCATATCAGCCTAGGGTTACGCCACCAGCACTGAGGCTGGCAGTGTTCCCGACGCACTGTTATTATTCCCTCACTCCTTCTGCAATGACTTTTGCTCAGAGACTGAACAAGGAGTAGGGCTGAAATCTCTATCTCTGTTATCTGTGACAGTGGCTTGTTTGCAGTTCAGCAGTGAGAGATACAGACTTCAAATGTCTTCTGAAAGAGAGGAGCTGTTGTGCCAAAAATCAAATCCTTTCTGTAAAAAGTTCAGCTAAGCATATACTGCGTAGACAAACCAGGATATGACATAACTGTTGAAGAAGATGTCATTTTGACTTCTCCTTGGTGACTGTCCTGGTCCTTCTTGGCAGTTTTGCATTTTATTTCTACTGTATTATCCTCTCCTGAGATTAATAGCATTTTCTGCGTCTTCATGCCAAAAAAGCCTGCTTGGATGCACCTCTTCAATTCATCATTCTTACACCTCAGAGAGTGATATTTACTAAAGTTATGAGCCGGATATAATAATTTTGGAGTAAATTTAAATCTGTGTCTTTCCACACAGAAGAGTGCGTTTACCTTTTGGGCAAATAAGGTCTCATGACTTTCCAGCAGGATACCTCTCGAGTGTCTGCAGTCTAAACTGGAGGGCCTGGGCTTTTTAATGACTTGTTATTTTATTTTTGTCTTTTTCTGCCAGGTGTTACAGAAGAGGAGAGGGCTGCAGAACTGCAGAAAACAAAGCCAGTAGCACCCGCAAACAGGCTGACAGTGGATATGGTGGAACTTGAAGCTCTCAGGAAGTCTGTGGAGGACTTTTTCTGCTTATCCTATGGTGAGTGCTTTAAAGTCTGCAAAATATCTGTTCTGAATTTCTTTATTTTCATACCAGAGGAAAGCACTGCATCATCTTAGTTTTCCAACTGTGCTGCTGTTAAGGTGATTTTTAACTTTTAATAGCTAATTTTAAAAGATATACAAATGTTGGATGGTCTTCTTCTGAATGTGTTTTGTGGGATGTGATTTGAGACTATTGCACATTGCAGCCCATTTAGTTTTCCTTCAGGAAAGCCTTTGCTGCTCCGTGGATTTCAGTGTGCCTTAGCGCCAGCAGTGCTTGGTTTCCAGTAGATGTACTCCTTGCTTTCGCTCAAGTCCTCTCCACAGCTTTTATGGTCATAGAATAATTTGGATTGGAAGGAACCTTAAAGATCATTCAGTTCCAGCCCTGCTGCCATGGGCAGGGACACCTCCCACTGGCTCAGGCTGCCCAAGGCCCATCCAACCTGGCCTTGAACACCTTCAGGGATGGGGCAGCCACAACTTCCCTGGGCAACCTGGGCCGGTGTCTCACCACTCTCATTATGAAGAAATTCCTCCTTATGTCTAGTCTAAATCTACCCCTCTCCAGTTTATACCCATTCCCCCTTGTCCTATCACTACAAACTTTTATAAAAATTCCCTTTCCAGCTTTCTTGTAACTCCTTCAGGTACTGGAAGGTCACTATAAGGTCTCTTCGGAGCCTTCTCTTCTCCAGGCTGAACAACCCCAACTCTCTCAGCCTGTCCTCATATGGGAGGTGCTCCAGCCCTCTGATCGTCTTTGTAGCCTACTCTGTACCCATTCCAACAGCTCCATCTCCTTATGCTGAGGATTCCAGAACTGGACGCAGTACTCCAGATGAGGTCTCACAAGAGAGGAATAGAGGGGCAGAATCCCCTACCTCCCTGGTGGCCACGCTGCTTTGAATGCAGCCCAGGACACGGTTGGCCTTGTGGGCTGTGAGCGCACATTGCCGGCTCATATCAAGCTTCTCATTGACCAGCACCCCTAAGTCCTTCTCCATGGGGCTGCTCTCAATCACATCATCCCTCATCGTGTACTGAAATCGGGGATTGCCCTGACCAGGGTGTAGGACCTTGCCCTTGCCCTTGTTGAACCTCATGAGATTCACACCAGCCACTTCTCCAGCTTGTCTGGATGACATCCCATCCTTCTGGTGTGGCGACTGTACTGCTTGGCTTGGTGTCGTGATGGACTCATCCTTTTGCAAACTCACTCTTGACCTCAGAACTCTCTCCTGTCTTTTCTAGGTAAAGCTTTGGGAAAGTCAACGGTGGTACCTGTGCCATACGAGAAGATTCAGAGGGACCAGTCTGCTGTGGTGGTGCAGGGCCTGCCCGAAGGGCTGGAGTTTAAGCACCCGGCAAACTACAACGTTTCAACCCTGGAATGGATTTTGGAAAATAAGTCAGGGATCTCATTTATCATCAAAAGGTTATTTGCTCTCTCTTGTGCTGGTCTGTCCACTTTGGTTTTGTAATTCAACTAAGTACTTTTAATTTTAGTTTTTAAATTAAGACCTTGCAGCCTGTTTGTCTGAAACAGGAGTGCACTCTCTTTATTGTTACATTGCCAAATAAGTAATGATGTCTTTGTTAAAGCTATGGATTTTGCTTTCCATATTTCCACACAGGCCTTTCCTAGAGCCGAAGAAACACCTTGGTAAGTTACAGCTTACTCAAACTAAGCAGAAACAGATCAGAATTTTAGATTAAATAGCAATTAATATAGAAGATTTGGTCCTGTGGATAAAGGGTCAAATGGTGCAGAGATTCCTAGGCTGTGAGTTTCCTTACTGATGGAAATATAACCTTTTCCTTTATGCATTCTGCAAGGAGCAACTCATTAGAGATAAAAGTCATTCTATTCCATTCTTCATCCTTTAACTTTAAATTTAGTGGGATTTGGAGAGTATCCTATGGAAAAGAGATGTGAACTGATAATGGACTGCATTGCAATCTCTATAGGAATGTGGTCAAAAAAGAAAAGTTTCACTTTCTCAAGTGAAACAGCCAGAAGTTGATGGTGAATTAGTAAAATTAGAGATGCATTGCCTGGGCTGGTAAGAAGACCAGAGACTGGGAAATTAGAGATTCGTGTAATTATGTCTTCCTACTGAAAATGCAAGGCAGGTTTTCAGTGTCGTAAATGGCTGTCTATAATCAGAAGGTTTTTGGGTCTAGCTGTAATTTAGGACTAAGCTGACTCTCTGAAATGATCCGTTTTCTTCTAGCAGACCTTAGGTGAAAGATTTATTTGCCTTTGTTTCCCAATATTATCACCTAGCACCATGAAAATGCAGCGAAAAGCATGGTGAAATGCAAATTTGAAGTAATTTTATATTGGGTGTTGCTTAGTAGATTAATAAAGCAGTTTAACGAGATCTTCCCATCATATCTGTGAATACAAAAAATATACACATCTGCTTGTAAAATGTGAACAGGCTTTTGCTTCTTGAAATCAATGTTACATTTTCAATTTGTGTTTAAGGTAAACGGAGTACAGGAAATTCAAAGATTGTCTTTTAACTTTCAGGAGCTCATATGACAGATCCTTCACATTCAATTATACCTCCAGGTGGAAGGTGAATTTAAAATAATGTTGTTTTTTTGTATCAACTATGTCTTTTTTTCTTATTGTGCTTTTTCTGTCCAGCTGAACTTTGGATAACTTTTGCTTGCCTGGGATTATAAAAAGCATGGAGCTGAATTTTCTCTTTCTTTTAACCATTATTTGTGGGGAAACTGTTGCAAATTAAACAGATGGCAAAGTCAGTTTAATTGGCCCAGCGCATGTTCTTAATTCGCAGTATGTCAGTCAGGGATAAGTTTGTCATGTTTTGTGATTCAGCAGCAATGGGGAACAGATGTAACGTTGCTTCCTTACCCCTCCTCAATTAAAAAACTAAAATAGATGGGGTTTTTTTTTTTAGTAAATGAAGAGGTTATACCTGGAATAAATAAAAAATTTGATAATGTGAAAACAGCGATAGTTTTTCTGTGCTTCTGAGTTTGCTTCTCATTAAATGGTAAACATACTTTGAATATTGTGTATGTCCCGAAAATGTAGAGCTAGGAGATTCCTGGCAATTCTCTTGAAATAAATCCAATAAGCTAAGATGCAGGGTTTTTTGCTTTTGTGTCCCTAGTTGGAAAAAAAGTACTGGGAGATTGATTTTACTCAACAACCCTTGAAGCTTGAAGAACTTTGCAGAAATGTGATCATTGCTTTTTATAACGTCAATGTGCTTGATTTGTTTATTTCTGTAGTTGCCCTCCTATTCAAGTGAAAACCGAACCAAACGAGGATTCTGGTAGGTTCAAAATTTTGTCCGTAATTGCAACATAATGGTTCATCTCTGCTCAGAAAGTTGATTTTAAGCAAAGATAGGAAGCTTCAAGAGGAAAGCAATCCTTTGTGCCCAGATGATTGAGTCACCATCCTTGGAGGTGTTTAAAAGACGCGGGGGGATGGGGTGCTTTGGAAATGGTTCAGTGGTGGATACACGTGGTGGGGCTCGATGATCTCAAAGGTCCTTTCCAATCGAGCGATTCTATGATCCTATGAAAGAGAAACTCTTCTTTCCTTTAAAGGTCCCCACTTTTCCATTGCTCTTTTAATCAAGTATTCAAGATCCCTTTTTCCCTCCCTAATGGAGAGAGAAAAACTTGACAGAATTTCTGTTTTCCAGCAAAAATGGAACTATATGAACGCTAAATAGCAAAATACATTATTTGTTGTTGAGAATATGCCCAAGCATTCCTGAGTTGCCCTGCAGGTGGGACACGATCCTGCCAGGCGCTGTGATCTGCAGCAGAGCAGTGCTTCAGTGGATGCTGTGAGATAGAGGCGTGAATAATCCCATTAAAGCCTGCTAGACCACAGGGGTGCTTGGAGATAAGCTGATGACTTTCCCTTTTGTTGGGTTGAGCTACACTGCTCAGCATTTTGTATAAGAATGAAATGTTCGTGTTTAGTCCAGTTTTTTGTTCTAGTTCTTTGTGCTTGAGTTGTGGTTTGGGCACCCTTTGTGGTTGACATGGAGCTTAACATTGGCAAAGAGTTAACTTGAGCTTCTTGTCAAGGCAGTCCCAGGCTCTTCCTTCCCAGTGCTGCCTTCCAGGCATTTTAAGTAATTCTCCTTTTGTTGGAAAGTATTGAAAACATTTTAGGGAATGCTGTGAAGGGTTGTGGAGATGATAGTTGAAGGAATCGAGGAGCAGTTGAGGAGCTGTGGTGTCGCTCCACCATTTCCTCAGTTTGATGCAGTTGATACCTGAATTTAGCTTTGCAGAACACTGAGTGGAAGGAGGTCTGGAAGTACCTGTGATAAACTGTTCCAGCACAACCAGTGATAAACTGTACTTTTTTTGAGTGTGTAGTGGGCAAAAAAGGAGGAGACCATTCATTTTACATCTGCAGATCCAAGATAGCGTTTGCAAGGGTTTGTAGGGAAGCTGTTCAGGCTGATTCCCTTCTGACCATGTCCAGGCTGAAATGTAAGAAACCAGCAGGTCACTTTGGTGTCATCGTTTCAGCTCAGCAATTGTTTGGTGCCTCAGCACATGAAAATAATTTTGTCTTCTTTTTTTTTGAATAGAGACCAGTTAAGATCTTGGTAGGTGTTTTATTTGGATTTTTTATAACAACCTGGATATTATTAGTGTCCATATTAGATTCCTTTGTTGGTTCTACAGGAATTTCTTTGGAAGTGACAACAGTAACGGTGAAGAAGGAATCAGATGATCCTGACTATTATCAGTATAATATTCCAGGTACTGATACCAACTTTCATATGTGTTTATCTCATGAAAGGATTGATTACTTAAGTGTTGTTCTCTCTATGCCTCTTTTACTAATTCTTAGTCCTTAAACATACAATTTCTTAGCTCTGTTAGATTACATTTCTATGTAGGCTATCATTTAAGTTACTCTGAAGAATTCCAGAAGAGCTAAAGCACCACTTCAGCATTCCCATATGTGTGTTTGGACAGGCAGAGAAATTCCAGGAGTGGTTTGAAGTGTTTGGAATTTTTTTCTGAAGGTCCAGTATGCAAACCCTTAATCCCAGACCTCTTTAAACAGGAAATAAACCATAATAACGATGCTGTCTGGAGTACTGCTTGGATCTTTTCTTTAGTTTAAAGTTCCAGTAGCTTTTCTTGAATGGAATGACCAATGTGTCTCCAAATTGTACTGAAAGATTTATTTATATACAGTGTAGCAACATTTGTGAGGTCTATGACTTGGGCTCTGCGTGTGGTTTAACATCTCTCAGTTGCTTTGCCTCATCTCTGCATTCCAGTTAATGCTGCACATTCACTTCAATTAGGAGTGAAATAAAGAAATCATCATTTCTGTAGATTGAAATGACCAGTAATTAGAAAGTCGTGATTGTAAGTGGCAATATAAAACAACAAGAACCCTTCTGCCAGTTTGCATTTGTCATTAGGTTAATTGAGCAATGCAAAAGAACCCAGGCAAGCTGCCATGCATCTCTGAAAGATCGCTGCATGTTGAACAACCAAGCAAACCAGCACATCGTTTCATTTTGCAATGCTGTATGTTATCGCAATAACATTTTTGTGTGTGTTTAGACACAAAAGTTTCTTGGGATTATTTTCTAATGTACTTTAATAAGTAACGACAGGATGATATCGATATTCTTGTGCTTGAGTAATGTATGAGCACTATTGAGAGAGATCTTAACTGTGCAGCGTAGCAAAACGCCACCACTCAAGTTCTGAATTTGAGAGGTGAATTCTCTGGTGGAAGGATTGTCTTCTCTTCCTATTTGTACGTTGTCTAGCCTCGGGTGGATGGGTTTACAAGCAGGATGTAAGGTATTAAAAATAGATACTTATTTGGACACAACCTAATGAATGTTCCTTCCAAAGCCAAGTCCTGTCATCTTTCCAGCCCCTTGTGGCTTTTCATTTCATGCATAAGAGCAATCAGAATTTGGCCAATAGCCCAAAGTGTAATCCAGTGCTGTTTCTCGAAGAGAGTCTGCACTGAAATAGCTTCCTTACAGAACAGGAAACCATTGTGCTGCAGCATGGTTGTCTGAGCTAAAAAATCCTGTTTATACAATATGCTTCCATAGCAAAGTCGAAGCAATGTGAATTTGTGGTGGGGATTTCTTTTGTCATTTGCAGAAAGCGAAATTTAAACCTTCTGTTTGGTAAAGATCAATATATATCTTTTGCAGATAAAATGGTGCTCGGTTAATACCCCCCTGTTTCCCCACCCACAGTGTAGTCCTCCAGACTTGCATTTAAAAGATTCAAACCTGAATATTCTGGTAGGAGGGATGGGGTGCTATGAGCTAAGAGTTGTTGCTGTGTCATATCATGTCACCTTTCCTGGAGTAAAGCAGCTTCCCCTCCATTCCTTTGAGTTGTTGATGCTCAGATTGAAGCCAAAGGTTGTACAGAGAGCACAGAGCTATAAATTCAAAGCCTTCTAGGGGTTTGTGTGTGCAGAATAGTGACCCTTAGAAAAGCACAGTTACCCTGCAGGGTGACACAAGTCTGCTCAAGTGTTGTCTTGTAGAGACGTGCTGCAAAATAAAGGCAATGGCTGGGGTTATAGGTCGTACTAAAAATACCCTGCAGAAAAGGCCAGGCTTAGCAGTTTATGAGAAGACACAACTGTTAGAGAACAGCAAGCTGCTTGGGGCTTCCTGGAGAAAATGATTTACTGATGAATTTCACTGTTATTGTTTCTCTCGGAGTGTTTGCACCCTCTCACAGTTCTGTAATGCTAACCAAAGCACTCTGTGCCTCGGTGGCATATGGAATTCTCCCGTTAATCAAACAGGGGTGGAAATTATACCTGTGGGTGGATGTTCTTTTAATATCTCATTATCTTTTAGTAGGTTGCAGCATTTGGATGTCACCATGAGTTAATACTGTAGTACTAAATTTAGAGATGTTTTGGCAGTACACAGGAAGAAGACTGAGGAACAGGGACTTGAGCCATCAAAACTCATGTGAGTGTTTTGACAGAGCATTAGGGGCAGTTTTCCATCAGTGGGCAGTAGCGGTATGGCCGTGGGTGGATTTTTCCAGTATCCTGGACAGATGTGAAGGTCACTGTGGTGTTAAATGCTTTGGGTGATGTTACAGACAACCTGTTCTAGAACAAAGTCCAGAGTTTGACTTTTGACTGAATGAGGAAAAGGACAGAGCAGAGACCTGCAGGATTAAATAACGCATGATGGAGCCTTCCAGCTATTACAGTTAATATTCCTGTATATATCTTATCTGTAACTACCAGGTATTAATGGCTTTGATGAAAAGAAACATTAGCTAAAATGTGATTTCTTAGTTTAGGGATTGAAGTGTCATTTAGTCCTTGAGATGTGGTTTGTACTCTTTGATAAACCATATCACTGTGCTGTGGGTATAGATCTGTTTCCATGGTGGTTGCAGAGGGACCAGCATTCGTTTCCGCTTGCGCTGTGGGCCAGCTCGGTATGAGCAGGGTCCGATCCTAAAGGCAAGTAGTAGCTTCCTGGCATTCAGGGACTGTTCAGCTGGTGCATAAATGTATTAGGAAGGAACAGACACGCACCTGGGTTTCACACTAGAAGACTGTCTACAAGACCCAGACTCTCTTGAAGACTTCCATGGAAAAAAATAAGGTCAAGATACTATCAGTGCCAGAATGAGAGCTGCTCTGAATCAATTAAGAGAATAGAATTGAGCTATACTTTTCTTTTTTTTTTTTTCAATTTACGAGAAGTAGGAATACATCAAAAAAATTCCTTGGGGCTACGTAACATCTTCAGTCCTCTTCATCAGCAGAGTAAAAACAAGGCTTTTTGGAGACACAGCCCATGCAGAACTGAGTAACTTGCTGACTAAGGACCCTAAGGATCAAGCTTTTCCTAAATGAGGCATGTTATCCCAGGAATTTTGTGAATGCGAGTCTTCTGTTACCACTGATGCCTGGAAGTTCAAACAAAGAATTGGAAGCAGAAGGAAGAGGCTGTAAACAATGTGTGCTGTGAATTGGCTGATAAACTACTGTCTAATGAACTGACTGGTTCAGTTTAAAAACCACTCAGAAGGGAGTAAACTGCTGCCTACATCTCTTCTCTGTAAAGCACCGTATGCTATCAGTTTTGGAATTTCTGGAAATGTTAGTGAAGCAGTTAAAATAATCCATTCATCCAAACCCAAATGAGATTGAAAATATCTTCTGAAAAAAAGAAGGGGGGGGAAATGTGTCCATTTATTCTCACTCTGGACCCTTGAAAATCATGAATGTCTTTGAATATGTCTTTATCAACAAAATAGTTCTCCTTTGGTGATCTGCCAGAGAAGTGATGTCCGTTTTCACAGGGCTGTAAAGCTGAGCTGGCAGTGCTCCAGCCACCACAATGTAAGATTCAGCATGTGGATGCTATCTTAAACCAAGAAACTCCAGAGGATACATTGAGAAAACAAGCAAGCACAGTGTTGTGCTCCCTAAAGGCACTCTGATATTGTGCGGGTGATTACATATTGTTCACATTGCTGCCATCTGTGTAGTGAAAAGAAAGACCAAAAATGGAGCATCGCTGACGATGCCAGTCCATGAGATGATAAATCCGTTCCTTCTGCCAAGTGGCACGGGTTTGGCTGGTAGGATTGAGATGTAATTCAGTGGAAACTGAGGCTCAGAGGTTTGGGCTCGGTGGGAGTAGGTGGGAAGGAATAGCTGTGAGTGGAGGGAGCGACATCTACTCTTCTCTTAACATCTCCTGGTGGTAGAACTTCATTACTAAATTAGTCATTACTGAATTAATCTAGTGGATTATATTGCTCTACACTTTGTAAATTCTGAAACAATTTTTTGTAGTGTTTTTTCCTCTGTCAAAGCATGATACTATTGAAAAAAAAAAACCCCTTGGAGTTTCATGACATAAATCTGTATGAGTCACTTCAAAAAGACTCTGATGGGTTTACTACATGTGCTGTAGTTTTTATTGACATTAAAGCTGAGAGGATTGAATTTTCTGTGTGTAATCCCAGGGGCTGGAAGCCCGGTAAGTGAATCTTTTTAACTGAAGAAATCTTTCTTCGAGTTTGAATGTGTCAAAGCCTTCTCAATTTCCTCTTTTTATTTGTGTTACTGCATGTGTTTGGCATGAAGATAATGCAGTGTAGAGGCCATTGCAGAATATGTAGGTAAAACAGTCATGTTAGGATTTCTGAATTAAGGAATAGACATGAAAATACGTGCTTATAACAGGATATTTGCTTATAACGGGATGCATGCTGTGTGTCGGTGCAGTATAAATTCTAATAACTCCATGCTCAGAAAAGTTCTTAGGAACTGACACTCCTGTCTGGCTGCACACACGGAATATGCTGATTTAAATAACGGCAAATTTAGGCCATGGAGACATTTTGCAGCACGCCCCAGAGGCCGGGTTCTGTTCCCACTTGCCCTGAACAGTTGCCAATCGCACTGTTTGATGAGAATTTCTTCTCCCGTGCCTGGAGCAGCAGCATTTTCTCTGGCTTCTGCCCTGCTCCTTTTCCTTCTTACACGTCTTTGGATTCGGTCTCAGCATGCCAGCACCGCTCTGTCTGGAGCCGTGTTCTGAATCCAATCAGGGAGCTCCCTCACCCCCAGCACAGGCAGAGGGCAGGAGCGGGTTAAAGCAGCACCGAAAGGGATGCCTGTAAACCAGGGAATCCCGTAGAAGTTCCTCACTTGAAGCCCTGTTAATTTAAAATCCCTGTGAAAATCTGAGCAATCAAATTAGGCAGAACTATGTTAACCAAACATTGCTGTACCCACCTAATAACGTTTTTCTTCCAAAAATTTACTCTCTAAATATTGATTTTCTTGAACAACTATGAGTATTTGTGATGGTGCTTTCAGTTGAACCGAAATACTCATTAAGTCTGATCGTGACCAGTCTTTTCTATCTTCTCTTACTTACTGTGTATGTGAAATAATGAATTTCAAGTGTTTCTCTTACTTGCCTTATTAGCAGTAGCATTTTCTGTTGGAAAGCTATTAATATGAGTTGTCGATAGACTTTTAAACCTATTTCTAAATGACCATAATTTCTGGGGAGCAATGTGATCCACAGGCTGTGTTTGCAAGTAAGCACAGGATTCGATTTATGCAGAACAATTAGTCCAAATCCTTCCGTTCCAGTGAATCCTATACATTACCATATGCTCTGCATCCGCTGAGTTTTAGATACCGATGCTATTTCTGCACTATAGAATGATCTCTTGCTCAGTGTGAAGCCGTTTGTGCTGTAAGCAGTTTGCTCTCTCAGTTGAACTGCAGGAGAGCCAGAGCATTAAGCAGTAGGGTTTTAGGGGTGTTAATTTAATCTTTTAAGTGTCATTTGTGTGCTGCGTTCTACACCAACCTTTTTATAGAGGTCCGTACACAGCCATCAAAGGACCTGTTGTGATGAAAAGCAAACAGCCTTGAAGTGTCGTAAATGATTTTAATCTCTCTGAGTTTGTCTCTTTAATATAGACAGAAATTTGAAAATCCAAAAGGACTCCCTAGGAATAGAAATTTTAACAAACGTTGAAAAAGATATAGCTGATTAAAAATTCGTTGAAAAAAAGCAGAACCATCAACACTTCATGGTTTCAAATCAGTTTATTAACACCAAAAAATTGAAAACCTGCTGTTCTGCATGAGTCTGCCTGTTCAGTAGCAGAGAAATGCACGCCCCGGCCATTGCCTCATTGAACTGGATGGGTAAGGATTTCTGTATTACTATTTCATATGGTCTTTTCTAAGTTCAACATTACAGAAAGAATGAAATGAGCTGTGATATGTGAAGTTAAAGAGTTACTTGGTGAATTCCTCAATGGGCTGGGAAAATGTGTTTGTTGTCAGACGCACTTTAAAAGCCATTCTCTTTGTTCCCAAGCAGGCCCTTCTGAAATATCGGAGATGGATGAAAAAATTGCCCTTGCAAAAAGTTACACAGGTAGAACTTTTAGTTGTATTTTTCTCACATGTGCTTTTAAAATCAAATGTGTGAGTTTTACTTTTCCACAGTCTGCTTCCTTGATTTGAAGTAAGAGTTAGGCTAATGAAATTTAAACTTCAACAGAAGTGAAAGTTGCAGTTACCTTAATTTTTGGGTGTCCAAATACAGAAACATACAGAAAGGAATCTCCTTTCTTTTTTTTCTAAATCCAAAACCATCACTTTGATCAGGAGTGCACTAGTGGTTTGTGGAAGTCAATATATTTCTCATTAATTCAGTCTGTTTCATAACTGGTTATAAAGCTTAATAAACATGTGCTTATGTATTACACGTACAACATAATAATTTCTTTCTTTGAGTTGTGTGTGAGGTGAATGGGTACAGACAAAACAAAGTACATGGAAGGTCTGTTTGATGGAAGGAGTTCTGTAGTGTATCTGAAAAATATTTACTCCAGAACTGTACATTTTTTTTCCAGCTTTGTACAGTCTGTATTAATGCTGGTTTTCCATTTGCAAACACTAGAGAATGCTAATCTGCATTTCAGCCTATGAATTTCTGTGTAACATCAGAGGGCTCCTGCTGGTATGGATTTGAGATTCAGAAACGGAGCCTGCTGTATGTTCTTCATCTGACCACAAGAGTTCTGAATTTTTGCTCATGAAAATCCTTGCTTTGAATATTTTTTATGTTAAAAGGTCCTTTTGTATTTTTATTTGGCTGTGTTTTTTACTTTGTATTTGTCTGAAGGAAGTCATTAGTTGTTTTTTACAGAAATATTTGAGAAGATGATGCCTTAATTAAAGTTTTACATCTTCTCCTGGGATCTTGGGGAGTGGGGTGAGTGGGGAGCCTGGCATGATTGAAATTGAGCGATCAGAAAATTAAGATTATGTACATCAAAAAAAATGGATTTTAACTGAATGAAATCAGATTTAAGAAACAGTGCTAGCGAGTGACAACGTTTAGAACGGTGAAGGTGCCTGCTGCTTAGGAGCTGTGTGTATTTACCCAAATCAAAAAAATACCTGGTGATGATAATACTTTGTTAAAAAAACTCTTGCTGTAGTGTTTAAGCCAGTTGCTTTAATAGGACTTTGGAAGAATGCACAGGTATAGCATTACTGTGCCAGAATAATTAACATATATTCCTTCATAGACTGCTACTTAGTTTTGAAATAGTTTCCAATATAAATAGCTTCAATTTTAAACTTTGTTGCTGTTAAATGCAAATTGCTCTTTCTCCCACGGAGTATTGAAAGCATTGTGGTTATGAGTTTCCTTCTCATTTTACTGTTGGCTTTGCAGCCTGTTGTGGAAATCATTATAGAGCAACAAGTGTGACTCTTTATAATAAATGGTAAAGAAGTGTATTAACTGTGGGGGCACACAGCCTTTGTTTATATTTTCAGTAATCCTTGATAACAAGGAAAAATGTTTATTGTTGTATATAATCCTATTAAGCCAAGAATAAGGAATTTCCTACTGTCATTAACACCAACTCTGTTCTGCTGCACGTGCAATTTAGCAAGTATAATCCCTACCTCCTTACCCTTGTCTAGAACTGCTGAAAAGCTGTTACTAAAATGTCTTTGCTGCTCTTTTTGTTGTATGCTGTGAACACAGAGCTTTTCCGTGATCTTGGGGCTTCTTTGGGAAGTGTTGGTTTAAATATAAGATCACAGAGGGATTGGTTAAAAATCTGTTCTGTGTCCATCAGTCCTGTTTTCCCCCTTCAGATTCCTCCCAGCATGCCCCTTCAGAAACAAGTGAGGATCCTGAGGTCGAAGTCACCATCGAAGGTTAGTTCTCCATTCATTGCTGATTTTGAAACGGTGCATGAAAGATTTGCATCTTTCACCTATTTTTCAGGCATTGGTAATGAAGAATATTTCTTATTTAACAGCCATTAATTTAGATTTTAACAAGGTTTTCGAGCATTCATTCTGAAGTACGCGTTGTTTTATAAGCACACTGTAGTTATGCAAGTTCTCTAGTTAACAAGATGTTTTGGGAAGAATTGTACCATAACAGAAGCAAAGTGTTAGAGGTGATATAAGTGAAGCTTCAGTTTATTTCTCTAACAATGATAAGTATGAGCTAAAAGCCTCTATACCGACACTTCCTTTTCTCATTTAAATGGGGTAAAACCCACTAACCAGTGGCGCTGTTGTTTTCCTGACCTCTTTGCGACAGATGTGCCCTGTCTGTTGCCAGCAGGCCTGGTATGTTGTAGACCAAGCCATGATCAAAAAACCTAAAGTTCTGCTGGTGGTACTACTGAAATTGTGCTCAGAGCCAGGTATCGATCTGCCGGCTCTTCTTATTTCCTCCCTCATCATTTCCTGCAATGGGAGGAATGGAGAACACTATTTGTGCTCCTGATCCCTTAACCAATCATCCCTAAAGGCCCTGAAATCTCTCTTGATTGTCTTCTGCTTTCTTGTTCCAACTTTATCACTGCCAACCTGAAAAATCAATAATGGATAGTAATCTGAAGGCAGTACCGGCTTAGGAAGTTTTCTCTTTACACATTAAGCAGTTCCCTGGGAGGCAGCAGATTTCTCTAAGGAGTGAGTCTGTTCTGCATATTGGCCCTTCGTTTCCACCCAGAAGGGAGTTTCCTATGATGATGACACGTCTTTTTTTCTTTCTGAAAGCAGTTTTGCTGCGGGGTGTAGACTGAGTGACCCTGGGTGACACCTCCAAGCCAGATGGGCCATGCTGTAATGACATGTCACAATCATGTCATGATAAAGCACCCTTCAATACTAGCATTAGAGGTTTGACATTCAAAGCGTTTCCACCACTGCACGTGAGTTCTCTGGGCATTAAAATGGTGATATTTATATGTTTCTTTAAGATGATGACGACTACCCACCCCCTAACAAAAGATCGAAGAGCACCGATTCAGCCAATGAAGCTGCCGGTACTGGGAGAAGAAAAGTGAGAGAGTTCAATTTTGGTGAGATAAAAATTGAAGCTCATTTTCTCTCTCTGGGTTGTCTTATCAAATGCCATTAGACAATTTCACGCTGTAGGAGCGAGATGCGCCAATGCGAGTGTTCATTTCAGAGCCCAGGGCTCCTTGTAGCTGTATTGCGGCAGTACAGTCATCATCGTGGGCTACCTCTGTTGTTTCTTATTATTGAAAGTGACCATCGAGACAGACACTGCAGGTAATTTAGTAAAGGAAAGCATAAGTCTAGGATTTTGTCAGCTGATTTCTTGGACAAAAAAAGAGTGAGTTTGCAGGTGTAGTGGGTTGTAGAAACTGGAGTCAGGAGCCTGTCTAGCTGGTCTTTCTAGGTATGCGCTGTGAAGAGTGGAGATGTGCTGGAGGGAGCCACGTTTTGGAATGGAACCAAATGATTTAGGCTGAGTAGCGTGGCCTGATCCCCGTGGACACACAAAGTGGGTCTTTTTGGTGGTGATCACTGGAAGAAGCTGTCGAGAGAGATTGTGGAGACCCCTTTATTGGGCATATTCAAAACCTCCCTGGACACAATCCTTTGCAGCCTGCTGGAGGGGACACTGCTTTAGCATGGAGGTTAGACTAGATGAACTCCAGAGATCCCATCCAACACCCACTATTCTGTGATTCTTTCATGATACCTAATGTAGATTTCTAACCACAGAAATGCATCAACGCACTGTAGTTCATCTGGTTTAAGATACTTCCCCTGTGACTTGTTGCAACCCCAAACTTCTCCTTTCTGTCTTGTTTTGGTTTTCCTTCCGGGCAGATATCTCATGAATGTGTGTACTCCTATAAGGTTCTTGGCAATCAGGGATGTGTCCTTTGGCACAGCGTTAAAGAATTTATTGGGAGGGCTGGGATTTGAGGTCACTTGAAAAATCCCCATGGAACATCTTCTGGCATCTGTTTTTTGTGAAACCCATTATTTCGTGCTAATTTCAGCAAAATTGAATAAAACACTGTTGAGAGCTCTGTTTTCAGAAGATCATTAATGTTGAAAGGCCGTTCCACACATCGCATTAGTTTTGGTTGGGTCAGGAGAATATAATGGGAACAAGAGTAGAGGAGATGGCTGAGCAGTTCATAGTTCAGAAGCTTTGACTGGAATATATTCTTTTAGTAGAAAACAGCCTCTGAGCTTGGAAGGGCAGCAGTGAGTGAAGGGAATAAACAGTGAGGCTGATTAGACATGGAGAGCAAAGCTAATGAAATATTAAGATGATAAAATTTGAGTTGAGCTCGCAATGTTACAACACCAAGGATATCTGTCAGATTCCCTGCTCCGAGCAGACTTGGTGAATTCTCTCTCTGGGCTGTTCTCAAGAGAACTTTGCTCTTAACCAGCTGCTGTGCAGTGAGATTACAGCGTTTTGCAGCTCATGGGTTATTCTGAGATGTTTTCTTCTGGGGTTCTGAAATTCTGTTGAGGTCATTGCCCCTCGTACTCTTTTTGGGGAGTTCATTTACAGGAAGTGGTGTTTCTTTATGGTTTCTCAAGGTCTGGTTAAAACACAAGAGCTCAGGAGAAACAGACTTCAGTTGCTGTAATGAAAAATGAGTGACTGTTGGTAGTTGCAATGCTACTGTCTGGACATTTTGAAGGCTTTGCACCTCTGTCTAATAAAGCCTAATTCCATATAATTGGCCAGGAGGAAGGAGGTGTTTAATTCTCATGAGTAGCTGCAGAACGACAACAGTGCATGCCCTTAGAAGACTGGAGAGAAGAAATGGGTGCTTGAGAGAGAAATGTATCTCTTGTGATAAGCACTTTTGGTATTTTACCTAACACTGATGAGCTCCATATGTTTGATAGCTGTGAGCTGGAGGGACTTCCTGTAGGTGTTGATTGAGATAGAGTTCAGGTACCCCAAGTGGCCTGAGAAACAGTGAATAATGTGCTGTGGTCGAGTTCGTTTTGTGGAAACAGGAAAACAATGTAGAAAACAAAATAATTGTAACCAGGGAGAGGAGTGAAAAATATCTGGTGAAAAGCTTGATAGAAATTGATGATGTTTGTAAAGGGAGGTTGGATTTCAAAAATATTTCTGATGCAGCTATTTAAGGTTAATTAAAAAAACCTAAGCCTTGACAATTCAATGGCTCATGTAGGAATACTGTCGTGATCCTCCTAACCAGCACAGGGAGACCAGGCTGGATGGGAGCAGCTGCTCCTAAAAGTGCAGCCACAACCAGTGTTCAGAACAGTGTTATTGATATACTTTTATATGGTCGCTTTGTAATGTGGGGTGACGTTTTTTCTGACTGTTCTTCCTCCCATGAAAACCAGCCTGAGTTTTAGAAGAGATCATTTGCTTGGTCTGCCTCGGAGCTTGATGAACTGCAGGTATTTCATCTCTGTGACACATTCCCCGGGGTTACAGTCTGGACTCGCACGGGTACCTTTCCAAAACCCTGTCCCAGGATTGTCCGTGTGTGTTCACCAGCTCTGTCGACTGAAGCAGGGTTTCCGTTTAGGCCAGTGAATTCTGAATTTCACTTTCTCTTACTGTTAAAGCTGCTGTTAATCCATTGCTCAACAAAAACTGCGGTTGGTGGTTGTCCTGGAGTCGGAAAGAGCTTCGTCTTGCTCTACATCTACAGTAGAGGGGAAATATTGCAAGGTTGAAGTGACACAGGAATAGGAAACATTGAGCTCAAAATGTGTTTCTCAGCTAAGAAACTGCGTGCTACGGGATAGCAGTAAAAAGCGTGTTAGAAGCAATTATATAGATTTATCTACTATGACGTTATTTCCAAATATGAACAGGTTAATTGATGTAAGTGATATGCCAGGTACCTGGCTGAAGTTCATGTGTGAATGCAAGGCAGCATAAAAACCTACCCTTTTCCCTCTAAACAAGGTGGTATTCCTGCTCACATTCAAATCGTGCTGTCCTCAAAATATAAGCTTAAACATGACCACCAAAGTTATGTACATTGGACTGAGAATGAATATTTAAACCCCTTTTGATATAAATCAAAATTCAGTCCTTTGTCTCTTCTAAGAGTTTTTTGACAACTTGGAAGCGTAATAACCTGAATGGCCTCATTTTTTTGGCCTTCGTAGTTACTAGATTCAAGTCCTTGGTGTAAGAAATAAGCTGTAAGTATATTTGTGCATTAACTCTTTCTTAAAAGGCCAGCCAGCAGCTGGTACCAGCTACAAAAGAGTTGTGGCATTTTCATATAAGCAGGACATACAAAAAGCTGTGAAAAAATGTGCTCTCTTTCACAAGCAGAAAATGAGATGTTAAAATTCTGCCATTTAATCCAGCTCTCTACGGAACACACGATTGGATTTGGATAACTTGTGTCTTGCAGCCTGTATCTCCTTTCAGAAATAGGATTTATGGGGATGTTTTGCCACTTAAGGCCTTGGAGAAATACTGGATTAGGGGAGAGGATGGCACGATGCCTCCTGACCCAGATAGCTGTACAGATTTGCGCCAAAACAACTTCGTGTTCTTGCTGTAAGCTTTATCAAGCTTCACTAATTAAGCTTTTCAGTGCCCAGATTTCTGTAACTGTCAACAACGCCTGCAAAGCGACTTTACCCGTGATGGCAGTGAGAGCTGCTGGCCAGGCCATCAGAGAGAAGCCATCTTTGGGAATTACTTTAGCCTGATTTAGCTAATTTTCTACTTGATTTAACATCTGCAAAGTTTTGGAGGTAATTTTAAACATATGTTTAAGGTACCGTACTCCTCAGGCACCTGTTTGCAAGTGAGCAGTAAAAGCACACTGCGCAGTTCGGTTTGTGGTGACACAGATTTGACAAGAGAATCTCAGTTCTGTTTGTAGTGTGACTTGTCTTCCTTTTCTTTGCAGACAAATGGAATGCGCGAATCACAGACTTGAGACAGCAAGTTGAGGAGCTGTTTGAAAAAAAATACGGTATGTGTTGCACTCCTTTCCAAACAATCGCCTCTAGTCCTTTGACACACCGCAAGGCACTGCTCGTCGGCGTGCAGCTTGCTGTGGGCTCAGGAGTACACCAGTACTGACAGCACCAAAGGGTTAAATGGTACCAGAAGACTAACGCTTTGATATTGAGTTCTTATCAGAATGTATTTCTCAGATGCGTACAGTATTTTCAAAGCTTCCCTGTTCTGCTTCTGAGTGGTTAGAATTTTCCATTGTGGGTGAATCTCCTATTTGCTGTCCATTTGCTTCAAAGGTTTCATTTGCAGGGCCGTGCTTTCGTTCAGTGGTGTTAGAAGTGTATTGTTTGCATTTGTTATTTTCATTTAGAGTTTGAATATTGTAACCTGGAGAAGAGAAGGCTGTGGGGAGACCTTAGAGCAGCTTCCAGGACTGAAAGGGGCTCCAAGAAAGCTGGGGAGGGGCTCTGGATCAGGCAGTGCAGCGCTAGGATGAGATGAACGGTTTTGAGCTGCAAGAGGGGAGATTGAGATGAGATCTTGGGAAGAAATGTTTTGCTGTGCGGGTGGGGAGGCCCTGGCCCAGGTTGCCCAGAGCAGTGGTGGCTGCCCCATCCCTGGAGGGGTTCCAGGCTAGGTAGGATGGGGCTTGGAGCCCCTGAAGCAGTGGGAGATATCCCTGCCCATGGCAGGGGTGGGAACTGGATGGGCTTTGAGGTCCCTTCCAACCCAAACCATTCTATGAGTCTATTTCATAAGTGATTCCCTGGATTTTTAAAATACCTGGTAGTTTTGGGAGTTCACTCTAAAGAGTGGATGTGCGCCCCTCCTCCAGGGCATTGATGACTTTTGTAACGCAGTAGTAGTAACAAATAATAATAATCAGAGCTAATGAACTAAATCATGTTTGGTTTATAATTAAGTCTAGCTAATTTTGTCTTTCAAAATGTACTAGTAAACAAACCCAAAACACTGTGAAACTTCACCGTAACAGGTGCAGTGTCTGTTATGAAATGTTTACAGTGTAAAGAGAGAACAATCTGCACATGTATGCAGGTCTGCAGCCTTTTTACTGTGAATTAAAGTGATTATGCTATAAGGAAAAACAAACCACCACTTATGTGAATGTGTGTGTGTTTAGAAGTGCTGAGGGGGTTATTGTCTGCTAATTGTAATGTTTTTTGGAGTGATACCTAACAGAAAGTTTGAGTAGAGCTACAAGCTAATCTAATATTGTTATTCTCCTTTTTTCTTAAAGCTCAAGCGATAAAAGCACAAGGTCCAGTGTCTATTCCATACTCACTCTTCCAGTCACATGTGGAAGATTTCTATGTGGAAGGATTGCCAGAAGGAATTCCCTTCAGGCGGCCATCAACATATGGAATTCCCCGTCTTGAGAGGATACTTCTAGCAAAGGAGCGGATTCGATTTGTGATTAAAAAGTAAGGAATTTTGTACTTTTGTCCCTAAAATAGTCATTTTTTTCTACTGGCTCCACTCTGCTTCCTTTTATCTTCAAGAACTTCCAAACTGATTTCTGCCCATGTGGTCTTTTACAGTACTGATGACTGATTTTTAGTGGATGTTCACTGTGATAACTTCAGCTTGTCAGGTCACCAGAGCAGAGAGATGGGGACAGATGTTGTTAATATTATGGACAACGTGTCGTGGACAGATCTCTTTGTACTGTTCTAATCTCCGCAGCTGCAGTACGTGTTGAGTGCTGTAGAGTTGGGGATATTTTATGCTGTCTGAGGATCCTGGCCTAAATTTCATCTTGTGCTTTAATTCCTTTCTTGCTACGATGCTGTCTCGGGGTGTCTGTGGTCACAGGTATACATGGCATCTGCCAGGGCAGGCCTGAGGCCAAACCAGCTGTTAGTTCCTGTGATTTAGATGGATGCTGTCCTTGGTGTGTCTGGAGGTAGATCAGAGAATGCACATGAAGGGAGACCTTAGCAGTACATAGGAACTGCTTGAGGGCCCAGTTGCCTGCCATAGCTATCAGGGCAGGTATCGTCTGACTTTAAAGGGAGGAATGAGACTCGCGAGATGTTCTGGGCTCCTTTTGTCTGTTTTTCTCCTTTCTTGCCGTGGTGTCTTTCCTAGAAGCACCTGGGTACTGCTTGCTACAAAGGCAGCTGGTATGGGAAGGGAGCGTGGCCTGAGCCTGAATTCAAGGTGTGCAGGGAGAGATGACGGTGTCTGTGGCTGCCGAGAGCTGGATCGCAGGGCTGCGATCAGTTTGAGATCCAGTGCTGTGGGTACGGCTGTGGCAAACTGATTGCAGCTTTGGTAGTGGGTGGATATTTACCTCTTGTGTTTGGTACTCCCCTTCAGCCAGATGTGAATGTTTCACACCACAAATGGGTATTTCGTAGAATCATGGAATCACCAGCTTGGAAAGGACCCACTGGATTATCGAGTCCAACCATTCCTAACACTCCCTTAAACCATATCCCTAAGCACTTCATCCACCCATTACTTCAACACCTCCAGGGAAGGCGAGTCGACCCCCTCCCTGGGCAGCCTCTGCCAGTGCCTGATGACTCTTTCCGTGAAGAATTTTTTTCTGATGTCCAGCCTGAACCTCCCCTGGCGGAGCTTAAGGCCATTCCCCCTTGTCCTGTCCTCTGTCACTTGGGAGAAGAGGCCACCTTTGTAAACCCATGTTGGCTGGGCCTGATCACCTGGTTCTCTTGCATGTGCTTCATGATAGCACTCAAGATCAGCTGTTCCATGACTTTCCCGGCACTGAGGTCAGACTGACAGGCCTGGAGTTCCCTGGATCCTCCCTGCAACCCTTCCTGTAGATGGGGTTTAAATGAAGCTTCTAGGAGTAACAATAGGTGTTTTACTATTGTTCAGTGGCACAGGGCCTAATCCCAGAGTTTTCCGAGTGGGTAGGGTTCTTCTGACTGCAGTGGTGAGGCACAGAGTTGGTGGCAGTGACAGCCCGTGCCTCTGTGAGGGCCGCCTTTAGCGCAGCTGCTAATTTCTCCAATGTAAAAGGTATCTCTTCAGTTTCTGTCATCTTAACGCCTGCAGGTAACCAGAAGAAATGCAGAAGTGTAGATGTACCTTTTGGCTTGCTTAAAATGAGACACTATGCGTAAATTTTAATATTTATGCAATGCTGGCACCTGCTGTTGCCAGACTCGTCCTAGTTGTTAACAGTACTTAGTTTATGCTGTTCTTCGATTTAGTAATGTGTGGTAACCAGGGTGGCTCAAACCGCAAGCCAGCGCTGTGAGGACTGTCAGAATTTTCAACTTTTTCGGTGGTCTAATATAGGTAGAACTAGATGTATTTGGGAAACAGAAATGTCTGCTTTGAGATTTTAATTTTTAAAGGTTAATATTTTGATTTGGATCTTTGTTTCTGATGAAGTGCATCTTAGAGCTCAGAGACAGTTTTAATGTAATCTGGGTGTTACCGTGAAATGACTGAAGTGGGTATGGGTACCAGGCATGAGAAATATTTTTGTCAGTTGAGTTCAAACAGGTTCTCATAATACTTTAGTGTTAATTGGAATTTCATGTTGATGTCCCCTGTTATTTTTTTTATTCTGATCTTTCACTAGTAACTTGTATTTGCAATAGAGACTGTAACTTTTGGATTTTGAAAGCACTGTTGATATATGTATCTTAAATCTTTCAGGCATGAGCTTTTGAACTTGAAACGAGAAGATGTACCATTGGACAATCTGGATGCAGGAGGTAAGGGCTTCAGACTTGTGAGTTGTACAAGTACAGTATGATTTCCTGTTAGTCTTGATGGTGGCTGCCATTAGCTTTTACTAATACTACATTGCAAATGATTCCTCTTGTTTGGAGTTCTCTTTAGCTATGAAGTGACAGCAATTTTCCACCAGTTATCCAAGCTAGTGTTTCTAATATTCATTATCAGCTGATTTGATTCAGCTGGCCCGAAAGAAAACCAATGAGCTATGTGTTAGTCTTTAGATACAGAGAAAACGTGGTGGTATCCATAGTTGATGGAGTTTACTGGGAAAGGAACTGTCTGTATCATGGCATAATGACCAAGACTCTGACTTCGCTTTGGTGGTGACTGTGTGGAATTTTATAGCGACATATGCTGAGCATGACCCTTTGTCTCAGCACATGGTTTTGTTCCACACCCTTTTTCTCTGTTCTCTTCTCCTGTACAAGTTTCTGTAAGCGAGGTGCTGCAAGTTGCAACCTTGTTTTGCTAAGTAGACTAAACTTGTTGTTTCTGGAGGTTAGCATATATGAAAAGACCTATAGGCAGTCATAAAAATTACAGGTACCAATCTAACTTCAATTTAATTTATTGTTTAAATAGGCATACAGCATGGACAGTGTTGTCTGGATTCTGTAAAATAAAATTATTTATTGCTGATCCTCACAAAAATGAGTATGAAAGAAAAATCAATGAAAATGTCTGGATTTTATGAAGTCTTTGGTGTATATCCTTCAAAGAAATACATACACTAGGCATTTAAAATTCTTTCAAGAGTTTCTTTGAAAGTTGCAGCCTGGGGTGCTGAAGATTTGCAGAAATGTTGGGTTTTTTTCTGTGAAGAAAAACATGCGAGGGATGTGCAAATGTAGCATTTGGTGTAGGTCACTGTGGGGTTTCAGTTTTACTCCAGTAACGTTGACAAAGACGGTGGAACTAGAACTGGCAAAATTGATGTGGCTGGAATCCCTCAGATTGGCTGTAGCTGGTGAAGGTGTCTGGGGTCTTGGGGAGTGGGGTGAGTGGGGAGCATGGCATGATTGAAATTGAGCAATCATGAAGATTATGTACATCATAAAAATGGATTTTAACTGAATGAAATCACGTTTAGGAAACGGTGCTAGTGAGTGACAGCGTTTAGAACGGTGAAGGTGCCTGCTGCTTAGGAGCTGTGTGTATTTACCCAAGATCAAAAAAATACCTGGTGATGATAATACTTTGTGAAAAACCCCCTTGCTGTAGTGTTTAAGCCAGTTGCTTTAATAGGACTTCAGAAGAATGCACAGGTATAGCATTACTCTGCCAGAATAATTAACATATATTCCTTCATAGACTGCTACTTAGTTTTGAAATAGTTTCCAATATAAATAGCTTCAATTTTAAACTTTGTTGCTGTTAAATGCAAATTGCTCTTTCTCCCATGGAGTATTGAAAGCATTGTGGTTATGAATTTCCCTCTCATTTTACTGTTGGCCTTGCAGCCTGTTATGGAAATCATTATAGAGCAACAAGTGTGACTCTATATAATAAATGGTAAAGAAGTGTATTAACTGTGGGGGCACACAGCCTTTGTTTATATTTTCAGTAATCCTTGATAACAAGGAAAAATGTTTATCATTGTATATAATCCTATTAAGCCAAGAATAAGGAATTTCCTACTGTCTTTAACACCAACTCTGCTCTGCTGCACATGCAATTTAGCAAGTATAATCCCCACCTCCTTACCCTTGTCTAGAACTGCTGAAAAGCTGATGGTAAAATGTCTTTGCTGCTGTTTTTGTTGTATGCTGTGAACACAGAGCTTTTCCGTGAGCGTGAGGCTTCTTTGGAAAGTGTTGGTTTAAATATAAGATCACAGAGGGATTGGTTAAAAATCTGTTCTGTGTCCATCAGTCCTGTTTTCCCCCTTCAGATTCCTCCCAGCATGCCCCTTCAGAAACAAGTGAGGATCCTGAGGTCGAAGTCACCATCGAAAGTTAGTTCTCCATTCTTTGCTTTTGGTCCATCGGGCATTTCTGTATCCAAAAACTGTTTTACATGACTGCATTACTTTGCACTGAATGAATAGGAAAGAGCATATTGGACTGACTGGGCTGATTTTGAAACGGTGCATGAAAGGTTTGCATCTTTCACCTATTTTTCAAGCATTGGTAATGAAGAATATTTTTTATTTACCAGCCATTAATTTAGATTTTAGCAAGGTTTTCGAGCATTCATTCTGAAGTATACATTGTTTTATAAGCACACTGTAGTTATGCAAGATCTCTCGTTAACAAGATGTTTTGGGAAGAATTGTACCGTAACAGAAATGAAGTCTTAGAGGTGATATAAGTGAAACTTCAGTTTATTTCTCTTAACAGTGATAAATATGAGCTAAAAGCCTCTATACCGACACTTCCTTTTCTCATTAAAGTAGGGTAACACCCACTAACCAGTGCCGTTGTTGTTTTCCTGACCTCTTTGCAACAGATATAGCCTGTCTGTTGCCAGCAGGCCTGGTGTCTTGTAGACCAAGCCATGATCAAAAAACCTAAAGTTCTGCTGGTGGTGCTGCTGAAATTGTGCTCAGAGCCAGGTATTGATCTGCCGGCTCTTCTTATTTCCTCCCTCATCATTTCCTGCAATGGGAGGAATGGGGAACACTATTTGTGCTCCCGATCCCTTAACCAATCATCCCTAAAGGCCCTGAAATCTCTCTTGATTGCCCTCTGTTTTCTTGTTCCAACTTCATCACTGCCAACCTGAAAAATCAATAATGGATAGTAATCTGAAGGCAGTACCGGCTTAGGAAGTTTTCTCTTTACATATTAAGCAGTTCCCTGAGAGGCAGCAGACTTCCCTAAGGAGTGAGTCTGTTCTGCATATTGGCCCTTCTTTTCCACCCAGAAGGGAGTTTCCTATGATGATGACACGTCTTTTTTTCTTTCTGGAAGTAGTTTTGCTGCAGGGTGTAGACTGAGTGACCCTGGGTGACACCTCCAAGCCAGATGGGCCATGCTGTAATGACATGTCACAATCATGTCATGATAAAGCACCCTTCAATACTAGCATTAGAGGTTTGACATTCAAAGCGTTTCCACCACTGCACGTGAGTTCTCTGGGCATTAAAATGGTGATATTTATATGTTTCTTTAAGATGATGACGACTACCCACCCCCTAACAAAAGATCGAAGAGCACCGATTCAGCCAATGAAGCTGCCGGTACTGGGAGAAGAAAAGTGAGAGAGTTCAATTTTGGTGAGATAAAAATTGAAGCTCGTTTTGTCTCTCTGGGTTGTCTTATCAAATGACATTAGACAATTTCACACTGTAGGAGCGAGATGCGCCAGTGCGAGTGTTCATTTCAGAGCCCAGGGCTCCTTGTAGCTGTATTGCAGCAGTACAGTCATCATCGTGGGCTACCTCTGTTGTTTCTCATTATTGAAAGTGACCATCGAGACAGACACTGCAGGTAATTTAATAAAGGAAAGCTTAAGTCTAGGATTTTGTCAGCTGATTTCTTGGACAAAAAAAGAGTGAGTTTGCAGGTGTAGTGGGTTGTAGAAACTGGAGTCAGGAGCCTGTCTAGCTGGGCTTTCTAGGTGTGCGCTGTGAAGAGTGGAGATGTGCTGGAGGGAGCCACGTTTTGGAATGGAACCAATTGACTTAGGCTGAGTAGCATGGCCTGATCCCCATGGACACGCAAAGTGCGTCTTTTTGGTGGTGATCACTGGAAGAAGCTGTCGAGAGAGATTGTGGAGACCCCTTTATTGGACATATTCAGAACCTCCCTGGACACAATCCTGCTTAGCCTGCTGGAGGGAACGCTGCTTTAGCATGGGGGTTGGACTGTATGAACTCCAGAGATCCCTTCCAACACCCACTATTCTGTGATTCTTTCATGATACCTAATGTAGATTTCTAACCGCAGAAATGCATCCACACGCTGTAGTTCATCTGGTTTAAGATACTTCCCCTGTGACTTGCTGCAACCCCAAACTTCTCCTTTCTGTCTTGTTTTGGTTTTCTTTCCGGGCAGATATCTCATGAATGTGTGTACTCCTATAAGGTTCTTGGAAATTTGATTTGACAAGAGAATCTCAGTTCTGTTTGTAGTATGACTTGTTTTCCTTTTCTTTGCAGACAAATGGAATGCGCGAATCACAGACTTGAGACAGCAAGTTGAGGAGCTGTTTGAAAAAAAATACGGTATGTGTTGCACTCCTTTCCAAACGATCACCTCTAGTCCTTTGACATACCGCAAGGCACTGCTCGTCGGCGTGCAGCTTGCTGTGGGCTCAGGAGTACACCAGTACTGACAGCACCAAAGGGTTAAATGGTACCAGAAGACTTAAAAGTGGGGAAAGTAGCTTTTCTGGTGAGCAGAATAATTTCAAAATTGGGTGCCTGTGTTTGGCCCCACAGTGCGAAACCTGACTTCATTTTTCAGTTGTGCTCAGTTTCGTGGAGCTCCGTGTGCTCATGTCCAGGCACCCACATCTGAGAGAGCTGGCTTGTTTCCTGGACTTAGAATTCTGAGTCCTTGAGTGAAATAAGTAGTTGTAAGGAGAAGTTACCACTGATTGATTGTTCTTTTCTGATAATGATTGATTTACAGTGAAGCAACAATTATACCTATCTATTTGTGTCCAGTTTTGGCCATCTTCTGTTTGGCACTTTCAACCAAACCTCGTTGAAACACAGTTCCTCTTGCCGTTTTCTAACATTTTGATATTGAGTTCTTATCAGAATGTATTTCTCAGATGCGTACAGTATTTTCAAAGCTTCCCTGTTCTGCTTCCGAGTGGTTAGAATTTTCCATTTGTGGGTGGATCTCCTATTTGCTGTCCGTTTGTTTCAAGGGTTTCATTTGTAGGGCCGTGCTTTCGTTCAGTGGTGTTAGAAGTGTATTGTTTGCATTTGTTATTTTCATTTAGAGTTTGAATATTTTAACCTGGAGAAGAGAAGGCTGTGGGGAGACCTTAGAGCAGCTTCCAGGACTGAAAGGGGCTCCAAGAAAGCTGGGGAGGGGCTCTGGATCAGGCAGTGCAGTGATAGGATGAGGTGAACGGTTTTGAGCTGCAAGAGGGGAGATTGAGATGAGATCTTAGGGAGAAATGTTTTGCTGTGAGGGTGGGGAGGCCCTGGCCCAGGTTGCCCAGAGCAGTGGTGGCTGCCCCATCCCTGGAGGGGTTCCAGGCCAGGTTGGATGGGGCTTGGAGCCCCTGAAGCAGTGGGAGATATCCCTGCCCATGGCAGGGGTGGGAACTGGATGGGCTCAAAGTTCCCTTCCAACCCAAACCATTCTATGAGTCTATTTCATAAGTGATTCCCTGGATTTTTAAAATACCTGGTAGCTTTGGGAGTTCACTCTAAAGAATGGATGTGCGCCCCTCCTCCAGGGCATTGATGACTTTTGTAACGCAGTAGTAGTAACAAATAATAATAATCAGAGCTAATGAACTAAATCATGTTTGGTTTATAATTAAGTCTAGCTAATTTTATCTTTCAAAATGTACTAGTAAACAAACCCAAAACACTGTGAAACTTCACTGTAACAGGTGCAGTGTCTGTTATGAAATGTTTACAGTGTAAAGAGAGAACAATCTGCACATGTATGCAGGTCTGCAGCCTTTTTACTGTGAATTAAAGTGATTATGCTATAAGGAAAAAACAAACCACCACTTATGTGAATGTGTGTTTAGAAGTGCTGAGGGGGTTATTGTCTGCTAATTGTAATGTTTTTTGGAGTGATACCTAACAGAAAAGTTGAGTAGAGCTACAGGCTAATCTAATATTGTTATTCTCCTTTTTTCTTAAAGCTCAAGCTATAAAAGCACAAGGTCCAGTGTCTATTCCATACCCACTCTTCCAGTCACATGTGGAAGATTTCTATGTGGAAGGATTGCCAGAAGGAATTCCCTTCAGGCGGCCATCGACATACGGAATTCCCCGTCTTGAGAGGATACTTCTAGCAAAGGAGCGAATTCGATTTGTGATTAAAAAGTAAGGACTTTTGTACTTTTGTCCCTAAAATAGTCATTTTTTTCTACTGGCTCTGCTCTGCTTCCTTTTATCTTCAAGAACTTCCAAACTGATTTCTGCCCATGTGGTCTTTTACAGTACTGATGACTGATTTTCAGTGGATGTTCACTGTGATAACTTCAGCTTGTCAGGTCACCAGAGCAGTACAGTGGTGGGTGAGATGGGGACAGATGTCGTTAATATTATGGACAACGTGTCGTGGACAGATCTCTTTGTACTGTTTTAATCTCCCCAGCTGCAGTACGTGTTGAGTGCCGTAGAGTTGGGGATATTTTATGCTGTCTGAGCCTAAATTTCATCTTGTGCTTTAATTCTTTTCTTGCTACGATGCTGTCTCGGGGTGTCTATGGTCACAGGTATACGTGGCATCTGCCAGGGCAGGCCTGAGGCCAAACCAGCTGTTAGTTCCTGTGATTTAGATGGATGCTGTCCTTGATGTGTCTGGAGGTAGATCAGAGAATGCACATGAAGGGAGACCTTAGCAGTACATAGGAACTGCTTGAGGGCCCAGTTGCTGCCATAGCTATCAGGGCAGGTATCGTCTGACTTTAAAGGGAGGAATGAGACTCGCGAGATGTTCTGGGCTCCTTTTGTCTGTTTTTCTCCTTTCTTGCCGTGGTGTCTTTCCTAGAAGCACCTGGGTACTGCTTGCTACAAAGGCAGCTGGTATGGGAAGGGAGCGTGGCCTGAGCCTGAATTCAGGATATGCAGGGAGAGATGACGGTGTCTGTAGCTGCCGAGTGCTGGATCACGGGGCTGCAGAGCACTTTGAGATCCAGTGCTGTGGGTACGGCTGTGGCAAACCGATTGCAGCTTTGGTAGTGGGTGGATATTTACCTTTTGTGTTTGGTACTCCCCTTCAGCCAGATGTGATGTTTCACACCACAAATGGGCATTGATGGTTTAAATGAAGCTTCTAGGAGTAACAGCAGCTGTTTTACTATTGTTCAGTGGCACAGGGCCTAATCCCAGAGTTTTCTGAGTGGGTAGGGTTCTTCTGACTGCAGTGGTGAGGCACAGAGTTGGTGGCAGTGACAGCCCGTGCCTCTGTGAGGGCCGCCTTTAGCGCAGCTGCTAGTTTCTCCAATGTAAAAGGCATCTCTTCAGTTTCTCTCATCTTAATGCCTGCAGATAACCGGCAAAAATGCAGAGGTGTAGATGTACCTTTTGGCTTGCTTAAAATCATGCTTGTATTTCCGATGGAGTCTGTAACTTTTGGATTATGAAGGCACTGTTGATATATGTATCTTAAATCTTTCAGGCATGAGCTTTTGAACTTGACACGAGAAGATGTATCATTGGACAAACCGGATGCAGGAGGTAAGGGCTTCAGACGTGCGCGTTGTACAAGTACAGTATGATTTCTTGTTAGTCAGTCTTGATGGTGGCTGCCATTAGCTTTTACTGATAACACATTGCAAATGTTTCCTCTTGTTTGGAGTCCTCTTTAGCTATGAAGTGACAGCAATTTTCCACCAGTTATCCAAGCTAGTGTTTCTAATATTCATTATCAGCTGATTTGATTCAGCTGGCCCGAAAGAAAACCAGTGAGTTATGTGTTAGTCCTAAGATACGGGGAAAACGTGGTGGTATCCATAGTTGATGGAGTTTACTGGGGAAGGATCTGTCTGTATTATGGCATAATTGATTATGTATGGTATTTGCCAAAATTAAATTATACCAAAATGCAGTAATGAACATTCTGATTACAGTGACATTTGTTATTGTAGCGTCTGGCGTGGTCGGGTTACAGGACTTTTTCACTGACTGTGCAAAGGCAATGCGTTCTAACAGCTTTCACCATCAGGAATACTTTTCAGAGGATGCTTGCTCTTACATGTCTTATCTCCACTGAGCATGTATCCAACGGGAACAAAAATGGCCGTGTGAAAACAATACTACAAGAATAATTTCTCATTACAATTCCACCCATGAAATCATTTCCCCACAAGTTGGGCGAAAATAAGTTTAGTATGGAAAGAACCCAAGTTTTTAAGGAGTGATGCATTTGCACGGGCACTGCTTGGTAAATTATTTTCCTGGACTTATTTTACTCTGTGGTTGTATGCTACTCTCTTGGGCTTCAGACTGGTTTTTTTGGCTGTCTAATTAAGCTTAGTGTTGAAAGCTGGTACACCTGAGCCAATGGTGGCAAACAAATTGCTCCCAACTCCAAAATGCTAACTGGTGCGCTCAGCCTGGCTGAATTGTCATTTTTTATTAATACCAGAGAAATTCTTACTTCACATGGGGACAGAAGGTATAATGAATGGTAGGATCTGCACTGCTGCAACACTGATATGTTTTATTCTATACTTGTGGTCTTCTGTTGTAAAAAGTATATCAAAGACTGTACTTGAAGTTAACTTTAAGGATCTAAATTAAGCAAAGAAATTCTGTCATAAGGATGTCACTTTAACGTGTGTGTAGGAATTGAACTTTTTGTGCAGTATAAATTAATCTAGCGTCTTGAGCATTAATAACCTGCTGTTTCTTCAAGCACTGAATTTGACTACAAAATAGTAGGTAGGCTAACGACTGAGCCTTAAACGTAACTGTACTCTTAAATGGCTTTTTAAATTAGTCCTTTCTCTGCAGGTTTTTCTTTTGTATTTAATATGGTTATACTGATTATGAAGAAAAAGCAGGTACATTACATACTAGTGGAAACCCATTTTGGTGGCACAGTGTTACAGTTACTTTATGCTGCTTGTCTTCTCTAATTCATAATGATGGTATGTTCACATGAGGCCTCTGAGTTGTTTCTGAGAGAAGAGAATGTCTGTGAAAGGTGTTGATAACGTCAAAGGGAGCACAGCTGTCCAAAGTCCTGCTCTCTCCATAGCTTGTGTCCCCAGCAGGAGAGGTGTGGGATGAGTGCAGAAGTTGTATTTTGACTGGCAGAAGAAAGCTGATTAGTATTTGCATTCCCATGGGATATAGGCTGGTCAGGAAGGTTTTATGAAGTGACCTCAGCCCTAAAGCTGAGAAGACCCATATTGGCTCTAAGACAAACCAGTCAGGCAGTGCTAATGTGGCTCAGGATGTGGCTGGAGGTGCGCAGGTCCCTCTGAAGATGGCCCAGCCAGGTTTGGTGCCATTATGGAGCAGAAGCTGTTGCTCGTACGTGCTGATTGAACCCAGAGCGTGGCAGCCGGCCGTTCTAGAGGCAGAATCAATGTAGCACAATTTCTGAATAGTATAACACGGGATTTCGAATACACGGTCACATTGTTTTATATTATTGTATTATGTTTAAAGTGTTTACATTATATGTATTATATCTATATCATTATATTATTTGCACATTAACTTTACTCATTATTTCTTACACTTTAACTCACTTATATATATGCAGTTTCCTTGCAAAAGCCATACTGCTTGGCTGCTCCTTGTGAGATGGATGTGACAGTTCGAAGCCAGAGAGGAAGGGAAAAGTTCACTTGCGATGGATACCTTTATGTATTCGATAGAGTCAACGAAGGTGGTGGTTCTGTTAGATTTTGGTGTTGTGAAAAGATTGGATGATGTAAGGCCAGAGTTCACACCAGGAACAGAGAGGTGATGAAGATCAATCAACATTCCCTCTGTCCTTTGTCAGCAAATGTTGAAGTGGCAAGGTTTATGACAGGGATAGAGCGATGTGCTGAAGAAACGGTGGAGAGTACAACTGAAGTTATTCATTCGTGCCTGTCCAACTTGAGCTCAGCGGTTCACGCTCTAATTCCACGAACAGAAGCTTTGCAGAGAACAGTGTGGTGAAGGTGAAATCAATTAAACGCAGCACTTTTGGACCAAGTGAACTTGGCTGACCTTGTAATACTCAAGGAATACAAGACCTATTCACCAAGACCAGATGTGTGGGAGCCATGATATCGGAGAGGAATTCGGAAGGATTCTTCTGTTTGGCAAAACAAGTTGGCTGCAAATTCTGCAGATATCCGACACCTGGTACATGGACGGCAAACTCTTCGCCCAGAGCTATGTGATCCTGGCAGAGAAGTACAAGGACGTGCATCCGGTGCTGTACGCCCTTCTGCCAGACAAAAAGCATGCCACATACAAGCGGTCGTTTGATTTTATTAAGATGCTGGTACGTAACACACAGCCATAGTCCATTCACTGCGATGACGAAATGGCTGTTGTGAATGGCATAAAGGGATGCTTCCCAGAAGCAGCTCTAAAAGGGTGCTGTTTCCACCTGGTTCAGAATATGAGGAGACATTTGGCATCAATAAATGCCATTCAAGAATTAGAAACGAACATGGAGTTTGCCCTTAGGCCAAAATGGTTGTTGCCTGAGCATTTGTGTCTCTTCTGGACTTGGAGGAATATGTTGCTACTCCGGAGGAATATCTGCCCAAAGAGCTTCATCTTATCAGCTGGTTTGAAGACAGCTACATCAGGCATCCAGATGGGAGAGGACGTGGTAGACAAGTTCCTCTGTTTCCACCAGACATGTGGAATCTGTTCGACAGAACATGCAGCACTGAGGACTGCACTAACAACCATTCCAAAGCTGCTCATTGCTGCTTCCGCCCCGAGCTGGGAATGGGCCACCCAACCATCTGGAAGTTCATTGACGGCCTCCCAGAGGTGCAGAAGGGCAGAGATGCCTATTACAAACAGCTCATTCCAGGCCACACTCCTCCAGTCAATGGGAAGAAATGCCACAAAGCAGAAGAGCGTCTTTCGAAGCTTGTGTCTGATTATGGCACTAGAAGCCCCCTAGAATATTTGCATGCCATTGCTTACAGTTATAGAATCATAATCGTAGAATAGTTAGGGCTGGAAGTGACCTTAAAGATCATCTAGTTCCAACCCCTCTAGTGTAACATAATGTGTTTTGATGTTTCAATTTTCAGATAGTTCAATAAAATGGCTTTTTGATGTTTTACTGGTGCATTTTTTTAAACATTTTAACATTTAAATTAACTGCAAGATAAAGGCAACTACATCAAACGTGCAATACAAAACTTAACTGCTGACAAACACAGGCAGGATGCAGCGAGGGTGGTGAGAACTACAGGAGAGATCTGCTGGGGAAGCAGGCGGATGCCCACTGCCTCCCACTGCTCATCGAGCCCCTGCAGCTGCTCTGGTGCTGTGTATGTTGTGCAGATGAGGAAGGAGCACTGCCGTGGTGGAGAGTGGTAGTTCCCAGCCTTCCCAGTTGCCCAACACCAAGTAGGATACTGAAGTGGTGGGTGGGGTGTCGTGCCTCTAAATCCCTCAATTTAAAAAAACACCACCACCACCACAAAAAAAAAAGAGGAAAGATCCCCAACTTGAGGCTGATAAAGTGCCAGACTTCCTCGGGTGGCTGGATTCGCCCCGCACTCAAAACTGCACCCCCGCTGCTTCTCTCCCACCCCCTGCCTGCGCACCACCTTCTCCCTCTAATGTAATATGACATGTCAGGGATGAGCTTGCTGTTAGTCCCCCCACTTCCACCTGTGAGAGACAACTTGCTGCCAGGTGCCTGGGCTCCATGCAGCCCTGCGCTGGGTCCCCACTGTCATTCAAGGGCTTTGCCAAGCTCGAGACGGAGGACCAAGAACATCTGCTGAACTGCTCACTGCCAAGCACTTGAGGCTCTCTGTGTAGAGTTGTCCCTGTGGAAAGTCAGCCATGGAGAGGTGTCCCATGGAGAGTTGGCCTAGACTTGAAATGGGTGCTGGAAGTTCAACATGACTGTACAGCAAGGAGCAAACTGCTGTGTGCACCCATTGTAAAAGGGCGCTTTGTGGTTGTTAGTGCTTAGTGAGAATTCCTTGAAAGCAGGTTTTCATCCCATACGCTTGCACTGAATATCAAGATATTTTTTTAGATAATGAAACTAGCAAAAAAATAATCCCATCTCCAGATGGGAACTACGTATTGGAGGCAGATAATGAATCATAGAATCATAGAATGGTTTCAGTTGGAAGGGACCTCAAAGCCCATTTGGTTCCAACGCCCTGCCATGGGCAGGGACACCTCCCACTGGCTCAGGCTGCCCGAGGCCCATCCAACCTGGCCTGGAACACCTCCAGTTGTGGGGCAACCACAACTTCCCTGGACAACCTGTTCCACTTCCTCCCCGGTCTCATAGTGAAGAATTTCCTCCTTATGTCTAGTCTAAATCTGCCCCTCTCCAGTTTATACCCATTAACCCCTCGTCCTATCACTCCAAGCCTTTATGAACAGTCCCCCTCCAGCTTTCTGTAGCCCCTTTCAGCTACTGGAAATTCACTGTAAGATCTCCTCAGAGCCTTCTTTCTCCAGGATGAACAACCCCAACTCTCAGCCTGTTGTTGTGTGGGATGTGCTCCAGCCCTCTGATCATCATGACCTCCTCTGGACCCATTCCAACAATTCCAGATCCTTCTTATGAAAGCACTGTAGTTCTTCATGCCAATATACAGTGTGTTTTGTACCAAACAAGGTGTTACTGATTCGATGGCTTTGTACAGTCTTGATGTTCTGTCATTTTTTATAATCGGTTTTCCTAGTGCCGAGTTGAATCCATACTTCTTCCTTGTATTATTTTCTGTGTGACCTCAAAATGCAGGATAGTTACACCTGCTATAAACTGAAATGACTGAAAATATAACCTAAATAATTAGGGGATGTTGTCTGTGTTCTATGTCACTCAAATACAGTGAAGGAGGAGTGGTATGCCAGAATCGCCAAACTAAGAAAGATGGTAGATCAGCTCTTCTGTAAAAAGTTTGGTGAGTACAGTGTTAGTATCTTCTTTTTTTTCCCTTGGCTTTGTGTTTCTCAAAGGCTGCTTTCATTATTTTCTTTGAATGTCTGCAAGAATGAGACATTTGATCAGTTTTGTCAGAGATTTAAAATCCTGGTAGTTGAGTGGAAAAGGTGTTACCCTACTGCTTATACAGCAAAGTAAATTCGTAGTTAAAAGAAATTTATAAATCTTCTATGTACAGCTCTTCTAATTGCTTGCAGTTCCTTCTTATTTAGACTTTTTTCCTTTGATGGTGAAAAAGCCAACTATTTACTTATTTATATCCATCATAATATCATTAAAATCAGTCTTAGAACATTTCTGGGTGAATTTTTATGTTCTCTCCAATACAAAAAAAAAATTTCAACTTCGTAAGAGCTAAAATAAAATGTTATGTGGTGCTCTATAATAGATTCAAAACTGAATAACAGCACGGTACTTTGCCCCAGTTAGGAACCGTGCAGTCTTCAGTCCAGTGTTGGGACTGTTCCAGTAGCAATGTGATCCCATGTGGCAAATTGTTATGGGTTTGAGGTGGTGAGGCTTGGAGTCTACTGGGTTTGGATGTCCTGCGTTGTCACAGGTTCCAAGGTCATGGTTGCAGCTGCCTGAAGATGTGGTAGCTTAACTAGCTTTAAATGAAAGTTGGTGGCCAACTGTACAGTTACTGGATGTAATTTATTCTAACAGCCGAGGCCATGGGGAGCACTGAGCCTAAAGCTGTTCCATACCAGAAATTTGAGGCCCATCCTGCAGAGCTCTATGTTGAAGGGCTGCCAGAGAACATCCCCTTCAGGAGTCCCTCCTGGTACGGAATCCCTCGCCTGGAAAAAATAATTCAAGTGGGAGACAGAATAAAATTTGTCATCAAAAGGTAAGTGTTCATTTTAATGCCTAAACATGTTTTCTTCTTTAAGAAAGAGGCCAAACAAATGCCCTTTGTGTGTTCAAGCACTTGCTTTATCATATAATTGGTTGGTCAGGAAAGACCTTTGAGATCCTTGAGTCCAACCGTACCTGTCCACTACTAAACCAAGTCACTGAGCACCTCATCTACCCATCTTTTAAACCTCTCCAGGGATGGAGACTCCACCACCTCCCTGGGCAGCCTCTGCCAGTGCCTGAGAACGCTCTCAGTGAAGGAATTTTTCCTAATATCTAATCTAAACCTCCCCTCGTGCAACTTGAGGCCATTTCATTAAGTCGGGAAGCATTCGGTCTCTAGTTACCAAATAAGTAGATTAAATATTCTGTGTTATAAAGTGGGCATTTGCAATCCAGACAAGTCTTCCAAAATATCTTTATAGCATTTTCCCAAGTGTGAAATGTGGAACAGAAAACCCCAAGACTTTAAACTTGTTCCATGAATACGTAGTATTTAATTGATGTCAAGAACGGGCAGATGATTTCCTTTCTGGTTGCAGGCCGGAGCTGCTAACTATCACCTCAACTGAAGTTATTCAGACCAAGTCAAACACCCCAGGTAAGACTGGTGCTGTCTCCAGGTGGGAATGGAAGGCATTGGTGGGGACACAAGTTTGGACCCCTCTGTGCTGAGTGTTCCTGAGGGCTGGAAAGAACATATCCATCATACCAACATGGGTGGCTTTTAGGCTAGTGCGGTCCTGCTGTCACTGAATAGCAGAATAGATTGCCTTCACAGCCGGAGAGTGAGAGTTACTGCCCTGGCCTGAATCAAAGCTTTGGAGCCCCTGAGCGTTTCACAGGTGGCTTTGTTGGGCTTTGTTCGGAGTTGTAATGCCTTCTTGTAAGCATCAAGTTCTTGAAGAGCCGGGGTTTGTGAGAGTTTCCCCCCACACACACATTTCACTCGATAAACAAACTGCTGCTTCAGGAAGCAATTGTGTGGAGCTCTACAGAAACGAAAGGACAGACTATTTAGTAATCGCATAAGTTGTATTTGGCTTATGATTCGTTTGTTTTGTTGCCCAAACCCCAATTATCGTCAAATTTGACAATATAATCGACAATTTGACAAGGAACTGATAACAGCCAGTGCCAATGACAGCAGTAAAAACCAGTGAATAAAATCCTCTTTTTGAAGGAACTCACAAGTAGTGGCTGTGATTCTTAAGCGTCACAGTGTCTTGAGTCTTAAGAATGACATTTCTGGTTTGTACTTGTTATATTTTTCTCTAACTTGTAGGTGAGTCTGGTGTTATCAATGCCCATAAAGCTTACCTGGGTGCAGGGTTTGATGTCAGACAGATAAACTCAGCAAATATTCTCCTGAGCTTAGAGCCCAGTGAAAGCCATTTTGCCAGGCAAGGGCTGAGGATCCTCTTACTGCAGATGCAACTTTCTGCTGCTAAGGAACATCAGTAAACTAGTTTAATTCCTTTGCTAGAGAGACTACAACCTGTGCATAAGTATAAACATCAAATAAGTAGGCCAGATTGCAAAAAAATAGGAATGCATCCTGCCTTGATGGGATGAGAAGCCAGAAATAAAGAAGGTCAGGTAGTTTTTCAGTCAAGAATACTGTTTGGAAATGAAAATTCCATCTAGTTTCCTTCATGCATGCTTTCTAGAACTCTGAATGTATTAGCTCAGCGGCAGTTGTTATTTGTGGGCTATGATGAAAGTGAATGAATTACACTGTGTGTTGGAAAAGTAGTGGTTTTTATTGCTGCTAGTGTCCTTGGCTTGCTTCCCCACCTCAGCTACAAATTGCTCTGGCTAGCAGTCCTATAATTGACTTCTATTTATAATAGAGAACAAGACTGAAGATGACTTTTAATGCTTATCAAAATGTTTAGCAAAACACTCTTTACACCCTCCTCTTCTGTTCTAAAGAGTGTTATTCTTCTGCATTATGATTAATTAATTTCAGCTTTGTAAAAGCCACTGAAATAAGTCTTTCCTGTGTCTAAAGGCTTTAAAGAACAAGTTATCCCAGTTGGGGTAAAGTTTGAAGTTTGTAATTGAAATAGATTTTCCATCATGTAGAAGGAATTAGGTGTATCATTAAAGCTGTCATTAATAATAATTATTCATTGTGTGCCCTTGTCTACTTAGATGTGATTATATTGATAGTTTACAAGTTCTTGTGTTCAAAAAAATGTGTTTGAGTGTACCTCTTTATCTAAAACTGAGTAATGCTCTGACATATATCCATTCCTGGTTTCCAGTCAAAGAAGATTGGAACATTAGGATCACAAAGCTAAGAAAGCAAGTGGAAGAGATATTTAATACAAAGTTTGGTAAGATACATGTTAAATGAGCTCTTTTGTAATGCCACTGTGTGATAAAACTTGTCTGTAAAAGAGTTTTATGTCTTACTCTACTTAAACATCAGAAATGTGCTAAGTGAGAGGTGGGAATGCTGACTCCTGTCACCTAGTTTTTACTGGCGCTTCCCTGTATCTGACATAAATGACTTTATAGTAACATACCAGGCCGTATTTTTTCCAGTTGTGTGATGGAGACAACAATAAGTGTACAAAAAGCTTTTGAATGAAAAAAGTTCTTAGGAGAAAATATTAGGCAGTGCAGACTTAGCTGGTACCCGTAACATGATGGACAAAGTCACGCTTTGCAATTATGCTACAGAAAATAATAGAAAATCTTTCTAAATATTTATCTTGGGATTTTTTATTATCTCTGAGTATTAGTTTTTCTGTCAGCCAGGCTTCTTGAAGTCACTTGAGAGACAATACCACCCATTTGGGTGTGTAAAATACCATTGACTCTTTCTTTTCAGCCCAAGCTCTGGGGCTTTCAGAGGCAGTGAAAGTTCCCTATCCCGTATTTGAATCAAACCCTGAGTTCTTGTACGTCGAAGGCTTGCCAGAAGGAATCCCTTTCCGGAGTCCTACCTGGTTTGGAATTCCACGCCTTGAAAGAATTGTCCGTGAGAGTGGCAAAATCAAGTTTGTTGTCAAGAGGTATTTTTGTAATTCCAGTTATTTTTACTGCTGATTTTGAAGTTACTTGATTTTCTTTGCAGAAACTTTAGGCTTTAAATGCTGCCTAAATTTTGTTTCCATGAAATTACAGAGCAGAATATGTAGCTTTATATTTTCTGACTTTTTATGACTAATGGGAGATGGAGAGTCACCCATGCTTTAGCGGAATTTTGTTATAGAGTGCTCGTCTTTTGTAAATTTGAACTCAACTGAATTCCAAGAAATTTGTAACATTTTGCTTTATTATTTTTGTCACATGTGTAATTGATTGGATTGTGTTCTGTTCAACTTTTAGACCTGAGCTTGTCACTTCATACTTGCCTCCAGGACTGGCTAGTAAAATAAACACTAATGGTAAGCAGTTAAGTATTATTTGCTGCCATCGATTAATAAATATTTAATTCCTGCTTCCTTAGCAGACTGACGTTGAAAAATACGGGTGTGTTTTTATTATAGGCATTAAGATGATCTAGCATAGTCACCTCTGTTCCGCTATTATTTGTCAAAGTTACTCAAAACATAAATGTATCTGCCTTTTATTTACTTAAGACTATTTAAGACTATATAGAAAGTGGAATTTATCCAATTTCTACGGCTTTTATTTTGCTATTAATGGTTAAACCATGTTTAACTCATAGCTGTGAAATGAAATAAGTTACAGAGAAGTTTTGTAAGAGAAGAATTAAAAAAGAAAATCTCATAAGTTTCAGTTTTCTATAAAACATTCAGAGGGTAATAATTTTGTTATTTAGATAATAAAAATTACCAAAGCTGGTCCTCACACTTAGAAACAAGAAATTCTTGTGTTCTAGGTGCTTTACCTGTCTTTTTCACACGTACTAAACCTGCTTTTCAAGCGTCCCTGTATTGTTTAGTCTTTACAACACAGACTCTATTTGGTACAGACACAAGGGATGCTTCAGTCCCTTGGAATTTTCAAAACACGACTGTTCTTTTGGTAGCTGTGCAGGATATACATTATAGAGGGTCTGTGTGTTACACCTTGTGTTACGTTGACTTCCAGCAATGAGCTCAAAGAGTTCAAAAATGTCTCAAAGTCCTGCAGGCAATTCAAGTGTCCCAGAGATTGAAGTTACTGTTGAAGAAGGTATGGAAGAAATATCATTAAATATTCTTCTCGTGTGCTTCTATTCTATTCTGTTCGGTTTTCATAGCCTATAATTAACTTAGATGTGCACCTCACGTAGCAAACTCTTCAGTTCAGACCTGCAGGTACACTTTGGTACAGAAACAGTTTATTTTTTCATTTCTATTTAATACTGGATTCTGCAGTGCAGATGATGGTTATGTAAAACAGAGTCTGATGGTTTGCTTGGGCCTCTTATTCCAAGCAGAGATGCAGGAACTGATGTAGTCCTGAGCAGAGAAAAGACAGGCGTGATCAGTAGAGCCAAAAATTTATACACAACCCTATAAGAACTTATTCAGGTTTTTTTTCACTCTGCTCTTGATTCAGAAGCTAAGATTTCACTAGTAATCAAGTTTGGTGTGTTGTTTTTTCCATATGATGGTTTGTTTCTGCTCTCTGCATATGTGTATGTGATATCTTTTTATAGGTCCTAATAAACCACCAACAACGGATGTTCGAACTACTTCTCAAACCAATGGGTCCAATATGGGTTTCAAGCCACGAGGAAGAGAGTTTTCTTTCGGTAAATATTGTGGAAATTGGCACACATGCATTGTATTCATGTTGCTGTTGAAAATTCTGGTCTTGCTTTATTGTACTTGTCCCCCATGCTTTCTTCTCAGCAGTTTGGTCATAGAATATGAAACAAAGGAATTCTTTACTCCTACGGAGCCAGTTTAGAATGAACATAAGATACTGATTTGGAGTGACTGCTCCTTTTGGCATGGGCAGTATTCATATTCAGAGTTTTGTACAGTTATCTTGGACCCTTCTGGTAATTGTTAGACTTGGGGAGTTTTAAAAAGCCTGCAACGTTTTCAAGCTTTGAACTGAATATTCAGTTTTGTGGAGCAGCTGTGGACCACTTCCTGCAGCCACGAGTAAACTGGTTTAGGAATTGCTGCTGGTCGCGGTCAGAAACAAAATGCCTACCTAGATGGATATTTAATCCTCCACACTGAAGGTAAAGCTGTGACGGAGTTCGTAGTTCTCAAGAGAGCTATAAGTTTCAGAGCTGCATCGCTGACTATACTGTGACTGTTTTGGGTGCTGGTTCAGATGAATGAATGTTCTGCTGCCTGATACGGTAAATTGGGCTCACTCTTGGATTAATACCAGTTTTAATCACCATTGCATTATCTAGCAGCAGTGTGTTTCAAGGAGAATGAGAATTGATGTGAATACAGGTTTAGACTGCAGCAGAATGTTTCAGTGCCCTTTGCAGAATGAAAGCCGTTTTGTGCATTTTACTGTCATAGTACATCCGTTATCAAGCATAATAATTTATTAAATGTTCATTAAAATATTCTTCAAGGAGCGATTCATTGTGTCAGCAATTATTTAATTCTTCCAATTTCCTCCTGGCAGAAGCGTGGAATGCCAAAATTACTGACTTAAAGCAGCGAGTCGAAAATCTTTTTAATGAAAAATGTGGTAAGCTTATTGATTCTTTTTTACTGGGATGTCTTTCTTATGAACATGAAGTTAGACATTTGAGAGAGATGTTCCCATGTTCACTCCAAAGATCCTGCAATCCTTGCGTATTCTAGGCAATTTCTCATTGGAGTTCATTCTTGCGTAGGTTGCTTGCCATTCCGTGTCACATTTCCACTAGTTATTTTATTTCCGTTTGCAAAAGGAGAAGTTGTGGTTGGGTCACTAGTTCTTTAATGACCTGGAGGGATGATGACTCCACATCCTGGCACAACTTTTTAAGCTTTCTTCACTCCGCATATGAATGGGACTTCGTATGATTTCAGTTTCTGCATCGCCCGATACGTTATGGATGGCATCTAGAGAGATGTGCTCCATCATATCCCAGTGCTTCTTTCTAGTGCAGGCTGTTTGGAAAGTAATGACGTCTCATTACTCTTCTGAGTGCTTTTTTTGGAACAAGAGCACTAATCTCACCTTCCTTTGGTGCTATTCTCTGGCAGAGACGGAATGCACTGCCTGTAACGAAGCGAAGTACAAATGGGATAATCCTGTTTGCAGACCAAGCCAGTGGCATGAGCTGACTGCAAATTATGAATTTTCAACTGCAAATTATGATCAGAATGAGTTATGTTTGAGGCTGTTAATTTTCTTCTTGCCTACTCTTAGCTGTCACCAAAAAAGGCAAAGCCTGCTGGTTCCACCTAATCTAGTCTGTACGTGCTGAGTGTTATATATCGTTTATACCAGAGTTTTTCCTGTTTTATATTCATGCCAATTGTCTAGCTGGTAGCTTATCTGCTCTATTGCCTTTCAGGGGAAGCGCTGGGGCTGACTGAACCAGTGAAGGTGCCATTTGCATTGTTTGAATCCTTCCCGGAGGTTTTCTACGTGGAAGGGCTTCCTGAGGGGGTGCCATTCCGCCGACCTTCTACTTTTGGAATTCCGAGACTAGAGAAGATCCTGAGAAACAGAGCTAAGATAAAATTCATTATTAAAAAGTAAGACTCTCCCCTATCTCTTTGATAACTTATCCTGTGAGAATTGAAATGCAGAACAAAAAATGAAACTGTGTTGCCGAGTTGCTAAATTACTCACTGGTATATTTTTTGTAAACGAGGAAATGGTCAGAAAGCTTCTGTAGAGGTGGACATAATCTCTTTGTTATGAAAGTGCAGATTTCTTAGCTCATTTCAATGTCACATCCCTGGTTTAGTTCCTGCTGCGTGGAACGCATAGGAGTTACTCATCAAACTAGCTGGCAGCGTGCTAAGAGCTGAGAAGTGGAGATTTATGTGTTGTGGGGTGTGAGAATTTATTTGTCTTGCCTAGAATAGGTTTAGATACCCATATGCCAATGTGAAAACAGTGGCAAAAGAAGTTGCGGAGCCTCTCAGCCACTGTGTACTTGGCTGTAGGTTTGGTTGGAGGCTATCATTTAGTACCTATCTTTAATAAATTAATATTAGAAAACTGCATTTTCTTTCATGTTGATGACTGTGATTTTATTATTGTACATGAGATGTTCAATCTGTTCGCAGGCCTGAGATGTTTGAGGCAGCTGTGAAGGAAAACTCTGCTAGAAGCCCCCAAAGTGAGTTTTGCAACTGCTTGGTGTTAAGATAAGAGTTTCTTTTGCGCCTTAGATACAAACCAGGAGAGCTGCTTGATGTTAACAAGTTCCTGAAAGATTAATTCTGCATTGTGGTTTGTTTGTTTGCTTGTTTGTACAATATGGGAAAAACACTTACCTGTTAGAGTTTGAATACAGCTTTAGCAAGGGAGCATTACAGTTTTTAAATCATTCACCATAGTCATGCCTCCAATATATTATTTACTACCTTTTACCAAGCAACATGGTTCGCAGGAGTAATTCACGTCTAGAGATTTACCCCTAATACATAGGGCTCCGCAGACAGGAGTGCCAATAGCCAGCAGAAAAATGTGACAGGCAGGGTGTGAGTTAAATGTTTTGGGTCCTACTGTTGTCTCTTACTATGTGCTAGGAAAACTCTGCTGAATTACTTAAACTATACTAGTTTGTACCACTGGACAGTGGCTCACAAATATAACTATAAGAGATTTCTTCTGTGAATGCATAAAATGAGCACGTGACTCGGGTGCTGCTACTGAATTAACCGCAAGTGCCTTCATTTTTCTGTTAATAAAAATACCAAAATACATGTCCTACATATTCATTTTTTTCCCCTTTCCTTAATAATCTTTCCAGAAAGCCAGTTTTGGGAAAATATTCACGTTATCTTTAATCTCGCTCTTTCTCCGCTTGGGTTAAAAAGACAAAGTAGTATGACCTTCAGTAAGCCTATCTCATTTCGCATTTTGAAAATGGAACTGTGTCCACTTTGAAAACTTCCTAAATACCTGTTATTTTGCAACATTTTCTTTGTGTATGACATTCATGATGTGATGTGTCTACAGATTTTTTTTTTTAAATCAATTTTCTTACTTTTAGGGAAAAATAACTCATCTAATGTGGCCAATACAGCAAGCACCATGACAAACACAGTGGTGAACACGGCTGCAGGGGTTGAAGATCTTAACATCATTCAGGTAACCATACCAGGTGGGTGTACTGTCTGCTTTCACATCAGACTTTTTGTGTGTATAGTCCTTATGACACTTAGCGTCATGAAGCTTTTTCCTACAGTCAAGCTGGTTCGCTGAAATGCAAGTGCAGTCAGCAAAGAGCGTAATTCAGAATTGAGGTGTTAATTTTTTTTCCACTTCCATGAATACCTGTTCAATGACGTCTCTGGAACATTCCTGGCACAGCCCCTAGTTAAGAAATATCCCTGTTTTTCCCTTTTCTCTCATGTATTAAATTAAATACTGATTCTTTTTGCCTCTTTCTTGGCAACTTCAAGAGATCAGGACTCGGACTGAATAGAGTAACTATGCAAACCGAACTCCTCTGTCTTAAACAGCACTGCTTACCTCTTTCTCAGGCATATATTACATTTGTTAGAAACTGGGGGGAGCATGGCATCCTTGGGCCATCTACTGAATGTCATTTTGCTTTTTCCCTTTCCACTGTTGCACATACTGAAAATAAAATGCAATTGATGGTTTTAGATTAGCTTTCAAAATCATCTCTAGATGGTAAATCTAATGTTGGCCATGTAAATACTTAGGAGCTTCTCAGAGATTTGTTAACAACCATCTAATCTCTGTATTTGTAGAGTTCTGTGTTAGTGCTTAAACAAGGAACACACGGTGCTGTTTCGAAGCCCTTAGATCTACCTACTTTGAGGAAACTTGCAGTGATAAACAAGCTCTGGGGGAAAGAATAAATAGGTTTAATTCTGATGCTATTCTAACAATTTCTTCCAGATGATGAAAGTGAGCGGCTGTCAAAAGTAGAGAAGGCCAGACAATTGAGAGAGCAAGTAAATGATCTTTTTAGCTGGAAATTTGGTAATTGCTTCTTACTCTCCTTTTTTACATAGATGTGAATGCAATTAGTGTTATTCATATTGAAGTTACTGAATCATCACAGTGGATGATCTGCATGATCATTAAAATGAACAAGTCTGAGGATTGTATACGAATGTCATGCTTTGTCTTCAAACAGAATCCTTCATTAGTGGAGTAGGTTGCTTGGTATTTTACACAGAAAATCCCAAGGGTGTAGGCTGCTTTATGTTCCTGCCTCCTGTTTCTTTCTGTGTAAACATGGATAAAATATTTATTTTGCTGGCAAACCATCATTCTTCTTAGTCCTGATCTCTTAATACTTGGGACTAGAGTAATTTTTAAAATGCAACCTATCCTTTTTTGCTATGTATAGTTTTCTTTATTTTTACTTTGTAATTGCATTGTGGAGCAATAATGACTTGAGTTTCTTTACCTGAAAGTCCTTCAGTAGTGCAGCGTGGAATGTTTTCTTTTCCTTTGTGTAGCCATTTCCTTAGATATCCTCTTCTGTACCTTTTTTAGTGAAACAGAATCTGGGTTCTTTATCTGGTGAGAGACTGAGTTGTGACTAATGCTCTCGTAGTAATGTAACGGTTTAATTGTTGAGTGGATTTTCAGTTTCAGATCTGACAGAAGGCTTGGGTGTACATTTAGTTTCTTAGTGTGTGAGGACATTTTCTTCAGTGTAACCATAAATATGCAGACTTGAAAATAACCTTGACCTCTCTCGCTTAGGTGAAGCCATTGGCATGAATTTTCCCGTGAAAGTCCCCTACAGAAAAATCACCATCAACCCCGGCTGTGTGGTGGTGGATGGGATGCCTCCTGGCGTGATGTTTAAAGCTCCCAGTTACCTGGAAATCAGCTCGATGAGGAAGATTTTGGAATCAGCAGAGTTTATCAAATTCACTGTTGTTCGGTAGGTCGCTGGCATTGATGAGTTTGTACAGAGGTCATGAAGACAGCCTTGTAGCTTGAATAAATTGAGAGTGGAAAGAATAGAGGCTGCAGCGCGTCTTTAAATAGCGGGAGCTTTGGGAAACACTATGTCAAATCAAATGAAGCCCAGATGTTCGTAGCATGAATGAAGATGGTAACTCTTCAGAGGACATGATGAATTTAGTGTGACAAAGGGTATGTTATTAATAGTGCAGAGTACAGAAAGCTGTCTTTTGAGGTGAAATTCGTTTGTATTCTATAAGAGTCCAGAAGTGGTTTGGGCCTTGCTTTCCCATTTATCAGATTAAGCTTTGAGACGGGTCCAGGGCTTGGTGGCTCGTGACAGTAAATAATATGTTTATAGTAGTGTTTATATCAGTGTTTAAGTATTTGACTTGTGTTAAAATTCTTGAGTTAAGGTAAGCCATTTTCCTACAGAAAGAGTTAATCTACAGTATATACAAATAGAATATTGTCCAGTTACAATATACATGAATTTTATTTGAATGTCTGTGTTTGCATAGATGTATGCACACACATCTATACACAGTGTATTTGTATGCATGAAGCAGAACAGACGAACCTTTGGAATCCTGCTCAGAAGGAGTTCGAGAATTACAAAATAAGAATTTGAATTTCAGTTCTTGTAACTTCTCAGACCATAGACTGCTTCACAGAAGTCTAAAAGCTTCCATTTATCTTGAGATAGCAATAAAGTTCTGAAATACGTTTTACTAAAGGGTCTGAATTCTCCACCCTCAATCATGAAGAGTTCTAACTGAAAGGACTTTAGCTTGATACACTTTGAGCTCTGAAGAAGAGGTGATTCCCTTCTTCATTACCTGTGACGGAGGGAAGGATTTAGATCTTTCTGTGAGTGTTACTTTGCAAAATCCTGCTGAACAAACTGCAGTGTCCAAGAGCTGCTACGATGATTCCTTATATGTTGTTTGGCTTTCTGTTCAATTTTTAGCATGACCTGTGTTCTGAACCATGAGGCGAAGCTGCGCCGGAGGGAGGCTCTGTATAGGATAGTTTAGACTCAATTGTTATTCTTTTTTTTTTTTTTTTACAGACCATTTCCAGGACTTGTGATTAACAATCGTAAGTATGTTGCAAACACTAATGGCAAAAGGATTTTTGTAACTTACTGTGATTTGTTTGCCGCAGTTTGGCTTAGGAGCAGAGGCACCACAGTGGTTAAATTCTATGCACAACACTCTTCCTGTATCTTGTCTCACTAAAACTTCCTGATAAACGTGTGCAATTAAATTGAGAGCAGTGTGATAAGTTTACAGAATAGTGTAAGTTAGCATTAAATGCAAGATAGTGATTTTGTATTTTTCAGCTGCAGAGCCCCAAAGAGATTTAGGACCATGACTGAGCAGCAGACTTGCATGGCAGTGCTACGGTTTAGGTTTGGTTCCATTGCAGGAGCAGTTAATAACCAAGAACTTTCTGGTAGCTGCACAGCCGTGTTCTTGTGAAGAAACCTGCACGCTGCTGAAACTGTAACAGCTTAGAAAGGCAGAATGTTATTATCAGAAGTGCCACAGCCACTTTGGCCATCGTAATGGAATTGTTTGGGGGAGAAAAAAAGGTCTTAGTATTTTCAGTTGCCTGAATTTTTTAGATCTTTTATGTAAGAGAAAAAATAATATGCAAAGCTCTGTCATTAGTGTGTCCTGTGTGTTGTATTCTTTCTGAGCCAGTGTCAGATCAGAAATTCAGGGGCCAAAAAACCTTCTGTCATTAACTTGGCTTTACCCAGCCTGAGCCTTAGCAACCCAGCGTTCATTCGCTTGCGCCCAGCCATCAGTACATCCCAGCTGAGATGTCTGTGAACTGCGTGTGTGAAGTGTTCTCAGGAAGGTGCAGTAGCTGGTAACTCCCAGTGAGCTGCTTACCAGTCCTGGGCACTCCTGCTTAGGTGCAAAAGAGATCCATTTATAACAGGGAACCTTCCAGGCAGATAAATGTATGCTAGCATTTCCAGAGAATGGAATTAGAAATGAAAGAATCTATTAAACTGTTGTCTATCCAGCATAACCGCCAGCATGTGGTGGGATAGAGGCTAGCTGAATAACAACAGCACAGATCATCTTCCATCACTGAAGGAGCAGACTGGTCATTAAGGTGTGGGTTTTGTGCTGTATCCACATCCATTAATTATAATCAGAATTATCTGATGTTGATAGATACTGAGGTGAATGATTGGAAGGCTCAGAGCTCGCTGCTTATGTGGGTATGGTGCCTTACTCTTGTTCTGAGGAACATGTGAGAACTTGCAAAGAAATTTTTGGCTCTTGCAGACAAGATAGGGAATGTTTACTGTAAGAAAAAACATTGAAGTGCATCTCAGTCAAGTTTCAGGCTTTGCAGAGTCAAGGAGTACGCTTGCCCTTGTGTTTCATGTGGACCATTTTCGTTGTGAAGCTAAACAGTGATCATGTCTGATCTTAGAGCTGAAGGAAAAAGCCGAAGCAGAAGCACCGCCACCAGCAGCAGCACCAGCACTGCCAGGTGATGCCAAGCGTGACGCGCGTCCTTGCAGAAGGGGAGAGGTGTGGGGTTCTTGGTATCATCGGCAGACGGCATTAGTAGTCTTGGCGTGGGTGCGCACTGCTCATGATGAGCCATTTTATTTTGACAGATGATGTGTGAGGGTGACTTTTATAGCTATTAAATATGAATAAGTTAATAGACCCATTGCTTCTTTCAAGCTGTCATTGGCATATTCCTTGATTTGATTTTTGCAAGTGATGAATGAGCTGAAGAGAAGGATTAGTAGGGGCGATGTATAAAGCCAATTCAGTATCCATTTATTGATGTCTGATAACTCGAAGCGTGTGTGTGTGTGTGTGTGTGTGTGTGTCTGCACCAGACTGATGTTCAGCCAAGTGAGGTTTGCCTGTGTAACATGTAGACATTTTAAAAGCGTGTATCTCAAGTTGGTGTAGTGCGGGAAAGGCTTCTGCAATTGATTGAATAAACCGTTACTCAAAGAAACTGTGAAACTAAGAGAAAATGTTCGATAAACACTTTAAGAGTATGGGATACTTACATGGTGGAAATAATGACAAGGGAAACACTGGCTTCTCTGTTTCCATTTGGAGATGGTGGGAGGGAGGCAAATGAGTGCTGATGGTCTGTGAACTTGTTGTAGTCTGTCTGTCCTTAACTCACTGCAGTGTTAAAGAGGTTAAATGGCTTTAATCCATCCACACAGACAATAGAAGAATCGTTATGGAATTAAAACATACTTTAAGCTCTTTGTTCTGCACCTTCCCACTTTCCCCCAAAACACACTTACTCGCCGTTGAGGACAACGCCAACCAGAAGTGATGAGTTTATTTTAAAATCCAGTTTTATATTGAAGCAGTTTGAGTAAAGCTGGTCGAAACTTGATATATTCTTTTCAAGTGCACATTATATTGTGCTATGGCTTGGCAGTCCATCTGCCACAGTGAACCGTACTTGGAAGAGAACCAGTTAGTGTAATGAATTAAATGTTTGGTTATTTTTCTGTGCCTTTCTGCAGAATCTAGAGATACACACTTTTATCATAAAGATATTTGTGTCTGATCATAAGAGAAGAAATGTGGGGTTTTTTTCAGAGAAGACTTAATTTCCCACATTTTTCTAAGATACTTGTCTGATATTGTTGAAACTATATTCATATTCATTTGCCTATGTTTTTTCCTTAAAGAGCCAGCTGACCCAAGCCCAATAGAAGTGTCTGTAGGAGGTAAGTGTTTGTCTTCTGTTATTATCAACAAATATTTTTAAGTCATTTTGAACAAACTTGCATCTTTTTTTTAAAAAGGAGGCAAGTCAATCAAAACAAACAAACAAAAAAACCCAACTTTTATTGGTTCCCAGGACATCTTTTCACCTGCGTTAATATCACGCTGCATCATGTGAAAAATACTCTGCAGCAAAAGTGATGCTTTTCATCGTTCAGATGATTTTACGAAGTAGTTTTATGAATTGTTGTTCTGGCTTAGTGAGTCATGACTATAAATAGGCCTTGAGTGATTGTTCATATCCTGAGTGATGCATCCACTCATTCAGCACAGTGGTTTCCACAGTTTGTGCAAGTGAATGATTGCCATCATCAGGAAATTTGGATGCCATATGGGCCTGAATAGTCTGTGTTGCCGAGGGGGATATTCATAGACTCACAGAATAGTTCGGGTTGGAAGGGACCTTAAAAATCATCCAGTTCCAAGCCCCCTGCCATGGGCAGGGACACCCCACTTGATCAGGCTGCCTGAGGCCCATCCAGCCTGGCCTGGAACCCCTCCAGGGATGGGGCAGCCACCACTGCTCTGGGCAACCTGGGCCAGTGTCTCACCACCCTCATAGTAAAGAAATTCTTCCTTATGTCCAGTCTAAATCTGCGCCTCTCCAGTTTATACCCATTGCCCCCAGTTCTATCGCTCCAAGCCTTTGCAAACAGTCCCTCTCCAGCTTTCTTGTAGCCCCTTTCAAGTACTGGAAGGTCACTGTAAGGTCTCCTTGGAGTTTTCTCCATGCTGAACAATCCTAACTCTCTCGGCCTGTCCTCATATGGGAGGTGCTCCAGCCCGCTGATTGTCCTTGTAGCCCTCCTCTGGACCCGTTCCAACAGCTTCAGATCCTTCTTATGTCGTTCTTCTGGAAGTTAAGCTCTGAAAAACATCCCACTTTCCTATTGTCCAAGAATATACTTGAGTTAGTATTTTTGCAATGTTGATGGATGTGAGACCGAGGGGGCTGTAGATCTCCTACCTTCCCTGTGCTGGTGCGTTTGTTCTTGGAGCATTAGGAATACTGAGTTGACCTGAGAACTGGGATGCTGGTGTCTGCTGTGCCCTGGTCCTGTCCATGCTGCTTCTGCTGTAGCCCCAGCTTGGCGTTGTGGTCCGAGACGGCTGTGGCTGCCACTGGTGGGGCTGGCACAGGTGATATGAGATGCTGTGGCGGTTTGACAGGAGCCAGGTTGTCCCGAGAGGGCTCTCTTGGGTCGGTAGCAGCTTGACGGTAGTGCTGCCACATCAGCCCTGGGATCTTGTCATCTTAAAACTCTCAACTTGAGTTCATGACCTAATCCTGCTTATCACTAAAAGAGAAAGCAGCAAACCTCAGCACTCCCTTTCTTCTGTATTCTTTTTCCATTCAAATGCCCTTTCCAGTCTCTGTTGCTTCATTTTCCCTGTCATGTCACTGAACTCTGAAACAAGCCAACGTGCTCTCCTTACTGCTGTTCCAAGCTCAGTTACAGGTTCTCCGAGTTTTATGAGTAGGTCTTGGAGTGTAAGTCAATCCTGTTCCAGCAATCAAGACAAAAAGAAGGCGAGCGTTAGAGTCACAGAGAACTGAGCTGCAGATTTTAGTTTGCAGTTATTGAAAGCTGAAATATCAAATGTCTTTGTAATGCCAGAACTGTGTGGGATCACTGAAATTGTTCGATGATGGAAAGAATCAGTTGTTCTGAGTAGCCTTGTGGAGGAAATGTAGCTCTGTGCCTTCAAAGGGGTGGTTTTGAACAGACATGGGTTTGAATTTGTCATCCAAAACTGGATTCAGAATCAGTTTCCAAAGGAATCATCTTGAGAAAAAGCATGTAATTGCTAAAGGACTCAAAGTTTATTTGGGACTAGGCTGGAAAGCTTGAAATAATCATGTTGTGGAATGGCTTGGCTTTACCCTATCCTTGAACCTTCCAAACAACTTCAGTGAAAACCTGATTTCCTTCCCACATCATGTTCTCTGTTTATAAAAAGAACAAAATCAGGCTCTGAGTCATACAGGCAGTGCTGTACAGGCACAGGGGGTTTTTTTGTTTACCTCCAAGCATCTCTGTGAACAAGAAAAAGCAAAGATTTTGTAATCAAGTCTCCAGAAGATGGAAAAAAAAAAAATCATGTCCAAAGATGATGAATGCTTTAGCCAACAATATAAAATGTATCTCTTTTTTAAAGCACATCACAATGCCTTTCTATGTGATACTGTGCGTTGAAGAAGAAAAATTAGCTGGGATCAAAATGTGTTTTGCACGGGTTGAGATATAATAATGCAGGAGCCGGTATCGGGAAGAGCAGCAGTCCTGGGGATGGGAGAAAACAGGAAAAAATAATGCTGTGAAAGGAAGGGTTTGTTCAAGGAATTATTGCCATAGTTTTTACTTCAGTACAGCAATAACAATAAAGTGGGATGAGAAGTTCCTTTTTTTATTCATTCATTACTGCTTTTTCAACAGATATTACAGAAACAGAAGAAAGTCCTAAAATAAAGCAAGAACCAGACCCAACATGGTAGAGCTCCTCAATACTGGGTAACGGAACTTAAGTTTCTGGAATTCAGTGCTTGTCAAGGGAAAATTATTTTCTTTTTGGGGGGTCAGAGGAGGGGGCTGAGATACACGACTGCATGCCAGGAGGTGCCAGTCCTTTACTTGTGGATTATTTCATTTGTCTTGGTTCTCACCTGTAAAATGTAGGGTGTTTTCACTCCCTTGTCCAAATACAATGTTAAGGACACTGTTTTCCCATCTGTGAGGCAGGCAGTCCTAGAAAGCGTGGCCTCTAATTAAATAATGGGTGATGGTAACTACATACCTTGGAGGCCAGGTAAATGCAAGCTTAAGGAATTAACGTTCACAAAGACCTCTGAGTGGTGATGTGAAAGAGCATTATTATTTTTGGTGAAGCCTACAAATTTCCAAATTGTAATGGGAAGGCTCTTTGCTCTGATCGCGGTACTATCTAAGCTGGGGACAGCTGGTGAAGCTGCTACCTTGCTGACAAACCAACTTCCTTTAAAATTCACAGAATCACAGAATCACAGAATCACCAGGTTGGAAAGGACCCATTGGATCATCGAGTCCAACCGTTCCTAACACTCCCTAAACCATGTCCCTAAGTACTTCATCCACCCGTTCCTTAAACACCTCCAGGGAAGGCGACTCGACCCCCTCCCTGGGCAGCTGTTCCAGTGCCCAATGACTCTTACTGTGAAGAATTTTTTTCTGATATCCAACCTGAACCTCCCCTGACGGAGCTTCAGGCCACTCCCTCTAGTCCTGTCCCCTGTCACTTGGGAGAAGAGGCCAGCTCCCTCCTCTCCACAACCTCCTGTCAGGTAGTTGTAGAGAGTAATAAGGTCTCCCCTCAGCCTCCTCTTCTCAAGGCTAAACAACCCCAGCTCTCTCAGCCGCTCCTCATAAGACTTGTTCTCCAGCCCCCTCACCAGCTTCGTTGCTCTTCTCTGGACACGCTCCAGAGCCTCAACATCCTTCTTGTGGTGAGGGGCCCAGAACTGAACACAGTATTCGAGGTGCGGTCTCACCAGTGCCGAGTACAGAGGGAGAATCACCTCCCTGGACCTGCTGGTGACCCCATTTCTGATACAAGCCAAGATGCCGTTGGCCTTCTTGGCCACCTGGGCACACTGCTGGCTCATGTTCAGTCGGCTGTCAACCAGCACCCCCAGGTCCTTCTCTTCTGTGCAGCTCTCCAGCCATTCTTCCCCCAGTCTGTAGCGCTGCATAGGGTTGTTGTGCCCCAAGTGCAGGACCCGGCATTTGGTCTTGTTAAACCTCATCCCATTGGTCTCGGCCCAGCAGTCCAGCCTGTTCAGATCCCTCTGCAGAGCCTCCCTACCCTCCAGCAGATCCACACTTCCACCCAGCTTAGTGTCATCTGCAAACTTGCTGAGGGTGCACTCAATGCCTTCATCCAGGTCATTGATAAAGACATTGAACAGAGCTGGACCCAGTACTGAGCCCTGAGGAACTCCACTTGTGACTGGCCTCCAGCTGGAGTGAACTCCATTGACCACCACTCTCTGGGCCCGGCCATCCATTGTTGTTCTTTTCATTGACTTTATCAAAAGCTGAGTTTAATTTGCAATGCAAAAATGGCTGTTGCTCCAAGCCCCATCCAACCTGGCTTTGAACCCCTCAGGGATAGGGCAGCCACCACTGCTCTGGGCAAACTGGGCCAGGGCCTCCCCACCCTCACAGGAAAGCAATTTTTCCCAAGATCTCATCTCAATCTCCTCTCTTTCACCTTAAAACTGTTCCTCCTCATCCTGTCTCTGTAGTCCCTGATCCAGAGCCCCTCCCCAGCTTTCCTGGAGCCCTGGAAGGCTGCTCTACTGTGGCAGGAGAAAAGATACTGAAAGAACTTCTTTGTTGTGGGCAGCACTTCACCCAGTGGACGTGTAAACAGCCATCTCGCTTGTCCATTGGAGGTCAATTTTGTCTGAGCAATAGCTGCACAATTTGGTGCTGCAGCAGTTTGGGTTTGGGGCATTTTATGCCATGCACTGAATTTATGTTAAAGCAAACATTTTATCTAAATTCTTACAGTCAACCACACATTTAATCTCGTGGTTATTGAGAAGAGTATTCAGGTTCTGCATGCTTTTTGAATCTAGGCCTAAAGAACTCAAAAAGGCACCGCAAACTACTCGAACAAACTGTTACAGGCTGTAATAAGATACAGAGCTGCAATGAAACTAACCCAGTGTTGTAATTTTTCTTACCCAGGCAGAAGCCCTCAGTTCTGAGAAGAGCCTGCGGGACTGTCCTGAGCTGTGTAATATACCTGTATAAGAGAAGTACCTTCTATACAAACCCTTTTTGTACTTTTAGATAGAAATGTCTACTTTTTCAACAGTTCTGTGAATTGACTTAAAGCAAAGAATGACTGTAGATTTGGAATGGCTGGTTTTACTTTGGAATATATTATCAGGACTAAATTTGATGCAGCAGTGCTGGCGAGACGATGGGGATGAAAATCAACAGAGACTTAACAGAGGCTGTCTACATTTCCCGATACAGCAGGATTTCACCACAGCCGAATGCATCCCAGCTTTTTTAATGAAGAAACATTCCTGCGAGTAGTTCAGTTTTTTAGTTTTACTTTGGGTCAGTTTTGTTTCTTACTCCTTTGGTGGCTGATTGGACAATAGTATCTGTATATTTGAACTAATCTTTCCGACAGTATCAATCACAATTCATATGTTTTTCATAAATAAAAGCTAAACTGGTTCACTTGACCGTTAGTACGCATTAATGAGATGGACTGTGGAATGGCCAGTGTTCCAGTGTGTGGATTAGGAACCAATTTAAATTAAACCCTGGTATAGTTTGTTCTGCTAATTCAAAGTAGTAAGTGCATGTTTTATTGGAATATCCTGTGGTTTATCTATGGTGGGTCTGATCTTGCAGTCCTGACGTAGACAAAACTCATGTGAGCATCAGAGACCACTTTTCTCCTGCAAGCTCAGGGGGAAACACCCCTCCGTTTCATCCAGTTATGAAATATATGCTGCGAGCTGCTGTAAGGCCTACGGTGTCAAAAGTTGAGTCTTCTGTAGTCCTGGTTACTCCCCACATCATGTAAGAGACTCGTGTGTGCATTCCTTTCAAGTTTCACAAACAATAAGAGATGTAAGTTCTGGCTGTATGGTAGTATCTGTAGAGAAGATAATTGTAAAGGTTTCTCTTCTATTGCCATGAGTTTGGGGTGACTGCATTATGCACAAGTGGTAAACTTTATTCCATGATCAAGAAATAAAGACCTATCTGATGGTTTCTACGACTGTGCATGCAGCATACATTTACATATTTTACAACAAATCGACTTCTAGCAGGAATCCTGTGAGCAGTAGAATGTGCTGTAGCCTGGCTTCCAACCCAACTATTCTATGAGTCTGTGATTCCAGCAAAGGAAGTTCCAGTCCTGCCTTTCAGACAGGAATCCAGCTCTGGGTAGGCAAGGTGGTTGTATCTTCAAGGAAAATTTTGAAGCCTTAAATTCAATTGGATGTAGCGTCTGTTCCTTAGGAGCAAACTGAAATTTAGCAAATGAATTCAGAGCAGCACATGCTCTCTCATTCCGCTGGCAAGGGAGGGCTGTGGGACGTGTGCTGGCATCTTCACAGCTGCTCCATGCAGAGCTGGGTCTCCCACTTGACGATTCAGAGCTTGTGCCGATTCAGTAGGAGCAGGGTTAGCTCCATGCTGAGTCATTTCAAAAACACTGGTCCTGGTTATCTCTTCCAGCTCTTTGGGAGCCAGCGGTGACCGATGCAGCGCTGCCTTCCTGCCTCGCCAGACAGCCCTTATCTCAGTCTGAGGGAATGAGCCCGTGGACTTTTACTCACCTGTTCACTCTTGGCTGTTTGGTACTGTCCCAGTGATGTGTTTCACTGCTGATTAATAGATGTGCTCCGTTAACATCCCTCCATGAATAGGTTATCATCAGGGCAACCGCCTGTTCCATGGTTGTTGCTGGAAATGTTGAGAAAGGGGAAATGAGTGAATGCAGCTTTCCCTGGGCTTTCAGCTGGCTCTTGGCTTCCCCTTTTGAAAAAGCAGAAGGCTGATCCAGCCCTCCTCTGCTCTCGGCTGTCTCTGAGAGGCACTCGGCACAGCCGCCTGCCCCGCGAGGCTGAGTGCTGCCGATGGAGCTGTTGGTGCTCCCTCAGCACGAGGGCGAAGCATCACAGTGACAGAACTGAAGAGATTCCGGCTACGTCTATAACAGCAGCGCGGACATCCTGCAGAGGTGCTGTGCACTTTGTGTGCAGGAGCTGAAAAAAGTGAAGTGAGACCTGACGTATGAGTTTTACTGGAAGGACGCGTCCTTGTGTGAGATGGGGAGTGGGGTGTGCGTTGTGTCCATCTGGGCTTGCAGCGATGCTGATGGGTGCATCGGGTGCAACGCTGAAGTCACTTCTTTGGTTTTGGAAATTTGAGTTCTATCCAGTAGAGAGAAATTAGACTGACGAAATAATTGCACCAATATTTATACCTTTACATCAATTTTATATTAACAAATTATATATAGTCCTAACAGGTAGCAGATGTTTAAGATGTTGACCATGTATGAAAATCTCCCTCATTTCCAACCCGGTAATACGTGAAGTGTCACTCTTCGAGTATCGAGTGATAATGCCCTGAAAAGCCTTGGCTGTACTGATAAACAAGTAAATAAATAAAATTGCAACAACTTACCAGAGCTCTGAATGTGTTTTGTTCCAGCAGAGCACTTTGGGGTGAGGAAGCAGCAAACAAGTGTGTATTCCGCATGTTCACAAACATTGAAAGCCCAGCACCTGGGGCTGGCATTTTTCTCTTACACAGGAATTTTGGATCCGAATAGTTCAGAGTGTCCTTAGAGGAGTCCGGTGTTCCTTGGGCACGGGTTCTTTGGGCACAGCACCCGACTTTCTCGCAGCGGTAACCACTAGATGTCAGGTGAGGACCACCACCTCTTGTGCAGCTGCTGGCCAAGGCTTTCCCCTTGGGATCTGAAGTTTTCAGCTTACGAAACTGGAACCCTTTCTCCTTCCCTTCAGTCCGCGTCTGTCCGTCCCATCAGCGACAGACAGCCAAGGAAGAGGGCAGGCTTTCTTTGTTGTGCCTTTGCAGCAGCTATTGGAGCCCGTAGGACTGTTCACACGTGCCGCAGTTTGCCCCCAGCGGCACAGGCAAGGCCTCCCTGGGCTCTGAACTGAATTAATTTAAATTTAAACTAAGAGAAAAAAAAATAATTACATTTTGAACAAAATTAGGGCAGTATTCCTTTCTTCATCACAAGATGAGGAACGAGGAAGCAGAAAGAAACATGTGGATTAAGAGGTTTCCAGTAATGCACTGTCTCTAAAGCAGTTTTAAATTTAGTACAAGCAGTTGTAGTTATGAAATTAGCTTTGGTAACAAAGTTTGTGGTGGTTCTGCATAAGCCTGGCTATTAGAGCAGAACCTGGGCAGCCCCGGAGCTCTCTGTTTTAATGTTACTGGTTGTAGAATTTTGCCTTGCATACAGGGAAATCCCCACGTTAAAATAAACCAAATTTAAATTGCTCTGTTTCTGATCTCAACACTTGCAAAGCACCGACCTTGCAGTTCAGGGGAAGGCCAGGGTTAGTATTCGGTTGTTTTAATGCAGCAGAACAAGCGTTTGTCTTTACAGTTTCACAGAATCACAGAATCACCAGGTTGGAAAGGACCCACTGGATCATCGAGTCCAACCATTCCTAACACTCCCTAAACCATGTCCCTCAGCACTTCATCCACCCGTTCCTTAAACACCTCCAGGGAAGGCGACTCGACCCCCTCCCTGGGCAGCTGTTCCAGTGCCCGATGACTCTTTCTGTGAAGAATTTTTTTCTGATATCCAACCTGACCCTCCTCTGGCACAGCTTCAGGCCATTCCCTCTAGTCTTGTCCCCTGTCACTTGGGAGAAGAGCCCAGCTCCCTCCTCTCCACAACCTCCTTTCAGGCAGTTGTAGAGAGTAATAAGGTCTCCCCTCAGCCTCCTCTTCTCCAGGCTGAACACCCCCAACTCTCTCAGCCGCTCCTCGTAAGACTTGTTCTCCAGCCCCTCACCAGCTTTGTTGCTCTTCTCTGGACACACTCCAGAGCCTCAACATCCTTCTTGTGGTGAGGGGTCCAGAACTGAACACAGTACTCGAGGTGCGGTCTCACCAGTGTTGAGTACAGAGGGAGAATCACCTCCCTGGACCTGCTGGTGACCCCATTTCTGATACAAGCCAAGATGCCGTTGGCCTTCTTGGCCACCTGGGCACACTGCTGGCTCATGTTCAGTCGCTGTCAACCATTACCCCCAGGTCCTTCTCTTCCGTGCAGCTCTCCAGCCACTCTTCCCCCAGTCTGTAGCACTGCATAGGGTTGTTGTGCCCCAAGTGCAGGACCCGGCATTTGGCCTTGTTAAACCTCATCCCATTGGTCTAATAAGGCATCGGGGCTGGCCCCGTGGTCCCCTCTCTGCGCGTCCTCGGGGACAGCACGGCACTGGCACCCATTGTAACCGAGGGAACCTGTGCTGGGGACCAAGGAGAGGTTCCTGTTGCATTTTGCCTACAAACAGCACAGGAAGATTTTGGGGAAGCTGCAGGTGATGGAAAGAAAATGGTGATGGAAGGGGAGGAGCTGTTGCACGCACAGCCTGTGGCCACCCTGTCCTGCCTGCATCTTGCCTCTAGCTTCCCTGCTGCCCCTGAGGATGCAAAGCGGGACAGTCTCATGAGGTGCCGCCATCCCTGCACTTGAAGGCCAACCAGCTTTGCTCAAGAGGGTGAAGACTCCTCATCCCATTGCCAAGGTGCTTGTCCTGCCCATCACCCTCTGCCAAAGGGGTTGCTGCAACACCTCGAGCAGTGTTGGCAGTTGGAGGGGACACTTGGCTATCGTGGCAGCAGCCACCCCTCTCTGTCCTCTGACTTCAGCGGTGCCTCCAGGGAATCCGGAGGTTTCCTTGCTGCGGCCTTCTCCCCAGCCCTGGAGGGGCTGGAGATTCCCCATAGGGAAAACCCGACATAATAAAACCTACAGTGAATAAACAATTATGGGTGTGATTGCAGCGTGACTTCTGCTTTCTCGGGGGCTTTAAAGAGGAAGCAGAGCTGTGCAAAGGCAGAAGGGAGGAGAGGACGCTGAGACAGCCGGAGATTCAGGAACAGGAGCTGGAGCTGGAAGCAGCTATGGAAGATCCTTTCATCCGGCATATCGAGCTGCTGGGCTACGAGAAAAGGTTTTACCCCAGCCAGCACTACGTGAGTACGCAGTGACCTTCCAACAAGCTGAGTAGTGAGGAGCAGCTGGGGTGAAAAGCCTGGCACCTTATTTCTTTAGATAAATGTGACCGAGGGCCTAAGAGCATCCTTTTTTGGGGGGGTCATGGCAGCTGGCATGAGCTGGAGGCAGCCAGAGACCAAAAGGTTCTGATTTCATACAATTTGGGGCATCTTTGTAAGCTGTTGGTGAATTTGCAGGCTTGGAGAGGGTTTTTCTGTCTTTGATGGGTTTTTTTTCTGTCTTTTAATGGCTTTAAATTGGAATGGGGAAGATTTAGATTAAACTTTACAAAGAAATGTTTCACGATGAGGGTGGGGAGGCCCTGGCCCAGGTTGCCCAGAGCAGTGGTGGCTGTCCCATCCCTGGAGGTGTTCCAGGCCAGGTTGGATGGGGTTTGGAGCCCCTCATCCAGTGGGAGGTGTCCCTGCTCCTGCAGGGGAGTGGAACTGGATGGAATTTAAAGTCCCTTCCAACCCAAACCATTCTATGATTCCCGCCTATCTGCACGTTTTTGTCACCTCACTATCCCTGCCAAGCTTCCCTGGTTCCCAGTTTGCTCACTGCCTGCACTGAGCTGCTCTCATCAGGGTGAGGAAGGGAAGGGACACATCCATGGGGGTTTCTAGGGGCTTTGGCTCAACCAGGATGCAGGGTCCCACTCACCCGCAGAGCTGCAGCGCCTCTGCTGTGCCCCTCAGGTCTACATGTTCCTGGTGAAGTGGAATGACCTCTCTGAAAAGCTCGTCTACCGCCGGTTCACCGAGATATACGAGTTCCATGTGAGTCATCCCGGGACAGGCAGTGGCCCCCAGACCAGCACACCACGCTCGGGCTGGAAAAACGGAGGAGGGTGAATTCCAGCTGAAACTGCCCCAAAAGAGCTTCCTGGGTTCCTGTGCCTCAATCTCTTTGCCCCTTGAAGTGGGGAGCCACTGGCTTTGTGCTCCCCCGGCAGGATTCTCCCGGTGTCGAGGTGCACATCCAGCCAACGCGTGCCGGCAGCGGGGAGAGCACCAGGAAGGGGGCAAAAGGCAGGCAGGGGGCATGGGCACCGCAGAGGGGTCCCCCCAGTGCCATCCTCACAGCCCTGCCTGGTTCTGCTCCACAGAAAGCACTGAAGGAGATGTTCCCCATTGAATCCGGGGACATCAACATGGAGAAACGGATCATCCCACACTTGCCAGGTGAGGGGCAGGCACCAGGGCTGGGGGTTAAAATAGAAATGACAGCTTGTTGGGAAATTCCTCAGCAGAGCGAGCTCTGCCTGCTGCCTCCTGTGCAGGTGCTTGGGGCGGTTTCTGTTCCTGCCCACCAAGCTGGAAATCAGAACACTAGAAAGGTCTGTCCGAGCAGCAGCAGTGGGTTCTCTCAACACTCGCTAGACCTGCACGTTCCATCCTTCCTGCTCGAGAACATTGGTTGTCACACCTGGCTGGTGCGGACTCTGGCATTGGGAAGCCTGAGCCGAGCTGAGCTGAGCTGAGCTGAGCTGAGCTGAGCTGAGCCCTCCTTGGGTGACACCACCACTGGGATTGTTTTTTTACTGCTCTTATGACAACATAGGTGTTTTGTAAGAGGAAGCAATGCAATATGTCTTCAATGACAGCCAGTGAATTCCCGATCCAAAGAGCTGACAGTTTGTTCCTAAGCACAGGGCAGGCCAGCAAAATTCCCCCTTTTATCTAATTTCCTGCTTTAAAGGAGACAGGAAGGGGCAGGTGAAAGAGCTGCAGGTTGTGGTCGAAACTTCTCAAGGAGGAATAGACCTGCACCACGCAGCAGCACGGGGGCCATGTCGGGGGGTCCCCACGGGGCTGAGCTGTGCTGGAACCCTTCCGATGAGCTCTCACCGCTGTGCCAGGGCAATTCCGAGTGTCCTTATCCTGTCTGGGGAACTGAAAGCACCGGGGACCAGACAGGCATCAGACTGCTGGGAGGGTGCCACTGGCTGCACACACACCCCCTCATACGTGCTTCAACACTGCTTTACAAGGGAATGGAGTGATACAATGAGGGGGGACGGCTGTAAATTGGAAGATTTAGATTAGACATTAGGAAGAAATTCTTCATGATGAGGGTGGGGAGGCCCTGGCCCAGGTTGCCCAGAGCAGTGGTGGCTGCCCCATCCCTGGAGGGGTTCCAGGCCAGGTTGGATGGGGCTGTGAGCCCCTGATCCAGTGGGAGGTGTCCCTGCCCATGGCAGGGGTGGAACTGGATGGGCTTTGAGGTCCTTTCCAACTAAACCATTTTATGATTCTATGATTCTGTGATTCTATGACTGCTGTGGGTTGGTGCTGCCAGTGGCATTTTTGAGCCCTGAGGTCAGGACCAGAGGCTGCAGGACCTGCATTGTGAGCAGTGGGATGGAGGGATGGATGTGCCTCCCCCAGTCCTCTTTGTCCCTTGGTGCAGTCGCTGTGTTTGTGGCCCAGCAGCTGGATGTAGTCTGAGCGTGGATGTGGGAGTTATCCTAGAACTAAAACAGCGTGGAACAAGGTCTTTTCCAGGCTTGCATAAGCTCTGCAAGGGTGCACAGGCTGCAGGGGATGAGGCTGGCTGCCCACGGCACCCAGGCTGGGCATTGGACCACGCTCACCTCCCTGCTGCACTGTCAAAATGAGGAACCCACGGCCACAGCGCTGCTGCAAAACAGCCGAAGCTCTGTGGTCAGCTTCTCTCCAGCTTTTTTGGCGCCATCCATGAACGCCACATGCCTGCCAAGACCAGAGTCGGAGCAGTGATGGAGGAGACCAGACCACACTTCCACAGAGCTCTGCCTTAGGAGGTCCATGCAGCACCGTGGGGCCAAATCCACTCATTTGGGCAAAATTATTGACTTAGAGCAGCCTGCTTGGGAAATGCGTAAAACCAGAGCACTCTGTCTGCTTTTTCCCTTCTCCCCCAGCCCCGAAGTTGTTTGATGGGCAGCGCTCAACCCAGAACAGACAGGGCACACTGGCTGAGTACTGCTATGCACTGGTCAACCTGCCCCACAAGATCTCCCGGTGCCTGCATGTGGTCAACTTCTTCAAGGTCCGACCCGATGACATGAACCCCATCACGGACAGCCAGTGAGTTCATCTGCCCTCTGGGTTGGGGCAAATCCTGCGTCCCCGGGCGCTGGCAGCAGCCCCTGGCGGGGCACCGCTGCCAATGGTTAGGGGTGGTCAGCATTCAGCTGCCTTTGCTCTGACCCGTCTAGGATCAAGAAGCCTGAGGTCTTCCTCCTGCCAAAGGATGCCAAGAAAAGCTCCTCTGGTAAGAGGCCCCAGAGGGATGCAAGCAGCTGCCTCAGTGAATCCTGACAGGGAAGGAGGAGCAGGCGCTGAGCTCTCTGGTGACCAAGGACAGGAGCCGAGGGAATGGCAGGAAGCTGTGCCAGGGGAGGGTTAGGTTGGACATGAGGAGAAGGTTCTTCCCCCAGAGGGTGGTGGAGCCCTGGAGCAGCTCCCAGGGGAGCAGTCACAGCACCAAGGCTGACAATATTCCAGAAGGGTTTGGCCAACAACCTCAGCCCCACGGTGTGAATGTTGGGGGTGTCCTGTGCAGGGACAGGAGTTGGACTCAATGTGGGTCCCTTCCCAGGACAGTCTATAATTCTGTGATCCAGCTGCTTTGGGACCAGGAGAGGCTGGGAAGGCAATTTGGGCTGTACTGGGACTGCTTTTGGCCTATCTGAAATGGGGTATTTCTGCCCTGGGGGCCTGGAGAGGGAAGATTTCTCATTTCTCCCCTGCAGACATCACGGGCCCCATTGTCCTGCAAACATACCGAGCTATCGCTGACTATGAGAAGAGCTCCACATCCGAGATGGCTCTGCAAGCTGGGGACATGGTGGATGTCGTGGAGAAGAACGAGAATGGTATTTGTCCATCCCACCACAGAGCCCCGAGGGCCACTCCCCTCCTGGCCACCATGTCAGCATGGGGGCTGTTCTTGCACCTTGCATCCAAACACAGCATGTGAGTTATTTACACCAGTGTGTGGTGTAACGGGTAGGTGGCTGCATCAGGGTCTTTTGATGGAGTGGAGAGGCTCAGAGCAAACGCAACCAGCAGCATCGAATTTCTCTGCAACCTCCCACCTCTCGGAACATGTTTCATACTCACATGGAGCCACATGACAGTTAGTTTTGGCCAAGGAGTTTGTGGGGCAATCCTAGAAAACCCTGCAATGTCCTTGCATGCCTCAGCCTGTCAGGTTTCCTGCCCATAAGGAAATGGGATGATCTGGCCAAGCTTCCTGGTTGCATCATGTAAACAGAGACCGTCCCCAGTGCCGTCCCTTCTGTCCAGGATGCCTGTGCCTGGCCCAGCTGGGAATGGACTTTACGCTGGTGTCCCCACAACCCCTTCTGCTCTTGCCCACGGCTGCTTTTGTTGCAGGTTGGTGGTTTTGCCAGTTGAGGAATAAACGGGGCTGGGTGCCAGCTGCCTATCTGGAGCCATTGGATGGTCCCGACGAGTCTGAAGAGCAGGAGCCCAACTATGCAGGTAAAATGTTAAGGCAACAAGGGTGTGCACCAGAGCACAGGGTGCTGCTCCCTGCAGCGGTTCATTGCAAGGCCCCTGCTGGGATTTCACGCTGCCTGGGACTGCTGGGCACAGAGGTGTTGCTGTAGAAGCTGCCAAGAGAGATAAACCTCGTGGGTCAGTGCCTTGCTCTCAACCTCGGGAGCATCTCTTGAGTTGCAACTCAGTTTGGCTGATCACCGATGCACACCTTCATCCAGTGGCTGTGCCGAGCTAGCTGGGTGCAAGCTGAGTGGCTGGGTTAGAGGAGCGTGGTGCAGTATCTGAACCAAGGTGCAGCTTTCCTTAGCCCTTGTCTTCTAGCTGGGTGCATGCTGCGTGGCTGGGTTAGCAGAGGAGCACAGTGCAGCATCCAAAACAAGGCACAGGCTTTCCCTAGCCCTTGGCTTCTGTGCTGTCCTTATCCACCCTCCGCATTGCCCCACGAGGACAGTGGGGTGTTATCGTGTGGGAAGATCCTACAGACTCAAGTTGATTGCTCTGGGCTTCATCTTCTTGGTTTTCAAAGCACTGCCACAGTCTCTATTAGCACAACGCTTCCTTCTTGCTCATCTAACTACCCGAGTGAGAAACATGCTCCTCAGCAGAGCAAAGTGTGCTTACACTGATGCCTTTACCAGCTTTCTCCTGGAGAGTTAATGGAGGGGCTGAGATGAGCCACGGGTGCTGAAGAAGCTGGGAAGAGTCTGAATCCAAACTTGGAGACTTGGACCACCCTGGGCCTCCCCTAAAACATTGGATAGATGCTCTGGTGCCTCCTCTCCTCAGCAGCTGGAGAGGCTGAGCCCCACCCGCTGTCTCATTTTGTGTACAGGTGAGCAGTACGTTGTCCAGAAAAGCTACACAGCTGTGGAGGAGGATGAGCTGTCCCTCAAGGAGGGTGATGCCATCGAAGTCATCCACAAGCTCCTCGATGGCTGGTGGGTCATCAGGTGAGAGATGGCAAGAACAGAGCAAGCAAGCGAGATTCAGGCAGAGGGAAGGGATGAACCAGCACTTCAACGCATTCTGGCTGTGAAAGCCCTGGACTGTCTGGTCCCTTTTGCAGCTGCTTCCAGTAGCCCGTGGTTTTTCCAAATGCTAAATGTCACAGCTGGGTCTTCCTCTGATGAGGTCTTCAGAAATAGGCAGGAAGGAGGCAGATGGAAAAGAACCTTATCTGTTATTTTGCTTTTAAGTACTCTGGAACATTTTCATTGTAAAACTTCAGCCTCCATCCTAGCCCAGGCCTGCCCTGCAAATCTGGGCTTCCCCAAGGGGAATCCCAGCTGCATGTGTGCTCTGGAGAGCCATGGATCGCACGTTCGCAGTAGGACATGGTGTGGCTGCAAATCCCAGGGATCCTCGTGCCCCAGCCTGTGCCCAGGCACGTGGCACTGGGAGGATCTCCTGGTGTTTGCAGGTGAGCTGGGCTGGAGGGAGAGATGAGCTGAGGACCAGGGAGGGTTTCTTGAGCACACAGCAGCAGGAAGCCCTGAGCAACCCTGCAGGAGCCCAGCTAAACCCTCAAGGGAGACAATACGAGCTGGGGAGACCCTGAAAGTTGTGAGCCATTGCTCTGTCCAATACCTACTTGCGTTTGGGACACAAGCACACTTTCAGAGAGATCCACAGGCAAATGAGGTGGGAGACAGTTCAAGCTCCCATCCCTGAAAGCATCATGAGAAGAAATAGCCCACCCAGCCCCAACAATCCTGCCGGGGACAGGGATGAAGAGGCAGTGGTCGCAGAGCCAAGACTGCAAGCAAGGTTGCTTTGTGTTGCGCTGCAGGAAGGACGAAGCCACGGGCTATTACCCCTCCATGTACCTGCAGAAAGCCGGGGAGGCAAACACCTCCGTGAAGAGTGGGCTGAGGAACCGGAGCGCTCCTCCGCGGAGGTAGGAGAAGCCCTGGGCAGGGGGGGAGGAAAACTAAAGCTTTTCTTCAAGGGGGTGAAATGAAACCAGACAGTGGTTTGTGGTGTCCCTTGCTCCCCCTGGCAAGGAGGAACTGCCCAGGAGAGACGTGAGTTGGGCAAAGACACTCCAGGGCTGTAGCAAAAATAGCTCTGTGCTCCCTGACTTCCACAGGTGGAGAAGGACCCCAGCATTTTTGATCCTTGCTCCAGCAGGTCCTCCAGCCAGGTGTACTTCTCCTCGTCCTTCTACAAAGTTTTCTTTTCCGGGCTAATCACGTTTAATTTTCAAATTGGCCATTTTTTTAATATTTCCTAAGTGCACCCTCTGAATCTTTGAGAAGCGAGGAGAGATTTGACTAATCAGAGCTGCCAAATGGCCTAATCTGATGGGAGGATTTGAGCTAATGGAAGGGATTTTATTTTGATTAGAAAGATAAAAAGCATTAATAACTCATTAATTCCAAAACTGCAGGGAAGGGCAGAGCTTGCCATTAGTTTTTCTTCCCTACCAGAAAACACAGCAACCTTGCTATAAAATCTCTCAAAACCCAGCTCTGCTGGAGCATCGATTAAGTGTGAAACAGTGTAAACCAGCCCAGATCCACCTATCTGAGCACAGTGATGATTACTCATTCCCTTGGGAAGGCGAGGGGGCCTGTTTCAAGGATGGTGACTTGTCCTCCATGCCGAATGCTGTCCCTGTGGTGTCAGTGATGGCAGTCAGGCTTTCCTGTAGCCCCTTCAAGTACTGGAAGGTCGATATAAGGTCTCCTCAAAGCCTTCTCTTCTCCAGGCCAGGCTGAACACCCAATTCTCTCAGCCTGTCCTCATACAGGAGGTGCTGCAGCCCTCTGATCATCCTTGTAGCCTCCTCTGGACCTGTTCCAACAGCTCCATCTCCTTCTTACGTTGAGGATTCCAGAACTGGACACAATACTCCAGATGAGGTCTCCCAAGAGAGGAATAGAGGGGCAGAACCCCCTCCCTCCCTGCTGGCCACACTGCTTTGGATGCAGCCCAGGACATGGTTGGTTTCTGGGCTGTGAGCGCACACTGCGGCTCATGTCGAGCTTCTTATTGATCAGCACCCCAAGTCCTTCCCTATGGGGCTGCTCTCAATCACGTCATCCCCTATCCTGTTCTGAAATCAGGGATTGCCAATATGGGCAAGAGCCTTGCTGTGAAATGGGGTATGTGCTCAAACTAGGGAGGGGTGGAAAGCAGACAGGCATATTGCCTTGAGCAGAGCAGGAGGATGCCAGGGTATATCAGAAGCCACCTCTCTCATGCCGTGGTAGTGAAGACTAAGCGGTGGCCTCTACCTGCCTCGGGACAGTCCCAAACTCTGGGGGTTCCCCTGTGGCAGCATGCCATCCCACATCTCCAGCTGCTCAGCCTTTCACTTCTCTCAGTAGTTTCTCTGCTGTGGGTTCAATGCCGCACATCCAGGTGCATGTTGACATGTACCCCACAATTTATTCCCCTGGCCCAGGAACTGATTCTTGGATGCTGGAGAGCCATGCCAAACCCCACACCAGGGATCTCGGTGTCGCTGTATTTCCATCCATCCAAGACTTACAGATCACTTCTAGGGCTTTCTTGACCTCTGTTGGACAAACCTCATACCCATCTCGTCCTTCCAGCCCTATACCCAGTCTACTCCACCATGCCCATCATCACTTCCCAGGCTTGTGCTCAGGCTTCACCCCTTGGTATTTGCTTCCACAGCACTGTTCCAGCTTTCTCCTAGCACGGCGTACATCGTGTCTCACCCGTGGCTGCCCTCGAGGGCAGGCATCCACCTGCTGCCTTCCACGAGGCAAAACCACAAGGCAGATACTGGGGTTTGGGTGAGGCAGAGGAGGAAGCGGAGAGGGGAAATACTTGACAAGAAAGGGTATGATGAGAGCTGCAGCATGGAAACCGAAAGCTTTTTTTCCTGACTTGCTGCAGATCCACCATCCGAAATGCAAAGAGCATTCACAAGCAGGGCCGGAAACGCATCAGCCAGGAGACCTACAGGAGGAACAGCAGGAAGTACATCCAGAGCCGGAGGAACACGAAGGAGACTTTACAGAACAAGGCCAACATCATCAGTGAGTCTCAGCAGGGCCTTTATCCTGGACATGGGCTTTTTGTCCTGTAGGCGCAGCCCGTGTTCTCCAGTGCTGGTTGGTGGGATAGGACAGCACATGGAAATCACAGCTAGCCTGTCCACCCTTCTCCCGCATTGGAGGCAAGTGCAGGTAGATGTTTCTTTTCATTGAGGTTTCTTACCCCTGGTTATAGGTTGTAAGGAGCAGAATATGGCCCTGGTGGGAGGCCAGCCCACATTTAGGACCTCACCTGTCTGCTTCGCCTCACCTGTGCTGCTGTCACTGTTATCAGGACCTCATACGATAGCTGTCAGCAAAGCTCCTAGAGGGAGGTGGTGCATAAAGAAGGAGGCTGCAGTTGAGGCAGATGGTTTGGATCTGGTAACCCCCTTGTAGGTTCCATGACCTTCCTGAGGGAGAGCAGCTCCTCATGCAGATCTAGAGCTGGGCTTCCACCTAGGCAGAGCTCCCAGCCAGGCACTGGTGGGCTCATCCCACCACCCTGACCTCCAGGTAGACCATCACACATAGCCAAGACAGGAGGAGAGGCAGGAACTTTGGTGGCCATTACATAGGACGCTTTTGAACGTTCACATGAAGGTGTTGGGTGGTGGAGAGCTCAGATCTACTTGTACATCTGCTTTACCCACAGTTGAGAAAAACGAGCATGAGGAGAACAAACCCAAGGCTCAACCTGCTGTTCCTCCCCGTCCCAGCAAAGACCTCATCCTGAATCGTTGTACCGAGAGCACACGGAGGAAGATCCTATGAGCTCCCAGCACCAATCCGCTAATGCTTTATCTCCACCAGCTCCTGTGCAACAAGGCTCAGGGCCAGACCTGGGGATCGAGGTGGCTCTGGTGGCCACCACAGATTCCGGGCAGCTGCCAGCTGGATAGGTGCAGCCCAGCACTGACCTTCATCCACTGGCATGGCAAGCCCGAGATGTCTTAATGACACCATGAGAAGGGACCGAGCACCACTCCACTGGCTCCTGCAAGGCTGAGACCTCTGCAGCCACTGGAGACCCCTCACCACTGGACTCCCTTTTGTCCTCTATTTGTATTTTGAATGATTTTGTGGGTTTTGCTAATAAAAGAGACACTTTACAGGCATATTTCGATGTCTGCCTGGACGGTTGGTCACTGTGGACATGGGAGAGCAGCCTGGTGGCAGGAAAGGCGTTTCTTCTCAGTGTATCCGGCAGCAGATTGGGCAAGGGAGTCTTGAGAAAGATGTTGACAAGGAGAGAATTTGGGGGAGGGGTGGGGTGGGGTGGATGATGGCTGCTTCCTCCTGGAAGGCATGAGACAAGGTGGCCACCCCAAGTGGCAGCAGGGTGTGAGGGTTTCCCAAGGCTGTGGGTGCTGGTCCCTCATGCCACCTAACCCTAACCTAACCTAACCTAACCCTAACCTAACCCTAACCTAACCCTAACCTAACCCAACCCTGACCTAACCCTGACCTAACCCTAACCTAACCCTAACCTAACCCAACCCTAACCTAACCTAACCTAACCTAACCTAACCTAACCTAACCTAACCTAACCTAACCCTAACCCTGCCACATCAGGAGGCTGATGGCCACCACGGCAGGGCCAGTGCCGGCAGGACAGGGCTGCTGTGCAGCAGGGAGCGTGGTGTGAGGGTGGCGTTTGGGGGCCACCACAGGTGGATTCGGGTCTAGGTTAGGTGCTGCGTCTAGGTTTGGGATACGGTCTGAGTCTCAGTGTGGATTTGGGTCTGAATTTGGGATGGTGTCTGAGTCTCAGCGTGGGCGTAGGTTTGGGTTTCGATCTCCGATTGGGACTGGATTTAAATTTGAGTCCGGGTTTGGCTGGGATTGGAGTCCAGGTCCAGATTAGGGTCTGGATTTGGGTCTCGGACAAGGTTTAAGTCTGGGTTTGGGTGTGGATCTGGGTCTGAGTGCAGGTTTAAGTCTGGGTGTAGGTCCGGGCTAGGGTGTGTTTCTGGGACCGGGTTGGCTCTGGGTGCCGGTTCACATCCCGACTAGCCTCTGGATTGGCTCTGGGTGCAGGTTCACATCCAGACCAGGCTCTGGATTGGCTCTGGGTACAGGTTTACTTCCAGACCAGGCTCTGGATTGGCTCTGGGTGCTGGTTCACATCCAGACCAGGCTCTGGATTGGCTCTGGGTGCTGGTTCACATCCAGACCAGGCTCTGGATTGGCTCTGGATGCAGGTTCACGTCCAGGCCGGGCTCTGGATTAGCTCTGGGTGCAGGTTCACGTCCAGGCCGGGCTCTGGATTGGCTCTGGGTGCAGGTTCACATCCAGACCAGGCTGTGAGAGCAGCTTCACACCCACTCCTGGCTCTGGATTGGCTCTGGGTGCAGGTTCACATCCAGACCAGGCTCTGGATTGGCTCTGGATGCAGGTTCACGTCCAGGCCGGGCTCTGGATTGGCTCTGGGTGCCGGTTCACATCCAGGCCGGGCTCTGGATTGGCTCTGGGTGCAGGTTCACATCCAGACCAGGCTCTGGATTGGCTCTGGGTGCAGGTTCACATCCAGACCAGGCTCTGGATTGGCTCTGGGTACAGGTTTACTTCCAGACCAGGCTCTGGATTGGCTCTGGGTGCTGGTTCACATCCAGACCAAACTCTGGATTGGCTCTGGGTGCAGGTTCACGTCCAGGCCAGGCTCTGGATTGGCTCTGGGTGCTGGTTCACATCCAGACCAGGCTCTGGATTGGCTCTGGGTGCAGGTTCACATCCAGGCCGGGCTCTGGATTGGCTCTGGGTGCAGGTTCACATCCAGACCAGGCTCTGGATTGGCTCTGGGTGCAGGTTCACATCCAGACCAGGCTCTGGATTGGCTCTGGGTGCAGGTTCACATCCAGATCGGGCTCTGGATTGGCTCTGGGTGCAGGTTCACATCCAGACCAGGCTGTGAGAGCAGCTTCACACCCACTCCTGGCTCTGGGTTGGCTCTGGGTGCAGCTTCACACCCACTCCCGGCTCTGGATTGGCTCTGGGTGCAGCTTCACACTCACTCCCGGCTCTGGATTGGCTCTGGGAGCAGCTTCACACTCACTCCCGGCTCTGGATTGGCTCTGGGAGCAGCTTCACACTCACTCCAGGCTCTGGATTGGCTCTGGGTGCAGGTTCACGTCCAGGCCGGGCTCTGGATTGGCTCTGGATTGGCTCTGGGTGCAGGTTCACGTCCAGGCCGGGCTCTGGATTGGCTCTGGGTGCAGGTTCACATCCAGACCAGGCTCTGGATTGGCTCTGGGTGCTGGTTCACCTTCCGCTCCGGCTGGGCTCTGGGTCCGGGCTCACGCGCAAGCCGCCCCACCTCCGTGCTGTCGGTCCCTACCCCTCAGCAACCGTCGTTGCCCCTTTAAGCCGCGCTCCTTGCGGGCCGCCCTGGCGCGTCACGTGGCGTCGCGCGGGTGGCTCTGTCCCAACATGGCGGCTCTGCGGGTTGCGCTGAGGCCTTGTCCGCCTGCGCTGAGCCGGGGCCGGGCCGGGCCCTCGGGGCCGCGAAGCACCCGGCAGCTCCGAGAGGCGGACGAGGCTGCGCCCGTGTTCCAGTACGCGGGGAGGGCGGCCGGGAGGAAGCACCGCGTGTTCGTGTGGGGCTTCTGCTTCGCGGGAGCCCTGGGCCTGCCCAGTTTCGTGAGGCCCGACGCGGGGTGGAAGAAACCGCGGCGCATCCAGACCACGCCGTACCGGCTGGAGACCGAGGAGAGGGTGGGCAGGGAACGGGGAAGGAGGAGCGTGTCCAGAGAAGAGCCACGAAGCTGGGGAAGGGGCTGGAGAACAAGTCTTACGAGGAGCGCCTGAGGGAACTGGGGTTGTTCAGCCTTGAGAAGAGGAGGCTGAAGGGAGACCTCATTGCTCTCTACAGCTGCCTGAAAGGAGGTTGTGGAGAGGAGGGAGCTGGGCTCTTCTCCCAAGTGACAGGGGACAGGACAAGGGGGAATGGCCTCAAGCTGCACCAGGGGAGGTTCAGGCTGGATATCAGGAAAGAATGTTTCACAGAAAGGGTCATCGGGCACTGGCAGAGGCTGCCCAGGGAGGGGGTGGTCACTATCCCTGGAGGGGTTTAAAAGATTGATAGATGAGGTGCTCAGGGACATGGTTTAGTGGCAGATAGGAATGGTTGGACTCGATGATCCAAGAGATCTTTTCCAACTTGGTGATTATATGATTCTGAGAACGGAGCTTAGGGGAGCAGGGAATGGGGAAACTGGGAATGGGAAATGGGACTGGGAGCAGGGGCACGGGCGCAGGGCACGGGGAATGGGAGCAGGGCAGAGGGGATTGGAAGGGGGCACAGGAACCGGGCACTGGAATGGGAACAGAGCTTGGGGAACGGGGCATGGGCTGGTAATGGGGCTGGAAAGAGGATAGGGGCAGGGGTATGGGGAGTAGGGGCAGGGGCAGATGGGGGTACTGAATAGGGGCAGTGGGTGGGATGGAGCTGGGTCATGGGGCTACACATGGTCAGGGACTGAGAATGGGATGAGGCTGGACAGGGCCCTCACAGACTGTGCATCACCCCTCCATGCCCATGGGTCCTGGCGGTGGCTGCTCTCAGCCTCTATCACCCTGATAGAACAACTCCGCTGTGACTTGGGTTTGATGTCGGCAGGGTGGCGAAAAAGTGTGCGTGTGTGTGTATATCTATATCTATATATATAGATATAGATATATATCAGCACTGTAAGAAAGCGAGAGTGGGAACAATGTTTTTCAGAGCAACAGGACCTTATTTTCCATGGCTTTCTTGGCAGCTTTCACCTGGGCAAAATCAGAACCTTGTGTCGAAAATGATGTTGTTTTATCTGCATGTCTCAAACATCATGCTCTGCTGTCCGATTCAGAGAATGTCACAGCTTTTGTGCTGGGCTTTCTTTGGCAAAAGGAGTAAAACATATAGCACTATGGTTTTCAGCTGTCTTTGGATGTGCCCTAATGAAGGAGGAGTGCTGCCAGGCAAACGGCTTGGAGTTAAACCTTGTTTTCTAAGCCATAGTTTATAACGGAAAGGTGTGTTTTTTGTTTGTCTTCAAAGATATCTTCTGCTGCCTGCGGTTATGGATTCACACTGCTGTCCTCTAAAACAACAGACATCACCAAAGTGTGGGGCATGGGGCTGAACAAGGATTCCCAGCTTGGATTCCAGAGAAGCATAAGAGATCGAAGTAAGGATTGAGGTGTTTCAAAGACTTACAGGGCGGCACTGCAGGATACATGTGTGATGTGGGAAGGTTTGCCACAAAGAAGGCATGAAAAATGTCCAGGAGGATTTGATGCAGAGTGCAAGGCTGTGGGGTTTTTAAAAAAAATGAAGGTTTTGGAATTTAGCTGTGTTTTTATGTGCTTTGTAATTAGAGTATGCGCTGTTCTGCGCACTTGCTTGGATGTAGCTGAAGTCTAAGTAACTGTTGGCTCTGCAGAAGTGAGTGTGCATTGGTTAAGGTGTTGCTCTGAATCTCTGTAGTTTGATAGTAGACAATGTAGTAGGCTAATTAATGAAACAATTTTGGCAAGATGGTTTGTTCATCTCCATTGCCTTTGCGTCTATAAACTGATTTCCTTTCTCACAGAGATCTTTTTATACAGTCAGTTGAAATTTGTGTGAAGCTGTAGGGGGGTTATTTTATTTTAATACCAGATTGCTCTTGAAAGAAAAACATGTTATTCAGTCATCCTGTCTTTGACTGCCTCTCAAGCATGTTGAAGGTGATTTCTGTGCAGAACACTGCCACCTTCCACCTGAGACAGACACGAAACACATGAACTTACTTCCCTTATAGAGTGGCTATCTCTAACTTTTTGAAAACATTCCTTCATAAACAGCTGGAGAAAACCACATTAAAAGCAGTTTCTCTCCTTATGTCTCTCCTAAACTTATAACCAGTGGACTTAGTGTAGTCCGCTAAGTTATGGTGCATCTGACACGGGCAAAAGATTAAACTTTGTGTCGATGCAAAAAGCAAATTGCAGCTACTGTGCAGTTACTGCAGGTTACAGTGGTGCAGCTGCCAGTGTGTTGCTGCCAGTGTACGCAGCAAGTACGTGTGCTTCAACAGCAGCACCTGTGAAGGGACCACAGAAATGTCCTCCCCTCCCTTTTGCTTTTGAAGGTTTCAGCTCTCACTCTTAGTTCTCTCTGTGGTGATGTCTCAGGAGTATCTTGCCATTTTCTTGTTTTTATCTGAGCTGCAGATTATTTTTACTTGAGAGACCAGAAATAGGTTGAACTGTTCAAGCCCTGAGTAAGGGAGTGTTCAGTGTTTGATGGGATCTGTTGGAAGTGCGGTGCAGATCAGTGGGTTTGCCACTGTTCTGTATTCAACTTCCCACAGTCAAGCAAGTTGGATATGCTGCTCATTGCTCAGTTTTGCAAGCTTTCTTTGGTTTGCTAGCACCAACACTGTGTCCCTGCAGATGCTTCGTTTCCAGGGGTATTTGAAACCTTCTGACTTTTAGATGGTTGTATTTCATACTCCAACTTTATCTGTTTCTAAGATAAGCTATTTATAATTTCCTCTTGTCCCCTCCTGCAGTAGCCAGTTCATTGTCTCTTTTCTCTCAAGTCCTTCAGGTGTTACCAGTGCAGATACAGAGTTCATTACTGCAGATCCCAGTAGCTGAGTGGCTCTGCTGGAAGGAGCAGAGAGAGGAAAAGGGGGTTTTTTTGTGACTTCCACATCTCTTTAGACAGTTGGGACCTTCACTGCCTCTCAGTTCCTTCTGCAGGGCATGGCAGGTCCCACCACTTGCTAGCAGCCCTTTGTGGTGCCTGTCCTTCCTATCCCGTAGTGCCTTATGGTAAAAGGGGGTGTAAATTTCCTGAGGCCTTTAACTCTCACTGAAGTGAGAACTAGTTACAGCACTGCTGTATGTGAGCAGAATACTGCTTCAGGCCCTCTGGGATTTGATTTCACTTGTTACAGTGGCTTCCTTTGATAGCAAAGCTTTTTATCTCCTCTTAACCTTTTCCCTAGTACTGATTTATGTTTAGCTGTTCATTTTTTTCCTTTCTTTTTCCCCAGTTGGCTGTAATTGATTACATATTCTTCAAGTTACTAAATCTTTTTCTAGTGCAGCCTGTCACTTTCTTCCGTAAACGTTAGATCTCTTATCCCCTGTGGAGCCAGGCTAGTTAATGTTTCTTGCATTCCCTTTTTTCTGAAAGGGCCTTTAATCTCCTGTTCTTTAAATATGAAGCCCTAAGATGATGTTCACCTTTGGTGCTGCTGTTCTGTGATTGCTGCTGTTGTACCTTGTCTGCGATATCCCCAGTTGCAGAGTACTTTGTGCTTGGTGTTAAGCTCTCTAATCAGCCTTATTCGCCAAGGTGGCTGAACACAGGGCTGAAAGCCTCTGTTTCTCAATTCTGGCCACCTGAAGCCATACTGATGCTTTTAAGTATGGTGTATTTGTGATTAGGAAGTGATTATTTGCTTCAGCCATCCCTGTAGCTTTTCACTTCCTCCCCAAGAATCAAAATCACCCTTCTACTTCGGTTAGTATATTGGATTTCTGAAATACATCTGTTTTTGTAATAAAATAGAAGAGTGTATGTGTCTGTACAATGGCATTGGCAAATTCATGATGAATTTGCTTTGTAGAGGCTACTGACTTTTTACATTTCTCTCTCTTCCTTAAGCTAAGGGCTATGAATATGTCTTGGAACCATCTCCAATTCCATTACCGCTGGAGAAGCCGCAGCAGACTCGAGTCTTGCAAGTCTCCTGTGGGAGAGCCCATTCGCTGATCCTGACAGACAGTGAAGGAGGTACAGTATCACTTCTGCTGGTGAGAGGGGATGCCTGACTGCGCTTTCATTAGAAGCTCTGGAAAAGATTGCCTCCGGTCCTTCAGAGGTGGACCCCTGAGGAAGAGCGTTGAACTGATAACTGTGCATTGAGCTCTGCTTGGCTCAAGCTGTACATGTGTTGGAAGCGTTTTCACTGGAAGTGTTGCAAAATGTGGTTTGTTTATCTAGCCCCAGGCTTGGTTTAAGTGTAGCCTGTTTGTCTTGTTCAGTCAGACGTGTGTTTGAATTCAGTTTTCAGTGGCTATGCCAACACTCCCGTGTTCCTTTCCCCTTGAAGCCCCAGAGTGCTATGCTTCTAAAAGTGATTAATTAATGGGCCTTTATACAGAAGATCCTGTTTGTGAATTGGCTCTCTGCATCTCTGGGAATTCTCTGGTGCAGTGGCTTCAGCACCGTGCTGAGTGATCCAGTGCTGCTTATCAGTAGGTGAGCTGGTTGGTTGGTTGATTTAACACTCCTGCGGGAGCACTGATCTATTCCTGAGTCTCCTTGGCAACGGCAGGATGAATTAGGCAATTACTGAACAACAGCCAGTGGGCTCCAGGTACGGCTGCTGTGCCTGCAACAATATTGCCGGAATATTGTTGATGGAAATGGGTTTGGTCACTTGAATTTAAATGGACTTGGTTTGAGGAAAGCTTATGCCAATTTTTACAGTACTGTGTCCCACCTTTCATACTGAGTTCTGCATGAAAATACTTTGTGTAGCTGAAAAGAGAATTTCAGAGGATTGGACAGTAATAAAACATGTGTGATGTATCGTTGTTTTTCAGTTTTCACCATGGGGAACAATTCTTACGGACAGTGTGGCCGGGAGATTGTTGAAGATGAAACATACAGGTGAGAATCAAAAGATTCTGAACTTCCTTGACGTTAAAAACATAAATGCATGCAAATAACTGTGGAAAAAGCCTGAAGGTGGGAAAACCCAGGTAGTGTAAGGATTTCAGATTAAGGAGTCTGAGAACAGCCTTTTATGCTGCAAGTGCCACATAAACAGCCTGGCTTTAAACACAGGCTGGGCAAGAGCACTGTTCTGGCCACCTTCACAGAAGACACAAAGATATCCGTGTGTCAGTTGTCACAGTGAGAAGAGCCAGCCTTCATTAACAGCCTGAGGTAATTGGTGTTAGTAGTCACCCTTTCTCTCTTCAGCCTCTGAGTGCAAGTGCTTTTTCTGAGGGTGTGAAAAAGGCATTTAGCGATGAAAGAGATGTCCTTTTGCAAATCTTTTTGCTCTAACTGCCTTTGAATCTGTAGTGCTTTTGCCTCGAAGAGGTTTTGTGGACCACACCAAAACATATTCTCAAAATGCTCTATTAACATAGTAGTGGTGTAAGCAGTTAGTGGGAATGTGTTGAAAGTTACTGATTCCTTGGCAGGGCTTAGAAGAAACTTTACTGATTGCTCTGTGGTTCACAAGACTTGACCTGTAGAGTTTAAGAAAAGAACTGTAATCTAGCCCACTCTTTTTCACCCTGATACTGGCAGTTAGTCATTAGATTGTTCAGAATTCCTGGTTTTGTGGAAGAACGAAATGGATGTTTGCACTATGCTGTGCTCTAGGACTGAAGTCTAATTAATCCCTAGTTAAGCTCAGTGTTTATATAGGTGCTGTGGCATTATCTAGTATCTGTGCTCATCCCAGATTAGGGAATGTGTTTGAGGACTGCACGCATGTCCAGCTCCCAGGAGAGGATATATTTTGAAAAAATGACAGTTCTTAACTTCTTAAATAAGAGAATGCAAAATTACTTTCCTTCTTTGCACGGTAATTTTACAGTGGATATGTGTTCTTTCACTGTATATGAGGACACATGAAAGAATCTTTTCTTTTAACAGCACAGTGGCTTTCAGTAAGGCAGGTCTGCATTCACGTTTTTCAGTTGCAGTCCTCTGAAATCATCTGTATTGCCTTTTCTCTTATCGGTGGTGGTTTGATTGTTGTCCAGTGGAAGCCATCTTATTCATCAGCTGAATGAATTCGACGGCAGAGTTGTCCAGGTAAGAGGACCTTATGAATCTAGTTCTGAAAGTGATTTGAAAACTGGCTGACTAGCTGAGCCTGGAGGATGTTAATCAGTGGCATAAAGACTAGTTGAATGCCAGTAACTAGTGGTGTACCGCAAGAGTCAGTACTGGGTCCAATGCGGTTTAAACGTCTTTGCTGCTCTGGATGGTGGGGGCAGAGTGTACCCTCAGTGAATTTGCCGGAGACAGTGAACTGGGAGGAGTGGCTGGTGCACCAGAGGGTGATGCTGCCATCCAGAGCCTGGAGAAACGGTCTGACGTGAATCTCTGCAAGTTCCACAAGGGGAAGAGTGAAGGTCCTGCACCACGGGAGGAACAGCCCTAGACACCAGTCTGTACTGGAGGCCAGCCAGCTGGGAAGCAGCTCTGCAGAAAAGGCCCCACGTGTTCGGTGGACACCAGGCTGACAATGAGCCAGCAGCTGCCTTTGGTGTAGAGAAAGCAATCGGTATCCTGGGCAGTAGCAGGAGATCAAGGGAAGTGGTCCTTCCCTTCTGTCAGCATGGGTGAAGCCAGACTCAGAGTGTTATGTCCCTTTCTGGGCTCCCCGGTACAACAGACGTGGAGATGGGCCAATGAAGGGCCATTAAGGTCACCGGAGGGACTGAAGCAGCTCTCCTGTGAGGAAATGCTGAGAGAAGGGAGACTGTGTAGCCTGGAAAAGAAGAGGCTGGGGGAGTGTGTCTTAGCAATGTGTATAAATACCTGAAGGGAGGGTGCAAAAAGGATGGTGCCAGTCGTGCGCAATGACAGATACACAAACACAGGAGGTTCCCTCTGAACATCAGGAAACACCTTCTTATTGTGACTGAGCACTGACACAGGTTGCCCAGAGAGGTTGTGGAGTCTCCCTCCTTGGTTGAAAAGCTGTGTTGACATGGTCCTGGACAGCCAAGTGTAGGTTGCCCTGCTTTAGCTGGGAGGTTGGACCAGGTGACTTCTAGGGGTGCCTGCCAGCCTTGACCAGTCTGTGATTCTGGAATGGGGAAAAAAAAAGCAGTGTACAGATGATTCCTTGAAGTTTTTGGAAATGACGTGGCACTTCAGTGTGGTGGCTTATAAAAAGCACAAGGTGGCATTTTGCTCCATGCCCTTGCAGAGCAGTTGCAACTGGCAGTCCAGGGTCTGAACTCACTGAAAAATTTGATGGGAGTGTCAATGCAGTGTTTGCTCGCTTGATGTTTAGGTAACACTTGCATGGCATGGCAGTTGTTCTGATGCCTTGCCTCTTGCTGTCCTAATTTCTTGGTCTTGTTGCCCTTTGACACTTTGATATCACTTGAACTGTTTTATTTTGAATTTTATCTTCCCCATTTCAAAGGTGAGCTGTGTTGCTGTTCTTTTAGACTAGTCACTGTTTCCCTAGGGCAGGCTTCAGGAGAGCAGCATGAATGCCACTGTCTGCACAAGGCTGTGGTATTTCCAGGCACAGGAGCAGTTTGCTAGGATGTTGGTGCCACTGTAGCAACATTACTCTGTGGGAAAACATTACTCCTGTTCCATGTGGCATCCTAGAAAGCAAGTGTCATTCATTTAGGTCAGTATGCTGAGAGTATGCCATGGTACATCCCATGAGGTTTTGTATTAGGCTTGTAAACTTTTGTTTAGATTTTTCATGGTTTTATTTTTTCCAGCGGGGTTGAATAAATGGTTCCGGTTTGTACTTGGAAGATAGCAGTTATGCGCGCAATATTCTTGGTAGTCAGTCTCTTAACTTGTGGGTGCCTTTAATCTTTGGCTAATTTTTAATGTCTGCTTTTGAAGATCTTGGCTTTAATTCATGCCAAGCCTGTGGCAGACGTGATTGCTAACTCAACATAAATGTCAATTTGAGAATAGATGTGTTCCTAGAATGCTTACATGGCAAGGAATCAATTGCAGTTTGTAGCTGGCATTGAGAGCCATGTGGGAAGGGAGATCTCCTGTTTACTCTTTGCAGTTGTTTTTTTTTGTGTTGTACTGCTGCTTTGAGCTTTCTGTTAACTAGGCCTTGTTTTGGACCTCAGAATAAATCAACTGCAGCATTGCTTTCCACAAAGAAAATTCTACTGTTCTCTGTGCTGTATCATGCTCTTCTCTGTGTTTAGAGCTATTTGATCTGAAGAGAAAGGGCAAAATCTGAGTGGATAGGCATTGTAGAGGTTCATTGCTCAATTCGTCTGCCAGTAATGCTTCATTAGATTGATTCTGAACACATGGCCTTCCCTGACCAGCTCTGACTTTCTTTGTGTGCAGGTGGTGTGTGGGCAGGACCACAGCCTGTTTAGAACCAAGAAAGGCGCTGTGTATGCATGTGGATGGGGAGCTGATGGACAAACAGGTAGGAGCTCAGCTCAGCTTGCTTTTCAGTGAATTGATGAATAGAGCAAGGGTGTCCTAATTCAGAGCCTGTGGTGTATATTTGTCATGCATGTGTGGACAGAAAGGGGCTGGTGTGTTTCCAGCTGCATGCAGATGTTCTCAGTACTCTTGTGTAACCAGAGACAAACCAGTTCGTTTTTAGAGGAGCTTTAGGATGCTGTGCTGGTGATCCAGGTGTACAGTCTGGGGAGACTGTCTGCTGATTGAAGCTTGTGAAGGGATGTGGAAGCGGCATGGAAAGGATAGCTCCCCCATTCTGTGAAGGCTTTGCCTTCCCAGTTCTCTTTTCGGGGTCTGTTTTGTTTCTTGCTCCTTTTGAACTGATGTAGGGCTTTGGCAGCTGCTGCTGCTTTAATGTGGGATCTTTGGCCAGGCCCATTTTCTGGTGGCTCTTGCTGTTGGAGAACTTCCAGTCCTTCCTGCTGTTTATTCCTGCTGCTCCAGAAGCTGGGTTCTGCCCACAGTTCTCTTGTGTGGGCATGCTGTAGACCCTCTTGTTTGCCATCTACCTTTTGGCCTCTTGTCCAGGAGGCCTTTTATCCTGTGATGGGTTTGCTTCCCAGCCTCTTCTGCTTCATCTGCTGTGGAATAAGCTGATTGCAGTGTGCTGGCAGTCAGGATTCTCTTTGCAGAAGACTGGGCAGCTGGTTTGAAACTTCCTGTCTTTTGGGATGTCAGCCTGGCTTGGTTACCGCTCTCTCACACACTTTGGTTCATGCAGGCCAGAGAGATAAGGACCTAGACTGCTTTCCAGGTGTGACCGTATACAGTTGTTTTGTACTCCAGAGAGGTAGCTTTGGCCAGTAGAACTGGTGTTTGTGGCTGCTTGTCTACTGAGGCCGGTAATTAAGAGAAATGGACAAGAAGATGTCTTTTGGAGGGCGGGTTATTGGGTTATAACATGACAAAAGTGGTCCTACATAGGTGTTGAAAGTATGTCTGGAAAAAAGCCTTCATTGTCTCTTTGTTTCCTTCCAGGTCTTGGACACTACAACATCACCAGTGTTCCTACCAAGCTGCATGGTGATATTGCTGGAGTAAACATTATCCAGGTCTCTTCCTATGGGGACTGTTGTCTGGCTGTTTCAGATGAAGGAGACGTCTTTGGTTGGGGAAATTCAGAGTACTTGCAGTTGGCGTCTGTCACAGAAACCACTCAGGTCAGTTGGCCTGGGGGTGTGTTCTTACATGTTTCAGTTCAGCTGCTGTGCACGGAGTTAAAAATTACACACTTCTCTCTGCTCAGGGCTCCTTTGACAGCAGTATAAATCACTATAAACTTACACCACTAGCTGGCTGGTTTTACCTGTGCTTACAAAACCAATCTGTCAGAAGTGCTTATATAGCTTTGGGGTAGTATTTCCAAGCTATTGATAGGCAGAGGCTTGTGGCCCCTCACCTCATTAGTCTCTTCCCTAAAGGAAGAGTCTCCTCTCTTTTCCCCATCCCATGGACTTGGCACCAAGTTGAGATCCAGCTCGAGTGCTTGTGCTGGTTTCAGGACAGGAATGGCTGGCTGGCTCTCTTGGCTGGCTTAATCTAGGATTCTAAGCGGTCCTCCTTTGAGCATGGTGTTGGTCCAGATGACCCCTGTAAATTCCTTCCAATCAACCCTTTATAGGTTTATAGCTGAGTCCTAAACAAATCCCAGTGTCTCACAGATAAAAGTTTTTTTGAGCAAATTTATGTGGGGTGAAAATATCGTGCTGATTTGGCACTGAGCATTGTGGTACTGAGATAATTAGGCAGATGGTCTCCTCTTACAGTTAGTGTAGGAATGGAGTCAGGGAATTAATTATACTCAAGCTAGTCTTGGCAGAAGGCTAAGAGCAGACAATTGCGTTAGTATGGCTTTAGTAAAATATGGATCTTTGTTTCCTGTGCCTCTCCTGGTGCATCCTTAATCTAGGGCTAATTACTGAGGCCTGAAGGGCTTGTAGACGGCATTCGGGTTCAGTGGTGTGGTAGTTCCCTGGCAGGGTGCAAGATGGAGGTCAGAGTGGTCTGGAATAGGTGAGCAGCATGTTTGCCAAAGCGGGAGTTTTAGGTACAATACAGATATAAAGTCCAAATTGCAGAACAGCAGAACTGGTTGACGTGTGTCAAGCCACATAGGTTTCTGTTGTATGGAACCGCACCAAATAGGAGTGATGTTCTTGAAGGGATTTTTCCCTAGTATGTTCAGAAATGCCACTGCAGATCAAATTTTAGTGATCTTGTCCGTTGTGAACACTTGTAAGCCTGTACACCTATTGACATTCCCATCGTGTCTGACTTGGAGAGCCAGGGATGTAAGCAGACCTTAATCATTCCCAGCTTTGTTGCTATGGAAGTAAGCTTTCCAGTGAGTAACTTTTTCCACTTTGCACTCTCAACCTTAATGGATGGTAGTTTTTTTTAACCTTGGGACTTGCATTCACTCTATTATTCAGGCATAAAGGTTTTCTATGTCAGGAATTTGGTGTACGTGAGCTCTTACCGGAACTAGAGAACAAGTGAAAAACGTATGTAGCATTAATAGTTTACTACCTTGTCTCTAATGAGGCTTTTGCAACCTTGTACAGGTGAATGTTCCCAGACATTTGCCATTCAAGATTGGGAAGATAAAGGAGGCTGCGTGTGGAGGCACTGGAAATGTTGTGCTAACAGGTGAGTTCACGTCTACAATTGTCCCCTTTAGTGCAAAGCTATGCAGTAGGTGGGTTGTAATAACATAATGGAGCAAGCATATTGTTCGCTAGAAACAGGGAAGTACTGTCTGTTATGAGGAAAGCTGGGAGACTGAGAAACCTGTGATTTAAGAATCTGCTAGGGGAGTTATCTGCAGAGCATTGCTTCTGGTATGTGCTGTTGTGAGCACTTAGGCAACTTAGAACAAGAGTGTGGTTGCTGCTGGGTGTTCAGATCCCTTGTTCGCCACGTGTGGCCCATAATGAAGATGGATACAGGGAGGCAGTAAGGTAACACTTCAGAGAAAGAAGAGCCCTTCAGGCTCAATGTAAATCTGACACATAAGTAAACCTTGATAAACTGGACTGGAAAACAAAGAGTCTGAGAATAGGCAGCAAGCTTCTTGGTGGATGCTGCTTTGGATTGCCAGTGGCCAGGGGAGCACATCTGGAAAGTCACTGTGAGTAAAGGAATGGGGGAGAGGGTTGTACTAGAATACTTTTATGAAGGATCATCTCAAGACATTTGTAGTATATAATGCGGTGGTTGTGATGACAAGATTTGAGCTTCTACCATGAAGGGTGCAGAGCTAGCAGACATAATAACTTACTCTGTCTGATGCTGTCCAAGTGCTGCCTTTCCCAGGCAGAGCTCAAGGCAGAGTGCCTGGCAGAGCGACTCGACTGCCACTGGCTTGGCCATGCCTCAAAGGAAAAAGCAGCGATAATAAAATACTCGACGTCTGTCCCATCAGTCAGTAAGCTGAAGTATTTTATCTGGCCCACGCTATGTTGGCATTATTTCCCCATGAAAGGTTTGCCTGAGAAGCTTGATCTGCTTGCTTTAGGAAAAAAATCAAGGCGTTTGGACGGGAATGCATTGTTTGTTAATTGTAAATAATCAAAAGGTGCTAGACTGCTGTGGGAGGAAGGAAAATATCCCTTTGGGTCTGGTGAACTTTTGGTCATGGTGTGAATTTCACAAGCACAGACTTTCTTACAGAATTTCTTCTTATTGTAATGCAGAAGAAGGAAATGTTTTTGTCTGGGGATATGGAATTCTTGGGAAAGGACCAAACCTCACAGAGACAGCAGTGCCAGAGATGATCCCACCCAGTCTTTTTGGCTGCTCAGACTTCAATCCGGACATCCGTGTTGCTCACGTTCGCTGTGGACTCAGCCATTTTGCAGCGATTACAAGTAAGTTTCTAGTCCTGCTGTCAAGGACAAGTCACTTTGCTATATTACTGGCAGTTAAAAGGAAAAAAGAAAAAGCACTCTTCTTTGAACTTACAGAACAGTGGAATGCAACAGGAGGGGTGGGGAGCACATCTACAGCTGGCAAAGTGAATTCTAACTTGAGTGCTGCTATGATAAACCTTATTTTATGTGAACATTAAGTACCCGTCATCTTTAGAACTAACTTATGCTTTAATTAAGCATTATTCTAAAGCAAACAGAAGATTTCTCTCAAACAGGAAACCCAGGAAGGTTTTTTTCATTTCCTTGTATAGAATGGGAGTCAGCTGCACTTTAGAAGCAGCAGGAATACATGTGGTAAATGGGTAAACTAAATCCATGAGTCCAAGTCAGAGGACTCGTGGATTGCTTGGGTCTTCTGACCAGTCAAGTTAGTGGTCTGAGGTGGGGAGACCTGCACATTTCTCATGCAGAAGATACGGTACTTTGGAATGGACCCCGTGTACTGATACCGGGCTTGCAAAGTAGTTTTGAATTCGAAGGTCACATACAAATGGTCACCAGAGGGCAGCAACACAGAAACCCATCTGCTCCGTAGCAGAAAGAGGTGGTGTACTAATGAAAAGCACCCGTTGCCAGCGTGCTTGGTCCTTCTTGCGAGGTGGAATGTGTGATAATGTCAGGTTATGGGGTGTTTGGAACTGGTCTCCTCTATATTCAGGAAGCATTAGAAACAGTATTCCGATTAAATCATGTCAGATCATTTTGGTGTCTCTGCGGTGGGGCTGATCTGAACACATTAGAGATCTACATGTTTTGCTGAGGAGCTAAAAATTCTCCACTGCAGGTGAACACAAGTGTTTTCTTTTCCCCCGTTGTCTTTAGGCAGTCACTTCTGCCAGGCAGCTGGATAACCAGTCCCCAGGTGGTGGCTTAGGATTTTGCTGCCTTGCTTACCCCATTTGCTGGTAGCTGATATGGGTCAGCTATAGTTGTCTAACTTCCAGCACAAATGATTCATTTCACCACAAATGATTCCTTGGGATCTCTTCTGCTGCACTTTCTTCAAATAAAATTCCAAAGCACGAGCTGTAAGAGGGGGAAGCAAAGACTTGTGCCCAGAATATGCTGCTTGTCCTCCTCTTCAAAATCATTTTCCCCAAGCACAAGTGTATTTGTTGTATTTGGAACCAAACTCGATGGCTTTCGTGCTGCATGTATAACCCTGTATACTCCCAGAAGTACTGTAGCCACACTTGCCAGCATCACAAATATAATTCCTCTTTTTTAATGACTTTGCCCTATTTTTTATTCTTTTTTCCCCCCTTTATAGACAGAGGAGAACTGTTTGTGTGGGGGAAGAATATAAGAGGGTGCCTGGGAACTGGAAGAATGGAAGACCAGTATTTTCCATGGAGGGTAAGGATGGTAGTATTAAGGCCAGGAGTACATTCTTTAGCTAGTTTTTGTTATCCCGAGGGCAGGAAACATCATATGCTGCCTAGTTTTGTTGAGTAATTTTGAAAGAAGTGGAAGCCTAAGATGACTATAGAACTGCTATAGAAGATGACTATAGATCCATAGATCCTTGCCTGGCCTGCTTTAGGGATGGAGGGATTCAGTAAATGCTTTGAGTCTTCCGATTCTGCGATTTCAGTATAGATTTGAGATCGCAAAGCAAAATCTGGTGCTGTGCCATCACTTCTGAGCAGTTCTTGCCTTCCTTCTGTCTGCAGTCTTCTACCTGCTACCCCTTATTGCTTGTTCCCTCCACTCTAACCTGCACTTCACTTCTGTACGTGCTGCTGAGAAAACCACCAGTATCGGTCATCTGTCATGCAGAAGTCTTTCATTACACATGCAAATTAGGTGAACACTTTGGTCATGGTGATCAGACTATAGTGGCAGCAGGTCCCCATCGCAGTGAGCTGCATTCCCCTGCTCCTCCAAGTCAAGCAACTACAGTGGTGGGTCACTGAGCTGCCTGTAGGATTCCATAGCCATGGAACTGTTTTCATAGCTGTTTCGCAACACTTCCAGTTCCACTCCCGCCTCTCAGATGGCTCCAAGAGCCAGACTCTGTGGGTGTAGAAGAGTCTTTGGCTCTGGAGTTTAGCACTCAGCCTAACAGATGTTCTCAGTCTCCATGAAGGCCAAGTTGGAGAGGAGGGAGACAATCAGTTGGACCACCCTGGAGTCCCTTTCCGTGTGTCTGAACTTGCAGTGAATGTGTTTCTTTAGCATTCTTTCTTCCCCTTTTAAAACCAAACAAAGTAAGACCAACTCTGGAGCATTTGCCTACAATCACACTGCTGTGGCTGGATGGAGTCTCTGAATTCACCAAGTGTGGCATGTGCAGATTTCCCTAGGTGTGGACACAAGGGGTTATGCTCCCTCAAATAGCCAGCTCCTATCTGAAAGTACCGCAGCGAGGTACTGAGCCAGGGGCAGTTACCAGGGTACTTGTCTGATCTCCTGCCCTAGAAGTAGCCATCTCCCTCTCCTTAGCTCCAAGGAAAACTTGCTTTTGTAGACCCTGGTTTCCTTCAGTTTGAAGACAGCTTTTGAGGAAGAGCTGTTAACTTCACCTAGTGAGTGGAGTGTGCTTAGCATCAAAGCAAAAACTGCTTTGGCTGAGTTGAGCTTTTGCCTCGTTCCAGTCCTTGCTGATGAGAGAAGAGGTATCTTGTGGTGCTTGGGCAGATCCTCTTCCTGCTGCCCGGATCGCTCTCTGCTTGGTGATGTAGCTTGTGCTGCCGAACAGATGGGCTGAGGCCACAGTCTCCTCACTGTCTGCTAGGAAGACCTCTCTTTCTGTCCTTCCAAAGGTTTACATGTTTCTGTGGAGGGAGAAGGGGAACATTTCACAACTTGGTGCACAAGCATGTCTGGTGCCGAATCTTGCTTTCTCTAGGCTTTCACGATGGCACTTCCACAGGTGCAAGTCCCTGTGAAACCACCTGGCATGTTAAGCAGGAGGGGAAATAGGAAATACCAGGTGTAAAGGACAAGCTTGAGAAATAATTGTCTCTTGTGTGTCTGATCCAGGTGACTGTGCCCGGTGAGGTGGTGGACGTTGCCTGTGGAGTTGACCACATGGTGGGCATGGTGAAGTCTTTCACCTAGTGATACTACTGGGCCTCAGCGCTGTGCTGACACAACGGGAGACTTGGTGACAAGCTTCTTGGAAAGGAAGACTCGTTCCGTGAAGCCCAGCAAGAAGTGACTGTGAGCAGGGACAGCCAAAGCAGTGCCTAGGGTGTGTTGTCATGTCGGCATCGTTGGAATGATATGGCCTGGCTGCAAGAGAGATTTACATTCCCTAGGGAGTGTAGAATTGCAGGGAGTGCTCTGGCTGGTTGGTGGTGAGCTCCAGAAGAGTCTGAAGCCCAGCCCGCAGCTGGAGAGTCCTTCTGTGTGTAAGGATGAAGAACATCTCCCTCCGGCAAGACTGACACGAGATGGAAGCTATAGCACAGGACATTGATTTATGGATGCTTTCCCTGTCACCAGCTGTGGAGCGTCAGTGTTGGGCTGCGGCAAACTATTTCTCAAGGGAAAGGATTTTTTAGTAACTATTTTTGATGGGAAGGAAAAGCCATGCTGGCTGTTGGAGTCTGGCACAGCTGTCCCGGTCATCCTCCACCAGCTGCACTCTGCCCAGGCCCCTGTTCCATGTGGAAGCTGTGCACAGCCAGCGGCCTGGAAGCAGTGGTGTGCTTTTATCCCAGGCTGTGGCAGGCTTTCAGTACGGACTCCAAAGACTGAACATCCAAGGACCATGTTTATTAAACTGGAAAAGTGAGAACTTGTTTGCAGGGGGGAAGCACTGTTAAATATAAGACAGCTTGGAAAGATCGATCCTAGGCTGCCCTTGCTGAGGGAGAATGGCTCGGTGGTGGCAGCTGCTGGTCTTGCCTCTTTGTGGAGGTAGGCGGGAAACAAAGCTCTTCCTCTTGGCTACCTGCAGGGCGGGTGCTGGGGCAGTGGAGAGCAGCGCTCACTGCTCATTGGGTACTTTTGTCTCTATGTGCTGTTCACAGACCACTGCCTCTGGGTTTTTTTGGGGGGAGTTCCTGCTTTCTTTCTGTCTTTAGGGATGGTGGCTCTGTTCCAGTGGGCCCTTTAAATTAGCCAGACTTTTAGTAGTGCCAGTAGGGACAGGAGTCACAGTGAGCAAGCAGCAGCGCCTTGCTTCTTGGTACCTGCTTAGCAGAGAAGTTGCGGTGAGTGCAATTAGGACACGGTTAGCTGCTGGAGATGGGGTGCAACCACAGTAGGTACCTGTAGCAGGCACTTAGCAGGTGTCACACTGGAATGTGGGAATCTGTCTCCTCTGAAATAATCCAGACGCTAGGCAGAGCAGTATCAATTCTCTTGGTGTGGGATGCTTCTACTGTGTAAATTGTTTTGGCAAGATCCAAGCTAATATGTTTTTAATAAAGTGATTATAAAGTCCTCATCAGTATTAACAGGAATGTTCTCGAGCTTGCCTTCACATATGAGCTGCTCTTCCTTGCATTCTGCATTTCAACTTCGGCATTTCTGTTCACAGTGGTGTGACAGGAACCCTCGTCTGTCAGCAGAGACCTCTGCACCCGCAGGACTGGTGTGATTGTGGGCAGACAGCTGTCCCAGGGACACACACTCATATTTTGGCTCTGTGAGATGAAACTCATCAATCTCTTGAGTAATTACCAAAACTCAGGGGGTAAAATTGACTTTGAAGTAAGTCTTGAAGGGCTTTGCATCAAATTAGGACAGGTGAAACAAAGTACACAGAAATAGAAGTGCATGGGTTGCTATTAATGTTACTGTGTAGCACTGTGATGGGTTGAGGCAGAGCGAGCAGAAGCTATCATTGAATTGTGGCAGGTGTTTGCTGCTGTGCATTCCCATTAAGTCAGCTTTAATTCACACCTCCTCCTACACTTGACTTGGGCAACTGGAGCTGCCCAAACGTGTCTCTGGCCTCGTGGGAGCAGCTCTGCCCTTTGAACAGGAGGAAGCTTTAAAGCATTGGAAACAAATACCAAAACCCATGGTAAAGGCAGTTTTCTAAACCCTTCCCTCTGTGGATACTGCTGTTTGAGGAGGGCGCACAGCATCGCTGGTTGGTGCCCGGCAGCGCTGCAGGCTTTTCGCTGCTCATGTTCACACGGGCATCCGGCTGCTGTGTGGGGCTGGGCCTTGGGGAGAGCTGGGATGAGAATTAACGCTGTGTTGTACCTGGCTATTTCACAGTCTTGCTGTGCAATAAATTGCAAAATCTGTGTGTTAATGAGACGCCAGCAATGTCTTGAGCCCTAAATATTAGTGTTGTATGGCTTAATGCAGTGGGAGCATTGGCTCTTCCAGCACACTGGCTGTGGGCATTCTCAGCCTCACTGCTTTATGGAAACAGCATTAGCGGCAGAGCCCATGCTCTGGAAACACCAGCACTGGTCCTGATTTTGGGTAGGGTGTTGCTGACCTTGGCCAGACCTGTGCTGTCTCCCTCCCCTCTCCATCAACAGCACAGGGGGAAGGTCTGATGGACAGCTTGGGGGTCGTGATCCTTCCCTCCATACTGGGCAGCACCTCCTGCTCCCTGTGGGTCCACCCCAAGCTTGGATGGTCTCCAACAGCAGGTTGCATGTTGGGGAACAGAGATGGGGCAGGAGCTGGGTCCAAATATAGTTGCAGGTGGGGAGGGTGTTGGTAAAGGAAATCAGAGCACATGGTTGACAAAGTCTGTGCCGGACTCACAGAATCCCTGTGCACTGCTTTCCCTGTGCTGCTTTGTATCTAGGAAATAATTAAGACAAATATTTTATTTATGAAAAGGCCCAGAAAATAGAAAACAAAATACATGCTTCTCTCTTCCCCCATCAAAGCCAGACACAACCTGAGAAGTTCCCATTGCCTCCCGTGGCAGCCAGGACCGTGCCGGAGCCCTGCTGTGGGGTGAGGACCCTAGAGCAGTGCAGGTGTGTGCTGAAAGCAACTCTGCACCATTTTGTCCTTCAAAGGAGCCAATTAGCCAGCTCAAAATATACCTGCATCCCTAAATATACCTGCAGCGATGGGGTGGGTGGGGTGTGTTACAGGGACACACGTGGGAGCTCAAATTAGAACTAAAATAACCTACTTGATTTTGCATTGATTAGCGAGAGTAATTTGCCCTCCAAACACCACCATGCTGCTGGGTTTGGCTTAAAATAGCCTGAAAGCACGTCGGGGTAAGCCACTTGCACCCAGCCGGGTGCGTGCACAGCTCCCAGCGGAGCAGGTTGTGACACTTGCAGAGCGGCTGGGAGCGTAGCAGGAGGGGAGAGACCTGTGCCCGCTGTTCCCTGGCGGATGCCGAGCTGAGGGGCTGCCTGCAATTCCCTGCGGCAGAGCCAGCCTGGGCATGGCTCTTGCCGGCCTCGCAGCCAGGCTGGGAACCAACCACAGAAATGCCCATAAAACAAATGAGTATTCAGGCACCTGCGATGTTACAGCAAACTCACTCTTTTCTCTACAGGCTCCTTCAAGCACAAATGACTCTGAGCACTAATAATTAGCCTGAAGCAGTCAAAATACTGAACCAGTATCACTTAGTCATGACTTATCAGATGCTATTTTTTTTGTACCTTTTGGTTTTGTTTTTGCAAACACTCCCCCTCCCCAGCACAGAGCATCAGCCTGGTCAGGTAAAGTAAGAAAATCAATATTAATGTTAAATGCCCTCTGTGCGTGCTGTCTCACCTGAGGGGTGTAGGCGCCAATTTAGCAGCTTAAATCCTGTGCAGCTGCCCTTCGACACCACCTGCTTCTGTGGGCAGCTCAGGCAGTGCTGAGATTGGATGGCAGCGCAGGTGCCAATTTTCATTCTTAAATGGGCTGACACTCCCAAGGAGCTGCACTGCGTTGAGGCTCCAGTCTGCATTCCAGATTAGCAATCCCACAGTAAATTCTTATACGAAGGCTTTTACACTTGACCAGAAGAACCAAAAATGGGTTACACTGTGCTAAAAAGACTTTCTTGGTCATGGCTTATGTACATGAGCCTCTTGCCTTTCAAGCGGTTATGACTGGGCTGGGGGTGAGGATACTTCTAATTTTGCTGGTTTTTTTCTTGCATACTTCAGTCAGGCTCTGCAGCTCCTCCTTGCCGAGATGTGTGTGGTGGCACTGTGCAGGTGTGGTGCTTGCCGAGACTGAGACAGCAGCAGTGGCGACTGTCCTAAAGTAGTCTGTGATAGGACAAGGGGGAATGGCTTTAAATTGGAGGGGGTAAGATTTAGCATAGATATTGGGAGGAAATTCTTCACGATGAGGGTGAAGAGGTCGTTGCCCAGAGCAGTGGTGGCTGCCCCATCCCTGGAGGTGTTCCAGGCCAGGTTGGATGGGCCTTGGAGCCCCTGATCCAGTGGGAGGTGTCCCTGCCCATGGCAGGGGGTTGGAGCTTGGATGGGCTTTGAAGACCCTTCCAACCCAAACCATTCCATGATTCTGTGATGAGACTTCTTCCCTGCCCTTCCTGGGGAGTCTGGTGGCCTTCTGTGAGTCAGTAAAAGTTAAGTCTTGCAGGTACAACAGAGATGACTCCTTTTAAGGGTGTCAGTTGGGGCAGGTTTGGTGGGTCCTGGAGAAAGGTGGCAGGATGGAGACAGTGGTGGCAGGTACTGTCCCTATGGGGTAGAACACACTTGGTGACAGGTCCCATGGTGAGCAGGACACCAGAGAGCCTTGGAGACATCTGCTGACCCTCCTAAATGGGTGTACAGAGGTACATGGTGCAGGGGGGAGAAAGGCTCATGTCAAAAAAGAGTGCGCTACATCTTATAGACAATGCCAAGCTCTGCTTTATTTTCATCAGTTTGATCAGTACAAAAGCAGACAGCGTATGTTTCACCTTTTATTCTTTTTCATTTTAATTAACACTTTACAAAGTACAAAATATACTGTCATTTATTTTGGAACATTAGGATTTTTTTTTTTTTCCGTTTTTTTTTTTTTTTTAATTTTTTTTTCCCCATACAGTACGTAAATCTCAGCTTTTCAGCATAAGACCAGCAAAGAAAAGCAGCGTGTGCACTCGCTGGGAAAGCAAAGCATCCACTTCTCAGCTCCACACATCATGCCCAGAGCGCGATCCTCAGCTGCTGCCCCTCATTTCCGCGGTGTCACATCCCCCCTCCCGGCATAGAGGCCACCAATGCTTTGGTCTCCCCTACGCCTGGTGCCCCCGCGCTCACGCGAGTGCTGCCCACCCTGCCGGCACGGCCGCAGCCCAGAGCAGGGCGTGCAGCATGGGTGCCCGCACAGGATGGACCCCCAGTCATTCTACATTAGGCTGGCAATTAAAGGGAAAAAAATACTTGATTTTTTTTTGCTCCCCCCACAGGAAAAGCTCTCACGGGGTTTCCCAGAGGAGAGGCTGCAAAGCCCGGGGCTGCCCCAGCCTGACTTCAGCCCGTTTGGTGGCTGTCTGAGGCCAGAAGTGGTGTTTGACTTACAGAGAAAATGACACATAAATAACTTTTTAAAGAAGGTCCTGAAGATTTGTGTTTCCTCTCCGGGCTGCCCAGCACGGCCGTTGGAAGCAGCCGGGAGCAGCGGGAAGCACCCTGGTCTGAGCTGGGCAGATGCTGCACTGGGAGCCTCTCTGCTCTCTTGGCTGCTCCCTAAAAATTCAGGTCAATGCTACAGCCACCCTGGGGAAAATCCAGGCTCCTTAATTCCAAAAGAGGGGGAAAAAGAGAAACAGTCTTCTTCAGGCCAGTTGAGACAGTAATAAAGTGGCGATGCACTACAGCCATGGAAGGACTGACCCCCACCCTATGTCCAGCCCTAAGTGTGCCCAGTGCAGTGGAGTTCTGGCGTCAACCTGCACCGGAGCTGCGCAGGGCAATGGCTAAAAGCCTGTCCCCAAGCACTGATGAGGAGGATGAGGGTCCCTCCACGCAACGCTCCCTCACGGTGCCCAGAGAGCAGGAGACAACTGATGTGAGCCCACGCTGTGCTGCGGGGCAGGCAAGAGATGTTTGCAAGGGGGGGCTGCGGATCCAGAGTGTGTTCCCCGGGCACGGTGGCACCAAGGAGCCCCCGAATCCCACCACCACCAGGATCTGCTGGCACGGTTTTGTAGCAGGAGCTCGTTCACCAAATTGAGGTCATCACAGTCCTGAATTTTAGTGAAAACAAGGGGAGAGAGCAGGGGACTCGGTTGTTAATGGAGAGAGGGAGGTAGATGGGCTCTTCCAAAGGTTGAAGCAGAGCATCCAGAGCCAGGCCCTGCTGTGAGTCACTGCCCGGCAGCCTCCTTCTCCCCTGCCCGTCCCGAGCGCCGCAGCCATCCGGCCACTTGGAATGGTAGGATGAGTGTCCCCATGCCATCATGGCCATCCCCGCTGGTCCGGAGGCAGCACGGAGGAGGCTGCACCGGGAGAAAATATGGTGCTAAAGCCAACAGCCCACTCCTCGACTTTGTCTCGTGAACCCCAATTAGTGTGATTTCTGTTAGCAGCAGTAGCAGCAAGGCTTTTGGGTGAGAGGGGGCAAGCCTGGATCCCTCCTCTGGCACAAGCAGGAACACCAGGAAAGGACTCTCTAAAAGCACCCCACGCCCCGGGACACCGATGTGCTTCCCTGTTCCCCCCCTGCTAGTGGAGAAGCTCACAAATGCAGAGAAAATAAAGCCCAGAGGAAGGAAGAACAGAGATGGCGTGGGGCTGCGAGACAGGAGCCTGGTGCGCAGAGCCCAGGGGAACGTGAGGGCACGATTCGTTTCTTAATTCTGTGATTAAACTAAAATAAGGCTGAGGTCATTGAGCCAAACCAGACAGTGCCTCTTCCTAGGGTTTGAAGGGAAAACTGTATGTTTCTACTGCAAAGCTGTCCTTTTCAGCTCAGCTTCCCAACCCCAGCACAGTCCCACCGGCGGCAGGAGCAGCACTGCCCTCAGCCCCTGCCCAACGGCACCGACACAAACCCACACTGGGAGGGAAGCACCGACATTTGCTTCCAGAAGGGAGACGTCCAACGTTCAGCGATCTCTTCAAGAACAAGACTGGTTACATCAACTGCTCAGGCGATCGCGGCAGAGGGACGGCATGGCTGAGTGGGGAGCCCTGAACAACCTGTGCCTCAGGGCTGAGCCGTGGTGGAAGGGTCCGACTCCTGCCTGGAGGCAACACTGCTGTAGGAAGGTTTGCAGATCCTGCAGTTGCAGCAGCAAAGACAGGTCTTTAAGTAATTTCCGTGATCTCAAACACTCAAAAAAATCACCAGCCTGGCCTTAAAAAATAATTACAAGAATCCACCACAAATGGCTGTGGGTTTGTTGTTCTTTGCTCTGGCACACAAACCCCTTCGCCCCTTTTTTCAGCTTCCCACATGGCAAATGCTCTTTTTTTCTCTTCCCACCGACTGCAAACCTGAAAAGGAGATTTCTTCAGCAGAAGGGGAATTCCCTCTGTGTCCTGTCCAGCCAGCGGGGAGGACACGGAGGGCAAGGTGGCCCCATTTAGCAGGGCCCTATCCCCGGGGTGAGTCCAGAGCCGCCTCCCACCGCACTGAGATTGGCCGCAATTCCAGTGTGTGTTTGAGCAGATGGGGCTGAACTCCTCTTTCGGAGCATTACTGCTCCTGGCAAGCAGGGGTGCTCCCAGCTGCATTCCCGCAAGGGCCAGGGAACGGGGGACTTGCAAAATTACATTTTTCAAGTTACAAAAGAGCTGGGAGGAATCCTTTGGGGAAAAGCAAAGGGTTATTACTGTGACTGCAGAAAAGTGGCTTCAAATCCTCGAGATGCGGAGGCAGCAGCAGAAAACTGCGGGAGCTCAGGGACCTCACACTACAGCAGCTGCTGATGGTATCTTTCCACACGTGCCGTGCAAGGGAGACACTGCCTCTGCCACATCCACACCAGAGGGCAAAGCAACCAGCAGCAATGAAGGATGGAAGGAGCCCTTTCTTTTGGCACAATCTTTTGGGGTTGGGAGGACACCAGTGACACCACTGGGTCTCTCCAGAGAGGAACTCTTTGCAGCTGATCAGCTCTGCTGTGGCAACAGGCAGAGGACAGAGCTCAGAGGGGAGCAAAGCGCTCCCCACTCTGCCCTCGGAGATGCTTCCAAACTTCAAGCCTACCAAATTCCTGCTGAGCAACTCCATCCATCTCTGATCCAAAACCCACTCCCACTTCATTTACAAGATTCTGCAGAAAGCTAAGAAAGGATGAAAACATAATACCAAGGGAGTGCAGGGAATGAAGCAGCTGGATTGCAGCCCTGGCAGCACTCGCACCGCCGGGCAGGGCAGGAGATGTATGGCTGCCCTCCCTCTGCTGCTTCCCGCACCTTGGCAGCCAAGCCTTCAGCCAGGATGAGTCGCCCAAGGTCTTTATGCTCCTTTATGGTCTGGCCCTCACCAAAACCAGGCAGGGAGCACACAAGTAATCTCTGCAAAGGAATTACAGAGCAGGGAAAAGCTCTGTTTCATCTGCAATTACAAGGAAACATTCAGTCCTAGGCTTCGGGATACAAACCGTCTTTCCAACCTGAACAAGAAACGGCTGGTGCCGCCTAGAGAGTCTGAGAAAGGCGCATCTTGGCTGCATGTGTTCCAAAGAGGTACAGTTCGCTGCAGCCACATCCTAAAATTATCATATGGTGTGCTTGATACGTACCTCATTTATTTCTCCTGCTTCAAACAGGGTCTGTTCATTGCTCCACGCTCAAGAGAGCTTCTGCAGGGGCTACAGCAAAGGTTTGCTGATCAGCCCGCAGCACACGTGCCGTGGTGCAGAACCCACTCCTTTTCTTCGCCAGTGCCAACAGGAGCTGGTATTTCAACCGAGCTCTGCTTCATGAAGATTAAATAAAGGAGATGGCCAAGGGATGGAAAACAGGGCCTAAAGACAGCAGAATTAACTCAAGATTCACAGTTGAGTGCTTCAGTCCCAGGTGTCTTGGGAACCCCACAACCCTCACTGGGGATGCACAGAGCGTTTCTGTCCTGGCTCAGTGGTGCCAGGATGCCAGAGGGATGTTGCTGGCTCCACACGGCCCATGCAGAGTATGGACAGACAGACAGATGTGGTCATGGGGAAAAGGTATCTGGAGGCAGACCCACACATCTCAGCCAACGTAAGCGCTCTCCAGCACATGTTTTAAAATGTAAATACTATTTGGCAAAGGATTACTGGGTTTTACTCTCTAGCAGGTAATAAAAGTTTAATCCAACCCAGCGTTTGCAGGCAGGACTGGAACAGGTAAGTGAGATGCCTTAAGCTGCTTACTGGAGACGTCCACAATGGTCATTCTAAGAGAGAGGAGGGAAATCCTCATCAGAAAATGATTTCTTGTCCATCGCTGAATGCTGCTGTGAGACACTTTCGCTGGGGAGCTGGCAGCTGCAGCTCAGGCTTGATCGGAACGAAGAACTTCTCCCTTATTGTTATTGAAAATGCCAATCAACCAGTGCCAAGACAGGAACATCTGCTCTCACCGAGCACTGACGGCGCCAATGTTGGACCCGGCACCTTCCGCTCCAGTCACTGATCTCGAAAGTAGTGAGATGGAATACCCCGGTGCTCTCGAACAGCCCGTGTAGAGGAAAAGCCAGAGGATGTGACAGATTGCTTGGACACCGTGCCTGACACCACCACCTCTAAACACGCAGTGACATGGGAGGCTTTCCCCAAGGAGAGACTGAGCATTGCAAGATTTTCTGAACACTGGGGCTGATGCCACCTTTGCTGGGATGACGCTACCGGGACAAATGCCTCCCCAGGGCTGAGCAGGGAGAGAGGGCTCTGTGACTGACAGAGGGTGCATCAAAAGAAGCGGGACCAGCAGGGCGAGGGACGGGATTCTGCCCCACTGCCCTCCTCTTGTGTGACCCCACCTGCAGCTCTGCATTCAGTTCTGGAATCCTCAGCATAAGGAGGCTATGGAACTGTTGGAGTGGGTCCAGAGGAGGCCATGAGGATAATCCGACAGCAGGAACACCTCTTCCATGAGCACAGGCTGAGAGAGTCGGGGTTGTTCAGCCTGGAGAAGAGAAGGCTGCGGGGAGACCTTAGAGCAGCTTCCAGTGCTGAAAGGGGCTCCAGGAAAGCTGGGGAGGGGCTTTTTAAAAGTGCGTGAAGTGATAGCATGAGCGGGAATGGCTTTATATCCGAAGGGGGAAGATTTAGATTAGACATTAGGAAGAAATTCTTCACGATGGGGGTGGGGAGGCCCTGGCCCAGGTTGCCCAGAGCAGTGGTGGCTGCCCCATCCCTGGAGGTGTTCCAGGCCAGGTTGGATGGGGCTTGGAGCCTCTGATCCAGTGGAAAGAGTCCCTGCCTGTGGCAGAGGGTGGAACTGGATGGGCTTTGAAGACCCTTCCAACCCAAACCATTCTACGATGACTGACAGCAGGATGTTCTCCCTTTGGAAGAGAAGAAAATTCAAGTTCGCACAGCAAAGCCAAGAAAAGACCGGGAACAACTTCTTTCAGAGACAGACTGTCATCAAACACATGCAATTTAGCCTCTAATGTCCCAAACAGCTTCATGGCTGCCAGGCCACATTATGAAAACCTCATCCCAGGGACACACCACGAGACATAGGGACACACCTGCCCTGGCGCAGGGCAGCCATGTGGGATTGTGCCAGGAGCTCATGCCTGGGATGGCAAATCCAGCCCTTGCAGATGCATCACACACACCAGAGTGTGCTCTGAGCAGCGCTGCTTTCTGCTGTGCCTTCCTCAGGTGTCTGCGAGGCAGCAGCCCCGTGGCATGTGGCAAAGCAGAACTCAAATATCAAACTAGAGGATGTTTTGGGTAAAAATCTCTCCCTACCTGGACCCTAACAGAACCCCCGGTCAGCAGGAAACTCTGACAATGAGATACAAAGACCACACACTTCTAAAGACCAGGTTCAAACAACCTCTCCTACTTGTAACAGGAAAAGACCCTCCAGCATTTCCATCTAATATTTAAAAATAGCCCACCGATTTAAAGCTCCTCACAGGCCAACAAATGCGGATTTCCCAACAAATACCAGAGCTCTGCCCCATCTTCTAGGAAACCGAGCACTGCCAGGAAACCGAGCACCGCCAGAACACAGTCGGGCAGCCTCACACTGACACGCTGGGGAAGGCCACCATGAACTGGAGCTGGAGGGAACGTGGTGACAAGCACAGGTCATCCTGAAGACCTCACAGGCAGGAGGTCCAGGAGGATCCAGCTTTGGCCAGGGATCTGGAAGCCCCGCTGCAACCCCCCCAGCCAGGATCTGGGCAGGCACTTTGCAGACGAACCGTTGGTACTCATGGGCTGAAGCAATTCAGGACAGCAATTAACACATATATGAAGAAAAAGGAGCAATTTTCCTATAGTCTCTGTGCTTGAGGCACCGAACTGAAGAGGATCAGGGTGTTTCTGAAGCAGGCAGGAAAACCCAGTGCTGTGAATGGGCACGGGTCTCTGCCTACTCGCACTGAGAGGAGCTGCAGCCTGGCTCCAGGTCAGCTTCGCGGCTGCATTTCGTTAAAAACACGTAGAGAAATCCCAAGAGCGGAACTAAGGATTCATATTGCCTATCTACTTGAAATAAAAATATAGGGTGAATAAATGTGTGTATACAGCACTTACCACATAGCGACACACACCGAGCGTGTGCTTGGAGTATACACACACGTACTCACGCATCGTGTATTAACCTATATTGCTCAAGTCTAGCTGCTATGTACAGTTTAGAGCCAGAGGAATGGAAAACACGGGTATTTAAATACGTGTCCAATAGAGACATTCTAAGTATTTCTATGTAAACACTATACAATTCTATAACATACGCACACACTTACACAGTAGAAAGGAATTTGCAGCCAAAATCTAACTGGGGCAGGGAGAAAAAGACAAAACCCTACGCAGTTAACACGCGCAACATGAGGAAGGGGTGACATTTTGAAGAAAGCAAAGGCCTCAGAGACACAAGGAGGGTGCGGGAGGGCTCGGTTCTCCTCCCCTGCCCACCCTGCCTTGCAGGGCTGGAAACGCTTTTTGCATTTGGCTGTTTGGTGAAGTTTTGTGCAATAAGAGGAACCAAGAGGGCACAGAGAGGGTCCTGCCGTGTTAAGGTGATCCCTGATGAGCAGCAACCACAGCGAAGTCAGACTCTGGAGAGCTGAGCAGCGGTGCTCGGGCAGCGCGGGTACCGCTGGCTCTCAGCCATGCTCAGCTGAAGAGCCTCCCACCACGACACGGTCCTCCTCTTACCACGCTCTTCACACAGCGTGAAACAGCACGATGCCAGGGATGCTCAGAGACATTATTAGCATAAGGCATTTAAAAAAATGAAAAGACTCTTCAATTTTTCCCCGCACGAAGGCCAGAAGTGTGGGAGCTGTTGAGCAGCTTTAAGAGCCACTGCTTTGGGCTCATTAAGCACGGGCTCATTATTATTATTGTTACTATCATCACTATTAATTTCTTCAAACAAAGCCTCTTCCTGCCTCACTCAGCGAAGGTCTCACGATCAAAACCAGTGCCTTCCCAGCACTCGGGGTTCAAGGTTCAACCAGTTATGGCCAAGTTCGGAGCATCCCAGCTCCCACCAGTAACGTGACGTGGGGAAACGCTACAGGAAAAGCATCAAACACTCCAAGCTGTCTGAAGCAACCTCTTGGTTCTCAGGATGAAACTAAAGAGGAAATAAAAAGATGGGAGCTGAGGATGATGGCAGAGACAGCGTCTCCCTCGATGGCATTTCACACCTGCTTGGTGAAGTTTTGAAACACCCCAAAAATTTTGACAGGTTTTGCAAACTTAAGGCCGAGCTGTCAGGAAAAAAAGTGGGAAATTTAAATTAAAAAAAAATCAGCCTCTAAACCAGCCTGAGTGTAAAGTTAAAAAAAAAATAACAACCCCTTTTTTTTTCGCTTTCTCTTAAGGCTCAGAAAAGTTGATGCTTGTTTCAAGTAACTCCTTACCCTATGTGTCGCAGTCCTGGCACACATGGAGGGCAACACATGCTGCTCTCTGACATCTAAAGTGGCTAAATAATAATTTTCCAATGGTTGACAAAACCCTGGAGCACAAAGGAAACCCTTTCCAGAGACACTGTCCAAGCGCGCAGGGGAAGCTGAGGCTCAGCTCAGCCTGTCGGAAAGCCCAGCTGGCAACTCTGTAGCTGCACACCAACTAAAAGCCATCCCGCACAGTCCTTACCAACACCTATCTGCCACCACTTCAAAAATTTCCATGGTTAAAAGCTCCCGACCGCCCCGCTGCATCCTTCAGCTCAGCTCGCAGCCAACAACCGCCCCGCACAGCCTGCGCTCACATCCCTACGGCACGCGGCAGGAGACCAAAGCATCAGGATCTTTCCAACCAAGAATCCAGAGACATGGTGACACAACTGGAATAAACCTTTCCTGTGAAACCTGGAGCAGATATACCATATTGTGGGGCGATTCTGAAAACACACCTAAGGGAACAGCACGATGTAGTGTTTGGTGAAGTATCAAACATGTGCCTCGGTATTTCTCAGCTTGGATGCTTTAACATCAGGGCCTACAAAGGAAAGCCACCCATGGTTTCCTCAGTGGACGCTTTGACCAGCTGCCACACAACATCTCGCTGATGGAAAGCCAGAAAGATGGGAAACTCAGTCCAGCAGCACCAGGAACCACAAATGTTAAGCTCAGCCCTTCAGCACTGTGAATGGAAAACCAAACAGTGAGCCGTAAGCCTGTGTGTGTGTCTGCACGTCCTACACACCAGTATAAACCTGTCTGCATGTCCTACACACCAGTATAAACCGTACCCATGGCACGATCTCGGGTGCTTGCTTACTGCCTCTGCAGTAACACAAAACCCTGCCTCCAGCCTGCAAAAGACAGCCTCAGCAAAACCACGCCAGCCGCTGTCTCTTTAGCCAGGCTGGAAAGCCCTCATTAAAACTGCAAGACCTGCAATGTCTTCGTATCAAAAATGAAATTGGAAGAAGTCTAGAAACGCAAGCGATCCCTGGGCTCCTTGCAAAGTCCTCTGCAGCGGCTTCTCCTTTCCACCCCGCCCCGCTGCACGGTCACAGCCTGGCGCAGCCCTGTCTTAGGTGATGCACTGCTCTCCCCACTTCTTCCACAGTACTTGGAGCGGCCGCGGGCACCATCTGGAGGTGGGTACCACCCTGGACCTCGAGGCATGGGTACCGCTGGCCTGCAGCTTCGGCTCAAGCCAGGAGCAAACACGCTCCTGCTGCCCCATGGGAAAACCCCACATCATCTTTCCACAACAGGCCCAGAAGGAAATGCCTCAGCGTTGATGCATTCTCAGCACTTGTTTGGCTTTTGAAGAGCTGCCCACTGAACCCAACAGAAAAATCCCACGAGTCAAGTCCCCAGCCGGCAGTATTTCCAGCCTGGTGATGAAGGAGCTGATGGTAAACTGCAGGAAGGTCCCAGCAGGGATTGGGTGGGGACAACCTGCTTGCAGCTCTTGGCCAAAGTGACCCGGGATGTGCCGGAGCAGCTACGCAGGGACCCCGAGCAATGCTTTGTGTCCCTGCGAACGCGTACAAAATGGATGGGAAAAAGCCTGTGGAGACAGGAGAAGAGATGCATCTCCTCTTGCTGGCCATGGGGGACAAGGGCTCAGGGACGGCTCTGATGGAGGTGCGAGGGGACAGCAGCTGCCCTGGAGGAGGGGACGTGGCAGGAGGACACCGCAGGCGGTGGGAAAGGTGACTGGGGAAAACTGAGCTGAAACAGCCAAGTTTCAATGCAGGCAGAAGTCTTGGAGGCACCACCTGCCAGGAGGCTGGCCAGAGCAATGCTCCCCCTGCCCAGGTTTTCTTGGAGCAGCCAGGCTTTGACTGCGGGGAAAAAGGGAAAATCCAAACAACTGGATATTTTCCCCTTTTCCAACACCAAACAGTTTTGCCAAGGGAAAAAGAACCCGTTTCCCATCCTATCTCCACAAAAGCAATGACAGACAGTCCTCAGGAAGTCTGATGCGAGCACTATGCGACGTCTTTTCTGTTTAATTTCATATTTCATTTTGTTTACGGCTTTCAGGGCTCTCTCTGAGCAAGCGGCCCGTCTGTCCGAGCTGTGCCGCGAAGCTGTCGGCAGAGCGCCCGCACATGCGGCCATCCACGCTGCCACACTCCAGGGAGAGACGGGTGGCCCCAGGCAGCTCTTTCCACACCAAAACCACGGGCAGGTTACGCTTTGCCTTGGAGCTGAATGTCAGGAAACCGTCTGAACTCCCTTTCCTCCTGCCCCTCATTCATCAATTTAATAAAATAACAATAATAATAATAATAATTAAAACAAAGCCTTATTGGAGCTGTTTCTGCTCAACTTTCCACAGTCTCTTTTCATGTCACTCTCTGGAATCAGATTTTTCAAGAAATACTGTGAGAAAAAAAGAATAATAATAATAATAATTATAATAATTATAATAATAATAATAAAAAGCATCTGGAACCAGCTCAGAAGATTTCTAATGCTTTTCAGCTTGACTGACTTGGAGTGCATTGACCACACCGTTTATATTTTCTTCAGGTACCTGCAAGAAAGCAAAAAAAAGAAAGGTAACGCCTTAGCAAAAGCCAGGGGGGACAAGGAAAGGAGAGGCAGGAGATGAAGCCAGAACAGTCCCAAGGAGCCAGGTACTTTGCTGCCGGACACCTGAACCCTGCTGAGAAAGGGCTCCATCTACAAGAGACACCCTTCAGTTCGAAACAGTTAACCCAAGTCAGTGACATCTGGCTGGTGGTGCTGCTGGGAACGAAATTGTTCTGGGGTTTTCCTTTTCTTCTCCTCGTCCTCTTCCTTCCTTTCCCTGGTGAAGCCCCTCGCTGGGGTGAGCGATGCTGACCCCATGAATGGCTGCGCGCCCTCTCCCCTCTTGGCCCCACTCCCTGGCCCTGGCAGGCAGAGGAGCAGCCATTCCCCACCTGGAACCACAGTTGGGCAAGAGAAGATCTAACAACGCTTCCAGTGCCATCACTGCTCCAACACGTGGTCTGGCTCAAGAGAGCCACTGTCTGTCCAAACCCACCCTATTTCTTGCAATTCTCAACATTGCTTTCACAGAGAAGAGGAAAAGGGATGCCCAAGAAAAGCTCCAAGCTGGAGGTGTTCAAGGCCACGTTGGATGGGGCTTGGAGTCCCTGATCCAGTGGAGGTGTCCCTGCCCATGGCAGGGGTTGGAACTGGATGGGCTTTAAGGTCCCTTCCAACCCAACCCATTCCATGATTCTGTGATCTCAGAGCAACTGTGATCAGTAGAAAAGACTATCACAAGTAACACCAGACAGAAACGAGGCGTCTGACTGCTACAGAAACTCAAAGAGTTGAAGAACTCTGCGAGAGCCAAGAGTACTGGACACCCTCCAGAGCTCAGACAGTGGAAATACAACCGGACTGTGATTTTCTACAAGGCTTCTAACAAAACTAAGGAAAAACCCCATGAAAAATAACAAGAAAGAAGATCAATTTTCCAGTAGGAAGACGGAATAGGAGGCTAACTCTGATGATGTGTGAACAGAAGTCACGGAATCAACCCAGGAATCACAGAAGTCCACTGGGAAAGGAAGGAAATAATCTTAAACCAACCATACAGTAAATTCTTCTGGGTTAGGAAGAAAACCCCAGCACACCTCCACTCCAGGAAATACGACTTTGAGACAGGGCTCTGCGCTGCCTTCCCTCCATCATTTTTCCCAGAACGTTGAACACTGCAGTGGAAGGAGCCGTATGACTCTGCCTCTCCAGAAGATAGTGAGAGAAGACAGAGGAATCCATTCTGCAAACCACATCTTCTTAGCCAGCCCCAGCGGATGAACAGCAGGTCGCTCCACCTGCTCCTTTAGTGCAGTATGGAAGCAGAACCAGCCAGTTCTGCCCCCCCGGCTTTGACCTGCACGGACTCACCTCCCTCTTAAATACAGGGGCTGATCCTTCATTCACTGCAGAACGCTTGACTCCCTTAACATCAAGGAAATGGCATCAATCCTACGCCAAATATTTGGGCTGGATTTTCTCCAGGACAGATGTACAACTAGTTTTGATTTGCAGGACACATTCTGGCTTGCCACCAGCGGAGAAGTCCTACCCCGCAGGAAAGATCCTTATCCCAGGGCAGCTGGTTCAATGTGCTCACTCGTCAGCTGGAGGGCAGATCAAAGCATCTACCATGAAGAGTAAAGCTCTGAACTACAGACGTGGCTTCACCCTCATTAGATACGAAATGATGGTGAAGAGCAAGATAGCTCTAAGGCTGAAGCAGCGAGTGCAGAACAGCCAGAACAGGGACTCTTCTCCCTTGCTCTCTCTGGGGAGCTGGAATCCAGAGTGCTCCAGCCCGACCTTATGTCACCCAGGGGATACACCAGAGAACTGGAGGTACCCATCGCAGCATTGTCTCCCAAAGGGATTTCCTCTCAAGCACAGGTCCTGATTTCCAGGGCAAACTTTTACAGCTTCAGTACTGCAGGAAGAACGGAATATTAACATCCACGGCAAATGAAACAGTAAGCAACAAAATCCACCTTAGGATGCACAAGGAGACAAAAGATCACATCAAAGGGAACAAGCCTTTCGAAAGCACTTTGAATGGTGGACAAGAAGTAATGAAAACCTTAAATAAAGGGAGGATGCACAAAAAGGATTCAAGATGCACTCAGACTCTGAGAAGTCAAGGTTTCTGGATAGCAAAGTTAGGGAAAACAAGGAACGATCTAGGTCAGAGTCTCGGCCAATAAAACCAATCTAGAGCCAGCCAGCACACAGCTGGAGCAAAGTTAAGCAAAAGAGTGGACGGATTTGATAGCTGGAATAGCACTGTCCAGATGACAAGGCTTTGAAAACCATAAGAAAACAGCAAACGGCAAGGAAAATGCTAAAATACTGACTTGAGTAAGGAGGACCTGCAGACCTGAACGCAGGGCTCACACCCCTGCCAGCCGCTCAGAGGCAGGGATGTGCTGGGCTCGGATGCAGCACTTTGAGAAGGTGGAGCTGCCCGCAGAGTCATCACAATTGTGTGGCACAAGTTTTAAGTGAAACCTCTATTTTGCCTGACGGAGCTTAGCTCTCCAGATATTGCTTGACAACCAGAAGCACTCTGCATCTTGTGCTCCGCATGGAAAGCATACACCTGGGGCCACAGGTAGGAACGCGAGGCAAAGCTAACAGTATTGATTTTAAAATGGTGTTTTATTAGCTTATCTTATCAGCACAGTTAATATTCAAGAAAATAAGACAAACATATATAACACTTTGACCTTTGCTATCTGGAATAATATTTACTTTTACTCTTTGCACACATGACCTATAGGCTGCAAATTGTTCTCAGCAACTGTGAAAACCCAAAGTAAGTAGCTGAAAAAAACCTGCCTTGAACCCACTGGGGCTTTTACAGGTCAAAAGCAGGGCCTGAGCAGCGAATTTGCAGTGATGAACGAAGTATAAAGCAATAAAGGGCACATTTAAGACAAAACCCTGAAAAGCACAAAGCAGCTGAGAGTGTCAGCATGAGGGCTACTGACTCCCTCCCTCAGGACTGGGGGAATGCACTCCAAGTCAAATGCTGACCTGTCTGTGGCTGCGGGCATAGGGCAATTCCTCATTTTTGAGGGTGTCCTATACAGCCAAGGAAGAGCAGAGGTAACCTTAATGCCTAGAAGGTCAAATATCCACCAGTATAAAAGAGAACTCTGCATTAACAGCCAGACACTCATGCTAATGATTGCTACTGCCATGGGCACTCACAAAAACAAGCATGGCAAGACCCTTCTCTGCTTCAAAACCACCTTCTCTTGCTGTGCTGGCAATTGTTGCTATTTTATCAAAAGCCCACGCCGTGAGGAGGATGATGCAGACAGCAGAGCTCATCACGACTCACAGATGGGTCTCGAAATGCCAAGGCCAGGGCCATGCGGGTACCAAGAGATGAACGCAGGGGTCTGGTACTCAGAGACTCACCAAAACATTTGTCGCTCTCTTCCTAAGGGTCTGAAGTCTCCAACTATGCTTGCAGCGAAACAGAGAAGGTTTGTGGCTGCTAAGACGGTGACACAGTGGAAGATGAGGAGTTCGTGAAGTCTCCATGGCCACAGGTCTTTAGGGGCTGAGACCAGCCCTTTGCAAGAACAACAGTCCGGAATGCTGTTCTGCCTTGGGGTAGGGCTGGCCTTGGTTCAGGAGCCTCAGACCCAGGGCAGCAACAGCCAGGAGGCTGCAGAGAGCTACCTGTTGGGCCACATCACAGCAAAGGTACTCCAACGAGCTCTTCAAGTGGGAAATGATGTTCTCATCATGGATTTTCTCTCACAGAAAAGATCTCCCCTACTTCAAAGAAGCTATATCTTGATACTCACCAACGCGTGATCAAACTTAAAAGTACTGATGTAGTAGGCTGGGATGTCGGCCGCGGCCAAAGGCTCAGAAATCTGAGCAACGATTCCACATTCATCTGCGGAGGAGATAAAAACTCAGTCATTGATTGGCACCCATCAGTCTCGCAGAACTCCAGGGTCTCATCAGCTCTGCACATACAGGAAGGAGTTTGTCTGCACAAACTCCAATCAGAAGGGACCTCTGTAGTAAAATGTGTTCTTCCTCACAGAATCAGGCTCTTCAGCCCACAATACATTGCACATTGAATTTTTATTGCCTTCTTTTTGTTACAGAGAAATGTAAATCCCCAAAGGCACAAAACATTAGAACTGGAATGATTTTCAGAGATCCAAAGAACAGCAGTTAATGACATTCAGGAAGGAAGCACCAAAGGCAGTCTCACATATCCTTAATCTCCATTTTCTGCTTAGGTTGTTGCTATTCAACACTGCTTCTGGGCCAGCCAGCGGGTCAGCATCCCTTCTCTCAGAGATGCAAGGCATAGTTGGTCCTAGACTAGAGACTACCACAGCCCTGGAGGCAGGATTCATGCCCGTTTAAAAGGTTCACCTTTCCTGTTCACCGCAGATCAATGGCTCATTGCTTCCAAATGAAATCTGAGTTTCCCTGATACAAATGGAACATTTCAACTTGATTCTAAGCTAAAGTATTTAAACATTGCACATTTAGCGGGTTGGCAGGTGTCCTGATGGCCATCAATGTCAACACCATGTCACTTCTACATATTTTGCCTCTAAGATGCATAAAGAGAAGGTTCATGAAAATTTCCTTCTTGCTACTTTTGTTTGTCTGCCCTAGAAGTGACAAGTGAACATAAAAATTGGCCATGCATTTTTCAGAGACGTTCTTGAAGCCTTGAGGGAGGCCCTGGCTGAGGTTGCCCAGAGCAGTGGTGGCTGCCCCATCCCTGGAGGGGTTCCAGGCCAGGTTGGATGGGGCTTGGAGCCCCTGATCCAGTGGGAGGTGTCCCTGACCGTGGCAAGGGTTGGAACTGGCTGGGCTTTGAGATCCCTTCAAATCCAAACCCTTCTATGATTCAATGATTTTGTAACTGCTTCAGAGACCACAGGGAGCCCCAGACTTTTCTGAAAATCAGGCCTTCTATGCAGTATTCAGACCAGACTCCTTAAAATTACAGGGGACGTAAAATTAACAAGAACACAATCACAGACATGAAGTATTTACTCTGTGTTACTTAGGCCCAACTGAGTAGAGAAAATGCTTGCAGCACTGTATGTGGAACAGGTCTATGAATAGGACTCTTGCTTGGACTGCTATAAAATAGCATGGGTTGGAAGGGACCTTAAAGATTATCTAGTTCCAACTCCCCTGCCATGGGCAGGGACACCTCCCACTGGATCAGGGCCTCCCCACCCTCATCGTGAAGAAATTCTTCCTTATGTCTAGCCTAAATCTATGCTAAATCTCCTAAAGCTCCAGAGTTGCCCAAGGACTTCCCTGATGTATGACAGCACTTTCTGACCACTGATTTCAGCAATCTGCAACGCGTTCCCGTGCCATCTCTTTGTCCACTTTTTCTCTTTAAACAGAGACCCCGCTGTAGCTACCTCCAAAGTCCAGGAAATGAATGCAGTTTGGATGGAGCTGTCAAACAAGCATTTTCAAAGTATATTTAGAAGTCTGACTTATTAGGTAGGAGCCAGACTCTTCCTATTTCAAAATCTCAGCTTGCAAAGTCATGTTAAGCTGCTGCCTCTTACAAAGCCTCAATCTCAGATGGATTTTTCCATCATCGTTGAAGGCCCTGAGGCAACTGGCTACCTGCACACCAACTGATCCTCCAAATGTTTACCTACCGAAGCCAAGAGGCTGCCCACCAATCCGCACCATCTTCCAGAGTTCGCCAGATGCACTTGTAAACAACAAATTATTAGGAAATCTGTAAAAGAAAAGGAACACCGAACATAGCAATTAAAGCACAGCAGTGTGTCAGATCTGTTTGCCGGGATGCTGCTGTTCCTGTAGCCCTGTGCTGCCTGAAGCCAACAATAGTGGTGGCGGCAGCCCTTTGAAACCAGGAGAAGCTGAGGCAAGCGGGACAGACGTCCCTGCCTGCCCCTCCACGTGTCCTATGGTAAATCAGCACCCGATGCTGGGAGTGTGCACAGCCACCTGGGGAGGCACAGCAAGAGATTTCCAAGGTGTCCCCAGCTTTACAACCCCCGAGACGGTTAATTTGAAAGTTTAATTTGAGTTGTGTTTAGAAACATGTATGGACAGGCTATGTGTCCATACTTACTCAGGAATGTGAATGGTGACCACTGTGTTTGTGTCTGAGCATCATCAGCGCTTTTTGCCACAGCATCCCTGGGAGGTCTCTGGGAACCCTGCAGAGATCCCCCATTTCTTACCAGGGGAAAAAAAACCACTGGCTAACAGACCTGCTGAAGGTCAAGCAAACAGGCTGTGACTGAGAAGGAACTGCCCACCCTGGTCCCCCAAGCACCACGCTCCCGCTCCAACCCTCCAGCCCCTCTTGAAGGCAGACAGAGGTTTACTCCATTTAAGGTTGAAGAAACTTTCAAGAGGGCAATTAATAGTTTGCAAAATAAGTTCCTAGGGCAGGCAAGAACGAAGCCCAAACACTGTACTGTGTGTCAGAAGCAAATATAGGCACTGCACCTCTGTGCAGCCTCCGGTCCAGCCTCCAGACCTCAGAGACTTGTGTGATGTGAAGCTGCAGAAGTACACACACACACAACCAGGCTGATATTTGCTCCCTAGCTGACTTTCTCCTTGCCAGACAAACGAGTCAAGGGCTGCCACTGCACAGGGATGACTCAGTACATTATCATCACAAAACAAGACTCTGCACCAAGCTCAGCCATGTGTAAAAGGGAGGACAGCACTACTGACATCCCCATCCTGCTTTTGGCCTTTAGCAGTAAAAACTTCAACCATGTACACCAGATTATTTTGGGGTTTGCTCTGAAAAGCACAACTAATGAACAATGGAATAAAAATGTCAAAATCACTTTGCTGCAGTGCTCCTCTTTCAAAAGTGAGATAACCCTCCATGGCTTATGGTTTCACTCTGGACTTGAACAGACAAGCAGAAAATTTAGGAGCAGGAACTACCTTGCCAGTCTTCACTCAGAAAAGTGACAGGGTGTACAGGCACATGACACCCACACAATGAGGCTCTCATGAATTAACACGGAGGAGCTTAAGCTGTTTCCTGCTCCTTTGAGAACATCCCAGGTGCTTTTGTGTTCTTCAGGAGACCTCGAAACCAAAGCTCACCTCTGCTGTGTCTGGACATCCATGACCAAGGAGATGTAACCCTCAATGAGAGAAAAGGAGAAAAAGCGAATATGTCCCGAGTCTTCGTTGCCCACAACTGAGTCTTTTACTCTGAAGAAAGAGAAAAAACCAGCATTAACTGTGGCTAGAAGAGCAAAGGAAGGCTTTTAAAGCTTATATAGCCAGCAAAACCAGAAATGCTTCATATACTGACTTAGGGAAGTGACACGTGCAGGGGAAGAATATGCCAGTCGCCACAACTGACGAACTTCTATTCCTGCCCCAAGGTCCTCTTGCAGGAGGCTGTGGGGCAGGAGCCACAGGCACAGCTGGCCATACATCCTCCAGTCCTATGCGAACGTGCAGCACATCGATCACATTGCTACTCTTAGCTTATATCCAAAAAGACTCAGCTTTCCAAAGCCAACGGATGTCTTCGGGCACCCTCAATCTCCTACTTGGCTTCCACCCAACAGGACAACCCTGTGAAACTTCCCTAAGTACAGAGAATAAAGTCACAGGAGATCCCTGGGCATCCTGGAGGAGCAATGTGACTTTGTGCCTCCAGATGCCGGCCACATCTCCCCCAGGAGCCCGTCTGCCTGCTGGGACCTACCCATTGGAGTAAAACATGACATCCATTAGGAGTGTAGCAACAGTGGGAAGGGTATCTGGATCCAAGCTGGTGACGCAGAACATATTACTTGGACTGGAAAGGGGATGAATGACAGGCCTCTGAACTGAAAGAGACAAACACAGACATATACAGCTATGAAGCCACGTTTGCAGCAGGTTCACGTCCCACCAGATGTGTTATCCACGCACCGGCAGTGGGCACAGAGAAAACTGCTAGTGTTTTTAAGAATGTTCCTCATCATTGAAGCCTGCAGGTTCTCAGGCAGGGACCGAGGAGCCTGAAGATGATCTGCTCCTGCAGCATCCTCCCTGAGGTACAGGGTGCGATCACCCCGAGTACCTTGCCCTGCACAGGGCACAACTCTGCCCTCTGCTTGTAGGGGCTGTCAGGCCACTGGGTGCATCCACATGAGACGAGGGCCAAGCTAAAGGAGGTGCCAACATCAACTGAAAAAGTAGAAATAAATCCAGGCTTCTACTATTTAGAAGACAGGGCTATGGCAGCCATTTCTCTGGCTGCGGCTGCTGGCAGTGCACTCTCCTTTCCCTCCCTTCTGAGGGCTTATTTTGCCATAATATCTACAAAAATTGAAAACCAGCTGACAGGCAGCAGCTTGGCAAACAATACTTGCAGCAAGACAACGTGTGCTTCACTGCGCCCTTCCTTTCAAGGCCAGGTTGGATGGGGCTTTGAGCAACCTGATCCAGTGGGAAGTGTCCCTGCCCATGGCAGGGGGTGGAACTGGATGGGCTTTTAAGGTCCCTTCTGACCCAAACCACTCCATGATTCTATGATTCACACTTCTTGTATGAGGCTCATTTTCTTAAACAAGATTCTCTGTAGCTATCAAGTGACGAGGCTGAGTGGCACTTTATAACAACTGATTCCTGCTTTGTTTGGTTATGGTAGAGGTGTGTAAGTAAGTAGTTCCTTCTGCTGATTGTGCCCTTTGCTTGATACTTATTCTTCTAGACTGGAAGCATCCTAAGGTTCTGTACAGCCCTGGGCTGACAATGGCCTTGATCCTGACCAATACCAAAGTGTGAAATCTGAACAGTATTCTCTGTGCATTAATCACCCCAATACTTAAACAAGCTTTTATATAAGCTGCTCTCCTTTGAAATGCTGAAACATGGAAATATGGGCTACAGACAATGTTATTTTTGCAACTGAACTGAATTGTGTTTTAACCTTCTGTCTCCTCTAGAAATGTAAAACTAGCATTAAAAGGCTTAGATTAAGCACACCTCATCAGCATTGCTCACAAAGTTAAGCACATACTCAAATCCATGGTTGAACTGGGAAAGACTCAGGCACGTGTTAGGATGGTTTATTACCGTAGAACAGCATAAACATTCACCAAAACACTGAAGGCAGGCAGGAGGTAGACTTTCACCCCCATGTGTTGTAAAGAGCAACTCTCTGGCAAGCCGAGCCCATGGCGGTGCTTACCCAGTTTTGGTTTGACAAATCCATTCGTTATCCCCAGGTCATCAGCAGCCACAGTCTCCCCGTTCACTACTCTAAGGATGGTGAACTCAGCAGCCAGCGTGTGCATCACGAAGGGCAGGTCTCGCTCACGTACCTGTAATGGACAACAGGATTAGGTCCAGAAGTAAGAATACACTGCAGTGCTGGTTACACACACTCAAGAGCACAGAAAAGTGGGCACATCACTCCTGCTTGAGCCAGCAGGTGTGCAAGTATAGTCACCATCTGGATGTGTGTCTACAGAAGCACATTCAGTGATATCACTGCAAGTATCAGTAGGGTTAAGCACCAAAATGCTTTTAAGACTGTGGAAAGAGTGTGGAGACTTCGAAGAGAGAGATGTTTCACCTCTTTTCCAGCATCCCTTCAAGAACTCAGCACTGCCTGTTCTTCAGCTTTAGAAAACAAGCTTATGTGGTCATGCTGTGTGTGTGCGCGCATGAGACAGAACGACAGTCTGTCTGTCTATCCCCAAAACAGCTGTGGAGCCTCTTGGTCATCATCAGCCAATTTGACAGCAGACACTATGTCCCTCTACCTCTCAGAAAACCACTGTCTGAGTGATGGGGGGAAATGCCACCAGCGTTTCTATTAAAGGAGAGACTGCAGTGTGGGCTCAGCACTCACATTAGATGCCAAATAACGCATACCGACAAATGCCTCATCCCATGGGAAGAGCTCCTGAGATGTCACAGAGCCTAATCATAAGGCACAAAGCTCTGAGGAAAGCAGACTTTGGTACTTCTGCTGCTTCTCAAACAACTTTTTCCCAGAAATGCCATTAAAACCGCCCAAGTGAACCTTCATCGGGTGGCAGATGACTCTGCCTGGTCCTCTCATGTTCTCTTACCAGGATGAAGTCCGTCTGATAGGTGGAGAGCATGAACACTGAGATGTTTTGGTCAGCTAGGGGTGCTATTACTGACTTGGCAATTTTGGTCACTCCAATGGGCTGAGAGCCGGAGAAGCCACCTCCGCCAGACACCACGTTGAGGGCAAGCCATGTCGCATCAGCCACACTTAAGTGTTCCGAGGAAGGGAGCTCTGTGAAAAGACAAAGGAGGAGGCGAGAGGTTTGTTTTAGAGGAAGAGAAAGACAGGTCCACTGTCTGGTCTGTACGTGGCTAGCACGGACCTCAGTGCAAAGGAGGAGGAGAGCCCACTTATCCAGCCAAACTCCTGGGTTTCCCAGGTGGGTACTGTGCCACTTTTCAGATGTACCAATTGTATCAACTTTCACTGTAGGATTCATATCCATTTTCAAGAACAACACAAGGAATTACATGAGCCTCAGCTGTTCCCTAGATGCTGGTGACCAGCACTACTGATTGCCCCACGTGGAAACAGCCTGAGGGCCTTGACTTAACTTGAATCTCCTCTATCACACAATTCCTGCAGATACTTTGCTTGAGCTTTTCTGGTCTCTTTTGATTCCTTTATTCCTGCTCTAAACCCACATTTTGTTCTCCTGGACTTGAGATGGAGGTTGACAGAGCAGCCTGGGCACTATCACAGCACCTGGGAGCTGCCGAGCAGGTTCCCTACACATCTGAGGGTTGCTGCCTCCAAGTGTAAAGCAGAAGACAAGAACCACACCAGTCTGTTAGGGATGGATGGTGTAACATATTCATTAGAGATTATAAGGTGATCGCATACTAAGATAATGGAAATCTATTTAAGAATAACCCCAGTTCCATTCCATTTGCTTCTAGTCTATCGTCATTAAGCAGTTAAAAATCTGTAGCTAAACTACTTAAATACCAATTATTAACTGTTTTAAAGAAACCTTAATGTACTAACAGCCTGTAAAACCAGATGCGGATTCTGGAGTGAAGGCATAAACTTCTCTAAGATTCTCTGGATTTTGGTTTGGCAAACAAACAGTTCCGATCCAGATCCAGACTTACATCATCCCAGTTAAATCTACTTGGCTTAAGGAACCTGACCTCAAATGCAGATCCAGTCAGCAGAGACACAGTGGAGGTCCCAGCAGAAACCCACACACTTCGCTTAGATGCAGCCCAGCAATCCGAAAGCATAAATCTCAGCATTGCTGCCCTTGCAGGCAGCATAGGCGAGCCACTTCATCTCTCCATACCCACACTCCCTACTCTGTCCACCCACTCTTAGCTCCTCACAGAATGGTTTGGGTTGGAAGGGACCTTAAAGATCATCCAATTCCAACGTCCTGCCATGGATGTCCACCTTTCTCCATACAACAGAAAAAAGAAGGATACTTCCTTTCCTTCTCCTTCAGCGAGACCTCTGGGAACGGTTTCTGTACAGCTCCAGACAACACGTAATAAATCCATAACCTCACACCCCCCAAATCCCCAGGCACCACCGCTGTGAGACAACGAGAGTGCTGAAAACCCAAAATGAACAGAATAACAAACACTGCTCGTTTTGCTCTCCTCAATAACCTCAATTGTGTGTGGCATGAAAATAACCCTGAACAAACACATTGCAAACAGTGGGGACACTGAGGGTTCTGCTTCTGCATTTTGATGTTTAGCTTCATAGGCCAATGTTTCTTTTTTAGTGAATAATCAGAGCTTACATGGAATGAAAACTAGACACCAGGGAGAGCGGGTAAGTTTGTGCATTAATCAACACCAATGCTACCTCAGAGAGAGCAGCGCAAGTTCCTTGCAGAAAATTATTGCAGCAAAACACCGTTTTAGGCTCAGACAGCCCTTTGCATCAGAAAAGGAGCCTCAAAACAAAGCTTGCTACATCAACTGCCGTGGAGAAGCTAGGGCTGAAAACAACTGCTGCTGATCTAATGAGCAGCTGACGTCTTTTTTTCCCTTTATTCCCACCTCTGCTCCTTGCCTGTGAAACAAATAAAAAGGAGAAGCAGCAAAAAAAAAAAATAAAAAAAAATAGATGCCTTTCTTCTTTGAGGATGTATGTGCTGCTCCCTGGCAGCACAGAGCGGGCAGGCGCAGGCGAGGCCACCTGCACGTCATCGGTATTTACACTGCCATTTCCCGCATCCCAAAGCCATTAAAGCAACCAGGCAACTAAATCACAGAAAGGTCAAGCGACACCTTTCCTCTCTGCAAACTCATCCCCACAAGCCTCTGGCGCTGTGGCTGCCCCAGCAGCAGCACCAGCTGAGCAGGATGCACCAGCAGCTCCGCTTCCTCTGCTCATCAACCTCTCCCACCCCCAGCGGACACGTCCCAAATGTGCCCAAGTCCGCTAATGACTCGTTACCAGCAGCAAGAAGAGATCACAACTCATTTCCCTCGCTATAAACAGAGTAGATGATCTTCCTGCTTCGTATGGGTGATGCGGTCCTGGCTGCGGTTCATTAAATCACAGTTTAAATACCATTTTGGGTCAGGGATGTGATGGAAGATGCTGTTTTGCAGTGGACGGAGGCATTATCGCGTTTCACTCTGGCAGCTGCAGCGCTGGAGAAGCTGCCCCAAGAAGACCTCGTCAACCTCTTCCTGAGAGGGCACGAAGGCTGATTTGCCCGTTGCATTTGTAATTACTGGAAAGTGTTGATCATGTTTGGTTCCATGTGTTTAACCGGCCGTATGAAGTGTGACAGGGCGATGGCACTCGCTTAAGGAACCGGTCTCTGATAATTCAATTAACTTTGCAGAAAATACATAGAAAGTGACTGCAGTACCGGTTTTGGACACTGCTGCCACTAGGCAGCCAGATGGAAAAGTACAGCCCAAATTTTAATGAAACAAACCCAGGCTAGAGGCTCAACAAATTCATCTAAATAGCATCAAATCAGCCACGTGGGAAGGTGCTTTGCCCAGGAAGCCATTAAATGCAGTAAAGCCAAGGAGAGCTGAAAACACCAGACGCACCATTAATGCAGACTCAGTGAGGCAGAATGAGGTAATAAGTAAAAAGCAAAATGAGGAATCATCTGTGTTTCAGCACCAACCCACCCACCCCACCATGTCCACCGCTTTCCTCATACGAAAGCAGAGCTCCTGATGCCCCACAGCTTCGGCATCGCAGCATCCCCCACCCTCACACTGCAAGATCAGCGCACAAATCTCTCGTTTGGGTTCTGAAGATCCTCTTCCAAATGATTTATGAGAGTGCAGGTCAGTCTCACTTATGATCACAGGGCACGATTCACCTCTGGCTGAGAAGGACGGCTAAGAGGTGAGAGACTTGGGCTTTGTTCATTATAATCAGGGTCTTTGTTTTGAATTTCTGCTGGAGACAAGCCTTTCGATCTCTGTATTTTCGCTGTGTAACAGTCTGCAGACCTTCTGCCCGTGGGCTCTGAAGCCATCATTTGCTGCCCATCACTGGCGAGCAGATGAGGGTCACAGTCTCCAGCTGCCGTTTCACCCATGGGAGCTGGCGTGGAACCCCACCAACAAGATGTGACCATCTCAATAGCTCAAGCTCATCTGTGATTCTGCCTGGCAGTGCAACACTAGGTACCGCTCTCCCTTGGCACAGCAGTTTCTCTCATCCCAAATTCTCCCCACTGCATGCAAACTACAGTGCCACCAAGCAGACAGACAGATGCTGTGCAGGACACAGCTCCTCCAAGGGAGATGATAAACGCCAATCCCTGCTCAATCCAAACCCAAGCCAAATAAAGTTTACAGCATGTGTTACACTGTTCATTCCCACCATGGGGATTTAAAAGGCCAGACGTCTGTCCGGAGCCTCACTGGCCTATTTGGCAGGTACTGCTGAAGCAAAGCAGTCTCCATGGCACACGTCATCCTGGGATGTGAGGTGGTGAGTATCATATCAGCCATAATTGGCTCCTGAGCTCAAATAATCAATACCATTTCCAGTGGGGACAACAAATGTTGGCCGAAACCCAAGTAAGGATTGAATTGCTGCTGCTGGAGTGCTACAAAATGCTGTAAGCACCACAAGCCGACAGTTCACTCAAAATACCTTTGAGAGGATGCTGGCCAGATGATGAGCTTCCAGCTCATGGGTCTATGCAAGCAGCCAAGGCAGCCACAGAAAGCAGGGAAGAAAATCAGGTTTACAGACCTGACCAAAGAGTCAGCCTATCAGTGTGGGTCTGCACAATGGTGGAAAACAACATTTTTCTGCCTCCATTTTCCACCCTGGCCCAGGCTGCCCACAGAAGTGGTGGCTGCCCCATCCCTGGAGATGCTCAAGGCCAGGCTGGACGGGGCTTGGAGCAATCGGATCCAGTGGGAGGTGTCTCTGCCCATGGCAGGGAGGTTGGTCTGGATGGGCTTTAAGGTCCCTTCCAACCCGAGCCTTTCCACGGTTCTATGACCCCTTAGCCTCCTGCAGCCTGTACAGTGGGAATGAAGGCACTGCAGAGTCCTGCTCTGTAGAACGCTGGAAAATGTGCAAAATTCTCCAAGAAAGTACACCACCACCAGAACTTTTTCCCCCCCTTTCTGTACCTAATTTAAGCAGGTTCAAATTTTTCTTAAAAGAGTTGCAGTTAAGGGAGGGATAACTGGAAAATGCAGAGTTCTGTAGCAGAAACGGACCTCACCTAACCTACATGGATATCTGGACCAGTGCTGTGCAAAGCACTGCCAACCACAGACTTACCCCCTTCCTCCACCAGGATACCCCATGAGCTGTTTTCTGAGGACTTTGTTCCAACTTAACAGCAATCAGACACCCACTTGAGGACATCTATCAGCTTTCAAGAGAAGCTGTAGACATACGATAGATTTATTGTAGTGCCTGGAGAGAAATGAAGGCGCTCAGCTGGTCTGTGTCTTTGGTGGGGGGTGTTGGATCATCTCCTAAGCACTTCACTCACTACACAAATTTTTGTGTTACAGTTGTGGGTGATTGTGCTGCTCCTTGATTTTTCCCCATGCTCTGAATGAACCGATTGCTCATTCAATTCATCATTCTAGGACTTAGGTTTGCAGTCATGGCTCACTCCAAATATTAAAAAATAACATTAAAAAAACTGCGGATTTTTAGACCAGTCTTCTGACTTTAGATCCCTTACACTGTACTTGCTTCACTTTTTATAACCTCCCTCTGCAAAAATAAATGACAGCTAGACTCTTGCTTGTATTAAAAAGATAGAGAAAAAGGCTCCTGTGATAGCAGGACTCCAATGGTCAGGCATTAAATATGAAAGTGCTGCCAACTGCAAAATTCATGATAAATTGGGAGAGCCCTTGCCAACGCCTCTCTGTGGCAGCACAGTTTATGTATATATATTTTTAATGGGATTTTTATGTTTATTAAAGGGTTCTCTTCCCACTGCCCAGTGGAAGCTTTCCATTGCTCTGCAGTTTTGAAATCCCATCTTATAATGAAGTGAGGGATTATTACCTCAGGCTGTAAAGCCGAATCCAAAGCCTGGGCACCTTTCTGAGTTCTCTGTTGGCTTTATCACACAGGCACTCAGGAGGGGCTGGAGAGCAGCCGGGTCCATGGGGAGCTGGGATACCCAAGGGAGGTATCCTGCACCCACAGGTGCGCTTTCCCTGACATCCACAAAGCAGACGTGTTTTAATTGGATGTCTCTGCTCAGAAAACTTTATAGGGCTTTTTTATCCTCAAGGGCACCATGGAAACTGGCCACATGAGCTCAAAATCTTGAGGGGGAGGAGAGTGGGAGGACAATAACCACCTGAACCTCAGCTCTTTTGCAAGATTAGGCTAAGTAAACATTCCTTTAATGTTAGTAAATGGAGCACTCTTGTTTCTCTCACTGTCACAAAGCAGATAAAGCAGGGCAAGGATGTCATTTATCGGTTTCTACAAGATGCTGAAATCCAGAAAGAGCTCTAAAGCTGGTCAAATGTCCAGCTTTTTTGTGTCTCTCACTACTGTGGAAGCAGGAGGGTTATTCTTGCAGGATGCCCTGTTTCTTGCTTTGCTCTGCTGCAAGGACAAGCTGAAGTGATCCATTACTGTGCAACCCCACCAGAGCAGCAAAAACACCTTGGGGAGCTTACAATGCAAATCATAACCTTTCAGAGGATGCAAATACCCTTTCTTTTCGCCTCCAAACACTGCTAGCTGCTAGCGTCACTCTTAGTAACTAGGGGCAAAGACTTTGCTGCTGCACAAATCCTCAACAAGCCCCACGGGCAGTTTGCAGCGCGGTGCCAGGCAGAAAGTCCTTGGTGTCGGTTTGATTCAAGTGCCAGAGAGCACTCCCACACCAAGGGACTTATCTGAGCACAATAGTCGGGTGAGATGAAAGCACAACCGCTTGGCTTCGCGTTGGGAAACGTGATGATTGAGTCCAAAAATTTAATGCTGTTGTGCACAAGAGAAGGAAGAAAATCCCACAGCTCTGATTCAGCTGAAATCATCTCACATGTCAACGAGCTCAAGCTTGTCCTGGGAAGAGGTCGGCGCACTCACGGCACAGCAGCTTGGGCAATTTTTGCCATTTATGCTAACGGTTTGTTCAGCAGCAGGGGGCAAAAGCTGGGGAGAGGCTCTTGATCAGGGAATGCAAGGATGGGATGAGGGGCATTGGTTTCAAGCTGAAAGAGAGAAGACTAAGATGAGATCCCAGGAAGAAATGTTTTGCTGTGAGGGTGGGGAGGCCCTGGCCCAGGTTGCCCAGAGCAGTGGTGGCTGCCCCATCCCTGGAGGTGTTCAAGGCCAAGTTGGATGGGGCTTGGAGCCCCTGATCCAGTGGGAAGTGTCCCATGGCAGGGACTGGAACTGGGTGGGCTTAAAGGTCCCTTCTAACCCAAACCATGCTATGATTGTGTGATTCTGTGATTATTTCCCTCCAGGAAAGGGCTTGGAGAACTCCCTTGCTTGTGAGTAGTTTCTGACAGATTGACATGGGACCCGGGATCACTGTAATTCCCTGTATATGTAATTTGTCATATTCATATGAACAGTTTGAAATTCAAACTGGTCATTACACTGGGTAGAGTTGGAATTGAATTGTCAGGAAAATGTGAGACAGTTTCACTGGGTATGTTCACCCATTCCGATGTAGAGCCTTAAACAGCCTTTTCAGTTTGGTTAATTTGTAATTGAAGGAAAATCTGGAACAGCAGACAAGGAGCAGTGTAAGCTAAATTCCATGTGAGAAGTAAGGAATGATGGCTGCGTTGCTTAATGTGCTTTCAGTGTGGGTTTGGGGAGAGCCAATAGGTGCTGGATGAGCACCATCTGCCCCGAGTGCAGGTGGTGAGACTTGGACAGGATGCTTGTTCCTCCTTAGAGGGCTTTCTTGCTTGCTTCTTTATTTTCTTTCTCTTTCTTCCCTCTGTCCATCTCTTTGTTTGTGTCTTAGAGTTTTGATAGTGGAAAGGGAGACATCTTTGCCTTTCAAACCTATCCTAATATCCCTAGAATAGCACCAGCACCAACAGCTCATTCCCTTAAGATGAAGGAAAGATGCTCAAAGAGGCCAGAGCAAAGCTTCCCGGTTCCTTCCCTTCTCTCCATGTTTTCAGACACTTAAATCTTAGCAAAGCTCCCTCTTTGGGTTGAAATTTTCCATGCTACTTGCTTGCTTAGCGCTGATTTTTGCATTAACTGTGAAATGCTTTAATTGTGAGGTGTGTGTAAACCTCAGCCAAACAGGTCAGCAAGAGGTTTGGAAGAGAGCAAGATTTAGAAGAAATTGAGGGGTTGCACCTGCTTTATAGGTAGGAAACTGAGGCAGAGAAACATTGAAGTTAAATATATAACATATCAAGCTGTCATTTTCTCACTGCAGTGTTTGAGTTTATGAACCTAACAATGTTCTTTTGACAGTTTTGTGAGTGGGATAATACCTAAATAGGAAAATGAGATGACACATTTCACAGGTTCCCTGGTGAAGGAGTTTGAATAAAAGACTAAATTTTGCATGCTCTCTTAGGAGAAAACCACAGGAGCATGCAGTTGGAGATGGTGAGGTTCCCCAGCTGTGGATCCAACCCTGCAGAGATACCTGACCATCCCACAGAATGATGGAATGGTTTGGGATGAAAGGGATCTCAAAACTCATCCAGTTCCTCCCCATGCCATAGGCAGGGACACCTCCCACTGGCTCAGGGACTCCAAGCCCCATCCAACCTGGCCTGGAACCCCTCCAGGGATGGGGCAGCCACCACTGCCTAAGATCTTAACTCAATCTTCCCTCTTGCAGCTCAAAACCATTCTCCCTCACTGTTTCCCTCCATTTTCTGACCAAGAGCTCCCCCCCCCCCCACCTTTCCTGGGGCCCCTTTCACTACTGGAAGCTCCTCTAATAAGGTCTCCTTGGAGCCTTCTCTTCTCCAGGCTGAACAACCCCAACTCTCTCAGCCTGTCCTCATATGGGAGGTTCTCCAGCCCTTGAATCATCTCCGTGGCCTCCTCTGGCCTCACTCCAACAGCTCCATGTCCCTCCTGTGCTGAGGGCTTCAGGTGGAGTCTCACCAGAGCAGAGCAGAGGGGCAGAATCCCCTCCCTCGCCTGCTGGTCCCACTGCTTTGGATGCAGCCCAGGGTATGGTTGGCTTTCTGTGCAGCAAATTATTATAAACCCATTCACCTCAACCTTTATTTTATAAAAATTGGGAGGCTAGGAAACCTTCTTCCAAGAGCACCAAGGTCACCTGAAGTATTTCTCCAGGCCCCACTGTCAGAGAGTGAGAAACAGCTCCTAACCAGACACATCAAGTGATTTCATACCAAATATTTCCAGCCACCTCGAGACATACTGGCGGGAAACCATGTCAGCTCAGCCAGATCCACTAAAACTTCACTGACTACGTGAGTATTTTCAATTGTCAAAGCAGCCAGAAACTTTTTCTATTGAGTATTCATTTTTTCTAACCAGCCCATCCGCTCTCCCGTACAACACAACCATTTCTGCAGGCACACCAGCCAAGCAGGACTCTTACAAGGCCTTTATAAGAAGTTTGTAGGGAAGGAAGGGTACAGTGCAGCGTAGCTTCTCTGCTGCTATATGTCTGCCCACATCTCTGCACGAAGTAGGAAAGTCGTTCTGACAGTGCTGGAGATGTCATGCTCAAAGATGGAGAGGTCAGTGTATTTTTACCATTTACGGTACCGTTAGAAAAGACATCCCAGGCACAACGTCCATGCCCAACGATGACGGAGAAAAACAGTTTGTTGTTGCTTCTTTTTGCCTATCTGGGAACACGCGCATCTCTTTCTCAGCAGATGCCAAAGGGATCTTCGCCTCCGCTGACACGGACGCAGCCTACATGGATTTTGAGGAATGAGATGAGGTAGATATTGAGGGGTGAGACCTTCCGGGAAAGTTTACTAGCTGGTCTGTTAAAAGCAGCAAAAGTGGCCATGTATTTACACTAATTCCAGAGCTTGAGAAGGAGTATGTGCTAATTAGAATTATTCTTCCTGCTCAGCACGTCCTCAGCTGCATTTGTACAGAGCAGAGATGACGCCATGTGGCTGACTGATCTATTTACACCTCTGGAGTCCCCTGCTCATCTCCATCGCTGTTTCCCAATTAAGGGTGCAGACAGAAACCTGGGCTAGTTCCAGCAATCCAACTTGCCTGGCACACCACTGGGACTGAAGAGACAAACCAGTGACTTTTACCCAGCATAAGCTGTTCAGGATCTCTCTGCTGCCTGAAAATAGGCAACCGGAGAAACCTGAAAGCCCTTCCCAGGGAAGAGCTAAAATAAAGTGAATATTGTTGTGAACACAAAAAGCCAACAAAAGCCAGGTTAAAACTGTCCGCTGCTGTTTCTGACTGCAAGAGCCAGAGGCAAGAAGTGTATTGTGTTCTGAAATGCACCCATTCCTGTGAAGCCTGTTACCAGGCACGTTACCTCTTCCTGGAAGCCAAAGGGCAGACAGCCCAGGATGTACATGCACCTGAGCACACATTTGGTCCAATCCAGCACTGCTGTTTAACTCAGGAGTGGCCAGAACTGCAGCGCTCCCCAGCCCAGCAATGCTTCCCAGCTCCACACAGCCCCAGCCAGCTGGGAGCCCATGTGTCCTCCCCCCATTATGTTTGCAAAGACATCTCCTGCACCTATTAAAGGGCACAGGCAAGAGCTTGCGAACGATCTAATTCACCATCAGGGCACTGCAGAGAGGGAAAAGAGATCCTGTCTAGAAGACATGCCTTTGCTGAGGGTATCAGCCCCTCAAGGCTCGGTCCCCAGCTGGTCCTGGTCACTGAAACACCAGTGGCTGCAAGAGTGATTTGAGCACTTCCCTCTTTTCTTGCAAAGATCATAGAATCATAGAGCTGTTTGGGTTGGAAGGGACCTTAAAGCTCATCCAGTTCCAACCCCCTGCCATGGGCAGGGACACCTCCCACTGGATCAGGGGCTCCAAACCCCATCCAACCTGGCCTGGAACCCCTCCAGGGATGGGGCAGCCACCACTGCTCTGGGCAACCTGGGCCAGGGCCTCCCCACCCTCACAGCAAAACATTTCTTCCTAAGATCTCATCACAATCTCTCCTCTTTCAGCTTCAAATCATTCCCCCTTGTCCTGTGCTGCACTCCCCTCCCCAGTTTTCCTGTATCCCCTCTACATTCCAGGCCCATGTCGGCATGGGCTAAATCTCTGCCGCGTGCTCGGCACACAGATCTAGAAAGAAAAGCCACAATGAAAGAGCAGCTGACTTTGCAAGTGGTGAAGCAGCAGCGCAGGAGATGATGCTCTTCCACTGCACTCTGCATTGCTGGTTTTGACCTAAGAGATCTAGATGGTGACAGATGCCATTCCAAGTTGGAGATGTGGGTCCATTTCTGCCTGCAGCACTCTGAGCCTGTGGATGAGGTGTTTACACTCGGTTATAGCAGGAGGTGCCTACAGCAGAGAGCCCTCCAGCAGAACACAGCTCGCTTGTACAGCCACATTCCTGGACTTGGGGACCATCCAAATTGCCACTGAACAGCAAGCAAATATTTGCACAAATTCATGGAAGCTTTTTGAGGTAGAAAGGAGTAATGATATTTAAAAGATGAATAGACTGTGCTGCAGATAGGAAGATATTTGGAACTGAAAATACGTGCTGAAGTGCCTACATAATGCTAACTTTCATCAATATTCAAATAAACAAGCGAAATGCGTTCCTCCTTATTTCTCTGCTTATTTCTCTTTTAAATATGGGGGAATTAGAGCACATATCAACTACATATTGGAGAAGATCAAACTTTTTGCAGATTTCCTATTGCATTTTAGCACTGCTGTTTCCTGGAGCAGCTAGTTCTCTCCTCTCTCTTAGGGGTCAGCAGAGCTGCAGGTTCTTAGAGGTGCCCCATCCTGGCCAGGCAGAGCCAGACCACATGCAGGGATGTTGGGGCAGTGGCAGGGGTTGCAGATGGATGCTGTTAGTCCAAGACAAGTGTTCTGGCCCCGGCAGCCACAGTTTATCCTCGTTACTCTGCCACTGGTTTGTGAAGTGACCTTCAGCACATCATATCCTCTCCCTGACCTATGTTTCGCTTCCATGCTAAGGATTTGGTTGCTAAAGTCCTTCTCTCTTGCCATATGTATGCGAAACATCAGCAACAACAAAGCATTATGGTTCCTGGGCGTTACGGTAATAGCACCCAAAATAAGCTCAGGAGACGTGACTTGGCCACCCGTCCTGATGCACTTAAAAGGAAGCAGCTCTCCTTTATTTGTCTCCTGGTATTTTCATTTCATGCAGTCTTCCCAAAGCTGCCTATGTCTGCAGCACCGTGGCACTCGGAGCCATCCCCAGCAGTGTCCAAGCCACAAAGGTGAGGGGTCTCCGTGCCTCCTCTTTCACTCTGAAGTAGGAAAAACACCAACAGCTGCAGAAATCCAAGCAGTTGCTTTTTTCTCCCTCCATTAGGCTCCAACCTACAACCAAAACAAGCGACTCCTTTGGTCTGCATCTGGAGAGCAGCTGGATTCCCCTGCATTAATGAAAGGCCAGGATTTCCCAGGGGGAAAAGAATATGTTTGCAGTGCAACTTCCCTTTGCAGTAGAGAGATCTTCAGCCATGTGAAGCACAAAATATTTTCATTAAAATCAGCAAATATTCCTCCCAATCTCAGCTTTCTTGCCTTCAAGCAAAGAATCAGTGTCCCTGTGTTGACCAAATGGAGAGATGAACTGAACAACCGCTCCGTGCTGCACTGCAGCCTTCCAGGTGCTGCAGGCAGAGGCCAGAAACACTGACTGGAGCCTCTGCCTGTCCCACACCAGCCACCGATGCGCCCAAGCAGCGACACATCCTGCTGCACATCTACCAGACCTGCTGCAGCCCAAGCTGCTTTACCAGAAGCACCCAGCAGAAATCTCTGAAAACCCACACAAACTCATGATCTCAAGGGTCTTTTCCAACTGAGTGATTCTACGTGCTCAACCCTCTCTCTTCCCTGGCTCAGTATTTAGTGTCTGATGAGGGTATACACTGGGCTTTGCAGGGATTTTGTAGCTACAATTGTTTTCCCTGGCTTCCTGGAAGCCTTTAGACTGACTGTGGTCCTCAGCAGGAGCCCGACATGAAGGCAGTAGTGAGAAGAAAAGCCCGGTGAAGCCGTGGCCGTGGTGGATGCAAGAGCCTGCTGTTCCTGGAAGTGCTGCTACGGTGCCATGTTCTGCACTGCCTGAAACACAGCGAGAGTCTTGTGCACGTTCTGGGTCATGTCCAGAGCCACTGACATGGCAAAGGCAGTGAAATGAATGAGGAAAGCCATTTCTAACGTGCGAGCGGGTGTCCGACACACAGCAATGCTAGAGTGGGGCTCTGCAAGGCAAGTGCATGGAAATGTTAAGCTCTCAACTTCTGAAGCTCTCTACCCACCTCCCCTTTCCTACTTTACCTGTGAACATGGGGACAGACAGAAGGGATATTTCAGTACTTTGTTTAAGCTGGGAAAATCTCTCCTTGGCTGAGAGGTGCCAAACTATTCCAGAGGTGTCATCAACCTTCACTATTTCTGGAAAGCCAAGTACACAGGGGCGAGAGCTGCACACAGGCACTCAGGCAGATGCTTTTGAAACAGTAGAAACACCACTTTTTCTGAAAAGTCCCTAATGCTATGGCACAGTGTGCAGGAGCCAGGAGCGTGCAGGAGCCAGCATCCCTCCAAAGGCATGGCACGAGGCACCGGTGGAGCACAAACCTTCCCCTCTGGCCAAAGTGACATTTGTGCCAGAGGGAGGGGATTTACCATCCAGCCCAAGACTGCAAATATCTCCCTCCTTCTGCCCGGTTACAGATGTCTTAGACTTGTCCTCTAACTCTCACCCAGCCAGGCTGCAGCGTTTCGTACACGGGGTCTGAGCTATGGGCACCCTTCTGACCCTGTAAAGAAGAGGCTGCTCTTTTGGAGGAAGAAAAGTATTACGGTATTTTTGTCTTTTCAAAATCTGCTTACGTTCAGGGGTAGATACCTGCTACTCATTTCTACTTAGACACCCCCCCTGCCCGGGAGATAAGATTGCTTCTTAAGAAATGGGATGCTTTGCTCACCATGCTGCTGTCCCGGAGGGGTGCATCCCCCTGTGGGCAGCCCCACCAGCACTGTGTGCTCCCCTCTTTTCCCTCCCACCTCACTCCGGGCTGCCCCACCGACCCTGCCCTCTTCGCTGGTTAGCAAAACAACCACTCCTTTAATTTAAAAGGTAAGAGAGCAACCGCTCCAGGTCAAGCGAACCTGTGCATGCGAGCTGAGGAGAGAAATGAATGCAGATGAGTTTATTTTTGCATAGCCTCCCACTGCCAGAGCACCAGGAGCTGCTGACATTACATCATCGCAACACTCCGCCCCTCGACGGATCAAACCCTGCAAAGGCAAAATGCTTCTGCTGACAGCTGCTGGAAGCAATAGCCATAGGAAAATTAACTCTTCGCTGAGCAGGACACATGCTGTGCTCTCCAGGGGCCAATAGGTACCCAGTGCTTGGTTTTTTTTGGTTGGCTGTTACAGAAAGGGATGTCTGGATCCTCAGAGATGAGCAACCCCAGCATCCTCTGCCTCCAAGCCTTTATCTAACAGGACAAAGAGTCTGAATTGCTCCCAGTCTGTTCCTAACACAGATGGACAAGAGAAGCCACCTGATACCTCAAGGAATAGACCCCCAGTTCTGATAGAAGCATCTGACTGAGAAGGACTTTCAGTTCCCAACCCCAGACTTCAATTCCACAAAAAATGGGTATTGTTAGCATCAATTTTCCTGGAGCCCCACGTGGCCTGGTGGAGCAGCCGCCGACTGAGGCAGAGGCACAGGCATCTTGTCGAGAGCAACACAAAAGCTTTTCTTTGCAGGAAATTAAAAACAAGGAAACAAACACCAGCACTTGCGTAAGCCCCAGACTGGCTCAGAGAGAAAATTACCTCGCGACTGTTTGTGTTCCAGATCAATGGATCAGCTGCAGCGCGGGGCAATTAGCACCTTGAAATTATTCAGCAAGCGGAGGGGTGGGAATTTGAAGGGGAGGGTGGTGAGGGAAGGGTGCAAGCAAGCAGGAATAACAATAGATCTTTCTGGATACAAAAATCAACCCCTGGCTCTGGCTGAGCCCAAGCTACAATGAATGTGGCTGCTGGATGCTTCTGCAAGCAGGCAGAAGGGGGACAGGAGGGAGCTGGAGGGGCTGCTGACATTGCAGCCTGGGAACGGGGACGGGGAGCTGGGATGAACATAGAAAGCAGAGCAAATTTTTTCTGGCTAGGACTAAAGATATCTGCCCACTTATACCACAAGCCTATTTTCTGCTGTATCCAGCACTCCAAGCAAAGCAAAACTACTCTGTAAACAGATCCTAGCCGTACCAGCTCTGTGGATGGGCACAAGCGCTTCACGCAGATATCAGCCCGGTCAGGGCTCTGCCCAGGTCTCCGGGGAGACTCAGAACCGGCCCCTTTCAGAGGACTGAGCACCTTCACAAGGGCTGGGGGGGCTTCTCTCCAACCACGCTCCTTGGCAGCAGGCACACCGAACACCTTCATCATTCTGGATGCTATGAAGATACTGGTCTGATTATTCCTGTCACTGCTAGGAACAGGAGAACCTCATTATTTCCTACATATATGTAACATTTTTTTACTGTTGCTAGAGGAGGAGGAGGGAGGGAAGGAAGAAGGGATGAATGCAGCTGGCTCCAGTGTAACCTCTTTGCCGGCCTTTCCTTTAAACAAATCAAATCTTCAAGCTCACCTAGGAGAAATGAGACATTTGCCTTGTGCCCCAGCCTGCCGGGACCAATAGGAACGCCTGGGACCTAGGGAAACACACATGACCTTTGCTGTGGGACACCAGGCTTTTCTCCACCATTCTTCAACACCAACCCACAAAAAAGCCAGATACTAAAGCCATAACATGGACTAAAGCCACTACATGAGAAAGCCTTGCTCCGTTACAACTAGTCTCCATGCTTTTATTAATCTAGGATGAAAAGAAAGGTATCTCTGTCTAAAAACCAGTTTCCAATTATCACAAATGTGTTTGTGTCTAATCTGAACCCAGGCAGGGCAAGGCAAGCCCTCCAAAACTCTTTCAGGGACTGATGCTCTTAACACTCGGAAATCATGCTAATCTGATAAGTCACCGAGGGGATCATGCAAGTAAACAAAGCTGAGCCTGATAAGGAGTATTAGCGATAGGGCACACCACATATTCGGGGCTGGGAGGGAGGGAGCAGCAATGGATAACAGAGTCTTCTGCAGAAGCTGCAGCCGACACGGGGAAGAGCCTGCCCCAACCACTGAGGGCTGCGGCCCATGACAAGGAAAATTAAACAGCAGGACATGAGCACTGTTGCTCACAGCTAGATCTTCCTGAGCATTAACATTTGATCACAGTACTTCCTTCGCCAGGATACAAAGAGATGCAGGAGGAGGGCCAGCTTGATACCAGGAGTAAAATCATCCAGGATACAAGGGTTGGTTGCAAACTTTTTCTTGCCTCTGCATGGTTGGTTGGTGTTTGGCAAAACCTGAGTCCTCTTTGCATTCCACGTTGCCGGTAACATTTAGCTTCATACTTTGTGAAAACGATGCACGAAGGCTGCAAACCGCTGCCTGTTCTGCCTGTTTTTCTGCCGCGCTGGCAACTCGCCTCCCATCTCCCTGCAGAGTCCTCCCGAAAACCAAGCCTCGCAGCTGGAAGAAGGCTGATCTAAAGCCCAACTCCTAAATCAACTTTCTAATTCAGGGATGATTTTTCCAAAGCCTCTCCCTACCCTGGGACATGTAGAGCCTGATTTGGCGTAAGCGCTGCTAAGGGACTCAGCATCTCCAGAGTAGCAGGGTGCAGATCAAAGCCCCAGAGCAGCAGACACTTCCAATGAAGTTTTGTTGCTCCCTTCGTCGTCTCACTTTCCTTATTTATATAATGAGGATACAAACCCAGTCGATCCAGGAATGCTGCTGAGTGATCAATAGCTGCAAAGCATTCGAAAGGTAAAATGGTCTAGGTAATTATTACCCTGAGCAACAAAGAACAGACAGTTCAAGAGTACACGCTGATAGATTACACCACAATAAAAGGCAGCACCCAAAATCTCCCAGCAATTCCTGCTCAAAGGACCAGCTCCAACGCTATATGTTGTGAGAAATGCTATGGCATTTTCAGCTCTTCTTCAGCATTGATTCTATTATTACTATGGTAATTGCCAGTGGATTAAAAAATGAGATTAATGGGTCGATGAGAAGGGGAAGACAGACTCCAGGAGGGCTCCCATTGACAGAACGGCCACTATCCTGCCACTGGCTCACCTTTCCTTGTCTGCAACACGATGCAAGCAAGGAAGCCCAGTCCTCTCTGTAATATCTGACCTTCCCCTGTTGCACAAAAGGGCGAACAGGCACACAGTGCCTCTCCCATTTCCCACTCACCCATTTGCACAATAATTGCAGGCATCTGAGATCCTTGACAGCTCTTTCTTCACCTCCAGCAAATTTGGTTGAAACCAGCCAAGCAGAGAGAGTCATTCTCCACATATGTGCAAATCTCCTTTTCTTCGGAGAAGCTGGTGTTCCTGAGACAGTCAGGCTTTCGGGTAATCCAGCGCTAAGTGCCACTGAAACAGCAGCATTAGTAGTAATTAAAAATGAGATTCTTTCCACACCAGGCTGTATACTTTGGAGGCAGCCAGTTCACCCAAACAGGATTACGATAGCTCAGGATTTTACTCCTGTATTTCCACTCCCTTAACCACAAGATCAATGCAGGCAGCCTGGGAAGAAGTAGGTACAAAATTCACTTATGCTGAGATGTGTCTGAAGCTAAAATGTATCTTTCCTCTATTTCTCCAGAATATTCAAGACAAATACAAATACGGAACGGGACTGACACCGCAAAGCAAATAGCATTTAGTCACCCACACAGACCTCTAACAAGCACTTTACTGCCTAAGTGAAAATCCCCTGCAAAAGCAGTTTAGTTCAGGGGAAGGAAACCTTTAGGAGAGCGGTAAAGAACTCCCTGACCGCTCATTTGTGGGAAATTAGAGGTAAAAACAAAACATACAAGGGAAACCAGAATGGTTTAAGTGAGAAGCCTCCAAACTGAGGAAGCAGTTGGGCTGCGGTGGCCTGCTAGCACGTAAACATATAATGTGCTTGTTCACATCCCTACACATGCTCCTATATATAACCCAGAAGTATGCCAGCTTCTGCACACACAGCAGCACTCTCCCCTCCCGACCAGCCCATTTTCAGGGAGTATCAGGTTTGTAGGACAAGCAGTTTGTCTTCAGGCCACACGTGTGAGCTGGCATCAGGAGCATTTGTCCCCTTCTTGACCCCAGCGTGTTGGCTCATTCTATTTATGTACTTCTGATCTGTAACCCGCAACAGAGGTTTTTGGCACCGTTGCTGGAAGGTCAGAGAAGGACCACAGAAGAGCAAGTCCCAGGCACAGAGCCTTTGCGGGGCATTATATGTCAGCTGCCTCTGCCAGGAATTTGCTGTTTCGAATTCAAAGAATCTCTTTCAAAAACAAAGAACCCACACAGGGCTCAGGGTGAAGCTGGTGAGCTGGCAGCCGCGAGCTGGTGGGATAGCACAGGGAGCATCCCACTTCAAACGGGGCAGCCAGCCTGAAGAGACGCTCGGCTACGAGAACCGTGAGGGGGTCTTGCAGAGAGGGAAGGGCAGGAGTGAGAAGGAAAAGGCAGATCATACAGGAGGACAAACACCCTCTGAGAATAGGCTCTACTCCTGCCAAGTGCTAAGCATATTGTCAGGCAGTGGATTATCAGCATTGCCCAGTGCAGGAGAAAGTGCCTGCGAAGCTAACTGGGAGCAAAGAACCACTCCCTGGATTTCTTTCTCCCTCTGAGCACTATAAAAGACACTCCGTAACTTAGACCCTACTTCTATGAGGTGCCAGGGAATATCCCTAATGATTTCTGGTACCTCCTTGTTGAAAGATTCAATAAGACAGTCCAGGACATGTTTCGGAGAGGACAGGAGGTTCAACTAGGAGGACAACTTTGGCCCTAAGCTCCTATGAAACAGTTAGGTGAGGCTGAAGAACAGGGAACAACTGCATGACAAAGAGCCATGTATATCAACAGTGTAGGGGAAAACACACCACGGTGAGGCTACCAAGTGCACATGTTCTCTTCCCAGGCAAACTCATGCATATACATGTTCGATATCCCAGGAGAAGACGTTGGGGTGGTGGTGGGAAGAGCTATGAGGCTGGTTTTTCAAATGCTAGAAGAGCAGAAATCTTGAAGGGACGGCGCTTAGGAGTTTCCAGAACTCCTATATCTACAGCCCTAATTCCCACAATGCTGAAGAAAGTCTAGAAAAGAATCATAGAGTCATAGAATCACCAGGTTGGAAAAGATCTCTTGGATCACCAAGTCTAACCATTCCTAACCTGCCACTAAACCATGTCCTTGAGCACCTCATCTTCCTGTCTTTTAAACACCTCCAGGGATAGTGACTCCACCCCATTCCTGGGCAGCCTCTGCCAGTGCCCGATGACCCTTTCTGTGAAACATTTCTCCTGATACCCAGTATGAACTTCCCCTGGTGCAGCTTGAGGCCATTCCCCCTTGTCCTGTCCCCTGTCACTTGGGAGAAGAGCCCAGCACCCTCCTCTTCACAATCTCCTTTCAGGTAGCTGTAGAGAGCAATAAGGTCTCCCCTCAGCCTCCTCTTCTCCAGGCTAAACAACCAAGCAGGTGACTACAGGGGCCAGGAGTGTCCCTTCCATCAGACAGGCAAACATATAAATAAGCAACAGCAGAGAAGAGTCGGGCTCTATACTCTCTGCTGGAGACAAACCACACCACCCAGTTTTCCAGTGCTCAGGCTTTATAAACTCCCCCAAACTGGACCGTTCGTGCTGACTGATCTCACAAGACGGTACTAGGAGATTTAATCACTACATCATAGGATCACCTCTCCTGCAGCCTCACATCCCATGGTGAGGACAGCCTTTCGTGGGAAGGGACAATCCCCACAAGATAAGAGCATTTCATGGACTAAGCACACACTCCTCCTGCCTCCCCACCTTCTCCAAACACACTATTTTTTCAACAGGAACAAGTGACTATACAAGAAATACATACGATGGTGATTTTCCCTGGGTGGATAATAGCATCTTCTCTCCTCTGGAAGCCCACCTCTGGGCTGCGTTGGATATCAGCATCCCGGCACTTCCCTGGCCGCAGCGGGTGCATCACCACCGCTCACCCTCTCACGTTCTGGCATGTGAATTTTCTGTTTAATAAACTTTCCTGCAGTTTGTGTTTCTTGGTAACCCTGCGGTAGTAGTCATGGTGACAAAACCGGGGTCCTTGGCAACACACCAATGATGTTGCAAATCTATGATGACTAATCCTAAAAGCCTAATTTGTAGAACTCATTTAAATGCTTAAAGACATGCAGGTCACCGCAGGGGTCGATTTAATGGCTATTGCATATCTAGTGGTGAAGCAGTCGTTAGAGGAGGAGCAGCCAGGTCATCTTCTGGTAGGTGGATTTTTAATGCAAGATGTAGACTAAGGAGATTAAAAGAACAGCAGAATTTAAACATAGGCACAATAACAAACCCACCTGATTTCCAGTCAACGAGTTGGCCAAAGCTTCCAGATGAAACACTGCTTTAAATAACAATCTCCCACAACAATATCGCTGATCCGGTATTGCCTGGTTTATTTGTGCCTATTCAGGATGTAATGAATGCTTTTCTCAACACATCTTGCCCATGAGTGTGCAAAACCATGGTGCAGCACAGCCGGTTCCCCAAATCGGCCCCTTTAAAGGCACACAGAGGATGCAGACCGATGACTTACTATGCAGCAGAACGCTGCGCCTTCTGCCATGAGCCTCCTGAGGGGCAGCGTCCACAGGACAGCAGCTCTTGTAACCTATTCAATATTTCAGACTTTCAGCTCTTTGAGGGCACTGAAAAATTCATGGCCACATCTTCAGCTGGGATGCTGATGGAATCACCAAGGGAGGAGAGCCAAAGTAAGCAAGAACTTGGACCCCAAGGTAGCGATAAAGCTGTTGGCTCTTTCTCCCACAGCTTTTGTGTTTCTCCTCTCCAGTGCTCTGCCACCTGGCATTAACACACATGGGCACAAGGAAACAGAGTGGCCTCTGCTAACACACCTCCGCAAAACCCACTGTGCACAGGCTCACTCTCTCTTTATACAAAGCAATAAGCACTGTAGACAAGATCTTACCCCACAGAAAGCAAACCCTGCTGGCCTGAGGCTGTAGAGTCCTAAATCTTTATCCCACAGTGCTAAATAATTATTGCTCAATTAATTTGCTGTGGTTTTGAGTAAGCATTCGCATCACTCTACTCAGCAATACCAGAGACAAGCATCAACACACAACCGGGCTAAGCCATTTGATGGCACACTGATATGATTTCCATGCCTTGACCACTCGCGTAACCCACTGCCCTTCCAACACAGGTGCCTTCCAGGAGAAAGACTTTTGTCACCTGGCCAGGAGTTGGGATGTGAAGCACATTCACGTGGCGGCAAGTAGATGTCTGTAGTTAAAAGGAAGTAGACAAAAGTATTTGTTTGGTAAAATCCCAGTTCCACTTCCTTATCAGGATTTCTCCCTCCTTAAACTGGATGCAACAGAACTGCCCTTGCCCTTGTGGCTGAGACAGAGCCGACATGAGCACAAAGCACCATCAGTTCCCTTCATTAGTTCATCAACATTTTTGTTCCTGCAGAGGAAATGGAGTTAAACCAGAAGTTATTTGCACTCATACATCATTATACTGCTGTAATAAAGCAATAGCAACAACAATAATTACTATGGGGACTAACGACTTCTACTGCACCTTCAAGATGAACACGCACCACATGATGTACGGAATGCTTGCTTGGATGCAATCAAGACGCTTCTTAGGTAAATTAATGCAAAACAAATGCTCTGTAGGTCTTGAATACAGACTCAACTTTCGTTCGTTTGAAAAACAAACCTCTTTGCTGATTCGATGGGGTAGTGAACCAGCGATCCTGGAGGGCTTGGGCACAATCCCTGGTCACTTAAAACAGCCCTTGTGACTCCTGTGAGGGAAGCATGAGGCTTCTTGACCACAGAGATGCCACAGCTCATTAATGGGATGCATCTACTATAGTAACAAACCTGAATATAGATTTATGCCACTGATACTGATGTTCTGGTCTTAGTCCTTGGGTACAGAACAGCACAATGACTGCTTTCAGTAATGAGGAACAGATATGGCAAGGCTATAACCCGATTACAGCAAAAGATCAGAGTCCAAACTCCGCTCTCTGAATCCCTGTGTGTGAATACGTGATCCAACTAAAGTTGCTTCTACCACAGCTCAGTTCCACCAGTGGTGATAGCAGGTCTAGCTACCTTCTCCCAGTGCTACTGTGAGGCTTTAATTAAAGCACTCACATAATTTTGCCAGGCACAGTATTATTTACAGTGTTGTAGGTCTCTGTGCAGACTGAAATCCCGGATACATGGATATAAAGAGATTTTCACTTACAGCTTTTGCTCATCAGGAGTATTTGAGCTTCTCTCATCCAAATGACATGCTTTGCAGGGTCCCCATCAGTGGTGCAGCTCGCTGCTGGTGCAGCACCTCCAGTGTCTGTTGTGTCCCCTGGTCCCCTGGCCATGCTCAGTGGATCCCAGCTGACACTCACTCCTCTGACCTGGAACAGCTGCTGCTGCCCTCAAGCCCCGGCCAAGGCTCTTCCATCTCCCAGCTCTGCTCATCTGGGGCCACCTGCCCAGCCTCTGGGAATGATGCTCCAGGTCCTAAAGCCACATCAATGTTTTGCTACAGAAAATAAGGGCAAAACATGGTCTGCAATGCACCTCTTCAGTGCTGGGGACGAGTTTACTCCCTTCCTGCAACTGCAGATGGGCTGAGCATTTGGGCACAGGTGTCAGGCCCTGATGGTAGTTCAAGGGGGACCTCAGGGAAGGAAAAGACAACATCCTTTGAGTTGCAGCTCAGCTACAGAAAAAGAGTTCCCTATAAAACACTGCCCATGAAGTTGTTGAGTTTTCAATGGCTCTTGCATGAGCGACTGCAAAATCTATTCCTTGCTACGCTTCATGCTCACCTCCTCCTGAACAGTGTCCACCACAGACATATAAAGCTCAGCTGAAGAACGTTGGCTGCGCGGACCAACGCGTGCTCAGAGGGATGCACAAAGAGGTGACTTGAAGAGGTATTTACCATTCCAACTGCCATGGAAATGATCTGAGGCCTGGAACGTATGAGGACATGCTGAGAGAGTTGGGGTTGTTCAGTCCGGGGAAGAGAAGGCTGTGGGGAGACCTTCCAGTACTGAAAGGGGCTCCAGGAAGGCCGGGAAGGGGGTCTTGATCAGGGAGCGCAGGGACAGGATGAGGAGGAACAGTTTTAAGGTGAAACAGGGGAGATTGAGATGAGATCTTACAATGAACCTGGCCCAGGTTGCCCAGAGCAGTGGTGGCTGCCCCATCCCTGGAGGGGTTCCAGGCCAGGTTGGATGGGGCTTGGAGCCCCTGATCCAGTGGGAGGTGTCCCTGCCCATGGCCGGGGGTGGAGCTGGATGGGCTTTGAGGTCTCTTCCAGCCCAAAGTATTCTGTGATTCTAGAACTCCTAAAACTCCAGGCAGAAGAGAAAAACAAGACTGGAGAAAATGCAGCATAAGAGACAGAGCAGGTTGCTGAGCGGTCTAGGGGACTTGTAAGCTCTCCTCCACATCTGCAGAAGGGTTTGTATCCCAAACCAGAAACCCTGGGACGATGCTAGTTAAACGCTCCAATGAATTGGAAGTTATCTCCCAGTGTATTTTTAGTTGGCACCACCAGGCATTACATAATGGCCTTTATATAACGGCACCACAGCCACAAACTCTTCGGGGCTTTGGGTTGTTTTTCCTTTTCTCTCTCTCTCTCTCTTTTATTCAAAATCTTCTCCGTAGTGGGAGATTGATCAATAATTGCACTTTCCATCAAATGAGGGAGGCAAATCCTTAGGAGAAAAAAAATCAAATGGAGTAAAAATATTGTTACTAAGCCTGTGAGCGCTTCTCTCTTGCCCAACCTCAAACAGAATTAACTATTCCCAGAATAGAAATTCCACTAAGGCTTATCTGTAGTTTAAAGGGACAGGCTGTGATTCTGTGCAGACACTAAATTTCTCACTACTGGAGGGTTTTTATCTCATAGTGATGAGAGCTCAGAAGATGAAAATAAAGCCGGGGGGTGGGGACAGGGACACAGGACGGACCACATTAGAGATACCAAGGGAAAACTGAAGGAGATTTTCTTTATCTGCTGGCGAGATCATTGCCTGTTGGTGCTCCTTTAAAATCTTCCCTGAGCATGTTTTTTAGCTTTTCTTCTTAACAGCCACCCTGGCAGAGCAGCAGAGGCTTCTGCTTCCCAACGAGGTGCTATATGAATAAAGGAGAAAGTTTCTAAGAGCTAGAAACATTTCCTTTCCTTTATTTCGTCTCTCTGCACCTAATGCAGGCGCTCTGCCTCTGAATGCAAAAGTAAAAATGACTTTGGTGGCACAGTACGAGCTCTCACATCACTGCTCAATGGGCTTAGGCAAGAGCTCCCTTTGCTTTTGTAGCCCCAGCACAGAGCCTCTCTGACAAACACAGCACTCAGTAATTCTGCCTTTTTCACGCTGGTCCTCTAAACGAGCTGATTCCAGAAAGAGCAAAGACATCATCTAACAAATAATCACTTTTGTGCTAGTAAGCTGCTCCCTTCGGCCGTTTCACTCTCCCACCTCCCCAAAGCCAGTAATGCCACTGATGCTCTCCTGACTCGCGCTGGGTTTATAAATAAACCAAACCCTGGGCTAGCGAGATGGGAAAGCATCGTGCTGAGCGCATCGCTGGGTGTCACACACAGGAACAAAACCAACCCTGAGAGCGCAGAGAAGGAAAAACTACAAATGCAGCTGCTTGGAGAGCACTGGATCAATTCAGAGGGAGAGTTTTTGGCTTTAAAAGCTGTCGTGGTACACAGCGTATCCCACTACTGACAGTGCCTCTGAAGGCAGAGATTGCAGCTCAGGGCAGGAGGAAAGCCTGGCAGGGCCTGTCCTGTGAACACAGCAAAACCCTTAAGGAAACAGGATAAAGACAGAGAAGAAGGGAGAAAAATGAGTTAGCTAGCATGACAGTGCTAGGTTTAGGCTACAGTGGTGTCACTGGCAGGAGAAGGAATAGGATAAAGAAACTTCTCAAATGTACTCAGGTGTATTATTACGTGCGGAACACTGAACCGTTCTGTGGGCTTCTAACATCCAACTACTAAGATCTTAAGTATTAAAGCTAGGAAAAAGGTAATTTGCTGGAAGAGCTGCCTTGAGAAGTTGTTTGAGCTGTGAAGATACAAACACATGAGACTCCTGCTCTGCAAGTGGCCCATGCTGACCACAAAGAATACAGCCACTTGTCATCCAGGACTAAAAATATCAGAGAAATAAGTGTCAAAATAAGCAAAAGCAGTAAGTTTAGATGCATTTGTCAGGGTTTTCTCCTCTGTACAAGCCATTAAGGGATTATACAATAACGGATCACTCGCAGCACTGGGAAATAGCAAAAACAAGCTTAATCGAGACAAACGTTCACGGTTCTTAGAAGAAATGCTCCTAATTCGTTTCAAAGCTACCCTGCCCTGCTGAGCCTCCAGCCCCAGGTGCTCAGGATAAAGGCATTTGATCCGGGCTCCGATGCAGTCTTGTTTCTGCCACTGAGAGCCCTTCTCAAGATCAAAGCTCTGCAGGCAAACCCAGCACAACTGCTAAATCCCGTGTTAACGAACCTTTCTACACGGCTGTTCGTACATACTGGGAGCTTGTTCATGCACGTATGCAAATGGGGGGTAAAAACCCCATCCTCAGGAATCCACAGCTGAACATACGGCCCGGCACTGTTTATCAAACAGACGATTGCAGTTGCTGTTGCAGCACTTCTGTCGGAGTCGGCAGCTAACAGCCTGTCCGCACACAGCGCGGCCACAATGGGAGCGCGCTTGGGGGTCTTCCTGCCAGGGGGACTCACTGGGAGGAAAGAAAAGGATGTTTAATTTAAAAGGAAGGGAGCAGCGTCCAGACTGTGTGAACTTGTAAAAATCAGGTTTCACTCTGACACACTCAAAGTTTGGCCAAAGAAAAGCAGCGGAACTGTACGAGGGCAGAACAGTCCTTCTCCATCAGGAGCTTCCTTTGCCCAGCTCCCCATCAGTCCCAGCTGGCAGGGAGGGGGAAGAGCTGCTGAAAAAGGGCTCCCTGGGCACCATGTGCTCCAGGACCAGACTGGGGCAAAGCCCAAAGTGGCACTTACTGCGATAAGCCTGGGACACTGCAAACAGCCTGGCAGGAGAGAGAAGAAAGGCCTCCTGGATTTTACCCCTGTTCTGCCACAGGCGTGTGCTCACATTGGAGCCCAAACCCCTTTACCTGCCAGAGCTGCGTTCAGGAAGTGGCACAGACAAATACTCGCTCTTTCCTCGGCCCTGCTTGATCTCCACATCTCAGTGGACTCAAACACGCGTTTCCGTTCCCACTCAGCCTCTCTGCACATGCCTTTGCAACAACTCGATGTACCAAACCTCTCTCCTGCAAAAGCAGCACAGTTATCCCTCATAACCTTGCGGCATAATGCACTGAGGTTTGGTTTTATGGTGTTTTAGAGCTCCTTGTTTTCTTACTTTTATGAGACTGCTGGAGAAGCGCACACAACAGGACCAGAAAGAATCCTAACCAACCAGCTGCATGTCCAAGCGCGAGCCTCTGCAAACACGCTGCTGCTGGGTGAAAAAAAAAAACCCCAACGTCACTGTAAAGATTGTTCCACTGTATTTAAGATGGAATTAAAGCATATTTAGCTCGTATAAGCGATATGTAATAAATTTAAGAATAAAATAAAAAGCCTCAGATCTGCAAAATATGAACCATTAATCAAACAGGCACTCTGAAAGACTCCGCTGTGAAATCTCTAGTGATTAGCTACGGGCACTCAGCCAAAGCAGCCTGCAAGCTCTGTTTCACTGACATGTATTTTTAAACTAGCTCCAGCAAAGAGGAGGCTGTTTGGGGCACAGAATACCAACTCTGGGGGCTGGGACCAGTCCCTGCCACAGATTATCTGGCACAGCATCTCTCTGTATCTCAGTTCTCCATCTCTAAGACTGGGATAATACACCCTGCTCCTAATTCCTGGCTAGCTTTTATGTCTAAATCTTCAGGGCATGGACCACCTCTTCACACATTTATGTTGTGTACAACACAACTCTGTCCCTGCCTGGTGATGAGAGCCGCGTCCATCTGTAATACACACCACGGAGACAATAAAAAACAGGTCTGAAAGATCTTCAGGCATAACACTGCCAGTCTATGGCAGGGTCAGTTAGCCCCAGATCATTCCCAATTCTATTTAATGCATTATTTGAAACCACTCAGCGATAGAGAGCCTGCTGCCTCTTTAATAGCCTATTGATTAAATGTATTGCCACAGCCCATGACATAAACTACTAGAAGCATCTCTCAGACTGCATTAACATCTCCTGCAACTCCAGGTACGCTGAAACCTGCCTGGGCTGGAGCAGGAGAGCCGACATTCCAGCAAGCCGGTGGCCCCTGCTGACTTGTGCTGAGCAAAGTATGAACTTTTCTCAGTCTGCAAAAAGCCCAGAATGCTGTAGAGACAAGAGGTTACACTGGTACCAAACACAGAATTAAGGTGACACTTTTTAAAAGATTATTAAAGTGTTGCTTTCGATTAAAATCAGAGGAAAAAATGATTACTTATAAATAAAGGACTTCTACCATTCAAGTGTTTACTCCCTTCTGAGATGCAGTGAGAGTTATTTGCATTACTGCAAATGCTCATCAACAGAAAAGCAAATGTTTAAAAAGAGGGAGAAAACAACATATAGAGTTTGGAAAATAATGCCAGTTGAAAGGTTTTCAGGTTGGTCTGCATGAAAGCAAATGGGTAAACAGTGCTCATCCAAACTCAGCCACAGCAATAACCATTTACAGGGCGCAGAGAAGCCCTGTGGAGCGGTGGTCAGCCCAGGGGCCCCGGGCAAGGAGGCTCCCAGCACTGGTCCAACCACAGCACACTAAGACACAGCTCGGCTGGATGCAAGCAGCAAGCTCACTCCTGTTCCAAATGGAGCCACTACTTCCCTCTGAAAGTAACGGTAGGAGTTCAAACTCACAGTTGGTTTTGTACCTTCAAGACACCCTCAAGTCAAACAAGGTCCAGAACCCAACGGGTGGCTGTCAGGTTGGGCTCCTGAGCAGGCAGCAGCGCTGTGGCTTGGGTCCTACCTACTCGCCTTGCAGGACAGGAGAGCCGGGGACAGGGAAACCCTGCCGAGGTGAGGTGCTAATTAAAAGAAAGAACAGAGCCAGCAGAAAAGCAGATACGCGTATCTTCAGCGTGCCTCACCAGCTGGGAGTGATTCAGTACAGCAAGCAGTTTTGTTTTAAATACTTGTACTATGTAAGTTTTTCATATATATATATTTTTACTGATCTTTCTCCTTGCAATGAACAGATCAGAGATAGCGGAACTCTGAAAGGCCCTGCACTTGTTTCAAAAAGACGTTTCTTTCCCCTGTGAGTTTACATTTCAACCTAACAAAGAGAGACAACGGACGTAAGCAAAAACGCATTCTGGCTGATTTCACAGCATGAGAAATGTTAGAAGAGTGAAGAAGATAAGGATGGACAAGAATAGTTTAAATTCATTTCTGCAGACATAATCCGAGAAGTGCAAAGTGGAACTTCTCTGTGCATCGCAGGGAATCAAAAGCAAAAGAAAGTCCCATGACAGGTTTTCACAGAAGCTCAGCAAAAGCTCTTGAGCAAAGAAATAAAACAGGCATCTACATATAAACACAAGTTCTGAAAGAACTGATTGAGAGAGACGATGGACGTCCCAAGGAAGGAGATTTACAAAGCAATGCAGACTAAAACACGGCTCCCCAGCTTTACCCTCTCTTCTACCCTCTCCTCTTGAGATGGTCAGTCTGTGGGGAGCCGGGCAGACAGCACTACCAGCCACCAGCTCAGCATACCCTTCAGCTTAGACTCTTGCCTTCAGGCTGTCCTCCCCAACTCTGCTTCCAAAGTGCTACTCCTGACACTGCTAAACTCTAATTTCTAAGAGTCAGAATCGGACCCATCAATCTTGTGTTCTGAAATATAAATAAAAGGACAGCTAACTTTTTCAGCTCCGCTGTGCCCTGTTGTTGTTGCGAAACACCATGGGACAGCATGGTATGAAAGAAAGCACAGAAGCGAAGCGTCCTGCAGAACAAAGCCGTTGTGTCTGCGTTGGACTCGCATGACCCCTTCCTTAGAGTAAACAAATCTGGACTTCTTCTGAACCAGACACAGTTGGAGATGACTCTCCACTCCCAGGACTCCCAACTGATCCTGAAGATGAAAGAGAGCAAGAAAACCTTAATTGCTGGATTACTGCAGCACCATCTCTCCCATTTGTGGCATGGATGGCCCTTCAAACAGGCAAAAGCAATCTCTTGCCCTTCTGGACTTGAGTTAATAATTGATTAACTACTTATTTATCATTTATTAGCCTTTTATAGCTTCCCAATACATGTGTCCTTAATTAAAAGGATGATCCTTCTTCTCAGTATAGGTGGACATTATCTGCTGAGTTTTTCCATGGGGACAATTTACTCCCGATTCCATAATGGCCTAGAATTTGGGGGCTGCTACCTATGCTTGGAAAGCAACACATCCATCAATGGTGAGGGATCATGCCCCGCAGCACCCATCAGTCCCCAGTGGGACAGTTCATCCTGCAGCGATGCTGCAAGCCAAGTAAAGCACTGATGGCTGTACCCCAGTCCCACTGATCTCAGTGGAGGTTAAGCACTCATTTTTTAGCACCTGGAACTGGAAACGGTGGTTCCTTGCAGACAGCTTCTCACAAACCATCATCCTGGAGCCTGCTTTACACCAACCACTCCAGCAAAGTTACTGAGGATTTATCTTACACATAAAAATGTTGTTTAAAGTGGTGCAATATTGAGTGCTGCGAAGGTAGGAGGCTGCCAAACGGAGGTTGTCACAAACAGGGACACAATCGTATTTACTATTTACCCAACCCTTCTTTTCCTGCCGTTTGCTTTAATTAGCCTCCAGCTTCCAGCAGTGGGAAGGATGCAGCAGCCTACAGCCCTCAGCCACATTTACCACCCCAGTGTGGGAGCTTTGGGCACTCAGGTGATGGATCTCAAAGCAGCAGCCTGTAATGACGCCTGCATCATGAGGCAGACACAAGCGGACATAAATCATTGCAGGCAAACTCAGTTTTGGCATCGGCCTTTCTAATAACCCCAGGCAATTCTCGTAATGGTCAGAAAAAACTGCTCTGAAACAAACCCAGTACAAACTACCAGCTCGGGCACTGAAAACTGCTGAAAAACTCCAGCGGCATCAGAGCTTCATCGTGTTCTGCACATGCTCCTGTGTCAGAGCCAGTCCATTCACACCCGCTGCCATATGCACCCCAATTATAACTGGTCTCTTCCACTGCCCTGGGCTGGTGTGGAAAGAAAAGCTCCCTTGGCTGGAGGGTGGGAGAGGTACCTGCCGCCACGGGTCCTCCTGTGCAGAGGGAGAACAGAGTGCTCTGGGTGGCCAGTATTTGTTCATCCACAAATCCAACACCCACCAGCCTGCTTCTCCTTCTTCTCTTCCCTCCTCCCACCATCCCACCTCTGTTGCCCTCACCAACAATACTTGCTCCTCATCATCTCCTACCAATTCTTCTTGTTCTAACATCCAGCTTTATGCTTTTTTGCCTCCTCTTGTCCTCTCTAGTGGTCCTGTGCCCTATGTCCACACCAACACCTTCCCCCTGGCACTTCTCCCCACCCCACCAGCCTGTCCTCATCTCCATCACGATTGTTCTCACTCCTAGAGCTCTCCTTTCCAATCCTAGACTCACTATTAACAATCATAGAATCGTTACAGTTAGAAAAGACTTCTAAGATTATAAAGTCCAACTGTGCTTTCACCTTCATTCTGTCTCTTTCCCTGCTTTACGTCCGTAACAGCAGGGTGAGAGTCCTCCTTTGCCCCTGCTCGCTCCTGCTTCCTGCTCCAACACAGAGATGTGGTTACAACACTGTCTTTTCTCATGCCTCACCCACAACCCGGGGGTAAAGCACCCTCTGCCAGCACGAGCCATGCTTCCGACCTCGAAAAACCACTACAGGCTCCATGTCACTTGTGATGAAAAACATCAGGGTGCAACAAAACTCCACCTGGGCTGAATGGGTTTAATAAGGAAGGCAAAGGCACCTTCTTATGCAAAGACACTTCTCCTGCCACAGCGTGAGAGGACTAGAGCTTTTCAAAGAAAAACTGTCAATGTTTTGCAGTATTTTCTTCCAAGCTGCTCCTGAGAATGGCTTAAAAACCAACGAAAACAAAACTGAAAAAATCAGGTACCCGGACACAAAGAATCTCCCCCTAGATCACCAGATCCAGTCGAGAAATCAGACAAAGCTCAGGGCACTTTACAGGAAAACACTGGGCAAAGTTAACAGAAGGCTGCACCATCAGCCCCACCTATAACAAGTTTGGAACTTTTGCTGACACAGTTCATTATCTTACAAAACAAATTGCTCCAAGTGAACTGTGACATTAGTGTGTGTGATTCTCCAGTTGCTCAGGCTATTAATGTTTAAGATGTAATTAGAAGTAAGGGTAGAAAATAGCCTTTGCAGAAGATTTTTCAGACCATTAGTTGAAAGAATTTTCCACACAATTTCTCTCTGGCATTTCCGAGTACAAGGGCCTTGTCTTTATCAAGTGCTCCCCACCCTGCTAAGCACTGTACGTTTTCGGTAGGCACGCCAGCCACCCACCCACCGTGCAGCAGCAACTCCTGCTTTTATTCCACTACTACACCAAACCAGAGAAGATCAGGTCAAATTAGACTTATATTGACAAGGCGCTGCCTTGTTTCACTTGCCTCGATGGAAAAAGGCCAAATCAATCTTACTCTCTAATCCACAAGTTCCTCTTGGAAGCCAAATTGTTAAAGGATTGAAGAAACAAGCTGGGAGAAAAACAGCAAATAGATTATTGCACATCTAGACATGTAGAAATTACATGTACTGTCACTATTCAGCGACAGAGATGCTGCCTGCTAAATAAAACAGCTCGTTAAGGCAGCCCTCTCTCGATGGGAAATCGTTTCCATTAAGCCTCTTTGCCTTCTGCTCACCTTGGAAATGAACTTTCTGCACTTCAAACCTTTCTTGCCACCTAGAACCTTCTAGCTGCAACGGCTGCTTGGAAGAAAGTACTTGCCAAACACACAAGTGTCTCAGGTTTTTGATTCCTGGACACATGAGTATTTATGCGGCAGCCGAGGCTAGGAGCCTTGGCCATGGAGCAGAGCCCAGCGGCCTCGAGCGCACTGGAGGGGGGAAAAATAAATCAGAAAAATGCAAAAGCATGAAAAGCAGCAGATGAAAAGCAGTACCCAATTCTTCTCCTTTTTGCAGTTTTCCACTGAGTGCTTTTTAAGCATCATCTTTCCATTTTCAAACAAGGAAGCAGGCTGCACTCGACGTCAGCAGCTCAACTAATCCAACCTGACAACAAGTGTCCCCACCTAGAACAACCCATTGAAACCACACCAGACTCAGCCACAGGAATCTCTTCAGAATAGGCTTCTTTTTTTCATACAAAATTCCCTTTCAGAAACTTTTCAACTGGAGAGAAGTTTTAAAGCGGCTGGAGAAGGACTGAGAACCAGCGCCAAGCACAGTCTGAAGCAGTGTGGCACCCACCAGAGCTGCTCTGCAGCAAGCACTCCAGCCCACATCTTGTCTGTAGTACTCAAGAGCCCTCCTCAAAACCCAGTGCTCTGCACAGCCAAGAGACCATCAACTCCCCAGGACACATAACCCAAGTTACATTTATCCATGTATTGTGGCTTTTATGCAAGTAAAACCTCTGCTGATGCCCTCTCCTCCTCCTGCTGTAAAGAACTGGCTCACTCCAGCTGTCCTGCCTTCTCCCACCGCATCTACGAGATGGTACATGAGGGCGTTCTGATTTTTTTGATATTTAAACCATGAGGGGCTCTCTCAGCCTCAACTTACTATGCTTAAAGCCAGCCAGGTGGATATGCCTTCAAGGTGCATTGCTATCAAACCTCCTGCTCTCACAAGTGATTTTTTGGGGTTGAAGCACGCTCTGCAGTTCCTTCGCTTGTGTGCATGAGACACAAGTTGTACATCTGAAAGCAAATTGGTTCCAGTTTGTGGCTTCTTTTCACCCAGCTGGGAGGCAATCTGAGAAGCTGGCACAGGTTGTCCTTGATTGCTGGACACAGAAATACATTTCCTTGTAAAGGTACATACAAGCCACTAAAGCCAGGCACACTGTGGCATGTGGAAGCATCCATCTAGGTCAGGAATTTGTTTATACAAATTCTAAAAATGAATTTGTCTGGGGGAAAAGTGATCTCTTCTCTGTTTAGAGCATGAACAAACATGGTAAAACACCCATCAGAACAGGCACTCCTGTCTGCTGCAGACAGTAGAGAGCTTGTTCAAGAGTCTGCTCTATTTTTCATTCACTGGTTGAAATGCCAAACCAGACATCAACTGGAGGCTCATCCACATGGTGACCCACATAAATCCTTGTCCCATATCTCCAAAGGCTCAATTCTAACCCTTTGTATAAAACCCCCAAACCTAGTTTACCAAATCTAAAACCTGGTGGTATCCCTGAGGAATTCAGCTGGATGACAGCTGTACTCAGAGAGCAGGACACAATCTGCCATCCTGCTCCTGAGGATGCCCTCTTCTGCTCGACTGCCCTCAGTGATGGATGTTCATGTCTGTGTGTGAGCTGCCCACTTAATTCACCAACTAAAGCAAACCTTGGTTTGGTCCTGGACTGCCGAGTCCTAGCAGATGGATATATTATAGCTTGAAAATCCAACATACTCTTCAGTTTTAAGCTGGAGTTTTCGAAAGAGAACAGCTAAAATGCTTTCACTTAATCCCCCTCTACATCCCTGAATAAATATATATATATACAATTATAGATATATACACGTACATACACACAGGCATTATATATATATATAACTTGGCAACTCTTAATTACACCAGTTCACAGTGTTTCAGCAAATAAACACCTTATCCAAGCCCAGGGAAGCAGAATAGAAAGCCAACGGTGAAATAAATACCTTGCAGACACAGTTCCTTCAGCAGGACTCCAGAGATTACCATTTATTTAGCACTTACAATGTGCTCAGCGATGCACAAGATGCAAAGGTAAAGAAACCAGGTTGTTGGGGACCTTCCAAGGGCACGGCAGCCACGCGCCCTGCACTGCTGACACCTCTTGCACCTTATGGAACTCTTCAGTTTCACGTGGTACAAACCCAACTCAAACAATAAATGCAGACTGTGACTGCAGGGATACATTTCATTCTGACTTCAGAAACTCAATAAATGTGGAAGTAGGGAGGTCAGGACTGAAGAAGAGATCGGTATGTCTTGTAGAATAAGCATGAGAATGTTTCAGTACAACATGACGATGGAAATTCCAGAAAGAGCAAACCTAAAAGAAAATGGAAAAAACTCATGCAAAGTAAAACTCGGGACATGTTCACCATTTTTTTGCCCAGATCATTACGCAGAAAGCTTGGAGAGGGATTATGGAAGAAAAGAAACTTGAGGTTTTATGCTGCTCTGAAGGAAGTGAACCACTGTAAATTGTACCTAAGACCTGAACCAAAGTCAGAATTTAGGATTAAAAAAATACGTGATTCAAACTAATATGTATATTCAGAGAGAGAGGGGGAGAGGGAAAAGTGAGAGGGAGGTTATTAGAATTCATTGTATTGTAATTCTTTCTATTTGTCTTCTAGGCATGAAGTATCTTAGAATTTTATTCTTCTCTATCATGAGAAAAATCAACTGGACTTTTCCTGTTAAAGAGAAAAATAGTACTCCAGCTATAGTACCGTTCTCAGAGACAGCTGCGCAGAAGTTGTAGCTGCCCCATCCCTGCAGGTGTTCAAGGCCAGGTTGGATGGGGCTTGGAGCCCCTTATCCAGTGGGAGGACAACGCCCGGGCACTGCTCAGGTAGCCACAAGCCAATCTGAGCTAACATGCCCAGCTTTTTCAAATCGATCAGTGTCTCAAGAGAAGCAGATTAACTACAGATTAATGCAAGCAATAAGTTTTCCCTGTTATTATACACTGTAATTGATGCTATAATCTCTCTTTCATTTTATTACAGTATCTGAGCAGAGTACTGGTCACCTAAAAGCACATGGAGATAGAGAAACCATACCAGAAACCTTCAAAAGAGCCCTCTGGTTGGTGGCCTGGGATGTGCACATGAAGACTGCTCACCTGAAAGGCAGTTGTGAACTCTGACTGCAGATCAGCAAACACCTTCTTAGGGCTGCAAGACTTTTTTTAAGCAGGCATCATATATTTCAGAACTACAATTTTGCATCATGGTCATAAAAACAAGACCTTAAAGAGTATAAGCTCTGCAATGATGAGGACTTGGTATGGGAACTGTCAGAACTGAGAGGTCTGAAAAGGAATTGAAATCAGGAGTAAAAAAAATAATCTATTTTTCTTTTAGACTCAAAACTTCAACCTATAAGAACTAAAGGAGGGGAAGGACTGCAGAACAACCTCTGCCTGCTGCCACAGGAGGGAATTCAGAAAGCATCAATTTGTACAGCTCAATGCATAAAGCTTCCATAAGCACAACTCATGAGTCAGGATCTCATTAACATAAGGTGATGCTAACACCCTTACCAAATTGAACAAATGATTTGGAAGAACAGTTGACTTGTATGTTTATTTCTATCGCTGCTTGATTGTGTACTAAGTGCAGGAGCCATAAAAGCGACATATGGGCAGCTCTGCAGTGTAACGTAACCCCCAAGGAGCTACAGCCCTCAACCACAGGTACGCCTCATCTGCTTGCTTGTTGCCTGGGTGTCTCTTAAAACACGCTGCAGCCTCAGCTGTGCAAGCCCTGCTAGCCTTGCTGTGCCGATAAAACATATTTCTGGAAGGTGGTTACAGCTGAAAGATGGATTTACCGATGACACAGCCCAAAAAGATGAGAAACGTTTTAACCACAGGGGCAGAAGAGCAGGCATGCCTTTAGCATTATGCTCCGAGAATCACAAGATCGACACAGCTCTGCCAAAGGGAGCTGGAAATGCAACTCCCTCGACTGTAAGCTGCATACAAAATATTAGTGCCATGGTCAAATCAAACATTCTACCATTTTAGGCACATTGCCTAATGAGAGGCCATTGTTATCTGAGAACACTGTTTTTGCAGCTGTCAGGAAATTAAATAACCCAAGGGTAACTCGGAATTAAATGAAGCTGTACAAACACATCGCCCAGCTCTGAAATCCCGACTCTGACAAGTAACTCTGCTTTCCAAGGGACTAAACATCTACCCAGGGCATGCAACTATCCTTTCCTATCAAGCCTTAGGATAACAGGATCCCGGTTCTTCTTGAGCGACAGCCGTGTAGTCCTTTAGAGACTGGGAAACTATCAAATCCATATGTATGCACAGGCATTACCTTCTCTCCACTTCAGTAATCAGCATCTCCTGAGGAAAGACCTTCAGTACAAGTGTCCACTAAGAGAGCAATCAAGGTCTGATAAAAGGAAATCCTTATACAGAAAATCCTGCTTTCATCTCATTTCCAATCAATTCTCCTCTTGCAATCCTTGTAACTTTAAACTTTGACAGCAATCTGAACGCTAAGCTGGTTATACTTTTACAGTGCATTTCATAGAATCACAGAACGGTTTGAGTTGGAAGGGATCTTAAAGCCCATCCAGTCCCACCCCCTGCCATGGGCAGGGACACCTCCCACTGGATCAGGGGCTCCAAACCCCATCCAACCTGGCCTGGAACCCCTCCAGGGATGGGGCAGCCACCTCTGCTCTGGGCAACCTGGGCCAGGGCCTCCCCACCCTCATCATGAAGAATTTCTTCCTACTGTCTAATCTAGATCTTCCAATTTAAGGCCATTCCCCATCGCCCTATCACTCTGTGCCCTTGTCAAAAGCCCCCGCAGCTTTCTCATAGCCCCCTTCAGGTCCTAGAAGGCCGCTCATTTCCAATGAGAACGCACAAAAACGTCCATTTAGGAAACATGTTGATTGTGGCCTCCTCCCTTAGCTGCCTACTTGTGATATCAGCTGCGAGAAACTAAAATCTCAGCATAACAGCAGTAGTTTAAGAGGAAGGAGGTGAGTTCTTGTCAGGCCAGACACTGATTTAGCAATAAAGGTATTGCACAAGAGCAGAAGCTGTTCTAATGCGATAGCAAACTGCCCACCTGGCTGCGAGCACAGTGCAGAGACTCGGGAGGATCACCAGAAGACTGAGTTTGCAGCAGGGTATTAGAGTAGAAACTCAAATCTTTGGAATACAGTGGTAAAGAAAGTCTGATGTTGAAGGGCAGACAAATGAATGGCAATTTGGGCCCGTAGTTTAGGCAAAATCTGAGCTGTCCCACAAAGCCCTGAAAGGAGTCATTCTGTCTCCTTTTTATCAGTTTTCTCATACGTGGGAGAAAAAGCCCGAATTCTTCCCTCACAGGAGTATCAGAAGACAGGAAGCACAAATAGTCTCCAAAACCAAAGCATCGTTGTTATGTTTGGCTAAAAACATGGAACATGGCAAGGTAGAATTCCAAAAATAATCGTTATGTCTACTCTCACTGGAGCACCGGGTTAGGAAGACAAATCCAGGTTAGGCTCCAGGCCACTCTCAGGAAATCAGTCTGTTCTCTTCCTTCCTCTTCACAGGATAACGCACCACTGAGAATGAGCAAATCAAAACCAGATCCAGGCTCCAAACGCTGGTGTTTGCTCACAAGAAAGAAGAAAAGGAGCAGAAATTGGCGCTTTTTTTTTTTTTTTCCTTTAGCAACAAGCAACGAAGATTAAAAGTTTGGCTCAAAATGAGTGCAGAGGATGGATATGGGCGGATTTGTCCTTCTGCCCAGGATTGCCTCTTGAGGGCACTGACTTTGATGCCATGATCAAGAGCTGGGTCCTTCCCAACCTGTCGAAAAGGGCTTTTTGCTCACTGCCAGGAAAGCGTTGCTCAGGGCCAGCCTCTCCTCACCCACTGCTGCTTCACGAGCGAGTGGGCTCCGCCGTCTGAGAGAACTGAGGTCTCTGGTAGTCAGAGGGCAGGAACTGCAGAAATCAGCAGATTTCCCACTTCCTGAGAAAACTCTTCGTGTTTCAAAAACTCTTGGCAAAGGTTTTGCTTGCAGAATCTACATGCCAGGGGGTGGGGATGACCGAGCCCCGACAGTTGAAGGCAGTGCTGACGCCTCAGGTTACGGCCAGCAAGGGGATGCAGCCAGCGAGATTCACTGACAAACAACAACTCCCAAAATAAAAGATGATCAAAAAAAGAAACCGATGCAGTTGGACTCGCATTCCCAATTCCTCCTGTATTTTCAAATAAAATAGCACAAGGAATCCTTTTTTCTTCTTTTTTTTTTAAAAATCCCTTTTCAGACAATATTTCACTGGACTGACAGAGCAGAGCAAATAATTACATTTCAAAGAAGATGTGAAGATGGAGCCACAAAATTCCTAACAACGGTATGACTGTAACCTTTGATGGTTACGGTCTTAATCCTGCGCAAGATTAAATACTAAGATGTCAGATTTTAAAACGATTATGCAACTTTTCTCATAAAAGGGTATTCTTTCCCACCATATCTCTGTTCTGCTGCAGAGATGATCTTTCAGTAGGTCTGAAAGTGTAACCATTGTAAAAGTGAATCCTGTGAGACTGAAGCTACATCAACTATTACTTATCACAGTCCTTGCCTGTTACATTATCAAAGCATTTCCATGTTCACTAATTTATCAAAGCATTTCCATGTTTACTAATTAATCTTTATAAGGTTTGTTATGAGGTGATTGAATAGGATTATCCTTGTTTTTCAGATGATGAAACTGAGACATGAGACACTCGTCCAAGGTCAAAAAGAAGAGCCTGCAGCAGACCAGGGAACTTCATCACACTGCTCCAACTTCCCATGCCTTCATCTTGGGACTGCAGCAGCAAAGCTGCTCCCTTGAGACAGGCTCATTGGCCTGACAAGTGACAAGCAGCCCTTCCACAGACCCCAAAGAGCAAAAGCCCAAAGATGATGCCTTGTCAGTGTGTCACCATTAGCTGAATGCTGCACACAAAGGAAAGAACATCCCTACTTTGGAGTCCTCAGCACTGGAAGGATATGGATCTGTCAGATTGAGTCCAGAGGAGGCCACAAAGATGATCCAAAGGTTGGAGCACCTCCTGTACGAGGACAGGCTGGGAGAGTTGGGGTTGTTCAGTCTGGAGAACAGAAGGCTGTTGGGAGAACTTTGCGCAGCTTCCAGTACTGAAAGGAGCTTCAGGAAAAATGCGAAGTGGCTCTTGATCACAGAGTGCAGGGACAGGATGAGGAGGAACAGTTTTCAGCTGAAAGAATGTAGATTGAGATGAGATTTTAGGAAGAAATGTTTTGCTGTGAGGGTGGGGAGGCCCTGGCCCAGGTTGCCCAGAGCAGTGGTGGCTGCCCCATCCCTGGAGGTGTTCCAGGCCGGGTTGGATGAGGCTTGGAGCCCCTGATCCAGTGGGAGGTGTCCCTGCCCATGGCTGGGGGTGGGACTGGGTGGGCTTTGAGGTCCCTTCCATCCCAAACCATTGGAGGAAATCCACTCTCTCATCAGGTCACGAAATTAAGAAAAGTACAGTTTGAACCTTAAAGTAGGTTCACAATGAACAAAGTTTGGAAGCTGAGGGTTGAATGATTTCTGTGTTTGAGAAAGGTTCATTCCTCTGCTGTATCACTCATCCCCCAGGTCTCCCTGCGCTTCAGTTCTTGACCTGTGACCAGGGGTAACAGTACTCCATCTCCCACAGGGTGCTCCATGCAAAATCCACTTACAAAGCAGGGAAATATCACAAATTACAGTACTGTACGTGTACCAGCACATACAATATACCAAAGTTTCAGAAGGTCTTACAGAGCGTATTCAGCCTTGCCCCCTCCTTGCCATGGGATGCAGTTAGCTACCCTGGCACATCCCCACCAAGCTGGCAGATTGTGGGTAGCTCCAGATACAGCCAAACGATGAAAGCCACCAAATATCCTCAAAAAGAACCACCAAAACCCACAACCAAAAGCACCAGTGCAACAGCATGCAGATGTGCAAAAGGTGAAACAAATAGGCAGGGCTGCTACTTCTTGGTTAAGCTGCACATTGCTTTTAGAGACTAACCTAAATTTTCAGTGAATCATCCCATCATTTCAGCTAGAAAAGCTTCTTTAAGTCCTGCATTTATGAGAGCAAGTTGATAAGAGTGAGCTGTAGTATCTATCTGTGCATCTATCTCAGACTTTGGAAAGTGTTAGGAAGCAGCCAAGACGTCATAAATTTAAAGGAGGAAATCATGGCCAGTCAAGTGGTTCAGGAAGAGAAGTCCAGGCTTTCTCACCATCGGCTACAAAACAAAAATAGATACTGATACACACCCATCTGCTGGAGCAAACAGGGAAAAATGTGTATTATTTATGCAGTATTTCTTTAAATAGGAGCAGAGAAACTGGACTAAAAGACTTCTGGTGACAGGTTACAAATAAAAGGAATAATATATGCTAGCAAGATTAGCAAACCCACTCACATATGAGCTCTAAGAAGAAGCTAAGATGCTCCTTTCCCCAGGTGACACAAACCAGACCTTGGAATACTACATATTTCTTCTCATCTTTTCCTCTCTTCCCTCAAAAGCTTTAACTACCAACCTCTACCACCTCTAGGGAGAGGGCAGAAATCCTATTTAATCACAGCCCCCCAACATGTTTATTGATCTAGATTAGCATACATGCGTTGCAGGAAAAACCTTCCCAATCAAGCACGAATTTCTAATTAGCCAGTAGACAAATCCCTGTGCTTTTAATTTAAAAGCAAGTCATTAATACCACATTACTTAAAAAAACCTGAAAACCACAGGCACGGGGTAATCTGGCCAATACAGAGATCCAAAAGAGAGCTATTGTGCACATGTTTAATAGAGAAAAACATCTTCTGCCTAGCAACCAGCAGGCTCTCCTGGCGGTCCAGGGGAAGGAATTCAGTGCTATAAATGTCAGCAAGTAAATTAAGCCACCGTGCCTGAGATGCAAAGACCTCGTCACTGGGCAATAAAAAATTAAAGGAGAAATACTTATAGAAGAAATATTTAAAAACCCAGATGCATCTATTAGCTTGCATCCCTCTGTATCTCTAAATAAAGTTACAGATTGCTCCCAGCTAGATGAATTCTGTGCTTGCACTTATTTATAAGCTGATTTCTTGCCCGTTTTATACACAGGATGAGAGAGAGGACACTGAAAGCAATTTACCATTTTGATGTTGTTGAAAAAGAGACTCACTGTGGTACTAAAGCATATGATGGTCCTGCAGCCAAGGTCAGATAGGGAACAGGTTATCCGAGGATGATGGCTATCAAAACAAAGCGCTGCCAGCAGGGGGGCTTTTTTAATTCTTACCCTTTCTTTCCATTAGAATGAGGTCAGCATTTTATGAATTCTGACAAAATCTCTCTGCCGCTTCATCGAGTTGAGTTTCTTTCAAATAGTTCCATTATTCTTAGTGTATTGGGCAATTTATTGTGAGGTATGAACTGAGATTAGGAGCCTCCTCATCCTGGAAACTCTGTAAATGCATGGATTGCTGGGCTTGGAGAGAGAAGGTTAAAGGAAGGACTGTCACCTGCACCTTGCAGATGAACCTCGGTGTGGGCAGAATCTTGCTCTGTGTTCGCGCAAGGGTTCTTTCCACTCCTCCTTCTGTACTAAAATCAAACTGCCCTTCCTCTCTTGTTCCAAACCTAAGGTGTCCTGACTGCAGCAACCTATGTGACATGGGCTGCTCAGTTCTAGAGGACAGAAGTACAGAGTATATGGTTATACATTTACCTCACTCATCCCAAATTTCCCTTAGGTTGGAATAAGCATTTTTACCAGCTTGGAAATGACAAGGATTAACTCCTCCCTTGACCCCATTTATTTCTTTCCAACTTCTCTGATACCTTTTAAGTTCAGAGCCTACAGCAAAAGAGTGCATGCAAGGGACACGAATGAAGTGTCAAGGCTGGGACGGCAGTGATCTCGCCCTGAAAAAGGCACCAACTTGTTGGTTTACAATCTTCCATCTTCAGGATAGATTCACCTGGGTGACAGGCTGTCACAGACCCCATTTATGCCGATGTTCATGAAGCAGTTCAACAGCTACCAAGGTCACCAAGCAGGGTAGGCTGGGGCAGAAGCAGGTTAGGGTCTGTCTCTCCCTCTGTACTCCCAACCCAAGAAAGAAGCCTTCAAACTCCATCCTGTCTTGTAAGAGGTCTCAAACAGCGAGGCTCCTCTTTCCATCATAAACAGAGCAGAAACTCAAAGTAGAACTTGTAGCCTTCTAAGTGCAAAGAGACAATCTTGCATAGGAGTGGTAGCACAGAGGATTTCCTTTTCCCTTGGCACACGACGAGCTTCAGCAGGAAGGGCCTTATCTAACAGCCCAGCTTTGTTTCAAGTGGATGCAAGAGATACTGAAACAAAGAAACACCTGAGGATAAACCATAGCCGTCTCTTACTTCCATGCAAGCCTTTATAGATGACGCTGGCTGGGCTCTTCTTTCATTAGGCTTGGAGAGAATACAGGTGGTTGAGGGAGAGCGTTGGTTCTCCACTGCACACTGTGTTGTGCACTTAGAGAAGTGCTGTAAAATGGGAGGTGAGATGGATGGCATTTCATTGAGAGCTACAAGCAGGGCTATTGCTAAGCCTAGTAGTGGGTTTCCAAGAGAAAAAAGGATGAATAAGACAGCAGATAAACCAGCTGGAGAAACCAGGTACAGAAAAGGGACAATTAAAACAAACTGAAACCCAGAGCTTCCCTTCACCTCCAACAAAAGGCTCTCTGGAGATGTGATACAGAAGCTGTGATGCGACAGTTGCTGTGCGTTCCACTGGAGGAACGGCACTACCCCCAAACCCTGTCAGCATACTCAGATGGAATCTCCAGGACAGGACTGGAATGACAGCAATCGCTTCCTGGTGCACATACAGAGAGTTTTCTGCAAGCATGGCTGTCTCCACGCCTGCTGGCATGTGCTTTCCTTTCAGCATGTGTAAAGCTAAAACCTCTGATGAAGAGAGACTACTGGGACCAGCGAGAACACAGGCTAAATGCTTTAGTGGCGCAGCTGCCCAGGGATGGAGGGAATCTGTCCTCGCTGCCCTTGGAAAAAGGGACTGACTACCCGGACAGCATGGGAACTATGGCGTATCTGTACCACGCGCACAGACAGCTCCCACTTTAGGCAACCTTGAGAAAAAAGCAATCTGAACTCAAACAAATATTCCCATATTTCAGGGAGCAGCAGCCGCTCACCTTCCCTGCCACGCGCTGGCTGCAGAGCCGGTGATAAATGCAAGGATTTTACATGGCTGTCCAAGCACCCCAGTAGCCGAGACACTTGTCTTCACGCAGGAGGGCCCAAGGCCAAACTCCTCCTGCTAATTCATCCCAGTATCAGCCAGGAAAAGTGCTTTCTGTGCACTGTCCCTGTGCTATTTGCTGAATAAAATTCTTCCTCATTAACAGGCCGAAGCCCAAGAAACGGCCACTGGAACAAACAAGGTTCTGTGCAGATATAATCCCTACCTCACCGCTGGGGAATTAAAGCGAAGAATTAGGCTGTAGCCATTCCCTTCCAGCACGATGAATGCTTAAGCAGGTTATGGCTTTGCACTGCAGACGTTTTCTTGGGAGAAGAAATAATGACTTCTTTACCAGCCCGACTCATGTGCTGCTCTCCGGGAAACAAGCCTGAGGATTATTTTTTGACAAAACAGTTAAGAACGATTACTGCGTGTCACTATGTTTGAAGTGTTGACCTCAAGGATTGTTGAAAGTGCCAGTGTTTCTCCAGCCTATTTTTCTCCCTTCAGTGTTGTTTATGACACTCAGGAGAAGGGGCCTGGCTAACCGGAGAGATGCCAGCTATCAGGACAATCTTCTCACCGCTGCCTAGCAAAAATTCAGATGGGTGTCTGAGAAAGAAAGGCCTTAATTTTCCACACAGAAAAGCCTGCCCTTCATATACTTAACACACAGAGTTTGTTACGAACTGGAAGAACAAAAGGTACCTGCAGAGGACAAAAAAAAGTCACTTCTAGTTGCTGGACTTGCTACCTAAACTGCTCACCAAAGGTGAAAATTTACCCTGTAACTCCTGAGCTGAACCTGGTGCTTCACTAGTCCAGTCAAGAAGCAGCTGATGCCCTCGAGACAGACACAAGTGGTGTTGTTTTGCAAGAAGATAGGATGCTGCAATTCTTATGGATTTTGATCCTGTTCAAGTCCACGAGGCTGATTCCACACCCAGTGAGATTCCTCCTCATGGGACGTTTATAGCCAGAAGAAGCAGAGAGAGAAGCAAAGTCCCTTCTCTGCTACAAGGCATCCTAGATGGTAGATCCCGAATTCATCCAGACCATGAAAAACTTACAGCATGCGTAAATGAGGAACAGTGATGGAGCAACAGTGGTCAGGGCTAACCCTGAGAGGAAGCTTTGGATATGGTGGTGACAATTCAAGAGCGTGGACTAGGCACAAACTCAAAGGGCATGGGGGCTGTGTTAGGAGAGCTGGCAGGAGGCAGAGAGTGCAAGTCTTGCCAGCAGTTCATCACTTACTAGCAAAGAGCTAGGAAAAGGTGATGAAGTCGCCAGCTCTGTGACGCTACTGCCCATGCTGGGTCTTATACCTGGCACACACACAATTCCATAGTAAAGGACGGCCTTAGCATGCTCCTTCCTTTCCCTCCATTGCTTGGAAGCGGATGTTTTCTCCTGCAAAGCCCAGCTTTAACTCCCCAACTACATGCAGTGTATTGGAAATAAGGTACGTTACATGCTGGCAGAACTATAGCTACACGGGCACTGTAACTCTCAGCAGTAAATTCACAGAATCACCAGGTTGGAAAAGACCTCCAGGATCATTGAGTCCAACCATCCCTATCAACCACTAAACCATGCCCCTGAGCATCTCATCCACCTATCTTTTAAATACCAGGGATGGGGACTCAACCACCTGCCTGGGCAGCCAATGCATAGGAGAGCCAAGGTAATGAAGTCAAAAGGGCTCAAGCAGAAGGACTGGTGCTTTGAAGAACAGCAGCACCGCCTGGCTCACAGAGATAACCTGTGGCACCCGTGAGACACGCAGCCCCTGGACAACACCGGTCTGGCTAGACATGAGATTTGCTCCAAGCACAACCAGGGGTGCACACAGTTCAGCGCAATCCCCCGCTGCTGATGGGCAGAATCGCTGACAGAGCTTACCTTTGTTTCAAGCTGGAATAACTTCCAGAGAGAGAAATAGCAGCAGGGTTATTGAGTAAAAAGCACTGACATCCACTTGCAACCGAACCCCACAACTCCCAACACAAACAGCAAGAGCTGTAAAGACCCATTCACCTCTTCTCAATCTAGTGATTATTTTATGAACATGTTTAGTCACCATTTTAGTGTTCTTAAGTCTAATGATTTATTCTATTATACGTTTATGAGTACTTCTGAAACTGAAAGGGGAATAATTCAGCAACATTACTGATTATAAAACTTTGTACTCAATAAAGATGGTGTAGTTTCTAATTTTCTCCTTAGGCTCTGGATATTACAAAACCATTGAACATTGTAGTGTCACAAGCGGCTACTCCACAGTTAATTCCTATTCAGGAATGAAACAGTCTTTCTTCATGTTTTAATGAATCTTCTCCAAACCAGTAAAATGTGTAGACTTTTAATTCCAACCACAGAAAGCAGCAACTGAACAAAAAATAATAATAGCTGCACAACACTTCCTCATTCCACCACCTCAATAACACTGCTACAAACAAAACCACGATAAATGTTATTACAATCTATTTCCATCCACAAAGCCAAACCATTCTCTCCATCGGCACTCGCCCAGCGCCAAGCGTCTGCAGCTCCCAAGCACATGGTGCCAACCACCTTCTCGGACACGCAGCCAACTCCATCTTTGGCACAAGCTGAGAGAGACCATCAGCCACCACAGACAAAGATGGCACATTTATTACAGACAGAGATGCGTGTAAGAAAGGGGGATAAATCACAGCTTTCAGTGAGGAGCCAGTGAGCCGATTCACAACTCCACAGCATTGTGATGGCTGTGGGGATGATAGGAACTACTCATCTTCAAGTGTTCCTTTTAAAGAGAGTGGTTGGATGAACAAGATAGAGATGCATGATGTGGTGTGCTTGTAGAGGCTTGGGGACAAAGGCCAGCTCATTTTAATACAATGAAATGCAGATGGGTTTGCCTTTTGAAATACGCTTAAGCTGCTCTTTAAGACTTGTGTGTGCGCTTTTCCCAGTATTAAAATATATTCATATTCCATGTGTGAAACGCCTTGTACCGCACAGCAACAGAGACAGCGTGCTTAAGTGATCAAAGCACCTTTCAGAGCTGTACTACTAGCACTGACAAACAGACCTGTTTTACAAATGCTTTGGTTTATAATCTCAGTGAGAGATGACGTTTTCCTCCTTCACCTCGAGGTTGGATACAGAAGTGGCTCACACTGACACTTACCTAGGAAGCCTTCTTCATCCACAATGATGGTGTAGTCCTCTGGGGTTTCTGTGAGGCTGAAGAACTTGCACCTGGGAGAGGCAAAGAGCCGGAGAACATGGTTAGTTGCTGGACTGAGCAGTCTTCTGCCTAAAAGAGAGGTCCCTTCCCATCCAAGCTGTACTGGAGGAAAGCACCATGGTCTGGTGTATACAGAGAGGCCCAAGGCACTGGCAGACCTGGATTTTATTCCTGGCTTAGTCACTCAACTGCGTGACCCATATTCCCTGCTGTCTGCTTATGCACAACAGAGCTGGTAAAACACTTATTATTTTTATGACTTAGTTCTTAGTTACTTTTCTTAATTACCATATCCCTCAAGGCTTGCCTTCACAGCCCAGGACCAGCTGTATTGCACAGACACCAAGTGAAAGGCTTTTCTCACCGACTGACCACTTCAACGCCTTCCAAAAGCCTTCGCAGTCTTCCCTATGTACCCACTGAAGTTTATTGCCTTGTCAATGTTTGATATCCAATCCTTCAACCAAGCCCCGGTACTTCTTGCTGTTTCAGAGACTTTTCCCAACAGCAGACAGCATCCCAATTCCCTTTGCTGGTTCTTGCCCCTTCCTGCAGTAGATGCCTCCCTTCCTTGGGGAGCTCCAGCTGAAGAGAGAAGTGGCAGCAGCCATCGAAAACACGAGCACAAGGTCAAGCTTCCTCCCCACCTCAATCTCCTATTGCCTCTATTCTGCTCCATGCTCGTCTCTCCTGACACCATGGGCCAAGTGTGGCACAGCCCCTCCATCTCAGTCAGCACCAAGCACAATGTCACCCCTAACATGAGACACAAAACCAATGTGACGGGGGATTCTTTCACTGCAAACACAAAACCAAAAAAAAGCCTCAGCCTTAAGGTTTAACACCACATATAGCCGATTCCCCGCTCCACACCCCGACACATCAACATATGTACAGCAACATCTACTCAAAAAATGACTTTGTCCAGCTTCTATCCAGCTGGCTCCCAGAAAAAGCAGGAAGGTTTGCACACCACTTGGCAAGCTCATATTCACCTTCAGTAGAGCACATGCTTGTCGAGCATCAACACGGTGCTGGCCGGCTCCCCTGACCATGCAAGGCTCCAGGTCCCTCCTGGAGCACCCAGAGCACAGGGCTGTGTTTGCCACCAAAGCCATAGGAGAAATGTTTCTCTTTGGGTGCAGCAGGAAGGAGCTGCTATAAGGAGCAAAGAGCAGGACTTTGCAGTTACAGTGTAATACTATCAGATTTAGCCGAGGCTTCCTACAGAAAATATCTTAAATACTGGAAAAAGAAAGATTGTTCTTAAGGCCCCCAGATGTCACAGTGCGTTCGCAATATAATTCCTGCATGGCGTGGAGTTCAGAAGGACTCGGCAACCAGGGACTACCAGGGCTTCTCAGCCCTGCTGACCATCTGTGTCCCAGTGCCTTCAGGACTTTTGAAAGCCAGGAACCCCACACAGGCAGCTCAAGGCATCAAAAAAATGGAAGCATTCACTTGATTAGAAAATCAGACTAAAAACTGGCTTGAGTATTCTTTTGACTGGCTGAAAAGAACAAAGATTGCAGCTATCCCCTCCAAAAACAACACAGGGAAAAATGAGATGGCTGCTGCCCTCCCCCTCACCTCATCAGGAAAACCAGAAGAAACAACATGCAGCTCTTTGGGATCTGCCATGTAACCAAGAGGATTTCATGTAAACAGAAAGTATCAGCCAACCTGCCTTTAAGAGACTTGTCCGGTTTTCCTAGAAGCATCCGTCACAACAATCTAGCAAGACACTTTCCCTCCTCGCACAGATATATTGCTATATAATACAGAAGTGGCCCCACCACAACAGAAACCACAAGTTCATTATTTTCTGTCATTGGTAATAGCTACTGTGACAGCCACATTTACTAACTGAGCTCTCTCCAGGAATAGCGCCAAGAGGAGAAGGAAACAGCAGTCCAAATTTTTTACTCTTACTTTTTAACCACACAGAGATGGTACCTGTGCAATTTGGGATACAAGCTGGGTAAAAATTACTTATAATCATAGTAGGATTTGGGGTAAAAGGGACCTCAAAGCCCATCCAGTCCCACCCCTGCCATGGGCAGGGACACCTCCCACTGGATCAGGGGCTCCAAGCCCCATCCAACCTGGCCTGGAACCCCTCCAGGGATGGGGCAGCCACCACTGCTCTGGGCAACCTGGGCCAGGGCCTCCCCACCCTCACAGGAAAGCATTTCTCCCTAAAATCTCATCTCAATCTCCCCTCCTGCAGCTCCAAACCATTCCCCTCGTCCTGTCTCTGCACTCTGTGATCCAGAACCCTTCCCCAGCTTTCCTGAAGCCCCTTTCAGTGCTGGGAGGCTGCTCTAAGGTCTCCTCAGATGGGATGCTGCCCAAGGTGGCACCCAGGAGGTTTAAATATTTATCACTTAGCGGATGAATTCCCCAGAGAAGTCACCGAAATAAAATTCTTTGCTACTCCTACCCCACTGAGCCACGTGCATGCTGGCTAGGTAGAAGCTAGTGGTCTGGAAGGAGAATACATTAATAGTAAAAAAACCAAATGCAAACCTCTCTCATGATCAGTGATGGCATTTATGGTGAAATTTCGTTCCAGAACAGTAATAAACATCTGTGCATACACTGATCCCAGCAGAACAAGTATAATTGTGACAGATGCCATTTTCTTAGCACACATCTAAAAGTGATAATATTTAAGGGTGATAATATGTACAGGTGAAATCCCCTAATTGGCAGCTCAGACCGTATGTCTAAACCTCACACCTTCACACACCAGCTCAAAGCCCAAGCCCCACCTCACCGCAGTTCTGTAACAGGTGGGCAGCACAGAGCCATCTGAATTCAAAGCCAAGTCTCACCGGCACAAAGCAGACAAGAGGAATACCTTCACTCTGGTCAAACCAACAACGCTTTCTTTTTCCCAGGGAAAAGCTAGAAGTGAAAAATTGGAATTGCTGACATCGTGTGATAAAACACAGCATGGAAAATTTCCTTATCACTGCATTCTGTGAAAACTCAAGTCCTCACCCTAAAACCTGTGCCTCAGCATATATATGCAAAGATCTACTTCCCTTGTGAGCACAGATCAAAAACTGTCTTGAATCATCCGTGACAGAAGGAGCTCCACGTTGTATTTCTCTCCTGCACTACACCACACATGCCTCTTCCATTCTAGCTGTTCCAATCATTCCCCTTCCCTCCTACACCAGTTCTTGATAAGCTGAATGGCAACAGCATCTTCTATTATCACATCAAAGTCCAGAAAGGAGAATTATTGCCCTTTTATCATTTTAAGACGTCAGGCAAACACTGCTTCTCTAAGTATGTGTGGAAAGCATACAAGACGACAATATTTTCAGCTTCCTAATAGCCAAACCTCAGACAGATTCTTCTGGATTTCTGCCTTCATCGCGTTTCAGCACATTTCCACTTCAGCACTGTTGCTGACTTCGACTGCCTGACAGCATATGTCTTTTTCTGGCAACACAGCAAATGTAGACCAATCTATTATTAGATCAGATCTTCGAAACTGCAAAGCTTACACTGTGTATGGAAGTAATACCCGAGCCTGCACAGAGCAGGGAAGCGTGTGTAGGATGCAGCAACAGCATCATCTCAGTTTGCAAACACCACCCAAGTCTCCTTTAGAGAAGAAAGCCAGCAGGAAAGTGTACTGGTTGGCCTCAACGTGCAGGTCCACATCAGAAGCGTCTCCTCCAGGCATTTGGTACCCAGGCTTGCCAAGAACACAAGGGCAATGATATGGGAATGAATGCAAACTTCCATTGGTTCTGGGTCACACACAAAGCACACGCTTGTGGGAATACTGCTATGGGTCACTTCAAAGTTCATCACAGATGATGGTCTTTAAGGAAGCCACAAGTTCTCTCTGCTCATTTATAAGGGAACTACTCAGTTAATTGTTGCTTAGGCAGGGTAAAATGCTGCAAAGCTGTTCTTCCCAACAGAAGATCCTTCCCAGAAGCATGTGGGCAGCTGGTTTTCCCACACATTGGCCAAATGCCATTCCAGAGCGATGCAACACCTATAACAGCATTCAAATGCAAAGGCTGGAGGTACCCCAAAAGCCTGTAATGAAGCAGTTGAACTGAATGAGAATTACCAGCAGCAGGAAGTTGATCTGAGTGAATATGAAAAATATAATTTTTTTGGGTTTACTCCAGGCTATCTTCTTGTTTTAGAAGAGAAGGGATTTGTATACGTCACTCTTGTACACTATCATGATAATATAAACCCTTACTGCAGAAAGACACTCTCCTGCTAATCATCTAATTCTTGGCGATCTTGACTTCTTAGCAGTTTTATCAAAAATGACAAGAGGTGGATTCTAGTAGGGCATATTGTGAAAGGTATTTAGGAAAACAGTAAAGAACACTCGTGCTGTTAATGCATTTTGACATATTAGTGTAACATGTTAAGTACTTTACACCATCTAATTACAAGACTACACCGTCAAATGGCACTCAGAATTGCGAACAGTGAAATGGCTGGTGTTTTTTCTGGTGTGTTTTTAAACAGCATATTTGTTTGTTAAGCAAAACACTTTGCCATCTTTTGGATGAGAGTGATAAAACACAGCTTAGCTGAACTCCAAAGACACAAAGAAGCCCCTTGCAATAGGTGTCAGTTGACTTTCCACTCAATGTTCAGGTCAGAAAGTGGTGGGTTCACCTTTCTTACAGTAACTTAATTCTGCAGCCTGATATTAGAAGCTGCTACCCTGTTAAAGCAGTACAATTGTTCGTACGAGCAACCTAAATAAACTCTGCTGTATTGTCCCTACCAAGGGAAACACTAACGATGTCACAGCACTGCTAGAAACGGTCAAAGGACAGCGTCAACATTCCTTCCAGTCATTAATCGTGCTCAGATCTGGGACAGAGACATTAGCAAATACAATCAGGGACCGCCTGAAGAGTCGCTGTGATAGCAGAGTTTAGTTCATTACAGAAAGTTAATCATTTTCAAACCCAGCACAGAACAAAACTAACAGATTCGTGGCCAAGGAAAGCAAGTATTCATGGTCAGACATACATTCAGGGGAGTCCTACAGTCTGCACGATGGCAAAACTTCCAAGGCGATAACCACGATGGTCTCATCTAATCTGTAATAATAACAATGACAGTTTAAGCTACAGATTACATTGTGTAAAATTAAAAGGGGGGACCTTCAGTCACCCCCCCCCCCTTGCAACGTTTGTATTTATTTAGCCTTTATTTAGACTTCGAGACAACTGGGAGCAGAAAGATAGAAAAGCGATCAGCACCCAGAAATCAAGACAAAAACTAAAAAGAACGACCTGCAATACAGACAATAAAATAAATAAATACATAAATGTGGATGTGCCGAAGAAGATACTGATCTGAAGTACAGCTTACTGATAAAACCAGGACACATGGCAAAAAATTAACTACGATTATTAAAGAGAAAGCCAGGTCGATGTCTGCTGTATTGGCCTTCATTAAACAGGTATCAAACTGTGGTTCAAGCCTTCATCAGAACAGTTCCCTGTGGTCTGGACTACAACTCTGGACAACAATTACTGCTATGAATGAAAGATTAGCAGTAGCTTAAAACAATACCAACTAGTAATTCTGATATAAGTTTTACTTTTCTGGAGTCAGACTTGGTCAGTCCAGACTTCCCAAGCTGCGGATTAAACAAAGCTACAATAATCAACAGTTATCCTGCAATGTAACCACAGATTATCGTTTTGATTCTATAAACATACACTTGGAGTTTATTTTGTATGACTAGTGAAGCACAAGCCATGATGATTTCACTAGTCAACGCACAGCATTTACAGTACTGATTTCTAAAACTGTGACCTGGGATATTAAAACATCTTTCCTTCATTTGTCATGACAGTTCTTTAATACTTTCTAAAAACCAACTATAAAGCAACAAGCAACTTGGCTGGTTTATTTTTCCTCCCTCATAGTCTTTTAACATCGTATTTAGAAAGATTTGGTAAGAAAATCTGTTTTATCTTGACTTAGGTGTAGAAATAAATTCTTGCCAAAATGTGAAGGCAGAAGCCCAAGCTACAGTGAAACAGGAGTAAGAAAACAGCTCATGTGAAGAAACTAAAGCATGTTACACGTTGGAATGCAGAGGAAAGCTCAGCTTACTGAAGGAAACTATATGAGAAAGGTGAAAAGGTCCGACTCCACCCAGTGCAGCTCCCTCATTAAGCCACTCCATCTGATGAACGTGAACAAGGCTGGTTTTCCATCCCAGTACAGCTGCTGACAGGCAAGGAGTCTGTGCTGCTTAGCAGAGACTGGCTACAGGAAATGTAAATGCAGCTTGAGGCCATGCAAGTGTTACTGTGCTCATCTGTTCTTTGTCCACTGAAGGAGCTAAATATAATAGATTTTTTTTGTGTGAACTCAATGAGAACAATACATAAACCAATGATTTTACGTGTGGGCACACTAAAAGTAATGCATCTTCTATACCCAAGACCCGTCCTGGGCACAAATCTGTAGAATAATTTACTGACCTGATGCGATTAAAAGTTATTCTTAGCACAGATTTTTCTTCCTGGGTCATAAATTATTTCAAGTGAGCTCTGCTGTACAATTTTTATGTGAAACACCACCACTCGCCACTTGTATTAGTGAATGGGGCTGAATCAAAAACCTGGATCTGAAATTTACTGCTCTGGCCAGTGCCCAGATGATTCAAGTGCCAGGTGCTTGGCCAGACCTTGTCCTTCCACATGCTGAGAAGTCACCTAGTTACCTCCAAATGGGTCCCGTGCATGTTGGGACTCTGGCCTGCAAGGCACCATGTCAGCATCCTCAAAGATAAGGGTGCTCCAGGTGCAAAGCACAAGGTCAGGAGCCTGCAGCAGATCTGCACCTCACCTCACACAACCACGGGGTGTCATTCTTTAGGAAATGTAAAATGGAATTAGCTCACCTCTGCTTCTCTGCCAATATTTTCTTTTGCCTTCTCTGCCATCTTACTTCCCAAAAAGGGGCAACAGAAGTTGAGGGAACAAATTCTTGAGAAATCAAAACTGGGAAATCACTTCTTTGAGTTTCAAGTTGAAACACTTGCCTTTAGTTTAACAGAAATAAAAATTTCATACCAGCAACAAACATTTCATGGAAAGCACTGTTCCACTGTGACATAACGGAGCCCCTCAAGTCTTCCATGAAGAATCTTCACTGGTTAGTGTCTTCTGTTTGGGAAACATTTTCTTCTCTCAGTGCAGCAGTGGGGATGCCAGGGGTCAGAGTTAGAGATAGGAACAAGATCTTCCACTAATCTTAAAGGTAAAAAAATACTAAAACAAACCAGCACGTAGATAAGACCTCGTCCTATGGTCTCTTCTCAGGCCTTTGGAACTGCACTGTTTCACAGCCTCTATGACTGCCAGGTACACCCTGCTCGTGCTTACCTTGGAACCTCGGGGCTCACCCTCTCTGGTTTGCACATGCCACACGCACTAAGTGCAACCGTTGGAGTATGTTTAACAATCCCATCTCATTAAGTGTGCCATAGCAGAGCCCACCTTCCTCTCCTGCAGCCGTGGATGAGCTGCATGGCATACAGCTGGTCTTCTCTTGGAAAACTCATTTTTATAATCTGCTTAAGTAGGGAACACAGTCAGGCAGGAGAGAGGGCTGGAGGGGAGGAGAAGCGAGGACAGAAACGCATTCAGTTAGGTTTGACTTTCCCAAATACTATTTGAACTTTCTACATTGATTACGGGCATCAATTATGGTTTAGTAGGCATGGGTGGGGTTGGGCTGACAGTTGGACTGGATGACCTCACAGGTCTTTTCCAACCTTAATGATTCTATGAGAACATCAGCATGCTTGTTTGTAGGAAACAGCCGTAAAATCCATAACGGGTGCTCCTTCTCACTCGGAACCATCTCCTATTTTTCCTATACAAATTTGGCAACTTCGAGTTTTGTGACAATAATAATTTCAGCTGATTTTGCCTACCTGTCTCCAAGTCAAAATCACCAGCTGGTCTGGGATATCTCAGTGCATGGTACAGGGTGGTGGCAACTGGTTGGTTACAACTACAGCCAGGAACCTTGGAGGGTCTTTGGTTGGATGCCTGCAGTTCACCCCAGGCACATCCCAGGGTGCATTCAGAGCTGCTGGGCATCTGGGTGATAAACACCAGGCACCAGGATGGGTCGTTATAGCAAAAGCCTTTTTGCAGCTCTCGTTCTACTGAGTCCAAGGCAAACGGCAGGTGGCTCTTTCTCTTGGCATCAAAACCAGCTTTAAAGGGCTCGCTGTCAGGCCTCTGAGGAGCATTTAAGAAACAGGCCTTACAAAGTTGTTGGAGTTGACGTGCTCAGAAAGCCCCACAAGGTGGGCCAGGCTTTCCACCATGCACACTGAGCGCTTGTTATGAGAGAGTCACAAGGCATGAGACAAGCTCAGATACTCTACCCTTCCTAAGTCAGCATTCGTCTCGTGCTGTCCCTTTTTACCAAATGGTGCATAAATTTCTCCTGATATAGATGGTCTTACATGGCTCTAAGCAAACACTGAGAGGGTGACAATCTGTTTGCGTTGCAGGAGAAGCACTGAAGCATGTTTGCAATGGAGGCTGGAAGAGCATGTCAGTACTCCCCCCGATCTGCCAAGCCATCCTGCCAGCTCTTGAGCACTCCCAGAGCTTTTTTCCCCCCCAGTTGTTCATGTAGGTCACCGGCCATGTTGAGCTTTCACTAGAAGGAGCCTCCCTCAGCTTGACTACAGCCCTGCTCGTAGCTTATGGCGTTCCACTTGCAACGTAAGAGGAAATTAGGTGAATTTAAGCCAAGAAGTTTTAGTGAATCCTGTCTTCATAAGTTCATGGCTTTCTGGCTATTGGGATATATAAGCAAAACCCAGTTGTAGGAGTAGCTCTTGCACAGAGTTGATTTAGGGTCACTAATGACTCTACATTCCCTAAAAGGCCAAGTGCATGAAGCAAACAGATTTTTTATTGTTAACGCTGGAAACATGGATGAGTAAATCATCTTCCTACAGCTGTCACTGTTGACTGACCTGTATCATATAACCGAAATTCAACTCAAAAAAGTGGGCTTTCAGGGAAAGCCATCTACAGCAAATTTGAATTTGAGAGGAAAAAACCAAAACCCCAAGGCTGAAGCACCTCCCATATGAGCATATGAGCACAGGCTGAGAGAGTTGGGGTTGTTCAGCCTGGAGAAGAGAAGGCTGCGGGGAGATCTTATAGTGACCTTCCAGTACCTGAAGGGGCTACAGGAAAGCTGGAGAGAGACTATTCATAAAGGCTTGTGGGGACAGGATGAGGAGCAGATTTAGACTAGACATTAGGAAGAATTTCTTCACCATGACAGCGGTGAGACACTGGCCCAGGTTGCCCAGAGCAGTGGTGGCTGCCCCATCCCTGGAGGTGTTCCAGGCCAGGTTGGATGGGCCTTGGGCAGCCTGAGCCAGTGGGAGGTGTCCCTGCCCATGGCAGGGGGTGGGACTGGATGAGCTTTAAGGTCCCTTCCAACCCAAATTATTCTACGATTCTATATCATAAGACTCCAATTAGGATGCTCCTAATTTTCAGCTTTCCCTGTTTTCAGCTTTCTGCTGGGGCTCTGGGCATGTTTCTCATGCCAGGTGGTGCAGAGCCAGAGGAACACTAGGCAGTTGTGCTGTCCCATGATGCCAGGAGACGGTAAAAGAAATTACTTGCCACTGCTCACGTCAAAGGGAAATCCTCGGAGGCCTGGCACTGGATGAAATGAATGAAAGTCACGCTGAGGCAGAAGGTGAGCCCTGGCACAAGGGAAAATGCCAGGCCACCTCTCTACCCGCAGCAGGAAGTGGGTCTCTCCAGGAGCCAAAGCACTGCCAGCATCAGTGACATCCGTTTTAAGACGGACCGGCCACGGCTGTCCTAAGCCCTGCTGAGGTGCCGCCGCTGCTATGCTGACCTGCTATAACCATTACCAGGAACCACAATAACCATTAACATGCAGGAGGAACAAGGATTCGTGCTTTCAGCTCAGAGCGCTTCAGGGATTATAGAAAAACCTGTGTTTAAACAGATTTTCCCCCTTTTCTGCCCCTCCCCAAAAATGTTAGGAATAACTGTGAGCAGAGACTGAGACCACAGCAGCGTGAGGGGTCTCACAGCCCTCAGACCCAAGAGACGTGACAGCAGCCGATCACAGAAATATCCCAAAGATAAAGCAGCTTTAGATAACGCGTTCCTCCAGTCATTCCAGCCAACTACGTGAGGGCAGCCACAAAACAAGCTGTAATCACTAAGCCATCTCCTGTTGTAGAAGTGAAAGCACCCTGAGCCTGGTTACCTTTCCAGCCTTCGTGCCTGCTGGAATGGGAGCAGCTTTCTCCCAGCGTGAGGGCAGGCGACAACACACGTCCTGCGTCACAGGATCCAGTCCCAAAGACTGCAGGAGCATTTCCATGCGTGAGGAGGTGATCAGGGAAGGTTGTAGCCACAACTACTGACCTAAACCTACAGCAGCAAGGAGAGCTCTCTTCCCTTTAGGCAAACCCACAAGTTACATCAAGAATTATTTTAGTCCACTAATTGAGATTGCAATACCTTTGGGCTTTAAAAAAAAAAAGGAAAATGAGACAAAACTCTTACCCACTTAAAAAATAACAACAAAAAACAACCCACATCAAATGTGCCAGAGTTTGTTACTAGCCCCACAGATTCTGACCTAACACCTTGCTCCATACCTGTTCTGTGGGCCAGCTATGACTCAGCTTCCACTTGTGATACAGGTCTAAAACCATCCCTGTCGAGACGCATGGGGATATAAAACCAACCAAACCTCATCACATTCTCATTTATTGTGCTAATGGGAACTAAATGAGCATCTCAGGCATCACTTCACTCATGTTTTATTGCTGTTCTTTCTCCAAATTGTTTGGTTTTTTTTTTTTTTTTGAACCAACACATCAGACACAAAGCACAGATCAACAGCAAAAACATTCCCCAAAGTTACAGAAATCCTAAAGTTATTGGCAAAGATGCCACTACCACCTGATTCACAGCACAGTGCTGCCTGGACTCACCTCCTTCTCTGAGGAGAACGGTAAAAGTGCACATCACTTCTTATTCAAGTCCTTTAATTTGTTCCTTTTGGTTTGATGTCCCCTGGGAAAGCATCCTTACCAATACTGGTTACAGTTTTATCACTGTTAATGACAAGAAGGTAATTTTTCTAATCTCCACAGAGGGTCAATGGATGTTTATATCAAAATGGCAGAAGCTTTTTGCTTTGGGAGAGGATGCTGAAGGGGAAGCCAGAGCAGTAAATGAAAAGGAAGCATAGTTTGTGTGCATTGGAAAAGGATTCATTTATTATCTAACAATTATTAATTGATCCAGGCACACTCTTCCCTCTTCTCTTTGCTATCCCAGCCTGCCAGGACTCTTAAAAGCCCACCTACCACCAGCCAACTTATCCACGAGAGATGTGAAAGTAATTCTTTCTATTTGAAATAGCTCACCATTTATTTCAGCAGAAGGTAACTGTGCTTTAAAAACTTTTTCTTTACAACAGAAATAGCATCCCCTGATCCCTATCAGAGCTGAACGCACTTCCAGCACGAGAGAGAGAGAGAGAGGTGGAGTACAGCACGGAATTCTCTTTAACCACAAAGTTATCTTCTACAAATCAGAAACTGAGCTGAGAAACACGTTGCAGATGTGGGTGTGGGACCTAAGGTTTACATCTGAAAACAAAGTGTGATTTAATGTACAACAAAGGCTTGTTGAATACATTTTACCAACTGGATCCAGAAGGATTAGCCTATGAGGAAAATGCAAATGCTGAGAAAGACAGTAAGCTCTGCATCCTTTCCCTTCCAAACCAGGCACCATACATCAGTACTGGCAAGTCTGATTCTCTCTTTCATTACTCCTTTAATGCCCTCTGCTGCAGAATATTGACTTTGAAATCCTACCAACAATAAAATACAACTGAGTTTTCCTAAGAGCAGTGCTGCTGCGCATTCAAACCCAAATATTTGGGGTACATAGTAGCTATTATTGTCTTCAGCCAAAACCCAATGATTATTTTGTGGACAGAACTGAAAAACACAGACTGCAGAGCATATGCTTTTTATTTCAAAAATGGGAGAAACCCAGACTCAGCCCAACGGGGGCAAGAGGTTCTTGTGATATTGCTCCAAGATACAAAAGAAGGAGGAAGAAACAGCAAAACTGTTGTGGACTGGAATTGATGAACTTGTTTCCCCTGCAGGAACCATAAACACAATTTTCCCAGCATGGGACATAATAGTTCTCCCACAAATTACTAAAATATATTTCCAGTGCTCAATATAGAAAGCTAGATGCACAAGAAATGTTTGCAGCTTCAATGCAGGCAGTAATTGAGAACATGTGTGGCAGGGGGATTGGAGGGGGAGGAGAGCGAGCGAGCCACACTCCATCGGAACGGAGCAGCAGGAGAAACACATTTCAGTCCTCATCATTTTCAAAAAGCTTCCATTTGCAAGTGGGTCAAACCTCCCGCGTTATACCTCCATCCGAGGGGGAATGCTGTCTGCGAGACTGCACGTCAAACCCAGATTTAACGCACATTAACAATTTAAGAGCCATTGTTGAGTCCGAATAAAAAAATAGAAGAGTTTAATCAACTTTCCCTTCAGGCACAGAGTGGGTTTCGTCTCCTGTATGAATTAAGGACACATTTGCAGGAAAAGCTACGTTTGACTCCTCTTATTCTCCTACACTCTCCTCTTAGGTCCTGCCCAATGCGGGTATTAACCAGCCTGGCCATGAAGAACAGCAATATTTCTGCATATTCTAGCTGACATGGACAAAATAGTGTTGCAGATGTGCCTGCAGCCAGCTTGCCATAAACGTGGAGTCAAGGTGTTTAGCACATCTACCACACTCGGAGGGATTGAAAGGAGGCTTCATTTGCTTCCTTTGCTAATGAAGCAAAAGGAAGGTGCTCTCGTGCCAATTCTCCCTGCTTTTTTCGATAAAGTTCCCTGTATACATAAGCAATGGAAAAACGTATTTCAAGAATTTTATTTTTTTTAAAGTAAGTCAATACTGACAGCCCACAAAGTTCCAGCCTCGAAAATGCCAGCCAGTATTATTTTTAACAATGCTCCTCCAAAAGCTCTTTCTAAATCAGGCTCTTCAGGCTGCAAAGAAGGAGCCCACGGTAAAGGCAGAAGCATCAAACCTCTTCCCAGGCCTACCAGACCCAAGAAAAACATCAGAAATTATTCATAAGTGAGCATTACATGGCTCAGACTGAATCCTGTTGCTTCTGAATATTGCTACTGAAACCCAGGTGCCAGAGCAATGCCAAAATGAGTCAAAGCTCCAGGAGAAGTTAAGTCCACTGATAATGGAGAGTGGGTCACTGTTTGGGTCAAAACCAGTGCCATGGTGAGGGCCATCCCTTAGACACTTCTTGTGCCTCAGTCACTGCGAGGAAACATTACAGCCACTTCCCAGGGTTTAGCCACACTGGGTCTATCTGAGATCTACAGGGCCACCACCGTGAAAGGTGTCAAACAAGCTCCAACGGAGCGCAAATCAGGCCATCAAATCATTGATCCAAAAATTAATGTCTCCAAGAATTAATACATGTCTCCAGAAATTAATGGAGTTGCATATTCCCTTGCTGCGTTCTGGAGCTTTGGACTTCCACTGGCCACGCTGTACCTGCAGTGCTTTCATATTTGGCTTTTGATCTGTTCAAAATCTCAGCATGAGACCTCTGTGGTGCTCTCTGTACGGTTCCTCACACAACAGACATTCCTAGAGAGCATGTGACACCAGAGCATGGATTAGGAATCCAATCTAAACCTTCCCCTGATGCAACTTGAGGCCATTCCCTCTTTTCCCATCCCTTCTTACTTGGGAGAAGAGACCAGCACCCACCTTGCTACAACCTCCTTTCCAGGAGCTGCAGAGACCGTTGAGGTCTCTCCTCACCCTCCTCTTCTCCAGGCTAGACATCCCCAGGTCCCTCAGCTGCTCCCAGAACCCCTGAGCTCCAGCCCCTTTCCCAGCTCTGTTCCCTTCTCTGGACACGCTCCAGCCCCTCAACGCCCTTCTTGTACCGAGGCGCCCAAAACTGAATCCAGGATTTGAGATGCAACCTCACCAGCACTGAGTATAGGGGGACAATCACTTCCCTACTCCTGCTGGCATGTTTGAAACATTCCATGTTTCAAATCCTGAGCCTCAAATTCATACTTCTGAGACCACGTGTCAGGATAGGTAAAAGGGAAGCGTGAGCCAAAACCCAGGTAAAGCCCATTATGAAGACGTACCGACTTCTGGCATAGCTCTCACAATTACTAAATCTGTAAAGTGTTTTTAGACAAGATGAACTATGCTAGGGAAGGGGACAGGGCAGAATCGTATCAGGAAAAAAGTCAGCATTTTAGTAATGGTTTAGAGGTTTCAGCTACCAGAGATCGGCGTTAGCTGTCATCTCAGTCAAACTAAAAAGCATCTAAATGGCAGCAGTCTGTCTTATGTTTTAAAGAGGCATTTTAAAGTCTACGGGAACAAATAAAACACATTTAACCTGCTGGGAAAACCTTTCCACAAGCAGAGTTAGTAAGAAGTTTAGGTAATTCTAAGTGAGAGCCTAAGGGCATAGACAACATCTTTCCATTTCCAATTGTCTCATACTGGATAGGCATTTTGGAAGTGAAAGAAATGCTGTGCCCCCCGGCAGGTTTTAATACTTTAACTAACAGATTTTCCCCTGCCCTACCCTCTTTGCTTTAAAATGTAGTTGAATCATGTGCAGAACTATTTAAAATACCACTTTGCATGAAATTCTAATCAGCATTTCAGTTTATGGTTTACTGCATTGTTCATTCCCTGCTTACCCACAGAGAAAGAGAGGAAAAGTAAAAAGAAGAGATGTTTCAGCGACCGACAGAGTCCATGAACATGTTTTCTGGGAACTGCCAAAGACAAGACGACCAGGCCTTATTAAGATTGAACAGGCTGTAAGCATCTATTTGTGTCCCATCCTCACAAAGGGCTGTGCAGGTTAAATATTAAAATAGATTAAGAAAAAAATAAAGCATCAGAATAACAACTGCCAAAGAGTAACAGAAAAATTAAAATTTTTTAATCATTAGCTAGGTTTAAAAAAAACATAACAAAACTACACAATCTTCCTTGTGTAAGGGCTTGGGGAAAAACAAATACTCTGAGAACAATACAAGGCTGCATCATCAAAAGACACCTCCACAGTATGAGAACTCGATGAGTAACAGTCTTGGATTCTCCTTTGTGTGTGGCTGTGTTGAAGTCCATCGAAAATGATAAGAGTATGGCTGGACAACATCAATATGCCCTCCATCCTCAGCAGATGCCTGGAAAACTCCTGACTTCATTCTTCCTTCCAACCAGTAAGCAGTCAAGTGGATAAAAACATCCAAAAGTGTATTTTCTAATTTTCATCAATGAAGAAGTTTAAACCGTTAGGTGACTCAAAAAGGAAGATGGGACACTTCCAGAGAGGTCTTGAGACACCTCAAACGCCTGTGACACCTATGTGGTTCACACCACACTGGCTGGACTGAAAAGTTCCAAAGGGAAAGTTCCCCTACTATGGTAAAATGTACCCAGCTCTGGTGTCCAAGAGCTCAAAGTTTGCAATAGCAACATCATCCAACTCAGAAAGGACACAAGCCAAAATCTCAGAAAGCTGAGCCTTGAATATAAAGGGTTTTTTAACTGAAGTACTTCAACAAAGTATGATTCCAGTGTAGAACCCAAGTACCCATAGATCTAAGGGAGAGCACAGTCCTGTGAACAGAGGGATATGTTGCTCAGGTATGTTAACAATCCACTTCCACTTGGATCAGAATTAAAAGCACACTTTCACAGATACAGATGAGGATTCTTACCCACTGCCTGCCTGAGCCCTTTCTGCCAATGGCATTTCAAAAGGCTTCCAAGCATGACCATAAGGCAGAAGCTTCCTGGTTCAGCTGAGGAAATAACCTAAACTGTGCTTAATGCTTCCTGAAGGATTTGATGAAAAGTTTGTTCTACTAAGGAACCACAATCAGGATAAATGAGAGAAACTTCAGGTGAGATGCAGCTCTGGACTTCGAGGAGATGCAAAGACATCAATGACTGCTCATAGCCTGACTCCCATTGCAGAATTCCCCCTTTTCCAGAGCCAGCATCACCAGTGATAGCATCACCAAAATGCTATCACATGCTAATGTCTTTGAAATACAGAAAACACCTGAACACCCTTGAAGAAGACACAAACGTCTAAGTACAACACTGAACTAAGGTAAGCACGGGTGGAATAAGAACTGGAGAACACAAGTTATTGCCGGGCTATGAGTGGACCTGATATGGAACCGCTAAATTACTGCTGTTGAGGATCAACAGAAGAAAAAACTCTCAAAAAGGGATAATTCTACCTTGCTTGTATTTGCTGCTTTTCACAAGGAGACCTCAAAGCACTTTTTAAAGAAAGTCAGTATCAATATCAGGTTTTATTGCATCTCAGCTTCACAGGACAAAGCACAAAAGCAGTAATTCTCTTTGGCCTCAGACAGCCCAGACAGGTCTGAACATTTAGTGCTCTTCCATCAAGTCCTCTCACAGAATAAACAGTTCGTAACAGCTGAAGAACGTTTTTAACCTATGCTGAGGATAAAGGGCGCACAGCCTTCGGCAAGATACAAGACTTTGCTTTCAAGCCAAGACTTCGCTTTTTTTTTTTCACAGCAGAAGGAAGCAGGAACAAACCTACCAGGCATTGATGTCCATACGCTCCTCATCATGAGGAGATAACAGCACAGTCCCACAGGCAGCGGCGTCTGACCGAAACCACCAGCACCCCAACATCCTCACCCACAGATCAATTCAAGTAATGACATAAAACTTGGAAAAGGAAGTAATGAATAAAATTCAGTACTGTACAGAGGATGAATACGAATATGGGGTTTTTTTTTCAAGCGTGACTAGGGATCTGCATTTAACTTGGTCCAACGTGGCGTCTAGGTCTCCAGCAACCAGATGTCTCCAGCAACAGTTGCAGGAGGTTCCTGGGAACATTCGCCACCTGTGCTCCCATCCCAGATAGCACTCGTTATAAGGAAACTGTCTGGAGCCAAGACTTCACTGCTGGGGGAACAGGTCGTGCAGAACAGTCTGGGAAAGGTGGATCTCTCAATATGGACAGCTTCTGTTTTGCTGAGCCCAAGGCTCTACTGTCAAACTCACACTTTGAGATACAGTCTGCAGGCTTGTTCTGGCAGCAATTAATTAGCTGAGTCACCATTTTTCTTTCCTGCTGTCTTTGACCTATGTCAGTAAGTAAACAACATGGGGTTTTTGATCAGACAAAGAGGGAGGGGGTGGAAGCTGCTCAAAGAACAGAAAACAATCATAAACCAACCTCTGATCTTACAGGCGGTTATAAATCAAGATGGGGAGCAACAGGGAAGGTGCTAGGAAACCCACTGGTTCTTGCACAAGCTTTTCTTCGCTCAGTGCCAAGATTCAAACCCCACTGGAAGGTTAAGAACAAAACAGCCTTCTCCACAGCTATGACAGTGTGCGCATCTGCCAAACCAAGAACAGTCTTTGTTACTTCAGTTTAAGATCCTGCATTAAGGTATGTATATCATCATAGACAAGACCTCAGGCTCCACTATATCCACCTTAGTCCAAACCTAGAGCATTTGCTATTATTCTAAATCCAAAATATCTCAATACACAATTCTAGTCTGTTCTATCCCACCCTAACGTACCTTCTCCCACTGCCTGAGCGCTGCCGAGCAGCCTTTCCTTCCCCACAACCTTCACTGTGGGGATGGGGAATCACACAGACTACGGAGGCTGCTAAGGAAGATGAGCAGCCACACGTTTGAGATGCAACATCCCTGAGGCAAGCACTACCTGCACACCTCAGCAGGATCCTGCTCCATAATTAAACACATCTGATCTTGTCACAGTGAGAGACATATCAACTTGAAACGTAACAACAATACCATGAATAAAATTCAGATGCGGTGCAAGTCTCAGTAGTTTGGCGGTGACGAATGTCACACAGGGGGTATTTTGGAGGCTAGAAGTAACTTATTTTCATGCATCTGTACAATTAAAATTTCCTTAAGTAGCAACAAAAATAAATGTAACCAAAACATAATTGAGTACTTGTGTATTAAACTAACTAGACCACATCGTATTTTTCCCTGTAGGTTACTTCCAGATCTACTTACACAGCCCTTCACAAAGGCCTGCCGAAGACATCAGTCAAGCTTCCTAATGCAGAATGACTGATTTCTCTGGCCATCAAGAATACATTTATATCTCAAAGAACTGAATAAATCCAACAGAGGGAAGTCACCATTCATTTCTTTGCCAGCAAGTTCTTTGCCATTTCACTTTTTGCTCCTCTGTTCAAATGAGTGCTTCGATGAATCACAGGATGATCCTCTGACATACAAAGCAGTCAATTCCTATCACATCAAAGAGTCCAAACAGCATTTTGCATGATAAACAGCGAACTCATGCATGGATTTAAGTGCTATTCACCATGAGTGTGGGATCAAGAGTATGGTCCACGATGGATGTGCGAGAAAACTGCTAGGAAAATCTGACACACTGCTGTCTCCTGCAGATCTGGCACGGCGACATAAATATTTTGGGAATGTGATTTTTTTTAATTGCTGCCTTCCCTAGAACTACATTTCACTGTTTAATCTCAGTAGAGGGTTGAGATATCCAGGAGGCATTGGGAGAAATTGTACATGTGCTCTAGCAGATGAAGCATGATCCAGGGTCACACACCTAGATGCAACATCTCATTATGTGGCAGCCACCAACTGCTCTTCTCAAAGGCAGAGCAGGAAAGAATTGGGAAAGAAATACTGATAGAATGTCCTATTTTGGGCTTAGTTATAAAGAAAAGGGCAGTTTTAATGCAAACACACACTGTAACTGAAGTCACTGCTCTCCTCCATCTAAGTTTTTGGCTAATTTCTGTTAAATGTCAGAGTTGGACATTTCAAAGATACTAAAATTCATATGGGGTCATTAAAACGGGGGCTTGATAGGAGAGCCCATCTACAGCAGTGCTGAGGAAAAGGCTGTAGTGCAAGCATAAGCCTTACTAGACAGCAAAGAATCCACAAGGGGCATGTCCTGACCACAGGAAACTTCAGAGCTCACACCATGCTAGACTCCAGAGAGTCTCAGTGCAAGAGAAAGCGAGAGGAAACCTGCTTTACTAGTTTGGCTCCTCGTTTCCATCAGAGAAGTGCAGTCTGGGCACGCTTTGAGAGGCAGAGTCTCAGTTGGTTTAGAAATCCTGCAGAAAGCTGCGGAGTTTCTTTATATCAATTGCCTGAAGGGGCTGGAAAACCAGTAGTGTCTCCAGCCGAAGGATGAGCAGAGCGACTGCTGTGCTGGTGGGAGAGAGCTGTTCCAGTGTCTGAGCTGGGGATGCAAACACATGAATGCCACCAGACCTGACCCACACAAGAGAACACAGGTACCCCGATAAGAAACAGGCTCTGTCCCCACGCTCGCTCTGGGGAGACTGTCCCAATTGAGGGGCATCTCTGGCAAAGAACAGGGCTCAGCCAACTCTCCTGCCCCGCCACCTCACAGCAGGCCTGGCCTCCCCCCTGCAGCTCCTCGTTCATTTTGGAAGAAGCTCTGCTAAGGAGCAGGGGCACCCAAAGGCAGCTCTGTGACTCTAGGGGAGAGAAGGTAAGCCCGAGTATGAGTTTTTGAAGGTTGTAGACTAGCAAACTTTCATTACAGCAGTCTAAAAGCTACCAGTTACCTCAACATCTGCCTGCATAAATATAACATTCCTTTCGAAGTCAACAGTGGTCTGTTTTTATCTTTGCTATCCTTTGATGTCGTTGCCCAGAGGGCTGGAAATGCTACCAGCATCACCACTAATGTGTAGGCAGCAGGATCTTCTGCAGCAACAGGTGATGACTCAGGAATCCAATGTAATTTAGCCTCTACTTTTGGCCGTTTCCGTTACCTGGATTTTCACCGTGCTGCTAAACCTGTACAGAGTGCTCAGTATCTTCTCCTTGGAAATGTCCATCTGTTTACCCTGACATGGTTGAGTTAACACCAGGTTTCAGCATCGTGTGTTAGCTATAAGCCACCGAGCAAACAAGGGTTGAGGAGAATCTCACAGAAATCAGACCAGGGAAAGTATGTTTGCATCATTGATACAAGAGGAAAATCAACTTCGAGCCGCTTCTGCCCAACTGACAGTAGCACTTTTCCACAGTTACTTGCCAGCCAACCAACTTCCAAACTAAACCCAGCAGCCAGACTTTCAAAGGCAGGCAGGGTTGCTAATGGTGCAGACTCTGAGGTTTCCAAAGCACTGTCCCCTTCAAGAGAAATGGAAAGGGAGTCAGGCACTTCAATACCTCTGAAAATGTGTATGAGTAATCACATCTCAAATGAACCCTTTGCACATGTGGTGCCTAGTCCTACCCTGGAAACATGGGGAACATCTGCTTCCCACCCAAGGTGCTGCTGGACCATAGGGTCTTTCCCAGCAAGAAAGAAGGGCCTTCACTAGGAGCCGTTATCTTTTCCGCACCCAGGGAATCATTGAGCACTGGCAGTAGGCTGGGGGAAACCCCATCTAAGGAATCCTTGCTGTCACAAAAGATAAATAAGTTAGATAAACTCCCAGTAAACCAGAGATCATTCATGTTGAGCTAATCTGACTAAGGCACAGCTCCAGCTCTCTTCCAGGCTGGTAGGAGGCAGAAGACACAACAAGTGAGATCAAAATGAGCTCGTGGTGCCAAATGCTTTCATGCCACACATAGAACAGAACGTCATCCTGCACTAATTTGCGCTACAGTTTCTTATTCATTCTTGTGCATCGGTTTCAGTTATACTTGAGCTAAGATCTTAAACGGACATACTAAATATAAGCTATGGAAATGACTGACAGTTTTATTTTTGTCTTTTATTTACAGACATAACTGAATCTAGTACTGCTGGTCTCCTCTCAGCACTCGTGTTCATCATGAGAAGTTCCACTCCAAAGCAGGTAAAGGAGATAAGGGAAATGTCACTCAAAGTTACTTCTATCTTAGATAAACACAGTTTACTTCCTCCTATATAAATGTGCATCTGCATCTCTACAGATAAATGTACCAGTCATAGTGATGCAGATAGAAATCATTTATAATCTTCCTCTGTTTTCACTACTCTACCAGGCTTTGTACCCAGGCAATCCCATTCCCAAGCAAGCACACTCTCCTCTGACCCACTCATGGGCAATATGGCAAATTCGAGCCTATTGGAATTACTTGTGCAGCTGATTAGGAGGAATCGGCCAAATCAGGCTTGCTGGTTTATCTTCTTACTCCACTAGGTTTGGGGAAAGCAGACCTTAGGCACCTTCGAGCATTAAAAGACGCCTTTCTAACCCATTCGTGTAGAAACACACCAAAATAAAAGCAACACTCACGGGAGATGAGGAAACTCAAAGGAACAACAGAATAAGTTTTCACTTAGTAAGGGAAATGCTTCACCCTATATACCACACAGGTGCTACAGACTGATCTCCTCTGTCAACACAGGTCAGCATCCACTTCTGCCACCTGACGCAGATTTATTTGGGGTTTCACTTAGAGCGGCTTGACTTTCAAGCTCTGTACCTCAAAGATAAACACGGTCTCACAACACACTTTAGCAAATGCCAGTTCTCCAAAGATGGGTTTTGAGGGCCAAAAGATGGGTTTTGTCTTGACTGATCTTTGTCCTATTACACGTCACAGATTTTGACATCAAGTCCAAAACTTCCACATAAAGCAGAACTTTAAGTGTGGGAAAACAACTGCACATACAGGTGCCGAGTTCTCTGGAACAAAGTCCTGTGGCTGTAAGGAAGAAAAGAAAGCTAAAAGAGATACTTTTCCATTTTAAGACGCTTCAGTGCGTGTGAGAGCTCTTGTTCTCAAGAGGCAAATGTGAGGGGCAGCCTTGTTCCCTTGGGAAAAGGCCAGCTCCTCTAATAAAACGGCCCAGCAAAATAAGAATGCAGTACTTGCTCCTGCATTCCTCCCCAGCTTTATGTCTATGATTGAAAAGGCTTTCTTCTCTCAAGCACACGAGCGGGCAAATTACTACCTTCAATTTCTGCTGGATAAAAACAACACATCCGAGAAAGCTAGAGTGAAGACGACAGACGGAATAAGGGTTTCCAAGCCTGGATCTTTACCCGCATGTAACAGAGAAGAAATCTAATGGAAGTGGCAGCGCTGGGACTTGGAACTCTTCAGTGCAGCTCATGGCTTCAACATGAATTCACTGCAGTATTTCGGGCTGGCTGCTGAAAATCCTCTTCCACATATTTTTTCCCAGTGAAAATCAGAGAAGAATAAAAAGCACATCAACCTCTCAGATATCCTCTAAGCTTACCAGCTGTGGGAAGCACAGAGCATCAGTAAAGGAGGCAGTTCAGTTTATTTTTCATATGACAGCTCAGTAGATGTGTAAAACACTAAATTAATGGAGAAAAGCCAGAAAATATAAAATGTGTGCAACTAGGGGTAACATTTAACTGCTCCTGCTACTACTACAACAACCTGGGTAGGGGTTTATGACAACGTATCTACTCAGAACTTTAACTCAGCTCTCATGAAGTTTGCAGACATCCTTAAAGTTCATTAAAATAAAGTGCAATGAAGTGCCAAGGTTTGGGGAAGAGATAAGAAGTATTTAACAGTGGGCAGAAGAGCTTCCATACATGTGTTGATGTACCTGCTTCTCAAGATGCAGCTTCTTTACAGTCATTTTATTGGGAATTGCAGAACACTTCAAAATACAATCAGCTGACAATGTATATTAATGACAATTAGCGCAGAGGGCACACTACCACGCTGTCAAATGGGTGGCTGTGCAAGTTGCTGATTTTCACGATTTCGAAACACAGAGGTGGGTGGGTACTGGCACATATTATTCAGCTGCCCAAGAAGAAAGAACAAACAAGCCATTGTGTCCATCTGAGAATGAAAAAAGCAACCTGCTGTGGCAAAGACAAATCGGTTTTTTAGTAATGCTGCTGTTGATGACAAATGCTGAATTCTGGCTTGAATGTGCGGGGTGGGAAGAATAAAGTGCTCTGCCGTTTAATAAACTTTACAGTAAGCTCTGTTTCTCTCTGCCTCGCTCCCTTATCAAAAGAATGAAGGAACTTATCAGATATTTCCAGGCATGCTTCAGATATTATTACCAACTTAAATAATGTCAGCTGCCTTTGCAGCTAGAAAAAGAAATAAAAGGTGAGCCATGGGTCACAAGCCCACAGTTTGGACCAAGTACTGTCACCGAGTTAACGCCTTTTGTTACAAAACCAAGGGCAAATTCCACACAAAGGGACATTATTTTAGGCATCAGACAATTTCAACAAAAGCAGAGGCAAGAGAAGCAAAGACTCAGTGCGTTATTAAATGAGAACTAAGTACAAAGAACTCCAGATAATCACAGTCTGCTGGCACCTGATTTTCCTGTGTGTTCAGACAGCCTGCACCTTGTACCAACAACTCCCAACTGCTGACACACTGGCATAGAACTGAGGGAGCATCAGGGAAAGCAACACACCCAAAAACACTTTTACCAAACTGCCGTGATTTGCTGTTGTGCCATAGCTTTGCTCGGTTTTTTGATTGTCAAATCTTATGACTGCTTTGTTGCTGATATAGAAACAGATTAAGTTTTCACATCATCACATGTTATTTAAAAAAGGAAAAGCTCTTTTTAAACAAAGCAGCTAAGCTGGACTTCACAGGTGTGGAGAAAGGTCCTGAAGCATTAACTCATAACTCAAAACCAGGATGCCAAATAATGTGCCTATGTGGAGATTTGATGCACCTTGAATGCTGCGGCCTGATATTAGCATAAATTCACAGATTCACAGGTAGAAATTGATGTATCAGCCACAAGAAAAACAACCAAAACTTTCTAAAAAAGAACAAAAAAAAAAACCCCAAAACCAAACAAAAATCCCCCAAAAAGGCACATAACTCGACCAGCGTCCAGGGACCACCGGAAACTACACGCTCGAGTTAGAGATCATCCACAGATGAACACTGGTATCCTTGAAATGCTTATCTTCCTTCAGAAATTAAACAGGAATCAAGTGTGTGGCTGAACAGCCCTAATTCTCACCTCACACCAAAGAGCAAGGAGGGGAGAGAGAGCAAACACTAACACGGCCCCACAGAACCACTAACCCGTGCCTGACCACCCAGGAACACTACCACGTCCAAAGCGCTGCTTTTATCATTCACCCAAGAATTCCTTGAGTGAGTATTCAATTAGCAGTGGAGATACAGAAAAGTGTTTGAAGATATCTCTTCCTTTTAAATGACCTGAAGATCTTACTTTGAAGAACGAGACTACATTGTTGGAAGCAACACATCTACAGCTGCTTGTGCTGAAAAAAAAAGCCTGCAGTGAGAATTAAGCACTTATGCGCATAAAGGAGACCACCTGGCAAAAAATAAATAAGAAGGAGAGAAGAGAGGGACAATAGATGGAATAAGGGTTTCCAAGCACATTCAGTTATGGCTTTAAAATATAATTGTTGTATATTTTTGCATAGAAATAATAATGCTTTATTACACTTCAGTGTAGTCGGTGCCGGGCTCAGCCTCCACATCAATGTGTTGCGCTCCCAATACATTCAACTGTTCATCTCTTGGCTGACAAAGAAGGAAAATAATTAAGGGCATTTCTGAGGATGCTGCTGCTTCAGTACAAAGCCTATTATATTATCAAGTGCTCACCTACACACTTTTTCTCCCAGAGGTTCCTTCTGATAAGACAGACTCGGAGTGTAGAGGCAGCGCTCTCTAAAACTCGAGATTTCCCAGCAGCCTCATCCTGTACTGACACTGCTGGCACACAAGACACACACAGCAGGGCTATGTCAAGGCTGTATCAGAACAAGGAGCTTTGCTCCTTTTTATGTACATATTTTATTTGATGCAATAGTGAGAAAGGTCACTGTCCTGCAAGACCATAACTGCCCAATTCCTGGTTAACAAGTTTTTCTGTGGATGTGCTCTCCAGGTGAATCCAATAGGGACAGTCCTGTCTGGCACAGAGGACCAAAAGCTGGAGTCTCTCTCTGCCTTCTACTGGGAACTTAATCAGAACAGTTCTGGCAGGAAAACACAATGCTAGGAAAGCATATAGCTTCAGGAAATTTACTGTGCACAAGGAGAACAAGAATTTTACCACCAACTTCAATGAAAGGAAGATTAGACCATTGTGGAGGTAGGGGTGAATAAGAAGCAAAAGTTCGTGATACACTAGGCTGGAACAATCCTATCAAATAAGATCAACGCAATACCCAGCTACAAGTCAGCCACACTCTTAATTCCCAAGCACCACATCACCTTTACTGGTTTAATACCACTGGAATTTAGACCTGCAGACTTACTACCTTAACAGACATGGAGAAAGAGATGTAAGCTTCATGTGAAATTAGCTACCAGGATCTTCTTCCTCTCTCTGTTCTGCTTAATTTCTTGCAATTTATTTACGTTCCTCTGCCAGGCATACTCAGGGCAGCATTTTCAACTTCACTGCCAGAGGCAGGCACCTACAGCTGCCCACAAGTTCTTCAGCAGCTTCTAAAGTGCTTAGCGACTGGTAATTCCTGTTGCCATCAGCTGGGGCTGCAGTGGCTCAGCACCTACACAGCATCTCAGTGCAGATGTGGCAGTGAGAAACTTCCATGTGAAAATCTTCCCAATTTTAAACATTCCAGTAAATGAAGGCAACAGCACACAGCCATTGCAAACCCAGCCACAGGTGGCCAGAGGTCACTTTGGTTACCAATGTTCCCAAAAAAACCCCGTACATGGAACAGAATGGATTAACAATTTCCCTGTGTTCACACTCTTGGCCTCTCAAGGCTTATTATAAGCATGGCTTAGTTGCAGCAGTGTTTAAAGAGTGCAATAGATTCCCCTATAATTGATGCTCTTATTTTATAGAGAAAAAGGCTGCTTAACATGCCCTCCCCTCCACCCCCAATTCCACCTGAGAATTTCACTCAAGTCTTTTCCAATATCTCAGATGTGGAAATCAAGCTGTACTTACTAAGTAAGCAGAAAACTTCAAGGTAGAGCACAACTCCCTCAGGTTTCCTCTCTCTCTGCACACTCGGGAGACAGTTTTCCTCATGTACTTACAGCAGTTCCCTCAAACATAATGCATTCAAAAAAACCCAACCTTATTTTCTTCAACGGCAGCTCCAGTCGACACACAACATTCGGATCTCTGGAGGTGACAAGAAGCTACAGAGTCTGTATTACAGCAGCAACACCAAGCCAGAAATATAACGTATTTACATTGTCATCAGAACTGTAATATCTATTTTCTGAACGATTCTTGATGTACTTATTCTCACAAGACTGAAGGAAGGGATTTTCTCCCCCTATGTTTTAGAGATCAGATGTGAGAATTCAAAGCTGCGTGCATCATCATTCTAGATCTCCTGTGTGACCTTAGGCTAGTCTCTACGCTCCGTGAGCTCCCTTTCACATCTCCCTCAGGAAAGTCTGAGAAGGACTGGCATCACAACACATTGCCAAAAAGCCCAGAAGCTCCGGTGCAAATGGCTGAGCCCTTTCAAGGATGGAGTCAGAGTGGAGCACAATCACTAGAAAGCAATCAGAAGACACTGAAGTTTGATTAAAAGAATAGGCAGGGAGATCACGCTACAGATAAGCGCATACATACTTGCTGGGCTCAGCCCACGTTAGCAGCCCCTCTCAGCCTGTTTTTTTTTTTTAAAGAGAATAATTGCAGGGACGCCAGACAAATGAGAGGAGCAGCAAGAACCAGTTCAGTCAGACTAGCAAAAAATCTTTATAATAGCTCAAAAAAATAACTTAAGCAAAAATCGAGTGTGGTAATCCAGCACCCCTTTGCCCAGCCTCTGCCTTAGACTGTGGATCAGCACAGAATCCATCCAGTGTTCAACGTTCTGCCCTCCCTGCCCGCAACGGAATAGAGTGAAAACTGAACACCTGAACCCCCTTAGCATACGAACCTTAGACAAAAGCTACTACCCAGATCTCCGTAACCAGGCACTTGCCGCATGCTCTCACCTTTCACAGCTAAAGTCACTGGTTTATGGAATAATACTGCCAAAGCATCAAAATCCCAACCAGGCACTGTCATGCACAGAAAAAAGAAGTTCATGCGTTTCCATGGGGACAGTGGTGAGGACACATTGCACGGCGGTAAGATAAGGCAGCATGCATGATCAGCACACCAATTTCCTGGGCGGCAGAACAGCCACAACACCTAAAAGCCAGGACAGCCACAAAATGAGAGACAGCAGATTTCCATTCAGGCTTTCATGTCGAGGCAGTTTTTTCCGCAGAGCAGGAGCTGGTGGAGAAGGTTCCTACTATTTCATGTCTTGAGATCAGACAAGTGATGCCTTAACTCCTCCCCGGATTTGCTCGTTATAGAAATCCCAGCGGAGGGGGCCTGCCACATCTAAAGAAGTGCAAGTCCCACAACTCCTCCCTCCCAATTTCGGACTGCCAGAAAGCACCGTCGGAGCTCACAGCCTACATGCGGGAAAAGGATGCAAAATACAGCAGCTGACTGGGGATGCACTGTGTAGGGTCTTGTGGCAGGCACAAACATCCAGGATGGTGCTGGAAACGGGGATACCCCAGGGACCAAACACTGTTTGCAGAGGACTCCCAAACTGTGGGCACACCTTGGGTCAAGCTGAGACCTGGACGGCCAGCAGACCGTTCTCCATTTGGGAGCTGCGCAACACAGAGCTGAAAAGCCCTAAAGGCAAAGGAGGAGAAGTTCTTGCTGACCATAAGGCCTGGCAGGGCTGCAGGAGACATCTCCCAGCACCGGCCGGTGCTGCAGAGGCATTCTCAGAGCAGCCGTTAAAACCTTCTCGACTATATTAAACCTCTAGTGTCATCCTACGCTCAAAACCAGAATAAGGCAAAGGACTGCAGCAAAATTAATAAAAATATAGACTTTTTCTACCAACTGAAATACTGAGAGGCCGCTTCTGCAGATGTTTATGTCGCTACTTCTGCAGTCCAGCTGGCACGGGGCAGGGATCAGGGGTTGGTTCCTTACACAGCTGCCCCTTTGTGCTAATTCCTTTACAAAACAAAACAAGCCCTTTATAGGCAACCCAAATGCACAGAGACACACAGCAACAGCATGCAGTTATAGAGAGTTTGAAAAATTAAACTCCCCACTGAATTTCAATTATATCCCTTCAACAGCTTAATAAACAGCAAGCTCAAACTACTGGCAAAACCAAAGTCATTTGACTGGTCACTGAAGTACATTTCCATGGTTCTTCTAATTATACCCCCGTGGCAAAGCTGCAGCATTTGAAGTTCTGTTTAAAGAATGGGAAGAAATTAAAACCCAACCAATTGCTCTATGCTGGCCCAAAGATTTTGGTACAAAGCTCTGTGCTGGCAAACAGCCTGTGATTCAGCAGAGCAGGGCATTGCGTCTGATGCTGCCGGGGAAAAACGGGGCTCTGCAGGCTGACACCTCAAACACTCACACAGGAAGAGCATCCAGCATTGCTCACTGGGCTTTCTGACACCCAATTTCACATTACTGCCTGCTGCTCAGCAATTCAGGACATGCACCGTCTGCAAACACATTTTACAAATGGATCTTCACATCTCCCTGAAGCACGCAGGTGTAAATTGTCATTAACTTCATCGCTTTCATCTTCACACATGGAAGCAGGGATAAAACCAACTTCCAGAGCCCAGATCAGAGCCAAGTTTAACAGTAATCTAGATGCCACGTCTGAGCTCAGTCTCCTCTCAGACACCCCACCCTTTCAGTCCCATATCTGCTCCTGCCATGCCTCTGCACTGCTACTGGAAATGGAAATTGGAAGCAGCTATCAAGCAAATGTAAGAGCTCCTGAATGAGGACAGTGACCCCTGAAAACAAAATCATGCGAGCGTGGATCTGCTTTAAAAGATAAAACAGGTTTTACTGCAGAATCAGAAGAGTGGCAAATCATTAAGCCAACTCTGAAATTTATAGTTTCAAGCCCAAAAGACCATTTCATCACTCAATCCAGGCCCCTTTTAGTGCCAGTATCACACTGGAGATGGGCTTCAGGGGATGAAGGATGAAAAACTGAGCAAGAAAAGCGTCCAGAACCATTTTCTGATGCTCTCCCAGGCCGGGCACATAGCAGGAGCGGTGCTGTAGAACCAGCCCGTCCAGAAATCCACAGAAACAGCTGTGGGAAAACAATGAAACAGATGGACATACATCAGGCAGGCTGGGACCAGGAGTCAGCATAGCATCATCTACCCCAAAACTGCCCAAGTGTCCATTTTCCAGGGGCTTTCCACTACTCCCATGCCTCAGATAAGCCCTTCTCAGAAATTCTCAGTTGTTCGCCAGGTAGTTCCTGCAACAGAAAGCAGGAAAATACCTTCTTAAATATATATGTATATTTAGGAGTACTTTTAGTGGGTAGCTCCAACTGACCTTTTGGCCAACTGAAGGCAACGGCTGCACAGCTCTGCCCCAGTCGGCAACGGCGCGTTGCTGACAAGCAGCCAAGGCACAAGGCGGTTGTCAGCTGCACAGCCGCCGCTCACCACTTTCCTTCCCAGACTACAGCTGTTGAGTAGTAAATATCAGCATAATTAGAAAGAAGGGGAAAACACACAAACAAATCTAAGCGACTAGGCGACAACAGCAGCACTGCGAGAACCCCGTCCTAAAGTCAGCTGCACTCTTGGCTTGCTGTTGATGTCCCAAGGCTGTGCTGGAGGAGGACAACCTGCTAAAATGGGAGAGGTGCCCCACATATCCCCTGTACAAGGTTACAACTGTACCACTGGCAATCTTCTTATCTAGACAGACACAGCAGGAAAGAGCGAAGACACAATGTCATTTATCCTGCTTTGCAGATAGGGAAAGGAGACACAGAAATTAAGGCCAGAAATGCCAATACTTGGCTTCAAGAACGTTTTTGCTGCCCAAAGATGGGCTGTTGCTCTCGAAATCTGTGAAGTCGCTGCAGTGGCAGCAGAGAAGCTGAACAGCAGAATCCAAACTCCATCTTGAAGACTAACCCACCCCCTCTCTTCACAGCCTACAGAAGCGCTTGCAAGTCCCTGTTGGCAGCCTGAGGACAAAGCCCAGCTCCTGCCAGCATCCACTATATCTCCATTCAGTCCTGACCTGCTCCACAATTGTGCCAAGAAGACTGCCCTCTCCAAGAAGGCTGCAGACATCTCCAGCCTCCCCCAGATTTGTTTCCACTAAGGACACAGAATCATAGAATAGTTTGGGTTGTAAGGGACCTTAAAGATCATCCAGTTCCACCCCCTGCCATGGGCAGGGACACCTCCCACTGGCTCAGGCTGCCCAAGGCCCATCCAACCTGGCCTGGAACACCTCCAGGGATGGGGCAGCCACCACTGCTCTATGCAACCTGTTCCAGTGCCTCACCACTCATCGTGAAGTAATTCTTACTAATGTCCAGTCTAAATCTGCCCCTCTCCAGTTTATACCCATTGCCCCAGTCCCATCACCACAAGCCTTTGTAAGAAGTCCCTCTCCAGCTTTTTTGTAGCCCCTTCAGGTACTGGAAGTCCACTATAAGGTCTCCTCGGAGCCTTCTCTTCTCCAGACTGAACAACCCCAAGTCTCTCAGCCTGTCCTCATATGGGAGGTGCTCCAGCCCTCCAATCATCTTCATGGCCTCCTCTGGACCCGTTCCAACAGCTCCATATCCTTCTTATGGTGAGGATTCCAGAACTGGACACAAAACTCCAGAAGAGGTGTCACAAAAGAGGAATAGAGGGGCAGAATCCCCTCCCTCCCTGCTGGCCACGCTGCTTTTGATGCAGCCCAGGACACGGTTGGCCTTCTGGGCTGCGAGCGCACATTGACGACTCATGTCGAGCTTCTTATTGGCCAGCACCCCAAGTCCTTCTCTATAAGGCTGCTCTTAATCACATCATCCCTCATCTTCTACCGAAATTTGGGATTGCCCTGACCAGGGTGTAGGATCTTGTCCTTGGCCTTGTTGAACCTCATGAGGTTCTCACAGGCCACTTCTGCAGCCTGTCCAGGTCCCTCTGGATTACGTCTACAATTGGGGAAGGAAAAATGAAGAAAACAGGGAGATAGCAGCAGACAAAGTTCCCATCCCAGGGAAAACCAAAAGCTTCTCTCCTTCTTCTGGTGGGCAGGTCTTGGAGAGCAGCCACAGAGGCTGCCACCACCCCTGGGCTGCTGCTGGGAGCACAGGGGATGCAGCACTCCACGCTATGTCGGCAACTCTGCCTGCTGTGCTAGAAGGAAACACAGGCAAGACACGGCCACAAGGATCTCAGGGCTGCCTTTCCACCTCCAAATCACTATTTAAAGTTACAATGGGAGAAAATGGCTACTTGTTGGTATAAAATTATTTAGTTATGACAACAAATCCCAGCTGAACCATAGAGGAGAGACACAAGGAGAGCAATTTTTCCTACCTGTGTAGTGAATGAACTGTAATTCTACACTCCCCCCCCAGATGTGTTGTTACACATTTAAGCAGCGTTGCTACAGTGCAGTGATTATGGCTCAAATACACCATTTGTATTTATTGGTGCACTTCCAAAAGTTGCACTTAAGTATACCCTGATAGGGACACCATAAACTGTTCTGAGATCCTACAGACGCAGACAGTATTCCCCCAGAACAGCTCGCAGGTCTTGCATTGCAGCAGATCGTATGGCCACACGCTGTCATGAAGGTTTGTGCATGAAGCATTACTGCATGGGCTGGAAGATGAAGAGAACACCTCAGCAAAGGGACACAATTATTTCTTAAAATGCTTTATCTGCCACTCATTCATTTAATCCCCACAGTAGAAAAGACTCCCAGCTACTACCTGTGATGCGTCATCTGCTTACACTTACCCTCACCCCACTGTCTCTGGAAATAAATACGACTGCACAGTAACTCAAGTTTTCTTGCAACCTGATCTATAAAAAGCAGCTGGCTTCCCTTCTCCCAACACCACCTTGGGTTTCCTGATACTCTTGGAAACCTAACAGGGGTTTTATTGAGCAAGTTGGCACTGGGTAACTATAAACATGAATTCTAGCCCTACCTCACTAAATATTACTTAGAGGGTCAACATCTCTCATCTACCCCTCACCCTGCCCTGCAAAACAAACAACGAACACAAATCTTCTTCATCCCCTTTTGAGTTTTTGGAAGCTACCAAGCATAAAATCAAGATACCAACTAGTTGTGTATTCTGCTTAAATACCTTTGGCTGACATGGAGGGAAGAGGAGTCAAGAATGCTCCTGAATACTGCTTAAATAAGGGTAAACTTCCTACCTGTAATCAAAATGGGAGCGGAGCAACGTGGAAAAATTCATGTTTGCAAGCACATCCCTATCCATTTTTCACCTTCCCTGAAATGCTGCTTGTAAACCGGACAATTAAGGGCATCCGTTTTAGAAACCCCATCGCCACACACTGTCTCCATCTTCACCATTCTCCCTTGGTCTGTAGTGATGCGCAGGATGGAGGAGTGGCAGGAGCACCTCAGCCCTACCCTTTACTGCCATCAGACTGGGAGACACATTAAATGTGAATAGGAACAAGGACAGAAGGAAAACCCTGCAGTAAGCAGGAGTCGGGGGTGGTAGGATTGACTTAAAGCCAACTCTGGGTTTTGGGAGTAATGAAAGAATATTAAGGTCTCGGTACCAAAGTGCCCTGCTGTGCCTCAGCTCTGCTTCAGACCTTCCTTCAAACCTTAATGCTTACTCTGAAGGGGAAGGAAATCCCATTCCAATGGTCCAGATTCACAGAATCATAGAGTAGTTTGGGTTGGAAAGGACCCTAAACCCCATCCAGTATCAACCCCCCTGCCATGGGCAGGGACACCTCCCACTGGATCCGGTTGCTCCAAGCCCCATCCAACCTGGCCTTGAACACCTTCAGCGATGGAGCAGCCAAAACTCCCCTGGGAAACCTGTTCCAGGGCCTCCCCGCTCTCATCATGAAGAAATACCTTCTTATGTCCAGTCTAAATCTGCCCCTCTCCAGTTTATACCCATTCCCCCCAGTCCTATCATGACAAGACTTCGTAAAAAGTCCCTCTCCAGCTTTCTTGTAGCCCCTTCAGATAGTGGAAGGTCACTATAAGGTCTCCTTGGAGCCTTCTCTTCTCCAGGCTGAACAACCCCAACTCTCTCAGCCTGTCCTCAGAGGGAAGGTGTTCCAGCCCTCTGACCATCTTTGTAGCCTCCTCTGGACCCGTTCCAACAGCTCCGGCTCCTTCCTATGGTGATGATTCCAGAACTGGACACAATACTCCAGATGAGGTCTCCCAAGAGAGGAACAAAGGGGCACAACCCCCTCCCTCCCTGCTGGCCACGCTGCTTTGGATACAGCCCAGGATACAGTTGGCCTTCTGGGCACTTTCACACCTCCTTAGATTAAGTCTCTCCGCAAACAGTTTTACCCCATCTTCCACATGCAGGCCAAGGCCACAGAGAGAGCCACGTCCCTTGAAGTCCCGTAAAGCGGCATTTTACTAAGGAAACTTAGGATTCCTCGCCACGGTGTGGTGTCACACACATTCTTCATAAACCAGTAATGAAAGTGCTAAGTCCTGTTGCTCTGGTCCGACACCCTTATGCTGGAGCATCACCCCATTCTGGGTGCTCGGTCAGCGTATGGCCCAGGCCAGTTGTCTGTGCCAGCCAGGCAGAAAGAGCCCAGCACAGATTGTTTTGCAGTGGGTTTGACCCGTCATGAGTTCATCCCTAGCCTTGTTTTAAAAAGCAGAGATTTTCTTGTGCAATGTTCTTTTGGTGAAGAAATGGTTTATTATTTATGGCATGTTTTTTTTCAGGGAAATACATATTCAGGGTTGAGTACAACCTTAAAAGTAGGCTTAGAGTACATCAGGGAGTAAGAACGAGTTGAGCTAATGACTTGCTCAGCTTCAGCCTCTGCTTTCTGCACTGTTTACTGCGGGGAATAAGCTACTGCTATAGCACAACTTGGTATCAGAGCATTTAACCTGTACACATCACCTCCTCCCTGCAGTCCACACACAAGTATTCTGGGATCTGTATGTAGCTATAATAGGATGCAATTCATCAATAGCCTCTCCTTCCCAGCCTCTGAAGGAGGATTTAAAAAACTCTCAGGTAAATGAGGCAAGACAGAGCATGTCTTGTTCCCAGAACCAGTCCCTCTCTATCAAGCGCTAGGCACATTTGCTGAAAAACAAATTAAAGCATGTTAAAACACTTCACTTAATTAAAAATAATCCTAACAGTATCACAAAGGTAAAAGTAATTCAGTGTTTTGGTTAAACACTGAAAACAGAACCGAAGTCTGTGAAAGCACTCTGTGCATACTAAATAGTGCTGTATTTTTAAAGCATACTAATGGAGTAAAAAGAAAACTGATTTGAATTGGCTTTCTAATCACACAATTTATCCTGTACGTAAACAGCTGCCAAAAAGCATCAGGACACAGGTAAAGGTCAGTACAGAAAGATATTTCTTTTAGTGTTATAAACTGGAAAGATGCATCATCGGTATATTTAATTCCAATTAATAAAAAAAATCAGAAAAAATTCAAATTTCTTCCAGCCTCCAGGGCCTGTCTTTCCTCCAGCTCTACAAATAATGCCCTAAGTAGATACTTGGCTCCTTGCATGAGCATGATAGAACAAATCTACTGCCTTTTACAAACCACAGAGGAACTCCTGATAGGACACAGAGCTGCTCTAAACCCTAACTCGCAGCCTCCCAGTGGCAGGGGGACACCCTCTCCCTCCAGCGAGTAGCAACAGCCTTCAGTTCCCTGCTGAAGCCTGGCTACAGATTGTCTCTGGTTCTCCAGCACGCACTTCATAAGAAATGGATCTGTCTGGCACACCAACTTTTGGCTATGAAAAGCTGGAAGGGAAAGAAAGTACAAAAGAAAGGATGGAAGAAAAATATGGAAGGAAATTTGCAGCAAGCCCCCTTCATTCAGAATTCAACATAGTAGAACAAGCCGCCACCATGACTTTTGTAACTTAATTGCTTTTTTTTCTTTAAGTCTCATTCAGGAGAAAGCAGAGTACATCTCAACTTTTCCAGCGCTACGCTTTAGTTCAGACTTCCTTAGGAAAATACATCAAAAGTTATAAGAATGAAAAAGCAAAGCCCCCTAAATTACTCATTCCTTGGCACTCAGATAATACGAATGCTCTAAGGATACAAAGGCAAAACATCAGTTTTTGCACTAGTGCTTAAGAAGGTAAAGCCCATTGCTCTGAACAGCTTTTATTAGTTTCATTTTTACTCTTACTGCTTGATGCCAAAAAACAATTTTCCTGAAGAATTATGCACTTGGATCACTAAAGCCAACATCATTTTCACCACTGGATGCAGCAAAAGCAGGATCCAGGCCACAGTGCCGAGTGTATGTATGTCCAGTTATTTTGAGAACATAAATTAACACTGAAGCATCCATCTGGCATAACAGATTGTTTGGTGCACTTCATCCCCTGCTAATTAATTGATTAGCTCTGCTGGTAACAAGAGAGTTTCCCGCCTGGTTCTCCGTTTTCGGAAGATAGGGAGGGCAGGCTGCCTGACTGCAGATTTGACCAATAAGGACTCATACCAGGTCTTCTAAAGTCCTTTCAATGAAACTACAGCAGACAGGAATTTCCTTGGCCAAAAAGTGTTTTGGAGAAGAGAGAGAGTTAAATATTGATTAAAACTGTCAATTTATGAAAGGCTGCGGGAGAAAAAAGAAAGAATCATAGAATGGTTTGGGTCAGCAAGGACCCTAAAGATCACTTCCTCTGCAATGGGCAGGGACACCTCCCACTGGATCAGGGGCTCCAAGCCCCATCCAACCTGGCCTGGAACACCTCCAGGGATGGGGCAGCCACCACTGCTCTGGGCAACCTGGGCCAGGGCCTCCCCACCCTCACAACAGAACATTTCTTCCTAAGATCATCTCAATCTCCTCTCTTTCAGCTCAAAATCGCTTCCCCCTTGCCCTGTCACTGCACTCCCTAAGAGTCCTTCCCCAGCTTTCCTGGAGCCCCTTTCAGTGCTGGAAACTGCTCTAAGGTTTCTCTGGTACCTTCTCTTCCCACTCCCCTTCCCCTCCCAAAAAAACCCCAGCACAAGCATCACAGTAAAGGCTGAACCCATTGATTCCAGACCCAGTGGTGGAGTCTCGGGCCAGATCACCTGGGATCAGCAGGGATCTGACCCACTCGAGGCAGGGATGGGGGCCAGCCACGTCTCCTCCAGCCCTCTTCTGCTGCAGTGATTCTTCAGGCAACCTCTCAGGGCCTTCTGCTTGTAAAACCCACCCTCAAACCGCAAGTATCAGCTCACAAGAGTAACATTCCCACTTGAGATGGAGCCAGGCAGCAGACGACCACGCTGCAAGTGCAGAGGGATCACCACAGGCATGCAAGACAGAGGACATTCCTGTGCTAACCATGCTCCTCATCTGAGCCACCACCCAGAGCTGTAAGAGAGCCCTCTGAAAGCTGAAAATGGGCTTCCACGACTCTGAAAATGCAGGAAACTTAGAGGATTTGTTTGAAGCATCTACATATGCAACAGGCTGAGGGAAGTGCTTTGATAGGAAACTGTCTGCACAGCCTTACGCAGCATGAACAAAACAGAAATTGGGCTCCGGCGAAGTTAACTTGCTCATGAAGTTATAATCCTGCAGTTATGCTGGATTTAACCACTGCTAGCTGTTCATCTGCAGATTTTTCCAACTCTGAGAAGCCCCTGAGAAGCCACCAAACAGCAGAATGCGGCCCTGCTGCCCTGGACTTGCTGTCAGCGGTGCCTGAGCCCACAGCGGAGCCTTTTGAACCAACGCCGGCAGTGAGAAGCGCCTGCGTCAGGAACAGAGGGCTTAACTTAGTAGAGACATTAATAAGAAAATCACTGCACATCAAAATGCTCTTTGAGTTCCCTTTTGTAGCTCAGTTCAGCGAAGTAAAGGGCAACGATGACTTCATTCCACTGTCAGAACCGGCTTGATTGCACAAGCTAACGAGTGAAAATGTGAAACAAGCTTGAGGATCAACAATTTTTTCCTCAAAACCTGCCCACGTCATAAAAATATTCCAAATACACTTTCTGGGAAATACGACTTTCTTGGAAACTGTCTTTCCAAATTACATTTATCTCCTCGTCAAAACTGCAAGCTAGGACAGGTTTCTGTGATCAGGGTAAGCGCCGTGGGGCTGGGACGGTCTCTCCCAGCACAGGTCTGTGAAGTTCCTTATCAGACTTGAGGGCGGCACAACAAAAAAAATACACAACTGCAAGTGTCTGGAAAGAAGATACCCTACGAGCAAAGGAGATAGTCATCAAAATAGAAAGCTGATTAAACACTGTAACAATTCAGTACACAGCCCAGTCCTTTGCCACACAGCCACCGCTTCCTCGCATAGGGTTTGACTGCTAAGAGGGCATGTACACAACAGTTCATTTTTTGAGACAAGAGAGCAGCTTTCTGTACCCATGCAGAATTTTTTAAATATCTGATGTCAGAAAACAAGGACTTTCAGTCCCTGGCATCACCACAAAGCTGACTCAGGCCAACAAGAAGTTTGTATAGTGCAGGATGTGGGAAAGAAGAAATATTTGGCTTATAGGCTCACAAATAACATGATTAAAATTCAAATGGATTTTATATCTCTCCTACATGGTGTGAAATTATGGCAAGGAGCCATTTCGATATCTTAACTGTGTCTCAGTTAAGTATCTCACATGGAAAATGTGGGACCTTTAGTCATACTGGGTTAAGGTCTTGAGCTTCCCACTTGGAACAGGAACCAAACAAGCTTGAGGTACAAGGAAGAGGTTTTAGGTCCTACGTGCCGGCCGGCCAACAAGTCTCAGAGATGTCACAGTAGCTGCCAGAAAGATTGAGTGTGACTTTAAAATAAATGCCTGTCACAAGGAAAACAACTGCAAAACAAAATGCCTTCATCAACCAACCACCCTGCCTGCCCCGGCCAAGAAGCCGTCCCTCAGCCTCCACGCTGAAATGCCCTCTGTTCCACAGCAGCTACAGGGGATCCATCCAAGCAATACTTGGTCATGAAGTAAAGCCTCTTGAATGATCAAACACTACCGTGCACACGATGATGGCCAACATTCCTGCCCCCCTGCCATTAAGTAAGGTAACATGGTTTATTTTATCTCGTACCACCCTGACTCCTGAGGTTCTTTGGTCCTATTTTTTCCCCTCCCCACTATCTCCTCACAGCTCCCGGCAAATGCTGCGCAAACACAAGGTTCGTAGCCGCAACGCAGGAACACTGCAGCTCAGAGGAGGAAGGCATGGTAAAAAGATCAGGCACTCTGCTACAAAGAGATGCAAATTCTGGCTCTCTGGATGCTAAGGCATGACAAGCCTCCTGCCACTGCGATATGAGACCTCCGAGAAGAAGGAAATGTGAAGATCAAGGTCAGGAAGAAGAAAGTAAGTGTTACAGAATGTTCACCCTTGAAGGTAACCTGTACGCGTATCACGCACACATGCGCTCACTGGCTGGCCAAGAGCGTGGTGCCGGTCAGGAGAGCAGAGGAGCCAGCCCAGCACATGGCACTCCAAGAACCTGAGCACCGGGCAGCCCTATCCACCGCACTGAAGGTTTACTTGCTTAGGAGCTCTTCAAAAAGAGATTCTGTGGAAGTTAACTTGCGAAGAGCATTTTTTATCTTCTGTAATGCAAAGGTTTGCTGGCGTTCAAGCACCAGCCAACACAACAGGAGCAGTTATCCTTCAACTGCACAGAATGAAAACTTGCAAGGAGGGCTAGCTGAAAGGCAAAAGAGGAAAAAGGAACCTTCTTTCTCCTCCATTTACTTCCTTGTTTTAGTTCCTTCTGCTCATCTATCAGGGTCTGGCACTGTTTCCAATAGATACCCTTCATTAGTGAATGTAATTATTGCTCCCCAGGTTGATCACAAACCAAGGAGCCACATCCCTGCAGTCTCCCATGCAAGAAATTCCAGGCTTTGTCAAAACTTGGCCTGAGACAAGAAATAAAATGTCTTCACATTTGAATGTCCCATAAGTCTTCTGAGCACTATCTGTTAAACAGCCATGAGTCTTAGTTCTCTATCACATGAGAGCCACATGTTCACTATTCCAATCTCAAAGCCAATTAACCAACCCTCTCTCATTTCCAAAGCCTCTGTATCAGTTTCATTTGGAGACATATGCACACACAGTTTACACCAAGGTCTTCTGGACAGTGGAGAAGGGGATGGGATGCGGCTTGAGATAAGGAAGAAGTTTCTTCTGCAAAGGCATGGGATGACATAAACCCAGAGAGCTCAGGAACTGCTGAGGTACTGCAGCTTTGGAGCAAACCTCCTGTATAACACCGGGCCTTCATTCATTGCAATGTAGTCAAGCAAGAAGGTACCTTCCTCCAAATCTCTACCGAGAAAAACGTCATTATGCATGACCAAACATAAAAAAATATATAAATAGCTTCAGGCTTGTTTGCAGACAGATCTAAACTGAAAGTCTGGATACCAAGCAGAGTAAGAAACACATATTAAATACTTTTAAATAAAGCTCACCTTTTAAAGCCACTCTTGCTATTTCTTGTGGCCTGGTCTCCTGGAGTGTTTGGCTATCTGGGTATGTCGAAGCTGAAAATGGAAGGTCCAGCTCACATATACCTCACACAGGTGTTCTGCGGCTTAACCCCTCTGAATGAAATGCTGCTGGTCCTTTCACAGCTATTTCTATTCAGAGTTCGTGGTAACACCACTCCTAAAATAGCCGGACGGCAACAAGAAGACTCCGAGCAGTGTTTTCTGGTTCTGCCTGGCCACTGTGCAGCACTCACCTTGCATACCCAGGCTAGAAGTGATCACACAGAAGCCAGAAGCACCAGGCACCAGAGTCAGCTTTCTGTACATCTTTTATGCTCATAATCCACTCAGCAATGATCAGAAAGGAAAAAAAAAAAGGTCCTTTACCGTAGCAACCTGGAGAAGCAACTCCAACAAGCCCACTACATCACATTCTTTCCATTTTGCCTCTGGCAAGTCGCAGCCTGTTTGAACAGATGCCATCAGCGCTTGTCTACATTGTGCCGGGCTGCTTTTTTTTCTACTTATTCTACCCTTCTTCTGCTGAAAAAAAAGCAAAGCAGCTTTTACAACCTGAACGCTCACCTGATGGCAAAAGACGGCTAAATATAAAAGCTGGAAGAGTTTCCCACCCAGATCCCTAAGAACAAGCCTACATTTAGATGTTGTCTCCAACACAACTGACTCTATACAACTGCATTTATGAAGTCAATATCAGCTGCTGGAACTGTGCTGAGGCAACGATGAACAAAGCTGCCCTTCCCCGACAACGTGTGTACAAATATACCCTTCAGAAGCACAACCCAAACCCAAAACTTTGGCTGAGAGTCATCCAAGAAGCTCAAATCAGGCTCAAACCAGGCTCAGTCTCTAAGTCATATCTGAGCCTATTCTTCAGCTGAAGGCACAGTCAGACACTCATCTAGCTTTAAAAAAGAAAAGTAATTTCTGTCTCTCTTCCTTAGCTTTGCAACTTTCAGCTGTCAAGCATGTATGACACTATTTGGGATTCCACTTGGAATAAAATTCAGCATTGCCGATCTCTTTTATTGTCACTGATCTCATGATATGAGCTTTTCTTAAAACTCCAGCTTATAAAAGTAAATCATATGAAGCTCTAGGCGATTTTAGGCACTTGAATAGAAATAGAAAAAGAAACCTAAGCATGATACGCGTGTAACTGAAAAGGTTCAGACAGGAACATAAACATCAATAGCTGTATTTTTATTTTTTAAAAATCTAGATTTTAAAATAACTTCCATTGTTTTGACAATATATATATAGCTGATCTGAGTGAAAATGTTTAAAACCATCTACAATACATTTTTTTAAAGTCCAGAATCCAGCAATAAAAATAGCCACTAGCATGAGCAGGCTGTAAAAGCTCTCGTGCTACAAAGCTGATGGGCAAGACAGTATTACTGATTTTATTTTTTTTATATATATCCTTTATGTATTTTGTTGAAAAAGTCTTGGGGAATACCATAAGCACTTAAAAGAAAGTTACTATCCCTGTAAAGCATTTAAGGAACTGTAATCCATGCATATCAAACGCCTAAAATGATTAAGAGACCCATGGACAAAAAGTTATTCTGAACGATACTCTGCAGAACTTAGATGCTTTTAAAAGACTTTTTCTGGTTTTATAACCTTCAAATCCCACAAGCCTGTCTTCAAAAGAGTCACTTGACTTTTCTTCTGCCAAGCTTCGAAATAGTTTGTTAGCGAATCTTGGAAGCAAACAAATCTTGCAATCAAACAGATCTTGCAATCACACCACCACAGGAGGGGTTCCAGCCAGAAGAGAGAGCTGGGGAGCAGCCCCCCAGTCTCTTTTTACAACTCACACTCCCAATTTAACAAGTTACTTAATCACATACCTAGCTATTAAATTTTAAATGGAGTGACTCACGCGCTTGAAGTTAGGTTTGCCCTAAGGCAGTCTGATGAGCCAAGGATACTGGGAACCAGGCATGCTGACCCCCCAGAAAAAACAACTCGTCTAATAGAAACCAATTTTTCCTAAAAGCAGACCTTCCTATTGGACCATTGCTTTCAGGGGGACATCCTCGAAGTATCCAGTATTTACTCTGCACAGTGAAGAACGGCGTTTTCTAAGGCACACCCTCAGTCATTATGGGCGAGTCTTTAGCAGAAATTTTAGATAAAGGTTTAACCACAGCTACTTTGATCAGAAGTAAATACAATCCCCGTCAGCTCTGCCAGTCCTGCATTACATGAGGAATTCCAAGAGTTGATGTTCCCTTGGCTGCATTAAAGTCACGCTTGCTGATAAAGCAAGAGCCTTTTTCTTCCCAAACTGCCCTGACAGCAGGTCACCCTTACACCGGCATCTCTGTAAAACACCATCATATGCTTTACCCTTGAAACAATTTACTGATGCTCCCAAGTTTCCTGCTGTAGTTTCTCCCTCTCTTATCAAATTAAGGCAAGAAAGAATATGAAGAAAGAGACAGGGAGAAAATATACAGCTTAATTACCTAGAAGGTTGTGGATAATCAAAGCAATTCCAGGGCTGAAATAGGACAAATACATCCTGACTTTTTTATAAACAATAAATAGCCCACGGCACACCCCTCACTCCTGAGAGTACTCAGCAACAGGCCGAGTTCTGTGTAATTAGACCCAGTGAGGACAAATATCTGAGTAGAAAACTGTGTCCACACAGACAGAGCTACGGAGTTTGAGGCTTAGCTCAATATTTTGTCATCATTACACTGCAAAAAATGAATTAAAATCTAGGGACTTACCAGAGACTTCAATGCACTTAATTTTTTCATGCTTTTCTCTTTTGTGAAAGATTAAGTCCCATGTTTTCTTACTGAGAGGATGCAAGAAGGAAGTAATTAGCCTTCATATCAAGCTTGAAAACAAAGCTCTAAATCATATAATGCTCTAGTGTCAGCAAAAGGAAATGAACATAAAATGGAGAAATAAAAAAATGCTTTCTGGCTGAAAACAGTAAAAATTGTGGAAAAAAATAACCATGCACAATAGAGCCCAAGAGCCAGACTTTAGTCAAAAACCTAAAAGCATCTGCCCAGAGAAGTTGTGGAAGCCCCATCCCTGGAGGTGTTCCAGGCCAGGTTGGATGGGGCTTTGAGCAACCTGATCCAGTGGGAGGTGTCCCTGCCCATGGCAGGGGGTCGAACTGGATGGGCTTTGAGGTCCCTTCCTGCCCAAACCATTCTATGATTCTTTGATTCTACGCTCAAGTGCACAACTCACCCAACACTGAGCTACATTTGAGTGCACTTTAAGGCGCCTGTCTAGGGCAGAACTTGGAGAAGCAGGGCAAAAGCTTTTTTCCTGACCATTTTTCTGATGCCCATTTCATTGGGACAAGCCCTCCTGCTCTTCTGGTCTGAGAAGCACTCAGGGCTGCCACCCTTTCTACAAAGGAAGTGGGAGAAAACTGAAAGCTCGCATCTCCTTCTGAGTCCTCCTGAGACAAACCAGCCAGCTTACCCCAAACGTCCAAAGCTTTACCCACAGGGGCTACTGGTGCCCTTTGGAGAATGTCAGACAACGGGCTTCTCCTGAGAACCTTTCCCTTCAAGGCAGGACAGGTCTAGCAACCGGGAAGAGTGGCAGCAGACAGGAAGGCAAGAGAGTCTGACATCTTGAGGATGAGAAAATACGTTTGGAAAAGCATTACAACAAAATTAGGGGAACCTCATTGAAAAGCAGGAGCCTGCTGCACACACAAGAGCTCCAAATCACCACCACGAGGCATCTGCCAGAAGCAGTATGACATGTTATGTGTGGGGGACAGACCCAGCCCTAGTACCAATCTCAGAGGCTCTCTGAGAGTAAGGACCCCTCAGCACTGGGATGGGACATGGGCACTGGCAGGAGCTCCATCCAGGGATGCACCAGGAGGACTAAGAGTCACCAGCACTTGCAGCAGCTCCAGTCCATTGCCTCATATGCAGTCTGAGACAATGAGAGAAACTGCAAAGCTGGAGAGACACCAATAGATTTGTGTGTATTTAAAAGTACAAGCATGTAGCTCCCAAATTAGAAGTCATCTTCAAGCTCTGACTATGGGCTACCAGTGTTCCTTGTTCCATTGCCCCCAGGCTTCCAGAAATGGCTTGCTGTACAAGTCAGGATGCTATTTTCATTCACTGGAGAGAGAGGAAGGGAGGATGCTGTCCCAGCCTGAGGGCCACAAAAGGCAACAATTCTGCTCCTTTATGCCTTGCTTTACCTAAATAATAAATTCAGCAAGGCCTGCCCACTTTAAAACCCCGTTAGTCAAATCTATGTAAGCACCGGGACAGAGCTGCCCCTTGGCAGGCAAGAGCATGAGGTGCCACTACACCGACAAACGTCTCCTAAAGGAAAAAAAATCCACTACCAGGCTCAATGTTTTCAGAACTAAGTTTATGAAGAATCTTTCTCTAACGCTTATCAAAAACCCAACTGGCACAAAAATCAACTTGTGTTTTTTTCCAGCTGATCCCCACTGAAAAGCCTGCTAACAGATTTCTGTCAACAGCTTTGCAGATTAATCCACCTCTGTCCCTGCACCAGGAAAATAAAGCCTCACACAAACCAGCAGAGCAAGATGCTGCCCTCGGCAGATACCAGAACTGCACATGCTACAAAATACAGCACAGCCAAATGAAAAGGGAAGGGGGTTGCACATTATAGCATCCCTTTTGTTGTGCCCTTTTATCTTCCAAGATGCTCTATAAATCAACTCCTAGCCCAGAATGTTTTAAACTCCATTTTACTTTAAGATCGTGGCTCAGATTATCTTAAAGGAAAAGCAAAACAAAGAGTTCCCATCCACCTTTGCAAAAGAGTGGGAAATAATGTAAGGTCAATAAAAGCAGAGTTCACTGTAAGGTATTAATCCCAACTCTCTGAACTCACTGACAGCCACAGAATTCCTCAATTTCTAGACAAGCCGGTAGCATAAAGAGAGAAAAAACCAGCAGAACCTATTGTGGCATACAAAGCGATTGAGCAAGGTCCACACCCCAGTGACCTTGCCATCTGGACATGTGGCAAGCCCAGTGCAAAGGCATTTCCAGCATTATCCTCTATAATTATGTAAAATTGTATTCTGATGAAAGAGGCCAAAATACACAGCTGATAACAGCAGTCAATCAATCTCTGTCAGGGATGCCAGGTCACACGTGTCACAGCGATGCCCACATTACTGCTTCCCAAACACAACAAATTATCACATTTACTGCATAAAGGTGTTGATTCTCATTCCCTCAGTCCACTGAGTAAAACAGCAGTTAAGAAGCTGAGCCTACGTACCCAGTGAAAAAAACGGAACGACTTTATTTGGGGCTGCTCTACATGCAGGATTAGGCCTGAATGATTTGCAGAAGTCTTTGCAATGAATTGGCTAAAGCTAAGAACAGAGGCTGGGAATCCTGGTTCCCAGTTCTGCTATCACTACACAAGTGCTGCCTGCTCAGCCTCTGTAACCACTGTCTTTACCCATACTGGGCACTTGGGCACACAACCGGATTTTGATGTAGGAGGAGGACACACTGCCCTTGTCAGGCTTCACTCGGGAATCTTCCATCAGTTCCATCGCACAGCCCTATGCTGGAAACTATGAAACAGCTGTAGCTTCAGTTCCTGCTTCAGTACTACACACCAGTGTTATCAGTTATCCATCTTTATGCCAGGAATTCTGCAGGAATTTGCCTTCTGCAGACTAAAGAGAAAGAAGAATGAAAAAGATAAAGAGGAGAGATGATTTTGTGTGTGAAGAGACAGAGGGAGAGAAAGAGAGAAGATAAAAGGCTTTGTAATTACAGCCTAATTTCTGCAAAACGTTGACTGAAAAAACTGATTTAGTAATTCCTGTATTAAGTTCATAACTTCCGCCTAAGTCTTCCGTATGGCATTCCTCCTGCCCACTGTTCCACCATCCATGCTGCAAGAGCCTCCAGCATCTCACTCGTGTGGTCTCTGCCCGAGAAGCTTCCTCAGCTCTATCAGACAAACGCCACTGCCTCAGCTTTAGCCAGCTGAGCACAAGCTGCATTTCTTAAAAACAGCAGTTTGGGAAGAACCAGATAGCTCCAAGGCTCGAGATGTAAAAGATAAAGGGCTCAAAAGGAGATGCCCCAACAACAGAAATATATACAGCTCTCTCCCACACACTCTGACATAACAAGACTTTACAGGGCTTGAGGGAGCAAGCAGAACAGTTATGATCTGTTGAAACAAGCAATGTCACTCATTCCTGTCTTGTACGGCAGATTGACAGATTGTCAGCGCAGAACTCCGACGGTTTCGAAAGGCAGCAAGCTGAAGACAAACTGTCAAAGGGACCAAAATCTTTTCCTGAAAATGAATAAACACAATCCTCGAATCCCCGAGCGCTCCGGACTCTTATTAATACACAAGCACAATGCAAGAGCACAAACCCTGACATGAGCCAACAGAAAAGATGAGTCTGTGACTTTTTCCAAGCAGAACCATTTCAAAGGATCAATGAAATAATGAAGGATGCCATTACTTAAGGACCAACAATCCAGACCAAGAAGAACAGGTTAATTATGGAAGAAAACAGCTAGGGGCTATTATGGGGTGTTGAGAAAGCCAGCAGTGAACCAGCTAACCAGAGCATCAGAAAGTCCCACTGAAGCCAGTCTCCTGCAGTGACAGTTCCCAATTCTGGATGCAGTCAGGACATTCACTAGTCTCATGTATAACTGTGACACCGATTATCTACGTGGCATCAAGAAGGAAACACGCTCCCAGTCTGTTGTCTGCAGAATGGGAAGGCTGCTCCACAGGTGCAAACATTTCAGGAGAAGGCTCCATGTGGCCATACAAACGCACAGATAAATACTAAAAAATGGCTTAAACAGAACCTGTTGCCTCAAATCTGTCAGTGTGTAAGCCTGTACTGACGCTTACTACTAGTTAACTACTTCCACGTAGTGAAGGTATGCAGGCCAAGGTGAGGCAGTTTTGATAGATCTCCCAGGAAACTGTAGTGCCAGCTCTCTGCAGGGAAGGGAGATATCTTCATGGGAACCAGCTCACACAACGTCAAAGTAATAATTTGGTGCTCAGACGAAGCACAAATGAGGAGAGGGGGGAATCTTCTAGATTAAATCGCAGGCAAGCTTTCTCCACACAAGCAACCCAAGAACATACCGAGGCTTCCAAGCAAGTCCCTGCTGACCTGTCTAAAGAAAAGCTTAAGCGTAACTTACTGGATTTCTGTACAATAATCTTCTGTTTCATCTGAGGCTGCAATAAGCAGAGTTATAACTGTTGGGGAGGTTGATCTGGTGCATAAGGTTTCCTTCTAGCTCCGTGTGAGCAGTGGGCAGCATCTCCTACTTAAAAGTACTGAACATAAGTGTGCTGAAAAAAGAAAGTAACACTCAAATCTATAAACAGATAGGGGCAAAGTCTGTCCCTTCCAATTACATTAATGTCAGTACAGCCACTGCTTTGGATCAAATAACGATTTCTCCTGTTACACAGGCACAGGTTGCTCGTCATCTACCAAAAACCACTCAATGTTGAGCCACGCTCCTGTTAACTTCTTCCTCAAATGCTCTGACTGAAACGAGCCTGCATCGCCATGGTACGTACAACCATACAAGGTATCTGAAAAAAACAACAAAACAAGGCTCCAAAATTATAAAGACAAAGACCTGGCCAAGATAAATGATTGGATGTTTTCACTACAATTATTTGAACACTAACTAACTTCAGACTTTTCTGCTTCAAACAAAGGTGGTGTAAAGAGGTCAGCACTACTGTGACGTGCACCCGACCGATGAATCTCTTTGCCTGAGCTTACACGACAGATCTGTAGAGACAACGCTCCCCTCAATTTCCAAACCAAAGCTCAACACACACACACACACACACACACACACACACACACACACACACACACACAAATGCTGTGCAAGTTTCCTGAGACCCTTGATTATGTCCAACACTCTTTTCTTCCCTGCACCTTTGCTCTCCCAGCACGGCAGCCAACTACTTGCTAGCAGTTTGAGAGAAGATCCAAGGTATCACGGGCTATTCTCAATACGAGGATCACATCTTGCCCCCTGAGCAGCAATGCCAGCTGTAAAGAAAGTAGCTATGAAAATGACTACCGAGGGTGCAGGCCCCTGATCTTAAATAGAAATAAAACATTTCTGTCTGGCCAGACTCCCAGGTAAAGGTAGCCCTGCGCCGGTTACACTCCTAACCAGCATCTTCATGCCCAAGGAACAAAATAATTTCTTAAACCTTTCCATCGAGAGCCTGATGAACAGCCATTCTTTGAAATGATGGCACAGAGCCATCATGGATTTTTTTTTTCCTTTAAAAAACCAGCACTGAACAGAATCTCAGTACCACAATGGCAGAAATTAAAGGAGAAGAGGTAAAAAGGCAAGGCTTGGGCAATCATCACACAGAATATCAGCATCACTGTGCTCACCGCAACACACAATGGCTTCAAACCACGATGGAGCTGCTGAGCAACAGGATAGGAGCACTGTAAACCTAAGTTATCCAGGAGAACAAAGGAATGGGAGAGCCTCGGCAAAATACAACTTTAAGTAGTAGAAATCACACAGCTGTGTCTGGAATGGGGTGTTGGGGTAAAAAACATCAGCAATCTTGTTGACTGACGAGTTTCTCAAGCTGGGAAATCAACAACAGAATGCCAGGAGAAGGCAGCGTGCTGCTTTCAGCCTGGTAATCTAGATCTAGACTGGATGTTTTGTCCCCTTAATATAGGAACTTCACCATTTATACAATTCACCCAGCTATCGATAGCTGGGTTTAATAGAACATGAATTAATCCAAGGATCCTAATGCATGCTACATCCAGCAAAAAGGGCAATTTTTCCAGAAACCTCAAGCATATGAATGTCCGTCCAATTTGCATGAACAGAACTTTGCAGAAACATTTCTTCTCACATAAATTTTTCAGCCTGTGCTCTAACTCGCTGACACCAAGGAAGAGAAACTTGTTGACTTTGCCAGATGTAGAACAGGGGCATCCCAACCTGCTCTGTAACAAAATCACTGGTTGGAATATTGACAGTTCCACTCCTGTATCTGTGGGCATGACTTAGAAAGAAATACCTCATGCCAGAAAAAGCTCTGGTCAAGCATAACTACCCAGCCAGCTCTAGCTCAACACAAACAGGAAGGTACATCACTACACAGTGGTTATGCTGTACTAAGCACACACTGGCATGATTTCGTACCAGGTTTTAGGCTTTCCAACTCAATTCTATTAAAGTCTATTTTTCTTACCCTGGCAATGCTTTTCATTTTAATGCAAAATACAGGTAACTGGTACAACCCTGGAGCTTGGGCCAAATGCCATTTGTTGACCCTTTAGCAAGGGGAGCCAATAACACAGAGCTCCCTGCTGCAGGAGCCTACCTGAACAGTCGCTTTCAAAGGAAGACTGCAAACTCTTGGAGAAGTAGGAAACATTCCCACGGAAAAGAGAAAGCCACACCTGTGAGCTTCAGGTATTTCCTTATTACAAAACCTGATCCTGGGGAACGAGACATACTTACTCAGCATTTTTGTCACTTGTTGCTGTGAAGATAACACATTTAGAGCGCATGCAAAGCGAAGTATCTGTAGAGAACACCATTTCATAATCACCTGATCCCTTCTGTTTGTTAGCAAAGACTGGACCTAAATTTTCAATACTATACATAAAGACCAATATAATTTGAGCTAAAAGGATGCCGCCATAATTGACAAGAATAGGTGCGGCCAAATGTCTTCTCATGTGGTTTAGAGATACCACAGTCAGGTAGCATCTTCTCAAAACATAACGAAAGATGACACTTCCATCAGACAACGTAGATGTGCCAGGCAATAAATCTTGCAACAGAAGTCTCCTTCCCATTTTAATTCTGGCCACCACAGATTGAGAGATACAATTGTCTTTCTCAAGACAGACCCAGGAGAGGTGAAACCAAAGCAATCACAAAAAACCAGGGAAACACTCAGGGATGCGTTTAAACCCTGGTGTACTCATTCCCATCTAATAAAGATAGCCCACCCCACTCCCCACTGTTTGAACGATTCCTGAGAGGAGTAGATGCTATGTGGAACAGCAAGGCGGCTTGTTTCACTTGGGGACATCCATCTGTTTACCCCGTCCCCTTCTTAATAGATTTATCTTTCAGCCCCAAGTATGGAAGATCTCCCCTCACCGTGTCTGGCGTATCTGTGATCTACTGACTACGACAAGGTGTCCTCACAGCTTTGGTACTTTGCACCACTCTAGGATCTTTCATCCAAATGTTAGCAAACAAAGCTGTTTCGCAGCGCTCCACAAGAATGGGTTTGATTTGGCATCTGACCACGGTTGCTGTCAAGGCATGAAGAAAGGGCTCTCACAGACGTAGCGGCACAGACCAGCACGGACTACAAAAAATCCATCTAAAACCAGGGTAAACACTTGCTCACTTAGTCGATGCCAAGTTCTGTGTTTTACTGGTTACAGCACCAGATTTAGCCAACCTATCTAAATTAAAGCTATAGATATGATACCGCTGCGTGGATTGGTATTGAGGCAGGAAGTTTTGTCTTGCCAGCCACAAAATTAGGCACCTGTGAAGTGCAAAACAAGATCCCAATGCCTCGTCCTTAGGTTCTCAATTTCGAGTAACGAAATATTAAACAGCAGCAGCAGTAAAACAGAGTCAGAAGAGTTTAAAATGTTACTTATTAAAGAAGAGATTCAGATATATTATCTAGTAAAATCTATTTGGGTATCAATGGCCACTTTTCCTTCAGAAGAAATGCTCCAAGGCTCCTCAAGTGCCAGCAGCGCAGAGCTCACAAATAACCCTTTGACAAGCAGCCAGCATGCATTCAGCAAGGATATACAGCCTACTGGGATCAGGACTCAAACCAGCTTGCTTCTCCTCCTTGTTCTTCCACAGCTCCCTGCATGCCTATGGTTAAACCACTCAATCTTCCTGTGCCTAAATTCCACATTTGTATAACAGGGATAATCACTCTCTGCTGTTACAGAGGGCCATTGTCAGGTACATTTACCAGTGACTGACAGGAGCCTGGGTGCTACAGACAAGCACCAGGGAAAATCGCCCCTCTGCCACAAATGCTTCATGAAAAACAAATGTTTCTTAAAAAGGTTTCAGATTGAGCTCCCTCGTACTTATCACAAAGAAGAGCAATTTTAAACAGACTCTATAAATGTTAAAAAAAAAAAATTAAAAACCAACATAATTTGACAATGTCCTTTCAACCTGACATTTAAAAAACTACAGGCACAATTACGTATGAAAATGACAAAACAGGAGAACAAAAAAGGTGGGCAATATTGCTCCTTCCAGCTCAAAAAAAGATAAAATTATAGCGCTTGGTTTGCTAGTTTAATAGGTGATGTGACAGGTCCTTAGCTCATCTTGGGACAATTTGAGAGCAGAATGATTAGCAGTGTACGATGACAGTGATCACTAGCTGGTTCCTGGAGAGCTGATAAGTTATTAAGCTAAACAATGCATCACTATTATGAGCGAGTCAGCACACTAACTGTAATTTCCTTGAAAGCTGAGCGGTGCATGATTATACTTGTCCACTCAGACTCCCTGCTGGCAGCTCCGTATTCGGCTATTGTTCAGAGCTCTGGAGTCCTCCCAGTGCCCAGGATACAGCCGCATGAAAACGTTTTCATATTCTTCATATTCAGCCTCCGCTGTGGCAGCTGTCATCTGAAGGATACTGGGAAGAGAGACATTCTCTGTCCCGAAGCACAGCTATTAGAGCCCCTAAAAACATGTGGGTTGGTTTGTCAGCACGAGCCACTTCTCATTTCTAGCTGAAGTAATTTCCATTTCAAGAGTGCTCTGACTTTGGAATGACACATATATACCTACATATATATTATACACACATATATACGGGCTTTTATGTGTATTAAAGAGACACACACACATACAAGAGCCTTCCTTGTTGTTTTCTTTATGGCTCTTGGGAAGACTGCTGTTATTAGAGGAAGCTCAAACGGACATCCTTCAAGTCACATCTCTCTCTCAAGGTATAAGCAAAAAGGACAGAGCACACCTCCACTAACGAGCCTACGAAAACGACAAAAGAAAAAGGCAATAGAAAAAGAAGGCAGCAGCTGGATGACAGGGATTCCAAGTGTCCAACGCAAACGCGGGCTGAAAACTTGCCATCGTCTGCCCTACTGAAAAGGGGCAGTTCTAGTGGTGGAGACAATGCAGGACCTGGAAAAAACACTGCAGACCTGCTCTGTGAGATGGATAAGCCACTCGCCCTCCTACGTGCCTCAGTTTCTCCCCCTGCCAAGAGAGTCTGCAGCATCCCCCCACCTCTCGGGGTGCAGCCAGGATGCAGCGCAATAGTGGTGAGTGAAGGGGCCTCATCCTCACTGCTGGAGAAATGGAGTAAAGCAAGTCACTAATCCACAGGGGTATGAGAGACAAGAACAAAGACACCCCTCTTTCAATCCCCTACACTAATTCTCAGCAGTACACCTTCACTCACATCTGCAGGAACAACCCCACCGAGCCTCCTCTCCCTTTGGTGCATTTTTACCAGGCTCTTGTCACAAATGTTTTCAGCCAGTCCGTTCAGGAGGTGAAATTTTAAAACCCTGAAGCGTATTCCCCTCCAACAGCAAGAGGCATTTCAGAGTACAAGCCCCATTGGCTCTCAATGAGCCACGGGGTATCAAGTGCTTAAGCTGTTTTTTTTCAAATGGGACTTAGGTGATTCTGAAAATATTATCATGTACCTCACATTAGATTTGATATGAAGTGAACATTAAGTGGCAAGAAAATCTGACACTGAGAATATTTGACAAGTGTTTAAAAGGTAGGTCCTAATTCATTTTAAACTTTGTTTTATATCAGACTCATTTAAAAAGAGCACCACAAAATTCCCTCCTTGTCCTTTTCTCTGTGCTGAACCTGCAAGGAATATAAAACCAGCAATACATTTAAACAAGCCGAGGAAGAAGTACCGCTCTGTTTTAAATCCAGAAATGGTTCTATTCCTGTCACTGAGTTCTTTCAAACCTGAGCAAAAGGGGGAAAACGTTCTTGTTGGAATTAAAAATCACAAAGTGAGCAAATGTAACATTCAAAACACGGCACCAGTACAACATATCGGATAAGCCTGCCCCTCTGGTTTTGAAAAAAGGTTAACACCATCACTATTCACACACCTCATACCTTAACAAATAAATTATTTCTATTCCTACAACACGACCTAATCATTTGGCCATTCTCCTGGGCAGTAAAGAAAGGTTAAGTCGTCAATCATTTCCACTTCGACTCCGACGCTAACCATCCCGTAGCTGCACTGCCCAAATTCCTATAAGCATCTGCCAGAAACACAACTGAAACGAGTTGGCTTCGAAGGTCTGGGGGTTATTTTTGCGTTGGTCCCCTCCTCCCAACTTGAGCCACACAGCAAGTTAGCAGCAAGTTAGCACTGGAGAGGAGAACTGCTGGTTCCGATTCGCATCCCGGAGAAAAACACGTGGTTATGTTCCAGTCAGTAGGAACTCCAATGGAGATAAACAGCAATAACATGCCATGGAAGGCTATCAAATATGGATTAACAGCCAAGGCTGTATCAGTTTAAAACCTCAGTGGTATACTATAAACATAGAGGGAAATTAATTTAAAGCATACGCTCACGTACGTTTGAAAAGGACACAAATCTCGCATGAAGCATTTTGTACACACGTGCATGTGTTATTTATCGTTTCTGACTTTTTTCCTGGTTTTTTTTCCACCGATAATTAGGTCATTATCACCTTTACAATGAGATATCTATTCAAAATTCGCTGCTTCAAAAGATCATTAAAACCTAACAGATAACCATATTGTTTTGGGACTATTTCATATTTAAATCATTGCCTAAGATTACAATTCAGCCACCATCTGAATGAACAAAGCCATTCAAAGGGGTACAGGACACACAAAGTCCTTTTATATTAGTCATTCCAGGCTGATTTCACACTCCTGTACAAACAAAAAGTATTTCTGGCCTGTCACAGCATAAGAGCAACCAGGGGATAGCTCAGCGATTCGGCGCAAACCCTTTCCCTGGAGACTTCTACGCTTCCTCAGACACAAGGCTTTCCCTACACACACGCATGGAGCGTTTGTGCTGGGGTCAAGCCTCAGCAGCCCCTGGCATAGAGCACTGCGATGGGCAACATGACAAGGCACAGAGCCAAGAAAATGACTGTACAGACAGGAATTACAAGAACCACTCAGAAACGCAGGGCCTCGCAGTAACTTGATACCAAGATGAAGACTAGAGAGAAAACCCTTTCATGCAGTGTGGTTGCAACACATGACCACTGTTGCGGCAGGATTTCAGAAGCTGTACACCAACCATCGCGTAACTGATACTGCCGTCCACCACACAATACTGTACATTAAAGTCAAACCAAGTAACGTTTGGGCTTCATGTCATTCTAATACTTTCCCATTGGAACTGGATGATCCTTTCCAACCCAAGTCATTCTCTGATTCTACGAACAGAACCCTTGTGTAGAAGGCATAGGTAGAAGGAGCTTCATTAGTCTTGTACATCAAACACCCTTACTAACTGTCATTCAGCTTCTGCGCTGCTACAGAAGTCAGCACATGCCCTTTCCCAAGGCAAGCTTTGCTCTTAACCAGCTATGGAATTTTTTTTGGCTTCTAGTGTGTTTAAACTTCAGCTGTTTTTTCACAGTTCATAGCCAATAAGCAGTTTCACACGAAACGCTCACAAAGAAACATAAAGGGCCAATGAATTACGGCAGTAGACACTTCCTCCTCCATACCAATAGTTCGCGCCAAAACTGAGAGATTGTACAATCTCAAACGAATTCAAAAAACACTTTGCCTGTTTAAATGAGATATCAAATCACACATTGTATGAGATGAGGAAAGTAAGGCCAAATAGAGTGCTACAATGTCAACAAGGTCAGTAACTGTTAACACAGAAGAGGACAAAGCTCCACACACCGCTTTAAGCACGAGATGCAACTGGACAAACCCCTGAGCAACCTGCTCTAGTTGGCTCTGTCCCGAGCTGGGGCATTGGACCAGATGATCTTCAGAGATCCTTCAAAACCTTGACCATTCTATGAAGTTTTCTTATTTTCTAAACTGTGACGACAGCGTGGTGTCAGGCTTAGACTGAAAACGGAAAAACGTTAAGGCTCACTACGGCGTTAATTCCAAAGTCCTCTATGAGGATATCCATGATATTATGAGATATCCATGTTAATTCACCAGGCCAAACCTGTGCTTTGTCATTTTCTGTCCCTTTTTACTCTACTCCCATCACCCCACTCCAGAAAACCATAAAACGTGCTTTGGGCGAGCTGAATCCTTGCTAACCTCTCCTATGCTCAGCCACAATTATACTGGTCTAGCAAAGTGGTTCCTGGCACCCATCACGATACCACTACACCTGTATGCCAGGAATATTGAGAAGAAAACCACCATTTAAAAAAACAATCCATGTCAAAAACGATTCGCCGTTCTTTCACCATCTGTTTCGTACACTTGTAGCTACCGTCACCTCGTTTGCAGGGCAGGTAACTGAAATTCATTCCATTATCCAGAATGAGGTCTTAACTCTAGATGCACAGAAATTGCCACGGGCTGTCCGCTCTTAACAAAACCAGTGATCTACCTCCACGTGTGTCCCCTCAGCCTGTAAAAGGTAACTCTTGTGAAACACATTGTCCCAGCACTGGCATCAGAACACCGTTCACTACCCAGTCTAAAACTCATGGTGAGCTCGTGAGCGATCGAGTCACAGCGCGTGGTTTCACACCTCGCTAGCTCAGCGGATGCAAAAAAGCCCTGCACGTTAAAACTCTGCCTGGCTGATGAAAATGCCAAACATATAACACCATGCAACTCAACACACATTATCTCACTATACCATAAACTGTCCTAAATTTATCCCCGTGGTGGTGAAAGACAGGTTAATTCTAACATTTCCATTTTGCAACCGAAGAGTTCAAACATGAAGACAATTAAAAACAGTTTTATTTTAACGTTAATGAATCACACTTCAAGGTATCAGCAATTTTTTTTTTTTTTTGAGTGATGGCATCTTAGGTGTAAACAAGATAATTTAAATAACAATTATCAAAAGAAGTATGCTTGCTGCTGAAACTTCAAAGCAAATTAACTAAGTCAATTGAAGAGAAATGGGTGACAAAGCAACTGGAACCAGTCCATTTACGCAACAAGCCAGTTTTTGACAGCAACAGCATCTTCTGTGAGCAGTGAGAATATTTTCCTCATTTCAAATTACTCAGTTTAGTTCAGAGCAATCACTCATTCATTCCAGGCTGAGAAACAAAATGGGAACTGAAAAAGCAAGTAAACTTGTTTTTTTCTTGTAGTCTGCAAACAAAGAGGTGTGGGAGGCCGAGATCTACTGACTGCTGCCTTGACAAGCACGGTCTTGAGTCACCATCAGTTTTGGTTTTTTAGTGCAGGTCACATCACACTGTTTACTTACATACACAAAATAGGCTAAGATTTTTTTTCCTAAATACTTAGCAAATTTATTATTATTATTATTAGTTTAAAAACAGCAAATGAAAATGTCTGTTTTCTGTGTTACAATTGAACTCCAATTTCCACCCAAAAGCAGCTTGAAAAAGATCACAACTGTGAGATTAATCACGTAATAAGTCATCCACCATTTTCCAAAAAGCATAAAAATAAAGACTAAGTAAAGTTATGTAAATGCATACAGTTGCTCAGATGCATAGAGTCTGACCTCCTCATTATTAAGAGCAGCTTTTATTTCTTTTTGCCAAGACTCCGTTTATTTCCCAGTGTGTGCCTCAGAGGTTATCAACGAGGAAGAGTCAATTGTTCTTTAATACAAGAAATAAAAGCTACAAATGTTAAACAAGATTAACGTGGGCCATTTCAATCAAGGTCTCTGACTTGTCAACTTCAACCAACTCACCCTGAAAAACAGGATACACGTGTAGCATAATAAACAGTTGAATACTCACCTTTTAACCACAGAGCTAGGATAAACATGCAGGTATCGCTAAAACCAGTGCACATCGTTACCCAGATTCTCTGACACATAATATTCCTAAAAAGCCTGAAGAGCAGATGACAAGTATCACACCTACCTTTTAGCTGTTCCATCCATGTCAAAACTTGTAAATTTTGCCCTCCCAGCTTTAGAAATTCCCCCAGTATCATTTTTTTCTGAATTCACCTATTTGAATACTTCACATAATACTTAAGGGTTGCATTTTACTCTTAAGTGCTGTAGTTTGCAACACCTTCTGACACCTCTAGTATCCTCTGCAACATGGGCATTGAACTTTGCAGGCAGAGGAAATTAACTTTTTGTTTAGATTACTATCCTGATCAAACACACGTTCACACTTAAAAAAGGATTTGGTTCCTACTTTATTAACACTTTGTATTGAAAGAACTCAGGCCACGGACAGACATCCACCAAGAACAGCCTACACCTCCCTACCATTACGGCTAATAAGTAACTCAAGAATCTTAAAAGCAAGTATTTCATTACATTAATGAAACTTAATTGGACTGCAAAGATCTAACAAAACTCACTTTGCCTTCTGAGACATCCCCACAAAAGCATACCTCAGGAGTCCCCAGAAGGTGAGGAAGTGGTTTGCTGTCACCAAGCAAACTCACTGCTTCTCCTTCCATGTGTCCACCCTGTGCTAAAGAGCAGCTCTGATATCTCAGCACTGCTGCTCTAAAGCAGGTTGCAGTTTGGAAGGAGGCTTTTTACTTCCGTCTCTAGTAAAGCACAGCTAACAGACCAAAGTAAGGAAGTCAGCTCTGGCTGGTGAGGAAGTTCAGGCATTCACTGCTTTGCTTTGGATGTGAAAATAAAACTTTATCAACCAGTACAAGATGCTTATTACACATCAGACCACAAAAATGAGATCAGATTCTCTGTTTCCACAGTAAGCACAGTAAAACTTTGTGCAGTGCATCTGAAAATAACAGGGGATTGTATGGTCACGAAACAGGCTTAATCAATCTTTATTTCTTTTATGCCATAATAAAACATTTTCCTCTCTTGGCAAATACATCTCACAGTTAACCACAGAAAATCAAGCTGAGTTCGTGGGGAGGAGAGTTCTTTTAACTTTGAAATGATAACTGTGACTTACAGGCTTTGTTCTGTTGATTCTAACTGCAATGAATGGAATTATTTCCTTGCATTCCTGTTGTATAATTCTTCCTTTACCAGCCTTCAGCTATCAGTAGATCAGAGCTGGAGTTTACTCTGGAGTTGGCAGTAAACAAAAGAACAAATCTGCACTGTTTCCTCTGAAAAAAAGATTGTAGCCCTTGTCCAAATATATTAAAACATTGAAACATGCAGGACGATTAAGGAGTTGTGAATTAGATAAACAAGGTAGTGTGTTCAACAGATTAAAAAAAAAAGAGAATTAAGTGGAAAGATTTACATATTTATGGAGCACAAACAAGGCATTGTCAAATAGTTCTAGCCATTAAATAGAGTTATATTTAAGTTATAATTCACTGGAAGGAGTAGCCTGTGGATTCAAACTATTGTGTTAATGAACAACTCAGCTGTTACTTCGGGATGACGAATACACAATACTTTCCTTTTCCCTGCAATGCATGTGCTCTGCTGCTGAAGCATAAGAACACACAACTTCCAAGAGAAGCCATCTAGGAACCAATAAAACCCACATTTTACATTTAAATACTCTCTATCATCTGAAAGTAATAAATATTCAGCTGAAAGGATCTTTATTGAGTTACATGGCAAAAAGAGAATTATTTTTTCCTCTTTTCTCTTTTTAAGCTGAACATTGGCGGGCACTGGTGTTGTTTCCTTTACAGCACTGATGTTGTACCTCATCTCTAGATCATGCAGTACATCTATGCAAAAGCTCTGCCAATGGATGGAAATAGTTTAGCATGGGAAATAAGGAAAACCACCAGCTCACTACAAACTACAGCCAGGTGTTTATTTATTTAAAAGGCACATGTCCAAGTTCAGGCAAGAGGAAGAAAAAAAATAATGAACAGCCCTGTTAAAATGTCCAATATCTAACCCAACATTTCTCTAGCACAGTGCTCCCCAGCATTAGTCCAATACTTCTGCTCCACCTTTTGGATCTCATTTAGTTTTTAAGCACTTCTGTCAGCTCCTGACTTGGCATCAGCCTCAGCCTGATGGGATGGCATGGTAGGCATGCCAGGCAAGTACCGACAGAAAAGGCGGCAGTGCCTGCTGGTCAGCTCGTGTGCTAGAAGCAGAAAGAATGAGAAATAATAGCAACATTTGTAAATACACAATGAGAGACTATCAGGAAGGAAAACTACTCTTTCTAAGCTTTGATGCATTAAGACACTGCAGAATGCTCTCACAGCCCAGTGGCATCTGAAACACCCAGCAGCCCTGAACACAAATTGATGACATTCACAATAAAAGAGCTTATGCCCTTTGTTAGCCCAAACAGGCAACTTCTACTCTGTCTCCTTCTCATTTATTCAGTTCTCACCAGCTCTTACTCATCCTGAAGCTCAACACCATCCTTGTACACAGTGATGCAAAGAAGGTGGCACAGTACTTTGGGGAAGGCAGGCAGGCAGCTTAAGCCATGAGGCATCCCACCCCTCCAGCCTCCTGTGGCGTCTGGACATCAGCGCTTGGTCCTTCTGTAACAGACGGTCACCAAGTCCGACTGAAAAAGAAGTCCCCAAACCTCAGATATCGCACACATACAGCCCCAGGAAACAACAACAAAAAAAAACCATCAAGACACTTGGGAGTCACTGCCACACCAAAAGAAAACACGAAAACATGAGCAACCTGTTTTAGATGAGTAAACACTGCCTTATAACTTGCAAAAGCCTTTATTCAGTGGTCTTCCCAGGACATACCCCAGGACATACAGGTTGGCAGAAGCCAAGGGGGGAAAAAAAAAGGTCTTAACAAAAGGAATAGCTTGCCTTTGTCAGTGATCACCCACTGTTGCAGACCAATCTGTATTTCATACAAGGAAATAATGCCATTTGTTTGTCTGAGTGAATTCACAGGAAAGGAAACAGGCTACTGATCTCCTGAATGTCCTCAAATGATGCGTGGATACATTTTAATGCACTTGTTTGTCCTAGTATGCACTGAAATCCAAAATAGACCTTTTATTACAGTATCACCCATTTCAGGATACCTAAGCAGTAAACAAGTGATGAGGTAATGAGAAACACTTACATTAATAGCAAAAATGCTGTCGGTAAGTAGAGGTGTCAATTATTACTAAGCAAAACAGAGAGATTACCAAAAATACCACCATGAACTTAGCAAAGATAACAAACCTAGCCTCATTCTTTGTTCAAAAACTAAAGAAAATCCATTTTATTCTGTACAGTTTATTGGTGTTTACTTCTTGCTATGTTTTTATTAGAATGAGTATTTTTAAGCACCTCTCCACTCTAAGAATACCTCCTGCCTCTGAGCATCCCATGATAGACGCTGCATGACAAGTGGTGTGGAACATGGGGCAGAGCACAAAATGCACAAGAATTGCACCTCTAGGAGAAGACCTGAACTTCTTGGGAAAGAAACCAGACTGACAGATGCTTTTGAAATGCTTAAACACTGCTATGACCAAGGTCTGATCATTTTCATCGCCCAGGCCAGCTCTCAACTTCATCCTGGCTATAACTTAACAGCATTAGAATTTAAATAATACCTTTCTCCCTCAACTACTTTATTTCACTCCTTTCAACCAAATCTTTATATCAGCCAGAACAGAGAGAGAGAAGGCTATTTGTTAACTCATTGACTCCAGATGTTCAAAGGCCTACCAAAGCATTACCCAGAAACCAGGCTAATTACATCATACAGATATAGGGCTTGGAAGAACCCTGACCCCACTTTATTTTCCAGGACTTAAAACTCTCCATATATTTATATGTAAACTCAAAAGACAAGGTCAGGCTCACCGCCCTTCTCCCTATTGCATGCACTGGTGGCTCAGAGCAAGCATTATCCAAGACTGTCCTTCCTCCTCCTCCATTCAGATTTAATTCCTATGCAATAAAAGGAGATGCAGTTCAAAATATTTTGCAATTAGGAAAAAAAAACCAACCCAAGACAGGAATGTAGCAGCACGTTACTGTCTACCAAGCCCTTAAAGCAGGTTACCTATAGCACATCACCCAATAGCATGAGATGGTTTAACTCCGGCCAAGAAGTGGGGACAATTCTGATGGGAAGGAAGCTGTTCTTTCCACAGCACAGAGGGAGGTGAAGCTGGGAGTCTACAGATGAGCACAGTTCCCTGCCCCAGAGAATTAGCAGTTGGAGGGACATACAAAAGTAAAAGGACGCAACGTTAAAACCAGGCACAGTGCCTTATGAAGATCCTTGACACTAAGGAACTCTCAAGCCAACATGGACACAACACAGTCAGTAGAACACTGATATGACAGAGCAAAATATTTAGCAAAAAGACTAGACACGTGCAAATTTTCAGCATGCACCTAAAAATTACACGGACCTGATCCTCCATGAGGGCACTCAGATGAAATCAATAGGTCTGCACTTATTTACACAAGCAGAACATCAAGAACGCACTGCTCAGTGCAACTGCCGAGGAGTTCCGCTGTTATTTATTTCTGGACTACCTGTCATAATGCAACTTTGCCTAAAATACCTCACGCCTAACTTAAAGTTATGAATAATAGTGTTTTTCTTTCAGCTCGGTTCAGGCCACCCTTTTATTCACTGCTGGTCTCACCTCTTCACCTCGTTAACTGCTTTCTTGCTTCTGGCCATCGGAATAGTTCCAAAATTGCTGTTCTTTGTTGAAAAAAATACTGCTATTGTAACTGAAGCTAAATTAAAAGACTCATGTCATGAACAAGGGCAGACTGAAAGTGGCAAAAGGCCAGAGAAAAAGAAGGAGATTTGTTACTTTTCCTTCCCAAGAGGATTAAGAAAAACGTACAAGGTTTAAAAAAATTGTTCCAGCCGTTTTCCCTGGTGAAGAGAACATGAAAGAGACTCCAACACTCCCTCCAGATCACTTCTCAGAGGAGCCTATGTACAAATTACAGTCTCTTGCATGACTGACATAAGGATACTGATGATGTCATTGCCACCTCTTTGGATAACATCTGTCCCAGAAATCATTGTTTTTTACTGGCAGCTTCACAGCACAGGTAAAAACCTGCATAAGGTCTCACTGGGAAAAATCTGGGTGGTAGAAGTATCTGGCATCTTTGTTACCTCATCACAAAAAGGTTAGCAGGGTTGTAGGCCACCTCACCCTTCATTCCCCGAGTGGTTCTGTTCAGAGGGGGTGGCTGGGAGGGGACATTGTCTTGCACCCATATAAAAAGTTGTTTTCTGGGCACATTCACTTCTTAAAGGAAGGGAAAACCAAACAGCGGGGTCATACATTTATGGAGTTACTTTTCCCAAAGACACTCAGACACGGTGTTCATCAGAGCAGGTCTGTGGGGAAGGAACCCCGTTTGCCTCAGGGAATGTGAAAAGCAATGAGAAAGGAGAAAAAAGAAAACAGGAGAAAGCAACATTTCACTACTGTCAGTTGCCTTGAGAATGACACAAACAAGCTTCCTCTTCTCTCCCCTGCATCTCTACTGTCTGCAAAAACAACAAAATAAACAAAAGAGAAATAAATAGAAGCTTCCCATGCCAACAAACCTTTCCACAAACATTGTTTGGCTCCTGAGCAATGAGATTCCATCAAAGATTATTGATACTCACTGTGCACGGAAAGGGTCAGCCCCCCAGTAACCAGAGGCAATACTGAACCATGGAGAGCTGCAGGCAAATGCAGGGCAAGGTATCACCCCCCACAAAGGGCTCATCTTACTGTCCTAACCCTTTCCAGCTCTCTAATGTTGAAGATGTGATATGTAGTGTCAAACAAAAGACAACAGGACCATCCCTGAACTTAAAAAAATTAAGAAAACACATGCCTCAGCCTATGCATTAGGAGTGACAGATTTAAAGACTTCACTGTTGACGTTAACAGTGACATTTTAAGCATGGGAGGAGGAGGAGCAACAACCCCTCTAAAAAACCAGCAACCGCTTTCAATTATAACAAAACAACACATTAAAAACAGAAATTTAAGGCTGGAGAGCTTTTAATGCCCTGTTGGGTATTCAGGGACAGCAGTAAACAAGGTGCTGATACACTTCACGCTGCGAACAACATTAGTGGTGAGCCAAATGGGATGAGCCCCAAATCAGAGTGAAATTGCAATGCATGAAGTTTAACTGTAAGATAAGGGACTGTAATCAAATTACACCACAAATAGGTCCATTCACCCGTAAGCACTATCGCAGAGAGAGGATCGAATTACAGCTCAGAACAAAACAATTTCAGAAAAGCAAATTTATTTATTATTTATTATTTTCCTACTGCCAAAGAAAATTTCCCACCTTCATATAAGAATGCTATCCGAGATGAACCTGGGGAGAAAACTGCAATACTAATTATCAGGCTGGAAAAACAAGAAGAGTTTGAGTTGTGTTATTTACATTCCCATTCCTCTTTCTGAATAGAGCAAGAAAGTCAACAAGCCAAGCGAACACACAAGACGATTCAATCGCAACTCAAGCTGTTTTGCTGCAGAAGACCTGGGCAGCTCCTGTACAATCAATTCACCGAGCAGGGGAGTTTTATTCCTCCCCCTAAAAAAAAAGTACATAATTCTCACAGTGCCTTCTACTATGCTTTTCCTTTCCATGCCCCCCCTCAAAAGCTATCACAACCCATAGCTCTCAATACCACAATTTTTAAAGACAACCAACTGCACAGCACACATTGCTCTTCGTCCTCCCATTTGGAAGCACGGGAAAAAGCACTTTTTAAACGAAACACGCGTGGGGATGAGCTGCTCTCTCAGTGACTGCTTCAAAGAACAACAACCAGAGGGGGGAAAAAAAGAGAAGAGGGGAAAAAAAACACTCCTCCTCCTCCTGCTGCCTTTGTTGTCCGACAGGCGCCCCATACTCCGACCTGTTCCAGCCTCGACCCCGGAGGGGTTTGGGGGTGGCAGGGACCTCGCAGGGTCTGCCCTCCAACGGGGACCCAGCACCCAGGCTGGGGGTGCAGGGAAGACCCTGGTGTCCAACTCGCCCCAAACCCCCGTCCTCCAGCGAAGAGAGGGTCCCTTGTCACCCCAGCACCCTGCCCTCCTCTGCACCCCAAACCTCTGCCCTCCAGCAATGGGGTGTCCCCTGTCACCCCAGCACCCTGACCTCCTCTGCACCCCCAAACCCTTGCCCTCCTGCGAGGGGATGTCGCCTTCACCCCAGTACCTTGAGTTCCCCTGCACCCCAAAACCCTGCCCTCCAGCGAGGGGGTGCCATGCACCCTAGCACCCTGACTTCTTTTGAGGGGAGTGTCCCCCTGCCCCAGCACCCTTCCCCCTGCAAGGACGGTCCTCCCCACCCCAACACCCATTCTCTAGCACGAAGGGTGCCCCCATGCTATGACCCTGCTCCCTTCCAAGAAGGGGTGTCCTCCATCCCAGGACCCTGCTTTTCTTCCAAGACGGAAGGCACCCCTCACTCTACCACCCCCTGCAAGTAGGAGAATGCTCTGCTCCTCTTGCAAGGAAGGTGTTCCCCCCCACCCCAGCCCCTTTTCAGAGACGGGGGGTGTCCCCCCTACTCCAGCATCCCACTCCCTCTACAGGGTGTCCCCCCCCAGTTCCAGCTCCCTGCTCCTCCACAGGGAGGGTGTCCTCTCCAGCTCCCTGCCCCTCTCCAGGGTGTCCCCCCCGCCACTTCCACGACCTGCCTCTCTATAGGGAGAGTATTCCACTTCATCTGAGCCCCCTGACTTCCCCTGGAACCCCGAAACCCTTCCATAGAGAGGTCCTCCCCCCCCACCTCCAGCTCCCTGCCCTTCTACAGGGAGGGTATCCCACTTCACCGCAGCCCCCTGACTTCCCCCGCACCCCCAAACCCCTTTCTAGGGAAGGTGCCCCCCCCCCACTCCAGCACCCTGCCCCTCTACAGGGAGAGCACCCCCTTTCATCTGAGCTCCCTGGCTTTCCCTACACCCCCAAACCCTTCCACAGAGGGGCGTCCCCCCACTCCACCACCCTGCCCTTCTACAGGGAGGGTGCCCCCCTACTCCACCACCCTGCCCCTCTTCCCAGAGGGTGTCCCACTTCACCCCAGCCCCCTGGCTCCCCCCGCACCCCCAAACCCCTCTCTAGGGAGACTGCCCCCCCTACTCCACCACCCTGCCCCTCTTCCCAGAGGGTGTCCCACTTCACCCCAGCCTCCTGGCTTCCCCCCGCACCCCCAAACCCCTCTCTAGGGAGGCTGCCCCCCTACTCCACCACCCTGCCTCTCTCCCCAGAGGGTGTCCCACTTCACCCCAGCCTCTTGGCTCCCCCCTGCACCCCCAAACCCCTCTCTAGGAAGACTGCCCCCCCCTGCTCCAGCCCCCTGCCCCTCTGCAGGAAGGGGGGTGCCCCCAGCACCCTGACCCTCTATAACAAGCAGGATACCCCCTCTCCCTAAAACACAGTCCCCTCTCGCAAGGGTCCCCCCCAGGACCCCCCCCCCCCCCCCCCCAAGCACCTACCTCGTCTTGGAGGACAGGAAAGCAAGTTTGATTAATCCATAGGTAAACAACTGGATGCTCTCCTTGGCTATGCTGGCCACTCTGAGCCTGTGCTCTAGGATGTGCAGTTCCATCTTTTCCTCTTTCTCATTTGTAGTTCATCTATCCCTGGGGTTTATTTTGTTTTTGAATGGGGAGGGGGAGGGGGGGGGGCTGTTATTGTCGGTGTCTCGTTGTTGTTGATATATATATATATATTTTTATCCTTTTCTCCCCCCTTCTCCGGCTCCTTCTCCTCCTGCCCGGCTCCGGGGGGGCGGGGAAGGGATGAAGGAGCAGAGGGTGCAAAAGTTCTGCCGGCGGGGGAGGCCGGCGGAGCGGAGCCGGGCAGGGATCGGCGCAGCCCGGAGTGCCGAGCAGCTGGTGCTCGCTGGAACAAACAACTTGCCACTCAAACCCAGCGCAGCGCGCCTGCGCCTCGCCCCGCCGCCTGCCGGGCCTTGGAGTCCGGGGCACCCGCACCCCCGCCCCGAGCCCGGCCCACCCGGCCCCGCCAGCCACCGGGCAGCCGCCCCCTCCACGGCTCCGGGGCTTCCCCACGCCCGCGGGCAAGAATTGCTGCCTCAGGTCTCATTGAAATCTTCCCCCCGACAATTTAAAGCCGCCCCCCCACCCCCCTCCCCCGTCTCGTCCTATCACTTCATGCCCTTGGAAAAAGTCCCTCCTCAGCTTCCCTGGAGCCCCTTCCAGTCCTGGAAGGTGCACTAAAGTCTACCCAGGGGCTCCTCTTCTCCAGGAAGTGCTCCTGCCCTCACATCATCTCTGTGACCTCCTCTGGACTCGTTCTATGTGTGTGTGTGTGTATATATATATGTACATATTACCTTCTCCAGGCTGAACAACCCCAAATCTCTCAGCTTGTCCTTGTACAGGAGTTGCTGCAGCCCTCGCATCATCTCTGTGACCTCCTCTGGACTCATTCAATGCGCATGTGTGTATATATATATGTGTGTGTATATATATATGTACATATTACCTTATATATATATGTACATATACCTACATATATATGCACATATATATATATATAAGGTAATATGTACATATATATATGTGTGTGTATATATGTACATATACCTACATATATATATATATGTACATATTACCTTCTATGTATATATTACAACCCCAAATCTCTCAGCTTGTCCTCGTACAGGAGTTGCTGCAGCCCTCACATAATCTCTGTGACCTCCTCTGGACTCGTTCAGTGTGTGTGTGTATATATATATTTATACACATATATGTACATATTACCTTCTCCAGGCTGAACAATCCCAAATCTCTCAGCTTGTCCTTGTACAGGAGTTGCTGCAGCCCTCACATCATCACTATGACCTTCTCTGGACTCGTTCTATGTGTGTGTGTGTATATATATATATAGGTAGACATTGCCTTCTCCAGGCTGAACAACCCCAAATCTCTCAGCTTGTCCTCGTACAGGAGTTGCTGCAGCCCTCGCATCATCTCTGTGGCCTCCTCCAGACACGTTCTATATATATTTACCCGCCTCAACTCTCTCAGCCTGTCCTCACGCAGGAGGTGCTCCAGCCCTCACATCATCTCCATGGCCTCCTCTGGACCATTCTATGTATATTTATATATATGTGTATACATTACTTACATACATATATTACTATGTACATTTATATATATGATACGTATGTTACCTTCTCCAGGCTGAATAACCCCAAATCTCTCAGCCTGTCCTTGCACAGGAGGTGCTCCAGCCCTCGGATCATCCTCCGGACTAATTCTACATGTGTGTGTATATATATGTGTATATATTACTTGTCCAGGCTGAACGACCCCAAATCTCAGCCTGTCCTCACATAGGAGTTGCTCCAGCCCTTGCATCATCTCTGTGGCCTCCTATGGACTCATTCTATGTGTATATATATATATATACACACACACACATATGTATCTATTACTTGTCCAGGCTGAACAACCCCAACTCTCTCAGCCTGTCCTCTTACAGGAGTTGCTCCAGCCCTCGCATCATCTCCGTGGCCTCCACTGGACTTGCTCTATGTACATTTTTATATGTGTGTATACATTACTTACTTGTGTATTACTATTAATACTTAAGTATATTATACATATATTACCTTCTCCAAGCTGAACAACCCCAAATCTCTCAGCCTGTCCTCATAGCAGAGGTGCTCCAGCCCTCGGATCATCTTCATGGCCTCCTCTGGACCCGTTGCAAGAGCTCCATATCCTTCTCATGTTGAGGTTTCCACATGTCTCCAGGTGGAGTCTCACAAGAGCAGAGTAGAGGGGCAGAATCACCTCCCTGCACCTGCTGGCCACAGATCTCCCCCCATCCCACCCTGGGGAAGGGGTCCAACAGCTCTCCCCCGCACCTCCACCTGCCCCTGCCCTCGGGTGCAATCCTGATGAGTCACTTACAAAATAAAAAGGAAATCCATGGGCAAGTACGGCTGGTTGATGATGTTAAAGGTCTTTTCCAACGAAGCAAATCTATGATTCTATATCTTATTGTTGTGTCCAGCTGGCCACCTGCCCCATCCCTGGAGGTGTTCCAGGCCAGGCTGGATGAGGCTTGGAGCACCTGATCCAGTGGGAGGTGTCCCTGCTGGTGGCTGGGGCTTGAAGTGGATGGGCTTTAAGGCTCCTTCCAACCCAAACCATTAGGAGGACTTTCTTTACTGAAAGGGCTGTCAAGGATTGGAAAAGGCTGCTCAGGGAGGTGGTTGAGTCACCATCCCTGGAGGTGTTTAAAAGACGGGTTTAGATGCTGTACTTGGAGCCTTAGCAGGGCTGGATAAATGGTTGGTCTTGATGATCTTAAAGGTCTTTTCCAACCAAAACCATTCTATGATTCTGTGATTCTAGGCAGCACAGGGGTTCTTGGAGCAGCTGAGGCACTGGGGCTAGGTAGCCTGGAGAAGAGGAGGCTGAGAGGAGACCTCATCACTCTCTGCATCTCCTTGAAAGGAGGTTGGAGTGAAGTGGGTGCTGGTCTCTTCTCCCTAGTAACAAGTGATAGGATGAGAGGAAAGGGCCTCAAGTTGCGCCAGGGGAGGTTATTAGGAAATTAAGTATTTCTGGATATCGGGAAACATTTCTTCCCTGAAAGGGTTGCCAAACACTGGTACAGGCTGCCCAAGGAAGTGGTTAAATTGGCATCCCTGGAGGGATTTAAAAGACACCCGAATGTGGAGCTTAGGGTGGTTGAGTGGTGGACTTGTCAGTGTGAGGTTTACAGTTGGATTTGATGACCTTAACATTCTTTTCTAAGCTGAACGATTCTGTGCTTTGGTTAATTTTCATTGCTCCTGTGGATGGACTCATGCAGGGGCAGCACACAGGGTATCTGGACAATCTTTCACAATCCAAGACCAGCAGAAAGAAGAGCTACAGAAGTTTTCATGAATAGGGAAACACTCAGACCTTACCCTGTTTGCTCCTCTGTGTGGCAGACAGAGAGTCCTCAGCTGTTTCCTTGCACAGCAAAAATAAAGTGGAAATCGCAGTTGGTAAGAACATCAAAACAGTCTTGTGTGCGCGACAGTTGGTAATGCTGCAAGGACCAGTGGCCTGTTTGTCCCAGTTCTCACCCCACTCCTCAATAAAGAGACTGGAATGGATGGATCCTCAGACCAGCACCCCAGATGAGGGGGCTGCTCGGCCCCCAGAGAGGCCCAGGGCTGGCACCAAGCACAGCAAACCCAGCTATGCTGATGCGAGCACTGGCTCCTCCACAGAGCCTCACTGACACCGCACAGTCTAAAATGGGAACTAAATTCAGGCTTGGAGTATTCTTAAAACAGGACTTGGGCTGTAAATCTGATTTTAGCTTCTGTACAGGGCTCCCTCTGACTTCAGATTACACTAACTCTGCCATGAACACAATAACAACAACTATACCACCTAGATCACTATGGCACTTCGCATTAGTAGATCTCAGATAGACTTTCTAGGGATCATAAACAACAGTCCTTCTGTTTTACACATGGGGAAACTGAGGCACAGGATGTGTCCAAGAGCGTGAGATTAGAGCTCAGTTAGCTAAAGCCCACTCCAGACCATCCCTCATACAGAAGGAAGAGCCTCCACAGTTGTAAATTAAGCTTTTAGAGCCTGCTTTCTTGTGGCAGAAGTCCCTTGAATCCAGCGCTGGATTCCTCCTGCAACTAGGATTTCCGAACCCTTTCTATTCCGTTAGTTCCCATCGGATGGCTGTATTTTTCCTCCAGACATGTCTGTCCTTCCTCTGCCTATGGCCACACTTCTGAAAGGCTGCCTTGATTTTGTTACATCCCAAAGGAAAAACTTGAAATTAGTAGCATTCATGTCAATAGTCGAAATCACTCAGAGGAAAGGCAACAAAGATAAAATATCAAATTTCTACTTCATTTTTTTAAAGGCCTTTCAAAACTATGGAGTTGTTTTCCTCCGTTGCCTTACACAGAAGTTCAAATGACTGTAGGCGTTGCATTTTAGGAAGCTGAAGAGGATTTTTAATCTGCTTCCACTACCAGTTCAAGGTCTTGGTCTTCAAAGCTCTGAATGTATCTGCGCCAAGCTACAAAAAGTGCCTGCACCTGCATCTACAAATCACAGAGATATCAGTGTTCCTCTGGGACGGTGCCGACCACAGAGCGCAGAAGGAAGCAGCCAGGGACAAAACATGCACCGCCAAGGTTGCGGTGAGCTTCCAGAGGAAATCGGGCAAATGTAGCCTGAATCACTTCTAGGAAATGCTGCAAAACTTTCCTCTTTTGCAAGGTTTTCCATCATAATCAGGACAACATTCACAGCATCAACTTTTCCCCTTCCCACTTAGGGAAAAAATACGCTGCCCCCAAGCAGAGCTTTCTCAGCTCACAGAAGCCATGAGCTCCAGGAAGCCCACCAGGGATTGTGATATTACCAGTCTAATTACCACAGAAAATGCTTACGTGAAACAACGAGAGATGGTAGAGCAGACCCAAAGGTAAAATCCGTGGGGACCTTTTGAAGCAAGCAAATCATTAGAGACTTTGTCCTGCCTTCAGGGAAGGAGAAAAGAGGCCCCGAGTTAGTCATCTGGATTCACTAAAAAAAGAAGAATCAAGCAAACAAGCAAAGAAAAATCCCCCCAAACCCACAAAACACGAAAATACTTCTTCATTTTGTAAGTTTACATCTGGGGCTCTCCAAAATTGCAATTTTTTTCGTGGGTCTGTTCAGCTGCTGTGGTTTTCTAAGTCTTTCAAAGAAGGCCTGAAGGTCTTTTGAGCTGGAAACACAGACCTCCTGGCTACGTGAACCTTCACAGAGCTGACGGTAGGAAGCATTAGGAAAATATAAAGCTCTACCAACACCCAGCCTAATTTTCTACATATGAAAAATATGCCTAGCTCAGCACAGGCAAATTTCTCAAAAGCAGGCAACCTGGCAATTAGCCAAAATACTATTAAGTGCCCCCTCCTCCTGCTGTCATTAGTATTCAGAGCTCTCTCTCCCTTGTTTCTAGCTATACCTGGGAGATTCCATGCAGGGAGCAGCCTGGAATGTGTTGTTATTAAATATAACATGCTGTAATATCTTTTGATTAACGCAATTCTAAGTTTTCCATATTTTTGCGGCTCAAAAGGACTCGCTTGGTCCAGCCACAGAGGAGGGACCTGCTGTGCAAGATGATGTAACCACACTTCTTTATTAAAACCAAAACCCATTGCCTGCCCACACGGCTTCTAGTGTCACTTATTGCAGCAGATGCTGGGCAGGCAGAACAAAGAAATGGGGAGAACGGACAAGAAAACAGGAAGATGAGATAGCACCAAAACAAATCTCAGTGAGGACCAGGCACCATGAGTCATCTCCTGCCTGGACGGAGAGCAGAGCACTTATAAGCCATCATAAGTAGATGAGATTTCCAAGTGCTCTAGGTCAGATACCACCCATAACGCTAAGCAAAACTTGGGTTTTGAAACCTTGAGGCTAAAGCTGGTGGGGTTTCCCTGGAAGGAGAACATAGACTGTACTTGGATTGATGGGTGGTTTTCAGATATCTCAGATTCTGCTCATAATCACAAGGGCCTTCTTAATGGTGAGCAGGGCAAAAGCCATCTCTTGCTTACCGTCGGGAAGTGAGCTCCTTAGAGGAACACAGTGTTTTACGAACAACTCGAGTTCAAGAAGGTTTGTATTTTTGGCCTTGAACACTCATCTCGGCAGCAGTTGAGGTACAGGTCACCATCGTCTGGGATACTCCAGCTCTTCTGAGTCTGAATTCTGCTTGAGTGCGGATTTTCTCAGAAAGCATGCTGTGGTCCAACACCCAGGTCTCTACATGCAGATTGCTTCCAAACCAAACTGAAATACCCAACAATGATCAGTGTTTCAGGAAACAGAAACTTTAAAACATTTAGAAACAGTTTAGGTGAAAGGAATGTAATTACGCACTGTGGCGATCATCACTGTACACAGAGGAAAAATAAAGCAGAATGGCTAATCACGTGAGTCATCATGTTTTACGCAGTTATTCCAAACTACACTGGGATATTTCAGTATTATTTTATTTAGACGGTGGAAGGAAGTTTTTAACTGATTTGTGGTCTCTTCTGATACCCATAAAAGAGCCCCAAATTACTCTTTTTAGTTCTCAAAGACAAAGCTCTAGTAGCCTTTTACAGATGGTTTTTAACTCACAGCATCTAAATCTTTGGCAATAGAACCTCAATTTTAAAAAAAACCCTATGATTTAGGTTAAATTATCTCATGTGATTTGTATGACATCCCACTGCTGCAAATCTAACATTGCTTGGCTCTTGGCAGAATTACCCTCTTCTTTCAGAAACATCTGAAGTTCAACAGCATCTTGACCTCTAACTAGGGCTTGTAACAGCTTCTACAATCTGAAATAGCAGATAATACAAGTCCTAACATGACTGATGTAATGGCAATACCCTGGATAAATATGCCCAAGGCAAGATGAATCCAGTGTCACAGTTGTTTATACTAGCATTTGCTTTTCTGCAGGAGACAGAGCATATGAAGTTCTTAGCACGTCTTTAGCACTGGTGTGAAACCAGGGTCAGTGTGCATTTCTGGGGTCCCTTTCAGACTCAGTACGTAAGGGACACAGCAATCTGTTCCAGCTTCTAAGCTCAGAGAGTACTTTTTGAATGTAGACTCTGTTTGAAGCTTTGAGGACGGGAGGTATCGTCAGGTCAGTCGCTGATTTTGATCAAAAGGGAAGCCATCACATTTCTTAACAGCCTTAACCAGTTTACTCGGAGATGAAAGTTACTGAGTAACTATAATTATCCTGGAACTCCTTGCTTAAGTTAAGCAGGCCTTTTTGACCCAGGGAGGGTAATGTTTCTTTAGACAAACAAGTAAACAAAGGCACAGAAAGGCAGTCAATGAAGCAAGGTCACACCATCAGTTATTATCATTTTGGAAGTACAATTCATAGGCCAGTGCTTGGTCATGAGACCTCTATGAGGTGTTTGCGGCAGACAGACAGGATGGGTTTACAAGCTGCTACCTTACACTTCAGTGACAATTAGTCTGTTCTAAAAAAAAAAAAAAAAAAATTGAGTTCTTTAAGAGTAATCATGTGTAAAAAAATAAAAGAAGGGGGAAAAAAAAGCTTCCAAATGGTAGCTTCTGGGCTTGCTTGTGAAAAAAGTATTCATTTGTTTAATTGAAAAGAGAGATTGATCAGGCTAATTTCCTTCTAGCAACCAGAGACCTTTCAAAACTTGATTGCAGTTAATGTGCCAGTGTTTCAAAGCATTTTATTCTACTATCAAATAAGCTAATGAAGACCTTTAATTTACTCCTGAAGTACAAAGTGGCCTGAGCAGGTCAGACACCTCATGCTCCCAGGGCAGCAGAGGTGTGGAGAGGACTCTGCTGTTGCATCAGCCCCTCAAAGAGGCCCCGATGTCCTGCAGGAGAGCTGAGGGAGGCCACACCAGGGAAACGATGTGTGGAGACAGGTCCCACTCTGGGTACAAGCCATGTTATCTCTAACCCAAACAGCAGCAGCAAAGAGCTCCAATTAAACACTGACATGCCAGCTTGCAAATGAAGACTGTTAAAACAAAGTACCTTGGTCAGGAAGGAGAAAGCCTCACCGCTTGGTTCCCCCATCGATGTTCTATGCTTCGGTGACATCTGACAGCTACTGTCTTTGATGATGAGAAAACAATGGGAGTCCCAGTGCTGGGCTGGGGAAAGGAAGTTTTGGCCCTTGTAATCCATGGTTTCTGGATAGAAGAGATAAAATAGAGGTACCTGTCACATAGAGCTGAACACAGCACCAACCAGCAGCAGGGAACTCCCCAAAAGTCAGTGCACCACAGAGTGGCAGGCTAGGACTGTCCCCAGCCAAGGCCAGCAAAATTTGCTCAACTTTGGCCTGTGAGGAACCCAGCATAAATATTTGGTCTTGGTATTTTGCTCCAATTCCTTGTTCTCTAGTGGCTGGCAAAACTTGTCCACATCCTTGGAGATTCGATGGCCACAGGCACTCTTATGAATCCCCTGTTCTCAGAGAGATGCATTAATAAGTTGTGCCTATGACTTTACTGAAAACATTTGAAGTCTGTGAGGGAAAATAAATATTCACAAAAAGAGGAAAAGTAGCGCATGTGTTACTGCACCAAAACATCACATGCGATAGAAGGTGAACATTTCCCAGTCAAGATGCTGATCACGCTCGTTTACTGATCAGGTGAGCTACTTAAACCTGTTTGCTGCAATAAGCATTATTGAAACAGACTTAGTTCAGCCCTTTAGCTCTACGCAAAGTCAGATGAAATGACTAAAGTCATGTCCAGTTCATGAAGGCTGATGCAAAAGTGAGAGAGCATGGCTCAGGATGTGGGAGGGACGTCTTCACAGCTACTGGGAGGTGTTAAAGATGACCTCATCTTCTCATTTACTTCTGATACTGAAATAGACAATTGGAGAAAATATCCTCCCCCTGTCCGCCAGCCTCCGAAAGATCAACACATCTGCAAACACATTCTGCAAACCTAAGGGAAGAAAGCCAGATTGCAGCCTGCCTTATCTCTTTTGACTCGCTAAATGCGTTTCAGGCCTCAAGCATCACATGACTGTACATAACAAGTAGATACAATAACTAATGTGGCTTTCATAACGGTTCAGCAGGGATCAGCAATGTTGAACAAACACCCTTATTTGCAAAAGCACCTTTCCAGTCCATGAAGCAGGTGACCTTGTCTCCCCAGGGTTACAGTGCAAAGTTAATGATCTGCAAATTAAGGATGAGAAACTTGGGTGAAATTTATCCACAGCTCCCCCTTCGCCTCATCTTTTTGCACCAAGTCAAACAAGCGCTGACACTGCTGTGTAGAAACCTAGCGCAATAAAAGAGGCCGGCTCCCGACAGCGCTGGAGAAGGTGGACAGTGCATTTTCTGCAGGTGGGGAGAAGATCCCATGAGAAAGCATAGATCAGTATCTTATTGAATGTCCTTTGTTGCACCTCCAACTAAAGAACGTAACACATCTCTGTCACATTCTAGCCTAGTCCCATGGTAGGGACTCCATAGCCACCCAGGGACTCCTAGGTCAGAGGACACATGGCTACTAACATCTTCCAGAACAGTTTTCTACAGACTGTAAACTTCCTATGGTCCAGGATGAAATCCTGTATGCTCTGCTGGACCACAGGATTCAGGTAGTGACGAGATTAAATTCTGGATGAAATCCCACATGGAAAAACTCCCTGCACGTTGCCTCTCACACACTTAGTAAATTACACCCCAAATCTCAGCAGTGAGGAAGCCTTATTTGCCCATGTATTTATAGAGGACACAAGAGGCAGTGTGCTTCTGACCACCTACACTTCTCTTGCAACTGGTGTAGCCAAGCTGGGCTCACCGGGTTTGCAGTTTCCACTTGAGCACCCTTTGAAACTCTTGGTCAGTGTAACCCCTGGGTAAGTCCTGGGGCTTTTTGGACCCTGTGGTCTTCTGAACACCACGCTTTCTCCTCACTGTGGAGTTTTTGGCTGTGGTGATGCATTTACTGCTGTTGAAGCTGGCTTTAGAAGTTGCTGCCTGCCCCAAGGGACTAAATCCTACACATTTGCTGTGCTAGTCAAAGCTTTTGTATGGCCACAGGGCTGACTGGGAGCTCCTGTGATAGAAATTCAGCAAAGAAGAGGAAACGGCGAGTATTTTAAATCCACTCTAACGCTGCTCCCTTTAAGAGAAGCTGAGGCAAGCTGGCAGGAATCCCAGCTCGGCAAGGCAGCTTTGCTGAGACAAAGCTGGGCCTGTTGGTCATTTGCCTGTAAGAGGTGGAGGGTCTGAGCCGGCACGTCCAGGTCTCTCTTGGCAGGAGCTCCAACAGGGAAGCAGCCTGGTCTCTCTAACAGCTTCCACTTCCTCCAGCGCATTGTCAGCATCCATCCTCTCCTGTTTGTCTTCTTCAGCAAGGACTTTCCCCCCCCCCCCATGATTACTTCGATACAAATGAGCCCTCCTGGAGTGGTTGAGAAGATAAAGCCCAGTTGTTCCCATAGTCTCTAACATGGGCTCTTCCTTCAAGCATTTCAACCCGTTTGATTCCAGACAGCACATTCCAGCAAACACTTGAAAATACACTCCTCCTCTTGCCTCTCATACCAGGATCATATTTTTAACCCGTTGTTGTCCCTTGCAAACAGGAAACAGCAGCATGCACAACAACTACTGTCATGCAGTCCGTGGAGTTTAATACCAGAGAGGGGCCAAAACCAAAACAAAGGAGGCAATAAAGAGACATAAAAATAACTGTACAATTAAGAAAAGCACACACATTTCCCTACACAAGGACTGTTTCTGTAACACTTGGGAGTCACATATAATTGGTTCAGGCTTCAATTTGCAAGTGCAAAAATGATGGAAAGTTATCTATGAACAGGATCCCTCTGCAAAGACTTAGAACTGAGTTTTCACATGTTGAGATTGCACGTTCCACCACAGTGACCAGGGAATAGTTTTTACTTGGGTTATACACCATATCTGTAGATTCATAGATGCTGCAAGGGAGGAGGTGCTAAAGCAAACTCAGCAATGAACATCATAAGCTGCAGAACTGGACCATCTTGCCTTGAATCCTGTTCCTGACAGCAGCAACTGCTGATGGCAGAATGCAAGAATAAGACATTTTTGAAGCCTCTTCTGCTGCACCCTGTGTACCGACTAGAAGGTACAAACCCTTACATTCTTCTAAATCACTCTGTAGACCTTGAACCTTTATTTTAAGAGCAAAATTTTAGTAGTAATAATCCGAGTGCCCAGAGGAGCTAAAGCTGAATTGAGGAACAAAGACTCTAAAGACAGCAGGGGAAAAACCACTGAGATATTTTAGAACAGAACATCACAAACACTGAAAACAAGCAGGCTAAAGAAATGGGACAGCAAGACACACAGGGGAGCAAGTGGAAGGAGGCAGAGTCAACTGCATTGAAAGTTTGCTTTGTATAAAACATTTCCACTCCTAGGCTTAAATCATGGCTTCCCTCTGTCACTGGCCCCAATAAAAAAACAACAGCAACAGCAAAATGAAGGATATTCCGGCTTTGGGGATCAAGGGAGAAGCTCAGGCATGAGGTTCTATAACACAGTCACACGTATTCCCCTCCCAACGGCTTTCTCTCCCCCTGCTATAACCACCCATGTCTTTGTCTGGAGAGCTGACAGTTTAAATAGAGCATATAAAACGAGCTGTTTTCAAGGCCCCATTTCTGCCTCTATCCGACAGCGTGTAACAGACTCTTTTTACACTCGGAGTCACTGTTTCAAATTTCAGTTTTGATTACTTCAGGGCTGTGCTTCACACTATGCTGTTATTTATTTTAATGAACTCTGCCTACTCTATCATTTGGTTCAAACTAGGAGATCTTTGGAGCTGTTACGCTACGCACAAATTCAGGATGATACAGCAAAGTAACCCAAATGGAATGAGGCCAAGCAACATGTAATCACGTCTAACAAGGAGGGAGGGAGGGGAGCGTAAAGGGGGTGGGTGGGGAGAAGCGGAGACGCAATAAATACCGCACACAGAAAACCAATGCTTCTCACTGCACATGGGGCCTGACAAACAAACGGGAGGATGGCTTTGGCTGAGAGGGGAGAGCAGGATCTGGCAATCGGGTGGCTGGACAGGGAAAGCCATTTTCTGAACTGGCAGCTGATTTTTTTCTTAGTGCCCTGTTTTCACAAAGGGGAAAATATGGTGCTAGAGAAAAGGACCATGCAATAAACTGCTTTTAACTTTTTGCATGGCTATTCACAACTAGCAGAAAACAAGAAAGGCGGGGGGGAGAAAAAAGTTACACCAAGAAGAGAGACTCCAGACAGTTATCTGCTTCCTAGTCTGCTCCTTACCTGAAAATTAAGCTGTCTCAGTACTTGGCATTAACTAGTCTTTCTTACCTCCTCTTCCCAGGAACTCAAATTAATTTCTGCTCTTCTTACTCTAAGTGGAGTGAGTAGGCAGTGCTTTTGCTATTTGCTTCTTGGGCAGAGCTAGAAATGGGATAAACTTCTGAGGCAGAGATAACAATAAAGGGGTTCACATATTTGCAGAACAAATAGATGAGTTGAAAGTAAAGCAATATACCCAGCAGAATATTTCACTGCTTTTGCTCCAGTAGGTTGAATGACAGAAAGGTGTCTGCACTGGAATAATTTGTCCCAAGGGGAAATGATAATGGAATAAACTAGTAGAGAGTATCTGTTTAACTTAGGAACAGGTGAAAAGAAAGAAGAGCAGGAGAAAATGAAGCCTAAGGAAGAACAGAAGTCTTAGAGGCTTTTATTCCTTCCTCGTATATCAACCATAGTCATGGAAGCACTTTATGTTGTTCTCCAAATTCTTGGACATGAACCTATAACTAAGCGTACCAGAACTCCCCCTACTGAGGAGCTACCACAACCACAACTAAATATTTGGGAAATTTCTTTGGCAAAAGACTTCTCTGTTGGAAAGTGCTAATTTGTTGAAACCAAAGCTTTCTGTGGAAAAATGTCAGCTTCCATGAACTGTTAAGCCGGGAAGAGGTTCTTATGCTCACAGTGCAATTGCTTGGCAAGACCAGGCAGATACAGCATTTCTTCTGAGGTTCTTCCACGCTGTCCATATACTGCAGGGCCAGACAGAATGAGCCAACAGATGTACAAACATAAACCAGAAAGGGCAAAATCTTTAGTGTGTAAGGCCAGATTTGGAAGAGGTGTGTGAAGCTGGCCTTTCCCTGGGATACTACCATATGGGAAAGGGCCTGGTTCCCATCTCGGTGTCTTTCTTCTAAAGCCAGGCTTAGCTGCTTTGGTTTCCTTTTTCCAGAAGAGAACAAACAAGAAGACAAAAGCAAGAAACTTTTCATGAAATAGCACTCTGTTCTCGCTCTCTAGTTTTGACACAAATGATATCATTGCACTCACATTAGGGACTTATAATTATTTTGGCTAAAGAAAACTAAACAAACAAGAACAAAACTTTGTAACTCTGTGTGACAGCACTACATTTAAAAAGATTAAACATAAGGCTTAAAATGAAAGAAATGCTGCCTCACTCTTTACCCTTCAGAGGCTGAATCTCCATGCATGCCTACTTCCATACTTGTTGCCAGCATCATTTCACTGCATGATTGGAACAAGGTGCGAGCTGGCCCCTCTGAGTAGGGAAACAGCTTCTCCTAATGATGTTTAAAAGCCCGTCTAAAAGTGCCAGATCCTCTGTTTAAATGAAGTAGCTGCAGTAAGATTTTGTTTGAAAGAATCTAACTGCAGGAGCTTGTGTCTTTGAGCGCGGATGAGAAACAAAAGGCTCATTCTAAGCTATCATGAGCAACTGCATTGCTTAACTCCCTTCCCAAACACCTCAGGCCCTATGTATGCCCATTACTTTTAAAACAACTCAAGTGCTTGGCAAGTTCTCAGTTAGCTCAGCCTGGGTGTGTGCTTGGGCTAAGGGCTGTTCAAGGGCTGAGGAGCTTGGTGTGTTGCTCCATGGAGTCCCTGCTAAAGGCAGGTGATGCATGTTTCACAGTAGTTGTCCTGAGTTCAAAGAGAACTCTGCCTCTCCCTGATTCTGTGTTTCCAAGGCAGCAGCATCAACTAGCTTCAAATCACTATCAAACTTGGACAAAAAATAAATGAAAGAATTACCTTCTGGATTTATTTATATGCCTAGCTATAAAGTATGCCATTCAAAATGGTTTTGGTTCATTTTTTTTTGGAAGCCACAAACCATGAAAACAAGATGAAGACAAGGTCTTACAGATATTGCTTGCTGGAATACAGTTAGGCTTAAATTAATTGAGGTTCCAAGAAACAATAACTATTCCACAAACCAGCTGTGAGCCCACAGCCACCTTGACACCAGTCTGCAGATAGGATTAAAAGCTGAACCATGACCAATTAAAAAACCATGGCATCATCTCATGTTAAGTCTTTTTGTTGGTCCAAAAAAAGCTTTATTTGTGGATAAGTATTAGGTGGCTGACATTTTTATGTCTTGTTTGCTGTACACAATCACTTTTGTGGCAACAGGGATAATGCCTTGCACTGTAGGGTTTGCTTGATGTCTAAGGCACTCCAGAGGGAACTACCCAAGGAGAAAGCAACAATGACCCATGCATTAGCCATCTACAGAGGGTCGAGAAGGTTAAAACATGCTGCTGTGCCTTCAAACCTTCCCAGCAATTACCAATAGAAAGGTGAGCAGAGATGCTTTAGATGCTTTAGTCTCAGGCTGTGTTTGCCCATCAGGTTTTTGAGCTGTAAACCTCAAGGGCTAGCAAAGACCAAGAACATCCAAAAGTCACTTGGTGAGAGGGAAGGGCTATTTACCAACAGACGGGTCAGTGGAAATCTGCTGTGATCAAAACAGTAATACAAAGATTGCCCCCACATCACAGCTTCTATGAGGATATTCACTCCCAGCATCCACAACTGCCTCTGATGACATTGCCATCTGCACACACCCACCTTTAGCACTATTGTGGATGCAAAAAGGTACATCTGGAAAAGGAATAACAAATCTATCACCACAAATTCCATAAAGATTATGTTCCTGATATGCAAATGTTGAACGTCTGATTGATGACAATACCAGATTTATTACATTTTTTTTCCCTTTTGCTTCACAAGTTTGTCTCCTGCAAATACCAGTGTCCCACTTGCTTAGATAATCTAGTCTAAATACTTCTAGGCTTGGTAGGAAGTTACAGCTTGGCTCTAGCTTTTTGACTAACAGTAGCAGAGAGATCCGTAACGTAATCCTATAAAGCTTGGTTCAGTCACACTTCAAAATCAGATTTTGGCACACTTGTCATCTCTGTATTTAGACTCATTGACACATATTTACAGCCTTTTAAGTCTGCTTCTCCCCAAATTTCAGTCTAAACATTTCCTTGAAAACACAGAAATCTGCATGACAGATTAGAAGATACGCATCAACCCACTGATCACAGCAGGCTTCATCTGACAGGCAGGAAGAATATTTACTGTTACACTGTTGTCCAATACAGAGGCAAAAACTCTTTATCAGACACATATCTTGCTAGTAATGCGGGTTCGCCAGAGACTCAGATTCTCTGAACACAAATGGCTTGATAACATGGAGAAATACCACATTCAGACCACTACAGCAAAGGTTTTCTTTCTTTTTGTTTTCTTCTTGTCACTCAAAAAAGAAAAAAGGAATCTCTGCTCAAGTGCCTTGGCTGTAGGTTGTAAGAAGTGATTACAAGTTTTCCTTCTCTCCCTCAAAGGGAAACTTTATAGAGAGAATGGCATTATTAAAGTGAACAAACAGAGTGCAGGCTGCCTCCCAGACACAGCATAGGCTATATTTTATATCCAGTTTGATCTGCTCCAGCAGCAGGTAGAACAAATCTAGGCCATTGGGATAAGATTGTTGTCATTTCCATATTATGATCATTTTCATGCAAGTCTCTCTTTGGAAGTGACTACAGGGTAGCACAGCTCCACCAGACTTTCCTGGGATAGCTCTGCTTTACACCACCTCTGAATTTCAGGTTCATTCCCTAGCTATCAGCACAATGTGTGGAAACAGTTAAGAGAGAACAAAAAGGCTGACGTCTTTCTGCAGTTATTCTATGCTTTCTTGCTCCACGCTTTCTGGATTCACAGATTACTTGCTCATTAATCCAGTTTGCCCTCATGGTGACATAACCGACCTGGGGGCCGGTTCCTGCTATGCTGATCTATCACCGTGTGCAACAGCTGCATCAGAAATGGGATGAGAAATACAGATTTACTGTGGAGTAGCAGTAAGTAACCCTTAGAACTGACTCTGTAATCTTTACAAAGTTGGAATTCCCATGGGGTTTAGATCGAGGTGTGCAGAAATCACTTTTAAAGGTTGTGCATGAATAGAAACACAGTGAGAGTGAATAGTACTAGGGACCTGTGATCCCCAGAACGGTAAAACTATAACACCATACGCTAATGCAAGGATAATAGGAGTTAAAGTCCTTCTTTAAAGAGCAGACATCAACTGTTATTTTGCTCTGTTCACTTATTTTCAACTAGATATTTTCCCATGCCTTAATTTTTTAGACTAGAATGAGAAACCCTCTTCCAGCCAATATGAATATATTTTATATTATCCTAATTTAAATTAGAATGAAATATTCAACTTCATTTTTTCCCATTGCAACTATTCATTTTGTCTTATCTTTTTCAATTTAAGCTTCCATTTCTGTGTTTCAAACAGTACAGTTCATAAAAGAAATTGTTCAAAGCAGATGTTTCAACAATGTCAGAAGCTTTCCTGTAAAAATTATTTTAAAAGGCAAAACGCGATAGGATAGTCACAGAACAAGCCCGCTCCTGAAAAAAAAAAGGTTTGATTTTAATGAATTATCATTTTACAATACAGTCATTCCAACACGAAATTCTTGATTAATTCCTACCAATCATTTCTCAAGAAGGAACATCCTTTTGCTATCAATGAGCGTGAAACTACTAAGCAAGTGCACTGAAGAGTGCTAGAGACAGGTATGTGCTCCAAGCCACCTGGGTACTTCTTCTCATGACTCACTCCAGTAACCTCCAAGGAAGCACAGAGAAAGCGTTCATCTCAGAATGACAACAGAACAATGCAATCCCATGCCCTTGACCAATCAGGCAAGATCAAAGTAGTTTGCTTTCTTTTTACTTGTCACTCCAATATGCTTTTGCATGCTCTTCACCAAGGGAACAAGAAGAGCGCAGTAAGAGGCTCTACCCATTCCACATTATCCTGATCTGTATTGATATATACTGAGTGAGCTCAATTCATTCATTACAGCTTGGCAGTATCTTAAGCTTGTGTTCTCTTCCCAAGGTTGTGAGCAGGAAGCATGTTCTGAATCTTGAGACTCCACTCACCATGATAACACTAAGCTGGCATGAAAATGATACCTTCAATTACATTTTCATGATGAGAAGTTTCCACTAAAGCTGATTTAACAGTATATTATACTCTCTATTTTCAATGCTTGTGCCAATGACTTGGAAAATTGTAAAACTGTAAAATTTTGCACAAGAGAATAAAAGCGAGACCTAATTGCAACCTCCACGTGTCAGCGCTACAGTTTAGTTTATTCCCTGCCCCCCCTCACGCACATTTGAAGTCCACAAGAAACAACGCTGCAACCCAGCACCCAAAGGTAGAACTTATTACTCCCCCCTGCACTCACGTTCCTTCTCCAAGAAGATGAATAGAAGTCTCTCCATCTGGCTTGAACTCCCTCTCTCAATACAGGTTTGCTGACTCTAATAATTTCTCATGATGCAGCAACAAATAATATAAAAAAATCTTTGCAGAATACCAATGCCATTAAGAGATGAGTAGAGAAGGGAAAGGAAAACACCGTGGTACCAACTATATGATTATGAAGCTCCCAAACTTTGCCAGAGGAACACTTAATACAGGTTCCAAAGAGTCACTTCTGCAGCTGAAGAGAAGTTTGGACGTTCAGATGACCACGAGCTGAAGATATTTGAAAGATTCACCTACATATTTAAGTTAAAAAGTACCATCCAGGATACCTTTCAAACCACGCGTTTATTGCCTTCATTCATCTCTAAGAGACATCTTTCTCCTTTCTTCCACAGCTACCCTACCTTGCAAACAAACTTCTTTTCAGCTCCATACCTCAGAACAGACAAGGGGCTGTGTTATATCGTGCTGTGTACCTGTTCATTAAAAAGATAAGGGAAGGAAAGAAAGCACACAGGAGTGTGTGAAATGGGCAGAATTGACACCTAAGGCCACAAACAACAGCAGGAATGCATTTGCTTCTGTGATCTGATGTTTTGTCCTAGAAAGCACATTAGGAATACACTATTAAGGAAACATCACTTGCCTACTCGTACTGAATGCAGACATTCAGCATTTCTTAGGGTCAGGCCTAGAAGACTATATAATTTCTACAAAGCAGCAAAGTAAAATCAGGTATTTATTTTCTTCAATGACAGCGAAAGAAATAACTGTTTCTGACACCACTCAAATTGGAGCAGATCAGATGATTTATCCCTCTAAAATTTTCTATTGGGAAAACAACAACGAAAACAAACAAACCCTAACTTTGCGGTGATTTCTGCAACAAGCTAAGAGTACAAGAGTATTAAAAATTAAAATGTTTTCCTGCAAAGCCATGCAGGTTTTTCCGGTTAACACTAACGCAAATGAGTATTGTGAGGCCAAACATACCACTCCATGAAGTGGATCCACGTTGGAAAGATGTGAGTAGAGGTGCAGAAGGGTCAGCAGAGATGATGCGCAAGGCACTCAGCCTTGTTCTAGTCAGTGTTAGCAGCACCGGAGGACTTCAGTGAGACTAAGAACCACAGGTTTTGCGTCTTTTCCGTATTACAAGTCATATTCCAAGACAGATGACAGCATTTGCCTCCAGACATTCACTACAATTCTCTTCCATCCCAGCAGGAGCTGCTGGATACTTGCAAGCATTCAAAGAAAGACAAGGCAGGATTGGAGCCCAATAAATCCAAGGCCATTTATTAATCATTCATCCCATTACTTCCAGTCTTGACTTGCCTCTCATGTGCCTGGAACCTGAGGCTCTTTTCATCAGACACTGAAGGGCAATAATCTAGACCAAGACAAAGGGAGTGAATTCTACTGTTGAAAGGACCGTGGGGATAAGACCCACCTCCACCTCCCCAAAGAAACACAGTTAACTGGAGAGCTGAGAACCAAATATCCTTCCTTTTCGTTGCTGCAGAAAGCATCTATCCCCACACATACTCCCATCAACGGAAACCCAGTGTTGGCCACAGCATTTTTAACAAGGAAAAACTGCTAAGTTAGCAGCCAGCCCGATCGTATCCCTGTCTCTGCATTCAACTTCTGCTGGTTGCAAAAGGCAATATTATCTTTACAAGTGAGGTACACAATATCTGTGCAAATGCAGTATCTGGATTTAAAAAAAAAATCCATCCCCCTGTTAAGATTATATTATGTAACAAACGTGAAAATAAACGCATATCCCACCAAGTAATCCTCATGAGAGCCGTGTTTAGAAGGAAATACAGAACTCTGGCATTATATTTACTTCTCTGGCTAAACCTACTGGGTACTATCAAGGCCAAGCAGTGCTCTGCCTCAGGAGGGTCACCCCTCCCTTGCAGGGCACAACGCAGCTTCCCTGGGATCAGTATTTGGCTCTTAGAGCATGAACTATGAAGTAGCAGCCAGGCCACAGTGCTACAGCTTACACAGCCAACAGCAAAAAATGAAATAGAGAAGTTAGTACTGCCAGTACTTTGGAGGGGAATGAGAAGGTCAGCATTTCACAGATATGTTCTGCATATAAACACATGTGTATACATTAGCAAGAAGCCGGTTCCTTCCCCTGATGCACTACATGTTGTTTTGCACATACAGCCCTCTGCTTTCCGATGGCAAGCCTTGAGGAAGGGCTTGGAACAACCATCCTGGACATGGACAGAGTTGTTTGACTTGTCTGTATTCTCCTCTATCAAGCTTTGACACACTAGTTTCACATCCAGGAAAAAAGCAGGGTCCTTATAAACAGGGAGCTCATTCAGACCCGTTTTATTGTCAGCACACTGCTGGTCATGTGGCTGCAAGTTACAAATAAAAGATAAGCTTATGCTGTGCAGACTTCTTCTTGTCTTTGTAGAAATGAGAAAAGCAGTTATGCTGGCATGAGGCTTCCTCCTGTACGTCACTGCCATTTTTATAGTACTGGAATCAGGTGGACTTTTGCTCTTTCATCTGTATTCACTTGTTTGTTTAGTAATAACCAGTCTATTTTTAAAAACAGAATCATCTGTCCTGGATATCTGGCTGTGTCCTAGTGCAGCACATGAATTAACCTTCAAATGTGTAAATTTAACAGCCTGCAACTATTGCAGTCACCTTTCATTACAAATCCTTTTAAACAAATGGCCTTTTTTCCAGGTAGCTCTCCCAAAACTAGTAAAACCAACACCACAAGATCAAACTCAGTCATGTGCTCTCCCGCAGGCAGTAGAAGAGGCACAAGACCAGGAGCACAAAGACCTTTGGAAGGAAGTGCTGCCTCTCAGCCCAAGGCCAGGGAAGCTGTAACCATTCCTGCTGTCGTACCTGGAGCTTTTCAGGGATAGGAAGCTCTGCTGCGGCTTCAGAGCACCTGCATTACACCACCGCGCATCTTAGCTTGAATTGGTATTACAAACTGCTGAGTTCCTAGCTATGGCTCAGGACTCAGCACACGAGTGGTTCTCCTGCCAGTCCGATGGAGCAGCAGAAGCTTCTGGCTGAGAATTGGTACATGCAACTAAGAGAGGTAACATCCAAAACTGTGGCAGTAACAGTCCTCTGCATTTCTCTGTCCAGGTGTACGAGCACATGCTTACCATTAATCCCTTCCTGATATTAAATGGACTTAACCTGTGCTTGAAAGCTCTGTTGAACCCACAGATTGAAGCGTGTGCTGAAAAATGATCAAATGAATTGCAGTTTCAATAGATTTAAAAGTTATTTTTGAAGGTGGCAATGAAAGGCAACAAATATCAGCCTGAAGGCTTAACGTAAAACCCTCAAAGATGGGAAGCTTGGGGTCATTGTTAACGAACCATGAGCCCAGGATTTACTGGCATGATATTTCATTAGAGATCGGTGTGTACATGCTGGGAAGGAAAGATGGCAAAGGGATTTGCAGAATACTTTCTGGTTTCCAATAGAAAAATATTTCTATATTGTATGCTTCATCACAGTTTTGGCCTTATGTTCTTGTTTAAAGTTGGCTTACAAATATTTTCCCCTACTTTAATGTCTTTTTCCTAATTTAATATAAGTTTCTTAAGGATGGAAAATACTCCTTACATACTCAATCCAGCAGGATTTTCAAATTCAGTTTTGTAGACTTTTCAAGAAAGAAATATGCTGGTTTAGCTAAAGAGCTGCTTGGGTGCTGCAGGCACAAGGCCCTGCTATACCTGGGAGAAACTGAGCTGCAGTTACTACAGAATAACTATTTCGCAACACTGCTTTCTCTGTAGTTTGCTTATTCAGAGCAGTTCCAGACATAATCCTGCAAAATAAAAATCACTTTAATTTTAAATTAAGGAATAAAACCAGGATAGCTATGCTAGAACAGTTAATTCTGCAGCAAAGCCACAAAGAATTTTCCCAGGCATAAGAGTTTCTGTACCTTCACTTCTTAAGGTGACAGCTGCCAAACAGCCACAAAAAAATCAATGTTAGGGAAGAGCACAAATGTATTTCACCCTCTTTCTGTTCCACAGGTTTCACAGCATGAATATTCAGGTGTGCACTGGGATTTAAGTTCCAGCAAAACAGTAACCATGATATTGTCCACAATGTCCAGAAAAACTGAGAATCTCAGTTTTACTCGACTGTATGAGTAACTCTTAGAAATTAGACTTCGTATAATTGTGCAGCAGTGAACATTCTTTGTGAATGAATTTTTCATCCTTTCATCTCAGTGGTTTCTGTTCTTGGAAATCCCAAACTGCGTTATGGCAGATGCTCCAGATAACAAGTTTTTAAAATGTAATAAATGAAAAGTTAAAAGATAGCAGTAATTACGAGTACAAACAAAAACTACCCTGTTTGTTTGCTTCCCACTGTACAGAAGCTAAGTTTGTAGGTGTATTATTTTTGGAGGTGTTGGCTTGACTTTCAACATTTATCAGCTACACCCAGCATTTGTCAGCTCCAGTGGAACGCATGGTTTCTCAGTCTGGCTAGCTAAGAAAATGTAGCACAGTAGCAGGGTACACATGGCCAACATAAGAGGAGATTTGCACCTAGTCTGATGCAGCTGGGTTAGTTTGAAAGACATTTTTTCCCTTTTTTGGTGCCTTGTGCCATTCAGCACTGAAAGTATCTTTGCTGTGAAAGGAAATTGCTAAATGCGCTACTGAGCAAAGCTCACCTGACCCTTCCGTTTCATCTTCTGGCTCCAGAATAGTGTCCATTAATTGTCCTATTCAGCAATTCCCTGCCCTTTCCTATGGAGAAAACATCTATTATCCAAGCAGTTTTTACTGTCCTTGGCCTCGCTACAGTTGTTCACGAGGCCTCCGAAAGACATGGACTGAACTTGAGCACTGCAGCAAACATCCCCTTCTCAACCCACTGAGTCGCTCATCTTCAAGCCAGCACTTATAGCTGACCTTGAATTTGCCAAACTACTCTTGGCTTTGGGGATGAAACAGAGATAAATTCTTTCCTTTACTGCTTTCTATATGATTTGACAGATATAATTGTTTATCTGTGACATTAGTGTTGCTCTCCCCTTCCCAAGTAAACTCAGAGAGCGTAAAGCACTCATAGAGTAGGGCCATGAAGCAAAATCACAGACTTACTTTTAAAATGCGATTACAGCGTTCTCATTGCTCTGCGAAGATGATTTGTGGCACCTTTTAATTGATATTTGTGTACTTTTTGTCTTTGATTTTTTTCCCCTAACATGCAATAGAAACGCACGCCACAGTTTGAAAACAGGCAATGAAATCTCCTTCATGGCAGCTCACTATAGAGGCAGTTTTCATCAACACATTCGTCAATAAACTGATTAACATTTTTAAAGAGCCAGAAACTGTATTTCTCATCTGAAATCAGGGAAAGGAGAAGTCCTGTTCTCACACATAAATGTACTAAAGCCATGGAACACTCCTATCTCAGCTTCTAGACTCGAAGAGCATAGCTATGTCCTCTGATGGGCTTCTCCCCAAGTTGTCATTTCTTTAATTTAATAACAGAAAATCGGCATTTTCTCTTGTTTAAACAAACAGCAGCAGGATAATTTTTCTCTTCATGACATGAGTGAAGAAATCAGTGTATTGGTGAAAGTTTATTCTACTCACAGCCTATCCCAGAAGTATCAGCCACACACATCACTGCCTACCCACCTCTACCAAAGCTCAGTCATGGTTCCAGAAGCCTGGGACTATTTTGCCACCAGCAATGCTGGTCTTAAACTGGCAGCTCTTGGTCCAGGCTGAAAAATGCCTACACTTCTAGTTCTTTTGAGGTCCGGAAACGGAACACAAAGAACAACATTCTGTATCCTTGAGTTGGCACTATGCAGTCTTACAAGTTGTTTGGTGGTCCATCTCAAGCATGTAGAAAATAATTACCCATAAGCTAGTCCAGGTTCTCACACCTCTGTGAGTAGTTTGTGTCTAGATAGATAGACTAATAGTAGCTGCTGTCAGTAAAAAGAACAGGATATATAACCAACCTCTGATTCAAAAGAAATTGTTAAAAATAACAGCATCAGCAGACACTTCTAGAAAGATTGTAGGCTTCACTAGTACTGTAATATTTTCTTACACTGAACTTAGGCCTTATACTCTCCACCAAGTTTAATTTGATATCCCCAAATAGACTTAATTAAAAAGGAAAACAAACAAATAATTTCTTGTGTAACGTGCCAAAGAATGAGTGAGAGGACACATTGCTTATTGACTCTTTGTCTTTCTGTGTGTGCACGCACTTGTCCATCTCATCGCTCCATACCTTGTTTAACCAGGACTGCCCTGATAGACTCCTCCGGGGGTCAGGAATTGCTAACAGCAAAGCAGACACTAGGGCTTCATTGCTCAAATCTCCTCTTCCTGACTGTACACAGCAAAGCTTTACTGGGGCACTGCCTGTTCGCTCTCCACTTGGCCGAGTGCTCTCTTATTCTAAAAAAATAATTGGAACAAGCTAAATACTCAGACAACCTCATCTCTTAGTACACTATAGGAAACTACATCGCTATTAGTCTGTTAACTGAGGCCTATCAAGAATAAGTCTCAAGGTTTTAACTTTAGTATTTTGTACAAGGAACAACACTTAGAGAAGCATCACGTTCCCAAGGCCCTCCCTCTTCAACAGTGTATTACAAGAAAACAGCACTCAATTTTCAGCGCAAGACTTGGCTGCCCCTTCAAATGCTCAAGGCTGAAAACTGTGGCAGCTTCCATCATCTTATCTGCGAGTGCTACCCCCTTATCAGGTGCTTACAGACAGCGACTGGACGATAGGCAAAAAGCAGCATGGATGTGTACAAACGCACAGCTCAACCAAGCTAAGCTCTGGTTCCCTACCTGCTTGAGGCCAACAAAATAAAGAACCAGTTGAGAATACAGTTGCTGAAACCTTCACATTGAAATTGTTCTCCTGCCAGAATACAGATGTACAGGAAATATGATTAACTCCCACTCCAAAAGGGCAACACACCCCTTCGATACCTTTTCACTTAATGAGAAGGATAAGCTACAAAAACACATTGAACAATACTCAACTTGGAGTTGCTGTTTTCCCTTCTCCAATTTGTATAACATACCTGTCAAAAAAAGACTTCATACATTGCTTGGAAAGAGATAAACGTTGTGGTCATTATCGGAAAAACACAATCTGCACACGCAACATCGACCATATGAAACCTGCAACCACTTAAAATCTCACAAAACAACACGTACAGGAGATCAACTGCATTTAAGCTCTAACTCTGAAAGGGAAATAAAATTCCAAGACACATGATGTGCAAAACATGGCACAGATCTCACGGTCCTGGATAGATATGGATTGCAAGGGGGGAAAAACCCAAACATTCTTTTTCACATTTCTCCCCTGAAATCTGGCATACAAAGTATAGGAGATGCCAGAGCACTAATAAATATAAACTCAAAATTAGGCTTTTTCCTTATAGAAGAGCTGAAGTCATAGTTCAGTCATTCACGTTCTTAATTTCATCAGGAACATAAACATCATGTCTCAAAGCACAGTGGATCAAGAGATGCTCTGTCAGCACATCCGACAAAGAGACCAGTTACTGAACAGGTGACCACTCAAGCTTTGCACCAAACATAACTTAATTTTTTTACATTGAACACCTCAGAGATGTCTAATTAGGCAAAACAGCAATAAAAAAGCCATATCTGCGGAAAGATAGGAGGGCACAAAGAGCCATTTCATATAGATATGCTTCTTTATTGAGAAAATGAATTTTCTGTTGATGAGGAGAAGTGAAATCTAGATCAAGATCCACCCATATACATGATAATAGCAAAAAAAAAAAAAATCTACCTTAGCCACGAGTCTTGAGTGCACAGACATTTGCTGTGGATGTGAATATTCTTGGCTAATTTCCATGAAAAAAAAAAAGTAGGCATCAGTTTTCTCCATATAGCAAAGTTTCCATTGTAAAATAGATCCCAATCCTTGCACATTTTCCAACCAAGCAAAGATTTTCTTGTATGTCTTTTCTAAGAGTTAAAACCTGTCTTAAGCTTCGGAACTGAGGATGGGTCTTACAGAACAGCACGTGCAGAGAGGAGCCCATGCCTGCACCAGCAAAGGTTTTGCACTGTCTCAGCCTGCAAAGCTGAGTAAAAGAAGTGGATAGAGAAAGTAAGCTCCCTGTGCTTCTAAATCAATTATACAAGAGTGTGTAAATTACTGCCATGCGAGCATGCTAGGCAGGAATAAATCCTGGATTGGCATCCTAGAGTTCTGACAACCACCCTGACGCTGAGATTCTGATGATGTGCAAAGATTATGTGCATCATCTATTATTTTACTGATGAGATGCAAAAAAAAAAAATCACGATTCATTAACCACACCTATGCAAATTTTATGCATTTTCTGTATGCCATGCAAACTAGTGCAGAAAGGAGCCCCTTGAACTTTCTCCAGGAATGTGCTGTTTCGATGAAAGCACACATTTCATACGGATTAAGTGGAATAATCTCTTTGCCTTCAAATCAATGAGGCTCTTGACAAAGTAAGGTAGAGTTCAAGGGATCTGGAAAATATCCAAACGCAGTCCATAATCCTTCTTAACTGAGTGTAGAAAAGTTGGTGTTCTACATCAGTTTTTATTCAGATTGCCGTGACAGACTCTGAGACCATTTTGATATGGGATGTGTGCATATTCTTATGGGGGAGAGGAAAACTGCTTTCTAGTGGCGTTGGTTGCCTCGGCAGCTTGCTGAAGGGAGGCGCCGTGTAGTTGTTAGCCCTTCTCCCCTGGACATACACCTGGTTCCCACTACTTCGGTTACACTTCAGTTAGATCCTCGGGTAAATTCAGATGAAAACTGAAGCAGATTAGCTTGCCAAAGCCTGTTCAGATGTTAAATAATTATATAGAGAGCAGAGGATAAAAATGTATTGCCTCTCTACTTCGGTACTGATGATTCTATTAGTCTCTACAGCTTAGAGCTAGGTTTTATTTGGCACTATCAAAAAGGAGAGAGGCTGTGGAATGATTAGCATGTAGTAAGACCGACTTCAGAATCTTAGAAAAGCACAGTTGTGGATTGAGGAAACGGCACTAAGATTAGCGATGACATCACCATCATAATAAAATTACTTTTCAGACCTAAGACTCACAAGCGCCTGGTGCTCACATGGAAACCTTTTCCTATAAATGTAGTTAAGAAATTGAATTTTCCCAGTGGATCATAGAGCAACTATTAAAAATAATCAGTCACAGAGGGCATCTCATTAAGAATTAAATTGACATAGATTTCAATTAGTCTCGTTTCTAACTAACATGACAATAGACCTACTGGGGCAGACGGCACTATCTGAAGTTTCCTTTGGCTCTCTGGTACAGATCTTGGAAGAGCTCAAAAAAATTCTACCCATACAAGAACCTACTCAAATCATAAATCACAGTGGCACGGTCTAACCATAAGAGAAAGATCCAAGCTTGCTCAGGTTGTGGTAAAGAGAGGTGGCATAAGTCAGACAATATTTTGAGTACAGATTTTAAAGCTACCTATCATGGCTCTTCACAAACTTGTCTGACTGTCCTGGTACACTGAAACAGAGTAGCCTGGGAGACACGGGATCAGGGGAAACAACTGTTCATCCTCAGTATCTTTCCAGCCTGCAGGGACCTGCTGAGGGAACTTCTTAAACAAACAACAGCTCCTCATATTGAATAACTCAGTTTTTCTCACTAAGTTCACTCAACTGTTTATTTGAAGCCATGTAAGTGTTTTTCAGTCCACATCATTCTGGCTGCTTGCTTTAAGGTTTATTAAGTTAGACTTAAATTCAGAGCAAGGCTTGCCCCATTTCCTGTTGGGGAACAACTCCTGTAAATAACCAGTTTTAGAAAGCTTTTGTTCCCTTCTTCCTGGAACCTGGAGATCTTCTCTCTGCCTGAGGACAATGTAGATAATTGTCAGGAATTCCAGAGCTGAACCTGACAGAATGTCTCTGTGGAGGGGGGAAGACGTCCAGTGGCACTAATGAAGCAAAATGTTGGTTCATAAAGGTAGACAAATAGACTTGAAGCTCTTCTATTTAAATTGCCAGCCTTGCTTAAACAGCAGCTAAATTCCAGCCTCAGGCCTCCATTTCAACTCCTCTTCCTCAGCCATGAGCAAAATTCAGAAAGTGATTGTAATGCACCATTATCACAATTATTTTTATTATTATGGGACTCATTAAAAACATATTTGGTATCTTTTAAATCCAAATTACCACAAGACAGCAATGGCCTAACGTTCTCCGTAGCAGATTAATTTTCAGTTTATCTGGAGGGACTTTCTCAGAATAATCAATGTATAATAGCTTTGTAAGCAGGATAATAAGCAAATTCATCAAATACAAACACAGCATTATCTATACAATTTGCAATAAGGCACATGATACTTTCGTTAGCCTAAATTTCTGCTTCTTTAATGTGTTAAAGGGAGGGCAGAGATGTAACCCGCTATTCAATGTGCACTGCTTATTCCCTCTGTGCTTGATTTACCGATGATGTGAACTCATGGTAACTTCCAGCTAGGGAACATGTTATTTCAGCTTAAACTGCAAAGGTTCTTGCTCTTAATTCTACATATCTTTCAGTGACAAAGATCATGACCACTGCATCACAGAGGAGTGGTGCAGTAGGAAAGAATGCCCTGTGCAGTCAGATAAGGGACAAAATCACAGAATCACAAGGTTGGAAAGGACCCATTGGATAATCGAGTCCAACCATTCCTAACACTCCCTAAACCATGTCCCTCAGCACTTCATCCACCCGTTCCTTAAACACCTCCAGGGAAGGCGACTCGACCACCTCCCTGGGCAGCCTGTGATGCAAAAAGCAAAGGCTGCCAAGCTAGAATTTTTAAGGAAGCCTGCTTAATATTGAATATGCAATTTGCAAGCTTCTGTGATAAGTCCTTCAGAAGAGCTAAGCAGTCCTTTAATTTATCAGAACACATGCTTGCATTTTGGATGAGATACAGATCCAGAAGCTATTAAAAAGACTATTCATTATAAGAGTATTCGCATTAGCAGCATTTCCCCTCATAGCATTAGTAATAATGGTCATGGTATTGCCCCTGGATTTGGTACAAGTTAGATGACTTACATTAGCAGGCATGTATTTCACATTAATATGAATCATGAACTCCTACTAGTGAGCTAAAACACAAGGTAGCAGGAACAAAAGGTTGTAAACAACTGCTGAACCAGAGATCCCAGTCCCTCTACAGTGTTCTAGAGCAACAACAGGCAGTTTGGCACATCGATAAAGGTCTATTGAGTGGCAAGTCCTGCAGTTTTAGTGCCTAAAACGCTGTTTGGTTGGTCAGTTAGGAATAGGGTGACACATTGTTAAAGGTACAACTAAAACTCCCCTGGGCTGTGCATCAAGTGATTTAATAACTTACTTGGGGCAATGCTCAACTCTGATTTATCCCTGACAGAGATTTTGCTGAAATCTCTAATGTTTACAGCTAGCTGTGTCCATCTGCATCTGGAATCCAATTAGTGGGGTCAGCTAGGGTTTCTTACAGAGTGGGGACAACTTAATCCCCTCTCTACCTTTTGCCCTACTGCAAGATTCCTTACATATATGAAGTCTATAAGGCCTCTTACTACTCACTTTAAAATGATACCAGTAGCCTTAAAACATATCACTGCTGCTGTCCTCAACATGTACTTGATGTTTGAGCTGAGCTGTTCCTGTGTACTTCTCTGCTAGGACTGAGTACACTTCTAAACTGTGCATCAGTGCAGGAAAACATCACGGAAAGTTACTGCAACTGCTTGCAGACCATCATTTTGCTGGCAGCACTATAGCTGCGTGTTTCACCAGGTAAATGATTTTAGTAGCTTTATATCTGAAGGAAAAGAGCAGGTGAGTGAAGTCTCAGGGATAGATTCAGAGGTGATTAATAGTGAAGGTGTAGAGGTATACATGATGCCACTTACCCACATGTAATGTGTACAGTGCAAAGAGGAAGGATGTCACAGCCACTGAGGACAATGCAGAACAGTCAATACCTTCCTCATGTCTTGGTCAAAAAACTTCAGCACTTTCTCCCTTCTCTTCCATGCCTTCCTTTTGTTTATATACATGTATACATACGAACACATACACACACACACACTATTAAATATGTGGTTTATAATGTAATTTAACCATTTGCAACTGCCCTGAGTATCTTGGAGGAGAGAAAGCCTCACGTGGAAATGCAACTCCATGCTTTCTAATGAGGAAAGATAGATACACAGGAATTTTTGGAAAGAGGTTATGCATTTATGTCCACACACTGTGCCCTTCATTAGCACATGCAATATCACATTACACTTAGAAACTGGAAATATTTTGGAGAAGCTGGTATAGGACAAGAAAACACCATAGAATTGGGCACAATGAAGAGAATATAGCCACGCTGTTGGGTATCATCGGACAAACAAAGCCCTCCATCTACATCTGTTTTCAGTTCACCAGTGCAAGGGCAAAATTAATAAAGAGATGTGACACTGCTGACCTGGTAAGGCAAGATTTTACCTGTGATTTCTTTAGATACACATTAGGCCCAAAGTGCAAAAGAACAGAAAACCGGGCTACTGATTTTAAATACAAATCATCGATATGCTGCATGGAGCCTAAACACAGGACACAACTAGATGTCAATTCAGTGATTTCTTAATACCATTGAAAGCAGAATAACAAAAGACAGATAGTGATTTTATTTGCTAGCAACAACCCCCTCCCTGTTGTTTTTTGGTTGGGTTATTTTGCTGTTGTTTTTAACCCTAGCTGGTTTTGCTTCAGAAGTCATCTTTGAAAAATAATCTAACATTTGAAATAAGGAATACAAAGTTTCAATAATCTGGGTTTCATGTATATTTCTTACTTTAGAATTTTTAAAACCAGACATGCTGATAAGACATTTTTCCTTCCACTTCTTTGCAAAAAAACCATTCCGTATTGAACTCTGCCATCTTTTAAGTGAAAAATATTAGTCAAGCTTAAACACATTTTGATGTATATTCAAAACTATCATTGTGTTTGTCTTCCTGTGGCAGAGCATCCTATACACAGCACTGTGGGAAACCTAGACTTGAAATCATTTGTGCTTTCAGACTGAGTGTTTCATTTAAGGCACACCCCTCTTCAATTCACAGAGGAAACATCCACCAAAAGTAAACATCTCAACCATAGAAAGCCATCTCTGAATTTTAAAACAGTCACCAGCTCATAAGAAAGGATTTTCAAGGAATAAGAACTTAGAAATTGTCCATAACATCGTAAATAACGCCCCGCAAAAAATCCCATACTCCCTCATATTTGTAAATAAGAGGCTGGATATTAATTAACACACATTATCTAAACATTGCTTGCTGACATTGTTACACGCCAAACCAGTTAATTCCTTCAGGGAGATTAAGGAGTAATTTTCCATTTAAAATGTACAGGATACATGCACAGACAACTTCAACATCCTACACCCCTCAACATGCCAAGCTTTGTCAGGAGCTGGGAGGACTCCACCAGATTAACACTATTTCACATGACCACAGCCAGCTGCTGCAGGGCAGCCAAAAGCACAGCAGCGGAACGGAGAGGCACGAAAGCCCATTGTGCAAGCATCCACTTACAGATCCGCTGGACAGACACACATCCAGTGTCAAAGGAATTTGGTCAAAGTGCAGCATGGGTAACTGCATTTACTGGACACATGCATTGAAAATTCTCCTCTGAAAGACACTTCACTGACATGTTTGGCCCTTGTGTCCTCTAATAATAATAATAATAATTGTCTGTAAATCAATCCTTTGTTTTACAGAGGCAGGAGAATACTTTTTCTCTCCTTTGAAGGCTCCCTGCTTGGAAGATAAGGTAGTGAAGATAACTTTAGTGCAAAGCAGAGCTTTTCAATTTTGCTTCTAGAATTTTTCTTGCATGCAAGCACCTACTTTAGAAGACACATTGATCTGGCGAGCTCTAAGTGCCATTTGCCTATAATTAAAGACTGCCTACGCTGATCAATGTGAATGCATACAGAACACACAAAACAGATCACAGGGAGGAACGAAAAAAAAAAGCCTGACCTACTGGCAGAAGAAACAACTGGCTTTCCCCAGTTTCTCTGCCGACTCACTGTTTGCCTGGAACATATCAGTTATGCACACTGCAATTAAATACAAGTTCTTGTAATCAACAAAATCATTAACAGAAGAGGCCATCTCCTCCCGTGCCCTGGGTTGTGGATGGTAGGTCTTAATTTACTAAATGAAGACAACCTCACTGAGAGAAAAATCCTCATTTTGAGAGAGGCATCCTCTTGGGCACCTGCATTATCCGCTAGCATCTCTTGTCAAATGCAGCTGAAATCAAGAAGGTCAAAAAAGCATATCCTTCCCTCTCAGAGAACAGCCTGACCTCTACCACCTGTAAGTTTTAATCAGCCCAAGTGAACTGACCTCCAGTCTTCTCCAGTTTGTTCGTACAAGACTGACGAATACAAAATGATCACCTCCCTTAAAAAGACTGCAACAGGAAAGCAGAGAGGGGTGAAGCCAATGAAAAGATTACCCCTCCTTGCTTCATTACGCTCAGGAGTTAAATGATTACATTGAAGCCTCCCTGTCAGCCAGCAGCAGAGCCAGAAACATAAAGCAGAACTCTAGCTCCCAAATCTATCCTCCCGTTTCCACCCCTGGAGTAATACCTTACACTATCATCACTGTAAGGAGTAACAAGGATTAACACGGGGCAACAGACAGAAGGTTGCATAAAGCAAGTGCAGCGTGGGACACTGCAGTGTACGTGGCAGTGAGATGTGAACAGGGAAGTGTTTTAAGTGGAATACACCAAACTCAAGGTAGGAGAAAGGATGAGGTGGCTATAAAGGGCACACTAACATGGCTGCAAATGTTTCCAAGGGTAACTCACATGAATTCAGAAGATAAGATTTATGGACAGAAACAGGCAGGCAAGAGATTCTATGCAACACACTGACACCGGGATAAGAAATGCAATACCTTGCTTTCACGAAGAGCTATGAGCCTTGGAGCTGAGAGTGGACAATGTGCCATCTTTTATCACTTCTGCAGTCGTTGTGGAACTCATGCAAGGCTTTTTTCTTTCAGGTCTTCTTTAAAGGCCTTGGGCTATTTTACCACACACAGACCCTGAAATAAAAGTTATGAAGGTCTTTAGCTCAAATATTGATTTCTTATTCTCAATGGTAGCATTAAATCAACCAACCCCCTCCATCCTCGTTAGCTTTCAGGCTGACAAAATTCCAGAGTTACTCTAGGTTATAACCCCAAATACAGCGAAGTCCAGGAATTACTGTTTTATTTTCTTCCCCTACCCTTTCTGGAAAAGCCGTGGATATGACCTGTAACACTGCACACACAGAGATATTTAACCTTGAGGCCTTACATGCATCTCTCATGATCAGCTCTATAACTCAGACACCTTATCACAAGCTTCTCTCTCCTCCTGCTTCTTGTTGGGAGTATCACGTGGAACAAGTGGGGGGATGTATTTACAGCTCCAAGTTCTTCTCCCATTAATATCTGCTCACCAAACTACTGAGCATGAGCAGTAGCCAGGGGTGCTCCTGAGAACACAAATGCTAAGAGGAACACAAACACAGTAAGGTTGCTATTTTTTGAGTGAATAATTACTCTGAGGAAAGTCACTGTTGTTTAATTCTTTACATGACAACAGGGCTAGAGCCAGATGCTTGTTGCATTCCTCCTCAAGAAACAGATGCAAACAAAGAGTATCACAAATATATCCTGCCACTGACATCCTTTTTCTAAGTCAAGATAAGCAATCTGACCGACAGACTCCCAGCCACATCATGTATTCTGAAGGGTGAGCCATTTGCTCAGCCGCTGTTAAGCTACAGCTGATAATTCAAGTGCATTCAGAACAGAACAGTTGCCGCGTTCACCTCTGTGCTTTTCGTGACTCTGAGATACAAGGCTTTTTCCATTCATCAGGTTTGTCAGCTTATTTGGGCACAGCAGAGGCCAGGAGACTTATATTTGCTCTATGCAGGGAACCAAAGATCCATACTGCAGTGCACCCAGCCAATTTTCCTTTCCAGTTATCTGTGCAGAAAATATCCCACCTCCTGCACTGCCCTGAACTGACGAGCCCCTACCAACTGCCCTACTTGAAAGCAACCTGTCACTTCCAATGCGCAACACACTCAAAAACATATTATTCCCAGGCAAAAGATGCATTACAGGAACCATACGCTTATTCTAAGCAGAATGGCCTTTCTGTCTATTAAAAATCCAGCAACCAGAGTCTGACTGCAAATTTGACCTGCACAAAGTGAAGCAGCACAGTTCACTGCTGCCTACAAAGATTAAAAAGATCGGATCAAAACAACATGAAAGGTTGCTCATCCTCATTGTAAACCCAGAGAAGCCCAAACTATCATATGTTTGATCAGCACGAGTGTCATCAACCAAATTCTTTACCGACCAATTTTTATTAGGTATATCTGTCTATATTCTTTCATGAGGATACAATAAGTAAGACAAATAACAGAGATAGTCATAATCATGTTTAACCACAATTTTGCAAAAAAGAAAAAAAGCATACGATTTATATTAAGTAGTAAATATTGGGTCAGGTTGAGCTTTTGATTAAGATTAACCAAGACATTAGAAAACAAGTATTTAAACTATTTGCCCGATTCCCTTCCATTTCTAAATGAGTGCCCAGATCTAAGAAACTATTAACCACGAGCAATAAAAAAGCAGGTCAGAGCAGATCCAGAGAGTAACCTCTTCTGTCCTTGATGACACGCAGCTATCAGGTAGCTGTAGGGAACAGGCCTATTTCTTAAGTAGACATTAATGTCAAAGCTAAAAGAGGATCCTTCCTTTTTGGTAAGCTCGAGATAGTTAAAATTTCAAGTGATATGCACATCTAATAATCAGATAGGGAACAAGGTATTATTTATGGATGTGGAGAAGCAAAGGGAGAACTTGAAACAGTGGCAGCTGAAAGAAGCTCAGCAGAGTACACATGGAAAAAGTTTCATTACAACCAGAATTATGACCCTGCAAATAAATAAGGTTGGTTAGATTTCTTATTACCCGAATTAAAATGAGTAGCATTACCCTATAACCAACCCACTTACTGGGGAAGCCCATAGCTATCGTTTAAACTTCTGTAGGATTTGTGTAGACAGGATTCTCTACTGCATCACAGTACTTCACACACAGTGAGCTTCTGAGGTCAGGGGATTTAAAACAACAGAGCGTCAGGTTGGTGGAAAGGAAATTTAGACCTCCTGTCTTCATGATTTTGAACAGCCATCTGACCACTCATCTATAGCACATACGTTTACAACTCACTGAACTAATAAGAAGGAACTCAGAAGGCATTAGGTTCTCATTTGAACCAAGATCTTTAAGCTACGCTTTCTTTAAGCGGGGAGTTTGCTTCTGTTTGGCTGAGCAAAAAGTGGATGATCTGAAGTACTGCCAATGAATATGTTTGCATCACTTGCAACAGCACTTGTTTTGCAGGCCCCTTGGCTGCTCAAAGTTGGTATAGTCTGTGTTACTATCATTCTCCTCCCTACAAGACTTCAGAAACTAGGAAGTTTGCATGACAAGATGGGTCCTTGTGATTCTATAACAAGGTGGTTAAAGGGAGAAAACCAACAATGGGCAGTAAAATGCCGCTGGAAGAAAAGTGAATAAGTAAAAGAACAAGCTCTGAGTCTTCCAATGTGCCCTGGCTACTTTTCTCAAGATACCAAGAAATTGTGTTATTTCAAAGTAGCAAACTATACATTGCAAACTACTCCATTAGCTCCCTGAGCCTGGTATTTGAAGAATGAGTCTGTTCAGCATAACAAAATTACAGTGGAGAAATTAGTTACAACATACTTGTAAAATGCTGACTTTTTACAAAAACAAACAAGCAAACAAGAAGCAGAAAGCAAACACTGCAGGCTTACTGGAATATTCCCCATGAGAAATAAAAATGTGATTTATCACATTTGGGATCCCTATGAAATTCTAAAGAAAGCCACAATTAGAGAATTAATGATGAAACACGCCTATCAGCAGCTGTCACATTGGATATAGTCATTAATCAACTCAAAGCTTTTGTTAGAAAGGTATAAACACAACCATCTCTGTTTTACAGACAGGAAAGTCAACCATGGTCATCACCTAGCTATAAATTCAGAAGTACACAACTCCATAGAAGTACACAATTGCTCTACTCCAGAGGACCAGAAAGGGTTAAAAGTAGCACTGTCACAGAAAACACATTAGCATAATGCATAATAAAATTTACCAAAATATTCTTCCTAAATTCCACAGCCCCTGAATTTTTTGTGCTGAGCTGAAAGCACTCTCACTGTCCTGGAAGAACTGCATCAGATTTTCACCTGGCTTCCTGGCGTAACAACGGTGGAAACTGTGAATTCATATATACAAAACAAGATTTAACAAAGCTTTCTTGAGAATAAATTTGCTAAAGTGAATAGGTAAGCACAGAGAAACTAGTCATAGTATGGTAAAAAGTAGACTTGCAACTTTAATTGTAGGTCCTTTAATATGTGCTAGATACTTTTCCTTCTTTATCTTGGACAAGCCATAAAGAATAGAAACAGTTTATAAATGATAACAACAATAAGTAATAATAAGTAATCATTAAAAAACCCTGGAATGAATGATGACACGGTCTAACTATATATTTAATTAGATAGTCAATACTAGAACTGCCCATACTTATCTGAGCCATCTGAGGGTGGAAAAAAGGATTTTATATAAATTTATAAGAGCTATCATACCATGATTTTTTTTAAATATATTTTATGTTGCTGCCTTCAATCATAAGGAAGTTTCAAACGTGTGGCATCACTCCTAAGATCAAGTACTGGTAGTGGAAAATATTCCAAAGAGGTCTATCTACAAGAGTGACGAAGTTCCAGACTCTGCTTCTGTTTTCACTGCAACACTGAACAATCTCGGCATTTGACATTGGGGAAAAGCACAAAGTTTTTGGGTGGCCACAAGGTTATCACTATGATCATTCTTTATACAGAAAAACACTTTTATTTATTTTTACAGTGCACCATTCTGTCCTAGAAATTAAACGTTTTAAAAGAAAAACACTCCTGGAAATAAAGCAACGGCCTTGGAGAGCCTTATTCCAATAGTTGTGTATTCTGGCCAAGCAGCACTCGCATCACAGATCCAGGCACAGAGCAAGGGCTTATATTCAGCCTCCTAAATCCAAAAGTATCACCAAAGTTAAATTGAAATCTACAGGCACAAACAGAAAACCAAGTTCTGTACTGATTTAGTCACCAATAAAAGAATTATATTTATCAACATGTGGCACATCTGGAAGAGTTACAGCCATGAACCCAAAGGGGAGTAAATCAGGACAGAATGAGGCCTCTGGAGCACCCGACTGTATGGCAGCCAGATGTGCTCTCTGTCAACAAACATAATCCCTCTCGAGTCACTGACTCCATCACCAGCAGAAGTGGCATTATTAGCCAATGCTGTAAATGCAGTTTCAGTAACGTACTCCCTCAGCTTCAGGAATAAACAGATGCATAATCCTGTGCTGCACGACTCCCGCACACTAACTAGGAGTCAGGCAGATTGGTCAGACCACCCAAGCTGAAGGGCAAACAGGAGAGCTTGTAAAGTCTCCAGACTGCAAAGCCACTGCTCGTACTCGTTAGCAGACTCCTTATTTGAGTTCACTGGGTCATGGGTATAACTGCTTGCCAGACGATTCACGGCTTCACCTCAGAATAGCAGAGATGATACTTTTATCTCAAGAAACACAAAGCGATTGCCGTAGTATATGTGACAGCAAACTGGGGCAAGACAAACAGAGAATTCATTACCACAACCACCTCAGCGTCGTCTCTGATAGATACCCATCTCTAAAGCCTGGATCGTGTTCCATGTTTTGTGATTAGAATAGCAATGATTCTTCTCTGGAAGACGACGACAGATCAGATGACCCTGCGAGCATTATCCTAGCCTACATATGGCTTGATATATGCTACTCCCAATTTTCAGTAGCTATGCCACTCATAGCAAAGAGAGCTGGAGTTCCACTGCACAACATGGATGAAGAGTAAAACACTGAACTCAAAAGCTCAGATTCCTCTACTGATAATCAAGATAATCAGCATCTTCCTTTTGTTATTGATTCACCCGGACTACTGTGGCATAGAGTATCACTCTAGCCTATCTAAGGATGACAAAGCATGACTGACGGCAACTTTATACAAGTAACACTTGCACTCTGAAGTTAAAATAATACAATACAAAATCCTTTTAATAAAGGAGGGCAGATTTAAAGCTTGTTGACTGGCACTGCTGTGTCTACAGAAGCAAGGATCTAGAATGCCTTGCTAATTGATGAATGAAAAATCAAGCATCAAACCAGTGAAATGAATTAACGTTCCCTGGAAACTACGTCAAGGAAGCATTTAGAAATGTTTTTAAAGGTGTATTTTGCTAAGGCGATGAATAATTCGTAGCAGGCTAGAAAAAAAAGAAAAATACTGTATTCAGTTGCCTGGTTTTAGGAATGGGAGTTTCAGTCTAACAATTTAAAGCATGATAGCTGCTTTTAGACACATGAAGATTACTGAGGTGGCATCAGAGGTATATAATGTCTTAGCTCATAAAAGGTCACCTCAGTAGTTCACACTACATCCTGAGAAGAGAGGTGAATTATTCTCAAGTATGTGAATTACTCTGACAGTTTTATTTGGCAGAATTTATTGGAAGAGATGAACAACTTTCCCAGCTGATACAGAACAATAGAGGAACAAACTTAAACATTAAAAGCTGTATACATTCACGATTTCCTTATGCATTACATTTTTCTAGGTTTAATTCCATACTAAATTATTTTTACCATTCTTCTTGATGGAGAATCGTTCTCATGCTGTGTTGAAGTGTGTGTCATATTAATAAGAAATATGAAACTTCTCTCTAAAGTATGCCTGAAAGTAGAGTTAAACACCCCATCCTGGGTTGGGCAAATAATGCATGAGCCTTTCCTAACCCCCTTATGAAGCAGCTGCACAGTTTAACTGGTTTACAGACAGCTAATTACAGAGATAAGCGCACTGCTCCTGATACGGTGTCTTCTCCAAGACTCAAAAAGATATTTTCACAGAGCTTCACAAGTACAGTGAAATATTAGTGCTTAGTTTAGAACAATTAGCAAGTTGCCAGACGGTGCAAGCAGCATTGATTTACGTTGCTTCCCCACTGACAGTTATTATTTTAATAGCTCGTACAAAATCCCAGGACTATCTTAAATTCTGTAAGTTAAACACAGGTGTTTTATAGCCAGACAATAAAAATCTACCCTGCTTCATATCTTTACTGGGTTTATCGAGTGCTAGAATGTCTTACGCTATACAAATGACAACATCACTCTGCCATACACACAAGAAATGCAAAGGGATTATTAGTCAGGAAAATCTTTATAAATCCAATAAATTCCTTGATGCAGCTTCTGATGTTTTCAGAATGGAAGTGATCATTACTCAGACTTGCCAGAAACCCTACAGGGGCGGAAAGTCATTCACAGTTCAGCATTTTCTGCCTAGAGATTGTAGGAGTCATGGTAGGCATGGAAAAAAACAGCACACGAGAGAGATTATGTAGGAGCGGAATTCTCAACTGGAGAAATGGGTAATTTTCACAGCACTCCTTCACTATTATGTAAGTGTTCCTAAAATAACTGAAATAATAGACAAACAAATTTTTTTTGGAAGGTCTCTACTAGTATGAAGTGTTTATTTTAACTTTCATTTTGCATTTTATAGCAGAAAAATAAGTGTAATGCCCGGTGATGCAAGAAGAGATAAGGGGCAACAAAAAGCCTCCCTTCCTGGCCTGTGTAAATAGCAATAAAGATTATATAAATTGATAGGTATGTTTTAACTATAGTTTTAACTATAGCATCAGATCAGGTGATTGGCACAGGAAGACAGAAAATACACATAAAGAAATCACTTTAGGGATCTGAAGTAATTGTGGATGCCATGCTCAGTTCTCCCTCTTCCTACTAACCATAGAAAATCACCAGGAAACCACCATCGCTATTTAGAGCTTTTCTGTGCACAATAAAAACACTACTGGCCATCATGAAAGGAACAGCTGACCTTCAGCTTCCAGCCTGAGGAAAACCAGTCTAATTGGTGCTGAAGGATTTCTCTACAAGCTGTAGGATTGAGATGAGCCCTCACTGTGCAGCTTCGGAGCTGCATCACGGCGACCAGCAGCCACGTGTGGAAAAAAAACCGTTGCATGAGCGACAACAGCACTGGTTGGTTTAATGCACTGTCTGTAATACTGTATTTTTATAAAATATCCAATCTAATAATTTCATATATAATTGCATAAGTAAAAAATTAGAGAGAAAACTCCAGTACCAGCCGAATTTAATTTCTTTCTTGTTTGTGTCTAAGCAGCATGAAGCAGCTAAGCTGTTTATTTTAGAGAATACCTGTGCTATTTCATTGAATAAGAAAACTAAAAGAACATTAGCTGTCCCTTGGGGTAGACGCATTTGGCCTGAAACTATCACAAATTAGCCTCATCCGTGAACCGTTTGATTTGGGGACAGATTATTTCCAATCACAAGCAGCCAGCTCAGCATCCTCTGCTACTTACACCCCTTTGCGCCCCACTGCTGTAAGCCAAGCCTGGGTATGGGCAGGGCAGAGCCAAGGGAATTCATTTGCCCTTAGTTTCTTAGTGTAAAGCTTTAACCTTTGGGTGTTTGCAAACTCCTGCCCAGCAATAAGAACCTCAGACCATTTCCCTTCCCTGTCAGCCATTTGGTGTTACTGGAGTTATCGAGGCAGGGTTGCTTTGCTAATATAAAGCCACCCATAGCATTCAAAGAAAAGAAAACCAACACAATTCTTTAAATAGCTGTGATCTTTTGGGGCTAATGATGGTTTTGTAGCTATGGATTCACATTTCTGCGTTGGCACCAAGCCTTGCTCACCTGCTGAAGCAGCCCAGCGCTGGCACTCCAGCTGGACAAAGGAAAACTACAACCTCTTCCTTGAAATGTTTGGCTTAAAATGAGGGAAACAGCGCCCTGGTCTGGTGCTTTAATAAGCAGGAAGAGGAAGAGGCGGGTCCCTCAGCCCAGCCCAGCCCTTTCCCCCTCCATTTCCCCTCAGGAGGTCAGGCTGGAGGTCTGCCCCCAATTCTCTGAGCTGCTAGGTAGTTCTCTTCCACCCCCTCCTGAGCAGGGGGATGCCAGCAGTGGTGACGGGGGGGGCTCCCACCTGCCCTGCTGAGGTGCTGAATGTGATAGAGGGAAGACGTGTTTACAGGAGTTTCTTCTTAAATGGTCTCCTGGACTCCAGGTACTGGGTGTTAGGAGTCAAAGCCTGTGGTGAGGGCTGCGCTCTGTGGTGGTGAAATGGCTTGGAAGGGACACCAGGGTGTTGTGTGGTTGGGACCTGAGTGCTTTTGGCTCCATCAAAATGGTTTGGGTTGGAAGGGGCCTCAAAGCCCATCCAGTCCCAACCCCCCTGCCATGGGCAGGGACACCTTCCACTGGATCAGGGGCTCCAAGCCCCATCCAACCTGGCCTGGAACCCCTCCAGGGATGGGGCAGCCACCACTGCTCTGGGCACCCTGGGCCAGGGCCTCCCCACCCTCACAGCAAAACGTTTCTTCCTAAAGTCTCATCTAAGTCTCTTCTCTTTCAGCTTCAAACTGTTACCCCTCGTTATCAGGTTATAATTGTTGTTGTTTGTTAATCCAACACCTTCTGGGCAGTCTGGAGTGCTCCCAGCTGTGTCAGAAGAGCCAGAGCCCGCAGACGTGGGTCAGCCTTGGTGCTCTTGTTGGGTTGTGAGAAGGTGAGTGCTGAGTGTTGGGGTTCTTTTTACATTAGGGATGTTGCTAGCTGCCCCTTGGGACCGTTTGGTTCAGGTGACTCTTTGTAAGAGCCTCTTTGCTAATTCCTGGTGTTTTAAGAGACTTCCCTACAAGATATCGTGCCACTCAAAGCAGGAAAAGTTTTAGCCTGAGGTAAATGAGAGTGGATGTTTAAATACACACGGGGGGGGGGGGAGGGAAATCTCCTTTGCTAGGAGAGTGGGGCTTAAAGTTTGGAAAACAAACCCCAAATACAGTTTTTTCTTTCCTGTGCAGCATGAGTTAGTAGTGCTAAATTTTGCAGCGTGTTGCATTCCTCTGAAAGCCTATCTCACCTTTATTTCTGTGCCTATCTGACAGGTTTCTAGTGCTTTATTAGTGCCTTCCTGGTTGGAATTGATTTTTTTTTTTCTTTAAAAGCCTTCCCCGATCAAGGATTTTTCTTCTTTAATGAAGCAGTATGTTCTTGTATCTATAAATGGAATAACATACACTATACAGCAAGAGAATGGGGAGCAATAGAGAAACCTCCAAGAAAAAATATCTCTTCCACTAGTAAAATCAGCCAATATATGGAATCGAGAAATATTTTGTAAGATCACCACTGTGGCATGAGCACTTTGTATGGGCAGAACCTCATGAGCTTTATATTGTTTTGTGGCCTTTGAGCTGTGATTCAAAAGTGAAGAAGCATCAGTTTGTTGCATTTTTTTTTTAGTAATAAATTAGAAAAATGCAATATTTTAAAGCGTTTTTCAGTTTCTGTAACTTTTTTTTGTTCTGTTTCTGCTCAAGGTCTCTCTTGGCAGTCCTGCAAATGTTGCTAGCAGCGTGGTGTTGCTGATCCTGCTAATTGCTGCATAGAACTCATGTTGATCTAGCGAGCTCAGTTGTTGTTTCACTGCTAACACAGATATCCATTCCCTGCTTCTGGCTTCTTACCAGCCTGTGGTGAAAGCTTGCTGAATAAGAATATTTGACTGCCCAAGTTTAACTCATTGGTGTTATTCTAAAGATAGAATTCTTTTTGCTGCTGTGTGTGAAACATTTCGGCTTTAATCCTTCAAAGAGATATTAAAGAAAAATAAATCAAACCTAAACCAAACCACTTGTGCTAGATAGTTGCAGCCTGGGAATCCTGAAGCCATCCCTGAGGAATGCTGCTTCAGAGAGAGATGGTGGTACAGGACAATTAGATAAGAATTTGGTTGCTAGATGAAAGGAAATATGAATGCCTAAACCCTCTTGGGAGCAGCGCAAATTGATTTACCATGAAGTGCAAATGATCAAAATTAGTGAAATGCAAGTATGGAGCAATTTTGCCTTCTTCTATCTTGCTTCTCTTTCTTTTGTCCGAAGGCAAAAAGATAACATTGTACGCTTTAGTAATTTGTTTTCTAAATTGAAGAGTTTTATATGGTTCTAAGCAGTCTATAGTAGTTCCTTCACCCACAAGATCCCATTAGGATTTCATCCTCGAGGCATTTGTATGTGAAAGCAATTCTCATTAATGGCAAGAAGACCTGTGGGGTTGACTGTGCTGTAGCTTAGCTTGGAGTTTGCATTTGCTGATAAACTATACTTACAGAATTGTTAGGAAGGTAGTAGTCTGAGGAGAAGGGAGATGTGCTTGCAGGTTGTCTCCTGGCTTTAATCCATATAGCTTTCCAAGGGTCTGGTTCAGGCAGAGGAGAGACTGTGATCAGGATAGTGTTTTCTTAGGGTGACGTTAATGCCTTGTGTTTCAAATAGTTTGACTCTGAAAACTCAGCTACATCACTTGTGGGGGCAATGATGTTTGGTGGTAAAGGCATGCTGCCTACAGCCTAAAACTTTTGCCTAAAGCTAGGGTAGGTATAGGTAGGTTTTGCGATGCTGTGGCCAGCTGAAGGGCTTCAGACCAGTGCATTTAAAAGTAGACAGGTTGTAATTTCTGTGCTGAATTGAGTGTTTGAAACTTTAAGTACCCGTTCACTTCTGTTTTCATCCTGCAGCAGAGACTTAAGCGCAAACATCCCCTGGGAACAGTATAACAGGCCTGCAGGTTTTCAAATATTAGAATTTTTCCCAACTGCTTCCCTTAAGAGGCCAGTTAGAACAGTGTAAGCACCTTTGTAGCCCTGTTCGCAGCTGTGGGAGGGGTAGCACAGCTGTGGTGTATCATTTCTAAAGCTGGGGCATGGTAGCAGTGTAGGTAGATTTTGCTCAGCAGCTCAGCATGGCAAGATGAGAGTTGTAGTCTCACTGTTTTATAAGGTTTTCTTTTTCCTGGTGCAGTCCTCTTTCTCTTCCATTGTTCAATGTTTTGCTAAGGATGCATATTTCTATCTGAAAGAATGTGTGCCCAAGTTTGCTGGGGGTACCCTGCATGCAGAGTCTCTGCAGTGAGTGATACCACAAGTTAGGTTCCTTGTAGCTCAGACAGCTTATTACCCATGTCCTCTTTCCTCTGGGAGGCTCAGCTAGAGCTTTCTATGTTGAAACTATGCGTGTTTGAGCAAGCCTGGGAATGAACTGCTTGCACTATGGGAAGCAGCAGTGGGCAGAGGAAAGATGTAGTCCTGACTGGTGCTGATAGCCTGTTCAGTTTCCTTGATTTCTGTGATGTTAGTAAGGGAGAATGAGGTCAAACCAGACTCTACATTTATATTTTAAAAGCAGCAGAAGCTTCCAAGAAGGTAGAAATTGAAAAAACAAAACAAGGGATGGAGAGTGGCAGGAGGATTCATTTGCTGTACAATTTAGTGCATAACATAACGAAGGCTAGATGGCTCATCAGGGAGATACAAGGGTTTTCTAAGACCCAGGCTACTTAATGGGAATCTCCCACTGATTTTATTTTCAGTAGTTTTGGGTCATGCTTCTATGGGGTGGAACTGAGACAGCTTCTGATGACGTCAAGCATTTTTAAGAGTGATAAGCCTATACAAAAGCTTTTCCATAGGATTCCTTCAGGAAGCAGTAGGAGTGCAGATGAAGCTTTTAAAACAAAGCCATGTGAAGGCCTCATCATGTAATGTGGGAGAATTGTGTGTGAGATCTCAAATACGTGTATCATTATTAAACCACTGATTGTGTACTTGCTGGAACAAGGGTAATGTTAACAAAGTTGTGTTTGGACAGTAGCTAGCCCAGAGTCTTGTTGGTCCTTAGAGCAGCCCTTATACATGACTAAAACAAATTAGCAAATTTATTTGAATCAACAGCATCCTTTGAGGTTGGAACTAACCACCTGTCCTTGAAGATGCAGGGGTTAGACCATTACCAAGTTCTCCCTAACAGCTGGGAACAATGGAAATACTTCTGTTAACACATGGGTGATAGGAAATCTTTTTCTGTTTCTGTGTTGACTGGGCAGTTCTGATAGGAAAATTTTGTTGTTGTGGCATTATAATGGTAGTGTGGCTTATCCTGCTTCTTTGACCAATGCTTTTATTCCTGTGTTTTTTCATGTGATCCTGTTTGCTGGTATTTGTGTGTCAATTATTTGTAAACATAGGACTCAGAACAGAGTAACTGTCACCAACTAAATTAATATTCACAGTATATTGTTGTGTTCCCCGCTGCCCCAATGCGTAAATGCCGAAGCAACTCAACAACTGCTGATTTATTTATATGGAGTGAAACAGGGTAGTTTATAGCTCTGTGGCATCCAGTGCTGTATCCCAGAGTCTGATTGCAGAAGACTCAAGATGTGATGTACCGAGCAGAGGTTTGCTGAGGTGAACTTAAGACAGTAGTAGCGACATGTACCTTTTAAATAATATTTATTTCCAGGTAGGCCTTAAATCTTAAAAACCAGATGCAATATTTTACCCTTTATTTTAGAGGTGGAGGCACAGAACAGTGACAGTTCTTCGCTGGGACTATGCTGGAGGGACAGATCTAAGCTGTTAAAATAACTTGGGATTTTTGAGTCTCAAATCAGTGATTTCTCTAATGACATGGGAATATCGTGGTGGATGCACTATTCAGTCTCAGCTTTTGGAGCCTCCCCTCCAAAAAGAAACTTGTGTGAAATTTTTATGGGACCATATGCAGGTTGCTATACGGTGTGCAGAGACCCCATTTTCTTAGCTGCCTTTTGTGGATGTCTCCTGAATAGTTTGTGGCTCCCCTCACTGCCCCCCAGGAAAGAGTGAATGATGGGATGAAAATTGCTGGTGTAAGAGGAGTATTAGCCCAGGCTGTAAGGACTGAATTGTGAAGGAAAATGTTTGAAAACAGGTTTGGACTTGCTAGATTAATGCTCTACTTTGCTTCTCAGATAGCTGCAGCTGGAGGAAAAGCTTAAGTGAAATTCTATTGTTGTATATGCCTGACCTTAGGGTAGGTGAGAAATGGAAGTATTTGAGCCTCAGCTTGTGGGTGCCACCTGTGGTCACACACAGATGCTGGTTAGGGCAGGAATGGAGGTCTTCATGTGCAGTGGTTGTGTTTGTTGTAGGGGTCAAACCTGGGAGAAACTTGCATGGTGAGAGGCAGACACCCTTTCAGTGTCCTGATACTTCAAGAGCAGTTTGTGGTTTATGTTCAGGAACGGCTTTAGCAAAATTGGCTGTTAGTGGGTTTATCACCCCAGTGGAAGTGCTGACAGAAAGCTGCCTGACAAGTACTGTGAGTGTGGGGTTTAAAGGAAAACAGGCTGTTGAACAGTGTGAGAATGGGAAAAGAGGTTTAAGCCTGTGTGTGTGGTTGTGGAATGAAGGGCCAGACAGTGCTGCATAGGCTTTATTAGTGCTTTTTTTCCTAAATATATTTTCTGAAAGATGAAAAGCGCTTTTGAGGCAAGGCTTCTAAGCTCTGGCTGAAGCAGATACGTGCTGGCACTGTAAGGGGCAGTTGCAGAGTGTGTTCTATTTGTTTTCTTCCTTTTGGAATGTAATTTATTTTCCTGCAGGTTCTCTCATCTTCTAGCAGATTGTTTGATAGCCTCAGTGTACAGCTAGGAGACTGCATTGAGACTGTAGCTCTCTTGCTGGCTGTTTCTGTGTTTAGATGAGGTCAGTGGGACATTAATCCAGTTATGAAATGAAGAGGTTGCCCATGGAAGAACGGCACCTGAGTGCAGGATCCTGCTGTGTTTGTGTATTTGCTGTTAACTTACGCCAAATATGAAGTGGGAACAGTAAATCATTCCTTGTTGTTATCTATCTACAGCTGGTTCTCTTTGCCCTGAATTAAATAGCGGGGGACTCACAGTGGAGTACGGTACAGATGATGGAAGGGTGGGTTGAGCAATGCCTTGAAAAAAGCTCTCGCATCATTGCGTTGCTCTCAGCTGCCACGCTATGCCTACCTAGCGAGTGCAGAGCTGTTCCTTGGTGGTATCTGTGCTGGTCCTGGGGCAGAACTCCACCTTTTAAGGGCTTTAGTAGCGCTGTTGTCTGTGTGGGACAGCCCTGATCCTGGTACTTGTTGAGCTCTAGGGTTTCTAGGCAGTGTTATGGTGTATAGTGTAGGCTAACCTCAACACTTTTAAACAGCAAAGCTGAGCTTAACCAGTCCCAGATTGCCAGGAATAGAGCGTTAGAAAAAGTTTACATTTGAATATGCCTTTGGGGATCTCCTATATCCCAGAGTTTAGCAGTTCCCTTATCTGCTGAGGATGGAACGTGCTGGAAAACCATTGTTTTTTATAGCAGCTGATGAAATAATGTTAGAAGTGTGCCCTGACCAGCTTCATTCACGTGCTTTATTCTGGGTAGAGGGTGGCAGCCTGGCAGATATAAGTTAGTGGTATCTTAGTGGGTCCTCTCCCTGAAAAATAATATGTAAAGCCATGGTCCAGAAGGTTTCTTCATGGAATTTTCAGTTCTAAGTTTGATGATGGGAGAAAGTAGGTTTACTAGAAAAGCACAGTGCACTTCTGTTAGAAAATTTGGACTCGGTCCTTCCCTCTTGATAGGAGGATTTCCAGTGCCAAGACCCATCCTCCCACTAAACTGCATCCCCATGAGGATGTCTTTAACTCCATATTGCTGGCTGAGAATCAAGGGAATCTAGCTTGACAGAAGCAGATGTGACTACCTTGTAATCTCCATATCAACTTATTACTTACGTGTTTAGTGTTTATTCATCTCTCTCTGCATGCTTTGGGATAGACGATTTTACACCATATCTATGTGACTGATGGAGTGGTACATTACAGTTCCAGAATCACAGTATGACCCATAGTGTTAGGGGGTAACTTGCACAAATTAAAGCTGTGCTGACTTCAGCACCTTTCCCCAGGTGTACCCACTGATGCCAACTGGTATGGTGTGTGCTCCTCTATCCCATAATACCACTGTCTAGGAGTTAAGGATTGTATTCAAGTAGGTGTTCGTGAACTTATGACGATAACTGAAAATGGAGAGTGGAAGTTGTCTTTCTTGCAATGGAAATCCATATCCTATATGTTTGAGCTTACTGCTTTGTATCCAGAATTTGATTTATTTTCTACAGAAACAAATAAGTTTTTAAACATAGAAGTATTTCAATGTGTTCACTTACCCCTGATTTATTTGTATAAATATGACAAATTTAAATTCCAGCCACCTTTAACCCTTCAACCTTCTGATGGTAATTAATTCATCGTGTGCTCAGTTCCAATGAGAGCAGGCTTAATCAGATCATCAGTTGTGGATGTTAACCAAAACATCTGTGACGTTTGCATAAAGCCTGTAGGAGCCTGACACTGTATGAAATTGCTCTCATTACACAGTTCATTTTGAGATTATAAGTAGCTGTGCTGCTCAGAAAACAGGATTAGGGTGAAGTATTCTATTAACACACTTAATCCATAACTAAAATAATATTCATTACTCCTATCCTGTTTTAGGAGACAAATGTTTTATCTAAGCAGAGAATGGCCTTTCTGAATAGGAACTATGTAGTTACATTATAAAATTGAAACCCATAATGAGAAGGATTAGCTGGAGCTTGTAGTGCAGCAAAACTATGTGTCAGACAGGAGGCAGCTGTGTTGGGTGTCACCACTTGGTCAGAGTTGGTCCTCTGCAGCTGGCAAGGGTGAAATCATAATTCCTTTCTTTCAATTTTGCAGTGCGGTGCATGTTGGAGAGATCCAAGCACTGAATCTCCTCTGGATATGTCTGAGTTAGGCGTTAGTTTTTCAGACGCTTGCCTGTCTGCTGGTATTTCCATAATGTCTGTGTTGGAGCTGCAGTTCTGGCTCACACTGTAGGACTCCAGAGCTAGAACAATGAGTGTCGACAGCTTCCGCAAGAGAGCCAAGCTCCTGTCGGGGGTGCCTGTCGCAACACACGTGCTTTGTGTGCTCACCAGTGGATGGACATGAACAGTAATGCTGTGTTTTTCTCCAAAGGCCATCTGTAAGCTCTGCCAGAATTACTTCTTCTGGATTGGAAATGACCACGGGATTCTTGTCAGTGAGCATGCTGTGGGAGAGTCGTGCTGGCGACTGCCTGTAATTGAGGTGATGCAAAATGGTCACCTGGCTCTACAGCAGAGCTGCAGCATCATAGAAAGAAGGGCACAACCTTGCAAAAGTGGCTTGTCCAAGCCCTAACCTAATCCTCTTGCTAGTCCCGATTATGAATAAAAAGAATTCTATTTCTTTACTAAGTATTAAAGGTTTTCTATGACTGGAAAGATTTTACCAGCCTTTGGGCCTTTGTCATTTCAGAACAAGTCTTGCTGGAGCAGGAGGATGCTTTGCGTTTTTCATGCTGCTTTGAAAAAGGTCTTTGTGAAAATGGATTTGCACCAAGGTGAGGTGCATGCATGCGTCCCTTTGGTTGTAGTCTGTAGCTGCAGCATCACTGACAGGGGTGTGGGATACTTAATGTTTGACTTCTCCTCTCACTGATTCAGAGTGGGTTGTTTTTAACATCCTGCATCATTTCAAATGGAGCTGCGCAGGGACCGGAATGAGAATCTCCCTGGTCAATACACCCCAATGATTGTTGCCCATTCACATGCCTAAATGCCGTTTTTTTCTGAAGTATAGAATCATCATTTGGGGATTAAAAGAGAAAAGGCAATGTTGATATATGTGTGGGGAATAGGAACAGGAAAAAATAACGGTGAATTAGCAAAGCAGGTGAAAAGATAGAAGTACCAAACCTGGTGAATAACTACAGTTTTGTACGGATCTTTATGTACATGAATTCTTGCTGAATGTCAGTGTCCAGCACAGAACAAGGAAGAGGAATGGAGGGAAGGAAGACCTCAAACAAGTAATTCTGTAACAGTTTCTAGGTTTAGGATTCTTTTCTTAAAGTCTTATGAAAGAAGAGACAGCCGAGCAGCCCAGGATAAGGACCAAACCTGGCTAGAGCCAATCCTTTGGTTAGATAAGACAAACAGGATTGTGCATGAGGAGATAGCCAATTCTGTAATGCTTCTTGTGAGCAGAGGAGCTCTTCCCTCCCAGTGCTTCTTTTTGGATAGTGGAAGTCTTTGACAGAGGGACCATAGAGGACAGCTGTAAGATTAGCTTCTGAAGGTACTCTCCAGTACCTGCTTGGAGTCAAAGATTTCTGGAGACTCTCCTGTGGCAGGTCTATGGGTAGTTCGCAAGGAAGGCCCATCTCTCTGGGAAAGTTTCCTTTATTTTCTGGTTGACCAGTTTCCTGTCTTTCTATTGCTGGATAGCATCTGTTAAAACTGATTTAAAATACATGGAAATATTTTGGCATTTTTGGACAGAGGTGTAATTTTGGTGTTAATGCTAATCTGCTGTGGGAGAAGAGTCACAGTTATGGGTTTTATTAAATTAGTTTTTAGTTGAGATTGATCTCAAAAGGATAAAAGTAGATAACGAGCATAATTTAAAAAACCCTGTCAAAAAATATCAATGAGACAAATGTTTCAGTTAAAATGCATTAATATTGTGTTCAGACACATGCTTCTGAAGAGAGGGTTCTTGTGAAAACTGTTCTCTCCTTCAGAATTTTCTAATCTGCTGCTATTAAGCTTTCAGGGATTGTTCAAACATGCTGTAGAATATCTATCATTTTCTATTATAGTTTTATAGGCTTTTGTATGTCATTTATGAAGAAACTGTTCAATTTTATCTGTAATAAATTGCATGGGTCTGCTCTGTAAAAGATCTGTGTGAGATTGCCAAAGGGAGTATTGTGCAGTCACTTTTAAACACCTTTCTGGGAAATGAATGCAGCAGAAGTCCCTCCATAAGAATATCACTTTATTCAAACTGTGCTTGAGCGTGGAAACACACGGGGACCATGCCAGAGCAGCAGCCTTGTGAACTAACTAGTGTTTAGTTGCTTGGTGTGTTTTCAGGTGGAATCAAATGTTCTGACTGTCAATGACTAGTGATGATAGAGGGCGTTCACCTCCCTTTGGGCAGGACAAGTAAACCCTGCTATGTTTTAAGTCTTCGTGATGAGATTAATTTCATAAATAAAAGGCATGGGTGATTTACACTACTGAGTAGTGATGATAACGGTGTCAAATCATTGGTGCCTTTTGGTTAAAGGGGAATGGGGAGAGTTGGCACCTCGAGATGTGTCTGTGACAGCACTCGGCCAAAGAGACCCCTGGGAGCCCTGGGCTCCTCTGCTCTGGCTGTTAGATCCTGGAAGAGAGCAGACCCACCTGAGCTCTCTGGATGGACACTCAGCTGGAAGGCAACTGCAGATGCTTTGTAGGGATAGACAGGAGTATTTTGCTCCCTCTGTGTCCTGAACATCCTAATACAAGTATTGGTTCTTTAAAAGAACAGGAAGGCAAAAAGAGCACCCTTGGTTGTAGAGATGTCTGGTAGCACAAGGTGGCAGCAATGCTCTATAGTTGAACAGCCGTGAAGTTAGAGATGCAGAATGCAAAGCTGAGATTGTTTTTCTTTGGAGATTACTTCATCTCCCCCTTGGCCCCCCACTCATTCTTCCTGTTTTTATGTGAGGTCCAGGGATGGATGGAGTGGAATGGAATGGGAAATGCCTGTGACTGGAGTCTCGGTATGGAGTCTCCTACCTCAAAAATGCAGAGAACTGAATCTATTTCAGATTGGTGCTCTAGCAAAATGACTGGAAGCTGGCTCCTGGGATTAGTTAAAATGTACTCACCAACCCTACTGTCACTGCAAACCCTGTGCTGCCTGCAGGGACTGTAGAGCTGCACAGACGTGACACGGTAGAGATGGTACAGACTAAGTTTTGAGTGTAAGGAATAATCAATTGCGCTATGATGCAGGTTCTCTGTTACATAGTGAATAAAGGGATGTATTTCTCTGGTGAACTTTCCAGAAATCCTCTTCAGAATGGATCTGGATGTTGACCTCTTATAGACTTTGCTGAGGAGTGGTATCACGTTGGCCATAAACACGGTAGTTTTCAGCTGACATGTGCAGAAGTTTAGTCTTGGTGTGTGAATGCCAGGTCTGTGTCATTGTGGAGCTGCTCTCCTGCCCTGATGCCTTGCCTTGGCCTTTTTTGCTAGTGACCCATGAATGCTTTCCTTTGTGGCTCCCTTCCTGAATTTGTCAATACTGTAAAATATTTGTTCCAAATTATAATTTCACAGAAAGTAGACTTTCATTCATTGAAATACAGTATTTATAGTCCTGTCATGAGTAGTTCTCTGATTACTTGCTTTAAAAATACCTGCATAGGGGGAACAAAGCACTAGTGATATAACTTGTTCACATCGACCACGTGTAGTGGCACAAGCCGCTGTCTTGGGATGATGTCACATCCTTCTGCAAACCTGGGCAGTAGGTGACACGCATCTGATTGCATCAACATTGCCTATTGTTTCCCTTCTAGGCTGCAGTCCAATGTCGGGTTTAAAGCCCAGATCACGAGACATCTTTCTGTATCTGTATTGCTGAGATAGCAATGTTTGAAGGTACTATGGTGTGAGGGTTTTTTCCTTTGTGGCCATGTTCTCTCTTCCACTTCTAGGATGGCATCAATGTCCCTGTAAGCCTTGTGGGACAGAGATGGAAGGGATTGTGGTAAATGCTTGCTTTTTCCCATCCTTGCTTTCTATCTCCTCTTCCTCTCTGGAGTGGACACAGTTATCCTTTCTTTTGGACACAATTGTACCTGCTGCTTTCATGCAGCACAGCTTTGATAAGGGTGTGCCTGCAGTTGGTCTTGAAGCCTCTTGTGTATGTGGCTCTCTGAAGTGTTGGTAGCGAGGTGTGTGTGTGCACAGAGGGCTGTCCGTACCCAAGCCCAGAGCCCTTGGAGGTGGCAGATGGTGTGGTGAGCTCTCCAGAAGGGGGTCCATCCATCCCTCCTTCCCGTTTTCCCTTCATCTGTGCCTCCCTCCTGCGTGCGGCAGGTTGGATCCCAGCAGATGGAGCTCTTAGCTCACGGGAGGAGCTGTGCTGAGCCATCCCTGCTCCCTCCAGGACAGTTCTGCCCTTCGCCTCTCTCTGCCCCAGCTGTTTCGGAAGCGTCTATGCAGTGTCTGTGCAACAGCATGCCATGACTGAAGTGTCTGACTGCCCTGTATCTGATGAACTTTTTGAGTAAGCAATTATATTTCCACAGTTATTTTGGTACACTGTCAGTAACATTTAATTCTTGCTGTATTTTGATATGTAAGACCAAATGATGTCGCCCTCATCCTTCTGAGTGGTGTGTGTTGAGGATTAGACTGAGTCTTGTCACCCAGGGTCAGCCAAACTTGTTCAGTTTATTAGTGATGTTGACTTTGTAGATGGTACCGCTGCTGCAAAACTGCCCCTTGTCCTGCTGTGTCCTACAGCCCTTTACAGCTGTGTGAGAGATCTGGGTTATGGGATGATGTTTTGACCCCACTGTGGGAGGAACAAAGGCTTATTGGACTTCGGCTGCTTGTGGAAGAACACAAGCAGCTGATTGGGTTTTGTGGGTTTTAAGGTTTTGCTAGGTTCTGAAGGACGGGGTACTTTTTTACCAGCTTAATTCTGTGTTGTTGAATACAGCCAAGGCACTGTTTGACCACGGACGATGTGTTGTTGAGTATTATCAAAGCCTGCATGGGTATTTTTGACATACATAAATGCATCCATATGTGGTTTTTATGTATACAGTAAGAAAGTCGTATCATTGCTCAAAAAGCAGACTGTAGCTATTAAACATATGCTAAAGCTCAGAATTTCCATTAATTTAATATACCATGCGTAGCTGGAGAATATACTGTACTAACAGGAGATTCCGGCTATATGCAGAATTGGGATTTGGGATCTCATATGTTTTGTATCACTTCCTTGTCTTGACTCCAGCTTAAAAGTATTGAAGTGCTTTTTGGTTAAGTTCCACCCCCTCTTTATTTTTTGCCTCCCCTCTGAATACTTTTAGGAATTCTTAGCTTAAAAATTAATAGCATGGACCTCATAGTGCCAAAGCGTAACGGGAGAAAGAGATATTGGTACTCCAAGCTGTTAGAGTGGGTTTTGGTACTTCTAGGCTTTATTCTTTGGAATACAGTCTGACTTGTGCAGGTTCCTAAAGGGAAGGTTATCCCCAGAGGTTTGTATTTTGGGCCAGGACCTGTGCAGGCGACCAGAGTCAACAGTTTGCAATGAATGGTTCTCTGGTTCAGTCTCAATGTGCTGCCTTTGGCATGAGCCGAGGCTTCCCTGGTCACACAAAGCTGCCTGGCCTGCTTTCTCTGGAGTAAAAGACATCAAGGTCATAGAATTGTAGAATAATTAAGGTCGGAAAAGGTTTCTTAAGATGGTCAAATCCAACTGGCAGCCCAATACCATCATGCCTACTAAATGTCGATGCCTTCAAAGGAGCATTGGACTGCAGTGTGCTCTTGTATGCTGGAGCACGATGAACATGCGGTTCTGTTTGCTCTTGGGAATGGTTGCTGGCTTGTTCTCTAGTTTTGTGCTTGATTATTTACTAATGCAACTGTTCAGTTACATGGGTTAAGGTAGTAGATAAGCCCTATGCTAACAGATGCATCTGCTTGAAGTTACAACCACACCTTTGTTTCTTTGTGTGGACATACCCTGGGAAGACGTTGTGCCAGGAAGCTTCAGGAATGTGTGTGGTCCGTTGCACCTAGCATTGTGGTTAAGTTGAGCCTTTTAGACCTGAAAGGTATCACAGAGTAACTCCATTTCTTTGCTGTGCATTTGACAGGCAGGACGTTTTCTCTTGTCCTGGCCATGAATTGTGACTATCACCTCCTAAAACGCTTGTGCTGCTTATTGAACATGTAATTATTTAGCGCGTGTTTTAGACTGACACCTTTTATATATGTGTTGTCGGGTCAAGGCGAGCAGTGTGTTCGTTCATGCATACAGACCTAAGCCTGCCTTCTGCCATAGCAATTAAACTCTAGAAACGCACCACAACTGTGGCATCAGTCAGCAATGTCAAAATCTGCTTGCATAGCAGTGGGTATGCTGTGCTTTTCTCTTGCGACTTACACGTGTGCTGTCTCTCCTTTTTCCTTTTCCTTGGTGGAGACTCAGAGCTGGATACTTGTCAAATGCTGTAACGTGAAGTTAAACATTTGACTTGGGGAGAATGACACATTGACAGTTTTCATAATAATTGCTTCCTACACTGGAAACCTCCAGCTGTTTTGGTGGAAATAACATGATGTGACTGACAATAATACAGTCCCAAAGCCTGCAGACTGAAAATAGAAACTTCTAGGTCCAATTTGAGTTGAAACGTAGGGTTTTTAACCTGTATGACACCGATCATAAAGATGACTAGATATGGGAATCAGAGGCATCTCAAGGAAGTTCTTCCAATTGTTCCCACATATGCATAGGTATTTGTTGGATGGCTTTATAAATAAGGATTATTTTTGGCTCCGCGTAAGTACGCATTAAGAATGTCCTCTGAAGAGGAATAGCTTTGAATTCTCCAAAGCAAAAAGAGAATCAAAGTTGCAAAATTTGTATTGCAAGCTCGCCTTGTTCAGTCCTGATGCTATGCTAGTGTAGGCAACAAAGGAATCTTGGAGGCTCTTTCCCTCTGAGGAGACTGTGAAGACAATCCCAGTTGAATGAATGGAAGGTCATTTGAAAGTTAGTTGGTAGGGAGACAATTCTGGGGTAGCTCTCCATTCTATAAGCAAAATCCTTGATGTAAATAAGTCATTAAAGTTAGAGCTGAATGGGGAATATTTATTTTTCGTATTTTTTTTCCCCACATGAAACATTAAAGATTGGACAATAAGTATGCTTTTAATGAGACGCATAACTACTCTGTGAAAGGATGAATAGAGTAACTGTATTTCATTATCTATTTCTTTGGAATTAATGCCTCTATCCACCACCCCCTAATAAAAATGGTGTGAACGTAAGTCTGCTAAATCTTTAATGTCTCTAATGGCCTCTTGATCATTTACATTTCAGATCCTTCTTCATACACAGTAGCAATTTGCGATCTTGGAACATGCTGCTTATTGAAGCTGAAGGTGCTGCTGCTTATTATTTTTTCCCCTATTCAGCCTTGGGATGCAATGGATAAGGCTCCTCTGTGATATTTCTGGAGATTAGCTGCTGAGATCTCAACATCAAGAGGGTACAGGCTCTGCTTAATTGTATTCTAAAGGGAGTACACCTCTATGTGGGGTTTTTTTATGACAGATTCAGAGAAATTATTAAAAGCATTTGTTGAAGTCTTGTGGAAAGGCGAGTGGGCAGTAATGCGATAGCGGCCATTGCCCATCCTGTTTAGAAGATGATCCCAGAAGTCCTATCATGGAACTTCATTAAGAGATGGATTAAAATCACTTAATTTCCTCTGTTTTATCAGTGGTGACAGAGCCACTGAGGGAGCAGCTGCTTAAAATAAACAACTTGTATGACTGAAATGTTATTAATCCATAGACCACTTTTAGAAAATAAAGTACAGAGACTGGAGCGTAACCTCCTGGGCTGTGTGAATATGGCCCTCGGAGGAAACTGTTCATAGAACAAGTTATTTTCTCAGCCTGCATCATGCTGTGAGGGTATGTCAAGTGTCACTATAAAATACCAAATACAGGAATAGCTTTCTCCTATAACTATATCTGAGCCTGGATTATATTCTCTTGTGTCTGAAGAAGTCCTAGAAGGTGGTTTGCTACTGTGACTTTTTTTTTTTTGACTATGCCAGTCACCAGGGCATATAGTTTACTTCCAGTTTTCAGTAGTAGATAGTGCAAAGTTTCTTTTCTTTTAGTCAGGTTTGTGTGAGGTGCCTTTAAATGACCACTTTAAGGCAGCAAACCAGAGTTTTAAGCCGTATGCGAAAATTATGTTATTTACATCTTGAAGTCTTTGTCTTTACATACAGAAAACAACAGATGCTGTGGTGGTTGGTTTTTCTCCTCCCAAAACAGTGGTTTCTCTCTTCCTGGGCCATACCAGATCCTGCATGACGTTTCTTGGGAGCCCTTCTGTATTATTTCTGCTCTTCTGTGCTTCTGTGAGTATAAGGCCATTAGAGACTGAATCTGGTGCGTAATCCAGAATCCTCTGCCCTTACTGTAAGGTGGAACCAGATACCATATAATTGGATACCAGGTTTCAGAATTTGCTATTTGCAGTTCAGAGAAAACACAGGTGCTGTAACCGTATCCTCTATTTTCCAGCTTAAATTGTTAGACTGAAATGAGTACTTCCTTGATTTCATGGCACAATCATTCAAAGGTCTCAAGAGCTTTCTGTGTTTAGACACATCATTTTAAAGTGCAGCACCTACTTTATGCTGAAAGCTATCCGGCCCTCTCATCTTCGGAAAAGACAGCAGTTATTTACTGCACGACTGTTGCTGTCGCTTCCAGTTACCGTGACTAGCTGTTCAGTGAGCCCCTGCAGGTAGATTATTCCAGCTTCTCCCTGCCTGTAGTGGATCCAGGTGGATGCTAAGCTTGCCAGAGAGGTTTGCGGTGCATATGCCCTTGTCCACTGCGGATGCAGACCGGGAGTCAATGTTGATTCTCAACCTGCAGCTTTGATCTCGGTGCCAGTGACAGTGAAGTGATGTGTCTTTTGGACCCTGGCAAGGATAGGTTAGGTGCCCTGAAGTGTGTATGTTTGTCATCCTTAGAGAACTGGAAAATTTCTGATTGCTCACCTGCCTTGAGGGTTAGCTCTCCTTTGGTGAGATATAAACCTATGCTGGCATCTGTGCTGTTCAAGGTTATGAAATGATCTGAACAGCAGTGTATCTGAATGCTATATAAATCCACTTAGTTTGTTTTGCTTGATCCATGTGTCGTCAACATGTATAAGGATCAGAAGTGGCCAGCTGGAATGTGACCTAGACAATGAGAAATCCAGCAGAAATGGCCGTAGTCATAGAGGAACTGGTGAGATGTGTTTGTATTTTCTCACTGTAGCTTACAGTCTAGTGGCTCTTTCATTGATTGAGATGACTTGGTAGTACACCAGCATGCCTCTACCACTTCTTAAGCATGTATTCTTGCCTGTAAAGTGACCATTTCTGCAGGATATTAACTGTCTTGTAATCTGCACCATATCTCTTTTGCAACTCCTATAGGATTTTTGCAATGTATTTTCCTCGTGGTTACAGTTGTGTGGCTGTTGGCCGTGCAGTTAAGTATCTGTCCAGTTCAGCAGGTAGCTTCATTGCAGCTTGTGTTCTTTGGTGTTCCTAGTCATTTACAGGTAAAGCAGAGGAGGTCAGCGCTTATGTCGTGTGTAAGGTCATGTGCTGATACATGCATGGGGTATCGGAGGTCATTTAAAGGCTGTTCTGAAGGCAAGAATACTTGATGCTTAATGAGAATAGAGGTTTAAAGTGTCTGACTATTAACAAGAGCAGATATCACAGTCCCGGGATAGATATGACTTCATGTATCTCATCCCCATTAAAATTTGAAGGACATTAAATGTGGGTTCTCATGCTGTAGATCTCAACTGTTAGTAATGTGAATGTGGACTTGCTTTGTAAGAGATCTCTGCTTTCTTTCCTCATAGGAGATTAAAAGAAAAAAAAAAGAAAGTGTTTTAAGAATCATAGATAAATGAGCCAAGAGATCTATCTGGTAGCGTAGTGCTGGCTAACATGGCCTGCCTGTTTTTCTCAGGTGTGAATCCTTGCTCTCTTTAAAAGGCTTTTCCCATCTGAACAGGAACACTCTTGAAACAGTGACCATTTAGGAACACGAATTTGATAGTTTCATAAATTTTCCCAGCTAAATTTTGCTGCTTGCAGAGTCTGTGTTTTGACTTGTCTGTTCTCCCTGTCTTTTTGTCTCTATCTCTATAATAACCTGTTTTTGATGTACTATATTCCATAGTTCCGTACTTAAGACAGATGATTTATTATTATTATTGAGCAGTTGTGTTCTAGAGGGATTTTTATGTAGTACATTTTGCTCAGTCTGTTAAACCAAGGCCCTTGACCACAGTAATGGCATCACTTTTTCATCCCTACTCCCAGTTCTTCGTTGGTGACTCATCCCACATGTCGACACCATACATCCTTGTTTGAGCAGTCCTATTTCCGTATTGCTGCGATCACACTGAATGTTCTAATAAATTTCCCTCTGTGGCATAAAGTGATTTGAGTCATGGGTGTGTCTAAAACTGTCATCTTAATACCTTTTGAGCTTGTCATCTTCTTGGAGCGTTAGAACAGTACCTGCGAACTGGTGTCCTGCCTGCATGGCTGTCTTTTAAAACCCTGTGCGCTTTTCATGGCCTGTAGTGATACTGCAAGTACTTGTGATCCTTTAGGGTTTATGTAATCAAACTGAAATGGAGTCCTCACATGTGCTGGATAAGGTGCTTATTGCATTCTTCCACAACAGTTTAGTTGTTTTTTCAAAGGTGTGAGTGAGAGCCTTCATGAACGCTGTCATAGGAGTGACCTTTTACTGTTGTCATGCATGTATTTGATTGCAAAGACTGGCTTGGAGTTGTGTGTCATTTACGAATCACACGCGATCCAAACACTTGTCAAAGAGGTTATATACAGGCCTATTGCTTTCTGTAACAAATTTTCCGTTTCCAATTAAATATTTATTCCTACTTTTTTGAGCTGTAGGATAGGGAAGTATTGATGATGAGGGGAGGTGTAAAGACAGACTTTTGCCCCACACGCCGACTATGCATGTGCACCCGAGGGGTTCGGGCAGAGGTAATGCTGGCAAGGGTCTGTTGAACTGCCAGTGACCCTCTAGACCCCAGCCCCAATGCCAGACCTTCCTGAAGGAGCTTCTACACTTGCCTCGAGTTGAGAACTTCCACAGCAAGACCATCCCCCCCATGTACTTACAGGGCATGGACTTGCCTTATAAATAGAGCCTGCTTTCTGGCCTGAGGAGGGATTGCCCTGAAGAACTACTGGACCATATGTTCCTTAGGAATTCCTGCTGGAGGAGTTGCTGCCAGATGGACTAAGTTTTCCTGAGGAACTGCCATGCCCCACTGGAGTGGTGACTATTTTTCTTTTTCCCCTGCTACTTCTTTCTTTTTCTTACTTATCTTACTATACCTTCTCTTTCCTTGGCACTGTGGTGTATTCAATTAGTTTGGAAAGTTGTATTTGGTTTCAATGTTTTTAATTACAAAATATGGATGTAAAATCCCACACAGAGTGAGGATACATTCACAGTGCCCAGAGACTGGAAAATACGGCTTCTAAGAAGTTATATCCTCTGTAAAATAAGGTAGAAAACAAGTATAGAAAATAACAGGAAGAACAACATTGCCCTTCTGTTCATCTTCTCTGCTACTAGGTATTGCTCTTTGAGTTGCATGTAGACTTCTATATCCTAGATTTAAGTAAACAGACTGCCTCCCTGTAAGATAGTGACTGTACTTTGTCACCCCATGTAGCATTCCAGTGATTTCTGTACCTTGGTTGTATGGGCACACACAGAGTTGTTGGAGCACAGACAGTCTGCCAGGTGGCTGCACAGTGTCTAATTACAGAAGAGTAACGTGGGTTTCTGCCATATGTACATGGAAACAGGCTGGAGATAGTGAGAAAATCTTCTTTGTCCAAATCGGGCAGCAAAACGGGAAAAAGAATGAGACAGCAGTGACTCTGAACTTTTGCACTAACTTTGCTGGCTGTGTCCTTCTTGTGTCACCCATGCAAAAAGTCAGACCTGCTTTGCATGACCCAAGTTGGGAGGTGGATGATGCTGTGAATTAGGCTCTACTATCTTGTGTGTCTGTTCAGCTACTGCTTATAAGGATCAGTGCTAGCAGAGATTTCGTTTTGGTTACCTTTCCCCTTTGGGAGGGGAAAGAAGCAGTGACAGATACTGCCTCTGTCACTACTACACACATAGAAGGAGAGGTTATTGTTATCCAGCTTTGAGAACTGTTTGTCAACCTGGTTTAACTGAGTTAGCATTACATGCTTTGGGTTGGGGGATATCGGTGAGTTCACTTCATACTCTGTGTTTATTAACTCTTATTTTTAAGAACAGGAGATGTGGAACACACGGCTAAATTGTTTTATGCAGCAGCTAACGGCATTAGGAAAGGCAATCTCTGAGCTGCAAACTGCTCTGTAAAATTTGGTGTTTAGTAGGCTGTTCCCAGCTTAAACTCTAGTTAGCAATTTGTGTGACACTGGTACTTAGATGTTCCATTGGAACTTGGGCGTTTGTTGCTCTGGGCACTGCATGGAATATACAGAGAGAAACCTCTCTGCCACTAGGGAACTGCAGTCCGATGTCCAAGATAAGCAAAGGACTGGAGCCTAGAGCTGCTTGGATGTCCAGAGACACAGACCCATGGGTCCAACATCTGAGTGTTGTGTGTTACCTCCTAATTGAAAATTTGTGTTTAATGCAGCCATGCAAAATATGTCCTGCAAAAAGAATGCAGTAGAAGATGGATTGCCAGTGCCCTGATTCTCTGTATTTGTTAGACTTGAAGGGAAGGTCTGTTTTAAAACAGATTGTGTTCCTGGTGCAAGTACTAAGCCCCCTGCTCATAGCTTTATGCAAGACAAACCAGACTCTGCCTGCACAAGAAAGAGGGAAAGGAGGAGGAGGAGATAAAATATCTCTCTTTATTCCATTATTGGAGGTGGAAATATAGAGTTGGGATTGTGGTCGCCCATTGGAGGATAGTGTGGGTGCAAGAGTTGCCTGTGATGCTAAGGCTGCTGGCAAAAATGATGGCATCTATTGAAGTGCATATAGCTCTTCCAGTGTCAGCTCTCAACCTGAAATAGAATTGTGAAGGAATATTTTTCTTCTGCTTTTTGTCTGTGGCTAATTGATGAATAAATGAATGTACTGCTAGCGTGAAATGAGAACTGAATTAGTTATAGTTGTATTTTTTTGGTAGATACATACAAGTCATGAAGAAACACTGACAGTAAATTTTGGTTGGTGTAAAGTCAATAATTGACTGAAGTGTACCCGAGCTAGGTGTTTTAATAATGTGCCTAACTGACAGGAGTGTGCGTGTTTTTAGGCTGGAGCTCCATTAATACCTAGAAAATGGCTTTATAAAAGTACCTGATAAATTGCAATGCCCTTTTGAATCTGTTTGACCCAAAGACTTGCAGAGTAATATATCCTGTCTTCAGGAAAGCCACCTGCATGCACAAATATTATGAAGTCACCAAGAAGAAATCCACTCTGGTTTGATTTTGACCCAAACCTTCAAATGATGGTATGTGTGTTTTTGATTTCCACAACTCTTCCCTGTTGGGTGTTTCAAGGAGAGAGCTAAAACACCAGCAAGTCTTAATATATACACACTTCGGGAGGCAGAGATTTATTTTTTCATTAAGACCATTTCCCCACAAAGATGTAAAAAGATGAAAATGTGAGATACTTTAATGTATCTGTGTTGTAATTCAAAAGGATGAAACCAAATTTTAGCAGAAAGTACTGTTCCCATGTAGAGGGAGTCCAAGTGGAGAGGAAATATGGCACTGTGGCCCTGAGCTGCACTTGTGCTATCACAGGTGCTCGATTAGAGCTTGAGGAAGCCCCGGTGGAGGTTTCTGCCTCAGCTTTCTCACTCTTCCTAGTTTTGTTGTTGACTGTTCAGGTGGTAAATATTCAGAAAACGCTCTGTCTTGAGATGTGTACAGCAACTAGCACATAGGGTCCTACTTGCAGGGTGCTATGGTAATATGAATAATAATCCTTAGCCTGGGAAGCCAGGCACGTTTTCAGTTTGCAGCACAAAAGCACTTTAAATTCCTCCACCGTCCTAGGTTACATGCACGCTGACTCAGCAACACTAGGAGACACTACAGCAATGTCTTTACGTATGCTGTGGGTTTGTGACTCTGCTTGCACAGCCACGTAAATCAGAAGTAACTCTGCTGAAATCAATGTTTTATGCACTGCTATATAACTGGGAGAGAAGAGGAGATTTATTTTGAAAAATGGGAATGGCAGCTTGCTTAATGTTTCTTTCCCTGCATTAAAAAAACAAAATGTGTTGATGATGTTTTTCTAATGGGCTCTAAAGACTCAGCCCTTAAAATGAGTGGGTTCATGAATAAAAGAATTGTTCCTGCCAAGGGAGAACTGCCAAAAATATGCTTAATTTATGGCAATAAGAAAGAAATACTGATGTAATAAATGAGTGAGTTTTGCCATTCGATTATGCAGCTAACATTATTGGTGCTATAATCTTCGAGTTGTTTCCAGTTTCTATTTTGTTTCCTTCCCACCTCATATAAATACTGCAAAGTAGTTTCTAGTTTTAAATGGGCGAGTATTGTGGAAGGAATGCTTCCCTTTGTTTTTACTTTCTTTCTCTCTTCTCTTTTGTGTGTACCTTGCATGGTACGTGAATGCAACTGCCCATCATATCTGTCAGCTACTGACGTGCTGACCGAGCTGTCCTGGTTGTCTGTTATCATTAAATGATGTGGATAACGTCCATGAGGGAGAAGGCTGCTTCATGTTGGCAGGTGCCCTTGTACCACGTTTCTCTAAGTGATTGCCTTCCAATTATAGAACTAGAACATTCTCTTATGTTGTGTCCAAGAGAGCAAACAATGGAGAGAACAGGGTATTTGGACCTACAGATTTCATGATGGTTACATAAAAGTAACTGAGAAAACAAATTGCCTATCTGGCAGCTATTCTCCTTGCTAATCACCTGTTTTTGTTTTGTTTTGAAATTGCAGTGGTTCTTTGTTGGTGCTTTGAAGGAGCTGATTACTCCTTATGACTAACCTAATCTTACTATTATGTAGTTTTCAGTGCATGCTATAACAGCAATGATATTTATCTCCATCTATCGGCTGGAGAAGTGATCAGATAAAGAGGGATCCTGAGGTTTAAAAGTGTGTTCTAAGGGAGAAATAGTAAAGAGACTGTTTCTAGGCAGTGCTCTACCCAGAAGGCATAGCTCCTAATTCAGCTGGTTGAATGCTAGCTGAATTCTGATGCCTGGTATTATTGTCAAAAGTTTAGTGTATTCCACTGCACAGTAAATAACATCTGATTGTTTAAGGCTGCTGCCAAGAGCTGTGGGGAAACTGATGTGGTTTATCATCAGCCTTGTTTCTTTTAGGATGTAATGTGGGCGCAGATTCCTGGGGATGGGCTAGTTTTGCCAGGTAGAGTAGGAGCGAGGTTGAGACTATGAACGTTGGATTTTGGTCTCTTAAATCTGTTAGGAATTGCTTGAGAATAAGTCCCCAGAAGCTTTAAGGTTCTGACACTTGGATGTAGGCAGAATTCGGGTATCTAAGCCTGGAAGCACAGTCCTTGATATCTACTCTTTTAGCCAGAAAGCATCTATTGTCATTGGGGATCTCCCAGAAGTTCCCTCCTTGGGCCCTTGCTCTAGGCTGTCTCGAGAATAGCACAGGGCGTTTCTTATTTGCCTTGAGAGGCCTCAGCTAAGCTACTTGCAGCCTATTTCCAAGTGACATCTTGTGGGATACGTTTTAAACATTTTAACGCATAGTGCAAGATCGATCAAAAGTCAGTTCAATACTGAAGAAGAATGAGGAGTGAAAAGATGGCGATATTCTTTTATGTGCGGCTTTTCCATATGCAGGAGACTGCCCTAAGTGATAATTGAAAATTCATTTCCCCGTCTGCCTGCATCCAGCTCAAATCTGCATCATCTGCAGGACTGACTGCGGGTTCCCAGCTCTGAGGTGTCCTGAAGAGCCTCAGTCACAGTGACCGATGGCACTGGTGAAAATGGGTTAGGGATCTGTGGTGCTCTTCACAGTCTCTTGGAGCTGATCTTTGATGTCTCTGCAACTCGATTGCACTCTTACTAAGAGTAACCAGGGCTGCACAACTGGAGTGTTTTGCAAACCTAGTATGAAATGGATAGAGAATTTTGAATCAGTGGACTTACAAGTTTCCTTAAGCAGAGCAGCTGTCAGGGTCTGTTCTGTTACAAGGTGCTTTGGGTTTGCTTGTGAAAGTATGTCTTGAAGATATCATGAACCTATGGACCTGAGGCCGTGGAATGGAAAGCTGAGACCTTATGTTAGGTCTTAAAATTGATTTCTGTGATCATCTAAGGGTCTTGCAAAACTTGCTGGAATTTCCCAATGTGACTTTTGGGTTATCTTGCAGCAGAAAAAAGGCCGACAACACTGTGTTTCCTCTCCAAAATGACCTTTCTCAATTTGTTCTCCTATTATTCCTTTGTAACCTTGACTGTTACGAGCTTGTCTGAGTAAGGCAAGGGATCATTTACAGCAGACTCCCTGCTCCTGTTAGTCCTCGGGTCTTTGATAGTGATGGTTTGGGGGGTTTATCTTCTGACTAGCTTTATTTATAAAAGGAGGCTAAATATATGAGCTAAGAGCTTATACATGCAAAAATGTGCCATTAGAGAAATCAAGATCTATAGTTCATTCAAATGCAGCAATTCTTGAATTTCCTAATGGACTATGATATGTTTAGTCTTTTGAGGGAGGTTTTTGCTGCTTGGGTCCATTAGTGTCCGTCCGTAGCTTTTAATTTGCTTACGGAACTCTGAATTCAGAAGGATTTTATTTGGCTTCTGCAAAGGAAATTTCATTTATGGCTGTTGTTTTCTTCCCCTGAAGAACATGTAAAGCTATTACCTGGCGGTGTGAAGAGGTGAGTGGGAGGGCATTGCTCATATTGGCTGGGCTTGTGGTAAATATTCCTGAGGACAATGTGATGAATAGAAAGCCTTAGCTTTAATTGACAGACTCAGACATGAAAAGAGAGACCCGTTTGATGCATTTCTCATTACTGGGCAAACAGAAGGTCAGGCTAATTAGTTCTCTTGAAAACTTGCTTGCTCCACTGTGGGAAAACTTGAATGTATCTGAACAAAACTGGTTTGCAATACAACAGAGAATTACCTTCCACGATCATTAAAGAAACATTAAGGAAATCACAAGTGTAATGCACCTGAGCAGATTACAAGGTTCTGTTAAACCGGTGCACATTTAAAATTAGCTCTAATTTCTGCCTTCATTTAATGTACCTTCATCTCTTTAATGAGGACTCATGTGAATTTAACAAAGGGGAGCTGAAAGTGTCCCATGATGGCACTGGTTTTGCACAAATAATTCCACCAGTTCTCTAGCAGCATTTGGCAGCTGATGGCATCTAGTTTGATTCCACTGAATATTCCACTGAATGTGCCCTGCACTGAGGCTAGTTTTGTGTCTTATATTTGTCAATATATATAATTATGGAAGGTTAATGTGGTCTTGGTTAGTGTAAATTAGTCAAGTTAAATGTATTTCTCTGATCTGCCTGAGAGTGAAGGGTGTTCACGGCAATCTTGTGTCTTGAGTCTTCATGGGATTTTGATGCAGCATGCTCCATTACATCAGTGAATGTGTATTTATTGTTTGGGGTAGTGTGGTAGAATAACATTTTTGTAACCTTTTCATAAAGTTTAGCACTTGGCTTCCTTGTTCTATATCCTACCAATTTAGAGGAGAGGAACGCTGTGCCTGTAGGATGTTCTCGTGCTGTAGCTCCAGCTTCTTATTTCTCACCACACCAAGCTCTCCAGTTTTGCATCTGGAGCTAAGCTGCTGCTTCTGCTGTGTGTGTAAACCTAGATGTGTGTATAACAGTTTTATTTTAACTGTTAGAACTTCTTATACTCTTCATTCTTAGAGTATATTGACGGGAATCAAATGGGATCAGGATCCTGGAATGCTGTACAATTGTACTTTTGAAATCTGCACACTTTGAAATCTAAATCAGCAGGTACAGAGGAGAGGCAAAGAAATATTTGTTACCTATGTATAGAAAGCAAAATCCAGGAGAAATCAAGTAATTTACTGTAGCTCCCTTAGGAGAGCAAGTCTAGGAAAATAAGAAGTTGGCATCCAGATCTCCTGAAATGCCATCTGATTCCCCAGCAGCAGAACTGCTTTGCCCACTGATGCAGCTGGTCCGAAAAACAGAGAGCGTTTCGGCACTGCTGGTCTAGCTGGTTTGTGCAGGGAAAGAATGAGGATCTGGGAAATGTACTCGAGTGCTTTCTGCAAAGTTTCAGCAATATCCAGTGTGCTTTAATGACTTGGTTCTCTCCTTAAAGCTGTATTGTGGTTCAGAACAAAAGTGGATACAGATTTTGAAAGCAGAAGTAATGCGCACATCAGGTCATTTCAAGAACTGAAGTATTTGAGTATATATCTTTGTATTGCCTTTCTCTTGCCAAAAGGGCCTGTGTTTTAGCCAAATATAGCAAAATTTAGTTTAAACACAGGGGTTAACATTTTTATTTTCCAGATTCTAAATATGAATGTTGTAGATAAGTGTCTTCAAATGTTCTTAAGACCTTAATGTCAATTCTTTCATACCGAGACCATTCCTGTTTACAATAGAATCAGGTTTTGCATTTAATTTCCCATTTGAAAGAGAAGGGAAAAATGTTTTTGTTTTTATTGGTATTTATGTAGCTAATCCTTCCCTTCTTACCACTTTCTTCTGCAATATATTCCCTGCTGGCTCCTTCTGTTTTGCCTTGACATCCAGACTTGGATTGTGCATAAACAACACCTGATGGTGTCAGTGGGACCACTGCATACATGAGTGTCCTCGCAGTAGTGCCCTGCCAGCAGTGATGACATTCCAGCCCCGAGTTTGACATTGATACGTGTTCCAAAGGCAGTGAGGAATATTATGGCAAGCTTGTGTTTAAAAATACATGCATATGATTTTAAAAGGTTTTCTTTTTTCCTTACTGTGTCTGAAAGGCAGCCCCCCCAAACTGAGGGTTAAATTCTTTTGACTGTGAATCCACGTACATATGTGAATTGTGTGTATATAAGGAAAAAAAACCATATTAGAACTGTGCAGACATCCTTCTTTTTCATGTTTAGTATTTGCACTTGTCAGTTGCTAAATGCACATTTGAATTGGTTTTGATGCATAATTTATTTTGATGCCTCTGTGCTATTTTCTGGCTTTTCAGACAAAACTAAAGAAGTTGTTTTACGGACTTTTTTTTTTTCTTGAGACCTTAAATACTCTTTCTGTAGCTGTTCTCAGGGTAAGTGGAAATCAGAGTTTCCATGTGCCATCAACAGATGGCCAGGCAAAAGATCTTTCTTTTTGCTTGGCAGTTTCCAGCTCATTCCTGTATGCAGAGCTGCGTAAGAGACATGACATCAGTCTGGGTGCAATTCAAATCCTGATGTTGCTTTATGCAAGTTTACTGTGGGGCTTGTAATAATTAGGAACCATGTGTAATGGTGCTTTTTTCTTTGCCCACATTTTAATTTGTGTTAGTGGATAGCAAGTGCTATTTGTATTGCTGAAATGATCACTAATTCTTTTGATTCTGGTCTTAGTATGGACGAAATCATATCGCTGGTCACAGTGCTGTTAGTGTTCCCAGTGGCTCTATGTGACAAAACCTGCCTGTGTGTGTAAGTAAAGCTTACTTGAACTGTATTACCGCACTTTAATGAAGTTCTATTAAAACTGAAGTAGTTGTGGAAACCTACTATTAAAAATTCATGATTTGAACGTTGTGGCGCGTACTGAGAAAATCAATGACCAGTCAGAACAGAACACATTTTATCGAGTGAACACTGAATAAAGACTAGTAGAGACATACTGAGCAGCTGAGGCCCTAAACCAGCAAGACTTTTTCTATTTAACACCTTTGTTCTTCCTTACATGAGTATTTTATGAGAGAGGAAGTCTGTTTTAATACGGGTTTTGAGAAATAATTTTTGTTTTTTAGGTATGCAGTAGTAAGAGGTGTCCGGTAACTGTAGTGCTAGAGGTGGAGCAGAGGGAAAGTCGTACTGATGTTCTTTCACGGCCCTGTTGTGTGCAAGGTGTGTGGAGCAAGGTCATCTTGGTGCTGGGTGTACATAGAGGAGAGATCACTCTTTTTCCTCTTACACGGAGTTCTGCTACGGTAATGCAGAGGACCTTCCAAGAGTCCTACAAACCATCCACATTTAGAGCTACCCTGCAACACCTTTGCTTTTTTATTTTTTTTAAAGGCTTTTATGCCCTGCCACCACCATCCTCCTTCCCTGCCAGCAGGCACGATAACAATAACATTTATATTGTCTCCCCACCAGCAGTGGCTGCAGAGCATCAGTTGCAAGCATTGATATCCAGCCACCCTCACCTGCCAAGGACGGAGCCCAGTAGTTGATTAAATGAGGCCTCCTTAAGTCCATATTCAGAAATGTAGACATTCTAGTCAGTGATATGGGGCTTCTTGCCAGCTGAATCTTGGTTTTCTCCCATGAAATTCTGTTGTAGGACATCAGTTTAACAATTCTGGTAAGGAGGTGAGGTGAAGAGGAGAGGAGCGAAGATGTAAGTGCCGCTGTGCACAGCTTACAACAGAAACTGCAGTGGGTGAGGTGAGTGCAGGCTGTCTTGGTGTACAGGGGTAGTTCATTCCTTCATGGGTTTTTGCCATCATAAGGAAGTGGCCTTGTGGAATCTGTGCCTTTGCTAGAAGGCTGCGTTTGGGGTGAAATGGATGTAACTCTGTCATGAAATGAACCAAAGACTCGGCAGTTGCTGCAGTCCATTGTAGTAAGAATTAACTTCACCAAATCTCATTTGGGTGGGGCAAGTCTCCTTTCCTTTTCTCTCTCCCAGAAGAGGCTGGTATTTGATCTGGAGCATTTACAGCATGGTATTGCTGTGAATATGTAAGGTTTTGCTTAAGTTTTATCAGCCTTAAATAGAAACTATTTTGAAATAAATTTCTTTACATAATGTCCCTTCTGAGAGCATTGAGGAGGATCTTACTCCTAGGTATTTGTTTTCACTGAGGCAGATGAATACATGCTGTCTGCTTGGAAGGGTGCTGAGCTGCTTATAGGTAAAACATGTTTGCCTTAAAACTGCTGCAGATGCTTTCGGACATTGTGTATTTTTGCAGATCTTTTACCAGACAAGATCAAGTTTTCAGTTTTTAATAAACACTATTTAATCACTGAAAACAGAAACATGAAAATAATTTTAATGCTTGGGGAGAATCCCATTCCAGATACACTGAGCAACTTAAACAGTTTTAAAGTGGGCTGAGTTTTTGATGTTACTGTTTGTAGGACTACCCTGCCCAAATGGTGAAGTAGTACGTTTTCATCCTAATTTAGTGCTTTCATTGTGTTAGAAATATATATATTTTTTTAAGAAAAATAAGTACTAAAACTCTTGTTAATCATCTAACTCCTTGATTGGAGGGCACAAATAGAATGAGCATCATGATGGAATCATGAGTCTGGCTGCAATGTGTTTGTAAATCATCCCTGAATGGATTGTTCTGTAACACTAGTATGTACTCTGAAGTCTTTTTGAAGTAAACTAGTTTTAAATTGGTACATTGAGCGATGGCCTGCTTCCTGCTTCACTTTGGATCAAAGTTTTGAGGCCACTCTTCTGCAGCAACAGGCTGCAGAAGTTTGGATGGATGTGGAATGGGACATGAGACTGCTTGCAGGTCTTTTGCCAGTCAGGGGCAGCTGGAAATACAGAGGTCAATAGGACTCCTGAACTCTATCCTCTAAAGCAGTACTGTGTGTCCTAGCAGGCTGCTAAAACCTCAAGTGCACAGTTTGTGGTCAATGCTAATTACACATCAGTACTAAATAAAAATGAAGTACGTGTTCATGCAGGAGCAGTGAGAGCTGGGCATGTGTGAGTGAACAGTGTCAGAGGAGGCAGAGCTGGCAGCTCACGTGGAGCGGAATTCAAAATACAAAGTGTTACGCATAGAGCTAGGAGAAGAGGGAACTAAATCCATTAAGTTACAGTTACTTGACTCCCTTTGCCTCTGAACCACAGAAACAGTATGCACATTTTAATAACTTTGTGGTATGAGTAAGGACATCATTGTGCACAATTCTTTTGCTGACTCTAGTAATAAAGCATTCTGCCCTTTATTTATAGGACTGCCTCAAGGATCTGACAGGAGGAATTGAGTATGCTGCCAAGATATTAAATGAAATTCCCCAGAAAGACATTCAGTGCACTAAAAGAGCCTCAAAGGCAGAAAGGGAAGGAAATGGGCAAGGTAAGTCATACATAATGATCTCAGTTGGCGTCGATTGATCTCGTCCAGCATCCTTTGAGAGCGGAATATCCGTAAAAGTCTTTTAAAAGTCACTTGGATATTCTGGGTAGCATTTGTGCTCACAGACAGGCATTGTGCAGCAGTAAGGTTAGCTGTGACAAGCCATCTTCTTTTGACCCAACTAATTAAAAAATAAAAATAAAATTGTCGCCTGAGTCCACTGCTGTTAATCTGAACAGTCAGCAAAGAAATACTTACTTTATCCTGAATATCTTCAGCTCTCTGCATTTCCCTCTGGTTTTCCCTGAAGGAGAACAGTAACATGGGACCGTGCAGGAGAGCTAAATGGTCCCTTGAGCTTCCTTCTCCAGTACAGGCCGATGATGGAAACCTGGGGTAAGTATGGGAAGAGGACAAGCCCATGGTGACGTTCTTTTAGAATTGTCTCCATCAGCTGTCTGTAGCTTGGAGCCTTCCTGCAGCACGGGAAGATATTTGTTTTTTCAACTTACATAAGCTATGAGCACCCACAGGGCCTTGAGACAAGAAGTGGAGGTCAGTTACATGTGTGTAGTCACTTACCAGTTGTGTTGTGTTTAGTGCTTCCTCTGGAGCTTCCCTTGATGCTCCCCAGTTCCTATTCTGTGGAATTCATAGGAGCTGACTATTTCCCTGTGTGCTTTGTGGCATTTCAAATCTCTCGCTCTCCCTTGCTATCTCCTTTTTATCTCCTTTATCTCCTTTTTATCTTCTCTCCTTTATGAGAGAAGTCCTCATCTACTTAAATTGTTCCTCATACGGAAGTTATTTTGTTCATTTATCTAAACTACCTTCTTATGAAGTCTTTCTGGTAAAAAGAAAATGGAGGAGAGCTGTCTGGAGTTCATTTTTGTAACATCTCTGGCCTGAAAATGTAGCTCTTGAGATGAGAAAATCCCTTCTTCCCCATACCTAGCGGTAACCAGGAATGCCTGTATTTCATCTTGAACAAATATTTTATTCTTTGGAAAATTGTGTTTTGATCTAAGAAACTGCTTGTGCTGTGACGAAGGCATGAATAAGGTTTATAAAAGCTCGGAGATGTGGGATTTGTTCTAGTTTTGGGTCTTTTGTGTGAGGGAGTATGTTTCAAAGCTGAGTTAGCCCTTTCATTTAATGCTTTAACAGCTTCTTTGAGGCGATCTGATAGGAAGCACGAAATACTTTATGAAGGATCAATAAAAAGTACAGGCCTGTTTCCAAAATGTGCTTAATGCTGTAGATCAGCTTTCCCCTGAAATACAGGAAGGCAACGTAAACATTTCTTAATATTACAAACTGCTTCTAACCCATATCCTGAGCAGGAAGATAGAGGCTGGCTGTGGCTCTGTCAATGAAGGCACGGGGACTGAATAGGAAATGTGCCATCGCTGTCAAATCAGAAGTGGTTTCCCTACAGCTCATTTGCTATTTGCTTTGTTAGGCGTTATTTTATTTACAGCTACAATCTCTTAGTGTTGTGCATGAATGCAGTTTCCTGGTGGAGAAAGATGAAAGCATGTTTTTGGGATCTTGGTTTGCTTTTTTTAATGAGATGCAATCAACCAGGATATCAAACCCAAGAGTCGTCATGAATCTAGAACCACCCCAGTCTTCTGGCCAGCTTGTGGTTCTGTGTACTGTCATTGTGGCTGTGGATTACATTTCTAGTGCTTCCTGTTCCCTTTTCTAGCAGAAATGTAAAGGACTACTCATGTCCTGTCACATTCTTAAAAATAATGCTGTCTCATCATTGTAATTATTTAAATAATGTTGATTACGTGCTTGGAGCTGTACGAACTCTACAAGAAATACTGAGGTTATAGTGTCTGAAATATGACAGTCTGTCTACCTTTGCTCTACTTGTGTTGATTTGGGTAAGTGGTAAAGGGTATAATATCTCTTTTTCTTTTTCTGTGTTAAAACAGCCTTTAAACTCTTCTCTGGTTTATATAATGTAGTTTATTGAATGCATTGTGTTCACAGGCGCTGGGTAGCGTTAGGCAGGCAGATGTGAGCTTTGTATTTGACTCTCGTATTTTGTTTTCATTGTTTTCTTTTTTTTTGGTTTGCTCAGATTGCTCTGGAGTACAATAACAAGTGGAATATTCTCATTCATCAGTCTGTCCTTTTCAACAGGAATGTTACCCACCTGGTACACGTTTAGTGATCAAAGATGTTGCTCAAAAACTGAAGTTTGTCCCTTTCTTTTCAATGAAACAATTAAATCAACAACTTCTAGAGACATGATGTCCCTCACTGTGGCTAAAGATGGTATTCACACTCTTTTTGGCCCCAGGTTGTGCTGATATCGTATGGGTTAGTGTTTTACTTAAATGTCATTCAGCTTTTCCTCAAATAGGGGAACAACGAAGTGATGCCATGTAAGATGATTGGCACACAAATCTCTAAATAGAGTTGTTAAAAAGAGCCTAATGCTGGCAAGAGGCTTAGCACAGAGTGGTTTTCGTCGCTGCTGAAGTGCAGTTACTAAGCGAGAGATACAGCAGGCTTCTCCCGTACCAAAAATTTAACTGCTTTGGGGATCTTTGTTCTTATAACTGTAGCAACTCTGCTTTAGAAAAACAGCAAGCTGTGGCCTGGTTGGATTCTGGCTGAAACACCTGTGTGACATGAAATTAAGAAGCCCTTCCAAGTTTTGATGGCCAAAAGATGTTGGTGCCTTGAAAAACAAAACAAAATAACTTTGAACCTGGGCAAATACTTCATCCTGTTCCATGACATTTTTAATAGAGTTTTTATTGATTGCAGAGGGAGCTTTAAATGCTGGCTTTTCTAGCGTTGAACCTCTTCGCTAAACATCTGTACCTAAATTTTAGCAGATGTTTCTCTATTTTTAGGCTTTTTGAAATCTCTAAGGATTTTTTCCATTTAAGTACATTAGGACCAAATGGTGAGTTACTGAAAGCCAAACTTTGTTTTTATAATAAAAGTGCTTTCTAATAGCAGAAAAGGCAATATTAAGGCCTTTATTGTTGTCTTTTAGATCAAAATGCTACAAGTTATTCCATATTTAGTTCAGTAAAACAATTGTGACGGCTTTGGGTTGAATATGAACTGTAGCGAAGTAACGTGGCAATTGAACGAGCTCGTGAATTGAAAAGGAGAAACTTACAGCTGGGAAACTCTTTGTGTTTTTTATTCTTTCCATGTTGCACCATGTGCTAGTGACAAACGTGGCTTCTTTGTAGCCTGCCTGTGCTTGTGTATGATGTGCGTGAGGACGATCTCAGTCTTGATCCTAATGTTGAGACGATAGGAACCGTTGCTTACAGCGAGTGTAACTGTTAGAAACTGAGGTCGAGTAACAGGGTTTTTATTCCAGTGAGCAAATAAATAACTGAGGGCTAACAGCTCGCTGCATTGTGAAGGAAGTTTGGATTGGTCTTTCCATGTAGCTCAGGAAAGAAATATGTTTAGCAAGCTCGTGCTTTGTTTGAGGAGTGTCGTGCCAACAGTGACTGCTGCCAGTGATTTGAATGGAGTACATTTGTAGACCTTGCTGTTTTTTTCGTAAGACTAAATAAGTGTTGTGTGGAAGGAGGTAAGTGTGCATCCTCCCAGCAGTTTTCCTTTTGGGAATGGCCAGGTTTTCTGCAGGGCCCTTAGAAATATCTTTGGATCTGAGGTGGTGGTGTCTCCATTGCGACATTGTTTTCTTGAAGCCCTGTGCAGTGCACAGCAATCCTTCCCCCGTCCACACCCTCTTTTCCTCAGTAGTGTGTAAATAATTTCAGTTCCTGCTGTCTGCAGAGGTAGTCCCCCATCCTTACCTTGCAGCATGGAAGCCTTACACCACCCCTGACAAGAGGAAGAATCGCTAGGCTGATGCGGTTACTTGCTTTCCAGCTAGCTCGGAGCATGGGTAGAGCAAATCTCAGGCCTGCTCACAAGAGAGTGTGTGGCTATCCTTACAGTATAAGTTATAAAATACATTTCTTGTCCTAATCTCTTACACTTAGGGACTGTTTTTTGTTTTCTCACTCTTATAATGTTGCAAGTTCTTGTTCTATATTGCAATTTCTATTTTTACATGAAAAGCTAGATATGAAGAGCCCATAGGGTTTGGTGTTTGTTCAGATGGATTGAAAGCAGTTATTTTACTTTATTTACCCCTCTGCAACTTTGCAGCCAGAGCACAGAAGCCCTGAAAACTTGATGGGTTGTTGCAATAGCTGTAGCCTTTGATTTAGAACTGAAAGACATTAAAGCCATTCATGTGCTGGCCTGTACCTCAGTTTAGGTTAGACTGAAAGTAGCGTGTGAAGTTTCATCACAAATGCTGAGCATCTTCTGGCATTTTGACTTTACGTTATCTGTACAGAATTATTAAGGAGTGAGTTAGGGTACATAGGTATGAAATACTCTGCTTCACGAGAGCTAAACCATGTTCTACTTGGAGGAGCTTCATGTCCTTAAGGGAGGAGAATCCGAGATGCAGAAATGAGGAAGATGAAGAATGTGGCTGTCTGTGCAGAAAGAGCAGTGGCCGTGTGGGACCAGTGCCTGATGATTCACTGAGTGTTTCTTGTGATGAGACTGACTGATTCCCATGGATAACCAGTGATGTGGCTCCGTGAGCCTGTAGATCTGCTGGCTCTTTGGACCATTCTTGCCAACACCCTGAATATCCACAGGAGTCCTCGTGGGTGTCTCCCATTTTCCAAGCTGAGAATGGCTTTATTTAGGTCCTTTAGAGAAGGAAAGGCTGATGATTTATTCTGTTTAGACTGATTCACGGTTCCCAGTGTTCTACTGATAAATGAGACTGCCATTTGAGGCTGCTGCTGTCAGATTGTAGCGCATATTAGGCTTAATTCATGAACCAACTTTGGAAGCTGGACTGGTTAAAACAAGGAGCTAAACTGGTGGGCAGTTGGAGAGGGACTGTGGAAGAAGCAGTAAGGGATTCTGTTTATTTAAAATACTCAGCTGGCACTTTCTGCTTGGATGAGTTTTTCTACTTCTGTCATATAAATTAGAATGTTTCCTTTAAACTTGGGAAGTCAGTGTGTGCAATAAATTGGTGCCCTGTCTCACAGAATAAACAAATTCATTTTCATCAGATGTAGGTGTTAATCCCTGTCACACTAACTCAGAATTCTTAATGAGATTTTGGTCATCATTTTGGGAACAAAGCCAGTTAGAAGGATGTGTTTTAAATGGAGGTAATACTAGGATGGATATTTGCACAGCTAAGAAACTATAGCAGTGGTGGAACAAAGATTTATTATCAAAATAGTACCATCTTAGATGAAAGTCTGGAAAAATTTGTGCCAACTTCCATTATATGTTTCAGCTGGAAGAATAAGGGAATTGAAATTTTCTCCTAGCTTGAATGTCACCTTGATTTACAAGGTGTGTTTTTGAAATGTAAGCTAGTGCTTGAAATTTATTTTTTCACCTTAACATTTTGACTTTTCTTTGCGTTTTGTTTCACCAGGAAAACAGTGCAAACATCCTCCAGCCGGCTTTCCTTCCCTCCCAGTCTCACCTTGCACAGTCCTGTTAATGACTTTTTCCACCCCCCATCTCCTTAGTTTGTCCGTTAACCAGAGATGTCATTTCCTCCTTATGGGACTTCAATTTTCACGACAGTGACTGCCTTAGAAAGATGATGTTCTGATTTTTCAGGCAGAACTGGCTGTCCATCAGTCTGTCTGAAGGACTGGGTCACTTCTGCACTGATTAACGTTTGGGTGGTTTGGAAACATGTGTTTGAGGGGAATTGAGAATATGGAAATGAGAAAACTAGAAGTATTTACTTTCATTTTTGACGGTTGTCCAATAGGAGCTGTCTTGAATGTAGCAGCCCTGAATCTGGAGGTAAATGTGTTCTAGAGATTTATTGTTTGCTTTCACCCACATAATAAAACATCAGCTGTGAACTGAAAATATGGTGCTTTTGGTAGTATTCAGTGATGGGTATAGCTGTTTTACTTTCATCCTACCTTCCGTCCTAATGGTCATCTGCCTTCTTTACTTTCTTTTAAGACAACAAGCTAATTTTCAGCCTCTGGCCTTTTTGGCCGTTACTTGGTGTTGGGGAGAGTTGGACTAGTGTCTCCTCTAAGATGATGTTTCTTAAGGTCACCTTCTGCTGGTTGGTGTCTCTGCCCATGATGTGATGATCATGGAACTGGATGATCTTTAAAGTCCCTCCCAATGCCGACCACTCTATTAAAATAGATAGTAGTTTTTTCCAGGCACATGCATTTGTTTTACTAAAGTTGCTTATAATTGTAGCTGCTAGATCTCTAATTTCTTGCCCGACTGCTGGCTCGAACCTGAAGTAATTTAAAACTCTAGGAAATCTGAGTTGACTTTTAAACCATTTTAAATGCACTAAGGACCTGTACTATGGTATTAGAAGGAGCAATAAAAGCTTAATTTTTATTTTTAAGAAGGCAGTTTGTGTCCTAATGTGAACATTTCTTACAAGAGCCTTATGCTAACTAAAGTGCAGCTACTTTTGGCAGCATAGTATTACTGTGGTAATACCAGTTCTTCTTATATATTAATGGTATTATGATTACTGAAATGATATTTCCAAGCCTAAATGTATCCAGTGCGGTTGGATGTATATAGTCAAAGTTTTCAGGTTTTCTGTAGGAAAGAATGAGGTGTCTAAGTGAAAATGTAGTCCTTGGAGATATTACTTAGAAGAAACATTTTCTGTACATGTTATACATTAATCTTTATTTTCACTAGCTTTCCACTCCTCCCGTTAAGAACTTCCTTGGAGAAAAGACTGCAGAATCCAAATCACCATAATAAGACATGAGCAGAATAAAAGGTAGGAGCTGTAGCAGGTTCCCATGCTCAGTAATGCAGCTTTCTTCTGGGTTGCTTCCATTAACATGAGCTGAAGTTTTAGGTTTTATTGTGTGTTCGTTACATTTTATGCTGTCTGTTTTGTCCAGGAAGGTACAAGTCATAGTTTCTAATTTCTAAGGAGTAAAAATAAGAACAAAAGTGTTTAAAAACATAGAGGACAGAAGTCCCACGCCTGACTGAAAGGATGTTGTTGTTGGGCTGTTTGCTGCAGTCGTGGCCCCACAGATGTTCTGGGGTAGGTTGTGTGAAACTGTTGCCTTCTCTGTGTAATGGTGTGATTTGTAGTGTGGTGCTTTGGGCGCTGTTCTGGTCTCTCAGAATATACATCTGCAGCAAAATGTCTTGTGGCACACTGGCTGCTGAGAGTCCTGTTCGCAACAGCATTCCAGATAACTCTGAACAGTGACAGAGCTGTTCACTTTTACAAGTTTTCTCCATTTCTCTGTTTTTTTTTGAGAGAGAGATCTGAAACAGAGGCTTCTGCTTCTACCCAGAATCTGTTGTTCCCTTGTTCCCCTAGGTGACACGTTTAGAATCCTATCTAGAGGCAATATTAAGCACACAGTGCCAGCTTTGCAGATCTTCTAGGAATTGTTTTTGTTCAATCAAACGTGGCTCACTTGCCGCCTTGGTAATCGGTGAGTTTAGCTCATACTTCTATTATTGCTTTATTAAACCTTTTGAGCAGCAGGGTTTTATGCGTCTTTTGGAGTGACTTTTTTTTCCCCTTCTGTGGTTAGTGGCTAGCCTGGATTAATGTCTGGTTTTATGTAGTGTGGTGGCATCTTCTGTGCTCTGTAAGTTTGGTTGCTATCGTGTCAGGTTGTAACACACAGCTCTGTGTAACTGAGCTCTGCATACTTTACGGCACCACTATGACTTCTTTCTGGTAACCCTGCTTGTCAAAGTTCCTTGGGGTTTTGTGTGCACAGTACAAGCCCTTTTGAAGGACATCCCTTGACAGAATGAGTATGGTTTTCATACAGGAAAATGAGTGTCTAGAAATGATCCAGTATTTTGGAATTTGTTCTTCATGGGCTCTTTTTCTGATGTTCATTTAAATCTGTAGTTTAGGTAATATGATTGCAGGTGCTTTGCAAGGGGTTATGCCTCTATGGATTAAGATGCTTTTCCATCCCAAGTAGACACATGTAATTCCCTTTACAGAGGGAGCTTTTAAGTAGCAGCCACACTAAGCTCTGCAGCAGATGACTCCATGAAGGGAGAATGGTAGGCAGAGTCCCCAAAGCTTTTGTTTAAAAGTAAGAGAATCACCTAAAGATCAGTGTATGTCTCTGATGGGAAAGAGAGATAGTGATGTCCTTGGCAAAACGGGGAAGTGGAATTCTGACTGAGGAGCACACATAGCGCAGTCACTGCCTGACCTGGGACTCTGCTGTTGCTTCCTAGAACAAGGAGCCTTTCTTCTCATAAGGGCACACAAGAAAGAAGGAACCCTGACATTGGTTGAGTTTTAATTTTTTTTTTTTTGAGGAGCAGGAAGGGAAGCTTTGTGAAAACTTAAAAGCTCTCAAATTAAAATGGTGGAGGGTACGTGATGGGGGGTTGTCTTTCTGGGGCTTGAGCATCTAAGTTGGACAGGGTACCAATAAACACTAGCACTGGAGAGATTTGTGCTTGCGAGGGAATGCATTGGCAGAGATACCCAAGGAGCCTTATCTTGTCTGGCTCTTCTGTAATTATCTGTCTTGGAGGCTCTGTGTTCTAAGGCCTGGTGACTACAGATGTTATCTGCTACATGATAGAAAAACAAGCACTTCAAAAACCAAACAAACATGGTGGTTACAATCATCTTCTTCCCCACAGCGGTTTGCAAATCACTCAAACATAAACAAATTCTATAGAATTTTAAGTAAATGTAATCTGCTCCTATTCAAATAGAGTGGATTGTTGCTTTTCACAGCTTTAGCTTCTGAAATCTGTAATATGATTATAGTGTAGAAATAGCAAGGATGGAAGGAATTTAGCTTAATGTGCAGTGAGTTTTCAGATGGGAGATAAATACAGATATTTCAGGAAATGATATGCACAAATAGAGCAACATGCACAGTGAATGAAAAACATTCTGGCCTGGAGAGCATGCTGACCGCTTCCCCAGCAGGCTGCAGGGTAAGGAATGCATTGGAGTTTTGCCACCTCATTTTAAGAGGAGAGTGAAAATCCTGTGACTGACTTCTTGTCAAAGGTGGGTCGAGGTCAGCCCTGTGTATCACATCAAAAAAACAGCAGCAGAGCTGAGAGAGAGGACCAGGGGAGAAAGCTGTGATTTGCCTTCCGTATTCCAGGGCTCAGGAGCACAGCTGAGTATTGGCTGCACACCAGATGAGCCTCACTGGTTTTAAGCTATGTGCTAATAGTCCTGGTTAGCTGTTGAACTGTCTAGGGAAGTCCCAGAGCCTCTCTTCTCCTCTCTACTCTAATGTGCAGGTCAGAAGCAGGTGAAGAGAGCTACTGCTGGGCCATAGGATTGTTTAGCTTGGAGAAGACCTTTAAGATAGAGTCCAACTGTAAACCCAACACTGCCAAGTTCACTACTAAACCATGTCCCTAAGCACAACATCACGTCTATTAAACACCTCCACGGATGGTGACTCCACCACTTCCCTGGGCAGCCTGTGCCAGTGCTTGACAGCCCTTTCAGTGAAGTAATATTTCCTAATATCCATTTTAAACCTTCCCTGGTGCAAATTGAGGCTGTTCTCGTGTGGACCTCTCCTTCCTCTGCTCTGTTAAAGAACTTAGTTGCCAAGTAAGGGCATGTATACGTCCCTTTTCTGTCACTTGCAAGGGACTTCAGGGAGGGCCAGCGTCTGGCTGTATGAAGGGGAAGGATCTGGGTGATGCTGCGGAAGTATGAAGGTACTAAGAAGTTAGTGTACTTGGCCTGCTGCCCCAAAGCATCAATTGTGGCAAGACTTGAAATGTTTTTTTCATGTCTGGAAATATTAAGGGTTCTTCACAACCGTTATCTTTTAGTAATGATGATAGGAAGTGTCTTTGAAATGTTTAAGGTGTGTTAGTTAATGATGCTCAGTTATACATAACAGTAGGCTGAAACATCCTTAAATAATGGCAACTGCTGAGTGGACCAAACAAGAAATTTGCCTTGTGCATGTAGTTTGCTAATGCACCTCGTAATGCAAACGCTGAATAGTCTGGTATTGTTTAAGATAAAATTCTCTGACTTAAAGTGCTGGCCCCTATTGTCAGAGGGAAGATGGGCTCAGCTGCTGGAAATCAGCATTGTTTGGTTCTTGTGGTGGGTCCTCTTAGTTTCATGGAGGCCAGCGAGCTTTGCTAACTGTTTGTTCTGATCATGTGGCCTCAAATCAGCATCTTTCTGATGCAGCAGGCATGGGAGCTCTGTAGCTGACCTGAAAAGGTGACTGTATTTGGGAATTCTGGCTTTAGGTTATCTGAGAGCTGGACAGGAGTTTGGGGTGGGAAGGTTGGAGGAAAGATCTGAAGAAAGAATCAACAGATGAAGTCATAAGGAAAAGTGGAAAGAAGGTAGGTAGTTTCTGGGGTCTGAGCAGAAGAAAGATGAGGTGTTTGGGGTGTTTTTTTTGATTTATGTTTGTTTATTTCCAAATGGGCTTCATCCAAATAGGGTAGAACTCCTAATTCAGAGCTGGAAAGCATTTGTTTTGCACTGAGTTTTCAAAATTGGCACCTTTGTGTGCCGTACAACTGGGGAAATCAAATGTGTTTACAAAAATCCTTTCTCTGCCAGAAAAGGTCAGTTGTATTTCTGTGTGCTGGCTGGATCTCGCCTCCTGAGAGGAACCCCGTGTGTGTACTGGAACTCCATCAACTTAGCTTTAATGTTGTGTGATTTGATCTGTCCTGGGTTGTTTCTGTTAGCCTTGGGGCTGATTTTTAATAGGTGCTGTGCCCGTGCCAGCGCTGTGGAGCCTGTCTGTCAGACGGCTTTGGGGCCAGGCAGGCGTGTGGTGGATCCCATGCTTTACCTGGCTGCTCCCACAGCATCTTTTTTACCTGGATGCTCCCACAGGCTCTACAGCAGTGCGTGGAGCCCGGCCCATGGACAAGTCCTCACTCTGCAGCTCTGCAGTCTGCAACCTGCTCTTCTACTCACTGATTCCTTAAATGCTACTGGGAAGTAATTTATAGTCCTTCCCCATCCCGTGAGAGTGTATCTACCGTGCTCCCAAGCATAACTGGTGTCTGTCATAGACTGGGGGAATTGCGTACCTTTGGCCCAAGTCGAAAGGTTCCCTCGCCGTGACATATGGCAAAGTCTTCAGTCCCTCAGAGTTTCTCTGCTTGGTGTTCTGTGTTAGGATGAGAGACTCACTCACAGGGACAGGCATAAAAGTTAAGTGCTGGTGTCCATCCTCCAGGATTTTAGCCTTCGAAGGAACGAAGCTACAGAAGAACTGCTTGTTTTTCTGTCTCTGTTAATCTTATTCTGACAGTGAAATAGTTCGATTTAAAGCTTGTCTCCATTGCAGAGATAAGAAAACACAGAAAACAAGCAGAAAAGTTGTTTCCAATTAATTTCAACTGTGTATTGAATTAAATGTGCTAAACCTTTCTGTACAGGCACTGTGTCAGAGCTGGAGTGGCTTTGATTTGCTTTACATATTAAACAGCATTGAGGTATTTTCATTGTTCAGTGAGGGTTCACTGCGGGGTTTATAGCACTTTGTGTAGAGAAGCCCACGTGCATGTTTTCAGCTAAAACATTTCCCGGCCTTTGATGAGCAGGTTATTTGTAATTGTTGAGCTCTTGATACTCGTGTTTATGACCTGTGTTAGGAATTGGAGAGGACTCTGGATGGACTGCTGACCTCTCATTGTATGGGCACTCTTGACTTCGTTGAGGTGGTGCAGGAGGGGCATTAAGACAAGACGGCAGTGAATTAATGTGTTGGCTGTGCATTTAAAGCCTCTTCTTGGCATCTTTGCCCTAGCAGAACTGGCACATCACCTCGAAAGCGGGCAGTGTGCCATCCTGACAGATGGCTGTGGGAGCCAGCAGCCAAGAGGCTAGACGTGAGCATCAAATGTGTTTGTCGAGGGCAGGATACCAAGCCAGAAATGTCGAAGTGGTTTTCAACCCAGAGCTGCTGAACCTGTGTGGGAGAGAATGTCGTTGATAGTTCAGCTTGGAGCTGGATTAACTGGGCAAAGGTGTAAAGCTGGAATTCCCAGATCATAGGCAAAGAATATCTGGAAAGTCTTGGATCAGATTTTGCCTGCCACAAGGCATAAGAGGAAAAGACTTTCACACAGATCTTTCCATTTTTCTCTCTTAAAGTACTCTCTATAGAAGTGACAGTAGTCATCCTGACCTCGTTCTGGTTAGTTTGGTAAAGCTGCTGAGTACCTTGGGTTACTTTTTATTCTTTTTTCAAACCTAAACAATATTTCAGTTAGACTCCCTTGGCAGCCTTACGTATTAATGCCCACATCTTATGTGCTGGAGGTGATGTCCATGTTGCAGTAGGCTGGTGCGCTGCTCAGGGTTTTCCTGGGGCCACTGTGGGAGGCTCTGGATTTCCAAATCCAGCCCTTTGTTGTTGTAGCACCACAATGCATGAAACGTATGTGCTTCATCTTCAGAACTAAGTTTTGATGAAATGGTCTGATTGGAGAGCAAGTGGTAGGAAACTTCTTCCAATTCTCTTAATATAATTGAATTTTAAAGAGTAATTGGCAACTGAGGGTTTTTTTTTTTTTAAAGAACTTCATAGAAAACTCTGTTTTAGTGAATCTGAAACAAACAGTCACCTAGAGAAGTGTGGGCTCTGATCATCTGTGGGCCCCCATTGTGCACTTTGAAACTGTGTAATTACAGCAATTAGCTTTATTCCTGGAATAATCAGATCAGTGCCTGGTAAATTGAGGAGGGGCTTATTTTGTGACATCAGAAGATTATTTTTGTTTAGTAGGTTTCAGAGTTTGTTAGTGCTAATATGCTTAAAAAAAATGAATTGCCTGTTCTCATGTGGGACAGTTGGAACACAAAGTAAATCTGTGTTCAGACAGGAACAGATCCCATGAGGAACGTTTCAGGATGGATTTCCATGCTTTGCAAAGGAAATAATGGCCTTGAAAACTGTTGGGTTCTCACCTGAACATTTATTTATATTGCAGTGATGCCCAGAGGCCCCTCTGACAGTGGGGCCCTGCGCAGCAGAGCAGAGTTGGTTGGTGGAAACTGCACACCTTGGCCGAGCTTTCCCAGCTCCTCCTGTCCTCTACAGCAGAGGTATTGATAGATTGAGAATTTTAATCCATTATCACTATGCTAATCTGGTTTTCTGCCTAGTGTGGTCTCGGAATCCTTTTTGAGTTTTTTCCATTTAAGGACCAGTTCTGATTCTCTGTTCCCCTTTTACGTTTGACCTACAAAAGGAATGTCTGTAACTTCCATGAGGAACTTGGAAGATGCCACAGCCTTAGTAATAGGTATTCAAACCAGAATTAGATCTATATTTTTTCTTTGGCTTATTTGAATTTTAAAGTAAATTAAAGGTAATTGATAGTTTTTAGTAAAAATAGGTTGTTCTCATATCAAACGCTATTCTAGCCTTATTAATAATTCAGATAAGGTTCTAGTGTTGACCTGTGGGGGTTTTTTTGTTTTCAATTTTATTGCATATTATGTCTCTGTAGTATTAGGACTGAAGAGGGCTATTGTGGGTCTTCCAAAATTCAAATAACTCATAAATCTCCCTCAATCCAGTAATATGTTAATTTAAAAAATGTATTGTTCATGCCTTTTGAACAGAGGCATTCATTATTTTGCTTGATGTAATGACCTTAGACAGAATGTGCTAACATCCAAAGCTTGTGACCTCAGTAATGTGGTTAATTCTAATTAGTCAAATACAGACTTAGGCTCTCTGTAGCTCTGAAACATTTGAATTTGGTTTTGATGACATGATTCTCAGAGAGCCTGAAACAGATGCACGTAATTCTTGTTAGCATATTACTTTAAGTTGACTTCAAACATGTGTTCATTGTAAATTGCTAGCCTGTGTTTGTCTGCTGGGAATCTGAGCTGCCATTTTGCCTTTTTTTCTTCCCAATTACTACTACTATTATTGTTTGTAGCTCACTCCTGGGAGCCTGCGTCATGCAGTGGCCTCTTTTAATGCTGAACCCTGTATGGAAAAAGTCTCTGCTCCAACAGTTTGTAGTTTAAACCTCAGGATTTCTCCCTTGGTTTTGTCTTACACAAGACTCACTTCTTTATGGGAGATACTTTAATTTTATTTCTGATTACAGTAATGGTGATGGCCATCTGAGAATCTTCTTACAGATTAGAATTGGATGTTCTAGCATTGCCTGTTGTGCTCTGCTGCCAGCTTTGAGGTCCTGTCGTGGTTTTGGCAATTGGCTTGAATATAGGAGATCAGATGTTGGTGATTTGCAATAGAAAGAGAATTTCTCACCTTAGCACTTTCCGGACTTAAATGTGAAAGGTGGTATTTGTTGGTCTAAATGACAATATTAGGTAGTACTGTATATGTTCAGGTTCATACCAAGTTGAAATGATCCATTGTGAACTCCATAGTTTAAGTCACTATTAGACTGGGGCAAGGTTTTTTTTTAATTCAAAAAGACTGAAGATAATTTTATCTATGTAGAAACCCTTTGATCATCATTGTTGCCCTCTTCTAGATGCTTTCCAACCTGCCCACATGTTTTTTTGTGTAGCTTCGACCACAGTTGAACACAGAATTCCAGGTGTAGTCTGACAAGCATGGAGTAGAGTGGGATAAGGACTTGTGTATCTCTGCTGGTGATGCCCTTGTTGATGCAACCCAGCACCCTGCTGACTTGCTGTTCAGCGTGTGGTTTGCTCGTATGGAATCAACTGTAACAGGAACATATAAATGAATGTGAAAGTGAAATAAAAATAATCATGTGGTGGAGAATCTCTGCTTTTTAATACTTAGTATTTTTTTCTAAACCTGAGATTCACTAATTTTATTTCTAAAGATAAAAGTGGAAGAAGAAAAATAAGAGCATGTAGTTATCTCCTACTATAGTAAGCTTCAGTGCACCAATTCATTGAAGTATGCATTTGAACACTTTCTTCAAAACATATCCAGCAGGAATGTATTCCAAATGACTCTGCACTTCCTTTTATTACTTCCAATGCTCTAAAACCAGGAAATGCTATAAGTAATCTTTTACCAGCTGAGCATGCCTCTACTTGCGTAGAACCAGTGGTTCACCAGAGCTCTTTTGTTTTGTCTTCAATCAATGTTATCATATCCCAGCTATAGAATAAGGCCTTGGTTTTTGAACAGAAGCTGCCTGTTTGCAGAGTAAGAAATATGTTTGCAAAGTGTGTAGGATGTTAATTTTTACCTTGATCTTTGTATTTTTTTTTTCTCCATTTGTGGAATAGTAGTTAGCAAATCGCCCTGTCTAGTCACTGGTCAGTATATGATGATTTTTTTCTAAGCAACAGAGAAGGTTAATTTTTCATTGTGATTTGTATCCTACAAGACATTATTTTCTTGCTGAGATGGTGTGAAAAGATTGGCTAGATGTAGTGATAGTGCTGTACCTTGCTAGGCTGGAGCTTTAGCTTGCAGTCTTGGCTGGCGTTCTTTTCCTCCCAAGCCTGGAAGGAGCTGTAAAGTTAACAGTCGGTTCTCTGCAAAATTTACCTCCTGTCTGAAAACACTGGAAAACATTCTTGGGGTGGTAGTAAGTATTAACACCTCTTTAGCTGGGGAGAAATGAAGTAGGCAGCCAATTTTTCCTGCTGCTATAAAGTGATTCATGCTTTGTACAGCACTTAGTCTTGAATGCTTGCAGTATGTGTTGTTTCTTATTTCTTGTAATGCTCTCCTTAAATGTAAATGAGAGATTTGAATTTGGGTTTGTGGTTTTTTTTTAATGGCATGGAAGTTGGGTTCCAAATACTGTTAGATGTGGCATTTGCAGTAAGTAAGTTTGAGGAAAAATGCCAGCTGAGTTTATGTAGTGTCTGGTGCAGTTGATAAGTCTCGTTAAACCACGTAGTGATGGTGTGGGAGTTTTGATCGGGTCATTGGTGCATTTTAATGCATTCTTTGTACCTTGTGCATGTGAAAATTTGTAGAAAACAGATAAAATCTACACATTTAAAATCATGGAATCATTAAGGTTGGAAAAGACCTCAGAGGTCATAAAGTCCAACCGTCTGCGCATCACACCAGATAATGAGCTAGATGAAGTACTAGTTCCTGCAAAATCTTTATGGGTATAAAAAGGGTATGTGATTACTGCACTTTCAGTAGTAAAAGCCATATTTTTGTAAGAAAATGTTGAACTCCTTTGTGGAATTTGTATTCCTCAAGGACTTGCACTTACACTCGAGGTGGGGAAATTGTTGTAAGATTGACTCGGTAGTGTATCATGGAAAGCGGATAGATTGCTGTGTTTTGGTCACTTGATGGTGCCTTAAAGTCATATCTGCTGTCTGCTTACCTAAGGATTCAAATTATTCCCGTGTTTCCTCAGAAGTGACATGGAAGGGGCTTCTCAAACTGCGGTTTTCTTGGGTATGTCAAACTTCAATAAACTTGATTACTACGATTTGTCTCAGTGGCAGCTCTACTTCACAGATGATTAATAGAGAAAATACTTCAGTCTTCTGTTGCAAGACAAAACTAAGTGCTTGCTTCTTTTAAAGTACATCATTAAGGCAGAAGAATGTGTACAGTTGTTTTGGAGGTGGGGAAATTGAGGCAGGGCGTGCAAAATACAGCGGGAGAGATGAGATGAAAACATCTTGCTGATGCTGAATCCAACCCTTTAAGGGTCTCACGTGGTAAGGTGGGAAGCTAAAGATTTGCTGCCCTTTCAGAGTTGTTCTTAGCTTATCGTGACTGCTAGTGAATCAGGGTATGGCTGTCTAATGTGGTATTGAGCATGAATGTCTCCGTCAGAGCACTTAATCCCTCTGCAAGGGAGAAATCTGTTTGAGTCTGGTTTTTTCCCTAAGTGGCCATGGTTCCTCATGAGATAAGTAGCTGATGTTGTTTTGCTTCGCTGTTGTTATAGTTTACTCTGGCCAAGGCTAGCGCTGTCACTGGATGAAACATTCTGCTTCTGACTGCTTTGTCTTCTCCCTGGGATGGCTGTTATGCCCCTGTGAGCCACCAGGATCAAACCAGCAGTCTTCCCTCCTCTCTCCTCCTCGTCCATCTGATCTGGATAGTCAATGCTCTGTCAACTCTCTGATCTGCTTCCCAGGGTGGTTTACAGAACATCTTTCTTGTTGTCAGAGGATGGAGTGGCAGAGAGAGACCAGAGGCACGGATAATGTAAGAACTGCTGCCTTTGGCATGGGTACCATGTTACGGTGTCACACGCTGAGCAGCCTGCAGCTGTAGCAGCACCCTGTGATTTGCCAAATCACAAGGGATGTTGTAGATACTGTGAAGAACAAACCAACCCATCCCACGAAACAGCAAGAATGTTTGGAGAGAGAGAGAGTGTTTTCCAAAACGATGTCTTTCCACCTTGATTTTGTGGATCAACACATGGACACCCAGTGTCTTAGCATGTGGAAAGGAAACAGCAGACTACTGAGTGGACCTGTGAGGATGTTGTTCTAGTCTATTCCTTGTGCTCTCAATCAGGGATATGACTAGGGAGTGTGTTGTGTGATCTATCAGATGACAGAATAGGACTGAAGCCCCTTGTGGGCTGTGCTGACTGGTATCTCCATCCATAAACAGTCTGCGAAAGGCAGAAGTAGCAGGGGTTCATCTCTGTTTAAATTGCTTTATAGGGAGACAGCGACTGAGCAGCTCCACTGTGGGGTTTGGCTGCTGTACAAGAGAACTACTAAAGATATTCCATGCTTTATTTATTTTGTTTCATAAACAGACTTCTGGGGACACATTAGGTTTCAAAAGACCTTTCTTCCTACTCCTTCCCTGAAAATGGAAAAAAAGTTTCCCTTACGCCTCTTGCTTCAGGCCTGTATTTCAAACTGACACATTGGTACCAGAGACTAAAGCTGAGCACGTCGCTCGTGATGCATTGCTCCCTATCCACAGAGTTCCTCCACTTTATGATCAAAATAAAACACTTGAAATATGTTCTAGTCTGCTGGGCGGGAGAGAGAACAAAATGCTGGAGGGGAACCTTTAAGTAGTATCTCCCTGGACTTATTTGTAAGATTGCACTATTTTCCCCCCAACCCCTCCCTGTTTCTCCTCCTCTTTTCCTTCAAATATTCTGACTGGTGCTGACAGAAATGATTACAGCTTATGAGTGATAATATAATTCAGTTTCCCTCAAGGAGAGATGCTATCAGAGAAGGTTTTTTTTTTTTAAATATACTGGTTGAAAAGAACCATCTTTCTTCCTAGAAGAACAGTTGTTAATCTCTTACTAATACATTTTCATATCGGTTTGGACATTTATTTCCATGCTGTGATATTATAAAACCAGGCATTTGTGTCAGTTTTGATGCAGTGCAACATGCTGGAACATGAAAAGCCGTAATTACCACTGTGGTCATTTGAATTGCTAACCAGATCCTGACATTTTCAAATCGGACCAATTTCTTAGTGATCCAGAAGTAAGTCTGGGTGCTGTATGAGCTGCATTTCAATTAGGCAACTCAACATTTAAAAAGGAAATGCAGAGCATTCCCATCCCCAAAGCACTGCTGCAATGAAGAAGTGCTTTGCTGCTTTTCTGTTGCCTCCTCGAGACTGAGTGTTTTGTTTGTGAGAATTTTTTGATAAAATTGTCGTTACTGTGAATTTTGATGCTTTTTAAATGTTCATAAGGTCTCTTTAAGGAACTCTTTCTCCAACTGTTAGCCTTTTTTAATGGAAATAGTCATAACAACCTGCTCCGAGGCTTGCGTGTGCGCGTGCTGTGTATCCTCATGATGTGAGCTCCCAGTGCTCCTGAGGCTTTATGTTATGGATTTTGTCCTCTGGGCCCTGTTCACTTGGGTTTGTTATGGTTCAAGCCTCATGACTTGAGTTTCCAAGGTAGCTGGAGTGTTTAAGTTTAGCTGGTTGGATGTGCTTGTCCACGCTTCTGCCTGCTGAAGGTGCTCTGCTGGCTGGTGGTGCTTGGAGAGCTTGGTTTTGTTGGAACCTAGAATTGGACTGGGTGGGAGGAGGAAGCCTGACAGAGCAAAGTCACAGCCAGGGAAATATTCCAATGATTTAACAACCCTACAAATGAAGGGTGTGACACATTGTGACATCAAAAGTTTTATCTTTGAAAGGGTAATTCAGAGGTGCTCAGCATCCCAAAATGGCTGAGTAAAATATATGTATGAATAATAAGGAATTATATTTTTTTCTTGGGAAAAAAGTCACATGCTTTTAGCCTATTTGACTGAATGGACATCAGTGGGTAAATGGTATCTCTTAAACCTGAGGGCAGAGGAAACAATACAACAATCACCTTGTCAGCATGACAAGGGAGAGGGAACAGAAAGGTGATGTATCTTTCTTCTGCAGAGCAAAAATGGCAGTTGCAAAAATATCTTCACTTCAGTAACTATGGGAAAGCAGAACCAGTACCAGACTGGACCAGATGAGGAAAGTAAGCAGGAAAGAAACACAAATGTGTTCAGGTTAGTGAGGAGTGCCTGTATATAATTGCTCTTTAAATCTTTTTTTTCCTCAATTACTTGCAAGGTTTTGTGACTAAACATTTGAAGAGTCTGACTTTTCTTTCTGCCTCTTCTCCTTGTCTCCATTGAGAGAAGTGCCAGTGTTTTTTTTTTTCCACACAAAGAAAAGGTGAATTATTGGCTCAGGATGTCTGTTGTTCTCTTCTTTGTGTGGACAAAACAGTCATTTTCCTTACACTGTGGGTCTGCCTATTGAATCAAGGAGAGAAGGAAAGATGACAGAAACCAGCTGCAGGCTGCTTTTAAAGATCACACTTCAACCTTTCATATACAAGGATTTCACCTTTCCTGCCTGAAAATATCAGATCTGTGTATCTGTCATAATGGTTTTGTATGTTGAACTATGAAAGTGTAGCTATAGACAAATGAAGCTAAAACCTAGCTTCAATCAAGTTGTTTGTGTTATGCCTGTTTTTCTTTCTTAGAGGATTGAGAGAAATGCCTTAGTCTGTTTGTGTGAAGGTATTTGAAATATATAGTTTTTATATTCCTAGCATAAGGCGCAGTAGTTGTTGGCATGTTATTTCTTAAGGCTACCATTCCTGGTTTAAGTTCATCTCTCTTCAAAGTGGATTTTTAGATCTTTTTGGATTTCCTGTGAGTTTTGGTGTGACTGAAGTGGTGATGATGATGTTACAATGCGTGGTGTTTAATGGAGTCTTTTAGGAGGTAAAGTTGATCTTGAGAACACAGATAATTTGGGCATATTGTGCTTTGTGCTCAAGCTGGTAGTAGAAAATTCTTACGCAACAGATGTGTTTGATTATGGCAACCTGGGGCATGAAATTACTCCCAATGCTGAAGCTGGTGGGCTCAGTACCATGTGAGGCTGTGCAGTTATTTCCACTGCAGAGATGTCTAGACACCTCACCCAGGGAGCCAGGCCCCCAGGTAGTAACCACGGTGTGTCTGTGTGACAAAAGGCCTCTTCCAGACAGAAACAGCTTTAAAAATACACTTGAAAGCATGTTGGTCGTTCCAAAAAGGGGGAAAAAAAAAGGTCTGTTCTGATTGTGCAACTCCTGTGTGCAGAGAAAATAAAAGAAATCTCTGCAAGGCAAAAATGTGACTGTGTCGCAAAGTGCACAGCTACTGCTGAGCTCGTTACGTCTCTGGCTTTCTCCTTCTTGCACAATTTGCAGTCTGCTCAGCCCACTGTGGATCACAGCTATCGCCCGTGTGCCTGTTGGATTAGCGGTGGAACAGGACAGGGAAAAGTATCCTTGATGCAAAGAGCTCGGAGGCTGGGATTTGGATGGGCTCTCTGGCTGGCGTGTTTAGCCTTCCACCAGTGTTCTCTGGGTGACATGGGGTTTGCTTGTTTGTTTTAAAACAAAAGTTAGTTAAATGGCCAACTAATAATATTTCTATCTGCATAGCAGCCTTCTGCTACTGAAAGGGGCTACAGGAAAGCTGGGAAGGGGCGCTTGATCAAGGAGTGCAGAGACAGGGTGTGAGGAGAGGAATGGTTTTAAGCTTAAAAAGGGAAGGCTTAGGTGAGATCTTGGGGAGAAATATTTTCCTGTGAGGGTGGGGAGGCCCTGGAACAGGTTGCCCAGAGCAGTGGTGGCTGCCCCATCCCTGGAGATATGTTCAAGGCCAGGTTGGAAGGGGCTTGGGGCCTCTGATCCAGTGGGAGGTGTCCCTGCCCATGGCATGGGGTGGGGGGGATCTGTGGATGGGCGTTCCAAACCATTCTATAATGTCTGAAATCCACACTATGAAGCAATGAATAAACTTGCTGGCATTTGTCCTTGTGACTGCTTCCATAAGGTGCCTCATTTTACCTGAGCCAAATCAACCACTTCTGCAAATGCTTTCACAGGGATGGGCTGCTTCCATGTGCACTGCTTCTCTCGTCAATCGGCATTGTGCTGCTTTTATGGAAGTACAAATAGCAAATTTCCTTAGGGCATGACTGCAGATGGGGTTTTTACTGCTAAGAGAAACTGGAATGTGCGTGTCTGTAGCATGGCATGTCTTCTCCAAATATAATTGGTACCGTATTAATAAATTAGAATCCCATTTCTGTGGCATTTTAGAAATACGCTAGAGAACGTTGCAATGGATTTGTATTTTAGCTGTGGTAGAAAATGGGAGGATTCTGGGCTTGCGGACAGAGCAACGGTCATTGCCATCCATCACTTTTTTCCTTCTCTGTCTGACAGGGGACAAGGTGAACCTCTTCTCATCCCTCGTGGGGGCAGTCTGGCCCCTTGTCATCTCTCCATCAAGAACCTGTCACCTGCAGTGACAGCACTGACATGAGTAAGTGGCTTGCAGGGATACAAGAAAGCATTGCAGTGAACAAAACTTGTCAGCTTTAATTAGCAGTGTTGAATGATGTCTTGAAAGCCTGTAGGTATAAACAGACAAATAAGCTGGTAGAATTAAAAACAGATGTTAGAATTTAACTCCTTTAATAACAACATCCCCCGCCTCCTCTCCATTAAAAAAAAATCTAATGTCAGTTAATGCCCAATTCTATTTATATATTTCTCATTTACATGCAGATTTAGCATAATGTATTCAGGAAGACAACATGGTTTTTATTTGAACAGAGGTGGCTGTTGGTATTCGTCAAAGCTCTCTGCTCTTTCCTCCTTCCTAGCCGCTTGTCCAGGCAGAAGGGACTCGCCTTAAAAACTGACCAGGCCATATCTCAAATTCCACAAACTCGTGATCCTCCAGAACGTGTCACCTGGACGACTAGAGTTCACTGAAAACCTTCAACATGAAGCTCCTTAGGTGCAATAGAAAGCTCGTGGTGAGGAACTCCTCCAGACACATGGTTCCATGGTCTGTGTGCCTTTCCAAAGCAAGCTGTTAAGCATGACCATATGCAGCTGGAAGCAGAAGCAGGCACTGTCCTCACCTGAACAGCACGATCGCACAGCCTCTGGCAGCGACTGTGGCACCTGACGTGGCACATGCTAAGCCAGCTGTTAATAACAGTGGGGAAGAAGTGGAAAGGGAAGACTGCATTGCTCCCTTAGCCCTCTGGTGAATCTCCATCTGCTTTGGTCTTATTTCCAAAGTCTAGACTTTGGCTGGAGGTGCTGTGTGTCTTGGAAGGAGGAGCATAGAGATGAACGTAATCTTGGAGCAAAGGCTTTTTCAGTAAGTCCTGTATAGAGACTTGCAAATGCTTCTTGGTTGAGAGAGAAGATGCTTGTGTTGTCTAGTCTGTTAACCTAAGGATCAATAGTCTGTGCAGGGATGCTGAAGGTGGCACTCAAGCAACTTTTGAATGGCATTTGGCAAGGCTGCTTTGTTAGGACAGAAGAAATAGCTGTGAGGTCTGCTCATTATCATGTCCTGCTGAGCTGCAAACATGGTTGGATCAAGATCCCCATCTTAGACAGGCAAGAAGTGGCAGATAAGCAACAACTTTTCTCTGAAAGGCAGCTTCTCCTGGCTGCTCTGTATGTCTCCATGCTTAAGAGTGAAATTGGAAAGAGAGAATATAGTCTGGCACAGAGTTTGAAGAAGAACACAGCATGTCCCTGTGGTGGGAACACAGCTTGGAGGAGCTTTTCCCCATTAGCCTCGTTAAGGGGTTCAAATCTTTGGGAACTTCTTTAAAGATAAGTCTTCTTACTGGCCTGTACCAGAGTGAAAATCACAGTCTCTGATCTAAGTGCTATTGCTATTTGAAAGCAATATATTTTTCTGAATGACATATTTGATGTCAGACTTCCCTATTGGACTTTCCTGGCACCTGAGGAGGGAGCAGTGAGCATGGGTGTACTTCAGGATGACTAATTGGAATGCCTGCTTTCAACTACTAGTCATTGTTTTTCCTGCAGGCTAGACCTGTATTTATGATATGAGCTGCAAATGCTCCAATAAATTATGTATAGGCATGTAAATGTTTAAATCCATGTGTTTGGATGAGAGGCAAGACTGGAAAAATAAGAGCATTTTTTGATCTGCTCTGATTTTTCACAATGTGACAGACTGTCAAGGTTAGAAGGACTTTCACAGATTTTTATTCACTTTTATATTACTTGCTTGACATAAAATGTGGATGGCAAACCAGGAGAGAGTCATGGCGAGGTGTCGAGTTATTAAGACTTAATTGCTTCCAAAGAGCACACGGCTGAACATGTACGGTGCTATGGTGTTAAAATAAAGTACATGTTAAATAGATTGACTGAATATGCAACTTGAGGACATAGCTTCCATTTTAATATTTTTGGCTTGTGGATGCTCACAGCTCAATAAGACATGATTGGTCTCAGAATCATTAATATGATACTGCTATAAAACATACCTCCTGTTTCTGTTCATTTTACTGAACCGAGTCCTGCTGAAAAGAGAATAATGGGCAGTTATAACTGAAATCAATAGCTATTGTTTCTTCTGTTCCAAAGCGTTAATATGGTAAAACTAAACATAGGCGGTATAGATCTCCTCTTGGAATTATGAGAGAAGTCCGTTATTGAAGTTGTCTATGGATGAAAGATTGCTACCTTTGTATTAAAATTACCTTTCTACACCTTCCCTTGAGTTCTTACGTGTGTGAAGTCTTTAAAAATGTGGAAAAGGCAAATACAGAGGAAGATTTCTTTGGGACTTGAGAGATCAGCTAAGGTCTGCGTCACCAGAGTTCTGGTGAGTAGGGATACGAGCAGTGCAACCTCGCCTCTGCCGCTGACTGTGTTCTTCCCTCGAAGGCATTGTGTTGAGCTGCACTAGCAGTTTGGTAACAGTGGTTTTTGAAGATGCTTCTTGTGGTTGAAGATTTTGCTGTTTTGTAAAACAAAAAAACACAAACCCCAGGACCATCAAACAAGTAAAAGCCACAAAAATCCCCTAGGGAAATAGGGGTGCTGGTAGTTAATAGAGCCACAGTTCTGCTCCTGCAATGGCTTTCACTATTATCTTGTCATTTACTCGGCATTTTTGAGTGAGGTGAAGTCTGAAAATTGTTGCATTGAAACTATGAATTTCGTGTAAAGTTGTATCGCTCCCTTAGCATGACATTCCTCTTGACCAGGGGGATTCCTCACTGAGGAGTTCAAGGTACTTTATTTCTAAAAGAAGTAGTCAGTTCCAACCAGAAGTTGCGCTTCTGTTGCGGGAATAAGCTGCGTGTCACACTGTAAAGGATAAGACTTTATATTCTCTCATATCATTAAAATCAGATTCTTTGTTTCTCCTAATTACAGTAATGCTTCCGGCAAGGAGCAGATTGGAGGATGGGAGCCTGAACGCAGTCTTCTTTGCCCTTGTTGGGAGGTGTTGCACCTTCCTCTGCCAACAGGAAGCTCGCTGGGGCCGAAGGGCTATTGGTGGAGAGCTCCAACAAGCCCATCGGATGCAGGATTGGGTTCAGACAGCAAATGATTCATCATCTAAACGAGGCACTGAGGTGACTGCAATGTTTGTTATGAGAACTTTCTGTTCAAGAATTGTATTGTCCGTTGAAAAGACTCCAATACTTAACCTTTTCTCCCTACGTTATTTAGAACTTGGACAAACATCAGTTGTAATAACGCTATCGTTCATTGTGTTGGTGGGACCTTATCTGAAATGTAGTTGGAAGATTATCAACAGCCATCTGAAAAAGGTGAATTCATGCTGGGGCTGGGTGAAAAGAGCTACAGGAGTGACATGGGGAGTGAAGAGCTTGTACCAGGGAGTGGCATGAGGCAGCTCAGGTGTCTGCTTCATGGTGCTTCCTTGTGCTCTGCAGGCACGCTCTTAGATAAATTGGTTTCCATCTTGCCAGTCTAGTGTCTCAGCAGACTCCATGTTTCTCAAAAACAAATACTTATGTTTAAATGTCTGAAGCATATCCTACAGTGATAAATACACCACTGACTCTGGGAAAGCAGGGAAAGGCCAGAAAAGACTCTCTGGATCAGATTTTCCATGCTGGTACCCCTCCACACTGTGCTTTCTGGCCAAGCTGGCAAAAAAATTATTCTTCTTCCTTGTGAAATGCAAAGCACTAGAAATAATCCTTATTGGATTGTTCTTGGCTGGTGATGTTGAAAGCTTTATTATATTTCCCTGTAGTTGGTACAATTTTGCTGCCAGCTTGCTGTTCGGGTTTGTGTGTTTCTCATTCATTTTCAAGGAGCTTAATGCCATGGAATGCAGAGAGCAGGGTTGGGACATTAGATTCAAAGAAAATAGTTGCGAGGGAAAAGAAGGACTGTTTCCAATAGAATCTAAAATACTGGGAAGGGTTTTGAGGGTTTTGGTTTTTAATAGTTGATGAATTCCTTTGTCTATTCCTCCAGCATTGTCTGGGATTTTTGTTGTTGAATTTATTTAACAGCAGTAGTTTCAAAATCAATGAGAAATGAGAAGAAGCAAACACCAAACCCCAGGCTTGCGTCTCCTTGGCAGAGTGTGCTCTGCTACACATCTGCTAGCTGAAACTTGAGAGAGCAGGCTAGGGGTTCCTGCTCGGAGCCCGGTGTCCGTTTGTGTGGAAGGGAACCTTGCCATGAGTTTACTGGGCTTCACTTCACGCTGTCTCTGTAGCAGCAGTCAGAGATCTGAACCCTCGGGGGGGTTTTGGTGTTGTGGTTTGTTTTTTTTTTCTTTTTTTTTCTTTGAAGTTCAGCTAGCTCATGCGTTCACTTTGCACTTAGAAATGCAACCATACTAATCCTTGAAACTTTGCGCCCATATTTTGGCAAATACTCTTATTTCTGCAGTTAATGTCACATAGACACAGCTTTTTCTCTCTGTAACAAAGCTGACTGGAAGGTATAAGCTATTGGTAGTGGCAGAAAGCAGTGGTTAACAGAGAGAAGTAATCTATTTGGGTTGTTATTGCCTTAACCTTGGAAAAAATGAGCTCGTTTTAAGTGTTACAGCAAATTGAAAATTACTAATCATGAAAACTAAATGTTTGAATTATGGGTTTTGTTCAGGTAGAGGATGACATCTCCTCTGTAGGCAAAGTGACAGTGTCACGTGTTTGCCAGTGGTGCAAACCACCTGGAGCTTTCTCTGTGGCCTGATTGGTTGCTTGTAAGTAGACTTCTGCTTTGGTAAAACTAGTCATAATTCCATCCAGTGGTCTGGTACTTCCACTGGAAATGTCCAGGAGGCTGCCTACTAGATAGTGTTTGCAGTATGTTAAAAACTACTAAAGAAAAATATTAGTTTGATGCAAAAAAATGTGATGTTTGCATCAAGGAGGGCAAGCTGATAACTTTCTCTAGGCTGTGGGAGAAGGCTCACATATGCCATCCTTACATCCAGTTAGATTGATGGGTACCAGATGGAAGTCATGCAGAATGTTTTCTGTAGTATGTGTAAGTGTTGCTGGCAGCTTTTCAGTTTTTGATATAGCAAAAGACAGTTGTACTTGCTTTCGTGAGTTGAGATAAATGCCTGCAGACTGCAAAATCTGTCTAGGAGAGGCACTGCAAATCTAAGTTTTTAGTGATAGTTTATTGTCAAAGTGTAATGACTGTGGCTATTGCAAGTGCTCGATACAGACAATCTCCGAGTAGCCACTAGTGGAGATAAGTTGCCTCTTACGCAGCTTTATTATTTTTCATGATTTGTTACTTTAATCTTAAATGTGCTCTATTTTTCCTTTAATAACCTAGGACACATGTTGAAAAGTTCACTAAATAGACTTTCATGAGTACCATTGCTGAATTTCGCGTTCTTATCTTTTTTTTCTTCCAGCACTTTGTCCATCTTGTCCAGTTTTGGCTTGCAGCTGCATTTAATCTGCATCAGTGGAGTCTTCTCCACTTGGGACCTAAAACAATGAGCTGTGCAGTGCCAGCAAAGTTGTCTTGTGTGCATACTCCTGGCAGTCACTGGCTGTGTTCAGTTACCAAATGTGTTTGGGTTGCTGACAAGCAGTGACGAATCTTGGAGGTACTACGGAGTCTTCTTCTGTTACAATACCCGCACATCAACTGTTTTTTTATGGTCTTTTCTATCAGTGGGTTTATTCTCAAGGGGCTTAGCAGACTTTGCTATTTTGTGACTTGTAGTTTATAAGCTAGTGGTCTGCAGCAATGTCTTTTCTAAGCTTAGCCTGTGATCTGGGTCTGGTTTGGGAGTGATTTCCTGGCTTTCTATTGTTTGATTCAACCAGCCCTGCTTGTGATGTTTGACATAATTCAGTTGAGACCAGTTTGACACAAATTCAGGTGAGATCAGAAATAAATAATGGAAATCCCTGCTGAAAACCTGCTGCATGGACAGGCTTTGTGGCCCACTTGTGCAAGGGCTCAAAAGAGACAGGGAACCTTGCAGCAGCTGTGGGGAAATGCAGTTCTGTAGCTCATTCCCTTTGGGAAAAGGCAGCGAGACTGTAAAGCGCTGCAAAGACTTTGGCTGGAAAAGTGCAAAAAGTCTTTGCCAAGAGCAGCCCAGTCTCCCCAGGCTGGGGAGTGTGTGTTACCTCCCACAGTTAGCAAATACAGACAGTTCTCTTGTTCCGTTGCCATGGAAGAACTGGGCTGCTGCCGATGGATGAGGCTGCACAGAAGCAGAGTGGCCAAGAAAAGGAAAAGGTAAAGCAAGCAAGTTTGTTTGAACGTGTTAGCGAACCACGATGAAATGACTTCCCCCCCCGAAAGGTGCCCAGAGGAACAGAATAATAATTTGGGATAATAATTGGAGCTGGTTGTGAACTTTGCAGTAACTTTTTTTACATTAGAAAATGCTGGCTTCTTAAAATGAGAAAAACATTTTCTTGGAGCATATTTGTTTTAATAAAACTCTTAAGGAGAGTTCCTAGTGTGAGTCTTCTGAACGTGAGGGATATGCAGCCCTGTAATGGTTCTCAAGCCTTGTTCAGAGCGCTCGCCCAAGAGGGAAGGTGGACATCCTCAAGTGCTTGCTTTGCTTCATCTAAATAGTGCTTAAATCTAGCAGGAGGCAACAGCTGGATGGACAGCAGAGACGGCAGTGCTCACAGTGACAGGCAGGGCTACTGTCCTTGGCACTCCCTGCTCCCTGTGGACCGGGTAGCCGAGCTGATTTAGAACTCTTGAAGTGCTACGTTTCACAGCAAGGAAATCCATGATGTTTACTTTAAAAGCCACTGGGTAAATGCCACACAGCAGCCTCATTAGCCACTTAGAGCCAAGTTGTCCCTGCTCAACAGTCCAAGTGCTCTGTGACTGAGGTTTGTCAAGCTTCAATGCCTGGACTGAGTTCTCCAGATTCCATACCATGAGGTATCCTGCACTGCGCTGTGTCCCTTGCTTTGCAGGGCATCGAGGAAGGAAAATAAAGGAAATTGAACAATTTCAAGTCCTCACCAGGCTATTACAAGGAGACACAAATTAGGATGGTCTGACACTTCAAATGTGTCCTAGACAGGTATCAAAAACCTGCTCTGTGGATGGATTTGTTCCGTGCAGCCATTCATTTGCTTATGTCTGCTGGACAACTAAAAGGTCAGGCTGCTTCTAACCCATCTCATATTTAGAAAAATAGCTCCCCTTGTGTTAGCTCCACCTCTGTATGGTGACAGCTCTGTGTATCCCCCTCTTTCAAGCAGGAGCGTGTAGAGCTCTGATTGTGGCTACCCTAACCTCTCTTAGGGTGAGTGCCAGTGGGAGGCAACAGAAGTCATCAGTATGCATAGCTCAGTTCATGTGCTTTACTTAGCGAATGGAGGGATCCATGTGGACTTGCTGTTTCCAGTGAAGGCTGTGGCCAAACTCTTGAGAACTTGAATAGTTTGATTTGTTGGTTTTTTTTTTTATATATATGTGTTTACAAGGATGTTCTGAAATCTGAATTCTGCTCTTGTTCACCACTGAAATGGTACCTTGCTTTGATAAAAGTAATACCTATTTAGTAGCTAGTAAATTTAACTTGAACAATACTGATGTCTAAATCCTTTGGATGACTTTTAACCCTTCTGTGTCTGGGTTGGTTTGCAGTTTCAAGAGGTGGTGTTTTGTGGCTGGCTGTGATGGCGCTGGAGGGGACTTGGGGCTGGTCCTGTTTCACATGTCTGTTTTGGGTCCTGTTGGGTATTAATTGTACTGCTGCCGGGTAAGTGTATACTGCACACAGTGTTGTAGGGAGGCTGTTCAGCTTGTGGTGACCTCAGGCTAGTGAATCTGTCCGGCACAGGCTGCCTCTGTGCTGTGAGAGGCTGGGCCAGATGACCACAGTTTAGCAGCCTGGCAAATGCTATGAACAGGACCAGGAGGCAGCCTTTGCATGGGAAAGACCCAGGATGTGCGGTTGCATTCCTTTCCCTGTTTTTTTCTGTTTGAGTTCTCAACTGGCAAAGGGGGGTGACTGGTTAGCAGTTGCTGTGTGCGCTGTGCCTGGTGCCATCAGCTGCTGTTCTGGTTTAGTGTTTCAGTGCCAGCGTAAGACCACAGTGATCACAGAGTAAATACACGGTAGCCTGAAGCTGAGCATGTGCAGGTGGCTTGTAGGAGTTCCTCTGAGTTCTCTTAGTCCAGGATGAGACAATTCCTTGGTTGCTTCTCTATCCCGTGATATGGAAATAAACAGCATTTGTTTGAATGGGAAAGAGGGAGGGAGGGCTGAGGACCTGGGATGGCAGATCAAGCAGTGGAACTTGTAAGTAGAGTGTGATTTCCTGTCCCTCGGGGTACTCAGGGAAATAGGAATGGGGAGGAGTGGGGGTGTTCATCATCTGATTTCCCAGATTTTAGCTAACAGTATTGGCTTTCAGCTTAGTCGTCTGGCACGAGCTCTGTTCTGCTGCTCTCCCGGGTGTATAGGGTACCTCAGAGGATGAGGTGGGACATGGAGTCATCCCATCCTACTGAATTGCAAGGGAGGCAGAATTAAACCTTCCCTAGGCAGGACTGCCTCCCTAATTTGATTAAGAAATATTCTCAAGTACTTTGACAGGTAAGGCAACCATCAGCCTTCCTTTCCAAGGGATTTTTAAGTTGTAAAAAAGGGTGAATTTGAGCCGTAGTTGGATTTATCCTCATCTTTCTCACTGTACTAGCAAAGATGGTTAGGGATTCGTGTTTTCCAGATGAGGTTTTCTTCTAGAACTCCCTTGGAGATCTATTGCTTTTGAAAATCTCCTCCTGTGAGACTTAAGGAAGAGGAAGAATTAATGGAACTGGCACTAGAAGGAGGGGGAAAATGGTGCTAAAATGGTAAAAGGAAAACTGAACAAATGACTCTTTTAATTCTAAGCTTATTTACGGGATGTGTTAAATTATAACATCAAACCCTGTGAGATGCTGAGGTAGGTATGGAAATGTTTGTGCACAGAATAATCTGGTGCTGAGGGCAAAAGGCAATGCGGGCATTTCACCAGATGATGGTGCTGTGGTTTCACAGAAATGCTCTAGAAAATAACATTTTTTTTTTTTTTTGAGGTGGCTATTCTTGAGCTTTCGTTCTAGCTAGATACATCAGCAGGGTTAGCCCTGCAGTGCTGTGTCACTGGGGACTCCTGGCCATGACTTGCGGTGATGTGGAGAGAAGGCTGCTTCCCGCTCCACAGAAGCGAGACCCAGAGTGAGGAATAGCTGGTGCTGCAGCATCGGTTCCTGGGGCAAATTTGGGGTAATCTTAACCTTCTGAGGGCTCTGCACTACTGTGGTGTACATATGCAATATGGAGAGGGGAAATGTCCTCTTCCTTTAGCCTCTACTGGCCTCAGTGTGTTGTCTTCAAGTCACGTGTTGAATACCACACGAGTAAATAACCATCAGGAGACTGTCATGGTATGGCAGTGGGACTCAGTGTGTGATGCCAAAGAGCACGTGTAGAAGCATCGGGAAAATACATAATACCTTTTCTTTGAGGCATTGCAGAGGAACGCAGTTCCTACTGAGGACTGAATAATCAAAAGCATCCAAAGCAATTAGGATCGCAAGCCTCCAGGTTTTTTTTTGGTGGGAGCTCTTAGTGTTTATTCCTAAGATCTTGAGTGACTTTGTTACAGTGGCTTAGCAAGCGACTCATCAGCTGAACTTCAACAACTGACTATCTGTGTACTCCTAGGTGGTAAATGTGAATGGTTTAACTACTATCGTGTGTCATTATACCATAGTATATAGGGCTTTAATTAGCAGTTTGTGAGCCCTGTGATGGCGTTCAGTAATTGCCATCGTTTTCCTTTTAGTAGAGTGATGTGAAAAGCTGCACAAGCAAAGCCAAGTCCTAAATAATTGTTTTTACTTGATGTGTGCGAGCAGATGAGGCTCAGCTACACATGTGGCCTTTTCACCATTTTTCTGGTGTGGTTTTTGAGCAGTGATAGAGGAATGCAGGTAATGAAGGGTATTGCGGTCTCCCCATATACTGTACTTGGGTATCTCAATGGTAACTTAGATTTCCCAGCTAAGCCTTTTGCATCCCTACTGAATTCCTTTAGAGGTTTATCTGTGAGCAGTCAGTGCTTATTTCAAATAGCTAAATCCAAGCTGACTATAAAAAAAATCAACTAGTACCTAGGGAATTGTTAAGAAGGTTATAGTTCAACTGTTGTAGAGTGAAGCTTATTCTCTTAACTGAGTGCTACTATCGTAAGTAGGAATGGCATCCAATGGTTTTGTCCAGCTGGGATTTCTCTATGATGCCTGAGTGAAGGGCTGACAAGAGGATGACTGCTGAATGGTTGGATGCTTGGCTTACCAGCTTATCAAATAACCTGGCCGTTAGTGTGTGTGTTATCAATCTTATTGAGTTCAAGGCTGGGACAAAAGATGCTTTCTTCAGGTTGATTTTCTTCGGTTACAGTGTAGCCGTGGACACGTTTTGAGTGTTTATGGTAACAAGCATTGCCTGGAGTTATCTCTGGGTTTTAAACTATTGAGGTTAATCACCCTGCTGCTTTCTTTCACTTTGCTTTCATATTTTCACTGTTTTGGTTGCTTGGCTAACCGAAAACAGAGAAATAGGGTTGCACAGGTCAGGCATGTGCACGTTGCAAATACAGGCACAGGCTGTTTGCACAGATTCAGCCAGAAAGTAGCAGGACAGTAAAAACATGTATTCTATCCTAAGTGCTTTGCAAGGCAAACAGTATTTGCTGAGTGTGATTTTTTCCAAGTGTCACTCCACCAGTACACAGAGGGTCCGTCTGCCACACTCATATACTGACTGTGGAATCTGTGTGGGAATCAGAAGCGTTTCAGTAATAGAAAATGAAATGTCCCTCAAAGTTGGAGTTCGTTGTGGTTGCTGAAGCCCTAAGGAATAACAGGTAGAGTAGCGAGTCTGTTGGCAATCACATGAATAGACCTAAAGGATAAGGCAGTGATATTTAGCATCATCTTAAAGGAAAGTAATAGTAGTGCTTTTAAAATATTGCAAATGTATAGATATTTGTTGTAATTCCGTACTGGAAATCACAGCAATGATTTCCTGCTGGTGGAAATGTGAGGAGAGAACATGGTTTAAGGTAAAAACCTACTGAAAAGTTCTGAAACCATAGCTGATGCCTACTAAGAGAGGTCTGCGTAGTCGTGCTGGTTTAGCTTGGATGTCACAGGCTATGAGCACTTCAGTGTCTTGTTCTAGACTGGCAGAGGGATTCCTAACTGCTAATGTGACCAGCCAAGACTGAACTGTTGTGATTGTTGTAGGATAGCTGAAACCCTGTGATTACTGTGATTTTACTACACATTGCGATTTTATTTAGGTTTATGTCGCTTATTTGGGAGAAAAAAGGCTTACACCATTTAAATGGCATACTTGAAATCGCTGTATGTAAGAAATATGTCACTGTTGTGACGTGTAAGAATTGTTAAGTCAAAAAAAATTGTGCATTATAAGTTAATAACAATAAATGGGACTGGATAAATGCCTGGTCTAATCTGTATTTGATGGGAAATGCAGTATCCAGGAGTCACCTGTTAAAACTACAGGGCAAGTAGTTAAAATAAAACCAGACTTGTATTATAGTAGTACGTAATGAAGCGTGGAAGGTCAGATCCAAGAAAAACTGAAGAAACTTTGCATTGGGATGGGAAAAAAGAGGGTGAAGGAGGAATTCTGCCTTGATCACGTGTGCTGAAGTAGCAGATGCATGTTAGTGATCCAGCTAGTGTGCATGTTCTTTGTGAATAATTGCTATTGTGGCTGACAGAAGTTCATATTTTCAGACAAAAATGTTTTGCAGATGCTTATTAAAGAGGCCTTTAATCCACTTTTCCTGTCTGTCACGGAATATTCTCTACCTCTGTAGAGGAGCTTTCTAGCATCATTAAGTATCTGAGCTGTGAAAATGAGTGAATTATTAGCATAGTCATCTTTAACTGTAGTGGCAGAACACAGAGGTTTAGTTCAGCTGAGATAAACATCTGAGAATGTAGGTGCTTACGTATTCAGATATACAGGATTTTAATTGTATTGATGCGGAAATTCAGTTCTTGCCGAATTGCAGTTTTTTTACCAGATGATCCTGTGTTTCCCTCTCAGCAGGCTACAGACAACAAGATGTGACATTTTTCTCCCTTCTGCTGCTTTAGTCCTAAACACAATCTGGAAGTGGAAACTGGAAGTACAAAAGCAAATGGTGAGATGAGAATTAGAAGTTACTCAGATGTCAGAGATCATGTAGAAAATGATAGAAGCATATGTATGAAGTGCACTTATTAGGCTTTTAAACATTTGAGACTGGTTTGCCTGATTTCATTCGTCTGGTACGTGCAGTTTTAGAAAAGCCATCTTTTGAATTGCTGTGGGAATGCACTCCAGTTACTTCATTTAGTAAATAAGAGAATGAGGAAACAACAAATGCATGGGAGCTGGCAGACAGTCCATCTTCGCAGCAATCTCGTGTGCCGAAGGCAGCTTGCAACAACGTCTGTTGAACTTCACTGGAATGAAGGCAGTGAGGTGGCAAAATAATAGGGAGCTAAAGCCCTGATTCTGGACTGTAGAACTTAGAGAATGCTCCACTCCCAATAGGGGTTTTCTTTAGTCATCTGAGCATGGAGTTAATGTACAGCATTCTGAGATAGAGATGAAAAGAGATGGAGGGAGGCAGCAAGCCAGCTGTGTGAGAGGTGTTGGTACCAACACGTGTGAATGTGAGCTGCTTTGCTTCTGCCTGGCAGGGATCCTGTGCCGATGGAGATGTGGGCGTCAGGTTTTGGACAGGGATCTTGCAAGCGCACCTGCTCCTCTTGCTGGACTCTGTGCTGCCACGGCTGTGCAGCTTCAACATTCGGAAAACCTTTATTGCCCATCCTTTTTTTATCTCAATGTTCCCATGGCTGTCAGTTCATGGAAAATTATTTCATTTCTCTGCAGCTTAGGCATCTGTAAAATGTGGATAAATGTGGGTAAAGTAGTTTGAGTGCTAACAAATGCAGGGAGCTGTGTGGCAGCCAGGGAGGCGCTGCAGCTTTCTGTTTAAGGAAGGTTATCGTTCCCTGCCCGAGCCTAATGCGCAGGACATTTCCCTTGAGGTTTGGATTCACAGGAAAGAAGAGAGGGGAAGGTCTGCTTCACAGTGACTTGTGACTTCTACATAAAACATTTTCTCAGAACTAATTAAAACTTTGAGAAATCATCAGAACTTAAATGAATCAGCGCTGCGTAACGAACAGCTTATGGAAAAGGCTTTGAACAAATATCCACAATGCATCAGTAAACATGCAAATTACTTTTTCATGTCGGGATGTCTCTCACTACAACGCTGCGCGTTGATAAAAGATTTTTCTCTGTCTGTAGCTTTCTGTATTTTTAAGTTTATTGGTTTTCGAAACCTCTCTTTCAGGCCTTATAATATATGAAGAAACACTCTTTAAAGTGATTTACCTAGCAAAATTCACTGTGCTTCAGCAATAACTAGCAGTTAACAAAGTGTCTAAATTAAGGACTGAAACAAAGCTGGGACCAGTTGCTGTTGAATCGTGGCTGTTAACTTTAGTGATCTCCTTTGAAAGGGATTATGGCAGCTGTAAAATATGTTCCCATGGTTATGATGGCAGTTATGGGGAAGGTTCATGGCTTGCAAAACTTTTGTTGGCCATAGTTCGCTCCTGGGTTCTTGAACTGATACAGCAATGTAATGCTCAGTTTGGAGTGGGAAAGGAGGGGAGAGGATTGGATCCAACAATGACTACAATTAATACTACTGCCTTGTTTTTCAGTTAGTTTTTCATAAGCAGCAATCTCCTTTTGATTGAACTTTTTCTAACCATTTTGGACTTTTTGGATCACTTCATACCTTCTACCTGCGTGCATAATACATGTTAGTGAGCAGTACTGCTCTGCCTTTGCTGCAAGGTGGCTACAAGTGTGCAGCTGCTGGCTGGCAGAACTGGTGCGTGTCCTTGGTGGCAGGGGCTAACTGTTCTGGGTTCTCAGCTGGGTCAGTACAATGGGCTCATGTGCTGATGGCTTCCTCTTCTGAATTCACACTGGGTGAGCTTTACGCTGCGGGGTGATAGGGACTTGGAAGGGCTCTGCAAATAGTGTTCAGTGTAAGTAATGGTGTTTATGACACTGTAGTTCTGTCTGCTTGAGCTGTTGGCAACTAGTTTCTTGTTTTCTTATGACCTCTGCAGTTTGTCTGGAATGGCCTTATAGTTGTCACCGCATACTCGTTCTTGAACTTTGGTTGTTTTTGATAGCTCAGGATGGTCTCTGTGTGTGTCAGGAATGAAATGCCTGCTGGCGCAAATGTCTAGTTTGAGTTGACCACTCTTAGTGGCATCAATGTCCCACCTCTTTCTGTGATGGGTGAAATCTTTGTTGGGACTTACAGACTAATTCAGACTGTTAGAAGAAAAGGTGTGAACCATCAAAGGAGCTGATGTCCCGTATTTCCTCATGTGAGAATGTCACCTTGGCAATGGAGTGGGGTGTCTCGGCTCTTCCAAAGCTGGTGTTTTCACATGTGAAATATAGGAGACCATTGCAGTGCTGGTTAAGAACAAGCTGCATCATGCTGGATTAAAGTGTTAGGACAATGTGCCAGCCCATAATGAGCAGAGTGATATCAGTGCAATGGTACCTTATGGACACTGACCACTGGGTTATGTTTTATGGATGTCAAGCCACTTCTGTTTCCCAGTCAGCATTTGTTGCCTTCACGGTGTGGTGGCTGTGGGGTTGTACTGAAAGCAATGAAAAGAATTCCAGTCCTGTTGCAGGGATAGTGAATGATCTCCTAGATTATCGCTGTGGTGAACTGAGATCACAATGCTCAGTTATGTCAGCACAACTGAAAGGAACAGCAGAGAACTGAAGCATTTGAATGGAGATACGGAGGGAGAGGTGAAGTGGGGCTGGAATTTCTCATGCTGACTTCGCCACCGAGAAATATGCTTTGTGTAACAGTACTCTGCAAATTAAATGTTATGGTTTCATGCCCTTCTTATTCAGCGTGCCTTAATTAAAAGCCCCTTTCTGCTGGTTCATGGGTTCAAAACTGTGTAATGATGTTAAACAAACATAGACGTGACTAAATTTCTGTCTGCCAGATAAATTTCATAATAGTTTAGTAGGTAATAGCGTATCATTAAGGGTGGGTAGTGTACTTAAACCCGAGTACGACTTTGTCAGTGGAAATAGGCATCTGGGATACTGTGCATTTCAACCTGCTTTTAAGGAAGAAGGAAAAAAGGTGTATTTTTCATCACAAATCATTTAAATTTTGCAACTATTCCACCACAAAGCATGCATTCATTTCCCAACTACTGTCTTCATGAAAAATGTATAAATGAGCACAGAACAACCATATTTCTGAACAGTGGAGCGGAAGAGCTGAAAAGTATTCATGCACTTCAAACGATGATGATGAATGAGTTTTTGTCCATAGTCACAAGAATCTAAACAATATCGTACTTAGCATTGTAGGGCTGCAAGGATAAAAAGGTCAGTGGCTTACATAAACTGAATTCAGCTAATTGACACAAGATGATGGGTTTTAGTTTCTTGGTTGTGTTTTGATAGCCCATTGGCTCTCTGCTTCTCTGATTAATGCCAGATGTTGTGGAACCAGAACTTTCAGAGAATGAAAAACCCCGTCTTTGTAGCTTGTTCTAGGCTGTGAGGGTTATTGTGGTGGATGGGTGGGCCGGTTGCTGGTGTGACTGGGTGGTTTGCTCCATGATTCACACCCTGCTTAACAGAAGAGTGCTGCTCTTTAGCTCTGATCAAGAGGGATCCTCAGTGTTAGTCTAACAACATAAATTTGTGGGATGAAGAAACCACTTCTGCCTAAATAGACTAGAGAGTAGGAAAGATGGCTTTCTGGCATGCAGAACACTTTGTGTTTGGATAGGACTTCCGTAGTAAAATGGGATGCGGGCCGTGCTGGACACTGTGTGTGCTGATCATAATCCTGCATCCCAGATTTCTAGTGTTAACTGATTGAAAGTGAGTTTGTGTGAAGAAATGGCTATGGTTTTGTTCTGTGTATTTGGCAGCTCCACAAGTTTGCTTTTGTGCAGGATAGTTTAGGACGTTGAAATAGAAAATGGTTTGGTTGGTTTCACAGAGAACATGCTTATATTGCATGTGTTTTGAAACAAATTTCATATTTCATTTTAATGAGTTTAGGTGGTGAGGCTAGGTCAAACAGCCTTGTGTGTGTGCATGTATGCAGAATAACAATATTGCCAGAAGGACGGACGCACGTTCTAAGGATAACATTGGGTTCTTTTTTGCCTCTTGGCTTCTACAATCAAGCAAGTGATTCCTCCTTTAGTTTGAAAAATCTCATTCTTGGTAATGAAAGCTGACTTAATCACTTGACACCAACGACTGAGTCCTGCCCAAAAGCATTGCAGAGAGCTGATGAATAAGCTTCCTAACACTGATATTGCTGCCCCGGGCTATGAATCATCTCGATCATGATTATGAAGGAATCTCCCAGTTCCAGTCTGAAACACTTCCAGTATGAGATTTAGCAGGAGATTGTTCTTTCTTTTATGATAGATCTTGTTGCACAAGAAACGCTCTGCTGTCTATGGCCTTATTTCCAGGCTTAAACCCTTGGTACATACATCCTCCTCGTGGAACATGGAATAACGCATCGACGGGTTTTCCTGCTTGCTGGTGCATGACCTCCACTACCTTTCAGTATTGTCCCCAGCCAGACTGCTTGTCCCCATCTCCTACCATACATAAAATGCTCTTCCAGAAACAGAACTTCTGCGCTTCTAGGGGGGGTGTGTGTGTGTGTGTGTGTGTGTGTGTGTGTGTGTGTGTGTGTGTGTGTGTGTGTGTGTGTGTGTAACTGTTTGACTTGACAGGATTGTCAGTTCCCAGCTTCTTTCCCTTGCATTACACTGGTGAACTGGAACTCTGATAAAGGAGTTACATACAGTGATGACAAGAATTGATTTCCAATTTCCTGTAGAATGACTCTATCATTGCTTGTGACTTAGGCAATTTAGCTTATATTACCGAGCTGGCTGGGGGCTATAGATCACCCTGACAGCCGTCTAGTCACCGACCATGCTGATTTTGACAAGATATTGTAAGAGATTTTGCAAGAATTTCCTTTGTGAAATAGCTTCAAGTGCTGTTTTCTCTGTTGTTAGATCACGTGTGAAGAAATTTTTTGTACGAGGCAGAATGGAAGTTTTGGGCTCAGTTTGTCTAATTTGCCTTTAATCTTTGTACTTCAGAGCTTATGAAAAAACTGAACAGCTCTATTGTCTTGGATCTGGTTTAGAACATGTAAGTGTCTGTGTTAGGTCAGACAGAAGTCCCAGGATTGATTTGGGAGTGGGAAGGAACAGATGCTGAGGGAGAGAGTGTAAGAAATGAGGCAGATGTAAGACTGGTCCTTGCCTGGGAACGCCTTAACGTATTCAGCAGTTGATCTGGAGCCTCGCTGGACTGGGTGAGTAACACTGTACAGAAAGAGGTGCTATTGCTGCCCTCATTGAAGAATTTCTGTTGCTAAATGGTGATCTGATTAACTTCCTCACTACTGGAAGCTATAGCACTCTGCTTTTTAGTGATTTTGTCATCTTTTTAACACTGCTGACCTGTAGGTAGAGCTGGATGGGAGTTCAGTGTCCTGTTGGTAATGCAAACTGCTGCAAGTGTGCTCTTGTTCGACCGTGTCACTGTTAACTTGAGCGCAAGGCCCTGGTGACAGCTGAGGTGAAGATTGGGGAGCAAGGAGTCGTCTGGGCTTCTCTGACACTTGGTTATAAAAAGACAGGAGGGGACTTCAGCTGGCAGGGTCTCCCAGATGTGGCTAAAGTGTGGGCCCTGATCACAGAATTGTAGAGTAGTTTGGGTTGGAAGAGACTTTTAAAGCTCATCCAGTTCCAACCCCCCTGCCATGGGCAGAGACACCTCCCACTGGATGAAGCTGCCCAAGGCCTGTCCAACCTGGCCTTGAACACCTTCAGGGATGGGGCAGCCACAGCTTGATGACAGCAAGTTGTACACTATTCAATGTGCACGGTGCCGATTGCTGCTCTGCCCTCTGTACTCCTACAAGGCTCAGTAGAGGCAACAGACTTTTAATAACAATGCATCCATTTGGAGGTGAAGAAATGTGTTTTAGGGTAGTCTGTACCTGTAAGTGTTTTGGGCACTTGTTCCTCATCATTCTAATATCTCTAATCTCATCATTCTGTTATCTGATTGCTTTACGCTTCATTATCACAAATACACCTAGAACGGGAGTCACTCACATTCTCAAGTTGTTGGCAACTGGAGAATTTGGGTCGGAAGGGACTTTTAAAGCTCATCCAGTTCCAATCCCCCTGCCGTGGGCAGGGACACCTCCCACTGGATGAAGCTGCTCAAGATTCTCAAGTTGTTGGCAACTGGAGAATGTAGAGCAAGACTTGTCAGGTAGATGGTCACCAAAAGATGTAGAGAACTCTTCAGGAGTTGCAATAACTTGCTCCCTGTTTCTGTTTGTGTATTTATTTAATTACCTAACCGTTGAAGGCTTTCTGTCTCAGTTATATCTTTAGTATTTTTGAGAACTTAATGTGATTTCCTTACAAACCTTGAGTCAGGGAATTAAACCAGGGGTTCCTAACATTGTAATGGCATTGTGAGTCTACCGTTGCGTCCTCAGGAGAAATGGAGCAGAAGGGGCCATGGCTTGTGTTTTTCTTACAAAACGCACAGAAGTGAAGTTAGAATCCAGGTTTGAGCAGTCCTGTACAAAATAGGGCATGAAATGATTAGCCCATCAAGTCCTTAAGAATATGAGTCAGACGCAACTGCCCTCTAAAGTGACTTCCTTAAGTTAAATCCATTCTCATTCTGTCTTTAAATGACAGTTTAGGGCTTCATTCTCCTCGGATTGTCAGGCAGGATGAAAACTAATGAGACTGAGCTTGAAGCATTGGATTTTTAATTGGATTTTCAAATTCAGCATCTATAGTGAAATGACAGTTACGAAAGTAAATGATACTCTGCTGTTAAGTCAAGAAACAAATTTTTTCAAAGGATACTCAAGGGCAAAGATGAAGACTTTAGGTGGAAGGGGGATAGCGAGTGTCCACAGTTTTGTCCTCATACACTGGGAAAGTCTATTTATGAAGTATCTATCATGTTGCAGTTGAAACACTGATAGCAGGCGAAAAACTGTGTTTTTGTTTTAGAGTTTCCACCTTGTTGAGAAGTCTGCTTTGAGGAGCTATGGGTGGAAACTCCTTTTGATATTTTAAGTATCTCAGTTTAATTATTTTATGGAAACTTGAAGTGCTGCATGAGTTTAGACAAGGCTCTTTGGGAACCTGGATGACTCAGTTCTGCAATACATGTCAATTTTTTTGTCCAAGTTGTGTTATATATCTTCACTGGGGTTGTAACAGTCATAACAGCCTTAGCAGAGAAAGATAGTTCTGAGAAGATGTAGTAGCAGCTTCACAAGGAAATGACTCTCTACAAGAGGTAGATTGAGCCAATCTATGCAAGGATGAAAAGGAAAGCTTTGAAAAATGGTGTGATGTGTCTCAAGGGGTTGTGAGTGCCAAAGTTATTGAAAATATGTTTAATCATGATGGAGAATGAGAGAAGTCCTCTTCAGGCTGTTTCGTTGGGAATGGGTCAGATTTTTTGTCTGAAATAAGCAGATTTCCATGAAATGATCAGTTGGAAGCCTTGTGAGCTGGTAACTAATTTCTTTTTTGCTGTTCCACTGTCAGAGAACAGTGTTTGATGAGAAGCAGCAATATTAGTTTCAGTATTTGTAGTGATTTCTAGGCTTCTCAGCCTTCCTTTATTTCAAGGCATTTGTTTGGGTAATTAATTGGTTTTGATTTTTTTTTTAAACTCTAACTATGGGTTTCTGCTTTTGGAAAGAGTGATTATACAGTGCAAATTTTGTCCTTGATTTGTGTCATAGTCTTTTGAGGTGGAAAGAGCTATGTCTCAGCTCATTGTTTTGAAAACTTAGTAAATTTTTGACTGTGTTGGGATGTTACACGCTGGTAAACATAGAATGAAGCTTCCTGGGGCTCTGTATTTGCCAGAGCCTATCTTAGAAACAAATTTGGCTTTAACTCGCTGTCCCTGTTGTTGCACAATCTGGACTTGGCAATTTAAGACTAGGAAATAATAAAACCCCAAACATGTTCTGTGCTCTCCTAGCTGAGAACCATCTCAAACAACAGGTGCTACCCTGGCTGTTCGTATAGAAAGGCTCAGGTAGCAGTGAGGATAAGACACTGGCACACAGATATTAATTAGTATATCACAGCATACTTGTTTTTCTACATAATGCACTGACTTTTTTTCCCCCTACCTTAATAATTAATTAGTGTTTAGAAAACATTTATGAAACGTAAAGCTCTCAGTAAGAGGTAAATGCTACTAATGGTAATTACCGAGTAGGTTATTTCTTCACTTTCACGTGGTTCCATTCCCTCCAGATAAACACCGAGGGATGTACACCTTTAGGGTAGCTTTAACTCCTCATAACACAGCCCAAGTGATACAGTCTGGGCTTGTTTTGTCAGCGGGAGGGTAAACCAACTGCAATGTTAGGTGCCTTTTAATTATGACATGATAAAACCACCTCATTCTGCAAACCAGCCAAGTTTGATGAAATAAGATCCCAGCCTGAGCGGCTGCTTGACCTCTGTTTCTCAAGATTGCTGTCTGGAACTGTGTGAGCAGTGGTTCAGCTCATCTGTTCCCAGAATATTTTTTTCCATCTTAACCTTCCTATGCTCCGTCCGCTGTACCTCACTGAGCCTCTGACACTGTCATAGAATCATAGAATAGTTTGGGTTGGAAGGGACCTTAAAGCTCATCCAGTTCCAACCCCCTGCCATGGGCAGGGACACCTCCCACTGGATCAGATTCGATGATCTGAGAGGTCTTTTCCAACCTATGATGCCATGAGTTGGTTTGACAGAGAGTCAGAGAACGGGTTGGGATGGAATGGACCTTAAAGATCATCCAGTTCCAGCCCCTCTCCATGGGCAGAGACACCTCCCGCTGGATCAGGGGCTCCAAAGCCTCATCCAACCTGGCCTTGAACACCTCCAGGGATGGGGCAGCCACAGCTTCCCTGGGAAACCTGGGCCAGTGCCTCACCGCTGTCATTGTGAGGAAATTCTTCCTAACGGTGTAGCCTAATTCTGCTCCTCTCCAGTTTATACCTACTGCCCCTTGTCCTATCCCCACAAGCCTTTATGAACAGTCCCTCTCCAGCTTTCTTGTAGCCCCTTCAGGTACTGGAAGGTCGCTATAAGATTGTGCAGGTATTAAACCTTCGTAGGAGTGAGTGTGACAGTGTAAGGGCTCTGTTCGTACCTGTCAGGTATGAGCTGTGTGAAGTGGTGCGTGGGAGGAGTTTTTAGCTTAGGATTAAAAGTGATTGAGGGAGATAGACCCCAGAGCTCTTATTTTATTGCTGTGTAAATGGCTTTAAGAGATGAAGAGTTGCTGAGAGCAGAGCATGATGGGAGAGTGCTCTTACTTCTGGGAATTCAGTCTGCAGCCTCACAGGGATCACAGATGTGCTGAGGTGTTCACCAACTGAACTGTGACAGTGAGTGATATAAGCCCTTCAGAAGGGTCAAGCTGTGGGCGGCGAGAAAGAGTTGCCTTTTATGTGAGAAAGCAGCAGGACCACGCAGTGCTCTGTCTTGAGGTAGACAGTGAGCCGGGGAGAGTTTGCAGGTCAAGATGAGCATGTGGACAACACAGGCAGCATTGGGATGGGTGTCTGCCATGGACAGCCTTGTTAGGAAGAAGAAACAGGTCAGGCTACCTTGAGGTGACTGCAAGAAGCCTCATATTCACAGGCCCTGGTTCTCATGGAGAACTCTAACCACCCCAACACTTGCTGGAAGGGTAATGCAGAGAGACAGAAGCAATCCAGGTGTTTTTTGAAGTGCGTTGTTGAACAGTTCCTGCTAAAGATGATCATGGAGCTGAAAACGGGAGGTGCTCTGATAGACCTCATGCTTACAAACAAGGAAGGACTGATTGGGCATGTGAGTTTGAGGAGTGTCCGTGCAGACAGCAAGCTTGAGACAGTGGAGTTCAGGATCGTGAGGGAAAGAAACAAGGAAAAGAGTAAGGTTGCAACCACAGGCTTCAGGAGAGCTGTTGGTGGTCCTGCTCGATTATTTTTCAAGGATTATTTTCTCCAAGCTCAAGAGTGGGTCAAGTGGATGAGCAGGCAGCTGAGCATGGTGGCAGGAGGTCTGTGTGGATGAACATGTTGCTCCTGAACAAACTCTTGTATGTAGAAAGCATACAAGAGCTGGAAGCAAGGTCAGGTGATACCAGGCCAATACAACTTTAATGTCATCATTAGCAACACAAATGGTGGGACAGAGCGCACCCTGAGCAAGTTTGCAGATTGTGTGAAACTGGGAGAAATGGTTGATCCACCACTTGGTTGCATTGCTATTGAGAGTGATGTTGACAAGCTGGAGACATGGGCCAATGGGAGCCTCAAGAAGGTCGATGAAGTGTGGAGTCCTGCAGCTGGGAAGAAACACCCCCATGTATTGTATCAGCTAAGGACTGACAGGCAGGAAAACAGCTTGATAGTAAAGTTCTTGGGGGTGTTTGTGGACCAGAAGTTGAGCATGAGTCAGTGGAGAAGACCGGTGCATCCTGGTCTGCATTAGACAGAGTGTGGCCAGCAGGCTGGGGGAGATGACCCTGTGTCCTGCGTGACAGAGACAAGGATGTGTCCTTGAAACAGTCAAAGCCTGACTGGGCAGGGTATAATGGGCAACCTGCTGTACTGGGTGGGACTAAAGCATCTCCAGAGGTTCCTTCTGTGGTTCTGATAGCTGTATTATCATGAGAAATTATTTGTATGCAGGTGCTGCTTCCTCTCTTCTTTTTAAAGCAAACAATTCCTGAGCAGCGTGTAGCTTATACTTTTTAGTAGAGGATATAAAATGCAGCTTATTATTAATTTGGCTGTAATGTCACGGTGAGCTGCAGATGATTAATGTGGTTCTTTTGTTGAAATAGGGTGGTAACTGGGATCTCTCTGATAAAGATGGCTTCAGGAGATAGAACTGGAATCTGAGGTGTTCTTGTCTGTGCACTGAAAAATTGCAAGGGAATTCAAGCTTTTTTGCGTTTGGTGCTGGCACGAGCAGCCTTTAATTGTACAGGGTAACAGCACCTATATTACATTAATTGTATGTTTATTCTTGTCCACATAGTATAAAAAGATAACCTTTTCAGAGACATTAGCCAGGTTGTGTGTGTGTGTGAGGAAACCAAAGCAGAGGGAGCGGGAGTGCACTGTAATCCAGAAATATTGTAGCAGCTCAAGGTGTGTCCCAGTGAGCTAAATGGGACTCTCATTCAAAATATTAAGCTGAAAAGATATTTAGAAGGACAAGGACATGGAAAAACGGGGAAAAAAAAAATCATGTCAAGGTGTCGCTTTATAGCTAGTAGTGGTGGGGGAAAGGGGTGATGTAGAAGTAAAAATTTTACGAGGAAATGGGTGTGGAACTGGTTTTGTCTCTGGTCTGTGGCTGATCAGATGTGTGTTACTGTGTGTTGCAGTTCACTAGCAGGTAGGAGGTGATCACAGTACCTGCTGCTGGATCTGCTCATAAGGTATGTTTTGTAGGCGCTGGAGCTTGTTGGATTGCTGCTGCTCATGACAGAGAACACTGAGCTGCGAAGGAGAGGTAATATCGCTCTGTAGGTAGAAGGAGGCTCGTGCAGAAAACGTTGAGTACATTTGTGCGATAGCAAATGTGCGCTGCCTTACTGGGATCGGTAGTTTAAACTCAACGTAGGCAGGTCTCGGTTTGCTACACTGAATATTGAATAAATTATAATCTCATTTTATAGAATAAGTACTCACAAACTTTTGAAAGAACTTTAAAGATACTAAAATATAATACTGATACTTCCTAATCTCTAATGTACAGAAAACCAGAAGTGAGCTAAATGACCAAGCATGGTGGAGTTGAAGCCTGAAGAGAAATCAAAAACATTCATCAGAATTTCAGTGGGGCGAATGTTACAAAATATTTTGAAAAATTAGTTTTTCTCCATGTTTTTTTTCTCAAACAGAAGTGATGAGGAGAACTGTGTAATTTGAGAGTTTAGAGGAAAGAACCAAATGTTTCCCCTCAGAAGACACATTTGTGCTGCCAATTTGATGGGGAAAAGCAGGACACTTGGTTTGGTTTTGCATTTTGTTAAAACCCACCTTGTACTGTAGAGGAGTGGGGCTCGGCTGGTAAGGAGAACAGCGCTATGGGATCAAAATCATTGTTTATTGTATGTTGTGTTTCCAAGTGAGGGGAAACTTTTGCTCTTAACAGCTTTTGAAGGGAGCATCATTAAATTAGATGCCTAAATTTAAGAGTTCCTCAGAGGAACTCTGGTTTCCTCTCATTATTTTCTGTTGGCAAAATATTCTTAATAACGTGATATCACAACAGTTGGCTAATTGAGCATGAAATGAATGATCTTAGATTACAGAAATGCTGGAGAAGTTGAAGATAATTGTGTTCATCATATGTTAATCTCCTACTTGGCTTCGTATGAATCACTGAGTAACTACTACAAGGAGACATCCAAGCATTTTTATTCCTGAATTATTTTACGTATGAGTAAAACACAGGATTTGAGAAGTGATTATGAATGTCTGCTGAACAAGCGATCATAGGAATTCATCCAGCTTTATCATATATAACTCTTATTTCCCACATTAAAATCCTGTATCCAAGCCTTGAAGGTCATGCTCTTGAGTTCCCAGGAATGGTCTCTGATGCATCCCCTGCCTTCCCTGCTTTCAGATAGGTTGCATGGTTGCGCTAGGGTTGAATTTTCCCTTCTGTTGCATGGTGGCAATCCTGGTAACTTCTGGTTGTGTTGAGTGGGATGTTCTTTGCTGCTATCACGTGCTGCTTTTGTCAATGCCAAGTACAGCGCAGGCAGTGCTGGGCTTGTTCCCTGGCTCAATTTTAGTTTAACCTCAATTCTTATGTCTGTTTTTTTTCTCCTTGATGGTGCTTTGCATGCTACTTTGAAGAACAGATTTGATGGTGGAATATAATCTTACACATAGTATGAATTTTGTTTTCGGTTTGAAATCTAAATGCTAAATGACGGTGACCCAAACAGTAGGGAGCACCTTCCAGTTAATATTGCTGAACTATGTATAAACCATCATGAAAGAATTTCAGGTGTGTACACGAGGCTCTGCTCCTTGAAGCATCGTAGACTTCTTTGAAGTGGAAGTGTCTGCAGCATAAATAATACACAAATTTGGCATGATACAGGAAAAAGCTGTCATGGGTATTGTCAGTTCACCTGCTGGAGCCTTTCAAGTGCTAATGTAGGTATCTAAAAGAAGGTTAGGCCAGAGATACTTTGCAAATCTGAACTTGGGCACTTCAGGCAGGGTTAAGATAGGAAAAGGATTTTCCCTTGTTGAAATCAGAATGGGGATGGAGAACACCAAGAGAACTCACAAATGAAGTGTTCAGGACCAGGTTGGATTGGGCTTTGAGCACCCTTATGCAGTAGGATGTATCCCTGCCCATGAGAAGGGAGTTGGAACTGGATGAGCTTTAAGGTCCCTTCCAACCCAAACCACGGTGTAACTCTGTGAAGACTCGTACAGTCCCATGGTGTGCATGTGTCCGTCTGCCCTCTCTGTCCTTCAGCATATTTATTTAACATCTGTTGACCAGATCTCAAGAAAAGGACTCAAAACATATCCCGTGTTCCTGCACAAATTAATCGGTCAAACCAGTCTTTGAGCAAAAGCCTTCAATTTGAGCTGATTTCTCACATTGGATGCTCCATGAGAGAGCGTTCTTCTACATGTCTAACCTATGGAAAAGGTGCGTCAGGAAGTAGCGAGAGCAGGACAGGCTGATAGCCAAGGGTGGTGACAGCACAGGGTGGGCAATGGCCACCACAGCACCTGGCCTGGATGAGCAGAGCTGGGAAGTGAAGGTAACAACGGGGTCTAAGGACGTTCCTGGAAATCCTAACAAGAACCCGGAGACAGAGCTGAGAACAGGTACAGCTGTGGCACAGCTCAAGCTGGGTTTGAGCTGAGGCAGAGCCCCTGAGCAGCGGGCACTGCTTGTTGGCAGCGAGGGCCTTGCATCTCTAGGTGCTTCTGCAATAGACCCAAGGATATTTTACGTTTTTTCCAAAGAACCCTCAACAAAATACCATGATTTCATGCAGATGCTCTTTCTCATCATGTATATCCATGATACTTCTTAAAAACGCTTATCTGAAGAGGGGATGCGTTGCCAAAAACGAACGTTGACATTTGTTAGAGCAAATGCTGCTTGCTTTCTGCCCAGTCTGCAGCCTTTGAGGAAATATCAGCCACATGTTTTTTGCGAAAGATGTATATTATTTCAATGAAATTTTGCCCACTTTTTCATATACGGTAGTTGAGAGTGACAGTGAATTCACGTAGTTGTGATGGAGCTGATAACATTTGGAACAGGAGTGGGAGTAGTTTAGACACAAATTATTTGCCTTGCCGTCTGTTGGTGCCATTTACTAAAAAAATATTAATTGTAATTAAATTAATCTGGTCCTGTGGAAATAGAATCTTGACAAAGTGTATTTCTTGCTGCCACAGAATGTCATTAGCTCACTAAGTTTTATGTGTTGTTAGTAATTTAAGTACTGTACCAGTCAAAATAATTGCAAATTGCTAGTACCAGATGTCATTAATGTAGAGCAGCATTTCTCCGCCCTAACCTTATTTTCTGTAATTTAAAGGAAAAAAACTGAAGATATTGTGTGGTTAATTAGGAAATTAACTGTTACCTAGGAATCTTTCATTTTGTTTTCTAAAGCAAATGCTTTCTTCGGCATGCAGATCAGAGAATGAGACCTAGAGTTATTATTAATTTCTCTCCTGGAGGAACTCGTGGGGAAACTTTGTTGAAGCATTTTCAGTTGGCAAACGCGGATACTTTTGAGTCAGGTTTTTTTTTATGTGTAAACTGTGTATGTGAATTGAAATACCACTGAGGAGACAGGGGAGGGAAGCTGAGCGGGCTGGAGACATTAACACTTGCTTCCCAAAGGAAATAAGAGAAACCCCACTGCAGGTGGTGGAGACCCATACTCAAAGCCTGTCTCCATGTGATTGATTGCTAGCTGGAGTAGAAGCTGGGCTTCCAGCTTTTTCATAGAATTATGGAATGGTTTGAGTTGGAGAGATCTTAAAGATCATCCAGTTCCACCCTTTGCCATGGGCAGGGACACCTCCCACTGGATCAGGGGCTCCAAGCCCCATCCAACCTGGCCTGGAATCCCTCCAGGGATGGGGCAGCCACCACTGCTCTGGGCAACCTGGCCCAGGGCTTCCCCACCCTCACAACAAAATATTTCTTCCTAAGATCTCACCAAAATCCTCCATCTTTCAGCTGAAAACTGTTCCCCTAATCCTGTCCCTGCACTCCCTGATCCAGAGCCCCTTCCCAGCTTTCCTGGAGCCCCTTTCAGTACTGGAAGCTGCCATGCTTTTGGTGCAGCCCAGCTTGCGATTTGCTTTCTGGGCTGCAGGCACACATGCTGGCTCATGTTGAGCTTTCCATCCACCATTTTCCTTGGAGAATGCCCTTAGCACTTGGCTGTTGATATTTATGGGGATAGGTAGTGTTTAGGCTGCACAGATATTGATAGTGTATGTTCTCTGCCTTGCTCCTTTTTTGCTCTTGACCTAAGCCGTTCTTTAAATGCATGGTGTAAAACCAAGTGTGACAGACTTCTTGAGCTTAAAAATACGTTTTGGAGCTATGAAAGGTTTATCTGTTCTCCTTTACTGTGACCTGGATTGAATTGAAGTGAAAGGGAGAGATAGTAATGCTAGGAGAAAGGAATGAATGTGTCAGACCGAAGATATTTGTATAAGAGCAGTGAAAACGTGGAAAGGTCAATGCAAAGACCAGAATTGAGACAGGGTGTTGAGCCAGAGAGAAAGCAGCAGCGGAAAGAGGAAGAAAAGGCAAGGGGAGAATAAGGATAAGTGATAAAATGAATTATCAAATATAAAAAGATATGAACAGGAGGAGAATGAAGGTACTATTGGAGCTGAGTGCTAGGTTGTAAGAGGAGCAAGAAAAGGACGAGCAGTCTTATACCTCTAAGCAGAGGAAAAGGAGGTGAAAAAAGGTCAAATCACTCTGGACCTGCTCAGCTGGAAAGGTTGGGATTTTGACATTGGAGTTGGGGGCTCTTGGTATGCGACCAAGCTGGGGATCCTCGCACCTCTTTATGCAAGTGGTGAGAAGTTAGCCAGAGGTCTGTGGGTGCAGAATGGGAGCCACGGGGATTTACTGCATCCTTGTGAGATGGTTCCCTTTGAATGGTAGAAGGGCTGCTAAAATGAGTGAAGTATTCTCATAGAGTGCTAAAGGGTGTTTTGATCTATCTGAGAAAGATAGAATGAGAAGCAGTTGTTGGAAAGTGAAACCAGATTAATTCACGTTAGAAATAATGTAAGTGTTTGACAGTGAAACAGATTACCCAGAGAGAGGCTAATTTTCTGTTTCCAACTATCTTTATATCAGTATCTTCCTTTTATATGTGGCACCTAAAGCTATAGACAGAGTCTTGTCTACTCTTCTTTTAACATTTTAAACAAATGGATCGCGTCTTTGCCACAGAGCTGTGCTTGAGGCTCACATCACTTCTTTACCACAAAACCTACTTTCTTTTTTCATTACTGTTTTCCTGAGTATCGTTCCTTACTCTTGAAAGCAGGACTAGGGAAGAAAAATTAAATCAACTGTTTTTATCGAAAGACAACCAAGGGGAGATGGGCGAAGAGATGGTCGCAGGCTGTTGCTGTGAGAGGGAGTTTCAAGGAGCAAGCTTGCCTCACTCTTCCTGCTCACTGGAGACTGGCGGAGGAGTGAATGTGGTCTGAAATTGCAGTGGAGGATGGCTCAGTCTAGTTTGGAGGGGAAACTTTTCAAGCTATGAGGGAAAATGGAAGACTAGGTTTAGTTTCCAGGCTTGTGCAGTCTCAGTCATTAGAGATTATTGAAGAAAAAGTTATACAAATATCTCTCTGGGTGGCTTAGGTGTCAGCTGGGAGATGGGTTTGGATGATTCATAGACCTTTCCGTTTGGAATTTCTAGGATTTTTCCTCGATGAAAAATGTTTCTGATTTAAAACATATTTTGATTAAATGGGTCCTGTTTCCCTCTGATTTCTTTGTCAGTGCTCTCATCTTTTTCTCATTTATCAGTCTGGAATTGTTTGTAATATCAATTCCCTCTGCTCAGTTTGCTTTCATTGTCATCGATAGAAGATTCTTTTGTAAAAGATTTTGTCCAATCTTTTTGGGAACTTGCTAGTGATGGCGCTGCGGATGTCAAGTCCTTGTTAATGTCTGTCTTTTCAAGCCAAGTAGATATTTTTAATCTATTTAATGGGTAGTTTAGTCATGTTGTATTCTCAGGTACTAATTTGGGTCTTGTATGCATCTAGGAAATGTGTGCTATTTGCTTAACCTGTTATCGACTGGAAGGCAAAATCAGATTTGTTAAACAATAGCTACTCTCCAGCAAATAATTCTCGCTGACGCTTATTTATATCCTGGCTTTGTTTTGTGTTGCTTGAATTGAGTGGTAATCATTCCTGTCCTTATTTTGGCTGGGATAGAATTAATTTTTTTCAGCTTCTCATACTGACCTTCCCACGAGAAGGGGAGCAGTGGCCCAGGACACGGCCAGGACAGCTGATCCGCTGGCCAGGGAGGGTATGTGATACTGTACATCATGCTCACCGTATAAACCAGAGGAGCTGAGTGGGGGATTACTGCTTGAGAAAGGGTTGGGCATTGGTTTTTGAGTGAGGAACAATTGCACTGCACTGCTCGTTACTCCATTTGTATTTTTTTGTTACTATTGTTCTAATTTTTTTTTCCTTTTCCTTTGCTGTTCTATTAAAATGTCTTTATCGCAACCCATGAGTTTTACCTTTTTTTTCCCTTTCTGGTTCTCCTGCCCATCCCACCAGGGGAAGAGGAGTGAATGAGTGGTTGTGTGGGGCTTAGTTGCTGGCTGTGCTAAACCACAACAATTCCATTCACCTGCACTTTTGGATATTGAATTACTATTACCACGCTTGCTGTCTTGGTAACGCACAAACTTCACCTTGTGCCAGGGGCTAGTCTCATTTGAAACTTGGGTTATCACATGGAGGGGAAAAAAACACTGAATTTTGAGATAGTAAGTTTTTTCTGGGATTTGCATCCACTTTGGAAAAGGTAGATGTACAAAACTCCTTCTGTATAAAAAGCTCTTTTTTCTGTATGACCCTTGCTGGTTTACTATGATTTCCCCGGAGCTAATCGTTTCACCTCCTCTATGGCAAGGAATGTGTGGTTATGGCTGAGGAAGACAGGGGGAAGTGGAGCTTTCAGATGCGCCCTCCTGGAGGACTGAAGTGCGCTGCTGTGGCTCATCACAGTGTGAGGCCATCAGTAGCAGAGGAAATAAATACCTAAATGTCAGAAACTGCTGCAGATTAAGTGGGTCAACAACCAGAAAAATGTATCAGCTTGGAGTGCTCAGCTTTGAGAACATATCAAGGGCTGTCAGTGCAGCTCAGAGCCGTAAATATTTAATTTATCTTGACCCTTTTAATGCTGACAATCAACATTGTTCTCTTTTGCTGTGGATCTGGGACTATTCTGCTGACAGTGATACCAGTTTGTCAAATGGAGTGACACTATCTCTCTCTATTCTGTTCTTCATGGCCACAGGAATCTGTCGGAAGCTTTTGCAGGTAGTGCGTAGTCTAGGAAATTTGTAGCAATCCTACTCTGAAGTAGAAGAGATCACTGTAATTAGGTAATATATCTTGATAATAATTGTTTTATGCAACAAGGTATACAAAGTCTGCCTGCAAAAAACCCCCATTGTTAAGCAATGATGAAAATCTGAATGCTTACAAAAATCAAATGTTAACATTGTGTTTGCTTTGCCATTTTTTTTTCATTTGTTTTATTAACAACATTCAGAGATATTTGCCTGGAGTTAAAGGTGGGAATTATCTGAGGAAGCTGTTCTTTTTTAGCTGACTTGGCCCAATGAAGACCGCTGGAGAGGCAGGATATGGCTGTGCAGCAGTTCCGCTAGCACATTGATTCGCTAAGTCTAGAGGGTGGCTCAGTGTGTAAAACAGAGTGCTGTAGTGAGACAGGGATGTCATTTGAAGTGAGTCACTTAAAACGGTTGTTGGTTTCAGCTGTCAAAGAGAAGGAGAATTACACCTACAGTAAATGGATGATTATTGGCCATCAGAGCAAGGATAATTTTTAATATAGCATATTTTGTACCAGCAGGAGCTCAAAAGCATGTGATTCCCTATGCAGTCACTTCAGGTAGCAGATCTTTTGTGGAGTTTGGTTTGACTCAGCGACATTTACACAATGATTTATAGGTTGAAAATAGAAAATGATGCTGCTGTTTGAAACTTGATAGAGCTGTCACAAAGGTTCATTAATGTCCGTGAACTCTGAAAAAATTATGTTGCCACCCAACTCTTCTCAGAAGTGCTGTGGCCACTTTGTGGTTATATATCTTCTCCAGAAAAGGGGAGTGAGTGGAACTGTAGCACGTCCTGGTATCTCACAGCAGCCTTAAACAAGGTGCCACCTCCTGTGTCTATAGAAATCACTTCTCTGGTTTTGCCCAAGCTGGGGCAGGCCAGGACTGTATCTGACTGTACTGATCATGATTGGGGTCCTGTTGGATCTGAATTACAAACAGGATCACAGCTCTGGAGGCAATAACAAGTTCTGATTTATTCTGTGGTTAAGAGAACAAACAGGGTGACTAAATGCGAATTCTTACTGTGTAGGGTTTCTTCTTCAAGCAAAAGCATGCAACTGGTTGAAAAGGTGTTAGAACAGGGTGTTTTAGGACTGGATCACAGTGGCTTTTTCACGCTTACCTTCATGAAAAATCTGCATCTTTTATGTATTTCTCACAAGTGTTTTTATTTACATAATTTGTGAACTATGTTGTTTAATATTGTTTTTATTAAGACGTGGAGTTCCCTACTTAACCACTGTGGTTCCCAGGTACTGGAATGCCTCTGGGTTGAGCGGAGCCTGCTGGGAGGTACAGTTCCCCAAAGACAGGAAGCTGACAGCTCTTCAGGTCTTGCTTTCACCTGCCAAGGAGTCCCATGGGATGGAAAACCAGTGGAACTGGGTATAATGTCATAATTTTTTCATGATGGGCCCTGAGCTCCTTTGTTGGACTGGAAGCACTCTTCCTTCCTGCTTTATCATTAAGACAAAGCATGAGTTCCGAGAGCAGGTTGATGGAGCTGTGCTGGTGGCTGGAATATAACCTCATCCAGCTTTTACTGATTTTCTTAGTCAAGACCACATGCTGCTTTTTTTTTTTGCTTTGAATGCTGCTTAAACGGGCTGCTGTTCTTAGTGACTATGAATGCAAGGTGCCACGTGTAGGTGACTGATTGAGCTCTGTCGCTGAAGCACGTGTCCTGTCTGAGTAAGCACCTATTCCACGCTGGCCAGTTATGGTGACTGAGAGAGGAAGCTTACCTGCTTCTGCTCTCTGATGGGGAAACCTATTGAGCCCTGCAAAGCTCTCCTGGGCACACATGGACTATCTGCTATGGTTGGTATTGGGATGCAGTACAGTTCTCCACTAGGCTTTTTCTGACAAGACTTTGTGAGATGCTGAAGTGCTTTTGGCGTCAGGGAATGGAGCTTCTCTCCAGCCAGAGGAGACACGGAGTCCCCTTCGGATGCTCCAAAGTGGTTTAGGCTGCTTGCTTAATAGATAATGAAGTTCCGTCTGTACATACTCACTTGTCTGCATAAGCTTAAGAAAAAATGAATAGCTTGCTTAGACTCACGCGATTCACTGCTAGCAATTACCCTATTACCTGCCTCCATGATCAGACAGGACCTTCATGCTAATTCAGGCACCAAAAAGTAGATCAAGTGAATACCTAAAGTAAGTTGTTCAGGGAGGTGTGTGTGCTCTTTCAAGACACAGAAAATGTCCTGGCCAACCCTTGGCCATCCGTCCTATTTGTTTCCCTTTCAGAATTCCCTCCAGCGAACTTCCTGGTTGAGACCTTTGCTTACAGGAGGTGTTGGGTGTGGCCGTCTTATTTATGTTTTCTGTTTCAGTTGAGCTTGCTAGAGGTGTCTCATCTGGTTGGGAATTGACTATTGGGAGAAGTGACATATAGTTAAATGTAGTTAAATAAAACCCTATACTTCCATTCTAAAATGACAGAAATCTCCACCTACTAGTGTTTATACTTTTCTCAAAAGTTAGAAAGTCATAATTGAGTCATCTTGGTTCTCCACGGTGTTTTGCCTGTCTGCTGTTGTGTTTTTACAGCTTATCGGAGTGTGTTACAACGGAGTGTGTATTATTCAGTACAAAATAATTCTATGTCGCCTAAATTTCAGGGTTTGGACAAATTGCTTCTTAAATTGAAAGAGGCTGTGCTGACCTGATGATTCATCAGTTCAGGAAGGTGGAGATTCAATTGCTTGCAACCAACATTTATTCCAGCCTTACTTAAAATAAAGGGTTGTGGCCTCGATAATTAGCACTGACTTGTAATAGGTTAGCTAGGAAAATAGAGTGAGTTATTTGTCTTGAGAGTCCTTTTATTTGCTACATACAAACCTTATTTTGCAGCTGAATTAAAGAAAAAAAGTGTGTATGTGTGTGGCAGATGAGCTGGAATTCTTTCCTCTGAGGAATACAGTGTAGAAGCGAAATACATGTTTTGTTCCCGTCTCTAAAGTTAGGAAGAAAGCAACTCTGCGGCAACTCGAAGAGAGGTGTTTGTGAGACGTTTATACCAATGTTTCTCACAAGCAGAGAGAAGTGGATGATGTTTAACAGGAAACAGGAGTTTAAAACCCGCATGTGTGGCACTGAGGAGGAGACACCCCAGATGGTGACAGCCTCGTGGTGTGGCGCATCCAGGGGCTACTCTCAAGCTGCCAAGGAAACTGGTGTGGAATCTTCCAGATGTTGCTGCTCACTCTTTGCATGGCAGGGACCCAAAGAGAAACAGAGGGCCTTGCATATTCTCTGTTTTCACACTGCCATGCGGGAGTGGGATGCACCATGGATGGATTGAATTGCATGTAGTTTTTTAGATGTGGTGTTAGGTTTATTTCCGTTCTGTGTTACAGCAACTGCTGAAGCTTGAGGACCTTTTAGTTTCTTGTTTTGGTTTGCCAAGATAGGCATCCAGAACGGCACAGATTCAAAAGCCTTGAATCTCAAAGGATTTTAGAAAAAAATTGGAAGGAGAATAGGTGTTTTTCACATGTGAAGGTGGCATTGCTATGTCCTGGTGGTGTTAGAAGATGCATGAATAGGATGTACAAGACTGAAAGGTCGTTGAAAAAGAAAGCAGCAGAAAGCTGGTTGTGTTTGAAGACTGAAGACCAAGAAGCTGCAGTCAGGAATAGAGTCCTGTGGCAGTAGGTGTTCGATGAGATGTTGAGGGACATTCTGTCCAATGCTTCATAATCCAGTGTTCAAAGCAGGCAGCACAGTCCGACGTGGAGTACGTTATCCCGGGGGCTTTGTAGGATGCTGCACTCATTTCCAGAGCTACTGCTGACCATGGCCAGCTGATCCAGTGCTCTGTGGCTCACTGCACTGCCAGCTGGCCTTCTGACCTCTTTTAGCAAGTGATTTGCATGCAGTTTTTTTCTCAGCTCCTCCCAACAACCGGTGCATGTTTAAGGGTAAGGGGCAGAACCTGCTGGCATGCATAACTGCTGCCATAATGTCAACAGCAAATGGAAATACTGAAGTCAAACACCCATATGTAGACTACGCACCGTGCTAGAGCGTGGCAAAGTGTGGTGTTTGGGTGATGGGACTGAACTCAAGATCTGTGTTTCATTCCCCCAAGGCAAATTGCCATCCTACGCTCCGAGCCCCATCTGTTGAGGCTGTTGCTGGCGGCGTTGGATCCGTGCATGTGCCAGATGAGGTGCTGGCACTCTGTGCCTTTGCAACACAGGACTATGTTTTCTCCTATGTTTCAGGCTGTGCGTGTTGCGTAGATGTGTGAAGCAAGAAAGGTGGTGCAGTGTTTCTCCAGCTGTCAGTGTAAACCTGTGCTCCAAAGCTTCCCACTTCTCCGAGGAGCGAGTATCCTAGAGCTTCAACCCTTTCCTGCCATGCACAGCAGGGAGGACACGGCACATCCCGCAGGTTACCTGCTGGCAGAGCAGGACAGCCTGGCCTTAGGGTGCATTTAAGAGACAGTTGCAGTGCTCTGCCTGCACTACAGCCCTTGATACATCGAAGAAAGCGGTAGCTATAAATCCAGCTTCTTTGTTGTGGCAGCATGTGAGTGCCTAGAGGCACTGAAGTACTTAGAGCCAGCACCAGGAAAGTGGGGAGAGGGAATGTGAATTGCTATTATTATTAATAATAATATTAATGAATAAGCTCCCAAAGATCAAGGACTTTTGAATTAATTATTCCTAGATACAATATACAGCATGAAAAGAGGCTGACTAAACCAATAATGGGCTTCTAGCCCTTTCCTTATTAAATTAATTTTGTTTCAGATCTTCAGCTTTTTCCCCATCTGTGCAAATTTTTTATAAATATTTAAAAGGAGAATTAGAAAGGAAAGATTAAGGACAGCAGAAGCAGCAGTGAGCTGGTTGGGAAAGGAGTATGGAAAAGAAATAACTTGGGAGATACTGAAGCGTTTCTGAATAAATATCCTTTCATTTTTATGACTACTATAATTCTTTTTCAAATACTCTTACGACCAGATCCTGCATTTCAATCTCCCATTAACCTCAATGCCACAGTATTCAAAGGACCCCATCTAGGCTTCCACGTGCTCATTGGGATTTTGGATTTATGGGGAATGAAAAATTGCACCTTTAGGATAATTGAGCCATCCTTTTATTCTAAAACTGATAGTAGAGACTGACAGTAATCAGATACTTCTGCATGAATCATACTTTCTTAAAATATGATCATTGCCTTGGTTAGTCTGAGCTATAGATGGGAGTTTTACTGCTGTCCATACGGATGAATATTGATTACAGACTTCTCAGGCAGTTACCTGGCTTCTCTCTGAGCCCTAAGCCCTACACAGACCTCCTGAGGTGACACCCTGTTCTCATTGAAATCGCTGGTAAAATTCTTGCTGACTTCAGGGGACCCAGGAAGTCACCCCCAGGTATCTCAACAGAATTATACTGGAAAATATTCGTAGAATCATAGAATGGTTTGTGTTGGGAGGGACCTTAAAGCCCACCCAGTTCCATTCCCTGCCATGGGCAGGGCCACCTCCCACCGGCTCAGGGGCTCCAAGCCCCATCCAACCTGGCCTGGAACCCCTCCAGGGATGGGGCAGCCACCACTGCTCTGGGCAACCTGGGCCAGGGCCTCCCCACCCTCACAGCAAAACATTTCTTCCTAAAATCTCATCTCAGTCTCCCCCTTTTCAGCTTAAAATGTTGTCCCTCATCCTATCCCTGCACTCCCTGACAGAGAGCTGCGCTCCTTCTTTCTCATCTTTCCTGTAGCCCCTTGAGAACTTTTCCAGAATGCTTTGCTCACACCCTATTTTCTTTATGTGAGTCCATTTATTCCAAGTTTATTGTTTGTGAATGTGAACACCACCCAAAAAAAATCAAGTGATTCAAGATATGTTCTAGTTGCTTTCTGTAGTTGTTTCTACAACTCTCTGCGTAACAGTGTGATTTACACATGGTTTTCCATTGTTAGCATTTTATTTATGCCACATCTCTGAGCTGATAATTTACAAGCTTACAGTATCTTTTGAAAGTATTACTTAAATAGATCATTTAATTCTCAGTGGGGTGTCTCTGTTTTTCCCCTCCAAGAAGAGTGACATTATAGTTGCAAAGTATGTTACAATTAAAAGGAATTGTTTTGACCAAAGAGGGATAGAGAGGAAATGCTTTACTCTTCTGTTATTCTATACTCCCTCCCTGCTTCTTTACAAATCATAGTCATAGTTGCCTAAACAATAGGCATTTGAATGTCTAGCTGACCCTGTGTGTTTGTGATTAGCGGGTCCATACTGGAAATAACAGGAATTTTGCACCACAGGTATGTGTATACCAGCTCAGATTCCCATTTGGCTCAATGTGAAGGCATCTGCCTAGGGTGCTGCAGCAGGAGCAGAAGGTGTAGTGGAAGCAGAGTCTGTCCTGTCTTTTCCAAGTCAGTGGTGTTAAAGGGTTGTTACAGAGACTGAGATGTTGTGCTGTGAATTCATCCTGAAGACATAGGGCTGCTGTGATCCTGCCTTGGCAGCCTCTTGCTCCTGTTGTGAATTTGAGTGGGAGTTTCTAAGTAACTCCTGGCTACGCTTGGAAAACAAGTGTTGCATGTTTTCCTTTTAATTGTAAATAATTTCTTGTTGGGGCACTTGTGCTGTGATGTCCAGTGCAATCTGTTTCCCAGTTTGTTTTTATCTACTTACCAGTGGAGCTGTGTGCTTAGGGTTTAACACTGGCCAGGAATACGTGTTCAGGTCTGACTGTGTGCTCTGGTTCAGTCACACTCACTGCCTCCTGCCTCTCTCGGAAGATTTGAGCATGTTCTTGACAGATTGGTTTCAGCTGCTTGCTCAGTTGTAATTGTAAAACCTCTTATTTATGGGGAAAAAAACCCCAACCCACCCAACAAACCCCACCTTTCTTCTTTAGGAAAGAAGGCTCTGGGGAGACCTTAGAGCACCTTCCAGTACTGAAAGGGGCTCCAGGAAAGCTGGGAAGGGGCTCTGGATCAGGGAGTGCAGGGGTAGGATGAGAGGGAACAGTTTTGAGCTGTAAGAGGGAGATTGAGATGAGATCTTAGGCAGAAATGTTTTGCTGTGAGGGTGGGGAAGCCCTGGCCCAGGTTGCCCAGAGCAGTGGTGGCTGCCCCATCCCTGGAGGGGTTCCAGGCCAGCATCTGCATTTCCCCAGAGGTGCTTCTCCTTCCTGTGTTTGGTACATGAAGTCTGTATTTGCCCGCTGTGATGCCCACTGTTGCTGGTTAGAGAGTGCCAGATGCTGTCCTCTTGATTATTACATTTGGTCATCAAGCACAAACATGCTTGGGAACAATATATTGGATACTGTCAAGATCATTTGATAAACCATTCCAGTTCTTCTAGGTCATCTTCTATCTGTCATCGACCTGCCTGGCAACAGTCAGGACTCTGAGCAGGTTTCCATGTCTGGAGCAATCGGGGCCGTCAGATGGTATTGAATAGGATGCTTCAAAATTACTTTTTGATGGCAGCAAGATTTTAGCACGCCCTGCTTTTAAAAAAGAACTCGACAACAAAGAAAATACTGGTGGGGAAAAGCAGACCATAGAGCTCCAATTCTAGCAGATTTCAGTCGTGTTTGCATTCGAAGTGTACGGCACTTGATTGAAAGACTTAATAATCAATAACCCCATCCCTTGTGTTTAAACATGAAAAATGGCTTTAGAAGAAGCAGTGAGTTATGCAGCTGTTAATTAACCTGTGCATATTATAGAAGTCTATTTTTTTTCATGTGCAATACGAGGATTATCTTTTTCTGTTTTAACACTGATGGAAGTTAATAAGACAAGTAAAAAGAAAAAAAAAAAGAAGAATTGCCCAGCTTAGAGAAATCTTTAGCTATGTAACCTGTGGTTTGTATAGTCTCCTTTTTCAACATGCTGTTGCTTTTTCATTTTCTTCCCAAAGAAAAATCAATCTTATTAGGCCAGCACCATGTTTTAGCCCGCTGTGAAATGTCCATTTTATTCTTTAAAAGTAGAACAACCTCAGAACGTTCTTCAGGGTAAAAAAAAATTAGTTAATAGAGGAAAGGCAGATGGTGATAAAGAAAAGCTTGGTAGGGAGTGGGGAGATCTGAGACCTCAGAGAATCCTCTTCGGCGTGTTTGAGGGGACGTCTGCATGGCCTTGTTCCTTTTGTCCTGTGAATCCATGCAGTTCAAGGCCTTCATGAACATGGTGAACCTCAATGACATTTAATGTATAATAAGAAATTATGTTGCTGATCTCGCTTGGGGATGTGGATTTATTACTAGTCTCAGATCCGTTCCTTTTCTTCTTTTGTGATGCTTTTCAGGGAGGGAGGCTCCTCCTAACAAAATGGAAGTGTTCATTTAAAATTTTCTTTGTTGCTGTTTGCCGTGAGTGATTTGTAGCTGTTAAGAACAAAACAAAAAATAGAACAGGTAAAACCAAGAGTAAATTCTGCCTGGTGAGAAAATTGAAGAAAATGAAGGACTTGGCTTTTGTAAAATAGAAACAAATATTGTGCTCAGAGAGGTTTTTGTTTGTTTCATGTAACTATAAGAAACTAGTGAAGGGGATTTTTCTCTAATTTATATGTTTATAGGGGCCAGTTCTTACTATAAGTAATAATCATTTCAGTTTGTGTTTCTGGACTGCCTGTTTCTTACAGTGTAACTCTGCAGGGGCTCTTACTCAGAGGCCTATTAGCTACGTTACTCCCTTTTTTTGGTAAGTATGAAACTGCAGAGTTAATATTCTAGCACTGCTTATACTTGATGGTGATGGAGGAATTGAATCATTACAAGCCTTTTATTTATTAAAACTCCTGATGTCAAGTTAACAACATCTGTAGGGTCACTTTCAATATCATTCTGCGTTTTCATGTCACTTCTAATCTGCTTCTAAAATTGCTGTTAAACAGGTAACGTTTGTAACCCACTTAACTCGTCACTCACCAACTCATACAGAGGTGATGACATAAAACATCTCTTTGGCTATTAGGGCAAATAATAAACGACCCTGGCCTCACTAAGGAACAACTTTGATCTAAACTGCTTGTGAGCAGCTAAGGAGACAAAGTGCTTTAGAAGCAAATGCTTCTCAAAGATCTCCAGGGGGTAAGAAACTTTCCAGAGCTGCATCTTTTCGAGGTGTGCAACATGTTTGATCACTGAGCTGTGCGGGCCGGTGCAGCGAGGGTATGTAAATCTTAATGGGACTTTTTTTCCATCCCTTTTGGTACAGGTAATCACTCCAGGGATATTTAGTTTTAAAGAAAAGTCACTTAAAGAGAGGTTTGATCAAGGCAGACAAAATGAGTCTTCAGCGGGCACAAATTAAAATACAGGAAATTCTGTTTAATCCTGAGCTAAAAAATGGTTTGGTGAAAGGGTGATCAAGTGCTGGAATGGGTTGTGTGAAGCTGTTATAGTCTCCATCCTTAATGATATTTAAAACCCAGCAGGACACACTCCTGAGCAAGCTGCTGTAGATGGCCCTGCTTTGAGTGGAAGGGCTGGAGAGATGGTCTCCAGGGGCGCCTTCTGACCTCGGCAACTCTGATTCTGTGAGATAGCGGTGGGGTAAAAAGATGAGCAAAGCTTACTCTTTTTTCTAATTGGGTCAAACAGACATTTGAGAAGACTGATGATTAAGTACTGTGCTCCTCTTCCGGGCTTTTCAGCCCCAGAGAGAGTTCACGAGCCAGTAGGAGCGGATGTGGAGAGGAGAGAGGGAATGTTAGCAAGTTTTGAATTTCCACTTGTGGGTAGTGGAATGCAACTCATTTCATGCTTGTATGTGCCTTCAGTGCTGGGTGCTAGGATAAAGACTGGCTTAATTAGCTGTCGCAACAGTGGTTATAGAAATCCATGTGTGGTCCCTGCATTCTCTGCTCATAGAAATGAGGCAAGGCTGCTGCAAATTCCGTTTTAAGAAGAAAATGTGGAACTGAAAAGGAAAATAATGGTCTTTTTGAATCACCTAGCAGCATACATTCATTCTGGGCACATACTTGGCTCAGCAGGTGGTATTATTTACTGACCGAAGAACATCAGTCAGCACTGCAAGCTATGAGCATTTCAAATCAGAAAAAGCCTAATTATAAAGTCTTCCCCTGACTATACGGCTCCTCTTTTTAATTTATTGTTCACAGTAGGTGGAGAAGATGGAAATTATAGTGGTGATTAAAAAAAGAGCAGACAGAAACTTAGCAAAGTAGTCTGACAGATTTGATAATATCCAGGTCTAATGGGAAGAAGTCTGAAATCTACTGCAGTCCTTCCTACGACAGTTAAACCATGCCTGCCAGTGTTCGGGTCTAGCCACTCAGCAGCCACTTTCGAGCGAGTAGGTGGGTGAGGAAGGTGAGGTAGCAAACCAGGGTTTCGGTGAGCTTCAGTGGGTGGGCTGAAAGCGAGCCAAATGTAAAGCCTTGCTGTAATCGTGGGAGCTGCACTGGAAATGTGTCTTGGAATGTAATCGGAGATTAATGATATGTTGTCTGCTTGTCTCCAAGTGGCTCATGAGTGAGAATGCTTGGGGAGATGAAAGGTTGGTTTTTTGAGATGTGCAGTAAAATTTCAGACTCCTCGAGTCTGGTATTCAGTGGATGTAAAAGATCCTTCCCTTTGGGTAGCTGCAGCAGACAGTTATTCTAGTAATGTATATTGTGTATTGAAAGATTAACACAGTACGGTAGAAATTGCTGTAAAACCTCAAAATTTAGAAAGAATGGCTTTCTTCCATTCTTCTGGGGTGAGGAAAAGAAGGGAAGAAACCGCTGAGGTTGACTGCCTGTTGTGTTGGAAAAGGTTGACATAGCATAAATATGCAACATCTGTAAAAGCCAGATGTGTGCTTTGTGCCAGCCCTTCCTAGGAGAGCGTTATTTGAAGGAGAAGGGGTAGTCGGTAGCCTGTGAGAAGCTCTGCTGTGAGATCCGAGTTCACATGTCACAGATCCTGCTATGTCCCATCAGCAGATGCCTCTTGAAAAGCCCTAGATAAAAAGCCATCTATTCCGGAGGTCACGTTACCCATGTTTAAAAGCCTTGAACTACAGTGTTATCTGTGTGAGTCCTTAGAGGCGAGTGTGCACTCAGGAACATTGAGTAGTGCGTCGGGTTCTGTGTAGGGCTGGGACCGCGGTTTGTCCGTGCAGATAATGCGCGTGGCTTCTCGATTTCTCTGGTTGCGTGCGCACGTTGTCAGTGACTCCCATTCAATATGCAACACACAGAGCCTTTTTCATGTGCAGAATATTACCCTGCATCTAAACTGAAGTTCTCCCATTAATCTAAGGATTAGAATTCATGATGACAAATCTTATTTAAGGGCCTATGTAAATTTTGACATTAATAATTCCCTAGCACTTTGACTTAAATATGGGAGCTCCCTGCAAAGCCTGACCTCAGAATCATGCTGCAATGTATTTTTCAGTTGCTTTAATCGCAGCAATTTGTCTTAACCTGTCACAGAGCGTTGTCTTTGAATACACAGAAGCTGTCAGTAATGACTGTTTTGTTCATTCTTTATTTTGTGACTAGGGAATGACAAGTTTCAGTCATTTGTGCTTTGCTGAGAAGCTTGATAAAACTTGAAAATATGTTGAATTCTCCCTGACAGGCTGCAGCTTGTGGTCTTTAAATATGGAAATGCTTGGATGCCATGCAGGAAGGTACTGCTGCTTTTCTGTACCAAATACTTACACAGTGCTGGACAGGAGAACAAATATGACTGCTTCAGCTTCCCATTTGAGACTTGCCAATCTTTCTTTTCCCTTTTTATTGAATGTTGTTCGTTTTCAATTGTATGTTTTCAGCCTAGACAGGGATTTTTTTCAGTGCTGAAGGAACTTCTCTGTTCCCAGTCTTCCTTACCTTCCTCTTTCCAAAAAACCCCAGTTTTGTTCTAACCTAGCAAAGTGACACCTGTCGTCTCTCACTGATGACATTTCAACACTGATTAAACAGAACACCAATCATCATGGCACGTTCCATCCTGCTGTTCCTTTTTGCTTCACATGCAAAATCCCATAAAAAGTGTTCAGCATCTCCTAATTTTTTCCTGTTTCCAGTATTGCTGAGGTTCACGGACTACTGAAATCCAGCTGTGAAGGACAATTTTATCTGAAATTAATTACTTGTAATTTCTAGATTTTAATTAGGTGGTTAATTACTTATGACCATATTGTATCATTGATGACATTTCAGTTTTTAAGATAATTACACGTGTATGCAAAGCCAAGGGATTATTCTTCACAGTTCTGTACACCTTGCTGTTATTAGAATGCAGATGTGAAATAGCCTCATAATTCTGAAGACTTCCATTTTCGTAAGTTAAATAATTATTGTTTAGTTAAGTATCTAATATTTCTAGTATGATTATACAAGGTACTACAAAATGAATTGTGTATTATAACCGTGCTTTAGAGGGTGTTGTGGTTTGAGCTGAAGCAGAATCACTTTTCAAACTTCAGCAACTTCATTTTCTGAAAGTTAACTGCGTGCTTTTCAGGTAGTGTTTCTGTCTAGAAGTGATCACTTGGGATACTCTTATGCAGAAAGGAGAGGCTGTTGTTTCTACTTATTCCTGCAGTAACCCAGGACTCAGAGGCAAAAGGGTCACACCTGCAGGGAGGGGCAGCCAGGACAGGTGACCCCATACTGACCAATAGGGGATTCCATCCCAGACATGACATACTCAGTATAAAACACAGCTCGTGAGGGTCTCAGTCTCTTCTTTGATGGCTGACGTCCAGCGAGGACCTGGTCTGTCTGTTCACCCCTGATCCTGAATCCTTAGCCCACCTTCCTCCTGGCCTTGGACCCTCATGTCTGTTCTGCAGCATCTCTGGTAATGTGCAGTCAGCGAGGGAAGGGGGTGGGTTGGATTTCATATATTTCAATCGATTTTATTATTTTCTTATTGTTTTCCATATTGTTTTATTAAAGCTGTAGTTTTATTTTCTAACCCACAAGTCCTTTCTTCTCATTTCCCTTTTCTGTTTCTCCTTTCCCTGCGGGCAAGGGGTGGAAGGGAGCTGGGAGCCCAACTGCTCGGTTTTAGCTGCTGAAATTGAGGGCAGACTAAACATGTGTTGGGTTTGTTTATTCATTGTCTGGATTTTGAACTTAGCTTCAAAGAATGCTATTTTGTTGGCTAAATTAGGTTATCTATGAAGTGTCTAAAGCCATGTGGTAGTATGTAGAACCTGTAGCTATGCAAATAAACCAAAAAAGCCTTTCCCTGTCAAATCATAGAATAGTTTGGATTGAAAGGTACCTTAAAAGATCATCCAGTTCCAACCCCATGCCATGGGCAGGGACACCTCCCACTGGCTCAGGCTGCCCAAGGCCTATCCAACCTGACCTGGAACACCTCCAGGGATGGGGCAGCCACAGCTTCCCTGGGCAACCTGGGCCAGTGTCTCACCACTCTCACGGTGAAGAAATTCTTCCTAATGTCCATTCTAAATCTGCCCCTCTCCATTTTTAAACCCATTGCCCCTCGTCCCATCCCCACAAGCCTTTGTAACCAGTCCCTCTCCAGGTTTCTTGTAGCCCCTTCAGGCACTTGAAGGTCACTATAAGATCTCCTCTGAGCCTTTTCTTCTCCAGGCTGAACAACCCCAACTTTCTCAGCCTGTCCTCGTATGGGAGATGCTCCAGCCCTCTGATCATCTTTGTAGCCTTCTCTGGATACATTTGAACAGCTCTAACTCCTTCCGTTGAGGATTCCAGAACTGGACACAATACTCCAGATGAGGTCTCCCAAGAGAGGAACAGAGGAGCAGAATCCCCACCCTCCCTGCTGGCCACGCTGCTTTGGATGCAGCCCAGGACACGGTTGGCCTTCTGGGCTGTGAGCGCACGTTGCTGGCTGATGCTGAACTTCTCATCAATCAACACCCTCAAGTCCTTCTCTGCAGGGCTGCTCTCAATCACATCGTCCCCCAGCCTGTGGGGCTTGCCTTGACCCGGGTGTAGGACCTTACACTTGGCCTTGTTCTCCCTCTTGTCCAAATCATAATGCTTCCCACCCACATCCCAGGTTGGGTATATTAACCAAGGCATGCTACATCCCTGGTGAGTGGCACTTCAGTATCATATCATTATTTAGCAGCATGTGCTGAATTGCTTATAGCACCAATGTTGAAAATACACAGGCTGCAGTGGTCGTGTACCTACATGTCTGCTTTTTGATACTCATGTTTTGGTGACTGTTCGCTGCATCTGTTTGAAGCTGTTCAGGACAGACTGTGCTCAAATTATGTGCTTAACTTACATGGTGCGAATGTTCTGTTTGTATAGTACTTAGGAGTCATAGGTCTCAGTATTTCAACACCCTGAGATGCTGAGTGCTCAATTCCTTTGGGCCTGCCTTCCTTCCTGGTACTGCTGCCCCTGTTGTCCCAGCGACTTTCAAGACACTCGCCTAATTCCACTAAAAAGTGAATTAAAATTCACCTGAAGTAGGTCAATTATTTTGTGTCAACCTCCATTTCGGTCATGGCTCACGTGGGTGATAATCAGTCCAGTTGAGGGACAGGGATGCTGTCATCCGAGGGAGTCAAGGTGAGTGTCAGCACCACTGGTCTTGGTTTGAAAGTGCTTGCTTACCTTTATTTCAGTTCCTGCGATGTTTAGTTTTGGTGATGGGTGGTGGCCAAAACACTTCAAATCTGGACTCAAAGGGAATTTGGAGTTCTGTCATGACTTCTTTTTTTTCTAGTTGTGTGTCAGCCCATTCCCATTGTTCTTTGGTTTCCTCTCAGATCAAGATGCTGTGATTGTGAGGAAGGCAAAACAGGGAAGCTGAGTAGCTGGAAATGCACTAAAATGGCTTGCCTTTCCTAAATAGAAACTGTCTCAATGTGTATACTCCATGGTTCCAGGGAGGAAATGCATAGAGAAAGATTGGATAGTGTATTTGTAAAATCCCCCCCGCTGAGTGGTGAATTCCTACCAACAGCTACTTCATTATAAAGGACCTTTTACTGAGAGTGTTGCACCCACAGGGTATGCGAGAGTCAAGCTTTCCATCTGTTATATGTAAATTACATTACATATTCTGGAAGGAATGATCAGAAATAGTTCTTTTGCTGCTCTTTTCTACCCAGATATCAGTCACTTGCTCTCACTTTAGTGCTGTTTCACCCTAAGGCTCATTTCCAAATCTAGCAAGCCTCGTTGTGTTGTGCAGGTCTTGTCCACTCACAGTTTCAGATTCTGCTGACAGACTTGAGAGAAATTAGATTTTAAGTTGTGATGTCAAATTTAATGAAGATTGACAGTAATGAAGAGAGGATTAGGAATATCTTACCTGTGGGAAAGATTTCAAGTTTTGTTAGAAGAGCCTTGAAAAGAGGGGAGAAAAACTCTGCTATAAAAATTCAGGTTTCATTGTTCTGCCTTTCATGGAATAGTTTGTATTTTATTTTTTATTTCCCCTCAAAGAACATATCGGTTCTTAGGGAAATCCAGCTAACATTGCTAGGGTGAAATTAAATATTCCTAGCCACTGAAAAAAAGGCCGTGTGCATTTCTGCTGTAGTCCCATGGGCTTGCTTCAAACTCTTGTCTCCAAGACTTATTCCTTTAACTGACTGCTTAAGATAATCACCAAACATGTGTTGTACCTGCCAGTTTGAGGCATGGAATGCGAATGATGAGTCACTCCGAATATGCTATCAAACAGCCAGCAGATGCCGAGAATATCCATCACCTGTGACTTGAGCTGTGTTTGAATCAATAACCTTGAGTGTAATGAGCCTGTTGTCCATGTGTTTTCATCTGTTGTGCCATGAGAATGTGCAGTTCATCTCCCTGCGTTCACTGTGTTACTGTTTAAATTCGAGTTTAGCTAATTGGAACTGTTAGGAAACGTAGTAAAATATGGTATGGTCCTACCCTGTTCTTTCTCTTTCGGTATTTAAATGCTAATAAGCACTGAATCCTCATCTGCCGTAGCTGTCCCTCTCTGCAATGACAGAAAAGGTGCTTCTCCTGACCAGCAATATTCAATTCCTGCTGTATTTGAGGAAGCAGACTTGGTTCTTCAGGCTTTTGACGTGCTTTTGCCCTGTAGTAGTCCTAAAGGAGTGTGATCTCCTGGAGGGAAGGCTTTGATTAGGGCAGACTAATTTGTTGAAATCTGGCTCATCTCTTTTGCACAAAGCAGCCGTTTGCAATAGTAAATTGCCGTGGGGACTGAGGTGAGCCCAGAGAGCTTTTACTACAGATTCATGCTAAGAGCCTAGACCTTGGGTGCATGACTTTCCATCAGCTGGAGAGGACACCGGGCTCCACCAACTGCATGAATCAGACACTAAATTTTCCTTTAGATTCCCTTGGTAGTAACTAAGCTGAGATGCATTTTATTTTGCCAGTCAGTTTTACAGTCTATAAGCTATTAATTGTAAATTGGGTGGTTCTTAAAAGCAATGTTCTTCATACAAGGTTGCTTAATGTTCACTTGGACCATCTGTTTTGCAGTAATGTTTTGCTCTTCTGTGCCTACGGAGTGCTGCCTGGATTTTTTACTACAAAAAAAAGGTGGACAGTGTGAAGTACAAGATAATAACAGATCCTAAGTGCAGCTGGCATGAATGACAGCCTAAGTTTTTTCTGGTTTATGACATAGATGGTGGGATGCCCTGCTTGTCACGACCCAATTCTGAAGATGTACTTGATTCTTCTCTTTTGTGGTGTTACTGTCTTGCGTTTTCTTTCCATATCAATTTTCCTGTTCTAATTATGAGTCTTGGAGTGTGTGCACACAACCCGGGAGACCTTATATAGATTCCAGGAGGTTGTTGGGAAATCATCTTGCACTGGTATGTATACTACTGTTGTCTTTCCTTGAGCTGAATTTGAAGTCCATTCTTGGGGTGTGTGCATGGCAGGACCGCATCGCTGCAGAACTGTGTTGTGAGTGTGAATGTTTGATATGAATATTAATGAGTACTTGGAAACACACTGATTTTTAGCATTTGTATGTGGAACAAAGCTTTTATGTTGACATCTCAACCAGACCATACTAGCACCAGTACTTGCTGTGCAAGGTGGATGCAACAGTGCTGCAGAAAGACGGTATTTTGAACCTTCTACTGCTCTGCAGGAGATATTGTGCTTGTTACTGTTTTGAGTTCTTTTTCTGCTGAGATTATGTAGAACAATAAAGTAATTTAGGTGTGAAAAGGCCTTTGATCCAGTCCCGCTCTCTTGCACAAAGCAAGGCTAAGTTCAATTTTAGATGGTGTTTCTCAGGGCTTTGTCCTGCCAAGTGTCAGGCGTCTGCAAAGATGGGGAGTCCACCATTTATTTCTCTGTGTGCCTGCTCCAGTGATGAACCACACTTTTTAAGCAGCATTTCGCTGAAAGATCATATCCTGATTTGGTTTTCTCCTTTTTGGATAGCCGAGTTAGCCATCTTTCATCTCTCTGCCTCTTCCCATGCGTGTCTTTCACATGTATTACTGTCATGTATCCATAGTTAAAAATAGTCCTTTGCTTACAGCCTGAGCTCTACCTCTAGTGACAGAAAAATGTGGACATAGCATGTTGTGACAAAGAGGCATGGCATGGACTTCAGCTTGTGGTGTATGAGCTATCTGAGAACCACAGATGAAATTGCAGAATCATTTAGGTTGACAAGGACCATTAGAATTGTGGAGTCCAGCCTTAACCTAACACTGTCAGCTCCACCACTAACTGTGTCCCTAAGTGCCGCGTCGACACGTCTTGTAAATGTCTTCAGGGATGGTGACTCCAGCACTTGACTGGGCTGCCTCTTCCAATGCTTTACCAGGCTTTCAGTGAAGAAATTTTTCCTAGTATCCAATCTATGCCTGCCCTGGTGCAACGGGAAGGCATTTCCTCTTGTCCTGTAGGCTGTTATTTGGGAGATGAGACCAGCAGCCAGGTCACTACAACCTTTCATGGAGCTGCAGAGCACGATGAGGTCCGCCCTCAGCCTCTGCTTCTCCAGGCTAAACAGTCTCAATTCCCTCAGCTGCTCCCAGAACGCCTGGGCTCCAGACCCTTCTCCAGCTCCGTTCCTCCTCTGGATGCGCTTCAGCCCCCTAATGTCCCTTTTATAACGAGGACCAAAACTGAACCCAGAATTCGAGGTGTGGCCTCGCCAACACCAAATACAGGGCAAGGATCCATGCCCTGCTCCTGCTGGCCACCTCGTGGCTGATACAGGCCAGGATGCTGTTGGCCTTCTGTGATGCCTAATGTACATTTTGAGCTCAAATGTCTGAGATGGAGCTTGAGTTGCAGCTATCTGAACAAATGGGAGTGCAGCTTGGTTGAATTGAGCCCAAGCAGCGATGAGGCGGGTACGATGCCTCGTGTATGTAACCAAGTGGCAAATCAGTTTGAATATTTTCAGTGAACTATCAACACCCAGGCTGCAAGCGTGAGTTATTCATGAAATAGTTTTGTGTAACGAATACATTCCCGAATTTCACAAAATGTTCAGAGAGATGAAAGGTGAAGTGCAGTGAATAAATTATTCATACCAAATTATTCGCTAAGCTCTATTCATCACTGAGATGAGACAGAATTATTGACTGGACATGGAAACAAAATTTCATTTTGGAGAGATGATATTAAAATACCAGTGTGTTAGTGTAATTATGCCGTGACTGTAAAGACTTTACTGTTCTGCAGTAAAATATGCCTTGGGTACTGCTGCAAGATTGATATTCTCCTGGGCTGGTGCGCTGGATTTTTCCTTTAGCTACATAATGGAATTTAGGTGCGCTATTGATCTCTTCCCCTGGCGAGAAAAATTGTTGCTTATTTCCTTTGCTTATAATTTGCTGAAAGGCAAATCCTGTGCTCAGCTGGCTGGGATGAGGAGTGGTTAAACTGGAAGTGGGGAATGTGTAGGTATTAAGCATTCTTCCTTGTGCTGGGAGGATCATCTGCAGTGCCTTAAGTGTTCTCTGGTTTGAGAAGGAGAGGTTCCATGTGTGAGCATTTGAGCTCTGCTTCAGCTGTTGGTGTGTGAGTATCTTCCTGGAGATGGGAATGATCTTTTGGCCAGCAGGCTGGGAAACAGCAGTTAAAATGCACAACTTCCGTCTTCGCTACAGCCGATAGATCTAAATGGATATTCTGAATGTATATTCGCGTTTCTCCAGCGTAGGAGATGTTTCCTTTAGTCATCTTCCTAGGATTTTGAAACATTTTCCTGTTGATTTGCCTCTAAAGGTACAAAATTAATATCGACTTGTCTGCTGCAGCCTGTGCATGGTTATTTGTTATTGGCATGACCCTGATGCTCCCAGTGCTGTATTAAATTGATGTGGTGTTGTGTGAGGAGCTGCATTTCTACGAGATGACGTTGTATTCCCTTGAGTTGTAATATGTAGCACTCTCTGTCCATGGGCACTCAACATTGTGGTCCTCTTAAGCCCCTGGTGAACTGAGGAATAAATTGTTCTTCCTCTTCCCTCGTGTAGTCATGTTTGTCCCTATACTGTGAAGTCCTTGGTGCATGGACTGTCTCCTTCCTGCTGTAGAAGATGTGCTGTAAACAGCGCATGCGATGACTGCAGGGTACAACTGTTCTTCCTTTGAACTCATGGCCCAAGGGATGCAACATGAGATAAAAATCGATGAGTTGCCTGATTTTAGCACAACAGCTCTCGTGTTTGAGTCAATCCAAACAGTTCGCCGTTTTGGATTAGGACTTGAGATTACTTAGTTTCAAAATCTCCTAACGGAACTGCTGCTTGTTTATGGCAGATGAGCACATAGTGGTTTGTACTGGAAGGCCCAATTTGTTCCACCCCAGTTAAAGAAGTTGGCCTAAAACCAGGAAAGGGTCACATGAAGACTTTGTACAGCACCGCGTTTGATGCTGCTGTGCTGCATGTAGCTTTGGCTTTGGTTACTGAATTGCTTTCACTTGTTACTGATAGACAGTCTCTCGGCAAAAAGGGAGTCTTTTCAAAATGCTAATAGAAGCATTAGTGCTCCATCATCATCATCTCGCAGAAAACAATGTCGAGATCAATCTATCTGCTTCTAAATCTTTAGAGAAACAAAATTTAAACTCATTTTGCCAAGGCCAAATGTCAATCATAAGAAAAAATCTATATGAAATTTTAATTGCAAGATGTTCAGTGCAAATTTAATGAGTGAAGTAAGAGATCTGAGAATTCAAGCATGCTCAGCTCATGCATAATGTTGACTTAAATTGGCTCTCTAGAGGTGCAGGGAATTGCGTTTTTAGAATTTACACACTGATAGAGCAAATGTACTGGGCCTTGTAGGTTAAGGTCATAAATCAGCATCATTTAACTGCCTTTGAGTGATTGCTACAGACTATAATGGTTGGGAGAACTGGCTTCAGCTACAAGTGATTACTCTGCTTGGATTATTGAAATGCTACTCAATATTCATAAATCAGTGATCATTAATCCCCCAAATAGTTCCTGTCAGCTTTCTAAATAAATTTCCTACTAGCTAATTGAGATTGAAGGAGACTAGCAGGCACTGGTTCAGAATTAGGACAAATGAGCTGCTTTGCCTACCTAGGATCAGAAACGCATCTATGGGGGGAATGGAACCACGCTGCGTGCATATGTGGCTGCTAAAATTGTCACATTTAAGCTGTTAACTGGAGAAGCCTTTCTTAGCAGGTTTTGCCCTTGTGAGTTACAATGATTATAAAAAGACTTCTTTATGTTTATTTTATGATGAAGATATCTGTGTGCTACCCATCAAAAGCAGCTAAACTGTCAGTTCGTGGCATCATCACAGCACAGAGGGCAAATACGTGAGAAAGCCAGACCTGCAACCCCAGAACTGCATTGGTGTAAGACGCTTATAGTCATCTTCTTGGTGGTGAATCTCAAGATGAAAGAAATTAAAATTCATTAATTTGGTGTTGGGATGCAATTGGAATGTGTTAGCTCCATGGAAGTGTTTATTAGCTGCTCAGTTTCATTTTATTTACCACTATAGCTGCTTATACTTGAATGTGAGGGCTGTTCTACAGACCCTAACGGTCTGTCTTACATCCCACCACAGTAGATATCAGGTGGGTTTACAGACTTTGAATCCCAAAGTTCTGTGACAGCAGAGGTTTGAAATGTAGGGGGTTGGATTCACAGCCGGTGTGAATGCTTGTTCCTGTGGGTCCAACTAAAGGGCTCGATACCGCTTGTGTGTTGCAGGGGAGAGAGACAGCTTGGTCCTTCTGTTCAGAGCCATGGAAATGGCCAAATGTATCGGAGAAGTGCTGGGCTGGCTATGACATTCCTGGCACTTTCCCTGCAGCTGTTTTTTTTTGTTGGCTTTGCTGAGGAGATGAGGATGCTGTGCAGGTGCTGGATGTGTGGCTGTAGAGGTCTGTCTGCCCCTCTTGCCCGTGCAGGATTCTCAGTCTGTGGGCCAGCTTCTGCCAAAGGTAACAGAGAAGGAGAGATTAAAACTACTGGGTTCCTGCGGCTGGACCGGGGAGAAAAGACCCTCCTGATAATCTGCTCCACAAGGTGGGTTGATAGTGTAAGCTCTGCCCTTTTCAGGCACCAGGCAAACCTTACCCTACAGGAAACCCTGTTTTTTCCTGTCTCAGGTGCACGCACAACTCCTTGGTTTTATTTTTGCCCTATTGAAATATTGTTGTTGCCATGGGCTTCCAGAGCGTATTTTTTTTTAAATACTATTATTGTTTACGTGCAGCTTCTTTCTCCTCATTTCCCTCTTTCCTCCTGTTCATTTCATTTGTGCACATCCTTCCTTAGAAAAGGAAAAGAAAAAGGCAATATTTAGTTGAAGGGTGCTAGACCAATTCAAATGGTATTTATGGGTGCTAGCGCTGTCAGGGATGCTACTCTGCTGTCATGATAATGTACCATATGAAAAGTCACTGAGGAAATGAGAGATGCTGATGCCTTATTGTAATTATCTCAGAATATCTCTCGTTAATAGGATTTGAGAAGATGAGCTTGAGAGGAAGGATTTACTTTCTATCTGTTCCATTTTTTAAATGCAGAACTTAAACCAGAACTGATGTCTATCTGGGTTCCTTTCATATCAAGACCACCAGAGCTCCAGGCAAGAATCTAATTGTATCAAAAAGCCATACTTAATTTGATAAAGAGGAATTATTTTTGAAGCATGTATGGCAGGATTAAACAGTGCGCTTAGGTGTTTCTGTTGCTGAGGCAGCGCGCCTCTATTGCTGTCACACTGACACAGATGTTAGACCCTTATCTTTAATTGGAACTAGTGATGGATTTAAAGTTGAGGAGGTGGTGAAGCAGTTGGAAGGGAAAACGTCACCTCTTGCCTCTCCCTCATCGCCATCCCCTGGTGTTCTCTCCAGCCTGAGCCTTCCCTCGCTCGGTGCTGTGTTCAAACATTAAGGGCCATCTCATGGGCAGTTGCACTCGGGGTGGAGTGTACCCTCAGGAACCAACATCAGCTTCAAAATAAGCTTCTAAATCCAGGTTGTAGTTCCTTGTGCTGTGAATGTTTTTCCTTCCTCTTACAGCTACTTCCACATAGTACAAGATCCTGGACAGGTTTATATTGTAGAGTGTATCATTGCTTAATTACTTTGCTTGGTGTTGCAGTTTGGTTAGTGATAAACTGTAAATACTCCTGTAATCTCTCTTAAGCTCCTTGAGTCAGAGAATGACAAGTATGTTGAGATTGCTCCCTCCGTCAGGATCTTTTGAGCAGGCTTTTGGAAGCAGGCGTTGTGGGCAGGATTAGTGGCCCGTTCTGAGTGTGAGGAAGCCTCTCTCATGGTCCCTTGCCTTGCGCTGCTAATGGATTTGAACTTAGTGCTGTTAGTAGCCCCTCCACGTGTGAACCGAGACTTCCACAGTACTAGAATTGCTCCGCGCTTAGGGCAAAAAGTTGATCTAAGCTTCAGTTTGCAATTAAAATACAGAGCAAAAGATGCCTCTTGGGCAGGGAGTGAGGAGCCATGCGTGGGGCATTATTTTCTTGCTGGTGTTGCAGAGGTATGGCTCCCCATCACCGTCTGTAAAATTCTTCTGCAGTGCTCTGGGATTGGATTTCCTGTTTTTAAACCCACGTTGCTGTGTCAGACTGGGCCTTTGTGACTGATGTTAGAAATAGAGATAAACTGGTGATAACTTCTTTGCTAAAGCCAGCTTGGGTTTGCATTGGGATGGGACAGGATTGCTTTGTTGTGTGTCAAAGAAAAATGCAGGTTGTCATCTGCATCTCTGTTCCCCAGGCAAGCAGGGGGAGAATGATTAGAGTAAATGAGCTTTCTCCAGGCAGACTCAAGCGGATTCGTTTTGACACAAGAGACAGTAAAGAGGTAAGTAGTGCAGAGCCTCCTTCCACTGAAGGAGACAGATTGCTCGCTTTGCTTCCAAGCTTGGCTTCAGGGATGTGGGAGCAGAAGATGAAGGTGCAATAGATCTAAATGGGAATAGGGCAAAAGGACTGTTGAGGGCCAGGCTGGTTTTCTGGTTGGCCAACATACCACCTAGACCTCTCGTGCCCTGTCAGTACTTGGAGCAAAGTATCCCTCGGGCACTGCGTGAAGGCAGTCAGCTGGTAGGAAACGGAGTGTGGTTCATGTGGGTGACCATGGGATGGGGTGTTTAGTTCTGTAGTCATTGCTATTTTCTAGTTTGGCATAAGATTGAGATTCATTTGACTTGACCACCTTCCTTGCACCCTGATCAGTCCCACAGGCAACCTGTCGAGAGGGAGAAGGAGCAATGGGATCTTTTTGGTTTTCGACCTCTTTTTTTTAAGTATGATTATACTTACGTGGAGCAGAGGCGGAGAAGACAAAAGTGACGCTATCCTTGCAAAGTCTATTCAGATGTCTGCACTAGCTTTTCCACACAGATAGTTCCAAACTGTGGTGTTTGCAATTATTTACTTTTTAGCCCTTTTTTATATACCTACAGCTACCAGCATCTGGCTCCAAGTATTTTGTTATTTTTACTTCCATTAATATGCCTTCAATTCATCATTCCTTCTCGTATTGCAGTGTTTTTTCTCTAGGAGTATACTGGTTTTGTGGAGCTTGGCATCAAAAGAGAGCACACTCTAAAGTGAAACGAGGATATTCTTGTGTCTGCATTTTTCATGCTGATTTGCCAGTGCTTCCTTCTTGTACTGTGAAAACTGACTGTGAAATGATAAATAGCCAAACCTTGTTATGTCTTGTTAATAGTCTAATCCCATTGTGATGTCAGTTCCTCTAATCTTCATCCAAATTTTGTCTGTTGATCTAATTAGGTTTTTGTTCCTGGCAAATTTCTGGCTCTTGGAGTTGCTCGGCTGGCTCTTGAGACTGATGAGGTGGAATGATCCATACGATTCCTCATGGCTTTAAACAGAAACATCTGTCAGAAACGAGCAATTTGTTGGCTGAGTTTAGCAGTAAGGGAACTTGCATTTGACAGCACCACTCTTGATTCTGGGTGCCTTAAGTCAATGAGAAAAGCTTTGGGGGACTGCAGAGCCAGCAGAGATCATCTGTCTGTCCTGGGGTCTGTGGGAGGCACTTTCACAAGAAATTAGAAGTCCAGACAGATAATATTGACACACCTTCATTTCTTGTTCGTGTTCCCTTCCTTGGTTTTAAGTCATCAAGGACTTTTCCTGAAGCGTAAAGCTCTGAGTTTAAACACTGTCCTAAACAGAGCTGATCCCCTGTAAATGAGGGTCTAACATGAACTGATTTGGAAGGCATCTGTAGTGTATCCGTGAAGCTATATAGGTACATGTATACATCACACATATGGATAAAACCAACTGTGTGGGTTTTTTTCATCATTTTATGTTGCATCATGTCAATAATCCTTAAACAACTCAAAAGAGAAATTACTTCCTTGGCACCAATTCTGCCGCTGTTTAAAGCCAGTGGCAAAATGTCACTGATTTGGAAGAGAGTGGGAAGGTGGAGTTTGTCAGTACATGTCATTCCTTAAGTCACAGCTTCCAAGAGAACAGCAGGAGTCATCAGGGAAAGGTCCCTTTAGCTTGTGGATTTTTTAAGTTAGGTTGTGGTCATAGGGCTGCTCATGGACCCGGCAAGGAAGCGCAAGCACCACAATTTCATGGTAGCTCTGTTTGCTGCAGATACGTTACAGAGCATTGCAGTCATCTGCTGGGGCAGCGGCTTTTCTGGCTTTGTGGTGGCTCTGTCGTTGCTTGAGTAGTGATGCGGAGGCACTCACTGTGTGATGACAATGCAAAGGCTGTAGGAAAACCAACATGCTGCTCTGCTTAGGCTGAGACAGGAAGCAACACAGAGCCTGCTGAGAGCAGAGAAAGGAGCTACCTGCACCTGCACGGCCCTCGCAGGGCAGGCAGCGCTTCAGGAGGTGTTTCAGGAGGGTATTTGGCAAGGTGATGCGAGATTGGCAAGATTGCTGTCAAAACTTATAATTAAGAATTGTGCATCTGAGCGATCTGCTATGCATTGTGCTGTTTCTTCTCCTAAATAAAAGTAGCATAAATCAAAATTGGGCAGAACCTGTGGTGTGTCAATTGTAGTCTCTCTGTGGAATGCTTGGGATTTAGGAACTTGGCAGCCACTGCTGTCACTCTGTTGGCGTGGGGGTGCCTGCCACGGGGCACAGACAGGAGATGCATCTTCACGCGCGTGGCAGGTCAGGCCTCCACACTGGTACATGCCAGGAAACATTTGAATTTGTGACTCTTGTGGACAAAATTGTACAGAGAGAGGGGGTTGTGAGGCTTTGCCCTCAAACCTGAGGTGCTGCAGGTTTCCCGCGGCCACCCTGGCTGGGGCTGAGCTGGACCGTAGGGCCACTGATGAGGAATTGTTTAGTTTCCTGATGTTTCAGCTGGCAGCTGGTTATCAGTTGATTCATAATGTTCAATCCAACTTGAATCAAGGATCAGGATCCTCTGAAAAATGTAGAAAATCCTTGGTTTATTTTGTCATGAAATTAAGTGTTTTCTGAATCTGAGTGCTCTTGATTGGAGTGATGTACACAGCACATAGGACATATTCTAGTACTCAGTATCTATTCCAGATTCGTGGGTAATGGGTTGCTGTACTTTTTAGCAAGTACTTCCTGCATAAGATGTGAATTTTGGGGATAACAGCAGTGCATGAAGCAAAGCTGTGCAGTTAGTTGTCCTAGGAGCATAGGTGGAGCTGAAGGCTGATCCTTAAACATTTCTGCTCTAACTCATAATGCTGGGAGGTTATCATTGGTAAATGGGAAACATGTTTTGTGCTGTTTCTGTTCAGTCTCCTACTTGGATTTGTTTTTGCGAAGATAAAGTTCTTTTGAGCTGAGGTGGCCTGAATTACAAGGACATGGATTTTGATTGGAAATGATCAAATGTTTTAATGGAGGTATTAGAATTGGTCCAAATCTCTTCCGTGAGAGTTAAGATTTTTCAGTAAGAAGTTTTACACAGTGTGGAAATCATACAAATGTTCACCTTCCAGTTCTGTGTCCAGGCACAAAGATCCCAGGTTTGGCTTAAATGCTCTCGAGTTAACAAGAAGCTCAGTTCCTTTCTGCTTTGCGTGTTTTGGTCCAGGCAGTGATTTTTACATCATTCTACACTGATTAGGCATGTTATCTCTAACCTTCTATGGCTGTTATGACAAGGGGGAGGAGAACGGATGGATAATACTTACAGGTTCAATCGGAGATTCTCTTGAAGAGGCCGGTTATCACTCAAGGGAGGCTGCCCATGCACAAAAAGCAGATGTTATTTTAATGTGTAAATCAATAAAGCTGCCTTGTTTTTTTTTCTGGTTTTATTCCAGTATTGATGGGATTTATAAAAGTCTTTTTGAAACCAGCATCCTATCTGTCTTGGGTTTTCAGTAGGAAAGATGGATCAATTTCTTTTGGAAGCTTCTGAAAGAGTATAAAACAAACAGATATGATCAGTGGTTCTGAAAGGCAAGATTAAGCTAAGTATTGATGGTTTCCAGCCAGGGCCTTGTATGCTTCTGGAATATGTGCCATATTGCGCTGGGCTCTGGTTAAACAGTGAGACACAGGGTTCAGCGTGTCCGACTCAGTCATTCCTGCTGACTTGAAACTCCCCCTGCCTTTGACTTTCTAGCCAAAGTTTATTTCATCTTGGGGAGAGGGAAGGAAATAATATTAACATGAAAAAGCCAGGGTATGGGGAGTAAGAAAAACAAAACCACAAACCTTTTAAATTCCCTTTTCTCTTGGCTCTACCTGATGGCAGATTTTGCTGTGGAACAACATGCCGCCCTCAGAAATAAAAGCAAAAAGAGTATCTGTATGGAGGAGCCTCCAGGATGAGGGTGTGTGGGAGTAGCTGCTCTCAGTCAAAGGCGCTCTAATGATTATATTTCTGAAATGATTGAGACTAATAAATGTTGATATGTAAAAAGAAATGATCCTTTTTTATTGGTCCATTGAGGTGGTCTATAATTTTTTTTATGTTCAAGCTCTGATCAGAAATTGAAGTGACATATGGAATCAGAATTGAAATACAGCTCCGTGGAATACTTTGTCAGTAGGAAAAAAAATTGTGTATGATAAAGCTGCTGATTTTTTGGCATCAATTAGGACACCATCTTTTGAGCACTGGTGAGAGACATTTGTGCCCAGGTTTCAGCAGCGTTGTGCTCTGAATGAATGGGGAATTTCAGATAACTGCATTTCCCTTTTCTCTTCCAAGTGTGTGTGGGTATTCTGCAGGGCTTTCATTAAATTGAATTGTAATCAGATAGAGTCATTACTTAAGTGCTTGGGAAGATAATTCCTAAGAATGAGAAATTACAGTGAAATTCATTCTTCTGGAAATGTAGAACTCTTAAGCCTACCAGATTTTTCGGGATGTTTCAAATCTCTGTTCCAGTGCACATTTGAGAAGCACAAATACCCTCCAGCCTAAACAGAAATGCCTACAGCTCAGGCCCGGGAGGCCCCGAGTCCTCGCTGCAGTCTCAGTTATGGTGTGGTGTTATTTTCTAGAGAGCACAAAGCCAAATCCCAAAGATCTCACAACTGTGGTCAAATATGGTGGTTGAGAAAATAGAAACCTTGATGTTACACATCATTTTTGGATGGAATTCTGCTCTGTTCTTTGCTACTGAGGCCGTTTGCTCCACGCTGGTGTTTTCTGCAGTGGAGACTCATGGTGTACAGGGTGGTGTACGATGCCTGTGTGCACACCTACACCCAGACTGACCTCCCGACAACTGAAAGAGCTGCTCACACCCAACCTTGCATGGAACACCTGAACATGGAAGTCCCTCTTGCGTTGCAGGGGTGGGTGTCATGGGTGTGAGCATGCCCAGGGATCTTTAAGATCCCTTCAAACCCAAACCATTCTATGATTCTGTCGCTCTGTGATACAAACAACAGTGTTTGCTCTTTTTTTGTACTGTCTCTGAAGAAAATACTAATCTAAAATAGCCCTTTGGGCTTTTCCCATTTGTAATATCTGCTGTAACTTCCTTTCTACTCTGGCTTGAGGCAGATTTTAAATTTTGAAACCATTATAATGCCTCAATTATTGCAGTGAACAGATATTCCACTGCTTGGACCTACCTTGCATCCTGACTGCTATAGCGAGCTGAGAAAAACAGCAAAGAGGTGCTGCTGTGTTAGTGTGTCAAAGCTACTGTTGCTGTCACTTGCTGTACTGATGGGACTGCAGGTGGGTGTGCTTAAGGAGAAAGGATATTCCTGAAGTCGTGGAGTTCCAAGCTGTTCTGTGAACCTCTCTGTGCCTTTCAGCTTCATCTTCGACCTCAGGCTGTTTGTCCAACTTCTGTATCTATTTCATAGGATCATAGAATGGTTTGGGTCGGAAAGGATAGTCCAATTCCAACCCCCCTGCCACGCACAGGGCCAGAGATGTCCTGTCCTGTTTCTGCCAACCTGTGTGCTCACCTTTGTAATGCCTGCTGAGGTCTACGGATGAAAATACTAGTATTCCTTTAACTATTGCTGAGAAAACAGCGGCAGATTTCTTGAGTAGTCAAAGTCAATGAGATATTGAGTTCAGGATGAGCCCCTGGCTGGGATAAGGAGATCTAATTGGTGTGTAACTCTCTTGGTTGTGCTGCAGCTGAAGCCCTGTTAAAGTCTGATCCCGATGCCTCGTGGAATACTTATTGCCTGGATTAAATCTGTCTGGACACTTTACATATCACTTCACATATCTTGTATGGATTTATTCAGGATGAAGTTGCTTTTCAACTGCTGACCGTAGAAGGGTCATTGTAGCACACTGATACATGGACACAGGGCAGAGGGCTGAAAGGAAAAAGAACACCACTGATGTGTTACAGAAGAAAGTTCAAGTGGTGTAATTTAGGAGTGTGTGGTGAAGTAGGAGTAGCAGCTGTCTGCAGTTCAGTAGTATTTTAACCATTTGATGGGACCCTGAATAGAATCATAAAATCATGGAATGGTTTGGACTGGAAGGGACCTTAAAGATCATCCAGTTCCAACCCCGTATGCCATGAATAGGGGTGCCTTCCTGTAAGAGATATAGTCTTCCTCATTTGTGGTTTCTAGGCATCTCATCTCCTCTGTTGAGCACCTCCTGCCCTTGTTTGCTCCTACATCCATAGCACTGATTACCATCATGCCAAAAACAAGTCCTAGCCTTTGCTGACCTGGGTCGAGAAGAGCTGAAAAACCTTTATTTTGCAGTTTTTTTCTTACATTGACGTTGTCTCCCACAGAAGCTGTAACATCTGGTGCACCTGAAGGAATTTGTAAACAAGCAAGAGTGCTTTTTGTGCAAGAAAATGTTCGGCTGGGCCTGATCAGATTAGTGTAAGTTGTAAACAGTTGAGATGGTAGAGTATTAAGCAGTGAAAGCCTGAGATTGCCAATGTGAGTTGTGCATCCTCACTTGTTAGGTTGCGTGTGCCTTGGGATCTTACCTGAGAATCAGGACTGCTTTGTATGTCACCTCTGCAACCTCAGGGTAGGCAGATGGTCCAGTCCAAAGCATTTAGCAAGAAGAACACGACAGATGGACTCAAATAGAGATGGACTAGCAGAGGGAAGTGATGAAGCAGAACTGCTTGATGTGGTAGTGTGTGCTCTCAACCCATCCGCAGCCCTTTTGCACTGAGCGGGCTCCCCAGGTCTCTGATTATGCCTCGTAGAGACGTTAATGCCAGCAAGAGCAGGAGAAGCCCAGAAATCAGGCAAAGCCCTACTGTTGCTCCTTCTGTCCCCTTCCTTGATATTAAGACCCGTTTCTCTTCCAAGGTCGCATCAGCACTGAGAGTTGTAGTGTTCCGTCAAGGGCACAGATATTTTGCAGAGCTCCTTCTTTATTTTTTTCCTTCATACTTGGTAAAGCTCCTGCCAGTCTCTCTCTTCTAAGTTTAAAGTGCCATGTGCTCTGTGCTATTCCAAGCTTTTCTTTTGGCAAGGCGAGAAAGGCAGGCGTGTTATGCTGCAATAATAGTTGCCCTCGTTCAGTAAGGATGCCATGTGTTGTGTTTTTGAGCCAAACATATTTCTGATTGTGTGATACCTAAATCTGCTACCCAATATTTCCCATCCTTTAAGTTTTAATAAAAGCCATTCCAAGTTGCTTGTATTCCAAACGGAGTGTGTAATCTCTTTATTATGCCTGGCCTGGCTTGCTGGGCACATGAATAAACCTGGCTGTGTGTCATGATGACTGTTTGTATTGCCTGACAATAATTGGAACAGAGTTAAATAAAATCAGTGTTTTGTCTTCCCTTAGATTGGACTCATCAGCAGATGGGGAATGCTGCCATTCTTTCCTCTTTTTTGGCAAGGACCTGCATGGCTGACAGACCCCTGCTAGGATGGAAAGTGATGGTTCAATGACGGTCAGGGAAGAACTAATAATACGTCATTTACGTCTGTCACACTTGGAGTAAGGTTTGATTTAATCATTTAAAATGTATTTTTTAATCTTAAAGGAACCTGCTTTATTACCTACCTCCTGGTTTGACATCTGTGTAGCAACATGCGAGCGTTTGGAATATGCAAACTAAAATCAAAGTGTAGAATTCCCTTTGAAGCTTAGTTTCTAGCTCTTCTCCCTCCCCACCTTTTAATATTCAGCCTGCTGTAATTTTATTTCTCTGAAATTTTCAGTGTAATTGAAAGTGTGTTGAAGGAACAAAGCAAATATTTACATTGCACAAATGCCACTTGATGTGATTAGTTAAAAGCAATCTATTTAAAATTTAATATGTGTATTAAACAGATGCGTACATGCGCACGCACACACAGAGAAGCCAGGGGAATAAATTCTGAGTTTAGATAACATAGAAGCTTCCAGGCTTTGGAGCACAGTACATGGAAAAAAAATCTGAGTGATCTCACCTTTTAGGTTTTAAAGAGCAAACCCACCTCTAACTCAATTCTGGACAGCAAACCGAAAAGACATTTAGCGACTTTCTGTGGTGTTTTCTGACCTGATGTGTATGGTCTGGTAAGGAACCTCCTCTTAAAACTTGGATGCTTTATCCAGTATTAGAAGCCAAATGTTCACTGATACTTGGAACCTGTATAATTCTTTATGGAGTTGGATGACTAAGAAGCTGTCCTTGACTGTGCGCTGCTTGTCCCTGTCTGGCACGTGGGGGCTGCTGGACCAGCCATCCTGCCGCAAACCAAGAGTAGAGCAGGGCTGGAGCTTGGATGAGTTCTATCTAAAGCATGATACCTTGGTGCAGTGCAGCTAAGGCCATTGTTCCTTGCTCATGGCTATGTCTAGAGTCATAGGTTCATTATTTTTCCTCTGTTGCTAAGCTATCACCTTGTTGTGTCTTCTGTGTCTTACATGTTCAGGGACCAGTGGAGATTTCAGGCACTGAAGCTGCTGCACAGCTCAAGGAGATGGGTAGCAGTTACATTCTTCCTCTCCTTCTTTGCCTGAAGCTTAAGGAAACTTTGCTTTTATGTGTTTTCTTTTATGTCTGAGATGGAGATGAATGAGTAAGAGGGTTGTGATAGAACACTAAAGTAACCTAAAAAATAGATCCTGGGCACAGCAAACGGATTTTTATCTGGAGACCCACTGTTGCTGGTAGATTGTCTGAAGAGAAGGATGATGATTTTCAAGGAAGTTGACTAATCCTCCGTTATTTATGCTTTTTTAACAAATTTGTGTAGTGTTCTATGGCAAAATTGGAGAAGGCAAGAAAGCCATTCCATTTTTATCTCTGTTTTTCTTTCCTGGATAACTTTTCTCAAGGATACTCTGGTATGGGAAACAGGTTTTAACGATTCCCAGGGGAGATGGAATCACAGGAATTCAAACAAACGGAACAAAGCCTCTGCAGACCTGCTAGATCTTACTGTTTGTGTAAGACTCTTTCTCAGACCTTTGATGGTTACAGTACCATAGATTCGCCAGTTCTGGGCTTCTCAGACAATTTTTCCTGGTCTCTGTGGTCCAAGAGGTGGTGAAGCTGCAGCACCAGTGAAGAACACGTTAGTGCTGAAGCCCTGACTGTACCTCACCCTGTGCTCCAGGGCAGCCGAAATAACACATCAGTGATTGCACCTCACCGTGTTCTTTTGTCTCTTAGAAGACCTTGAACAGAAAGGAAGGGAGAGCAGCACAGCTGACTGGCTGGATAAGCTGTTCCTGGGCGATGTGATTGTCGTAACACACCTAATACTGGCAGTGCTCAGACGACGCTTGTGTGAAGCTGAAGGCATCTGCTTTTAGATGCATCTGTAGAGCTTATGTGCGTGAGTAAGGTTTCACAGGTGTTTAAGTGTTAACATGTTAACAGCATTGAATTCAAGCCTGTGATGCTTTGCGATACTTTTAGTCAGCATTTCATAGAATCATAGAATAGTTTGGAAGGGACCTTAAAGATCATCCAGTCCCACCCGCTGCCATTCAGGGGCAGGGACACCTCCCACTGGCTCAGGCTGCCCAAGGCCCATCCAACCTGGCCTGGAACACCTCCAGGGATGGGGCAGCCACCACTGCTCTACGCAACCTGTTCCAGTGCCTCACCACTCATCATGAAATAATTCTTACTGATGTCTAGTCTAAATCTGCCCCTCTCCAGTTTATACCCATTGCCCCTCGTCCTATCAACTACAGCTTTGCATGAAGTTCCTCCCCAGCTTTTTTGCAGTCCCCTTCAGGCACTGGAAGCTGCTCTAAGGTCTCCCTGGAGCCTTCTCTTCTCCAAACTGAAGAACCTCGACTCTCTCAGCCTGTCCTCAAATGGGAGGTGCTCCAGCCTTCTGATCATCCTTGTAGCCTCTTCTGGACCCATTCCAACATCTTCCCTGAGAACCTGCCTCGCTCTGCTCCGTGTATGCCATGGACAGATATCCCATTGCAATTGTCTGCTTCCCTGGTGAATCGCGTTTTTCGTACGGTTTCCCTGATACTCTTAACACTTTCCTAACAGTGTCGTGTGGCTTCTGTGGAGCTGATGTAAGGGTCAAGATTCACCAAACCTGATCTGTCAATTAGAGGAGGAAATAACCTTTAATCCATGTTATAAAGCCTGATTTCATGTTACAGAGGGAGTCACTGTAAATGGTTGGATTAAACAACTGTTTTAACAAAATTGGAAAGCACAGAGAAGGAGCCATGTAGTGTTTTTGTAATGGATACCTCTTTTTCCTGTGATCCTCTTTTAATGTGGCTTTAAAAATTGCCCAGCAGTACAGTATTATTTAGCTTTGCTTTATATGTTAAAACACAGTTTCTTTTTTTTTCAACCTAAAGGAGACCTTTATATGGAATTAATGCACAAAATCACAAGTAAAGGACCATTAAGCAAGCATAATGCTGGGAGGGAGAAAAGTATGCTTTGAACGTTGTTTCCATTATTCAGAGTACATAAAGTTTCAGCCCAAATAGAAATGAAAGACTATTGAGGAGACTCTGCAAATACCTGAAATTCTAACATTTACTTTGCTCTTGTTAACTATGTCATGGTTAAGGAAGAAAGGAAAACTGTTAAGAGGCTTTGCCATTGCAAGAGGTATAACCGTGACCCTGTCTTAACTATAGGCAGCTGCAAAAGTTAATCAGTAGTCAGTAAATTCACTGAACATTTAAAATGCTTTTCTTTGATAGATCAAACTAAAAGCAATAAGGTACTCTTGCAGGTACAAGAAAACTTTATGTATTTGCCCAATATTAATGACATACGAGGTTGTACTTCTGCCTCGAGATGAAATGATGCCATTGTGTCTCATGGAAAATAGTTCCTTACCACTGTAGGATTGTTAGATTTTACAAACCCTGTGCTGCTTTCCATCGCTTTGGAAGATAAGGTCATTATAGAGATGTGTAAGTGTTGCCTTAACGCCACTTAGAGCTGATCCTTCAATAACTGTGTCCTATGGGCTTTATTGTATCAGTGTTCAGAGAGTTTTCTGGCCAACGCTTTCCTTCTCTGCTGGTGTCGCTGGGCTGGCTGCCCTTTCTCTAAACCAACCCAGAGCACGAGGCAGCATTCTGGTTTCAGAAAACTTGATAAAGATCATTATGTTTCACTTTATTTGGTGGGACTGTTGCAGTGCTCAGCAATCTTATAGCGGTCCTCAGAAAAGGGCATTGTATCAACCTCGGACACTTGTTCTTATTCATGAACACGTGTGTGGGGTTGGTTTTATGAGAGTTCAACCTTATATCTTTGCAGACTGGGTGTCTATGGACTACAGCAAAACACCTTTCCTCTAGGTACAGCATTGCATCGCATTTTGCCATTAGTTTAATAGAGAGGGAGCACTAATATTTGCTCTTTCTCTTTTTTCAGAGAGCAGATATTTGTGCTTTCTTGCAACGCTGTTGATTTTGATAACTATTTTTTTTACTGCAACAGTTTAAAAAAAGAAAAACTGGGGAGAAGAATTATTATTGATTTCAATTCTTGCCACTGTTTTTTGACAGATGAGAAAATAACAAAAGAGGTGGAGGGGGTAAATCAGAGGTGGCTTTTCTAATTGCCTACTCATATCATAAGGATTCTTGGCCTGACCTATAGTATTCTTAATCTTTCCATAGAATATGTGGATGTAGCTCACTTAAATGGATTTCAGCTGAAGTAGAATCCTCTAATTAGACAGCAACATTGGAGACGTCAAGCATTATCTCCAGTTATCGAATTTTCAGGCAGCCTATGTTAGCAGGTGTGTTAGCAGTTGTGCTTTTACCAGTTGGTCCTTAAACATGTAAATAATGCATCCAGGGATTATCATTCAAAACTATTTTTGATAGCCTAATAGCTTTTTAATTATTTTAAATGGTTTATATTCATCAGCTGAAGCACAGGGTAATCAAATTGACTCAGCTCAAGTTATTTTGTCCCTCTTACTAGTGACGAGCTGTGTTCAGGTATTAAACCAGGAAGAAAACTGATTATTATTTTTTTTCTATAATCTTGTAAGCAATAGGCAATGGACTCAGGGAGTTTTAGGTTGTGGGATTCACTGACAAGTAAGAAAAGGGGCCTCATGGACTTTAAGTAAAGAGTTCCTTTGGTGGTTTTCAGTGGTTTGAGTGATTCTTGGTCCCTTCACTTTATTGTTCTCTTGTAGACTCATCTGTGTAGGGAAGATACAGAGCAGGGCATGGATTCTTGGTGTTTTATCTATACTGTGCTTGGGTGTCTCTGTGGATGCCTTGGGGACAAGATACAAGGGAGCTGTTTTCTTCACGGGTGTCACTTATCAGCATGGAATCCAGCTGAGATTGGGACAAAGGGGTAAACACAGGATCTACGGTTATCTAGCAACTCTCTTGTGAAACCAGGCGGATGTGCTTCACAGAAGGGTGAAGGGAGGAAGCTTGTAACACCCCTTAGACTCCCTTTCCCTGCTAGAACATCACCACAGCTTACTCTGACCTACCTCCCCTTTGTAGTCAAGCTCTGTATATTAGTCTTTTTCCAAACGCAGATAAAATTCTCCAACATACTAATGTTTATGAGTTTTTCTACTCCTGGCTGGAAGTAAAACATTTTAAATAAGGTGGTGCCTGGTTGTACTTGATAAAAAGATGTTTGCAGATAAGCTCAGGAGCTGCAGCGAGTGTGAGGATTTGGACCTCTCTCTACAAGGCCCACGCATGGACACGCTCAACGGAAGGAGCAAGCACTTCTCATCAAAATGGGATGCCTCCTTTCAGCTCAGTGCCTATTGCTTTATGGAACCTTACAGCGCGACAACAGCTGGAAGGAGATTGGTTTGCCTGTGTCACTTCCATGTCATTTAGTTGCCCGTTAGATACAGCTCCATGTACCAGTGCAGTACCTTGCTGCGGATTTGCCTGAAAGAGATGTTTGGGTCATTCCCAAAGGTATGTGGTGTGTTAATGTGACCTTGATACTTCCTTGGTTACAGCTAGAACAGTTATTATTCCTTCAGCAGCTCCAGACTGTTTTTCCTCTGACAAATCTGGACTTTATGGGACAAACTCTGAACCAGAGGCTTGGATTCAAGTCAGGGCATTGTAAAACACAGGGCTCATGAAGGAGGCCTACAAGAAAGGTTTGTGCCTGTAGCTTCTGTACCTGTAGCTCCTTCAAACAAGCAAGCATGGATGGGAGGTCAAGGCATGTGGCTGTTCCCATTTGCAGCATCAGCCACCGTGAAAAGCATTTTCCATAGGATCTTACAAACCTAGGCAGGTGGGTTGATTGTAGGCATTGATTATTATTTTTTTAATTAGATACTGTATAGAAAATACTTCTTAACTGGCAGATCTGGGTCGTAGAGCTAGAAAAAACATGTGAACAGCTCCTGCTGAGACATTAGGTGCTGCAGGTCTGTGTATTTCACTCTTGAATGGGCTTCTGAGTCTTGGCACCTCTGTAGTCCTGTCGTTGTTGTATTGCCCAGGCGCTGATAAACGAGTGGCTCTATAAGTCAGAGATGTACAAGTCTGGGGAATGGACATATAGTGAGTTGGTATGTAGAATCTGTAGGATAGGTACGTAACGTCTGTATGGTGATAGCACAGAGGGGAAGATATTGGCAAATGAGGTGATGTTCAATAAATATCGATTCCTTTGCAAGCCTTAATGTATGAAATTAGATGAGTTAACACAAACGAAGATGACCATGCTGAAGGATAGTCAATGTGGGCGTCAGGATTCAAACTTGAGTGTCCTTTGCTCTTTTACTAGGCCTAAGATACATCCTTTCCCTGAGGTTTTCAGTGGTTAAATAAATTGCGGTCCATTCTAGAGTTTTAAACGTAGTCTTCCCTTGTGTTTTTGGTTTTCTATCAGCTTTTCTGTGTCAGCTTCTCCAGTGAAGCTGGAGAAAAAGACGTCTATAGGCTATGGACAAAATTATCTGTCTCCATTCAAGAGTTCAGTGCTAGCACAGGGCTGCCTGTGTATGACAGAGGTGTTCCACCAAAAGGCCAGTTTGGATCCCCGGAGCAGTTTGTCGGTGCAGTGACCAGCGCTAATATGCCCAGGTGAGAGACAATGTTGATTCTCTCCTGCTGCTTCCCAGGCTCAGGAGCTGCCTTGTTCTGTGCTGGCTCTGGAATCTCTCAAAGCTCTGTGTTGTGCAGCGATACGCCTGGTCCAGGGTTGAACTCACTACATTACTATGCCTGTGTGAAATTGTTGATTTTAAGTATCTTCAAAATGTTGACACAATAGGAGACGGATGTATTCCAATCAGTTAAATTTGCCATGAAATTGATTTCCATAGAAAAATGCTCCATTTCATTGAAGTGCAGTGAATAAAAGTTTGGAATTTAAGTGCATCTTTTCCTTCTCTGAAAGGAAAGTGGCTGACTGGATGTACTGCATGTTATTCATATAGAAATCTGAGCCGTCTGCAATAAGTTTGCATGAGAACAAGGGTTGGTGCAGTCCACCTTTCTGTGTCTGGTTATGATTTGCTCTTAGAGACTCTATAATCATTTGCTGGGTATGTTCTCATCCGTGGGAATTCATACTACAATCTGCTCCAGTTCAAGCTTACGCACTGTCAGGGGTTTGAGGGGGGATCACTGTGAAATCAAAGAATAACAGAGAAGCTTTGTTTTCTCCAGTTTCTCCAATAAGGATGATAAAACTCCTACCTCCTTTGATTTCAGTTTTGTTTGGAGTAGGAGAAACTCACAGCTCTGGTGGAGCAGATGCCTTTTGGCAGCACTCTTCAAGAGTCTGCCGATGGCTGGGTTATTTGCATGCCTGGTGCTCAGTCCACAGAAACTGGCTCTGCCTTTGTGTTTGGATGCGCAAGGACCCGTAGACTGGCTACAAAAGGGTTGGCTTCTCATCTATTAGGCATTCAACTGTTTCAGAAGGAGTCAGCCAAAGCTTTGAATTTCATCTAAACACACAGTTTGTTGCCTTCTAAATAAAGAAATAGCAGCGTGAACCCTTTTTTTTTTACTCCAGACAACAGATACCAATAATGCCTTGGAAAGCATAAGTCCTGTTTTACAGATGTTTAATTGTACATTTTTTGTGGTATGAAAAGATGAAGCATTGAAAGTTCCTGCAAGATGGAAATACTGAAACTTACTTCTGCAAGTACATGGATTCTTTTAAAGATATGCAGGCTTTCACTGAGTTCCCGGAGTGCTTAAAACCCAGAAGTCTGGGAGACCTGGAGCCAGGCTTGCCTGCTGTTAGAAGGCTTCTAACCCCACTTCAGAAGCAATGGGGTTACCATAAATTCTAAGCAGTTTGCTTGGTCATTTACCAGGCTGACAGGGAGCCTTGCAGACTTGGCTTGACAATTCACTAGTTTGTGAGTTTAGGAGTCAGGGTTTCTTTATTCCCATGTTTCCATCAGCCCACTGGTATGATTGCAGTGGGGCTATGAGGAAATGAAGTAATTTTCCGATGGAAACCTGTCTGGTTTTCATCACAATTTTAGTCAAATTAATCAACTAAGATGTTTTGATGAACTTCCCCCCCACCCACACTGGAAACTGTTCCATTGGAAAGTTTCTGAATGCCTGCAAGGACCTATGCATCTTATTACAGCTCTGGTGGTGCTTGCTGGTTGTTTCAGTTTGTTTGTTTGAGATGATCTGGATGATGGAGTCATCGTGACTGCCAACTTCAATCATAAGAGGAAAATCTCTTAAGAAAATACATAACGTAGTTTATGAACATCCCTGGAGGTGTTCAAGGGCAGGTTGGATGGGGCTTGGAGCAACCTGATCCAGTGGGAGTTGTCCCTGCCCACGGGAGGGGGGTGGAACTGGATGGGTTATAAGGTCTGTTCCAGCCCAAACCATTCTATGACTCCATGAAATGAACTGTTACTGCAAATCAGAAGAAACATGTTGGCAACTGCTTTACTGTGTCTCATATATGCAAGTGATTTATTTAGTGTTGACTTTTTAAGTTCATAAATGTAAGGAGATTACAAAAATATGTATAAATTCATGCATTTAGTGAAACTCCTATGCAATGAAAGTCTTCTGCTCTTGCTTCAGTATGAGTCCTGCTTTCCCAAAAACAGATGGGAAAATAATGTTTGTCATTCATGTTGTGCTTCTTACAAATATCCTGTATTTTATCTGTCGCTTGCTGGTACAGGAGCACTCACTGATGTTCCCCCGGTACCAGTGGTGCCCGCCAGATGTGCTCATCCTGGGGAGAGAAGTTAGTGGATGGGATATGGGGAAGAGAGCAAGCAAGCTCTTCTCCAGATCTGAGCGGTGCCTAACTGCCTTGTAAGGGCTCACCACATCTATAAACGTGCGCTGGCACAGGAGGAGTAATCAAGGTCCTTGGATTCGTGCCTGAGCAGATACTTTGGTCAAAGCTGCCGGGAAGGGGCTCTGCAGGAACAGAGACTGCAACGGCTCTGAGTCAGCGGCAGCAGCTGCAGAAACTGGAGCCTGGGGAGAAGATGGAAAGCAAAGCACACAGGTGTGCAGGGCTGATAGAGCCCAGCAAAACACAGTTAACAATTGAGCCAGCGTTGTACAAACCAGTCAAGATCCCAGCTCTGTCTAGACTCAAGGGAGTCTTAATATACGATAAAATGCAATAAAATTTTTTACTGTAAAAAGAGACATGTGTTGCAGAGGATCTGCTGTACTCCAATGTGTGTAGTCAGAAGGGGTATTTTTATGTGTCTTCAGGGGTCTTTGTTTCGGCATAGACAGCCAGCCCTGCCAAGTCTTCGGAGTTTTGGACCTGTACAGTCAGAACTGCCATTTCCATAATGTTCTGGAAGCTTGTCATGAAACCTGGCAAATATTTTAGGAGATGGGATTGCTGTGTTGCTTGAAGGAACAGTGCTATATGAAATCAAATGTGCCAGACCAACATTTCTCAATGTTTGGTTTTGGATGCTAATTGACTTTCACGTGCTGAGTGTGTCAGGATCTGGTTTTTCTTGGGGACCATTAATGGTGATGGGCTCATAAGGGGGACAATGCAGGCACTTAAAGAATCATGGAATGGTTTGGGTTGGAAGGGACCTTAAAGCCCATCCAATTCCACCCCTTTCTATGGTCAGAGACACGTCCCACTGGATCAGGGGCTCCAAGCTCCATCTAACCTGGCCTTAACGCCTCCAGGGATGGAGCAGCCACCACTGCACTGGGCCGCCTGGGCCAGGGCCTCCCCACAAAAAAAAACGATTTATAACAAAATCGTTGGTTTGAGCGTTGACATTTCCATTCTTGTATCTGTGGGCATGATAAATGAAAATGATGGTTGGGTGAGAGTCATAGACCTCACTGCTACAGTAGTTGTGTTACACACGTTCAGATCCTGAAGTCCATGTTCTGATGTATCGCTAAACCTTGCTCGTATTTATAAGGCTGTTGTGCCTAGGGAACCACGCGGCTTGAGTTCCTGTGACTGTATTTCCTGTTCTCTACCCCATGGCACATAGAGAGAGAGCACAGTCAGGCAAAGAATCATCCTTCAGCGGTTTTGAGCTACTCCTGAGAATATTCCTGGGTGGTGAATGAGCCTGTAAGGAATCTGCTGCAGCTGCGGTGAGTTATTACGTCTTTGTTGACTTGTAACCTGAAATCTATATCCCACCGAGTCTTGGTGTGGAGCCATCATCTTTTTACCTGGGGATTATTGATTGTATTAAAATGTTCACTTTGTACTCCGCGCAGCTAGGGTTCTGATTAGACTTTTATTCATGTTGCCACTTCGAAAGGTTATTTATGTGGGACCATTTCCAACATCTGTGCCGATCTGGAAAGCAGGGTGTTTTATCTTTAATTACTTATTGAAAATCTTTATACAAGATAAGTTGCTTACTGGGATAAAATACTTTTTCAAGGGGACATCTTGCTCTCTTATTGACGTAGTTTATTTCGGTGCATCATTTTTCAAATTAAGGAAACATCAAACCTAGACAGGTTTCATCCTTTGTTAGTTATGCAAGGGCTTGTGTTCCTAATAAAAGAGGTCACCTAATCTAGGTTTGTGGCAGAACATATTTGGGATGTAGTAAATATACTGGTAGTCTTGTGCTGTGACATATGCAGGTGTGGAGATAATTGTATGTGTACAAAACACACACACACTTCCCTGCCTCTTGCTTTGTATCTTCTGTTTGTGTCCTCAGATGCTGGAAGCAAGTTCCTTCACGATGCTGACTATTCCGATTTCTGGACTGTTAGCAGCACATGGGCTTCATTGTGTAATTATATCACCAGGATTTTGATTTTTTTTGAATTGCAGTATCAGACCTGGGAATATCCTGTTTTGTCACTTTGCAGAAAGCTCTGGCATTAATACTCAGTCATCATCCTTCACATGAAGCTGTTTCATCAAACAGGGCTTACTAGGATTTCCTCTTAGCCACTTTCTGCAGGGACCGGTTTGGCACATGCATCAATCCGCCCGTTAAGATAGACGGTGGGGCCAACTCCACCCGGGAAATGCTCTTGGTAAATAAAAGTCTCATAAAGCTGAGCTCTCACAGTTCTTGGAGAAGTTTCTGGAGTGAGATCCTAATCGTTTTCCACTAATCTGGAGGCCTGACCAAGCAGCAATAAGGCTCCCAGAGCTCTTTTACTGATTTCTGAAGCAGCTGGGTGTAGTGGGCTGACAGTGTTGGAGTTGTTCAGCCTGGAGAAGAGAAGGCTCCAAGGAGACCTTATAGTGACTTTACAGCACCTGAAGGGGCTACAGGAAAGCTGTGGAGGGACTGTTTACAAAGGGTTGTGGGGATAGGACGAGGGGCAATGGGTATAAACTGGAGAGGGGCAGATTTAGACTGGACATTAGGAAGAATTTCTTCACCATGAGAGTGGGGAGACACTGGCCCAGGTTGCCCAGGGAAGCTGTGGCTGCCCCATTCCTGGAGGTGTTCAAGGTCAGGTTGGATGGGCCTTGGGCAGCCTGAGCCAGTGGGAGGTGTCCCTGCCCATGGCAGGGGGTTGGAACTGGATGATCTTTAAGGTCCCTTTCAACCCAAACTGTTCTATGATTCTATGTAGGGAGGCACTGAGGTCCTGTGATGCAGGCTGACCTCACCTTGGACTTCAACAGCGGATGCTACGTCAGCGCCGTCACTGTGGTGCAGAGATGGAGGAACCGCAACAGTGTGAAATGAAGCTAACTTAAAACTTCATTTTAACCCCCAATGTTTTAAGTTAGTGTTTGGGAGGATTTTCCACACTGTTGCTGAAAGAAATGCTAGGAGGTAAATAAATAATTTGGTTTATTTTCAACTCATTTCCCACCTCATTCTCTAAGCATAAATAAATGCACGGGTAAGCCTTTTCAGTACAAGATAATTTTGAGTCGTCAAGTGAGGAAAATAGTTCATTTATGCATTGAACAGCTGAACTAATTACCCTTTTAAAAATAGCTGAATACGGTTCACCGAGTCATCTGATTTTTGGGTTAAAAAAACTACAGGTTTTGGTGTTTGTTTTTTTTCTTTTTTCTTTTATTTAGCAATTAAGCCTTCCATACTCAATTTGCCCAAGCATAATTATCATCTTCAGTTTTTAATGGCAAGGCAAGATCTGTTTTGAAATCCTGTTCTAGACAGAGAACATGAGAACCAAGGAGCTTACTCAGGTTTGGAGCCATTGATGCTGACTGCATCCTTATTGTAGCCAATTTTTTCCATTCAAAATTGGTTTCTTAAACCGGAATGTGAATAGCAGATAGTGTTTTCTTTTAGATTCATAATGGTAGAAAGGCAGAAGACCGGGGCATGAACCCAGAGCAGATCTAAGTCTAGAATTCCTGCTTCATTTTCATACTATGCATAACAAAATCCATAAAGTGAGTCTCGGGAGTCAGGCTCAAGGGCCTCTTGATTAAGAATTAAATTACAGGTATGATTTACTAAATTTGTGCTTGGGGAAAGAAGGATTTTGATGATGATGTGATTGGTAAACTATGCATTTCCTCAGCAACAGATGAAAATTAGCAGGAATAGCATAACCATACATGCAAAATACTTCACAAATCGCAGGAAATACGTTGTCTTGTAAACCAAACCACATTAAAAAAAAAAAAAGAAAAAATCTGTTACCTCTTTATTACAGTAAACCTGAGGGGAGTGTAAAGCTGGCCCTGCTCTTCTCTGGTTGAAGCTTCTCCTGCTGTTCAAAGAGGTGCAGTCAGAGGAGCTCTACGCATCAGCTCCTCGAATTGATTTTTTTGCGTAGTTTTCATGTAATTGTTTTAAAAGTGAAACGTAGAACCATTTGAAAGCAATTTTTAATGGTTCTGTGGTTTTTATTAGGTGAATTTGAATTTCTTTCCAAAGCGCTTGAAATCAACCTTGTTTTATCTTCTTGTTCTTTGTTGTACAGGTTTGGTGTAGTGGGATCCTTAGCCATGTTCTGGGCTCAAGATGCTGTTGCGTACAAATAACGCATGATGACAAGGTTTGGAAGGAAAAATAGTACAGTTAATCGTAACTCGGCTGGATGTAGAGCATATGCAAGTGTCTATGCTGCAGAATCTTGATCCAAGAGCCGGTCTGTTTTTAACCCCTTTTCTTCGTGTGAATCACGTCTGGCTTATCATGTTTAGTCGTCATGGATATAGCAGCATTTAGGTGATGCAAAGTAGCGCTGGGGACATCACGGCCATCTACAGCAACCCCGCTATGGCACAACTGACCAGCCTGCAAGGTCTGTGCTCTTTGGGTTTTCAGCTGTCCTAAGGCAGGCAAGTTATACGAGTGTTTCTTGCAAGACCAGATAATTGGGTATTTCTCTTCCACAGATGCAGATATTAAGGAATTTGGTGTCTGTGAGCAGAAGGGAGGGAGGGAGGAATAGTCAGGGTGAATTTTTTGAGCACTGTGAGATCACATCTGTTACCTGAATCCAGGAGAGGCTTTTTGCTTGCAGCTCTGAGGGGTGCTACAGCTGCCAAGATCTGAGAGGGTGGGTAACGATCTCTCCCACTTCATCCATCTGTTGTATTTCATTGGGATTAAAAATTGCCCTGTTCCTCTAAAACCTTTCATTGGTAGCCACTGCAATTTTAGAGCTTTTGACCAAGAGCAGCAGAGCCTAGAAAGTAGAACATTTTTTATAGTGGAAAAAGTGCTTGATTTACCTCTGGCATCTGCTGGGCTCCCCCACCTGCAGCCCTGAGATTCATTAAGGAGAGAGCTTTCAGTCCTATCACAAGAGCAGTGAAACTTGGAAGACTGCTCTCTTCTAGTATGCAACAAAGCACATAATTAAAATAAACAAATAGCATTAACCGTAAGGTCTTGCTGGTGTCGTTTTCAAAGCCATGAAGGGATTTTGGAGTCTCTAAGATCTAATCTGGTTGGATTTCAGTAAGGCATTAGCTACAGAGTTGTGTGGGAAATGATTAGTTAGGCTGGAAATTGGTGCAAGGAACCAGCTAAAAAACAGCCCCATTTTGTGATGTTAAGGGAGATACTGGACTGGGGGGAGATTAAGCTGGAATGCCTTGCAAAACAATGTGTGAGTAACTGTAAATACAGTAGGAATGAATTAGGAGTCACTAGCATTTCTTACTACTGATGATGCGATGGTGGGGAGCTTTGCCAAATAGGGTGAAGAAAGAGAACGTCACCCCGGAAGCAGAGGGTGGTCTTGGGGACTGTGAGATACATTAGTTTAAAATTGAAGTGAGTTATTAGGGACAGCAAGAACATTTTCATTTCTAAGGTGAGGCTTGCACTTTGGAAGCATCTGAAGAGGAAGACCAGAGCAATTCTACAACACATCCTGCAGACTATAGTCCAAGTATGGAGTTTCTAGAATTTACGGAAGTTGAGTAGAAGTTTTGGAACAGCTTGCTGGTAGGCAAGTTGATGGGAATGTAGGTATGAGCTTTTGACAGCATGTGGGTTGTTTAGGGAACTGTTTTAGGGAGTTGTCTGTTATTGGTTGGCAGAGCTCAGTGACCCAAGGTGAGACTCTTCGTCTTCCCGTGTCAATAAATGGAACTGTGTCACCTTCTGGAGACTCTTTGAGAATGGATATTTCTGTGCGTGTACGATTGCAAGGATGTTTGCTTTTTTTCCAGGTCTGAGTATTTTAATTTCAGTGCTTAAAGTGAGTTGCAAGTACGCTGCTACAGGGACTTAAAATATTTTGTATTTCAGCCATGGCTATGGTGAAATTTCTTCTTAATTCTGCTCCACAGCTTTTGATACTAAGACACCGCAGCTCTGGGAAACAGCAACCGAAGAGCACTAATTAAGACTCTGAGTGCTTTCAATAAACTTGTGTTGCAACGAACAAATTAACTGACAAGGGAAAAAGACAATATTGCCCTTGAGGGGATGTGCTGACGCAGAGATAACTTGAACTAGTTCAGCAGTCTTTTGATTTGGGGAAAGCTATGAAATATGAGTCTGGTTCAGTAACGTTTACATCTGATGTGTCAGAAGGAATAGCACAAAAATGTCATCACGTTAGAAACCAAAAAAAACCAAAAAACCACGTCCAATGGAGGAAATGCATACAGGAAAAGGAGTAGAGAGCTGAAGTTAGTGGTTATTCTTGCTCCTGCCTGCCTCAGCCAGGGTGCGGGAGGGCAGTGCTGTTTGCAGTCGGTGCGTAAGGAGCACACCTGCTGTGTTGGGGACAGGATTGAGTGAGGGGACGTGTCAGGTGTGTTCAGTTTTCCTGCTGGTTTGAAAATACAGAACTTTTTGATTTTCCTCTTGTTGAAAAGGAGATCCTGAAGAAAGAGAGCACCTCTGTTCTCCGAAGGCACTCGCTGATACAGTCCCCGTTAAACTGAGGGACAGGACCAGTACCCTGAGCTGTGCATGGGCAGTATCAGAGGAAAAAGGCATTCAAGAATGGTTTCTTTCTAGTGTTTTGTGTTTCAGGTTTTGTTTGGTTTATCTTTTGAAGGTTTCACTATTATAGAATAGTTTGGGTTGGAAGGGACATTAAAGGTCATCCAGTTCCACCCCCCCTGCCATGGGCAGGGACATCCCACTGGATCAGGGGCTCCAAGCCCCATCCAACCTGGCCTGGAACCCCTCCAGGAATGGGGCAGCCACAGCTTCCCTGAGCAACCTGGGCCAGGGCCTCACCATTCTCACGGCGAAGAAATTCCTCCTTACACCTAGTCTAAATCAGCCCCTTTTTAAGTTTACACCCATTGCCCCTCGTCCTATCACTCCAGCCTTTGTATAAAGTCCCTCTCCAGCTTTCTTGTAGCCCCTTTCAGGTACTGGAAGGTCTCTTTGGAGCCTTCTCTTCTCCAGGCTGAACAAGCCCAACTCTCTCAGCCTGTCCTCATATGGGAGGTGCTCCAGCCTTCTGATCATCCTTGTTGCCTCCTCTGGACCCGTTCCCTACAACATTTGTAACATTTGTACATTGTCACAGAGCACACTCTTGCTGTTTTGATTTCTGACTCAATTTGGTATAGGAATGTTGTTTCTGGCCTTAGGATTTCTGGTGGGTTGGAATGTTCTTTCCTCAGTGTTAGGCAAAGCATTATATATTGATTTTTTTTCAGTGTGGGTATCTGGGTATTAACAGTGTTGATGTGTACTCTCCGTAAAGACCTCAAATAAGTAATTTCATTGAGCGTTTAAGGATGAAAGTGGTAGGTAGGAAGATGGTGACGAAGGCTTTTGTTGGCACTGGCATCAGCGCAGCCCTTTGCTCCCTCTGGGTATCTGTCTCCCTTGATGCAACGTCAGCAGATCCTCTTTATTCGCAGAGTAGTTCAGTTGAAGCAACAAGCTGGGCTCCTGGGTTCTTTAGTTTCATCTTCAAGGTTCACAGCTCTTTATGTTGGATTGTTTGCATCAGCTTCAGGGTGTTTGTAGTACACTTGTGTGTGTCAAGCCGCAGCCCAGCAGCTCTTAGGGCAGCAGAGAGTCTGAGGAGCGCTGGTGGGGAGTTACTTGTTCTTGTAGTTTGAGGCTCTTCTTTCTCAGTGAGTAGATAAGAGGCTTTATTTACAGGGCCTGTCCGTAAACAGACAAGAAGAGAAAGAGGGGAGAAGGAGGAAATGGAAAGGCAAGCAGTTCACATTGTTCCTGTGCCGTTTTCTGTTTTACTTCCCCACTCCAAGCCCATAACTTGAGGTCATTTTGGGATTAATTGAAGCTAATATCTTTACTTCAAAGCAGCACGACATCAAGCCGAATGTACATGCGTAGCAATTAAAGATTTGGCGAGGTAATATGGATTGGCTTCTAGAGCAATAGCTTTCTCCCTGTGCTGTTGCACTTGTTCAGGCCTTTGATGTGCTTCAGAGCACAACTGGCTGGGCTTGGGTTTGAAACAAAGGAGTATTTAACGCGGTTCTGCAGAGATTGCCTGTTGGGCTATAGTGAATATTTTTAACTGTCTGTAAAATTGGAAAGATTATGAATCTGTAGTCTGACTGGCTACCGGAGAATTCTGTGGATAATGAAGAAGATTGCAGGGGGCAAATTGAAAGATTTCTCTTTTATATTGTACAGTATCAGCATTCCTTTAGTGCTAACAAAGATGAGGCCAATTTAGCATAAATCTTCAAAGCAACATGTGTGAATTTATCTGTCCGGTGCTCATTACAGTTAATGGGAATCATGTGGCTGGAACTTTGTAAGTGCTTTGAAAGTACTCCTTTTATGCTAACATTATAGACCCCCAAGTTAGCTGTTTTGCTGTTATTTTTATATTGCTCCATTTGTTTTCTTGTCATTAAAAAAGCCAAATCACTAAATTAATTAAACACTGTATCACCCTTTCAGTGTTGAATAGAGTAAAACACTCATTTTCTAAAGTAAATAAAATATTACTTATATGTAAATTAACTTGAGACACAACATGAATCTCTACTGTTTTCGATCCCTGTAGTATAAGGCAGGCTGATTGTTGTGTGCTAATTAACGGGAGCTTCAGCTAGGAAGTCAAAATGTTGACCCAGATATGAGTGTTTGAATTTTGGTGCCGCTGTTCCATCAGTCATCGTGTGCGGTACTTGATCTATGCCTGTTCTTTATCTTTAGGAAATATTTGGTTAAACTGCTGTAGGGAAAGAGAGCATCAGACAGGTGATGAGTGTAGCTGTGCATCTACTACAGACGAGAGGGTGAACTGCTGGAAGCGTGGTTGCACTGAATGTTTTCATTGTTGTCCTGTTGAAATGTAGGAATAGGCATATCCCTTATTACAGAAAGCAAGAATTTTTTTCTTCACTTGAAATTTGGATAAATTAGAGAAATTTTATTAAATCATTTGAGTTCTGAACCATTAAATACAGGTGGTTTGAGAGAAACGCCAGATAGTGTCAGGGTTTGCAAACTGAGAGGTTTGTGTCTCGCTGCCTTCAGTAAGAGGCCAAGTGTTTAGTCCTTGTTGCGGAAGGCCTGGCAAAAGCCAGAACACGGCCTCAGATGGTGCCTCTGGCCATCTCCACTCAGCTGGGGATGCTTTTTGCAGGCACTCTGGACTATCTGTGGGGACAAAGCACGAGTTTTAGCTTTTTGTCTTCCCTCAGTCTGAAGCAAGCTTGTGGGCCGTGATTTAGTGATGAGTCTTCAAAGAGATCCAGAATTGGAGAACATTTTCCCCTCTAGAGGATTCGTGCAGCACTCATCGCCCACCCCTGCAGAAGGATCAATGCTGCTGAAGTTGTCCAGAGAGGCAAGGAAAGAGCAGAGCTAAGTTCCCTGGTCTGATTGTTTTATTTTCCTTTCTCCTTTCAGTTCTTTATAGGAAACCAGCTTTTGATTTGTTGGAGAGGGAGAAGATACGAACATCCTCATGGTACAAGCAAGATTCTCAAGATCTTTCTACAGAAGGTAGAGAGAAAAAGAGACTGTGGGAAGCTACTTCACCTCAGGGAGACTGGTATGTAGATTCAATTGCTTGCTGAGAGCTTGTGCCTTTGAGTTATTAATTAGATTACTGTGGCGGTAGCAGAAAGCTTCTGGAACTTTGAGCATGTTACGAGGGTGGTTGTTCAAAGCTGTCACCCTGGAGGGAAGGAAAACATCCAGAGGTGCTGAGCGTGAGCACTGTCAAGCAGGTACGTGCTGTTAGAATAATGGCTGGCACAGAGCTTTGCCGCAGGAAACCAGCTTTGGTGTCTCAGCTTTCCGCTTGCAGTTGCCAGAGGGAGGGAGATGAGAGAAACGGGCTATAACGGCAGAAAATCTGATTTATTTAAAAAAAATATAATCCTGGGGAATTGCCAGTATTAAATGTACTTAGCACTTTTGCTTGGAGGTACAAGTATGACATACAGGAGGGAAGCAGAGACATTGCAGGGAAAGGCAAAATAAATGCAAATGTTGCCAAGTTCAGGCTCTGTGGTTTGCGTGCAATTCCAAAATGCAGTAGCAGCCCACGTGTGTTGTGCGTGGTGGTGCCTTATGATTGAACACTGAGGTCTGGACTGGCAAGAGTGAGTTGCCTGAGCAAAATATTTTGTGTAGCCTGTACAGGAGTAAGCATCATACTAGGAGGAGTGAGGAAAAAAAATCCCTGAGGAAAGAGCGTTTTGGATCTCTCTTTCTTTGGAAAAACTACCAGGAAATTATGTCCAGACTGTCAGAGATGTCACCTGGCACTGGCTGCCAATGTGGTGGGCCCGTACGAAGCCTCGTGCTTTCAGTGTGTTTTAGATGACTGTGATGAGTAATGTGGTTAGAGGGGAGACTTCTAAGTGTGTAGAAGATTCCTGTGCCTGAAGGAAGTGACTGATCTCAAGGGTAAGATTAGAGCTGAATAGGGATCTTCTAAAGGTCAGCGAAGAGTCTTTGTGGAAAGATTAGATCTGAATGAGAATGTGATAGTATTGATAATTTCAGGTGAAGGGAGTACTAAAACATGTAGTGAGTCCATCTTTCCAACATTAAAGCTGGAAATAACACCTCTTCAAGTTAAATTTAACTTTTCTTGCACACAACCAATATTATAAATTATTCTCAGGTCTGGTCTGCATGCATTTAATCACAAGGTAATTTACGTGCATGAGCAGTTCATAAAGGCAGTGGATTAAGTTAGATCTGAGTTGTAGGTGTTTGTATGACCTAACAACACACACCACCTGCAGAGGAGGAAGAGTTTAAATTAACATTCCTGTGTTTGCCAAAGACGAGGCGTCTCTGTATCACGGTCAGTAGCAGCAGACTGGAGTCTGGGTCATGAACCCCTGCACAAACTGCAGCCATGGTTGGTTTGTGTGGGACTGTGTCTGAGACCCAGAAGAACTGTGTGGTGGCACTGATACAGTCTCGAGGGAATAAGACGAGGACTGAAGAACATCCGCATGGTAACCTTTAGTTTGAGGTAACCAGTGAGGTGCTTTCAACTGAAACAGATTTCCATATTGCTACAATTTCTTTTTTCCTCCAGATGATATTTCCGCTCTTACAGTTCAATCCAAAATATTCTCGCTGGAAATACCCGGTACATTTGAGCTGTGTGGAGTACTCCATTGAGCACATGGTTTTGGTCAAAGTATACGTTGGGAATGCAATTCTCCAGTAAGATTGTGATTATAGATACTGACTGTTACGTAGTGGATTTGTACAGCCTGTGTGTGTAGCCAGGGCCGAGACTCAGACCTCTCCAATTACTTGTGGCATGGGGAGCCGTGTGGAAAGAGAGTTACTGTGTGACCCACCTTATGCCCTGCCTGAAAAAAAACCTAATGGAATTGATTTCTGGTTTTAAATTTAATGCAGTTACTGGCAGACTCTTTGAATTTTTCTCAAAGCCAATGACATGGCTAAAAAAATCCTTTGACCTCTGGGTAGGGTGCACTGATCTTTCAAGCTTACTTTTACTGACTTGTAGCATTAGTACATGGGAAGTACCTGAGTGTAGTGATCTTTTTGACCTTACGAGCTCTGTCCTGTCACGGACAGAATGCAAACAGCATTCAAATTCTCACTGTTTTTTCTCTCTATAGGTCAGGGGACTGAAAATAGTTTGGGAGAATTCAAATCAGCTCCAATATTGAGGTTAGAGCATTGTACTAACAGATGCTGTGTTGTGTTTCTTTAAAGCTAAAGGTAAATTACTATTTTTTGTGGAAACCCCCTCTCTCTCATGTTACTTGAAGTAATGTCTTAGTCTTGACGTTAGGTTTGTCATAAGAGTTGTTGATGTAAATTATATTGTGACTTTGTCTTCAAGCAAGCTGAAAAAAAAAGGCATTGAGGTTTAGAAGCATTGCTATGGTTACCTTCTTTAAAAGTGATTGTTAATAAAGGAGAGAAAATGAGAACTGGGAGAGGCAGTAATTGCAAAAGCAGAGAAAAGGTTAGGCTGGTATTTTTCATCAAAGCTTGATGTGAACTTACTTCATGTTAAGTTCATGAAATATCCTGTTTAAGGATACTATATAGGTGGGAGAAATCAAACTTAACCAGAAGTTTGTTTTAAACCAGGACAGCAATCATGTTTTGAGTTCCTGGGCTATGGGGTCTGGATGGAGTCCAGTTAAGCTTTGGAGTGGGAGATTTCCTCCCCTCTTTAGTACTTTGGGAGGAGATAATTGGTTTTTAAATGGTTGCAATGTGCCTTTCAAATCACATATGTTATGATTTTACCTCCCTGTTCTTTATCATGGTGCGTTACATACTTGCATGGGACCAGAACCTTAGAAGCAAGGAATCGGAGCTCTAGCTGCTGGCGTGATTTAAAACCCAAGCTGGAATATTTTAATTGAAGTCAGCTATCATAGAGCTTCCAGTCCCAGGGTAGAATGTTGGCTTTTGAAAAATCAGAACTACGCTGCTTTCTTTGATATCAAGAGAACTCTGTGCACTGGTAGCGTGGCTTCTAGTGGCAGCAACTGTCTTTCCCTGCACAAAGACCCTGATTCAAATCTGTGTAAAATGCTTTCCCATTACTTCCATTCTGCGGTGATATTTTTGAGTTCAGAGGAATTAGACCAAAGCTGACTGATGGCCTCCATTTATGCAAAGAGGGCTTGTTTACTTTGAAAATATGGGTTAACTGAATATCAGCTTTCATATTAGCCTACTTTATCACTTAAAAGAGATGTTTTTCAATTAAAATAAAAAGATATTACATACCAAAGGTTACGGAAACATGTTCTTTAAAAATTAAGTTAAATTAGAAATGACATTTCCTTTTCTAATATTGATGTTGTAGCTGAGAGTTAAGCTATAAAAGGAGTCAATTAAATTCTCTGCAGCTTTGCTGCAAAATCCAAATTTAAATTACACAATAAAGCAATCATATTAATGCTGGCAGTTTCAGACCACTCGTTTCTAGAACTAAACTGGGGCAAAAACATTAATCCAAACCCACATCTGTCTGATTAAGAAATTCCTGTGATGCCCGGATTTAAAGCTGAACACGTCACTGGGTCAACCTTGTTGCAAGGTTTCTAACACCGAAAGACTCTGAAAGGCTATTAGGAAACTGTAGTGGTTATTGGGAATAAAAATAAGCACATCGGGTGTGCTGTACCCTTTGGCTGCAAGGTTTCTCCAGCGAATCACGGATGGTTCCTACTGGTACTGATGTATTTTCTCTATACCTACACCTACACCCATGTGTCCCGGAGTCTTCAGTTTCTGTTGCTCATGCTTTGCAAAGAGGAATTGGGGAGAACTTTCTCTGGTTTTAGACTTTTCCAGGGAATAAAGAGTTCTGAATACTCTTATTGCTTTATTTCAAGCATATTGACCTTATGAGATTTTGAGTGGATTCTCTGCTTTTAGTTGCAGATCCTTGAGATTTTGAACAGCCAGGCCAAAACATGCCAAGAAATGGGGCAGTGCAAGGAGTAGATCTTCCTTAGCTCATATTGACAGGTTTGCTGCAAGAAAAGCATAGGAACAACTTTGGGAACCTTTTTGGAGCAGAGCAGCCACTTTGAGGCTGAAGCTAAAACAAATTATCTGACTTGAAAGCACAAATCCTGATGTTCACTGGGACTTGATCTCCTGACGTGCTTTACAGGTTTGGAAGACTTCTCCATCTCGTGTGTTTTGCAGATACTTGTAGGGGAGATGCTGTAGAGGTGCTGTAGATTGGATCAGTAGAGCAAAGCATAATCTTGTTAGTTTTCCATTGGCAAAATGGTAGTGGAAGCTCTTTTAGCTGAATATGAGAATGTACAGAGCAGGATGGAGAGGCTGTTAGGCCTTGTTCGTGGGAGCCAAAAGAGCCCCAGACGTAAAATCGTAGATGGCTGAAATGGTTTCTCCTCAACAGTTGCTGTCAGACTTCATTCTAAGGGTCATCTGTACTCCTAACACTTGGAGTTTGCTCTGTAACTGCATTTTATAGCTTCATCTTTACCACTTGATCGTTTAATGAAGATTTTTAAAGTAGCGTATTGAAGATCCTCCTGCTTGGAAGTGGTTAAAACCTGCAGAGAACTGTCTTTCCCTTTGTGAGTAGATATGAAATATCTCTTGCGTATTCTCTGTGCTTCCTGTTACAACAGTATTTTGCAAGCAGTCTTTGTGTCTCCTTTGTGGTAGCCAAGAGCCGTTCTTTTAGCTTCGCACCATGCAGATGGAGGAAGAAGAGAAATTGGTCCTTGTCCTAAAGAATTTAAACTCTCTGAGAAATGGCGATGAAATAGAAAAGTGGTGTTCATTTCAAGCTCCATTAGAAGCCAAAGGACAGATATTTATATCTATCTTCTGTGCTGTAGTTTGGATCCTTTGATATTTTGTTTTACTGTGATGCTTAAATATTGGAATGAGGAGTGCTTTAGAGGTCAAATAATAAATTAGGAGTGAGTGCTTGTGGAGTAAATATTGGCAGGAATCTCCCATTAAACTCTTAAAAAGATAGGAGTTCCTATTGTCATAGCGCTAACAGTAAGTTTGAGGGATGCTCCTCCCTCCTCTGGCCACTTTGTGTTCAAAATGGGTAGGTTCTGGCAGCCCTGTTACGCTGACTGACACCTTACTTGGCCATTCCTGCCCCTGCTGTAAGCTAAAGTGTGTGTGGAGCAGGGGAGAAGCAGAATCTGGCCCAAGGCGAAGGGAGGCAATGGGGTATGTGGTGCAGCACACTTGATGGAGTCTCTCTACCATTGAAGAAGGAACCTGAAGAGCTCTTCTAATGCTTCTAGGTGGTGCTGAGCTGAGGATCCCTACACTACCTATTTCATATTTTATGGGATGTTTGTCTCCAGCAGCTTGACTTGATTCCTGTTTATGGTTAGTGCAGTTCTGATTCCCATTCGTGTAGTTTGCTAAATTACATCGTGAGTCAGGTAAAAGGAATAGTGCTAGGATGGTTTCTGCTGCTTTGAAAACTGGCTGTGCAGTGAAGAAATGAAGTTCTTCTGATGAGAGTGCAGTAGTTTAAATACAAACGTTGAACAGGTCGGTGCTCTGACCTATAATTTGAACCGATGGGGTTTTGCCCCAGGGCCACCCAACTGCTGTTCTTAAGTGTTGTAGTTGTATCCCTTTGGATAGCGGAGTCTGTAGAAGCAGAGGATACCATTCCAGTGGATCTAATATGTACTGAAGCTGAAAGTTAATCTGATCCCATTTGTAGCTGGCACTCATATAAATAATTTGGACAACTTCGTGCAGGACCTGCTCTTTATTCCGTATTTATCCAATGCCTACCCCAACGTAATCCATGATCCTGCCTTTTCTTATGTTGTTGCATGCCAGTGCTTATTCCTGAGGATGGGTCTGATACGTTTCATAAGTGTTTAAGGTGGATCAAGGATTTAGAGCTGTTACGATGAACATCTGTGCTGGCAAAGGTGTATTGACCAACAGCAAAAGAGATATTTGCCCAGCAAAATGCAAGTACTTGTTGAATTTGCCCTGAAGTGATCAATAGACCAGCCCGGTAAAACAAAGGCAGGGAAAAGAGTCGGTCATAGAATCATAGAGTGGTTTGGGTTGGAAGGGAATTCAAAGCCCACCCAATTCCAACTCCCTGCTGTGGGCAGGGACACATCCCATTAGTTCAGGGGCTTCAAGCCCAATCCAACCTGGTCTTGAACCCCTCCAGGGATGGGGCAGCCACCACTGCTCTGGGCACCCTGGGCCAGGGCCTCCCCACCCTCACAGCAAAACATTTCTTCCTAAGATCTCATCTCAATCTCCCATCTTGCAGCTTCAAACCATTCCCTTCGTCCTATCCCTGCACTCCCTGATCCAGAGCCCCTCCCCAGCTTTCCTGGAGCCCCTTTCAGCACTGGAAGCTGCTGTACTGGAGGTGTGTGATATAGGTGTATTTAAACTTAGTGTTTCCAATTAATAGGTTTAAATGAATCTTCTTTTCTTGCATAGAACCTCAAAAGGCTAAAGCAGCTATATATGTTCAATGTTTTCCAATATAAAGGCTGTTATTAATAAAAGGGTGTTTAACCATAAAATGTTTTGCACCGGTAAGGGAATAGGATGATTTCCATTTTATCTTTAAAGAAAACAAAGACACATAGAAATAAACATGCGGATCCTGGGTTTGTATATGAGCGCGAACATCACAGGAGTAATCAGGGAGCCTGTTTTGATTCAAGGGGTGACCAAGGCTGCTCCAATGTGTTACCAGGTTTGTGGCAGTGCTGCCTGGGCCCTGCTGGATGTAGATCTTGATAGAATCACCTCCAGCGAGCTCTTGTTTTCTGCCTCTGTTTTGCTGCCAGTGACTGAGCAGACAGCTTTTCTTCTCACATCACTTTGCCGTCCGGTGCAGTGAAGGTTCAACCTGGAAGTCTCTGCTCTCGAGACCTGCTGCGGTGTTGTGCAAAAGGAGTGACCCTCAGGAGTGCTTTGAGACTGATGCAGTAGCATCCGAGGGTAGGAGACGGAGCACGGGACAGCAGGGTGGAAGGCTGCGATGTTTGCAATGATAACGGTGCAGCCAGAACTGGACATCCACCTTTTAAAAAGGTGTGTCCCCTGTGTTTAACATCCACTCTCTGTTTTCTCATGTGTGAAATGGGATAGTGATGTGATGCTTATCGCACTCAGAAAATGCTTTCAGTTTCGTAGATGAAAGGTCTTACAGAACCGACGCAGTATATTTTTTCTGGCAAATCATAACCATGAAATTTCACCTTTTTTCTCTTGCGAGCTCCAATCTCATGTGTTTTGCTCAACAGGAATTCCCCTCGCTTCCTTCTGTAAAACAAACATCATTTAAAGTCACTTTGTCTTTTTGAATGTGAGAGTTAAATCTTAGCGCAGCAGTGTCATTGCAGCTGTGATGCTTTCAAGATGTAAAAATGGCAAATTTTACATTTACATTTAGCTCTCCAATTGTATACAGTGCACAAATAGAGAGAGTGACTGTATTTTCCAAGGCAGATGAGCTATTGCGTGAGCTTTAAGAAAATAATGTTAATAAATTCTGATTTTTAAAACTGATTTGGGAATGCTATTTACTGTGGATCTAGTGTGCCAATCAGGAGAATTTATTTTTTACTCTCTTCTTCTGTCTTTGGATTTTAACCTACCTGAGGTTGTTCTGCGACACAGACAGCCATAACGGCACCAGACGTTATAGTCTATTGTGTTAATAATCCGTGAATTAAAGCATCCCCCAGCAAGCTCTTAACGTGATGGATTATATCAATGATGTGTGGTTAAAGGGTCCCCAAGCAGGCCTTGACACGATAGACCAGAGCAATTCCGAAGGTCTATTGTTGTCAATGATCCGCTGATTATATGAACATATCTGGAGGGAGGGGTGGAGCGGGAGGCAGAAGGGGGCTGTAAACAGCAGCTTAAGCTCTGTCGGATGTTAGGGCTGCTTGTTCCAAATGGAAAGCTGGCAAAGAAAGCAGGTGGTACCTAGGATGAACCAAACCATGGGTTGTAAGGAACTTCAGAGGAGGTTGAGGATGCTCATCGGATTGTGAGGGTGAGCATTGGGAAACCAAAATACTGAGAATCCTCTTGACGAAGAAAAGCATGAGTATCAACATTAAAAATAGATGCTTTTTATCGTGCATATGGTACAAAATCTCTTGTGATGTGGTATTTTTTTATTATACTTCAGCAGCTCCGAGCACTCTTGGATTAGGCCTGTATCACAACAGTAATACACAGGAGGCTATGTTTTGTCTTGCTATGACACCAGCTACTATTGTTTTTGATCTGCAGCCTCTGAAGAGGGATGCTGCATCTTCTACGGAAGGTGTTAGGAGTGCAGATTAGTTAGACAAGAGCCGGAGTGAATGCATAAGTAGTGATTTTGCATAATGAGGTATGTGAAATCCCAGTGGAGGTTGTTAAAACAGATAGACAGCCTGTGGTAAACAACAAGGAAGGTAGGCTTTGAAAACAGATGGCTTTGAAAACCTGGCAAATGACTGTTCCGTACTTAAAAATCAGTTTTGTTAGTGGAAAATATCTTATTTTTAAAAAAAAAAAACCCAAAACAAAAACCCAACCGAAACAGCTTAGCCTGCATATTTTCATAAACATGAATGTGTTAATAAAGTTCTGTAGGTAGCCACATATCATCTGTCTTTCCTGCTATACACGTGTCTGAACAGTGGAGGCAGTGGACCAAATGTCCTGAGATGTTCTCCGGCGATCCATCAGGCTTCATCCTGCAGCTGCTTCCATCTGGCAGAGGTGCTGGCCTTCATTATCACTTTGACTCTCCCTAGGTGTGTACTCTTAGTTGGGAAGTTAATCTTGCAATGAAAGGGTTAAGTCATCTTGAAAGAGAGAGTCTGAGAGAAATGGGAATATAGAGTAATATTGCTGCTAGTTGGAAAGGGTGCCGAGAAGCTCATTGCAGTCTGAGATGCTACATAGCTGTGGTTAGAGCTGGCCAGAGAGTCTCTTTTGGAGGTTTAAGATGTACCTGTTTTCCATGTCTTTTATGCCTTTGGCACAAGCAGTAGGACACCGGAGGCTGGGACCAGCCTCTGCCCGCTTTGGTCTCTGTTGAGTCAAAGCGATCTGGAAGGAGCTGGTGGTGAGATGCGCGACTGTTTCCAATGTAACCTGTCTGGGCTCACACTCTGTTCTCCAGCAAAATAGCTGCAACGCAAATTTGTTCAGTATTCACTCCAGATAAAATGGTTCTTCTGGTATTTCCAGAGGCCCACAGGGCTTTACTCTCGCAGTAGTGACGCTGAAGCTCACGGTTCAGTGAGTGTTGAAGACCCTCTCCCATGGCTTGGGCTGAGGATGTGAGATTATTTTAGTAGAATAATACTCTCCATTCTTTTCCAGTGCATCTTCCAGAAGCTTTCCTGCATAGGTGTCGGTTACTCTGCAGCTTCTGGATGAATAAACTTACATTTTGGTGGCCCCCGTTGAATGAGCACGAGGTCTGGGGAGTTGATTGAAAGATAAGTCTGATTCCTTTCAGGTTCCTCAGTCCCCATCTTCTGGAAAAAGGCAAGTTGCTCTAGTTTGGGGAGATGGGTCACCCTGCATCCTGAGAGAAATTGGGGACGTAGAGACCGGTCAAACAGTGCCATGGGGGCTGCTGTGGCTCATCCAGTGTGCTAAGCCTGAGAGCAAAGCTTCAGCTCCAGCGATGGCAGTTCATGCTCTTAAATCCTGGGAATCTGGGGGAAGAGGGCAGCTGCTGTACTCCACTCTACTGCTTCCCAGCTCATTAAATGTGGGAAATGGGACCGCACCTGGGAGAATGCCACAAGTTGTGCCAGTCTCCCTGGAGTGGGAGCCAAGCGGTGCCCTAAGAAAGGGGAATGTCCCTGTGCCCTTTGGTTTGCAAGGCTGGTACCGAGGACGACCTGCCGAGATTGGCATTGGCAGCAGAGCCGGGCAGGTGGGAGAGCCTGGGCTCTGCTTTCATTTACATTTGGTGGGAGAAATAGGTGTTTAGAAAGTAAGAGAAGTGAATTTTAGTCACTACATCTTCTTTGCATAAATTAAACCAAGTACTTTTTTCAACGTACCAAGTACAGCTTCTGAGAATATTTGCCATCATGTTTTTTTAATCAAAAAATGCTGATTGTGAAACTGGATTTGTGGGCACAAGGAGGTATTGGAGGTTTTACAGTAATTTCCTTTTTTGCTTAATTTCAATATGCCCTATTTTAACATTTTCAAAATAACAAAGTGGGCGGCTTCATTGTTATTTGACTTTGTTGTCACCATTTAAAGCCAGAATTATTGGTTTATTGAAATAAAAATGAAATTATTGACCCGATCATCCTTTTTCCTTGAAGTTTTTTTATTTTTTTATTTCTTGACTTTGGATTTTGAGTGGATGGAGATCACAGGGTGAGCAGCAGCTGTAAGTCTGAAGGGGCAGGAAACTGGTTTTGTTTTCTGCTTGGAAAGGAACCTTTGTTACACAGAGGTTGGTCAGAGCTGAGAGTTTCTGCTGCTCCTGCAACAAGTTACAGAATCACAGAGTGGTTTTGGTTGGGAAAGACCTTTGAGATCATCAAGACCAGCCATCAGTCCAGCCTTGCCAAGTCTGCACTAGACTGTGTCCCCAGGTACAATATCTGCTTGTCTTCTAAACACCTCCAGGGATGATGATTCAATCGCCTCCCTGGGCAGCCTCTGCCAGTGCCTGACAACCCATGCAGTAAAGAAATTCCTCCTAATATCCAACCTAAATCTCCCCTGACACATTGTGAGGCCATTTCCCCTTGTCCTGTCACTGGCTACATTTTCTCTCCTGTTGGGTATCTGTAACCCAGCACTGAGGCAATTCTGGAGCTGTAACCCAAACCATTCTATGGTTTGTTATAAATGTCTTTTTGAGATGTATGAAGTTAACGTTGAATAAATCAGAGTGGGCAGTGCAGTCCTGTCATTACCGGGTTAAACAAAAGTCGGGCATCCCTGCTCTAAAATATTAATCTGATTTTTCCTTTGGTTTTTGAACCGCAGGGAACCAGGGTGTTTTATCTATGACACTTCACTAGCTCTGTGGTAGTGAAAACCAGACGGCATTTTCCCGTTCTCGGACTGCTGTTAGGAATGTTTATTGCACATGGGGGCAGTAGCACACCGCAGAGATGCAGAAGCTCATCCTCTGGCCGATGCTTGATGGGATGCCGTGGGGCATTGAGTATTCCTAGCTGGCTATGTGTTGGACAGGTATTAGCAAGAAGTAGTAACGTACATCTAAGTTTGTCTTAAGTAATAAGTGATAAGCGAAGAAAAGCTTGTCTTTACTGTCTTAAAACAATCTGTGAATCTTTATCCTTCTGATTCCGACTTTGATGCTCGGACACTTTGGTCTGTCTGAATGTTGCGGGTGCTGTCAGAAGCCCAAAATGAGAAACGTATTGAGGGCAACATAAAACCATTCTTCTTGTGCCTTGAAATCAGCACTGTATCAAATTTTCCTGTCCCTTCTGAGCTATTTTTCAAGTTCCTTTGAATAGATTTTCTGTGATATAGTTAGTAGAAAAGTTGCTCTGCTTATTCAAGGGATATCTGTGCGCTTAGCCGCTTTGCTGGATCCAGGCCGGAGTTAGATCTTGCAAAAGGCCTGTGACAACTCATTTTATCCCAAAATCTCAGTTTCCCAAACAAACTCCAGTAAACAGTCTCCTGATAGCCTGTAAGCACTGTAGCAGCGGCTGCGTCCCAGCTTTCCAGATGGCAAAGAGAGTGGTTAAATGACTTGCTCAAGGGAGCTGGGAGATGAGTGAGGCTGGGCAGATGCGGGAGGCGGACTCCGGGGATGATTTTGTTGGCTGGCTTTATTACATGTTTGTTATATTTATGCTGCTGCCTGGGTGGTGTGATTGGGTCGTAATTGCCTGCGTCCGTCTGTTCGGTGAGGTGTTTTCTGAGGGTATATGTTGAGCTCTCAAGGATGAAGATGAAGGGCTCTTGTTGCTCTTGAATGGGTAGATTTACACGACACCGGCTTGATCCCGGAGTGAGTATTGGGACTTCCAGGCTGAGAAGCTTCAGAATGCCACTGCTGATGCTTTAGTGCACGCGATCACCCTTGACTCTCGACGTGTACAAGGAAATAACTGAACCCCCCCAAAAAAACCAAGTATAACAAACAGAACTGCTGAGTAACACCTTTTTCTGCCTTTACATTTGTAACTTGTATTGGTTACTCCAGTCAGGAACACACCTAAAACCGTTATCTAGGGACTTCCTAATAGTATTCCATTGTAACACAGGGTATTGTTTTAAGGTTATACATTCTGTATATTAATCATTGGTTGTTATTGACTTGGTGACACATTGCTGTTGGTGAAATGAACTGTGATATAATTAGGAGCAAATAATACCCAGGCATGCTGTGCTAATTATTTTTATGTGAATCCAATTCATTGCTAATATAAATAGCAATATTAATCACAGCAAGTATCAATATTTATGCAGCATGCTCCCATTTAAGTGCAGCTGTAGATGACAGTGCTCATGCATACACTGAAAAAAAAAGAGGTGTACGTGGGGTTAGTTGTTTAAATCACACTTTTATGGGTTGTGTCCTTTACATGGCACAACTGTTATGTTGTTATAACAAAGAACTGCAGGATTTGACTCCGAGCTTCTTCTCTGCAGAAGCTCTAGGTCTTCCGTGTAACTAACTGAAGTGTACTTGGAAGGAATTTGGGTTTTTCTGTTCCTTTTTCCCTTCTCCAGTGTAGGCTGTTGGCACCTCTTGGCCTTCAGCTCCAGTACTGGTTGGCGCTGGGCACAGCAGGTGCCTTGAGAGGATCTGGTATAGGAATGAGAAGCAAATTCTCCATTTCCATGGGAATCTCTCTGAAGATGAAGCTAATTTGAATGAGTCAGGGTGAGCTTTGTGCCTTGTCTTTAGGAGATGGCTGTAATACAAGCAGGTGAGCATGGCAAACATAAAACTCACCTGTCCCAGCTGGATTTTTGTTGTGTAAAAAAGCCAGGAGAGTGTGTGTTTGGGTGCTACTGTCTGAGCACGGTGCTTTGCTTGGTCCAGTGGTTCCTATTGAATTCTCTTGAATTCTGTTGGATTCTCATTCTTTTTGCCCAGAATCTTGGTTTTAATGAGTGCTGTGGACGGTTTCTGCCTCAGCCTTACACTGACTACACCTCCTCTGAAGAAAGCGATGTTGGATTATGCGAATGAGGGGTGTGAACAGAGCTGGCTGTGGAAAGCCTGGCGGTATTGGCACTTGGATGAATCCCGGGGCTGGGAAAAGCAAGATGGGAGATTGGCAGTGATCCTGACCCTGGGCAGGGATGTACAGTGCATGCTGCAGAGGTGCACTCAATAAATTAGACGACGATATATGGCATAGTACATCACACTCTTGAAGGCAAGGCATATATACTCACCAGATAATGCGGAGCATGTGAAGTATTGAATATATCAAAGAAAGATTAATCTTTGTCTGGGACTAACCCTCTGTATTTTCTGTCTAGCTGAGCCAATGCTGTATAATTTAAAACGAGAGGGGAGTGTGTGCTTCTGTATTTGGAGGTGGGAGGGATGTGTTTCTGTGTGGGGGTGTCAGGGTACCTATTTGTTCCTTTTAATAAAAAGGATTTCCCTCCATTATTTTGCAGAAGAAAATGTTCTTTTTGTATCTTGGGCCCTTTTCAAACTATGGACCTGCCCCTCATCTCAAGTGCTGTGTAACTAGGAAGGAGCAGACTTGAGAACAAGACTTGAGAACAGTGAGTTTTAGTCTTTCAAACCTAACCAAGGGCAGCAGTGCCTTCAGTGCCTTCTGTGTCATTAGGACACTGCTCGACACATCGAAAATGAGAGAACAGGAGCTGACAGAATAACTGATTTGGCAAGTGTCTGCTAAAAGACGAGTTTGCGTGAAGATATGTGCTGCTGAAAGATTAGCTAAAATTTCTAACCCCTGTTTTGTTTATATTTAAGGGCTGATATTTTGTATAGTTAAAATTGCTACAACAGTTTTCACCTCAACAATTTGCATCTGCTATATTAACATGAAAATTTAAACCCTTGGTACGAGGTATGAAATGATGATTAATTTACAGCATTTATCTTGGTTTACTAATCATTCTGGTTTTAGCTGATAATTTTATTTGTAATCTCCACAGTTAAATTGCCATAAAATATCATAGTTACAAAGACATTCATGAGCAGTTGAAAGGATATGACACATTGTAATTTAGGAATTAATGCACATATTAAAAGAGCAAATTCGAGAGAAAGCTACTAATACATGGACGTTGTAAGAAAAACAGAGCAGGAAATAAAAAAGCTGTGAACCAGAAGATAAACCCATGAGCATTGCAGCTGTATCATTGGCAGTTTAAAGATCTGGTAAATTCCATCCCACCGTCTCTGAGCAAAGAGTATTAAAGGGCAGAGAATTGTATCAAATAAACTGGTGCTGAGCGTGAGTGGCACCAGCTGGAGAAGGGTCACAGTGCCGGCCTGGTTAAGCCCTGCCTTGCTATCTTTCATGATAGCTCTCATGAAGCTGAAGAAGGGGCTGGAGAACGGGTCTTACGAGGAGTGGCTGAGGGAACTGGGGTTGTTTAGCCTTGAGAAGAGGCTGAAAGGAGACCTTATTGCTGTCTACAACTACCTGTAAGGAGGTTGTAGAGAGGAGGGTGCTGGGCTCTTCTCCCAAGTGACAGGGGACAGGACAAGGGGGAATGGCTTCAAGCTGCACCAGGGGAGAGTCAGGCTGGATATCAGGAAAAAATGTCATTGGGCAGTGGCAGAGGCTGCGCAGGGAGGGGATGGAGTCACCAACCCTGGAGGGGTTTAAAAGATTGGTAGATGAAGTGCTCAAGGACATGGTTTAGTGGCAGATAGGAACGATTGGACTTGATGATCCAAGATATCTTTTCCAACCTGGTGATTCTATGATTCTGTGTTGTGGACAGCTCAAAAATGCCTCCATTTAATGAGACTGGAATGTATCACTTCCACTGGAGGAGCACTGGAGAGCTCCAGGAAGGGATCGGCACCTGTATTAGTAGATAACGCAAAACTGTGAGCAAGATGCTACTTGCCTGCAGCGCTGTGTAATCCCTAACCATAAGATATCCAAGTACAGGACAAGATGTTTGGGGACGGCAGTGGTCACCAAACTGCACGTGGATCTCCTGGTGCCTCAGGTTTCTAAGCCCATCTGCGTGCCAGAGGGAGCAGGGCTGTGGGCCACGCAGACGGATGCAGGCTGGGTGTCTTGCAGGGCAGCACTGTGCACAGAGGGCTCCGTGCCGGATGATCGCTCAGCACCGGGGCTGTAGTGGCGGGGAACTCTGCGTTGCTGTCTTTCACAAGCGCTTCTCGCACTGCGGTTTAAATCTGGGCTTGTCCATGTGTGCTGCTCTTTGAAGTCTGGGAGTAGCAGCAATGTCAGGCGGTTCCTCTCCACCTGTGTCCCGCTTCAGGTAACATCATCACCACCCAACAGGAACACAGAGTATCCGTAGCCTGCAAGCAATACAGCATTTTATGTTCTTCAGAACATAAGAAGAACGTGAGAACCTTAAGAAACAGGGTAGAGATGGATAACGATGCAGATTTTGGCACATTTAAATGCACTGAAGTTTGTGGTAGAGTTGTTAAGCCTAGCTGGTTTATCTCATGTACTGATTGGTCATTCTGAACTGCATAGATATAATTGCCTATTTTAGTTCACTGTAATTGTTTGAAGGAGACATTTAGAGCTATGTTTTCCTTTTCTTCATTATTAATTGTGTAGCTCTACCATTTAAATGTGCAGAGAGAGATCTGTTCCTTTGTGGCGTAAGAGAGACATAAATTATATGAAATTAAGGAAGTTTTTTTTTTTTCCATCCTGTGCAGATGACCCTTTGTTATGTGTTTGTTCTTCATAGAAAACAGTTAGTCATTAATCTTACACAATACAGTAGGGAATTCTGTGATGAAGAAATGAAGAGTTCAACCATGCTTTCTTTGAAGGATGTTTTTACAAGGCATAGAATATCCCATGGCAAAAGTAATCCTTAATAATAAGGAGAAGAGTTGAAAGTGGTATTGGTAGAGCAGCAGTAACTCTTTGCTTTCTTCATACTGTCTTGGGAAATTGCAATTTGTACCTACAAAGGAATGAGCAGAGTTTGAAGAATGGCGTGATAATATGATATAGAGCCTGTATCTTAACAGATTGCAGTGTTTAATGGGATCCCAGCTTGCAAACAAATTCATTTCCTTTCACAACACTGTTCATGGAAACGCACAGGTCAGAATGGGTCACTGCTGTCACCCTGCTTTCATTCAAGCTTCCATTCTAAATAATAATGAACATTTAAGAACTAGCAGCAATCTTTTAATTAGCTCAGTCCTTCAGGTGCAGCTACACTGTGGATCTTAATTTCCCCAATTCTGTTATTTTCTCTTCTAGCATCACCTTGGCAGTACATATGCTGCCATTCATGAAGGACTTATAATTTAGCTGATTTAACCCATGGGTTTTAACGCGGCGTACTAAATACATTTTATTTTAATCCCCTGTAGTGAGAATAATGGTTACTTCGTCTGATTTGTATTTTTCTGTAAATGTGTTCCCTATGACAGCACCTGTCCGGGTGATTTTTATGCCATTAACTCCATGTTCATTACAGATAACTGCAAAATAGCCCTTGTGATTGACCCACCCTACCTTCAGCCTTCTGCAGGTTTCCTTCTGCCTGAATGGGAGAGAGGTTGTATGAGATAACATTTTTTTTTTTTCACCTGCTCTCATCAAGTTTGGGATGTGAGATCCTCTTGCCTGTAGCTCTTTGCTCGGTATCTGTGTGTGCACACGTTTGGTGTCTCCACACCAAGCAGATTTTCACAGAATGGTTTGGACCTTCAAGATCATCCAGTCCAGCCCATTGCCATGGGCAGGGACACCTTCTACTGGATCAGGCTGCTCAAAGTACCCATCCAACTTGGCCTTGAACACCTCCAGGAATGGGGCAGCCACCATTACTTTGGGCAACCTGGGCCAGGGCCTCTGAAGATCTCATCTCATCTCGATCTCCCTCTTTCAGCTGAAAACCATTCCCCTTATCCTGTCCCTGCACTCCCTGATCCAGAGCCCCTCCCCAGCTTTCCTGGAGCCCCTTTCAGGCCTTGAAGCTGCTCTAAGGTCTCCCCACAACCTTCGCTTCTCCAGGCTGAACAACCCAAACTCTCTCAGCCTGTCCTTGTACAGGAGGTTCTCCAGCCCTTGGATCATCTTCACAGCCTCCTCTGGACTCACTCCAACAGCTCCATGTCCTTAAGCAAAAGGATATTGGGGTTGCAGAGTTACCGTATAGTGCAGGATCATCTCAATATCTTGCAGGGTGTGCACACAAGGTGTACACAGGATGCGTGTGTCTTTTTCTAGAACACAAAGCTTACCCGTAGCTTCTGGGCAGCTTTTCCATTTGTTTGTAATGTTCTTGCCGTTAAGGCTGCGTCCCAGTAATCAATAAAACTTGATTAAGGATAATAGTGCAAAGCAGCAGCCTGCAACCTCATGAAATGTAAAAACCCAATACAGAATGTGGTCACTAGAGTCAAATAATCGTAACTCAAAGGACAAGTATGTGGCTACAGGATAGAAGAAACTGGAGCTGATATTACCTTTTTTTTTCTCTCACTGATGTTGTCCAACATGTAGGAAGCTGCCACTTGGATGAGCTGGATGTGGAATTGCAGCTGGACAGGAGGAAAAACCCTGCACAACTAAGTGTCTTATTAGAGCTTTTTTTGGTTTTAGATAAAACCAGAAGGGTTGATTTAGAATGACTGAAAAATCAAAATAATTAAGAGAAAAAATTGGTTTTGAGGCTGAATGAATGCTTTGCCTAACCTCAAATGAGGTATTTTTTTTTTTGTCTTGAATAGTTTTAAATATTTTATTTATGATTAGAAATAATTGACGTTTTGGAGTGTAACACCATTCCAGATTTTTTAAAATTGACATATTTGTTTCCTTTTTCTGTGTATCTTTTCAAGGGGCAGCGGGATGGAATAGGCACATTAATGTGAAGTGTTCTGTTCCAATTTGGATTCTTCACTCCAAGAAGTTCTGAGTGCCGCCAGCTCTGTGTGAAGGTCCGTGGTGGAGAGAAGTCTACATCTTGGTTCTTCTGACTGGTGAGACTTCCTTTCAAGTATGACAGTGATAAAATCGGAGAGTTGGAGGGTTGCCAACTGCAAATTTCTAGAAATGACTGTAGCGACTTGAAGATAATGAACTGTTGCTTTAATGCCATTGTGGGATCTTTTGATATTCCTTCTGGTTTCTGGATTGTTTGAGTATTTGGCGTTATTTCCCATCTCTCTGTACCACTACATCATACTCATTTCTTCATGAGTCACGTCACTGCTAACTCGGAGCTGTGGCTTTGAACAGTAAAGCAATGGTGGAAATTGCTAAGATAGGAAAGTTTCTTCTGGATTGTTTGGTGCTTGTTGGGAACATGGGTATCTGGTGAGAAAAGAGCTGGCGTGCCCCAAACTGCTGCTGTTCATGGTGAAATACTGAAGACTCTAGGGTACAGTAAGGGGCAAAACTTCCTCTCTGGCAAGCCCTGCCTCGCAAGATAAGTGTGATGGGCCCAGAGGTTTGATGAATGCAAGACTTTGGGAGGGCTGTAGGTGGGGAAGGCTTACTGCTGTGATTTATCCTCAAAGTCTTTGGGTAGGATTTTTGTTGCTCACATTCTGCAGCCGTACCTCTTCTCTCTTACAGCTCTGCAGCTGCAGCATGTTGGAGCTCAACCTTTGCACAAGCATGTTCTCCAAAGTATTAGTAACGTGAGTAGATTCTGGCTCTCAAATCTATTGTAGCATTAAGGCAATGTTCTAGTTACCACATTTTAGAAAGCAAAAAGAGATGTTAAAGTAGAGGAACCTGATGGATGAAAATGTACATCTTGGTCACTTGCTGTATTGAAGCAAACTTGGCATCATACTTCAACTTGCTCAGTTAATTGAGGCTGTATTTAAAATTGTTTCTCTTTCTCTTTCCCCCTAAATGGAAAGTTAAATGCAATCTGCTTTCTAGAAGCTGTTTTTAATTTTGACCGTCCAGTAACATGCTCCAGTAATGAAACCTATACTTCTATTTAAAGGTCTTTTGTGTAATTTATAGACCTTATTTTCTTTCCTCATAAATTCCCACCCTACTTTCTAGGGAGGCAAAGTGTACATTAGCCACTCTCCCAGGAGGCTTCCATCTGTGCATGTAATAACTGTGAGATAATAACTCAGCCAAGCAGTGCTGAGCGCACTCGCCTTCCAGCACCATGCAGAATTGGGTCCTTGACCCCAGTACGAGCCAACAAGGAACTAGTTTTCTTCCAGACAATTTAGTTTTTGGCATGTCATTTTTTTCCAAAGGAGGGGCTGTGAGTTTTCCTTTTATTCTATTTACGTGCAAGTCTCTGATACAAATTCTCCAAGTGTCTCTAGGATGCTGTAGGGCAACCATATTTCTCATTTAAAAATATCTTTTAAATGCCTGAAACTTTAGATGTGTGTGTTTGTATTCATAACAGAATGTAAGCCCAAAGATACAACTGCCAGCACGCATAGAAAGTCAGCTTGGTCAAGCCACGCTAGCGTTGCGATTTCTCTTCAGTCCTGTGGTTGGGGACCTTTTAGATTAAATTCATTAGTTCATGGTAGTTTTGAGATGTAACGTAAGCCTCCAAAGGGATCTTAAGCTTCTCTTTTTTATTAAAATGAAATCTTCCCTTGGCATTTCTCTAGGCACTTCTCCAGTCACAAATAAAAGGGACACGGCTGAAGGATATTCTGCTGCACTCTTAAATGCCAGCAATCCAATTAAAGGAATGTTTAACCTTTTTGTAAATAAACCTATGGCCTGCACTGCCTTTTGGCTAAAGGAAAAAAATTAACTGATTTATTATTAAATAAGAAGCTTCTTATTCAAGACTGATGTATGTATCCACAATATAGTTTATAGCATTATAAGGCCAGAATACTGTTAAAATGATTCTGTTTCAGAAGGTCAACTGGCTGCAGATTCAGACAATGAGCTTTCAAACAGCGCTGGTAAATGATGGCCTTCTCCAAAGCTCCTCTGAGCCTTTTGCTGTCTCTGTAGTAGCAAAAGTCCCAAGCCAGATGTTAGACGCTTCGCATTTTGTTATAGTTGTGTTTTTTGAAGATGGTCTTTGTTAAAATGAGGATCATTTTCCAGTTGCAAACAGTATGCGTGGATTTAAGTAGGAATGTGGTCAAACCCAGATGTGCGTTCTCTAAACCTTAATCAAAATCATTTTCAAAGCTGAGCAGTGCTAAATGTGGATGCCAATTATGTCTTACCTCTAGAAAATTTAAATAGTGTAGAATGTTATCTTATAATTTATCTTTATTGCTCTTTTGCTGCTACTCAGAGGCTTGATCTGTCAGGATGTTCTGCCCAGGAAGATTTGGCAGGGCCATGAGACCAAGCCTTGCTTGGCTGGGCCTGGTAGCAAACCTGAGAAAGGCTTAGAATGGGCATGGAGAGGAGGGGGAAAGCATTACAAGTTTTCCTGCTTTTCAGCATCCTTTAACTCTGTAGGGCTTTACACAGAGCTCTCTGCGGTGGTAGGAAAGCCCATGTACCAGTTTGGGTGGTGAAGTGGCACTAAGGCAGGATAGCCAGTAGATGTTGCCTTTTACTAGAGTGGCTGGTATGCTTAAGGCTTAGAAGCCTACTTGACTTGTGGAAGAGAAGTAGCATGCTTCAGAAATAAATAATAGCAGAGTGCATATTTCAAATCTCCTAGTTCAATTTGATATCTGAAAAGAGGAGCCTGCGTCCTCAAAAGCTTGTGTAAGTTTTCCAGCAGTAAGGATTGTTCTAGTCCAGGCTACAACCTCTGTGTAGGAATCCTCGGGTGACTTTTCTGGATGTATTCCTTGGTTTCCTGTTGTGGCATCCCTGAGAGAGGCTACACGAGAAGCTCTGAATACCTCTGGTGCAGCAGAAGGTGTTTCTGAGGGACCAAGCGACTCAGGCCAGTGGATAGCAGTGTTGCACTTGTTACAAGAGGACAACGGGCAAGAGCTCAGAGCCTGAAGGTGAGCCCTAGCGATGCAGGACAAATAAACAGTGCTGAGCCTACCAGAGTGCCAGCTGGCCTTGTAGCCCATGCAGAGGAGGCAGGGGAGCGGGAGCAACCATGACACATTGCAATTACCATTTCTTATAGTGCTTTTCATTTGGTCCAAACACTATGCAAGCAGAGGCTGAAAAATACAACTATTTATTATACAGAAAGGGAAGGCCTTTCCTCAGTTAACATATGTGCATTTGCTGTGTGGAAAAAGGTTAAACGTTAATGAGAAAGAGCGGGCAGGAGTCCAGCACTTTATAGCCTCGCTGGGACAGAGCCTGAGTTCTGTATTAGCGGTTCTTCAAAATTCCTTGTTCTTGAGGCCACAATATGAGTAATAACAGCTTCAAGAAGGATGGTAAGTAGCAGAAATGGAGGCCAGCACTGCGCATTATGATCATGTTAAGACAAAGTTCATTATTGTTGTGTGGCCAAGACCTGAACGGCTGCGATTTTTCAATTTCTTTGTGATCCACCACTCTAAGTGGTTTGTAGCTCTGTGAATGAAATAGGTTTGTATTAGAGATAGGAATTGCCCGTGTAGCATTCTAACTATTTTGTCCCAGTTGAAAATCACAGAGCAAAAGCAGGTCACATCTTACTGGCTGCCATGGTTTGGTAGTGGGGTGCCCTGGAGAGCAGCAGTGAGTACAATAATTGGGGCAGGTAGAAGGTAAACCTTTTTTTTACCTTTAAAAACATAAAAAACTGTGAAGAGGGGTTTTCTCCTTTATGTGGGCTTCAAAGATGATCCGAGGGCTGGAGCACCTCCCTTACGAGGACAGGCTGAGTGAGTTGGGCTTGTTCAGCCTAAAGAAGAGGAGGCTCTGAGGAGACCTTATAGTGACCTTCCAGTACCTGAAAGGGCTATAGGAAAGCTGGAGAGGGGCTGTTTACAAAGGCTTGTGGGGACAGGATGAGGGGCAATGGGTATAAACTGGAGAGGGGCAGATTTAGACTACATATAAGGAGGAATTTCTTCACTATGAGAGTGGTGAGGCCCTGGCCCAGGTTGCCCAGGGAGGCTGTGACTGCCCCATCCCTGGAGGTGTTCCAGGCCAGGTTGGATGGGCCTTGGGCAGCCTGAGCCAGTGGGAGGTGTCCCTGCCCATGGCAGGGGTTGGAACTGGATGGGCCTTAAGGTCCCTTCCAACCCAAACTATCCTATGATTTGATGATCTCTGCTTCTGGACTGGTTTTCAATTTGTTTCCTTTTAATTTATCATCAGCAATAAAATTGTAGAAATAAAGATTTCTGTGAGGCTGTGTCAGCCCTGGAAGGCAGTGGGTTTGCTTTCATTTTGCAAGAGTTCTTCAAAGGGGGCTTGGCTTTGAAAAAAGTCAAACTTAGGACTGAGTTGATGTGAGTTGCCGTTCCCGTTACTGTACAGGTCAGGCAGGATTTGGCTGGGTTCTTGCACCATTTCATTTTCTTGCACACAATGCACAAATGACAATGAAAAAACTGTGCAAAGACAGAAGCAGATTGGTTTTTCTTTTTTTTAAACCAAAATGACACCTACATTCTCCTGGCCCCAGTTTGCTGTAAGAACAACACTGCAGGGAGCTTGCGAAGAACATCTCGATGTTGATTCTTTCTCCACCGGCGTTTTTCAGGATTTGAGTGCCAAGTTGCAGAGGGCCTTTTTGATGGAGGTAAGATGTTGCCGTCGAGCTGCTATGCTCTTTCTGTCTGCAGGCATGGAAATTAGTACTGCTTTCAAGATTCCCTGGTGCTAATCTAGCACCTTGTAGTGCTTGTCCCTGCGCTGTAGGATGGGCTCCTGGATGTCTGTAGTTGGTGGGAACACAGAGGTCTGTTGTCTGCTTGTCTGCTACGTTTGTGGTTTGCCAGCTGGCTTATTCGTTCATGCTTGCATTGCTCCTCTTGCAACTTGGCATAGTGTTTTGGGGTCTGGGTTTGAGGTTTTTTTATGTTGTAAGGCATATATATATTTTCTTTTCCTGGTAAGCTACAGAAAAATGTAAAGCTTCTTAAAAAAAAAGTATTTAAAGCAATTCAGCTTTTTGAAACTGCATAATTGAAGAACTCTGAAATAATTGGCTTATTATAGTGCACCCGTAAAAATGAATTTGCATCTCATTTATGAACTATTAGATTCCCTATTACATGAGACTGATTGTTCTTAATGTGACTTGCATGTAATTTAGCATTCTTTACTCACTTTATAGCTAAACACTGGGGAAGGGAGGTTCATTCCAAAATCATGGTACTAGAACTTAGATTAAGGAGCATTCACAACTGGATCCTGCTTGGTGTGCTCTCAGTATGCTGTTTCTCTATATTCCCATCCCAATTCCATGCTTTACTGCAGAAACCCAGGATTACCCAACGTATTTTCTCCTCACCTCTTCACCACTTGTAAAAGCCTGGTCACACCAGAGCGAGGAGCACAATTGCTGAAGACAAACGCTAGTTGCAAGTCCCCAGGTGGTATTTCCAGTGCTGTGGACACATTGTGCAGCCCATGGTAGGGCCCTCACTGTGACAGTCACCCACGCTCGTTAGCCTGAGGTAACAAGGACACTCCACATGCTCCAGTCCCACCTCAAGGAGAGTTGGGCACCTCTTCCCTGAAGGTCCGCAGTGCTGCTCCTGGTCCATCAGCTCTTGGTTGGAGTGAAAGTGGCAGCTGAACTGGAGAAGAGTGTGCTGTGACTTCACCATACAGACATAGCGCTAATTATCTTTGACCCTGGTAGTCAAAGCCCCCGTACGGGGATGTGCGCTGGACAATCTTCATGTATCAAACTGTTGGAAATACCCAGCTGGAATGCTACTGAAAGCTATTCTATTACATCAGAAACAGGATGCTAACACAATCAGGAATCAGTACCTCCCCTGTGTGCTTCTGTCAGCTTTTCTTGTGTGTAAACATTAGTTTAGGTGGTTGTGAAGCCCAGTCTTGAGATCTGTGAGTCTATTCTAACTCGAAGGAGGGGCAAAGATGACAAGAATAAAAATGCAGCAAAATGCAAGGTCATCTTGAGGAACAAAGATGGGTGAGTGATTGTAGAAATAACATCCCACGGTCGAAAGGAAGGTGACAGGCAGGCCCCTTGCATGAAATTCTGCAGAATTACCGACTCATGATTTCAGAATATTTTATTTACTGTAGCTCTTTAATGATGAAATGAATTACACACTTAAATGTTTTCCAATAGATAAAAAAAAAATGCTGTGATCTCAGCAAGAGACCAATGTTAATCACTTTTTGGACAAAAAGAAAATATTGATGCTAACTGTTCATCAGGAGCAAGTGTAGCAAGCCCTGGGGTCATAGGTTTGAATATTGGTGATTCAAGTAATACGTGGATATTCCTGTGTGCGTTGGTGTCACAGAACATGTAGAGAATTGGGTTTTTAAGTGGTCGTTTTGCCTAGCTGATGAAGCCTATGGTTCAGTCCTGCTATTTCTTTTGGAGTATCATTTAAGCAGCACCCTGGGTGAGGTAAAGGGAAGGAATTCTGGATCAAAAAAAATGTGAAAGGACCTTATGCTCCTTCAGACAAGATAAAATGTTAACTTCAGAAGAGTAACTAGCAATATTGAGAGCACTTCCACCAGAACAGTGCTCAAATACCTTGTATTTGCCTTTCTTCTTGATTGTAATTCCTCTCAGAATTTCCATTCAGCAGGAGAGTAAGTACAGCTGGAAATGCACGATGCACCAACGGGCGGGGAAGCAGAAATCATCCCTGCAGTCCTCTAATCCCTCTCTTACACTAACTTATAACAGATCAAGTTTGGGTTCAGAGTCATGGAGGTACTGCACCTTTAAGATCTACCAGTATATGTAGGGAAATTATTCACTTTGTACAGATTAGAGATGCGTCACTACCGATCTTGGGCGTTTCTGGACTGCCACATGCTGTTAGGGGAGCAGTGACTCCCACTCTGAATCAAACCTTGCTTCGGGGCTGAAGCTCACACCACATGGCTTTAAATTGGAGGGGGGGGAAGATTTAGATTAGACATTAGGAAGAAATCTTCATGATGACAGTGGGCAGTCCTGGCCTGGGTTGCCCAGAGCAGTGGTGGCTGCCCCATCCCTGGAGGTGTTCCAGGCCAGGTTGGATGGGCCTTGGAGCCCCTGATCCAGTGGGAGGTGTCCCTGCCCATGGCAGGGGGTGGGACTGGATGGGCTTTAAGGTCCCTTCCAACCCAACCCATCGTATAATTCTACATGCAGTGCTGCATCTCGAGAGGTCAGGCCGTAACCCCTTACAGCCGTGACACTAACGTTTCTTCCACTTCATCCTTTCACTGTATGGCAGACTTGTTATTGTTTAGTTTAGGGGTGGTTTTACACCTCGGAACCTGTGAAAGGTTGTAATAAGGATTCCGAGTTCAGGGGTTAAGCAGAATTGATCTGTTGGCTTTTCCAAGACGGACGCTCTGCTGCCCTGGCCTTTGAAGGATAAATGTCTTATTCAGACAAATCCACGTTGCTTTTCAGAGAGGCTGGGGTTGCTGCACAGCTGCTGTCGGAGCATGACTGCTGCGGAGATTGCTGGCACAAGGCAGCTGAGAACAGGCTTCTGGTTTCTTTTGTGGGGAAGGTGGGAACACACATTTTCAAAGCAGTTAGTTGTTGTATAAATGTCTGTCTTCAATTCCCAAGTAAACATGTTTTCGGTCTGTTTCCATCTCAGAAGGTGGATTCTAGGCACAATTTAAAGGGTTCCTTTCAGCTCTCACTAGTTGGCAATCAAAAGCACCCATTATCTTGGATCAAACATTTTAATTCTCTGCTTTGGCTTGAACTCGAAATTGTGAGTAAAGAAAAAAGTGCGTATGGAATCAAGGCTGTGAGATCTATTCCCTCTCTTTCCTTTTTTTGTTTTTTTTTTTTTTTCTTTTTAATATGTGTATTTTTTGAGGACAGCTTCATTTCTCTTGCCAGAATTAAAGGTTTCATTGCTGAAGTTTCTTTTTGGAGGTGCTGAGGGGTAACTGCTCTGGCTTGGGCGCCTGGATGTGGTGAGGCATCTTCTGTCTCTCAGCACTGATCTGAAATGGAGAGAGTAAAGAGGTGGGAAAAGGTTTGTGTCCGTTCAACAGATGTGCAGGGAATTTGTGTGGCTTCTCTGGTGTCATACAGGAAGGGTGCGGTGAGAACAGAATTGAATCTCTTGGCATTGCGTGTGGCTCTCGTCTCCTGGAAGCAGCTTGCTGTTTGTTTGCAAGCCCTTCAGTTTGCTTTCTAAAGCGTGTATTTTAATGGACACACCATGATTACTAATAAACTAAATTAAAAGGGCAAGAGCTGGAGAGAGACAGTGGAGGGAAATTCTCATACCTGTTATCGTGTTCGTTACTCACCACTCTGTGGTTTTTCACTGCTACAGATCACCACACAGACATAGCGCTAATTATCTGCGCAGGAGGTTGGGTTTGCATGCTAAAGGAAACCACTGGTATGTCTTGCTAATTTGATTTTAATATCTGTGCCAGGCTATTGTTTGGCCTAGAAATTAGATGGCTTTTTAGTAATATAATTGGTTAATTAAAACATCTTCTTCTGTAGGAGATGGGAAAGATACCCACAGTCCTTATATAAAGTCATAATATAAAGTAAACATGAGTCTGGTCCTAATTCAACAAGAGCTAATTTGGAGCACAAAGAAAGGAGCATCTTCAATACAGTTTTTTAAATAAGTTTTTGAGGTAATTTATGGTCCAGTCCTCCCACTCTGAAGCAGAGATAGAAACACTGGAACTTGGAAGACCCAGTCCTGTAGGACTGCTGTGGTGGTATAGAACAGGCAATTAACTATTGCCAATTGTGTATATTTGCAGTATTCTATATATTTAGTCATTATAAAATCCCTGCCTGGGGCTAGTTGTGAAGATGTAAAGGAATAGAGAAAAGTTGCACAGTACTTATGCCCTCTGTCCTAGCAAATAAAACATCCCTGAGTTTGCAACCTGACCATGCAATATTGACGTTTCATTGCTTCCTTGCTACCGCTATCTCTTGGTCCGAGTCCCTGGAAGGGAAAGCACAGTGGTGACATCACTGCTCTCCTCTTTCTCTCTGTTTAGAGGTGATACAGGATCAACAGATGAGTAAGGGACAAGTGTTCCCTCTTCCATAACAGTGAAGGTGGAGCAGTGTGGATGGTATCTTCCAATAAACATAACCCGCCTGTCTCAGCTGTGGGAGTCACAGCCTCCTCCTCCCAGGATGTCACTGGATTCCACCTTAACGCACCATCCTTCAGACGTGACTTAAGGAGAAGTCACAATCTATCCTTGAGTCTGGAGAGAGTTTTAGAGACTTATGCTAATCATATTTAATTTGCGTGTGCAAATGATTCTAACTAAATGCAGCCTTCTCTTAGTGTCTTCAATTAAAAGCTCTGGATGTACTCCAAAGTTACAAATTCCTTCACTAAGCCAGTAGGGAATGATAATGAATTATTGCTAATATAGCCATAAAGCTTTTATTTGCATAAGTAATATGAAGCTAATGTGTGGATAAAATTAAACTTTAAAGTGAAATATTATTAAAACAAAACCGTTAATGAATTTGGACACGTTACTGAACAGGTATATTTGGCAGCTGGCTAGAACAGATAACTCTAATAGAAGTCTAGTTGAATCAAAATCAATATTGAACATTACAGAACACGTTGAAGATAGTTTAGCAAGTTATATGTGCTCATCTTCTCAATTCTGACATGCTTCATCATTGTTAGATTTCACAATCATAACCCAAAGGAAAGAAGTTGCCATAGTGCAGGAAGGAGAACCAAACTGTGAATTTGAGTTTTTAATTCTCTTTTTTTTTTTTTTCCTGTTATAATTAGATCGCCTTCAGAGGAGACACTCTGTATTCTCACTGGTATGGAAGGAAAATTGAAAGTCGCATTATAAGTAGATAATGGACATGTATGCTGCACCAGCAGAATTACTGTTGTTATTACGTTAAGATTGTTATTGTCAGGACTGGACTTCTTTCTTCTTGAAACATTTCACTGATCATTTTTAACTCTTCGCCAGATTGCAGAGATGTTTCCTCAGCCTCCTGGGGATTCTTTAGGCTGCAAAAGTTCAGGGGAATTACTTCCAACTAAAATAATCTGAAGACTAGGACAGTATTAAACGAAGGAGGTTACTCTAGAAGAGTAAATTCTGCCACTGTAAGTTGTAGAAGGGTACAGGGTGTGGTATTTCCATAATTTTTTCTTTCTTCCCCTATCATACATGAAACATAACCTAAGCAACAGCTCTAACTCTTGACAAAAAGCATTGTACACTTTTTACGGTGACCTGACAAAAATATGCAGAGTAATTGCTGTGATTGCCTTGCTTGTAGCTCTTGTATCTGTACCTCGTGCTTGCCTCCATTTCCCTCATGTACATCCATGCTGTTGCCTTTTGCCCTCATTACTCATTTACACAGGCTGAGCTTTACTCCTGGTTTATATCCAACTGCTCCAGTGCAGAAAGAGTCAGTCGTGGGTACATCGTTAGGCTCTTGGGCTGCCCTTTTTCTGTAAAGCAGTGTACGCATCAAGATATCTCAAGCCTTCTGCTTCGGGGCCTGAACGTGGGCTGTATTGTGAGTAGTTACCTTTTCTGCCCCTAAGGACAAGATAAAGCCATTGGATGTTTGGACTAGTAGAGGAAGAAGCATTTTTGGGGCTAGAGGTTTCATTACTGTGACCGAGAAATGAATTCATATTCTCTTTTGTGCAGGCGGATTCTGTGCTTCACCTTTTTGTGGAGGCCAGAGCTCTGACACCTGAAAATATGAAAGCTGTCAGCTCTCAGCTGGAGCTTCATCCCAAGTGGAAAGGCTTGTGTTGACTTTAACTATCTAAGAATTTGTCCATATCTCTGTTCTTTGAGTAGGTGTTTCAGAAATAACCTAGGGAACTTGTTGCGTTTCTGAGGGCTTGTGTACCTGACCTACATCCACGGCTTTGAAAATTCCAGTTCTTAGGAACTGAGGTTGAATTCAGTGTTGCTTTATGATGCAGAAAGCACATTAGGTTTTCCTTGATTTTTTTTTTTTTTCTCTGTATTCTGTAAGGATAGTTTTAGTGAGAAAAGTCAGGAGACATTTCCTCCAGTGTTTCATTCTAGTTACTGGTGCTGTTTCTCACACTGGATGAAGTTAATCCGCTTTCTGTACTAAGAACAGACTGTGAAGCCAAAACTAAGCTGGATCTGGACTGTATGGTAAATCAAACTGGCTAACTTGTCATTTATATTTCTACTCTAACATGTGTGATACCCTTATTGCTGTGAGACACAGCTGTATTTTGTGTCCAGAAGAAGAGATTGATACTTGGAATACAAAGAGTTGTCTACCATTTTGCAGATGACCTTTCCACTTTTGCACATACATGTATTACATTTGGCATTAGAATCATAGAATAGTTTGGGTCAGAAGGGACCTTAAAGATTGTCCAGTTCTAACCCCTGCCATGGGCAGGGACACCTCCCGCTGGATCAAACTACCCAAGGGTCATCCAACCTGGCTTTGAACACCTCCAGGGATGGGGCAGCCACAGCTTCCCTGGGCAACCTGTGCCAGTGCGTCACCACTCTCATGGTGAAGAAATTCTTCCTAATGTCCAACCTAAATCTGCCCCTCTCCAGTTTTAACCGTTCCCCCTCATCCTATCCCACAAACCTTTATGAACAGCCCCTCTCCAGCTTTCCTGTAGCCTCTTCAGGTACCGGAAGGTCACTATAAGGTCTCCTTGGAGCCTTCTCTTCTCCAGGCTGAACAACCCCAACTCTCTCAGGCTGTCCTCGCATGGAAGGTGCTCCAGCCCTCAGATCATCTTTGTAGCCTTCTCTGGACCAATTCCAAGCTCCATATCCTTCTTAGGTTGAGGATTTCAGAACTGGATACAGTGTTCCAGATGGAGAATTACCTAATTTTATACAAATAAACTGCAAGTTATACCTTTTCTTATTCAGAATGTAACTCTCTGCTACCTCAGCAGTTAAGGGGAAGAGCACTACAAAGCTGCTCTGGAGCACCGTCCCCTGGAAGGCTGGATGGAAACTTGGTCTTTGTACCCCAGAGCAGATTGTAGAATTTGCAGGAGGATTACTGATCTTGGGGAGAGCAATACTCAGTTTCTCCCCCTACCTAGGGCTTGTTCCATCAAATTGTACCAACTCAGAGGTTTCCAACGTGAGGATCTGCCTTTAGCACAGCTCCTCGTCTGTTCTGTGCCAGGGCTACACTTCGTGATGGGCAGCAGGGCTGAGCTCGTGCCGCGTCGACAGGTGAGCTCAGTCCCTTGACGCTGTGAGGAAGGGAGGCCTCGGAGGTTGTTGGTACTGGCGCTGCCTCTTACTCTGGCTCAGGCACAACTGTGTGGCGGTGAGACTTGGGACCTTCTCTCCCACCTTACCCTGTGAGCTCCCCGGGGAGTTGTACAATTTATCTTATAAGTCTTACCCGATTTAAGTTATTGATACAATCAGGTCGTGAAGGATGTGTGCCCTGAATTACCAGGTTGCTTAATTCTGGCATGTTTATATTAGAGCTAAGTAAACAACTCATTCTGTTGCCTGGAGACCGGGTAAATAAACAGGGAGCAATGGGAATAAGCCCTAGGTTTGTTGGACAGGAGGCATTTCTAATGCCTTTGCTGCCACACACCTGCGCTTGCCTTCCCCAGAGGAAAATTTGGTGTTCAGAGCACGTCAGTCCTAAACAGATGAAGAGGAAGATGTGGGCTGTGCTTTCTAGATCTCTGATTCAGCAACAGCTGAGTGGATTTAAATTGTGCTTTTGATAAACAGATAAGCACAAACCGTGTCTCTGCTGATACCTCGAATGTCAAATTTCAGCCTTGTGCAGTTGGAACTGCTGACTTATTAAACCTTGAAAATTGGGCTTGATAAGGGAAATAGCAACTCCGTGAACCTTAATTATAGTAGCAGCGCTGGCCATGGCCTGCTTTTTCGCACACAAAAAGAGTTCAATATCAGAGGGTGAGCACAGTAGAAACAATTTGTCATGAGTGATGTTAGTTGTGAATGTGGACTTTGTGCCCGCTGGCCACCTGCTCTAGTCAACCTGAGAAAAGAGATTGCACTCGCTGGGGGCAGTGTCAGCACAGGGAGAGTCAAACAGAAAGTACTGTTAACCTTTGTTGTACCATATTTTCAAGAGTAGGGTTCGGTACCTCGATGGAAACACGCCTGGTGTACTGCTTTCTTATTAGGGAAGCTTGGGAATATTTGGCAAAGTGGCGTTTACAAAGTTAAATCACAAATGAACGTTCAGATGTGAGTTTACTCAGTTCCGCTTTCATTCACTACTGCGCTTCAGTTTCAGATGAATTTGAATACTCAAATGTATGTCACCGTTTTGAAATGCTTAGAAGACAAGGCCAATGTTTCATCAATTTATGTTTGTCCCAAATGGCCTTTATATCCAAGAGTGTGCTTGAAACTTCAGATTATAGGCATAAAAAGATGAATAGAATTGTAATGATTTGCTGTAAAAGTGAACTAAGATTTGGGGAGTACGATGAAAGCCAGCTATAGCCTCAGCATTTTCTTCTGTGTAGTTCTTCAAAGGAGCACCGTGGCAGAATGAAAAGAGATGGCAAGGATATGTTTTATATTACTATACAAAAGCAAACAGATGGTTTACTTTTTCTGCTCTTTTAAATATGTAGCTACTACAGTCTCATTATATCACTTGGAATGGTTTCAGATATCAATTCAGTTTGCAAAACTGAGTTGATTGAATAATAGGTATATCACAATTTGAAATCAATTAGAAATACTGCTCGCCAGAGGAGCTGATGGTTTACTTGAATGTCAATAATGAAACTGCATAAGCCATTAATTACTTTGGACTGTTTAACATTATTACATTTCTCTGTAACGGTGACAGTTCTGCTGATATTTGTTGGCGGGAGCTGCTGGAGATGGGGCAGGCTTATTTATGACAACACGTAAAGTTGCTCTTGGGGTCCTTTCGAGGCAGTTTCTTTGTCACTTGGTGCTTGTGTGAGTGATTCCCTCGCATCAGCTTCTTCTAAACTTTATCTTTTTCTGCCTCTCTGTCCTGCTCAGCGCTTGGCTGCGGACAGCACAGATGTAGAATCCTTGCTTTAGGCTTCAGTGAGCTGCCTTTGGTGAATGCTCAGTACTTTATTTTTCCTCTTCTTTTTTTTTTTGGTATTTGTTTTTAATTTAGTATGTTCTTTTCTGCGCCAAGAAGTATGAGATATGGGTAGATAAGTACTTTCTTTTACTTTGCTAAGTGTAACTAACTATGCTGCCCTGAACAACTGCTTGTAACCTGGTTTGTCTTTCATAATTACAGACTTCATACAAGTTCTCCTGAGGGAGCAAAACTATCCCTGAGAATCTAATTTGAGAAGACTATTGGATGAGGTGATTTATGTGGGGGTTGAAAACCCAAGTGAAATACAGCGTTATCAGTGTTCTTCCTTCAACACCATTGATTTTCATCGTTTAATCTGTTATTATTTCAAAGCATGATTGTTTCCTTAATCTGCGGTACATCACCTCAGTGGCTCCCCTGACACAAAAGGCACTGCTTAAACCCATTCCTGTTCCTTGAAGCAGTACTCCTGTAGCTAACTGGAATGGAAATGGCTTGACCTCGTATGCCTACACAGTCATTGCTGTTTCTACCAGGCCAGAGTGCCCTTTGGGAATGGGTTCTGTCTTCCTAATCGTAATTCTCAATACATCAGTAACAGAGAACTGTTCAGGTTCTGGGAGTGCAGATTTCTGATGTGGAGGGAGAAGTTTTTCCAACCCCTCTAAGGAGCCACCTCCTCTCACCTCTAGCAGGGAGCAGCCCTGAAATAATATGGCCTAACTCGTTGTAGGTCCAGATCATGGAAGCATGGAATGCTTTGGTTTGGAAGAGACCTTTACCAGGTCACCCAGTCTAACTCCTGCTGCAGGAGCAGGGAGATCTTCAACGAGATCAGGTTGCTCAGAGCCCCATCCAATCTGACCTTGGCTGTTTCCAGGGATGGGGCATCCACTGCCTCCGTGAGCAACCTGGGCCAGTGCTTTCCCACTCTTGTTGTAGAAAATGTCTTCCTTATATCCAGTCTAAATGTGCACTCTTAGTTTAAATAGATCTTCTGTTAAGGGTTATGCTTTGTTTCAAGATCCTTAGCATTGGAATGGGTCTTGCATGTGGGTTCCTGGGGACTCTGCAAGTGTCGCTGGGTTCCTGGTGCTGCGGTGCTGGCTCTGTTTGGCTCCACGCACTCCTTCCAGGCTCTCAGTGATGTTGGCCGCCTCCAGGGTGGGGTGAATGGCCCTGAATTCTGCTTGTCCTGCAGTCACAGCTGCACATGTGTGGATAGGCAAGATGAAATGTAGCTACTTTAGTAGTTTCCTGTGTGTCTTCTGCTGAAATGCATCCAGGGCCTCCTACAGAGATGTCTGTAGTTACAGCTAATTCGACAGGCTGTGCCATGGTCCGAGTCGTTCAGGACAAACTGGGTGCAGATTGGCCAAGCTCATTCTTCTGTTTCCTATCTTCCGTTTCAAGGCCAGGTTGGATGGGGCTTTGAGCACCCTGGTGGCAGTGGAGGGTGTTCCTGGCCATGGCAGAGGGGTTGGAAGTGGATAGGCTTTTACGGTCCTTTCCAGCACAAACCATTCTGTGGTTCTACCTGTTGTTTCATTCAAGTGTGTAATAACACAGTGTGGTGTAATCCACACTGGACATTCTGACGACCTAAAATGATGGCCTTTGGCCCCAGACTAAGTTTGAGAACAGTACTTATTTTTATTACAGAATTTAAGGAGCATCAATAGCTTTGACTCTGAGCCTAATCAGTCTTGGATCATAGAAAGATGGTTTTGGCTGGGCCAGAAGGTAGGTCCTGGCCCGGTGTTTCCAGAAACCTCTGCTCCCACTGAGCCTGCGGTCAGTGAGGTCAGCTTGGGTCCCTGCACATGTTTTTTGGGCTTTGGGGTCTTTTATTGTTGTGTTGTTTTATTTTGTTCACTTCTCATTTGCTTCTGTTGGCATTGATCTCTGGAAGACAGTAAAAATATTTATTCGGCTTAGGCAGGGTGACAGATATCTCTTGTATGAAGAAATATTTGATGATCTGTTAGTTTTGCGTGCCTTTCCTATTCATTGAACTAATTAGCTCCACAAATCTTGCTGTCAACCAGTCATATAGCCACTTATTTATTTTCCCATGTGCAGGATTTTTACTTTGCTGCACATACACAGAGCTATAAAACCAAATGCACCAAAAATTGTCTCTTAGTTGGATATAAATGGAAACAAAATACGCTTGGAATTATTATTACATGTGCCATTAATTTTTATTTGAACTGTCTTATAAAAATGCCAAGCTGCTTTCATTGTTTTTTCACTGTTGCACTCATGTAAATGTAGAAAAGTTGTTGATTGTTTGTTTTCTTTTAATGCTGTTTTACTGTCAGTGAGTGTTTTACTGTCAGGGTGTGAAAATGACTGCATCTAAGTTGGGAGAGAATGGAGATTTTAATGCTTGCCCTGTGGGTACCTGGGATCCCCTGCTGTCACCGATCGCTACATCTCTTTAAGTTATCGCTTGGTTTTAGCCTCCTCTTGTGCTTTCTCTCCTTCTGCAAGCTTTGCATTTTTGGCAGCCTTTTTAACATCATAGAGTGTGAAGTTAAGCATTTAATGCAATTAAAGCATTTGAAGCTCACGAAAATCCAGCTTGCAAGACTGTCTGGTGTTGGGTTTGATCACAGTGAGCCTGGATGTTGCTGGCAGTGATGGTGCAGAGGGTATTCTTGTGGAAGAGCTCTAGAAAATCTACTTTGTGGGAAGCGAAAGTGTGAATGATATGATTCTTAGCACAAATGCCTCTTCTGACTTGATTACTGTGGCATTTCTGATTTGAGACAGTATCCTGTGGTCTCTGGAGACTCAACAGTAACCAGTTCTGCTCTTGCAGAACTGTGAAGTGGGACCTGGGAAGGCCTGTGAGATGCTACCAGATGTTTTAGAGCTGCACAGTTGCCTACAAAACTTGCCAGTAATGCCTGGGAGTTGTGCAAGGTAGTGGCCAACTGGAATTGTATTGCCTGTTGGGAAGGGATTTTCATTTTGTAACCTGATGTCTTTGAAATCATCACAGCCAAGAACCCTCTGTGATGTATGCAACATCCTCTGCTCCTGAGCAGGGAGTTCTTAGAGACGTTTGCTGGTTGCAAAGTTACACTATCAGTGGTCTGAGTGGTAATGGGCTGTGTGGCATTCATTTCTTTTCTCACATTTAGGCAAATTTATATATATATATATATATATATAAAATATTTATGTATTTATGTCATCTCATTATGTCATCCCATGTCATTTATATTTATAAATATATATTTTCATATTTATGTCAACCCCCGCCTTCCCAAGGTCACCCATCCCCCAGCACAGAAGTCTTAAGTACACCTAATTTTGGCAGCAGATGTAGTGGAATTGTGTAGGATCTACTGCAAGCACAAATTAAATTACGTTTGAAAGAAAGCAAGGATTTACGTTTTTACTTGCCACCAAAGAAAACCCAATTCAAATGAAGCATAGATGAACTGAGTATGTGCAGCCCAAAGGCAATGAGTGGTGAAAGCTCTAAAATGGAAAACTGCTAAATAGAACTGCACTAATTAGCTTTGGAGTGTTCTTATTTGTGTATTAGAAATGTGTGTCCCATTTTGATGTGTGAACTTCAAAAAGGATGTTGGCAAATTGGAGAGGATTTGGGAAAGGGTTGCTGAGGAGGGATTTGAAAATCATGCTATCTAAAGAGAGACTTAGATTCTTCATCTCTTTATCTTGTTTGAAAAGAAGAATAAAAGATTACTTGAGGAAGAGATCTGTGATAATAACAACTCTGTAGTCTAAAGTTGGAAAGCACTTGAGCAATGTTGGACAACCGTAGTGAGACATGGTTGCGTTATACAATTTTGTCTGTGGGTGTAATTGAACAAACGTTGTCTACCGCTTGACATCTGCGGTTAAGACTGAGTCCTCAAAGCTCTAGGCCTGATGAAGCTGCAAGACAAGACCTCTGCTTTGTGTTAGACAAGTCAGATAATCATAGTGGAGCAACGGCGAAAACAATGTACCCGATTTTCAGATGAAATTCGAGAAGTTTGGGAGTGTGGCATTGTGGCTGCCCCTGGTACCAGAAGATACACAGTCATCAAGATGATGGTCGTAAAGCAAGAATTGGCAAGCTGTAAATTGTGAGGAAGACTTTAGGCATGGTTTTTTTGGTCCATTCTCTGTTGAGAATTGGTGCATTATTAAATGTTGAGGTGATGTTACAGAGATTAAAAGAAACGTGATACCTTCTCCAAAGTGTGTAATATTTGTCTTTGGGAGAAGGAAGTCTCTAGATGGTGGAAATACATTTAAACCAGCACGGAACCCTTGAGTAAGAACTCTTCAATGTGGAGTTCTACTTAAGAGCTGTGATGAAATGGGGCTGTGTAAATACACATTTGGTGAGAGGGGATGGAAAGGAAGACTGTTGAAAACATTGGAGGAAGAGTGTATGAAAACATGGCCCCATGTTTCGTATTTCAATGTTCAGCAGGTACTAATTTAGCCTCGACAAAGTCTCTTTTCTCTCTGTGCTGTTTTTGTTACCATAATGCATCCTTTCCATTCTGTCTCTTCTTCCCGAGCTCCCTTCCCAGGCACCAGCCCTCATCCTATGCCCATTCTCTGTTCAGTACGTTGGCACTTGGGAGATGCTGTAGATTTTCCTTCTGTAAATGTGCAAGAGCGTACAAGACTCAAACTGTTTGCCAGTTGTGACGGAAACCAGACAAACCTAAATTCTGAGCAAACTGAAAAAGGACTTCAGCTATAACATCGAGTCTGTGAAAATGTCAAGGTCTGAGATCTTTAGAGCTAGGTCATAACTTTGGTGCAAATCTGATGATTAACAGCAATTCTAAAAGGATACATCTGCCAGTATTAAGTAGCTGACTTTGCTGTTCAGAAACCTCTTTCCTTTGGTGTCCCAGCCTCTCTTAGCATTATGAGAACACAATACGGTGTTTTGATTTGCTCTCTAAATGTCTCATAGAATCACCAGATTGGAAAAGACCTCTTGGATCATCGAGTCCAACCATACCTATCTGCCACTACACCATGTCCCTGAGCACCTCATCTACCTGTCTTTTAAATACCTCCAGGGATTTAAACTCCACCCCCTCCCTGGGCAGCCTCTGCCACTGCCCGATGACCCTTTCGGTGAAATGTTTTTTCCTGATATCCAGCCTGACCCTCCCCTGGCGCAGCTTGAGGCCATTCCCCCTTGTCCTGTCCCCTGTCACTTGGGAGAAGAGCCCAGCACCCTCCTCTCTACAACTTCCTTTCAGGTCTCGTCCACACCATTGTTTCATCTGAAGCTTTCCTCGGAAGACCATGCTGTAATGGTACCAAGTGCATCAGAGTTTCTGGAAAGGAGAATAATAAGCAACTTATTGAGGTAAATGGAAAGGTTTTGCTTGAGCTATGTGGGGTTTTGATCAGAGAAGGTTAATCAGGAAGGCATTCAGTCGTATGCCTAAGGAATAGAAACTGGCTTTAAAAGGAAATGATACTACATTAGAATAAATTATAAGGTAATGTGATTTGGTAAAGTGGGGTTTCTAACAGTTGAAACTGGAGTGGTCTTTTAATCCGTGATGCCTATTCATTTATTTTAATAGTGAGTTTACAAAACCTACAATAAGGCAGACTATAAAAGATGTAACTTGTTTAAATAATGCTTTAAAGCCAAAGAATGTCTCTGTACCCAGTTTAAAAGGAAGCATGGCATTATGCAAAAAAACATATATCCTTACAGACTGTTCCTCAGGGTGGCAAATCTCAGTGGTGTCGTTTTTCAGATGTGTTTGATTATAAGTTATGCTTGTACCTTGAATTATAGGAAATTGAGTGTTCAGCCTTATGCTTGTAAGAGTTCTTCAAATTTTAATTCAACTTGCAACATGTGTAATATTTTCTTTAGTCCTAACACGTTGTTGTCAACTCTGCAGAGTATATTTTAGTACAATTTTGAGACATTTCTTTGCTAGTAAGCATTTCTGTCTTGGCAACATCCAAAGTGTTTTTCCATATCAGCAACGGTGCGTGAATGCTGCAAACTCACTAGAGAATTGTGCTGTGTGTTGAGAGATTCTGACTCAAAAAAGCAAATGCATCACTGGTAATTGCATTTAGGAAGTTACTAAAGCATAAATTAAGAATTAGTCATCTTTGATACAGCATCTTGCACACAGGAATTTTCACATCCAAAAATTTCTGAATAAAAGTACATGCGAGAGGAATGGTTGGACTGGATGATCCAAGAGGTCTTTTCCAACCTGGTGATACTGTGATTCTATGATTCTATGGTTTAGCAGGCATGGTGGTGTTGGGCTGATGATTGGACTGGATGAGCTTAGAGGTCTTTTCCAACCTTAACAATTATATCATTCTACTCTTTCACCAATGTGTGAGTGAGTGTTTGAAAGCTGATGCGTTTTTTCCCCCAGACTGCTGGAGAAGTGCCAGTGTAGCCTGCTGTAGGATGTAAACACAGTCACAAACTGGAGTGATGTTTTATTATCTTTATCAGAAAAACTTCTGCTCTGGAAAGCCAAGGCTGTTTTTTATGTTGATAGTCATCATTTAGCATTTAGCAACTGTAATAAAATTTTGGGAAGCAACCAGTGTTCTTTCTGAAGCGCTAGTGCAAATCTCCCTGGAACTTTATTGCCATGCTTGTTAAATCTGTGGGAGGAGGTGGGCAAAAGCCTCTGGGAGGGCTGCATTGAATACTGTATTTAACAGGAGAGAGTGAAAAAAAATCTGGTAAAGTTTTTAGTAATCTTGGCTTGAAGGGTAATTTTCTTGTCAACTATATAATTAATGCACCATACATTACAGTAGCCCATTGTTATTCTAGAATGCTGGGATACGTTTCAAACTGAATAGCTGTTTAACAAAACACTTGGCAGATTTATTACCCTTAGGTGATTCTGTCAGTCAGCGTTTTCACATGTTTAGCCTGAAGTAGGCAGAATCAATTTTGGTATCTATTTTGTGAAGTGCCGAGCTGTTGAAATTAAAGCACGCGCAAATATGCACATCCTCCTAGAAAATCAGGACTTGTATTTGATCTTCATCTATTAGCAGTGAAACAAGAATTATCCTTGCAAGCTCCTTGGTTTTTCCCTCCACAGTCAAGGCGTCGGCTGCCACTTCCAATCTCCACCGAGAGGTGTTTTGTGGTCGTTTTCAGATAATGTCTTCAACGTTATGTTTATCTTTTCGTTACGTTACAGAACACTTACTAGGCAGCTTCAGAAACCCATGTTCAGCAGTAACAGTCTATGTAATGGAAATCCTTAAACAAGAAGACATCATGTGGAATTTGCTGTTGCCAGGTCTGCATCCAAGGTGGAGTTGAATACTGGAGGGAAGTGAATTTAATAATGCCTCTTATCAAAGAAGCATAGAATGGTTTGGAGTGGAAGAGATCTTGAAGTCCACCCAGTTCCAACCCCTGCCATGGGCAGGGACACCTCCCACTGGATCAGGGGCTCCAAGCCCATTCCAACCTGGCCTGGAACCCCTCCAGGGATGGGGCAGCCACCACTGCTCTGGGCAACCTGGGCCAGGGCCTCCCCACCCTCACAGCAAAACATTTCTTCCTAAGATCTCATCTTATTCTCCCCTTTTTCAGCTGAAAACCACTCCCTCTTGTCCTGTTTCTGCACTCTCTGATCCAGAGCCCCTCCCCAGCTTTCCTGGAGCCCCTTTCAGCACTGGAAGCTGCTCTGAGGTCTCCCCACAGCCTTCTCTTCTCCAGGCTGAACAAACCCAGCTCTCAGCCTGCCCTTATCTGATAAGCTTAGAAATTTTTCCAAGAAGAGGTTGGTTTAAGTTTCTTGTTACAAATCATAAGGATTTCAAGGATGGAAATGTATTCTGTTTCTTATTCAATTGCAGGAAGTACAGGATGCAAGTAGGAGCTGTGTAGCCCTGGTATGAAGATGCAGATAAGAGGTGATAGGTGGAAATAAAAAATGTGTGTTGCAAGATTGAAGCAGCAAAACATCACATAATCATATTCTCACATTATCGTTGTTGAGACAGCATAATTTTCTACCTATTTTAAATACTCTGTGAAATATTATTGGATTTTTTTTACTTTAACTTAAAATGAAAAAGGAATACATTCTCTATCTCCAGTTTTTCCTCACTGCTGCCTTTCTATTATATTTCTTCTTTTGCTACTATGCTTTCTGATTTTATTTTTTTTTATTTTTGAAGTTTATGAACTGCCAGAGCTGTAATTTCTTTTCCATTTCACAATAGGTATCTTTGCTAGAGGCTGAAAAGTCAGCAAAGAGTAAAGGCAGGAAGGCTCAGTTCCCACACCTGACCTTAAGTGATGTGCTATTAATAGGTTTAAAGGGAGGCAATTATAATCAAAAAATATTAATGTGTATTTCCGCCCCCAAACATTGAAATAGTTGCTTGTTTTTCACTTAACATCAAGAAGAAAAGAGAAAAGACATGTTGTTGCATGACATAGCCCTGAGAGGAGGAACAGCATTTGAAAGGAAAAGATTGTAGATGAAAAACTGTGGTGAGCTTAAAGAAAAAAATCCCCGCCAGTTGGGCACCTGAGTACTGCACCTGCTGAACTGCCTGTAAGATCAAATTCACTTGTCGGAGAGGCGAAGGTGCATTAAGTAGGCCAGGTTTGTCATGGGGAGATGGTTCTGATGTCAATCACTGTCACCTCTAACCCCGGCCGGTGGCAATCCATCTGCACTTGTCAGCCTGGATACGGTTATATTCACTCGTGCATTAAGCTGGCACACGAGTCCACCGTGAATCTGACAGTATGGACCTTCCCACAGGGAGAGGCTTCTCGAATATGCCTAATTTAGATAGCTTTAATTAAAAACCAGCACATACATTTGCATATGAAGCAATAGCTGGTGGACAGCTTCCTTGGGAGTTGGCCAGAGGGTTGCAAGGAGGGGCCAGGGGCTTTATCTTCCCCCTCTCCCCTTCCAAGGGTCTCACCCTTGGGTAAGGCCCCCCCAGTACAGCTCCGGGCTGCATCTGCCCCAGGGCCATGTGCTGGGCGCAGGGGGTTTGTGACAGCCAGCCAAGATACCATCAGCTGCTTACAGCAGTGGGAGATAGGGAGGTGTGGGGATCAGCAAGACCTCCAAGTGTTATCATTTCCTAATTGATGTCAGACCTTGCCGTGCTGGTGTTAACAAAGGTTCCCTGGGAAATAATTATAATAACTCCCCAGAAAACACTGACTGACTCTCAAGTTACACTGAGCACTGTGTGATCCTTTCTAACTTATAGCAAGGCAAAACAAGCAGTAGTGCTGCCTGTGAAGTAGTTGGGCTGATCTCTCGTTACAGGCAGCGTGCCTCCAGCCTGCTTAGGCATGTCAACTGCACCGCTCATCTTTGGATCATCTGCAAACGTGCTGAGGGTACCCTCAATTCCACCGTCTATGTCATTGATAAAGCTATCAAACAGCACTGGTCCACATACAGATCCCTGAGGGACACCACGTGTCACTGAATTCCATTGGGACGTTAACCATTGACCACTGCCCTCTGGATCTGACCATCCAACCAATTCCTCATCCACCAAACAGTTGCTGCCATCAAATCCATAGCTCTCCAGTTTAGAAAGAAGGATGTTGTGGGGGACCGTGTCAAAAGCCTTACAGAGGTCCAGACAGACAACATCCATCGCTCTTCCCTTGTCCACTGGTGCAGCCACTCCATCACAGAACAAACAAACACTAGGTTGGTCAGGCAGTACTTGCCCTTGGTGAAGCCACACTGGATGTCTTGAATCACCTCCCTGTCCTCTCGGTGCCTTAGTGTAGCTTCTGGGAGGATCTGTTCCATGATCCACCTGGAAACGGAGATGAGGCTGACAGGTCAGAAGTTCTCAGAGTCTTCACTGCGTGTTTAAAAATGAGTGCAGCGTTTTCCATTTTTCAGTCACCTGCGACTTCCCCTGACTGCTATGACTTTCCAGATATCACCAGTGAATTCAGGGAATTGTTGCATCACATCTATAATTTATAAATGTCTTAATAATTGTGGATTTTTAAAAAGATCCTGAAGGTGGCAATGGGAAGTTTATTCTCTTCGGCCATTTGATTGTATTTGTTTGTGTACACTGTGTTTACTCCCCGGTCTTCTGCCAGCAGCCGACTCTCTGGCTGCATGCTGGGCACATGTAAAAATGCTTTGCAGTCCATAACTGTAACGCTGACAACTCAGCTGGTAGGTCATAAATTGGTTTTATTTTGTGAATTTTTAAGGAAGCGGCCATTTTCACTGACTTGGAGTAATCCAAATTTTTTTTTTTTTCAGTTCTGCTGATTTTTGATGAAACCAAATCATCTTGGGAAAATACAGTGCTCACACTTTGTGACCTTTTTATGGAGGCCATTTCAATTTCTGATAGGAATAAACAGAAGGTATACAATTCCTACGTTGATAGTTCAAGATCTTCTCCTGCCTCGTCTAACTTTGAGAGAGGGAGAATAGTTCTCTCTTGATATTCTGCTTTTAAAAACAACTTTTAAAGAGGTTTTCTTTCTTTTCTTTAACAAGTGGTTTCCAGAGACTCCCCTGCTTTTCTGGCTGAGTTGTGTTAGCAGCTCTGTGCATTATAGGTTGCATCCAATAGAATGGAGTCACAGTTTACAGCAGTCAGAGAAATTAATCAAGTGCTGGCTTAAAATTCTTGCAAATGGAGATGATTTCATGGGACAAATCCCTCCCTGGGGTAGAAGTGAGTTGTTTGGAGTCACTTGCAAAATGACTTGACCTGCAGTGCTGACACTGCAGAAAATATGTGTGCAAGCACCAGCTGAGAGCCAGAATGGAGTGAGCCTTCCCCAGAAACACCCCTGCAGCTCCCAGCAAGGAGAGGAGTGCGGCTTTCCTGAGCCAGAAGCTGCATCTGCACTGTTCTGTATTATAGCAATTTATTCTCCATGATGTGTGTCCAATCCCTCTTTCACTCTATGTTTTTTTTCACACCCACAGCATCTTGTGGCGGTGAGTTCCAAAATTTGAGCTTTTCTGATAGAAAATGTCACTTGTGTCCTAGAGCTGTTGTAGTGGAGAACAGACTTTTCTTCCTTATTCACTTTTTTTGTGCCATTCATAATGTCATAGGCTTCTCGTGTGGCAGATTGTCTTAAGCAGTCCTCTTGGCAAAGCTTAAGTAGGACAAAGCTGTAAATCGTAGAATCCAGGGATGGGGCTGTACTCATCCTATAAGCTTTGGTGTCTGGTAATACTTGTGGAGCAGTGTTGACCTGTCTGTAAATGCATCATGAAGTGGAGGTTTTCCAGACTTTCACAATTCTTGTACCCTTGTTCATACGTTCTGGTGTGTCAAGAAGCTTTTTCTAGGTGTAGAAATATGTAGTGGGTGAAGTACTCCAGCATTGTGTGTTCGGACAATACTACTCAACAATGCAAAGCCGAAAGCAAACTGTTTAAAGTCATCTCTATTTTGAGCAGGGGGTTGGCCAGGAGACCGCCAGAGGTCCTTGCTAACTTGAAATTATCCTGTGACACTGCTGATTTATAAGATTATAGATGTACAAAAAAGCCATTCTAGTATTCTGGCTATTTTTTTCAGTGGAAAAAAACTTGATATTTTGTACGTGTTTTGGTTTATACATAGATTTTTGTTATTTGGTACAGGATAATAATTAATCTGAATAATAACAATAAATATCTGAATAATGATAATCTGCACCTGTTCTCTTTCACTTTTTCCTGAACATAAAGGTTTTCTCGAGACTTCTCAAAAAGACAGCAAAAGGTATGGTTGTGTTTGCTAGTCTTCTTTTAAAGCGAATGTGCCTATTGATCTAAATCTATTCAGCTTTACTCATGAGAAACGAACCCATTTTGTGTTTATTCAGTTGGCATTGCGTACGAAGGTGAGCCTTACGCTTGTTTTCCAGACTGGAGATAATGCACACAATGAATTAGGATGGCAATTGTATTTTTACATTGCAGCATATGTGAACGTGAAGTAGAAAGAACTTCTGTTGCTTTCAGTAAGGAGGATAAATCCTCAAGGCATTCATGAACCATCCTAAAGTATAAAATGATGGCTGGAAGTAAGGAGACAAACTATCAGGTCCGCGTTTGCTTTCTGATTATTCTTGTGCAGGTGTTGGAATTGAGTCTTCTTGGTTCCTTAAAGAAGATCATCTTGTTCCACAAACTCTCTCTTTACTCTGGCATTATCTGAGTTATTTTCATAATTCATAATTATCTTGGTTCTAAAAAAATTTAGACATACATTTAAAAGCATGATCCAATCTCGCCTGATTGCCACCACATTGTGTTTGAAGTAATTACCATTCATTTGGCTTTTGAGGCTGTTGAATGAATTTTCCACATGAGATTCCTTAATTTGTACATATTTTATTGCTATAAAATAGGTATTGGCAAGCTGCCTAAACTGTAGTGAAGGCCTTTCATTCTTATCCCTGTGTGATGAAACAAATTAGGTGCGAACGGGGACGCGTAAGATAGACTCCTTAAAATGTATTTTGTTGACATTTCAAAATTGTCCTTTCACAGGTGCAAATGTACAGGTAAAATTAAGGTGGCTCAGTTCTGTGCTGAAGAGCCGACACGGGTGGTTTTCATACAAGAAAGATAATGTTCCTTTATAGTAGAAAAGCGCTCTCTCTCTATCCTTGAGCTATTATCCCCATGAGAAAACGTACTCTGCTTGAAGAGGTTATTAGTGCCTTTGTGCCGGCTTCCTGCATACTAAGGAAAACCTCCAAGGATATTAATCCTTTCTGTCCCGTGCATTATTCTCTTATGGCTGAACAGGCCTGTCCTGCTAGAGTTTAGAAGCGTGGAGGTGCCCAACTGTTTTAGAACAGCCATGATTAGGTGGAGGTGGAATAAGAAGGAGACACGTGCTCTGTTCCCGGCTCACCAGGGAGAGACCTGGGGGCTTCCTTGAGTATGGGGCTCCTTTTTCCCACCATTAAATTGACATGCTGTTCTCTGGGTATCTTTATGAAGAATCTACTGATAGATAGCAACCTTCCAGTACCTGAAGGGGCTACAAGAAAGCTGAGGAGGGGCTGTTCACAAAGGTTTGGAGTGATAGGATGAGGGGGAATGGGTATAAACTGGAGAGGGGCAGATTTAGACCCCACAGAAGGAAGAATTTCTTCACTATGAGAGTGGGGAGGCGCTGGAACAGTTTGCCCAGAGCAGTGGTGGCTGCTCCATCCCTGGAGGTTTTCAGGGCCAGGTTGGATGGGCCTTGGGCAGCCTGAGCCAGTGGGAGGTGTCCCTGCCCATGGCAGGGGGGTTGGAACCGAATGATCTTTAATGTCCCTTCCAACTCAAACTATTCTATGATTTATATATGCCAGAATGCTGTAAGTAGATAGCAAATTGTATAACTGCTCTTAGAGGCTGCCTGGTTTCATAGCTGTGTTTTGCTGAACAGTGTTATAACAGAATTTTAGGAGAAAACCTGATGTTAACAAAGAAAAAGGGAAAAAAATGCTTCTGTTTTATTATTGTTTGCTTTAAGGAATTGCAGGAAAGCTGATAGTTTTCCCTGTTTCCCTATCAAGGCACTTCAGGTATGGCCTTTAAGGAAAAAAAAAGCCCAACAAAATAAGAGTTCTTGGCTCTTATATAGACATAATTGGTACAAAATTCTGCCCAGCCCAAACTAACGAAACCATCCCTGGTGATCTAGCATCTCATATTTATCATAATCACAAGGTTCTCATAAATTAAACAGCTAGACTGTGGAGGCTTTGGATCTGGCTAATGAGCACTTGTTGACAATCAGCTGTTCTGTGTGAAATCAAGGCTTGTTTCATGCTTCTAATGGGAAAGTACGGGAGTTCCCGGAATGCAGAGCTTGTTAAGAATCTTGGCTAATTGTACTCCTCTGAAGCAAAAGGTTTACAAATTGAGCAATGTACTATGCAGGAACACCAGGGCTTCCACAGAGGTAGTTTTAGAGATTGGTGTAAATGTGGAATGTTGTGGCTGTGTTGGGTGAGTGGTCAGAAAGTTGTCTTCAAACGTGTAGCTTACTCTGACTTCAGCCCGGCCTGAGCCATACAGTAAAGGCAAATGCTCACAGGCTTTGTTGAACTTGAGGACCAGATTTCCCACTTCGAACATAAGAAATACGTACTTTGTAAGAAATGTGCCTGATATTAGGCATCATAGGGAATAGAACTTCCTTTCCTCCACTTCTATCTATTCAGCATAACCCAGCTGCCAAAGAGACTTATCTTAGTCATAGACTCATAGAATGGTTTAGGTTGGAAAGGACCATCTAGTTAGACGCTATCTGGTCCAACCTCCCCTGCAGTGAGCAGGAACATCTTCGGCCAGATCAGGTTCCTCACAGCCCCAACTTGACCCTGAGTGTTTCCAGGGATGGGGCATCTGCCCCTTTTCCAGGCAACTTCTGCCAGTGCTCCACCACTCTCATTGTAAAAAAAATTGCCTTTTAACTCATCAAAGTCTATTCTCTTTTAGTTTAAAGCCATCATCCCTTATCTTGTCACAACAGACCTTGCTGAAACATTTGTCCCCATCATGCTAAGCATTGAAAGGCCACAATGTCTCCCCGCAGCCTTCTCTTCTCCAGGCTGAAAACCCTAAGTCTCTCAGCCCTTCCTCATAGGAGAGCTGTTCCAACCCTCTGATCATGTTTGTGGCCTCTTCTGGACCTGCTGCACCAAGTCGGTGTCTTTCCTGTGCTGAGGGCTCCAAAGCTGGATGCGGGGCTCCAGGTGGGGTCTCACCAGAGCTGAGCAGAGGGGCAGAATCCCCTCCGGAAAGATTATAATTATAGTCATGCTAATCCTTTCTTTCTGTCCTTGAAAATCTTATGCCTTGGCCTTGGGAGCTTATTTTCCCTGTGCTGAGTCTCTGCTGGCCTGAGATGAACATTGTGGACACATTTGATGTACTCTGGCCTGCTCAGTGCTGAATCAGTCTAAGTGGTCATGGAGATATCTAAATTTAAGAGCAGCGCTTCATGGGCTGTCGCGCAGAGGAGGCTCAAGGATGCAGTTTCTTTCAGGGTTAGAGTTTCGATGCTAGATATTTCTGTATCAGTTCCGAGAAACCTGCAATGTTTGTGCACCCTGACAACAACACGGGCTGCATCTCACCGAAGATTTTGCTTTTGCGTCTCTGTTAATGGCAGGCAGAGTTCGGAAGCCGCTGCCTCTCTATCGGCTCTGGCCCCAGAGTGAGCTTCGTAGAGGCTGGTTCCTCTGTTGCTGTGCCGTATGCGTGCACTGAGACATGAACCTTCTTGTACCCACACACGAGAGTAAATCAAAAGACAAGGTCATGCAGTGTAGAAGGAAACGCTACTATTGGATTGTCAAGCTAATCATCATACACTTAGGGCCCTCATTCTCTGTGATCTCCTCATCTGGGGATATTCACAGCCCCTTTGAAGATTCTTTACTGAGGCTGAGAATCCCAGAGAGGACAAATGCTCTGTTTTATTGTGACAATACATAACTTAATTTTGAAGGCAGATCACAGATTTCTCTCTGACATTTCTACCTTTCAACTGTTGCAAGTTTTTCAGCAAACAGTGAAGGAAAGGGAAGAAGACAAAGCCACCATGTTAAATGCTAATGTGCTTTTCTTCTCCCTCTGGGGGTAGATCTCAATAAAATGTATAACAGTTTTAAATCTTGTTTCAATACATTTTTATGTGAAAATATATGAAGTATAGTCTGAAAGGACAAAAGAAAATTCTCATTTGTCCTTTAGGCAAAGCTTTTTAAATGTTCATACATAAAATATGATTGAGAATAGCAGTGGCATTTCAACTAAAGACAAAGGAAAACAAGGTTAAAAATATTTTGGATTCTCCTAAAAGTAGAAGTTTCATTCCTAGATTCTTTGTGGAATCCTTATAAATGAAGTTGTGCAGGATCCAAGTGAATGCAAACTTACTTAGTTGAAGAGAGAATTCTACTAAGGCAGAGAAGGCTGTGAACATGCATCTGTTTGTGGTGTTAATGGGACTGTGTCCTCTGGGAAGGGATTCTTTCTCTGGAAGTGCAGGGATAGGACAAGGAGAAATGATTTGAAGCTGAAAGAGGTGAGATTGCAATCTTGGGAATATATGTTTTGTTGTGCGGGTGGTGAGGCCCTGGCCCGGGTCGCCCAGAGCAGTGGTGGCTGCCCCATCCCTGGAGGTTGGATGGGGCTTGGAGCCCCTGATCCAGTGGGAGGTGTCCCTTCCCATGGTGGCGGGTTGAGACTTGATGATCTTTAATGTCCCTTCCAACTCCAACCATTCCATGATTTACTAATTAGGTGAGATTCCATCTTAACTGTAACCTTTGCAGTTTGGTTTCGTCACATAAAAAGTAAAGTAGCTGCCTTGGTTTCAGGCTATACTGAACGGAAATGTAAATGTATGACTTTCAATCCTTCTGCTTGGAAAAATATTTCTAGAAGCAGCAACACTTTATTGGAGGGGGCTGTAGTTAAGAAAACAGTGCAGGTGGACTTCGGAATGTGCATTTACAAAGAGAAAAGTACTTGAGATACAGGTTCGTCCCAACTCTGTGGAAGAGCACCTCTTGGTGTTTCATTGCTTTTCTCTAGATGTGGACAGTCACAAAATTGTGAAGTGCAGAAGTGAGTAATGTTTGATTTATGTCTTTTCCAGGGTGGAAGAGGAAGAACATGCTTGAGTCTCACCCTGTCTGCATAAAGGAGCTTGCATTGTATCTCACACAATCTCTAATCTAGCTGTGGCTGCAGTGCTTCGAGTTGGCTGTAGTTTGCAGCAGAAGTCAAGGGAAAAGTTCAAACAGGTTGATTCATTGAGAAATGTCAAAAAATGTTTCCTTCTCTTTATCTGTTACGTTGCTTTCCTCTGATCAATCCAGCTGCATGAATGACTGAGCCCGTGAAGTTGCTGGCACAGGCAGGAGGTGCATATAAGCACAGAGGATGGGAATACTGGAATGTCTTCAGGTAATGCAAATATCTCGGCTGGAGTCTCTTGTCTTTTTTCTCTGCACACCTTTCTTTCCCCTCATCGGGTAACACTGTGCCAGCATGGGGCGGTATTGGTTAGCAGTGAGTAGAAGTCTTGTGTGTGCACTCATCAACGCGGCTGTTGGCACAATGCATTTGCGGTGAGCTTATTTCATTTGAGAAACCAATATAATGACTTTGCAGGCATTAGAGGGATTTGGAAAAGCACCTGTAGCTATCTAGCAAACCAGCTCTCTGGAAGGCGAGATGGTAACTTAGCAGTGCTGACTACAGTTTACTGACAGGTTGGATGAGATAATAATTTGCTGGATAAAGAACCCTTCTTTAGAAGTGCCCCCTGACTTTACATTCCGGTGTGGTTAACACCGTGTATGCCTGGGTTCCTTATTTGAATTTTATTATGGACTACTTTTATTCTCTTGTCATGGGCAACAAGACCGGTGAAGGGTCTGGAGTACAGGTCTTATGAGGAGCTTCTAAGGGACCTGGGGCTGTTTAACCTGGAGAAGAGGAGGCCGAGGGCAGACTTTATTGCTCTCTAGAACTATCTAAAATGGTGTTGCAGCAAGGGGAGCACTGGTCTCTTCAACCAAGTGCCAAGTGCTAAGATGAGATGAAATCGCCTCAAGTTGCGCCAGAGAAGGTTTAGATTAGATGTTAGGGGAAACTTCTTAACTGGTAGAATGGTAGAACGCCCTGGAGGCGTTCAAAAAATATGTAGGTGTGGCCCTTCAGGACATGAGTTAGTAGGCACGGTGGAGTTATGTTGATGGTTGGACTTGATGATCACAGAGTTTTTTCCTGACCTTAACAATTCTACAATCGTAATTTCTGCTTTGTAGCAGTTGCTGTGTATTTTGATGTTTGATATCTTCTTTTTCATTTGCAATCCAAAGTGACCTTTTGGCTACAGAACTGCTTGAAAAAGAGAAGTCCTGCTCACCCAAGGAATGCCTCAAGAGAAGGGCAGTCCTGCATAATTTTCTATCCTCTCACAGAAACCTTCATATTGGAAAACTGGGGAATATTACTTTCTGGCCCTGCACACTCTCCTGGGTAGAAAGGTCCTGAAACACAATTTATTGTAAAACACACAGTGGTTACAGAGCTAGCACAGTCAATGATATTCCTTTTATTACCACTCAGATGAGAACACAAAATGACATTGGAAAGCAGTGAACTCACCAGAAGGGCAGAGAAAGCCATTAAATTCAACACGCATCATATTTCATAATCAGAATCCTGCAGTCAGAGCTGACACCACTGAATGAGTTTGTTGCAGTCATGATAATATAAAACCTGCTGCATCTGCTTCCCTTGGCACTTTTCTTTGTAGACCCTTGCAGTGTATGGGCTATTAATCATCAGTAGCCAGGGACACTGCAGACCAATGCACTTTGTATTGCATAAATTGAAAATGCATCACTATTAGAGAGAAAACTGCCTTCTGTACATCTCTATTTAGATAAGCAGTTTCCTAAAGGGCTGCCATGCTATTATGGCTAACCACTTAATTGGAGTTCTTTCCACAGCCTAGTAATTGGGACTGGGGGAAGGTAATGCAGTTGCTTATGTAGCGAGTATGAAAACAAGGTGGGGAGAGTGTTCCTTTTCTTAGCTTGGAAACCTGACAGTGCTGAAGCCAGAGGTGAGAAAATGCAGTCAAATATGCTGTATCATTTAACCTCACTAAATGCACTTCATAAATGAGACGGGTGAGCGTACCTGTGCGTGGGAGAGGGATGTTGTATAACCTGCGCATTCATGGATTTTCAGTGGCTGGCTGGAGTAACGGATCACCAGAGGAGGGGCGTTGCCTTTCCTTCTGTTAGCTCTGCTCACCGAAGAGGGTAAACCAATGTACAGGAAGATAAAAAAGTTTTAGTGGCAACCTGAGAAAAGGCAATTGCAAATTCAGTGCTCAAAATTGCTCTTTTTAAAGAGAACCCATTTTATTCTACCATCATTTGTCCAAGTTTTATATGTAAAGAGGAAAGAGCAGTAACTCATGAGAATGGGAAATCTGTAGTAATTTGACAATGAAAGTACAGCTTTTAAACTGCGTGTGTTTAACTCTAAATTGCTGCGTGGTTTAAGTGTCTCTTGAAGGGCTGTGGTCAGTCGTTGGAACATTATTGATCTTTGGTTATAGCTGCCCAGGCTCAATTCACATTACTTTTATTATACCGTACTCGGTGGGTCTTATTTCCTAGTGCGTGCAGCGGATGGTGTGTCAGAGTCTGATTGAGCTGAAATGATGGGAACTTGTGTTGAATCCTATGTCTTCTGATTCTTGCTGGTTCAGGTAGAGGTATATCAGCTGAAGTGCTGAGGCCAGATCCAAATCAGAACTGAATGTAAATTGGGACCCATGCACTTCACTTGTGCAGAACTGTGGTCTTCAGCCTCTCCCAGCTGCTACAGAAGTTGGATGCATTGATCTTTCAACTACATTTCTTCACTTGATTTTTTTTGGACGAAGTTCTCTAGAACGTTTCAAGTCCATCCACAACCAAAATATTCCTGTCTTAATTGATCCAAATGGCCCAGAGGATCTCTTGTCGTGCAGGTACTGTTGTATCCCAAAGTAATATGAACTGGGGAGGGGTTTCTTGAGGATGTCTGTCAGTGAGGCTGTCTGGATAGAACTGGAGGATATGGAGAGCCTGGGCTCTTGGATAAAGACTACATTGACTAAGAGATGGAGAAAGGTCAGGCACAGACTCTTGTTTGACTGTTCATTAACAGCAAGATACAAGAATGATGCTGTGCATCTGAATCAGGCAGGGCTGCCTGATTTAGCTGATGAGCACTGACTTGCTTCTCAGTAAGGTACAGATTCCCAAGCCCTAACAAAGAAGTGATGGTGATATGAGAGCCCCTTTCGTGCAGTAAGGAGAAAGGGATGTGGTAAGGTCATTCCTAGAATGCACAAAGTGTCATTGACTTTTAAGTCATAGCAGTTTAGTGAGGCGCGTTCTGGTCTCTTCTCCCAAGTAACAAGTGGTGGGGTGAGAGGAAATGGCCTCAATTTGCACCAGGGAAGGTTCAGACTGGATATTAGGAAAAATGTCTTCACTGAAAGAGTGGTGAAGCACTGTCAGAGGTTGTCCAGGGCAGCGGGGGGACTTTCCATCCCTGGAGAGGGTCAAAAAATGTATGGACATGGTACTTCAGCACAGAGTTTAGCAGGCACAGTGGGGTTGGGCTGACAGTTGGACCGGATGAGTTTAAAGGCCTTTTCCAACCTTAATGATTCCGTGATTCTATTCTGTGACTCCAGGCTGCTGTTGTCTTGCCCTGCCTTTGCCTCTGTGTGCTTTGGTGCTTCTCTGTGTGGCAGAATTTAAAGCGGTTTTTGCTATATTCAGTTTCAGTGGAATTGGCTCTCAGAACTGGCTCAGGCAGTATTTTTGTGTGTGGTAGTGGCACTCAAAAGGCAACCAGGAATAAGGGCTGGAATTCCATTATAAACTCTAATCACTGAGTCAGTAGTGGGTAATGGGGACAGAGAGGTCACTTAGTACAGGAGTTATGAAGGAGAACAACATCTTTACGAAGGAAAACAGTTTAGTCTTGTGGACAAAACATTAAGGACTAAGCTTTGAAGAAATCTGAAATTAGATCTGCTCAGTTAAAAAAAACCCACTAAGTTGGCTAGTTGCCTTCATTTTGCAGTTTAATGAGAATTTCATTTCATTTGAGGTAAACCGGTGGTGAGTTGTAACCATCTCTAATTGTTGTCTATGTGGTAAAGCGTTCAACTGATTTATGATGAAGAACTCAGTACCATCTTTAACTGGAGGTAACGAGGAATGTGTTCTGTTTTAAAGTAATTGTATGGGGAGTTGTGATGTAGTCAGGGAAGAAGAAAACCTATATTCACCTGAGTTCAGGACTGGTAAGCGATTTGATTCTAGGACTGATGTCTCTGTCTAATACCTCCACCATAATGCTACCTATAAAAAAAAAAGTAGAACTGGATAGAGTGGAATTTGAATTCCCTTTGCTGTCTGTCATGAAAGACTCTGAAGTCTTGAGAGCTACCAGAACTGATTTTAAAAGGTAAGCAAGTACAATAACAACTTTTAGGTTATGCAAAAGTCATTTTGAAAACAAGCAAACCCTCCACTCTCCTCTGAGTATTGGGAGGTGGAACTGGATGATCTTTAAGGTACCTTCCAACTCAAATCATCCGATGATTCTATTTCTGCTGCTCAGTATTGGTTTCTACAAAATTACCTGTTAAAAAATATTGGAAGATTTTCTTCTGAAAGAACAAACAAACCAAATCCCCCAATCCACACACTCATATTTAAAGCTACCCATGCTTAAATTTTAGCTTTGAACGTAGGTTGTTTTGCAAAAACATAATAGCATCAAGGCATGGAAGTATCTTGTTGAAAGAAATAAATTATGCAGAGGTTTCCTAAATAATTTAACAGATACAGTAAACAAAAATTATGACTTCTTACAAAACACCCTCAACTTGCTAGCATTTTGTTGCTATGGTAACAGATACGGGTTCTGTGTTTTGAGGCTTTAATTTTAGTCACACGGGATCCGGTCCTTGGTCAGAGCAGCGATGCAGATGCAGAGTGATGTCCCGAAAGCCCTGTCAAATGTCATGCTAGCACCCTCTCCGTCTTCTTCTGTAAATGACAGTAGCTGTATACTAATATCTTAGTATTTTCTGTGAAATTATTACCATTATAAATTAAAATGTTCTGGTATCAGCCAGTCAACATGGTTTCGAAAACAAGTTCTCATTATATTTGTTAGTTGAAGTTATTGATATAGCGACCAGAAAAAATAAAAATCCCCCATGGAGGCAGCCCACGAAGGAAGAGGCAGCGCAGTCAGAGTGGATGCCCATGCCAACCATGGCTACTCTGTGAGCCTAGAAGGAAGATAAGACTCCAAGGTAAAACTGATTTATGCTGCGCTGAGAACAGCACGGTTTGTATAACACTTTTTATCTGCCCAAAGCTGTGTTAGAGGGACACGTAGTGTGGATAAGTGGTGAAACCGCCCGTGGATTCTACTTTAACTCTCTGTGTTGGAGTAAATTGAAGAACAGAGTGCCACTGCTCTCCTCAAGAGGAGGGAGTTCAGCCTGAACCTCATCTGCTCAGCAGGGAGGGAGAGCACCAGGATCAGAGTGTGCCATTAGTGCTCGGTGTGACACTGGTACTAGCCTGGGATTTTACACACTAGAGGGATGTCGGTGTGGATTACACAGCAGAATCATCACCATTTATCAGCCTTGTAACAGGATGTGTTCAGGCTTATGTTCTGGGAATCTTTCCTTCTAGTGCCACTGGGCCTTCTGATTTATCACAGTTCCCCACCTTACAGGGACACAAAGTAATTTCCTTGCTGACTTCAGTTGTGCATCCCACTGGCTTCATGAAGGCAGGTGGGAATGACAGCTAGCTTATTTGGCAGTAGCCTAGTATTATCACTATGGGGAAAACACAGCTTTGAAATCACCTAGTTATTTTTGTGGAACAACGTGTCCAAGATTGATTACTTGCTTCTGGAAACTGTTGCAGCTGAAAGTGTAGCTGTTTAAAGGCTTACAGGTGCAGCAAGTTAGGGTCATCCATGTAAATCATTGCCTGCTGTTGACAAGGAATTTAGCAGTTTGTGTTAGTTGTTAGGAGAGCGTGCGCAATTGGGTATGTTGAAAACTTAATGCTGCTTTTCCTTACTATGCGATACAGCTAGTAAAAAAAAAACCCCAAAACAATAAAACCCCATCACCATGAGTTTTAATTACTTTATGAATTCAGCAGAAATGTCTCAAGACTTAACATTCTGAAAAAAAGCTTCAGTTGATCAAAACCAGATTCTTCTCTGTGTGTGTGTGCAAATGATTGATTTGCATTCATTTAATTTTTTCTACTAGCTGTATGTGGAAAAATCATTATTACAAACTTCCTTGCTAGTAAAGGAGTTCAACAGAACAGGAGGAGTACAGGGGATCAGAGGAAACACTGCAGGGATATGGAATGAAACAAGTAGTACAGCAAGTTAAGGAAGACTCCTCCAGTGGAAAACAGAAAGCAAAGTCTTCCTCATCTCCCTGTTTTGCTTTTGGGCAGTTTTCTCTACTGTAGGCACACATCTTGGGCTGAATTAAAAGAAATGTGACCAGCAGGGCGAGGGAGGCGATTGTCCCCCTTTACTCTGCTCAGGTAAGTCTTCACCTGGAGCTCTGCATTCAGTTCTGGAGTCCTCAGCACAAGAAGGACATAACGCTGTTAGAGCAAAACCAGAGGAGGTCACGGAGATGATCTGAGGGCTGGAGCACCTCCTGTATGAGGTCAGGCTGAGCGAGCTGGGAGAAGACAAGGCTCCGGGAAAACCTTACAGCAACTTCCAGTACCTGAAGGGGCTCCAGGAAAGCTGGGGAGGGGCTCTGGATCAGCGAGAGCAAGGATAGGATGAGGGGGAATGGTTTGAAGCTGAAAGAGAGGAGAACGGGATGAGATCTTGGGGAGAAATGTTTTGCTGTGAGGGTGGGGAGGCCCTGGCCCAGGTTGCCCAGAGCAGTGGTGGCTGCCCCATCCCTGGAGGGGTTCCAGGCCAGGTTGGATGGGGCTTGGAGCCCCTGATCCAGTGGGAGGTGTCCCTGCCCATGGCAGGGGTGGAACTGTGTGGGCTTAAAGGTCCCTTCCATCCCAAACCATTCTATGATACTGCCTTCTTGAGTAGTCCCCGCTAAGTCCTAGAAGAAAACATAAACTTCTTTTTAGGGTTAGTTTGTTATGAACTGTGCCCAAACAATACGGATATATCCAACACTAATCTGGCCCTTCCAGCCAGGAGGGTTCTTTGGCAGTTGTGCGCCGTTCAGCTGTGCACTGAAACAAGAGAGTTACATGGTCTGAATATGGAGGAACTCAGACCAGGTTTCAGTGTGTGATTTTCTTGTTTTCCAGGCATCTCTTAGATTACTGCTTCACTCAGTCCTTTGTTGCCCCAGCTCTTTACAGGAGCTCAATGAGTTCTTTGCAGCATTAAGGAAAACTTTATTTAGAAACTATATTTGACAAAAGAGAAGTATTCTTCAGCTGAAAATGGAAATATTTGGCAAATAACTCCATTTGAAGTTTTCCAGTCACCTTCAATAAATTTGCATGAAACAATTTACTGGAAAGTAAGAGACTTTTAAGATCTACAGTGTCAGAACTGCCAATAGAATCCTTATTTGAGCAGCTTTTGTGTAAAACAAAAGACACCCCCATTGATGGGGTCTGTAGTCATTAGAGCTGGATGAAAATTAGAGTTACCAAATTTTGGTATCTCTCTCTATTTGAGATAATGAAGGATTTTTGAAAGGCTTCTATAAAAGCAGAAAACATGAAAGGAATTCTATAGAAACATTTTCAAAACTTCAAATTTGAAAGACTGTCACAAGGCAGGAAATGCTGTTCATGTTGATGGAATTAAAATCAATGATTAAAAAGGCTCCCCAAGTACAAGAGTGCTTCTTTAACAGTTTTATCTACCAGAGCCTCTCACTGCTGAATGTAAACTTGCACTTTTTAGTGTCATTCAAAACCAGAAAGTTATTTAAAACATATATACATGCGGTGCCTATTACCTGAAATGAGCAATGTGGAGAGGAAATTGCAGAGGGGTTCTGTTCCACCCTTTGCTGGTGCTAAATGTTCTAGGATGTATTTCTTAGAGGTTTCTGAGTTGAGTCTTGAGCCCTGGAGATTCTGTTCAATTGTTTTGGGTTCAGCAGTGTAGATTACCATATGGACTCATCCACAAGCTGTAAGCAAAACGTTGGCTGTTGTTTAATACTTGATTTATTTTCATTTTCCATGCAGTTGCCGAATGCTTTCTTTGGCAAAACTGAAAAACAGCCCCTTGAGAAGTAGGTGCCCTGCGTGCTGGAAGATTTGGGTTTGTAACAAGATACTGAAATAGATTCTGTTGCCTCTCTCACCACAGAAATATGAAAATATGATTTACTGTCTCTAAATATTGACCTTACCGCTTGTATTTTTTATTTGCACGGTGCCAAAACCTGTTCACACTGAACTGTGAAGGTTGAAGTGTTATCTATCAAAATATAGAGAACAGTGAAGATGGGAAGGCAGAAGATAGGATTCTGTGCTTTTTGGGCTGGGAAGGCATAGAAACAGCCCATAAGTGCTCTTTATTAGACAATAACAATTGTAAACAAGTCTACCTGAATTTTCTATTTTAATCCTGTTAGCTCTAATAACTAAATTAATCTGAAAGTGTCTAATTCAGTAAGTAACCTGAAATAAATCCAATCCGAAGTGGTTCCTACCAGCTAATCAACAGATTACTACTGTAGTAGTACTACTACTAGAACATATTTTAGGTTAAAATCATTCATGCAGCCACTGAACGTGCCTTGTGCAAAACATCAGACTTGTTTTTCCCCTGTGCCCCAATTTTTGCTTCTGTTATGGAAGGTATTAGGAAAAGAACATTTATCACTAAAAATGTGGTGACTCCTTTGAACTGGTATGAGATAAGCAGCGTGAATGAAGGAGCTTTTTGTTTGAAGTTCAGGTTGTGCCTGAGTAGAGTCCCTTTTTCTGGCAATACCATTCATCTTCAGGCCCCCAAGATAATAATGGTGAGTTGGATTTGTGAATTAGAACAATCTGTGCTTTTGCAAATGAAACTGCAACTCTGTATGCTGGCTTGAGTTAGATTTATAATTGAAAATAAACTGGCACTTCCAGGAGATTCCTCTTGTAGAAGTTCCAAACATGGTTCTCCTAAAAGCATCCTTTCATTCAGAGGCATAACATGCGTTTGCAAAGCAATACCAGAATTTTAACAGTGGTTTTCGCTTCTCCAGTTTGTTGTATCACCTCGGAGAATAACACGAGTGTGATGTTAAACAGGCAGAGAGGGAAGAAATGGTCAAGGTTCTGCACAAAACTACTTTGCGTGAAGTGACACCTGCAAAGCTGAACAAAGGATGTTGTTGGGCGTAATCTTCGATCAGAGTTTTCTCTTAGCTGTTGGTAGCAATTCGAGGTAACGTAGCTCTGCTCATTAGAGAGAACCCCCAGCATTTGAGTGGTGGAGTATTTTGTATTCCTAATGCTGCTGTTTATGCTGTGTTTTGTCTGGGGTTTTGTCAGCTATTTCTCTGCTGGGTTTTTCTTGAGCTCTTTAAAGATCCCTCTTCAAAGTAACGTGGCTCTTAAAGTCATAGTAAACCAAAGACTTCATCTCACAGTTTAATATTAGATTAAACTACAGAATAATAATTTGCATTAATTGTAGCCTATTAGTTGCAAATGACAACATTTTGTTTTGTTGTACTTAAAGATTTTATTAGTAACAGACACTTTTAGTTAGTGTTTGTTGCCCCAAGAGCTTTAGAGGAACTGATTTTCTGTCAGAAAAGATTGGAATCAATTGCATTCCTCCCTTCCAGATAGTGCTAAAACATTTATTTAAAGGTTTATATGCTCACCCTGCCTTATCTGTATTCCAAGTCACTTGTCCAATGAAATAAAATTCATTCATGCCTTCCTTCACTGTGTTATTGACAAAGTGTAAGCTTTATGTGACTGGGAGCCAGAATTCTGTCTTTTGGGAATACCTCTCTCTAAACTTGTCTGAAAGAATTATTTTATTGCATTTTTCATGCCAGTTCAAGTATGTTTGAATGGTAAATCCTAGAAGCCGGGCTGTCTGTGACCATATCAGCCTTTTGAATTAGCAGCATGTACAGCATGGTAGAAATATCACATTCTGAGGAAGGAGTATGCGCTACATGATTTTTTTATTAAATATATATTTTTTGCATATAATAAGCCACATGCCGCTTGCCTCTACGAATCAAAAACGAGGTCATGTCCGTTTTCTAAATGCCTGTTATTATGCTGATGGAAAGTTTGCCATCGCTATGTGTTTCTTTAGCCCATTCTCTATGAAAGAGCGGTGCCTGGAGAGCAAGTGCTGAAAACTATTTATGCCCTGTTTCATTTGGGGAAGATTAGAGCATCAGCAGCTACTTTGTTCATCCATGTAGTGAGTGCTGCATGAGGGCCGTTCAGCTGTCAGGGGCATAATACAAAAACGATGTTATGATCTGGGTAGTTTCTCTTTTACAAAAGGTAGAGTAGGTCATCGCCGAATTAAAAACTTAACAAAACAAAGCAACTTGCCCTTGCAACCGCAATGCTGATTGAAGAGTCCAGAAGCAAGGTATGTACATGACCTAACTGTCATTTCTCCTCACTTCTGCGTTGGGATAACGCTTGTAAAGGCAAGGAGAGGTAGAGGTAAAAGCAGAATTTAACAGTGCTGTGCTGATTTGAGACTAGAAAGTGGAAGGAGGAAGTAATAAGGTTACCCTTTCCTTTTGTCACTCAGCAGAGTCACAGAGCTGACCCTGGAGAGAACAGTGTGCATGCAGGCACCGGGGTATTACAGCACATAATTCCACTGCCTCAACCACAAACTAATTAAAAACCCTCTGATTCTCCCAAACCTCTTCTTCTCTGTTTTCATTTCCTCTCCAAGCAGGACTTCAGTTTAAATTTTACATCCTTTAGGGAGTCTGCAATGAATAAGGCTATTTGAGTTGTTCTAGAGTTTTCTTAAGCTTTCCTTAGAGAAACTATCCAAGTATTTAGCGATGTGCATGAACTAAGAACTGAAAGCTGAATGTATTTGCTTCAGATCTCAGAACAGAGAGTGGAGAAAAGGCCTGGAAAGAGCAATTCAAATATATTCCGTTTCTCATACAGAAGCTGCTGTGCCTCTGATGATGCTATCGAGATGAGCCAGCGTGGAGCAGCCGTGCTGTTGGAGCGGGTCACTCAAGAAGCCCGTGCCAGCCTAAGGTTATACATGCAGGATCAGACCCAGTGCTACAGATACAGGGAGCTCTCAGTTGTACAGGCGGTTCAAGGAAAAGAGGTTTGTTTTCTACATGCTTTGACTTTTGGTCAGCCCTGAAGGGGTCACGCACTTGGACTAGAGCATAGAACTACACTATTCGTTTCTATTCTAATTTCTTTTTGCACAGTAGTGCTGTTTTAGGAGTTTGTATGATTGAATTGTGGGTTATATACACATCAGTCTAACAGAAGCTCATGAGAGGACCTGAAGACAAGAGAATTTGCCTTTGAGAAGGCTTAGATTTGGCAAATTTGGGCCTGAAGATACATCTTTATTTCTATGATAATCCGTTCTTATTGTGCTAATGGTGTTGATTAGGGTGCTTATTAGGCTGCGGTGTCTAACCTACTGCTTTTTGTGTCAGATCTCATGGCCTGTGACCACAAATAGGAAGCTCTTGCAGGTGGTAGAAAGCCTTCCATTTTAGGGAAACAATCTCTTTTTATTTGCTAAACAACATAAATAGTATTGCAGGTATTTGAGGTAACCTTGAAAACAACCCCATGAGAAAAACCTGTGGATTTTGTGCTAATTCACTTGTTTTCAAGTCATAACCAAAGTTAGGTTTGTGACCACCTTTACTTTCTTTATTGTCAGATGAAATGACAATTAATGGTTCACAAATTTAAGCAGGCCTATGCTAAGTAACGCTGAGCAACTCTTTCCTTACAGACTTTGGTTCTGGGCATTCAAGGAAGATTTCCAAATAGTATATTAGTTACAGATTAGCCAATCTGCTACAGGTCCAGGTCATTCTGGGCTTAAAAATACCCCACACATTGAAACAGCAGCCATAGTACAGTATAAAGCCTTCTAGTTATTTAACCGTACTCCGAAAACCACTGTTACAACGCAGAAAGCAGACATAAAGCAAGCATTCGAGGACACTTCACCTCGTTTTCCTCCTTTCAGACAAAGCCCTTACTTTTAGAAATAATTTTATTTAGTCATAGAAATCATCTGAGTGCTCGGGGAATCAATCACAGCTCTCAGCTCGAAGTTGTTAATTTTCAGCATGCCGCTGGAGGATGTGCACGCTCCTCCGTTGGCCAGGCCATTTTTACAACATAGCCCGATGGGAATTTGCCACCTTGAAAAAATTAGCTGGGAACTTGATCACGTCCAACTCCTCCTTTCACTGGGAAGCTTTCCAGGTAAGCTTTCCAGACTTCAGAAAGACAAATGTGAAATCAAGGCTCAGCAGTCCCAGCTGGGAATGACCATCATGCTGAACCACATGGAAAACCACCAATCCCCAGCTCCCAAACCAGGATTAGCACATGTCTCCATAATTCTTTTCTCGGTTCCCATATTGGACAGTTGCCCACCCCTCCTGGGGCTCAGAGAGCTGTAGCGTAAATACTGAGCTAATAAATCAGCCTCTATCTCAATAAGCAATCTTTTTCTTTGGTGTCCGTAAACTCCTTAACATCACTGGGCATCCTTGGCCCGGCTTCAACACAAGTGATTAACGTTAATAGCTGTAAAAATACATTTCTCATGCCTGGGGGGAGATGAAACATTTCACACCATCCTTTCTCTTGGAGTAGACAACGGCAGCACACGCTGCTGCAAAAGTGCTCTGTGATGTCAGTGTTACTAAGTAATATTAAGCAGACTCGCTATCTTCTACACACACACACACACACAAAACCGGTGTACAATATCCCACAAGGTTAAGTGTTGTGCTGCTCAGGGCACAGCATTATATCCTGGTTGCCTAGAGGCAGTTGTTGGCTCAGTGAACGTGATCTGTCTAAGGCAGGAAATATAATCTCAATGGGAGAAGGGGAGCTCCTAACAGAAGTCGTGAACTCATTCACAATCCAGACATGCCCCAGGAGTTGGTTTTCAAGTGACCTGGTTTGCCCTTTGTTGTTATACATTTGTCCCCGCGGCACGATTTCGCAGGCAGAGACGAAAAAAAAGACATTCAAATATGACTAATCGAAGGCAAAATGGTGCTTTCAGCTGCCACTTGGCAGCTTTCACCCTCGTGGTGGGTAGGTGGTTAAAGAAGTAGAAAGCAAATATTTGGATTCTGAAAGCACTCTTGCTGCACCTTTTTGTGCGTGTTTATGTTTAAGTAAACTACCGACTGAATGGATGATTAATTCTGGAGAGCTGGATACATATGAATGTAAAAAAAGGTCATTTGGTGTTCAAGCCAACTTGCTAATGCAAAGCTGATGCTCTACAGATTGGCAAAAAGTGATTTTCCCTGTTTACATGGAATCAAACACCTTTATATGGGGTGAGCTCTTGGCAGTGTCTTTTTTTTTTTAAAGGGAAATATTAAAGAAAAGGTAAACTCTCCAGTCAATTCTCAAATGTTTTTATCGAAAACGAATTATATGACCGTTCTCATCCTTGTTTTATCACTCTGGTCTGTTGAGCCTTTGGACACAGAAGTGAGTGAGCACGCTGGGAAATGCTCCCAGACTCTTACGGATGCGCTGTCCTGGTCCTCGCTCAGGCTGCGCCCTCTCCCTTCGTGCAGGAGGCAGTCTGACAGATCGTCTCTTCCCACCGTGGCCAGAAATAAGCAAAGCTTTATGAAAATCAGTATGTGAAGGGGTTTGGTTTTTTTTTCTGAGCTTATAAATGCTGATCTGCACTCAGTGTGTGAGCACGAGCTGTCAGGGTGAGCTTCTCTTCTTAATCCTTAAATATTTAAACCCGTGTACGGAAGACTGAAGTTGCTGTAAAGTGTGTAAAGTTGCAGCATGTGAAAGCTGGGAATACTGAATGCTCAGTTTGCTCTCAAACTAGGCATGAAGTAGGGATGCTGAAAAGTGGGATTCAGGTCTCAATTTTAAAAGCTCTCAAGTAAAAATGCAGTAAATCTGGGCACTGGACCGTACTTAAGAAGGGCCATTTACTCACAATCGTTACTGATTCTAAATAACACAGATATTTCCACACAGCAGGTGGTGAGTAAAAGGTGGGGACTGAACAAAATTTGCCTTATTAATCTTGAAAAGGTGAAATTCAGCAGGAATCCATGAAGATGAAGAGAAGGGAAATCTGCATTAAGCGGGAGCCAAATAAGAGGAAATCTTGTAAGCCCTTGGGAATTCAGAAGTCCTGGTTTTGACCCTGCTTTATCCTGTAGTTTAGAGTACAGTGATAAGTAATGACAGGAAAAGTGCTCCAAAATTTCTGAATGTCAAGAGCCCAGGGTGATTACTTAGCCTTCAAACCAGTTCCATCATCCTTGTACCAGCCTAGAAGGAATCCCCCACATTCCCTGTGATTAAAGGAAGCGGGACCTCCCTGCTAATGCAGTTAAGACTGGCAAGTTTGGATTTCTGTGGCCTCATCTACTCTCATCAATACAAGATGAGAAATACAGAAAATGCTTGCCACTATGAACAGTGAGATATATAGGAATGTATTCCCATCGAGTTTACCCGACAGGCAGTACAGCTCACACTTGCCCCTTGTCTTGTTTTGAATTTATGCCTAAAGGCAGACAACCTTTGAAGGAATAGAAGGTGTGATTTGCTAATGAGAAACCACAGGGGTGGATAACAAACACTAGAAAAGGCCTAAACCCCAGCCAGGACAAGTCTTTTATTAGATAAAATTACAACAATACCAGTCAGTTGCTATCTACCTGACCTTTTGCCTTCAAATCGTACATTACATGGGAGAAACTCATATTTTGACATCATCTTCACTTAGTGAAAGCATGCCAGGTGCTCTTAGGTAGAGCAGACTATGGAGCACAGTAAATATAATTTCCATGATAATGCCAGGCACATCTGAAGGACTGGAAAGGACTGAAAAAACAACCCCCCACAGATATGATCTTTGGCACCCAGGGAGGATTCAGCTGCTTCTGCATTCCCACAGACTCTCAGGACATCAAATCTGTGTAAAAATATCCTTCCCAGGAAAGGCAAAAGCCTCCCCAACTGCTTATTTTTCCCTAACGTTTCGTGGGCATACCTAACCACCTAGCAGGGACAATGCTCTCTGCTTCAGCTCTTTTATAATGTAATTTATTGAGGCAAAACTTTCTTTTTTTTTTTTTTTTGATTTACAGACATTAAAGTGCTTTCTCAACGCTGTTCTTTTAGAGTAATCATAGTTTTGTTTTCTGACATTTTGCTTGCTGTTGTTTTCAGCTAGGAGAAAAAGCACTTGAGAAGTCTGCTAAACTCAGGTAAAATTTTCTGTTACAAGAAGACTACAAGCTTCAGTTTTCAAAGTATTGACGGATTGGCTCAGCTTCGGACAGTTGGTGTGGCAAGAGACAGTGAGACCAAGCATGAAGTCCTTCCTCAGGTGACGAGGGACCCCCTTACCCTACTCCTTTAAAAAATTACATCTCCTGGTCTTCATAGGGAAGACAAGTATTCAACAAAATATCCACTTTTAAGACCAAGTTCTTCTGAAAACAGACTAAGTTAAATCCCAAAGAACTGGTGATATCTCAGTGAATCTCATCAGTAGTGCTAATGAGCTTATATTAAGTCATTCTAATGTACCGAATGTTAACTATGTGGTGGAGTAGACCTAAATCAGAACATTTCTCAGTTCAAGTTGGTTATTTATTTCTCTTCCCGGTAAAACCAAAGCAGACTATGTTTTCCAAATTGGTAATGACCATAGGAAGGATTTCTGCAATGAGAAATAGGCAAGCTTCCCAGCCTTTTTCTTCCATAAAGTTGCCATGAGAAGAGCTGTCCCTAAACTGGATTGTCTGGATTTTCTGATATCCAGCTAAGACACAGATCTCAATTTGAAAGACCTGAATGCTCTTTGCTGTGAAAATGCTGAGCCAACCTTGTCTAGCGACCTTTGACATATAAAGAGGGCTGGTAATTGCCACTTTCATTTCAAATCCTTGTAAATGACATAGCACATTATTGCTTGATAGAATCTACTTTTAGACCTCACTGTAAAAGGCAGACAATTTCAGTGAATAAATCAGTTCTCTTCTCCCGTATTTGTGGCTTACACCCAACCCCCCCCGTCCCGATCTCTAAATGCGTTGCACAAATGTCTGTAAACATGGGCCTTGCCCTCTATAATCCAGCTTCTACCTTACTTATTTATACAGAGGTTAATAAGCTCAGTCTATTTACCATACTGCTTAAAGTAGTGCCTTTAATGCTCTGTGCCACTTCATGGTCTTTTACCAGGAGTAAAAAGGCATGGAATTAGGGAATGATCATCTTTGATGGGTCTGCGTTCAATAACAGAGACTTTTAACTCACAAGTCTACAAGCAGAAATGCCAGTAAATAGATTTGCAGAAATATTTGATTTGTTTTCCAGGAGCATTGCTTTTCTTTTTTAGCCTATTCCTGTATAATAATTCCTCATTCGTGATTTGGAGAGGGGACTCATATTATCATTCAGAATACCACAAAATTCAATTAAGGGCTGGCTGCAGCATCCCTTCTTGGTTTGTGAATGATTTACCTCTTTGAGAAAACAGGATGGCTTTTTCCATCACAAAGGATGGTTGCTAATTTTAATATAGGAGACAGCCTTAAGCTATGCAAGCCGTTATTAAACAATAAACAACCATTAATCAAATGACTCAAGAGGTGGTGTCCTTTAGCTAGGGATTTTACTATCCCTTGAACACTTTAGGGATGTAACGTAGTGTAGCGTCTCAGGTAATGTAATTCCACACCTACCAGTCTGCAGCCTTTGCAAGCACTACTCGCTCTCCCAGCTGGATCCGGACTGGATGAAATGTTGATTCTGATCTTCTGAGATTATTATTATTATTATTTATACATCATTTTCTTTTTCAAGATGACCAAAGATTTCCAAGACAAGCTTTCATTTTTCTATTTAGAAAACTTAAGATATCTTTGAGCATGCTGGAAAAGGCCCTGTTTCCCCCCTGCCAACTGTTTCATCAGAATTTTCAACGTTGTGCATAGTCACATTTTTTCTTCTTTGCTTCACAGCACCAGGGAGTGAGGCACAGATTAAGTGTTCTATTTAAAAATGCTTTGACACATTTTGTTGAAGCCAAGACAATTCTGCTGAAGTATTATGATGATTTACTTGAGGTAAATAAGGCAATAACTCATGTTTCCCCGTAGGGCCACTAAGCTGAGCGTGTGTTTTATATACACGGAGCCCTATAGCTTCAGCAATTGGCACATTTCCTTCAAGTGAATGTCAAGATTACACAATAAGACAGAGATGTTTAGAGAGATGCTGCTGGTGGTGTCTGAGCCCTTAGGCTTTGTTCAGGCAGCTTCAATCTGAATGGATCACCTCCATACCAAAAGGAAAAAAAAATAAATCTCTGGAGTGCAATGCAAAGCGTTTTCTATTAATGGTAACACGAGTGTTATTGCCGAGCTGTGTTGTGCCGGATGATTGTATGCAGCAGAAGGTAATTGAACTCACTAGAATTTTGCTTTGCTTCCCTCCCCCAGGTTAAAAGTCTGATCAGATGCCTGCTCTACACGCAAAATCATCAAGTGACTGCAGCAAACGGTGCTCAGAACACAAAGCAGCGGCAGGCAGGCAGCAGCTAAAACAAGCCCCTACCGCCAGGGGAAGCAAACAGCGGGGCTGGGCTCTCCCACTGATTTCCCCAGCCCTTACTTGATGCGGGGAGGATTATTAAACCTTCTGTTTTCCTCTGAAGTGCTACGAATAGATCAGTAAATCTAAATAATGAGGTGCACGCTGTTCCCTTCAGTGTGTGCAGCAGATGACAAGCAGGGACCAAAACCCAGAAGGAAAAGCTAAGTGTGGCTGGAGGCTGTTGTGCCCACCACGGAGCTGCTTCCTGAAGCGTGTTGAGGTATGTATATTGTACTCGTGTGCACATCCTGCAATTGTGACTGCCTAATGCCTCGTGGCGTTAGCGAGGCCGTCTGTTCATGTCAGGATAGTCATTCGAGCAGTGCTCCGTTACGTGGCTCAGCCCCAGCTCTGAGCGGCTGCAGGAAAGGGAGGTTGTAGCCTGAGAGCAGAGCAGCAACTCAAACTTTTCTTCTCATACCCACACTGTGACTTTCCCCATCGTCTGCGTTTTGCTCCTCTATGGAGTGTGGCAAGCAGCGCTCTCTCCATGATGATCCTTATGCGTTGCCAAGGACCAGCCCACAAGGACACTTGGCCACAAAGAGCCTGAAGGAGGGTCTTCTAAGCGGCTCTGTTTCTCATGCCTGTCCCCACATGAATCCTACCTGCTCTGCTTTGAGATTGCCCGTGTTATACAGGGCTGGTTCAAAAGCTCCAAGACCTGCATGTGGTCTCTCGGTAGGTAGCAAAACTGAGAGCTGCCAGCTTTCGAAGGGCGAGTGCACGCGGATTACACCAAAACTAATGTTATTTCTCATGTCTTGGCCTCCACCGGAGACAAATCATTGCTTTGCTTATCTACTGCAAACACTTAAGTCACTAAAGCTGAGTTTCTGGAAGTTGAAACTTCAGAAGGAGGATGATCACCTACGGAAGAGATGGAAATCTAGCTACCATCTCTAGGATGTATGAGGTCATTGATGCCTCAGCGAGACTTCTAGTTAACCAGTATTCACCAATACACTGCACAAGCTCAACTACCCAGTAGAAAGTAGTGTGTTTAAGAACACATATAAAGATTCATAAGCAAGGGATAGGTCTGAGCCACTTGCCAGCTTGGTTACTTCCATAGAATGGAAGAGTTAGGGGCCTTTTTTCCCTCACGTATAGGCACTGAACTAGAAATTCATGGCTACTTTCGGAAGTGATTCATGTCATTCATATTCCACTTAGGAACAGATGAACAAAAAGTGTTTTCAGCTGTGAGCAGTTAAAGGTGAAGAGAGGGGCTTTAGCAACACACATACAGTCATACTCTCTTCCTCTCTTGACCAGAACTGAGAAGTCAAAGGGCACTTTTCATGGCTTTCCTCTCGTGTGTCCAAAGCACCAGTTTGCGAGTTTCTGGAGTGGATTAATCTCCCTCTATTAAATATTTCTGATAGAAGGTTCATTTCTGGTCTAGACTCAACTCCCATTTGCGTTATCAAAACTATCCCTGACTGCTCATCCACATTGCTCGAGTCTTTCAGTGAAATTCAGCTCATCTCATCACTTACTGGGAACTAGTGATGCTGTTAACAGTAATTCCCAAGGTCCTGACCAAAGCTTACGTGATGACAGGTCATGATCTCAGCATGCTCAATCATTTTTGAAGGGAGACCTGACGCTTTCAAACGAGGCTTTAGCCTCTTGCCATTTCTCTGGGGTAATTCCTGGTTGTGACCGGGTGTACCCAGGCTGAGTACATCCGCTCTGGGTAATGCTTCCTAAAATGACACATTTCAGGATGATTCTACGTTATCTGTTTGGATAACTGCTTCACAAGCTGTGCGACTCTGAGAAATGATAACGAAAAGTGAATGATTTAAAAGAGAAATGAATGATTTTGAAGAGAAAAAAGAGGGGCTAATGGTGCTGGACTGTAACATGAACACATCTTGGTGAAGACTTCAGTGTTTAGGGGCTCTAGTTTAGAAGTAGAGCTGATTGCCGAAGTTACTGGATAACATAAATTCTCTTTCAATTTCTTTGTAATTTTGAAGTTAATACAACTCCAGTGAAAGTTCCTAATGTGGTTTTTTTTTTCCTCTTTAGAACTAATTAACAAACTGAAAAGTTATGCAATCCTAAATGGAATTACTTTCTCCTAAGCACCGCAGAGGGAGTTATTTCTCATGTACCTGTTAAAGCAAGGCTACTGATGCTAATGCTTCACTCCAGCTGCAATACTTGAATTCTTTTCATGGGAATATTGCATCAAAATTGCCCTGTCTGGGGCAACGCTCCCTTACGACGCAAACTGCTGCTATGAACTCATGACAGTGTCACCCTGCCCTCCAGTATTATTATTGTAATTTCAATGATGAATTAGAGATTTTCATTTTAGCATATTCAAGTGCTGAACATTTAGAAAAGCCTGGGTATGGCTCAAAAATCTGTTGTATTTTTAAAGAACTAAAAAATGAACCCCCCCAAATCCTTTAGTTTTCATTTCATTAAAGGCTTCATGAACTCTTTTGATTAAATTATTAAAAAAACCACAATGAAAAACCCAAAATGCTTTGCTCTAAGTTTCAGAGAGGAACAATTTTTATCTTGAGTGTGATTTTTTAATGATGAATTTTTCAATAGAGTTGTATTAAAACAGGATTACTTGTTAACAAGAATGTGCCTTCAGTTTTAGAGTGATGTTCTAGGATATTGCCAGTACTGTGCTAATAGTTTCACATGCAGTTGGCTTCTCAAAAACAGATTTAATACATTTCCAAACAGAAAATGTGTGTATTATTTTGTGGCTTAAATGTGTTTTATCGTGATACCACTTCCAAAATACTGAAGACATAAAATGCTTTATGGTCCAAAAGATAAACTAGCACAAGGCACTGTGTTGGAATATTGGGAAGGATCAGAGAGAGTGCTAAAAGCGTTATTACAACTACAGAATGGACTCTTAAATCTTTTATGCAACTTGATTGGTTCCCACTGGAACCACACTGCACTGTTTTCATCAAGACTCAAAGCTGCTGAGCACAGTGTTTCTGGGCTGTAACAAACTGCTGTTGTGCTCTAACAGGTTTTGTGTTAAATTGTAAACTACAAATGACCCTATGAAAAACTCTTTTTTTTTTCCAGCATGCTGCTTGTAAACAGCACGTTATCTTTCTTGATGATCAACAAAGCAACCACATTTGTGCAGCACTAAACCATAGCCAGTTGTGGAACTGCCGCAGCTCACAGCCACTCTGGGAGGAGGAGCAGCAGCGTCATCCTCTTGGAGAGAAGAAACTGTCTTCCTGAACTCGAATTTGCTCATGAGATGAGCTGTGGGTTTAAGGAGATGAGCCCTCTCCCACCTTGGTTTTTTTAACAGGAAAAAATAGAGAATACTCATCCATTTTTATCTACTCAACACTAAAAGCCTCTGTATTTCATAATATCATAGAATAGTTTGGGTTGGGAGAGACCTTAAAGATCATCCGGTTCCAAACCCCCTGCCATGGGCAGGGACACCTCCCACTGGCTCAGGCTGCCCAAGGCCCATCCAACCTGGCCTGGAACACCTCCAGGGATGGGCTAACCTGTGCCAGTGTCTCACCACTTTCATGGTGAAGAAATTCCTCCATATGTCTAGTCTAAATCAGCCCCTCTACAGTTTATACGTGCTCCGCCTCGTCTTAGCACTACAATGTTGTTGGATTGTCTTTTGCATGTAGAAAAAGCATTGAGATCTCTGGCTTTTATTCCTCAGTGTTGCCAGACAAACCTGGAAAATGAATTTTGCTTTGTCTATTTTCAATAGAGCAGTTTAACTTTACCCTAGACCATACTTTTCCAGCTCATTTTTGAAGTGGAGTGCTGTCCAAAAGATCAGACTGTGGTGCAGATCTCCCCTCCTGCGTTGGCTGCAATGATCGCTGGAGCACAAACCTCTCCATCCTGTGGCTTCCAGACCCCCAACTGCCCTCCTCGCCACAACTTGACACCTTTGAGTTGCACTCACCCTCCTCCCTACCCAAGAAGTCTGGAGAAACATCTGTCAGAGAAAAGACAGTTTGTCCAAATTATTCTAATGGTTTGATCGAAGCTCATACTACATTGCTCTGAAGTAAAATATGATCCATTATCGTTAAAACTCCAAGCACTGCTGTTGATTTGATAAAAATAAAGAATGCAGATGACTCTGAAGATGCACTGTGGAGAGCAGTGTGAAAAGAAAAAGCACACAGAGGTGCTTTCAGAAATAAGGATGTTTGAAAGGAGTTTTTGGAGCATCTGGAGAAGACTGAGACATATGAAAAGCATCTAGACCATAAATATTGAAACAAAACATTCGGTGAGTGAACAAAGCCTTTTTAAGTGCTGTACCAGACAGAATGAAAACCTGTGCAGTATAATTATGTATTTTATAATTCTGAATTAGTTACAGAAAGGTAAAAAGGGAAAATTAGTGTAGTTATCTTTTAAGGGCATTGATGAGATTTGACCCAGCCTGCAATTTAGAGGCAGAATCAGGTAGTCTGTTACTGTTCTCCCATGAGTCAGTGTAAAATGTTAAACTGTGCTACAGGGAAAGGAAAAACATGTGTAGTTCACCGTTGCGTGGGAAGTATTTTAGTCTAGGAGACAGGACAATTGAGCTCATCATTTTTTTTTTCCAGAAGAGAAATACAGCTGTGTAGTGTGTACCACCCAGTACGCAGATGGTGCTGCTGCAGGAACAGGAGGTGAGCAAGTGGAAGGGTCAGCAATTCCAAATTAAACATCTGTATGAGCTAGGAATGAATCCAACCCTCCTATCATGGAGTGGCAATGATCTCAGCATTGTAGCAGCAAATGCACAGGGACAGGGTTTAGTGGCAGATAGGAATGGTTGGACTCGATGCTCTAAGAGGTCTTTTCCAACCTGGTGATTCTATGCTTCTAAATAATTTGTCCCAGAATGGTTAAGTTTCTTAGCCTAAATCAGAAATAGTGTTTTGAAATATCTGTTCTCAACCCTGAAGTGTATCCAGGCTGTTCTCTTGGCCCAAAGTATGCAGACAGCTTGGAGAGAGGGAGAGGTGAAACAAACACCAGTGGTCTCGTGCAAGAGGCTCAGCTAAGATTGAGGTCCTGCTCTGTTAGGATCTAGACGTCCCTGTAGTAACTACTGTTCTTCTCTGAGCCTCCGACCATGTAAATAGAAAGGATCATTATCTTGTCTGCAGAGCAAGCACGAGATTTGCTTCAAGTCTCAGATGAACTTGTTGCAGAGACAGAAACTCAGTCTGAAGGTCTCAAAATTGAACTTCTATTGCCTGAAACCCAAAGGCATCCAGAACAGGCCAGTGGATGTAGCACAGGACTGGAAAAAGAGCTGCGCTGATCTGAATCAGCAACTGGAGTAGTGTCTAGAGTGCCATTTGTGCAGCTGAGTCCTGGGCTTTCATCTTGGCCTTTTCACTCAACAGATGGGCAACAACAGGGAGATACTTTCAAAACTGACAAGTTACAGATACAATCTCTGTTCCTGTAGGACTAATACGAATGTTCTGTACCTTCATGGCAAAAATCTGCAGGAATTTAGACACAAAACGGAGCTGATTTCTATAGTGCTGTTCTGAGCGTGCAGGAGAGCAGACAGAAGAAATGAGCAGCCATTTAAAGCTGCTGTTAACGCTCACAAACTCCGCTTCACGTAGCTACTAGCAAGCACACAGCCTAAAGTAGACTTGAACAAAAACGTTGGATGTTTCCTTGCCTTTGCACACTGAAAAAAAAGAAAGTTCAAGAAGAGGTTTTTAATTATAAGCCACTCAAAAATGCATTGCTGCTGTCTCCTGACATAGTTACAAGGATATCTTTATAAGGAAATGAAAGGCAAATAAAACTTGTTGCTCCACAGCCAAAAGGAGAAACCATACTGTTTCCTGTATGAGTGGAAAGCAAACACTGAGGTAATAAAAGTGGATATATCAGAACCTCCATTGCATGCACTCATGAACACAGACAAGGCATAATTTAAAGAGCTGTAGTGTTGCTGAAGCTGGGGACACTTTTGTTGATGTCTGTTGAGAATTGCTGTTGCATAACTCATACCCCAGCACAGAGATATGTCAGAGAGCTCCAGACAAAATATAACTTGGAAAGATTTGTCATTACAGATGGTCTAAATTATACTGCACAGCACAGACTGTGTTTTCTCCTACGGCATTTTGCAGGTTGTATATGTAAGAAATCTTACATTCCCTGCTACAGAACTGGGAAATGGATCCTGAGATAAGTTCTTAGTGTAAAGTCAGCAGATATAAAACTAATGAATGATCCTTGACTCAACGTGACTTTCACTGTGTGTCAAACCAGAACTTAAAGCAGGAGAGGCTGAGATCTCCCAGTTCTGTTCTGACATTGCAGACATTTCAGAGAACAAACTGTAAGTGAAGGAGTGGATATTTTGGTCACTGTTCATCAGGAGCAGCTGACAACTTCTTATGTAGACAAATGTGCTGGTTTAAGTTAGCTACGTTTAGCTGTGGCTTTGTTTCAATAAAAATGAGCCAGTGTGGCACCTGCAGGAGGTGTCCCCTAGCCTGCAAAGTCAAGGGAGTTCACAGGCTTTTCTTTTGGGATGCCACACATATGGAAAAGTACTTTACAAAATCTGTGCTAGCCTTTGTGGCCTTCCACAGACCTATTGTGGTTTTTTTGTGGACCCTTCTGCTTCCCTACCACCTTCAGGTTTCACATTTACCTCCTCTCTACTGATTCTTACACAATGTGTAGGGCTGCCTTCAATAAACCGTGTCTCTTCTTCAACTGACTCCTTTTATGTTCACAGTGACAACTTAGGTCTACTTTGATTGTCTAGCGGTCAGAAGTAGTTTTGTCCATAACCCTGTGTATGTGAAGCTCTCGGCGGCTTTGAAATGGGCCTTAGAAGATGAGCAGAAGTTACTAGGGTCTTTTCAGTTACCTGTAAGGTAATTTAAAAGGTAATACAAGAATTTCTTTGCCTTTTTTTTGTGTAGCTCCTCCTGAAATGTGGGGAATGTGAGAGAAAGGTAGAGTTGGTCCATAGTCTACTACAGAAATTAACTTCAATGGGAAGAATAATGTTGCTTACAAAACCAGGAAGATGCACGGCATAGGAAATAGAGCATGAAAAGGATTTGTGCTGTGATGTTGAGATTAGAGAGAACAAGCAACATGAATTAGCAAGTGGAATGCAAATATTGTACATTCAAGTGTAACTTCAGGGTAATACCAGGGATGTGAGTGCATGAAGGTTTGGAGAGTCTTTAAGGCAATATCAAAACTGCTCTTCTCTGCTGGCTGGAGCCCATGCACAGTGGCTTAGGTGGCCCCTGCCTCCGCTGATGCGTGTCTAGAGCTGATGCTTTCTCCTTACTCCTCCTTAGAAGATTTTATTGCATGAAATTGGAAGTTTTGTTTATGCAGTTACTTTGCTTTTAGTATGTAGAGCCAGGAGGCCCCACCAGTGACCTGCTCACAAGAACGTGTGGAGATTGACATGTCTTGGCTTTGGGCAGACAGCAGTAACTAACCAAAGATAATGTGCAGGCCCTTTGAGAGCAGTGAGGGGAAGAAAAGCAGATTGTGAGAAGGCAAGTGTGCCAGGAAGCATAAGCTAGGCTGCTTCGTTAGCCAGGTGGATCAGTAACTAGAGACTGCAGTCTCAGCCTTCTGCTCTTCTCATTCCAAGATGAAGGAATGGGGTGGCATTAGTAGAGATGAATTTTTCTATTGCACCATTATTTAGTTTCAAGACCTTCTTGCTCTGAATGTGGAGCCTGAGAGTTGTATGTGTAATGCTACACTTAAAATAAAGCAACTGCTTAAATGCTTTACTGAATCAGGACCGTGATATACTGAAAGCTTTGTGTAGTTGGAAGGGTTGAACCAGGAACGTCCTGAATGCAGACAAGAAAAATAAGGTTTCTTGTGTAAAAAAAGTTTTTAAAGGCTTTACGGGCTTGCGGGAATAAGTGTTTAAAAGTATGAGCAATATTAAGCGAGTTTCATTTAATTCTGCAAGAATGGAGCCTGTATTTTTAAAGGAAAGGCACTGTGTGTAAGTTTGTGCCTATGCAAGTCCATTGGTAAGTTTGAGGCGGGTTGGATGATCATTCTTACCTCCTTGTTACCACGCTCTCTGCTTGTCTTGATCAGTGAGCTCAACTTGAATAAATGACAGGTTTAGGGCTCACGTTCCTTCATAAGCTCCCTTCATTTACAGGTTTAGTGCCATAGACATTGTCTTCTCTCCCCCTAATTATCTGCTTTTGCTCCCGTAAATGGTACAGTTCTGTTGCAGTGACTGCCCTTGACTCGGCAGATACCTGCTCTGTGCATTGCTGTTCCATACTTGACCCCAAAATCATCTCAGTACTTCATTTCTAGAGGCATTTCATTGCTTTTCCTTAAGGAAATTAATTCCTTCCTTGTACAAGAAGCCGATTTCTGTTTTCCACTTGAATACTTCTTTAGGCAGAGAGGGGAGGAGGAATAAAGTGAATGATTTGGGTTTTAAATCAATAAACTCCAGCTCCCAAAATACAGTACTGGTGCGAAGGGGCAAGGATGTAATTTTCTCAGTAGCAAATATAGCTTCATGTATCTAAATCCAAGACATTCACCAGCTCTTTTATAGGATAAGACAGGGCTCAGAAATGATTTTCTGTTTAAGTACAGAAGATCAAACATGTTTGTCATTTTAGCCTTCTCTTTATTCTATCTGATTTCAAGATCTTCAGACAGACTCTCTTTAGATGTCATTGCTTCAAGCTTCTGCTTTTATCACATTAACCACTCTTCATGAGCTTTTACACATCAAAATGTCTTTAGATACATTGTCGAAGAGAGAGTACTTGTGAAGACTTTTCAATAAAAAGTTAGAGAAACTGTGCCTGAAACTTTATACAAACACACTTAGAGGAAAAAAAAAAACACTGAAAAGAAAATAAAACCCCAAACAAAAATCCACAATACTGCTTTGTCGTGGTTTTTTTTTCAAGAAGGAGAAAAAAAAATTTATTATGCTTGAATAGTGCTATGTTAGTGTGCAAAAACCCAGAAGTAATGAGCCGTTTCACACCTGTTTGTGTCGTAAAGTTGTGAAGCTTAATACTTTTGCTTTTTTGAACTGTGCCCTCCCTGCTGCACTAAGCACATGGTAGAGCCATCAGAAAGATGTCCATTTCCTAATGGATTTCTTAGACTTTGGCCGAGCCGCAGCTCCAGGTATGTGTTGATCCTGCTCCTATTGAAGTTTTTGGCTTTAGACGATTCTTCCTAGCTAGTAGAAAGAGCCGAGCTTTGCTCTAACCAAAGACAGACATAGCCTTTGTAAGACTTATTTGGTGATTTCCTCACCTGTTGCCATCCCTTGTGCTTCACCAATACCATGCAATTAACACTAATGAACATAGGACAACAACAACATGTGCATGGCATTAAACCTCTCTTATCCCTCACTGACAGGTTTGGACTCCTCTCTGGCTGAAGGGTATTGAAACGTGGAAAGAGTGTTTCCAGTGCACATCAGCAGTGTGGGATCACAAGCCCAGCACCGTGGCAGGATGTTTCCGTGGTGAGTATTCCATACTGGCAGTTTTCTTAGCAGTTACACATTCACTTATTTCTGGAATAAACTGCTTTTTTTGACAAAACTGCTTGTAGTTCAACTAGAGTGCAAGGACTATTGGGAAGAAACAGCAAAAGCATTTTCAGGACGTTTTTGTGTGGGTAGACAGACGGAGGTAAATAGCCAAACAGCCAGCTGGGCTGTGTTCATACATGGTGGGGAGCATAGCACCAGGGTTTGCCAGGGGATAACGGGGAGTTACCTTTCTTTCATCAGCATCCATGAGGTGCTGGAATCACACGGAAATCCACACTGTGACACGTCAGCATGTTAAATAACGAAAAGTCCAGCCACTGTACCTGCATTATCTTGTCTAAGAGCCAAATGCCGGCTGCTTTCTCGATGTGTTCTCCTGCATCTCCCTCAGAATAATCGAAGGAGCAAACACTGGAGCTGTGTTTGAGAAGGTCTAGTTTAGTTTCTTGCATTAAAAAACCAACAAATGCACACATGCATGGTCATCTCAAGTTGTGCCGTGGAGTTGTCACCCGGGGGAGGCCACTTGCAAGTCAGTGACTGGAATTTCAGTGTATAAGCATATGCACTACAGTGATACACCAGGTGTAAAGCCACGGCCTTACTATGTTGATTGCTTATTTCTGGAGTAAGAAGCAATGCCTTGAGGAGCTTACAGTGTGATTAGACAGCCAGAGTGGAAGCGTGTGTGTTCCGGATTACTAGAACGAAGCAGTACCTGGGTGGTTGTTCATGCAGGTCTTCCTGGTTAGAAAAGAAACACTCCGCTTCTACATCTTTAGCAAAGATTTTTCTCCCTGTTCTGTAGGTGCGTGAAGAGCACACAAATGCCTTGCTCTCAGCTGAGCCCGGTTGCATAGCCCAGGCCTCCCACACATTATTTTCAGAGCATGTTGCCTGGAGGAAGCGTAGAGTAAAGGTGTTATTAATCACTACGAGCAGGTTTCCCTCAGCCATTTCCAATCTTCCAGTGCAGAATGTCCCATAATGTCTCAGCTTTTAGCAATCAAGTCCCAAAATTACCAAATCAGAATCCTAATCAGTTCTGAAAATAAACAACATCCCCCCAACAGCCCATCCCTCAGAAGCAAGACTAAAACTGCTTCTTGCCGGAAGACCAACAAAGCCACCCCACCTCTTAGTCTTGAGCCTTCCCAGTGTGAAGATAACAAGTAGAGGGACAGCATTTGCTGTTAAAGTTTTCTAAAGAACACAACTGGCTCCTCTGGTGTGTAAATCACTGTTGGTGAACTGCTGATTTTTATTGTTGCTGAATTTATTTGGACATCAGGAGAGCACTGTAGTGTGAATGAATCTAAAGACTGAAAGAAAACAAAGGAAGTCTTAAATTTGTTGCATAATTATTGAATTTCAACCCCTGCTGCTCTAGTCCCTGAAGCACACGACACTACTCTGTTTTTTCAGAGTTTGATCATTGATGTCCCTTAAATATATTTGCATAGAAGAAAAAATCTTTTGTTTGAAATATTGCCATAAATGAAACCCAAAGGAAACATCTTTTCTTAATGTAACTGCAGGAAAGGTTTGAACTGAGAAGACTTTCATGGTAAATCCAATTATGTTCCATTTTCGTGCTACTTAGAGACAATTCTGAGCTCAGAATGTCATGTTTTTTCAATTCCTCTTTCCTGTTAATTTGGGAGGTTAATTATGTGACATACACGAAGCACCTAGGATTAATGATAAATAATTCAGTGTTTGAAATGTGTCAGTGTAGAATTAGGGACAGGACTGTAGTTAGAAACTAAAAGAAAGACTATTCAGCGGCTTTGCAGATAAGGACACGAGATGTGCACTGGAAAGACACAGCAGCAAATCATTAACTTGGAGAATTGTTTCCTAGCAAGTTTTAAGCCTTGATTTACCAAAATGAGAAATCCTTACTCGAGCTGTTACCTTTTTAAAAGGAGAGTGGTTCTTGATAATCTGGTTCCTTGATTCCTGAAGTGGGGAAGGGATGTGTCTGGGATGAAGGCTGGGAGGCAGAGGGAGGCAGACTGCTGGCAAAGACCTGTGGAAAGGCGACTACATTAGAAATGCAGGAAAGCCATTTATTTTATTGTGGTTTTTGTTCTGTATTTGTACCAAGTTTTTTTTATTGTTGTTTGTTTAGTAAAAAGTTCTTTCTTTGATCTCTTCTGATAGCTGCAAGCATGCGAGTGTGGGCGCAGAGGGTCATCCCCTGAGAATGGGTGGGTAGTACAGCACCCATCACCAGGTGACTGCACCTCCTGTTCATCACCATTTCTCGTGTTTGTTTATAGCTGCAAACAAATATAGCGTCAGATTGCAAATATAAGTTGAACTGTACCTTGGAAAAAGCTTAAAATAGATCCTTAGGAATTTAGCTGGAAATAACTGAAGGAATAGTCCCTCTGTTCCTCTCCTGTGAGACCTCATCTGGAGGATTGTGTCCAGTTCTGGAATCCTCAACATAAGAAGGATTTGGAACTGTTGGAACGGGTCCAGAGGAGGCTACAAGGATGATCCGAGGGCTGGAGCACCTCCCCTACGAGGACAGGCTGAGAGAGAGTTGGGATTGTTCAGCCTGGAGAAGAGAAGGCTCCCAGGAGATCTTATAGCGACCTTCCAGTATCTGAAGGGGCTACAACGAAGCTGGGGAAGGACTGTTTACAAAGGCTTGTGGTGGTAGGACGAGGGGGAATGGATATAAACCACAGAGGGGTGGATTTAGACTGGACATAAGGAAGAATTTCTTCACTGTGAGAGTGGTGAGGCACTGGCCCAGGTTGCCCAGGAAAGTTGTGGCTGCCCCATCCCTGGAGGTGTTCCAGGCCAGGTTGGATGGCCCTTGGGCAGCCTGATCCAGTGGAAGGTGTCCCTGCCCATGGCAGGGGTTGGAACTGGATGGGCTTTGAGGTCCCTTCCAACCCAAACTATTCTATGATTCTGTGATTTTATGATTCTGTGGAAGACACACATAAGTGAAGAAGGAGCAGCGTTATGGTCAGCACGCTGTGTTAACACCAGTCTGTCAGTCCTCTCAGTAGAGCAGCCCGCTGCTATCAGCACATGCTGCACTCCACTATAAAAGACAACTTCTTGGCTATAAGATCACTAACCATTTCTTGATTCGTTTTGTTCACATTTTGATGTTTTTAAACTCTAAATGGTCTATCTCGGTGATCTGTACTCCCACTTAGGTTTCAGAGCAAAAAATGATTTGTACGCTTATGTGTGCACCGACGGTTTTGTCTGTGCTGGCCCAGAAATTACATATTTGTGGTTTTCTCTGATAGTTTCTGACAGCAATACTTCTCCAGCTTGCCTCTCCTGCTGAGCACATGCAAGCTGGACGGCCAGCTGTGGAACAGGGTAAAAAGTGATTAGCAGAGAAACTGCTTAACTACACCCACCTGGCTTTGGTGCATGCACACGGCTAACCAGGACAGCAGATAACCCACCCAAACAGTCCGTAACGGGCAGGTTGGGTACATGAGGTGATCTGGACTGGTCGGCGTGAAGACTGGTCTGATGAATCCAGGCACACAGCAAGAGCAGGACATGATTTCCATCCAGATCTCAGACCAGTTGGCCCTTGCGAATCATTCCAGTGAATTACGTATGGAGTAAAGAAAGGCTAGGGGATGGGTGGGTATCCACTCTTTCTGGAAGCATCCATGAGCTACCTGGGGTGGGTAAAATCCTTTTCAGAAGCAGGTGGATGAGTATTTCTTAGTTAAATCCTACAGTGCTTGCTCATTGGTCGTTCTTCTTCTATAGATCTATTCCTGCCTTGATTTCCATTCAGCGGTTGCATTTGCATTTATATCTTCTTTTGAGGAGTCATACACCGGTTAAAAAAGGGGGAGGGGAAAAATGAAAATGGAGAGCAAATAACTTGCAATAACATAAGATAAAATTGTTACCTTACAAAGGAAACGTGATACCCAGCACACCAAAAGGCATTACTGCCTTAAATAAGGCTGGGTTTGAATATCAGACACTGAATGTTGTAGAAGATTAAATGCTAATAATCAGATCAAAAGTGGATATATGAGATGGGAGATGAGGCTGGGAAATTGCTTGCCAGGCTGAACAAAGAGGAGGACAGGAGTAAAGTTATTAGCTCAATTAAGGAGAAAGATGGTTTGATGAAAACCTACACTTGCAGAAATAAATCAAGTATTTGGAATATTGAAAAAAGAGAGAGACTTATATGTATGGACAGCTTTTCTTTGACACCCTCTGTGTCGGTGTAATCTAGAGGCTTCTCTGGTTACGGATGGGTATTGCATGAAGTTATCTGCAAGAAATAAACATAACGACATTTAGCCGCCTTTCAGTATTTTACAAGGAGTACCTCAAATGGGTCTCACAGATGGGAAATTACTGTTATCCCTGCGTTTTATGGACAGGAAGGGAGAACACTTGTGGTTGCAGCTTTCCCCATTCCTATTGTCGTCCCTCAGGCTCGGGGTAGTACATGGCTCTCCTGGTGCTTGTCCCGTTGTGGGCCAGCTGTGAGGCCGTGAACTCTGCGTTCGAGGCTGATTTCAATGATGAAGCATTAAAGAAGCATTTTAGGTACCAGTGATCCCCAGAGCAAGATATCAGTGGTTGCTTATGAAGCATTTCCTTATATCCCAGTCTGTTAACTTTTCATTAATTCAGGGGTAGTTCTGAAAACATAAAACATGTAACAATGGATTGCCTACACTATAACTAAAAATAAAAATAAAATAACTATCTTAAACCCCAAAGGCCCTCACTAATTGACCTGACATGCTAATTAAGCAGTTTTGATCAGAAATAATTAACATAATCTAGCTAGACCAATTAAAGCACAGGGAGGGGAAAAAAGAAATTAGAACATTTTAGGAGCTTTTATTTTAAGAGTATCATTTGCAAAATGAAATACCAGCTGATTCAGCAGAGCGAGCAGGAGTTCTGAGTTTAGGAAACAAGTTAAAACTCACTACACGAGGAAACAGTGGCTAAACTGAAAAAACATGACAAGATGTTTTCTTTGTGGCAGTGAGAAGACAAGCAGAAAACCTTTAAAACTTATTATCACCTCTCGAAGAGGCAGGCAGAAGACGACAGAGTAGTCTAGCTGTTGCAGCAGCACTGAGAGAATGATCTAAGTGCTGGTCCCACACCACAGCTGCTGTGGATAGGTGAGAAAAACACAGCCTGTGGGAAGCCTGCATTTGAAATTTACCCTTGAAAGACACTGTTAGCAATTATTATTTGCTATTTCCACCGCATAAGGCTGGAAACCTCACTGTCCTACATGCAAAGGAAGAGAGAAGATAACTCTACTAATGGACCAAACAGTGAGTGATATGATTGCAAATACCGTGAGACAGCTGCGTGTGGAGATAGTGCAGTTACTTCTCTTGTTTTTAGTAAAAAAACATGCTGAGACTGGAACCCACTGAGAGGATCAGTGTTTCCATTAACAGGATGTAAGCAAGACAGGGTGAAGGAGTTTGACTTGTAACAGCCAGGCGCTATGCAGAGCAGAGAGGGGCTGGGAAGAATGCAGTGCTCCACCAGATCACACCAAGGGTTGCTTCTAAGGCATCCTTCTCTCTTGCAGCCAGGAGCCAAGCACCACACTTGCCTAACTAATGAGGTGACCTCCCTGCATGCTTTAATTAAACAGTTGCAGTACCTCTGATGGGTATTTTTCATCCCTGTTTTCAGCTGCAAGGTGGGGTGTCCTGTGCAGGCACTCCATCCCCAGGTTCTCTTGTTTAGCCTTGAGAAGAAGAGGCTGAGAGTGAGACCTTATTGCTCTCTACAACTACCTGAAAGGAGATTGTGGAGAGGAGGGAGCTGGGCTCTTCTCCCAAGTGACAGAGGACAGGACAAGGGGGAATGGCCTCAAGCTGTGCCAGGGGAGGGTCAGGCTGGATATCAGGAAAAACATATTTCACCGAAAGGGTCATCGGGCAGTGGCAGAGGCTGCCCAGGGAGGGGGTGGAGTCCCCATCGCTGGAGGTATTTAAAAGTTGGGTAGATGAGGTGCTCAGGAACAGGGTTTAGTGGCAGATAGGAATGGTTGGACTCGATGCTCTAAGATGTCTTTTCCAACCTGATGATTCTATAATACTTTCATAGAATCGTAGAATGGTTTGAGTTGGGAGTCCATCCAGTTCCAACCCTTCCTATGGGCAGGGACACCTCCCACTGGATCAGGTTGCTCAAAACCCCATCCAACCTGGCCTTGAACACCTCCAGGGATGGGCCAGCCACAACTTCCCTGGATACAGTCTCACAGGAAAACATTTCTTCCAAAGATCTCATCTCAATATCCCTCTTTCAGCTGAAAACTGTTCCCCCTCATCTCATCCCTGCACTCTGTGATCCAGAGCCCCTCTCCAGCTTTCCTGGAGCCTCTTTTAGTACTGGAAGCTGTTCTAAGAGATGCGTTGCTGTGGACAGAGTGACAGCGTGCCCCTTCCCTAGACTCTCAGCTGTGTGTGGGGTGGGCTGTGTGGAAGGACTGAAGAGCACTGGGATATATTAGCAGCAAGAATATCAAGCGGCTTTGATGATGCATTGTAGAGATATTTTCTGGCAAAAGTTGTAATGAGAATTTGAGCGGGTGCACAGATAGACTGAGATTTTCAGAACATACATTTTGATCTTTAGATCTTAAATGATGTGACCCTAGGGAGAATTTTTAGTAAAGCACTCTATGAAAACCTGTGTGAGTGGAAGCTTCGTACCCATGGATATTACATTTATAAATGCCTGTTTAGGTATTTAACTGATGTTGAGATTGTTGGGGTTTTTGTGCATGTGTTTGGTTTTTAAACTCCCCACTCATACCTGTTTTCACAAAGTACATTGTCTGTGTCTAACACAGGAAGATACCAGATCCTGTGGGAAACGAGTTGCAAATCTCAGCCTCCCAAAGTCTTATCTTGGAACTTAATTTTCTCTTAGAATTCTTTATGGGTAAAATGAACAGTCTGGAATCCCCAAATTTATGTGAGATTTGGATCCTTTGCATGAAGCGTTTAAAGCAGTTTTTTCCTCCTGAACCTTGAGACACACTTTGCTTTCTTGCACATCCCCAAAATTCCTGTCATGTCAGGAAAAGTGGTTTTCAAGGCTCAGATTCAGTTGGACTGACTAATTACTTGTGTTGTAATGATCAACCTGCTTAATTTATCACTTCTTTGAACATTTAATTAGCCAACAGTGCAAGACAATTAGGTTCTGAATTAGGATAAATTAAAATGCTAGCTTTGCAGCTTTAAGGATGTGCAAGCCACCGCCAATTGCTGCGACGAAATTATTCAGCAAAGCAGATAAGGATGCAAAGATCTCAGCCAGGTTAATGGCTCTGAAGTAACACAACCTTTGAAAAGCTAACTGTGAAATGCATATGTTTCATCACACGTCAGTCTGTCTGAGTTGAAAGATGAAAACAAGGAGCTGAAAGTGGCAGTTTCCTCCTCCTCCGGGCTCAGCCCCAGCTTCCTCTGGTGAGTGAGGCTCATCAAGCCACCCACGCGCCCACTCCCACCCCTGGGTCCCAGTGCAGTCCCAGTACGCATCCGTTCAGGGCAAGGTCACGTTTTGTTTTCCTGTAAGCAAAGCACTAATTCATATTTCTGAGTACTCTAAAACAGCTTTAGGACTCTCACAGTATCAGGCAGTTAAATGTTCTTGAAGTGATACCGAATAATAAACCTGAATATAAAGCTTTAATGGGAAAAATGAGCGGTGGAGATGGTCTAAGATTAGTAGTCAATGGAGATGGTTTTGTACAACTAACAGAAATGCTTTCATTATGTATGCTGTCATTTGGTTTCCATGACTAAGCCATTACAGTAAACTGAAAGGGACCACAGATAATACTTTATAAAAGTGTAAAAGAATCACAAGCTTGATTCTTACTGCTTTTCCAAGGAAGTCTCTTACTCTGTCTTGCACCTGCAGCTCATATTTAGATGCCTTATTTGTATTGTTTCAGGATTACTAGGGAAAAGATGAGACTCAATATCTTCATGACTCTCAATATCTGGGTCAAAGCCATGGTAGAAAGGATGGGTTATCTAAATCCTTGGGCTCTTTTGCTCCCTGAGAGTCTTTGAGCTATTTATTCAAATAGTGTTCACACGTGTCTGTAGTACAGAAATGTAGACTAGTGGTTGGATTTCTTTCTTATGTGGTGAACATAAATCTACAGATGCAACCTTGACTGAGATGCAAATGCATCCAGAATCTTCTGAAAAGCCCCTGGAGCTGTGCACATACAACAATATCAGGTACCTATTGATATAGAAACCCAGGGTTGCAATAACAATATCATTTAGTTCCAAATAATTCTGACTACACTATTTAATGGTGTATTAATTAGTAATTAGTCTATTTTTTAATTGTTTGCCCAAACAACACAACAATATCACTTCATTAAAAAGGCTTCAATTAAAGAAGAGAGAAAAAAGTTCCCATCGGAAAGCTATCTGCACACGTTATACAAGCATTCTCAAATTAGAGATGAAATTACAGCTTTCCTGTTACCATGAGAACAGCAACATTTCTTACAGCCTGTTAAAATTATTAAGTCAAGGAGCATATATCTTTTTAAACTTCAGTATTATTTATCTAGGGTTGGACAAGTTTTGGCTGTGCCCATACTAACCATTATTAATCGCACGTCAAGTGAACACTGCCAGCATGGAGAGAGCATCCACCATTTTTTGCCAACATCTATAATTAGCTTTTATTCTTCTGTTGTCTTTTTTTTTGTACTAGCAGCGTGTGGACATGATATTCAAAAATGCTATAATGAAAAAAAAAACCCAGAAAAGCTTATGTCTCCAGGTTTCTTACAGTCGCTCGTGCTCCACAGCAGCTGTCGAGTTCAGCGGTGGTCTGAGTTCAGTGATGTGGGGAAAAGCCATAGTGACGAGGACCTCCAAATGCTTTCCTCGGAGCCAGTGCAACCCACAGGTTTCACTGATGGCATCGTCACCCAAGAGCTTGAGGTTGCCATAGCAATGTGCATGGAGGCCAGCGGTGCTCAGCCAGGACAAGGGCTGTGCGCTTTCCCTTCTTCCAGAGACTGGATCCTGTGATGCACAGGCTGCCCTGTCCTCTCCTGCTCGCCTCAGCAGCGATCGGAACAGTTTGCTTTCAACAGAGAGGGGATGAGGAAAAGCCACTGTGAGCGTTTGGCTCAGTGCAGGAAAGATTAACGTCAGGAGTGAGGATCTGAACCAGAGGGCCTGCTGTCAGCCTGCGCTGTCGGCAGAGCTGGCCTGATTCATGCCGTACTTCCTGTGCTTCACATGTCCTCAGGGCTCGAAGGAGATGGAGGGGACAATGAAGGATTCCAGCTGCTCGTTACCTGCTGACACTGGAGTTGCAGTGGCTGCCTGGGCAATCCATCACTGCTCCGGCTCCCACCTAGCTGCCAGCTTGCGGGTTATTTCAGGAGAAGCAAACTCATTTGGCCGGGTGTCAAAAGAAAACACAAGGTGAATTCTGGGGTGGGAGTGAACAGCTCGAAGGCGTTTCAGTCTTTCTTCCTGACACTCTTACTCCTGGACTCCTGCTGCCATCCCAGGAAGGGACAGATGGAAGTGGTAGAATTTGGGAAATCAAGCTGACAGAATTCCTTGACAATTCTAATTCTCCGTTGTTGTTAAACTACTAGGAAGACACAGGTAACAGCCTCCAGTGCCTTAAGTTTAACTGTACCGTCTCCTTCTGTCGCCAGCCTGGACTGTTAGACCCAGCTCAAGCATGGGCAGTTGTCGCTGTTGAGACACGACACAGTGATGTGGAAGCAAGTTTCTTTATTGAAGTTACAGGGCTGGCCGGCCCCGCTTGATCTTACACGCGCCTCTTATACCCTTGATTAACACACACGTCTCCGCATGATTGGATTAGCTTATACATAAACAATCTGTGAATGGATAGTACTACTTTCATGCATGGTCCTATATTGTCTGCCCACTTCCCATCCCGTAGTCTCCTTCCGGGTGCATTAATCAGGGGTCCTCAGCCCACTGTGGTCCCCACAGGCAGTGGCAGAAGCCTGTCAGGGAGCGGTGCTCACCCCTGGTGACAAGCTGAGCAGTTTCTCTGTACTGCAGCGTGTGGGTCAGCCCTTGCATGCCTACCGTGGTCCCACTGGCCACCAGCAGAGCCAAGAGCAGGGGGACCAGTGTAGATGTTCAAGAGCTGCCCCACACACTGCAGTCGTCTCGCACTCTGCAAGTGCAGTACGAGGTTAAGAGTCATTCTGGATTCCTGTTCGTTCATTCTTTCTTGTTCCCATTGCCATTTTTTGGAGCACTGGTGGCTTTATGCCTCGCCTCTGTGCACAGTGCCCTTTACCAGGAGCTGAGCTGTAGGCCACATCCACCTTTCATAGAACCACGGAATGGTTTAGGTTGGAAGGGATCTTAAAGCCCCTCCAGTTCCACCCCGTGCCATGGGCAGGGGCACCTCACACTCGATCAGATTGCTCAAAGCTCCATCCAACCTGTTCTTTCCTGCTCTCAGAAGATTCCTTGTGCTTGTAAATCACAGATGTTAGCGCAGAGCAGCACAAGGGTGCTTTCCCAATGAATCTTTGCAGCTGCACCATTTTAGTTTCATTTAGATCCTTACAAGGTACAAAATATTTCTAGGGGGAAAATCAGCTTATGACCAAAGAGCAGCCCTTTAAACCTCACTGAAACTCACTTTTAAGTGTGCTCAGGCATGAGGCAGTTCAGTCAGACTGGTTCCAGTGCAGCCAGATTCTATTTCACCTGTCCTTGAACCGTGTAACAGTTGATGTACGCACTTGACCTGCGTGTTACTAACATGAACAGAGCCTCAGCTCCGTGTATACAGCTGCGGCATTTAGAACATTGCAAATGAAGCTGACGCTTCCCAACACTACGTTGCCATCTGTCAGATTTTTGGTTACTTGTAAATCCAGAATTCCTCCTTTAGACTCTTACCTGGTGCTTCCAGTAGTTTTGCTGCCTCGTTTTCTTAAAGGTCCTAAAGCTTTTGTGGTCAATAGCCACTTATTGTTTACAATACCAGAAGTCAGATGATAAAGTTAAGTTTGTACTAACCGTAAGGGTAAAGATAAGATAAAGGAGGAATATCTCAATAGATGAAAATAGTTTTGGAGATAAGGAATGCACATGAATTCTGGGGAAAATAATAAGATTCCAGAGATAAAGTAAACCATAACAATCTTTATGGTAATGGGAGAAGAGCACATTAAGAATTTTATTAGCAAGAACTACAAAAATTAGCTTTCTCCATTTTCATTTTAGAATCAGTGAACATTTTGTTTCCATAATAAAAACAGCAATGAAAAGAAAATTGGACACAGGGCATTACGCTTCTTCCTCTGCAGGCGAAGATGATTTCTCCTCTCTCGGAGGACTGATACGGACAATCGAGGCTTTAGCTCTGAGGGCTGTGGTACATGTCATGAGTGTGCCCTCTAACCCACTGCTTCCTCAGCTTCAGCACTCTGACTGCATGTGATGAGCGTGACCTTGGGAGAGTCACACCTTCTCAGCTAGTCACACCAGGAAGGAGAACTGTCAGTGTTCTGATGGATGAAGAGGAAATTATTCCCTTATTTCTTTCCATGTATTGGCTACAAATGAACCCAGGGCAGGGGTCTGTGTCCACATGGCGCTACATACAGGACCCCCTGGCAGATGCTGACACTGCCTGGCCTCAGCTAGCAAGGCAGCACTGTGTAATCACAGCAATAGTACACTGAGCTTAGGAAGACAAAAATCTGTGCCATTTACAAACCTGAATGTGAGGCTTCTTATAGTCTCCCCCCTGCCTGCTTTAATAATCAGATAAGGACTTTGGGATTGCAGAGAACCTGCTAGTGGCAGAAAGACTCCCTGGGTGAAGCTCAAGAGAGTAGCAAATCCTTACAGACAGAGCCACTGGTAGACCTGCAGGGAGCAGAAATCAGCTGGGAACAGCTTCAGATGTATTCCTGAAGCAGAATGAAGAAGCTTGGTTCAGCTTGACTGAATAATAGTTCCAGTCTAAAGAACCAGCATCTTTGGCACTTCAGGTTGTGACTCGGTTACTAGAGCCATTTTATTAATCTCTGGCAGCAAAATGTAAATAGCACACAGTGTTTGGTGCACGACAGCTTCTTCAGTCAGCAGAAACTGTGAGAGAATTTAGAAGCTGACTGCCAAGCCAACAGTAATTTGAATTCAGAATCCTGAGATTTTGCAGCGTAACAGTCACCAGGAGTGTAGCTGTGACATGCTTCAGGCTTGGTGATTTCTGCATCATTAGCTTTTCTAAAACACTTTTCACCAACCCACCTCAGCTGCCTCATCCTTTCTTAGCACCATCCCAGAGATGTGAGACTCCCAGTTCATGAACGCCTTGTTGCCACAGCCCAAATTGGGTTTGGGTTGGCTAACGAATCCTCACTCTCTGGGATCTTTACTCCCATCTCAATAAAACGTGCGTAGCAGTTCAAGAACAAAATACAACCCCATCTTTTAATGATCATTATGCTACGTTTTGAAGCCAATTTCTCACTTCTCAGGAGCCATTTCTAATATAACTTTGCACGCTCACTCACTGTAAGAAAAAATAGCTGTTTCCAACATCCCATCCTGAAAGAGTAGATTGTGTTCAGTGATTGCTCCAATTGCATTGCCAATGACTCAAAACACTTTTTGCTGGGGCCATTAAGCAGACTAGGGGAACATTCATGGATATTTAATGCTCAGGAAATCACTGCAATTGAATTCCAAGGATCAGGGGGAAGCAAGTAAAGGTAGAAAAGTCAATGGAATGAGTGGGGGAAAATGTGCACACGTTGCTGGAGCATCTCGTCTTGAATAACCTGGCTCTGGGGCTTTTTGCGTGCTTGTGCTGTAGGAATCTTTTTCCTAGATCAGTTTGTCAACTCAATTGCTTTAGTATAAGCACTAAGCTCTAAAGCAGGACACTGCATCCCAGGGCCATTGCAGCTCCTGCAAGCAACCAAGCCAACGCATCTCAAAAGTCATGTTGACTTCACTGCTGCATTCACAGCTCTGAAGAGTTAACTGAACACCATTATGTCTTCAGAGTGTGGCAGCCCAGTCAGTGCCCAGGTTCAGATAGGATTTAGTTTATTAGTTTAGGTGAAGAAGCTACTTACTGTTATTGTAAGTACTCTGAGCTGGTATTGGACTGACTGAGACGATGATAAAGGCTGGCTTCAGGTTCAAAGGTAGATGCCGAATTCTGTGCATTTCTGCAGTGAGGATGAGACAGACTGATTGAATTCTAGGCTATTACAGGACCATCTTGCCAATACCCCTTCCCTTTCATTGCTCTCCTTCCTTTCCAAGCATGGAAGAAGACTTAATATCCTTTTTCTACTGATAGCAGCTGTAGCAACTTATCTCAGGGAGGGACGTCTTCCTTTGAGTATTCCTGCCAACATCTCATGCTGCTTCAGCACCATGTGTTGGGTAAAAGCCAGTGAATTTCTTTTCAGGCCGCTCGATGATGTTTTGCCCCACTGCTGGGCCTCCAAACCCAACCCACAGCACTGAAGGCCATCTCAAGCTAACCAGGAAGCTTTGCATCTCCTCTTCTCTTTTTGGAGCCTTCTCCATTTTAAAGAAGTGACAGGGTTGACATACATGGCTCCCATGCCTTTGAACCATTAAAATGCTGTGGATCTAGTTTATTGCCCTTGATTATGGGTCCTCTCTCTTCACCGAGCTGTAAATAAGGGCTTTTGACTTTAAACACAGCTCAGATATGTCGTGATTGAAAACAGCCTGCTGCTCTCTCAACATGTTTATCTAATGTCTGCAGGAGTAAGGACAGGGAGCAGGAAAGCAGATGGTGCAGCTATCTCAGTGCAGAGAACGGTCTATGTATGCAATATGTAGACTTCCAGTATTTTCTAATGCAACGCTATAATTATGGTGGAGAGAGTTTTATTTTTAAACAGCAGCTTAAATGAAATGATTGCTTCAGACCACACAGGCTCAAGTGCAGCTGGATAGCAAGCCTTTTCTCCAGACAAGAAGGAGAATCCCAAATATACCGGCTACGATGCGCAGGAACGTGGGACAGAGCAGCAGAGAAATGAGCTTCTGTAGGGAGAAGGGATTTTCAGCACAACCTGTGACTGAAGAATCCCCTCAACAAAATTATTCCTCCTCCTCTTTAGAAACATATTGGAGCGGTGGGAGAGGCCTGGTGTGCTTTGAGAAGAATATCAGTTGAAACTGCTCAAAACAGGGAAGAAGTGTAAAGAGAAACTGCAAAACTAATGAGGAAAACAACTGAAAACAAGAAGCAGAGTCTTTCTAGGGGAAGGGAACAAGGTCAGCACTTACTCTGACCAGATGGTGAGCAACTAGTAACCAGCTATTCTTCCGTCATCCAAACACGTGCCTCTTTCCCCTCACGTCTCATGTGTTATTCAGTAGGAGCAGAGTTACAGAGGCCTAATTAATCCTTTCAATTAAGTTAACATTCTCAGCACTTAATTCTAAGTAAAATGTAGTATTTTGAACTGGTTCAATAAATAGCTTGTGTCACTTATCTCCCTCTCTCCCACAGAACCTCTGAAAAACTAAATAGAGCATTGAAATTGGTTTAATGAAAAGGTTTCCCTCAAAAGTTGTCTCAGTAAATTAGGGAGTAGCGCAAGGAGGTGTGTATCCCTGTGAAATGGGACTAGGGATTATTAGTTATTTCGGTGCAGAAGGGATGGGAATGGGGAACGGGGTCAGGGAGGTGAGGGCCGCTTTTCAGTCCTCCCAGTTTAGAGCAGAGAGAGTGAAGGTGGTGGATGAGGAGTGTGGGAATGTGCGCGGTGCTGTACGGGGAAGTAAAACGGGCTGTCTTTGTTGGAAAAGCCATCCCATGTAGTCAAGGGATGGGACAATGCCCCACAGCGCCCCATGTACCAGTGGTCCACCAAAGCGAGTTGAAGGCCAGGGCCTGCATTTAGGCAAGAAACCACCCAAATCGTAGCACGAGTAACGGAATTTAAGAACTGTCGCACAGCAAAGGAATCACAGCGATGCCCTCCAACAGTCATTCCTGCCAGACAATCAGAAAGCGTTTTCCTTCTTCAGTGATCTGAAGCTTTTGAAATGAATATATGCTTTCCATTTTCCCCTTTCCTGAGATAACAGCAACAGAATTCTTAGTGATAATCAGTACTGTTGCTAATTTTGCATGGTCTTAAGTAATTTACTTTCCCTGTGTCCTCATTTTCCCCGTTTGTCTAGTGCTTGTACCTACATCATAAGAGCTTTAAAAGGAAAAAGGGATTTATATTAAGCGTGATTGTAATCTCTTTTGCAGAATATATAAATAACTTCTGCACTGAAAATTCAGCATGTTTAGATCAATAGATTTTTTTAAAATAAAAAAGTATAAAAAAATTACAAAATGCTTGAAAATAAGTGACTGGCGAAAGCATTCTGTTTTCTAACAGAAAATATTTGTAGGTACAAAATGACTTTGCAATCGCAGGCTGTACGTAACACAGCAGGGATCGGCTGAAAAATGATCCTAAGGAAGTGCTGAGATTTTATTATTTTTTTATTCCTTGCATGTTTTTGTACAGTTGGAAAGGCAAAGTCTCTCCCAGTGGACAGGGAGGAGAACCGTCCCATGGCAGAAGGGAAGGGAGTGGAAGTGAGGAAGGGCATTTGAGCTTTCATCTTCATAAAGGAAGCTGTAATGGTTTTATTAAAATGATATGTTCACTGCAACTGTAAAGTACTATTTGCACCGGTGCTTGGGAGTGTTTGGATAGGAGAACTAAGTTTATGTTACCTGGTTAGCATGGCCACTCTGTTAGAGACAGCAAACTGCCGACACACTGCTCAAGAGACCCAGAGAAAACTAGTTTGTTTTGGTTGCAGGGACTTGTGAAGAAGGAATCTTTAGGCTGCTGCTACTCTTCCAAAAGAGAGAAAACATCAGCAGAAGCTGCAGCAAGAAACGTGCCTTCCCTCCTTTGCAAGCTGGATGCTATCATAGCCTCTGCAGCAACAGGAGTGTCCAGACCACCTGCTGGTGACCCCAGGTCCAGGGAGGTGATTCTCCCTCTGTACTCAGCACTGGTGAGACTGCACCTCGAATACTGTGTTCAGTTCTGGACCCCTCAACACAAGAAAGATGTTGAGGCTCTGGAGTGTGTCCAGAGAAGAGCAACGAAGCTGGTGAGGGGGCTGGAGAACAAGTCTTATGAGGAGCGGCTGAGAGAGCTGGGGTTGTTTAGCCTGGAGAAGAGGAGGCTGAGGGGAGACCTTATTGCTCTCTACAACTACCTGAAAGGAGGTTGTGGAGAGGAGGGAGCTGGGCTCTTCTCCCCAGTGACTGAGGACAGGACAAGGGGGAATGGCCTGAAGCTCTGCCAGGGGAGGTTCAGGCTAGATATCAGAAAAAAATTCTTCACAGAAAGAGTCATGGGGTCCTGGCAGAGGCTGCCCAGGGAGGTGGTCGAGTCGCCTTCCCTGGAGGTGTTGAAGGAACGGGTGGATGAGGTGCTGAGGGACATGGTTTAGGGAGTGTTAGGAATGGTTGGACTCGATGATCCAGTGGGTCCTTTCCAGCCTGGTGATTCTGTGATTCCAGCACGCTGGGGCTGAGAATGACGCTCAGTGCAGGAGTGCCCTACCCAGCACAAAGCCACGACTGCCAATGGGAGAAACAATGCAGTCCTGGAGAATTTTAGAACGAGACGGTGAGTAGTAACTACCTCAGCAGCCCTCCACAGCTGCGGAAAGATACTTAGATCAAGTATGTTGTTCTCTTAGCCCAGACTGTAAATCCTCGTGGATGCTTGATCATTAGTTACGCTGCACTCTGGACTCCCTTCAGTGCATTACGGTTCTTTAAACCCCATGGGTAAAGTTGCTGTTTGATAATGAGGAAGCATTATTCATTCCTGAATGTTCTGAAAATATAATTGAAGTTCCCAGGGTAATGAGTAGAAACTCAAGCGGTTTAAATCCAGTGACCTAATCTCCTGAAAAAAACAGGCCTTTGGGACCACGTTGTCAATATTCTTCCAACCCAAACGAACCAACCCAAATCCTAGAAATTTATGCCCTTATAAACCTGGTAGCCTATTTTAACAAAATTTTACATAGGAATAGACAAAGATAATTACATTGCTACACTTTTTATGGCAATTAATGTCTGCCTAGAGTAGAAACCCAAATGATCCCCTCTTCAAGGGAAAAGACAAGCAGATCTCTATTGCTACATGTTGTGCTTGGGGAGCACAGGCTGGCCTGTCTTCTTCAGCGTGGCTTTCACAAAGGACACGTAAGGAGGCTGCACTTACCCTGTGTGGAAAGAGAAAGGAAAAAAGGAATAAAAAGCTCAACTTCATAGGAAGCTCAACTCCATTAGCTCTGTTGCTCACAGAACAACTTGGTGTTTTTAGCTGCAACCACTAGAAATCAAAGCTTTCCTTTTTACTGCCAGAACAAATGGTTGAAGCAGTTGGAAATTTCTGAAAATATTAATGGTGGTAGTAAAGCACAGAAGGTTCACTACGTGTATTTGGTTCTTGTCCTAATGAATCCTGAGTAGAAAAGTATATTTTCATCATGGAGTGTTTTTCAAGTAGTTCGTAGTGTTGTATTTTTACTATTATTATTTAGTAAAACAATTCCTCTTCTCTAAAGTCCTGAATCATTCAGGCAAAAAAAAATCCACCCAGTGTTTCGTCCACTGACTCCAATAATTTAGGACATGGTTAAGAATGAGACTCAATCTATTTATTAAAAGCTTTTGTGCATAGTCAGCTGGCAAGCCCTGTCCGTCTAGAGCAAGTAGGCTGTTCTGCGGCCAGAATTCCTCACAACGCCAAAGGAAGACATCCAAGTCAGCTGGGTGGCCTTGATGACCCCAATTAACAGCAAAGCACTAGTTAAAGTTCATAGGCTTGGCTGAGCTGACACTAACAATACCATATTCAAAGCAATACTGAAGATTCCAAATGTTTCACATTTTCTGTGCATTTATAAAAATAAAATGACCTTTTTCTGACTTTTTACAGCAAAACCAGAAATTAATCCAAAGTGGTTTGTAGGATTTCACTGTCCTTGACTCAAAGAGAAGCATGCTTCCCTTTCATGGCCCAGAATAGTCTGCAGCACCGCTCTCGAAGGAGCTCCGTGGTCCTCCTCTGCCCCATCCACCCTGAGATGACTAAGGAACCTGCATCCACGATGCTGAAAACCACTCTTGCAGAACTCCCCTCCTTCAAGCACTTCTGAACTGCACGTGCAAGACCAGTGATGTGTAGCCTTGGCACCTGAACCTGCTGGCTGGTGCTTTGTTGGTGATTTTTTTTGTCACTTCCATAGTGAATTGTAGATGGGACACAGCTGAGAGCTTTGGAAGTACTTCTCCGTGTCTTACTGCTACAGTAAACAAGTGGTTTCATTTCTCACACTTAAGAAAAAGTAATCTATACAAGGTGATGGATGATTCCACTCACCGTTTGTAACTATTTTTAATAAAATCGCTGGAGGGTTTTTTCCTCCCCGCCGCATTCTAACTGCAGGTAATTTTTTAAAACCTCTTTCAGAGTCAAAGGTGTTACATCCTTCTCTTTAGCTTTGAGATGTTCCTTTTTTAACAAGTACTTAAAAGGCACAGAGATTGTTCCTGTAGCCCTTTCAGATGGTAAGGCTGATACGTCGCTCCTGCAACTACGAACTGTCTTGCTATGAAAAACACTACAGCAGACCTACCGCACATCCAGAATTTCCCACTCCGTGCCATCTGTTCCCTGCAGACACCTGTGTTTTAAGAACTTGGACTATGCTTTGCGGAATTTCAGACTCACGGCTGCCTGGTTGGTGGGGTTTTTTAATAAGAACCTGGCATGCAGCTGCGCAGCGGTGATCCTGCGATCCCAGGACCAAGTGCACGCTGCCACGTGGGAGGATCGTGGTGTCCACAGGGTACCAGCTCTGTGGTGGATGCACAGCCAGAGTGTTTGCACGTTCGCCTGAGCTGCCCGGGATGGATGTGCAGCAGTGCTGGCCATGGGGAACCAGGGCTACAGAGCTCAAGTCAAGAGGTAAGTCTGAAGGGACTACAAGAAAGCTGGGGGGGGACTGTTTACAAAGGCTTGGGGTGATAGGATGAGGGGCAACAGGTATAAACTGGAGAGGGGCAGATTTAGGTTGGCTATAAGGAGGAATTTCTTCACGGTGAGAGTGGGGAGGCACTGGAACAGGTTGCTTAGGGAAGTTGTGGCTGCCCTGTCCTTGGAGGGGTTCAAGGCCAGTTTGGATGGGCCTTGGAGCAACCTGATCCCGTGGGAGGTGTCCCTGCCCATGGCAGGGGGCTTGGAACTGGATGATCTTTAAGATCCCTTCCAACCTGAACTATTCTAGGATTCTGTAATCTTGTTGGGAGAAAGTTTCAATGGACAGATTTTGTCTGTTGATGTTTATTGGTGTAGCCCTTTCAGAGACCGTCTGCCTCTATTATAGAAGATTGAAGAGCATCCAAGAGCAGTGGGGGTGGCTTTCTCACAGCATTTCACGGTAGCGTAATTCCCATCCAGTAAGATGTAGTTTTACTGCACATCAGTTGTAATGGGATTCAAATCTAGCTTGAAAATGCCAGTGTGGCACTGTTGGGTTGGCTGGTGGGGCTGGGGTCCAGCGTCAGCCCTGGGGAGTGCTGACAGGCTCCTTCTTCGTTGCAGCGCCAGCGCGGGAGGAGCTGTTGATGAAGAGCAAAACGCAGGCGTAATCACACTGAGGTGTTTCCTAGAGAAAAGGCAGCGATTCTAATTCTGTGAAACAACCACCTCGAACTTCCTGGTAAGGATAAGAGGATAAATTAGGCTGCTTATATGTGAGAGGGAGCAGGGAGGAAGGAGCTTTACAAATTCCATAGCACCGCTGACTAAGTGCTGATTTACAGTAATTCCTTTCATTTCTTTTCTAATTAAACATCTCCTGAAGGATCAAGCCTGTCAGTGTGATCTGAGGCCTATAGCCTGAAGTGTAAAGTGAGGCAAATTGCCTGACTTACTTGTGATGATAGAGTCATTTTGGAAGGAGATTGAAAATCAATACTTGTCATCCCTGCACGGTGCTCTTTATTCAGAGGGGCAATTTGTAAGTGTAATCTGTATGAGTGTGGTGGGAGCACACAAAGTTACAGTACTAGTCATGCAGAGTGAAATGACAGCATGTAAAATATAAGCTTATTGCCATTTTATTCATATTAATGTCAAAGAAGCTTATGAATAAGCGCAACATTTTAATTCGGTGCTGCGGCCAACATCACGGGTACCAGTGTTTGACATCATTTCCCCATTGACAATGTCGGACGGTATCTGTGTCCATCGGCTCTCAGCTGTGGCAACGCAAACGGGCTAAAAAAAAAGAGAAGGGAATGGATCGACCCCACGTATGCTGAGAAAACAGCAAACAAGCTCTCAGCGATCACGGAGCTTAGTCAGACTCCGAGAGGCTGGCAGCACTAGAGTGCAGATGCAATCACAGAGGACAAGAGGCACTCAAGATCTGCTGCTTTTCTCGATTGAGAGTACTCAAGAGTGGAAGAATGACAGCTCCGGCTCGCTCCAAGCGTAACGTAGGCAGGTGCCTTGTTAGCTTCCCCTTGCAACTCTGGCAGCTCACTTTAATTTGTTCTGGTAACTCTGAACAGTTTTCCTCCAGTGCCTCTCCTGAACTGAATTTGCCAGTTATGACAATTATTGGGACAAATTAGTTAAGACAAATTAGGGAGGGACAAATAGGCCTCAGTTACTGCAGTAAGGCTGTTCAGCTCACTTAACTTGTTCACTGAATCTGAGCTAGAGAAGTGAGCTGTAATTCTGGTTGACATCACTACCTCTGTGCCGTTATTCATCTAACGTATTCTCTCATGCTGAGAAGTCTGTGACATCATAAAATATAATATGGCATTTCTCTCTCTCTGGAAAATGAGTCTTTTTTAAAAAAAGAGGATATGACACAGTCACTCAGAAAAAAATGGTGCTATTCTGAAGCTATTTTCTCTGCTTCCCTCCCAAGATAGAGATTATAAAGGTTATAAAACTGGCCTAAAGCCTTCCTGTGGGAGTCCTGTGCCCAAGAATTGTCCAATGGACAATATGGATTTCCCACGAATGTGTGTTTTATGTCTCTTCTGGCTCAGGGTGAATTTTAAATAGCTGTGCTTGAACTTTTTTCCTGAGTGTGGGTTCAGTTCATTTGCACCCTACCCCAGCTCAAGTGATGGAGTGGACAAGCAGAAAGCAAACACAGCATCACCTGCCAGGGCTCCTGGATCACATTATAACTAGGTTTAAGCAATGAAAAGGTTTAATTGCCACCGTCTTTCCATTTAAAGTCTGATACTTTAGTGAGCAGACCTGTTTGCAACAGCAGGGATTTGTAAGAAGCATGAATTCCCAAAGCTGTTTTAAAGCACACTCACTCCAGACCTTATCCACTTGGGTGGGAGGAGTAGGAAAGCTCAGCAATGTGCTTTAGGGTGCTCCGTCCCCCTCCCAACTCACCCAAAAGGAATTGGCATCTCACATTTCCTGCAGATGGACCACAAATGGCACATGTACAGCTGATGCACTCTGGCACTTGGGGAATGATATTGCAATTGCCAGTTAGCTTGCCAGCCAGAAGCCAGATTTAATTTGGAAGAGAACTGTCCACAGTTGTTGCAGAAATAGCAAAGAGCAGATTTTTAATCATCCTCCGTTCCTCCCTGCTCAGTCTCATCCCCTAATTGGTAAATGAGAGGCCCAATCAGCTCAAATCAGGGGAAAAATGTGTCACAAGCAGCCAGTGAGACAGAAAACAGAGGTACCCACTCCTTGATACCATGATCTTGCAGCTGTTTACAAGTCAGATTTAGCTAATCAGAGGGTCCCAGGGAGCAATTAGTCTCTCTTTCTAGGTTCTGTGTGTAAATTCTAGTAGAAAAGAGCTTTTTTCCGCTTGCTGCCCTGATTATTTTTGCATGCTGTTAACTATTTGCCATTTTATCCACCAGAAGGGACGTATAATGCCATTTTATATGTTTGTAGATAAACATAGCTAGACTGATCAGAAATTAAAACGTTTTTAACTGAGTGTTGTAAAGTACTTGGAAGAAGTAAATTTCACGTTATTTTCTGTGTTTATTAATCATGGTGGTTTTCACCTCCCTGTATTTCTTCTCTCATAGTGTACTTTCCTTCAGTCTGAATTAACTCTTTAATCCACGACCCTTAACAAGCCATAGACTGCTGCAGCCTCTAGACTTTCAGATGCTTGAGCAGGGCTGGTTTTCAGCTGACAGCAGCTCAGCAATTGGCCTTTCAAGGTACCTGAATCTTGGAAACTCAGAATTGTGTCTCACTTAAGGAATATCTGTCCCTGATTGTGCTCTTTGTAAGGAGAACATCTGCTTTGAATAGTGTCCCTTCCATTCCTGGGCCAGGGCACTCTGTTCTGGGAGGAATTGGATAGCAAACTATAGCCCTGAATATGTAACAGAGTTTTCACGTTCTTGAGCTTCAACGTTTAAATCTATTTCAAGAAGACTGATCTGCAGAAGCTCGTGCTTTCCACCTTGTGACTGAGCCCCAAAAGTGTTGCACATGTTGAACCGTGGTGCCCTGCTTCCTGCACGTTATTCAATTAAGATTTAGTCTGTAGTGCACTGCCTTCCTCATCTCTACTACATGGGCTCTGATCCCATGGGTCTGAATTGTCTCCTTGGTGATTTTTATTACTGCAGGATTGTCTGGGAGACTGGGTAGCTGGAAAATATGTTAGACCTGTAATCTCAGCTTTCTAAGGACATTTTTTATATATAGTTATTGTTGTCTTCACATATTATTCCGTTATCTGCCAGCTACGCTCAGAAATGTGCATTTTACAAGCTGCTGCATGTTAATCATGTTTTTTATGCTGCTTTTTAAGTGGGTTCTCATTGGCTTTAGGCTGTCAGGCTCTCTGGAGCTTTAGTATTGCATTTGCAGAAGTTCAGTGATGCCTCGGGGGCCTTTGAGCATGTCGAATACAGCCCTGGGAGGTCAGCGGCCTGAGCCTGCAGTGCTATCCGCTGCCTTATGCTTTCAAAGCTCAACATGAGCCACAACGTGTGCTCGCAGCCCAGAAGGCCAACTGTGTCCTGGGCTGCATCCAAAGCAGCGTGGGCAGCAGGGAGGGAGGGGATTCTGCCCCTCTGTTCCTCTCTTGGGAGACCTCATCTGGAGGATTGTGTCCAGTTCTGGAATCCTCAACATAAGAAGGAGATGGAGCTGTTGGAACAGGTCCAGAGGAGACTACAAAGATGATCCGAGGGCTGGAGCCTGGAGAAGCCCGGGGAAGAGAAGGCTCTGAGGAGACCTTATAGCGACCTTCCAGTGCCTGAAAGGGTCTACAGGAGAGCTGGGGAGGGACTGTTCACAAAGGGTTGTGGTGATAGAACTAGGGGCAATGGGTGTAAACTGGAAGGAGGCAGATTCAGACTAGATGTAAGGAAGAATTTCTTCACCATAAGAGTGGTGAGACATTGGAATATATTGCCCATGGAGGTTGTGGCTGCCCCATCCCTGGAGGTGTTCCAGGCCAGGTTGGATGGGCCTTGGGCAGCCTGAGCCAGTGGGAGGTATCTCTGCCCATGGCAGGGGGAGTGGAACTGGGTGCTCTTTAAGGTCCCTTCTAACCCTAACTACTCTATGATTCTATAATTCTGTGTTTCTATGATTTTCCTGGAAAATGCTGGATTTGTAAAAGCCATGTCTTAGTTGAAAGGTGATTCAGCCGTGGTCAAAATCTCATTGCATCCTGTCAGGCCAAATTTGAGCCTTGAACACCTGAGTTAAATCTTCAAAAGCCCACATGAGTCCTGTTGAGCTGAAGGCAAGAGCCGTCCTAGGGCGTGCCACAGCCCCCCGGGGATGCTGCCCAGGAACACTAGTGAGGAGAGCTGGCGTTACAGTGGCTGTCCCTTGCTAATCCAAAAGGGGATGATAACTCTTGCAGCTTGGGAAGCTACCTGGAGCAAATTATAACGTAAATGACTTGAATTGCACTTTGGAGATGCAGTAACCATGGAAACCTAAAGGAGAAACTGTTTCTCAACTTTCAACACAGCCTGACAGTTTAGAAACTCTTCATTAATACTTGGACACGTAAGAGCCTGAGCACTGTGTATGAGCTCTTTTGTGGGTAAACAAAAGCACAGAGTATTAATAATAGAGGACAAGTGAGGGAGTGAGTGGTTTTACTGTCAGCAGAGTGGGGCGCACTGTCTCTGATGAAGCAGTGCTGATAGACTCACGACGTTGCTCCAAGCCAAGCACTTCTTCAGCAGTAAAGTGGTTGGTTGGTTTTGGCTTGTGCCTTGCTAAGTGTTTCAGTCTAAAACTGGTATACTACCATACAATTAAATTAGAGCATCCTCGATCACAGGTATGGCTACAGTGGTATGAAAATATTTTGTCTCTTTGAAGCTACAATTTACAAGTACTGGTAACCACATTAGGAAGTCAAACTGTTCATTTCTGAAGTGGTTTTGCTGTATGAAAAGGGTGTGGCACAATTCAGAGCATGCTTGAATTCCATGAAAATGTCATCTTGATACTCAATAGCTACTAGAAAAGCAAATAGCAAAAAGAAAAGAGAGGTTTTAGGGTAGGAATGGATGCAAAAGAAATGTCAGTGAGTCTGTGAATCTCCTTGCCAAACACTCATGTTTGCAAAAAGATTTTGGAGAACACAGAGAGCCTGAACAGCATTTGGAGAAGACATCTACTGAGTGTTACTAGATAGGCAAATAATGTTAGATTCCTGGAGCTGAATACAGTTGGAGGCTGTGAGAGTGCTTGGGAAGGGCCATATGCGTTTGTGGAGTTCTTACTGATCTCTAGGTGTCAACTTCGGGCCCTTGTAGAAGAGAGGGTACTTGGCCGGATGAACCCAGGTGCAGCTGCTTTCATGGTCTTAGCTGGCTTAGTCAGAGTGTTAAAGCATAAGCAGACATTCCAGACAGAAGTGGTTGTTAACGCTCACCGATGTATCCTGTAGGCACTTCTCTGACAAGTGTGGTTCAGTTTTAATTACTTATAATAATGCTCATTGTGGAAAGTGGTGTCAAGTCTTTACTGAGAATTAGACACTAACTTTTTGTTTGCGCAAATAATAGGATATTTGCAAAGCACAGGACTGTGTAGTAGTGATTTTTTTTCTATACAATTGTTTCTCTTTTCAGAGAGATATGTAGAAGAAGATGAATGAAATGACTCTACAAACTATGAATGTATTATAGTGTTAATTCTTTTCTGTAAACTGCTGCTGGTTTTTTCTACTTAATTCTTTCCCAAATTCCTGGCGACGGTTCCTGCTGTATCATAATTATTTCTTATACAATTAATTCTGTTGACACAATTTGCGTATAGTAATTTTCTGTCAAAGGTAGCAGTGTAAAGGGGATTAGAACATTTTCGTATTTGATCATGTTCAGGGTTTCTGGTCCTGTGTGACACTGTCCCTTTCAGTGCCTCTGTTACAGGGCGGGTGGCTGCGCTTGGAGGAGAGCTCAGAGCTCCTGGTGCCTACGTGATGGCACAGGGAGCAGGACAGTCCTTTTGTGGTCTCTGCAAGTCACCGTGCAGGAGGGCAAATGGAGCTTAGGCTTGATGTGCTGTGGTTCTTCTGGACCTGTCTGTGGGCTCAGGTCAGCGTTTGACTTCTGCCAGGGAACGTTCTCATGCAAAACCAGCACCTGGTTCAAGTTGCTTGGCCTTGAAGCAATAAGTGGAAAGACCAGGGTGTTCCTGGTCACTGAGGTAGCCCCCACACACCAGTGACAGTCCAGCCAGAGAAGCTGACAGCAGTAGAGGTTTCCCAGAAGCTGGGTCTCCAGCCTGTGCCGGTGATGAGAAGGTAATCTCTGGAGATGCCGTGTGCGACCCTGCATCATTCACTACAGGCCATGCGTCCCCAGCTTGGCCACTTGCTGTGCTGAGCAGTGCCACCGTGCCATTCAGCTGCACAGTCTTTTGGGGTGTGGAGCCTTCCACAAGCACAACCCAGTGCTAATTAAGTAGGATGCTTACTTTTGTAATGAATTTATTGTTAAAGGTGAATTATCCCAAATCCACTACAACCTGTAATGTGTTTGATTATTTTAGAGTCAGTTAAAATAAACAAACACTGAAGTTAATGTTCTCAGCAGTCTGGAGGGAATTAACAGCGCACTGCAAAGGGTGGTTAAATTACTTTTAAAATTCTAATTAGCCCATGAGCAGCAGCGAGTGTGGGACAAATTGCCTGGCTTCAAAACAAGACAATCAAAAAGCGACCTCAAAGGAAAGCAAAGGCTGGAGGATGGCTGCCATGAAACAAATGAGAATGACCCCATCTGTTTGTTTAAGTAATGACCTCTTTTGAGGCTTATGTTACTTTGTCCCACATTTACAATGCTCTAGGAGATTTAAGAGGAAGAGGAGAATCTTCAATGGGATAGAAAGAGTTTTTGACTATTAAAAATGATGACAATAAAACCCCAGATGCTTCGTTGCAATGAAATTGCAGACTGGTTTGGGGTGGTTGCAGCTGAAATAATCAAAATAATTGTTCTGCCTTAGACTCCACCTTTCCCACAATTATTTTAACTTCCCTTATTCTTATATAAACCAACAGAAATTTGACTGGAAACATTTGTGGCTTAATAAATAAACAGTCCCCCTAAAAATTTGGACTCCAAATGCTTTTTGCGCTCTTTATATTGTTCCTTATTGTGGCTGTATCAGCATGTGGTGTAATGCTGTACCCCACAGCATGATCCCCCGCCTTGGAACTGTGCCTGGTGCCAAGATAGGCTGAGGGAGTTGGGGTTGTTCAGCCTGGAGAAGAGAAGGCTCTGAGGAGACCTTATAGTGACCTTCCAGTGCCTGAAGGGGCTACAGGAAAGCTGGAGAGGGACTGTTCACAAAGGCTTGTGGGGATAGGATGAGGGGCAGTGGGTATAAACTGGGGAGGGGCAGATTTAGACTGGACATAAGGAGGAATTTCTTCATGATGAGAGTGGTGAGGCCCTGGCCCAGGTTGCCCAGGGAAGCTGTGGCTGCCCCATCCCTGGAGGTGTTCCAGGCCAGGTTGGATGGGCCTTGGGCAGCCTGATCCAGTGGGAGGTGTCCCTGCCCATGGCAGGGGGGGTGGAATCAGATAATCTTTAAGGTCCCTTCCAACCTGAACTATTCTATGATTCTATAATCTTGTTGGGAAAAAGTTTCAATGGACAGAAATTTGACTGTTGATGTTTATTGGTGTAGCCCTTTCAGAGACCGTCTGCCTCTGTTATAGAAGATTGAAGCGCAGTAGTGTCAGGTGTGTGCCATGAAACTCCAATAGGAATGTTGTTGGTGTCGGTCTTGGCAATGGATGCGTTTTCCCTGGTCAGTTTTGCTGATTCCGGCTTTGTTCTGTTGGGTAACTAACTGTGACCCTTCTGTGACGAACAGTGAGAAAGCAGCAAGTTTGCCTCCGGCTTCCTCGGTTTTACTGTGTGTTTGTTTCTGTGTATGAACCTCAGTCCTTCTCCTGGATCAGGAGAACTAAGAATACTACATTATCCGTGCTTTCTAATACCCAGGTTTTAAAGTTGCCTTTCAATCATGAGGAAGCCTCAGGAGATACTGAAGATAAAAAGAGCTGTTAGTTTTTATGCTGTTAACTTCTGTTTAGTTAGTAGGAGCCCTCGGTTTATTACATCTGATTCATGGCACCTCTGGTCTATGTTTGGTTCAGAGATTTTGACACTTCAGGTGAAAAAAAAAAGAGAAATGTGGCTGTGATTCCTGCCTCTTCTTGCACAGTAATCACCATCACAGTCAGGGGACTTCCATCCATCCTTCTGCTCTGAGTAGGGTCATACTTGGTACATAGTGTGGCACAAGAGTGAGTATCACCGACGGACTTGTTCCTCAAATGTGTGAATATTTTGTTCCACTCTGGAGTCGGATTTCTCTGGCAAAGCAGTTAATTTTTCCTTCAGACTGTTCAGATCAGAAGAAGACAGGAAAGTGACACAGGATCTCTCTGGATCCTGCAAGAACATACCCTGCATAGACAATACCTGCTGAATTAAATCTACATTGGGGAAGGACTCCATCTCTCTCCAAAGTTGTCTTTGCTTCATCCTGCTCGATTCAAGCACCATAGATCTCCGACTTGGAAACACTTTAGTCCCTTTGTTGAGATTTCTAGATGTGGGCCTTTAGGTCCCATCTACTGGAAGATCTCACAGGACCTGAGCTCAGACTGGAAATTGCCTTTCCTGTCTTAAACTCTCCCTCTGCATGAGGGAGAACTGAACCTCTGCTGAACCTCTGCATGTCCATTAAGTGTCCCCATAGCCCCTCTTCCAAAAACACACATTTGTGGGGTTTGATTCAGGTGTTTCAAGGCACTTTCCAAAGAAGTGGGCTGTTAGCTTTTGTGTTTCATGGGGCAACATTTCTCATATAAGAGATAAGATTAAAATGTTCAGCCTGTTGAGTGATTGGACTTTCTGGGTGTTTCTACATGTCCTCTAATAGTCATTAATGTAAATTAGTTAAATATTTCATTAACTAAGCCAAAACCTACATGCAGACTGAATGTGGAAATAGAAAAAAACCTGTCTGAATTAGATCAAAGAAATTAAAATAAGAACCATTCAATGGTAGCAGTTAATGAGCTGTAGCTAACTGAAAAGAAGTATCCTTCTAGTAGCAAAACAGTAAGAGAGGATCAGTTTGGTTCGTAAATGCTCTGAACACACCATTTGCATTACCCTCCACCATTAAATTGTCCCAGCACCCCTGAGGGATATTTGCCAGGCTGCATAGCCAGAGGGCATTTCAGCACTGTCCTTGACTCTGCCTTGGATTTTCAGGTCCTCTAAGCACAACAAGGAGACGCACTAGGGGGAAGACCTCATGTCTGGCTGTAAATACACCTCTGCTCTCTTTTACTGAGGGGAATCTGCAGTTTTATTGCACTTTCACTGTTAGCTCAGCCATTCCCTCGGTGGCTGTACATGACCAAAGGATTTCCATCTACAGGTTCTTCACTCTGAATTCTCTGATTTCATTGAGCCATTGCAGAAGCAGCTCACGCTTGGGTTGAGCAATGTGCTTTCTGGGGTAAAATTGCTGTGGTTAAAATACCCACTTTCCTTCAGACTTCTTTTGGAATTTACTGATGCCACATTCAGGCTGCAGTATTACGCGTCAGACTTGCCCCCTTACATCTAAGCGTGATTTCTTAGGCTGAGGACCATATATAGCCCAGAAACCAAGAATCTCTAAGGACATAACTCCATCATAGAAGATAAAGTAGAGAGAGATGTGTTATCCTGCAGTCATTGATAGGGAAAGTAGGTGGGAAAGGATTTACTTGGAATGACTTAGAGCATCTGAGATCTGTCTGGGAACTACACCCAGCTAAACTGGGTCCCAGTTCAGTGCCTCAATCAGAAGAGAATCTCCAGCGTCCCTAGAGGAGGAGTCCAGATTGAATCCAGGCTGTATGCTCAACCCACCACTTGGGAGTGTGCTCAAACTGAGTTTATCCTTACAAATCACTGTACATTGTTTTCCCACATTAAACAAATTGTTCTTAAATTCCCACTTTAATACGCTATTACTTCTAAAGGACAAAATCTCTTCTAAAAATGTTCCCTTCCATTTGTTATCAGGAAAAAGTGAGGAGTCTAATACATTCTTGCAACTACCAAGAAATTTGTAAGGCAATAGTCAGTATTGTCTGGATAGTAATTTTTATGTAGTGTTTTTATTTCCTGAAAGTACCAAGATGAAATTATTACAAAACAAATTTAAATTACATAACTCTCGAAAACAGTGGCTGAAAAATATTTTTTTGTTTTCATTTCAATGTTCACTGTGGTTATTAATGCAAACCAAAACTTGGAAGGACATCTGCAAGAAATGCTGGATAGATATGTGTGTGTGTATAAAAAAACAAACAAACCAAACCTAACTGGTTTCCTGTGCTTTGGGATGAGAGTTAAAAAGACAATGTACACCCTGGTAATAGTATTTCTGTAATACTTTTAATCTTCATAGTAGGCCTCCTAGCAAAGCTAGAGCAGAGTCTCGCATTCCGCATTAAATCCACAATGCTGAGTCATAGAATCATGGACTGTCTTGAGTTGGAAGAGACCCACAAGGGTCATCGAGTCCAGCTCCTGTCCTTTCACTGGACAACCCCAGCGTTAACGCCATGGGGCTGAGGGTGTTGGCCAAACGCTTCTGGAATATTGTCAGCCTTGGCGCGGTGACTGCTTCCCTGGGACCTGTTCCAGGGCTCCACCACCCTCTAGGAGGAGAACCGTCTCTTGATGTCCAACCTAGCCCTCCCCTGGCACAGCTTCCTGCCATTCCCTCGAGTTCCATGCTGATACGGAAGGAGATATCAAAAATCTTACCAAAGGCTGTGATGAGTCTTTGGAGTTAGAGGTGCCGATGTGCAGCTCCTTTCCTGTGACCTTCTGTGTGCTCTGGCACTGGCTTCCACTGCATCAGCCTAGCAAAGAAGTATTTAGAAGATCTCATTTGGCAGGTGGCTTTGATTTGTGGTGTAGAAAACTGCCAGAACGGAAAATAGTTTCTTTGATTGTGTATGTTGGGTTCACTTGGTCTAATATATTTCGTATTCGTTTCTTTATTAGAGAAAAGTTTTAATGACTTTAGAAGGGAGATTGGAGAAAAAAGCATAACAAAACAAACTTAGCTTCATGGAACTCACTTTACCAATTTTATCAAGGCTCTCATTCTTCAGCTTCCTATAATCCCTATCCTTGGGTTTCTCACCAGTCAACATTTTGGTGATATCAAAATCACTAGTTTTTTCTCTGCTTACAATAAATATAACTAGAAATATTCAAAATGTGTCCCCAGCACAGCAGCTCACCAAACCTTCATTAAACAATGTCAGACTGCTGGATGCGTTCTTTCCTTTCTGTCCCCAAAGCAATGATTTCATTCTATTTCTTGACTTAGATTTTCATCGCCATCTCCTTACAACACAACATCAATGGTAAAACAATTGATACTGAATTTCTCATACAAGAGCAGACTCCGACAGTCTTGGGGAGTTCAGAACTGCGTGGAGATTGAGTCTGAAAGCTTTGAATTGGGATTTCCCAAGAGGCCGTTGTGTTTTATTTACATTTCCTATTTCCTGGCAGAGATGTCAGACGGTGTTTTCTGAATTTGTCTTCAGGAACAAACCAGGAATGTAAGATGTGAGCTAAAAGGTATGGTGAGTTGTCAGCTGCTGCCAGGAGGCAGCCTTCTGCTAATCCCCTGTGCCTGCACGCCGAGGTCCTCCTGCTCCGTGCTATACCTGAAAACGCTCAGCTACGCTTGCCAGGGAGGTTTCTTTAAAATCAGATAATTGCTCCTTGTGTGCCATTCCTAGAGTTGTCTTCCTAATTCCCCACCTCTTCCTGCAAAAATAACTGTAAGGCTTAGAATATGGGTGGCCCCTTAACATGACACGGTATCTTTTTAATTGGACTTTAAACACGGTGAAAGCTGGTGAAGTGTGCCCAGCGGTGTGCCCAGGTGGCCAAGAAGGCCAATGGCATCTTGGCTTGGATCAGGAACTGTGTGACCAGCAGGTCCAGGGAGGGGATTCTCCCTCTGTACTCAGCACTGGTGAGACCGCACCTTGAGTACTGTGTTCAGTTCTGGGCCCCTCACCACAAGAAGGATGTTGAGGCTCTGGAGCGTGTCCAGAGAAGAGCAACGAAGCTGGTGAGGGGCTGGAGAACAAGTCTTACGAGGAGCGGCTGAGAGAGCTGGGGTTGTTCAGCCTGGAGAAGAGGAGGCTGAGGGGAGACCTTATTAATCTCTACAACTACCTGAAAGGAGGTTGTGGAGAGGAGGGAGCTGGGCTCTTCTCCCAAGTGACAGAGGACAGGACAAGAGGGAATGGCCTGAAGCTCCACCAGGGGAGGATCAGGCTGGATATCAGAAAAAAATTCTTCACAGAAAGAGTCATTGGGCACTGGCAGAGGCTGCCCAGGGAGGGGGTTGAGTCTCCTTCCCTGGAGGTGTTTAAGGAAAGGGTTGATGAAGTGCTTAGGGACATGGTTTAAGGGAGTGTTAGGCATGGTTGGACTCGATGATCCAGTGGGTCCTTTCCAACCTGGTGATTCTATGATTCTAAGAAGTGCAGGCTGGTGGAGATGTGCAGAAGCTGTCCTTCCTACAAGGCCACTCAATCATGCTGATCTCCTGTCCTAGACCTGCGCACCATCTCGCGGGAGAAAGTATGGAGATGCACTTTAGTTCTGTCCTATCCTTTTAATGTCAATATCCAGAAGCATTTTACCATCTATGGTTCTTCCCCAACTCCCCCCCCCCCCCCCCCCCCCCCCCCGCCCCGAGAAGAGAACCGAAGGGGAGAAACCCAATACAAACCCAAAGTTTAGTGATTTGACTTTGCAGCTCAGGGGGAGGCATTTGATAAAAAATTTTGTATTTCCAACGCAGGTACTGGAAAGACATTGTTAAATAATGCACCTGCGTTTCATATGGTTTCTTCTGCAGTCTTTAATAAATGAAATGTTCTTTAGATCAATACAGATGTCGTTTCACTGCTTGGAACCATTTGTAAGTATAAGATGGAGGTGGTTACAGCAAAGTGCATAGCAAGGATAGCTCTTGGGCACAACACAGTTAAAGCTCCACATGTACACAGTAGGTATTGATATAAAATTGGATACACCGGCATAAAATCACAACATTCTCTCCACAAAGCAGCTCCAGATAAGCTGCTCTGGGGGAATGAGGGCTGAGTGTGTTTAACACTGTTTTGTTCCCTATCAACAGTGTCAGCAAAAGAGTTTTGCAGATTTATGTTGATTATTGTATCAGTAAACTGACATAGTCCCTTGCTGAAAGGATGTTTGCAAAATGTGTGTCTGCTGCCTTGGTAATGGGAAATAGAGAGGATAATTCTAATTCTGCCTGCTCATTTCAAGTAGATGAGTTTTAGGCTGCATGTCATAGGTGGAAAGTTTGGACATTGCTGATGATCCAGTGTGAGAAGCTATTGTCACAGTAATGCTGGTGCAAATAACATTTCAAGTGCTGCTGGGTGAAGGCTGGAAGATATCACAACTCTGTTCATAATAATATTTTAACGCTGGGGTTCAGCTCGTGCCTTCGAGGTATTACACAAGCTCTGAAAGCATCTGAATTGGCAAAGTAGATATTTTGTGAACCAATCCTCAGAGAAATGAAACCCTAAGGTCACGGGAAGGTTTAGAGGTTTTCCTTTCCTCCTCTATCAGGTACAGGACTTTGACGATGTGTTGGCAGAAGCTCAGACTTTTTGAAGAGGTCGGCACTGATATTGAGCAAACCAGTGTCGATTTTTGATCTCTGCACTGTTAAGCCATGCTATAAAATCTTTGTATGCATCAAAGTAAGATAGGGGACTAAGCTGTCAGAGCATCTTAAAAGCTCTCTAGTTTGGCTGCTGCACAGGAGTGGGATGCGTGAATCCAGCGGGGAGGAGTGGGGAACATCATTTCACAGATGCAAGGGCCACACTGGCGACTGCAGCAGGAAAGTGGTGTCTGGGGCTTGGTCCAGGCTGGCCTGGAACGTGCAGGTTGTTACTGCTGTTTTGTTACAAGTAATTAGGCATGCCAGAGTTACGCAGGAGCAGTGACTGCCTTCCAAGTACTTAATTTTGCTATCAATTTTAATTTTCGTATTAATTGCCATTAGTTAAACTCATGTAATGAGCCTAGAGTGGCAGATAAAAATGACAGTGGGGTGAGTATGGATTCTATTTCCAGCTAGTAAAAGTAGCCGGCTTGTTAGTGGAGGTCTATAAGGACTACTGCAAACTCACAGGTAAAGCCTTCATTCAGCCTCAGGTTCAGTCTCTTCCTGTTGTGTTTTGAAACCACCGAATCCATCAGACAAGTAATTGTTCATTTTGGTGCAAACTCCATGCATTCAGACTCAAATCTCCTGTTTTCAAACCCAATTAGGAGATGGTAATTACCTGTGGGACGTGGGGATTTTGTTTGTCTGCAGGGGCCACGCAGATATTCTGCTTGTATCTCCCCTTCCAGTTATCAATAAAACACTAGAGCAAAACAGTGTTTTCCTCTCGGTGTTTGCAGGCAGTGTTGTGCCAAATGAAGGCAATATTATGAGATTGGATGTGTTTGGGAATAATCATGTAAGCTATTAGTGATCATGCCTCACTGTTCTTCAGCACTGCTCACCCCCATCTTTTGTGTGTTCAACACACAAGTAGCTGATGATTCTCGTCGCTGCCTTACGGGTGGTGAAGCTGAGGTCGTCCAGTCGACCAGTGAAAGAGTCAGAACATGAATGCAAATCTCTTGAGTTTCAGTCCGGCGGTGATGTACTTCTAGGGACTCAAGCTTTCTGAAAAACGTGAGTATAACGTGTTCTCCATCCTAGTACAAAACAACCACTCCAACTCAAGGACAAGCTGAGCAGAGAAAGCTTATTGCTAAGTAGCTGTTCAGTGAAGGAGACCTGCAGAACATGGAGAACACAGGTTTTGTTTGAAAAGTGCACAGAAGAGTGGATTGAGAGCCTTTTGTGACATAGCATTACATTGCCAGCCACTCGTGTAGGTGAGAAGAGAGATTCTCAACTCCTAATATAATTTCCAGTAGGGCACAAAAGGCAGTTGGCAGCTCTTTTGTCTCTAGATGAGATTTTCTACTTCATCTTCCCCTTCATAATCGTCCTAGGGCTGGTGAGGCTGAGAGTGTTAAGGAAGAGAATTGTTTCAAATATGCAGCTGTCTTAAAGAGAACACTAGCCATCTGGCTACCTATCCATCTTAAAATAATCTCTTCCGCAGTATGCTGATAGACCACTGAGATTGCCAGAAACTCTGGCGGTCCTTGTCCTACAAAGCAAATTAAACACAGTAAATTGGAGCTGCTGCAAAAAGGCAGGGAGTTTATGAAATTTATTACTGATAAACACCATTTGGATTCATTAGTTTTGTTTTCTTCCTTTTCCTGTGCTTGTGATGAGCCTGGGACAAAGGTAATCATTCCTGGGACCAGAATGAAAGTGAACTGAGAAGAAAGTCACACCAACAGCCTCTGAAACTGGCCTAGATGTTTGAATGCCAGTTTGCTGTTTTGCGACTGAAATGAAGGAGTATATACAAAAACAAACAGCAGAGGTTTTTGTTCAGCTGTGGGTTTTCCTGCTGCCCTTGCTTTCAAACATGCTGGAAAGCAGAACAGCTGCTCTTGCCTGGCTTCAGCTATTAGTCCTGGTAATGGTCAAATCCCGACGATGAGGATGGAACAGAATAGTTCACTATTTGGCACGGCAGCTAAGCAGAGATTCATGATGTATCTGTTTTATCAAACCGGTTTTGCGTATTTTTGCAAGCCAATATGTTAGCAGCACACGTGCTGCTCGACCGAAGTTGGAATTACAGGAGTACCATGCAGGAAAGAACTGGGTTTGCTCTAATTCCTCTCCCACCCTTCACTCCTTTCTCAGCCTCAGCCATGTAGTTCAGATGTACTGAAGGACAAAGTCATTCTTTGCTGTTCACCTTCTCCCTCCTATACATCATGTCTGGGAGGAACAAGAGTCAAATGGCATCTGCACAGCTCAGGACAGTGATGCAGAAGACAGCCGCTTATTCCATCTTCTCTTGGTGTCTGTAGGTCAGTCATAGCCTGATCTACAGTATATTAAGGTGTCATCATGGCACGGAAAGACTGATTCTGTTTTGACAAGTGGGATAAAGAAAGGCAGTGAATAGCAGGGAACTCTAATCCCAGACCTGATCTCGTAATAGAGCAGCTGACAAATCTACCCAGAGAAAAATCACAGGTTTTGCAGCAGAAAATAGTGCAGGAGGAAGTCTTGATATTTATGCAGTCTCCCAACTAGACGTGAGATTGTACATCACTGTAGCAAATCCTCGAAGTGCTGGGCCCTGTGTGCCATGATGGCTTCAAAGAGAACAAACCTTGGGCTTGGTGTGCTGCTGCAGAAACACAGTACAAATACGCAGAGGAGGTTCTGGGATTGCCTGAGGCATCTCCGGGGTGCAATAGATGTCCCTTGTTTTACAAGGAGCATGTTGCTTTTGAAGGCAAGAAGTGCCGAGCTGAATTATACAGACACTTCCCAAAAACCTTCAAGGAAAGAGTGATGAAATGGGGTGCCTTGTCTTAGGCTGAGTGGATTCCTAAGTGTATATGGCTCTAGAAACTTCAGAGGAACCCTGAACAGGGCCAGGCGACCCTCCAGGTCTGGAATATGATCAACGCCTTTTCCTGGGGAGTTTGGAGAAGTCCCAAATATTCACTTGAATGAGGGGGCATCTCAGTTCAGAGAGCCTTCGCTGTCCGGTAGTTGTCAGCCTGCTCTTACAAAGCTGCCAGATTTAAGGCTAAACAGGTGGTGTAAGTAGATTACAGTAATGAATCAGAGCTCATTTAAACCTGCAGAGGAGCTACTCTCTTCTTGCCTTGAGACACAACGGTCGTCATGCAGGGATGTGAGTGGAAGAAGATAGTGTTCAAGAGGCAGGTTTTGGGGAGGCGCCAGGTGCTTGAACATGGAGACAGGTTGTGTCCTTTCACATAGAAAATGCTGATGGAGACATAAGCATTGGTGCAGAAAGTACTAATCCACATAAAATTCACTTACTTAAAAAAAATCAGAATAAATAGCTTCCTCACTTCTTGAAGTCCTCGAATCTATGGCAGATGCTTTTGCCTTAGTCAAATGCAAGTTACGGATCTAGGCCTTGCAGTAAATGGATTACGTGTTATGGTTTGTGTCACAAAGGAACTGAGACTGGAAAATCTCCTTTGGACTGAAATCTGCAGAATAAGTATTATGTAGCAACATTATTGATCCAATTACTGTAAACAAAGAGTGATATTAACATGGCTTGAAAAAACACCAACTGAAAGAAAGATGAATTTGCCGTGTCTTATTTGCTACTCCGACATTAGAAATGATAAATAACAAAAAGGTACTGTATTAAATGTCCATGTGAGGTATGTTATTCCTGGAGCCATCTCAGCAAACGCAAGGGATACCAAAGGCATCAGTGCATCTGTGGGATGTCTCCTTACGCTGGATCTCAGCCGGTTGCCACTGCGGAGACACATTTCAGAAGGAGCCCAGTCTCAAACAGAAACAATGTCTGATTCATATGTTCAAAAGTAAATACAAAAGGTTTTTCCTTTCACTATCAAATACCTGCTGAACTGTTCGGCGCTCAGTTACTCTGCTGCTACTTGTCTCTGGCTTTTTCCCCTAAGGGAAAATTTTGTGAAGGCTGGCTCAACTGGCAGCTGGAAAATGCCACCGTAGAGTGAGGAGCGAGTCAGCCTGGTGCAGGCATATTTCAGCTGCACTTTATTAAAAAAAAATAGAGTCCTGATATTCCAAAGCATAGGAACAGAGCGGGATTTCTGGTGTATTTAGAGCTGCTGTGCCTCCAGGGCTCTATCTATTCCCTCATCCCAAAGGTACAGCTTTGAAAGAGTAGGATTCATCCTATGGAACTTCAGACATAAACCCCAAACACCTACTTGATAGAGAGCCATCTGAAGTTACGTATGTAAGGGTTTGCAGATGAGATGAATCGTATTCCATCGACTTTACAGGGATGGCCAGCCAACAGCTAGCTGTGTACAGCATAGGTTTTGGGATTTCATCTGATCATCCTCGCCCCTCGTGTCAGTGGGTAGGACGCAATGTGATGGCAGCACTAAAGATGTTCATGTTGTTTTCGCAAGTATTATCAAGCCACTAATGAAAATGCTGGCCATGAATTCATCAACTCAGAGGTGCATTTCTGCAGTATATTCCTGTGTAAAATATTAACTTCTATACTCTTGCAAATATGAAGCAACACCGTTTGTCTCTGGTTAGACTAGGATGGTTTTAAAGAACTTCAAAAGGATGCCTCCCAGTTGGGAATGTTAAAGTCACTTGTTGAAGCAGGGCAGATCTGAGACACCACAGATGAGCAGTGAATGTCCTGAGCTGGAAGGGACCCACAAGGATGATAGAGGGTGCAGGGACACAGGACAGTCCCAGCATTCACACTGTGGGGCTGAGGGCGTTGGCCAAACCCTTCTGGAATATTGTCAGCGTTGGTGCCGTGACTGCTTCCCTGGGAGCTGCTCCAGGGCTCCACCACCCTCTGGGGGAAGAACCTTCTCCTCATGTCCAACCCAACCCTCCCCTGGCACAGCTTCCTGCCATTCCCTCGGCTCCTGTCCTTGGTCACCAGAGAGAAGAGCTCAGCGCCTGCACCTCCTTCTCCCCTTGTGAGGAAGCTGTAAACTGCAATGAGATCTCCCCTCAGTCTCCTCTTCTCCAGGCTGAACAGACCGAGTGACTTTAGCTGCTCCTCATACGGTTTCCCCTCTAAATCCCCTTAGTGGGAGCCTTTGCTGCAGCTTGACAGCCCTGCACTTAGTCTAGCAGCTGTGATAGGGTGTTTGAGAATCATATCCACTTCGTATGTCTCAATTTTTCATTTGTGCAGCAGGAAGCAGCCTTTTCCTTTCGGTGAAGTGGTTTGACTTTTACAAGTGAGAAAAGTTAAACAAACAGATTGAAACCACTGCAGCCATGGGAATATTTCCTTCAACTTCAGGGAGATTTGGCTTATGGCCTGTACCATATTGTATTGTACTGGCTCAATTAGAAAAAGAATAATGAATTAAAAGGTCACAGCTCTCTAAATTAAAATGCAGGTAAAAGGGTAAAACGTGTGTGGTGGGTTCCTCTTTAACTGCCCCGAGCATTTGCCATTAAGTACCAATGGGAACTCTCCATCCAACAAGTTCACTAATCTCCTTTTAATCTCATTGAGCTCTGAACAGTTTCTGGAAAACATTTTTCAGAACTAATCTGCCCAGTCAGGGCGGGGGAGATGTTAAAACACACAAAAATCTGCACAACAGGAAATAATGTTAGAAAGCTGTGAAAATCATTTATCCTTTTGAAGCGTAATGGTTTTTAATTTTCTCATGCCCTGATCTCCCTGGCAACAATTTAAAAGTGCATAAGCATTCATGAATCAAAGCCATTCACGTCTGCATTTTTAATTATGTGTCATTGGATTGAAACTTTCCCTTTGATCTTTGCATTTAAAGGGATTTACAATTTAATGATTACAGTCCCCTTCCCCCTCAAGTCTATGCTTGTTATTGAGCAATGTCACAAAGGGGTCACTGTTGGACAGGGAGAAGTCAGTTTTGTTCAGGGTGTTGTAAGCGTGTCTGAAACCCGCCTTACGCTCTTGACTCGTTGGGAAGATCCCTGTGTGATGATTACCGGTGGTGGTGACTCGAGGCCTTTTGCTCTAGGCAAGGCATTTAAAAACAAAGCGAGATAAAATAGAGAACAGCAATAACCTGGTTGGCCGTTAAGCAGTCCTGTGCTCTTCTCAGCTGCCTCTCTTGCCCCCGAGTAGTGATTTCAGAGCCACGTAGTGTGGGCATCATGACAAATGGAGATAGAGGCACTCCTAGCTGCTTACTCTCAGGGTAATTGGGAGCGGTTGATGGCTTTGAGATGAATGGAGCAGTTTGTCCTCACCAGCAGAAAGCAAGCAGAGAGAAGAACTTGAATAGTTTGATCCCAGCTGAGGAAAACGCACGACTATTTCATTGCGCCTGCTTGGGAGAATGAGCTCCAAGGAGGCCGGTCTGAGCGGCGTAGAGAGAAAGCGCTGGGGTTAAATCACAGTTTGGGCGTTGGGGCATCAGCCTGCCTTGAGCTGATGTTGCAAAGGTGATGTAGTGCGTCTGGAGTGGGGGACAAGCGAGGAGGCCTGGGGAGGGGGACAGCTGTGATGGCTTTTCTGTGTAACGTAGGGCTGTGAAGCAACAAGGGATGAAATCCATACAGAGAACGGAGAGGCTACAGCTGGGAATGAGACCTCGCCTGGAGTACTGTGTCCAGTTCTGGAATCCTCAACACAAGAAGGACATGGAGTTGCTGGCTGTAGCCGGAGGAGGCTACAAAGATGATCCGAGGGCTGGAGCACCTTACATATGAGGACAGGCTGAGAGAGTTGGGGTCATTCAGCCTGGGGAAGAGAGGGCTCCAAGGAGATCTTATAGTGATCTTCCAGTACCTGGAAAGGGCTACAAGAGAGCTGGAGAGGGGCTATTCGTAAAGGCTTGTGGTGACAGGATGAGGGGAACGGGTATAAACTGGAGAGGGGCAGATTTAGGCTTGATATAAGGAAGAATTTCTTCACCATGAGAGCAGTGAGGCACTGGCCCAGGTTGCCCTGGGAAGTGGTGGCTGCCCCATCCCTGGAGGTGTTCCAGGCCAGGTTGGATGGGCCTTGGGCAGCCTGAGCCAGTGGGATGTCCCTTCCCATGGCAGGGGGTTGGAACTCGATGATCTTTAAGGTCCCTTCCAACCCAAACTATTCTATGATTCTACGTTTCTATGATTCTATGAATGCCATGTAGGTGGGTGACCTTGGTGAAGTCACTTGAATTCTTTGTTTCCTCTTGAGTCTCATGAATGCCCGACTACATCCCATGCGTGTATGGCAAGGTAACCTCCTCACCGCCAAAAGAGTCTCGTGCTCACTGCTGGCGTTAAAAGGTGTCACCAGTTTCCCGTAGATGTGTGTGTGTGTGACTTGATGCAATGCGTAGCACATACTGGGTACTCTCTAATGAATCATTATTTCAAAGCTTTCTGCTAGATATTTAATTTTCTTGCTGAATAACAGTTTAAAGGTCGTGCAGATCAGTGACACATGCAAAATGAATGAATGTTACTTTTGATGTGTCTGCGCAAAATTAAGGGCTCGCTCAGACTGCTTTATATGCACAATATTATTGTATTTTCTGTAAAAAAAATCAATAAAAAAGTATTAAAGTAAAAACCTTGAGCAGAATATTTTATGTCTTATTAAGCTACTTATGGGCTCAGCTAGGATGGCAAGGGTCCTATTAATCAATGCTTTAAGTTGACTCCATGGTGTGTTGGTGAGTTGAAAAATTCGTTAAGATCTCTTTTTGTCTCTCTTTAGAGGGTCTTAATGTGGTTGATTTTGTGAAGTGAGCATACGTTGGTGCCATTAGCAATGAGTTAACGTTGCGTAATTTAACATTAGAAACATCATTTATTGAGCTTACACTTAAAAACAAGAAGCCGGTGTTTTCAGTGAAATGCGCTCCATGATGATCCAATTTTACAATCATTTTCTCAGGTGAAAAAATTCATGGTTACGCTGTTGACAACTGCCGCTAAATTGCTCCAGAAGGGATTGCACTAGAGGTAGACTACTCATCTGCATAAAGGCTACAGGAAAAGATCCTAACAGTTTTAGTTGTGTTACTCTGGAAACAGTCATGCTTTGTAGAGCACAGGTACCATTTATAGCCTACAGAAGTGCTGTAGATCAATCATAATCATGAGTCAAACTTCGGGAATCAGTAGTGATAGCAAGCAAGTGGGAACCAGGGAGACAGAGAACTTGTAGGACATGAGAAAACCCAGGGCAGAGTCTAGCTGGCTTTGTTGCATTTTTTTGACCTTATGAAAATATTCATAAGGTATGAGAGAACAGCAGGAGAAGCGGTTGAGTATTTGAAGCAGCAGCAATCTATAGACTGTCTGCCCATAAGATAATTAGTGCCGCACTCTAATTAGAGAGGAAAGAAGAAATGGAAGATAAGTATCAGTGAGGGCTTCAATTTAATTTACAAGGGAATCTAGGTGAGCGGCTCAATATAATATATTCCTTTTAAAACATTATAGGTTGGTATTAGGTTTTAGAGAGCACATATCATCAGTTTGTAAGGGTAGAAACACCGGTTCTAAGAAATACATCCATACCTTTTAAAATCGCTACTTTAGATTGGATTTCTTTTTATTGAAATACGTTTTATTTAAATACTCTGTGCTACGCCTATTGAACTGTAACTCAATTCTGTATCCTGAATAGGGTACTCAAAATTTTAATTAAGCAGTAGCTGGAGAAGATTAGCCCATTGCAGTCCAGTCCCTCCTCCAAGCCCTGCGCCGCTGCGGTGGCAGGTGCCTGGCCGTGATTCTGCAGAACAGAATCTCCTTTTGTCACATCTGTATTTGCGTTCTCAGGCATGGTTGCCAGCAAGTCCAGTATCAGCAAGGATCCAGAAAAGGTGGATCTTGTTTCAAGGCTGGGAAAGGTGCTTTGGACATGACTGATTTGCTCATTGCTTACACTGTCTGCAGTCTGTCACTCCAGTTGCCTTTCACGGCACATAGGAAATAAGTTGTTTGGAAAACCTCACTAAATCTTGTACTGAAGGCAAGACTGTCTTTGTTGACAGTGTTGGTAGATGGATTAAGAAAGCAATGAACTTGGTGCCCCGATTGTCCTCTTGCCTGCAGAAGTGGTTCTTCTCGTAGCTGGCACAGTGTGCCATCAACAAGCTGTTGGCAGAATGTCAGCTTGTTAGTGAATAGATTTCTAACACTGTTTGCCCCGAGCTGCTTTGTCCTTTTATATATTAATATGGCAGCTTCTTTTCCAGGTCGAAGACGTGAAACAGGTTAAAAAGCTCGATGCTGACATAGTTCAGGCTTGTGTGACTGTTCTGAACCTCTTCCTGACAGGATTCCTCTAAAATGCTCAGGAACTCCAGGTAAGCCATGACCAAGCAGTGGTCATTGGTGACTGTGATATTTTTCTTTCCCAGTTGTGCCTTATGAGCTTCTTCATTTACTGCCTCCTGCTTGTCTAAATCTTGTGTTGTATTTTTTTATAGAATGTTGTGGACTATAGGGGATGTTCAGTATCTCATTTTCTGCACATCTTCTATCAGAAAGATCATAGAATCATAGAATAGTTTGGGTTGGAAGGGACCTTAAAGATCATCCAGTTCCACCCCCTGCCATGGGCAGGGACACCTCCCACTGGCTCAGGCTGCCCAAGGCCCATCCAACCTGGCCTGGAACACCTCCAGGGATGGGGCAGCCACAACTTCCCTGGGCAACCTGGGCCAGTGTCTCACCACTCTCACAGTGAAGAAATTCTTCGTTATGTCCAGTCTAAATCTGCCCCTCTCCAGTTTATACCCACACCCCTCATCCTATCACCACAAGACTTTATGAATAGTCCCACTCCAGCTTTCTTGTAGCCTCTTTCAGGTACTGGAAGGATCCTGTGTTCTTGGTAGGAATACAAAAAATGATTACAGCTGGCTAAAACTAAGTTGATTCCAATAAAAAATAACAAAGAAATAATGCAAATGAAAGTTAGTAATGTAAATTATTCAACAAATTCTTGAAAATAATTAGCACACTTTGGGAAAATATTAAATGGATGTACAGTTTTTGCAAAAAGAAAAAAACACTAGATTAATTGGAATAAAAGAAAGCAAAGCTTAGCTCAGGGCTGTACTTCTTTCTGTTAGTTTTGGTGTGGATGGAATGGTGGCATTTCAAAGCATCAGCCATAAACTGTAAAGAAGGACTCCAGCATTCTCTCTTGCACAAACATGACAAAAAAACCCACTGATGTCCCAGAGCAACTTCTCTGGGCAACCTGGGCCAGAGCCTCCCCACCCTCACAGGAAAACATTTCTCCCTAAGATCTCATCTCAATCTCCCCTTTTGCAGCAGAAAACCATTCCCCCCCATCCTGTCCTGATCCAGAGCCCCTCCCCAGCTGTCCTGTTGCTCCTTTCATTACTGGAAGCTGCTCTAGGGTCTCCCCAGGATCTTCTCCAGGCTAACAACCTCAACTCTTGGCCTGCCCTCGGATCGGAGCTGCCCCAGCCATTGGATCGTCTCTGGGGCCTCCTCTGGACTCACTTTAACAGATTCATGTCCTTCCTGTGCTGAGGACTCCAGAACTGAATGCAGGGCTCCAGGTAAGGTCTCAATGAGAGGAAACTAGAGGAGAATCACCTCCCTTAATCTGCTGCTCACACTTCTTCTGATGCAGGTTTCTGAACAAGTGCAGCAGCAGCACTCAAAACTTCTGTGGAGGATGTTCAGATCTCCTCTTAGTTGAGATTTCCAGTAGTGGAAGTCCAACATCACTTCAGCCTTGGATGACTTAGATTAATGAAAGAAAATTAAAACTTTCAACTCCCTGCCCTAGAGGGAAAACATAATGATCTAGGCCAATCCCACTCACCTCTTTGAAATTATTGTTATCTTTTTAAAGGAAGTCAATGATTTATGAGATGTTTAGTGGGCAAAAACCTCTGCAAACACTGTGCTGGCTGGGTTATAAATGATCTATACACAACCTGGAATTTTTCTGGCAATTCATATGCTGTCTATCTCTGATGAGGGCTTTTTTCTCCAAGGTGCAGAGCACATAGAAATAAAAATGATTTGCTGTGCTTGGGTATAGCTTAGGCAATGGTAATTACTGCATGGAAAGATACTCCACTTTATCAGTGGGCTGATGTGCAGCTCGTTTGAGGTTTCTTTCTTTGCTCCAGCATAAAGGAAAGAAAACAGAAGCGGAGGAAACAAAACTGGCCAGGAAGAAAAACATTCAAACTCATTACTGGAAACTCTCTGCACTGAGTTATATAAATGCAGAAATACAGAAAATAGGAGGGGAGTAAAACCCCTACAACAAGGAATACAAAAAGGACAGTCTCTGATGTGGAAGTGCTTTAATAAGAACAGAAAACAAGGATCAGCAGGGAGGTGGAAGGAGACAGGGACTGCAAGGAAACAATGGAACAGTAAAATCAGTGTAATAGGTTTGCCTCATTAGGAGAAGGTTTGAGATACAAACCAGTCTGCTGTAGAACAAGCAAGAAAGCAACACAATTTGCAAAGATGAAGCACCTTCCAGGAGAAGGAGAAGATGGGATAGTGTTTAGTTTTAAGAGTGATGTGGTGGGTTTTCTTTTGTGCTTTGATAGGCTTTATGGATAATCAGGATTGCATCACAACCTTTGGCTTTTTACCTAAATCACGTGAAAAAGGCTTTCTCCTACTCGTGATGACCCAAATCTGACAAAAGCAGGAGGAGGCAGTTGGAGAAATGAAGTAGTTTGGTCAAAGATGACTAAATTCACCACTGCTGGGCTCCCTCTCTCTGGGTTTGATGGTGGTTGCCCTTTGGCTGTTCTTCCAGACTTGCATGTTCTTCAGTAAGCTCCTAACTGCTGGTGTCGTCATTCCTGGATTTGTGTCTTTGGCTGCAGGCACCCGAGGTGCTCAGTCTGTGCCTGCAAAGTTATCTCAGTGTTTTTCCAGATCTATGTATGTATTTTCTATTAAGGTGATAAGCAGTTTGTAGGAACAGGTGGAGTTGGGCATCATATTCCACGTATGCAGGAATGAATGGAAGTCATGCAGCACATGCTTTGCTTTTGGAAAAGAAAGGTGAAGGGAGACGCAGAAGGCTGCTGGATTTTTGGCTTTTCTGCAAATTGGGCTGCTGCTTAGTTAATCTGGATCTTCGAAGTAGGAAGCCATGGTGGGAATTGGTGCTGTGCAAGGGTTTGTTCCATTTCCCAGTACGGCTCTCAAAGCGTTTTGGTGGTGTGTCCTACTCGCACACATCTTATGAGTGGGGCAATCCAATCCATTTTTGCAAAATGCTACAGGCTTTCTAAGTGGAGGATACGTTAGATCAGTCCCTTAGAAGCTGTGTAAGATAAATATGTGCATTATATATTTTAACCTTATAAAGCTGAGGGACAAGATTCTGCAAATGCTAAATGCGTTTGTTTTCTTTTGTGGTTATCCAACTGAAACATAACATAAAATGCAGCTGGAAGCTGTGAAGGCTCACACAGCGTCACGGTAGTCGTGCAGGAGTATTGTGAGAGGATTTAGAAGAGACTAGATTGGTAGAGAGAGTTGTATGTTACTAGATTGATGTTGCTGGGAAAAACAAACACATTTTTCAAGCCTCAAGATGGGCTTTTCTGGCTTTGTTTGGTTTGTGTGTCATACCAATTCAGTCTGAGGAGTGGATGAGTTTGTGAAGAGGGTAGGAAGGCAATGCCCCCTCCCTTCCTCTCTCAGGAATACCTGAAGTAGCCGAAATGAACTGCTGTGTGGTTCAGGACTTTGCTTTTTGGGGATCGTCAGATTAAGGCTGTTTGGGGAGACTGTACCCTAGCTGACAACACGGATGCACTCAGTATGCAGCCACGTTACATAGAAAATACCCTAATCTGCATCATTGTTGAATGAAAGGTCAAATTCAAGCAGTCATGGCTTTTCTGGGAGTTCGCCTCTCTGTGCTAAAACCACGACAGCGTATTATGCCTCATCACAGGGTTATTCAAGCTACAGAAATGTGATTGTCTCCTTGTCTGGGCATGTAGCTCCACAAACAAATGTGTGCGCTATACCAGCTGTGAGAATGAGAGGTCCCTCTGAGGCTTTCAGGCACACGGATGCAGCATTCCAGCAATGTGCTGTGAACCAGGAAGGTTCAACTCGCAGCGCTCACAGGGGAAATTGTATGGAAATTGAGGAATTCTTGTGACCTTTGCTTTTCCCTTTGAAAATCTGTTCCTTTGGAGCCTCAGCGCATGTTGAAGGCATCTAACCATGGGTACTCTGACTTGGAATTATTAGCCTGCATGCCATAAACACTAAACAACTGCTATCCATAACGCAGCGCAACGTAAATAACAATGTAGTTGTAAAAACATTCAGGTTTAAGGTCATCAGACTGTCTATTTTCTTTTTCCTGATGCCCCTGTTTTTGCGGTCTGCTTGCAAATAGGCAGGACTAGCACCTCACCAGTGATGCATTCTGTAATGAAATGGAAACTGGCATCAGGAAAGGAGGAAAAAAAAAAGAACCGGGGGAAAAAAATGGCAAGATAAATGGCTGGCGTTCTGAAAAGCAAGCAGTGAAACAATGGGACTAAATGAGATACATTCCTGACAAAGATCTCTTCTGTTCTCTAAAGGCTTTTATTGTACCTAGAGTTATGTTTTATCTTTTAAAAGCGGTGTTCTTTATTTTATGTGAGCTCTTTCCCCCTCACCCTCTTTTTCTGCCTGCTGAGATTTAAGTAAGCTCTTGTAGTGCTCTATCTCTGATCAGGCTTAAAGATTTGGAAAGCCTTGAGTTTGCAAGGATAAAAAAGGCCTTAGTATCTAGACACTGAGAGATCTGATTCATCACCTCGGGAGGACATTACCACACAGCCTGTGCCACAGATTGTCTTGATAACAAGCTCTGGATTTTTCTTGGCATGCACCTTCATTTAAAGGTCAAAAGCTCTTCCAACGAAAGAGGAATCGCTGGGTTAGGGGAAAAAAAAAATGTAGTCACATTATCTTGACAAAGTCTACTCTTCACTGAGAGCAGGGGATTTAGAGTGAGAACAGTGGGCCTGATTCTAGCTGAATAAAAGGTGCTTTTGAGCTGCTGTGAGCTCTGCAGAGGAAGCGGAGCCAGAGCCTGACTGCACGGGATGGCTGAGCCTGGGCGGCGTTAAGTGTGTGGAGCAGTCGGACTCAGCTCTGCTTCTTCCCCTCTTAAGCGAGCAAATGGCAAAGCCGGCAGGGGTCAGCCCCAAACCCTGCGAGAACCTCACCTTGAGCACGAGGGGAGGAAGACACCCAATTGAGGGAATCCTGAGACCTGCTCCCGTTTTATCTAGCAAAAATGAACACCTCCAGTTTTAGACCGAAACAGCTTAGTCTCCTATTTCTGGTTTTCCTTGCCTTCCCTTTATTTCATATCTGAGTGGTTACCCACAGCATAAGATGTGCAAAACTTCAGCTGCTCTCAATCAGGATACCTCCCTGGGTAGCAATTAAGCAGTGATGGCTTCCACTTAATGGGGATGGTAATTTTCCCTTAATTGGGGTGTTTTCCAGTGCCTTAGAGTTGTGTGGGTCTCTGTGCGTGTTCTGTCTCTGCCTTTATATGACCTTTTAGCACTGAGACACACCAACAGTGTTTCTCCATCACCTTACCCTGAGTGCTTACCTGACCTTTCTGTAACACACGAGAGCAATCAATATCGACTGTTGTTCTACATATTCCAGCGGTCAGCTAATACTGTAGCTCTCTTTACGAATTGCTCAGCCCCAGCACGCGATCTCCTTCCTTTCCTTCAAACTTTTGACGTTAAATTCACTAAGAGTGAAAGCCCCGGTTATGAATTCCAACTGCTGGTGGCACTGTGCAACAGAAGTGAATTGCAGCAGCTGGCAGCACCGGCAAAGGCCCACGAGAAGATCTGAGCCCCAGGAGAGTGGGATTAGGAGTAGATCTAATCCTTTTCTCCAGGCTGCCCTCTAATCTGCTCTCTGACACCAGCCTAATCTTTTTATCACTCTGCACTGAAATTTCATGATCTGGAAAATTCTTCCACTGTGGAGCGAGCTGTGTGTGAATAACTGATTCGGGTTGGGTTGTGGGAGCGGATCAAAAGGAAGCCAGGGTCACCGTCTGACAGAGAATCAAAAAGCTAAAAAGCGCTTTGCCCTTTCATAAAGCACTAAACAAATTCTGAACGCTGATTTAAAAATAAATAAAACTGAAAAATTTACACGTGGTTTAGAGCGTAAGAAAGGAGAAAACCCTGAAATGTCACATGTTGATATTTTTGTAATTTTTAAGTTTAGATTACTGGAATGACAGTATGGAGAATGCCCTGCCCGCCTCAGCATTGCTTACTGCCTGTCTGATTTAATTTTGAAGAGGAGAAAACTACCAGCAAAGGGAAAACAACGATCCTTTCCCATGTGCTGATTAAATGAAAAGCCTAGAAGGTGCTCCCACAATGCATAAATGAGCAAGTTTATTTCTTTAATTGACAGAATACCTGTAGCAGGAAATGGTTGTATCTTCACAGTGTCTGACAACACACAACATAGATCCTTAAGGGCTGCAGAGCCTGTTGGAGATAGTAGCTGTCATAAGTAGATTCCATCAAGGCTTCTAGATATTTTCCATTTTAATACTATCTGTAAAACATTGACTTTTCTAATCAATTGTGAAAATAAATCCTCAGGATTTGCTGGATTATGTGTGAAAGGCAATAGGGAGTACTTAAATACATCAGTAAATAAACAAGCACATAAATCAAAAACTAGAGGGGGTGAAAGCAGCACTCAGTATCCTGGCTACAATCCATGTTTATTATTTAACTTTAAAATAATGACAAATCAATGGCAAAATGGAATTAAGTAGCTGTGTAAGCACAGAAGTAATTTTATCAGTGTATGAGATGCTCGTGTTTTACATTATACAGAACACGGTGTGTTTTCTGAGCAAATGCAGAAGCGTCAGTGGGAGCTGGAATCGGAGCCAAGGCTGAAGGGAACAGGGATGCCATCTGAGAGATGAGACCCTGGGGACAAGTTTCTGATGGTAACAGCATTGACAATAATGGGAAAGTGATGCATTCAGGTACTTCAGAGGAGATAATGAAACTTGCTTTATGATTTGAAGGCAGAGCTGAGCAAGAAGAGGAAAGACCTTGTCTAGGTCAAGGCTGACACAGTCTCAACTAGCAGGACGCTTAAGCATCTGCTAGCAGATACAGTTGTAACCCTAGGACTGACCTTGATTAACCAATATGTGTGTTAGAAGGCGCTACTGTTTTCTCTTGTAGTGGAAATTGTGTAAAATGAGGTTGCTCAAGCAGAAAGCTGGAACACAAATAACATGTAAAACTGTATAGGTTTTGTGCTGGTCTCATCCCCCTTATGGGATCTCTCACAGTGGGTATCTGTATCAGTCATCACAGGTTGATTTTGGAAGGAATTCTTAACCTTATTGTAGTTCAGCTCTATTTTACACTTCATTTAAAATCCATTTTTTTCAGGACAATCAGTGAAACTGAAATGTCATCTCTGTGCATGTGCAGGGGAAGTGGTATTAGGGACAATAACGAGGAATTAATTAAACATGAAAATAAACTTTATATGTGATAGAGAGAGAGTTCATGAAGGTTGAAGATAACTGAGATTAATTAAGCCAGTAGTTGCTACTCCCAAACCAGCATTCCATGGCTAAAAGGCCAGCATACTCAATGGTGATCTGAGAATATGTGAAAATCAAAGGAAACGGTTATAAACTTTGCCAGCTTCAAGTGGTACAGCTTATTACATGCACGTCTCCTGCATAATAAGGTCTAATTCAACTTGAGTACTAGGAGGAAAAAATATCACTGTATACGAACATTTGCTGTGAAACAGTCCAAAGCAGTCAGCAGATGCTGTTCATAGTTTGTGTTTGCCCAGTTGTCCCAGATGGGTTGTTGGAAGCCCAGCTCAGTTTGTTTAAAGTCAGCCTCAGCTTGGAGAGGTCTGTGGGTTGTTAAGGTATAACACACACTGAGCGTCTCCCTGGACCTGCCTGCACCAGAAAACTGTATCCAATTCCAGGCGCTGAAGTAGGCTTAGATGAAAACAGAAATACCAGAGGTGTTTTCATTGATGCTGTTTTCCCCTGTGCCAGGCCAACCCAAAATTGTCCCCTACCCGCATGTCAGAAGGTTCTTAAGTTCACGGTAAGGGATAAATACAATGGAAAAAAATGTGGAAGCCACTGGAAATGATGGCAAATCAGGAAAACCAGATTTAATCCTGAACAGGGGATTTTCTAGGGTCTGTCTTGCAAGACACTGTAAGAGTTCAGAATAACCCCTGAATATGTAACCAGGTCAGGATGAGCGAGTGTTGTCCTCTCCTCACCAGGGCTCCTAAGTACTGCTGACAGCCAGAGAAATGCTTGTGCTAACTGGTCTCTCTCCCATGATGTAAAAGTCAAACTCTACCTGTGACCCGAATTTTGCCCTCCCCAAATCTTGCAGCCTTCTTTGCCATCCCCAGATCTTGCAGTCACGCTTGAGCCAGCTCCCGCCTGTGCTGCAGGGAGGGGAAGAGTCTAACCGAGGCACGAAGATGCTGCAGTTCCCAGCAGCGAAGGGCACAGAGGGCACAGTGGTTTTAAATGAAGTAGAAGGGAAAAGAGAACGATGAATTATTTCCCTAAATCAGTAAAGGAATCTCAAAACTACAAAAAAAATCCCACATCATGTGTTTTATGGCAGCTGTAGAGCTCTATTGATGTATTATTGGCATAGATGCTAAAGAATCGTTTTATACAAGGGAGAAAGAAAGCCAGAGAGTAATTGAGGATTGACTACTAAATCAACATACAGAGGCTATCAAGTGCTGGGCCCAACAAAGCACAAGACAAGTGACTGCTTGCTCTTTTGTTGTTATATGCTGTAGTAGTATTTTATACCTTAGCAGTACCAGGAGGCTTCAACTAAGGTTAGAACCTGCTTGGGCTGCGTTAAGTATGAATTTGGAGGTCTTTCTCTTTGCATTCCAGGTTTTCTTTTCTGATTACCCTGACACTGCATTTCCAGCTTTCCCTTCACTAGGGAATCCTCCCTTTCTAGGAAGACTAGAGACTATTTCTTTGCTCCCAAGCCCAAATAGCTGAAGCTGTAGAGGAATCATGAAGTATCCACCTTCAGTGGCGTTAAGAGAGCTGGCAATGCTGACCTCCTTTCCTCTGTTTTAATTTCACTTTTTAGTTCAGATCTTTATTCCTTGTCTTCAGCAAACACTTTGGTTACTGAAGCTCTTGGGTATGTAGATCAGTAGGTTTTGACCTCGGTTCAAGGGAGCTACATTTTACTGGTAGGCAATAATAGATATAGAAGTAATAGTGATGGGAATATAGTTGTGGCTGCTTAAGGGTATGAGAGATGCAAGATTTACTGAAAGATTTAGTATCTTTCATTAGTTGGTCTTGAAATGGTTGGAAAAGCAGTTTTGGGCACATCAGCCTGGTGTCAATTCATTTTTTTCAGCCTAACAGCTGGATGAGAAGGATGGACATAGCCTCATCCTGGCTGTGTCCCTGTTTGCTCTGGCACTTGGGTGAAGTTCATTGCCCCTCTTCCAGGGCTCAGTTGCTCACTTGTAAAACACGTAACATAGCTGAACGTGTGCAGGAATGGTGCTTCGTCTAAGGAGTATCACCTTGAGTGGTCCTCAGCTCAAGACATGCATTGTCTTTTCTGTATTTTGCTCAGCCCTGCTCAGTGGGACAAATAGAATCATAGAATAGTTTGGGTCAGAAGTCTTTTGCTTTAAGATCATCCAGTTCCACCCCCTGCCATGGGCAGGGACCCCTCCCACTGGCTCAGGCTGCCCAAGGCCCATCCAACCTGGCCTGGAACACCTCCAGGGATGGGGCAGCCACAACTTCCCTGGGCAACCTGGGCCAGTGTCTCCCCACTCTCATAGTGAAGAAATTCTTCCTTCTGTCCAGTCTAAATCTGCCCCTCTCCAGTTTATACCCACTGCCCCTCATCCTATCCCCACAAGCCATTGTAAACAGTCCCTCTCCAGCTTTCTTGTAGCTCCTTCAGGTACTGGAAGGTCGCTATAAGGTCTCCTGTGAGCCTTCTCTTCTCCAGGCTGAATGACCCCAACTCTCTCAGCCTGGCCTCATATGGAAGGTGCTCCAGCGCTCTGATCATCTTTGTAGCCTCCTCTGGACCCGTTCCAACAGTTCCATGTCCTTCATATGTTGAGGATTCCAGAACTGGACACAGTACTCCAGATGAAGTCTCCCAAGAGAGGAACAGAGGGGCAGAATCCCCTCCCTCCCTGCTGGCCACGCTGTTTTGGATGCAGCCTAGGACACAGTTGGCCTTCTGGCCTGCAAGCGCACATTGCTGGCTCATGTCAAGCTTCTCATCAACCATCACTGTGGTTTCGAGGATCAGTGGTGTGATCTAGGCTGTGTTTTCCTAAGCCCATGTTTTGGTGTGTTCCTGGTGTAGCTGATTACTGAGGGGAGGGAGGAGCTAAAAGCTATAAGGGTTTGCACCTTCGCTCTGGCCTCTGGATTCCTCGTTCCAGCGCATTGTTTCAGTGCATCTCTTGTTCAATGTGTGTAGTTACCTGTGCAGGTGGATCTGCTGCGACGTGGATTGAGAGTTTAGCTCGTACCACGTTGAAGTCCTTTCCACACAGTGGTGGTAGAGAACGTCTGGCTGCCCTGTTCATTAATCATCCCTGCTGAAAAAAAACCCCTTTTAATTACATTATGTTCAGAATCCATAAAATATAATTAAAATATGTAAATCTATTATATCATCTAATGAGTACATTGAGACCTAAAAGTTTAAATTAGATATAAAACTGATACAGACCTGTTGGTATTGATTACTTATATTAATGAATCATTGCAGTCTTGGACAGATCTTTTTTTTCCCCCCTATCAGGTGGCAATATTTTTTTTATTTCATCCATCGGTTCTTACACTTGCGCAGTCTTTTAAAACTACTCTGGAGTAGTAATGAATAACTATGTAACTTTTTTTGCAACTAATATCCATTCTTCAGCACCATTTGTTCAAGTTCTGTACCCTTCTTTTGCACTTTCCTGGGAGGCATGGCAGATCGCGAGTGGTAGCACAAACAAACCCCTGCTGCTCCCCCCCAGCATTTTAGTTTCAGACATTACATCAGGCACATATTTTAGGATTAGTATCATTTTATGGGAGCGTGGGATGCCAGTACAATTGAGTTAGAGCACTAAAACCTGATAACATAGCAGATCTGAAAGTTACCTTAGCTTTGAGTCTTTTACACTGGGAGGAGGAAAATTTAGAAGCAAGAGTGGTAGTGGCCCTGCTCTGGGGAAGACTTCTTTAGCGCTTGCCTATAGCTTGCTTGCTGTTGTTAAACATCTGTCATGGTTGTTAAACATCTATCATGCTGTAAAGTAGCAGGTAAAAGGTTTATTTAGGATATTGTCCTATTATTGACTGCTTTTCGCTCTGCTTAAATACAGTTGGCATCAAACATTCCCCGTGTTTGTTTCATGGTGGAAGATTTTCTGAGTTAGAAAAAGAAGGATGCTTCTTGCCCTCAGAGGCCGTTTACTGGCCACCACCGGGCAGCCGTCGTGCTGGGCAGGCTCTGCAGGGTGGGTGACCGAGGACGAGGGTGGAGTGCAGCCTCCTCTTGCCCACGGAGCCACAGGCACAGATTGTAAGTATTTGAAACCAGAGCAAATGTCAAGCTGCTTGACAACAAAAGATAGCCCTTTAGCACAGCCACCTGTGCTACCCTCCACTTTCTTGATTTAGCAAGATCGTGGGCTTCAGCCTCATTTAATACCTTTTCTTTGCATCTCCTCCCTGTAGGGCAGACAAACATCTCCTCTCCCTTCACTTGCGCTGCACGGCTCGCCAGCTGCATGCCCAGACTTCCAAGGGAAATACTCAAGAGATGAGAAGTCATCAGCAGCAAAGGACCAATTTTGTGTCAGGCGGTGTGTCAGTAACAGGAGATAGAACAACTCTTTTACCTGTTTAAAACCCTGATGCCTGCTAGACAGTCAGATCCGCACTTTGAGCAAGTCTTGTATTTTCAGACACCGGGGTCATATTCTTAAAGACAGGCATTTAAATTGCATACAAAAATATGTGGGCAGAGGTACAAAGAGGCAATTACGCATATGAAATATGGAGTTGCAAACACCCACCGGGTAATTGTGCACTCACAAGCATTCAGTTGCACCTGCAATTTCCTGTTTTCCTTTTGGAATGACTTGTCTGTGCCCGGATGTGTGTCTGGCACGTTTCTTCTCTCCGCTTAAAACTGTGGCCCAAAGCACCTTGTTGCTGTTTAGCACAGATTTAAGCTTCTGATTTCAAAGCTGCTTTAATTAGTAACTCGCAGTCAGTGTGTTCTACCAATTCTTATGCCACTGGGATATTAGCAGACTTTATTGTTTCTTTCTGTCTTTGTGGAACTTCTGTAAATCTTTTCTTTGATAGCAGCTAGGGTTTCAAAGCTGCCCACTTTTGAGCCAGCGGAGACTAATAATGATCTAATTAATGAAAGATGTTTTTCTCTGCATTGCTGTATTTTATCTCTTCCCCAAAGACTTGTTGGTGCAAGCAAACCTCAGGCACCAGCTAGATCCTTTTTTTTTTTCCTCCTGTATTTGAGAAATACGCAGATACATCTGTACTTATCCTGTGTTGTTCTCACTTGAGTGTGTAAATCTTGAAAAATCTTCCCAAGTGTAATTTGGTTTTAGGAAGTAGCTTTGTTATTCCCAGAAGGTTTTTCTTCCAGCTAAGATTTGTTTCTCTAGCTCAAACCACAAAGCCACTTTAACTCTCCCTGAAAGACTTCAGCCTGTGTAAGCTACAGTGTAGGGCATGCTTATTATCCCCCAGTGGGTACTCATTGCCCCTCTCCTCCTGCTTTTTCAATTTCACTTTCTTTTTATTAATTAATGAGCTCTTTTAATTATTTATAGAAGCCTTAAAATGCATCAGGCTTGGATTCCACAGTTTCTTCCTTGCCACAGGAAGGGCACAAATTCCTTCCCAAAGGCACGACGATTGTTAGCAGCTTTAATTGACGGTGCAGTGACACATCATTATGCGCTGGGTGCAAAGCCGGGGAGTTCCTGCTGTGCACTTAGGATCAGTGAGTCTTATTTTATATCTCTTCAGGGCCAAATAGCACTGGGCAGGGCACTGACCATCCTCTTGCTTCTTTTAGGCAGGTGCAGACAAGTTTAGTGGATTACAGGTCTGTTGTCTTCTCTGCCCAGACTGTTGTGCTGCACAAACTGGCTGCGAGAGAGGCACTATAGCAGCATAGGTTTTCTCCGCTTTTCCTTCCTACCTGCTAGCTTTCTAGGTTTCTTCTTTCTTTATCACAGAGTCAACAATGGGACTGGTTTTTGTTTTGTTTTGGTTTTTTGCACCTGTTTGGCAGACCTGTTTTACATTTGCTTTGGAAGCCAACCTTTCAGTCCATCTTTGCTATCACCAACCCTTTCCCTGTCCAGCCTTGTCTCAGAACTGTCAAATTAGCCTCTAAAGTGTTCAGTCTGATCCTGTCTAAACACAGAGACACTGGATACTGTGGGAGAAGGCACAGGGAGCATGACAGAGCAGAAGAGAAGGGAGCACTTCAGTGTCAGAGATTCAAGCTGGCAGGCAAGTTGTGTCACTTTGTGGTGCTTTATGACCTTGAGACACTGTCTCAATAAATCATGCCAGGTAATTAAAAACGTAATTTCGAACTCAACTAGCATGTCAGAACACTGAGTACACACGGGTGATGCCTTTCTGTTTTCCTTCCCCCTCTCCCCCCATGATGCTGGGCTCCAATGGAGTGAAAACCACCTACTGAAGGCAAAAACTCAAACACAATTAATGGTTTGCTGCCAGCCACTTCAATGCAGGGGAGTTGATCTGGCCCAGCGAGCGATCTGCAGGTGCCCTAGAGCCTCCTGCTGCACGCTGAATGGCCTCCTCTGACACTGCAAGCAAAACCACAGGTTCCCCTGCAGCATAAATATTTCCTTACTGGTTTAAATAGAAAGCAGATGTGTCTCGTTTAGCTGCGACCCTGAACACTGCGACTCTGAACACTGCGACTTGGAGCGAGGCAAGAAAATGATGGTAAGATGTAGCGCACGATAGAAAAAGGAATGAAGGCAATGATAGAATTCAGACAGAGATTGCCAAGTTAGGGACATCATTTACCTGTTTGTTAGATTCTTAGAAAATAGATTTTCATGGGTGATAACAGGCAAAGAACTGCCAGGTTTTGGATACCCATTTGTTCCCATCCTCTGGCCCAGCACAAAGTGAGGCACAGCTGAGCTTCCTTGTCTACATGTGGGAGTTCCCACTGCCCATGTTGGTCTTTTTAGCAGTGTTAGAGTAGTGAGATCAGGGTGTGAAAATGAGAAAAGGGGCTCGCTGCCCTAAAGAGGAAGATTCTCAGTAAGAAGGGCAGAATGAAGAAGGGTAATTAAGAGCTGCTTCAGTAGACACTGGGGTGTAAGGGAGTGAATTAACCCAGGAAAGAGCTGGACCACACTTGTGTTTCTGGCAGGTTTGGTCCACACCACCCTTGTACTGCTAAAGAAAAAACAAGTGCGGGAACAGAATGACCCAGATGTTGGATCTCTGGCTTGGTCTCGAGCTGTTTGGTGCACAAGAAGCTCATAGCAGCAGGCTGTCTGATCCCTGGGGAAGGCTGGCACAGAGCACGCTTGCCAGCGGAGATACCAGATCTGGGAGAGCAGCTCCTCGTAGTCAGGACATGGCTGTGTACATCCATGCAAGACTAGTGGAGAAATTAAAGCAAAAGAAGTTGTTTTCCTCAGTGGGCAGTGCCTGATGAATGAAGGTCCTTCTGTATTTCTCTTGCACTTGTCTGGAAGGGGAAAAGAGTACAGAATGTAGTTCTCTCTCTGGGTATCTCTCCTGTGGCAACTCTTGGATTGGTTACTTGCAGAAGGTCTCAGTGGCTTTCTTTTGCAAACAAGGCAAGCCTGGGAGGATATCCTTACCTTTCGTTAAGCCACCAGCTGTTTCCGTATTGTCCCCCATCCCTGCCATTCCATGGAGCTTATTCCTCCTGGTCGTCACCCTGCTGGCAGTTAATCGCCTGAGCACAAAACCAATCATACAACAAAAAAAAAAAACCCAAGGAGCTAATTAATTTTTAATTTGTGTCATTTAAAAATCCATTGCATCTTCTTGCAGTTGGATTCTAAAGTGTGTCATTTCCTCAGGCAGGGGGGCAGCTTTTCCTGGTTTGGGGCAGAAGACTCAACTCTCTTAGCATGCTGGGTAAAACCTGGTGCAGCCCATCTGAATCAGATTAAGTTTGACTTAGTTCTTTTTACCTCTTTTTTTTTTTTTCAGCAAAATCTTTGGTACTTCATTTATTAAAACACAAACTTGACTTCATGCTGTAATTGCCCAGCTTGACAATAATAAATCTTATAAGCAGGTTTGCTGTTTGCATGCTTGAAGTAACGATTTACATTCATTCACACGAAACTTTAGGGCTGTAGTTTGTTTGCAAAGCTCTGTTTGGAAGTCAGTGCAACAAGCTGAGGAAGCGTAGTGTTCCCCTTCAGTGCCTGTCCCAGCGGGAGAACCACCCGCCAGCAAACAGGGTTGCCTTTTCAGCTGGGGAGCAGAGGTCTGTGCTGCACGACTGGGCTCGGTGGGAGGCAGCAGGCGTTACATGAACCCTCCAGCAAAGGTTGTGGTACATTTTTCTTTGTACTGTTCTCTAACGATAAATGTCACAAGCATTTGCAGTTTGAGATAGTATTTCTCGTACCTGGTTGATGATCAACGAGTTGTTAATTTGGAAAGTTAAAGCAGAATCTATTTAGTAGGCGTTGCAAGCAGATAATTGCCTGCGTGGTTTGAAGCAAAATGGGCCTCTTATTTTGGATGGGTCACAGACCAGCGAAGTGCACCAGGATAGCAACGGAACGTACTTTTTCAGCTTCATGCAGATATGACAATTAGGCTATAGCTATACTACTTTTCTTGGCTGTGTCTGAGTGTAGTTGTCTGCACTACACAGCCTGGGGTGTTATGTCAATAATTCCTGGAGTACTGGGCTTGAATTCCAGCCCGTTCCCACTGCTGGACTCTGGTTTCCCTGCCAGCTGATACAGCTTGCTTGGCTTTGGGGATATCTAGACAACAGGGAGCCTGGAGCTACCATGCTCATATAAACATCTTTATAGCACCTGGCTGTGACACAAGCGGAATACGTGTGGAAAGAGATCTCAGTAAGGACTGGCTGCTCAGCCTAGCTTGGGGAGAAAGAAGAAATGCCTGTGCTGGGCCACTAGGAGCAAGAAACACTTGTTCCAGGGGGTCAGAACTACCTTCTAAATTTGGAACTTGCTATTTCAGCTGGTTCTGCCCATTCGGAGACCTTGCTGTCTGCTGAGCCTTAACTAGAAGATAGGGGAGCCTGAAAGGGAGCAGACACGGGGCCACAGGAGTACTGAGGACACACCAGATTCATTCCTCTCTGCTGCTGTGACCAAATGAGCTGTAGATCTGTCCCTTGGGTTTCTTTCTGCTTACTACAAAGGTATAACAATCACGGTGCAGAGAATGACGCTCGCAAACAGAGGCTCCATTCACAAATTCCTGGCAGTTCCCAGTGGCACAGCAGGACAGCTAATCCACCATTGTGCCTGATAACCAGCAGCAAACCCCTGACTGTCTGCTACGGCGTGGTGAGATCATTAGGGATGCGCTTCAAGTGTTCATAAGCACGGAGCCACCGCTGTGGGGAAGCCTTGAGCCTGAGAGCTGCAAATCTGTTACCGTATGTGCCTGGTGGCTCTCACCCTCTCTTACTGCTGTGTCCATAATGCTAGGTGTGAAAAACTAGCAAGACTCCCTTCATGCAAACGGTGGGAGGAGGTCTACCCCTCATTTATGCAATATGAGGAGCAAAGGCAGAGTGTCAGATTGTCAACAGGACAAGGTTTGCTTGTGCATTCCTGCCTGACTCAATGCATGTCACTGATGTCACAGATTTATATCAGAGAGGGTTTGATCTGTTTGGGTTTGCATTATAGGTCAGACAGGTCCTCTAGTTGTACTTCCAAGGTGAAATGCTGAGTGGCTTATCTCTGGATCTTATTGATTCTACGTTCTTTGGACAATTTGTACATAGTGCTGATTCAGGCCAGTGAAGGCCTGGGGGTGGGAGGTGCTCCAGACAAATCGCTGTTTGGCTCTTTGCTGTCAAAATCCTGGCCAAACACATGCTGGACTCAGCGAAAGGCAGAGGGCTTTGCTGGCTGTTCCCCAGCCTTGCCTGGAGGTGGCCAACCCTGGAGCAACGCTTTACAGCTGATGTCTTTTGTTGAGGAAGAGAGGATATTTGTTTAAAGAGGAGCAACCGTGATAATACTTCAAAGTCGAGTAATTCATTTCAGTGGGGTACAGGAATACGACAGTGACAGCATCAATGTGAGGCTCCCACAGCAATAGGTCTCAAAATCTGAGCAGCTGACATTCGTCCCCTGGGCACTGAAAGGAGGGATTTCCCAAACCCAACCTCCTCCACCGTATTTTCCTCTCCCATCTGCAGACCCCAAAGATGCTGTTTATGTTTCCTGCAGAGCTTTAGTTATCACTCAGATGGAAAAGAGAATAATAATTGTGCTTCACTGAGCCAAGGGAGAAAGGAAAATATGAGATATTCAGAAATATAAAATGCAAATATTGGCTTGCCCCATCCCCCCCAACATTGGTTATTATTGAAAAAATCAAGAAAGTTTGAAATGCACTTTGCACACAGACTCAGAATAAATAACACTACTTTGCATTTCATCAGCCTTATTTTCCCCATGGGTTCACTGTCATCTCTCATTTAGGCACCACAGGGATGATCAACTTCAGAAAGACGTTGAGATGAAAGGCGCCAAAGTATAAGTGGGTAAAAAAATTTCTGGTGCTCAAGAGCAATCCAGAAAACTTTCCACTCCACAGGTGCACAAACACTGGGGGATTGAGTCAGTCTTTTTCTTTTAAAGGAAAACTTTTTCAATAGTATAAAGATTTTATGGAGTCGCATTTTGCTTTTAAAGTGTTTACTGCCAGTACATGGTATTGTCTGTGTCACTTTGGTGATCACTGTGAAACTGGGAATTCCTGTGCACTGGAGGAGTGGATGCAGGCAATCTATTAATAATTGGGGGTTTTTTTCAAAGTGTATTTAATACTGTGTAATAATTACAGCTGTTATCAACAAGAAAAAAAAGGTAAAGATAATGGCGTTCAGATTAGAAGGATATTTCTGTGGCTGTGGTTTCTCAGATAGGGCTCAGATCTGTGTTCACCTCCCATGTTCCTGTTTGACCCCGGGCAAGTCTAACTCTGGTGCCCCAGTTTCCCAGTTGCTAAAATAGGGTTGAAATATCCTTTTCTCTCAAGTATTGTCTGCAATGACCAACTGGACGCTGAACTTCAGGGTGGTGTTTCCCACCTTAGGATGCATTTTGCAAGTCCTGCCTTGGGAGGAGGAGAAAAGGACTGACCTAAGGGTAGGGCAACAGGAGAGGTGGAAACGTGGAAGCAAGTGTAGCCTGAAAGCCAAACCAGTGACTTCCATAAATGAGCCAGGACCTGCTGACCACAGAAGGCAGTGACTGATGTGTGGATGTGCTGTGCACGACGATAACCCTTGAGGAGGCAACTGGCTCACTCACAGACATGGAGCTCAAGGAAGCCTCGACTTTGAATGAGGCTTACAAGAGAAAATACAAAGACTAATAATACTAGACAAGCGATTAAAAATACCTTGACAGCAACAAAAAAGGAATAAGGCAAGATCAATTCATATCTTTTCAGTACAGTCTGGTACACGTCGATGTGCACAGAATAATTTTGGGAAAGGTGAAGCAATATTCCAACAGCTAAATATCTCCACTTTTATTTGTTTTATATGCAGTGATGTTCCAAAAGGGGATTCGTACGAGACATCAGAGTAATATAGCAGAGCTAATCCACACATGGTTCAGTAGAAGGTCACTATACTGCAGCCTCCAAAGGAGACTTATATACCTCAGTATACATGCATTTTTCTTCCTATTTGGCTCTGTGTTTATTCTTTTGTAGGTCGCTATGAGGTGCCTTTGGAAACTTCGAGGTGCAGAGAATTACTCTGCCTGCAACTAGCAGGTTTTTATATAGTATAACTTCCTTCTGTATTGAAATGGCTTAGGAGCAGCTTTCAGACACCCATCACGTGTAATGCTTTCAAATATATTATGCAGGCTGTGTTTTGCGTCCACTTTTATAGCTATAGATGGTGCTTAGTCAGGTAATTTGCACAAGGTCACAAAGTTAAGTGGCTAAGTGAATATCTTCAAACCAGCATCCTTATTAGTTCCCAGCCCTGCCTTAAACACGTATGGCCAAAAAGGGTCAGGTTTTCCCAATGGCGAGGAGTTCAGGGGAGCTGCACCCTTTCAGGCCGCCTGGGCTCAGCCTCCAGCACTGCTGAGACGCCCAGTCTTGGCCAAAGCCAAGCAGAAACCCTTGGTTCTCCGGAGCGCTGCACGTCAGGCTCTTAAGATCTCATAAAACTGCTTTTAAGGCGTTCTCTACAGGGTTGTCTGTTTAAATGTTTAATTTAGGGACTAGCTAAGAATAATTTAGCAGCTGATTAAGAGAGATGCCAGTTCTGCTGTTCCAAGATTGATAATCCATAATGTACATGTCATTGCTATTGTGGCAGTGTTATGTTTTAGGTATGAAGTAGCAGCAGCATTTTCTAGAAAGCTGGGACTATCTGTCACCTTGATTATGTCAGCCTAATGATAAAAGTAAATACTATTTTAAGGACCTTGCTGGTGACTGTCTCAATGTCAGAATGAAACTGTCTTATGCTAAAGACGTTCCAGGGAAGTATAAGTTGTAGCCTTAATGGAAAATAACTCTGAGGTAGAGGGGAAGACATCAAGAAGAGAGCATCAGACTGATTTTCTAGCCACTAAAAATAATTGTTGCCCTGCTGTTCACCTGGAGGAGCCAGTTCCATTGCGGAAGCACAGGGGGAATTATGAGATGTGCTGGTTACCATTAACATAGCATAAAACAGAACTGTGCTTCATTTCTGGAGCAGTTTCCCCTGTGTGTGATCAAGGTGTGATGCAAGCAGAGCGTACTCAGACTAGGAACTTTATTTCCTGACCCTGACATGACTCAGGGTTACAGAAGCAAACGCCCTCTCTCATCAAATGTCACCCATATCTATTGGCCCCAGGGGTTCTGTTCTGTATCTTTTCACAAACATCTCTTTGATTACGATAGCGCTATTTACAAGGTTATTCTTCTCGTGATGTTCTCCCCTGTATCAGGTAAGGTCTTTCTCCTCAAAGGTCCTGAGGTCTGAGCTTTCATATTTTAGAAGCTCTCACTCTTTCTCCTCTACTCTCTGAACAACCACTTCTGATCAGTCATTTGAAATCACTGATTTCAAATCTCATTCTGCTACTTGTGCCCATTACGATAATACTTCAAAGAGCCCCTGGGTCTTGCAGAATGCAAGACATGAGTTTCAGTATCTTTTTCCCAATTTTTATTGGGTAAACTGAGATATAGAGAAACTTGCTTAAGATATTAACGGGCATCTGTGGTATGGACACCTTCTAGGAGACTTGAAATATCCAGGTGCCTTTCTGATCAGCTCTCCAGTCAGTACCAGTTATAAAAATTCTGGGCTGGATGGGGAGAGGAAGGCCAGATACAGAGATATACCAGATACAAATAAGATCCCTGTTATTTCTGCAAACTAAGGGAAATACTGGGAAAATACTGAGCAGTCCAAAATTACTACAACATGGTCATCTTCAGACTTTATTGCTCTCTACAACTGTCTGAAAGGAGGTTGTAGTGAGGTGGGTGATGGTCTTTTCTCCCAAGTAATAAGTCATAGGACAATAGGAAATGGCCTCAAGTTGCAGCAGGGGAGGTTTAGATTGGATATTAGGAAAAATTTCTTTGCTGAAAGAGTAGTAAAATATTGGCACAGGCTGCCCAGAGCAGTGGTGGAGTCACCGTCTCTGGCGGAGCTCGAAGACCGTGTGGATGTGGCACCTCAGTGCATGGTTTAGTAGGCACAGTGGTATTGAGCTGATGGTTGGACTGGATGATCTTAGAGGTCTTTTCCAACCTTATTGGTTTAATGCGAACTAAATGTACAAATTCCCTTTGAAGACCACACAGAAAAAATGGATAGTTTTAAGGCACGATTCTCTTCTAAAGTGGGTCTCTCAAAGCAGGCCAGATATGCTGCCCTGGGAGCGTGTGTACTTCTGGTTTGGCTGAAAACAGGGTGGATGTCAACATTCACACAGGAGCTCGTGTTAGAGGAGAGGTCCTCCCTCTCTCCTGGTCTGCAGGGAGGGTCGGTGTTGTCCGTAGGCACAGATCGTAGAACTGGAAGCAGGGCTCACTGCCCTGTCCCTTGTGCCCTTAGTCTTCTACAAAGATACAGCAGCAAACAATTACTGGAACTCGAACAGCTGGGAATAAAATACAGAGCTAAATCTTTTTCATTTAGCCAAGTATCTGATTTGAAAACAAACAAATGGTTTCTTTAAAACAAAATCAGTACAGGAATTTATTTGCAAAATTCTTGGAGTGGAGCAGAAGCCGCATAAAAGCTTTGAGGCTGTGGACCTAGTCAAGGGTATGTTGTGTTTAGCAGATGTGAATAGATAAATGACAGAGAGGATATAAGGGAAGGGAAAAATACATTTCCATGGTTGGGAAGATAACACATGGTTATATCTGGGATGTTTCACTGACTTCTTTTCCAGACGTGACATTGAGCACATTAGCAAAGGATGGGTCACGTTTACTGATTACTGCATTAGCCCAATATAGAACAATATTGTATTCCTTCCGTCAGTGGCCCCTCGCAGACCAAACCAGCGCAGGTTATAGAGCAAAACCTGTGCTGTAGCTGGGCTGTGATTTGGATGTGTTCAGAGGAACGCTGTCACCTCATCTGAAGTGCCACCATTTGGACATTTCCTGTTGTTGTTTGCAGAGTTGTTATTATTGATTATTACTTTGGGAATATCCCATGGGCCGTGGCACAGGCCAGGCCTCCGCAGTGCTAGGTGTTGTACGAACACGGATGAAAAGGTTGTGCCAGTTGTGCCAGTTGTTTTGAGGTTGCAGCTTGCATTGTGGTTTGGTTAATAATGTATTTGGGGTAACAAACTTTTTAACCACATCAAAAGTATTTCCTGTCACTGGGAAGCACTGTTTCTAAGGAAAACTCTTATCCAAAGCAATGGGAAAGGCAGCATGCCTTTGCAAAAATCAAGCCTAAGGCCATCGTTTTGAAGTGGTCTAAGCTGGTAGAGCAGTGATCTTCCATCTGACCTGCAATTTTGGCACTGAGTATTTGACCTTGGAAAACTAATGGCTGAGTATCCAAAGTGAAAAGAAGTTTTTGTAATGAGGAGCATATGAAAAATTACCAACCCTTTGCTCACAGTGTTCTGCCCAGACTCCCCCCCCATACTTAGAAATACTTGACATCCTCTTCAGATAGACATCAGTTTTTGATAAGATTCCAGGCACGCGCCAGGTCAGCTGACAAATGCAGCCCCTTCTGGCTGCTAACCGACTCGGCAGGTGACCAGGAACTTTTCATTTGCTCGGAGAAAGCCTCTGTCCTCCTTTTCAGGAAAATTCCTTCCACGAGAGGTGATTATATTTATTAGTGGAAGATGTATTGGACTCAGACTGGTGTCACATTGTTAGAAGAAAGTGAAGGGTGTGTGAGGATGAATTCAGGTGCTTTTTTGTTTCTTTCTGATAGAATCTGCCTTTGCAATTAGGGAATTAGATTCTCTCTCCTCCAAAGTTTATTTATGGATCTGTGGGACAAGAACAGAGTCTGCTGCTGGACGCGCGATGCAACCTGAGAACACCAGATGTTAGAGAGTGCTTGTATTCTGAGTTGTATTTTTCTCTCCCGCTTAGTGCTGTGCACATTTTAACTCAATTGTAGCAATTCACACATTTTCAAAATACAGTTTGTCATAACCAAGGAATTAAGTCCTATCAAGAGAAGTACAAACAGAAGGGAACTCAGCTCTGGGTTCACTCATGATCATAAACACTTCACACTTCCCTGGGCTCTCAGATATAAACGTAGTGCGAATCTTCTGCTTGTTGCTGACACGTCGGCAATTGTATCGTGGAACTGAGCAGATGCTCTTTGATCGTGGTCTTTAACTGTAGTATTTCAATGTAAAAAAAAGAAGTAAGGATGAATCCATGGCTCTAAGTAAGGAGGGAACACGGAGAGGTGCTGGCACTTGCAGTGGGTTAGATCCTTCCCACGTTAGCATTCATTTGCCATCACGTGTCTGTAGTGATACTGAGACTACTGAGTTGGAAGGAAGTCTCACATGTATATGGTAGATAAAATCCATAATTCAAGAGAAATGTGAGTATCTGGATCTATCAGCAGGACACTTAGTTCACTACTACTTCAGATATTTTGTTGTTAACGGGGGCCAATTGATTGAGAAAGGAAGTGCTTCTGAGAAAGGAAGCACGTTGAGAACTGATACTGAATACAAATTGAAGTCCCTGTTTCTTAGGTGTCCACTTGCTTTCATTTTTAAGAAGGAACAAGTACGAGTGAGAGAATTTATATTAAAATTTATATTTAAGATTATTAAAGTGTACTTCACAGGCTGCAGATATTAATATCTAGACCATGGTAGCAGATATCTCCCAGCAGGGAGTGATGTTTGAACCATGAAATGTCAGTGTGCAGTTGTAGGAAGAATGAACTCAGGGCTTTGCAGATCTGTATTGGAAAGTTTAAGTTCTTACTTGTGAATAAATATAAAATATTAATTATTGAAGGATATTTTTGCGGAGATGTAGTCTAACAGTGTATGGTTGTAGAGCAGCTGCCACATGCCGTCAGAGGAAACACGATTATAAAGGAATTGTGGTAGGTAAAGAAGAAATACATCTAATATATTTTGAAATAAAAATAAATCCTTGGAAATTAGATACGGCTGTCAATACTCTGAGAAAATCGCTAACCAAATTAATGCCATGATAAGTATATTTGTTGTGGGTTTAGTGGATTTTACTAGGGAGGCATGCCTAAGAATTTGTAAACACTATTTATTAAATCTGATGGAGGGGAAAATTTAACCATATGGTGGCAAAGCATGGAGTGAGCATGCTCTGGCTTGCAAAGTAGTTCATTATCAAACTTATTGCTCTTCCAAAACACATTCGCCTCCAAGACTGACCTTGGGGAGAAAGTAGTTCCTCTCATAGATGGCTTGATAGAGTTAGAAAACAGGTCAATAGCTAAGATTGAAAAGGAGGTGATAATCGAAGGTACGTTGTTGGGAAGCAGGCGGCGAGGGGAGGTGGTGCGCAGCCCTGGCCAGGTCCACTCCATGGTCCTTGCTCAGCGTGGCACTCTGGGTGCCTGGTGTGGGCTGTACGTGAAGTGGGGTGAGATAATGAGTATTAGCTTTATCCAGATGGTCAATATAGCACGACTGTGTGTGCTGGCTCATGGGTGTTGCTGGTCAGATGTCCTGAAGAGGGAGGGTCGATTGGAGTGAACTGAAGAAGCTTCATCTCTACTCTGTGGGCCGTCGGGAGAATTCCTTGGCTTGAGCCAATCCAGCAAGGAAGTGCTTGAAATCAGATATCCAATCTTCTAGGTTACCTTATCAAGACAAGGAGCTTCTAATTTTTTTCCAGCTGCTTTTCACCTTCACCATAAGCCTGTCCTGGCATTTTCTCTTTTTGCATTTACAAAAGCCTGCATTATTTTCCTTTGGATTCCATGGCTATGTGCAGCACTAAGAAGTGTGTGTGGCCTTTCTATGGATACAAAAGGAAGAAAGGGAAAAAGAATGCAGTGGGGAAGCTTCCCTCAAGATGTGCACATACATACATGTGTTGCTACTGCTTCACACTTGTGCTTCTCCAGGATTCAGCTTCTGCTTCACCTCCTTTCTAATGTTTTATTTGACCTCCATTTAACTTTCCTCTTTAACCATCTGCTTGTTTTGTGACTCTTCACTTCTTGTCCTCAGTACCCCCTTCAGCAGTCACTGCTCTTTATTAAACCTTCCTTCTTCCTGCACCACAGCCTCATTCCTTTCCAAAAGCAAAGAGCTCCATTGAGCAGGTTTTGGTATTGTATAAGAAAGGGTTTCTAGTTGGTGTGATTCCCAAGACCAATGTCCAACTAGTTTCCAGTCTATTCTAAGCCATGGAATCCCTTTTAAATGCAAGGTAACACACACAGACACCCTTGATTCATATTAGCTGAGTTACTTGAGGAAGCATTAAATCTCTTTTTCTTTTTTTTTTACCAGATTCATACATAGAGGAATTTACAGGATTTTTACTAACTGACATTTTAAACTTCCGTTAGCAAGTAATGTACTGCAAATTCAAGATCCTGATTCTTACTTGTATGAAAGACTTAAAGGAAGTCACCTGGGTCCATGAGTAGTGACTACGCTGGAATTAGACTTGTGGGTTTTTTATGTATTTATGTTTTCTCCTGACTTTTCTCTGCCTGCACTAAATGACAGGCCAAGGATGTGTTCCTAATTGCTCGCTGTAGTTTTAAATTCACTATTCATGTGGTGAAAGTAAAAGAACTGAAATGGAGAGGAGCACAGCTTTGCCTAAGGCAGTCTGCTGAAGATGGGGAAGAAAAGGCACTGAGTAAGAGAAAGTAAAGATTGCTGGTCTTAGAAAATTGGCCAATGAAGGGGTCTTGAATTCTAAAAGAAAAGAGAGAGCTTTCATTCTTTTGCCATTTCAGTGTGCTGTCCTGTGGACAAACTCTGTATTATGGTATATTATCAAGTTTGAACAGTAATTCTACATGATTGTTCCTTAAAAATTGCTATTGATGCTTTTGGTTAACACACCTTTTCCCAGCTCAGCTGCTACGTAGCACGTGGCTGTGAGGAGAATTCCGAATCATTCTCATGATGGCTACTGGTTTGAAGACTCTCTCTGTGAATCTGGAGAGATGACCCTTCCCTGCAATACTTCGTAGAGAGCCAGGAAATATATTGGAATTCCTAAAAAGAGGAAGAAGATGTAAAAAATCTGAGAGTAGGTTGTTTTTTCACACTTGAGCAAAGCTCTGGGGATTTTTCTGACTGTGTTTAGGACACTCAGTGGCAGGCATTGGTGTAAAATGAGAATAGAGGCTGGATAGGATGGATGGGCTCAAAACCATTCCTGCTGTTTGTTGTCTGCTGGAGACTTGGTTTATGAGAAATAGTGTTTGTTCCCACCAGCAGGTCAACCCCAGCCTTGGACTGACTAAGACTACATTGGTCAAACCAGTTTCTGCATTCCTGAGATTTTCTTGGAGCTTATACCTTTAATATAAAAATGTCCAAGCACAGTCTGACCGTATATAACATGATTATGTTCTTTTCAAATTCAGATTGGGGAAGTATGAAGTGCTTAATCTCATACTTTCTTCATTAATTGCAAATTTAATTTATAAACAGCTGCATGAGTTAGAAATTCCATCTCCTGTGATGAATACAGACCAATTAATGTTATAAGTAGAAATAATTTATGGGATGTGTCAAAAGCAAAAATAGATTTGCATAGAGCTGTATTGATTGAAATGCAATCTCATCAATCTGGAGGATGTTCTGGACAGTATGCAAGGAACTTGGAGATGAAAACATGGGAAGACAACACAATAAAGCAAACATCTTCATTTATAAGGCAACTAAAACATATCACTGAATTCCAGCTGCTATAATAATTCCCTGCCTTCTCACACAGCTCTACAATACTGGCAAATCTAAATATGAAGAAGAAAAATGTCTCTAGAAGGCTGTTATTTTGCTGCCTGAGTTGTGTCAAGGAAGTGTAAATATAATCACATTTTATCCTCCGATCTGAAATGGATTTCAGTGGCACAGATCACAATGTAGCCTGGCTTGATTGACAATAACTCCCTTGTTACCATCAGTAACACGGTGAGGTGGGGAGGGAGAAGGAAGCGGTTCAGCTCATGATGGAATTACTGGGCAATTCACTCAAAATCCTGTATCTTTATTTGTGCCAGGAAGGGAGAGTAGACCCCGAACGCTTGCTGTGAGAAAACGACCGTCTTAAGGAAATTCTTTCTACAGTTATTTGGAGTCAGAGGCCCAACTGATATCCTATGACAAACACCGCCACGTTATTGCTCTTGGAGTGATCAATAAGAAGCTTACTGTTTTCTTGGATTTGTTATGCATAAACTAATACTGGCTGATACTTCTTGGCACTTTAAGGAGCAGTCAACAGCAGGAAGGTAGTGATTCAAGGTGTAAACTGCCTTGGTCAGATCAGATTCTTACTCCTTCTGTTCCATAGCTGACTGTAAAAACCTAGACTCTTCTTTCCTTCCCTACTTTTAATGCTCCAGCAACAACTGCGCTCTGGGAGTGGAAGTGATTTTTCTGGATCCGGTTGGGTCAGCTGGATGTTTTGCTGCTCTCAGCTGCTCATCCCACCTCCTCAGCTGGAGAACATCATCCCCGTTCCTCCCACACCCACGTGCGTACCAGCAGCTCTTGTTCGAGCCCTTCCAGCCTGCTTGTGGGCAAAGGCAGCCTGTCCGTGCTGGCTGCTGCGCTCCCGGGCTGGCTCTGCCGCCGCGTCAGCAACGTAACGCTGCCGGTGGCTGGTTTGCTAGCAGGGCTTGGAGGGCAGGACCACCAGCAGAGGGGGACCAGGCTGTTCCCAGGGGAGCTGTGACGTCTCCTAGCAGCACAGCAGCACGTCAAGCAAAGCCCAGCTCATGGTCTTGGCACTCAAGGCCTTGGATAAGTGATACTACAGAAAGGTTGTTATTCTTCAAGCTGATCATCTTCTGTAGAGATTGTTGTCCTCACAGCTCTGGCTGCTGAGCAGGACACGTGGGCACTTCTGTGGCTGTGCAGACCCACTACAGCGATGAGAGGAAACTGGGTGTGCTTTGGCCTCCTTCAGTTGCTGAGCTGATTTATTTGGCAGTTGATTTATTTGGTAGCTCAGGAAAATGGTGGAAAGAAGATGAGCAGAGAAGTAGCTGGTGCTGATTGTAGGCTGATTGGGCAGGGATGTCCCTGCCTGTGGCAATGGGGTTGGAACCAGATCATCTTTAAGGTCCCTTCCAACCCAAACTATTCTATGATGGTAGCCCTCTGGGGTCCTCTATACGTGGCCATGTCATAGGGTCAGTATTTGATGAAGGCGTAGCTGATGTTTGATATATCTGTGGCTTTAGAGACTTAGATAAGTCCGTACAGTGCCTTAGAGACTGTAAATCCCAGATGGGAGCCATCTCCCGATTTTTCTCTCCTCCCCGTTCTTCAACAAATTAATTCCTAACCTGTTCACCCGGCCAAGCAACTTTATCTTGAATTTACTGCTCACACAGCTCCAGCCATTCCCTCTCCCTTCTCGAAGTGCGACTGTGGAGCGGCGGGCAGAGCTGTGTGAGGGAGCGCAGTGTGGCTGCGGCTCTGCTAGCTTGGTAGCCAGCCAGAAATGACGCATGTGGAGACCCCCCTCCACAGCTGTATCCTTTTCAAAGTGATGTTTGTAGCAGAGAGCTACAAAAGTGCTATTATGTTGTCTTGAGTGGCTATGCGGGTTGCATTCTAAGCAGAGCAGGGATTAAATTTTGCCATCACTGCCCATGAGCAATTTGCCATTGTGCAGCGAGCAGCTATCAGAGTAGGTTATTATTGCTGTCTGCGCTGAACCCTTCTTATTATATGAAACCTGAAACAGGACTCTCAACCTTGGAAGAATAAAGATAATCCCTTTTCCTCTGTTGTTGGCAATATCGTCTTAGAAGCCAGAGAAGTGCAGCCCCCCCTTCTCCTTCCTTAATGATCCTGTGCTTTTCTGCTCGGTGTTATTTCTGTGTTTGCTTCTGCTGCATTTCAAATAATGCTGGGACTAATATGGCTGTTCCCACCGAACGGTTCCAGCTGATGGAAGGCCATGTCTTGCCCAAAGATCTCCATCTGTGCACAAATGAGCAATGACAGCCACTTCTGGGGATGGGAAGTTAACCAGCAGGTTACAGTGAACAAAGCGAGCGGCCAAAAATGTTGAGGTGTGTTTATTTGATTTTATTTTGGTTGGGGTCAGACATGTTAGTGATGGAGAATGGCTTTTTTTTTTTTTTAATGGAAATTTCTAATGAAAAGAGATGCTTATCGCCAAGGGTATTTCTTCTATTATTACTATCTAGGCAGGGCCAAAATTTTAACACCTCAAGATGCTTTGAATTAAAGCGAAACCCCACTCCTTGCCTTTTCCCACTCCATCTCTCCTTCCAGTTGCAATCCAGGTCACAGAAACACCCACTGCTGCCTCTCAAACTAGTTTTTTACTTTCAGACAGGCAAAAAAAAGTCACGCTTGACTGCACACTGAATTGAAGAGGTACTACCATGTGTTTGCACTTTTCTGGTTTTCCATTTTTCTCTAACTGTAGTTAATGCTCCTAATTAACCCCAAATTTCAATCCTTTTCTGTATAAGTATCTAGTTGCTGTTCTGTTGACTCCCACAGAATAACTTCATATCTGTCTTAAATACCAGTCTGATACCACAGTAAATTGACCATTAAAATGAATTCCATTAATTTCTTCTTTGCCTCAACTTCATAGCGAAGAAGAACCTCTCTCTTTGCAAAACAAGCATTGATGGAAATCAGGTGCAAGCTGTAAGTCTTCTCTCTTATCTCAGATAAGCCCTGTCTTCTCAGGCCTCCTGTGTGAAGATCAAGACCCTCAAAACCCAGAGGAGTTCCTGGGCCGTTCTGAAGAGACTCTGCGTGGATGGAATTGCCCCAGGAATCACAGTTACTTCTCTTCACATTTTCTCAGGATCCATATTCATTCTTCCTTATAAAATGCCAGTTTGAGAGAAGCACTATTATCACTTTTTACTCTAAGGACTCATTCTGATCTCCTTTTCAAAGGAAAAGGCTGTAATTCAAGGCCTAGGGTCAAATTCATCTTCTTAAAAGAAAACGTCCAGGCACAAAAAGAAGCCCAATGAAGACCTCTTTATTGCTCTTGATTTTACAGTTGGTCAGTCCTGTAGTGCTGTGAGCAGAGCAGAAACCAAAGTAGTGATCAAGTCTATAAGCATCACAGGGGATGAGGTTCAAGGAACCCTCATTTTCCCTGCCCAAGGAAATGCCAGGTCTTCTGGATTGGGGTTTGATTCGTGTGAGTTGGTGGAAGGCCCTTCACTAGCGTAATCTATGTTCCTCTGGTCCACAAAGGATTTCTTTTGTGAGCCAGAATGTCCCATGTCGGGTTTGCTCTGGATATCTTTCTCTCGGTTCACTTTCCAAGGAAGTACAAGCTTTGGCTGGAGTTTTTCATAGAATCTTAGAATCATAGAATGGTTTGGGTTGGAAGGGACCTTAAAGATCATCCAGTTCCAACCCCTGCCATGGGCAGGGACACCTCCCACTGGATCAGGCTGCCCAAGACCCCATCCAGCCTGGCCTGGAACACCTCCACAGCATTTTCTGCCTGCATTTCCTGATGAAGTCATGCAGCAGCACCCTGGAGTGATATTGTTCAGGGTCACAAAAAAATAAGGGAGATTAATTTTCTCTGGAGGTTCTACATCTCTGTCCAATCTCCTTTAAATAAGCCGGTGGTTCCAGAACGTGTTAGGGGCAGAGCGTGCAGATGCACAACCAGACAGCCAGCACAGGCACTTTGGCTTCATTTCCATAGGAAACTAAGCAACAGCGATGTCAAATTGGACTGACCTAATATTTGAGGAGGCTGTGAAATTTAATTAGCACTCCAAAAAGCACTTGGTGATCTTGGGCCACAAAAGTGCGATTGAAGTATCTTTGTTTCCATACTAGTAAAATCTGCCAGAAAGTGAAATAAGCACATGGTTTTTCCGGTCAACATTTGTTGGAGCAGAATGATAATGGGTGGAGGAGGGAAATCCATTTGTGCCGTTCCCTTTCTGCTCAGGCGAGGGGCTGTCAGGCCAGCGCTGTGCCCTGTCAGCTTCGCCCCAGGGAAGCGGTACCAACCTGACAAGCGGGGCATTCAAATCAGCCATGGTGATCACACAGTAAGTGCTTAGGAAGGAGGTTTGTGTTGCAGTTTCACATGTAAGAATGTAAAAATCAGCCTCCCCTCGCTCCCCCATGGCCCCTCATTTCTGACAGGCTTGGAGGCTCTAATTACACTATTGCTCAGCTCCTGGCAATTGCAAGGGCTTTTAATGCTGCTGCCTGCTTTGGAGGAGAGAAACTGGAATAATCTGCTTTGTGTAGTGTCCCTTGCTGGAGATAAGAGGCAGAAGCGAGTTGCAGGGAATGCAAATTGAATGAACATATTGTGGTTGCTGGACACAGCTCTGGAAGTCTGCTCTGGCTCCATTTCTGATTGCCGCAGCCCATCTTGCCCAATGCCACCGCACCGTGTGTCCCTACCGCTCGTCCCAGAATACAGCCATGAAACAGGCTGTGGCTTCATGGCACGGCACGGGAGCTTTCAGTGGGCTTTCCATCATGATTTTTTCTTTCTTTATCTTTTTTCCCCTCTTCCCTTCCTGTGAGCAGATGAAACATGCACTTAATTTTCAGGAAAGTGACTGCTGTGGTAGCAGCTGTGGGAAATCAAATGCACAGCAGGCCCCCATAATTCACAATAATTTTGTGTAGCAGTTTCTGATGATGTGATATCAGGTGAAAATTATCCCTGCTACTTTCTAGTGTGCCACATCTTTGAACTCCAGCCTGGTTTTCCATTGGCATGTGTGCCTAAGGCTACCAGATTTTTGACAGGGGAGAAGAACTAATATCATAGATTTAGTTTTAAAAATTTTCCTTGGAAATGTATTGCTGGGGTTGCACACAGGGTGCTGCTGGAGCCTCGGCAGCAAAGACCATTGTAGTTAGCTCTTTAATCCCCACTGTTTGTATTTATACACATTCCTTTGCTAAGAAGCATCCATTCTGATCTATTATATTTACCCACAAATGTGATATTTACTTCTGACAAGATAAAAATGATAATGATATCTTTGTGTCACAGGATTTTATTTCAAATGAGAGATCTAGTGGAGCATATCGTGTTTTATTATTGCTGTAAGTTCAGTTATTAGTATCTGTGGAGAGGCATCCTCCCCTCCTGTGTCTTCATTCAAGCTGTGGGACTGGAGTGTGGCTCAGGGCACAGAAGAGGATGCGCATGGGCTCCAGTTGAATGTACCATCCAGCACAGGCTGTGCAGCCCCTCCTTTTAAAAGATTCTGGAAAACGTGCTGGAAAAGTGGGTCTAGGATGCCCATTTCCCACCAGCCGGTGTACAATTTAGAAGACATGAGACCTAAAGCTTCCCATCTCCTGTGGCAGGTGGCCTCCAAGAAGCATTTATTCCAGGAGGAGCTTTGGACCATGTTGTGATTGAAGCAGAGAAGCCCTAAGGCAAGAGGCCAAGTGGTTGCGGAGTTTCTTGACGTCACATGGAAGGGTCATTTGCCTTCTGTTAGCAGGACAGCAGGTCTCTGGGATTAAAGCAGGTGTGTGGACTGTAACATCAGATTCCTTAGTGAGGTGCACTCAAGAAGAGAAACAAGGTGGGATTGTAGTTAAGGATGCTGGTGAAAGGGTGAAAGCTATTGCAATCTGATACATCATTTCCATTGCTACGTTATCAAATAGGGCTGTTAGCAGCTTGATATGAAAAAACGTTTAAATATTGATGATGAGTCTGCTTAGCGGAGCATTGCGTCTACTGAGAGGACCCTGTGAATCTGGAATATTTAATGTAATCAACTAGAATGTAAAGCACAATATGTACAGCCTTGTTCAACCTCTGCATTTAATCACTGCTCTCAAAAGGCTATTACCTGCAATAATGCAATGCCAAGTCTAAAGTGGGGAACAAAAACACTGTTTCCCAAGGGAGCGGTGCAGAAGCTCCTTAGATGAATTTGCTTCCCTGTTTTCAAAGAACAGCTTGCAAAGGTCTCATCAGAAATAAAGCCTGCTTAATAGTTAAGACTAATTTGCAAATAAAAGCACTAAATTCTGTTTATCTGTAATTACTGTTGGGGAGCCATCATATGTATTTAGATAGAGACTAGCAAAAAAGGTCACTAATTTGGAGAAATTTGGGAATTCTTGCTCCATTTATAATTCATTCAAAATATCAGTCAAAAATTACCCCGTTAATATATTTCTCTCCTACTTTTCTCCCATTAAAAGAATTCCCTTCCTGCCAGGATCTTCTGACACTGCTAGAAGACCACATAATGCTCTCATGAGCAGAGTTAATAGAGAGCAAAAAATAGGCCAAATTAGAGAAAATAGTTCATTTGAAGTTTTAAGCTGAAGATCAATGATTAACGGATTCAAGCAAGAAAGACAGCATCGGTGCACTAATGATCTGTTACTTGGGAAGAGAGGTATGTTTCTGACACATTAGATGTGTCAATAGCTTCTGCAGTGATGGGTTTATAATAGCTGATGTACCCTATTAGCAGAGACACGAACGATAAACAGAGCGGTACCAAGTGCATAGTTCAGCTCGCACTGAGAAAATTAGCACAGCCTAAATGTACCGAAGTCTGTGAAATCGTGACTTGCTGTAGAGAGGTGGCAATAGATACGGGTTGGACCCAACTCTTCCACATGGATTCTGATCCCTGACACGTTAATCCGGGGGCTCGGTTACGCTCAGTCAGTGCAAGGCAGTGGAATAAGCCCCAGGAGCACCTATAAGCTGAAGTCAGTGTAGAGTGGAGAGAGACTTGTTGGGAGAAGTTGGACTGAGTGCATGTCTTTCTGTTCATAAACAAGGATTGTTTAAGGTTTGCTGCGTGCCTCAGCTCACTGTCTAGCTTTCCATTTATCAGCACTCGGTCACCTTATAGCAAAGGGACTCACAGCACTCTTAGAGTGATTTTTAGGCATTTTGTGTGTACTGTAACCCCAAAATAACGGACACTTCTTAAGTCTAGATCAAACCAGTGAAAAATACAGACAGCATAGCTACACAGGCTGTTTTCCCTAGTTTATGGGAAAGGATGGGCTTGGAGAGAAATGCAGAGGAGACCAGCTCTGATATCTGTTTCCACTAATTAAATACAACCTAAATAACCTAGGTCTGCTGACAAGGAGTTTTTAATGGCTAAAGCACAGCCTCTGCCTGCCCCCCCATCCCTGTCTTCTGGCCTTCTTCAGCTGGGAGTGTGACCAGAGCCTGTTTCCACTTACTGCAGTCGTGATTAATAAAGATAAGGAGGAGGATGACCATACTATTATAGTGAAAACTCTGATTGCTACAGTGCTGCACCAATTACGTTTTCTTTTACACTTGTGCTGCTAAACATCCCACACGTGAAGCAGCACAAACAAGCAGAAAACTACAGCCTCTTCATTCTGAAAATCAAACCTGTCAAGTAATACTGAGTGCCTGTATTGAACTGCTGTAGCCCTAATTTTCTAGACGCAAGCAGACACCATAAAGCATGGCTCAGCACTGACTCATCACATCCGATTCCTCGTACCGGGCAAAGATGTTAAATGAAAGTGAAAATCCATCCATTTTTTATTTCTGTTAAGACCATGGCAGTGGGCACACAAAGGTTTATAACCAGCCTCTGGACTAGAATTAGTCTCTAAAGGAAGGTTTTAGGGGAGCTGAGCCAGTACATTCAGCCAGAGCCTCATGCAAATAGAAGCACTACATCACTACTGCACAAGGAAAAAAGTTCACAGGGAGGTGAAACTGCTCTCCTGCAAACCACTGGTTGCCAATCCCTTTTCCAGGCGGGCTGAATCTAGTTTCTCACACTCACAGGCAGAAAAGCTAAACAAACAGCAAGTAACTTGATCCAAATGGAGGTCATTCTTGCGCTGATTTGGGACCTTGTGATTTGTGAGCAGTTGAACCTGGCTCTGCTGTTGTACCAGCGGCTGTGCCAGCACCTGTGTTGTTCAGCTCCTAGTACAGAACTAGTTTTCTCAGCCCTGTAAACGCCTACCTATAGACTTCCAAACACCATTCCAAGAGCATAAAGCACTTTCAGAAAGCTGTAGAAATTTTACTGTCTGAGATAAAATACTTTTCCCCCTTTCATCAACAAACTTCTTTCACCTAAGCAAGCCCACCACCAAACCACAACGACACAACATCAGCAGCCAGTGGGCTGCCACGGTGCCTATTTATAAAGGTGAGGCTGGGGCAGCAGGTGGGAGGGTTTTTTTGTGCACAGAGGAGAGATGTAGGAGCAAATGAGGCTTTGCTTTCTTGCTAGGCAAAATTGAAGAGTTCCATCTAGGGAGAAGAGGCTGGAGGACAAAAAGCAAGTAATCCAGAAAGGAGGGGAGAATATAAAATACTCTGGTTTTAATCAGGAAAAGCAATTTAGTTGCAGTTTTCTGCATAATTCTGTTGAAGAAATAAATTATGCAGAAGAATGTGCTTTTTCTCCTGAGGCTAAAAAAAGAACAAGTGGGGCTCAGGGAAATGCCTGGGACTTACATATGTTTGCTATTTAGCTGCGTTTTTTTGACAATTCCTTGTAGATTGAATGGTTTATCTTCTAAGCTTCAGCTCTAAAATGGACTCTGAAGAGGAGCATCCTCGCATGTGGGAGAAGTAACTTTTTTTTCTTTTTCTGTGGCGTGGGACCATCTCAGAAAGGCCTTTCCTGGTGCTTTTGGGGCTATTGGAGCCCCTCTGGGGCAGCTGTGCCCACGAGGCCAATGGTGAGCCCCAGCTGGGGCAGCTCAGGCTGAGACCTCCTGTAGGGCAGGTTCTGCTCTCTCCCTGACCTGCTCACTTGGGTAGGCGTGACTGTTCCTTGGGGTTAACTTGCAGGATATAGGGATATATATATCTCCTAGATGATCTTTAAGGTCCTTTCCAACCCAAACTATTCTACATAGGATATAGGAACCCCATCAGAAAGAAATGAAAATGTAGACAAGGGAGGGGTTCCATTGCTATGCTAAAGAAAAACAAATGCTGCAGTTTTTATTTCTATAATGTTTGGTGCAGCAGATCCCAAACCTGCGAAATGAAGCAGTGCTTTTCTTGAAAAAGAAAAAAAATCCAGGCACAGGAGACTGAAAATTTGGACTCCTTATTGGGAAGAACCTCACTTTCAAAACTACTTTTTTTTCCACTCGAATACTTGGGTTTTGAATTTAGAAGCTCAAAGCAATTAGGTGTATTGGAAAGCTTTTATTCTAAGCTTTAAAATATTAATTTTGAAATCTGAAGTGGAAGAGGATCATCATGAACCATCCTAGCAGTTTGTCCATTTTTTTGTTTTAGTCAATTGAACAAAGTACAAAAATTGTCTTGTGCCTACAGTGGGCTTTGCCGGAAAGAACATCATATTGAGAGGCGACACATAGTCTTTATCCTCTGTACTTTGGCTTTTTTTGGTATAGATCCAGCTTCAGATAATTACCAAGTCCCTCCTGCTTAGTCCCGAGTGGTCTTTAGGAATTGGAAACAGCATCTGTTAATTCTTAGCGGTGGACTCTAGAGTGGCTTGGCTTGGGCTTCTCAGCCAGCTGTTACCACTGCACCAGCTGTGCCTTCGGAGGGAGGAAGAAGTGGCATTGGTGACTTGGGGACCTGGAGAGAAGAGACACTGGGGAGGACGTGAGAACAGTGATGGAGACAGGCTCTGAGGCTCTCGAGTGCAAGGGTGTCTGGCTCAGGAGAAACTAGAGTTCCTATATTGTGTTTCTTCCTCTGTGGTATTCTTGCCCTGGAGCTTTTATGGAAGCTTGAAAAATTGTCTGAGGCTCTGCTACTGCCCTGCAGAGAACATCTGTCTGCACCCCACACTCGGGATTAATTTCCCATGTCCTCCTTTGTGTCACCATCTCACCAGCAGCTCTCTGTGGTTGGTGTTGATTTGGAGTCTGATAGGGAAAGCAGAGGAGGGGCTCTTGAGCAGTGACAGTAAGGATAGGATGAGGGGAACGGTTTTAAGCTGAAAGACGGGAGATTGAGTTGAGATCTTAGGAAAAAATATTTTGCTGTGCTGATAGGGAGGCCCTGGCCCAGGTTGCCCAGGGCAGTGGTGACTGCCCTGTCCCTGGAGAGGTTCCAGGCCAGGTTGGATGGGGCTTGGAGCCCCTGATCCAGTGGGAGGTGTCCCTGCCCATGGCAGGGGGTGGAACTGGGTGATCTCTTAAGGTCCCTTCCAACCTGAACCATTCTATGATTCTATTAATCGGATAGCGGTCACCTTCAGTACACTGGAAGAAAGAAATTCTCTTGAGTCTGGAAACTTACACTCTTGCTGAAGCCTTTAGAAATGAGCAGGAGTTTCCCAAAGAGAGGTTTGCTGCTGGTATCTCCTGCAGCGTGTGGAAGAGGGAGAGGGGTAGCCAGATAAGGATGGGAGGACAGAAGGCAATTCGGGCACCATTTCCACCAGTTCATTTGAATCTTTGGGTAAGTCTCTCTGTTTCTATGAAGGATGCAATGATTCCTTGAAACAGTGATACCCTCAAGGAAGTACAGTGCTGCCAAGTTAACTGGCATTTGTAACACATAAAGTCCTTGAGTTACAGGTGCTGTGGAAGCTCCTAAATCTTATTTTATGTTTGTGGCTACACTGGTGATGTTTTCTGGGGGTCGGGAGCTTATTTAAATGACTCTTTGATTGTGAGGAGATACATAATTTAATTGAATCCCCTGTTTACAGTGAGTTTGATTTGATGATGCCTCACAACTGCTTGATGACGAAGAAGACATGCATGATTACAGTTCATAGACATCTCACAGCTGGAAAAGAGAATATTTTTTTTTTTAGTGATATTACTGTGAAAATGATAATGTACAGGCTGTCTTCCTGCCCTGATAGTTGCAGTTTTGCAAATAGCTGTGTTCTGCAGTAAACCCCCTTTATTTCTAACCAGGGAAAGATCTGTATTTTCTATAGCAGATTACTCTAATTTTTCATTCGATATGTGTGTAGTGACTGTTCCTGGAAGATGTATAAGGTGCAACGAGGATAAATAGTAATGCATTGGAGTCAGGCTTCTCCTTGACCTGTTTTCTGAGCATGGTGGTTAAAAAAAATAAGAGGCAGAAACCTTTTTTGCTTAAATCTGGATCTCTGTTGTATGTAGAACAGTTGGCACTCCTTCCTGTCTAAACTGATGATAACTATATTTGATCACTGATGGAAAATCACTGTTATGTAGAGGAAAAGTGAAAAATAGATTAAGAAAATTCCCTTTTTTGTTTTATGCTGGAAATGTCAAATCCAATGCTCCACGTCCGGAGAGGCTGTTCTTATTCTTGGGAAAGTCTTCTGTTTTGCAGGCTTGTGTGTCTTTAGTTCAAGTAATGAAGATCACTTTTACACATCAATTACAACACGGAAATGAGTTCCATGACAGGTGAACACACTGAAGGTCATTTGCTTTGTCAGAGCATTGAAAGCAGTTGCTGTTAGCTGTGCCTGGCTCTGCGGATCTGACAGAAAACCGTGTTTCACGTCGTGGTACAGGGGGATCGCAGGAAGCTCTGAAAGGGCTCATTTACGGGACAGAGCCTCAGCTGAGTAATTTTTAGTAGTGGTTACATGCACAAAGATATTACTGGTGCTGAATCAGCTTACTTTTAGGGCAATTTTCCCCTTGTCCTTCCCCCATCCCCAGCCTGGCTGATTTGCCTAATGGAAGCTGACAGTAAACCTCAGCCCTGATTGTCAGATTTCTCTAGAAACCTCAAGGGAAAGAGAGGAAGGCAGACATTTGTGGAACAAAAATAGCACGCATAATGAGCTCCTTTATTTAACCAAACTGCTTTTTTTAATAACCTTCTTTTTCTTTCTTTCTCGTGCATAGACAGACATGCCAAACACGCAGCATCTTCAAAGGAGGTGCTTTGGGCCGTGAGGTTGGCAGAAAATAGATGGATGCGATGGCTTGGGCCCTCTGTGGAGATGCCATTTTGGAATAGCCTTAAAAAGTGATCTCCACCTTCCTAGTGCTTTTAACTCGTCTAAATTCTCATCCCAGACACGAGTCTCATTTGATTCAGACTGTACACTATTGTGTCCCATTGGCACGTGCTTGGATTAGCACTCTGGTGGTGAGCTTTGGACAGTGGTGGCAGCTCAGGATAGTCTGTGCTTTTTACCTGCAGCCAGAGAAAATGCTTTCCTCCAAAGAAAACCTGAAAATCATCTTTAAAGCAGGAAAAGAGTCAGACAAAGCATGTAAAGGAAGTTATCCTTCTTACGCTCTTTAGAAGTTGGACATGACAGTCTTTTGCTTTTGTGCCTGAGATAGTCTGTGTATGATGTTATTTTCTAAGAAATAGCCTTCTTGAAGTGGATGGTGGGTTTTTTTTTTAAACTGTTCCAGAAGTGTAGCTGACAAGCAAAGAAAGAAAAACTTGTTTATTGACTTTCCATGAGAAAATATAACAAAAGATAAGATGGAAAGTATGACTGAGTCGTATAGATTGTCGGCAGATAGGATGGAAGATTGGAGTTTGATTTATTTCAGGATATATCTGTTCTACCTCCAGGTCTTTAGAAGGGACAGAATTTTTACAAATAGCCCAGCACTGGAGGTGACAAACTGTGCTTTTAACATCCCCCCCTACCGAGCAGGCTTTCTTTACCTTGCCCCCTCACTTGCTCTGGGGTCTTATTTTATTGTAACCAGTTGACAGTGAGATGAATTACTGAGGGCAAGACATGGCACATCGTTTATACCATTGTTTGTCCAGAGAGGTCTAAAGCTATGAAGTATTTGAGCTGTATATTATCTTGCCCTGTGGAGAAATGCAGCATCTCTGGGGCAGTTTGGGGCAGCTGCCCAGCCAGACAGACTCAGGCTAGACTTCAGGCTTGCACGGCAACTGAAATGTGCCAAGGGTATGGAACAGTATTTGTAGCTATTATTTTACCATTACTACAAGTACGCTTAATTTCCTTGTCAGCTTTAGAAGAACTTACAATGAAGTATAAACTTTTATTAATTATCCAAATACTTTCAAATGAGACTGATCTTAAGAAGCAACTTGGCTTTTATCCCGTGGTTGTTCAGCTCTTAAATAACACTGACTTTGGCTGTGCATCAGGAGATAAATGATGTCTGAATGTCATCAAAATGTTAGACAGCTCCAAATAAATCCCAATAAATTGTCTGGGTAAAGGGAATGCAGAGGTGAGGTATAGTACATTTTGTGTTGCCTGGGAAATTTAAATCCATTTACGGTATATGTCTTATATTTATCTATATTCCAGAACTGCATTATCTTTATTTTTGTGGATTTCTATTGCTTTCCAGTGCTTTTAGTCTGTAAATTCAACCCTGGATGGATGTTGTCTTAGATATATCAAATCAGCTCCTTCTACATCAGGACTGGAGCCTGAGTTTCTTTTCAGGCATGTATCTAGGGTAATATAACTGGCTCAAAACCAGGCTAGGGTGAAGCAAAATGCCAGTTTGAAAGTGTTTATATTGCTGTATTAGAGAATGATTTACCAATCTCACCAGAGCTGTTATTAGTTAAGAAGCAAGAGGTGTGTGCCTTGAGAAGGGCCTGGAGAAGAGGAGACTGAGGGGAGACCTTATTACTCTCTACAACTACCTGAAAGGAGGTTGTGGAGAGGAGGGAGCTGGGCTCTTCTCCCCAGTGACAGAGGACAGGACAAGGGGGAATGGCCTCAAGCTCCGCCAGGGGAGGTTCAGGTTGGATATCAGAAAAAAATTCTTCACAGAAAGAGTCATTGGGCACTGGCAGAGGCTGCCCAGGGAGGGGGTCGAGTCGCCTTCCCTGGAGGTGTTTAAGGAACGGGTGGATGAAGTGCTGAGGGACATGGTTTAGGGAGTGTTAGGAATGGTTGGACTCGATGATCCAATGGGTCCTTTCCAACCTTGTGATTCTGTGATTCTGTGTGTACAGATGCTGTGGAGTTTTCTGCTGCATTGGGTCTGTGTGCTTTGGGAAGCTTGTCTGTCTTATCCGTTCACCAGCCCTGGCTTGGAAAGCGTGTCCAAGTAGAGCAGGTCAGGCATTTCACAGTCCATTTTATATCTCCTTCCTCTGCAACTGTTTTTTCACAAACAGATTTTCCCATCTCTACCCTTTTCTGTGTATTAAAGGGGCTCCAGGAAAGCTGGGGAGGGGTTCTTGATCACACAGTGCAGAGATCGGACAAGGGGAACAGGTTCAAACTGAAATCAAACTGCAAGAGGGGAGATTGAGATGAGATCTTAGGGAGAAATGTTTTGCTGTGAGGGTGGGGAGGCCCTGGCCCAGGTTGCCCAGAGCAGTGGTGGCTGCCCCATCCCTGGAGGGGTTCAAGGCTGGGTTGGATGGGGCTTTGAGCTCCTGATCCAGTGCGGGTGTGCAAATCAACGGGGGAGGTTGGAACTGGATGATCTTTAAGATATCTTCTGACCCAAACCATACTATGATTCTATAATATTCAAAGAACAGCTCCTGCTGGTTTTATTGACAAGCCTTGTAAATTTGTTATTGGAAGTGGAAGAATTTAGTCTCTGTCTAGCTGAAATGAAGAGGAAGCCCTTCTCATCATCTTAGCTTGCGTTAGTTCCTCTCATCTTCTTTGCCTGGGTGTTGTTTCAGTCCTTGTTAAAACCATTAAACCCTGGGAGATGCTCCATATTAAAGGGTCTGAACGCATTGCTCTCTACTGATCTCAGAGATGCAATTACTAGAACAAATGTCACTCGTGTAATCTCCTTTAAAGAGGAGAAATCTGTGTGTAAGTCACTAATGTGGCCCTATAGGGATGATTTTACTGCAGAGTATTATGAGGGAAAAGCCCTCTTTGGAATCTAGAAAATAAATAAATATCAAATTTGATTGTTATATCCTTTCAGAAGTTGACACAAAGATTGATGGTTAATAGGCATGTGTTCTCAATTTGCATTGCAAAATTTTCAATGAAAACTGCAGGCAACCATCGAAATAGTCAGTTCATTATTTCTTCAGCCTCCCTTTTTCCTGTTGTCTGCCCATGGGTAAGAAACTATATATCAATAAAGGAATACCGAGAAACTCTGCTGAAGACAAGCAAGATAACTGATTGCAGTTAGGTATCATTGGTTCGCTGAACTGGTGCCAGGGTTAGTGCCTCACATGAGCCCAGAAAGTCAATGAACAATTTATTCTGTACTGAAAACATTTTTCCCTAGTTTCTTTTTTTTTTTTTTAGCGGTATATGCACAAATACACAAAGTGAGTTTCAAATTCAACAGATGGATGAGATTATAAAGAAAAGACAGGCTGCTAAAGAAAGCAAAAAAAAGCTATTGTCTTTGATTTATGGATTTGTTCCAGTCCAAGAAACTCTGAGCATCCTTCAATAAGGGGCATAAGTGATTAGAAAGTAATGAACTATGGAAGAGGGTCGGAAGATGTTGAGATTAGATCTTCATGACTGAACAGGAGCTCCTGATGAACCAATCTGCATGAAATGCTGCTTTAGTGTCAGCTTCTCAAGACTGTTGATTTATTCCTGTTATTGTTACATTTTGTTTCCAAAGTGTAAGATATAACGAATTAAGTAGCCAAAGATAGGGATATTTTCGCTTAACGTTTCATTACCTTCTGTATGTTTTGAGTTTACTTAAGCCTGTGCAGATGACCATCATTTCCTTGTCCACCTTCTCCAGAGATACAGGTTTAAAAGAAGTTCCATAAAACATTTCCATGTGGGGAAAAAAAAAATCTTGGTTACGTTCAAACTCTCTTTTGATCTCGCTGAGATTTAATGATTGAAAACTCTCTGTGAAAGGGAAAACCTTCATACCTATGTGAGACCAAAGAAATAGTACTGCAGGTCTCTGAAGTCTTCAGAATTTTCTCTGTGTCATGTACAGAAGATCTCATATTGAAGTCTGTTTCTGTTTATTTCAATATCCACACAGTTGAAAGTTGATTTTTTTTTTCTTTTTATTCCACTTGTAATCCTCTCAAGAGGGTTTGAAGCAAAGGTAGCTCTTAGTAGCAGTAATGGGATGCACTTGGGATGCTGCACTGTGATGATCTTGAGCTGTGAGGCAGGATTTAGAAGTAGCGCCTTTCAGTTAATCAGCTACTGTGCTCATCTAACAAAAGATAATGCCAAGCAGTCTGTGATGTCTCAGATTATAATTCTCTGTGATTAATATATGGAAAACCTAACAGTGTCCTTGGGGTATGGAGTTAAATGTTATGTACTGACATCAGAAGACACTGTCGGAGTACTCATTAAATTTCTTTTAAATTTAACTAAGTATAGATGAAGAAAAATTCTTCCCTTTATATTGGGGATGCAGTTACACTGCAGTGCACTTGCTGTTAGCTCAGGAAGCTTGTACGAGAGCAGTTGCATCTAGATTGCCCCTGAATCTCAGTGCTGCTGCCACAAGGCTGTCTTCTGGTGTTTGTATTTCTGGGGTTATTTTAAGCACTATTTATAAAAAAAATTACTTAGGACATCTGAACACCTCATTTTGATAACTTTAGTACAATTTGGATGCCAAATTCTGTAGCAGCTTTGTCAGCCCTACCATATCTGAAGGACAATGTATTAATATAGTAGTGTCTTTTTGTAGGAGTTGAGTGAAGGACAGTATAGAATAATGAATATTTCACGGATCCTTTATAATACCTAGCCATATTCTAGCTCTGTAAAATCCTTAGGATAGTAAAACTTTGACATTCCTCAGTGGCATTTGGTCAAATACCATCTTTTACATGAAAACCTCATTGATTCCTGGCAGCTGTATATATTCAGTGAGCCATTTAGATGATTTTGATGCTGAACAGCCAGACTCCATCCTGATAGAGTACTAGAAGCGCTGTTTGTTGTATTGAGGAGCCTTCAAACTGATAGTCCTTGAATTCTTTCATAAGAACAAGTCTTCCCCTCTTTCTGCTCTTCTAGACTCAAACCCATGACTCTCGAAACTACCGATTATTTTCTTTGCCCTGTAATACTTTGTGCTTGGCAGGTCCTATTCCATCCGTTTGGTTTTACTTTGATTCAGCTACAAAGGGCAATGCGTATCCCCAGGTAGGAGTGGTATCCATCCGTTTAAGCAAGAAAACACTGAATGTATTCTTTACTGAAAAAAATATGAAGTGAGAGCTTATGGTTTTCCTCTCTTGCTCTTGAAAAGTGAAACAACTCAATTTCTTTAGCAGTATCCAGCCATGTAGATCTGATTTCACTCTGTCGCACAATCAGTCAGATGAGCTGAATGCAAACACAGGTTTTGCTGTTTGCCATTCCAGGTTGTGGTCTCAGAAGATAGCCATCTGGATGGAATATGCATTTTGATGCTCAGTCAGGTGTCGCAGGACCTATTTGTGTGTGTTCTTCCTGTAGGTGGCTTTGTTCCACCAGATTAAGCTGGGATTCTTTCCAGTTGAGGCACCGTGGTGCAAGCAGCTACTATTATTATTTGTCTAATGTCAGCAGAGTGCTGGGGACTTTAACTCGGAACAGAGCTCTCTGTGTTCTTCTCATATGGCTGTAAAATGATCGTGCACTTTTATGGGCTGGTTTTGCTTACCAGCCTCCAGTAGTGCTTGTGCAGAAGGAATTACTCAGGAGCACTGGATATTGGCCAATGGATGAAACAGGACATTAGACGAGATGCATAAAACTTGCCCTAACTGCTCGCCAAACATCCACTGCATGGATTTGGAGGGAACTTGTAGGAAATTCACCAGCCCAAGTGTATTAAACGTCAGTGGATTGATCTGGGCTTTCTAGCTTGTAATGGATCCTTCAAGACATTAAAAATAGCTTCAGGTATGAGTTCACAAAGTTAAATCGTTAAGTTACTGCAAGCTCAAACCAAAAAGCCCAACAACCCTCTGCCCTCCCAGACTGGTCTCTGTGATCCACTGTCTAGACATGTTCGTGACCGGATTAAGTTAAAAATGTTGTTTGGAGTCAGAACTTTAATTCCCACCCTCAGAGAAGAACTTGGCCAGATTTGGTTTGGATTTTTTCTGTAGAACATTTGGGTGCGTTTGGATTTGGTCTGCACTGACTGAGCTGCTGTATGATGGGATTGTTCTCCATGAGCCACTGGGCTGTCAGGACACCACAGGTCTTCCTGCAAGCTGCGTATCTCTGATGCAATTAAAATAGCTAAAACCCTCACCTTTTTATGCAATGCAAATCAAACAGCCTAGAATCTGAGGCATCTGAAGGGTATTTGCCTGCAGGAAAGTAACAGGCACTTAAAAGTACTGTATTCGCTCTGATCTTACCACCCGACTGGGGTGAATTCTGACTTCACCACCACCCCAGATACAACTCCTGGCAATGATTTGCAAGCCACAAGGCTGGCCAGGCCTGTGCATCAGATGTGCGGAGCTGGAGAGGAAAAGTCTGTAGCAGCACACAAGTGAGAATCTGCCTCAACTAATTGTGCAACACAGCAACGACCTTGTAATTAACATCTGTTCCCTGCCTGGTAGATCAGGCCAGGTCTACCACCACAGCAAACTGCCCTGCAAAACACCGGGCAGCCTTTCCACCCAGCTACCTCGCAAGACCTCAAGGTTGGAGGCAGTATCCTGGGACATCAGGTGTAGAGGTGTCAGGTCAAGCAGAGCCTCTAAAATGCCCTGAGAGATCCTGTCAGGTAGGGCAAGAATATCATTATTTCCTGCTATTTGCTTTACTTCAGGCTCTGAGGCAAATTAACAACATCACAGCCCCTCGATCAGCTACCTTTAATCTTTTAGGGCTACCTTTCCCCTGATGGCACAATGCAAAAAGCTGTGGTAGTTATGCACAGCCCATCTTCAGCTGCACAGCTCTCCCTCCCCAACCAGGGCTGCCAGGCTTTCTCCTCCCTTGTTACCCAGGCAAGTTGCCTTTATAAGTCCTCTTAATTGGCTTGTTAGTGTAACCTGAGGCTACCTGTCCTGCTTGGCTGATTCACTAATGAAGCTCAGCTGCCTTTTCTCAGACCCAGACAGACTGGAGAGGGATCTGTAAAATCTGGTGGTGGGGATTTCAGAGCTGTTCCCTGCAGTCCCCTGGTAGCCCAGCCTCTCTGGTAGCCGTGACTCTGGTGGCTTTTGCACAGGCAGGTATCTCGTGTGGTCCCAGCAGGCATTGCTCCCTTGTTTAGACAGGGGCTGTTTGCCTAAAAACCTTAATATCATCCTGATATCCGGGGTGCTGTGAGTGATTAGTGCTGCGGTGTCTGTAAAAAAAAACCAAAGAAAGAGCCCTTGTGCTAATTCACAGGATAGAAGTGCCACTTACAAAATGTACATCAGCACAAACAGAGGTAAGTTGAAAATATTTGTGTACTGGTGTTTCTAGAATTCTGCTATCAAGACTAGCATTAGGCCTATCAAACTTTTGGTACCACTTTGTGAGTGCTCTTGCTCTAGGCTGTCTGTACGGCGCACATCTCCAGAGGGTAATCAGGTAGCACAGACTTTGGAGGAACCCTAAAGAGAGTGGACTAGCTGAGCTCATTGCCTGGCAAAGTAGGGATGGTGACTTCAGGAGCAGCAATACCTTCCAGACCTATCTGATGGACAGTTATGCTTTACAGTTCTGGCAGGATGAAGGTTTGACCTTCCCCTTCATCATGTGCAAAATGGACTCAGTAGCTCTGTTACTGTATTTTATGTGCTCCCTGGAGGCTCAAGGGTTGTGTAGTGAGGACTTCGCTTGAGATGGTCCAAGCCAGGGCTCCCCATCTCTCTGTTTCCCCCAGCCAGTCTTAGAGAGCAACTCTTATTTTCCTTCAAGACCACTGCTGAAGAGGTTGGCAAAGTCCTTGTAGCTTGCAGCAGTGTAAGCCAAACCTGTAGGATGAATTTGAGCAAGCAAGCTCATAGCAGTTGTAAAAAACCCAATTTTTTTCCCAGAATTTATCTTTTTTTGAAGTGGCTTTATCACACCAGTACAGTCTTAAATGACTTGCAACATTAACTGCTGCAATTTAAAAATACAAATTGAGAAGTCCTGTGCTTGCTTGGACTAATAGCGAGGTTTTTTTCAACAGACATCAGTTAGAAACAAATGAGGCAAATTCCCTTTTGTGCTGGTTGATCATGGGAAGCACTGTTGTGCCCCAGGTATGGAAATGGCAATGTGATGTTGGGGTTTGTCAAATGAAGGTAGTCTTCAAAGGGAAAGGACGTACCCATGCAAGCTCTCTGTCTGAAGTGGTGCTACTCCAGTGAGTTGTATTCAGGGAAGATGACCTTGAAACAAATAATCCAGGCAAGTGGAACCTACTGTACAAGAGGGAAATTCAAGAGTTTGACTTATTTAGTCTAGCAAATCACAGACCAAGAGATGATCTGAGTGCTGTCTAAAAATATCATGGTAAAGAGCAGAGAGGGAGGAAGACACTGCCTAAGAGCAGATGTATATATTAACCATGCATTAATTTTGGTTGGAAATTAGACAGTATTTAACCATTAAAGCAATGACATTTTGGAACAGAGCAGCATTCATGTCAAAATAACAGAAATACTGTCTGTTTACAGATGGAGCTTGAAGCATGTATGGAGATGATATGATGTAGTGGCCTCTCCTGTCAGAGCACAGGACTTGTTGACCCATCCAGTCACTGCCAGCCCTGTGTTCCCACGTAGTCGTTGCTGTCATCATCCAAGAGGAAATGTGCACTGGCTGCAAAGCTGTTTCTCTTAAGATGCTTTCTGGTTAGTCACTGACCTGTGACCAGACGCACCTTTGAACCAGAGGGCAAAGAGCACTTGCTAGAGAACGGAAGTTTTTCGAAGCCTTGATCTGTCTGTAATATAAATTGGCAGTTCCTACAAAGGGCCGGAATTTAGGGAGGTGCAAAGAAGCATTGAGTGTTTCAGTGCAGAATTAAGCTACTTAATACAAAGGGTTGGAAGTGGTATAAATTCTCATGCTCAAGCATGTAGGTGAAACTCTGCTAAATGGGTTTTACGCTGAAGCCCTGAGTAGATGTTGTGGAGTAACATTATCCCTTGTTTAGCTCCTGTAAGGCTTGGTGTATCTTTACTGAAGCACCTGACACTGGGCATTGGCAGAGAGAAAGGTTGGGATTACATGTCTTGAGCAGCATGGAAATCCCCTGGGTCCTGCTATTTCCAACTCCTTCAGCCTGTAGCAACCTGGAAGTTATACAGGGCAAGAATTTCATCAGCTTTTGAGTTCCAAGGGCTGTGCCTGTATTGCTCACAAGGAAGTTAGAGCCTATCATTTGACAAAAAGTAATTCTTTCTTTTCCCACCTGCCCTCTAGGGCAGAGACTTTGGTTTTTCACTGCTAGAAAAATGTACACCAGCCTTATCTGCCTGATCCAACAAGGCTATCCAGGCAGGAGCCCCTTCAGGCCATAGCTCAAAGAAAGGGGGGTAGGAGTCAGCCTGAATATTGACACCAGAAATGATCTGACCATGGCCTTCAAATGTATAGCTAATAAAAGCTTGACCCTGCGCTCCCAGAAGCAAGTAACAAAACCCTTGCTGGCGTTAGCAGTGTAGGGGCAAGCTCCCGGCATGCTCTCGGAATGGCTCTTGCAGTGCAGCCAGCGTTACTGCCTCAGTCACTGAGGTGTGGGCTCTGCCAGCGCTGCTGTGGGTCCCTGCCCGCATCTGCCAGTGCACAGGGCAGCTGCCTGCCTCCCATCCATCATCCGGAAGAGCTTCTCCATTAAATGGTGTGCAGAGCTGGGCTAAAGGCATGTTTGTTTTCCTTTGATTTTATTTTTGGAATTTCTGAGCAGATCTAGTGCCCCAAAGGCCAAACTTGGGAAACTCCAGTGAAAAGTGATACCTCATCTCCAAGAGAAGCCAAGGGTCACACAGTACAGCACATCAAGCACTGGCTTTCATCATTTTGGCAAACACCACTCAGTCACACAGCACGCGATTTAAAACAAGCACTGTATAAGGGCTTGGAAAATAACAGTGCAAACCAGCTCTTAAGTTTACCTGATGTCAAACAAAGCCAGTTAAGCTGGCTCAACTGCAGGTTCTAGGGTGCACACGGTGTGAAAGTGTCTCATTGCAGGCAAGCCTGGAAGCACAGTCCCAGCATTTCGGTCCTACATTGTAAGGGGCTAAGCTCTCTGTAGACAAGAGGGACTGTGGTTGAAGAAAGTCATACTAAAATCATGGAACAATTAATTGCATGGCAGGTCCTGGTTTAAAGGTAAATGGCATGGTCTTTGCCTCTACCAGTCTGCGTGGTCAATTTACTGAAAAATCCACATAACAGGGAAGGCGAAAATCCAGAAGAAACTTGTGCGAGTGGTTCACGGTGGTTGGTGTTACCTTTTCTTTTCTGGAAGTACTGAACTCCAATATCACTGTTTAGCTGTAGAGAGAAGTGCTGTTGGCTGAAAATGCTGTGGTTTGGTTATAAACCTGTCTGCCTCACGTAGTTTCTGACGTGGATTAATTGCAGTCATTTTCAGCTGGATAAAATATCCTACTTTCTATCCTAATCTGTTCTCCAGTATTGCTGCTAGATCTTGTGTGACTGACACCTTTGTCTGACAGATGAAGTGTTTAGTCCACACACAGGAATCACTCCACCGTCACCTGAAACCAAAGGAATAATGGCATTATTAAATAGCAACAAACTTGCCGCTTTTGTGACTTTATACGGTAAAACGTCCTTTGAGTTTAGAGGGAATGATGTTAGGATGTCACTGTATGGTTTGGAAGCTGCTGTCCCGTGCTCCGGTTTGATGTGTCCCAGGTGCAGACAGCTCTTACTCCTTTTCTCCTACTTAACTCTCTCTGCTGAGGATGTTGAGAGCACTTTGGAGATCTTTCTAGGATTAACTCTTTCTGACCACCTGCAGCCGGGACAGATGGTGATCTATAAGCATCTGAGCATATGCATTTATACTCACTTGGTCAGATTTGATGCATTTATATTTAGTACATTTGTAGAATGATGCTGAACGGTTTACCTGTTCCAAACAGGTTCTCTTGTCTGGTAGGCTGTATCTACTCGTTGACCTCTTCTTATCGTGTTGAAATGGACTTTGTTATTGGTGTGCTGGGATACATGATGGGCCCAGACTGCTTTGGAACAGCAGCAGTTACAAAATTCTGTTGTATAACTTGGTGGCATTCTCTCTTCATTCTCGTTCTTTATAGGTGGTGTTTTAGCACGGAGTAGCCTCAGGCATGGGTGAGGAGCATACGGGAGCAGATCCTGAAAAATCAAAAAGGAAAAGCAGTCCTATCCAAAACAGCATGACTTAGGAATTCTGCTTAAGGGGTAGAGAAAGAGTAAATATGTGATTTCTAGATTGTTTAGCTACAGAAATCAGTCCTGTATTGCTTTAAGAGTAATCACTTCTTTTTAGTGACTCTTCAGTAAGTTTTGTTATTTTCCAGTACAGTTTGGGTGGAATGGACTTATCCCATGTTAATCAAGGAGAAGAACCCTCACAGTACAGTCACTGATAAGCAATTATAATGTAAAATAACAGCAATGAACTCAAATTGCCCCTCACTGCCCATCACAGTTCTGCTTTTTATAGTAATAATATAGTCCATTAAAACCTACAATCACTGTAATGTTTATGCATTATTGGGGAGATAAATTGCATAATTCTCATTTTGCAATTTAAATGTAATTATGAGCTTACTAATGACTAAAACCTGAATTTGCTAGACTATCAGTTTTTCTAACACTTGCCAAAATTATAGGTAATTACTTAGAGCCTACAATAATTATAAGTCCATCTTTTAAATAATTAATGTGCACTTTCATGGTACAAAACAGCTAGTAATCAAACGACCTCTGGCTTTTACAGCAAGCCCATGCAATTAGTCTTATTGTGTAGGTCTATAGAAATATACCCATTACAAGAGTCTGTTAAGTTGGCAGGCTTGATATTGATGACTGTTGTGTTTTATGGTACCAGACAATGATTAACACACAATGGCCGTTAGAAGTGTGAGTAAGGACAAAATCTTAGTGCATTTTCTGAGTCATGGGGTGCAAATCCAGAGTAGTAATTACGAGGGAGAGGAGTTTGAAGTTACGCTCTATTGTCTTTTGGACTGTCAGATATTCTGCTAAGGGGATTTCTCAAGCCCATTCATCTTTGGCATCCTGCCACTCGGATCGTTAGCTCAAGAAGGAACCAACAACCTGTCCTGAGGGGGCTGCGCTGTATTAGACCAATTACTTTTATTGTGGTAGCACCTATCAGGTTGCCTTACTGCTGCCCTACAGCAGGTGCTGCAGAAGCGCAGCATAAATGTTTCTTCCTCCAGAGTCTGAGTTTAATGGGATGTCAGTAGGAGATAGATACCTAACTTGTGAAGCCCATAGGTGTCTGCTTGCCAGATGCCGTAACTTCTGTGCTTAGCGTTCCCTGGTGGTGAAGCTATCTTGAGAGCCTGGAGCCTATGTACACAAACCAGGAGGCATGGGGCTGACTTGGTCAGCTTCATCTGAGCCCAGGCACTAAAAACTTTTGTAAATTCAGCCCTGTTTTTGAGCAATGCACTGTAGCCTCTTGCTTTGCACTTTTAAAGTCCCAAATAAAAGGTTTTTATGAGATATACCCAAAGCTAGTGACAGCAGTAATTCTAGGATTTGGTGTTTTCTCTGCCAACCTGTCTCCTGGTCAGAGTTTTATGATGAAATTTTCATTGAAGAAACAAAACAAAAGGACAAATAAAACAACTCTACAGAATGCAAAATCAAACCTTAAAATCGGTGTCAGTGCTTTTAAGGCCAATGTATGGGTCTCAGCAGTGAAACTACAGCAGTGTGATGTGCTATAAATATAGTGCTGTCCCTGTAGTGTAAGTGAAGTCTTTTTGTCAAACTCTTTTTTTTCCTAAGCTCAAGACCGCCCCCATGACAATAAACAGCACTCTGTTCCCTTGGCTCCAACACCAGGCAGCGGTGTGTAATCATTACCATCCAAAGAAACATCACCATCCATCCCACCTGTGGCACCAAAAATGGGAGAAATGAGCAACTCACTTAGCCTCTTTGAACCCCAGTTTACCTGTTTCTAAAATGAGAATTATGGTAACAGTTACCTAGTGCACCAGGGTGATGGGAGGATTAATTAATGTTTATAAAGACTTTGAGGTCTTCAGATGAAAATTGCTACAGTATATAAGTGCAAAGTAATTATGATTATCATTACTTTCATTTGCATGTATAGACTGTAATTAGCTGTGGATTGTATTGCATTGACTGTGAATAATTTAAAAGCTTTCTTCATGAAGGTGTCACTTTAAATGTTTTTACATTTTGCATGAAATAATACCAAGGTTTAGCTTCTTTTTCCCTCTTCATACCCTCTGATAGTGATATATCCTACACTGTCGGTTTATTGGAGTCCTGGATGTGAAGAAGTCTATTTCTCATCTTGTTTTCCTTCATTTTAGAATAGAATTTTATACTGATTAAGGAGCTTATTTGATGCTGCAGGATATTGCCCTGGCAGGTCTCTCCTGTGCACGCCCCGTTAACATCTCTTAATTAGGCAAAGGAGAAATTGTTGTTTGTATTGTGTGTCAGAGTTGTGCATTTGTTGATAGAAGGCAGGGGCTGTAACCTTTCTGTCACCTGGGCCAAATCCAGCACGTGTGCTGTGCTGCCCATGCAGCGGGAATCCCCTCAGGCCCCCTTTCATGTTGGTGGTTACTCTGCATCCAGCTTGGTTGGAAAAGACCTTTGAGATCATTAAGTCAAACTGTAGCTGTCTACTACTAAACCCTATCCCTAAGCACTTCATCTACCCATCTTTTAAACACCTCCAGGGATGATGACTCCACCATCTCCCTGGGCAGCCTCTGCCAGTGCCTGAGGAGAACCCTTTCAGTGAAGAACTTTCTCCTGATGATCTTGCCCTGGCGCAGCTTGAGGCCAGTTGATGCCTCCTGGATCCAGACATGATTGTTGATCAATTCTGTCAATGTAGTAGCCAAGAACCAGTAGAAAGTAGCATATAGAATGGTTTGGGTTGGAGGGGGCCTTAAAGCTCATCCAGTTCCAACCCCCCTGCCATGGGCAGGGACACCTTCCACTGGATCAGGTTGCTGAAAGCCTCATCCAACCTGGCCTTGAGCTCCTTCAGGAATGGGGCATCTATAACTTTTCTCTGGGCAACCTGTGTGAGTGCCTCACCTTTCCTATTACTTAGTTTCATAATCCAGCTTTATCTGAAGGTGCTTGAACACTGTAGTAGTTAGCATGTGGCAAGGTGGCTTTCTGTAATGTAAAATGGTAAGTCAACTTGAATTTGTTGTGAGGGAAATGCTCTGTTTTTCCAGTGTTCGAGCTAAATTTACAGTTGACAATGTTATCCATCACTTCAAAATACCTTGAAAAAACTCACACTGCCTACAGTAGTGTCTGAAACTCGTAATCTTCTAAATGTGTTTGTCCCCCTAAGGAAGGGAGGCAGAGTGCTGTTGTCCCACCATTACCAATGGAAAGGAGAAGCATAAGAAACCTGTGGAAGAGCATGTAATTTAAACGGAGCAGGGCTGAGGGGAGAGGAGACGTCTTTAAAACACTTAGGGGAAGAGAGTAATTTGTCCTTGTTATCTGCGGTAGATAAAACAAGAACGTTTAGGCTTTTTACTACAGACAAGGAGATTCAGATGGCCTGCTATGAAAACCTTCTCATGAAATGTATGGAAAAGACAGCATTGGGAGGCCCCACAGCTTGGCCAAGCGAGCATCTCTGAAACAGAACACTTGAATATAGGCAAATAAATAAGGGGATACGTTATATGTTGTCTTGAAGACCCTTCTGGCCCTGTAATACAGGACTGACTGGACACACATGCTTTGAATCTCAGGTTCTGATCCTGGGACCTGTGCTTTTCACATGCTGAATAATGTGTAGTTTATATATCAAATCTGGGTAGAGACTTAGCCGGTGTGACTCAACCTATGATATGTTCAGGCATCTAAATGAAAGGAGCATGGAGTACAGTGGTTTGGGCCAGGTGGCTCAGAAGTGTTTGAAGGTTTTCTTTCTTTTTATGTTTTGTATAGCAGTTTTGGGGTTGGAATTCCCTATCTGGCTCTGTTGCTGTCGATGTGAGCTACTACTGAGCACAGCAGTGAGCTCCCCAACAGCAGAATTAGCTGGGATCAAACCGAGGACTGTCTCTTCCTCCATTATAACAGCAGCCTGAGTACCCCTAATCTTTTAACCTCCAGTGAAAGGGAGAATCTACAATGAAAAGCATTTCTGCTTCTTTAGGCTTTTCCTGGAGCTATGAGTTAGCTTTACAAAGTGATAACTGAGACCTGAACCTTGTTCATTTATTTGAAATGACTACAGGAAATCAAGTTATCCTGCGGGTCTGTTCATGCCGATATGCTCTTAGTTTCTCTTCCTCTGCAGTAAAGCACAGTGATAACCTTGTAGGAACTGTTTGGATATACCCCAGTGATAAGGTGAGTGGGTGTTCAGCGTGTAGCGTTGGCTAAATCTATTTAGCACTCTCAAGTGTAGAGATTGAAAGGCATCAAGAATTGTTTACTGTATCCGTAAACGGGAATCAATGGCTTGTTAGTCCATGCCAGCCTCATTAAAATTAACTCTGTCTGAAAGAATGAATGATTTTATGGTGATGGATAATCCACCTACAGTACGGCGTTGTTGGAGAAGATGTAGAACCTGGGAACACAATGAAAATAGTTCATTTGAGAAGAGAAGACTGTTGTCAGCAGAATTCTTTTGCAGTAATTATGCATGTTGAATTACTATGGAGAGAAAGGGCATGAGCATCACCTGACCTAACCTGGCACAGTTCTGTTGTCTGCAGTGGAGATGCAGGGATTTACATCTGCTGGGAATCAGGGTCTGATCCAAAGCCACAGATGAAGTCCGTGAAGAGACTTCTGGTGACTTGTGTGGGTCAGAGGACTAGAACTAGTATTTACATTCACGGCAGTCAGCCAGCTAAGCCTCGCCACGCAAACAGTATTGCCTTAAGCTTGAATATTGTTCTTCTGAACAGTTAAGGCTGTACTGGACATCTTAGAAAGCTGAGCACTTCATCTTCTGAATGTGCTTTATTCGCCACATGCTCTATCTTAATCTGACTGACACTGCATTGATATTTAGGTAATTCAGGGCCAAAAGAATTAGAACAAAAGGTGGGTCCAAGTAGAAAGATATTCCTCAATTCTTTCTCTTAGACTTCCTTATTGTCTTGTCCCATGGAGAAGTTAAGATTCTCCACATAAAATTCATTGTGTAAGAATAGCCACACCAGCTCAGATATTCTCCTCTCCTAAAATATGTCCTGCTTTGAGGAGTAAGAAATGAGTATGCTTATACAGCACAGGGAGAAAAGAAAGTCTATCAAAGCGATTTCAGGTTGCTGGCTTGGACTGTGGTGGATGAAGGCAGTGCAATGTCATTCCAGACCAGCCCCATTTCTCTGCTGTAGAGGATGAGACATGTCGCTCCCTTGCAAAGGGAGGATGACAGCCATCTCTTTGAGATCCTGGCATTAGGTATGAGATAAGAATAAATGCCAGCGTGTTTTTTTGAGTTTGCATTCTACTAAGGAGACCAAATGAGAGTAACTCTTTGGGGCATCGGTATTCAGATCACGTCTGCTTGCAAACAGGTCTGTTGTTGCTGTAATTAGGCTTAGTTTACAAAATCCTTCACTAGCGTTTTACAAACTGTCTGGTGATTTTTTTTTTTATTTTTTTTTTCTAGCCACCCAGTTACCTTGAAAACAAAATCATTAAAGCCTCTCATGTTAGAGGCCTGAACAACTGTAACTTAAAAGTCTGAGATGAGTGGTTAGCCTCAGTCAGACCCACAGTCTAATCAGACAGGTAGCTGTGATTTATTATCTGATAGATAATAGAGGATGCTTAAGAAGGAGTGTAGGAGAGAGTCAATTTAGGATGACCCTTTCCCTGGTACATCCTCCTACCTCCAGGCAGTTGGTGGTTTAAAAATCATTATGGCTGCTAGAACAGGTGGTGCAGCCTCAGCAGCACCGTGCTGGACCTGCACGGGTTCCCGCAGACAAGAGTTTGATGTGACCTCCCCATTGATACGGCTGCCCTGCTCCATGCGCATAAATTAGTATCTCTACTCACTAGTTGCAGTCTGAGAAGATATATAGGTACAAGTGTGGCTTGTAATTAGAAGTGACAACGCATGTCTCTCTTCTCCACCTCCAAAACCTGCTACAACCCCTTCACCAAAAGCCTCTGGAACAGTGAAACTGTCCCTTTAATTAGAAGTGTATTAATAAATCCATCTTGTTCTCTAATCCCCACACGCATAGTACAGTGATTCATTAGCACAAGAAGAAACAATTTAGATTTCCTCAGATAATAGCAGCTGTCACTAATCAAATTAAAGAAGGAATTGCAAATCTAAAGTTGGGCAAACTGGTCTGGCAGGGAAGAAGGTGACAGGCTGGTGTGAAAGACCTTCATCCTATCTGAAAGGAGGATGGGAGCTGTTGGCACAGGTGATTCCCAGGTGTATCAGCAGCTCCTCTCTCCTTTCCGAAAGAATCACCTCCAGTGCAGGGACAGACTGTGGCCCCACTGCAGTCTCCATGACCAGAGCCTGAGAGAGTGCTGTTGTGTGTATGCACACTATCACTGTGGCTTTGAACTGTGCAAAAATAGTTAGTGCAAGTGGTGTTTTGTGCAAAACCTCCTCTTTTAACATGCAAACATTGAGTTTTGAACCATGAATACATTTTGCAGAAGTTTTCAGGATTTACGTGTCAAGGGGTTTATTCATGTCCTCAACGAAAGCCCCTCAGAGATGCTCCATGGCCTGGGCAACCAGAAAGAAAAAAGGGGAAAAAGTTGTACTTAGCTTTTCTGAGTGAAGAATGCAATGCTGTTTGCTTGTTGTTTGTTTTTTTTTTTTTAAATATATTGATGGTACAGCTGGTAGTTGTGCTAAGCAGCATAGGCTGGTGCCGACATCAGTGCACATCAGCACTCGAGGACCGTCTTGGCCAGGTGCACCACCAGCAGCTGTAGCTCAGGGTCTTCTCTCATTTTCTGCATCAGAAGCAGATACCTGAAACTCTGAGTGCTGAAACCCCTGACAGATGGATGAGGAACAAATGCCTCAGAGGAGCCTACACTGAAAGAAACAATAGTTCTCTTCCCCCATTTTGACAGCCGTCAACTTTAGACAGCCATGATAGGCATCTGTATTTCCAATGCCTTTTCAAATCTTTTTTGCTCTTCCTTCAGAAACATCCCATGGCAATGAGTGCTGTAGGCTAATCACAGTATAAAAATATTTCTTTTTGCTGGCTTTGAATTTTTCTGCTTTCAGCTTCTTTGAAGGCTCCTCACTGGAGTGCTGTGGCAAGAACAAAGGGTCCCATCGTCCCTTCTCCAGCCTACTTGTGATGTTACCTACATTTATTGCAGCCATTCTTGTTTGTCCCCTTTGCAAAGAAGCAGATTATCGTCTGGTCTTTGTGTATGAAGAGGTATTTTGTTAGTTGGTTTCGTTCCACGTGAAGCATGGGAGACGCAGGGCCATGGCCACCCATTGCATGGGGAGGGAGGGCAGGTCGTGTTACAGACCGTGTGCAGAGCTCTGACTCTGCAGTGGAAATTTTCAAGCTTTCAAGGACTGAAAAGTATCCTTCTGATAAAAATGATGAGGTCTGTCTTGGTTTTGTAGTGGTGTAAGGAATTAAACCTATGGAATAACACTGGAAACACGAGGCAGCCTGTCCACAGGCCTTTCTACCGCTCGCGCTGTGTGATTTCAGCCATTCCGCACTCGTGCCGTGTGTTATCCCCTGGAGCAGAGCAATTTTGTAGGTTTGCCCAACGTCCAACCTTGCCTGTGCATAGTGAAAGCAGGAGATCAAAGGAAGGAAAGTGCTCCCTTCGCTTGCACTTCAATCAGTGATATGAGCAATTAAAATATGAATTAATCTAAGGAAGATGGAAATGCAGATTTTGAATTGGAGCCGTTGGAGTCACCTTGAACTTACGCTTAGTGCTGTTTAGCCTGGGTGATTAAAGACGTTTATACTCTATTATAAACCTTGCCGTTCTGATGTGAAAAACACTTTGTCAGCTGGGTGTCCTGCGTGCCTGCCGTAAGGAGTAACCTTTCTATCGACTGGCCCATCTATTAATTCAAAATAAATTAATAGTGTCACTGTGAATCAAAACAAACAGCCCAGTCTTATGTCGTGAGGAGAGGCAGTGTGAGCCTGTTTCTTCCCAGCACTGTTATGACGATAGGCGAGACAATAGCAATTATCTTTGCCTTTGTCCTGAGCTGATTGTTTCAGTCTCAGATGCTGCTGTCAGATTGACTGGCTGCTGCGGTTTGTGCTTTAGGAAGAAGGAGCGTGAACGCAGTGGGTGGGAATTGGTGTCTTTAGTGTCGTGACTGGACTTGTGGAACTGTCTGAGCAGCTGTCCGTGCAGCGCTGATGCTGGTGCAATGGGGAATGGTTCCTCGTGGGCTTGGAAATGCGAGATCACGTGCTGCGGCCTCGTATCGGGGACAGGAGGATGCACCGTCCCCCCTGCCCATTCCCACAGCCTCCCTCAGGGTGAGCACAGGCAAACCCTTCGCCTTCCACCTGTAGTGAGGCCGCAGATGATCACACTTTGCAGAGTGCTGCAGGATGTTCAGATGAAAAAAGGTTGTGGAAAACCCAAGCAGAGCTGCTGGCGGCTTCCGTTATCCTACAAAATGGAAACCCCTCCTGTGGCACGGCACAGGGCACCCTTCGTATCAGGCAGGGCCAGTGGAATTCCTGCCTCTGGGCTGACAGGTCAAGTGGGACTGTTGGTGAATTTATCACAGCTTTGCCTGGAGACAGAGGCTGCGTTAACCCCAGAACAGCTTTCACAAACCAAGCTCTGACTCCGTTTGCAGATGGAAAAGCAAGATAGACCATGTGGAAATCCCTGCTGCTTTTTACTCTCTGACCCTATTTGTGGGTCAAACTCCTGAGGGGAAAATAGGATGGAGTTATACAGAGGAATAAAAAGGGGAGGTAGGAAAAGAGGAATTTGATTGTGGTGGGCCTACAAGAAAGCTGGAGGGGGACTGTTCATAGAGGCTTGTAGTGATAGGACAAGGGGGAATGGGTATAAACTGGAGAGGGGCAGATTCAGGCTTGATATAAGGAAGAACTTCACTGTGAGAGTGGTGAGGCCCTGGCCCAGGCTGCCCAGGGAAGTTGTGGCTGCCCAATCCCTGGAGGTGTTCCAGGCCAGGTTGGATGGGCCTTGGGCAGCCTGAGCCAGTGGGAGGTGTCCCTGCTTATGGCAGGGGGTGGAGCTGGATGATCTTTAAGGTCCCTTCTAACCCAAACTATTCAGTAATTCTATGATAATGATGTGCCTTCAGAAAGGGAGCTACTGGGCCAGGTCCAGCCCTTGGAAGGGGTGACAGACTGCTCTCTCCCAGCGTGTGCTGGGGGGTTCGAGAGAGACCTCGGTGCTGGGGAGGAAGAGCTGTGCATGGGGAAAGCCCAGGGTGCAGCAGAGAGCCGAAGACCATGGGGTTGGGGACAACACTGGGCCTTGGCAGTGGCACACGTAATGATTTCCTGGCTCTCCAGAGTTCCTGTGTGCTGCTGTCTGCATGCCAGCAAGCTGCTGAGGTCTGCAGTGTAGGTAGGCCTTAAGGAAAGGATTCATCCCCCAGGAGCACATTGGGAGCCTTTATCTTATTTGCACAGTCATGACTATTGTAAGAAGAAAAGCTATTAGTTCTAGTTCCTATTTAAATAAAATCCATGTTTGGAGTTGATGAAGCCCTTCCATGGGGTCCTGGTAGAATAGTTCTGGACAGGTCTACCTGAGAGATCTGGCTGCATCTCTTTGGGTCATAGCAATGCTTCCCAGCCAGCTTAAAATACGGTTTTAAAGACATTTTCATTATACGCAGAAAATGCAATTTTCTGAATGCAGAAAATTCCATTCAATGCTGGTCATTTTAAATCATGCGTGGTACTCAGAACATAAATAGTTTAGTAATGCAGTCTGTATTTACTGTACATGGTTGTCAGCTTTCCCGAGCACCAAATCCCCACTCTTTTTTTTTTTTTCTTAACCCAAGAATCTCAGACATTGTTAACTGATCTAAAATACATTCTAAAACATCATCTCTACTTACTGTTATTCCTTTCTGATCCAGCCAGGAAATGCCAGCAATGGAGACGCTCAGTCCTGCAGGGATGTTACCTCCTCTCAGCTGGAGGACAGCAGAATTGATGAGTGATCAACGAGACTGTGAAAAAATAGAATATTCAAGGTATTTTAGTCTTTTTACCCCTTCACAAAGTAAGGACGGCTATGCTAGTGGCCCTATGGGCAGAGGGTTTGTTTCTGCTGCTGCTTGACCATCCTAAAGTGAATGCAAAAGTTTCCAGTGCCTGTTGGGAACTCCTGGTTCTGGAGTGCCAAACTAAACTCTTTTCAGAAAGAAACATATTCACTAGCCAGCCATGGAAGTTTGGTATTTCCCACCTATCATAATAAGAAAACTTACTGGAAACAATAATACACTGGGAGAAGTAATGCTGCTCATGCCAATAAGCTGCATGTAAAAATATTCAATCGCATGCCCTCAGCTCTGTTACTGATTACTTTTAAGTGTAGCAGCCAGTAAAGATCCAATGCAGTTTCCACTGACATGTGAAAGCTGCTTTTTAACTGCAGTTGGTGCTGAATTAGTACCTAAGTAAATGCCTAGTCGTCACTTGACTGTGCTAAGTGTATTATAATGGAGCTCATAACAAACACATTTCCCTGAACTAATGCTATAGGATAAAATATATCAGTTTTCCCTGTTATCCACCTAGCCAAGAGAGGCAAATGGAATTGAATCATTGCTACTCTCATTTATACAAGGGAGAGGTTCTCATTACAGGTACTTTAGGGCCACGTTTAGATAAAACACCTTCTGTTGGCTTGCCCTTGCACTCTATCCCCCTCATCCAATTAAGCAGAAATCTGTGAAAGAGAAATGTAGCTTAGAGCTCACCTTGCAAACTGTAGGGCACTCTAAAAAATCAGATCTAATCCTACTGTAAGGAGGGTTTGAAAATTTTGAATCAATTGTCTGTGGAAAATCCATTATGAAGCAGACCAGTTTGCCTTTCTGGCGAATGGAACTGATTCATCCGTGGCGTGCTTTCCTGTTCAGAAAGAATTATATTTGAGGTCTACGGCAGCAAATATTGAGAGAAACCAAATGACTTCCTACTTAATGATAAGCGAAGTACCAGCCAGAGCTGCTTTCAGACCACTGAGTTCAGTGCTTCAGCTGGTGGTAGCGGTTCTTCTGCTGTCATGTCTCTTGTGCTGACGTGCTTCAGGCATTCTGGTAAATTCACTGATCCTTCCTAACCTTGTTATTTTTGTGGAAGCATGAATTTGGTTGACAGTGCAAGTTACTGCAGCATGAACAATAGCTCAGCAAAATCCCAGCTAGTTGTGATTTCACTTGAGTCCTTATTTAATAATTTAAAGATGTTGTTTGAGCATTCACAAATTGTCACTGACATCAAGGGATGTTAGATACTGCTAACACAAAAACTCTCATTAACTTTAGTAACTTCAGAGGTAGACCTTAGATCCAGGTAAGAGTTAACACATCTCTGGATATGAGCACAGGACCTGGTTATTAAAGAATATTGTGCAAAATACTGACGCTGCCAAAGGCTTGATTCTGGCTTTACCTCTATTAGAAGAGGCAACAAACACAGTGTTCAGTGCAGGAAATTGCAAAAGGAATTGGAAAAGGAATAAGGAGACATTTCCAGATATATAACCCTCTGGTATATACCTTTCAAAGAAAACACTTTTATTATGATGGCCATCAGACATGAGCAGAGGAAGAGAGAGGTTATGGAATTTCTACCAGAGGAGATATTTAACACTGATAGAGTCTTTGGCAATCTGATCTGGTTGGGACAGCCTTGAGCAGGAGGTTGGCCTAAACACCTCCAAAGATCCCTCCCAACCTAAGGTATTTAGTGATTCTCTTCCTTTTCTGGTCTGACATCCATCCTGTGGATATCCAGTGGTGAGAAATGTATGACAAATAACTGTCATTCCAGCCATTTCCTGTCTGGTGGTGTGTGTTTAACACTCTTTAGTGCTTGAAGATCATTCAGAACAAATAAGAATCGTCAGCAAAACAATTTGGTGTCAACAGTAAGTAATTTGTTTTTCTGTGCATCAGATATCTCCAAGGGAGCAGAGGCAATGCAGTACTTCAAATTATTAAATCACAGATTAGAACTGTGGGTTTTTTTACCTCTGGAAACCCAGCGTTGACTTCGTGTCTGGCAATAGCTGAGTGTCTTGGCATTATAAATGAAAGATAGAGATGTGAATTGCTGTGAAATCCCAGCTTTAGTCCGAGTTATCTAGCAGTCGCCTCATCATTGCATTGAACTGTGCTTGGTTTCAGAGAAGAGATGAACCATGTAAATCCAACAACAGTAAGCAGTTTCTGGTCTCTTCTTTCACTAGTTTTGCTTTCTCCCTCTCCTTGGTTTTTGGGGTTCCTCTTCTGGGGATATTTTTCAATTGTGTGATAATTATTATGACACAAGTGAGCAATAAAGGAAAAAATGGCTGCAGAGTCATTTTGGTTATGGAGTGCCATAGAGTTGTCATTGAGTTGCTGTCTTTTAATTGACAGAACTTGGATTAGAAGTTATCAATCGATTTCTGCTGCTGGGGATGGGTTATGGTATTTAAAATCATATGGTGATAGGGAAAAGGAAACACTTCGGCTGGTCTGGTCTCTGTTGCACAGGAAACGTTGCCTTGCCATAATGTTATGCTGAGGCCACAAGTATTCCTTGGCTGTACAAAGTGCCAAGACAGGGAAGGTTGTTTGTCCTGCAGAAGAGAAGGCTTTGGGAAGACCTTAGGGCAGCCATCCAGTATTTAAAAGGGTGTGCAGGAAAGATGGGGAGAGGCTTTTTATCACAGAGAGCAGGGGTAGAATGAAGGGGAAGGGTTTTCAGCTGCAAGAGGGGAAATTGAGATGAGATCTTGGGGAGAAATGTTTTGCTGTGAGGGTGGGGAGGCCCTGGCACAGGTTGCCCAGAGCAGTGGTGGCTGCCCCATCTCTGGAGAAGTTCCAGGCCAGGTTGGATGGGGCTTGGAGCCCCTGATCCAGTGGGAGGTGTCCCTGCCCGTGGCAGGGGGTTGGAACTGAATGATCTTAGGTTACTTCCAACCCAAACCATTCTATGAAAACAGTCTGTTTGTTGGGTTAAACCAGGCACAGACCGTGCAAGTTGAGATGCTGGTCAATCAGCAGCAGGATAGTTCTTCAGGAATCCTTTTAATAAAAAATCAGTTCAGAAGGAAAGGGTGGTTATGAAACTGCAGAACTTAGTCATGTTTCTTGTCCTTATTACAGCCTGAATAGCGATGGAGAAAGAACAAAGGCAGAAGAGGATGAAACTACACCTTTGAATGGCCAAAGAGCAACCGTAATGAGAGATCTGCTGTAGAAACTCCTAGCACAGGTAAACAAGCAGCCAAATTGAAAAGCAGGTAACACTCATCATGTAAGTAACCTGCTCAGACAGTGGGAGGAGTGGGATAAGTGGCAATGCATAGAGAATGTTACAGGTTTTACTTTTCCACGTCTCGAGTTTTGTTGCCCTGTAAAATAGTATTGCAATGATTTTAAACAATGTAGTCCTCATGATAAAACTTACCACAAGTGACTTGCTCTGATGTTCTTCAGGACAGTACCACAAAAATCTCACAGAACCCTTTTCTCTCTTACCACCTTTATTTGTAGAGCAGTAGAGCAAAGGTAATTACAAGTTGGTACAAGTTTAATTGATTGCCCACTGGTCTGTTTTTAATTAGAATCAGGCAAGCTTGGCAATCTCCTAACATGTCCAGGAAAGCTGGATGAGTGTGTAAATGCATCCATGCATTTTATTGATTTGAGTTAAAAATTCAACGAACTCCTGAAATGAAACCCATAGAAACCAAGGCACGTTCTGGGATCTGAGAGTCACTTTCACACAGAGAGTACCAATGTTTCTAAACTTTTTGTCCTCTGGATACAGAGGAAAGACAAGATTATTTAACTGTTGACATCCAGTATCCTATTGATTTTAGAGAAACAATCATTTTAGAACAGAGTGAGAGACAAGGTTTTATAACTGCGTATTTCTTACCAGGGATGTAACAGTTACCACTATGAAAGCATCTCTGAGACACAAAGGGTAAAATCCATCCCTCCTCCAGCTCAGAACGCAATCTGTCCCACTGAATTTGAAGCCTGGTACAGGAATAAATGTCATCTACTAGCGTCAGTGGCATTTGCAATACATCTGGCATTTTCTGTCATAGTTAATGGAAAATACCAAGGTAGCTCAGAAATCCTGGTATGGTATTGATTGGAAGATGTGGGGGGAGGGCTGAGTTTAAATGCAAGCATTTAAACCATTGCTGATGGTTGTAGCGTATGCTGATAGCATGAAAGAGGCTTTCACGCAGGACACTACCTCTAAGGAAATAACTCCAAGCCCTTTCTTTGAGCGCTGAGAAGGAGCCAAAGAAGTACAGAGCCAGTGAAAGAGATTCCATTAAGGCATGCTTTAAACCAGCCCCAGTCTGACCTCTCTCCAGAAGATGCCATGATGGATATTGGGCAAGGTTGGGCTTGACTTGCACGTGGGTATTCAAGATCACTGCTTTCAGAAGTGTCGTACCTAGCTTGAAGTTCCTCAGAGTCAAGCATTCTGCTTGTCACACCTCAAAATGCTTCTCTGAGACATTCATACCTAAGTATAGATTTAGATGCCTATCTTTTAAGCACCTAAGATCAAAAGTCGGGCTGCAGGTTTCATCTCATGTGACTTGCGTCTCTTCTCTGCTATGATGAGTAAAACCTCTCTCTGTGGCCGCTGTGGTCCCTGGAGGAGAAGCTGTCTTCTCCCTCTCTAAAACTCAGTTGAGGTAGGGCTAGAACTGGCCAGCAGCACAGAGCTCAAGGTCTTGTGGGGTTAAACTTTACAGTGAGGGATAAGAAACAGGAAATTCAGGTTGGCGTGGGCATCTGATTCACTTGGCTTTTCCAAGACCAAACAACCCTTAGCCCTCAGGGTTGAGGACAGCTTGCTGAAGGCTTCGTGATCATAGAATTGTAGAATGGATTGGGCTGGAAGGAACCTTGAAGCCCATCCAGTTCTACGCCCCTGCAGTGAGCAGGGATATCTTCAACCAGATCAGGTTGCTTAGAACCCCATCCAACATGAACTTGGAAGTTTCATGGGTGGGGCATCTATCACCTCTCTGGGCAACCTGTTCCAGTGTTTCATGACTGTGAATGTGATGCAGAAACATTAAAGACCATTGGAGAGAGCAGTTCTTAGAGCATAATATTTGGGGGACAATGATGTTCTGCCAGTTGCCTCGTATCTTGGAGGGCCCTTGTGGAGTGTGCAGAGCCTGTGATCAAGGCCCCTAAACCAAAATCCCGGCACTATGCCGCCTCATCCCAGCATTTCAAGTGCACTCGCTGCACCGGTGTAATTTTCTAAATACGAAGTAACGCTCCATTACGGATTACTACTGCTCTCTCCAGCTCCTGGGGAAAGCTTAACATGACCTTCCCTGTATCTCCTTCATGTTCCCCACTTCTCAGCAGAGAATTTCCTCTGTTTCTGTGTTGTATCTGCTTTGAGGAAGCGTTTCCTTCTTGCCTGCTTTCTTGTGCTACCTTCTAAGTGTGCTTCCCACTCTGCTCTGCCATATTGCACCTGCTGGGTTTGCTTTCTTCTTCCCTTTTAATACTGGAAAAGTGCCTTACCCTCATTAACCTCCTGGCTGGTAAAATAAGAGCCACAGCACAGGGACGTTTGTGTGAATCTGACTTGTTATCTAAGACTGGCATAACAAGTGTTTCTATGGGATGAGAGCATGGTAAGAAGCATGAAGGACAGGCGCTAATTGCCTTTTAAGGAACTCAAGGCTAATACTCTCCTGCTGTTAATTCTTCATTTTCCTGAGCTCCATAGTCATGGTAGTAGCGTAGTTTGGGGAGGTTGGGGCTATATTGGCTTAAAAATGGTAAACACTTTAATAAACCGATCTGTATGGCCGATGTTCATGTGCAACAAAGAAGAGACAGGCAGACGGTCGTGTTGGGACAAAGGGCTGCTGTTCAGTCAGGGAGGCAGCTCTGTTTCATCTGCAAGCCAAAGTCCCCGTTGCTCAGGTATCTCCTCTTGCCTAATTAAATTGTCTGTGTGCTTAGGTGGAGAGAGATGCAAAGTGCAGAAACAGTGTACAGTGCTTACATAACCTAAGTGATTTCTGCAGCAATCATTGTAGGAGTTAGCTAATGGCAGGGTACAGGGGCCTCCCGCTGAGTTTCCATTACCTTGTAATTTTCAGCTTGTTCACTGTTGCAAGAAAGCCCCTCTGTCTTGTAATTCCTCCAGCATTCATGTCTCATCTTCTGCAGGCTTGAAGTACATAAGATGCTTTCTGCTGGGGGATTTATTGAGATAAGTTATTGAAGTCAAGCAGCGAGGCAAGCATCCAATATTATGCTATTCATCTCTGAATTTATGTTCCCACTTTCTTTTGAAGGTCTAATGTAATCACAAACAATTTGTTTTGTATATGTTTAAAAATTCATAATTTTCTTGTACAATGGAAAAAACATCACTTGTAGCTCATTAGTGGTGGGATTCACTAAACATCTGGCTTCTCCTTTTGATGTAATTTCTGTGTGACTAAAATTCTGCCTTCGTTTTGAGCGGCTCAAATGAGGAGGTACAATCGCTCTGCCAGAAACCCATTAAATGTACCCATGAGTCAGCCCGTGTGATCTTCCAAGAGCGTTTGAGAGAATTATGATATTTTTTGTTTCCTCTGGTGTGTTGTGATCAGCTTCCTGGGCTGTGGGAGAACCCGCTTCTGGTGATCCTCTCATAAGGGAGAGTCTCTGCTCCTTGGCTCTTAATTTTTGCTTCTGTGTTAAACCCACTGGAGCGCCGTGTGATCAGTGCTGTACAAGTGCATCAGAGAAGACTGCCTGTTAAGGAGCTTCCAGCTTCCAAAAGGCAAAGGGAAGGCAGTAGAATTGTCCCTATCCCGCAGCTGTTGATGTTACCAGGAGGGTTAAAATCCTGCTTTACAAGTATGCCAAGTACATAAAAACTTCACTAAGTAGCAACTCCATTCAGGGGATTTTCCTGGAATAAACCAGACCCTGACCAATCTGGCCAATCTCTCTTGGGATGTCTGTGGTTGAGCTGGGGATTAAACGAGCTGCCTTCTTCCCATTCCTTAACCACAAGCCAGCCACTTATTTTTGAGGAGCTGACATTTGACTGTAAGCTGAACATTCAGAAAGAATAAGAAGACCCCAGGAGCCGCAGCAGATGAAGAGTCAAGCGCTGATCACAAGCAACATTACTGGTGTGAAGCATGGGCAAGGTCTTCAGGGCTTACTCCAAAGCACGCTGGAGTCAGAAAGAGTCTCTTCTAAATGTCAGGTCAGGAACTTACTACTGCTGTGTCAGATGTTAGAACTGTTGCTGCTGTGTGCTGCTAACATAATAGTGATTTTCTTCCAGGGCAACAAATCACGCTACCCAGGTTGATAGGGAGGAAAATGTGACCAGACAGCAAAATTGCAGAATTTACAGAAATGGTGAAACATCCTGGGTCTGCAAAATCATACATTAAGCAGGATTTATTTTACTTTGCACAGGGTTAACAATATTATATATTGTTATATATATCTTGAGCTACTCAGTTGCTCCTGAAAGGTGAGAAAACAGCTGTAAGCTTAAGGAAGGCATACATAAAACTTTAGAGGAGGATTGTCTGCCTAAGTGACTCAGTAGTAGCTGATATCCCTTGATTCCGCCTCCTGCCATGTTGATCAGCCTGTGCAGGTTTGTGCATTTATTGAGCTTAATCCATCTCCAGCCTAGTGGAAACTTCAGAAATTCAATGGAGATCTGCATCTGCCTGGATGGCTGTTTCAGGGCTCGGGCTACAGCTGAACTCTTCCCAGAAAGGCTTTTCTTTCCAAAGAGAGGTGCAAAACGTTGTGGAGGCTGTCCTGACACTGGGAGATGCTCACACTCTCCCTGCATCCACATTGCTTTGATTTGCACTACAGTTCATGTGTCTTTGGATGTCCTACTGCTGATGCGCAGCCGTATACTGGTGGGGGTGGATCCTCTCTCCGTAAACAGGTGGATCTGCCTGTTTATACCCATAGCTCTCATTGCTTTTTGGCCTCCTATACGTATGCTGTTATTTTGTCAGGTTGCAGTTTACAATACTGAGGGAAAACCTCATTTCCAAGCCGCATCCCCTGGTTACAGTATCCTGAAAACAGGTTTCACTGGTGTAGCCCATCATTTGCACAGTCTCCGGCTGTTTGATCTTCCTCATGGTGATCATGTCAGACAGAAAAAAGTGCTTTTTCCAGAGGGCTCTGTCTTTGCTGTGGGGCAAAAAGGGTTTACAAGCAGTAAAAAGTCAGCTGAACTCAAGCTGAGCACAGGCTATCGGTGGGGGCTGGGAAGTGTCAGGGCCCCAGAGCCATTCGGGTCAAGTACAGTGTAGAAACAACTAATGAGCTTTGGGGTTCTGGCTCCTATGGTCACTTTCTAATGTCTCTTTTGAAATAGTCCAACTAGTAAAGGGGCATCTCTTGCCACCCTATGTTTGGGCTGGCTGCCTGTCCGTGCTCTGTATTACTTTCACATTATGACCGAGGGGGTGTGTTAGCAATAAGTACTGTAGAGAAGCCAAGGCCGTTTCCTGCAGCTGCTCTCGGCATCCCTTGCCAAACCATTTGCTGGCTTCGGGACAAGGCTGGTTCAGATGACCATGCAGCAAGGCTGGTAAAAGCCACAAAGCTTGGCTGACTTCAGTTCAGCTGTAGTTGTGGACACAGCTAAGGATGGGTCTCCTCATCCCCCAGCCAGTTTGCAGCATTTGGGAGGTTACGTTTTGCTGTATATAAACGTGGTTGAAAGGTTACCAGCTGCAAAGCTAAGGGACGACAACTTAGCCTTGAACTTGGACTGTAATTTGGGAGAAACTACTGTGCGGCGTAATCTCACCTTTATAGAGACTAAAATTACAAGTGGATTCAGTGGCATATGATTAACCTGCAGTTAATACTTGAGCTTAAAAAAAAAGTCAGGAGACATGATAAACACTTTCCCAGTGAAAGATTTGCCCATCTTTAACTACTGTTAATAACTCAGACTATATTGCATTTGTATTAACCTGGAAATGTAAAAACATCTCCTGCTTTAAAAAAGAAAACAACCCTGTGTTTTGGCCTAAATTTTTGCTTTCATGATTTCTTTTTGTTGAAGTGTGATATTGTTGATTCTTTTGTAATGTGGGATACCTTCTGAAGTACTGCCTCTTTTCCTTCCCCTGGAATTTGCACTCTGGGACATTTCCTAAAGGTTCAGGAATGCAAAAGCTGTTCTATCAAAACAGGACTTTGAGAGCAGCAAAAATGTGTGCATCAGGTTTAATCCTGATGTAGACACAGGTCCCAGCGCCGCTGAGAGCAACTGAGCTGCTTCACTTATATTTACTCAGAGCTTTCTTTAGTAAGTTTTTGTAGATCAAGAGTGTTATTGTAAGAATATGCTAAAGCATCTGATCTGAAAGTTCATCTAGTTATTTCTGGTTTATGTTATGCATATTTGGGGATTCTCTGAGTGCACTGAAATTCTGTTAGTTTAAAATATGATTTTAGCTAAGTACGGCTTGGAAAACTTCTGCTTCTCTGTCAGTGGCTTCTAATATTGGCCGGACCATACTTGGAGAATCCTTGTTTATGACTTGACTCGGAGGAGGTCATGTGTACTCCTAAGTTCTCCAATTTGAATGTACCCAGTCTGTCCTTCAGCCTGTTTATATTCATCACGCTGCAGTCCTAGTTATTCTTTGCTGCAAAAGCTTGTGGAGTTTGAAACCCAAACTCATTTTCCCCCTAAGTCTAGGTCTCATCGTGAGCTCTCAGTGCTCTGCTGCTTTCTCTGTCAACAGTAAGATGTACCTCCTTGAAATGGCTGCTGCAGGTACAGGTGTGTGACAAATCCCACACACGCAAGCACACAAAATCTCATGTACTTCTTCTGCTGGAAAGGAGACTGGAGAGAGATTTCCATGCAGCAGATGGTGAGGACATTGCGTTATATGTCACCGGGGAGAGCATATGACAGCTAGCTGTGGAATATAACAACCTGAAAAGGCAGAAAAATAAGAAAACTACTAGCAGACTGCATACTCCGTGTGTTACACTTAAGATATCATTGTTAAATATTGAAGTCTTCGTTACTTTGCTCCAACATGTAATGAACATTCATACACCTTCTTGTAGGCAGCAGACTCCCAGGATACACAGAGCTGTTAGGTTCAAGTCTCCAGAAGTCTTGTGCGGTATAAAATACATCTGTGAAATGTTTGCAGCATATGGTCTGTGTGGAGTCAGACTGGATGATCACCATAGTCTCTTCTGGCCCTCAGGCCTACCAGTCCCTGTCCACTCATGGCTTGGTAGCTGGTCTGTGCCTTGGCACAGCTCTTGGCGCAGGAAGGGGAGACCAGGGCTGATTTTGCAGTTGAATTAGTGGGTTTGCACAGATAGCTTTCCAGAGCACCGATTCAGCAGGAAATACAAGGGTGATCTTGCCCTGATGAGGATGTTGTGCCATGTAGCTCACAGATTAGGTAGCAAGGAGGGTTTGGACCCATGCTTCCTTCTCCCAGAGACAGTCCTGAAGATTTTCTGTAGCATCCTGTTTTTCAGTGCTGTGTTTTCATATGTACAGCTCGGGAGCTAGTTGTAAATTAAAACTTCTGTCCCTTACACAATTAACCTGCTTCATCTCCCCGCTTCTGGTTTTGTCTGGTGCTTATCCGAGCATTTAGTTTAAGGGATCAGGATTTGTAAAGGCAGACAAATTGCCTGAGGTGGTATTGCAATCGTATCAAATGTTTATCATAGGGATATTTTCGTTCAGTTATTTATCCACTTATTTTTTGCACCTTCCTGTAAACACACGGCTGTAATCACTGCAAGACACACTGCTGTTTGAAGCACTGTCCTGGTAAAACATGACAGCTCTTGTCTTTCCCCAGTGCTTTCAGAGCTTCAGATGGAAGATGGAGAATTAAAAAGTGATCTCATTATCCTCTATTGTGCATTAACAAAACCCTGGCACTAACACAGCGATTACAGATGGGCGTGAAAATAATTGCTTGGTGCAAGTCGGATTTGGATTTTTCCTCTCACTTTATTATCTGGATGCTGAGGGGAATATTAGTGAATTATGGCGTGGGAAAGTAGGTCAACATCAAACCTGGAATGGAGGGGAAATGTGGTCGAAAAGTACAAGACTGACCTGCTTGGAGACGGGCAATTGAAAGGCGTACTGAAATTACAACCAGAATGATCCAACATCTTTTCCTCTGCTTGTGCTTTTGAAGAGCTTGGCCGCGAAACAGTTGTGTTGGCATATGTCCTTTAAAAAAAAAAAGGAAGAATCCCTGTATTCGTTTAGACAGAAAAGTCAAATGTTTCTGTTGCTGCAACTGTGACAATAAATTCAAAAATATTTCAGGAGCTTCTTGCTCTCAACGTGACAGGCCAAGGGGATATGAGTCCTGGAGGAGAACCTCCCCCAGGGGTGGCAGGGAGCAGTGGGAGAGGATTAATGACTGCACTGCTGAACCGTGCACAATGCACAACATTAGGAGGGCTTTGCTCTAATGAAACCTTCAGCCTTCGGCTGCCTTGCAGACTCTGAATAGCAGCTGCCAGCACTGTGGAGAAGCTCGGCACAATAGAAAAAGGATCAGACCGAAAAAGCGGAGCTGGACTTAAAAAGGGGGAAATAAGCGTGTAAGAGAAAGTAACGGCTAATTGCAGCAGTCGTTATCTGGAAAGGCGTCAGCGGGAGGTGAGATTTGCATGCAGGGATTTTGGTGATGCATCCCAGGGACTGGCCAGCCAGTTCTACAGCCTGCCTGTAACGGCTCCTGGGAAGTGCCAGAGCTAATCCATCGTACTTTTTGTCTTGTCTTTATTTCTGGGCCTGCAGTGGTGAAGTGGAGCCTCATGACGTGAGGTGCCATACCAACACAGACTAAACACACTCCTTCTGCTCCAGGATGGTTACAATTTCAGTGTAAGAGAAGAGGCAAAGCTTATGTAAAGGAGAGGAAGATGCAAGGGTGAAGTGGTGATGTCGTTAGTTTTCAGAGCTATGGGAAGGCCAGACTTAAAACATCGAACTCAACACTTCCTCTAAATGCCATTCTTCTGTAGTTAAAATGAATTTTAAAAAGAGAGAAGTATCATTTATTTTCACAGGTAATGTAAGGAGTGTTGACTCTGCTAACTCTGCAATTTGCAACAGTGTTGGTTTCATTTAGCTTTGGGAGAGAACAAATGAGTACCAGTAAGCGCACAAGGAAAGTTTTGGACTTAGCTGTTATGAACCACTTCAGCCTAGTCAGGAAGTTGGAAAAGGGTTTTCCCATGGTAAACCTGATAAATGATCTGACGCTCAAATGGCACCATAGTCTTCCTGATCCAAAGTCTGTTTCATTACAGGTGCATTGATGTGTAAAAATCCAGGGAAATGAGGATTTTGGTAGAATCGTAGAATGTCCTGAGTTGGAAGAGACCCACAAGGATGATCGAGTCCAACTCCTGTCCCTGCACAGGACAACTCCAATATTCACACCGTGGGGCTGAGGGCATTGGCCAAACACTTCTGGAATACTGTCAGCCTTGGCACCGTGACTGCTCCCCTGGGAGCTGTTCCAGGGCTCCACCACCCTCTGGGGGAAGAACCTTCTCCTCATGTCCAACCTAACCCTCCCCTGGCACAGCTTCCTGCCATTCTCTTGGGTCCTATCATTGGTCACCAGAGAGAAGAGATTTTTTTTTGAACAATAGAAAACCTTAGAATTAAAAGGAGACCTGGCTGTTACATTTGCTAATCACATCTTGTTTAGCTTTTTTAACAATTGTCACAAATGTCTCTAGCACTGCAACAAGGACATTACATGACTTAAAAAACCCTGGGAAAATGTTGCACACTGACTTCTCTGAAGAGAGAGACTTAGGCAGCCATTCGTTTCCTGGCTTGATGCAATCAGGGAACATACAAATTTTCCTGACCTTAAATGCAATGGCTTTAATTGGTCTGATATTTAAGGGAATAACCTTTAGCACGACACAACCACTGCAGTGCCTGATAATATATCTACCTACAGAATCTCCTAGTTTTTCAGGTTCAGCATATATTTTTCTTTGTTAGAGCCACAGTTTAGGCTGTCTCTTAAATATCTGTGTGCTCTGCCCCTTGAGCAGGCACTGCAGTGCTGCCTCCCAACCAGAACGCCTCTGGAGGGACCTTCTTCATTGGCTTAGCTCCTTGTATTGTGGAAAGAGAGTACTGCCATACATCTAGAAAGTGTTTGGCTTACCCTATGCATTTGGTTTCAAATGGCTTATAGTGTAACCAGCTAAAGTTCAGGTTCCCAGCGTGATGTTGGTGTGTTACTTTAGGTTTAGTACTGTTTTTTTCTTCATGTGGATAATTGATCCTGGAACAATTGCTAATCCGAAATGAAGTGATATAAATGTGAGACAGCTTCCTGGATAGCAGCAGCGATGCTTCGGCTTTCCATTTACACAACTGAGATCAGGATATGACTTGTTCTGTGCTCCAGAGAGGAGTGCGATTATATGAGGAGCAGATTGCATTTGTTTATGTTGGTTTGGATTGGATCGGATTGGTTTTCCTCCCAGCTGTTTCTAACAAAGGCAGCTCTATACCCTTACACCGCACGGCAAGTTGGAATTTGATTTTATGGGCTTGACACGGATTTCATTCAACACAAGGATTTGCATGAAATGTCTAATGGTTTATTCTGTGATAATACAAAAGTCAATAATAATGTCAGGGGGAAAAAAGGACAGATCAGTGTAGAATGAGAATACCAACCAGGATTCTTGTGACCTAGAGATATGGAGCTGGGAAAAAAGACAGCACACTCCAACAGAGGAAACCCCTGCTGCTGGCACAGAGCAGAAACCCCAGACAGCACAGCAGAAAGGCTCTATCTCAATGTGAGCAGTGGCTGTGCACCACCTCTAGGAAAGGGTGTGATATATGGCGGGACAGGGAACTGATTAGAAAAGAAAAGAAAGATGTTCTAGCTGAATAATAAGGCAGAAAGCTTCAGCTTATTTATCTGCTTTTGAATTTTAATGATCAGTTCGAGTGATAATTACGGAATTTCTATATTTATATAAAACCAGCACATAAAATAGCACAATTTGATATTTATGAAGTGCCAGTTTTCCATAAATACAGAGATTTGTTAATGAGCACTGGGAACTATTCATTAAAATTCAGAAGTAGATAAATAATGAATAGGAATTGCTGTTTATTCATTAAAATTCTGGGAAAAAAAAAAAGAGAAAAATATCTCCTCACTTATTGTTGATGAATCCAGCCTGTTTTATAAGCGATTTGTTTTAATTAATGCCATTTGACACTATTAGTGCCAGAGTAGCAGAGAATCATTCGCACATTGCAAGCTATAGGTAGAACTGCATAAAAGCTATCCAAGGCCCTAGGATTAAACAAATGTGGGTCCCAAAAGAGCATCCTTGACAACCACAGCTGTAGGTACATCCCTGCTAGGGTAGGAAGGGTCGATGCGTGTGTGATGCTTGGTCCCTTATAGACCTGCTGCCACTCCACAGGGTTTCGCCACTGCTTCTGAAGGAGAATTTATCCTCGTTCTTGGGACGGCTTTGCTGATGACATTTTAACAGGATGGTACGTTGTAAAGGAAAGGCACAGTTTGAATTTGGTACAGGTTGTCGGATTTGTCTCTAGCTATCTGCAAAGTCAGCCAAAGATAAATTGGTTGTATTCACGTCCTTAGTTTTCAAACTTCACTTCTAGTATTTTGAGAAGGCCAGCTGGCCTTCTCAGGAGATGAGAGCTTTGCCCACATTTGAAGTCCTGGATGTGGCATTGCTCTTTGGGCCTCTCTGCCCTGGTTTGTGAAGTGTGGGGAGCATCTCTGCTGTGGATCCATTGATATGGATCACGCAAGTGGTGAGGCCCTGGCCCAGGTTGCCCAGAGCAGTGGTGGCTGCCCCATCCCTGGAGGTGTTCAAGGCCAGGTTGGATGGGGCTTGGAGCCCCTGATCCAGTGGGAGGTGTCCCTGCCCGTGGCAGGGGGTGGGACTGGATGATCTTTAAGGTCCCTTCCAATCCAAACTATTCTATGATATGGATTGGGGTGAGGACACTGTATTGGGACCAAGGCAACCCACTAGCCCTGGGTGCTTTGGGTTGTGCAGGGACATGTCTGTTGGGATGGCATAGGTAAGAAAATAGACAGATGTGTAAGAAAATGGATAGATGTGTGAAATATCCCTTCTGACCACAGGAATGCACTTCTGGAGTAGCTCTGTGTCGGTGTGGTCAACTTAGGTTGTGCGTAACTGCTGGATGAGGAATCATTTTGCTGTGTCTGGAAACCTTAGTACTTACATTACGTTGCTGACCATCAGCTTAGCACTCTGTAAAATCTGGATCAACACTGTAAAATCTGGATCAACATCATGTTGTGAGCTAGGCACAGGCTAGCAAACTCTCAGACAAAGCTCTCTAGGTTATGGTATTGCTTTTTTCTTCCTTCCTACCTGCAACCACCTATTTTGTTACCTTCCATTGTTTTGTTTTGTTTATACTTCTGCTTTTAGACTCTTTGAAATGTCCTCTATGCCACGGAGGTGGCTGCTCTGAATGCTGATGAGCGTCTTCGGAAGACACATTTTGTTGGTTCTCTTTGGGAGAGCTCACCTACTTCACTGCCGCCGAGTGTGGGTAGGAGCCAAGGGGGGTTTTCCCCATCAGCTCCAGGGATGTTGGATCAAGCCCTGCGAGGGGGTGGCTATCTCATTTCTGGCTCTTGCTGTGGAGCACAAGGGGAAAAGCAATGCTGTCAGTTGTGTAACTGTCAGGAACACAAGGCAAAAGGTTGTCAGGAAGAAGGTGGAATTGGAAATGAGGATTCAGGGGCCCCTCTAAAAGAGCACTCATCTTTTTCTTTGAAACCAAGACAGACAAAATGGAGCTTAGTATATTAAAACAGATCTCACCAGCATTTGAGTTGTAAAAGGCCCCCTCTCCCCCTTTCACTCCTTCTGTCTCCCCTTGACCTCTTGCCTTTTCCTGAGAGTTGGATTTAAAACAATAAAATGGAGGATTTTATGTAGAATACCAAATCAACTCCTGTGGGGAACAGAATTAATTCTACTCAGGAGCAGAAAACGAAACCCAGAAGCATCAAAGCGTAGACATAAATTCAATATCCCACTGAGCCCATCACTTAGGATACTTCACCCTTTCCTGCATGTCTATCTTTCAATCAAATGTAGATGTGGGGAAAGGGTTTATGTTAGTTTAGCCTGGTGTTGGGAAAGCGGAAGGAAAAGAGCAGCAGCAGTTGCTGTCTGTTTGGTGTGTGAGGTTTATAATTTCACAAATGCCAAATGCATTAATCCAACCTGTCATGTCGCAGCTCTGTTTGTAGATCAAATGGGATTAAAAGATTTAGTTGAAGCTTTGCTGATACATTTAAATAATATGACTAGAAATGTAATATTCAGGAAAATGAATATTTTAGAGGTACAATTTGAAGCACCTGATATATTAACACCTGCTATATTAAAAAGGAACAGAAAAGAGGCGGTCTCAATTCTGCAAAACATCAATAATGCACAATGTTTTAGCATGAGGAAACTGGCCTGACTCCTACTCCAGCATCGCTGGGTTGGCTCATGTATGGAAATTCAAACAAGATGCTTTAATGTAATTACTCATGGCTAAATGTTAAGCATATGCTTATGCACTTTGCTGAATAGGATCTTTAAAAAATGCTACAATACTATGCCTGTATTTTCCCTTTATTTTTCTCACTGTTCAATTACCCTATATGCGACAGAACTGGCCTAATTTATTGCCTTTGTTTCACCCCATGGTGTCTGTTTAAAAGGCAGCTGAAGTGTGCCTTCTAAGTGGTGTAATTTGCCAGAGGTAGGAAGTGTGGTGCAGAAGTTCTGTTGAGGAGAAGCAGTACGGACTGTGTGACTGAATAAAGAGCGATTATAAAACACTAACTCAGGACTGACTTCTTCTGCACCCAGGGACCTGTCGGCAATGGGGATAGATGTATCCCGAAGTGCTCTGGCTTTGGCCTTGCATGCATGAGGGGCACCGCAGTGACTTGACATGGGTGCTGTGGCTTGTGGGGAGCCAGCGGTGATTCTCTGCAATGAATTGCACCATCTTGTCAGTTTGAAACTAAAACGGAAGCAAAATAATTTCAACCTTGTTTTGAAGGAAATCAGGTTAATGGTATAAAGAGAAAGAAAGAAACGTAGTGTGGCTCTACCTGTAGTAGATACACTGGCTTTCATTAGTCCTTTTTGGCTAGGCAGCTGCAGAAGGGTGAACCTGTGCTGGAACAGCTTCAGAGATGGGCTGTTAAGGGTGATCAAGAAGATGGAGAGCTCCTGTCAGACAGAAAGCTTTGGTAGCTGGCTGAGCAGAGAGATGGTTGCTCTTTCAAAGCCCACAGGGAGGAAGGGAGTTTATGCTGCGATGGTGAAGAGCTGTTGAAGAGAACAAATAGGTTTAGACTGGCCATCAATAAACTGGAGACCGTGAGCTATATCACAGGAAGGAAGTCCTGTAGCAGCCTCTGCATAGCAGGAGTGCAGGATGTGAACTTACCCAGCTTTATAACAAAGCTTCTCTGTTTCTGGAAGGGTTTGTAGGACAGGGTTGCCTCCTCAAAGCACAGCAGACTGGGCCCACAGGAAGATGATGCTGAAAGCAATCATGCTGAAGTTAACTAACCCAAGTCCAGTTTACTCTAACTTTAGCCAGATGAAGGTTAGTTGTGTTGCCTGGGGCACCAGTTTGCTGGAAGTGGCTGGAGGGCTAAGTTAAGTCAGACTGTAGGATGGGGGAGGTTTCTGCAGAAATAAGCACAAAGATGGGAGCAGGGAATAAAAATAGGTTTAGGCAGTGTTTCTGGATATTGAAGGAGCAGCAGTTATACACGGTGCTGAGACAAGAACAGCTGGCATCTTCATATTCATGGCTGGATGTTATTCCTCAGTGTCATCAGAAACATCTAAAGTTGCCAGGACAGTCCTTACCAGGGACTGGGTGCGAGTATTGCCAATTCAATGTCAATGTCTTTGAAAGAACCTTCCTGTCTTAGCTATTCACACTGCCAATCTGCCCATCTGAGACAGACAGGCAGAGAGGGAATGAGGGTTAAAATCCTTGCTGGCTTTTGTTTGAAGAAAGAACATATGAAGCTTTGGACAGAAAATCATTGCCATTTTAACATCTGCTTTTTCCTTTTTCTGTATGTGATGTAGTAGCTGATAGAAACATTGTATGTGTATTTTCCAGATCAACAACTAGCTTAGCAGGGGCCCTGATTCTTGATCGTTCTGAGGTTTGGGTGATGGTTTTGCTCTCTTTCTCAAACTGTACCAGCCTGTCTTCCAAAGCATGGGCATTCATTATGTCAATTTATGTCTCACTGTGCTCTCTACTGCTTTATAAACTTTGTATCTTTTAAAGTATATCATGCATATGCAATGGAAATTCTTTTCTAGCTTCTTTTCTTAACAAAACAGGGAAAATAAATCTGAAGAAAACCTACAGGCACCATCTCTTGCATGGCATGAAATAGTTCCGTGTTGTATCTTCTGCTTTTTTCTCACCTCTCTGAAATTCTCTTACCTACTGACACGGTGAGAACTACACGCTGTGAAAAATCACAGTGTCTATGTTATATATTTCTGACAAGCCCTGCTATTATTGAGGGAACAATCCGTTGCTTACATATTGAGAGGTGAGAGCATATGCCTTTAACTCTTGTTAACTCACCATGATTTCAAATACAAACACTTCTCAGAAGGGGGTAAGAAACATTGAAGGCATTAGGATTCTGTCGTGTCCAGTTACAGTCAACCTTCACATTGTAGCCTGCTTCTGAAAATGAGTAACAGTGGGGGTTTTGATCCAGTCATTTTTGGCTGAGCTAAGCAACTGTTTTGTTGTCAAATTGTTTCAAATAAATGGATTTTTCATGAAATATTTTCCAGATCTTTTAAGAAACTGCTCAGTTCATGAAATCATTGAATCATTTAAGTTGGAAAAGACATTTAAAATCATCAAGTCCAACCCTTAACCTAGCACTGCCAACTCCACCACTAAACCACGTCCTTAGGTACCACATCTACGCATCTTTTAAACACCTCCAGGGGTGGTGACTCAGCCTTTTCTCTGGGCAGCCTGACAACCCTTTTGGTGAAGAAATATTTTACTAATATCCAGACTAAACCTCCCCAGTGCAACTTGAGGCCGTTTCCCTTCAACTTGTTAGTTGGGAAAAGAGACCAATACCCACCTTGCTACAACTTCCTTTGAAGTAGTTGTAGAAATCAATAAGGTCTCTCCTCAGATCTTAAGTTAGGTCCAATTGTAATGCTGTCTGGGTACCTGGGATCAGATTTGGTTAAGCATTTAGGACAGAAGCTGGAAGTGCCGAGATAGATTGCTGGACTCACTTAGGTGACCAGTTCTGTGATGAAATTGGAGACTGTTTCCTCAAGATGTATTGATGGGGTATGGATTGGAATTTCCATGACTTAATTTTGGCACCAAAATTAGGAAGGCTGAGGTGACGAGAGTGCTGAGGACCATATCTGGCCCTGCTGAGGGTTGCAGTGATGATCTGGTTGTATCCCAAGAGCCAGCATCAACAGCCTTGCCTGGAGTCAGACCTGCATCTGGGATCCCTTCCTCTGCCAGAGCTCACCCAGGCTGTGTTTTGAATGCTGTTATCCTAAATTTCTGGTACCGTAAGCGGTGAAAATTGCAAACGGGAACACACTGTGAACAGAGGTGTCCTAAGACAACTCAGTTCTTAAGTCCAGCACTTTAGTTTGATTTTGAAAGCAAGGAAGGTGAATCCTTCTTTCTGTTGACTCCGTGGAGGTCTGCCTAAGCACCTTCATTGTTCTGAAAACCCATTGAGCGTTTTTGCCATCTGGCCTATACATCTCTCGTCACAGAAATACTGTTCCAGGAGAAAATTGATGTTTAGGGCCAGCTAGCCCTGGACCTGCCTATCTCTCCTCATAAATCCCACAAGGTCTGATGAACTACTCAAACAGAGAAAGTTTCTGATGTGTGTATGTGCTTCCAAGAGTGAGACCCAAAGCAAATCAAGTTATGCGTGACATCAAGACACACTTGCAAAACCAATTTTAATCAATTACAACTACAATTGCATGCTCTACAAGCCGCAACTGGATTGTCTTATGTACCAGCCGATCATATTGGGCGTGTAAGATTAAATTAAAGTTTTCTAATTGCGTTTACGAACACGCAAAATACTACTGTCTAAAGTGTGGCAAATTAATTCTTCAGGCGTAGCCTAATTGGATGGAAATTGATTTATCATGTTTGGACCAAATGAGCCAGTAAGGCATGACTAGTAACAGTGAGGTAAGGATAACAACGTCTTTGTGTCAGGAACATTTAGAGAAAAGATTATGTCCCAAAGAAATGAAGGATGTTATGTTGAAATGTCTCTCTGATGAGAGAAGGAATGATACATTCAGAGTCTCCATCGTTTGTATGTATAAAGTGACTGGAAAGCCTTTGATTATTTCTGAAACTCCGGGAAGGAGTTAGGTCAGCAAGGGAAGGAGAAGATTATTTTTTTAGGCTCTGTAAATATTGTTGTTCTGGAAAAGGAGAATTTCCACCAAGCAAGCCATTATACTAATGCATTGTAGAAATGGATATGAAATTGCACCTTTGCAAGAATCACGCGGAATTTTTAGACAGCCAGGCAATAAGGCCAGAGTGGAAGGCATCCACAGAAAAGGTCTTGTTCTCTACAGGAGAGTAGTTTCTTTCAGTTCTCTGTACACCTGATTAGAACTCCATAGCGCTTTCCTGTAGCAATGGCACAGAAAGCTTTTGAATGTATCTTTCTGATTCACCTTTTGCAGATGGTGAATATTCCCTTTCATTAGCATAAGTTCAGCCTCATTTTGGCTGCCACGCCGGGGAACGCACTGAGTGATGACATACAGGTGCAATAGCCCAGAAAGCACTTGCCAGGAGAAAAAAATAAGTGCTGGAGGCTGTAGGTAGGTAGCAGGTATCATTTGTGGGTTACCTGGGTGGAGCAAAGGTGGGTATGGTGCTTCTACATGGGTATATGAATTTCTGCACCTGTCTGGCTTAGTCCCATGCCTCATGGAATGCTTTGCTGTGTGCAAAAGCACAAAGCGTTGTGACTTAATAGCAAACGCATCGTGTTGTGAAGTTTAATATTGCAGTGGTCTGTTGAAAAAAGAAGCGTATTGCACCAGAGCTTGGATCCCGGCAGTGGAAGGGTGGGCATGTGTGCTTTGTGGTGACCTCTCCCTATCTTAGACAGAGGTGAGACAGAAGTGCTTAGCAATAACCTTCATAAATTCAGGACAGGAGCCCTTTTTTTTTTTTTTCATTCAGTGGTTTCCTTTTGGAGGGCAGAGGAATGTCAGCAATATTCCCCACAGAGGGTCAGTGCCTCTGATCTGTGTGTCTTCACTCCATCTTAACACCCATTTAGGAGTGAATGTTTTCTGTTTACCCAAATATTATATCAGAAATGAGGATTTTCATGCTGAACAAACTGATTCAGATTGCCTACTGTATATGTACAAGAGATGCTTAATATTATTAATAATACCAGTAAAATTAAATTTGCGTATCACAATGAGGGGAAGAAGAAGAAAGTTTATTAAATCTCCCCACCAAAAGCGCTGACTTATTGAAAAGAACAAGTCTTCATTAAGAAGAAGCTAATTTGCCATAAAGAATTGCTTTACTTATGTAAAGGGACCAATTGCTCTAATTGTGGGCAGCGCACAAAATGTCTCCCAGAGAAGAGCTGCGCTTTCTTGCATTTTAACTGCAGAGGTTCTTGGAGTTCTGCTCTCCCCAAAGTGAAATGAAAGCTTTAATCATCTGGAAAATTAGAGGATAGCATTTGGGGTAGAGAGACAAAAGCTGAGGGGAGATACCGCTAGCTTCCCAGGAAAGTCCAACCTCCAGATTAACTTAAAAGGCATAATACTCTTGTGACTTGCAGAGTGAACCTGCTTAAAATCTCACAACTGATCGGTATCTCTAATGGTTAATTTTGAAGCCAAACAACTATAAGACAACAAAATCGTCAGACTATGAATAACGCATCCACGCTTTAGCAGCCTCACAGTCAGTCACAGCTGAGCAGCCCCTCCAAATGCCAGTGAGGGAGTGAATGATACCATGACTTTGTTTGGTTCTTTTCTGCCGAAGAGGACACCATAGATCCGAGGCAAGGAATCTCATTTCCTGGGCAGGTTATTCTCACTGTAGATATTAAACAGCTGTGGAAAACTCATCTACTCCCAAAGCTGGCTCTGATTTTCTGGCAGGTTCACCTTGTGAACCTGTCAAGTGAATATTGTGCAGCAAATCAGGGGAAGAAGGGGTTGAGTTGGCTTTCCTTTCGTTTCTTGTTGGTTTTCCCCTTGTCTGTGAGTTTCCAGTGTAGTTTTGGGCAAAGCAAGTCTTCTGGCTTCAAGGAGCACCAAACATAAAGTAAAGCAGGATGCAGTAAGATCTGGTGTGTCTCACATGAAACACCTTTACAGAATTGTTACACCCATCTGCTGATGACCTTTAAGTCTGGTTAAGAACATTGATATTCCAAACTGTCCACAGGCTGCTCAAAGGGAAAAAAAGTGGCATGTTCCCCCTTCTAGCTTTATGTCCCTCTGCAAGGATGACGTTTTTGCGTCAAGTATAGGGAGAACCTGGCTGCTGAATGCAGCTTGATAAACTGGGGAGGAGGGGAGGACTGCTGCACACAGCAGTGCTGGTAGCTGGCAGATGCAATTACATACTCTGACAAAAAGTCTGTGACCCTGTATACAGCCTCACACCCAGTTTTTAACAGAAAGGTCCTCAGTATTCAATGAGCCATTTTCCTTTGCAGTATAGATTTGACTGAGTGAACATTTAGAAGACGTGCATTTAAAATTTTCAGTCAGTGCTGTCAAACACACAGTATCAATTGGTAACACTGAATTATATTTTAGCTGTACGTGGCTAGAGCCCAAACCAGGACTAAGCTACGCCATGCCTTGGCTGGGAAATGGGGCATCCCCAGCCCAGGCAAAGATGTGCTTTGTGTTTGTTGGGAAAGCAGTATCAGTGCCACTGTAGAAGCTGAAGACTGGTGTGCCTGTGCATGGCTTCATTGATGCCACCTGATCTGCTCTGCTTTGTATCAGTTGTGGATCATCCTCGGAGCCTTAAAATGTTCCTCCGAGTGACTTTGAGCACGTCCTCTCCACTGGTAGAAGCAGGCCAGAATAAAAATTGAAATGCAGGAGTAAAAGGCCAGAGACAGACGCACTTCTGAGCAATGCAATGCCATGAAAGCAAATCCCTGTGGAGGCTTCTGAGATTATTTGAAGGAGGTGGTAAATGACTCAAAATAAAAATATAACATAGTCCAGAATCACCAGCTGTGTTTTCCCTTGTACTGTCTAACAGTGATTGTGTGCTGTGTCTGACAATGGAAACAGAGTGAAACTCTTCTGCTGGAGTTCACAGGCTGCCAGATTTCTGGGCAGACACTCTTGAAACTGAAAGTACCCTTCTAACAGGGGAGAGACCTCCTGCTGGATTTCTTTGAAGCAGCCTGTTTGGGGGTAGGGAGTCCTAGTCTCATGGACTGACTGACTTCTTTGTAATGAGATTCACATTACCAATGTTTTTATAAATGCTTTATAATAGGTGTTACAGAGGTGACTAATATGTGTTATATCAGATGTCTATATGCACGTATATATCTATCTATCTATCTATATATATCTCACAGAAGAGAAGGCTCTGGGGGACCTTCTGGAAGCTTTCCAGTACTTGAAGGGGCTACAGGAAAGTGGGGAAGGGGCTCTTTATCAGGAAGTGCAAGGACAGGACAAGGGGAATTAGTTTTAAGATGAAAGAGGAGAGACTGAGATGAGATCTTAGGAAGAAATGTTTTGCTGTGAGGGTGGGGAGACCCTGGCCCAGGTTGCCCAGAGAAGCTGTGGCTGCCCCATCCCTGGAGGTGTTCAAGGCCAGGTTGGATGGGGCTTGGAGCAACCCAGTGGGAAGTCTCCCTGCCCATGGCAGAGGGCTTGAAACTGGATTATCTTTAAGGTCCCTTCCAACACAAACCATTCTGTTTCTATGATTCTGTATCAGTAGTTGGTAATGTAAGGCATTCATCTACCTATGCATCCACTGGTCTCGTAATAATCTGTACGGATGGATTAACTGCTTATCCAAACATCCTTTAACTAACCCTTTAGAAGCTATTTGTAAATACACCCCTAGTGCAAAACACTCTCACTCAGCTGTTTTCCTAACCTTGGGCACACAGCAAGAGGAATCAAGTGCATTGATTCCGCCAAAGTCCAGCTAATGATAACCATAAGATTGAATTTGCCTGTGGATCCATGCATGATTCAGTGAGGTTTCCCTGGGATTAGTATCTGGCTGTATGTGCGATTGCTCCTGGCCCGCACGCATCGCTGCACACCAGCACGGAGCTGCTGTGGTGCAGAAAATAGGGCAGGATGCTCCCAGTAGCACAGTGTTTCTCCCTGGAGCTACCCAGTGCTTGCATTGCACTGCAGGGGGATGGCTGGCTGCTGGCACGCTGGGCTTGTTTCACGCAAAACACTTCTGAAGCACCAGGAGTGGAAATCAAGTCATTTGAGGAGGAAAAAAACTGTATGATACAATGCACTGAACCATCTGGCAATTCTCTTTGTGTGGAGATGTAGCAACATGCTTGCAGTGCAAGCTCAGCCTTCCCCTCCTTCCCCTGACCCTATTTCTGGGCTTCTCCAGTGCACTTGGACCATGAGCCCCTTTCCTCAGCCCCTAGAGCAGGCCTTAGCTGTTGGCCTCCGCTTCATCCGTTCTCCCTGCTCCCTTGTTGCCTTTGCTGCAGCCCTGAGTGAGAGCTGCTGTGTTCAAACCAACACTGTGATGCCAGTCATGAAGACAAAGGCTGATTTTAGGCAAACTGTAGCTGTAATGGCCCACAGTCACTCCTCAGACAGACAAACATCGCTTCCCCAGGTGCCTTTGGCAGTTCCCTGTATTTTATACTGAGCTGTTTTATTACCTGATTCAGGCTGAGCTGGAGCAAGCTCAGAGCACATGGATTTAACACTGAAGGGAGTGTATGCAGAGCTAAATCTCATGCTTAAATCTCATGCTTGTGTAAATCAGTCCAGCTCCACTGCTTCCTTGAGCTGCGGGAACTCCAGTTGTTCACATCAGCTGAAAATCTGTTCTGGCAGCTAACCTGAAAGCTTTTAAAGGTGTGGTTTCTATTCACAGTTTCCTTTTCGCTTTACTTAGACAGCTAAATGTTCCACTTACCATAGGGTGGTGTTCATGCCTAGTCGAGATACCGAGCAGCAGGCTCTGGTGTGAGCATGGAGCTCATTTCTTCTAGCTACCGTGAACTGTGCAGTAATAATGGCTTGGATTTGCCAACATGTGCAGCAGAAATACTGTGACTGTATTCTGAAAAGAGTACAAGTTGGAAGAAAAAAGAAGAGAAAGTATTTTCATTAGGAAGGAATTTTTTAAAACCACAACACTGTAATTAAAAGAAGACTATCCACAAATTTTAGCCATTTCTATGAACTGCTCCTTGCAAAACAGCAGGAGGATTTCACTGACAACAAATGATTTTCATCAGACACACACAAATTTTATCATTTCAAGTTTTTAATAGCTCTGTTGATGCAGGTGGTTCGTTTAAAAACAGGCTGTAGCAAAGCTGTTTCAAAAACATTTGAAATCACTTTAATAGTGATTACTGCAAGAAATCACATTTATTAGTCACTTAAACTCTTCTCAGAAATCTGTCCATGTTTTGTGGTGTGATGCTTCAGCGGTGCAAATGGAGTAGTCTCCGTGATGTCAGCTGTAGATCTTGCCCATCAAGGATAGTTCTGCCTCGCTTCTCTTTCCCTCCCGTATGTGATCTCAAACCAGGCCCTACAGAGGCATTGGTTCCTCCTTTTTCCTCTCGGGATGTAACTAAACAAATCAGGTTTGTCTTGACTCCTTGACATCTGTTTCCCCTCTTGCAAGAATACCTACACAATGGTAAACTGTCTATGAACAGGCAAGATTTATTGTGTCACTGATTCCTGGAACCGAAAATATTAATGATGTAAAATATTGATTTGAAAAAACAAACCTCGTAGTTGTTCCGTGAGCCTCTCATTCAGGCACGATGCTGAGATGCCCATCCGTTTTCCATTTTCATATTTATTGGTAAGTGAAAAATCAGGCATGTCAAGCTGTTCAATTTCTAAAGTGAAGTACTTCTCTCCCTCAGATGCACATGAATAATTCTCATTAACCTTCAAGGGATTAATGCAATTTCTTGCAAATGGCTGCAATATACAGTATTTAATATTTATGCTTTCCATATGGCTTGTGCTGTCATACATTCTTGTCAAACATGCTGCACAGTTAATGATATTTTAACTAAATATGGTCCGGAAGACCTGGATGTTTGAGGGACAGTTGTGCCCATCTCCATTTTTACGGATGCTGTTTAAGCTTCCTAACAAAATTCCTAAAGAGATTAAATCAACTGCTCTTCTGAAACATAATGTTCAGCCACCCTTAAAGCAGAGCTAAATGATCAGATGACACGCTGAGACCTAGCTAACATTATATGATCCGTGTAGACCTCAAAGTGCCTGAAAGACAAAGGACGGAACATGCTGGGGACACTTTCCAGGTTGTAAAACAACAGAACAGAGGGGAAGAGTAACGCAGTCAAGGGCCCAGCAAATCAGTGCCGGAGACAGGGAGAAAAGAGTGGTCTGGTCTGTCCTCTGCTAGACAATGCTGTCCACATACGCTGGGTTTGTCTCTAACACACTGTAACCTGGACTGGAACTGTCTGGTGCAGGGGAAAAGGTTGTATCCATCACTGGGACCATGTGGGGCCATTGCTTTGCCCTCGCCCTGAGCCCGTGGGGTGAGGCTGTATCAGTCCATATTCAGCACGGTAGAGCAGACCGAGGGGATGCTGAATGCAGAGGTTTTATATCAGAGTTTTCAACTTTTTCTTAACATTCCCTGCCAAAAAAAATTGTTTGATACAATTTAAAAATGCAAACATAGATTTTATCAGAACAGTTTTCTTGGAACTATTCAAAATAAGCTGGAAAATTTATTGTAGCCTTCCCATTTCAAACTTTCCTGTAATCTGTTGCATGTTCCCTCATTGAGAGGCATCTTGCTTTGTTTTCCTTCCCTTCCTTGCTAGCCCTCACCCCAGAAATAAACATATTCAGAATTTCTATTCAATGTCAAGGCAAATGTCAAGATTTTCACTGTTGATTTTGTGCAGATCTGCTCAGAAGTCTTGCACATCAGCTTTTCCTTGAAGAAGCCAGACGCAGCTGGGAAACATTCTTTGCCTAGCTGCTTTATTTACATGTCCATGCATTGCTGCATAAGGAGAGATGGTCACAGACTGCAGGCAGGAAACCTCCCACTCCTGGGATCTCAGCCCAAACACTTCTGCCCGGTTCTCATGGAACAGTTCTGCCCAACAGCTCAGTCTGGAAAAGCGATCAAAAGAGAAAGCAAACAGTTTGCTATGGCTTTCTACTTAATGGACTAAAAATCCTCCATCAATCAGAACTGTAGTGTTTCTTCTAAAACTAAACCCTTACTCTCCTGCTAAAGGGAAAGAACCTGGTTTTGTGGAGTAGGGTCATGAATTGTGATGATGTGTTACAACACAGAGAGGACAGCCTGCTACAAAGTGATAAGTGCAAATTGTCACGATGGGATTGTCATTGCAGATGTGGATATCTCCTGTTCTATAGCGAAACCATTCGTCTTTCAAGTCTAAAGCGGAAGGAGGAAACAAATAGATGAGAATAGGCAAGAAGGGGAAGAGCTAACTTGAGATGAGATCTTTAAAAGAGGCTGAAGACTGAGTGAGAGTCAAGGCTGTGGAGTTGTATTGCTGACACAATTGGATGCTGATGATTTCTGGCCCACTCAAAGCATCTGGAGTGTTGCTTTTTCTTAGTTGTAATTATAGACACTCTTATATTTTAAGGTCATCCAGTGCCAAGCGGGGCCATCACAGCTCATTAAAGCAAAATTAGCTTCCCCATATTTTCCCTTCTTGCACCAAACAAAAAATCCTACCTGTAATGGTACAGTATGTGGCCTATGAGTGTGCCCATAATTAAAAGGTTGAGATACTCATGTAAACAAATTACCATGAACAAAGGGGTTTACAAATGCCGGCTAATTAGTTTGGATTCCCTAAAGCTTTTAGCTGTTTTTTAATTCAATAACACAGTGTAAATTCTCTAGCCTGAAAAGTCTAATAGGAATTGGCAGAAAACTAAATAATTGATATTGTCAGCGATTGCAGCAGCAAGCCCTCGAATGTTATTGTCTGCCAGTGAGCAGGACTGCAGTGATTTCCTGAGAGGATAAAGAACTGTTTTTAATGAATTAACAGTATAAATGGTAGACAGCTGGCTTTCAACAGCAACTCAGGGGGAAAGGTTTCAAGTTGTGACTACGGACCAGTGGAAAAACCCTCAGACAGGGACTTGATGAGAGACCTGCTGGTCACCTCTCCATGCTGGCGGCCAAAATCCCTTTTGCTTTATTCTGCATAGATGCCACATTGAAGTCTTTGGGCTCACTTCCAAGGTTGGAGGGAACAGGAGGCAGCTCTGCACCTGAGCAGATATCAGAAGGCACCAGTGGGGAAGGGGGAGGATGCCTCAACCCCATACGAGTTACAGCTGCTGAGACCGTGTTGGAGGGACAGATTTAATGGGGAGCCTCTATGTGCTAACAAGCAGCCTAACCTATTGTGTGGACTCTCCAGCTTCCCCAGGCTGCAGTATTATCAAGGTAATGTGAATGCTTTTTGAGGAACACTTACCAGTCACACCATGCTACGCTTCCTGCTGGATGAACTGGTTAGAGAAAAGCAAGCTGGCTTGCCCCTTCTTAGGAGTGATGGTTTCTGGGATCTGTTCATAGTCCTGCCGCTCTTCTCCTGGTCCAGGTATGTCTCCTGGTTTTTGTGTTTACTGTGAAGCACCATGAACTGACTCAGTCCCTGAGCGTGTAACTCAGCTGCATCTACATCATTATACGTGACTTAGTCCATCCACGTATACCTTGATTGGACTGGATACCAGCAAACCGTAGGACTCTTCAGGCCACCTTATGGTCTCGCAGCCCTATGAGACTTTCTCAAGCTGCATCCTTTTGCAGCCCTGTCAAAGTAACAAAATACAGGATTCTGACAGTGGTTGTGTTGTATGTAGATTTCTAAGGATTTTTTTTTCTTGCAAAAGTGAAGTGTTTTGTCTCCGAAGAAATGTTTGTATCGGATCAGTTCCTGTGGGAAACAGCAGGTTGCCTGTGTGCTCTCTGTGATCAACCCCGCTATCTCTTTTATCAGCACTCTCCTGTTTGTCCCAGTTTGTCACCAAAGCAGTCTCCCTGCTTTAAGTAGAAGGTGTAAAGGCTCGTTCTTGATCCACTCCTCCCACCTATCCCCGAAGAAGAGCTCAAAGCAGATTAGTTTGGTCTCCACCAAATCTATTGTTTTAAAGCTATCAGTTAGCAGCAGCTGGATCTTGACCTTGCTGCTTACTTTGATGTGAAGGAAACTATTGACTCGCAAGGAGGCGAGCTCTTATCCTCTCTTCCAAAGAAGGTCAGAGAGATGAAACATAAAGAAAAATCAGAGCAAACAGTGATGTGGGCCACAGCTTAGCAAAGCTAATAGCAAGTGAGGATGTGGAGAGAGCTGAACTGGACTTGACTATACAGGGCCAAATCCGAAAGTGGCATAAGCTAGTTCGGCTTTGAAGGCAATGACCCGGTCCTGTCTACAGTACCTGAGGATCCAGCCTGGAGTAGCCTTGTTGGAGGGCTAGAAGTCCTTGTCATTGCTAGCAACAATGGCAGAAAGAAAACAGAGCTTTTTTTTTTCTTTTTTTTTTTTTTTTTTTCCCTCCTTTATTTGTTGCAAAGGCATTGGTTTCCTCTAAAGAAAACTAAAATAACTTCATACAAGGAATTGGAAGCCTGGAATATGTCTCTTAATAGCCAGTGGGAAGCACAGCAGAAGAGCATCTGATTCTGTACAAAGCATAAGGCACAGCAATGCTGCTCGGTGAGCACTTCAACAAAACTAATGAGTTCACAACTTTTTAAGGACACAAATCCTTCTTCTTTCATAACCATTTTGCTCCAGTACTCCCATCTCGTATGTGGCCTGACACCAGTCCTTCCCTCTAGCCCTTACTTAAGGTATAGTAGAACGCTTTCCTTCATCCTTGGGAGAGGAGAGCAGTAACTCCTCATCTCTGCGTGTCTCTTCCTAGTGCCCTGCTCACCTGGTTTCACTCCAGGCTGCTTTACTAGTGCAGGGTTGGGATGAGTAGAAGGAGAAGGAACAAATCCATGTAGGTTGGTCAGCTGGCAGGTGATGGTGCGTTTCCATTACCAGCCTTTTTCCTACAAAACCCGAGGGATCAAATGAATGAGTCCAATTGCTAGCAAGAGGAACACCTAAAATGAATTTGGATCCCATGCTATTACTGTTTATTGTTGCCACCGCTGCTATGAAGGATGTGCAGCTTAGTCCAGGAGCTGATTTCAGAGATATAATGTGCTACCTCTTAGTAGTAAGGCACAACTAGGACAAAATAAGAATCTTCAGGGGAGCTCAGGGAATAGATTCTGAATCTGAGGTCGTGAATATTTGTTCTTCCCATACATAGTGAGTGAAGGAAGGAGAAACTGGGACTGGGAGAATTTGCATGACTTGGGTGTGCGTGGTTAATCAAAGAGGAGATTTAGAAGAAGATTTAGAGCTGTGAGTGGGTAGAAAGCTGGGACAAACCTTGAGTGTTTATAGTGCTGAAACCTTAATCTTCCAGGGCCATCCCACTCTCTGGGAGCCCCTTATCACTACAGCCCACAGGTTTAACACAGAGCAGAGAGAGAATGACACCTAGACTAGATTTACGATGGAAATGGGACAAATTGTTGTTTATAATGAAGACTCAAGTGAAGAATTCTCTAAATCAGTAAAAAAGTGGCTTCTCAGTTAAGAAGCTCAGCTTACAGTAAGATGAGGTTTGCACAGAACACTGAGTTTTTGTTAATTCATACAAAAGTACAGCTTTGGGGTCTGCTGGGTATCCTCTGCTCCCATTGTAAGAGTTCACCACATTGCAGAATTGCAGCCTAGTGGAACAAAGGTTAATCTGAACTTTTATTAATTGAGAAAAAAAAATACAGCTTTTTTGCTTTTTTTTTTTTTTTTTTCCCTTACCAGCTTGACAACCTGTAGATTTATTCACCTTGTCTAGACTTGTGGGCTTTGGTTCCCCACCAATGCTCCTGAGTCACCCCAAATGCTGGAGAACATAAATACTTTCTCCACCATTGGATAGGGGATGTTGGTTTTGAGGTTTTAGTGACTTGAGCTGTTTCTGTTCTTGATATAAGATCCAATACAAATGTTAGGAGCTGCAAGTAGGAAAATCGGGTCTGATTCAGATTTTCAGCTGATGTAAACTGGAGTAACATCATTGTAGTCAGTGGAGATGTGTGAGTTCCTGCAGCTGCAAGTCTGTTTGGGGACAGGCCCTATGGCTTTCCCAGCTCTTTTTGAGAGTTCCTCGTGTCCCATCTGTCTTGTCTGAAACAGGCATTGCTGGTTCAAGTTGGCACTGGGGGCACCTCATGATTTCTCAGAGAAATAATGTTTGCTGCTTATGGCAGCATGACGATGGATGACATAAGCAAACGTGTTATTTAGTACTCTTATGGAACTAAATCTTGCCTGATGGAGCCTGGCATTTTTGCTGTGGACAAATACTTCCATTTTTATCCTCCCTTATTCATCTTGCAGTACAGTTCTGAGCCTTCCTTGGCCAGTATCTAGGTTTTATGCATCTAGCTGTGTTAATAGCAAGTGAAATGATTCAGCCAGGGTCAAAGGATGCAACCTCTGGGGCTAAATTGCCATCCATTCCCCATGTGCAAACTTCTCTTATACTCTGCTGATGAGCACGGGTGGATTAGCAGATCCTTCAGGCTAGAGCTCCACATGATAGGCAGGCTGCAGACTCCCCAAAGCTCTGGTTATGTTGCTACGTGACCATAACTAATACTCTTGTTCTTGCAATAGGTCTCCCAGGGCAGAGTATGGCATTGGAGGTCTAGACATTGAAGAAAACATCAGCACTGGGCTGTCAGGCTGTTCCTGTGGTTTTAGATAGCAGCTAGAGATAACTTAATGGGTTTGCTTGGATGTATTAGCAAGGCAGGATATTCTTTCTGCTTGCTTTTATGTAGACCATAAAAGATATCAACACAAATCATGAGTCTGCAGGCGAGTATACAAAATGTTCAGGCTAAGCAGTGTCTGGATGGACTGTAACATCCCTTTGATGCTTCCAAAGAATAATGTTCAGTTGTATGGCAGTGACATTTAGAGGGTTACAATCTTATTTACTCCGTGTATGCACATCAGTCCAGTGTGTGCAATTTGTCCAAGCCTGTCCAGTCTCTGGGTCACTGAGCTGACAGGCTGGGCAGATGAAGCAGGGCGTTCCCCATTTTGCAGAAGGGGAACGGAAGTTCACCAGTACTTAGTCTGCCCAAGGTTATACAGAAAGATTGTCTTGACACCAGAACTGAACACAGACACTGGATTCCCAAAGCTGTGCTTGAAGCAGAACAGACATATGCTTAAGATGGTGGATCTGATGTGGCAGAATGCAGCCGCCGTGGTCTTAGGCAGCACTAAGCAGAATCTAAGAACCGCCTGTGAGAGCAGAGGGGACCCAGGAGACGCTTGGTGAGAGCTGCCAGCTCTGACCAATCCTTCTAGCAGCGCTCCTTCTGCTCCGGAGATTATATTACTTTTATGGGTGCACTGGTGTGCTTTCAACTAAGGACAACATGCAGCTCACAACTAAAATGTCTCTTCAGACGCCCTATTAACATTTCTATGTATTGGGATGCAAGCAAAATACTGCCGCCGCAGCGAGCCTGTGCTGCAAACAGCCCACCCAGGCACAGGGAGGTGATTTGGAAATGGCTTGTGTTTTGGGGAGACTCCACCTCCAGGCAGCTCTGAAAACAGCAGTGCTCTGCACAGCATGGGGGTAGCAGGACCATCTCCCCATGCTGGGATTTTCTGTCCCATCCAGGCATAATCCTTCTCGCTCTCAACATTCACTGATCATATCAGGCGCGTGCGCAGGTTGCTAAGTTGATAGGAAAACATCTGTAGGGAGTTCTCTCTTAGTTTGGTGGTGTACTGTCTAGGGAGGGAGTATCTGCCTGCTAGAAGGGAAATTATGGCGTTTGATCGCATCCCTCTAGCCTCTTCCATGACCTGCTGGGTCCTTGTATTTGAAGAAGGGAATTTCGGAAGATGTAGGGCATACTGGGAGCGTGAATGGCACAGATTTGGAGGTGACAGAGGAAGAATAACAGGGCCAGCTATTATTGCTAAACTCAATAATCTCTTCTTTCAGGAAGCTATTTCTGACAAATCCTGATATGTAAGAGATCATGTAGAGACTTGTCATTAAATTTTGTTCTCAAAGCATCAGCAGTTCCAGTTGTTCTCTCTCTGTTTGATATGTGGGTTTACTGCTTTGCCCAAGAACTTAGACTCCAAATCAAACCACGTTTTCAGTTGCATGCAAAAAGGAAGACAGTTTTCCCTATAGATGGACTTGGAATGATGTCTGAATTTGGTAGGTGAATTTGTGTGTGGAATTTAAGGGAAGCTAGTGGAACATAGGCTTTTTCTATAAATCATTTTTGAGGTTTTGTGAGGTTTTTTCCAAAGAGGTAAGGAATTATAATATTCCTCCACATGAACACTGGTTTTACCAAAAATACAGTTTATTTTTCCACTGAAATATTAAAAAACCCAAATATGTGGGCTTGTTTTCTTGTTTATACTTTTTGGTTTTGAGAGTTAAAGTGAAAACTCCACATCTAGTAAAGAAAAGTGCCCTCTTGGCTTTGAAATTGCTTGTTCTGTTGCTTCAGCAGATAGGGGGTGGGAGCCTGACGCTATCACAAGTTGTTATGGTTCATCATTTTCGCTCCAAAGGTGACTGGTGTGTCAGCAAGGATGATGGTTGTCATGAATATGCATAGTATGAGATTATATCTGTTCCAAGTAGGTCATAGTCAAAGTTAAAGTGTCGGCCAGGTTCAAAACAAAAAAAAAGACACACTCCTCCCCCAGTTCACTCCCATTCTTGCAAAGGTGGCACAGAGAGGGAGGAGGGTCTTTATTAGAGGACAAATAGATCTGTTGAGTGGAGAGCAGCCCTGCCCTGGAGTGGGAGCTCCCTGGGTGCTCAGTATCACCACCTGCATCCCAGCCCGGGTCCCGCAAATAACATTACGAGAGGATTGTCTCTAACTGTATGTTCTGATCATTTGGTATTGGATGTTTGACCTCAATCATAAGATCACCTTAATTTAGACATATATATGGGGTGTTTGGTAGCTGTGACGAGTAACCTTCGCAAGTGGGAGATGCTTCCCTTCGTCCCAAATGCAAACAGTTGCGTTGCTCGTCAGGGAGGTTTCCTGAGGAGCTCTGCTTTGTGTGATCCTTTCTGGCTCATTGTCCTGTGAAGGAATGGAGCAATGAGGAGCACTGATGTTTACTAGTAACCCTCTGGGAAAACTTGATGTCAGGTTCTTGTTCAGGGGGACAAATCAAGGAGCCTCTGGGGTGTGGGCTGGCAACTGTGGGTGGAACAGCTCTATTCTCTGCCATGAAAAACCCATTTCCAGTCCAATTAACTAGAAAATGTGGGTTAAAAAGGCCGTTTCTCTGTGGGGAAAAAGCTCTAAAATGAAGAAGCTCAGTGAGTGGAAAATTCCTCTGGAAATCCAACGTGGGGCAAATTCCCATAATGATATGCAGCTATTTTTGCAAAGAAATAGGCTGATTGTTTTTTCCTGCTGATTTTCCAAGGGACTCTGCCTCTGTTCTGGAGAACTATTGTAGCTCCCAGAGAGCTTTATCAGAAAGGACACGAGAAGCACTCATAATGAGAAATAATAAGTTTCTGCTGATTAGTAAGAGATACTCAACACTTGTCGAACAGAATGGAATTAGTAACAAGTTAATCCATCAAATCTGAGACTAGCACCAGTAGCTGACTTTTCCAGCTGGGGAGATAGAAAGATTAAGAACAATTTGCTGAAGGCCACAGAAAAGTCAGGAGCAGAGCTGGGATTCTCCCATAGAAGTCAGAGTATCCTCAAAATACTTCCACTTGCTGTGGAGTGGGAATAAGGAGGAGCGGCTGAGGGAACTGGGATTGTTTAGCCTGGAGAAGAGGAGGCTGAGCAGTGACCTTATTGCTCTCTACAACTGCCTGAAAGGAGATTGTAGCGAGGTGGGTGCTGGTCTCTTCTCCCAATTTAAGGGTTCAAAAAACTTGTAGCTTTGGCACTTTGCGACATGGTTTAGTAGGCACCGTGGTGTTGGGCTGGATGATCTTAAAGGTCTTTTCCAAGCCTAATGATTCTATGAATAAACGCTGAAACACCTGATGAACCTACACCATGGAGAAGGGATGCTCCGAAACATGTCCCTCAGCTTTGGTGTCCTGACTCTGAGCATACTGGTGCTCTACATACTTGAGGTGGAGCTTTCCTTCAGTGGGACACCCTTGCCTGGAGTGCCGGCTCCCCCATAGGGTCCGATATACTTGTGGATATGATGAGAGCAGAGACCAACCCTCGAGGGCTGCTCTTTACTCTTGGCAGGCAAGGCTGCCAGCAGGCTCCTGCTTGCTGAGGGCAGTCATTTGTCACATCTCAGGGCTCTCAACATTAGGAAGTCTGGACGAGCTCCTGAGGCGTATGTGTTTTTCCTGGGTATTTTAGAGCTCCGCTACAGCTGATTTCCAAGAGCATTAGGTGTTCAAGTACCTTTTGAGAATATGAGGCTATGTCTGTCTTTCCCCATATGGGAAATGGAAGTAAGAGCACTTCATCACACTCCTGTGCGCAGACTGCATTAAAGACATCAAATGCTACAGATATAAAGGGCAATAAATAACAACTTTGCCTTTTTGTTATGACACCAGCAGGGACCAGCAACAGCAACTGGCTGTGTGTTTCAGATATCCCCTGGGGTCAGGATTTCTGGCGTACTTCCAGTTTTCAGCAATAATTATTTGGTCAGTTTTACCTGTTTGGCCTTTTGTGTGTGTTTGATTGGAGGCACAGAGGACTCTTACTCTCCTTTTCATGAGAGCATGTAGGTAAGCTGTCTTTGATCAATGCACCATCGCTGTGCGTGCACTCCTGCCCTTTTAAACCAAATCCAAAAACTTGTGTCACTCCACACTGCTGCTATGGTCACACATTGTCTAAGCAAAGCGTTTCAGTTCTTTTATTTACTGCTGTCTTCTTTGTGAAGAATAGCAGGCATCCTTCGGCTATGCCTGATTTGAGGCAGCATCAGGCTGGATATACAGGGAAGAGTTACAAATAAGTGTGCGCAAAACAATCATAATATAATATAATGCCATGATAAAATACAAAGGTGGTTCATTAGAGAGCAAACCATGTCAAGTACAGGTGGAGCCAGAGCAAAGTCTTTGAGACTGGAGAGTTTTGGTTCCCTGCAGAGGATAGATAAAATTTCCTATTCGTATCACAGCAATATCCAGAACAATCGCCCTTTGTGCGAGGAGTGTGCGGAGACATCTGGGGGAATTCCTGCCTGTAACTACAGCAAGTAACTCCACTCTCTCCCACTGACAGAGCAAAGCTCTGGTGTGGAGCTGATGCTGGGGAGAGGCAGCACCTCTGCACCTCTGCCTCCAGCTGTAGCACTGCACTGGGATTGCCTGACATGTCAGGATTGCAGCAAGGGAGCACTGAAGGCCATCTCATAGCAGGGACGCAAACCCCTCTTTGTCCCCTGGCAAATCTGCTCTGGGCACACACGATGTCAAAAGCAAGAAAATTTCCAAAAATGGAAGTTATCAAAAAAAGCAGAAAGGAGGAAAATACGAGCCATTATTGTTAAAGCTGGTATTAATTTGCATTCACAATTCAGTCTCACAAATGGCTCTTGGGGGTAATAAGTTACCTGAATCAAAACTCTGTTGAGGATAGAGATTGTTTTTAATTATAATGCAGAACAGACTGAATGGCTTGAAGGAGGTGCTCTTTTACTTTGTGCTGGAAGCAAAGCAGAATTCCTGGTGGCATCTTTATAAATATTCTGATTTGCAGTAATGATGTGAGGCTGTCAGGAGGTTCCTTCCATTCAAGAGCAGTAGCCATCAGTCTTAATTTCCTACCGCCTTACCTTCATGGCACTCAAAATGGCTAATGCTGTTTGTAACTGTGAGGGTGTGGAGGCCCCAGCCCAGGTTGCCCAGAGAAGTCGTGAATACCCCATCTTTGAGGGTGTTCAAGGCCAGGTTGGCTGAGCTTTGAGCTCATCCAGTGAGAGGTGTCCCTGCCCATCACAGGAGGGTTCAAACTGGATGGCCTTTAAGGTCTCTTCCAACGTAAACCATTCTCTGAGTCTATGGTTAACACCTATGCAAAGGGAGATGCAGGAACAAGGAATTGTAACCTCTGAGAGCCAGAGAATGAACCAGGTTTAGCACCAGTGGTAACAGCTCTGACTTTTTGAAGATGTTAATAATTTGGACATAAAGCGCAACCTTTTGTTGGAGAAGGAGTTTCCCCCTCTGAAGGTGGATGGAGTTCTCTGTTCACCTGGGGAAAAGAGGCATGAATATGCCAAAAATACCCCATTTCTGAGCAAGGAAATGAATATTTGACCACGAGTGAAGCAATGACATGCAAAACCTTACAGGAGGGGTCTGAGCTTTCTGGGGAACGTTTCTGTTGCCTGAAGATGAGTGTCTAGAGCCATTAGAGGTGCACTAGCTTGTCCTGCCTGCCTCTCGGCTGTTACTGCAGGAGGCAGAGGTCTCTTTAGGGTCTGTCACATCTCTCAAATCTGTGCAGATGATTTGGACCCCTTACAGTATCAAAACTGCTGGTAGACTTGTACGTTTAGGATCTCAAATCTCTCCTCTTGAGTAGCTAATAATTTCCCCCCTCGCTTTAGATCCTATGGCTTTGTGACCCCAATATGTCCGTACAGTGGAAGTTTTCCTGAAACCGTTGCTGACTGGGTGCTTAGAAGATGAGTTTCCAGTCTGAGCAGTTGCACTGGTGTTTAGAGGAGTCACATTTTCCCTGCCCTCAATGACAAGAGGAACGTGGGAGGAGATTTGGGGTGCTAACACAAAGAAGTGGGAGCTGCTGTCCTGGGAAAACAATGGAGAGGAGTTCCCTACATGCACAGCATCAGAGGATTTTGTGCTCTTTCATATCCACATGCAGCAAATAAAACATTTCATCAGGTTATTTTAATCCATTAGCAATGGATTTCAGGAAAACACCGGTAATGTATGTAATGTGCACCCAGGAGAAACAACAAATGGTTGGTTAGAGAGTTTAGATTTTAATTAAGTAGATAACGTATGCTTGCATTTAGTCTTATAAATGAAAATGTATTCACTGTAGAGTAGCTGGGTTCTATTAGGTTTCCCTGAACATAAAGGGAAGGGTTGATTATTACTGATTACTGAACTATTAGAGGGTTGTGCCTTGAGCTGCTTGATTGTAGCTCTGTTTGCTTCTGTTGCTGAAAGGGCTCTTTTCTGCTACCCAGATATGTGTGGAATAGGCAGCGTTTCGACTTGATTTGAAAATTAATTCTAGGTTACAAATCTCAGCAAATGATACAAATAATAGTTCTAGTTACTTCTCTTTGGTCCTAACAGCTGGTTTGTTTTCATGGCTGGTGGAAACTTGTAGCAGGGATGCTGCACATCACTCCCAGTCACAAGAGGCCAAGGTGAATATGCTGCTAAAAGAAAGGGTCACTGCAAGAAAAGAGCCCTTGGAAGTGAAAGACAGATTTGGAGTTCTCCCAGGGTATTCCTGTGCTCTGTGATGTCTCCTTTGCATGGCAACATCAAAAGATTACAAGCTATACTATACACTTATAAACCTGTTTTATCTCTGGTGCCTGTGAATATTAATTAGATAAGCCCAGCAACATCTTAGGAGGTCGCCAAACATTATAGTGATTTAGCAGTAGGGAGACTGAGGCACAGGATTGTTAAGTGATTTACCTTTGAAGAAAGCTATGGGAGTTCCCATCGTGGGATGCAAATCTCCCACCTCGAGCCACTAGCTCTGCCTCATTTGTGTGTGTTTATCCGTGCACTTGTGTTTGCCAGCATGCCACTAAAGGCTGCTGTTCTTCCTATTTCTAAAGCCACTGCTGAAGCATTAAATAAAATACAAGATTTCAGGGACTTCTGTAATACCGCAGACCCACATTTCGGAGCTGTCCCAGCCACTTTCTCACAGCAGAGTGGACAGAAAGCTGGAGGCTCTGCTTCACACCTGAAATGATCTGTTTTGATGGGTAAATGCCTGGGGAAAGGGTTTGCCCAGCCAGATGATACCCAACTGCCCGAATGACACTTTGGGCTGTATCAGATGGAAATAAGTTAGGATAGTTTCACACTGCCCTGATTTGCTCGAGACCATATAGTGGCTGCTGGCCTCGGGAGGAAGGGAAGGAAAATATATCTTAAACCTCACTTTCTTGTCTCTGCTCTAGTTCAGTATAGCTTAGCCAGACCACAGCTTCTAAATCAAAGTTTTCTGTTTACACAGATATTTTTGGCCTTTCTTGAGCTCTTGTCATTTCTCCCCATCATCTTGAAATGCTTCCCAGCATTCAGAGTTCTGTCTTGGCTGTGCTTCCCCACCCACACAGGGAGAAGGACGTCAGTTCTAGTCATCACCTTGAAGGAAGTAGTTACCACTTAAAATGCATTACCCAAACTGTTATCTTGAACAGCAGACTCTACACATGTTTAGAGAGGGATTTGTCTTCCAAGGAAAGTTTATGCAGGTTTTGTTTGATGACAAAAACCTGAAGGAACTGACTATGGAACAGTGTCCAAGACCTCATGCATCCATTGTCCTGGAAAATGGACTTTTTAACAATTTCCATTAATGGAAGGCAAGCTTCTTGAACTGCTTTCATTTGTGATGGAACTGTTAACTTATTTACGTTTCACTGAGTTTACCTTGGGGAGGAATAACCTGAGTGGGGCAACAGAGGTTTCTAAGGGACTTGGGTGAGCTGGTCCTGATCACTTGCTCTGTACCAGACTTACTGCGTGTTTATGAAATGCCCACACCCCAACTTTTGGTAAAGGTTAGGGCTGCAGTCAATACAGAGATAGCCAAGAGGGCCCATCATGTCCTGGGGTGCATCAAGCACTCCATTGCTAGCCTGTCAAGGGAGGTGACTTTCCCATTCTACTCTACCTTGGTGCAGCCCCACCTTGAGTACAGTACTGTGTGCAGTTTTGGGTGAAGGGTTTAGAGGGGAAGCCATAAAAGGAGCAGCTGAAGTCACTTGGTCTGTTCAGCCTGGGGAAGAAAGACTGAGAGGAGACCTCATTGCAGTTTACAGCTTCCTCACAAGGGGAGAAGGAGGAGCAGGCGCTGAGCTCTTCTCTCTGGTGACCAAGGACAGGAGCCGAGGGAATGGCAGGAAGCTGTGCCAGGGGAGGGTTGGGTTGGCCGTATGGAGAAGGTTCTTCGCCCAGAGGGTGGTGGAGCCCTGGAACAGCTCCCAGGGAAGCAGTCACAGCACCAAGGCTGACAATATTCCAGAAGCATTTGCCAAATGCTCTCAGGCACACCGTGTCAATGTTGGGGTTGCCCTGTGCAGGGACAGGAGTTGGACTCGATGATCCTTGTTGGTCCCTTCTAACTCAGGACATTCTATGAGTCTATGATTTTTTTTTTCCAGTATCTAAAACCAGCGATAGCTGCCTATACCCCCTCAACTGTGAAATAAGTAAGTCTAACCTGATAGATGTTCATTAGACACTTGCATCATGAGATGGTGACTTCTCTGGAAAATGAATACGTACAAGGTGCATTGGAAAAGGTTTTGCGTTCTGTTGTCTATTCTTGCCGCATGCATAGGTGAAAGAAAAGATGACCTTTCCTAGGCTACTTGTTCGGAATGTTTCACCTTCTCTTGCATTTGTTCTTCGTGATGGGGGAAAAAATGTAAAGGAATTGGCGGAATTTTTTTCCTTTTGTGTATTTAGGACAGTGGAGAGTGACTGAAAGTGTTGAAAGGCTGATAGTCTTGTGAGAGGCTGCCTTTCATGAGGGGAAGGAAAACATTGTGCGGGACAAAGGCTGTGTCTAAGGCTCTAGCTGAGAAGAGAACAAAGCCTCTGCTTCTGTGACTGCGTGGCTGCACCAGGCACCATCCCTTAATAAAGTGATGTAATGCCTAAAATGGACAAAACCGCAGCGGAGTCCCAACGGTTCCTCGCGAAGGCAGCGGCTGTGGCTGCTTTGTCCACGTGGAGCAGGTTATCGGGTACTGGCAGGCTGGGCCTTCTGCAATGAGATGCTGCGGCAATAATCCGTGTGCGAGTGTGCAGCCATTCACAGCAACAATAATGTGATGTATTATTTGGGTTTTTTAGCTTCTCGTAACAATGAAACCTTCCTTCTGCCCCCTCATTCCTTTGATGCTGGCCCAGGTGTCCAATCCGCTTAAATAAACCAGGAACGTAACCATTAATGTCAAAGTTCCATAATTAAATGCTGACTGACTCAGGGCTCACACTTGCAACATTGTACTGCAGTTTTTAAAGAGTATCCAAGTTGACATTAGACTTTTTAAACAGATTAATTAGTCACATTTCATTTTAAGTGGCGCTGACTTAATAGGTACTGCCAATGTACAGTATGTATTTACTTAAAGCAATTATAACATAATATTTACAGGATACTTAACATGTATTAATTACTGTATAATGAATCTCGTGACTACAATATCGCCGTTCTTGCTTGGCTGTAAAAGTTTTATCATCCTGTGAGGAGGGAGGGAAATTAAAATAAATTGCATGCACGTTGAATGCTTATTTTTCACAGGAAATGTGCAAATTATGAGAAAATGTAAAACAGGGGCCCAGTAAATCACAAGCAGCTAACAAATGCTCTGAGACACGCTGTAATGTTTTTATGAGCGTGTTTTACAACCCATTCATTACGCTGTCTGTCCTTCTGAAAGCTGGTTATTAGACTGACTGTGCAAAGTAACACGTGAATATCTGTGCAACTGGCCATGAAATCACAAGTAAGCTGATCACTTTTTTTCCTCTTATTGTCCTGGAAGATATCCTGAAATATTTGCCCTAATGCTGTAGTTTCATGACACATAGCAGTACCGTTTGTGTAGCAAGAGAGATGGTGCTGAGGAGCAGCATGGAGCTGGTATGGAGGGATGTGCTCTTGGAAACAATATATGCTCAATTCAGTCTTGTCTTCCTAGGGGCAAATAGACTTGGATGCTGCAGACGGATAAAGCACAGCCTTAAGTGTTACTGGGTGTTCTTGGGGTCCTGTGCCTGTGTTTCACAGCAGTCCACCTGCAGTGGAATGCCATCAGCAGTGAAGGGTTTCTGGGAGTCACATTAGAGAGGTTGGGAGTCTGCAAGGTTGCAGGCTGGAAGGTGGCTCAGAGTGTCTCCCCTTCAGGAGTGTCCGTGTGGATTTGCTGGCTGGAAACAAGGATAATATCATTGCTCGAGGCAAGAGGTCACGGAAGTTTGTCAGCTGACAGAGAGAGAATATTTGCTGCGTGCTGCATGTCAGCTGTCTGGGGGATGGCTGCAGGTTGGGCTGTCTGGCAGGGAGAGGTTAAAGGTGTACTTAAACTTGGATGCTGGAGGAAGTAAATGCTCAAGGACCTCTCTGACTGCTCTTTTTTCATTATGTGTCTGATGTGCAAAATAATGGAAGCAGATAACCCTAGAGACCCCGCTGTCGGCCCCGCAGTCTCTTGTAAAGTGAGCACACAACATGCCATAATAGGCACAAAGGGAAAAGCACAAGCGTTTGACAGCCAAGCAATGCTGGCATTCTGCAATTTCGCTTCCACTGTGACATTACAAACAGCTTCATATTCAAATGGCTGCCTGTCTATGATTGTCCAATTATTCACTGCATTCTTTCTTTGATGGCACAGATGTTCCCAATTTCTTGGAGTAGAGGGTTTTTTTTTTTTTTCATCTAAAAAGTCGTTCCGCCTCAGAAATGCAAAATTCTCCACAGTTCACCAGGTTCTCTGATGGGTTTGCATAATTGGTCTTCAATTTGCCTATTGTTTTGTAATAGAAAGCCTATGTTTAATTTCATTTTTGTAAACCTGTAGAAAGAGCAGAGCATTCTGCCATTGAAGTCATTCTCCTCAGTAGGATCGAAGCGGGTTGTGAACATTTAGGCTTGATTATAAGGCACAGATTGTGCTGAAAGGAACGCGTACTTTCTTCTTCCATTGTTTTAAACACATTATGAGGCTGATTCAGCAAGATGTTAAACACACTTCTCTCTCTGTACCTTTGTATGAGGAGCTTATCTCCTGGCAAGGCCAGGCTGGTGGTTTCTGGTTGCGCTGGCATGCCAGGGAGGGCAGACCAGGTTTGTTGCAAGCAGATATTGTTCAAATCATGGACCTGAATAACTGTATAATTGCCTGGGAAAGGACGTTGTGATCACTTATAAGTGTTGGCTGCGAGGTGTTCTTTCAAAAAGGTAGTGTCGCTCTTTCCCAGGACCTCAGATTCCTTTTGTGTACTGGATGTAATTCTAAACATACTTCTGTGGATAAACTGTTAGTCAGCATTCATGAAATAACTTGGGCTTGCTGAAAGGCAGAGAGTCATTTATATGTCAGGCGTAGATGGCAAGGCAAGATAGAGACAGCTGTGTGGTACAAGTGTCAAAAGTGCTCAGGAGCAGAAAAAGGCATTTCTAAAACTTCATAGGAACAACAATAAGAAAACCCCAGCAAAACATTACACCAACTAATGGGGAGCTCTGGGGGTGAAACCTAGCAAATCAAATCCTGGGAAATAAAAACAGAGATTGTAAAAGATTAGAGGCTTGGCAGGATAATTCAAAAGAGATAAAGAAATGACCCAGGGATTTACAGGCTCACAGCAATCCTGTGTAAAAGGATTAGGTTAGGGCCCCAGCAACAAAAAAGGGGCCAACAGAGAAGGTGTGGTGGTTACCTCTGGACCAGGCAGGTGTGTTTATATTCTTCCCTCTCACACAGAAATACCCTAAGGTATTGTTTTTGTAAGATATTTGGTCCAGAGCAATAAAATATTATTGCAAAAGCTACTGATGTGTCTCTTGCACGTACAGAAATGCAGGAGCAGTGTGGAAAGGAGCTGCCATCTACCACTAATACTGGCACGGCAATGCTGCAGTGCTGCATGCTGCTCATCCAGGATGCCGTAATACTCATAAGAGGCTCATGGCAATGTCCCAAAACAGCTTTAGAGAAGCTCAGCTTCCCGAGGTTATGGAAGAAAATGTCAAGGGTGGCTTTTCCTTTGCATAGCAAAGGGAGAGCCTGGCAAAGGCTTCGAAAAACCTATCGCAATTTAGTGCTTGCAGAAATATAACCAGCATCATCCTGTAACGGCTAGATGGGAGTGTGCTGGAACACTGGCCATGGGAATAAGTCTGTCCCAGTATGGAACAGGTCACCTGTACTGACAGGCAGTCCTGGAGGGACACATGCCATTCCAGCTGCTGCCAGTACACATTCCTGATCCAGGAGAGACTGTCTCCGGGACCCTAGATGTGCTAGGTGAAAACGAACTTCCAGTATAGTTTACGCAGAAGGAACCTGCTTTCTAGCATAGGATGGCTGGAAGAAACCAGAGGAGGACCTCTGGGTGACATATAATACCAGCACTTTGGAGGCCTCTGCATTTATCTCGGGCCTTGTTCCCTGTATAAGATAAACTGATGCCTCCTAAACAACCCTTGTACTATCTGTCTTAGAAGGCAGTGAGGAAATAGATTTACCAAGCTACATGCATGTTCTCTGGGAAGATAACAAATACCTTACTCAACAATACATCAAATGAGTGTGTTCTGAGATGGGAAGGCATAGATGCTACCAAAATCTATACATCAAAGCCCAGCAGATTTTCCTCTCGGCACTGGGATTGCCAGTCAAACTCGCATCGTGCTGACAATTGCTTTGTGTTAGATCTCGGGTACGCTGCCCAGAGACAGAGCCGAAAAGCAGGCAAGCTGTCTTCTGGGTCAAAAGGAAGAGCTCACTGACAGCACGTGCTTCTTTTATGCTATTACCAATATCAAAGCCTCTTACTTCTTTTGTGTTGATTTTAAGATGAAGGGAGATGCTGCTGCTTTGTTTCACTTCCTTCTACATTCAAATACAAAATATCTCTTCTAGATCCATCTCCTCCTTGGAGAAGAAATTTGGTATTTTACAGTCTGACTCAATGGAAAGATTTATAAGTCAGCTCTTAGAAATTCCAGCTTTGCCTTTGTAGAACACTGCATTGGGATCCATTTTCCTTGGCATTATCCCTTTCTAAGCTTGCAGGGAGCTGGAAGGAGCAGGGGAATAGAGGACCGGAATCGGAGTCCTTATTTCAGGCATTGAAATCTGTAGTTTGGGCCTGTTTTCAAATCATACTGTCGTGTAGCTGCCTCGTCCTCCACGGATGGCTGTCTCTGGTCCAAATAGCAGCTTGTGAACATTGCAGATCTGAATGTACCGTCACACCCCTGTGTAAGTGAGCTGTTGCCAGCTCCATTTCTGAAGTAGAGTTCTGCAGCACAGCCTTGGCTTCATTAGCAAAACTTTGATTGCTGGTTTTGGTTGCCCAGACTTGGGAAAAAATCAGGCTTTTGATTTTCTCTGTTAGGTGGGAGCTTTGCTTTTGCTCTGAGCAGTGGGAAGCACTGGCTCAGGGTCCTGGTAGGTCCCAGTCCCAAACATCTGGACTGAGCGAGTATCCTCAAGAGGCCAAAGTGGGCCACTAGACTCTGAATCCATGGAGAAGTCAGTGTTTGCCCTGGAACGCAGGTGTCTAGAAAGCACAATCCCTGGAAGGCAGGAGTGATGATTTTGCTATTTCAGCTGCTTCTTTATCCTCACTAAAAACTTGTCATCAAATGGTTAGAAATGCTGAGCGTGAGCTTCATGTATCCAATGGGAGGGGAGAGCCTCAGGATGTCACCCTGCAGCTTTGCAAGGACAGGAGTGGTAGAGTTGGGCTGTTGCCCCATAATTTTCCTTTCCATTGGCTGCAATGCTGCTCCACCTCCCCTCTCCCACTGCAGGAACCTTCTCTTGCGTGTGTGGCCTCTCCAGCCCCCAACAGCAGCATCATTGGAGGACGAAGGCCCCGCTCTGCAGAGGTTTCTGCTTCCAGGGCTGGGACGAGGCAGTGAAGGAGCAGAGCTGAAGGGAGTCTTTCTCCCTTCACTGTCAGACTTGACCTATCTGCTGATAACTGGAAGAGTTTGCCATCCCCTGCCATGCCGTGGACAGTGGCCTGTTATCTAAATATGACCGCTATGGGCTTCCTTCCCAACTGCAAAGCCAAGATCAAAGCAGATTGGAGCCTGGTTCACAGTTAGTCATTTCCACTGAGCATTGGTGTCCCCAAAGGTAGAAAGATGACAGCGATTTTCCATCTGATGACAATCCTCGGCACTGGTCTCCAAAATGCCAACTGTAATTAAAACTTGTATATATTTTCAAGGGTGATATTCCTTAATCTCTTGTTGACAATTGCTGCTTCAAGCTCCTAGACTTAACTAAATAGGAGCAGTTTGTCTTTAAATGGCACGTTTCCTCTTTCCCTAGTCACTGATTTGTGGCTACATTTAGGAATTGGTTTTAATTGCAAGGTTTTAATTGCATGCTCCTTTCCCACCCCACCTCCCCAGTGTTTTTCTAGGCCCCTTTAATAACCAGCATTTACTAAAAATTCCAAGAGCTCAGGGGAAAAAAAAAAAAATCCATTCATTCTATTATTCTTGTAGCAGACACAGTCCAAAAGCCCTTTTCTGTGACAGTGTCAATAATTGTTTAATCCGTGTAAAACAAGCTGCTTTCCACACTCGCTCCGTTGAGAAAACAGCAGTCTGTGTTCTCTGGTCATTAAAGACAACACAAACCTCCCGGGTGCGTGGCCACAGCTCAGTGACTGTTCGGCAATGCCATGCGAACAGGACACAGCCGTGCTGCTGTGCCGCATGCCATCAGCTTGCACCGCTGGTGGCAGACACGGGCACTGAGGTTTGATCATAGCCAATAATTCAGCAGCAAAAGCTAAGATGAACATCTTCTGTTGAATATTCTAGAGTGTTTGTGTTGTGCGGCTGGGGAGAAATGACTGCTCTAAGCGTGGTGGGCATATTTACAGTGTAGTGGCAGATCCCGCTGCTCCTTTTAAGGTGAGGGATGCTTAAGTGATGGATGGGCTTGTGCAAGCTGTCTGGCTTTGGATCAGGTAGCACATCCCCAGAGTGCTGGAGGTAAACTTGCACAAAGCCATCAAAGACAATTTTCCTTTTGAGGTGGGTAACCCAGCTTGGACGCGGCCAACTAAGTGGAAAGTAAGAGGAGTTTAGGTGCATCCTGAGCAAAACCCACTTCTTATGGCGGATTCATTCAGGAATATGCACTATAACTAAGTTTGACTAAACTGCTGCTTCTACGGTTTGTGCAGAGTGGTACATTAGCACTTGTTGAATGTGTGTGTTACCGGGGGAAGCTGCGACTTCGCATACCTTGTGTTGTCCTTTCCAGAGCTATCTGGATTTCAGTGGCATTTTTCACAGAAACATTTCCTTACAAAATCATTGGAATTTTCCATAATAACTAGTATTGATGTGATTTAGTTAGTAATCATATTAAACGATTCAATAGGCAAAACTCTTATCTTGACCGAGCTTTGATTCGGTTTAGTGAACACGCTGTGCTCACGGAGCTCACCAGGCGCAGACTGTGGTCCATGTGTAGTGTCACGCTGCCTGCCATGTTTGAGAAGACTTGAATCAGCACTCTGTCAAGACCTGTTTTCTGTCATTAAATTTACATCTATTATAATCGGTTAGAACATTTTATGTTAAAGGACCTCAAATTAGTTTACGAACCGCTGGGCAGTCTGTTTTGCAAACAGACATATTCCTTAAACAGCTTAAGGAGGAGGCAGACTTGTTACATTAACAGACTTGTTTAATGAAGCAAAGAAACCCTCTACAACAGTTCAGGGAGTTTGGGGTGGGAGCAGTTTGAGGGCAAATTGGATAAATTGGGATGTGGAGACCCAGGCAATAGACTTGCGGGACCCCGTGGAAAGTATCCCTGTAGTGCAATTGTCTCCACATCTTCAACATGCTACTTCTGTCTTCCCCTCCAGCCAGATGAACCCAGTCCACACTAAAACTTGATCTGTCTTTCGGGATGTTCCTAATGCATGCATGTGCACTGTGGTGCGATGGGTAAGCTCATTTCAGAGCTTGTTTTTCTCCAGCAGTCAACTTCAGCAGCAAAGGAATCTTGGTCCCACTGCTTTGGTTAAACTGAGCTGTCTCTAGTAAATACCAGATGCAGGGAGGCTTGGCCCATCCGGCTTAAGACTTTTACAAGCCTTAAGATGGGCTTTTTTTACAAGCCCACCAGTGTGGTGTGGTTTGGGTTGGAAAACTGGCCAATGCATTCACATCCGTGTAGCTGCTAACTGAAAATAAGAAACAAACCAGCTGGGTTTTCTTTGTCCTTCTTGAAGCCAAGCTTGAGCAGATCAGGGCCTGTGAAGGGATAAAGCAGCATGTGCTGGTGCAGGGAGATCATAAATAATCTTCCTTGCAACAGAAAGCCTGGGCAGTTCTGATTTGGGTCGCCAGGTCCACCATTCCCCACGTTGCCTGACTGTTGAAACCCTTTAAAGCCCCAAAGCAACCTTCGCATCAACTCAGCTGAGGGGCAGCACGTGCTTTGCACAGATTTTGTGTGAGTGAGATGCTGACATTCCTTCTCTTTCTGGTTCCTGTGCAATCTTGGCCAATTCGCTTCATCCACTGAGCCCGTTTTCCATTTACAGTCGAGATTAACAGTGCTTTCCTTTTCTAACTTTACTTTTCTATTCTGTCTCTAAATAGGCTCAAAACAAGACGTTACTCTTATTTTGCATATAAACTGCATGCATTTTGCATGCAGTGCCTGGTGTAGCCAGGCCTTATCTTACACAAGGCGTCTGATATATAAGATTATAAACAATGAATACCCGTAACCACAAGGATGTATTTCCTTGAAGTCTCTGTGCATATTGATGTGGGCATCAGGGCTGCTCAACAATTTCCAGAAGTTCATTACAACCACTTCTAATGGCTCCCAATTTTTTTCTTCTCCATCTCACTGTGTGGAATGCGCTGCATGGAGTATCAAGCATGAAAAATATGCTGCCTAAAGTGAAGAGCCTTATTTCTGCAGATTTCATGTGATCAGGAGATGCCATGCTTCCAATTCAAGAGTAAATGAGAGTCTGATTTTCTCTGTAAGTGTATTGTGAGCTTTATTGTTTAATATTAAAGCTGCGTTGGGAAAAGTAGCCCATAAATGGCTAATAAAAGCAGCATTTACTGCTTGTAAAGTGCATCAGGACTTTACCCTGGTTTGCCTAGGGAGATTTGTGTTCGTTCTTTGTGGTTTAAGAGCTGCCTATCTTTTTTTTTCTTTTTGAACCCATTAAAAGTGATGGTGTGGACAAACATCTTTCCTGATTAACTCTGTTGGATCACACTGAAGTATTGCCAGGAGGAGGAAGAGCAGCTCTGCAGTGCCTCTCCTTCCTCGGCATCAGGGTAAGGGCACAGCGCAGTTAAGGCAAGCTCCGCATAGGGCTCATGGCTGGTTGTAGGCCACTCTGCAACAGTAATACCCACACGCTGCTGCACAGCATGGATAACTCTGCGGTGAGCTGCTTAATGCCTGGGAAGCCTTGAAAGTAAAGTAGACTGCTCATCACACTCCTGTGAGCATAAGCAGCGCTTACCAGCTTTGTTCGTGGATCTTTCCATTGCCACCACCTCCCTCTATTCTGTCATTAGTGACTTCACTGATGTTACACAGATTTTTTTTCCTTTTCACTGTTCATTTTATTCCTCTTCGAAAGAGTTAAGGGATAAAAAGGCTGAGCCTGCAGTCCGTGCTCTGTTGTGGTAATACTTGAGCTGCAGTTCCCTGTTTCAGTCACCTTCTGTGATTGTGAACAATTCTAACTTGAAAACTAGATATAAACATGAGTCGTTTCTGCTGACCAGTGGTACCTGTGAAATATTAATCTTCTTCTAACCTCAGAGAAAAGGATTAAGCATGTAGGTAGATCGTGGACCTTGCATTTCAAACTTTTGTGGGCAAACCTGGCTCAAGTTTGGAGTTCAAGGAGTTGTGAAACAGGTCTGGGCAGGAGTTCTGTCAAGAAGTCCTCCAGATGCAGGAAATGCAAGTAATGTTTACTGCAGTGAAAAATGACTTGCTGACAAGCTAGTCTTCAGATAAGTGGCAATAAACAGCTTTTTTGTCTGCTGAAATACACTCGCGTGAAGATATTCAGTAGTTGGAAGCTGAGACTAAACCCATTCAAGTCCTTGAAGCTGCTTGCCTATTAGGCAGTGGATTCCCCGTTAAAGATAACGATGACTATCCCTGGTCCCAAACATGCGCACACTTGAAGTCAGCCTCAAGCTGTAGAAGAGTTCATAGCTGAAGATGTTTGGTTTGTTTTCATGCAGGGCCTTAAAGGCCTTTGTAACCATCAAAACCCTTCCATGTAAAATTCTCAAACACTTACGTGCTGTGATTTAAGGCTTTGATGAAAGTTTTGACTGCTCTTGACATTTACAGCATTTGATTTCTCCATTCTCAGTCTCTGATAAAGCCCTGTAGGATGCTCATTGCAACTGAAATGGTGGGGAAGGAATTGCCCTTGCAGATACTTTTGTAGCAGAAGAGTTTTTGAATCGGATGGTGGCATGGGATGTTACACTCTGCATCGGTACCAGACCCATTGTATTTAGCAGCATGTAAAGTGTCATATAGGAATATACTTGGAACTAATGCATGCTCTTTAATTACAAAGTCTGCCTTAACATTTCTGTGTCTTTCTTTTCCTCTCTGAGACCTTTGTAAAGCTGTGCAGGTCCAAGCACACAGCCTAAGCCCATATGCTGCTAACTCATAAGAGGTGACCCTGTCCACTGTCTTTGCCCTTACAGCCATTCATTATGTTGTCCAGCATTTTTGAGCCAGAGTAAGTGAGATTTATAGGTTGCCTGGGGATAACCATTTCAAGAGGTAAGATCAATGGTATCGAAGTCGGTGGAGAGAGTGACAAGTTCCAATAGCTGCCTCATTAGAAGGCATCAAACATCTTCATAAACTATTTAAAGGTAGAAATGATCATTAACCTTTGCTGTAGCCAATTACATTCAGAGTGGTCAATGCCATTTAACATGAGCCAGGGTGACACCCCGTTAGGGTGTGCAGGAATGTGGATATGTTAATGCTTTGAAGTCTCGTTCACTCTGGGTCTGTCTCGGAGGAGGTGTTGAATGAGAAAGCTGAACAAAACAACAGCACCTTGCTCACCTCAGGTGTGCTCTCTGGCCTTCCTTTGAACTGAACTGCAGTTGCATTGCTTTACATCCACCTGGAACGAACAGCCATGGGTTCTTTTTCTACATCCTTTATTTAATTATTCCTATTTTTACTATGATGTGAAAGCATTTAATTTTTCCTGCGGGAGAAATCCCCAGGTTTTTCCTTGCAGAAATGGGAGAAGAGCAGCTTGTTCAGGCTCGGCTTGTTTCTTTGAAACCACCTTGAGGAGCTGACGTCACCATCCCTCTTTGAGACACTTGCAGCTCTCCAGCAATACATCCCTCGGCTGCTTTTGCTTTAAATGGTTGTAGCACTTGCTGCTGCATTTCGAGCATGATCTGTTGTTGACAGTCTCAATCCCGCCTCTTCTCCTCCCGGCCTCTCTGATGCTGAATCAATGACATTTTTCCTAAGCTGCCTACATTTGGTGTTTTACTGCCGACTGCATGTGGCCCTCTCGTTTTAATTACTTCTGCTGTGTCTAGCACTATATGCTCTATAATGTTTCAGTGACTGCTTGCAATTAAAATAAAAAATAAGTAATACATTACAGGTTACAACCCAGTCAATCTCCGTGCATTGTAATTCACAGCAGCTTTATACACTGAGCTTTCCAAGTGGCTTAGAGCCCACACAATAATAAAGAAAGCCTGAGACACGAAGGAATGTCCATGGAGGAATGTTGTCTTTCTAGGTTCCTGAACGGCATCAGTTCCTGGTAGTTGTTTTATTTTTCTGATTCCTTTTCTCTTAAAAGAAAATGTTAACGTACTTAACTTTTCATCTCCTGGTTTCCAGGGGACTGCGTGTAATCAGCCTCGTCATTGAGGAAGGGCTGTGCTTGCACCAAGTGATCTCAACTGGTGTTTGGGGCGCTTAAGCACTTTTAGGCATTATAAAGTTTTTGTAACTGTTTTAATGGGCTTTGGACCAGGTCAGGAGGGATGAATCAGATACAGCTTTGAGTATTCTGGCTTCAGATCAACAGAACACTTAAGCGTGTGCTTTGTTTTAAGCACTGCAGTAGTTCTGCCCACAAAAAGCAGGGACAAAATATTGTCCAGCCATCCTGCTGAATAATCCTAACAATTATTTCTCCTTGTTTTTTTTCCTCATCCCTCCCTTTCCCCCACAAACTCTTTCAGGCAGTCTCAAAGAGGGAACACAGAAAAGCTAAAATGAAACAGCTCATGCAGGGAAGCGGGAGCTACATGGGGAATTTTTGTTTAGAAATCCAAGCAGCAGATTTCCATTATTATAAATACTAGCTGAATTCACTTGTGACAATATACAACATTTAATTTACATGTAAAGTGACAAATTAAAATCTGATATTCCCCGGTTTGTGCTCTGAGTGGAATATAACATGACAAGCTCTGAAAAATGCCTCGACTCTGCCCCATTGGCACCACAAGTCTGGTTGTGCTGCGGCCTTCACCTTTACTCTGAATGCGATGGAGCTTTTAGCTGCTCATGGAAAGAACTCAACCCAAATACCCAGAGGTATTTGGGTCTCTAAATCTCATTTCAGTTACGTGCTTTTTAGCGCTTGGTCCCCAGATCCTGGCAATTGGTCTGAAGTACAGCCACTCTTTGCATGGAGATCAGAAAAGTTACTTGTATCAGCAAGGGAAAGAAATATTTGTCATTGCTGCGTGGTGTAACACCGCGTGAGTGGCTGCATTTGTTCAGGTGAAAAGTTAGCGAGGACCTGTCTGCGGCAGGGGCTGGTTCTTCAAAGGAAGAGTGCATGATCAGCATGTGTATAGACCAGTCCTTCCCAGCTTCACCTTCACAGCTTGCAGGAAGGAGGGAATTGAGCACATCCTGAACTGGAGGTTGTTCCTGCATCTTTGCATTTGTGTCCCTGATGTAAAGCTGATCCATGCCTTTCATCATCCTTGCAAGCCTTTCTTAGTGACTTTTCCAGATCCATTATCTCTTTTTTTTTGAGTTGGGAAGGTCATAGTGGTACAGAGTATTCAAGACAGGCATGAGTGGTAGTATCTGAATTTTGTGGTAGCTGAAGGGAAGAGCTACGTTTGTCTTTTCAGCAAAGGAACTCGTGCCTGTCTCTGCATCTGGTGTGCTATGTGTTGGAAAGAGCGACCTGGCACTTCACTGGGCTAGACATCTTTGACTCAGTTGTCGAATTTTCCCTAGCCCACTGACTGTTCTGTCCAGGCTTTTGGTTCATTGCCACCCTCACTATTAACCACTTGATTATTGCAACCTCAGAAAATCCTCTTGTGCAGCAGTGGAAAAATAGCCAAAATGTGGACTATGCTTATACCTGCACCAGCCTGCTATTTACCTTCAAATCGTCTATTTTCAGCTTGCTTGTTTTACAGTCTGCTGTGTAGAGGCACATGAGAATAACCCATCATCGCTGTTGCATTTGGTTTTGACTATGGCAAGTTCAGGGCATGGATAGGTGCCATTGTTCATTTGTTATAGTGGCAAACAGCATCAGCCCAGCTGACACTTGCATCCGTGAGCACTTTCCTCTGTCGGAATTCACAAAGCGGTTGCTTAATCTTTTCTGACACTCTTTTGGTGTTTAAACAAAAAACTACTGGCTTCTTCCCATTCCCAGTCACTGTGATATAGAGACCTGGAGAATCAAAGTGTTGATGAACTCCTTTGTTTTAAATGATTGGAGTAGAACATAACAGAGAGTAGTTTTAACTAGGCTAAATGAAACTTAAGTTTTCTGAGTGATACTGATGTCTTGTTTTTAAAGAGATGTTGATAGCAGCTGGTTGCTGCCTTCCAAGGCAACACAGACTGAACTGCTCACCGTGACAGAAAACACAAGTGCTGTCCCTGTTGAACTAAAACCCATCTTCTGTGGGCTGAGCTCCTTCTCCCGATCCTTGGCACATGGAATTCAGTAAGAAATCTCCCTGTGACATGGTGAGAGATGTCCTGAACATCTCCCCTGGAGCAGGAAATGTTGAGAAACTTCAGCACTGCAGTCATGGGGCCACGGTGGGTCAGATCAGTGTGAGAAGGGAGGCAATCCCTATCATTCCCAGACACAGAGCACAGATAAAATTGAGGACTCAATACACTTAGCTTCCTTGTATTCCTCAAGGCAGACCTTTTAAAAAGCTCAGCAGAAAACATATGCTAAGTGTCAGGAGCCATCAGAGCTATTTTTCCAGGCTGAGGATCCCCATCAAACCAGAGAGGCACACGCTCCACAATTTCTGCCCAGCCTTGTGCTTGGAGATTTCCATTTCTCAGGGCAGTAGTGTCAGCAAGAGGCAGCTTGACAGCAAGTCCCAGGAGTGCAAACACTTGTCTCTCACACTGCATGGCAGACTTCAGAGCCAAAGGAGGTGGATAGAAACAGTGCCAGCTATCTGATGACCTTTATGTTAAACTCTGTTCATGTTCACAACCCTCAGACCTGGGCTAAGTGAACCAAATGCTCCTCGCTGGAGCCGTATGTTGTGCCACACTCCCACTGCAGCCACCTTGAATAGCAAATATGGGTTTGTTTTGTGTTGTTCTGTTTCACTCCTGCTGATACCAAATGGCAGCACTAGGCACAAGGAGTGCTGTGGGGAGAAGCCAACAGCTAACACTTGAGAGGATTCTGGAGGTAGAACGCTTACGAGAAGATGGTTAATAACATTTCACAGAAAAAAAAAAGATCTTCTCTAGCACACAGTGCCTAGCATGGAAGGGATTTTCTAGAGCAGGCCAAGTGGGAGGAGTAGATTTGGTATAAAGGAGAGCGTTTGAGCTCTCATCCTGCAAGCAGAAGAATTGCTTTATCCAATAACAGAGGGCGATGCAGAGGTTGCTTCATAATATACTGAAGTGTGATACATTGCAGGGCAGTGATAGTGTTTCAGAGAGCACACCTTGCTGCTAGCAGCCAGAGGGTGATTTCTCTGCAGGGCACTGAAGATGTGGGGCTGCGCAAAGCGGGTTAGAACTGGCATGGATCAGAGGCAGGCTGCAAACAGCATGAACTCTTTGTGGACTTGCTGTACCGCTGCTCCTGCCAGAGTCAGCAGTAAAACACCCATTGATTGCAGGTGGGAGAGAATCAGACAGATGCTGAGGCCTTTTGAAGAACCCATCAATTCTCTCAGGACTCTTCCAGCATTGCTTTGTCAAAGGTTTCTGTTTGCTTCCTGTTTCTTTTTGTGCCACGGTAGGCAACCCTGGTGGGGCAGGTCTCTAAACAAACCCTGCAGTCAGTGCTTCAGCTTTCCAGAAGGAGCCCATGTAGGCATCTCATGAGCCTTTTTCACCCTCTGCTCTCCACTCTGCCCTTCATTCTCCATCTTCCCCCGGGCTTGCCCTGCTCCCACAGCAATGCAGGAAGCCATAACCTGGCAAAGTCACAGCAGGGACATTGGCCTTACACACATGGGTACGCATCCATGCGATGCACTCTCATGGAGAAGAAATTCCTCCTTATGTCCAGTCTAAATCTGCCCCTCTCCAGTTTACACCCATTGCCCCTTGTCCTATCACTCCAAGCCTTTGTGAACAGTCCCTCTCCAGCTTTCTTGTAGCCCCTTTCAGGTACTGGAAAGTTGCTTTGAGATCTCCTCAAGAGGTGATGCTTCTGTATGAGAAACACAGAGGAAAGATGTTAGAAATGACATCAAAACCTAAAAGCTGCCCCTACCCAAAAGAGCAAGGTCCTCAAGCCCCCCAGCCCTGGGATGGTTTACTGGCTGTTCCAGATCCTCTCTTCTGGGTGAGCACTCATTGTGCTGGCTGACTGCCACGGACCCAGCGAATCTCCCACGTATGGTGAGTAATGCTCGCGGTGCCTACTCAATGCTAAGGCATCCAGAGCCCCGGAAAGAAGGAAGTTTTGATGGCAATATCTATTTATAAATGTAGCATGAAGATGAGAAACAGCCCCTTGCAGAAGAGCTGGAGGGAGGCTTCCCAGCAGGAGAGCCCGCAGGGCTGCCCCGCAGCAGCCAAGCCCAAGCCAACAGCGAGCTGCAGGGCTGAGTCTGTTATCCTGCTGGGTGACTATTTTTAAGATATGAGTTGGTGACTCAGATTAGCATCCTAGGGCTTTACCTCTGCTGAAGGATTTCCCTTGCATGAAAAAGAAGCCTGGTTTTTCTCTGAATTGCCTGCCTTGTAGAGCAAGGGTGTGTTTGTTTAAGGAGGAGATTGGTGTCCTGGAAGGGAGAGGTTAAGCGAAGAAGGTGTGTAGGTAGAAAAGAGCAAGTGGTACCCACAGCACTGCTGACCAGCCTGTGTCAGTTAATACCCCCTATTTCAGCCTTTGATCAAAGAGGCATTATCAGCCAGCATACCCTTTAATTTTCAGGTGAGGTGAGGGTCCCAGATTCAACCTCACAACAGTCCCTCAGCCCCAGGGGGTCACAGAGGAGCTCGAGGGAGTCTGTGCTATGTTAAAGCAGTTGCCCAGGCTGCCGAAAACCTGATGGACTCTGCAAGGTCCTGCTGCATCCCCAGAGGGGCTGTGAGGTACAGCACAGGATCTCCTTCCTGGCCTGGCTGCAGCACAAACCGCAGGGTTCCTGGTGGTCTCAGTGCATTTCGGCAGCGCTGCCTGGCAGCAGCCTCGCATGAATTCACTATTATTGAAACCGCTGCCGTATTGGTACAAGATATTATTAGCCTACGTGTTGCAGTGCATATGTAGATGATACAAAACGCTGGGATAAAGCTGTGTTAATCAGGGATATTCAGAGAGCTAACACATCCCTCCTAGCGCGGGCGGTGATGTTGGATGTGTTACCCTCTGAGGTTCATAGAATAGCAGCAGTAGCAACGTGCTGTTCCTGCGCTGCTGAAAGGCTGTGGATTTAATTTCTGCTGCTATTTGCAAACCCATGGAGGGTACAGAGCAGATTTCTAGGACATGGGCTTGTATATATTCATCCTTTTCATCCAGCACTCTTGACCTTGGGGGATAATGTATTCTTGTGTACCTTTGTACAGTACCCTTTGCTAGACAAGTGAGGCGAGAAGATGAGCCAAAGGTTGTGGTACTGATCTGGATTTGGGAGACTCAAATTTAATTCCCTATCCTTACGCAGAATTCTTGTGACAAAATCTTGCATAATAAAAACCTTTAGGAAGTGAGGTTCAGCAAGAGTGATACAGAAACTGAAAAAAAAAAAAGAATTTGCAAAAGGTACAAAACATCCTAAGGTGTTTGGTTGTTAAGCTTCAAGGGTTGTGTCTTGCCTAGAGGTCTGCAGAGCATGTGTGGACACTTGGCCTTCTGGTCTGCTCAGCTGCAAACAGTCTGAATAATGAAGCTGGACATCTTGGGCTGCACAGATCAAATAGCGATGGCTGTGACTGCATATTAATAAAAGAGGGGGAAAGTAAGAACGTAAGAGGCTGTTTTTCAAGCACTGGCTGACAAAATCCTTCACAGGGCAAAGGTGGGTCAGGCAGGGCAGCAGAGGGGTCAGGATAAATCCTCCCGGGATATCTCTGTTCCCATCCTGTTACAGAGGAGTTCACACGATGGCTGCAGCTGGGGAATGGTGGGAACTCTGAGCAGATACGTCCTGATGACCCACTTATTTATTTATTTCCTCAAATTTCAGAGACTTTTAAAAGAATTGCCTAACACGGCTGTAATTATTGCTATGGGCAGTCAGCTCTACTGAGTCAAGAGTCAAGGGTGATCTCCTCTTCAGAGACTGCAGAAGGATAATTCTATAAGGCATACACAGGCAGCAGAATGAATGTATGTGTTGCAAGTGAGTGCAGAAGCCAGCAGAGGTGTGGTGGGCTGGACTCTTTTTGGTTACTCTGGAGGAGGAAGCAAGGACTGAGAGAGTCAAAGAGACCAAAGGCATTACTTGGGGCAGAGAACATTTCTTTCCACAGTGGAAGTCACCTACTCCAGTTCTTCGGGTCTTTCCTCTCTGGAGAAGAGGATAGGCAGGACAGGGCAGGAACATCTTTCACCTATCATTAGCTTCAAAGAAAAATACTTGCTGTCTTCCTTGCCAGGGGTCCATGCAACACTGGGCGCCATACCAACACGTGCCTATGATCAGATCCAGCCACAGGAGGGGGACAAAGGTGCACTTGGTAGGAAAGTTTTATCATGCAAGGGATTTAATTTACCCTCCAACTACAAGGCAGTGGGACTTCTCTCCTGCACATGGAAAATCAGAGTCCATGCTTTTCTGTCCTGTGTGTCTCAGTTTGCTGTGCACACACAGCAGATCCTCAGGATAGGGACTATGCTGCTCTGTTTGCACAGGTCTTGAGATAATATTATCATTGCAGGAAAGAAGGATGAATAATAATCCAACAGATACAATGGAGGGTGGTAAATGCATCAAGAGGAAAGTTTTTACCAGCAGGAGATGTTTGCCCTGCCCTCAGCACTGGCAGCTACGCAGGGCCCCTGAGTCAGATGGTTTGTCTGAGCCTCTCCACTTCCATCTGAGTGAGAGCTGTGCCTGCCCCTAATTCTAGGCAGGACGTTGGTGAGCAGTGCTGTGGCTGGTCCATCTCCACTGAATCTTACCAGCACTGAGCAGTCTGGGATGATGCCTACACCAGTCTGCCTATATGAACAAAGTTCCTGGAGGGAGACAGCGAACATCAGCCAGTCTGTAACATGTTCATTGAAAGATGCCCAAGATGAACACAAAATACACCCTTGGCCCATGGAGATAGAGCAGGTAGAGCATAACTGGCTGAAGCGAAGGCAGCCTCTTGCAGGGCTGCAGGCAGCTGGGGCTGGAGCTAGCTTAGCAGTAGGGAGAGCAGGTGGCCAAGCAGCAGGGAGGAAGACTTGCCAACCACACACATCACTAGGATCCTGAAAGGAAACCATTTGTTTAACTACTTTGCCAAATAATATCTATATTATGAATGCACCAAACATTGCTTATTCCTCCTCGCTGCGGGGGTTCTTGCTTCCAGGTTGATGATGTTGTTTTCTCTTGTTCATAGGTAGGGAAAGATTGGGAAAAGCTGCCAAAGCCCCAGTGGCTGCTTTGCCCGGAGCAAGCAGGTCTTTGCTGTGAGGCAGGAAAGGTGGAGGGTTGGCTCGTGCTCTTATAAATCCCCCCCAGCTTTCCCTGGGGCCAGGTGTGTCTGTAAGCCTTTATTCGTCTCCTCTCAGCTTTGAGTTTGAACCTATTTGTCCCCATTTTGGGGGGCTCCAAGGTGCATGGCAAGCACCTGGGGAAGTGCTGCTTCCCAGCTGGTCCTGGTGGCTACCCCTCAAGCCAGATAGTCTCCTAAATAGCCTTAATGGTGAATATTCAAGTGCTCACAAGCCACATCTAAGGCCAACTTTTTAAAAGAGTCCATTTAGCGTCCTAAATTACCAAAATTCCTCTGTTTTGTCTGGAGACGCTCAATAGAGGTCATATCCATGTTCAGGGCTTTGTATCTAATATTAATCGGTGTGTGTCTGTCTGGGGAGCTGTTCAGACTGGGGCGTAGGTACATCACAGGATCAGTGGACATCTAGAAACCTACTGATAAGGGGTGATAGTAGGTGTGCAAATGCTGTAGAGCTGTGGTACTTTGGTATCAAAACCTTAAACTACAGGAACTGAGCATCTGCACTCAAAATCCCTTACACAACTGAGAAGTGAACTGTCGAAAATCAGATAATATTCAAGCTGCAACTGACTTCTCAAATTTTCCCTAAGTGACAGGGTTTAAGAGGAGAATTGATGAGGAGATGAATGTGACATATGACTTACATTCATAGCAGCATAAGAAAAATAAACACAGTGGAAAAGTATTTATGGATCCACACTGACTTAAACAGTCACCAAAACAATTTCCTTTTCTGTCTCCCACAGGAAAAAAAATGAAACTAGGAAACATAATAAAAAATCCAGAAACTTCAGCACTCCTCTGGCCTGGCATTTACAGCCTTTCTGGAGCTTGAAAAACCCTGGATGCTCCTGAATATAGACAGTTCCAAGGAAATGCATACTTGCTAATCTATGAGGTTCTTTCCCTGCTCTGTCAAATGGCCTCAAGTTGCCCCAGGGGAGATTTAGGTTGACTATTAGGTAAAATTTCTTTACCAAAATAGTGGTGAATCATGGAACAGGCTGCCCAGGGCAGTGGTGGAGTCTCCATCCCTGGAGGTGTTCACAAAACATGTAGATGTGGCACTTTGGGACATGGTTTAGCAGGCACAGTAGTGTTGGGCTGATGTTTGGACTGGATGATCTTTGAGGTCTTCTCCAACCTTAATGATTCTATGACTCAAAATGCATTTGGGGCAGGTGGTTTGCGGGTGAGTGGGATGGGAAGGCAAAGAGAGGAGCTGGAGAGTCTAGCAGTGGTGTAACCAGTCAGGCAGCTTCCCCTCTTCTCCCACTTGCCCTTTCCCATTGTGAATGCAGAGCTATTTTCCTCTGGTGCTTCAGCTTCGCTTAACTCTCTCTTTGATCAGTGTTTATAGTAATGGAGCTCGGTATAAGCTCTAATATCCCTAAATGCTGTAAATATATATCTATAAACACTAAACAAAACATTCCCTATATAATAAACAGAGACAAGAACAGTGAATTAAGGCCCCAGACAAGGCAGATGCACAGCAACAATTCTCAAGGACTTTGAAGTTAAAAGCCCTGCTGTGTAAATGTAAGAGCTTTTGTAAGTCAAACTAAAAGTCTCATTAACGCAAAACTTCCATGATCAGAAACCTGACTAGTTCAGTGAGAATCCCCAAGGACACGAGTATTTAGCACACTTTCTAATTAAAAGAAGAGAATTATGGTACAGCAGTTAAAATATGTTTTATACTTGTCTAGGAAATATTCAGTAGCTTGTGTACGCAGCGGTACACTGCCAGGGCTCTTTGCAAATGGGGCACAAGCAAACCAAGGTACAAAGAGGCAGAAATGAGTACTCGAGAGTCTCCTGTGGTTTTCTCTGTATGTTGGGATGTTATCAGCTTGAATAAGAAAGTAGGATCAAGCCTGATGGTTTTTGGGTGCTGCAGAAAGCCCATCTTTTCTGGACTCCCCTCCAGACGCAAACTGCAAGGAGACCATGGTGGGACACTGCTGAGGTCCCGCAAGTAGACTGTGCCCACTTTCCTGTTTGGAAATTGTATTTCTTACCTTTTGGATGGTGTCTGAAGGATCTCTGCCTGCTGCTTCTCCTGGCCTGCAGGCAAGGCACTAGGAATGCCTTTCTCTTCTCCAGGCTGAACAAGCCCAACTCTCTCAGCCTGTCCTCATACAGGAGGTGCTCCAGCCCTCTGATCATCCTTGTAGCCTCCTCTGAACCCATTCCAACAGCTCCATCTCCTTATGCTGAGGATTCCAGAACTGGACACCATCCTCCAGATGAGGTCTCCCAAGAGAGGAGCAGAGGGGCAGAATCCCCTCCCTCCCTGCTGGCCACGCTGCTTTGGATGCAGCCCAGGACATGGTTGGCCTTCTGGGCTGTGAGCACACATTGCTGGCTCATGTCGAGCTTCTCATCGACCAGCAGTCCCCCCTCCTTAGGGAGCAATTTAGGTTTCTGGTTTAATAACTTGATGCTCCTTCTCATACTGCTGCCAGGGAACACCAGACCTGGACCAGGATTCATTCTGCGCCCAGCGAGGCTGTAAGAAAGGACTGTGTGCTTGTGGAGGCCAAGGTTTGGCAGTTCAGGGACATTGGTTATCTTCTGGTGGATCTGGGTTAATCAGAGCTAGGAGAACATTTTTAGGGAAGAAATAATTGAATATTTAATAAAATCATTTCTTTACTGGGGGGACAGTGAGGAGGGAAGAATAAATTAAGAGCATAGTCCATTTCAGTATTTCATGATACATTTTTCTTAAAAACTGCTTTTGTTTCAAATTTATTGTGGGTTTTGCAAGCTGAGAAGGAGCCGAGAGCTTCCACTAAAAAGAAATACTCAATTCCCGAAGAAATTATGATTCCAAAATGCCATAGATTTTTTTAAAAAAATTAATTCGTAAAAATCCTTTCAGTTTGTTACCAAATGAAAACCCATCCCTGTTTTCACAGAAAACTGACACATCATTTATTGCATGGTTTGGTGTTGGGACTGGTGACCTCGCTACGTTCTTGTTTGAGAGTCCATCCAAGTTCAAAAGCAAAGCTGCTGATGAATTCATTAGGCTAAATATTCTGCTTTTTTAGGTTAAATATTCTGATTTTTGTCACTCTTTGCTGTTTCCTTTGAGCATGGCAGGCTCTCTTTCTGACCTAAGCTCTTTTATACTCTTTTCCTATCTCTTAATTCTTGCTGCGACGTTGAGACCAGCCCATGTGGGCGGGTGGTGAAGCCGTAGGTAGTTGTAGGCTTTTGTCAGAAGAGGAATCTTGAAGTCTGGGTGTGGAACCTGCATGTCTCCCCTTGGCAGTGTACAGGAGAGATGTACTCACTTATGTGCTGGTATCTAAACCTGATGTTCTGAAGTGCTGCTCTGACTTGCCGCCATACCTCTAGGAAACGCTACAATAACCACATATGTAAAGGACCAGAGCTACAAAGAGCCTCTTTATAGCTCTTGAAAACTGAATGCTCATTAATACAGCTACACGGAAGCAGAGCTGTCAGGAAAATAGAGTGCCGTTTTAGGGTTTAGGATGAACTGAAAGCCCACAGTTAAGGTAAATGTATTTCAATTATTCTTTTTTTCAAACCCCAGTCTTGAAGTCCTCCATTCCTCAGGCAAAGACTCACTGGCTCCAGCTGCAACTGAGCCTGAATCTCTGCGCAGTCAAACCTTGAGCCACAAGTCAATCGAAAGCCATTGAAGTTTTGCAAGTACACACCCTTGAGTGCATTGTCAGTACAGCCGGAGTTACAGGTATTTGTGCTTGCTTTGTGTTCCCTATGCAAATACAGCACTCATTTTTGAAAACAGAGGGATAAATATTTCATTAACCCTTAAATACAGAATATCACACTCATTTGAGACAGGATGTTTCCAGGAGAAAATTATCCAAAGCACTGAATATCAATAGGAAAAAGGGAAAGAGGACAGAGACAAAACTTCAGTACCTGAAAAACAAATGAGTGCAGGTGGCTCTAGTTGAAAGGACTAATTAAGAAGTGGAAAAGCAGGTGAAGCCAACAAGATATCAGAGTGTGAACTGGGGGTGCTGAGTGCTCACTGCTTCCTCAACACGGCTGCCTCTCCAGCCTCCTGAGAGCCTTGGATGTCAGGCCTGTATCACTCTGTACAGAATAATCAAGGCAAGTAGAATTATGCAAAAGAGGCTTTCATTATTCTTTTAGTGATAGCAGTATTATTATTTTAATGAGCAGTTTATTCATTATTATTATTATTACTGCTTTGTTTTATTAGCCTGTGCTACCATTTGTTTAAGGAACCGTCTCATGAGCTGTAAGAGAGATGTGAATTGTGCTGATTTCAGCTGACTTCAGCTCACACTGATGAGAGTCAAAAAAGAATTGACTGGTTTATGATCTCAGTGAAATCAGCGCAAATATTGCTGTTTTGAAAATGTAGAAGCTGTTTACGTGGTATGAAAGGTGTTTCTGAGATGTATTTTCCTTGAATTTGGCAGAAAACAGCTTTTTATTCTGTCGGTTTGACTGGGTCTCCTAATGAACAGCTGTTCCTCAGTGGCAGCCACCAGTTTCTTGTGGATTATTTCTGAAACAGCAAGAGACAGCAGCAATTGCTTCTGTTACCCTTGACTAAAGGCTGCTTGTCAAAATGTTTCTTCGGCCTCTTGTGGTGGGGATTAGGATGTTTTTCCCATGAGAAGTTAGGTGATTTCAAAGGGTTTTTAGCCTGCTCCCAGATTCCTCTTGGAAGTCCAATTTGGGAATTTTGTGAATGAAGGATGGCAATCTCTTTCAGATCAGGACAACAGAAACCTTTCCTTCAGGTGCACCAAAATGTTATTACAAAACAGAAAGTGAAGTCTAAAAGTTTCATTTTGAGAAGGCGGAATTAAGATGCTTCCATTACTTTGAAGCCCTTTGAGAGGTACTAAATGAAACACTTATCAGACTGGTCCTTTCTAGGGGTAGCTTTGCGTGAATGACAGGCTACAAGCAGGTTTAATTCAAGACGTTTTTTTCATGATAGTAATGCAAAACCAGTGCTGTTTGGGGAAGTTCTGCTCTGTGAGCTGGTATCCTTCCCACCCTGGCTCAAGCATTAGTGCTGTTTGGGAAGTTGAGGCTGGTTTCATGTGTCCTTTTTGTGTTCTTTGTGTGTCCTTTCCAAGCACCTGATGGCCTTCAGCTGTCAGGATAATATTCAGCCTCCTCCTAAGATTTCTTTCTGCTTTAATTTTCCCCAGTATACTCTGTCTGGCTAAGACGGTTTCTTTCTGCTAGCATTTTCATAATATATATGAAAACTCCAACATAATTAAATAAACCAGTGCTGAAACCCCCCAAAGAACAATTATCTTTTCTGTGAAATACTCCCGGCAGAAATCTTGGAAAACTTACATGTAATTAGTACATCGAGCCCCACTGCAGCATTAAATACAATGCATTAGGGCTCATAATACAGCCTTCTCCAGGATTCCAATTGACCAGTGATAGCAAATTTGTAAGTGATGTGCAGACTCACTGGCTTTATACGTTTACACACTGTTAGCCTAATGATTTTTAAATATATTTAAATTTTATGCTACCTCAGTCTTCATTACGCTTGCTAGGCTGGCCTTATCCAGTACGCCTCCTCCTCTAAATGGCTTTTCTCGGCCACCTGCATTGTCAGGGAGGAAGAATGGTCTTGGAGGTTAAAGCACTGGACCAAAGCTTAGCAGAAATGGATTAATTGCATGGCTGAGCTTAGACTTCTAGTGGATAAATCACTTAGGGACAGAGCTTGAAAGGTATCTGCTCCCCCAAAATGCAGATGGGTTTGTTCCAAATGACTTGCCCATCCAACCCTCATTGATTGCAGTTGTCTTAGGTGCTTGAACACGTCAAAAGTTGCCTGACAAGATAGGGGCCTGACCCAAGATATGATGAAGTCAACAGAAAGGGGAAAGAAAAGCAGTGACTTTGTATTAGGTGCTTGTTGAACAGAGAGGCATCTTATTTGTAAGCAAGGCTCGGGTGCAAACTCAGGAGTGCATTAAAGCCTGGCTGTCTTGATGATGGAGGCAGCTGAGCCTGGCAGCTCTCTTGCACTTCCTAAAGGGAAAGATTTGCCAAGAGGGATCATAGCCCTAGAGGATGTTAGTTCTTCTAACAGCAGGTTGAGTTGTCTTTTGTTTTTTCCAAATGTGTATATAAATGCCTCCATGCTGAAGAAAAATGACATAGAAGAATATATAGCTCTGATCCAGAGTGGCTGATGTGCCAAGTTACCAGGAGGATGTCTCCTGGAATAATAAATATCCTGGTAGAAAGGGAGATTTCATACTTAGATATTTTTCATCATGAAAGAGGAAGAAGAAGCTGTGTATGACAGATATTAGGCATGTTACTTGAGTACTTTCCAGTAGTGAATTAAGGGCTTGGATGAAAAGGGAGATGTATGAGGACTGATGTAAACCAGAATATTAACACTGGAGTGTGAGCACTACTTTATCTTGAAAGCGCCTCTAATAAATAGTAAGAGATGATGTGAATCCACTAGGTATTGAAGTCTGGAGGGTGAACTAGTCTGCAAACAGGTTTTGCCAGGAAGATGCTCCTCAGGGATAGTGCTGGGGCTTGGGATGTGCTGCTTTCGTTTCCTGCAGGTGAGCTACTGGGCTGTGAGACGAGCTCCAGCAGGGCTGGCACAAACCTTCCTGGCTGTCTGGCCCTCTTATGCTCCCTTCCAGCTTCCCTGCACCACAAAATGATGCAGCTTTGTTTCTTTTAACAAATATTGAATTAGTCCTTATGGGAGAGCTCTTGGGTTTGGTTTCAGTTATTATCGCTTTCTGCCATTCCTTAGGCATTGTCCTGTGGGAACATCAGAAGAAAGGGCATTTGATATTGCAGTTTGTGTAAGGGCTGGTCCTGACACAGATGTTTTGCTGTGGCTAGAACGTCCAGCAGGAGCAAGAATGGTGATATATTTACTGTTGGGATGGGGGTCAGAAACCCTTTGCTAGAAAAAAACGTGTAATGACCTTTAAAGGGAGCTGTGTAACACCACGTAGTATCCTGTACTGTGGATTTATAATGCAGGAAACAGGTAGGTCTGGGCACAGAGACAGTGAGAGCTTCAAGGAAATCTTGGTGAGGCTGCTCGCTCCAGGTTCCCACTGCTCGCTCCAGGGCGAGAGCAGAGGCCAGGGCTTCCGCCACCACAGCCACTTCAAGCCATCAAGGCTGAAGAGCAGAGGCAAAGTTGTGAGAAAGCTACAGCCAAATGCAACGGGAGCTGTAGCAGAGCACAGACCTGCAGGTAGGGTGGGGCTTAAGGGCCACCAGTCCTTCAGCTATGAAAAAGGACACCTACCGGGAGGTGTCACTGGAGGGATTTTATCATTGTAAAGCCTAGAAGAGATGGGGAGCACTGCTGGCAGCAAATTGAGGACTAATCAAAGGACTAATTACGGCACTGAATAGTGAATTTGATGATAACAGCTAAACAAAGCCGCGTAACCGTGTAGTAATTGAGTAGTGACATATACACTTTCTCAACCTGCTGACTATGAGATGACAGTACAGCAGGGCTGTGTTAAAGGAAACGCCAAGTCCTACAGGTAAAAACAAATTTATCTTGAGTGGTTGAGTTCCGCTTCGGTCTCTGGCCTTCAACAAAGAGTGACTCCCACCTTGAGGTCTCCAGCATCCACCAGTGGACATAGATGAGATTACTGTGCCACAGTTGTCTGATATGAGCTGTATGTCAATGCTGCTGCACTTCAGGAGTAATTTTGTGTATGGACAAGGCCTTTTGCTCTGCTGTAGAGTTTCTGAGCAGGAGAGCCCTGGCTAAGCTTCCACACGAGCAGCTGAATTGTCTCCTGAGCTCTTTTTGGCCCTCTGATGTGTGAACACAGAGCAGCAGTGAGGATCCAGCTCTTCTGACCTGTTAAAATGGTGGATGAAAATACACATTGCTGCCCTTGAAGAAGTGGAATCAGAGGAGTCTCTGATAGGGGTGCGTGGCAGGGATGAAAGAAGAATGTGAAGGACTTTGAACATGTAAGAGAATGTGAACAGGGGCAATCCCAGATGAGACGTTCTTCAGGGAATTAGAAGGAAAATAGATGTTAGGGAGGCAGGATTAAAACTGTTTGAAGTCAGAGGGGGAAGCTGGATCTTAGTTTTGATCATGAAAAGGCTGAGAGGAGGGCAAGTAATCTGAAATCAAAGTACAGAAAGAAATCAAACCTGAACATTAAATAACCTGCAAATCTCTCCCTTGAAGAGATGAGATCCAAGGCTCCAATAGAGAGAGGTGAGGGGTTTCCTTAGATCCTTGCGAAGGGACAGCCTCCACCTGGAGAAGGGTCCCAAATTCCCTCTTGGTCTGACGGAGAGGGAGAATGCTTGCTAAGGTCAAGAAAGTCACACTCATTACATGCCTTGCAGGAAGGACCAGCAGGTTAGAGCACCAGGGCGAAAAGAGAGTTGTGTGGTAAACGGGGCTTTTTTCCTTTTAATTTCGTAATGGGAGTAATGTTCTCTCTCCTCTGAGCGCCCGGTTCTGGCAGTATTCAAATCACTGAACCTCTTCTGTCTCTACTGAAGTCCTTAGATAATGCTCCTGTTTCAGGCTGGCTGTGAATCAGAGGAAAAATCTCAGCTTCTGCAGTGAGATCCCTATTTAAGCTGCTGCTGAGCTGTGTGTGTACGTGTGTGCATGCTTGTGTGAAGTGTCCTGCCAAGTTGATGGGCTGGAGCTTTGGAATTAACAATGTTGACTCAGGCCTGAAGACTTTAAAAGAATTTATATCAACAGATTTTAAAGATCTTAAAATATGCAGCTTGAGTAGCCTTAGGTTTCTCAGGCAGCTGCCAAATCAAACTGAATAATAAAATAAAGCTGAATAATAAAGTGATCACACAGTGTAAGATCAAGACAGGGCCGAGTTAGAGGCACCTCCAGTAATTACTGGTTTGGGAGCAGCCTCCTGACAAATCTTGAGTTTCTGCTGACATGCTGAGAACTGAAAACAGCAACGAAATTTCCCCAAATGAAAACAGCTCTTCCCTCACCTCCCGGTTTACTCCTTTTGCTCTTTGCTGTTAGCAAGACCTGTGTAGGGGAGATAGCGTGCAGGGCAAATGAGCCCAGGAGGAGATGCTGCAGGTCCAGAGGGGAGAAGAGCTGGGGGTGACCCAAAGCCAGATGGAGCCTGTGGGAGGTGGGGGGTGTTAAAGGAGGACCAGAACGCAAAGAGGATGATCATAGAATCATTAAGTTTGGAAAAGGCCTCTAAGATCGTCAAGTCCAACCTTCAGCCCAACACCACCATGCCTACTACGCCGTGTCCTGAAGTGTTGTGTCTACATGATGATGCTGATAGAGATGGGAACCTGGCGCCAAAAAGCATTGTTCCCTGCTTTTAGGCTTCTGCTCACAGCTAAGATGTCCGTGTCCTGTCACCCTCTCCCCAAGGCCTGCCAACGCAAGCCTTAGAGATGCCAATGCAGCCTGAGCCCAGCAACGGGTGCCTGCCTGCACACACGCTGCCCCCGCGGTTCCCACCTGCCACCTGTGGATGTGTATCACTTTCCGTCTTCCTCTTCTTTTTATTAGTGGCTTTGCTTAAAAGCCAGCAAAAGTCAATATTAAAAGCCTGGTGATGTTGTTGGGTTTTTTTTTTAAAAAAAAAATAAATTGCCTTGAGATACTTGTTCTCCGTGATTTGTATTGCAATAATGCCACAAAGCCCTAAAAGGCCCACATAGGAGACTTCAGCTGGCTTTAAAGCTACGTATGTTTTGTTTGGGGGCCTAGAGGGTTTTGATGAAAAGATTTCATTTTTTGATAAAAACATTCTGGCAAAAATGAAGCTATTGAGAAAGGAGAACCAATTTTTATTCTTTTTTGGTGACATTTTTCATGAGATGAAGTGTAATTCCTGAGAAGCTCTAACTCTCATCCTTTTTCATTCTTAAATGTTCCTTTCTCTCTAGTCTCTTGGCATCTATTTCCCATTGTCCTTTCAGAGTGCCAGGGCAAATACATCTTTCTATTTTGGTATTGTCAAGAGGTAAGGTTTATACGGAAAGGTAATATCTTTTCTTAGAGCAACTGATGAGAGAACTGAGGGGGGAAAAAAGGACTTATTTTTGGGCACAGAAGCCCTGTCTAGCTCTTTTGTTTATAAATTATCCTTCTGGTCTTCTGGAGACCTTCCTGTCTCTGCACTGAACTCTTTTAACTCTAGCTTATATACTGAGAAAGCGCACTCATCATTTATCTTTACTGCTGCTGCAATCTTCTCGTCACCTCTGCTTTCTTTCTTTCTCAGCTACTTAGTCTTCTCTGTTTTGCAATCTCCTCAAGTGGCATCTGTAGCTGATATTTTATTACTTGTGTATACCTTTTTCTAATCCTCCATTATTTGGGGCATATCCTTTGTTATCTGTGTTAGTCTTTTCTATGCCCTGGGGATATTTATCGCTAATTGATTCACATAAATGGGAAGGTAAACATTCATTTCTCTTAGAATACACATTTTACTTGCAGCAGTACAATCCCTAGAGCTTTTATTCATTCTTTCTTTCCTTTGTGGTGTTATGCTTAGGTGGTTGGAGCTAAAATGGAATAAAGCACACCTCTGGTAAGGGCTGCAGTGCAGTGAGCAGCTTATTCAGGGTTTCTGTTGCTGCCTTTGAGACTTGCTGACCGCACTGGGAGATGAATTGCAACTTTCCAGTAATAAAGGGGACCTACAGGAAAGCTGGGGAGGGGCTCTGGATCAGCAAATGCAGGAATAGGATAAGGGGGAATGGTTTTCAGCTGAAAGAGGGAGATTGAGATGAGATCTCGGGCAGAAATGTTTTGCTGTGAGGGTGGGGAGGCCCTGGCCCAGTTTGCCCAGAGCAGTGGTGGCTGCCCCATCCCTGGAGGGGTTCCAGGCCAGGTTGGATGGGCCTTGGAGCCCCTGATCCAGTGGGAGGTGTCCCAGCCCATGGCAGGGGGTGGAACGGGATGGGCTTTGAGGTCCCTTTCAACCCATTCTATGACTCTATGTAACCTTTTCCACAGAAACCAATGCTAGATATACCTCCACCTCTCTGCAGAGGAAATAAACCCTGCAAGCCCAGGACAGACTGGCTGAGGCTTGGGAAGGAGGAAGGGAATTGGTTCTGTTCAACATTTCCATTAACAACCTGGATGATGGGATAGATAGCACACTTATTAGATTTACAGATGGCACGAAGCGAGGAGGGACTGCAAATATATTGGACAACAGGATGGGAATTCAGATGAGTTGAACAAATTGCAGAAATGGTTTGAGGGGAAGAAAGGAGGAATTAAAGATAAGTGCAAGGCATGGAACTTGGGCTGGAATAATCAATGCACCGAAGATGAGGAAAAGGCAGTTGTTCTGTAGAAAGAACTGATGAGGAGAGGAAAGTGAAGACTGGAACAGTGCTCAGCAAGTCTCAGTGTCGTGTTGTTGGGAAGAAAAGGCAAATATATGTAGCATGTCAAATAACAGGCTCCTTTTACAGCGAAAAGCGTTGAAGGCTGGCTATTAGAAAGGCTTTTTGATGGTGAGCAGCGTTCAGCACGGCTTGAGGATGCTGAGGAAGAGCTCCTCCCAGGGATGAGCCACAGAGATGATACAGCTGTGGGCCAGGGGGATGAAGCAGCATCTCTTCAAGATCCTTGAGCTGTGTTGCCTCATGCTTCTCACCCCTGTGCCCCACACTTCCCACTGCAGGAGATCTGAGGCGTGGAGAGACCAATTGCTCCTTTCAGCTCACGGGGGAGCCGCTCTCTCCCCATGGCCCGGGAGGCAGTATCAGCTCCAGGGACTGCCCCAGCCCCCCCGGTGCTCTCTTGGAAGTGCTGACCCACACTGTGCCCCCAGCCAAGATTTTGCTCTAGGATGTGGGCATGGGTTTGTCTTGGAATGCATGGAGCAGCCTTTACCACAAAAGTAGGCTTTTCTATTTTTTTTTTCCTGCTTCACTAGGCAGAATGGTTCTGGTAAGAGGAGGATATGAGTTTAACGATGCTGTTGGCCTTGAGGCTTTAGGTATCAAGGAGAGATTATTTCAGAGATCAAACTGAATGCTGATTCGAGGGAGTAGCTCATCCCTTTGGAGTGCTCCAGAAGGAAAAGGGAACATTGTCAGTTCAATCTACTGTGGAATTTATGGTATTAATGATCTGAAGAACACTTTAGGGATTTCTGTCAGATGTCTATTTTAATTTAAACTCTTGGGTGTTTAACTACCCAAAATATTGAGTTCTAGTCATTATAAAAACTAATAACTGGCTTATTTTGCTGCTAATTCAGAAACTGAGGTTAATTATCTATAGTGAAGGGATATGGTACTAATCTAAAGCCTACCTGAATAAGACTCTGTGGTTAATTGATTCCCCATGAAATTACAAAAGATTCCTTCAGAGGGAAAAGATATTTAATATTCTGGGCTTTCTCAAAGGTACTAGCTTTTGCTTCCCATGAAAGGGGTTTTTGTTTAGCTTTATCAGTGGTACCTTTTCTTATTGTTGTTACTGGTTTATTTTTATGAAAAAACATGGTCATTGGATGATAATGAATTTTCCAGGTGAGAGCCCATCTGCTGCATCCCTTTGATGCACCATATCTACCAGGTGCTTACAACAATAGATTACCCCACTGAAGTTGGTGGGAGCTGTTTGATATCCAGTCCACAGACGTGGGATTGCACCTACGAGCTTGGCATCTGTGTTTGATCCAGCTATGTGGGTCCTGCAGCAGCGCTGCATGCTTGTGGGTGAGCGCAGTCAGGTTTGGCTCAGCTGACTTTTCCAAAAATCATAGAGCGTTTTAATCTCTGAGCTGAAATTGCTTTTTTTTTGCTTTCTGTCCTGTGTTCTCTCTGCCCTGCCATTCCTTTTCTCAAGGGCTCTGAACCTGCCCACTCTCCCACTAGTTTATTTAATAAAAATTACTTTCTAAGCCAACTGCAAGCAGCTAAAAAAATTAATTTAAACTTCCCCTGAAGTGTATTTGTCAATGTCCGCTGTTGTAATTCATTACGTTGTATCCTGGCATACCCTGAACATGGCAGTGTCAGAACTCTGATGATGTAGTGCAGTCTCCATGTATAATATATCATGAGAACAGTTTTAACTTGGATGATATATGAAGCCAGCCTGGAAGGATTTTGAAAACAGACCTAAATTTTGAGAGGATATTATTTTTTTGTGTGTGTAACTTTGAGTGGTTGAAGGCTACACCTGAAGCATTGACTGAATGTCTAAATGTTTTTCCCTTTTCCAAGCAAGGGTTAGCAGCGCCAGTTAACGTACTGGGGCTTTGTAGGTTGGCTGATCGAATTGCAAAGCCTGTGTGTGTGTCACATCTCTTTACCTAGTTTATTTTGCAATAGTGCCTTGATCCAGTTGTGTTTAAAACAGAATATTAAATGTGATTGCAGTCGAAATTGGACAGCATGCAGTTCAGGTGGGCTTGTGAGTGATGGGATTCTGGATTTGGGTGGGAGGAGCAATAGTTGCCTTTCACTGCATGGGATCAAATCATCCCATCTGAAAATTCTACTTCTGAGTAGACAACATCAGGGCTTCCCGGTGCTGGGGGGTGCACCTGGGTGTAGCTGGACGCTGAGAAGGCAAGAAGGAGCTGAGAGCAAAAGCTGGCATGGGTAAACGAAGAGCAGATAAGTAGGAGGGCAAAAACAACAGCAAGAGATAAGAATAAATGGGAAAGAAAATAGTAACAGCCACTGATCTTTGCTTACAGGGAAATAGCTTGTGTCCAGATCAGGTCAGAACTTTCTCTTGAAACTGTTTTTCGGTGTAAACTTTAAAAAATAAAATAGAAGCATGAGCAGAGAGCATTTACCTCATCTTCCTCCCACTTACCATAAAAATGCAACTCCTCTCCCCATCTCTTTCCAAGTATTCTGGGTTTTTTTTGACAAAGAAGCTGAATATTCCAACCTCATCACTTTTTTCGAGAGCTGGGGTCTGCCTGAGCTTGTGCTCTGGTGTAGGAGGAGCATGAAATCTGCTCTGCCCTGTTCTGCTGTGCCCCATCAACAGGAAGCAATTCCTGCACTTTCCAAAGAACTCCCTTTGGTTGTCAGGGCTGTGGTAGAGGAAAAATATCTGAGTGTGTTAGGGAGCATTTAAAGTGTTATCTACCAGTAGTAAGCATTTAGCCCAACTGAATGTTCCAGCTTAATTACCAGGCAAATGCTATACGTTACAAAGATTTAAATCATTTAACAAGCCTTGTGTGAGTCCTAATGCTTTTTTATTACTGCCTTTTTCATACGCTTTTTATTTGATAGGACAAAAGCAATCGTTAGCATAGACTCCTGGCGCAGGGATCGCATCTTGTTTTGCACAAGTCACAGTACACTTTTCATTAGGAGAAAAATGAAAAAGTATTTTGCTTTGTTGGTCACTAAAAGTGAAGCCACTTTGTAGCCAACCTGTTTGTGTACCAGCTTCAGGTTTCAGAGTGGAGAGGATGCTCACCACCAAGGAATCATCCCTGGAGTGGTAGCTCCTGACATGAATAAAAGTTAGCAGTGGCTTGTGGTGATTTATATTTTGATGTCATGCTACATCTGCTCCTGAAGAAACAGCTGTAAAGGAGAGAGAAAGAGGAAGTATTTTAGGCAGAGAGAGCAAATCAAAGAAAGAGGTAAATGCTGGGCTAGTGCTTGCTTACCCCTTGTCCGGACTGTTCTCCTTACTAGAGCCGCGGTTTGATGTAAGAGTCAGTCTGACTTTAGGACTTCAAATGCCCAATCCCATAACGATGACATGATGTGTAGCATTGATGCAGTGCAGTTTCATTCTGCTCCTCCAAAACCTGTGAAGAGCTGAAATACCAGTCAGGGGGCCTCCCACCATATCCCTTCACTGGGTTTTACTCCCTGCTGTGTCCCTGACCCCCAGCCTCTTCTTCCCTGCACAACACAGACCGAGGCATGTGCAACACAAAGAGCGTTGGAGAAGGCTCCAAGTTGGATGAAGCAAGCTCATTCCTCCTTAGCTGGAAGGTGGTGGCACCCTACCGGAGTACCTGCTGGACTGAGCTGCCAGCTGGACTTCTGATGTGCTGCAAATAAAACTGCCCGAGCAGCTTTACACAGCTCTGGTGCTTTCACTGGTTTATGGGTCACCAGATGCTCCTGCCGGAGGGATGCAATGTGTGTGCTCCGTAATGGGCTCAGAGATCCCTCCACTGAGTAACAACCTTGCACAAGTTCTCTGTGTTAAGCATGGATCCAAGTTATAATATACGTTTCCTTGGGCAGTAAAACGCTAATTCCACCTTCTACTAAACCGGCCTAATTTAGTGTGTATGCTTTCTCTGTACAGTAAACTGGGACGTGGACCACCCAAATTTACAGATTGGGTGATGAGGGGCTCTTTTCTTCTTTTGCCCTTGCATTTAGATGCTGTCTAAGCTCTTGCACTTAGCTGTTTGATGTCTTTTTGGAAGCAGTTTGTATTTTCTTATTCTTGTGATCCCTAATATTTTCATTATCACAAAGAATACGCAATCCTTCTTTGATTCCTGTGCAAGATGACTGCTTCTGATGCCTCCTATGGTGGGTAATTCTGTGGCTTATACATCACGTAAGGCCGATGTCCTCAAATCAGTTGGAAATTATCAATTCTCATTCTCACCCATGTGCCCCCCGCAGGCAGCCGTGACAGTGGTGCTGGTTAAATTGGCCCCAGTGCTTCTCCCAGGGTAGGTCAGCAACCCCATGGTGGAAGTGCCACTGGAACAGAACAAAGAAGCATCAGAACTGCATTGGCAATGAATTTGCTAAGCATTTGCATTTTCATGGAAATCTGATGCTGTTTCATCTAATCAAAGATTGTACTTTTTTCCCCAAAGTCTTACGTCTCAATCTATGACTGACACACTGTGAAATATCTGAAATCCACTGGAAAGCCCATGGGATCCTTGCTGAATTCCACAGCCTTGTAACGTATGCAATTACACCAAGATACACAGAAATTTCTGTCTTTTTTTTTTTTTTTTACAGGCTTTTCCTCTACCTTTGTAGAAGGCATATTTGCACCAAGTGGAGAATTTTAATTCTCACCCATAAGACTCTTTGTTCATTTTTGCCAATGACTGTCTGCTGTTTCACAGTCTATGTATACATGAAATCCTGGATCTTAATTATTTCCAGATTTTCTAGTTTCTTACGTTATTTTTTTCTCTTTTTTTTTCGTTTTTTTGGTTGTTTTTTTTTAATATTGTGAAAAAATTGTTATAGTTGCTTTTAACTTTTTTAGTTAGCCTCATTCTCCAGAATTTGAGTTGTGAAATACGTGTCTCTGAGATGCTCTCATGGCTAGAAATAGCCTTCTCTGTTGAGCTCTACATTATTGCAATTTCTAAAGCTCAACATCTGCATTTGCATTTGCAGACGGGCCTGGCACTGAGCTTGTTCTTGCTTACTCTGCTGTTCCTCCTATGTTCTCTACATCACCTTCATTTATTGGCATATGGGCTGATAATTATAGGGCTGTTCTCTGGCCATTGGCTTTCAGCTATGTCCCCCAGGTGAAATGAGCCCAAACATGTTGGGAGAGACTGTTCAAATCTGCTCCACACAGACTGAGAGGAATGAAAAGGAAAGCCAGCATTCATCATTCAAAAGATAAACATTTGACAGCACAGCTTGACTATGTCAGGAACACTTCTGTTTTAATAGTACGCCTGCAAGCTTTCAAAACAAGTGTTTACCTGTCACAATAAACAGTTATGAGTGAAGTACACAAAACACACTAAACTTGGTGCTGGCAAGCTTCCAGAAATGCCATGTGCAGTTAAACTCTTGAGCTTGTCATTCCATCCAACATAAATCTCTTCAGTTGTCTTCTGTCTTCTTCAGTATATACTGTGACTTTTCTGATTGCCTTGGAGACATCTGTCTTAGACGCATACCAAATCCTGGGGAGTAGAGTAGGTCCCTCAAGTTGATGGGCACATTAAGCACATTAAGCCGTAACTCTTAAACAGCTGCAAATAACTCACTGATGGCTCCTGGTGAGACTGGGGGTCTTATTTTGCTGCCCAGAAATCAAGTTGGTGTCTACACAAAGGTACACATTGCTGCTTGTAAGTGCATTGGCAAATGGGTGCTTTTAGTGGAAGTGTGGAGTAGCGCAGATGGAGACAAACTGCTTCATGTAGGTGTTGGATCAGCCCCGCCCCCAAATCTGGATCTTCTCGTGACTTCCGAGGTATGAAGTGTCTGATCTAGTGGCTGGCCTGGCTTGGGTTTGAGTCCAACATGAGAGAAGGTCGTAAGTTTGCTTGGCCGGAATTTTTGTTGACCATGCCAAACAATGAGAATTCCCACTTTGCAAAGATGTTATTTCACTTTGTAGGACTTCCTGCCAAGTCTAACGCTGTGCAGCAAACTGGAAAAACAGCTAAAGTCAATAAATACAGCCAATAAAAATAGAATCTGGTACGGCGTTTGCACAGGAAACAAGTAGGTCTTGCCTATTTTTTTTTTTTTTTTTAAAAAAGCCATTTCAATAGCTTAAAGAAAGGCTAAGAGAGCAAGAGGAATTTCCTCCGTATGTAGGCTTTAATGCGATGTTTCACTTTTTGCTGAAGAGGGAAGTATAGGTCAGCCTCAACTTGCAGGTGGTGTGGTCTGACCAGAACGCACAGGTTATAATGTCCACCTTCTGCTGGAGGAAGAGTTGAAACGGGAATTAGGAATCCCAGACTTGGAGTTATTGTTTGTGTTTAGGCTTTTGTTTTGTGTAAAAAAAACCAACCAAACAAACAAAAACAAAAAAACCCAAGATCATACTGATTGTACAGGAAGCAATTCTCAAGGGCGCACAGTTCTATGAGGTTCTTTGAGTCTGCATATGTTTCTTGGACCTTGATGAACCTTTTTTCAGCAAATACGGTTTTCCTGGCCTGTTGTAGAACTGCTGGTCTAAAACACAGACTCGTATCACCATGTCCCACCTGGGCACTCACTTGGGACTTTGGTGCAAGTCATCACATCTCTTGACTTCTGCTGTAAGCACCAGGAAGCAGGTTTTCTCCCTTGCCTTGTGTGGCCTCTTGTAATAGCCATCCTCCTATCCCTCATGTTAGTCCTTGGGCGCTCTCCTGATTTAAAGGAGGTGCACTCAGGGCTGCTGTTGAGCAGACCCTTGCTCTCGCCTCTCCCAACACTCAGTGTGGGTGGTCTTCTCCCTTGACTCCTATGCAATATTTCAAAGGGACTCAGTTTTGTTCCTATTCAGAATGTAAAAGGCTTTCAACATCTCCATTAAACAAAAATTCCAGCATTTGAGCTCCCCATTTTCCTTCCAAGAGCACATTGAGAAAAGGAAAGGTTTGCCCTTGTTCGGTCCTGGCAAGTCCAATCTAGAGCTGTGTAAAAATGCATCTAAAAAAAGGACCTTTCTTCCCATAAATGGCCATTTAATGAATAAAAGAGAAACAATTGAAGTCTGCAGTAATAGAACAATTATGTGCTGTTGTGCGTTCCAGCTGGCTACACATTGAACAGTTCTTACAAATTGCCGGAAACGCAGCAGCACACGGATCCGATACGTTTCAGGACAGTCATTATTAAGAAGAAATACCATGTGTCAATCTGCTGAAGGCCTCTGAGGCATTATCCTCCTAAAATCCCTTAATTACTGCTCTGGGGCTCACGTGTGTGCCTGGCCCGTAGCGTGCACGAGAGGGTGAGTGCTGGAAGCGGTAACCCCAGTGTGTTCATTAACTTTCTCAGTCTCTACTCTTTCCTCTGCTGAGCAGTAGAGGGAAAGAAAGCTGGTTAGAGAGGCTGGAAAGTGGGAAAGAGGAGACCCAGGTTGAGGCGGAGATGGAACAGGTGATGGAATCAGAGTAGCAAAACTGCAGATGTCTGTTTGAGTTTGAGGAAGGGATGAGGACATACAGAAAGGACAAAAAAAAAGGCAGGGAAAACAAAATAGCCAGTGGAAGCTGTGCCTGTGAGCCCCACGTGCACATTCCTTGCACATGTTTGTTTCTTTGGTATTTAGTTGTATTGCTATTGAAATGGCAATGAGGAAAATGAAAATGGCACTGGAAGGGCAGCTCTGCGTGCGCAGACCGTGGCAGTTAACGGAGCAGATCACTTGCCTGTGTCATCAGTCAGAGCTTTGGGGTCAAGGTTGGTCCCTTTAGAACCTCCAACCAAAGAGAAATTGGATCAGATTTGCACCCCTCAATGTGTAGCGCTGCCCTAAAAGCAGTGTAAGGTGAGCAAGTTGCTAAATTGCTGCCAATCTGCTTGTCCTTCAGATTCAGGTGTTTAATCAGTGTTTCAATAACAGTTGAACCGTTTGAGGGGTGTTTTTTGATACACAAATAGGAGAAAATGTTTTAGAGGAATTACAGTTTGGCAACAGCACAAGGGCTTGGGGCTTCCGAAAGGTTCTCATCATTTTACTTGGCTGATTTTGTGATGATCTTTGGTCACTCAAAAACCAGTGCTGTCAGGAGCAGTGTTCAGAGCTGGTGAGTGCTGATTAAAGGCGATATAAACACCTCTGCTGTGTTAGATCTGTGGAAGGAATTTAAGTGTCTGAAGAGCAGAGGAGTAGAGATTAACGAGCTGTGAAGGAAGGAGATGTGTTTAAGGTGTTTGTGAATAGGGAGAGGATGAAGTTCCAGCTCTATATTTAAGATATTAAAGCTACTTTACAGGATTCTTTTTCTCAAAAGAAAGCCTGAAAGCCCCCGCAGTTCTGAGTACTTGTCAGGGATGTAATGATGGAAATTTTGTCAGCCTCACTTTGCATAATAGGGATCATTATGTGATGGTAAATTTCTCTGTATGTTCTGTACATTCCTAATGTGGGAGGAATAAAATATTCCTGAGGTTTCTTTTGCAGAGCTTGTCAGTGAACGCGCTGGGTCAGATTGTCTTCTCATTTATTAGCAGGAAAAGCCAAGACAGTTTTATGCAAGCACAACAGTAGGAAATCACGGTGCCAGGAGAATCAGGCTTATTGTTTCAAATCCTACCAGCCTGACAGGTATTTTTCTCTGGCATCAGCCGTATTTTAGGTTCATGTTGGGAAGCGCTACTTCCTGCCTGAGCTCCTCAAGTTCTGCTGGGAGAGCACAGGATCAGCAGCACCCAGGTGGAAATTTGCATTGTACTCGTGTACAGTGCAGAGCTACCTCTGTCAGATGTAGGGTTGGGGCGGTAGGCGAGAAATCATCTGGCTATGAGTTGGGCGAATTGTCCTGAGAGGCTGCAGAGGCCCTGCAGAGGAGTGTCTGAACAATGCAGAATCCTTCCTGGAAATATAAGCCATGGGGGGTTGGGTTTTGGTTTTTTTCATTTGTGGTTGATTTTGTTTTGGGTTTTTTTCAGTGGCTCCTACAAGATTATTTGAGGATTTGGGAGCATCCCTCATGCCTGTGAAAAGGAGACCACTGAGTCCTGCCGTGGGCTCACACAAACCACAGCTGCCTGCTTGAGTGTCAGATCTGGCTAATAATAGCAGTTAGGAATTTCAGAGGAGCTTATCTGATTTTGACAACTGGCTCCCTTCTGCTCCTTTGTAAATCTCAGTGAGATATCCACGGGAAGGAGTGTTAGGCAGCACTTTGTGAAGGAAGGTTAAGCTATTTGCAATCTGCAGTCCACAGAGGGCAAATAGATGTCCAAAGTGGCTACACAGCTTATCCAGAGCTGCAGAAGGATGGAGGCACATCCCAGTCCTGCCCATGGTGTCCGGCCGTGCTCTCGCTTTCATCAGATTTAGAATTAAAGGAGGTTGAAAAAGACCTTTAAGATCATCCGGTCTAACTGTCAGCCAAACTCCACCATACCTACTAAACCATGTCCTGAAGTGCTAAGTCTACATGTTTTTTTAACCTGTCCAAGGAAGGAGACTCCACCACTGCCCTGGGCAGCCTCTGCCAGTGCTTCACCACCCTTTTGGTAGGGAATTTTTTTCCTAATATCTAATTTAAACCTCCCCTGGTGCAAATTGAGACCATTTCTTCTTGTCCCGTCACTTGCTACTTGAGAGAAGAGGCGAGCACCCACCTCAGCTACAACCTCCTCTCAGGTAGTTTAAGGTCTCCTCTCAGCCTCCTCTTCTCCAGGCTAAATGATCCCAGTTCCTTCAGCTGCTCCTCGTAAGACTTGTTCTCCAGACCCTTCATGGACTTTGTTGCCCTCCTCTGAACATGCTCCAGCCCCTCAAAGTCTTTCATGGAATGAGGGGTCCAAAACCGAAAGGTGTGGCTGCACCAGCACCAAGTACAGGGGGATGATTCGTTCCCTATTTCTCCTTGCTGCGCCATTTGTTCAAGTGCTGCTGCTGTCTGATAAAGTTGCAGGTGGCTTCCATGGCATCTGTAGGACACATTTGGGTTCCTGGAGCTGAGGACAGAGCTAAATGCCATTCAGCAGTGATGTTAGTAGTTGTTGGAGTAATGCTTTCCAACAGGCAAAGCAACGTGTCCTTTCACATGCAGTAAGTAGATATTTGTTCAAAACGATTAGACTCAGCCTACTTTAGTACTTAATCAATTTATGTGGTTAGCTAAAGTACCTGCATGTGCCCTTAATAAGTAGTGACACCCTTTTCCTAGAGCACTGCCATGTGCTTACAGAGAAATTACATTATTAATTATGCCCCACAAGCCTAATGGAATAGCTAATTATGACAGTGGTATGTTTCAACTTTTGTACAAATAGTGTATTTTTTGAAATACAGTTGCAGTGTTGGTTCTGCTGTAGAACTTCTGGAGAGGAAATGGATTCAGCTCAGAGTTTGTACCGTGCTTTACTTCATTATTTATTAATCACTGCTATGTATTATTTGTATGCTGTTGTAGATGTCCTGGTAGTTGCAGCAGTTGAACAGGCAAATGGGAGTCCTTGCTTAGAAGATTCTCATTGGTCTAAACCAAACACTCCTGTAAGCAGGGAAAATACGGAAGCTGTTTGTCCCTTGTCTTTTGATTCTCTGATGTGTAATGTGCTGTGAATCTTATTGAAACCTTTTGCATGGCTTAGGATATTCACAAGTTTCCTTCATGCATAATTATCGTTCAGCTCCTGGAATGGTTTGGTTTGGAAGGGACCTCAAAGCCCACCCAGTTCCAACCCACCTCTCACAGGCAGGGACACCTCCCACTGGATCAGGGGCTCCAAGCCCCATCCACCCTGGCCTGGAACCCCTCCAGGGATGGGGCAGCCACCACTGCTCTGGGAAACCTGGGCCAGGGCCTCCCCACCCGAACAGCAAAACGTTTCTTCCTAATGTCTAATCTACATTTCCCCTCTTTCAGCTTCGAACCATTCTCCCTCGTCCTATCCCTGCACTCCCTGATCCAGAGCCCCTCCCCAGCTTTTTCTGGAGCTCCTTTCAGTCCTGGAAGCTGCTCTAAGGTCTCCCTCAAGCCTTATCTCCTCCTGGCTGAACAACCCCAGCTCTCTCAGCCTGCCCTCATATGGGAGATGCTCCAGCACTCGGATCATTTTCATGGCCTCCTCTGGACTCGCTCTAACAGGTCCATGTTTTTCCTGTGCTGTTTGTCCAGGGGAATGATGTATAAATAACTTAGACGGGGATCTTGCTGCTTCCTTCCCCTCCCTCCTAGGTGACCAGGCGCTCACGAGGTTTACATGGTCCTGGTTTCTCTAGTAGCTCCAATCCACCAGAGTGTTTATAAGCAGGTTATGTGGACCAACAGCCACTCCTTTACTGAGGTTTTCCCTTCTGTGAGCTCCAGGCAGCCCCAGTAATTTCTGTGAGAGCTGGTGAGTCATTTTTGCAAACTCTGCAATATTTATGGTGCCTTAAAGCAGCACGAGCTGTCTTAATTTGGCTATTGTTTATTTGAAGAGAAATGATGGGACTCCGTGTGGCATTCAAAGTGCTGTTCAGGGTTGGTCTAAGTCTGCTTCTACTCACTTCCCAGCGTGAGCATCATCAGGGATGGAGTTAGGGCAACTGAGCGGTTCTACGCATCTTATGCTTTCTCACCCTGGGGAAGAGAAGCCCTACAGTCGCTCCTGCTGAGTCACAGCAATAAGTAGCTATCAATTTAATTGATTACAACAGACCAAACCCCTGAGCTTTTCAAAAGACTTAAGTGTCTAAAGAGTCAGTCAAGTTCTTAATTACCATCCAGTTCATATGCAAAGGGGTACAGCCAGTCTTTTGTTCGTAGAATGGGGGTAAGCCCTCTCTGTTCTCTCTCTCCAGCTTGAAACATCTGTCAGGAAGGGATTTTTCCCTTCCTGTAACTACATCAGGCATTGGGGATGCTCCTCTGAGCTATTGTAGTGTTACTGGGCAGTAAGTGGGATGCACTGGTACGGCAGGGAGGAAATGCATGTATGCCATATTCACTGTTACAGGTTGAAATTTATCCCAACAAATGTCCCTGAGAGTCTGCCAGAACTCAGGGAGGTGGAGCACCCTGACCATGGGAGCCCAGCTCTCCAGCATGGGGGCAAGCTGAGCCTCTCAGACCAAACCCTTGCTCCCTTTCACTTCCTCCTAGAGAAGTGCTTGGAGAAAAAAATCATGGCATTCCAAAGACTATTTGCTTCTCAGGAACCTTTTCAGAGCAGACCTAGAGCAGCAGGATATTTTCAACTTCTGTTTTCACTTGTCAGTGGAACAAATATGCCCTGAAACCTGACTTGATCTGATGCATCCTTCTGGGTGTGCCTCCCCCCACCTCATGTGTCACTGGGATGATGGATTTAACAGTATGTGATGGATCTGAAGCAAAACTTGTTGCTCTGAGTTCATATTTTTCCTGTGTTCCTTCAAAACTGCTTGTGCTGCTTGGGTGCTTTGTGGCTACTAATAGATAATGTTGTAGGAAGGACTGTAAAACCGTATCACTGGAGAGTGCTGAAAATGTGAGTGTCTATAAGCAGCTAGAGTCTGGTTTTCTGCAAGCTTTAAAACATATTGTGCAACTACAACCTCTCCTGCCATCACAAGTACTCTGCCTAGACCAGATGTGATCGCCTTGTGTTATGTGTTTCCATATGAGCTGGGAAGCAGCTAAAAGCATCCTGTAGGCTTCCTTCTTTCTCATTGCTTTAATCAGACATCTACGTTTTCCTAGCAGTGCAAAGATGGTATATTAAAAATGAATAGAAGGCAGGAAGGTAAGAGGGATGGTGCCAAGCTAAAGCTGACCATCTGTCCTCCGTCCCTGAAAATGGAAAGCCAGTTTCAGGAGGGGACCTTGATGGCTACTGTGGTTTCAGGATTAATGGAAGTGCTCACTGCCTTGCAGGCAGGATAATGTCAGCAGAAATGTAGTTGGAAATTATTTTAGTATTTCCTGGGATATTTTGGGTTGCTTCAACCTAATCCACCTTCTGTATTTTTATTCTTTGGCTCATGGAAGTAACTACAGCCCTGCATTGTCTTGCTGAAAGTACTGGTGCCAGGATGAGGCAATTTTCTTTCAGCAGATACATCCCGAAAGCTTTCAAAGTGCCTGAGATTATGGAAGATACCCTGCCTGCGCAACTTAATTGGACTACTGGGCTAAGGCTGCTGCGAAGATATCCCTGTTAAGATATTAACTGATAGCAACTTACACAGATTAAATTTTATTTGTTGAATTATGATGATCAGAGTAGTCCCATCAGGTAAAACTGCAGAGATCAGGTTTACTAATAAATAGAGCAGAGCAATTCTTTATTTCTCAGGTCGGTGAGAAGCCTGGAGCACAGCAGATTGCTGCTGGAGAGTCCTGCCTGACAGGCTACCAAATAACAGCCTGCCATTACGTTTTGCCATCACATTTGTTAAACCACGGGACAGCATTAGACTGGCCTGCCATTTACATCAGTTAGAGGTGAAAATACCACAGAGCGCTTCAAAGCCGTGCTGGGGAGGAACTAGAAAATGCCTCAGAAATAATGCCTTCCCCTACAACCCTCATTTTCACAGTGGTTGCAGAGTAAATCTCTGTCTTTGCTGGCCTCTGCGGCACAGCCCTGTTCTGGTGTGCGCTCAGAAGTGTCGATTCATACTCAGGCTTTCACAAAATTAGCTAATGCCTTTTAGCCGAATATTATCCCAATTTTAAGCCCATTAGGTGACAAAAGGATTCAGTTTCAAGCTAATGAAATGTTTCAGAGCTTGCGTAGGTGCCTGGAAGGGAGATCAGATGGCAGGTAGAGAGAGGGAATGGGAGACAGGAGGCAGATGGTTGGGATCATAAATGTTTTTCAAACTCCTGGCACCTGTAGCTCAAAGTTCGGGCTTTTCTCTTTCTCTTCCAAAGCCCGCTTCCCCGCAAAGCAGATTTTGTTTCGAGTAAAAACAAAAAGAAACCCAAATGTAGTCAAAACTTCATAACTCTGGCATGTTATGAATTAATTTTGCCACCCTTGAGATAAGAGCATGCAGTATTTGCATGGACAAGAGTAAAATGAGAGTAAGAAAAGATTTCTACAGCTGGGGGTGGAGCCGAGGCAGCCGTAGAATCATGGGATGGTTTGAGTTGGGAAGGACCCTAAAGATCATCCAATTCCTACCCTCATGGGCAGGGACACCTCCCACTGGATCAGGTTGCTCCAAGCCCCGTGCAACCTGGCCTGGAACACCTCCAGGAATGGGGCAGCCTGGACCAGGGCCTCACGGGTCTAACTGTGAGCATCTCTGAACTGGACCCTCCTAACAGCCGGGTAACACGCAGACCTGTCCTTTCCTCATGTAGCCCAGCACGGGGATTCACTGGGGCCCTGCGCTCGACTAACCAGCCTCACCCTTACATAGATAAACATCTGGAAAACTCAACATGGTATGTAACGGGCACACATGCAGTCAGGGGAGAATGAGACACCTACCTGGAGGGAAAAATCTGGGAGAAATAGCCATTGCTTTTCATATAAATACAGCTTTTTTTTTTTTTTCTTATTCTTGATGTTGCATGAAGAGCAAAGGGATCACTGTGTGTCTCTGAAGGCTGCCTGAGCGAACGGCCCTGTTCGTGGGAGAAATCCCCTGAAGAGCAAATGTGTGAGGCTTTGTACACCATGTGGCATCCCATCGTGCTGGGCTCAGCTGAGGTATCTGGCCAGCTGGCTGGTCAGCAGCAGCATCGTGCTTTGGGCTTTCCACAGCTGGAAGCAGCCCCGCAGAGGCTGTGTGAAGCAGAGGGCTCTTCCCTGCTAACGGAAGAAAATGGGAATCCACCCAGATTTTGTTGAAGGAAACAAATGGAATGTGCAGTCAATGACACTCTCTGCGTCAGCGTGTTTATGAAAAGCGCCCGTTACGTTTTAGCATTGTCCTAAGTGAAAGTGGAGCAGGAATCCTACAGCAGAGGGATTGCGTGAGGAAGGGGGGTACACTGAAAACCTTGGATGAAGTCCAATATTCAAGCAATAAGACCTTAAGAAGCAGGCATCATTATAAGATAATTGACTGTGGAGAGCAGTCACACATCCCAAGGTGAAGCATAGGGCACTTAACATATCAATAAGGTCAATTATCTGATTATGTCAGCTGCCTTAGTGCTGTTATTAACCTATATTGCTCTTATTAACCTTTCTGATGAAGAATCTTTCAAAAATAATTATATTAAAGTACAAATCTCTCAAGTTTAAAATATGTGAATGTTCCATTTCAGTAGTCGTGTGTCATAGGATAATGAACATCTGATTGCCTGGCTGACACAATGAGGTTTTTAATCAGGCTCCCTTTCCTAAGATCAGCGTGTTAGCTCTGACAGCCTTTGCTGGGCCCAGGCAAGCTCTTGAAAGCGCCGCTGTCATGTTACGAATGGCGGGATTTAAAATTGAAATGTGAGCAAATAAGACAAGAAATATAACGGATATGCTGAGGAGAGGGGTCCTGGGAAAATACCCACTGAAAGCTTCTTCAGTCAATTCCAATTATTAAAGCATGCAGTTGATTCAATTAGTGGTTATGTACTTGTGCATTTAGTATTTACTACCTAGCGGAGCTGATCAAAGGGGAGCACACTGCTCATAAAAATTTGTTCATATTCATTTTGTCCTTTTTTTTTTTTTTTTGCCTTCTGCAGAGCATTTTGAAGTAGGAAAGCATTTTGCCACAACTTTCAGCCATTCTTTCATCTGTGGGGGAATGTGAGTGTTCTAATTTCTGCTGGGGATTACTAATTCATTACATGCTTCTGGCAAAAGCAATGCAAATTCTGTTCCTTACAAGTTTTGATCACTGCTGTGTTTTTGTGTGTGTATCTGTACGGTAGGTAAGGTATCATTTCATACCATGCGGCTATTGGAAGAGCAAAAATGAGGGCCATGTATTTACTTGTGACTTTTTGGCATGTTTATGCTTTGATGTGATTTGATTTTTAGATGACCTCGCTAGGCATCCTTTAAAGATGCCCTTTTATAACCCCTGACATTCGTCACCAACTTAAAATCCCTGGGCATTTTGAGAAGTTTAGGTTAAGATATCCGTATGTCCATGATAACATTCTTCCAGGTAGAAGAATGACTGATCTGCCTCTTTGAAGTCCAAGTGAGTTCTTTTCTTAGTAGAAAAATAAGTAGAAGAATCACATGGGAAGTTACAGATGAAAAAGTCTCTTTACTTGAAATTCCCATTTAGTATTTTCCCTAGTTTACTCCCTTCTCCACTGTCAGAACAATACATCTGATACTTGGGAGGACAAGTATTTCTGTAGTTACTCCATGTGCTCCCTTGGTCATGAGAGCTTATTTCCTTGTTTCTAAGTCCGCTGTAAGTAGTTTCTAGCTTCATAAGTACTCAGTAGACCCTGATTTACTTCTTGTTCTGTGTGGGGAATTATGAAGCTGAATCTTGCTCTGGATGGGCCCCTATAACGTTACCTCAAACCGTTGCAAAATCTATGTGTTTTTGTGTCCATCATGAGCCACAGCTCCTGGCTCAGGCAGCGAGTTTGATGTTTTGGTGCTGATGAACGTTTCTTTTCTCTTGCACACCATTTATGTTTCTTCTGGAGAGATTAGTTGCCTCTTCAGTGCCTGAAGGGGGCCTACGTGAAAGCTGGGGAGGGACTGTTTGCAAAGGCTTGTAGTGATGGGACGAGGGGCAATGGGTATAATCTGGAGAGGGGCAGATTTAGACTGGACATAAGGATGAATTTCTTCACTATGAGAGTGTTGAGACACTGGAACAGGTTGCACCGAGAAGTTGTGGCTGCCCCATCCCTGGAGGTGTTCCAGGCCAGGTTGGATGGGCCTTGGGCAGCCTGAGCCAGTGGGAGGTGTCCCTGCCCATGGCAGGGGGTTGGAACTGGATGATCTTTAAGGTCCCTTCCAACCCAAACTATTCTATGGTTCTGTCTGTGCCACACACAGAGAGACATTCTCAGTCATTTTTCTATTTGTAATTCTTCTGGAGACAGTCGAGAAGCAAACGTTTGTATTATGTATGGCTCTGCTGATTTTTTGCAAATCTCTTTTTGAAGTCTGCAGTGAGCGCTGTGCCTCTGCAATGTTCTGGGAGTAATATGAACTATTAGTACTGCATTGAAAATCAAAGTCTGCTGGGAATGTTTTGGAGGTAAATAGAGGGCAATTATCTGAAATGAGGACTCAAAAAAGGCTATGTCTTGCAAATATGGCCTCTCAGCCTAGTCAGGATATTTGGAGAGGCTGTTGACCACAGTAACGAGTGTATGTCCCCTCCAGGAAAACAATATCGCCTTTTACCTCCCACTAAGGTGTTAGAGCCACAGTGAGAGTAAATGTTTGTGTAGTTTTTCCCTTATTAGACTTCAGCTGAGGTTAGAATTGGCTTAGCCAGACCACACAGTTAGGAAATTTATTGTATCTGTGACGTGAATTTGTTTCTACCTCATGGAGAGCATTTCTTTCTGAGATACTTTAAAGATCAGTATCATAGATTCAGAAGTGGGTCCTGAGCCCTGGGAAAGCCTTGTCAAGCCCTTCCAGCCTGGGATTCTGGTTGGAAGTTGACAGTCTTCACACTGGCAGAGTCTCCACTCTTTTCATCTCTTTTTTTTTTTTGATGACAACTGGAAGATGCTCAGTGTCACTGTCACAACAAGCTTAACATCAACTCTAGTGTCTCTTTCTGAAGGATTTTCTTCTTCATTTAATCATTGATTTTGACGATGTTCATATTTATGCCTGGTTTGTGAATAATGTCAAAAGAAAGCTGTATCAGACAAGAGGTGAAATGTGATTACAAGACAGATGCCTAGTGGTCTGAAACCAGGTAATGCTGCTGTGGGATTGAGTTTGCTTGTAAGGTAAAATCCAAGGGAAGCAATTTGCGTGGCTGAAAGTTTGTCTGACTTCATCTCCCACATATTACTTCTTGTTTTCTGGTGGGTGGGTAAGAGGGATCTGTCAAAACTCTGCTTCTGCTCTTACTTTTGAGGCTATTTGATAGTCAAGGGTGACTGAATATGTATGAACTTGTATCCAGCCAGTTGGAGGAAATCTGTATGGAGAAGATCCTCACGAGGGCTGATGTGGATAGTGCCACGTTTGTGTACTAGTGTATGTTTTCCTATTTTCAGAGGATATCTCCCAAACACTTCCCTTGTGTTTACCAGCAAGGACAGAACTTTGCAGCAAGGTGTGGGGAAAGCAAAGAAAAATGCTGAAAGTCAGAATTTATTTCATATGTTCTCAGTCCTCTGAAAATCTGTGCAAGAACCATCCAAATGGTTGCCGCCTTTTTGCCTTCTCGTTTTCCTTTCCAGTGCTGAACTCCACTGAACTGACAGCTTTTAATCTTTCCGTCTTTGTATTATTCAGTCATTTAGTATAAATCTTCCCGTTACATCTTCAGTTTACAGGGCTCTCACCAGCGCTTGCAGCATTGTATGACTAGCTCTCAGTGACTCTTATCTGCTCTGTAGAGATTTCTAGCCTGTTTCTCATTATAGTCTCTAACAGCGCTTCTTGCTCCAATCCTTTACACTTCAACCATTTAGATTTGTGTTTCTGAATCAAGGCATCACTTACTCCCCTGAGGCCATGGGACCTAAATGTGTGAACTTGTTATTTTCTGATGACAACGCAGGACTATCAAGTGCATTACCTAATACTTGCCCTGGGTTATGCTGTTCCTGATATCTTCCAATATCCTACAGTCGTCTAGTGAAGAATAAAAGAAAGTTTATGATAAACTCATATATAAAGGCATCTTGGTTTCCTGTAGAAGGCAGAGGGAATATTGTATATGAAAGCCTCTAATTTTATAAGAGACACTGGAAGAGACAGAAGTAGAAAACATTTAGGATTGCTTAGATTTCTGGTTCCTTCAATATCAGCCTCCCAAGTTACCAAATTCAGTTTCTCCACATTCCCCTACTCGCTGTAGCTACCAGCGCTACAGCTTTTGTCACTGTACAGAGATGGAGATCTGCTATCTTTCTGCAGTTGGGGCAAAGGGATAAATATGTCCCTTCCTTCCCCTTCTCTTCTCTCCTTTTCTCTTTTGTCTTTTCCTTTTTTAATTTCCTTGGTCCTGGAGCCAAGAAGGACCAGAAGCACTGTTATTGCTTCATATGGTAACCAGTCATTCCCATTTATAGTGGATACTGCCTGCATAGAATTAGTAGGCTGTAAAATTCCCATAAGGCAGGCAGAGCAGAATTTTTTAAACAAATGAAAAGGTATTAAACAAACAAGGGAAGTTCAAGGCAGCTATTTGAAATTATAAGAAACTGTTGGATTTTCACCTGAGTAGATAAAGCAAATCAGCAGTAATTTTATTTGCCGTTTCAGAGGAGTGAGGGATTACTGAAAGTGTAAAAACTTTGACACCTGAAACCTCTATTAAAGACATTGAGTTTAGCTGATTGCCATGGCTTGGAGAATCTGCAAGCAATTGTCCACACTATTAAGTAAATAAGAGTGTACAGATGTTATTTCACTGGGATTTTTCTCCAAAAATAATGTTTTGAGGCTTTGTAATGATGTCCTAGTTGGACGCTGATGAGACATGTTACTCGTGAGAAAATTAAGTCTCCTGTAGTTCAAGGGAATGTGAAGATGAAGACCCCTGTTGAGCAGAGGCAACATAGCAGCAGAAAGACTGAATTTGCCCCAGTGTTCACAGAGAGATTCAGTAAAGAGTTGCCTCTCTTTGGTGGTATTTGCTCCAATTTATGTGGGTTTGTGTTGGCTACCGAAGATGCCACCGCCTCGGGTGTGGGCAACATCCAGTGGTGGATGAAGCTTGAAGAAGCCGTTTAGACAGATTTCCATTTAGTTGTATCTTTCCTTGGGTCTGGATGTTTCTGTGGACATCTCAGCTTGCAAAACTGTGAGGCATTTTGCCAGGAACAAGCTTATCTGTGGGTATTTCGGCTCACAGTCACGACCAGGAAATGCAAATGTGTGTGGAAACGAAAGAAAATTGGAGTGCAATTGTAACATCTGGGTTTGCTTTGGAGTCAATTCCTACTTTATCTGACATTCTCAGTTGTGTTGCAGTAGTACAAGAGGCCTTGTGCTTTGCTAAGCCACATAAATAATGTCAAAGTAATGCTTGAAGTTGTTACTTGGTTATTGAGAGCCCTCTTCAGTGGCTAGTGATAGCCTGATTCCCAAAGCTTGATAGATTGTCTCTTGACCCAGCTGAGAGTCAACCAGCTCTGGTCAGGGGTGATGCCGTGGGACCTGGGCCTTCAACAAAGTCATTGCACAGCTGATTGTTGCACTGTAGCATCTCACTCACTCCTTGTGTAAGTGAGCTTGGGAAGCTGATGTCAGGCAGTAGGAAATCATAGAATCAGAGCATGGTTTGAGTTGGAAGGAACCTTAAAGCCCATCCGGTTCCAATCCCCTTCCATGTCTTCTACTAGATCAGGTTGCTCAAAGCCCCATCCAACCTGGCCTTGAACACCTCCAGGGATGGGGCAGCCACCGCTTCCCTGGGCAACCTGGGCCAGAGCCTCCCCTTCTGCAGGCTGAACAAGCCCAACTGGTGGCAGTTGCTCCTCGGATCATCTGGCATCTAAAACGCTAGAGAGCTGGATTTAATGCAAAGTTAGGGCCAGCGGTGATATACAGTGAGGATGGAGCAACTGAAAAAGTCTGCATTGTTGAACCCTTTGAGTTCAACAGCACTGTACTCATGCAGAGAGGGATTTTACAGCATCAGCCCCTCTCTAGTTCTGACTCAGCTGTCACAGCCACATTACGTATTCGTTAAAGAGTTAGGTGAGCGAGAATTTGTAAGCTGCACAAATATTTGGAGCTGCTAACATTCACACGCTGTTATTTTTTCATAATAACAAGGACCCCGGGGAGGCCAAGCTCTGACTACAGGAAATCTTGACAGAAAGTTCACAGCTTGGAGTTGTGGGTTGGGTTTTTTTTCTTTTTTTCATCCCCACCACTGCAGTGAAAACAATTGATCTACTGGATAAATGGCAGGAACGCTGCTAGAGCTGCAGCGTACAACTCCGTTACAGCATACAATGACTTCCAGCACTGATGCTCGTCTGTCCCTGCGGCAGGCGAGCTGCTGCTTGGGGTTTCCTTTCTCCTCGGGGATCGTGAGCGAGCCGGTGTTTGGGCTCCCCAGGCACCCCCTCCTCCTCTCCCCATGCGTGCCAGGCTGGCTCGCTGTGCCTGTGTGCTAAAACCCGCCTGCGTTAAAGCAGTGGCAGGTGTTAAATAGTAACAGATGTTAATATTGACAAACTAAAGTGGCTAAATGTGGAAATACAGCACTGCTGAGACGTGTGAAGTGAGGCAATGACCTTCACACATTACGGATCTAGTCAATAAAGTGGAGCTCAACGTGTGTGAAATGATGCTGCGCGCACAGTGGGACGCGGGATAGGTTTGGGGCTGCGTGGGACGACTTCATGTCTTGCAGGGGACAGGGCTGAGGGGAGGGTCTGTACGAAAGAGGTGACAAGTGCCAAAAAGCTCAGTGAACCCGTTTTCAGCACCCAGTGACCATATGAACTTTGTGTTTGTCCTCCAGTGCCATTTCACTGACACAGAGAAGTAGCTCTGTTAAACACCGGGTCCCTCTGCTGCTTTAGCCCCTCTTATCCACATTTTCTCTTTTGTTTGTACAGATCAAGGATCCTGATGTACAGTTTGTTCTTGCTGCCATAGAAGCTTTTCTACTAACTTGTTTAATATCGAACCCCAAGGTGTTTAGGGTCAAAACCTGCTTTTCTTGACTTTAGCCATGGACTTCAATGGGACAAGTTTTTGATCTCTTTTGTTCCAGGGAACGACAGCAATTTTTTGCTGCTCTAAGGGACATTATTCTGAAATTTAGGAGAGAAGGAGATGCTTGTGGCATTAAAGGGAGATGGGTTTTGTTTTGAAGCTCTCCTGTATGCAGTCCGTGCTCTGTATCAGCAGATGTTTCATTCTTTGAGTGCCTAAGCTGAGGCAGCCTCCAACCAGTTCATGCTGTGCACAGCCTTTCTGAGATCTGGGGAAGCAGCACACAGCCGTAAAAACCCCTTCATGCACCATGCATCAGCTTCATAGACCCAAACAGACAGTGGCCAAGAGGGAAAGATTTCCAGATTTCCTGACTGAAGCGCAGGTGTGCTTCATGTGCCAGCTTTTTCCTAGCACGTGCCTTCGAGTGGGACCCAGTTTTAAACAAACACTGAAGATTACTTGCTGGTATTTCTTAGGACCGTTAAGGGAAGGACTCGGTGAGCTTTGCACCCAGCCGGAACAGGGCAGCGCTGCATCAGGGAGTTCACGCTCAAAGCATCAAGTGGGGCCAAGCAGCCTGACTTGTTTTTAAATGGCATCATCTCCCACCGGCAGGAGCATGCATATAGATCACAGCCGGGAGACAGCGCAGTGATGTTGAGTGACAATATTAGTGGTGGAAATCAGCTTTAATTTTTCACTTTCCATTTCTCGGCAGATCAAAAGTGAATATGCACCGTCTTCATTAGCAAGGCAAATACCTAAGCGGGCAGGAACCGGTGTGATTCCCTTCCCTTCCGAAGTGCAGAGCAGTAGATAAGCAGACATCAAAGGAGTAACTGGTGATATTTATGAACTGATCCCCTTCTGAACTGGAAGGCTCCTGCACAGGGCCCAATCCCACCTGACATCTGTCAAGTAGGAATTGATGAGGTTTGCTGGTGTTTGCTGAATTTGGTGGGGATTTTTGTGTCTGTATTGCTCACGGGAGAGGGTCTCACAACAGTTGTGCGTTTGATTTGTAGGTGAAATAATAACTATGGTAACCAGAGTTTAGCTCTAGCCTGCGTAATTCCACTCCTCTCAGAATCAGGCATCCAGGCTCCCTTGAGAAGGATTGCCATGCTCGGAGCATGACTCATCTCCTCCCAAAATGCATGACTGACGGGATGAATCAGCCATTGACTGGGGAGGCATCTAAGCAGGTAACTTGGGCAGGATGTCTGTCCTTCGGATGCCAAGGGTGGGTGACCTGGGGAATGCTCTTTCATTCTTGCTTCTTAGTGAGCAGGAATTTTGCAGGACACCTTTGAGGTTCCCTTTCCTTAATCAGTGCCGGATTAATTTGATGTATGGAGCAGAAAACTGCAGTATTTCCGGAGCTGACAGAGAGCCTGTGGGCAGACTCTGCTGTCAAGGGAGAAGACCTTCAACCATCCTGTCCTTTCTCGGGAGTCGCAGACCTCTGCCCACTTCAAAGCAAACTGAAGCCACTTAGGCTTAGCGGGTGCTGGGAGCCAGTCCTCCCCATGGGGCAGAGGCTGCAGCTGGGAACGGTAATTAACAGACAGGAGTGATGACTTCGAAAACCTTTCCAGCTTCAAAAGTGCATCTATGTGAACCTTCCATTCCTGCCATAAGGCAAGAGAATTTGTATTTACAGTCCTGAAAGCCAGAGCTGGTCAACTATTTGTTTTCCTTTCCTGAGATCATCTAACACATACTTAAAAAAATGCCTCCGCTTGTTTGAAACTATGTAAGCTACAGCATGTTAACATGTTTTCCAGCAGAACACTCATCTCTGAGGTTAGATATGAGCAAGGCAAGGGGTGGCTGGCAGTTATTTTCCAACACGTTGACTTTTCTGTAAGAGGCTATAGGGAGACGGAAAAGTTTGTGTGAGGTCAGAGGTACTGGCAGCCCCCAGGCGCTCCCCTACCAAGTTTCCAAATCAAGGTGGTTCCCCCACATTTGCTCTGTTTGAACATTCCAAACTGCTGAGATTGCTGGAAATACAATGACCTCTAAAGGATGAAAGCCTGTAGTCGTCAGAACAGGCAGGAATTCAAAATGGATGCAGTTTTTTTTCAGAATCGGAGCTTTGATTACCTGGCTTTGTATTTCCAGAGCAATACAAGCAAGGTGTTTTCTGGCTTGGTATTTTTTAAGCTTATTTGTTCTCATCAGAGGGTTTTAGCATTAACCTATAAGCACTGCAACTTCTTAATGCGATGGCGCAGACAGCTTCAAGTTGGCGGAGGTCAGTTCTCAAGGATTTTAGCCTCCAGAAACCTACTGATTTTTAATGGGAGTCACACAACTAATCCCTGCATATGGTTTTGAAATTCATTCCATAAAGGCAGAGTTGTTCCAAGCCTTTGTTTCAGCTAACATCATTATAAATACTTGAATGACTTTTGGAGATCGTATAGGATACATCACCAGTCAGAATGAGTTAAAAGCAAATTGACATTTTCTTGCATCTGGGAAAGTACTGGCTTTCATGGGTTTGGTTGTTTTCTTTCATTTTTAATTAAATTATTTGCTCTAAAACTTGATTGGTATTGACAAAGAGTACATTTTCTCTGCACTGAATGCAATTTTTTCTTTACTTTGTGAGTCAGATGAGAAATTTACCACTCTGATACTAAGGTAAAAAACCCTACATGCTTAATGTTAGTGAGCCTCTATCATTTAAAGGGCATAGAGCTATGGTCAGAGCCTTTGTACTTGACACTGGAGCCAGAAATACAGGGAAAGCGTGACTTTCAGAGAAGAAGCTAAAGAGAAAGTGTTAACAGGGAACTTCTCTTAGGAAGGGCCTCAAATGCATTGAAGACAGCAGCGCATGAAATCTATCTCACTCTGGTAGATGCAGAATAAGAGTTTCAAAGCTCCTAAGTGACCAAGGAGCCCAAGATCTACTATCTGCATGTTTGAAACTGTTATCCAGCCTCACTGTCAAAATCTAGGGCATTCGTTTCCCTGGATCACTGAGCTAAATGATCTTTCTTAACTCAGACCTAGGGGCTCTTGACTCCCAGTCCAACGCTCTAAATATTTCTCCTTTGTGAGGAAGACAAGAGCTGCAAATAAATTCCTGCAAGCCCTTGACACAAAGAGCATGAGTGGGGAGGGGAAGGTATTCACACAGCCAGATATTACATACTTAATTCAATTAAGGAGTTAGTGCCTTTATAGTCAATGGAGATTTAAGGATGCATTCCTCAAACGTGCTTTGAATTTCCCTGTGGAGAAGCCAAGCCCTTCCTTCTCCTGTTGTAGGACTGAGGTGCCTAAGACCTTGTCCATCTTCCATCTATCAGTCAGCCTGGACATTTTCTACCAGTCTTGCTTCACTCCTGTGATGAGATTATCAGTGCCTCAGCAAACTATTTAATCGACAGCTTTTGCCCAAGGGGTCACAGGTTACTTCCAGCTGTAGATATTTCCTTCTGGTAAAGTTGCCACCTCCTTCTAGCAGTGAGGAAACCAGCTTTCACCACTGACCTCTGCTAACAGGCAAACATGGGAGGCTGGCACCAAGCTCACAGGGCTTAAGGAGCTCTCAGAAGTGTACCGAGGATAGACTTTTCCTTTCATGCAGTGAAATCACCCATATCATAATTATGCTTCTGTTGGAGGGGAAGTGGGTGGAGGAGAAGAGCCCAAAGGAGGCTTCAGATTTGCCTTGCCACGGTGCGTGGGGCTTGGGAAAGAATGGGTGTCTGCAGAGGGTTTGCCTGGTGAATATGTCAAGCTGTCTGTGCTCTTATTATAGTTAGTGGTTTTGCACATTAAGGCTGTTTAAATTTAAGGCTAACTTTTGGCCAGTGGGATGTTAATTATATATTTATCTCTGGTTTTCTTAATTTGAAAAATACATTTATGTGTATTGCTATGACTTGGCATTTTTTGCTAAGCTGAGCTTCCTCTTGTGTTCAGTGTTTCTATGTTTCTAAAGGTTGCAAGGCTGAGCTTTCTGCCTGAGCTGTGCAGAAGGTTAAATGATTTGTCCATCTGATGGTTTTCATGAACTTATTACTGTAAGCACAGTGCTTCCTCTCAATCTCTGGCTTTGCTGAAACCAGACAGTGGCAGAGGTGGCTCTTGCTGCTGGGAAGTCACGCTACTCAGCTGTGTGCCCTGGTTTCTGTGTGGCTTGATGCTAATGTGGTTCTAATTAACATTAATTTGGAGAGTTTGTGTAGTGGGTGCTGCTCCTGTGGGTTTTTTGGATTGGCGATTGCAGAACTGGGTGACAGCAGCTGACTTGTCCCCAAGCTCTTGTGGTCATGCCCTGGAGACACTCGGAGCAGCCTGTTGAGGTTTGGCATCACCTGCACCAAGGCCTTGCCAGTTACTTTTCCAAGCAAGACTTTTTAGGATGAAAGGTATTTTTTTCCCCTCCAAGAAATGAAACTTTTCCATGAAGAAGGAAAATACTTCTTTAAAAGGTCTGTTTTCTAGCTCTTAAATTTTTTATATCTACTCATATAAGAGCTGAGGCATTCCTCTTTATTAATGTCTGCTTCGTTGTGCCTGTTTCTCAAGGGCACCAAATCTGTCTTACATTAAACCTTAGTCCTTGTATTATTTTAACTTAGCCTTTTAGAAGGTGATTCATTTCTAGTGGCAGGTGTAACACATCTGTGTTTCCATGCCATGCCTGGCCCACAGTTCCTGATGATCCTGAGCTGGGCAGGATTAGTCTCTTCTTCCTTCCTTCCTTATGGCTGGTACTACCCATTCCCTCCCTCTGAACTGATCATTTCTTGTGTTTGTTTCGAAGTGACCCTCCTGAGGATCACCGGAGACAGCAGCCACTGCAGCAGCGCTGTGCCGTGACATTGATAAACCACAACATATTGTTTAACATATTGTTCCCAGTCCAACATATTGTTCGCATTCATCATGGAAGCAATCAGTACAGACCATTTTATTGCAAACCTGTTTCCTGGTGCTCATCATTAGGTCATTAACCTTAACAATGTCAACATGTTCTCAGTATGCAGTTTAATTGGAGTGCAGTACAGAGCAGTTGCACGGGCTGTGCCACATACGGGGCCACACGGTTTAGCAGTAGTAGAAATGCTGTACCGGGATGGCACCGATGCTAAATATAGTCAAGCCTGGACAGGAGATGCAAATTAAAGAAGAACGTAGCTCCACCTAGGAGAACCCAAAGAATTTCTTAGCAGAAGCATAATTTCCTGTGAGCACCTGTGCCAGGGGAAAGTGTTCATTTTATAGTATCAACGTCCACATACTGTTTTCGTAGTTCTTTTCCCTTGGTAGTTTTGCCTTTTCCAAGGAAAAGAGATGGACAGTCCAGTGACTTTTACTACTCTGACTGCAAACACTGATATCTGCAAAGCTTTTCTCTGAGAGTGCTTGTTAAAGAAGCAAAGCTTGTGTCTCCTGAGGCTGACTGTGATACCAGGACAGAAATTCAACAAATGACTTGGTTCCAGGGGAGGCTGACAGGGACAGGTACATTGAAGAGAACATCCTGGTTTGTGTACTAAGCTTTGGGGGAAGGTCTGTGTTCTTAGGACACTTGCTTAGTTGGTTATGAAATATTGCTTCCTTGTATGAACTCTGCTTGGTTATTAACGGTTGGACTCGATGATCCAATGGGTCCTTTCCAACCTTGTGATTCTGTGATTCTGTGATTAGGATGTCACCCATCTTTGTTGGTGTAGGTTGTCAAACTCGTCAGAGAAAAACCTTACCTTGAGTACTGTGTGCAGTTTTAGGCACCACAGGATAAAAAGGATATCAATCTACTGGAGAGTGTCCAGAGGACGGCTACAAAGTTGGTGAAGGGTTTAGAGGGGAAGCTGTATGAGGAGCAGCTAAAGTCACTTGGTCCATTCAGCCTGGAGAAGAGGAGACTAAAGGGAGACCTCATTGCCATTTACAGCTTCCTCACAAGGGGAGCAGGAGGAGCAGGTGCTTAGCTCTTCTCTCTGGTGACCAATAATAGGACCCAAGGGAATAGCAGAAAGATGAGCGAGGAGAGGGTTAGGTTGGACATTAGGAAAAAGTTCTTCCCCCAAAGGGTGGTGGAGCCCTGGAACAGCTCCCAGGGAAGCAGTCACGGCGCCAAGGCTGACAATATTCCAGAAGCGTTTGGCCAATGCTCTCAAACTCAGTGTGACTGTTGGGGTTGTCCTGTGCAGGGACAGAAGTTGGACTCGATGACCCCTTTGGGTTCCTTCCAACTCGGGACTTGCCATGATTCTTCACATGTGCTGGTAACAGCCTCATACAACTGTGACCAGGTCTTGGCATTGACATCTAGATCTTCTCATAATGCTTTTGAATGCTAATAACCTGTAGTTTGAGTGTTAAGGTTGAAATTTAAGGTATCTGTGGGACGTCAACCTACAATTCTTGCTGATTTTTTATTGGCAATTAGGTAGATGTGAACATTTCGGCCTCATATTCTGCTGGGTTTTGATTGCCCTGCAGCAGTACCTAGGTGGGGTCTAATTAACTGCTGTGCATATGACAGAAAAAGAAAAAGGCATTTTCCTCACTGCTCCAGGTGAAACCACAAATGGTTCATCACTGCCCAGCCAAGGGCCGTGTCTGCTGTGTTACAGGAAAGGGAAAGATGTGGCAGAGAAATAACAAAGAAGTGAGAAGTCTTTAGGGGGCGACCTCAGGGTGGGCAGTACCTTCACTGCAATGTTTCCACGCCCCTTCTCTTGCTGCTTTCTTTGCCTATAAAACAGGAGCCCCTTTTCCCACCCTCCTGGCCCGTTTCTGCTGTCTCATGTATTTGTACTTTAGCATAGAGCACTGCACTGCCTTGACAGGAAGGTCCAAAGGTCTGATTGACACCCTGTTTCTTCCCCATTACGAAATAAACTAATTTCTTTAGCTTTGCACAATATTCTTCTGAAAACAGGTATTGATCTATGCAAGCCTGTAGACTGGGTAATCAATATCTACCAGTTTGGGGAAAATAAATAAATAAATGGATAGAAAATGATGGATGAGAATACCATGGAGTGCTTTTTGAACTAATGCTGTGTTCAGATCGTTCTGCTGCTGAAAGGGTGGGCTGGGTTTGTTTTGTAGCAGCAAAGCGATGTGAGAGCTTTCAGAGCCCCAACTTCAAACTCGCCCCATTGTTAGGGGTTACTGAGCCATTATGAACCAGTGGTGCTTTCCAGTTGGGGTTCTGTATCCAGTTAAAGACAACAGCTCATGAAGAGGCTTCCCTTTCTCCCACTGTGGCATTTATAAAGTGTAATCAAGCTTAGTGGTTTGACATTTGTATATAACTGAGCCTGTCTTCGTGGATCAGTCAGAGCCAGGGTGGAGGGCAGGAGGAAAGACTTCATCAGCAAGGAAGCGCTGGAGTGCTTCAGTCCTAAACATCCAGAGGAGCTGCTACCTCAATCTTCCTCTAAAATCACAGAACTTGCCAAAAGCATATTCAGCCCCTAAAATTCCATATAAGTGGAAGACGCGTGGAGTGTCAGCTTTCTATGTGGCTTCTGCATGGGGAAGCGTCCTGATGTAGGGCTTGTAAGTACAGACAAGCAATCACCATTTTGGCTTGTAAATGCCAGAATTAGCAATCTTCCTCCATATAGCTCTTGTCCCATCTCATCTTCTGTTCTTTGCTGCCTGGGTCCAGCCTCGAAGCAGACGTGGCTGGTCCTGCCTTGCTCTGAGCACTGAGAAGCTGGGATCTGAAAGCATCTGAAGGAGCGTGAGAGCTGCTCCGACCCACTGTGCAGTGAGCTCTTTTCCTCCTGAGCCCACTTTTCTACACCTTGGGGGTACTAAGACATTTTAGGGAGCCAATTGTCATTCTTTAAACCAATAATCAAAAGGCCAGATAACCAGTTAACAGTCTTAGACTGGCCTTGCCGTCTGTATTAGGCTTTTCTGTGGAGCAGAAGAGACAGGGAAGCAGGGCTCCTCTGTAGGACATGTAGGTGATGAAGAACAAGGTGCAGATCAGATGCAGTTTCAAGCAAATGTGAACGAGCCAGGAGACTTGTGGAGAGGAGGGACAGCTGCACTGCTCAGGCTGCATAACCTGCTGAAATCAAACACAGCTTACTCAAGGAGGTGACCTTATTTCAAAAGCTAGTAAAATAGCAGAAGAGTTTGGAAAACTCAGTTTGATGGAAATAGAGAGGAAATCAGGCCACGCTTTCAAAGCAATGTGCTCTTTCTCTTCCTAGCCATTGAATGTGGTTTCTTGAATAGACTTTAGCTGTTATTTCCTGAATATTCAGGGAGCAGCTGCTCTGAGACTTTGTATGTATTGACAGGGGTCAAATAGGATGACTGTAGCTATGGTATGGCTGGGGGAAGAGGCAGAAGGGGCTTGAAAATGCTGTGTGCTGCAGTGGGAACACCAGCCACCTTGTCTACCTCGGTCAGTCCATGTACTTCTCAAACCAGGCCTGATGAACACCCCAGGAGTACCGCGTGAGAGATATGCTTCTTTATCTGGGAGATGAGGAGTGTGAGGAGCCAGGATGTTGATTTGCTTGTAGAGGATCTACTCCTTGGGAAGCTCCATGTATGGCATGTTGAGCTACCAAGAGTTTTTCATTGCTTTGGGGTGGGAGAGAGCAGCTCTATAAGATCATCTAGTGGAAGGCTGTTTTCTGTAGGATCTATTACTCCTTAGATCATCTGTTTTCTCTGGTCTTCTCTGTTAAAAAGTTGTGGTGTAACTTTGCAGACCTGCAATGGTTTTCTCCGTGAACCCTTATTTGAGAATTAATTCTTATCTGAAAATCAAATCTTATTTGATCCTTTGAGGTGGATCTTTTAGGTTCTCAGAAACTCCTCATCTCTTTTTGTTGTAATTAAACAACTCTCAGTGGTCAGAGTAGATCCATGAGCGTGAATCTGAAGCCTGTCAGATCAATATGAATCGTTGCCGGGCATAAGCTTAACAAGCCTGAGAGGGAAGTATAAAAGGGGGTCTCTGTCATTTAAAGAAATAAACAGGAGGCTGAGAATTTAATTCAGCTCAATCAGCTGCTAAGCCTGTCCTGACAACCGGCCTTCGGAGACACCTTCTCCTGGCTCCAGCGTTTAGCTGAACCAGCAGTTTCACCTTTTCCCTACAAGAAGTCTGGCTTTATACGTGCATCAGCAGAGGGAGAGAAAGGATGGACAGACTGCCATGCTGGAGCAATCTTGGCTTGAGGACACAGCGTAAAAACAATCTGGGTACTTGCAGCTGCCTGGTGGGGAGGCAGCTGTTCGAGTTGAGGACTGAATCATGGCAAAGGCATGCGTGTGCTTGAACTGACGTGAGTTGTCCAGGATCGATGTTTTGAAAGAAAATAGCAGTTATAAGTGAAAAAGAGTTGGCCAACTGGCTGATGCCAACTAGGATAAAGAGAAAGTATTTGGAGGAGGGGGAAATTGAGAAGGTGAATGGAGGAAGTGGCAAGGCAGAAATCAGGTTCTGCCTCTGGCTCCTTCCCTACACTAGACCAAGTCGGTCAAGCTCAGTAAAGATTTGTGAGTGATTTTGGGCACTGAATTCTAGATACTGAGGTCTAAAAATTAAGTCATGCGCTATCAGGTCTTGCAAGAGAAAGCATAGAATCATAGAATAGTTTGGGTTGGAAGGGACCTTAAAGATCATCTAGTTCCAACCCCCCTGCCATGGGCAGGGATATGTCCCACTAGACCAGGCTGCCCATGTCATCAGTGACATTGCAACGCTGTTTTTCTCATCCTAACATGGTGGTCACGTCACACATCATGACTATTAATTTTCCACCAAGCAATGCCTAAAATACAACAAGAAAGAATCTAAAACCTCCCCTTCAAGTAAGTCTTGGACCAACTGTTTTAACTAATGTTTTTTAGAGAGACAGTAGTGGAGTCCTGATGAACAGTATCATCCCCATGTACAGGCATCATACGGAATCTGATACTTTATTAATTTCCGAGTGCCTCAGTGTGCTCTCGAAAATGTGCTGAGAGAGCCATGCGATGTCTCATAGTTTGGGGATTGAGGGTGTATCAAACCTCACTTCAGTTTGTCCATCCTAGACATTTAAACCGATCGCAGATCGGCGTGACTGGTTGTGTAGATGTGGAATTAGCTGAAGCATCTATACATTGTAGATATGGGAGGAGCACAGCTGGCCGTTCTGATTTGTATATGTTTATGTAAATGCCTCATAAAATATCCCCCATTGGGAGAAGCCAGAGTCATGCATCGTAAAGATCAGCTCCTGTAATGGCTTCTTTACAACTGCATTTGCCATGGTAGTGAAAAAATATGCCCGTGTTTATAGGAAATTAATTTCTGCCCCTTCAGTGATCTGCCCTGAGCAAGCAAAAGAGCTGAATTATCCCAGTTGCTTCACTCTGGCAGAGAACTGCTCTTCGGAGCCTTTTGCAGTGTAATCTGGTGGGGATGTGTAATCAGAAGACCTTAAAGCAGCGAGGTCCCATGCAGCAAGCCCAGTGCTCATACAGCAAACAGTCCTTCCTCAGCAAAGTGCTAAATTTCGCCCTTAATTTTGCACCTGTGCAGGACTCGCAATCCCAGACTGGATTCAAAGTGGTGTGTATAGATATAGCAGAGATTTTTGCCTTTGGGCTTAAATTAGCATACAGAGGATGAAATGCCTCAACAGGCAGATCAGCAAGGTTATTTAAAACATAAAGCAACCCAAGCATGACAGGACCTACCGAGGAAGGGAGACTTCTTAGTAGTAGTGGATGGTGCTCTGCAAGCTCCCTTTATGGATGAAGTCTACGCTGATCCCAGATTTACGCAGCACCATAAAATCCTTATGGCTTATTGCAGCTTCCATTGCAGAGGAGGTCTTCATGACTTTGCTGGGAGTATTGCAGAAAACATCTGGATTTTGTAGGAGTCTTTAGCTGAGTCTTGGCCTACAGGTAGGATTTTTGAAGCAAGACTGTAACTGCTGAATGCTGTGGATGAACCAAACCCAAGTTACCTAATTCTGTAGGACTTCTTCTCAAGAGTAGGTGAAATCTTTGTTCAAACCAAAGCCAGCTGGAAAATTCTCTATAAATTCATTATACACGAGTCTTCTCTTGGATTCTGTTATAAAAAAGGATTGATAATTCTTTATTATTTTAATGTTGTGGCAGGATGGATAGTGTTGCTGCTATGGGTGTGAATTTTGGGGTTGTCCTCTGCAGGATCAGGGGTAGGACTCCTTTTGGGTCCCTTCCAACTCAGGACGTGCTATGAAACTATGGGCAGATCCACTTTCAGAACAGCTTCTGCTCCAGGTAACAGCGCAGCTCCCCCACCACACTGGCCCCTCTTAATCTGGCATTTCTGCAGCTGGGGTGCTCTGCTGGAGAGGTAGTGTGTGTCTGAGGTGTGTTTTGCGACAAGAAATAAACCCCTGTGTAGTTCTTGCCAATGAAGGTATGGCTTGCATCTGTCGCCTTGTAACCAAAGATTAATCGTGGGAGACATGAAGAGCGGCAGATATGGGCAGCTGTTCAAATTAAGTGTTTTGTCTATATGTATCCACCCCACCGTGTGTTAAATCCAGCCTTGACCGTTGCAGCTCATCTAGCCAAGTATATGATAGAGAAGTCTGGTTTATTGCATGTCCCCCTTAAAATCTGAGGAGTTTCCCTGACAGAGTGATGCATAGTTATAGGCTCAGTAAAAGGTAGGATGATTTATGGCTTACACACTGTAAATCAATAAAAAGAATCACAGACATTGACAGTATGTTCACAGCCCATTTCTTTACATGGGAGGTACTTTTCTGTCCTTCCTGTTTCAGACCGGTTGGTGCTCAGGGAGGTTCCTGCCACTAACAAGGGCTAAGAAAGTCTTTATAAAGCTTGTAAAACCTGTATCTTACATAATGCTTCTCCTTGTATGCTCTTTCTTCCTGTATCATCCTTTCCAGTAATAGAAAGTACCGTATCCTCCACCCTGTTTGCATGATTACCTTCTCTTGTGGAGCCCATGAACAAAGCACGTTAAAAGGTTGCTGGGTTTTAATCCACCCCAGACCTGTCCACTAACCTCTGAATTTCCAGCCTTTGTAGAAATCCTAGTTTATCTTCTGGGGAGACCTTATAGCAGACTTCCAGTACTTGAAAGGAGGTCCAGGAAAGCTGGGAAGGGGCTCTTTAGCAAGGAATGCAGGGACAGGATGAGGGGGAATGGTTTGAAGCTGAAGCAGGGGAGATAGAGATGAGATCTCAGGGAGAAATGTTTTGCTGTGAGGGTGGGGAGGCCCTGGCCCAGGTTGCCCAGAGCAGTGGTGGCTGCCCCATCCCTGGAGGGGTTCAAGGCCAGGCTGGATGGGGCTTGGAGCCCCTAATCCAGTGGGAGGTGTCCCTGCCCGTGGCAGGGAATTGGAACTGGATGGGCTTTAAAGTCTCTTCCAACCCAAACCATTCCATGAATTAAACTGTGTCTGCTTGGTGTGACTTGGTGTGAGGTAGGGTGTGTGCTGCAAGTCCTGGGAGCAGCAGGGAAGGTGAAGTAGATAAGGGCATCTCCCTTGGCCAGCAAGACTGTGATGCTGCTGACAATTTTCAGATGCTATGGGATGGATTTCAAAGGGAAAGAGGGTGCTGTTAAGTGAGCCTCACACAGAGATCTGTTATGAAGGTGTTGGTCCCCAGCCCTGGTGTCCCGTGTCCAGCATGAGTGGCTGTGGGGCTTGGTGCTGTGCAGGCCAGCTTGCCGGCATGGGCAGGTGGGGATGAGGAGCCTGGGTGCCAGCCAAGTACAACTTCCTTTATTTACATATAGATACCAGTCCTGGAACATGTTTAACTGCTTTGTTGAAATGGGCCATAAATGGGCCATAAAAGTTAGCCATTTAAGTCTGGAGAAGCATTAAGAGACTCTTCAGTGGTGGATGGATTATAAATAGGTCACAGCCAAGCCACACTTCAACAAATGCCTGGTTATTGGCTGCTCTGAAAGAGCCCTCTCCAAGTCTCTGCCATCTGCTCTTTCCGAGAGAAACCATGTAAAAAAACAGGACAATTGCACAGGGTTTCTTCAACAAGGTTACTGAGGCTTTTCTAAGCTCTAAACAGCAGTCAACAAGGTGTAAAATGTTACGTGCTAAAAGATAATGTCTTTTTAAAAAAACAGATTTTTCATTAAAGCTTCCATTCACCTTTAAGGGCAACATGTGTTACGGGTATGCTTATCCCTTGGGAACAGAGTGTCTGCTTGGATAGTCTTTGGGTAGGCCAGAGTCTTTCCTGAGTCAGGCCAAAATTGACATTTTAGCAGCTTAAGGCAGTTCAATGTCTCCCGTGTTTCTTTTGTTGAGAGAATAAGATGCATGCTTTGCAAAATCTGTAGGATTTGCATTATCTATGGGATTGCAGCCCTGCATCCTGCAACCAACGCTTTGTCTTGGCGTGCAAAAGTAAATGAAAAAGCAGCAGCGATTCTAATTACTGTATGCTAATCGAGATGCATTCAGGCTTCATTGATGATGCTATTATGCTGCAAGAAAACAATAGCAGCATATGTACTTACCTTGCTCTACTTATCCTTTGATTATTCTCTGTTAGTACAGGAACACACTGAAAGTACCAGGCTGCACACAATTTAGTCCATGAAATGGACCGCTGGAAGTTCAGCCCTCGAGCACATTCATTCTCTTTAGTTTTGCATCAAATGCAATACTGTGCATGCCACAGGAGCTCAAAGCACTTTTATCTTGTATTAGGCTCCGGTTGTAATAGCATTTACAGTCTTGTATTTTCTCCCAAGAAAACACTTTTGTATCCCCACTCAATCCACCCTGATGTCCTTATCTGATAGGATCTCCAGCACAAAGTCTCACCGGTGGTCTGGGAGTCACACAGCCTGGGGACGCACTGCCTGTGCAATGTGCAAAAGCGGCACCCCTGTCGCATCGCTTGCTTATTAGGTCTAGACTGGTTTTGATAAGGGAGACGGATGCTGTAATACTTTGCCATATTACTCACTGGCTGCTGCTTCAGTAACATGAGCATAACTTGTTTTTTACTGTAAGCTGGACTCAGACATTTGCATATTGTTTTTTACAGTAGTATCTAATATGCTGAAAGCTGCCGGCGTCATTACAAAATCATCAGCGCTCGTTCCAGTGTGGATATATCCTGTTTGTCTAGCTGGCTGTTTTGCTACCATATGTATTTATTGAAGCTGGCTGAGTCTCTTATTTAGTGATGTTTTGCTTGTTTGTTCAAGAATGGGTTCATAAAAATTCAGCCAGGGCTCTCTGTCCTCAACATACACAAATCTAATCTAGCGTTTTGAACGCACCCATCGCAAGAGCAACCGAACGCAAAATTGAACGTGATTCAAAAACTGAATGCAAACGTGATAGCAACGATGAAGAAGGTCTGCCTCCCTACAAATCCATCGCAGCTATTACTCTGCAGTACTGGAACGGCCTCTGAGAGGTGGAGGCACCGTTTTTCCCTTTAAGGCATTAACCTTGCCTAGTAACTCGGACTAAACTCCAGTGCTGAGTCCCTGGGGCGTTTCTAGGAGGTGCCTGTCTCAGGGCCCATCAACGAGTAAAGCGGTCATGATGTCATGTACAATATTGTGGTCTCACCAGGGAGACTGATTTGTGTTGCATTAAGCAAGACAGAGTTGCTAATCTCCACTGAGGTTTACATGGGAAAATTTAAAGCCTATTCCAGTATATTAAATGAGACTGAAAAGCTTCGATCAATAATTTCCCTTGTATGAAAAATAAGAGATGAAAATGATGGTAGATTGATTCAAAATACTTAATGCCAGATACCAGCTGATGGAAGTACCTAGTAAATAGCATTTTGTACAGTTGCCAATGAATTAGTCTAAATTGTGAGAGTGATTGAAACGTATTTTATAATGTTCATCTCCACTTTAGTGGCCATTTACAAAATTTAGAAGAATATGAAATCCCCATAGAGTAAGTGAGCAGCCAGCAAAAAAAACAGAGTAGGTAGCAGGGTTAGTCTGCAGATGAGATCTTGGAGTACTTTATAAGACAAACAGGCAGAGTTCTCTGCAAGCAAGGAGAATCTGTGCTAGTAGCCTTTTAAATTTTAAAACGTGTTTTCTAAGTACCTCTTTTTTCATCAGCCCTCCCTTTTACATGGAGATTACGGTCTTTGATGTGAAAAGTGAAATGTATTGGGGTTTTTTAAAGTTAATTTGGTAAGAAAAGAACGCTGCCTTCTCTGAACAGCCCTGCGCTCAACTGGGACGTTTTGTAGGACTGTGTTGTATCTCATCACCTCGATTTCTGTAGGGAATTAGGAGAATTGTGCTGCTTAGCTGACTAAGTGGAGCAGATGCTGACCTTTGGCAGTGGTGTGACGGCTCCTGGGGACTACCCAAGGTCACAGCTAGAAGAAGATGCCCAAAGAGATCTTAGGATCGAGACCAGTCACATAGTCCATTGCAGCCTGTGTCTTCTTGTCTGTTCAGATGAACCCTTCAGCCTTCCTCCCCTTTCTTTGAAGTTTTTTCTGGTTCCCAGTTGCTCTGTGAGTTGTTCAAGGGCTGTTCCCACCAGGGCTTGGGGAAGGCTGCAGTGTGGACCTACTATGGCCATGTTTTTGCCATGTCCTCAGAGATAACCAACAGTTGGACAATCTAGCAGGAATTGCTCAAGAAAGATCATCCATGTTGCAACCCTTTGGGAACTTGGCTTTCGCTTGGAAGTGGGAGTGAGCAGCAGTTCTTGGTCATGTGCTCTTATAGTGAGTGCAGAGCCTTTGGGGAAAGGGCTCTGTACTCTGCAAATTCAGGCCTTAACTTAATTTTGTGATGACTTCTTGCTTCTTTAATTTAATGTGGCACTATGGTAACCGATATTGGAGTTGATTTCTTTGCTAGCTGAAGCCAGGACTTCATGCAAACACACCCACTTGAGAATTTCAGATGGCACGTAAGTGATGACCAGGCCACCTGCCTGGGATTCACTTCCACTTTTTGTCCCCAAGCTATGAAACCTGAGGTTCTCGTCGCTATATGGGATTATGCTAGAGTCTGCTTAGACTAGATGTTGTTCTTTTGTTTATCTTCATAATGAATTTAGTGGCAAAGCGTCTGTTTTCAGCAGAACAGTTATGTGCGCTCCCACCTTCCTGCTCCATGATCATCTAATCCAGAGGAAAACGACAATGTGCTATAACGGGAATGGCTAAAGATGGATTTTGTCCTTTACCTTACTGTATTCTATTGGAGTAGGAAAGTAATGCAAGCAAGGAGGGGCCGTGGAGCGCCCACAGGGTTGTGCTCATCCCCGGTGCCAAAGGAGAAGTGCTAAAAAAGTAATATCTTCTCATGAGTAACAGGAAACCAGCAGTTTTATTCTGGTGATTCAGTCTACTAATTAGTTTCCAATACTCAGTCCACAGGACTTTTGCAGGAAATAGGTCTTTCTATTTATAAATTGTTGTTCTATCAAGTTACAATTTTTAATTTGTGGCCGTGAAGATTTTTCATTTCCTCCTCATCAGGTGAATTTTAACTAAACTGTGTTTCTTCAGCACTATACGAACTGCTGCCAAAACTGCTCTCAGTGCCTCAGTCTAACTCTTTGTGGGGAAGAGGGAGCTGGAACAGGGCTGAGACCCTCAGAGGCCTCTTGGTACCTAGAAGAGACCATGAGTAATGGTCCTTTCTTCACTTGCTGGTTCTTCCCTCTGCATCCAAAGAACTGTGACCAGCAGATCAAGGGAGGGGATTCTACCCCTCTACTCTGCTCTCGTGAGACCTCACCTGCAGCCCTGCGTCCAGTTCTGGAGTGCTCGGCACAGGAAGGACATGGAGCTGTTGGAGCGAGTCCAGAGGAGGCCATGGAGATGATTCGAGGACAGGCTGAGAGAGTTGGGGTTGTTCAGCCTGGAGAAGAGAAGGCTGCATGGTGGTCTTAGAACAGCTTCCAGTACTGAAAGGGGCTCCAGGAAAGCTGGGGAGGAGCTCTGGATCAGGGAGTGCAGGAATAGGACAAGAGGGAGCAGTTTTCACCTGAAAGAGGGGAGTCTGAGAGGAGGTCTTTGGAAGAAACTTTTTCCTGTGAGGGTGGGCAGTCCTGGCCCAGGTTGCCCCAGAGCAGTGGTGGCTGCCCCATCCCTGGAGGGGTTCCAGGCCAGGTTGGATGGGTCTTGGAGCCCCTGATCCCTTGGGAGGTGTGTGTGGACCTGGATGGGCTTTGAAGACCCTTCCAGCCCAAACCATTCTATGATTCTCTCTGCCCTCGTGGCTGCCTTGTTGATGTTTGTGGCCAGGGCACCCTGCGATTGCTTTCTCTTGGTTCCTGTTCAGTGCACCTGTGTAGGAGAGCATGCCTTAGCTCTTATTCTGCCTCTTACACCAGAGACTCATTACAACCTAGCAATCAGCAAAATCCATATAAGCCCCTGAAGAACTGGCTTGCTCTCCACAAGCAATGTCTGACATTAATATTGATGAAGGTGAGTAGGACCAACAGATTGGGTTTGAATCTCAGGTCTCTGGTTAGAAAATCACAAATCCCTGCCTCTGACCCAAGCATGTTTGCTCTAAAGCTCTTAACTGAGCATGCTGCTCCTCTCTTGGCTTCCTCTTTGGAGCCTGATGTGTTACTAGTTCTACATCTCTGTGCTGGTGAAGGGGACACAAACCAATATGTACAAATACCGTGCAAATCCCAGAGCCATGGGCTGAGGAAACTTGATTTTTGGTATCTCCTGGGTCCTGATTGAGCCATAGCCTCATGAACTCGGTCGTTGCCTGTTTCTCGGCAGCTTGCCTACCCAGCTACTTGCTTTTATGAAATTCATAAAAAATTATATACACGTGTTTTCTGGGAGGGCTTCATTCTGCTATCAAGTGTCTCTGAAATCAGCTGTGGGGTTCAAAATGTCCTTGGGATGAAGGGAACACGTCCATTCATTCCTGAGGAAGATCCAGGTTGAAGGGAACTCATTCCTTTTAAAGCTGAGTTGAAAAGCAAAAGGATTCAAAGGCTCAGGAAAACCCAAGTTCTCTCACCAGAGGAAAACCAACAAGTACAGAGTTAACTGTTGCATCCATTAGATTTCCTTCTTTCTCCATACTGCCAGGTTTGGAGTGAAAATGGATGGAATTAAATGTTAAAATAGCCCTTGAAATCATTATAGGTGCAGTGTAATTTCTCCAGATGTTTTCTTGATAGAAGAAACTTGTGATGAAGTTGAAGTGACTCGTATTTTCTCTCTGGCACTGCTTGCTGCATTTCAAAATCCTATTTGGTATTTGCAACTGCACACTTAAAATAGGCTCTTTTGGTTCATTCATAATTTTTCTTGGAGGTTATTAAGGGTAATAAAATATTGTGGAACGCATGCCTAGAAGCTAGGTCCACTGCAGGAGCTTTTGAAATATTTATTAGCATTTCTACGAGTTCCTCACGGAGGAGAAGCAGGTGAGGATTAGTGTACATCGGTTGGGGTATCAGGCCTGACTGAATGCTTTTAGCGCATCTGAATGCTCAACCGTCTCCTTGGTATTTCCCAGGACCTGGGATCCTGATGCGGAGTTTACTGAAGCTGCTTGCGCAGCAGTAGAGGTCTCCCCATAAATCACACAATCATTACGGTTGGAAAAGACTTCTAAGATCATCCAGTCCAGCTCAACAGCACTGTGCTTACTAAACCATGTCCCAAAGTGCCATATCTCATGTTTTTTGACCCCCTCCAGGGATGGAGACTCCACACTGCCCTGGGCAGCCTCTGCCAGTGCTTTACCACTCTTTCGGTAAATCTTCATGGCTCTGGCCTCTGATGGGACCCCAGACCCTCTGCTGGTTCTGTGGCTGAGCCTGGGATAGTGAACATTGTTGTCCCTTCCCTTGCAAATCCTGGCAGTGCCTTTGAAAATAATCCGACGGTACAAGCTACGCAGTGGGAGTGCAGCGGGAGAAGTGGAAGAGGCTGTTTCCGCAGGCATCATGCAACAACCCTTTGAAAGGTAGTGACTGTCTGGCACGGTTTCTTAGCACCGGGAAGAAATAAGTGGATAACTGCAGATGTTACTGCTGTAGATTTAGACTGGACATAAGGAGGAATTTCTTCACTGTGAGGGTGGGGAGGCCCTGGCCCAGGTTGCCCAGAGCAGTGGTGGCTGCCCCATCCCTGGAGGTGTTCAAGGCCAGGTTGGATGGGGCTTTAGAACCCCTGATGCAGTGGGAGGTGTCCCTGCCCGTGGCAGGGGGGGTGGGACTGGGTGGGCTTTAAGGTCCCTTAAGCCAAACCATTCTACAATTCTATGCATCAAATATATGTTTCACTGCTGTTGCTCTAAAAAACCAAACAGTTAAGCGCTAATCAGTAAACCAAGCCATAACGTTTTCCCCCAGACGCTGTCCTCAGATGGCCAGTTCGTTCCAACCCAACTTACATGCAAAGCAAGAAAACCCCAAACCTCTGAGCAAGAGATTTTAAATTTATGCTGTCTAGGAGAGGACTTCTCACCAGAGCTGGTTTATGGATTGTAAGAAATAATGGCAGGCCCCAGGCTGAATCTAAGACTGTGGCTGCATTTTGAATCTGCTGCTAATTCATAAACATCACAAGCAGTTGATTTCAGCAGAACCCCTTGATTTAATTACACTCTTGTATACAATGAGGACCTTGCGATTTCCTATATGTAATGAATATTAAGCTGATAGCCCTGTAATTTCCTGTGCCAGGCTTGCTCTCATTTTTTGCATATTGATACCACATTTGGTTTGTTATTTTCCAATTTTCCAGTCTTCTAGACTTGTGCTCAGCGAGTTCTCCATAGTAATTGCTGTTGGCACACACATTTCCTTCCTCAAATCTACTCTAACACCCTGGAATGAATTTTGTCTCATCCTACATATTTGCTTGGGTTTAAATTTCTCTTATTTATTCATTGCCTTTAACTCAGCAACCCTGGAATCCTGCAGGACGCTGGATATAGTTTCATATTCCACAGGTTTGATTTGTTCCTTTATCCCAGGAAACCCCCCCTTCCCCTGCCATGTGTTCATACGGATGCTTTTTGTCTGCCCTGTGACTTTTTATCCTTCATAAGCCGCTTTCCAATGGTACTTCCTCAGAAATTCCTGTTCAAATCGGAACACCAAACGGTATTTAAATGTGGCAACATCAAAAATGAGGCTGATATTTACTAAATCTTCCTGGCTTCTTGGTGCTTTGGGTGGTTGTTCAACCTGCTTTTTCTGTCTGTCTTTTGGGTTGCTCATTTGGATATGAATACCTTGCCTCTGGGTGGGAAGTGAGGGAGAAATAATGCCTTTCCTTGTGAGATTTAGTCATTGGAAGAGGTGCAGAGCGAGGGCTGTGTGCCAGGGAGGCAGGGGATGTGGTTCTTTTGAATTGAGTGGTTTTGTAGGACTAGTGTGGAAATAAAATAAAAGAAAAGGAGTTGACAACATACAGGAACTTTTATTTGAACTAGAAAATGGACCTTCCTTAAGTGTTATGATAAGTGTCAGCTAAGTGTCTATTGATGCCAACCCCAGCCTGCTGCACAGGAGTGCTGGGGAGACACCTTGGCTCTGCGAAGGTGAGCGTTTGATGCCTTTGATTGTCACTGTTCTTCAAAATTGCAGCAACTTAGGAGAAAACAAAACAAAACAAAACAAAACCAGCTTTCTGAGGTGTGCCCTGAGGACTGCACCCACTTACTGAAGCCCTTGAGTTTATGGTTGGTGTTCAAATAAGAGTAAAACAGGCTGTTGCCTGTACATACTGCTTGGTGCCTTTGTCTTTTTAGACTTCCAGGCCCATTTTTGTCTCTGAGGTGCTCATGAAGCTGATGTTCTGAAGAGGCAGGTATACCCCTGTACCCGACCCACCTCTTGCAGCCATGATGCAAGTCGAGGTGCTCTTTTGCTGTGAGTTGATGGCACAGTTTTCTATCCTGGATATGATTTCTCTGGTTGCAGAAAGAAAGTGAGTTGCCTTTGCTGTATTTATTTGTGATTTCTTTCCAGGAATATTGTGCCCGTATCACAAACCTGACTTTCACCCATCACACCCTTATGTTTGACTGCCCCACCAGCAGGGACGTAGTAAGCTGGCTGACTGTGCTTATCCCAGCTAAGCATCTACCTTTTCCCTAAATATATCTCAGCCTTGCTGACTGAATTTTGAATCGGAAGTTGTATGAAGGTCAGGTTCTTTCTCAAGACTTAATATATAGTCAGGTTCTTTCTCAAGACTTAATATATAAGGTTGGTTTTATCTCATGTTCTTGTGTTCTCCAACCACCCCTCAGAGAACTGCAGCTCTCCCTGTTTTTAACCAGTGTGGTTTTGTTATATTTTGTACACTAGTTTTGCAGTCTTTGGAACCGCTTTGCAGTTTGGTCATCATTGTGGTGCCCAAGAGGAGCAGCCAGGGCCTGAGGTAGGACCAGTGTGGATGAAGTAGTCACGTTGTTGGTGGTGGCGTTGCCATGTGACAATGCAAACTTTTCTAGTTTTGTCAGAAATGAGAGTCTTGGTGAACCAGAGCCTAGATCAAAGATACTGTAGCGTGAATTCCTCTTATTTTGTCACCTCTTTCTGTGAAGTAACCTACTTCCTGGTGCTACCTGATGTAATCAGAAGCAATCTGTGCAATTAAAGAGTCTGAGAGACACCTTTGGATGGGAAAGCTGTCAGGTTACTGTCTTTCCCAGTTGAATTTTATTTTGCTTCGTGCTCTTGAGGTTTCTTAGTTCTTTTCAAGAGACAATTCATCCTCCCAGGCTGAGGAATTATTGATGGCTTCCTTTGTCAGACAAATGGAGTATGTGAGCATGTGTGTATCATTCACTAGGTACCACTGTCCTAAATGCATCGTTGAATATCTTAAAATTAGAAGCAAAACCAACATTCCTCACTGGAAACACTGTTTTTCAAAGCAGAGTTAATTGAACCATCTCCTCATCCACATGTATAAAAAAAGAAAAAGGCTCATTTTTTTCTCTTGGTGTGGATTGCTCTCGTTCCTGTTGAGAGGGGTGATGAAGAAGGATGTGCGTGTTCAGTTCTTTCTGTGTGATGATCCTGAGGGCTTAGTGGTGGGCTCAGAGGTAAGTGCATGGTGGAGCGCACATGGTGAGCTAGAATGAGCTAAAGCTTCCACTCAAGGGCTTTGCTCCATCTGACCTTAGTGGCTGCATTCACCTGGTGATGCTGCAGACAGAATATGAAGTGCGAAGAGCCTCCTGGACCCAACATTTCCTCCTGTCTAAGGGTATTTTGAATAGTGGGACCGAGTCTGTGTGATCCTGGCTCAGATGCAATTTGATACCTCGGATGTGAATTGATGCTTTACATTTTACATTTATACAGGGCTCAAATCATCCTTCTGGCTGTAGCTGATTTAAATAACGTCCGTTTCTGCAGTGGTAAAGGGTGAAACTGGTTTTGCTGCACTTTCCTTTCTGAGAAGAGAGCAGAAAGTGGCTGAGCAAGCAGCATGTACGGTTGCAATAGTCTTGGAGCAGCTTTAGAGTTATTCATAACAGTTGAGCACGTAATTGTGCATAATGCAGCAGAAACATTTCTCTTCTTGTGATTGAAAGGCATTTGCTGTTGATTGGTGTGTAACCATTCTACCTAGGAATATCTAGAGGCTGTGAATCTGAAACATTTCAGACACGAGTGCTGATCAGTCACATCTGAAAACACCAGAGCAAAATGGCCTCGTGACAAACACAAGTGGGGCAAATAATGGGCTTTACAAGACAGTTTTATAGAGCAGGATAAACAACAGGGGCTGGATCCTCAGCCGTAGTAAACCATCGTGTCTGTGCTGACGCTGCCAGCTGAGGTGCCGCTCCTTGGAAGTCTATAGAAATGTCACACAGAGGCAGCTGCCTCTTTGCTTTGTGGTTGTAGTGAAACTGTTACGAGAGGGCCTGAGAGCTGGCCTTCTGGCATGGTTAGGAAGTTGATATCATCCACCTCTGTGCTTGGAAGGTGGTGGGAAATTATTCCTACCAGCAAACCTTTCTTTATCTAGAAACATTGTGGAACAAGCTTGGACACTCCAAGGGTTGCTATGGCAGTGCTTGTTTGCCGTCCCTTCAAACCCAGGGGCTTCTTGTGTCCTTTAATTCTCTGAATATTGACCAGCAGGCTGAGAGGACAGACTTCTGGGGCAATGGGACAAAAGCGTCTGAAAGGGGTGTGGAGTCCACTTGGGAATGGGAGTGTCTTAGTGGACAAGAGCCTGTAGATGCAGTTACTCATTAACTCGTACACCTTTTCCATCCTCCCAATATAAAACCTGAGATCTCGGTTGGTGTAGGAGACAAATTACCTTCAACGGAGCTCAGATTTCAATCACGGAGACCTGTGCTGCTCCTTCTAACAGGCTTGTATTGAAGTGAAGAGTGCAGTCCACAGAGCTGCTGATTGGAGACTTTTACCTGTGTGAAATTCACTTTGGAAGAGTAATATTATTAAAAAAGGAAGCTGGCTGCCTCTCTTAAATTAAGCAATTACTCTTAGACACAGCCTTCTCTGTGAAGGAGCTGGAAGTTCATCCTCAGGCTGAGATGGAAGGTAGTTTAACAAGGTGTTTTACAAAGTGTAGGTGGATAAATTTCTGAAGCATATCTGTATAAACCTGCTGTAAAGGCTGCACAGAGGTTAAGCAGATAGATAACTTTATAGAAGCTGAATAATCACACTATTACTCTATATAATCTTGCTGGAAAGCATATTTTTCTACAAAGCAATGACACAGAAGATATTTGTGTGTAGTGATTACAGCAGCAGAAATCAATTGCACACAGCAAATAATTTGTTAGCACAGGGATGCACATTATATCATCAATAAAGGGATTAGTTTGTTGAACTATAATGAGGGTGAGAAGAAAGCAAAGTTCCCACTGGTATAACTAGTCCAGTCATAATATTGGCAACAAATAAATCTAGTATACATACGTCCTTCTGAAGATTAATACGGTCATGTGAGGTTTCCTTAATACCCACCAGCTCTGTAAGTCCTTTGCATTTTCAGTATGTGCCGTGAGTATCTACTCATTAGCTCCTTAAAAATAATACCTGGTGTGATTTTAAGGAACATAGACAAGTACACTGCTACACTTACAGCTACAAAAGAAAAACCAATCACCTTAAGGTCACTGCATCTATTACCATACCTTCTGTTAAGATACAGGTAGGATAATTGGTGTCTTTTTTCTATTCATTAGGAGCCCTGTTGTCTTGGCTTGGATATTCCCCAAGATATTCTCTTATCCTCCACTTGGATGGGCCCTGGAGGTGGTAACCTCAGCTGAGCTCCTCTCGCACAAATCCTACTCCCTCGTTGCACGTACGCTGTGCTGTGACAGTCACAAATGACTGTGGAAGAGAAGCCTCCCCAACACCTGTGAGGTGGGCTGATTGAATTATCCTCACCGTAGAGTGGATTTTCTGAGTGTGCTGCTGATGGCTCGTGTTCAAGGTCACTTGAAGAGACCACTTGGCTGAGAGACAGATGTTTGGCTCTGCCTCTTCTCCCAGCTCCTCATCAGCCATGTATCCTCACAACTCTTCTCAGCTCTAGGAGAAAACTACTCTCTTCAGGGTGTCTTTAACCCCTGCTGCAGCTCCCTGGTGCAGAGGGGACTGGCTGGTGCGTGTAACTGTTTTGCAGAGGGATAAGTACAGGTGAGGCAAGGAGCCGTGTCTTCTCTTAGAGAGGCTCCATGCTTCTCAGTGCGTTCCACGGCCAGGGCCAACTCCAGCTCTGCAGGGGCTGGTCATGCTGAAGACTCAGATTTGTCTTGCTACAAATCCTACACTTTAGGTAGGAATGAGTCTTGCTTTATTCTGGGTTTGAGGATGAGTTTAAAATGCTTTGGAGGAGAGTCAGAAAATGAGAAGGTAGCTGAAAAGCAAGTTGTGCATCAACAGGGGAAAATAATCCTTCCTGATTCCTGCAGGTAACTAGAAGTCCCAAAACATTGGATTAATTTTGTAGAAATGAGGTGTAAACAAACTCAGTGGCAGTAGAATGCCTAAATCCTTTAGCCCTCTTACAAATCAAACCTGTTCTGGAAAGATTCAATTATTTCTGAGTTCTCACCTTAGCTAGGGATTAACTGATACCAGAGGTAAGGAAACCCATTACATTTGAACGTGTGTGTATACTCTCTGAGCTTAGTTTTTGCTGCAAATGGCATAAGGAAGATGCAAGGCCTTAATACATTAGCTGTCAGGGTTACCAGGAGGCCTATTCAGTTTTTATAGTCAGCCAATGGTCCCTTTAGATTCTGCTGGACCAACTGGTGGTTGTAGTTTCTTGGCCAAGAAAAAGGCAGTATGACATATCCTGGCATGTAGGAGGGGCTGGAAGAGTAGTGAAGAATATCTGATGTTGCCTTGTGTTGTATGGAGATGTTTTCTGCTCACCAATTAATTATCTATATGGTCGTTCAGAAGGTATTGCTGGTTCCTTGGCCCGTTTCTGTGCCAGCTGGAGCAAAAAGCCTATTTGTCAAGGCTCTTTTGGGTTGTTCTGCTCCGTATGTCTTGCATCGTGCTCTCTGCCATCAAGGGCGTGTGAACACCTGAGTAGTCCCCCCAGTTGCGGTGTGGGTGATGTGGTGTGGGAAGGCAGGAAAGCGGCAGCAACAAAGTCTCTGACCTAAATATAAGGAAAGAACAGGAAAATCACAGCTGAGTTATTACTGAAAACAGAAAGTCATGTAAATTCTACCTCGGCTCGCCTGTTCTGGGTAGATTCCAGACATTTAATTGGCTAGGACAGATATATAGCACTGTCGGTATCTGCCGGGGACCCCTATAAATCATCAGTGATGGTTTCTTTTGCTATTTCATGTAGCCCTGCCTGGTGGCTTGAGCGTTACAGGAAGGAAGCAAAATACAACTCATCCTGTCAGGAGCTGCTCTCTATTGTAATTGCAGCATCTATAAGGAGTGTCAAGGTTGGATTATTGGAGATGTAAGAAACAAAATGGGAGAGATTAAATGGGCACAAAGAGCTGCAAAATGAGGAGGTAATTGCACTTCACAAGAGTGCAAAGATAACACTGGGAATGTAGATCTCAACGGGCATTGTGTGGAGCTCTAAGTGCATGCTTTGTGTCCCCTAGTCTCCAAGTGTGTTCCTGGGAGAGAGCTACAATTCCTGGTCCAGAGATGCTGAGAGCTCAGCAAGCATGGCCCTGCTGAATTTGCTGAGGATGATGCTATGCTTCTTTTGCCAGAAGAAAGGTGAACTTGGCTGCATCACAAATGCACTTTAGCAGCAGCGTGTTTGCCAGCCTTTTAAATGAAGAAAACAGTTTCCTGCTGAATACAAAAGAAGGGAAGACACATAAGTGATTCTGCATGAAAGGTTTGGACAGGTAGAACATCTCCAGCCATAATTGCAAGTGTGCTGCCTGGTGTACCATGCTACACCCCTCGCCATGGGGCCAGTTCTGGGCTTAACCATCACCTTCACCAGCCTCTCAGTTGCTGCCCCAGGTGAGCCAACCTGAGCCAGCCTGGGGTTGGTAGGAAGCCATCAAGTCTTTAAGGAAAGAGGCAGAGTGTGAGTCTTGAGGATGCTGGTTGCCAGCTACCGTGCTGCAACAGCACTTGGGCAGCAGGAGAGCTCTTCTGGCTGTTGTTTATTGGTGGTCGCTTCTCTTTACTGAAAACCTCTGTCTGTAGAAAGGCTTCTGAATGATGCTGTACTCATACTGGACAGATGTATTTGTTTTCTCTCAGCTCCTGTTTTCTCCGTTGTGTCTGTGTGACACTTTGCAGGGATCTCTAGGCTGGCTGTAGAGCAAGGCTCGCTGCCTGTGCAAAGCTGTCTGCACAGCCAGAGGATGCCTGTGATGACTTATCTGCTGTAAAGAGCCTTTTAGTGTCCCTCTGTAATTGATGGAGAAAACCAGGCCCCTCCAGGGTTCAGTTTACCCAGTGGCTGTAAGGTGAGTTGAACTGCCCTGTGGGGCTTCCTTGGGCTCTACTGTTGATAAAGGGAACGGAGGCAGCTCTCTTGCACTTCAGTAAATACAAGATTAATTTAACCCTAGTGCATGCCAAGCTGTACGATGGAGTTGTTTGGTGCACTTGGACTATCTCTACATTAGCAAATCAGACAGTGCAGCTGCCCTCCCAACTCCTATGTGAATAATCTGTTGGCGCTTGAAGTAGCTGCTCCCAGCACCACTATCTAAGAGTTATATTGACTTACTCTTGTCTTTGAGATAAATCCCTTTTCTGTTTAATGTTTGGTCCCGTTATTGTGATACTTGAGCTCTTGAACATTAGTCTGCGATAAAACCACTTGTGTGATGTTGCAGCAAGGCTAGGAGGTGGCCTCATGTCTGTTGTCCAGGTGAGGAGGTGGGAGTAGCCTCCGGATCAGAAGTAAAACAAAGGAATTTAGGTGCTTGATAATCACTAAAATCAAATTTCCTGTAAGAAGTCAAGGGACTATATGACATTGCAAAAGTCAAGCAGAGAATACAGAGCAAAGAATGGTATTGCAAAGATCTCCATGCAAAGAGGTAGTGAGGGTCAGCATGGAGACTTCTGTATGAGCTGGTCTCCTGCTTGGCCATGTCTCGTGTATACGTACTGCCAAGCCAAAAGTGAACTTCGGTGTCTCACTGCTCCTGGAGCAGAAGTGTGGACTATTTCTAGAAGCCTACCATCTTTACTTTTTCTGAAAGATCAAAGTACATATTTTTCATTCCCTGAAGCAGGGAGGTCAGTGTGGCTTTTCTACACATAGAGGAGAATTCTCAGTGTCATTATGAAATGCGCGTATGGAGTTGTGTTCCCAAAAAGCTTCGTGTTTGGTAGAGTAAAAGTGTGTTACATCAAGCAAGATTGTTTACTGGCAGTTAATTGGAATCAGTACCTGAGTCCAATAATTAGGTTTTCATGCTTTCTGATTAACTGTTACCCTAAACTCTGGATACCTCCCCTGGCGTAAGTAGAATGAGCTAACTGAGGATCTAGCCCAATTAGTGCAAGTGGCGTGGGTTCTCCTTTGCGTCACTATTCAAATCCTGTAGAGCTGCACTTTGCAGGAGAGAAGGAATTTGGCCACATGCCTTTCCTATGTTGCCAATTTGGATGAATTGATGTTCAGTGTACGTAGGTAGCGCTACCGAGTCAACTGAAGTGGACAAAGGTTAAGTATGCACTGCAGGCAATTATCCATTAGTATAAAAGCTCCTTGGTATAATATTTATACATTGAAATGCCAAAAAACCTGGACATGATGATAGCTTTTGCAACACTGTGTAATTCATACATTACAGCTCTGCTTTTCATGTTTAATTTTTCAGAAGTAATGGAACACATTTCACCAGGAAATGCAACATGTGAAATGCGGTGAATATAAATAAGCACTTAACGGAAGCAGAGGTCTCCATTGCTTGCAGTGAATTGCTTTCTAACTTCATAAATGTCCTGGGATAATTGATATAAGAAAGTCTTTGAAATGGTAACCCTGAGATGACCAGTTGGTTTAGAAATCTCTGTGGCTCTCGTGGAGAGGTGAAATCGCATTCCCTTGAGAGCCAGAAGCAGAGTTCCCCTGCACCGCTCTGAGAGTGGGATTTCTTCTGCAATCTCTAGCAGCATGCTTAGGGACTTCCCTTTCAGTGATGTCTGTAGTACCTTGAAATCCAATTTACAGTTGAAAGGATTAATAACTGGCTATCGTCACACATTACCTGAGAAAATAAGTGTCTTGTGTGTATTAAACAAGTGCTTCTTGGGCATCAGTGTATTTGATGCTTGTGAAACTTTGCTCAAGGATTCTCTGGTGCTAATGGTCTATTTGGTATTAAAGTTTCTTACAGCAGAGGCAGTAATTTGGGACACGTCGACTTAGAAGATCATATGATCAGGTGCTCCACCCCTTCAGAAGGTTTGAGTCTTTTGGACTTAACCTTCCACCTCCAATTTCCTTGAAACCTTGTTTTGTAATATCAGGTTGATATAATAAAGGCTCATCCTCACTGCATATCTTGATCCATGGACAGACTGGAAGGGGAGAAATGAATTTTTATATATATATTTTATATATATATTTATATATATTTATATACGTGATTTTCCAAATCCACTTCACAGCTGTGGGCTTGTGGCTGGCCAGTTTATCTTACTGAGATTGTGTCCTGGACACCTTAAAACTGCTGATAAAGCATTTGAATAATCGCAACAGTCCTGAAGGTCCACCTTTATGAAGAAGAAAGCCAAGAAAGGCATGCTAAGCCCAATTCGCTGGACCACCTGGGACCAAATGTGCGTATCCTGTCCCAGCGCCACGGTGCAGTTGTTGGGGCTGTTGTCATCTCAAGTGAGATTCACCTCCTCTAACTTAGAAGTCAGGGACTGATATTTCTCATTAAAGCTCAGCAGTTATCTGAGCACATTAGAATCTCAGATCTCACTTTTTCCCTCTGGAAGTAGTAGTTTGCCTAGAAAGTTGCAAGTAGTAAATCCTGAAGTGCCAGGAAACATCAGGAAAAAGCAGTAATTCTGATAATATTTGTTTAAATTGTGTCTGCTATTCCAACCAGTTTCATGAGTGTTGGGGGCTGTGGGGCTTGGTGATGCTGCAGTCAGAAATTGTGGACTGAGGCATGTTTTCACTGCTGTGGGAGTATAAAAAAAGGAGGTAGTGTAAGCGAGAATTAGCTTTTCCAGGCTCTAATAGCTGTCAGTGTGTTTACTGGTCTATCTATGATCTTTCCATAATCTTTGGAAAGTTAAGGACCCCGATAAAATATCCATTGGAATCAATATGTTGTTTTGTGCACTTCTCTGGGCTCTGGATGAGATCCAGCCTAAATACCCAATCTACATTTTCATGAGTCATTGCAGGAGCAGGCAGCGTACCAAGACAGGTATAATTTTCAGTTTCAGTGTGAATTTTGCTACCTCCACGCTGGCTCTAGCCTGGTCAATCTACATTTCCATTACAGACAAGGTTGATCTTATATCCTTATGGCACATTGCTCAAATTATGTGCACACACAGTAGTCATAAACCATTTTTCAATGACTCGGGCCTTGATATTAAAGCATGTATGGTTCCTGCATCTGTTTTATTGCAAATCTGCTGGTGCTTCCACACAGACTGCTCAAGAAACAGAAAAGACACAGAAACATCTGTTTAGAGTTTTAAGCAGCTTGTTAGATGAATTCAGCACCTGGGTTTCCTGCGGTGAATCGGCTATGCTCTTCTCGGTATGTATGAGAGACTAAGAAATACAATACTCGTAGGGACCGGCGCGCTCTCAGTTCACGCTGGATTGCGCTGGGTAATTTCTGCTGGTGCCACTGGGAACCACCTGTGCAAAACCTCCAAAAGTAAACAGGGGAATAGCACTCCAAGAGGGGAAAGCTTACTCTGCTGAATGCCAATAAAGCAGATTCTATCTGTGGAATTGAGCCAGTAGAGAACCTGCCCCTTTGATTTTAACTCTTGTGGCTTCTATCAGCACCTTTGCGGGGTCTTTGTGGTCTGTGCTCATTGTGCCATGGGGTCCAGCTCGGGCCGTGTCAATCAGACACTGCTGCCTGATGCTGCCCTGCAGCGGGAGAAGCTGCTCACAGATATCCTTGGCAGTATTGGGGGGCAGCTATACACAGGTTGTAGTGTTTTCCGTCTTCCTGCCATCCCAGTTACTTCCGTAACACTAACATGCCAAGTTCTGAAAAAGTCACTGTAGCTGGTTAAGAAGTCCCAGTCCTGAAACAGTTTTCTTCCCAAGCCCTTTTCTTCCCTTCCCTGTGGCTGAAAAGGACCTTTTTGGTTTTGGTGACGATTACACAACCACATGGAATTCCCATTTTTGTGGGAGTTTCTGGTCATGCTGTGAAACCAGTAGGAGGGGCTCAGCTCTGGCAAGGAGGTGCACGGTGACGGGTTCTGACAATCCTCCCTTTCCCTGCCTGTGTAGAACATACTAGACTGGAGTTAATGTCAAGGTCTGGTTTGCCACAGCAAGATTTTCCATTTAAGTAAATTCACTTTTAACCTACCCAGGGAACCCAGGAGTGCATCCACTCTGCCTGCTGAGAGCACCTGCCGCCCATGGAAGAGAGGAAACGGGCTCGTGAGACAAATCTTGGATTGCAATAACATGTTTTGTTCCTCACTAACTCTAGAGTCAGGCTGGCTGAACACAGCTGAACACACTCATGTAGCGACCCATGTACAGAAATACAAAACCAGAATCGTTCTGGCTGCGCCTAAAGCACGCCGTGCCTCACCCTAAAGCCACCGTACAACAAGCTGGCTCATGGCTTGTTGCAAAGCCCACAGACTCACCAGGAGGTGCAGTTTAAGTCCTTTATGATCTGAAGTCCTTGAGTCTCTTTGGGCTTATCCCTTCCCACTAGTGCCTACCTTCAGGGAGAAACAGGGCTACAATCGTTTGGTGCCTTCCTGCAGCAAAGCCTGCAGTAACCTGGATGTAATGTGTTTCATCTCATGTAGTTACGGTGATCACTAAGCAATTTCTTTCCCTTTTTTGAGTGATTTTGATTATTATGTATAACAGCGCGTGGTCTCCAGTGGATAAAAGCTTCTAATTCTATTTTATCCAACTCGGAGAGCAATCTCAGCAACTGGCTGTTGCCTGTATTATTCAGTAGCAGCTATGGCATGTATTATGGCATATGATATGAAGGACTTTGTAATAAATATTTAGTGTTCCTTTAATCTGTCTGTTCTTATATTATGTTCTCCGGATAATCCCCTATTCCACCATGTACTATTTAATAATTCTTTTTCTGCCGATCTGTTCTTCTCTTTCATACAGACACACATGCCTGCCTGCCTACCCTGGGACATGGTTTCCATCGGTTTCTCTTCCTGAGCAGTCTTCAAAGTCTTGGCTTTCTGGGACTGTGTTAAAGGGAAGAACGTTTGTGGCTTGTATGAATTTGTGACTAACAGTAAACTGTCTTGTGTTTAGATCCCAGCCATTTGATGCACAATAATGATTTTTTTCCTGAACAAAGACCAAATAATCCAGAGCCTCTCATTTGCATTTCCTTGGAGCAAAGACCATGTGAAGAGACAGGTGGTCCTAAACCGGGGCAAGCATTTTTCTGCAGTACTGTCCCCTAATCCGAGCCTAACTTGCAAATTCAGACATACCCATCGCATGCTTTCCCTGCTACCGTAAACTGGACCTCTTACTCCCCAAGGAACAGAGCATTTGAGATGGGAAGAGGATGTCATGATGAAAGGGATATTGAAAGAACCTTAATGAAAAAGTAGCGTATCTGTGATGGCACCATGCTTCACTGCTGGAAAGTTGCTTACTATTGCAAGTCATGATTTATTATAACTAACTATTCTACAAAACCTACTAATGAAATCATGCCTGTATTTCTTAAAGCAGGCACCAAAGATGACATGAAAAGAGTTCTGATCATCTGTTAACAGTGAGGCAGTCCTGTTTTGAAAAGATCCCCAAATTCGTGTGTGGTGGCATTAAACACTAACCTCCTTAAAGAACACTTAGTGCACCTTAGTAGTATCTATTACAGTATATGGGATTTTAATTGCTTTATTATAAAAGAAAGCAATATTCACCCTTTTATGAATTTTGATTTAATGATTTTAGCACATTCATTATTAGTTCATTATGGTTCTGTGGAATTGAGGCCTCCTGAGTTAAAAGGATGTCCCCACACTAAGCTGGCCTCAATTAAAATGTAATCATATTGTGGCTAATCTCAAGGACTTGCTTTAGAAGTGCAGGGGTATGCGAGAGAGAGGTGGTGGGGGGCACGAGGAGAAAACCTGAATGCAAAGAGGCAGGATTTGCACTGCTGAAAAGCTGTTTAAGTTCATTTCTGAAAATGTCCTGAGCTGTAATCTGAAATTGCTTTCTTAGCTGGTTCTGCAATATCATGTGCTTAAAGCCACAACTAGAGCTTCTTGAAATAAATAAAGCACCACTGATCTTTAGCAGCAGAGGAAAATCTTATTTTTGACAGTTTGGCCAGTTCTTTATCAAGGCGTAGAGCCAGCAAAGGTCCATGACCAAAGGTCCACAGACAGTCCAACAGGCATCGGTGAGAATTGGCAGAGGCTGGAGGTAGGTTCTTGTACAAACTCGCTACCTGTGTGTGCAACGGGGAAGAAGAGGGCAGCCCCTTGCAGAGGGAAATGCAGCGTTCAAAATGCTATAGTAAATAGCGACACGTGGATATGAGTGGAATAGCAGTATTTCTGGGGAAGGACAGCTCTATCCCCGTGTTGCCTGTGTTGGATGCACAAGAAAGCCCTCTCCTGTTGAGCCTTACGCTTCCATGTTTTACCACAGGGCCTCGTTAAGCAAACCAGCAAGTTGTGATGATCTGGAAGAGGATGAGAAATTCAGTTCACAAGTAAATTGGTTGAAATATTCCCTCTTTGATGTTTTGCCATACTGAACAGTATAATAATTCTTCCAGAAGAACACTCCAAACAGAGCTATTTTGGGATTACTTTTCTCCTTTAGCTTTTATCCTGTGGTTTTCCTGTATCTTCTTTTTATCTCCCACATCTCATTGAAAATGTCTCAAGCTCTCACCAGCTACTTCTGATGTTTCAAGATCCCTTCAAGCTTAGATCCTGAGTATAGATAAGAGTCCTTGTTAGTTAAGCTGAAGTGCTTTGCAATGGCTGTTTTGAAAGGCTTTGTTATATTTTTTGACTCTACAGCGGAGCCAAACCTGGAATCCATGAGGCCCAAAACTGAGGAGAATGGAGAGACTGAATTCCTGTGTGTTGCAAAGCAAGTGATGCGGGAATCGGAGAGGATGTCCGTAATAGCTTCCCATTTAGAACAGTAGATTCTCAGTCGGTATAAAATTGAGCGTAATCTTCAATTTCGGTTTGTAATTTGATGTAATTTGAGCTAAATAAATAGTTAAAAGGAAAAAAAAACCCAAAAAACCTAAGTCCCAGAGAAACTAGAATCCTGTTTTCACTTGATGTCTTTGTTAATATAAAGTCCAGAGAACATTTTGAAGAACAGCAATTTGAAGATCAGAACTCTAAAAGGAGATGTTTGTTTCTGTGACAGTAGAAAGTAAATTAAGTCTAAAAGGTTAGTTATCAGGAGCAAACCTCAGCAGATTTTGTGCCATATTGTTTAATTATTATGAAAGATAATTACTACAGGAATATTAGCAATGCCAGTAATGTCAATATTTCATAAAGCTTTTATAGATTACAGGAATACATTGGAAACCATTGGATTTAATGAAATAACAAAAGCTGTTTGGGGAAAATGATGTTTTTATGGCAGTGACTTATGTGTAGAGCTTTACACCACCTTTTCAGGCTATAGTGGTTTCTTTGCCAGCTTACAGCTGCGATGAGTCTTTTCTTTCCCAAATTTCACAAGTCTCTTTAAATCACAATTGTATGTTTCTGATGATTAGAGGCCAGGCCTGCCCCATTAGCTTATCCAAAGGAAACTCCACACTCGGCAACATTGACTCTCTACTCAGTAAGAGTTCCTTGAATTGAGACACGTCCGTTTGCTATGAGAAGTTATCTTTTTTTTCTCTTACGCCATTTAGGACGTTATCTTGCAGATGATTCATCATGAAAGACCCAGCCACTGAGTTCTTGCACAGAAAATACTCCACACTGGCAGGACAAGGTCCAGAGAGAAAACAGTTAAGAAATTTCTTCATTATTCTGAAAATATGTACATATTGATGAGAGAAGCTAGCTCCAGCACCCTGGCAGAGTTCCTGGCTGTGAAAGCTGTAACCTTTGGAGCAGAACCTCAGAGAGCAGAAACGCATCCATTCCTTGCCCTGCTATAGGGTTTTCTCTATAAGTTTAACCTGTGACTTGTGAGACCAATCCAAAAGCAAACCTGCAGAGCTGTAACTCGTTGCTGCTTCTGTGTCAGTACAATAATTTATCATTCACATCAACACAGCCTCGTTATCATTAATGTGTTTGGGTTTTAAAGTGATTTAGAGGAAGAGACATACTTCAGAGAAGGAGTCTCTTGTAAGTGGCTCGAATATTTCTTTCACTCGTCTAGCTTTTGCATGATGATGTTTCTACGTACGGATGTGGTGGTTTCCAGCCTTGTGGCTTCCGAGATGTCCATTCCAGACACTTACGGTATGGGTACTAAGATGGATGCATCTTCCTATTGAGATGCACGTACAAGTAAGTGTATGAGACTTCTTTTTTCTCCCCCTCTGCAAATACTCTTGCAGAGCAAATTTGGATTATGTATAGTTTGGTGGAAAGACACCAAGTTTAGCAGCAACAGTTAGCAAAGTTTCATAAATATGGAAAAAAAAGAGATACATTTGCCTCGTATTATGTGCTTTTTTAATACAAATGGATATAACTACTACTAAGAATTTAATTCCCTTGATGGAGCAGAAGGCAGCAAAGCTGAGTCCATGGCAGTTCGCTGCTGCCTGGCACCTGGGAATCAAAATGGACATGTGTTTGCAGAGGATTTTTCCCCATGGCAAGCTTCTTTTGGAGAGCAGCCAGATCAATGTCCTCCCGTCTTACGAGGAGCGGCTGAGGGACCTGGGGGTGTTTAGCCTGGAGAAAAGGAAGCTGAGGGGAGACCTTATTGCTCTCTACAACTGCCGCAAAGGAGGTTGTGGAGAGGAGGGAGCTGGGCTCTTCTCCCAAGTGACAGGGGACAGGACAAGGGGAATGGCCTCAAGCTGCACCAGGGGAGGGTCAGACTGGATATCAGGAAGAAATTTTTCACAGAAAGGTCCATCAGGCAGTGGCAGAGGCTGCCCAGGGAGGGGGTGAAGTCCCCATCCCTGGAGGGGTTTGAAAGATGAATAGACGAGGTGCTCAGGGACATGGTTTAGTGGCAGATGGGAATGGTTGACTCGATGATCCAAAAGGTCATTTCCAACCTGGTGATTCTATGATTCTCCTCTGTCCTGCCATCCCCTGTGGCTGGGCAGTGCAGTCTGGCTCGCTGGGTACCATACGCCTGTGTTGCTAAAGCAGCTGTGCTTACACTAGGGCTCTGTCTTGCTTTCCAGGCCATGTATGCCTGCAGCTACAGCACCTATAGTAACTGTGACGGAGGCCAGCACCTTCCACAAGCCACCGAGCGATTGCTAAAGTCCTCCAAAGAGCAATTAATATCTTGCAGTCGGTATGTATATGTCATAGACAGAGTAAGACCCCCTGTGTTTGATGGGCTTAGAGGCACAAGTAGAGAAGAAGATGCTGGTGAGAGATGAGTGCTGTCAAGCACTATCTCTGCTTTTGATTAGTTTGCAAATACAAGTAATTGAATCCCTACAACCTTCCTGCACTCTGTAGCCACCTTCATCTTTTGTCTTTCTCTGAGCATCCCTTACCAAGTATACACGTCCCCACTCTTCGGTCAATAGAGTGCAGCCTGTGAAGTGATTTCGAGAGAGAGATTGTACTGCCTTTTTCCTTGGTAAGCTTGAAGAAGGTAAAAATTATCATATTACAGGTGCTTTGGTCATGAAGAGAAAATGATGCTAGATACCAGAAGAAATTCCTCTTATCCCTAGGAATTTTTAAGCATTAAATTAATTCCCCTATCTCTTGGCGCATTAATGGGAAAGCTTTCAGCTCTGTGTTAGGCAGAGGTCCACATTTGCATTTAGATGGAGCTATTTTAAGGATTGTAGTATATACATAGGGGCCTGTATCCCATTTACAATAGAAACTGTAAGATAAAATTAATATCTAGTAAGTGGTTGTTTTTTCCAGTTTTGTTATAATCGGAACCAGTAACTGAAGTGGTATAATCTGACATAATAAATACTAGAGTCATTCACTGGAGAGACATCTTATCCACCCACAAGGAGGAATACACTCCTTAACCGGTGAAGTGGGTTATATTTTTTCCCTTTCATGAGACAGCCATGAAGTACTGCATTCAAGGCCGTTCCTGCCAATGATACCCAGAAGACTTGTTTTACTCGTGTAAAACAACCTGCTGCTTCACGGAGATAAATGCTTTTTCCCCACCATGCAGGGAACTACGTTGCGGGGTGGTGGCTGTCAGGTGAGGCAGCACAGGGACCTCAAATCCTCCCATTTATCTCCATCCCACAGACAGGTTCTCACGGGTGTTTCTCATAGCTGCAGGGGTCTGTGCTAAGTCATTGCTGCTGGTTTGGCATGCGTTTCCAGAAATGCCTTGAAACGTCGGCTATAGTAGGGCTTTGGTAGATCCTTGGTGCTTCTCTGAGCTCCCGAAGTGGGTTGCTGTCTACATGAAGCTCAGATTTGGGGCTTCAGCCTGGTGTGCATCACTCTAAAATTGTTATTTCTCTGGCAGCTGCCAACAAGGATGAAGGAGAAGCCCAGTGTACAGGGAGCGATGGCTCTGCCTCATTCCCCTGCCAAGAGAGGACCGAGGAGCCACGGTTTTATTTGCCGTGCGTTAAGTCTGGTGGCAGGGCGAGTGTGAAGCGGTGATGTAAAATCAATGGGGTTTGTTTCAAATCCAGTCCACTTTCACTGACATAAATTAGTCATCAGGGTAAAGGCTCTGCATCCAGCGACACAGGGTAGCCCTGAAATAATTCACTCCTGCAGCTGGAGCCACGTAAAACCACCGGTCATTTGATGGAGCAAACACCTCAGATGCAGAGGGCTGCTCAGGTGCTGCTGAAGGGACTTTTCAAGGGGACTTTTAAGTGGCGCTTCCTAAAGTTGTCCTGATGAACTCAAAAGAAAATTTTGCTCATTTTACTGCCTCTGTTTTTAGGCAAATCTCAGCCAGGATTTCACACTAAATACCTTGCAGCTCCTGTCAACAACGGAAATGTATTGGTCACTTGAGGTTACTTCCAATACTTGTAGTAAATGAAATTTTTTACTTTGTAGGGAATTCCTAGAAACCCCTTTTATCCTTTTGCCAACAAATTGAAACATTTGAAGTAAAATTTCCTGAAAAATTACAGTCCCAAACCTTCTAAACTAAACCCATGTTTCAAATGGGTTGAAACTTTTTTCTTTATGAAGTTGAAATGTTTCATATTGGTGTGACTCTGTTTCTTATGCAAAGTTATATCTTATAATGGCTATGCAATGAGAATATTTTTAAGGAAGTTTCTCTGATATCAGAATTGACCGTGTGTCCATAATATTGAAAGCTCTTTTGACTCTTCTGTAAAAGTGAACTTTAGCTAAAATTGTGAAGTTGGTGCAAGAAATTCCCCGTACAGCAAGCGAGCATCGCCTTGTGGAAAATCTTTGTGGGAAAGCTTCAGAGTGTCGAGGGGCTCCGTGCTCCATCTAATCAGAAATTACTCAGATGATGGAGAGAATTAAAAATTTATCTCCTAAGAACACATTATCAGCGTTCCCAGGAACTGCACCTAGCAGAGACCCGATTGCCAACTCCTGTTGTTATTTCTCATGCTGACAACTGGGAGAGTGCTTCTATTTTAAGGGGTAGAGCAAACTCACCCATTTCCCAGTCTTTCCAACTGCCCTGTGGCTGCTGCTGTCTGCTAAGACCCATCTGAGGCAGCGCTGCTGCCAGATTGAGGGTCTGCAACCCCAGAAATCACATCTGAGATTGAAACCTAGATCAAAAGCTTATTGCTTTTTATTTTATCGAGTGAACCCATATCTATCAAGAATTGGACCAGTGAGCAGTTATCCTCCAGTCTTACACAAAAGATCAAAAGTGTGGATGGGAAAAGATAGATAACGGGGGGAAAGCTTGTTTTGGAATTGCTTCCCTAGCAAGAATGGAAGAATAGTGAGACATGTCAAATTGACTTTTACAGAGCAGGTTAATGCCAGATACTTGTTTATCCTTGGAGATTCCTCAAATCCAGCAGATTTCTGCATTGCCTAATGAAAGCTTAGGGAAGAGTGGGAAATGGAGCATGTACAGTTCAGAGGAGGGGAAGATGCAGATGAAAACAAATGAAAAGCCTCTCTCCTTCATGTTTCAAGTGCCAAATTATGCTTGACATTTCAATTTCCCCAAGGCGCGCTTCCGTAAAATCGTCTTGAACTCTCCTCAAAGTGTTAAAGCTTCCATCAGCTCCTCCGGTGGCATCAAACGGGTCTGATTCAGTTCTGTCTTGGGTGTGAAATGTAATCATTGTTGTAGCTCTGCACAACTGGCGTTCAGGAGAAGCACCAAATGTCTCTAATTTTTTCATGGATGGCCTTTGCAATTGGCTTTGAAATAGGGCAAAATGTAAATCCTATGCCCAGCACATTGTCATTCAGGTGGGAGATGATGGGATTTGGTGACTTGTGTGTAGATGGATTGTACCATTTCTGGGAATTCAGGATGTTTTACTACTTGTGTGCGTCTTGTTCCACACGAGGATCTCCGTGTTATGTATCCATAGCCAGAAGGTCTTGAGTCCTTCAGAGATCCGTATGACAAATCCGTAACCACTAAAATTCTCATTATTTCTCAGTGTTCTAACTTTTGTAGGAAGTTTGGAAACCTGAATTTTTGAAGCATTTTGACCGTGTCCCCGGTGAAAAACATTGAAAGTAGGGAATTGACAGAAATGCTTTGTTTTTCCCAGTCTGTTCTGTTGGCGTGTTTTGTTTTTCTTTAGCTTTTTTTTTTTCTAAAGGTCAGTGAAATTTTGAGCTGCATAAATTTTATTGACTTTACTCATTGCAGTCAGACTTTTGAGGGAGATGTTGAGCTTACACGCACTGTCAGTGCCAGACAGTCAGAAGAAAGCGTCGTCTTGTGTGAGTGGGACTAATGGTGACCCAGCTTTTGAGAGACCTCACTGGACGGAATTCTTTGGAAAATACACCCTTGGGCTGTGGTTGCTGAGCACTTGAGAAGGCCTGTGATTGATGATATGGTCATTACGAACATGATTAAGAGCAGCCAGGATTTACATTTACCACCTTGGCCTTTTCCAGTGTCTGCTAAACTGTGGTCTTGAGACCACCACTGCTGCGCACCCAACGTGACTGCGCGTGTGGAGGGGGGACGAGGGAGCTGTGATTAATTTGGCTGGCAACATGATGCTGGCTCTCTTCTTTGATTGCAGCTGATGAATAGTATTTTAAAAGCTAAGAATACATTAAACACTTTGCTATAGTTTCTGTACAGTCTGAGGGCCAGAACCACAGCTGTGCTCAGTTTACAATGGGTGCAGCTGAAGAAAGACAAGAAAGGAAAAGAGACAGCTTTTAGCTTAACTTGAGCTATAGATTCGGCTTATCTTGGGAAGCGGCTGGGGGCACAGGCGCTGGTTGTCCCAGGCTGGGGCTGCTCAGGGGGTTTCAGGCAGGAGCAGGACTAACATTTACCAGCTGTAGCTGCTTTGTCGTATTAAAATAACAAGATGTTGCGTGAACAAGGGATTTGTATTCCCTGCCCTCCCTCCAACATTGCACTGCCCTTGTACCTGGGAGGTTTCCCTCCGTCCAAGCTTGAAGCTCCCCCAGTGCCTGTGAATATCCCAGTCCCCACCTGGTCCTCGCTTGCGGGTTGTTGGGGGGATCCAGCGCAGACAGGGTGCGTGTACGCAATCTGTCCCTCACAGGGCTGCTTTTCATCTGCAGGGCAGAACTGCGGGGATCTCGTAATTACCCCGAGTCCTCAAAACCCGCACAAGCATTGTATTTAACTCCTGCCTCTGCCAAATTTGGTTGAGATTAGCTTCTCTAGCTGAAAATCTTTGGAAAAAGGGGCACTGAAAAAGGGTGAGATAGAAAGCTCAGACTTGCAAGCCCTGTTTCCTTCTGAAACCTGAGGCATGCTGGGGTGGAGAAGCAGCAGCTCCACAAGTACGAGATTCATAGCAGGCTTCTTTGCTGCACTAAATGCTCAACGTCCATGAAGTCACCTGGATTGAGGACTGAGCCTTGAGTGTTTCTTTTATTGTATAACACAGCAGCTCTTCTCTAACAATTCTTTTCAATTCTTCATAGTGCTGGCTGTTGATTGCAACTCAAACTTTCATCACAGACCCCTGACTCGATGTTCATGCCGGGACATTCATTGAAATTGCCCTGATTTGATGGCAACTGTTGAAGGAAATAAAAATGACAGCTTTGGAGCAGTCACATCATGCAGCATGATGAGTTTTGGCAGCAGGAGACCCATTCGCCTTCCTGAAGTCTGCTCTTCAGACACAGAGTCTCAACAAACAAGGTATGAAATAGTTCTGTTTTCTTTCTGCATCGGGGTAAGCAGGAGGACTGCCAGGGCCTTGTGGGCAGGGTGACCATAGGCAAGAGAGACTCCACCATCAACAGCGGGAGTTCTTCACTGATGCGACTGCCCGGTTGTTGCCAAGCGAGGCTCAAGCTGGGCTCAGCGATAAAATCAGAGGAAGATTTGGGCGTGTTCCTGACAATGCAGGAAACGGGGAACTTGCTTCTTGCAGGAAGGCATGGGATATTGCTTCTACTCCTCCCCACCTGTCTACTCTCCATTACTTTGACCTCTCCAGCCATCCCTCCTGCCCCAAAAGTTTACTCTGCCCTCGGCCCGGGGCAGCCAAGACAAATCTTAAACTATAATAATAAAATATGCCCCATTGCCCAGTTCTTCTGGAAAGAGATTTTAATGTGGATTAAAATAAAAGAGGTTTGATAGATGCTGGAAATGTCTCCCCTTGGCTGTTAAGAAAAAAATTTGAATGCCTGTAATATTTCTGCTGAGAATTACAATAATTGGTATTTAAATAGTATTCTGAGCAGAGCTGCGATTGCCTAGGAAAGCCAACCCCAGGAGCAAGATCTCTTGTCTTTAAGAGCTCAGCCAGACTTGGGAACTTAAAAAGAAACTCAAATTATTGGGAATTTAAAACATGCCCTTGATTTGGCTTGAATGCAACATCAAAGCAGAAGCTTGTGTGTTCTTGAAAAAAATACTTCATTCCCCTCCCAGCTGCTAAATGCTGTTTCTCCACTGATTTTATTAGTATGACTATCCCAGCATCATCTCCATCTGCAAATGCCTTTTCAGTGTCCCCGCTGAAGGAGTGAATTTTGCCCTCTCAGGGAGAGAATTACCCTCAGCCCGAAGAACCAGTGCCAGAAACTGAAGGAGGCTGGTGAGCACATAGACAGCACTGCTTCCCTTTGGAGAGAGTGGGCACAGTGATGCTCTGTGTTGAGAAAGGCCTCTTGCATCAAAAGATGTGTTAACTCTGTCTCCCAGCTGTGGTCGCACTGGCTCCCAGTGCCATGGTGGTACTTGTGTCCAGGAACCACTGGCCAAATTCTGTCTCGTTTCCCCAGGACCCAGCGTGTTCAGATGGACACTGCTCTCTGCTACCTCCTGCTCTCATCTGGTCTTCAGTGATCCATCAAGCTACTGCACATCTGTGAGCTCTACCCAAGAAAGACCGAATCACTGTTTCATAATAAGTTGTACAAAACTCATTTTATAATGACAGGGTTTCTTTGAGATGAGCCCTACTATCTTTGTACATGCAAGATAGTGCTGCTGTCTTTCCTCTTCCTTCCCAAATCCAACATCTTTTAGTTGCACGCCATCCCACCTGTTTCCCCACATAGTATTTAAGTCTCTGTAAATCAAACCTCATAGAATACTGCTATTTCCATACTTGGACTTTTCTCTGTGATTGTCCATAGAATCATAGAATAGTTTGGGTTGGAAGGGACCTTAAAGCTCATCCAGTTCCATCCCCTGCCATAGGCAGGGACATCCCACTGGCTCAGGCTGCCAAGGCCCATCCAACCTGGCCTTGAACACCTCCAGGGATGGGGCAGCCACAACTTCCCTGGGCAACCCGTTCCAGCTCCTCACCACCCTCATAGTGAAGAAATTCTTCCTTATGTCCAGTCTAAATCTGCCCCTCTCCAGTTTATACCCGTTCCCCCGGTCCTATCCCCATCCAGCTCTCGTAGGATGCATTTGTGACCCCAAGAGATGACTCCACTAGCAGGAACACGTTGCTGCCAAATGCCACCAAAAGCTCTGCTTCAGATAAGCTGGGAGCTCGGAGGGTGTTACTTGTAAGTTTCAGGTCAACACAGTTCACTGACCTAACACTGGTCTTCCGTTTTCTCTTATCCTACCAAAGCCTTCATTACCTGTACAAGATTTGAGATTTAACAGGACTGCGTAGGTCTGTGAGTATCACACAGCACATGGCAGTGGGGACACAGCCAAACTAATGTGGTATGAACTGGTTCAGGTACAGCTGAGGGCTCTCATGCCCTACTGGAATGCTGCCCCGGCACTAATGCGTTACTTTTGGTCCTGGACCCAAGTCTTGCGTCTGTGTGCGGCACTGGGTATGTGTGGACACAGCTGGCATTTCTAATGACAGCAGTAACTGCTGTGAAATTGTAGAAACATAGAATCACTAAGTTGGAAAGGATCCACTGGATCATTGAGTCCAACCATTCCTAACGCTCCCTAAGCCATACTCCTCAGCACCTCATCCTCACGTACTTTAAACACCTCCAGGAAAGATGACTCAAGCCCCTCCCTGAGCAGCCTCTGCCAGTGCCCGATGACTCTTTCCGTGATATGCTTTTTTCCTGATGTCCAGCCTGACCCTCCCCTGGCAGAGCTTGAGGCCCTTGTCCTGTCCCCTACCACCTGGGAGAAGAGCCCAGCTCCTTTCTCTCCGCAACCTCCTTTCAGGTAGTTGTAGAGAGCCATAAGGTCTCCCTTCAGCCTCCTCTTCTGTCTCCCTTTGCCTTGAAATCGTTACAGTTTTATGTGACAGCAGCAGCTCTTAGTCCGCAGCTGAGATTAGAAGTCAATTAAATGCTTGAAATTGGTCAAATGCATAGGACGTACATCTTGACCGGCCGTGTATTGCTGACTGCCTGGCTAATCCAGTTAAGCCTGTCCACTCGGATATCCATCCATCCCTAGATCCCCACCTGTACAGACAGCGAGCTATACAAGGGATCCGCTCAGGGTGGGAGTTACGTGGACTACTCTAATCTTCATATTGTGTTTGCAGCCTCTGATTTTAAAGAATGTTTAAAAGTGAGAGGAAAAGAAAAATGCTTAACCTCACAGAGCCACTACCAGCCAAATTTATAGATTAAACTTAGGAATTACAAGTTAAATTCATTATCAGTTCAAATGAGAAAGAATTCCACTGAAGACAGTAGAAATCATTAACTTGGGGAAACAGTTAGCTATCTAACATTTCCTCTCTAAGGAAATAAAGAAATAAACCTTGTTTCTTCTGTGATGTCTGTTGCTTTTTCCCTCCAGTGTAATTCTAGTGATTTCCACAGGGTTATTTCTGGGCCGGAAAAACTGGAAATGCACAAATGCTTCATTCATGGTGAAGTGGCTTGTGTAAACTCAGAGTAAAGTGAACACACAGAGGGGAAAAAAAGAAGTGTGTCAGGTAAATAGTCCTGAAGAGGAAACATCAATGAAGAGGTCTGTGAAAGTAGGAGCACAAGACGTAGCAACCCATTGAATTGGAGGTGATGCTTTAGTTTCTACTGAAGTCATGAATCAGCCAGAGCCGGGGACTGCCAGTGGCTGGAGAACTTAGTTACTGCTTATTGGAGGTTAGACACCCATCAAGTTTTTTGCTGGTCACAGCAAGTTAAAAAAATCAAGAGCAGAAACCCTTCTTGGAACCATTCAGCAGCTCAGGTGGAGGTGGGATTGTCATGAGAGAATGGCATCCAGTCTGTGCTTAAAAATATGAACAGATCTCTCTTCACGTCTTAAAGATTATTACAGGTGTTTCATTGTGTGTAGTCAGAGAATTGATTGATCCACCCTTGATCCCTAATTCACACTTATAGATCATGTATCCGTATGTTAATGAGATTCTCAATTCTGGTTCTTGATAACAAAAAATACCGTATTTTTAAATTTTTAGTAGTTCTCGGGGAGCTGAGTCTCTGTAGCTGCGTTAAGAGCTTGGAAAACTGCATCCCAGAGCCTCAGTGAAGTTCTGTCAGGTTCTCACATTGGCCAGCCAAAGTGGGGCTGTGGACCTGTACCAGCCTGATTCCCAGCCCCATCCTTCACCTCGCAGCAGATCACAGAAAATCAAAGTAATGACTTCAAACTCCTGGAGTGTTAATATGACCTTTCTCATGGAGGAGAAATCCTATGCTCTAGTGGCTGTGTTCTATTAACTCAGCTCTCTCCCATCTTCAGTGTAGACTTGACACTAGAATATATGGCAAATAAAAAGGAAGATGACTGATACCACCAGCCACTGTGCCTTCTCCTGAGCGCACTGCCCTGCCTGAGAGCCAAAAGCCGTGACCGTAAGAGGCTTCTGATGCTGGCGGAGCAACAGGGAGCGTTACAACTGAATAGAGCCGCACACAAAGGTGGAAAGATCCTCTTAGCACTCATTAATTGTAATTTTCAGGATTAATGCAAAAGATTTGGCAGCTTGACAGAAGAGAGTTTTAACACTGTGGCTCGTTGGAGCTAAGAGAAGGGTCAGTGGCTCCCCACAACCCCCACAATGATAGGTTAAGAGGAGGACAGAAGTGACTAGACAGAGAACAGAGATAAAAAGCACCTGATAAGTCAAAAGATGTATTTTACACGAGGTAGTGTAAATATTCATGTGATTTATTAGAGTAGCAGACTTTTCATTGATGACTGTATTGAATTGAGGGTTATTTAGAAGCTGAGGGGATCAATACAGGAGCTGGGAGCCAAAGTCTCTGAGAGCAACTCAAGTAAAAGTGTATTTTCAAGTACCTCACTTCCATGTGAAGTAGCTAAACCGCTCTTTAAACCTCACCCTATAAATATTCCAGTGCTGGAGCGATGGATCTCCTTCTGGAGGCCCAACCCGAGGCTGTGCAGTGGGCCCAGCTTCTGACAAGCTGTTGAACAGCGTCAAGTCCATTTTCATCAAGAGTGCCGAGCCAAACCCTGTCCGTCTCTTGTCAGAGGTCCAGCTTTGTGCTCAATCATGATTTTAAGGCTCAATCTGCAGCTTCACACCAGTCCTTAGTAGCCACGTTGTAGGCAAGTAGAGAGCAGGGGGCAGGCTGGGGTGGGGCGAGGTGCACCCAGCCTTTGGCTGGTGAGTTTGAGGTCTCCAGGCCTCACCAAACTGGTGTCAGTGGGCACCAGCTGTCACTTCCCATGCCCATTGCATCCCTTCCTGCACCTTGGAGGCAGGTGATCTGTCACAAAGACTTCATAAATGCCATGTCATCATGGTATCCTTGAGTCATTAAGGTTGGAAAAGGCCTCTAAGGTAATCCAGTCCAACTGTCAACCCAACACCACTGCACCTACTAAACCATGTCCCAAAGTGCCATATCTGTGTGGTTTTTTAACTCCTCTAGAGGTGGAGACCCCCTCCACTGCCCTGCGCAGCCTCTGTTGGTGCTTCACCACTCTTTCAGTCAAGAGATTTTTCCTAATATCCAATCTCAACCTCCCCTGGTGCAACTTGAGGCCATTTCATGTATAGAACGGGTTATTCTGAAGCACAGCGAGAACTACTCATCGCTGCCTGACCAGGGCTGATTCTGTGCGAGGGTTTGCAAGTGTTGGTTTTCACTGCCTATCACTCTTTATTACATTTATTCCTTCAGAAGAAAAATAAGTCAAATGTCCCTAATCTTTTTAGCATGGAATTTTGGATTTTAATGGGCTTGTTTTAATTTGCACATATTCTTGTTAATAATGAAATCTGTTTAACGAGAGTTAAACCAAAAAGCCTGTAATGGTAATTCAAAACATAAAACTCTAGTGCATTTCTGTAAGAATTCCCTGTTAATATTCTTAAGGCTTTTTAACGGATATTTCAAGTAGGCATTGGCATTAGCAGAAACATCACACAAATTAAAATTAGGCTCTTGGTGACTATTTTAAAATGAATATTCACAGACTTTTCAGCATGAAATTAAATCTAGTTACATTTGACGCTGCTGGTATACTTTAAGGAAATATACTTTGCTGAAAAAAAAGATAGTGTTGGCTGTGAACTTATTACTGATAGTTAATTTAATTTATTACAACCGGTTGAATGTAACAATCAGATTTTTTATAGCGTAGCTTAGGAGCCTGTGTCAGGCTTTAAATCTATGGAGATGAAGACTGAGCCAGTAGTCGAATGACAGAATTAGGAATGAGGACTTCCAGCTCTGGCCAGGACTCGTGTTTTGCTTGGGTAGATTATAAACCTACTATGCTTACTCCACTTGTCACGATGCTGTAGAATAGGAAGTCTGACTTTGAGGATTTGGGGTTGCCCTACAAATGTGCCCTCTCAGATAGTCCTTGTTTAAACCATTAATTTTGCATTGGTGTATTCTGTTCCACAAGCATTTTCGGACCTTGTGAAGGTACATGACTTCTTGAAGCTCCCTCTTTGCACCTTATCACCGACTGTGCTTTCACCCTGCTGTTCAGGACTGGTGGACCCTCCTCTACAGCTTCATGCCTCTTGTTTAACCCATACTGGAGATCCCTCCTCTGGTGCTAGTGGGACATAGAAAGTATTGGTGAGTGGAAAATCGTGTCTTTCCTTCACAAATCAGTCTTCCTTCATTCTTTGCTGCTCTTTGCCAAATTATTCCATCTTCCCTCATTCTTTGCTGCTCTTTGTCAAGTTATTTCCTTATTCTTCTTTTCTTCTCCTGAGTGTACAGCCCTAAGCTCAGCATTATAAAACCCAGATTGCCATCCCTGCGTAGCGTGGCAACAAAACATGTGCTTAGGAAATTAAACATGTGCAAATCTGCTGAAAGTCCATGGGATATAAGCATATGGTAAGAATTCAGTAAAAAGCTAAATCCTGATTGGATAGCTTTAGGATCACAGTTTTGGGCTGAACTGGTGAATTGATGATGGATCCATCCCTATATGCCATGAAAAGATGCTTCCATGACCCCCTGCCTGGTGCTGTCATGGTGGGATAGTCAGATTCAAACTCTGCCCCAGTTTTTCTGTTTTATTTTGACAGTGACACCTCATGCCTGCCTCCAGGTTCCAGGTATCAAACAGCACTTCGCGTGATACATTTTGAAGCTATTAAAACACAAAAGCAGAGTGTCATCTTCCTGTTGATGTAAACCACAAGGACCTGTAATTCCCCTGATATAGTACAGTGCGTGAATGGTCTCCCTTCAAAATACATCACAGGGGCAGTGGCGTTTTGAATTATATGGTGCCAGGATGGCAAGTATTTGAACCATTCACAAAGGCAGACAAGACAGGGTCAAAGCACTTATTTTGTTTTCACATGGGCAGCTGGACCTTCTGAAGTGATAAAAATTGGTTTAAAGTCATTGTCGTTTGTTGGGCAGCAATGAAGTGATGCTGGACTAAAGCACTCAGTGGTTTGAGTTCCTAATTCCCACGTGCAAAAGTTTTCATCAGGTATAGAATCATAGAATTGTTTAGTTTTAAAAGATCTTTGAGATCGTCGAATACAACCATACCTACCCACTACTAAACCATATCTCTGACCTCCTTGTCTACCTGTCTTTAAAATACCTCTGGGGATGGTGACTCCACCTCTTCCTCCTGCCTGAGAACTCTTTTGGTGAAGAAATTTTTCCTGATATCCAGTCTAACCCTCCGCTGGTGAGACTTGAGGCCATTTCCTCGCATCTTATCACTTGTTACTTGGGAGAACAGACCAGCACTCACCTCACTACAATCTCCTTTCCAGGAGCTGCAGCGAGCCATGAGGTCTCCCCTCAGCCTCCTTTTCGCCAGCCTAAACAACCCCAGCTCTCTCAGCCGCTCCTTGTAAGACTTGTTCTCCAGCCCCCTCACCAGCTTTGTTGCCCTTCTCTGGATGTGCCCCGGCCCCTCAATGTCCTTCTTGGAGTAAGGGATCCAAAAGTGAGGCCAGGATTTGAGGTGTGGCCTCCCCAATGCTGAGATATAGAGAGCAGGCTGCCCACCATCACCTAAGGCTGTCCCAGGAGCTCCATGGCAGAGCAAGGACACCCCAGGATGCTGTAGTACCCCAGGATGCTGTAGCGCAAGTCTGCTGGAGGATTAAACCCACAACGTTTGAGTTGTGTCCCTGTGCAAATCCCATTGTTAAACTCAGGCCCTTGCTGCTCACACCTCTCCCCTGCCCGTGCGTGAGGAAGGTCCTGCCTTTGATACACATCCCCATCTTATTAAAAAACAAATGGTGAATGTTTTTGCTCTGTAAAGCCTCCGCTTCAAAAGCGCTGTATCCCCTGGCTCCCTCCACTGCTGTGAGCGTTCTCTTTGGTGCCAATAACGCCGCCTGTAACAGCAACAGGATTCAGTGCTTAAATATTTGCAGGATCACTGTCTGAGTTGGCATTCTTTGCCAAAACTATCAGGGCTGCATGAAGAACTCGTGGAATAAACATGCTAATGTGGGGCCAGCTCTTCAGCTAGGCTGAGCTGGTGTGGTTCTGTGAAAGCTAAATCAAGGATCTCTTCCTTGGCGTCTGCATCAAATAGGCAAGAAAAATTAACAATGCCAGCAACTGTATGCGTGGTTCTGTGATGAACTGCTGAGTCTTTTCATTTATTGCTTTGATTTTTGCGGTTTTCTATTATGGGGAAATTATGCAAATTCTCCTTGTACAGGAAAAGAATAGTCATAATTAGGAAATGTGCATCTTAGATTTAAGATAATCTCATAAATCCACACTAGTGCTCTCATACAGAAGGTACAGCAGCACATTAATAGCTGTGGCAGCTGCTATCTGACACCCCGGAGCAGGTTCTTGGCCCTTCAGAAGGTCGCTTTGCACATTTCTTGCTGAACGCTTTAACCTGGAATGGAGTGCCTGTGCAAGAAGAACAAGCCAGCAGACAAAGAGGGCAGGACTACACGGCAGAAGGGCCTGGCCGTCCTTCAGGCCAAGTTCTGCAGGTGTAGCTGAACACCCTCATCCCTTTAGGGGAAGGGAAGGAGGAGACTAAGCATCTCAGGTTGTGTGCCGGCTCACAATAGAGGTGTCACTTTGTTGTCTTCAGAGGGCAAACAAATCTTTTTTGCAGGTAACCTCCTTAAAAGTCAAAAAGTATCATGGTCTTTAGAGATCAGGCTACTTCTAGCTACAGCTCGGAATTAGAACGACTGAGGTAAACTACGATCTTTTCTGAAATGTTTGGGCTAGGCAGTAAAGATCTCTGTGTCCTGGGGGCAAGAGGCAGGAAACTCAGCAGTATTTTAGGTCCTCTTCATCTGTTGTGTGAGTGATACACGAATCTACTCCAGGGCGGCAAGTCTCACCCCAGGTGGACGATGTCACTAAGAGAATAATGCTTCTCTGTTAAGTTTCTCGAGGAGCTGTGAGGGCTTGATCTGAACTGGCAGGTTCCTTCATAACCATGAACAGCTTGAAGTCCTCAATCTGCTTGTCTTTAATAGCAGTACTTGAAAAAAGTCTTGTACCAGCGTAGCTTCTTGACCTCAGAGTTTACCTGGCTTAAAATTCTCAAAGGTGGACATGAGCAAAGAGGTGTAAGAAGCCGTGCTCTCACAGTATAACAGAGACTGTCCTTGTAGGAGGTTCAGTCTCCTCTCAGGACCCTAACGGAAGGCCGGTTCAGCACGTGGAGCAGAAAAAGACAGTCCAAAGGGCTTCACAATTTGAGTTCTTACTGCAGGACCCCACATGGGTGCAATGTCTCAGTTCCTCAGCCCTTCAAACATCAGGAATTATGGCAAGAAGCCAGGTTGAGCTTGCGGTCCGCAGGGAGCTGTGGGCAATACGGACCTCAACTTCAAACATAGTAGTTTGAGTCTAGAAGCAGCTACTTTATTTTGCAGATATTGCAATTCCTCCTCAAGACAACAACAACAACAACAAAGAAAAAGGTGAAGAAAAATCCTAAGTTGCTTATTATATAGAAGAAGAGAAAGCAGATTTATTGATTGGGCTTCCAGACCAGCATTTTGAAGGCTGATGGCTTGGATGGGATGCTCAGTGAAATTCCTCCTCTGTGCACTGTGCTGCCAAAGGAGCCCAGCTGTGCTGATCTTCAGGTCTTCTGAAAAACCAGCTGTTAATGACAGTGGAAAACTTAGCCCTAGTTATGGAAGTGGAGTAGGTCGAAGCTTAGCCCTAGATATAAGTAGCACAAGGGTAACAAGGGTAGGTTATTTTCAGCCCCAGCAGACTGCCTGATTTGCATAGTCTCCATACAATTTATTGGAATCTGCAAGAATCTCAACTAGGGAGTCACATTAGCAGAATAAATATTAACCTGGGAACATCCACAAAAAACTTTACCTTGACTTTCTGCTATATATATTTTTCTCTCAATGCAGTACTGTCACTGAGCAATTTAATTCTCTTCTGGGCACAATTGCCAACCTGGTTTCCAGAAGGGACGCGTGCCCCAGGATTTATTTTATTCCATTTAAGTACCTATGACCAGTTTTCATAAATTGAGGAGTTGAAATTGCCTGTTCCCTAAGGCTCTCTAACAAATGAGATCAGAAGTCCAATGAATACGTCCTGCAAAGCTTTTCAGTTCAATTACATATATCCATGTGCAACTGGTAATGCCACAATCAGTTCAAATACTATCTTTGGAGGTGTGAAAGACTGCAAATTGAAGTCTTATTTCACATCAGTATCCAACATATTACTGGGAAGATTAAAAGGAAAAAAATTTCAGGGACAAAGGATGAACAATTAATGAGCCCTGGAGTGACTGAAACAGGTAGGAAAGGGAAACAACTGTAAAAGGAGAAACCCTCAGAAGTGAGCAGTTCGGTGCCAAGTTTCAGAAGGAGATTAGTGGAGAGTTTCACTAGATCCATTAGTGTTTGCGAAGTACTTGCGGAGTGGATCAATGAGCATCACAGAAACACCCAGGAGGAAGTGAATTAAAAGCTTTTTCGTAGTGGGAAGCAAATCAAGCGGAGCTCATGTACTACCTGAGGAGACTAAACCAAGGCTTTGGATGGGTATCTGGTCAAGTGAGTGCTGTCTGACCCTACCTGAGCTGGGGTAAGGTCAGATGGAAAAACATGTGGCCATGATAAAACATTGTGATGACGGCCAGCAGAGGCCAAATCAGTGTTTTCTTTAAGTGACCTTAAGTCAATCTGGTTTGCGCGTTGGGTTTTATTATTTTTGACTCTGAGCATTTGGTGGGGGGTGGCTACCTGTATGTGGGCAATAAACTGTGTGACTTGGTTTTAGTAGAAGCAATAAGAAGGTACGAAAATTCTGAGAGCCACCTTAAAAATGCAGTGTTGGATTTTCAAATGATTACGCCAGCGTAGCCCCACTGAATCTTCCCGAGTGCTATTGATTTACACCAGTTGAACATCTGGCCCATATGCTTTGTATTATTAAATACTTCTGCGATTATTATGTGAACAATTAAGATTCATGGAAATGAAAAAGCAGGCTATGAATTGTGCTTTCGCTGCAGTTCAGGAGGAAGAATTACTTGGGGAATGTGCTGCCTTTTACTGTAGCTGTGCAGTTCTAGAAACCAGAAAGTGAATGGGACCTCAGGAGATTTTCCAGTCATCTTCTTCCTCCAGGGAAGGGTCAGCTTCAGGCTTGTCATGTTTGCCTGATGTGTTCTTAAAACTCTGATGGTTGGGACCCCGTAGTGTATCCCAACACTCAGCACTGGCACTAAAGTACTGCGGGAAGCTTTTTCCCCATCCAACCTATCTCTTTCCCCGGCTGCTTTCAAGCTCTCCAATTTCTTGTCCCATCCACCACTGCTGCATTGGAGAACATGGCCCTTTCCCCCACCTAGCAGAGCTTGGTTATTTTGTTTGTCTCTTCTGTGTCACATTCAGTCTGGTCAATCCTGTTGGAATTCAATGCCAAGAAAGTCTAGAAAAGCCAAGTAAATGGTAACACTGCAAATACTCTAATTTTCCCTTAAGCTGGATTCTCTTTCATGGTTTGCTGCTGAAGTATAGAAGTACGTCTTGCCATGAGAGAGAAAGATCCATCTTTCACCATCAGATTAAAGGAATAGAGTGAGATAACATTTTGCAAATCTGAAAGGATTTGAAAATCCCTCTCCTGCTATTTCTGGAAAAAAGTCAACGGCAGGGCAAGATTATCTTCATTAATAGTGTGAGAATGAGAGTTGGCTGCAAATTTTGTTTAACCTGAAAGGCAGCATTCAGCAGCTGGATTTCTACATCTAAAATAATATCCAGAAAATCAGAAATTCTTTGCCACACATAAAATCATCCTCCGATTGTGTGTAATGGAGCTCAGCAGTGTAATGTGCGGGAGAGAAGGATAACCTTTTAACATCTCTGCAATCCCTGGGGGCTGGCGCGTTGCCGACAGATGCTTCATGCGTTGAAGTTGTAGAAGTTAAAGCTTCACGTGTATTGCAGAAGTCACTGGGTTTATCGAGGGCTTGGGAGAGACGTATTCTTTGGCTTTCATCCCACATTTCAGACGTGGCATGATGTAAGTGACTGGTCTGAAGTGAAGACAACTGTTCTGGGGAGAGAGAGAGAGAGATAAACCAGTGCTGTGGGAACTGCTCTGCAGGGCCTGACCCACAGTGTCCTGCATCAAATGGGGACCATGGGACTCTTCTTCAGGAGGTGTTCTCGGGGCTCCCCTCAGCAACACGAAGCATGAACGGGCATGCCCTTTCCAAAACGCCTCTCTCTTTAGGAATTTGGTTTGTCTAGAGGGAAGAGTTGTTACCGCGGGGTTTGTTTTTACTGCAGCCTCATGTCAAGAGAGGAGAGAAGGGCATTGCCTTTGAAGTAAGGCCCTCTGAGAGGTCTCTACATTTGAAAAACAGTCTAGCCAAGCAGCTGCGGCGTAGGACCATGCTGCTAAGCTAACTGCAGCCAAGCCTGCGCTGACCACCCAACTGATACTGTTCCTATCTTCCCTGACCAGTGTAAAGCCTTGTCAGGCCATGGACTGGGCATGCGAACCTCAGTTGCTTAGTCCTCACTGAGTCCTCACCTAGAAACTGCTAGAGACGCCTCTCACCCTCAAGATGTTTTATCAGGGAATGGTTTTAAGCTGAAAGAGGGGAGATGGAAGTGAGATCTTAGGGAGAAACGTTTTGCTGTGAGGGTGGGGAGGCCCTGGCCCAGGTTGCCCAGAGCAGTGGTGGCTGCCCCATCCCTGGAGGGGTTCCAGGCCAGGTTGGATGGGCCTTGGAGCCCCTGATCCAGTGGGAGGTGTCCCTGCCCGTGGCAGGGGGTTGGAACAGGGTGGGCTTTGGAAGTTCCTTCCAACCCAAATCAGTCTGTGATTCTGTGCGACCTTCACTTGAGGCAGTGGAAGCTTTTTTTCCCACTGACTTTTGCGCCTTTAGATCAGGCAGGTCTTTCTGGAGGACTTTTATTTATATATCTTGAAGTCAGGCAGCTGTTATCTGTTCTCCTCCTGAAAACATCCAACACTTGGTCGATCAGTGTGTCTCTGCCACAGGAACTGTGCAGAAAGCCAGGGCTGTGTGCAGGAAGAAGGTCTAATTAACAAAATCTACACTCCAAGAATTTGCTATTTTCAGGGCATTTCTCCACCTGCCAAGCTGTGCTAACGTTAGCAGTGCATGGCAAGAGGAGTTTTAAAACAAGTGCTGGAAAAATCCCAAACTCTGTCCTGAACAAAACACCGCCAGCTCCCAAAAGACTTGCATGACAGACTGAGAGCCCTGTAGCTGTCATTTTTTCATGCCCTTTGGAGGTCTGCTTATTATTTTTGAATACTTTACCTCTCCAGTGGTTCTTCTGGCAAAGTGTTGCCTATACAAGGGAAAAATAGAGAATTTTACCATGATCACCTTTTAGTCTTGATCTAAATAGGATAACTATGACTTCTGTTGTTGTTATAATGACAATAATCTGCATTTGATGTATGTTTTGTAGGAACGTAAGAGGTGTGTTTTAGAAGAATGTTGTGTCATCGGTCTCACCATAGACCCCAGGAAGGTAAATAGATGCAAGTTGGTGCCTTGAAGCCGCATGATGGAGGTAAAAGTATTCAAGAATAGCCAGAGGCAGAACAAGGGCTGCAACACAGCCTTTCCCTTCCCAGTTTCATCACACACACACAGATCAGTGATGTTTCACATGCGAAAGGCAAATAAATACGTGAGAGTTATTTGGAGGTGGAAATTCAGAGAGGTGTGGAGAAGGAGGGGTTTGGTGAGTGAAGGTTTTGTGAAGAGAATCACTGATTGGGATTGCTTGACAGAATTATACTTCATTACTAACGCTTCACAGCCTTGATTTTCATATTTATTTGTGACTCTTCTTTTTTAAACGACGGGCTCTTTTGACATGAGAGTCATGCTGTGTAAAGCACTATTGATTAGAGTTTCTAATTTCATGCCATTACAGCGTAACCATTGGGGAATGAAATGTATTTTATTTTTTCCACCCCAGCTATGCCAGCACTGCTTGGGATGCAGCCATCGCGCAGGCTGTCAGCAGCAGGCATTTCCAGCTAAAGATCTGTGCTGTTTGAGCCAAAAGGCGAATTTACCCAAGGTCTAAGCCTCAGCTCAGTGTGTTGTTCCTGGAATTAGAATAGATCGGTGGCAAAGTGTATTTTGAGACCATTCCAAAAGGATGGCTGACCTGGGGACTTTCCATTTTTCACTCAGGCCTGCAAAAGGCTATTTTTTTCCCCCCTTCCAGAGGAAAGATTGCTGTTTGTGGTAATACCTACTGTCTTTCCTGCATCTTTGGTTTGATGCTCAAAAAAAATGAAGGAACCTAAAGTCACTAAAAGCTTAGGAAAATCCCAGATGGCGTCTGCTGTGATCATATAACGTACATAATCCCCCTTACGGACAAGGGGCAAGAAGAAACCGATTGGAAATCTGAGAAAGGCCTGTCCTAGCCTTACTATGAATACTTTTTTTCCTCTCACACTCTGGATTTGGGCTCTTCTGGAGTTTCCCAAGGAAAGGGTTTGTGGTGAGACAGGGCAGTTGGTGCATTAATAGCATTTCACCCTGTCTGGGCTACCTGGGGACATCTGCTTCCCTCTACCTCCAGACATCCTCCAAACCCCTTGGGTTGTTTCTCTGTCCCAAAACAAGCTGTAAGATGATTCTTTTAGCCTCTTATAAAAAATTACTGCCTGTTCATTCTTTTGTTTGGTTTTTTTTCCTGTATACCCAAAGGCTTGTACTATCCTGAGGTATAGACACAAAGAAGAGAAAGTCAGGCTAAGTCTGCAGCTGAGCTTGACTCTAATGAGTTTCCATCAGGGTATAACGGGGCTTGTCTTACACTCTGGTTTTACCTCAGAACAGTAGATATGCACTTCCTGAACTAATGAAGCTTTCCAGCAGTGAAGACAAGCTCTAACGGAGCGGCTATAGACATATGAACCCTTTACAAATAGCCAGATGAGAGAGGAGTGAATGCTTGAAATCTGTCAAAGGGGAACCAGCAGAGAAAGTTCTCCAACTTCTGTTTTATTCCAGGAGCTACTGACACCCGTCGGTGGATGATGAATTAGTGCAGCACAGTTGGAGCTACTTGAGGGCTGCAGATGCAAATCTTAGAGCTGTTTCTACGTGTACTTGAGCACTGGATGTATCGTGGACAGTTTCGGGCTTCCCCTGCTAAAAGACATCAATGTACTGGGGTAAGGCTGAGACTAACTGGGGATTTGAGGAAGCAGAGGGGACAATCTTGTTTCTGTCTATGACTATAGCCCAGAGATAGGCTCAGAGAGGCTGTAGGATCTTCAGTCATAGAAGAAGTTCAAAACTCAGCTGAGACAAGTTTGGTTTGGAAGTCATAATTCTAGCTGTGACTTGTATGTGACACTGGGGATGGCAGTGCTGATTTCAGTCTGTAGCGATGCCCGAAGTTCAAGCTTGCCGAGCAGAGCCCAGGCCGGCACTGGTTAAATCTGCCAGGCGAGTCCACTCGCTTCTCAATGGTTTGATTCAATATTGCAGGATGCATCTTGCTGGCACTATCCTTGCTCTCTCTGGCAGCTACAATTGCAACCAAACCTTTGAAATAGGAATCAGGACTGGGATACTGTCACATGGTAGCGTGGCTGAAAAGCCATTCCCAAAGCCATCAGGAAAGGAGAAACCTTTGTCACCTGCTTCCTGATGCAACTCCCTATGGACCCTGGAGAACAGACTGGTGATGTCTCTTGGTTTTGCTGTCAGATGTGGCGAGATGTTCAGTCTTCCTCAGTTCTGCAGAGTGATTAACCTGCAGCCCTCCAGGCTCAGCAGCCCCTGGGAATCGGTGCTGGGCAGCCGGGGGAGTCAGCTGGCTGGGAGATTCACTTCAATGCTGTGTCAGTCTTATCCTGTTGCTTCTGGAAAATGCCCTAATTGGCAGCTGTATTTTGAACTGCCAAAATCTGTGTGTCTTCATGGACTGAACAAAAGGTTTTTTGGCCTCTAGCGGAGCACCGCTCGGTCTGTAACATCTCAGAGTCTCAATGGAAAGGGATCATCCTCGTGCATTTTGTTGTCACTTCACAAGTTTGTCCTACCTGTGGTTCCAATTTCAACGCAGAGGCTTCAAGCAACGGTCTGTCCCCTGCCCAGCTTCGGCTGTGCCCATCCCCAGCATATATCAAGCGCGGGTCTGGCTGGAGATAGCGGCAAGAGATGCCGCCACTCGTGGTCCATTGCCTGCCAGTGCCTGGTGTCAGGCTTCCCCGAGGAGTCCCCTCCAGCAGCCTGAAACACAGCCAAGAAACCCTGGGAGGGGAGTGCTTGGCCCCTTCCCCAGCACTCAGGTTTCAGTGTAACGCAGTCCTGGTGAACGTACCTACCCTCTGCCTTCGGATTCCTGTGGGTTTTTGCCAGCTTGCTGACATTTATATACATTTCTAAATATCACAGAAGTATTGCTGGGAGAGGGAAATGTGGAGTGAATGACACAGACTCGCAGGCAGAAAAAGGAAAAAGGTGGTTGAAAGTTTGATTGTAGTAACCGTGCCAGTACCCCCTGAGGAGCGAAGCCTCCTGCAGGCACGGGGCCTTTTCCGGGAATGAAATGAACTTCTTCAAGTTTAGCCTTAAGTAAACAGCGGTCCAGCTCATAAAACATCCTGAAGTGCAGAACTGTTTACAGACTTTATTTGTCTTGAGCCTTGTGCTTTGTGAGATCAGAGGCAGTTTTATTACTCAACTTTGTGCAATGTCATTCCAGAAAACGATCACAAATGCCGTGTGAATGTTTACTGTAATAAGGAAATATATTACAGCCCGAAAGGATGGCAGTATCTAATAGAAACATACTTCTAGAGAAGCTAAGGATCAGTCCCAAGGATGGGCTCATCCTTGTTTCTTTTTACACTGATTTCTACCTTCATTATTGCTAGAGCTGAACGAATGGACGTATCCAGACTCCAGTGCTCCCTGACTCCATCTCCCTGCAGCAGGATGCTTCTGGACACAGGGCAGATCTGAGCCTTCTCACCCCGGTAAGAGGCATTGATTTGGGGGAGCAGTTCCTACACTGAATTAAAGCCACGGCCGCACAGTGGAGAGGGGAGCAGTGGTGATGCACAACCAGGATTGCATGTCAAATGGAGCTTGGTCAGCTTTCACTATCGGAATTTAGACTTTTATTTTCCAAGGAAGATGCAAGCAATTTGTCTTTAGGATGCTATAAAGTCGCCTTCAAGGATATCATATAGTCTGTCAATGCTACAACGAACCTCTTAAAAACTTAATTGCCTGTATCACCAAATGAGAAGAGAGTAGTCCCTTGAAAGATCCTGTGTTTTGAAAACACGCAGTCAGTTCTAAATACTTCCAAATTGTACATGCTTCTTCGCTGGTGCTGACAATAAGAGTAATTGCTGAGCACAGCATAAAGGAGATTGTCCGAAATGTTTCGGCACTGTTTTCTTGTTCTGTATTTTTTTCACAATGCAAAAAGACATGGGCATTTTTGGTCTGTTAGTAAACAAAGGAGAGGTTTTCTTCTCGTGCCAAGAGGCAAGTGAGACGTAGAGATCTCAATAACAAAATGACCGCTCCAGTTTGAGAACATCCCAGCTCCCATGCCCAGTTCTCCTTGCCCCTTTCCTCACCAGATAGTTACAACCCTTAGATGTTTTAGGGATCATTAAAAGGGAGACGAACGAAACCAATTAATCACAGTTAGGGCTGTGTTTCAGTAGGACCCCAGTGTCCTCGAAATACTGTGGCTGCACAGTGCTTGTAGTGCATCTGAGCACACCAAGATAGGGCCCAAGACCTGGTTGAAAGGACCCGACACTGAGCACTGGGATGAATGGTGTGACTGAATCCCAAGAACAGTGGCAGAGTTGGCACTGAAATCCAGGTCCCCTCATTGCATTTCACATGCTGAAGTCTGCTACCCATGCTTTAGAGAAAACAGGCTCCACCAAGCACGGCATCCATAGAAGAGAGTTTCTCAAGCTGAGAAACTCTCTCTCTGAGAAACTCTCTCGGGAGAGAGAGTTTTGGCTGAGAGATGCCTTCCAGTTTTGGCCCCCCTGCATGCGTGATAGACTCAGCCTCCGTTCCTGCTGCCCACAAGCATGACAGATAAGGACGTTGCCTCCCATCATTGCACTCTCTCACCAACATCTCTATTAATTCTCGGGAACGGGAGACCTCGAGCATTTCAGTTTGGTCACTTTCCCATTGCTTTTATTTTCTTTTGGCTCTAACGTTTAGCATAGAGGATTCTTCCTTCTCAGCCTGGGTAGAGCTCAGCCTGCTATTGTGATGTTTGTTCATTAAGGACTCATTTAGCACTCTGCATTATCCTATGTGGCCTGTGATGCAGCAGAGAATGTCACAAAGCAATATCCGCTGTAATGTGATGTGACATCAGAAGCCGCAAAGGAAGCACAGGCTTATGCTGACGGTACTGTTGATGTGCTTCCTCTGTACCTGCTCTGATAGCAGGACAAAAATGGGTGAATCTAGAGCTTTAGCAATATTTTTTAAAAAAAAAAATTAAGCATTTACTGGTTTGGGGGGTTTTTTGTGGGTAAAGAGATATGTAAAGCACAGCAGATGTCTCAGACTTCAAGAGACAAGGGAATGTTTCTTCTTGGTCCTTAGATGAAATGGATTGGGCTTTGCTCCAGAAAGCAGAAACAATTAATCCATCACTGAACATGAACTTAAATGAGCTACTATTGGGTATTTTAATTCTGAGATATGTGCTAAATGAAGTAATCATTCAGGGCATCAAAGTAATGGCTTTGGGAAGATGTTCTAAAACACAGTGGCTGAGGCAGGTAGGGCTGAAGGAGCACCCAGTGGAGCGGGCACTGCGCAGCTCTCCCTCCTGCACTGTCTCTGCGCTGGAGCAGCAGGAAGACGAGTGCACCAGGACTGAGGCACCCAGGGCACCAAAGTATCCTCTGAACACAGAATGGCTAAATGCTGCTTAAGCCCAGCCAGTCTGCGAAGCGGTTTCTGTGTCTTGACACATGCCGCCTGCTCCGGCCTCTGCTGAAGATGCCGCTGCGTTGTGCTTTAGACACCAGGGTGAGTTCTTCCTCGTGATATCTGCTTTCCTACATGTTCTGCTCTGCAAGTGCCACTAATCACGATTACACCGTTAAGCAAGAGACAGCAATTGATAATTTATCACTGGGATTTTTTTGCTGTGACTTTTGTACCCACCTGGAGTGAACAAACTATTACAAGTTTCATCCAATTATGTTAAGTGCAGTTGGACATACTGTGCCGAACACAATCTCTTTTCAGTGGGAGAGATGGGCAGTCCGTTATCAGCTCGAGGCACCATCATTCATTAAGACATCATTTGCCTCTCACCAGCAGAGCCGAAGCAGCAAATCTATGGGATGTCATAATGAGGTGTGCTAATGAAAGATAGGCAGAACAGGATTAACAAAAGGGTCCTCTCCACATTGTACCTTCCTCTTACTACTTTGCTCAGTCCCCGTCTTTTATGATCTCCTGAGGGAACGTTTCAAAGGGGTGCGTGGAAGTGAGGCCCACAAATCCAATTAATTGCTGATGTGGTTTATGCCTAGAATCACCATGCACCACTTCAAAAAAAACCCTGCCTGATATAAAGGCCTGCAAAACTGAGTTTTATTTTTCCCAGAAATACTGTTTTCCAATGATTTTTCGGATCCAGAGTGTATCAGTCTGTCACGGTCCGTAGCTCCGTTGTGGGCTGTTCTTGACTGGAGGAGGTGACACAGGACTGCAGCAGGGTCGCATGGCACAGCAACCACCAAAAGCTTTAAAGCTGTTCTGTAGAGAGCACTTCAGGCTGCTGAGATTCAGCACATTCAAACAGGATCCATGGACCAAGGCAGATGTTTAAGTACACATTCCCATATACAAACTCTTCTAGAAAATCCCAAACTGAGCTTGAGCTAAAAGCACAGGAGATGATCTTGTTTCAAACGCTGTTAGAAGAAAGTCTCTTCAGCCAAAATTTCTCTTGCTGCATTTCTGCACTCCAGTAATCCTGGCTGCTGTCTCCATCCTGGAGATGACTTCATTTCACTAGATTTCAGCCCAGGCTCTCTGTGCCTCAAAAGCTATTGTTTGTGCTGCAATTGGAAAATGTGTACCATTAACTGTTGCCTTTTTTCCCCACTGCAGAGTAATTAATCGATACTTCTCATGGAGGGCAGTCAATTCTCATTACGCCAGGCTCTCACAAAGTCACTTTTTTTCACAGAACACAAGTGGAGTATCCGAGAGACACTTTATCCTCAGGCTGAGATCTCTGCTTCACGCTCTTGCTCGCTTTGAGCTGCGAGAGTGCAAAGGCAGCACAGGAAATTTCACGTTGCGGGAGGCAGCCGTGGTTCCAGAAATCTTCACTGGTGTAAAATGAATGAAGGTTTTCCTGCAAATTTTTCCATGCAGCTCTGTGCCATCTGCTGTGTGCCTGGGGTCTGGTGCCAAGGCTGGGAAGGACTGAGGCTGAGTGGAGGTTGCAAGCCACCAGATCATAGAATCATGGAACAGTTTGGATTGGAAGGAACCTTAAAGTACATCCAGTTCCAACCCCTCACCATGGGCAGAGACACCTTCCACTGGATCAGGTTGCTCAAAACCACATCCAACCTGGCCTTGAACACTTCCAGGGATGGGGCAGCCACAGCTTCTTTCCCTGGAGGTGTTCCAGGGCAGGTTGGATGGGCCTTGGGCAGCCTGATCTAGTGTGATGTGTCCCTGTCCATGGCAAGGGGGTTGAACTAGGTGATCTTTAAGGTCCCTTCCAACCCAAAATAGTCCGAGATTCTCTGGGCAATCTGTGCCAGGGCCTCCCCGCTCTAACAGGAAAACATTTCTTCCTGCTATCTAATCTAAGTCTCCCCTCTTTCAGCTGAAAACCATTCCTCCTCGTCCTCTTCCTGCTCTCCCTGATCAAGAGCCCCTCCCCAGCTTCTGGAGCCCCTTTCAGCACTGGGAGACTGCAACCAGGTCTTTCCAGAGCCTTCTCTTCTCCAGGCCAAACAAACCCAACTCTCTCAGCCTGACCCTCTGCCAGCTGTGGAATTGGGATGGCACCTTCATCCCGGCACGCAGGGGCCACAGATCACCATCCTGGCAGCAATTCCTACTCGAGTGGCACAGGTAGAGTCTATCTATGCTTTACAATTAGTCTTACTCTGATGACCTGAGGGGAAGGGTGGTGGGTGCTGCTCTCTGGGTGATTGCAGCACATAAGAACCAAACGCTGAGCAGCACCAACAAAGCTGTATTTCAGTCTTCCATTAGGCTCATGAGTTCCTTCCTGACTCATGTGTGTTTTGCTGTACAATACAGTACTGGAAGTCATTAGTATTACAAAGAATCACTAATTCAATAATGCCACTATCCTGCATGAATAATGTCCATACAATATTAATGCATTTCCCCCCTCATATTCTTTGCAGAATACAAAAGCTGTTAACGGAATGCAAGGAGTCTTAAGGCAAGGACACCTTTAATGCGACAGTCACCGTTACCCATGCGTTGCTAACGCCAAATTGAAGCTCTGGAAATCAGGATTGCAAAGCGCATTTTTGGATGCCATTCACGGAAAAAAAAAAATGGCTAAAAGTTAAAACTTCAGATCGAAGTAGGAAAGCTGCCTGGCATTACACGATAACATGGTACTTTATTATCCCCCTTCAATTGTTTGACGTTTATGCCTCTGTTTAGCAAGTCTGTTCGTTATCGTTCTCCAATTAACAGAGACTTTTTTCAGATTATTTTTATGAAGTTCTCATTTAATTAGCAATACAGCTGAGTCTCAAATGGCAGTTTTAAAAATATCCTTCTACCGATCAAGCAGCCAAATGGTCTTTCTGAGATATTTGCAGAATTGTAAACCTTCGTTTGTCTGCTAATTATCCCCCTGCTTATACGGTGGGAATGTGAACACCTGACAAGCAGAGGTTGTTCACCGGACGCTTTCATTGTGTACGGTGTGGAAAAATACAAATTTCATTCATTAAAACCTTCTCATGGGTTTTTTTTAAAGGAAAGAGTGGGTTTTATCAGATGATTTTCAGGTTCTGCACAATGGAAGGGGAATTAAAATAACGAATGACAAATAGTAGAAAACAGGTGTGATAGGAGACGTCAGGCAGGCTACAGGCACAGAGCAAAATGGGAGGAAATACGTTTATAGTACAATAATGAAAGCAAAAAAGTAGAAAAATTAAATCAATAGTAAAATTTCAGTGAATGGGCCCTCCTGCTATACAGCTGGAGACTATTATGGTATTTAGCAATGCATACACAAATAAGCTTAAACTGCATTTTTGCCATATATTGATGGGTGTGTGTAGTTTGGGTAGAAAAAAAATCTCTTAACCTACCACTGAACTGCTTCCACAATGCAAGGGAATGTGGCAGCTTTCCAGGTCTCTGCTGTTGAGCTCACCCTTCGCAACGTACTCTGTACGACACTGCTGCTCTCCAGCTCCTTGGGATGGGGGAGCACATGCAACTCATTGCGACGCGACTGCTGCCTGCATCTCGCACTGCTGGGTCAGCAGCAAAGGGATGGGTTTTAGCTGGATAAGGGGAAAATCCATGTTTTCGTAGCACAGGGCAAAATACTAAAATAAAGATAGGAAACATCTTATGTTTCAGGTTTTAAGGCTAATTCTAGAAGGAGATAACAAGACTTCTGCCCCATGCCAGAGCTGAGGCTTGGATGCTGTTGGTGATGCTTCACAATCCAAGGGGACATCTGACTCAGTCACTGTGCCTTTCCAGCGCTCCTGGTCTCATTTATGTCCAAACAGTCCTCTGAAGCTCAGATAGATAGAAAGAGGGACATGAAATACCATCGCAGTCCTTTCAGGTGGCTCAAATGCGCTTCAGATTTGCAAGACCCCACTGTCCTTCCTCCAAGAAGCTCCAAGATGTGCTTCCAAGCCAGCATCTGGAAGGCAGGGAGAGAAGACACTAAGACCTCTGCCCAGGCATTAAATGGGAGTAATGAAATAGTCTGCTGCTGCCAGATAAGAGGAGAGGGTTCCTTGGAGAGTCACTTTGGATCTCCAGCTGCAGTAATACGTTGTTCTGAATCTCTATCAGTGCACTTGTTGTGCAGCTGGAGAGTACGTCTGACATTGCCTCCAGTGACCTTTTCAATATAGTCCAAGTGCTGCAGAGCTGGTGTTTCAAGAGGAATTCAAATCGAATTTACTCAGGCAGAAAGGATTGGCCCGAGGATAGCCCTACCGCTCGCTTCACATTTCTCCTTGTCATTCTCATGGAAATTGCAATTCTTTATGCATGGTGCTTCTTCCTATGCCACTGCAAATGTGTCCCTTGAAACAAGAGAAACGGCCACTGTGCTTTGAACGGAGGGTCCCCATGGGCTGGCACTCACGGTGGGGTGTCGGGCGCTGCAGGTGAAGAGTGTTTGCAGGCAGTGCCAGCGGAAACAGAAATCGGAGGGTGAAGGTGTGAACTTCCAACACAACCTGTCGAAAGGTTATGCCGTGGCCGTGTGTGCCGGCACCCCAAATTGGCTGCTGCATGTCAAGCACCCGCCGTCGTGTTAAAAGACGCAGCTCATGGCCACGAGAGGTGAGGAGCTGAAATTTCTATAAGCTGGGAGAGAAATGAATGGGAGAGAAATGCATTCAGGGCTCTGCAAGACAAGAGCAGATAAGGAGCAACATCTTGGTGCGTAACACTAATAGCTCTGGGGTGGGGTCTCTGCCCTTCGGGGGGCAAAGTGCATGCATTTTTTGGGGGAAATGTTGGTTTTCTTCATGCACTTTTCTGGTGCAGTATGATTATTTCATACATGTTTAGACGAAGTGCTTTAAAATGTAATTTCTTTGATTAATTTCGTGTCTGTATTTTCACTGTTTTGTTCAGTCCAATTTATGACAAAATGGAACAAAGTGGGTAACAAAATATAGCCCTGTCAGGCTCCTGTCTTCATGGATATAAAGAAAAATGTGAAACTGTCAGGCACACAAATGTGCCAAACCCCAAGGAAAATTATTATATTCTGCTTGACATTTACTTTAATTTTACAAAATTCTGTAATACCATTATAAATAATAATAATAAAAAATGGCATGGAAATATTGTTAAGTGTATTTATTTTCATTTGCTAGCTTTTTGATTTATGGGTTTGTTTTATTTTCTTCTTTTCTGCTCTCTGCGTCAGAGGAGAGAACAAGAACTTTGAGCCCAAGCTCTCCCACCTGCCTGTCTGCGGGGCAGGAGGAAGAAGAGACTGAAGGTGGATCATCCAAGGAAATGCTCAGAAGAACGGGGGTAAGTAACAGGGGACACCTCTGCTCCAAAAGCTCTGCAAGTCTTTTGTTGAACCCCTGTAAAGTGCCCTCTAAGGGACAGGTGACTGGGTCAGATCCACCACTGTTAATAACAACCCAAGAAAGTTAGTTTATACTCACTAAGGTTCTAACTGGGGGTGATCTGGTAGTCTGAGGGGGAATGGGAGACGGACACCCAAAATAAGCATGGGAAGTGAGTAGACTAACCCCAAGACTAGTAATGAAAGTAGAGAAGGAGTTGAGCTTGGAGAAAAAAGGACGCAAGAGGGTGGAAGGTAGCAGCACTCAACTTCCAACAACAGGATGAGTGGGCTGTTAAAAAAAAAAAAAAACACGTGGGTGATAGAATCATAAATCACAGAATGGTTTGGATTAGAAGGGCCATTAAAGCCCATCCAGTTCCCCATGGGCAGGGACACCTCCAACTGGCCCAGGCTGCTCAAGGCCTATCCAGTCTGGCCTTGAACACCTCCAGGGACAGGGCAGCCACAACTTCCCTGAGCAACCTGTTCCAGTGTCTCATCACCCTCATCATGAAGGATTTCTTCCTAACATCTAATCTAAATCTTCCCCCCTCCAATTTAAAGCCATTTTCCCTCTTCCTACTACTACATGCCCTTGTGGAAAGTCCCTCCTCAGCTTTCTTGTATGCTCCCCTATGATGGCGAGAGCCCAATCCTACTCCCCCTGCTCATGTGACTATCGCCATACTACCCTTTCCATGAGATTAGGGTTGGCTCTTTAGGCCATCCTGCTCTTAAAGCTCCTACAACGCAGTCCTGTAGCACACGCTTTTTAATCGAGAGGCAGCTCTTCAGTCTTGCTTATTGTTGGAACTGCAAAGGCCATCAGGGCTTGTTCTCCCAACTTGTGTAATTGCTTCTGAAAATCCCATGTCCTCCACTCTGCCAAGCCTCAGAGTCACACACCAAAGGAACTGGGAGAAGAAAACCACTTCAAGGCATCAAGGTGACTTTTCCTCTAACAGATGAAGACAAAGAAAAGTGTATGAAAATAATTGATGGGATGTAGCGAATGGAGCTGGCATCATTTACATACCGAACTGACAGCAGGCACCATTCACAGGCCCTTTCCACTATAAATAATGCTTTATAGTGACACAAAAAAGCCCTATTTATCTTGGAAGTTAAAAAGGTACCATCTGAGTGGACAGCCAGCTTCTGGACTCCCCAAGAAAATGTTTGTATAGGAGATTGTGCTTTAGATAAAGATATATTACCTGGTTGATACAGGCATGGCTCTGTAGCCAGTGAATCGCAGCACTTCAGGGATTTCCAGCCTGTATTTGTGCTCCCTCAAGGTCTGATGCTTTGCCTGGGACACTTATCTAACCCACGGGCCACTACAGTTCACAAAGGCCTTTGAGGAGCTGGTGTTTGCTGCCTTTCTCCTCTGATATCCCTGTTGCCTCTCATTTCTGAGCTACTTGAGTCCCCTTAACAGCCTCCAGCTGTGCTGGAGATGGAGGTTAAAAAAGCCCACCCTCACCTGTTTGGGTTAAAACCATCTCCATGTAAGTAGCTGCACTTGGATAAGCTGGTTTGTTTTGGCAAGAGTGAGTGATGGAGTGCTCCGTGGGTTGGGATATCCAGGAGGCAGGTGTCTGTAAACAGGTAAAGCCGGTGATTTGTATAGCCAAGCAAAGATGCAGGAACAAGTTCTTGCACAGCTCACACCCGGTTGGTACCTGATGGGGAGGATCACGGTGGTCATTGCTTCACATGGGAGTTTGTCACAGAGTTAGTCCTTTAAGTGCCAGGTAAGCTCTGATGTCCCTGGATCGCTAAATTGGCAGGAAGAGGCCTTGCTGCGGAGGGGAATGCTTCTAGAAGCAAAGGCTTTCCTGTTTGGTGAGAGTTTTAGAGAGATTCTATCTTCTTTCTAGCTTGCAAGGTTTAATTTGTTTTCCTCTGTGAGGGGTGGCTGCTGTTGGAAGTCAAGCCCTGCTGGAGCACGGAGGACCTAGTAATGAGGGCTCAAAATGAGTAAAGAGGAGTGTTCCTGGGATCTCTAGGAGCATACCTGTGGTGCCCAAGGCCAGTTTGATGGCCAGCAAACCTGATCCCCTTGGTGCATGTATTTGGGTGAGTAGTGCTACACCCTCTCACAAACACCATCCTTCTCCCTTTCTTCTGTGGCTCCTTCGGCCTCTCAGCTCTGCTCTCTGCCAGCGAGTGGGTTTCCGCTCAAGCTTCTCCTTTATAAAGCCCTTCTGGGAAGCGAAACGTGCCGCCTGCTCGGGAAAAGGCGTTATAATGGGCAGCTACCTATGGAGGAAGATGGATCACTGAGTCAGAAATCAATCGAGAGGTTGTGATGGCATCATAAATCAGGGGATGCTGAGTGTTAAAAGAAACCCAATGCTTGATTTATAACTTGGCACAAGCTATTTGTCGCCAGCCAAGATTTTCAGAAAGAGAAACATTTTTGTAAGTTTAATTTAACGTTATTTTTTTCCACTGTGCTAAGCATTCCTGTAGGGCTTATTTTTCTCCCCCCACAGATAAAACTCAATTTGCAGATAAAAGCAGCCAAATGACATCTGGAAGATTTTGTTTCGTTTTGAAACACTTCGTGGGTTTGAGCTCTTTTCCTTAATCTAGGGTCATTCCTCCCTGAGTTTCAACTCCTTACCAGTGTCGTTTAATATCTTTGACTCTCACTGGGAGTCAAAGGCTTTTGCTGGTAGATAGCTGGTTCATATCCAACTCGTGCTGCTGAAGAGTATTATTGGTTAATCGTGGCTCTGTTGCTTACGGGAAGCTTATGTTTGTATCGACAGCAGGGAGGTGGCTGCCTCACCTAAGCCTGCTGCTGCCCTCCTGGTTACCTGTGAGTTTGGAGGCAGCTGCAGGAGAGGCCAAGTGATCATCAGCAATGGAAAATGTGATGGGATTTGACCCTGGAGCTGCCGTGGCTCAGTGGAGGGGGGTGAGTTTGTGCCACTGCTGCCCAGCGCTGTGAGGAGGACGCTGCGGTCCCTGATGCATCACAGGAGCTTATCTGTCCCCTCAACTCAGCTTCTTGATGAGGGCATCTCCTTTGTTATGCAGTCAGATGGTGCGTAAGCAACTGTTTATATGACTTTTTGGAAATGAAGAATGCAAGTGTTCTTTCTGGTGTGAGCTTTTTGAGGATTTAAAATTGAGCATCTGTTGAGTTGCAGAGTGCTCTGAGCAACAGTGAGACTTGGTGAAATGTGAACAATGTTGTTCCCATGGTACTTCCTTTTTTCCTCCCCCCTTAATTTTTTAATGAGTTGGATTTTGGAGTGAATTGCTTTGGGTGCTTTAAACTGAGGTGGACAAGGGATGTGGACTCTTCTGGAGTTTTCTGTTTGCGTTGGTGATGTGCTTATAAACAGGTTATATATGGGATATGTGCTTATATATGGGTACCCCAAGAGGGTTTGTTCCTGGCTGAGGTGACCAGAGACGATACTTCAACTACTTCTTGGTATTTCTGGGAGGTCGTGACAGACTGAGGACTTGATGGCTATGAGGACCGTGGGAAGCATGTTATTCTCTACCACTGCTGCTGGGAAGAGGTCATAGCTGCAGGGGACCCACCAAACCCACCTCTGCCATAGCACAGAACAGCCCAGGTACTGGTCCTGGACGTTCCCATTGGAGGGGTGTATCCACGTAAATGCTGTTCAAAGGTGTTTGCAGAAACCCAGTTCTTGTCTTATTAGGAGAAAGTCACCACTTCCAGCTTCTCAGAGCTGAGCTGAGGAGGCCCTGACAAGGAGTTTGGATTCAAAGCTGGAGTGAGCTCTTACTCTGGGTCCCCCCCCAATGAGGCTGAGTGTTTTCCCCCATCACTTTGACTTTCTCTAACTCAGCCCAGACTTGCTGAAGAATCCACTAACCTCAGGGAAGCTCTTTGGCAAAGCTGATGTATATTTTGCCTGGTTTCGGATTTCATCTGAAAAAAAACCAAACCCCACTCAGTCTCGTAATGTACATGGTTCTTGTTTCAGCTAAGTTAAAATAATGACCAATTTGTACATGCCAGAACCACAGGATCACTCCACAACACTGTGTCCATTTGATAAGCATATAATTATGCTTCTTAATTGGAAGTATTTGTCAGTGCAAAGCATCATACACAAGGCCATCATGGGAGCAGGCTCAGCTGTGCAACTTGCCCACATCCAGCATGTGGCTCTGGCAGGTCCACACCAGGCCCCGAAAGAAGAAAAAGCAGCAACATTTTTAGCCATGAAAGGGCAAAAAATGATGTCTGTCCATCCATCCCTTCCCCACGGGAGGGCCTGGCTAATAATAATAAATATTTATAGGTAAATCTCCAGTGTGCTCTGCAACTGCTGGCATGTTCTTGGTTAAAGGTGGATTTAGGAGAGGTCTGTGGTGATGTTCTGAGTAAGCTCCTCTGGCAGGAGAGGCCTGAAGCAAAGTCAGGACAACCAGAGCATCTAATGTGGGCTTGCAAAGAAGTTCTGAACAGGGTAATTAGCAATGCTCCACTCAGAAGGTGTGCGGCAAACTCCTCACCTGCTGCGTGTGTAGGGCAAGGTGCTCGTTCACTGGGAGCTGCAAGTTTCTCTTTCCTGTGTGGGATGAGCCAGGCTGACCCAGAGCAGCTCACGTTGAGGTCTCCAGTCACAGTTCCCTGCACATGTCTCTGATTCCTTGGTCCCCTCTGCCTCCCAGCAGCAAAGGGTTTTCATTTCGGAAAGAATGATCTGATGGAGATCGAGGGTCAAAGGGCTTCTGTGTCCCTGCCAGCCCAAGTCCAGAAAAAAGCCTTTTGAAGAAAGCGAGTTCCTTGTGTTGCAGAGCAACTCTGGGTCTCTCAGTGGTGAGGGGAGCCCCGTCCGAGCTGGAGAAGCCATCCATCTGCAGAGCTGGTTCCTTTCTTCCTTCCCACATTGAGAAATCCCTGATGCAGCCTCCCCAGGTCAGCTCGAGGGAGAGCCTTACAATGGCAGCTTGACTTACTGCCACTGCGCTTGGCAGCTTCAGTCGTGGTGGGCTCCAATTTCATTTTAAAGACCCCTTCTGCCTCCCCTTATAATTGAAAGGCGAGCTTGTAGTACAGCAAGGATCCTAAATGGGTCAGACCAGCAGGCGGGCTCCAAAACAAACATTGTTAACGCCAAGCCACTGAACCATATAGCGCGAGCTGACAGTGCCTCTTTTGCCTGCTGACTTTGACCACACAGGCGCCGTCATCTTAAAGAAACAGCCGGGGCTGCCTGCCTGGGTGCTGCCGGCAGCTGCAGGGGAGGGAATGGGGGGATCCCAACAGACCTGGCGAAGGGAGAGGTCCCCCCTCTGCATGATGGAGGGCTGAGGGGTAGGAAACCCTCAGCAAAGCTGCAGTGGGGCGTTTAGCGTAGCCAGCGTTGCTCTCTGCCTGCTGAGCTTCTGCGCCACTCCGTATCCCACAGAAGTTGATGCTGCTTTGTTTCTTGCTGTTTCTTTGAAATTTTGTATGCATGCCAAAAGGAAGAGGATGTTTTAGCACACCTGCATGACTTTGGGGTGACTTGTTCTCGCTGGCATCTCCTAAAGGGGTGTGTGTCCAGTTCCTGCTGCTGCTCTGCAGGTACAGCACTGTGCCAGGGAGTGCATCCGTCCCTCAACAAGAAGAAAAAAACATGCAACTCGAATATCCTCCACTTACAAATGGTGCCTATGGTCCATTTAGTTTCATATGCACAAAGTAATATTGTTCATAGGCAAAATCCCGGGAGCCTCCCGGAAAACAGAGAGGATCAGTGTTGCTTAGTTACTGGTGGTACGCTGGCACGTTGAGATAAATCAAATCAATACAGCTCCGAATATTAAAGCCTTTAAAATAAAATCAAAGTCGTGTCCATAATCTGCCATGCTTCCTCTTTATCATTGAACAAACATGGCATTGCGCTGGAGCCACGCGGGAGGCAGCGAAGGACCTGGTTACTGCACAGGCTGCTCCTTCTCCTTTTCTTTCTTTCTTTTTTTTACCTTCCCTTGACTTAAAGCAGAGAAAAGGCTGTGTCGTTGCAAAGGAGAGAGGGGGGCAGAGTGAAGGGGCCGGGTAACCAGAGCTTTGTAACGAACATGGAGGTGAAAGCGACTTCTTGCATCTCCCCGGTTGTGTATTGAGATTACTTACTGCTCTGAGCTGTGACGCTGTTGGGAAGCCCTTCAAGCGCCCATCTGTCCTCGTAGGAGCAAGTGTTCAGCCTCTGATATGCGGTAGCAGCAGCTTTTGTCTTCTAGGGCCTTGTGGGGTTTACCCAGGGCAAGGTGCTCCAGACTACACCTGAAAGAGAGGACCACAGAGCCCTTAGCAGAGTCACGGCATGTCCTGACAGTTGGTGCTACCTCTGCTCAGAAATGACGGGAGGGAATAGCTATAAAAAGTACCAGAGCAGCCTGTTCTCCCAGAGAAGTGCCTGGCTGCCAGGATCGTGGGTCCCTCTTCACCCTGGGGCAACCATGTGAGTGCTGGGAGTGGCTGATGCCGCTAGTTTGCAGTGAGGGTTGGGATGGTTTCACCTTTGGAAAGGATGTTATGGAAGTTGATAACTTCAAGTGTTTAAGTCCTGCTCTTAATTAAGTATGAAAGTGAGGAAATCATGTCCCGAGGATTGAATGAGAACTGGCAAAGCATAGGAAAAGAATAACCCTCTTTGGCTCACTTACTAGACGGAATAAAATCGATGGGAAATGGTGATTGACCCAACATGTTTATATAAATTAATTTGCTGAGGTTGATTTTTCTCATGGGCAAAGAAAGGCATGGGAAGGTTTTGCTCTGGAATCAGACGTTGGCAGTCTTACACCCACAGGAGTGGGTGAGCTGTCAGGATCAGGTCTCCGGGCTCAGTATTGTCAGAGTACCAGAGCTCAGGTTCTGAAATGCAAATTTAAAGCAAGCCAGAGACCTTTGTGCACGGGCACAGCACTGAGATAAGTCACTTACTGACGCCTGAGAGTGGGTTAAGCTGTCTATATAGACACAGCCCTCAGAATTTGTATGACAGTAATACCTAGAGAAATCTGCCAGGATTAGATCACTTATATTAGATTTGGTAGATACGCACGTACAGCCTCCTCTCCCAAAAGATTGTAATGTAAGTAGACAAGTCAAAATAGTGTCAAGAAAAAAAGGCTGTAACCTTACTCCGGCTGGTAGGAGGCAAACTAAAGCACAGCGAGATTTAGTCACTTGGCCACAGGGACCAAAAAAAATGTGTAGCTGAGCTGGGAACTGAAGCCAGATTTTCAAAATTCCAAAGAGTGCTGGAACTGCTTGGGGATGCTGATTCTGTTGTCCCAGCGGCTGCTGGGTCGACACAGCTCAAGACAGAGCCCCAGCCCTTGCAGGCAGCACAACACATCGATACCTCCACTCAGAAGCTTGCAGAACACGTCAGGGCCAGTGCTGTTCTCTAGCATCTTCTTGGCACTGGTGAGGACATGTTGGTGCTCCTCAGCATGGAGGAGGGACTGCAAGTCCTGGCTCCTCCACGGGCTCCCTGCCTGCAGCTGCTTGTGGGGGTGATGCTCACTAGCGCTTGTGGTAACGTGGTGGGGCAGATATCCCTGATGATGGGAGAGAGGCGAACCTAGAGGATGATTTGGAGGTACACGCTATGCTTCGTTCTCTGAATTGCCTTCCATGGTGGCCAATCTTGCCCCACTGCTGGGAGCAGAAAGCTAGAGAGTTACAGATCCCCAGGCTGAGCTTGCTGTGCTGGGCAGCCCTCCACCCGCTGAGCCTTGGTGGCCCAGCTGTGGTGACAGGTGATGGCACAGACTCCTGAGGTGCTCTGGAGGAAGAAGTGCTCCTGGCCAGACACTTGTAGTTGAGCTCTGGCAGATTTCTAGGCTCCTGGGGGAAAAGCTTAAGCTTTCATCGCTCCTCTCTTCCTCTCGGGCTCCAGGAGGTCACAGGCAATCGTGAGAGTCTTAGCAGGAGGGGAATAGCACTGAATGAGGTTTTATTCTTCCCCTGCTGAGCCTCAGCATCATCTTGCACTTCACTTGCAGCAAACAGCCAAGCGGGACCTCCAGCGGTGAGGTATCTCAGCCTGTCTGAAGGGGATGCTGGGACTTTTCTCAGCCATTGCAGAGGCTATCACTTCTGTTATAGGGCCACTAAAAGGAGAGCAGAGAGATTGGGAGTCTAGGAAACCTTGGTTTGATGCGGTGCTCCCCCGTCATTTGTTTGTCTCTGTGAAATAGGATATTCAGAATTGCCAAATTCTTGTGGTTTTCACCAGCCCAGGCTGCTTGGAAAGCATGGGGGGTTTTTTTGAGAGGTTCTCAAAAACAATGTCCCCTTTGTTTGCCTTTCTACTAAAAAAATACTAGAAAGTCAGAAAACTGTTAGTCTCTGGCTATAATCCACACCAGCTGAGTTTTTGTGGGTAAACATTGCCCTTCCACCTTTCCCCACATTGAACAGAGCAGCACGCACCTCTTAGAAGAAACTCAGTCGTTCGAACGCGTCGCTTGCGTGGCACTAAAAGGAAAGGAGAAGCAATAAAATGTGCTGGTGTGCACAGCTGGCCACGTAATGCTCCTTGTTCCAAGAGAAGGGCATCATACAGTTTTGAATTGATTTGGTTGAGTTATTGTTAGATCTCAAGAGGCCTTTTTGGGTTTTTTTTTTACCTTCTTCATGAAAAACCATTCCAACAGAAGAGTGTCTGAAGAAGATAGCTGGGCAGAGAAATTCAGGCGATGGTTGTGCAAACCAAGGTGAGAAAACACATTTGCACCAAGAGCAGCCGGTTTAGATTAGCAGGCAGCAGCGTGGGATGCGAACAGAGAAATTATTACAGGCTGATAAAGACAGATGCAAGACATAAACAGCTGAAAATTGACTTAAATATTTATAAGAACCCAGGGCTCTCTTACAAATGTTATTGTTGGGAACGAGATAGGGTGATTTATAGGTGCTATTTGCATTGCTCGCTCTGCTTGCCTTGCTCTGTGGTCTGAGCTAACCTGGTTGTCCCACAGGCAAAGTGCAACTTTAAGGTCACGTAAACATTGCATGGCGGTGCAGTGTTGTCTTAGAGCTGGTTGTTGTGTGAGCTTCAGAGTCCCTCAGCTCTTCCAGCAGAGGATGGTCCTCCAACTGCACTTTTACTTTGATGTTGCTGTAACAGCAGATTATATTCTGGAAAGCTCGTGTGGCTGTTGCTGGAGGTTGGGAAGGTGCCTCCACCCTGCCTGTACCACTCTCCCTCTTGTGTGTCCTGCTAAAACCTAGGGTGGTCATGGCATGATGGTTACAATTTAGTTTGCAATGGCTCCTTTCTTCCAGTCAGATGACTTAAATATAAGTAAAGTCTTTCCTCCCTGTTGCTGCAAATCCGGGAGGACCTTGAGCATGTAGGCACAGGGAGCCAAGGAGGTGGAGGTGGTGGCATCCAAGACAATGTGGTGCGAATGGAAAGCTTTGGCAGAAAGGAGCAAAGCGAGTGCGGAGTTGGTGGGAGAGATGCAGGGAACAAAGAAGCTTTGCGGGGGGCTGGCTTGGGCTCTCCAAGCTGGTCATGAGGAGCAGAGGGACAAGTGCTAGGTGGGGAGATGAGGCTGGTGGGGATGGGGACTTGCTCATTCCTGCAGCCCTGTGCCCGTTCACCTCGCACGTCATTTATAGTGGCAAGCACCACTCCACTGAAGGTGAAACCGGTGAACCTCAGTTGCCAGTAGGGCTTGAGAGTTTGCCCACACACCCCCCTTGGTGGCCACAGAGTCGCTGTGCCTTTGGGTGACAGAGCTGTATCCCTGCGGCGTCTGTCGGGGTACGACCTCGAAAGACAAAAGCTCCCGTTTGCTAAACAGAGAAGAGAGAGCTGCTGCTATTAATTATTAATGAAATCTCACACACAGCATTAAAGACACGGGCAATTCTTTTTGGCAAGTGTAATGAAAAAATTAATTGAATAATCATTCCATGTAAATAGATTTAGATAAGCTTCTCTTTCCCCTTTCTCACTCTCGCTCCACACACTTTCCACTTCTCAGTAGAGAAAACACTGCCATTTATTGCTTGGAATACTGTTATAATTCACAGTATCCTGTGATGAGCAATGGCCATACCGGCTGGGGCCACAAAGTCCTTTGGTTTCAGACAGTCTTATTTAAGGGATGCAGAGTGGCATGAGATAAAAACAAAAAAGGCTGTTAAAATTTACTGTTATTAGGAGCACTTTAAGAGAAACCTAAATGCTTGATTTATAAGGTGTCGGTTTGTTAGTGGCTTGGAGGACTTTATCCCGTTAATGTCTGTGAGCCCTTCTAGTCTTTAAGGGAATGTTGCCTGGTGGGAGCTTGTGGGAGATCCCAGGCAGGCCCCGGCTCTGCTAAGGGCCGTGTGGCTGTGGAACAACCTCCTGCCCTGCTGCGCTGATTTGGCGTTTGCTTGGTGTGCTTCTTGCCGTTACCGTTGTCTGGTGTTCCTCAAGGTGCCTGTCAGCTTTAAGCCTCAAATGTTCATGATGGAGTAAGCAAAAGCATACTGAGCTTTCCAGATTTTAACTTCTCCCTTCCCTTCAGGGAGTTTTTATTTCTTTTTCTAAGGAATGAGCCTGTATGTGACCCTCGGGCAGGGCTGGGCATCCCAGGAGTTCCTTGGGTGCACTCCCAAGAGCCATGAGGAGGGAAGCAGGGCAGCCAGGCCTTTCCAGTGAGGATCCCAATCCCAAAAAAAGACGGCAGGACCCAAATACTGGGCTCTTCCCAAGATGAGTTGCCTGTGAAACCAGTGGAGAAACTTTTTTTGTGCCATGCTCTTGTTCCAGCCTCCTGTCTCCCACCAAGGCTGGTCACTAGCAATGGCAATCCGACCTTTTCTCTGTTTCAGTGAAAAATATCTTCTGTTTTGAGTGTCCTTTTTAGGGCTTCCAGCACAGTACTCGGCTCTCCTGCCCTAATGTGGAGTATTTATAAAGGTAGGAGACTTTTTTTTTGTCTGGGCTACAGGAAAGCTGGAGAGGGACTGATTACAAAGGCTTGGAGTGATAGGATGAAGGGGCAATGGGGTATAAACTGGAAAGGGGCAGATTTAGACTGAGCATAAGGAGGAATTTCTTCACGATGAGAGTGGTGAGACACTGGCCCAGGTTGCCCAGGGAAGTTGTGTCTGCCCCATCCCTGGAGGTGTTCCAGGCCAGGTTGGATGGGCTTTGGGCAGTCTGAGCCAGTGGGAGGTGTCCCTGCCCATGGCAGGAGGTTGGCACTGGATGATCTTTAAGGTCCCTTCCAGCCCAAACTATTCTCTGATTCTCATTACTCTGTAAAGTGGCATAACTTTAAGAAAGAACCAGGACACAGTATCTCTTCCTAGGAGTTTCTTTTGGCTTTAAAACCTAGTAGTCCCATTATTTCAAGAACACACGTTTAAAAAAAAAAACAAAACACAACAAAACAAACAAAAAAAGAAAACCAAAGAAAAAAGCTAAAAAAACCAACCTCAAACTCCCTTTTTTCCCCACTCTTTTGGGTCCTGAATGCACACAAACACCCGGTAGAATCACAGCAGAATGGAGAAGGGAAGGAATTTGGGACCAGCCAGGCCTGTTCAGCATTTTCATGGGCTCAGCAGGACATGTCCACTTTCTGTATTTTGAGGTTTGAAATGGCCAAATTCCTCCAGCTGTGCTCTGCCCTGTGTTTAAGATGTAGACTAATTCTGGCTATAACTGTGTAGACTTTGCAGGAGCTGTATCACGATACGCTTTCCCTGAAGTCGTATCACAGTTTGACCCTGTGTCTTTTTCAGCTCCTCATCTCCCCTGACAGTGAGTTTCCAGCTTTCTTGTTGTTCCCTGCAGTTACAATTAACTTCAAACAGTGTCTTATCATTAAATCAACCTACATTGAACCAGGCAGTTGCCTTAAAGAGAGACTGCTCTTACTCTTCGACTGCACTTACTCAGCTGCTGCAGAAAAATAGAAAAAGAGGGAGAAATAAAATTTATGGATTGAAATGAAGCAAGAGCCTCGCTGCTGCTTGTCATGCCTGGAGTTTGAGTTTCTTTGGCTTTAAATCGCACCTCTTCTTTGTGTGTAAGACTGTGCTCTGAAATGGCAGAAGAACTTAGCTCATCCTTACCTTGAGATCTAACTGAGCTAAATGTTGCAGACCCTGGACCCGCGGCAGACCTGAGTGTCTGAAATCAGAAGTGGGAGCTTGTTCTTTCTCAGGCTTGGTTTGGAGTCTGGCAAAATACCTGTAACTTTCCTCTAGGTATTTATTTCAGTTGCCAGATACACATACAATTGTAACATTCATCATGTGAGTCAAACTAAAATAATTAAGATTGCATCTCGTTTGTTCTAAAACGCACGCACACCCCTGCCCTCGAAGCACCCTTAAAGTGCTCTGCTGAGTTGGGAAGAAGTTGCTTTGAGAGTTTGAATGGCCCTATGGCTCAACTGGAATTATTGAGTTGCCATTTCCCACATAAACTCTACTTTCTAGAGCTTTATAACCTGGATCTTCTAATTTGCAGTGGACTGAAGCTTAATTCCTCGGTCTTATGTGATTCAGTCTAAAATCAGCAAAATTTGGCTGCTGGAAGATTCCCTCCTCCTTTAAATATCCCTGCTCTATACCTAGGGAATCCCAGGCTTGTTACCTGCAGCAGTTTGGCTCAGTTGCCTATGGAAGGACGTAAAAAGTCCTTAGTCCACAACAAACCCTCTTTGTCTGCTGGGTTTGGAGCTCACCAGTGTCCAAGCATGATTCCCTTCCTGTAAGCAAAGTCGGGGGGTTTTGTTCCAATTATACCAGTAACTCCAGATGAAAACCAGCAGAAATGCACCAGTATAAAATAGGGTCAAAGGCAAGATGACAATCCACCCCTAACAGATACCACTGGGTTTTTTCCCACTGATGTTTTATTGCCTTCTTTCTTATAAATCAGGTCTTTCATAGGTTTGAAGATTTGGTTCCATGTGGCTGCCCTCAAAGTGTCCACTATCAAGTTTCAGGGCTCTATTTAAACTTTTAATTAAAGGGAAAAAAAAGACTAAATAATCTATAAACAAGGTAACTTTGTTCTTTTTCTTTCTTTTTCCTCCCCGCCTCCCTGCAAAAGAACCAGCTGAGCCTAATACCTGTCTTCTGTATGGCCTGGCAGCAGTTCAGGATTGCTTTTATTTTGTTTATACGGATTGCAGGCACTTCCAGCCTTTTATATTGGCCACTTGCAATTTTAGTCAACTGAAGTCATAGAATCATAGAATGGTTTGGGTTGGAAGAGACCTTAAGATCATCCAGGTCCAACCCCCTGCCATGGGCAGGGACACCTCCCACTGGCTCAGGCTGCCCAAGGCCCATCCAACCTGGCCTTGAACACCTTCAGGGATGGGGCAGCCACAGCTTCCCTGGGCAACCTGGGCCAGTGTCTCACCACCCTCATGGTGAAGAAATTCTTCCTTATGTCCAGTTTAAATCTGTCCCTCTCCAGTTTATACCCATTGCCCCTCATCCTATCACCACAAGCCTTTGTAAACAGCCCCTCTCCAGCTTTCCTGTAGCCCCTTCAGGTACTGGAAGGTCGCTATAAGATCTCCTGGGAGCCTTCTCTTCTCCAGGCTGCACAGCCCCACTTCTCTCAGCCTGGCTGAGTCTCCTGGGATGTGTGGTATGGGCCGGCTAAGCTGAGCATGTGTGTCCCCCAACAGCAGGAGATCAATGTCTTGCACATCCCCGTGAAAGGATCATGGGAAAGGAGTGTTACATGGGAAAAGGAAAGCTTTGAAGGTTGTTTCTGGGCACAGCCTTTTTCTCATGGCAGGAACCTCTCTACATTGGCGTTGCTCCTGCCTGTCTCCTCTTTCTGAATTGTCTTCATGGACAGTACACAAAAATTAGGCAATCTTCTCAAAAGTGCATAGCTTCCACCTGTGCTGCTGAGGAGAGCTTTTTTTGTTGGGAAGAGGCTGTCGCTGCCTTCGTTGCCTGGACATCACCCAGGCCTGAGGGCTTGTTCTAATATCTAGGTTTCATATGGTTGAGCTGCTTTGAAGCGAGGTCGTGGCTCATTACAGAGTGCCAGAGGGGGGTTGTATCAACTTCTTTTTATGAGTCTGAACTATGTGAATCTTACTTTCTCCCAGTATTGCCAGCACTTAAGCTCTGGATCTGTGGCACATCTCTAAATGCACGTTGCTAAGTAGTTTACTTGAGTCTCTGCGCTTCTGTTTTCTCAGTCGTGAAATAAGTATATTAGCCCCTCTCGCAGGATTGTAACGTGCATGATTGATTAAGTCCTGACATAAAATGTGTTAGACTTGCACGAAGTGTTTTTGTGAGGGGACTAAAAGATCCTTACCTACCCAAAGGCTCTTCTGCTTTGTTGGAGTCGTGGATTTGTCCCTTAACTAATCCTGTGTCTGAGGTGAGCATGAGAAGCTCCTTGGCCTGAGCAGGGGAAAGCATAGTGCCAGGCACTACTCCCACTTGAGTCCTTCCACTAAAGCCCCGTGCTGTGAACCAAGTGCTTTCCCAGGAGCTTGGAAGGTGAGGTAAAGGACACCGTGTTTGAAGTGCCACATCATTTTTCCAAGGTTGTTTATTTATCAGCCATCTGCCTCCGATATAATTAATGTCACCCTCTGTCAGCGTTTGTGCAGAGGAAGAGGTTTGGTTGCGTGCTGGGGAAGCAGCGGTTTGAAAGTCTCAGGACACAGGAGTGAACAATGAAACAAGCAGGTTGTTCTTTATGGTGGCAGGTGGGACAAGCTGAGCAGCATTGTCCCTCATATGTGGTGGTGTCGTTGACTTCTCGCGGGAGTTTCCCAAAGGTGAATGACAGTTCAGGAAGGGAGATGAAGTGCAGGCACTGCTCCAAGAGAATAGCTGAGAAAGTCCATCTCAAATAAGGATGAGGAGCACTTTGGATCATCTTGCATTGACTTTGCTGTAGCTCCAGTCATTGCAGGAGTTCCTGCAGCTCTGCAGCCCTCTGACTTCATGTAAAAGAAACCAGGATGGGCTCAGGTACATAGATATGAAATGTTGGTTACTGGAGGCATGGTCACCCTGTGCTGCTGTTGCTCTTGGCCAAGTAAGTGTTGTGTTGTGTTGAGCTGGCAGGAGGAGCTGCAGTGCTTACGGCCGTGCAGCCTGCTCCTGAGGAGCCTTACAAGGTCTGGGGGACATGGGTGTGGTTTGCTGTGGAACTCAAGAGATAAAAGTGGCTGTGGTGTTTCTGGGTGAAGTTCAGGCCGCCTTTATGGAATGAAGTGACTGATGAGGGAGAAGTAAGAACATCAAAGCTCTGATTGTAGGATGAAGCCCTGTTTCCTCTTTGTAGTTTTTGGGGGGTTTTTGTTGTTGCTTTGGTTTTTTTTAGCAGCTCTGTCCTGAACATGGCAGATCTTTCCTCATCCATCTCTGCAGGGTCAGTTGGGCAGCTTATTTTGTATTTTACTTTGCCATTTTTCATTTTGTCTTTGGGCTTCTGGGTCTATAATTCCTTGCAGGAAAGTAGGGTGGTTTGTATCTTCTCTACCAACACAGCACAGGGGGCTCGCAGCTGTCCTTTTGCCAGGCATAGCAGGAGAGTGAGATGCAGATGTGTGGCTCAGAGGTGTCCACTGTGGGAAGGATACAATATTTTGTCTCCATTGATTCCTAGAGGACCTCCCGACGTTGTCGGGAGAGGTTTAGCTTCAAAGTAAGACAAATTTCAGATCAATGAGTTCAGGATGAACTGTCCTGAAACAACTCCAAGCTGGTTCACCATACAACGAGATGCCAGAGGTGCGAAAGTATGGGGAGTGCTGTGGTTTTGGGGATGGACATGGTGCGATCCCTCACATCTGGCCATGAGATCTGGCAGGTTCGTTTTGCATGGAGCCTTGTGCTGAGGCTCTGCAGCTCAGCGTCAGGCACCCAAGAGCACATCTAGAGCACAAATGTCCTTCCTGGAGGTATTTCTCTGGATGTGGGAGAAGGACCAATCCACCTTATTATGGGAGATTACATCTATTAATGTAGGTTGCCATGGTGAGTAATTAAAATCTTCCCACACGTCCCATTCCTGCACCGCAGCAGGTGCCCTGTTCAGCAGATGTTTTGCACACCGCATGGCACAGGCACAGCTTTTGTGCACAGGGGAAACTCGTGACATGATTTCACCTCTAGCTGTCTTGATCAATGAAAATGGTCTCTGGCTTGAGTTTAAATAATGCTTTTAATGCCGTTTTGCACGACACGGAAGAGCCGCAGGGTATAGGTTGTAATCTGTGGACGCTTACTGTCTTTGAGAATGCCATATATTGTTCATAACTGTTGTAAAATGCATCGGATAACTGTGTTACAGAGGAAAAAGCCTCTGAGGTGGGCTGTGTGCCTTGTCTGGTGCCAAGCGGAGGTCAGGCAGCTGCCTGTCTTGCAGGTGCAGCCTCTCTTACCTGCAGGAGGAGTTTAACAGCTGACAGCTCCCAGGTCCCACAGCCTTTCAGGTTCAGTGCCAGAGGCTGCACATCTCTCTGGGAACAGTGGGGCATAAGTGGCATTAAGATTTCCTTTCTCTGCTTCAGGGTGTCTGTGGGAAGCCCTGTGATCAGAAGCATTGAGGTCAGAGCAAAGATCTGCCCTTGGGTCCATCACCCAAGAGGGTCCATCTGGCACTGATTGTAACTGGTACAGGGTGTCCTGGCAAACTGGGATCTAGAAGATCTGGAAGTTGTGGCTACCCCATCCCTGGAGGTGTTCAAGGCCAGGTTGGATGGGCCTTGGGCAGCCTGAGCCAGTGGGAGGTGTCCCTGCCCATGGCAGGGGTGGAACTGGATGAGATTTAAGGTCCCTTCCAACTCAAACTATTCTATGATTCTATGAAGATGGGTTCATCCCCAAACAGAAAATATGAGAACCGTCACATCCCAGTTCTGACTTCTCTGTGACTCACCAGATTGCTTCTTGCTGGGCTTCTCCACTTCAATGCTGGGGAAAAAAAACCCAGTGTCTGCCTTTGCTGTAACACTTTGCAGTGGATTTCTTTGCAGCGCCTCTATTTTAACAGTTTAAAGGGTTTAGGAGGAAATGCAGACAACGTCTCCTGTGTTTCTCAAGGGAAATCTTCAACCTGAAGCTCGTGCAGCTTTTCCTCCTTCCTTGTGTCTCCGAAGAGCAGGGTTGTGAGCCTGGATTTGGTCAGAAAGCTGTGGATCCAGCTACCCCTCTGGCGGGCTGGTTCCTCAGGCAGCAGCCAGCGCTCCAAGATTTTAGAGACAAGGGAGATGGTGGGACTAAGGGGAGCAAACCTTCTGTCCCATTATCCCACCGCACCCCTCACGCGGGGCTGTGGCTCAGGCGAGTCATTGCAAGGTATTGATTGTCAAAGGAACAGAAGCAAAGCACCAGTAAAGTGCAATAATCATGTGAGAGGAGCGAAACTAGAGGAGTACACCACAGATTCACTTAACTCCTACTTGGTCGATAAGCTGCTTATTGAAACACATTATTCTTCTGTTCCTGATTCCCAGAAGTGTCCGAGCTGCCTGGAAGACCATAACAAAACAGGCTGCCTCCTAGGTCTGCATTGATTTTAATGGAGAAAGACTGAGCGAGCGCTGTGTAATAAAGTGTAAAAAGATGACTCCCCCAAAATGAATAGCACAGGGGTACAACAGATATGATGATTATCGTGGAGTTGTTTCATACTCTTGTCTTTGCCCAGTGAGCATCTGACTGGCTTCTGGACGCCACTGTCCTTTGTCATGGCTGCGATGGATGTTTGCTAATTTAGGGCTATACCTGCAGCAACCACACTGGAAGTTGGGCTGATCCCTTACGTGGAGAAAAATAAGATCATTTAGTTTTTTAGTCATTATTATTTATTTCATTGCTGTGATATTCCACTACTGAGACTGTTATTTACAATAAAACCTACTAAAGCTCTGTGAAATACAGCTCTCTTTTGGATTTATTGGTTAAGCAAAACCTAATGGTTTGGGTAAACCTTTTTTTTTTTCCCTTGGATAAATAAAAAAAAGTACTTAGTTACAAAAAAAAATGTTTCATTCAGTGACGAATTAAGTGTTTGGATTTGGGGAATGGAGGGGAAGACCAGTGAGAACAGCTATGTTTTTAAGTTACGTTTAGGTAAATATGAAAAAACAACTAAAACAACTGTGCCTAGAAAACATTTCAACTGAATAATGGGTTTAAGAGCAATGCCCGTATTGATGTTGGCTTAAATTTTTAGATTTCAGCACTACTCGACATGGATTTTTTTGTTGGCAAAAAGGTCCTTTACTCAAGAGAGCCAAGGCATGGCCTTAGCCATAATGTAAAAAAAATCATAAAAATCTGATTTTTTTTTATGTCACTTCTAAAAAGTAAGATATTGAGTATATACATGACCAGATGGATTCTTTTTTTAATGATAGCTGGGTGTATCTTTTTTTGACACATTATTCTAAAATGAGTTTGAAAGAAACAAAACCCGCCTAATTCAGCTTAAAGGAACGTGGCAGCAGAATAAAAAATGCTTATTGTTTTAACACAAAGGTTCCTCTAGCCCAGCCACGGATGCTGTTATTTGCAAGGGGGCCATAGCATTGGCTGCATAGTAAGGAATATATGATCAGTGCCTGTGGGAACACACGTGTGAGATCTTGTACGGCTTTGGTTGTTCTGTGCTGGTGGGTTAGAAATCATAGAGTAGTTTGGGTTGGAAGGGACCTTAAAGATCATCCAGTTCCAACCCCTGCCATGGGCAGGGACATCCCACTGGCTCAGGCTGCCCAAGGCCCATCCAACCTGGCCTGGAACACCTCCAGGGATGGGGCAGCCATAGCTTCCCTGGGCAACCTGGGCCAGGGCCTCACCACTCTCATACTAAAGAAATTCTTTCTTCTGTGTAGCCTAAATCTGCCCCTCTCCAATTTATACCCATTGCCCCTCGTCCTATCACTCCAAGCCTTTGTGAACAGCCCCTCTCCAGTTTTCTTGGAGCCCCTTCAAGTACTGGAAGGTCGCTATAAGGTCTCCTCGGAGCCTTCTCTTCTCCAGGCTGAACAACCCCAACTCTCTCAGCCTGTCCTCGTACAGGAAATCCCCAGTTACAGGAGTGCGTTGGCCATCGGAGCTGCATCTGCCTTTGTAAATCCAGGAGGATTTTCTAAAGCTCTCTTGTGAGACTGGGTTACTGTTTGCTGTGCCCCGAGCATGGTGGAGGTGGGGGAAGGTGCCCCATCCTCAAGCAGGTGTGGGTGATACCAGGTTCTGTTTCACCTGTGCCAGTTCTGCCTGGGGGAAGCTGTACCGCCCCTGTGCCTCCCGCAGCTGCCATATCCATAGCCACCACCCTCAATCTGCCCAGGTTTGTTAGCGCCGTATCGATCACCCCCCAGAGGGCAGTCCTTCTGCCAAAAGGCAGCTCTGAGACCATCACAACAGTGGTGCTTTTTTTTCAGTGTTACTGTATTTGATGAGAAGTTGATGTCGGTAACCTTGTCATGAAAATCTTCCTGGCTGTTTGCTCATTTTCTTGCTCCCCCAGGCATTTAAAATCAGGTATGCCCTGTCCACACAGGCCAGGACAGCTGTTACTTGATTCTTTTCCCAAGGACGCTTCTTAAAAACCATTTCATGACGCTGGCTCTTTGCCAGCTTTGATGGATGCAACGTCCTGGCTTACTGGAAATTCAGTGGGTCAAAGCATGGAAACTGAGTGACAAAAGCTCAAGTGCCTGCTGCTGCCTGCAGCAGAGCTGGAAGTGTCTCAAACCCTCATCATCCACACTGGCCCCCAGATTTTTAGGTGGCTTAAATCAGAAACCCAAGGCAGTGGGGTCTCAGCTTCTGGGGTTGCACCATTTGGATGAGTACCTGAGAGGTGAGGGTTGGGTTCACGTTCTTGGCTCCTTCTTGCATTTACAAGTGTTTCCAAAAGCAGTTGGATGCCTCAAAGTCTTAGTGGTGTTGGGGGCATCTAATGTGCTTTCATTTCTGGCCCCCACAGGTGAGTACAAACATCTCTGGAGAGCTTTGATCACTCCACCTCATGTGTATGAACAGTTTTAGCGAGTTTAAACGTGTGTGGAGGTATAGGACTAACCTACAGTCCAGCCAAAGCTGGGAAGCACCATGCAGTGCTTGGGGACCATGGTTCTCACCCTGCAAGGCCATCTGCTCCTTGGAAAGGTTCGGGTTGCATTTCCAGAGCTGCTATGGGGTCCTTCATCCTGAAAAGCCCTAAGGCAGGAGGACATATATGCATCTTATTTTTAGCAAGAGCTGGACATGCGCTCCAGGCTGGGAGGAGGAGGAGAGGTAATGGAACTGGAGCTGATGATCGCACACCGTGCAAGCTCTTTCCTAGTCTAGGTGTCTGAATTCCTGGAAATCCTGCAGGGCTTTCTTTTTCAGTGGTTTACCAGCAATGCCATCAGTCAGATGATACTTTTTCATCCTAAAACCTTACCAGATCACAGACAGAGCTGGCCTGTCCGTGGCCAAACTGAAGAAAGACACATGGGAAGAGAAGCTGAGGCAAAATCACGGTGAATTAAACTTTTTTCCTCCTTTTTCTCTCTCCTCAGGATTGTGTCCCACCACCCCCACCTCCCTGGAGGCTGGTGTCACCCACAATAGCTTAGTTTTGAAAAGAAGGTGGATAGGTAAAGGAGAGAAGGTATAATTATGGGTGGAATCTGGGATTTTTTTATCAGATTGTGACACTGTCTTTTGCTTTTTGTGCAAAGTATACCGTTGAAAAGGCAGCGATTGTGCCTTTCCCACCACCATTATCAAAGCTCCAGTCAGTCAAATCCTCCCTGTTATTAAATGCTGCTCTGCAAGTCTGCATTGTGAAGCTGAAGGATATAATCACAGGTGCCAGACATGGGAGAGAGCTGATCCAAAGGTGTGAAAAAAAGAAAACACAAAGATGAGCTGAATAAAAACACATAAATGAGGTGTAAAAAATCAGATTACAGGGGGCAGAGAAGGTGGGAGTAAAATGAAGCAGAAAAAAAATCCATTACTTAAGCTTCTTTTTTCCCCCCTTTTGTTAATATAGAAGAAAAAGGGGGAAAAAAAGGCAAGCCAGCACGCAGTGTTTTTGCCAGTATTTGTTGGCCCTGCTCAAGACAAGCTGTACTTGAGGTAATTCAAGCACTTCTTGTTGCTGTCGGTGTCACAGGGTTCTTGGTGCCGGCAGCCTGGGATTAGGTCTATTAGAGCTGCGGTTTTAAGGGGACCACATGGCTACACGTTGCCTTCAATGATAAAAAAACCCCACGTACTCTGGTTGTGAGGCAAAAAAACAATTTGGAAACTAAGTGTGACTGCTTCAGTCCAGTGATGTCAAGCTGGAAGGGTTCGCTGCTGCAGAGATTTTTCGTTTCAGGGTGTTTTCAGACAGAGCCCTTGTTGAAGTGGACATGTTCCTGCAGAAAATTTCCATTTTGATCAAGTTGCATTTTTTGAAGACTTTCAGGCAGCATTAGATCTGTCTTTTGAAGGTGGCTAATGCACCAAGAAACCCTATTGCCCTGACTTGCTTTAAATGTGGATCTCTCCAGCTGCTTCCTTAAGAGTCCCTCTTGTATGCTTTTTCCTGCCTCCATCCTCTTTGCCGGGAGGGGCTCTTGAACAGGGAGTGCAGGGATAGGATGAAGCAAGGAATAGTTTCAAGCTGAAAGAGAGGAGATCTAGATCAGATAGAAGGAAGAAATTTGCTACTGTGAGGGTGGGGAGGCCCTGGCCCAGGTTGCCCAGAGCAGTGGTGGCTGCCCCATCCCTGGAGGTGTTCCAGGCCAGGTTGGATGGGGCTTGGAGCCCCTGATCCAGTGGGAGGTATCCCTGCCTGCAGCAGGTGGTTGGAACTGGATGAGCTTTAACATTCCTTCCAACCCAAACCACTCTATGATTTTACAAAAACCTTTTATCCAGGTGCTTGACCACAGCACAACTGGAACCAGTTTCATTGCGCATAGCCTTGTGTGTAGACTGTCCACGTGTAAAAGTGCTTGTTTTGGCTTGGGCTAAGCCTGTTTGTTGTCCATGTCAATTAGGACAAAACTGATAGACGTACATCACACAGCTGTTCTGCAAAAGGTTTGCAAAATCCATTGAAAAATAACATTTCAAGGTCAACTGGTGCAATTCTGAACGGAGAAAGCGGGCTGGCTTTTTAGGTGGCTCATAGAAACATTGCTGGGTAGAAGGTGAACCAATAGGTCACCTTTTCTGTGCATAAAACGCTGATAGCGTATTAAGGGAGCTCACACAACCAGCCAGTCCCTGATCGCTGGATAGGGATGCGGTCATGTTTATAACATAGATAAATGTAGATTTAGTTTGTTTGTTTTACCCCACGGCACCTTGGAAATTTGGCCCTATTGAGACCAATAAGAATTATGGGGAGGGAATTTTGTCCTGACTCTTCTTAGAGGTTAACTAAGCTCAGGGAAGTATTTATGTTCTCACCAGGGGTGTTTCAGAGTCATGTTTGCTGGCCTTTTTTCTGCATGAAGATGGGTGAAATAATTGTACTGCTTCCTTCTGCCCTAGATATCCACTAGTCTGTCCTTTCTTGCAAGTATTCTTCTCTCTATTACTCTGAATTTCAGTGGTTGAGCATCACTTATGAACTGAGTAGCACAAGCATTGGGTGAGGTTCATTTTGAACACAGCAGGTCATCTCTTGAGTTAGCGCGACCTTGGTTCAAATTCTACTATATTTCAGTTGTTATGGATTTTCAGTGCCTCTTTTTCTGAATGGAAACCTCTGAAATGAAATAGGGTGAGGTGCTATAGATCTGTTTGCTGGCAAGGTTATCACAAAGGCAGGCAGGACAGTTTGCCTCAAAGATGCTCTATAAAGCCTTCAAGGTCTTCCCATAAAGTCTGTGAAATACTGCCACTATAGACACGTGTCGTTGATGTTTAGGGTCAGGTTGAAAACTTGACCCTCAGACTGGCTGAAATACGCAGCTTTATTGTGGTGTGATCGCTCTGTCGTTCAGGCGAGCCATGCATGAAAGCCCAAGCATCCCATGTGCAGCGGGCTGGCATGCAGGGGAAGACTCGCCGCCCAAGACGGCGTTTCAAGGACATGCTGAAGACTTCCTTGTCTATGTACAATTTACCCCTGATTTTCTGCTCTCCCTGGGGAGAGGCAGCTATGGACTCAATGTAGGAGAGGGCAGAGGTCTTCTGGCCCAGAAGCCAGGTGCCTCCCTGTAGAGGAGCGCGTGGTGAGGGACATGGCAGAGCAGCTCATCTTTTGAGCAGCGCTGGAACTCGGAAACTATGGAAAAGAGTGAAGAACCTGCAAAGCCTGAATCACAGGGAAATAATATTCGTAGGTGGGCTGGGTTTGTAGTTCTCAAAAGCCAAATTGGATTGTATCCAGGCTCACAATGGAATCACATAAACCATGCAGTCGCCCCTGTCGGAGCAAAAGGAGTGATTTTTTTTCTGATTCCAAAATATGTTGCTTTTGGGGAATTTTCTTGATGTTTTTTTGCAGATTCAGCAGGTTGGCTGATGGAGGTGAAAAGAGTTGTCCAAGTAGTGCTTGTTTGACAAGGTTTACCTGACCTTCTGGGAGACAGTCAGAGGAGTCAGCAATATTGTCATTTGCTAGTGGGCACCTACGGCCACCTGGTTAAACTACATGGCAGAGCTCTTGGTGTAACCAGGGAGAAAAATGTCAGTTTTTATTGCATATGTAGACTTTGGCTGTTTAGAACTGCAATCTTATTTCACTTTAAGCAACATAGAGTTCATTTCAAATCTTTGATTGTGTCTAGCGGAGATCAGTAGTATTTCTGCAAGGAACTTTTTCTATCCCAGGGTGTCCATGCTTATATACAGAAGACAGAAGTAGCCAAAGATTTCCTTTCAAGTGTTTACAGCTACAAATTTCACTACGAAAGCTCTTTACTGGTTTTAAAAGGAACAATGAAATAGTGTAGCGAAGGGCTGATTGCTGCTCCATGGGGAACTCCTGCACATATTATAGACTATCTGCCTCACACGATAATGACAGACAAGTAGATGACCTTTCTATGCTAATGATTTGGCTCCTCGATGAATTCATCCTATGTGATACAGGAAACTTGTCTTTACTCAGTGATGGATCATGTCATGGGATCCCAGAGCTTTCATGTGTTAGTTAATGTTCTGTCAACACAAGCCCCTGAGAGATCGTCCCAGATGTCCTGGATGACAATTAAGCTCTCTTGAATAAAAGAGATGGTGCCTAGTGAATCTCCAAGAGCTGACGCACTTCCTGAAACACAACTGGTCACATCCCAGTAGAAATCTTCCCTGTGACTGCCAGCTTCCCTGCTGCTCAGAGCACAGAGCCCAAGTGCGACAGCAGAGTTAAAAATCTACAGTAAAATGAACTGGAAAATATTGATCCAATTTAAAGCAGCGTTACGAATGCCCAAATCGTTGCATCCTAGCATTAACTAATTTCTAAATATCTAATGGTTTTATCTGCTCTGCTGCATTTCATAATGACAAGTAAATGTGTTAGTGTGCGCAGCTACTCCACTGCAGACATTTTGCTTCTCTATTCCAGATTCAAACCCGATATCTGCCTTATCCAGCACGTTACAGCCCTGCAATTAAGCACAATGCGAGAAAGAGCCAGAGAGGGGTACACAGGTTGCTTCCAACAGGATTTGTTGCCCAGCTTCATGCCTTTCCTACTCAAAGGCAGGTATCAGGGCATCCCCGCACACCTCTCTGGAGAGAAGTTCATTTTAAACAAGTTGAACCTCAGTTCAGATATTATAGATTATGCTCGTGTTTACATATTAGTTGAAGATGAAAATCAGAATGAGAGAGCGTTAGAAGACATGATAAGAAATGTTTGATGTATTAAGATTGTCAACCTGGCACGTAAATCTCTTGCAAAGGCTGTTGGGGAAACCTTGTGGTTATAATCCGTGGAAAAGACTCCACTAGCACTGTGTTCACAGGAGAAACTGGTATCTCCACTTTTCTCCCCACAACTGGGAATTTTAATACAATTGTGGAACTGTGGGCTCAAACAAGGGGCACTTTGCCCCATTTGAAATGAAGACAGTCCTGCAAAATGCTTTTGCTTAGCCCAATTCTGCACTTTTTTTGTGTCTTTGGTGTTTGTTTGTTTGTTTTTCTGGAGGGCTAATTTGCTTTGGTAGCTGTTAAACCCCACCTTGACTTGGTGGCTTTTGATAAGCTTGTGTTGGTCAAACCACATTTCAGTTTCTTATAGCAAGAACCTATAATCCGTGTGGGATAATTAAGGAAGGTCTGTAGACAACATCCAGCATCAGACCACATCATGAATTCTTTAAGAATCAAGGGCACTCTAGCAGTAAAAAGCCTTAATTTCGTGGTCACTTTCTAGCCCTTGTTACCCATCCTCACAGTAGTTTTAGGGGGTTGGCTTTGTGGAAAATAAAAGCTGCTTCTTATATCATGTCCCGTGTATGGACAGAGCATGTGGCACCTGGACTGATCTGACTTATGTGCTGCCTAAGAGGCGTTGAGGGACCTCCACTCTTGTGGCTCCTTTATGCTCCTGCCAACAAATGGCTGTCCTCAGGTGGGTCTTCAGCCTTATAATCCCATCTATCCTTTTTCCATGAAATCCAAGAGTCTCTCTGTTTTCCCTGATGCCTGTATCTCTAAATCAACCCCTCACAACCAGTCCTTATCTCGCTTAGTAGCTCCTTTAGCCTTGACCTCTCACATTAAACCCAGCTGTCTTGCCCTATTTCTGACTCTACCTTTCCAATTTCCTGCCCATCTCTTCACCGTGCCGGCGCACAGCAGGTCCAGTGGTGTCCTCTAGGGTCAGTGTCATAGAAGGTGATGGGGAAAATGGACTCATGCTGCAGAGTCCAACAGGGAGGACGCGAGAGTGGTTTGGCTGACGTCCTGCCCTTAATGCGCTCATTTGATAGTTCCCTTTCACCACATGGAAATCAGCATCTGGAGAATTATTGTCTCTTTTTGTATAACTCTCACACTGCATTTTGAAGAGGTTGGGTGGGGTCTGAACTCGTGGGGTGTCCCTGCCCATGGCAGGGGGGTTGGAACTGGATGATCTTTAAGGTCCCTTCCAACCCAAACTATTCTATAATGAGATTAGCCTACCTTTACAAATATACATTTTTATCTGGGTGTATGTATAAAACAGGCTTTTTAACTGCATGAAGGTATCTCAGGGAGGTTTGGGCCCTAGTGTATGACATTGTCTCCTCTGGTGACTGCAGTCAGTACCAGACCGGGCGTAGGAAAGGCTTTTAACTGGTGCATGGTGGTAAATGCACTCACCTGGTAAATGCAGGCAGCAGCCTGCTCCCTGAGGTTGCATCCTTGGGGGGTGCAAACCGGCGTAGCTCCGCTAAAAGTGATGGAGCAGTGCCGATATATACCGGCTGGAAACCTGGGACAGGCAGGGACTGGGGCGATGCTGAACCGGTGGGATTCCTCCTGCAGCCAAAGTTGTGAAAACTGATGGCTCTTTTTCACATGCACTCAGCAGATTTAAATGAGGCAAAAGTGAAAATTGTGGAAGCAGCTGGAGTTGATGCTGAATGACTTCTAGCTCGAGTGTTTCTGAAACTCTAGTTTTGATATAGTCATTCGTAATATGGCTGCAAAGGTTTTTCTTTGATTGGATGCTATGGACAGGGAGAAAACCTCCAGGCTTGTTCTCAGGATGCTGATGGGGTCAGGCATGCGGGGAGATCCTGGGGCCACAACATATCCCTGCCCTGGGAAGCTGAAACCCCGGAAGGGTTTGATCCCCTCGTCTTGCCAAGGTTGCTGGTGGTCCACCCTCCCCTCAGCCCCGCTAGCTCTGGGGTCTCAGCATCTCCCCGTGCCAACATCCCTGCTGCCCTTAACAGGCCCCTCTCAGGGAAGCATGTGAGCTCTCTGTTGTGCCTTATCAAACTTGAAACAACCTCCGAAGGCTTCGTAGTATCACGTAATCAAGAACCAAACTTAACCCCAGTAGTGGATGTTGTGGACGGGCTCTCCCACTCTCTTCACTCTATAACAGCTGCAAAAACCACTGTCCACACAGAGGGTTTGATTCACCCGAACCATTTTTAGACATTATGTTTAAAGGTTACAGGGTTGCAGGTTTGGGTTTTTTAATAGACCAGAAAAGTCCCGAAGATGTTTTTTTTCTGCTTCCCAAATAGAGTGAAATGTATGAAACCTTGGTTTCCCTCATAGGCAAATAATGAATCTTTGTTCTGTTCCTGAGGGCTTTACACAATTTAGAGAAAAGGGAGCATTATGTGGCAAAAGAAACACTTAAAAAAATTCTGTGTGAGCAGCGGGGAGCGTTGGGGTTGGGAGAGGAGCGGTCACTCATTGCAGCTATTTCAAAGCAAATAATACTGAAATATCACCTACGAGGAGTGAATATTCGCACCTCTCAGGAGCTAAAAAGCTCCAACCACCAAAGCCTGAGGTAGGAACGGATCAAGAACAGAGGTCAAAATGAGTTTACTGCTTCTTGTTTTGTTCGGAGCTCATCCAAAGCCATAGTGGGAGGTTCAGTGTCTTCAGCCCAAAGCTGAAAATCTTCATTGTTAAAAAATGTTGTCATTGCAGCAGGAAAATGCGGTCATTGGGTCTTCTGAGGGATCAGGTGCAACTGCTGTTGCTGTTTTGTAATCAAAATTACAAAAATAACACCACAAAACATTTCTTGAGAAGGGTATCAGAAATTTGGGGAAAATATTTTAAAATTCAAAAAAATCATGTGTATTTATTTGTTTAAAAAATAAAATAATCCATCCAAATGAAACAGTAACCACTTTCTGAAGGGATGTGACATGCAAAATATTTATTACCCCCCATGATTTTTGTGCAGCCCTTATTACTGTTGTCAGCATGGACCCAGGACTGAAGAATATGGAGACTGCTTCTGTTTCAGATTTGAGGCAAAACAGAAGAGCTTCTGTTCCCAAAAGCTTGTCTACTTCCTCCGGCTCTATTAGCAGGTCGGAGAAAAAGGAGCTCGCCTTTTGCATGGAGATTGTGGCATTTTCTTAATGATGCAGCACCTGTTTAGCTGAGGGTGTGATATTTAATCCAATTAGTTCAATTTACAGAGGAAACCATGCCCTTATTCCTCTTTGAAATAGCTTGTTTTGATTTAATTAAGACTAAATCCTTATTAATACATTTATTAAAGGTTCTGTCTGCCTGTACACCCCAAGCCAAGTCACTTCAGCCAGCTGTCCTGTGAAGCTCAGCAGGAATCGCCTCCCCCCTAAACTTGGCTGACACTTCTTTGATTTGGCATAACTTAAACTTCCAGTTTCTTGTTCCCCCTTTTTTTGTCTCCAGTTAACTGGTGAGCGTCTAAGTGACGATTCCCATGGAGCAGCACCAGCAATGCCTGGAGCCAGCTGTGTTGCACCCTCATGGAGCACAGCTGGATGTGGGGCAGACCCGAGGGGCAGCAGCGTGCTTTGGAACCGTGAGGAGCTCAGGTGGAATCGCTGCTGGAAGATACTTTCTTTGGGTCAGTTGATTCAGGACAGAATGCCAAAGAAGATATTGTTCCAGGTAATTTTTTGCAATTGAGTTATTTTGATCTTTTGCTCTTGGCATCAGGAGGAGCTCAGAGCTACCAGGGCTGGGGGTAGAGACACAGCAGCTCCTGGAGCTGCCAAATGGGGCCCTGGCAGAAGCCTGATATTCTCTCTTAATAGAGCGTGAACAAGCCAAAGTAGAGCCTGGGCAGGTTTCTGTCTCGGCAAGCCTGCCAAAGCTTGCTTCTTGTTGCCTTAGCACACTTGGGGAAAGCAGGCTTCTCTTTGGTTCGCATGTCTACTGGACTTTTACAGAAGGTTTCAAACTGTTAACTCCCTGAGGAGGCGTCCCCTCCGCTTTCTGAGATGTGCTGCACCCTTACAGGGGAGCAGTGACCTGCTCAGGCCAGAAGGAACTTAGAGGAACCTGTGTTTGTATATCAAATATTGATTATTTCCCTGGTGAACGAATAGGGTGTGATGGCTGTGATCTGTCTTTGAGACTAGTGGGTGAAAAATAAGCCCCAGCAAAGTAATTACAGTAAATCATAGTATCATAGCATCTTAGTATCATAGTATAGTTTGGGTTGGAAGGGACCTTAAAGATCACCCAGTTCCATCCCCCCTGCCATGGGCAGGGACACCTCCCAACTGGCTCAGGCTGCCCAAGGCCCATCCAACCTGGCCTTGAACACCTTCAGGGATGGGACAGCCACAACTTCCCTGGGGAACCTGGGCCAGTGCCTCACCAGTCTCATGGTGAAGAAATTCTTCCTAATGTCCAGTCTAAATCTGCCCCTCTCCAGTTTATACCCGTTCCCCCTCGTCCTATCACCACACACCTTTATGAACAGCCCCTCTCCAGCTTTCCTGTAGCCCCTTCAGGTACTGGAAGGTCACTATAAGCCTTCTCTTCTCCAGGCTGAACAACCCCAACTCTCTTAGCCTGTCCTCATACGGAAGGTGCTCCAGCCCTCTGATCATCTTTGTAGCCTCCTCTGGACCCGTTCCAACAGCTTCATGTCCTTCTTATGTTGAGAATTACAGAATTGGAAACAGAAGTCCAGATGAGGTCTTTCAAGAGAGGAACAGAGGGGCAGAATCCCCTCCCTCCCTGCTGGCCACGCTGCTTTTGATGCAGCCCAGGACACGGTTGGCCTTCTGGGCTGTGAGCGCACGTTGCCAGTTTGTGTTGAGCTTTACATCGACCAGTACCCCAAGTCCTTCTCTGCAGGGCTGCTCCCAATCACATCATCCCCCACTGTGTACTGGAAAGAGAGATTGCCCTGACCCGGGTGTAGGACCTTCCACTTGGCCTTGTTGAACCTCATGAGGTTCTCACAGCCCCACTTGTCCAGCCTGTCCAGGTCCCTCTGGATGACATCTCATCCTTCCGATGTGGCAACTACACCACTCAGCTTGGTGTCATCGATCTTTGTAGTTTGTGTTGCAGTATAGCTCCTGTTTCACAGCCAGAGAAACTGAGGCACAGAGAGCTTTACAGAACTAATGTGATGCTGTTTTCTAGGTCTGTTATTAATTAACTGTTCCTTATGATGCCTCTTGGAGCTCAGTGAGTACTCTCAGGAATGAGAGAGTTGCAGAAAAAAATATTCATGTGTTTTCTAAGGATTATTGTTGAAAGCTGGAGTATACTTCAGGCCTCCCATCCGTGAGTGCTGAAGCACAGTCGAGCTAGCGTGGCAAGCTTCTCAGAGGATAAAATAATGCAAAACTATAATCCATGTTACGGGGTCATCTAAAGGACCGGTCATACCGAATATGATCAAAAATTAGATTTCTCTGGTGGAAAAAAATCAATCTGGCATTTTTCAGTCTTGGTGTCTTTCCTTTGAATGACTCCTTTGTTCTGCGGGTCTCGGGTTGAAATTAAATCATGGCTTATGTTAATGCTGATGTTTTTGACTGGCTGGGAGCCAGTCCTATATCCCATAGCTACTTATGGCCCCTTCCCCCACATGCATGTGCTGTGTTCAACTTCTCCCCATCCTCCAAACAGGAGAACATTGGAGCATTTGTTACTTCCAGCAGTGGCTCAGGTGGCCAAGAAGGCCAACAGCATCCTGGCTTGTCTCAGAACTGGTGTGGCCAGCAGGAGCAGGGCAGAGATTGTCCCCCTGTGCTCGATGCTGGTGAGGTCACACCTCGAATCCTGGGTTCATTTTTGGGCCTCTCAGTACAGGAAAGACATTGAGGGGCTGGAGCATGTCCAGAGGAAGGGGATGGAGATGGGGAAGGGGCTGGAACACAAGTTTTATTGAGGAGCAGCTGAGGGAACTAACATTGTTTAGCCTGGTGAGGAGGCTGAGGGGAGACCTTATCGCTCTCTACAGCTCCCTGAAAGGAGATGGTAGCTGAGGTGGGTGCTGGGCTCTTCTCCCAAGTAACAAGGGATAGGACAAGAGGAAATGGCCTCAAGTTGTGCCAAAGGAGGTTTCGATTGGATATTAGGAAAAATTTCTTTACTGAAAAAGTGATGAAGCGTTGGAAGGCAGTGGTGGAGTCTCAAAAAACACGTAACCCTGGCACTTTGGGGCACGGTTTAGCAGGCACCATGGAGCTGGGCTGGTGGTTGGACTGGATGAGCTTAGAGGTCTTTTCCAACCTTTACGATTCTATGAAATCAGAAGGTGTGAAGGGCATCCGTAGGGCTCTGGTGTGGGGTGACCCTGAGCTTTATAAATACGGCATCAACTTATGGACCGTGGGGGTTTGGGAAGTGCTGCAGCCGAGGGAGTGAACTCATTTGCAGTTTTTGCCTCTGAATCGTTCAGGAGGGTTTTATGACTCAGGGCTTTTAGTTGTAATTATTCTTCAGACACTTGGGCTGAAGAAAGTTGCTCTTGCTGGGCAATTGGGGACATGTCTTCTGCGAGTGTTAGATGTTTGTAATTTAGTTTTCCATGGTCTGGGACTGGTCACTCGAGTCATATAGTATAGCTCTCACTTCCACATTGTTTTAAATTAGTGAGCAATGAGTAACAGACTATGAAATTTGGGGTGAATACGAATTTGTGCTGATTTGCCTGAGGCTTTTGGGAATTACAGACATTTCCTAAATGCCCTGTGGTTTTCCAAATGCTCGAGAGCCACAGCCAACCACTTTCATTCACAGAAGTATTTACAAGATTGGGGTTTTAACTATTTAACCAGCTCTGTGAGGGCTGGAATTCTGTTTTCTCACTGAAGTTGCTGGAAATTTTCACACTAATTTCACTGGGATGTGAATCTGGCCAAAGTTACTAAACAGCGTGTAATTATATACAAATATAAAAAATGCAAGTGCATTAACTCAGAATCTTCCCAAATTAAAAGCAAATGTTCAATTAAGATGAAAAAAAAGACCTGGCCTGAATTTTGCCTGTGAGACCCTCAAGCCAATGTAGTTCTGGCTATGGATGTATCTTTTCCTGAGAGAGAAGAAAGTGTTATGCTGGGGTTTTTTTTTTTCCTTCCTGTTCTCAATAGGATCTGCTGGAAATTGTTCAAAGGATTGGGATTTGGGAATATGTCTCAGGGGAGATGTGGATTAGCAGGCAGTGAGTTGGTGAGAAGGTCAAAAAGACGATACATTGCATTGCTTTATGCGCTCTGCTGTTCTCAGCTGTGTAACTCCACATATATCAGTTGTAGAGCAGTGTATTATATATACTTACGTATTTCTGCTTTAGGAACCCTCTTTACTTATGTGCCTATACACATCTCTTATCAATCTCTGACTACAAACTTTATAACTACAGAGAATAGTAATATTGATTGAATATTTAGGATTTTGTTCCAGGCTTGAATGCCACGGCTGAGTTCCGGTGAGCCAAATGTAGACAGAGCTCCGTGCGTTGCTGAGCTCATGCCCCACCGATGCCAGTGAGCGGAGATGCTGCTGGTCCCCAGTGCCCGGCTTTGGGCAGGGCAGGGACTGAGCTGCCTGCCTGCCCGCAGGAAGGGCTACAGCTGGCTTTGGTGCCTTAAATCCCTGGAATAATCAAGGCCTGGAGCACAATTGCAGGCAGGTTAGGGAAAGTGCCACACTTGTCACTACCAGGCAGGTCATTGTCACCCTGTCGGGCTGTGTAGGGGCTGCTGTGCTCTGTCCAAATCCTCACCTGGTGCTGCAGCAGAAAAGCTGATCCCATTCTGATCAACAAGCAAGCTCACGAGCTTTGTTTTATTGAAACCATCAGGCCCGGCTGAAATCTCCGGTCTCAGAGCAAAGCCAATGACTTCATCCTTGGAGCTGCCTCCATGTAACCTTTGCTTTCACAGATCTATTAGGAAGCTCCCCGGGAGGGAGAGCCCAGCTGCCAAATAAATCACACCTTCCCGGCAGAGAGGTGTGAGATGCTCAACAGGAACCTGAGCTGCCTGGAAGGGGAGAGACAGGGGATCTTCTGCAGAAATTTTTCAGGCTTGTCCAGGCGCCAGCAGGGCCAGATCCTCTACTGGAGCCTGTGGATGTAAATGCCCTGGTTTCTGTGGAGTTCTGTTGTTCTGTTCCCAGTGAGGCTTTGGCCAGAGCCTCTGTGTGTGGTAGGTAGGAAGGAGGCTGTAGTCAACTCTGGGACTTTTTTTATTTTTCTTTCTAATTAAAAGCAGATATATTTTTTTAAAAAACATTTGCAGTGGGAAACTATAATTTAGTTTTAGAATTTCCCATTTAATACTCCCCTAATGCCTGTGAAAAGCTTTGAGTTGCAGTTCATGATTTGAATCTTTATAGGCAATTAGCTGGAGAAGGAGCTGGAGAAATGCGGGTGTAGGTTTGCAGAGCTTGGGGTTGGATGATGTGAGGAAGAGAAAACCTACAGATTGAGAAACTTTACAATGAGGCAGAGGGGAGAAAAGCCTCTCATTTCTTTGAAGATGTTTGAGCATCAATGTTGGTGATGTTGGAATCCAGAGGTGCAGCCCATAATTCAGACTTGGTTGGACCAGAAGCCTGATTTCCACTTGTGTAACTCTGTAATGCCCATCTCATGTCTTCTCCATTTCATCTGCTGGATCTCACAGACGAGACATCAAGAAAAGGCATCTGGTGACCTGAGATACCCCTCCAAGCGCCCTGGCTCTGTGGTGCAGCCTCGGCAAGGGCAGAATCAGTCGTGAGGGTGATGCCATCTGCCAGAAGGTCCTGTTCAAATATTTCCTTTCCAGGGTTTAAATCCCTGTTGTTGTGCCTGCAAAAGAGCAAGGGCTTGGCTGGAATTACAGGAGTTGTTTTACATCTGTCTTCTCCTGAGAGGAGACTGGGAGAAGAAAAATGAGATGTGAAATTTGTCTTATTTGTGCGTCATTCAAGACGGATTACAGGGGAGATTGAACCATGGGATGAAACTTTCAGCCTTGGGGCCTCTACTAAACTAGACCATTTTTTTTTTGGTTTTTGTGTAAGAATGTGGATGTTGCTGGATCAGGTTTCTAGTCCAGTTTTGCTTTTTTTTTCCTTGAAGACTTGCAATCTCCTGCTACTGCAGAAGACAAAAATTAAATAATCTGATTCCATGAATTATTGGCTTTTATATCCCTCACGCCAACTCCAGTGAAAACTTCATTGCTTTTGTATCAAAAGTGAGAACAACCTCTGGCTCCCACAATTTTTAACTGGCTCAGGTGCTTCACCTCCATGAACTGTCAGTCCTAAAACCTTCCCCATCCTTTTGGGCTTTCTCCATGCCTGCGTTTGCCCACTTTTCTGTGAGCCACTCAGCAGAAAATGAACTGGAGGTTTGCATTTAATTCTTCAAGGGAAGGTTTCTCAGCCTACCCAGCTGTGATCCGAAAGTAGTGCCCAAAGACTGCAAATGAGAGGTGAACAAGAGGAAAGAAAGGCTTGTCTGCTGTTTGAACACAGGTAAATCTGGAAGGTAGTGGGTAGTTCAGCGTAATGCCTGTCTTAGAATTAGCATCAGTTGTCGCTGAAGCTACAACTGTCTCCAGTGACTTTGTGTGCAGCTCCTGTCAGGGGTGGGAGGTTGGGATGCCCCCAGCACTGCAGCAGATGCTTGCTGATTAATGGCACCCAGGTGAAATCAAGGCTACCCAAGATGGCCCATATGCTCTTCATCAACCTGCAGCTGTTTTGCAACCAACGTCTCACAGCAACAATAGGAGCATCCTGGCCATATTCTCACAGCTGAAACGGCGGCTTGTCCTGCTGTTCATAGGTCTTCCTTACAAGTCTGCTGTACGGAGCTTTTCATTTATGTGCTGTGGCCATGCTGTCAAGGTATAAGTAATCACTTTCATACTTAGTGAGCTGCATGGTCACCAAGGTGTAATATCTGATGGGCAACAGATGTCTGCTTTCTTCCAGGGTTTGCAGCATTGTATTATTGCTGTTATTTGCTCTGGCTCCATGCTGCCAGGGAGTGGAGGAGGGGCAGGTACTAATGCTGCCTGCTGAATGAATGGTACCTACAGCCTTTTGCTTTGTGGGGCTCTATTTTAAGTGCTTGAATAATACCCAGTGCTCACGGATCCAGCATATCACCTCAGAAATGAATTTGCGTCTCCTGCAGTGGAAATTGCTGGTTTATTCAGATAGCCTTTATCCAAACACAGCGGTGTTCAGCTAAGGGAGACTTGTGTTTCTCAATTGTCGCTGTGCCCTGCACGATGCTACAGAAGATAAAATAACCTGTGAGTTACACGAGGACCGTGTCTTCTGAGAAAGTCTCTCATGAATATGACATGCTTTACCTTTGCATGTGCTGTCTGTGCTCAGGGACCAGGCAGGGAGCTGTGCCTCCCATGGTGCTCAGCAGCAGTTCAGGCACAGAGAGTTTGCTGGTTTAGCTGACTTGATGGAGAGAGTGAGATGACTCCTCTAACTCTGCTCCACTGCTGCTGCATCCTTTTTGCTTTTGAAAAAGTGCTGTGCAGCCTTAAAATTCCACTTCGATACCCTCCAGGAAACCTGCTTTAACGCCTCATCTGAAGGACATGATATGAGTCATTAAAAACATTTTTCACAGGTCTGGAGGTGACCTATGGGGCTCCAGGAGACAGATTCCCATGTAGCAGCAAGCAGCCAGTTTGTACCCACCCCTGAGCTGACAAGCCTCTTGAAACAATGGTTCTGTCCTCTGCGGAATAGGACTTGGCTAATCCTGAGCTATTTCAGTGAGCTCCAGGGGGCAGGTGCTGGAAGTGAGCTATGGGGACAGTTGTGGCTCAGACAGCCTAAGATCAATCCAGATCCTGAGCCAAATGCTTCCTGCTGGCTGCTCTTAAGCAGCCTCCCGTCAGTACTGTAACCTCTTTGCCCTGTGCTTCAGAAGTGCTGAACTCTCTGTGATGACCCTCTGTGCGCTGACACTGTTTGGGCTGCCTACAGCAGGACCCACGCTCTGCAGACAGGGTAGCTGGGTAAAGACTGGAGACCCGTGGCCTGGTCTCCCTCACCCCAGGTAGGTCACAGACCTGGTCTGCTGCTGTAGATGGCCACCTGGGTGCTCCTCATATTGATATAACCAAGGAACATCTAAATGTCCCCAGCTGAGCTGCTTTCTGGGTGGCTTAGTCCCTTTCTATGCAGTTACTGCTGGGATCACAGCTGCCAGACCAGCTTGAAAAAATTCTGGGCCCTTTACAGATGGTGCCACAACACCTTGGAACTGATCACCCATCAGCAGCTCGGCTGCTGGCTCTCTGCTCTCCTCTTTGCAGTGCTCAGGCCCGCGTCTGTAAGACCCGTCCCCTCCCCAGCCCTACCATCCAGAGTCCTGATGCAAGGAATGAATCAACGTTTTCTGCTGCGTTGCTCTACAGTGAGCCACAGGCAGTTTATTTCAGCAGGAATTGGGATTTTAAAACCTCCGGGACACTGGGGTTATCATAAAAGGTGTATCGTACTCGATGAGTGCATGATTCGGTCATTAGAGCTAGAGGATGGAAAAAGAAATGCCAGCTCAGAGATGTAATTTGGCTCCATGGAGATACCTAAGCCTTGTCTGTGCTAATACTTGTAGTAATAGGTATTAAATTGGCTCATGTAGACATGGCCATGGAAGGCAAGAAAACAACTTCACATCTCCTTTTTAATCTCTCTGTCTTTTCAAGTCAACCTTTTTTTTCAGACTTCAGGCATAGCCTGTCTTTCCCGCTGTTTATGTTATGCTGTTGCCTGGAGGTCCCCACTTGCGCGGTAACCTGCTGTGCCAACAGCCGTGGGCGTGTTTAGGGAGGGAGACCCACAGCAAAGGGTTTAAAATCTGTGTAGACACAACAGGAAGAGGAAGCGTGTCTTCGCTTTGCAAAGCAGGGAGCTGGCTTGCGGTTGCGGGTGGGATGTGGTCCCCACTGCTCCTCTCTGTTTGGTGGTAGGACTGTGAGAAGTTGCCCCCAAACCACTTGGGAATATATGACCAACATCTCCCTCCCTGCCAGTACTAAGTTACTTCAGCATATCGGGCTACAAAATACCTGACTACCTGCCTGTATTTCCGGAGCAGCATCCCGGGGCAAAAAGATGAGGCTTGCCAGAGACAGACTATGAACCTGCCTCTCCTGAAACAAAATCTGGTGTTTTGCCCCAAAAATCTCAAGAAACAGCTTTTCCAATCCAATGCATTCATCTCTGCTGCAATCTGTTCAGGAAGAGGCATCCACAGCTTCTGGCTGGCATGTGGGTCTCATTCTGCCATGGAGCAGTGGTGCTCTGGCTTCATTATTTTTCAGGATGATAAGACTTCTCTTCATTCTTTCTGAATAACAAGTCACCATATCACAAACTCTTGTCATCAGGAAAGCCAAGCACTTTGCCCATTGTCTTTGTAGCTAAAACAAAAAGAAGTGGCAACTTTCTACAACTTCTGGAAGAAAAAGTTCCATGAGCTGCTGAAGTGCTGCTCGAGTGGCATCTCAGATGAGAGCTTTCGCGCGAGCCTGGCTCCCCGGCAGCTCGGGAGCCATGCATCTCATCAAGCTCTCTGCAGTATTAGATTAATACTGTCAGATACGATGAGGGGAGGAAAGATATCACTGAGTCAACAGGGGTGAGCTGGATCAAGCCGAGTCCAATTCAGGAGATGAGTGTGCCTGTCGCATGGTGGGATTTTGCGTTTTATGTGTCATTTAAAAATACATTGTTCAAATCCCATTTTTTCCACAGTCCACTCTTAGTAGGAGAAATGGGTCCCAGCTCCTTTGGTCACATACAAGACTGAATGTGTGGCAACAAACGCATTTGCATCCGGAGTCCCATCATGCTGAGATTATAAGGTCTCCAAAGCATGAAAGTCTCTCGATCTCTCTTCTAGGTTGGCCTCATTTCCAAGGTAAATGCAAGTATTTGCAGACAAGCTGCGGAAGCAAATGTTTTACCCACTCTGGGGAAGTGAATAGAGGTCTAGAGAATTATTACTACAAATTCCTGGCTGGAATGTCTATTCTTGTCTTTTCTACCTGCAGCAGGACAGCACTGAGTGATTCAGTGGTACATTAACAGCGAGACTACTACATTCTTCCAAGCAGGACTTTATTCTGAAGGATCTGTTTTATTAATTGCTACCTTTTCACTTTCACTAACAGCTTCCTGAGTGAACGCTGGACTGTTGGAAGCCTTGGGCCATCCTGTGTCCAGCATGCATTGGCTGAAAAGGAAATTTGCACACCTGACCTGCCCCTGATTAACAACAGTGACTGGGGAAGAGCCATTCACTGCCTGTTAGGACAGCAGAGCTCTCCTGATGGCTTGGAGCAAGGATGAAGAATCCCAGAGAAGGCACAGTCATAATCTGTTTCATTCAACCATCAAGACACCCAGGTCCCTTTTATCACCCTTAACTGGGGCACTGGACATCATTTTCACTAAGTGAACAAGTTCCATAAGTTCTTCCAAAATGCTATTTTGAAGAAGAAATGACTTCATAGTTTCTCTATGAAGAATTGAAGAAATTACTTCATAGTTTCTCTGTGAAGAAGTGAAGAAATTACTTCATAGTTTCTCTCTGAAGAGTTTAGAAGTGGTGTAGAAAGTCATTTAGAATGGGGAAAAGGGGAAGGGGAAGAGAGAGAAGGTGTTGGTTTGGCACAAGTTGAGGCTCAGATCAACTCCTGTGCACATCAGATCAATGTGTGTGCTCTGAACTTGGGACCACCACCAGGAGCTGAGCCCCGGATCCTCTGGAGGTTTTAAGGCATTGGGTCTGCAGTAGACCAGCTCTTCTTCTGGTGGATATAGACTGCGTTTGCTGAAGCTGTGTGACCTGGAGGGGTTTAGGTAAGGTGTGAATTGTGCTAGTGAGCTCTCCTTGCTGAGCGACCTGCTTTCCTCAGCCGACATCGACTGAAATCCAAAGAGCAAAGCAGCTTTGATGACAGAGCAAGCGTTTACACGCATCTGCTGAGAGCAAGGGCTGATGTGACCACAGGGCACACAGGTTTCCAGTTTTCTCTGCACCGTTGCTGGTGTCCAGGTTAAAATCCAGATCTCGTGGGTTATTGGGGTCATGTAATACCCGTGGCACTTTGCTCTGACCTTCCCATGGGCTGGTAAACTGCTACCGCAACTTCACATACACTGCTTGGGTGGCATTTACTCAGCCTTGGGAGGAGAGCACTGCTGAGTTGCCATTGTTTGGTGTCACCTTCCAGCTCCAGGCATGAGCTCTCCATCGTGCACGCTGTGTTGTGCAGCTGCTGCGAGCATGAAGCTACCACAGGGGTCTGCACAGAAGTTGTTCCCAGAACCGGAATGTAGAGTCCTAACACAGGTGGCAAAATAATCCCCACATTGTTATCCTTCATCTCAAGATGCTTGAGCCTGGTGTTTCTAATTCAATCACATTTTCCACCCACACGTTGAGCCAGCTTACGTTTACATGTCTCAAAGACAAATCTTTGAGAGCAATGAATGGTTCATATACATTTCCTTACTCATTCCTTAACCCTCCCCGACTTGGAGATCATTCCGTAACCTTGGATGAGCCTTTGTTTGAAAGATTTTCCTACACATTACCCCTCAAAAAAATAAATTCACCTACATTTTTTGGCAACTCTATTAAATATTTCTAGGCTAACGTGAGATATCCTGAAAGTCACTCCAACAGCAACAGGTTTGGTCCCTTCTCCCGCACTAAAGCCTGAATAGATAATCTCTGATGTTAGTGCATATGGTATGTGGAAGCGATTCGGTCTGTGAAATAATTCTGTATTATCTCTCCCTTACCTGTAATGTGGGTGAAAAAGCACACACAAACACTTGATATTTTTTCTCCAAATCAAAAAAACCTTGTCTCCACGGTCCTATTATCTCCTCTGATTAAGTATGTTTTCATGCTGTGCTTTTTTTTTTTTTTTGTGCTCGCAGTCAATAACAATTTAAATGATACTCTTTGATGCCCTTTGTTCACATCATTTATTTCCATCTCTTTATCTGATTTTGCCAACAGGACCTAATTTGAAAGAGGCTGCAGTTCAGCGGCAGGAGGGATTTAAACACTGTTAAGACTGACATTTTCCCTCATCTCGCGTCCCGTGGGGTACCTGATTGCAAATTTATAATACACCAGAGGTCTTGCCATCAGAAGATACAGACTTACAGTAGCAGCAACTAATTTAAAAAAGATCTCCAGCGCATCAGTGTCTAGGGCTGGTTTACACAGACTAATTAATCCTTATTTGACCTGAATTAACTCTTAATCTGTGTGAAATGAAAAAGCTTTACTGGGATACAGGAAATTTTAAAAGATGAAAAATCCTTTCAGAACAGGAGGTTGCTGCATCTGGATGACTTGTGGATTAAAATCCTTGTTGGCTGCTGCTGTGGAAAATTAGCCAATTCATTTTTTTTTCTGTTCCTACCTCTCTGATACTAACCAGAAAACACAGGAGAGGGGCAGAAGATTGTTGCCAGCAGCAGTTGCTGTCACTTGGCAAGTGATGCAGAAGCAGAGCAGAACAGTCATCCCTGATGTTAACCACTGATGTCTTGAGTTAAGCAAAACAAAAGGGAGAAAGGTCATTTTGCAGCAGATGTTCCCCTTGGGTGTCACCAAACTCCACAGTCTCTAGGTAAGAGACTCCTCTGCTTCTTGGCAAGGACCACAGGCACGAGCGCTAGATAAATCCAGAAGGATCACAGGGGATGCTTCCTATGTAAACTGCTCAAAAGCAGGGAGATGTCTCCATCCCGTATCTTTGTGACAGGAGAACTTGTGCCCCTGGGACAGGACACTCATATGGTTTGGGAAAAAAACAAGCTTTGAGGCTCAAAGGCACTCCATGAGGTTTGATAAAGGATTAATCAGACATCCTATTGCTTCTCTGAGGACTCTTCCAGAGCACAGGGCAAGCAAATGTCTCACCCAAGACAGCATCAAGAACATGAAGGGATGAACACATCCCTGAGTGCAGGGGCTAAGGGGGATGTGCCAGATTGGAAGCGAGGTTTGGACAACAGAGCTGGAGCCAGAACAAGTCAAGGCCACCCTGAATGTGAACAGATTTTCACTGCTGAGCCCTGGGGGGATCTTGTTCGGTGTTGATGGGCATGTTAAGGGCTGGCTGGGGCTTTGGGAAGCTGTGGGATAAAGAAATGGCTGGAGGAGGTTGGATTTGCAGATATAACCTGGGATTCTGGTTCTATTTTGTGGTGTGCTGTATACTGCTGCCTGTGGAGACAGAGGCTCCTTCAGACCTCATTCCTGTTTCACTCTGGTCTATGTTTCACTGTGTAAAGACAGTCAAGAGATACTCGGAGAAGACCAGAAGGCTGGCTGTAAGGTGATGATAAGCCAGTCAGGTCAGGTGGATGACTGTCCCAGTGCCAGGAAGGCAGCAACTTAACCTTTCATCTTTGTTCTTGGTTTCTTTTTTTCACCAGCCCTGCTCACCTATTATTTATTCTCTTTGAAACTCCAGCCAGTGCAGGACCACCACACTCTATCTAAATACCTAAAACTAAGGGCGAGGTCCTTATCTCCAATTCCTGAGGTGTTCACCTGTCCAAAGTCAGCCTGGATACCTCGGGAAGAAGTGTGGTGTGAGCGCAAGCTCTTCTTATATCAAAACCTTCCCTGCCATCTCCGCTAATGTCGCTGTGCAGGCTGTTGTTGCATTAAATGTCCGCAGCCCCAGACACAGCAGAGAGGCGTTTAAAAAGATGCTGCCATATTATCCAGAATAAATGTCACCCTCTCAAATCAGCAAGCTGTCGATGGCTGGAGGTAACTGTTTAAAGGTTATCCAGTGCTGCTTGTATCTCTATTTTCAATTACCCCCACTTGTTGGCTTTGAAGTCTTTAGTATGGAAAATAAATCACAGCTCAATGTGCTGTTCCATCGTTCAGCGATGCCTGACGTGACAGTCTCGGGAGATCATGAGATTATAGTGATAAGGGTCTAGTTTTAAAATGTTTACCATTTCCCAGTTGGATCTTTGACCTCGGACTGCATTAACGTTGTGCCATTTTTAGGTCTAATGCCAATCTCTGTCTTGCAACATATCATCATTTTAATGCCTGATTTACACTTTGAATTATGGTAATTTATTGTAATAGTGTGATTTGACCTTTTCAGTATTTCCTGTTTTTATTGGCTAGCTGTTTCGTCCCATTCCCCAGAGGTTAGTGGGACTTTGCAGGGAGCAGAGGAGGCGAGCGAGCCTATCAAAGCACGCGGTGCCGAAAAGGGCAAAATGCAAGAGCATCCTGTTAATTCAGGGACTGGGGAATGCATGGAAATTTAAAGGTGATGTTTGTGACAAATCCCACACCAGGAACAAAGATGACACGTTGTCAGCCTTAAAGATGAAAGGGCATCATTGGGAATGGCTAAAGCGATGTCTGGAACCTCCATGTGCGAAGCAGGGCTTTGGAAAGGCTTGTGCCTGCCTGGTGCCAGCCCACATCTCGCCAGCGCGGAGGTTGCTGTCACAGTTTGAAGCTGGTATTTACGGTTCCAGCACTAAGAAATGCCCTTGAGAGTGGATGGGTCTGTTTTTAGAGGAAATCAGCTTTGGGAATTGGAGTATGCCTTGACAAGGGAGCAGAAATTTAAAAGGGCAAGATGGAAAGTGAAAATATAATCCTAATTGTTTCTCTTTTTATTGCCGTCTGCCCAGAAACACTGCTTCTCTAAGGTAGGATTTGCAGGCGTACAATGAGAAAAGAAAGTGATAGCTTACTATTTAAAAAAAAAAAAAGAAAAAGAAAGAAAACCTAGAAATGCTCAAATAATCCCCTACAACAAAAAGCTTTGATAAAAGCAAAGCTGAGCCCAAGGGTGATGCTGCTTCTTCACCCTATTCTTCAGTATCAATTTTGTTCCAGAGGACCCAGCCTCTCCTTTCTGTTTTGGAGTGGGTTTTTTTTATGGACTGCCCTTTGGCACTCCTTTTAAAATAAGCATTTGTGCCTGGCTCTGGAAAGGGAACAGCAAAAGCAAGCGGTCAGCTCTTCCAATGGCCAATAGCCATGTTGGCTTTCTGGGAGCAGCATCTTCGATCTTTGCTCTCAAGGAGTGGGAAAGCATGTCGAGTTAGGCTGGGACTGGAATCCAAGAGGCATTTTGGAACTTTAGCTAATAAAGACCCAGACGGATATGGATTGATCCTACCTCAGAGGTGTAGTGGTTGCTGTTACAAAGCCTTGATGGGAAAAAAGTACAGTAAAATAGAGGCAAAGCAGGTGCTGAGAGTTTCTTGCCTTAAAAATGAGGGAAAGGTGCTACTGAAGCTACTGCAAACCCAACAGGTTGGAAACACAATGGGACTGGATGCATCTCGTTGGGTTTGTACAGCTCCTTTCACAGAATCACCAGGTTGGAAAGGACCCACTGGATCATCGAGTCCAACCATTCCTAACACTCCCTAAACCATGTCCCTAAGCACTTCATCCACCCATTCCTTAAACACCTCCAGGGAAGGCCACTCAACCCCCTCAGTAAAGCTCCTTTGACTATTAATATCTGGTACTTCCCTTGAGCTCTCGTGCTGCACCAGTCGTGTGTTCTAGAAGCATTATTTTTGTCCAGAACCAGAGTCAAAGCTACTAAAGGTGCCAAGAGCATGATCCCAGCTTAGTCCTGCTTAAATGTGCAGACAGAGAGAGTACGGCCAGGCCTGCAACTGGTGCGTGCTGGTTCTGCTGCCCGCTGCGATGTGGCACTACTGACCCCAAGGCAGCAGGTGGAGGCCGATGTGCTGGATTAACAGTGACATGAAGGGACACCATAAAGTGTGTATTGTGCATATATGAAGTTTTTTTTCAGGGGATTAATTTTCTCTTGAGCCATCCAACTCATCTCTACCAAGGTGTAAATTTATGATGTTTACCCAAAGTGATGTGTCCAGGGCAGGAGATGGGGGTGGTTTCCTAGTACATGGTCTCCCTTTAGCTTTAGCTAATGGACATGCTTTTAGAATCATAGAATCATAGAATAGTTAGGGTTGGAAGGGACCTTAATGATCTTCTAGTTCCAACCCTCTAATTCTTCTTGCTCTGCCTGTGCCAGATGTTTCTTAACAGGCAAACATCCATCCTTTCCCATTTCCATTGCCCTTTGGTTGGGTTGACTGGAAATAACAAAGCTTCCCAGTGCTCAGATTCGGTAAAATACCCCAAGTATCTCACATGGCATGACATATTCCTAACACCAGCGAGACCTTTGTACCTCACAGATGATGTTGTATTCCATTGTCTCTAAAGCGATTGTACTCTTAGCAGCTGAATTTGTCCCGTGGCTTTTCCCAGCAACTTTGCATGTGACACACAGAGCTGACCTTTTTCAACAAGTCATGCCACTAGTTATGAGATGAAACTGGTAGGTGTTTAGTGCCTCTGAGACTTCTGCTCTTCTGCCAAATCTGGTTTAATTTGCCAGCAGCTCCTCTCTCCTGTTGAGCACTACAGCAGGACAGACGGAGTGCTCCGCCACAAGTGTACAACATGACACCAGCCTACAGGTGTTACCTTACGCGTTTGTCTTTTTACCTGAGAAAACCAAGACAGAAATGGTTTCCATTCAGATCGCAATGAAGCCTTGAAGAAGCTTGCTTTTATCTGACCCCATACAAAAAGACTTTCTGCACTCCAAAGTGTATTTTGGACTTGCGCTGAGTAGCAGCGTTATGTCAGGCAGTAAAGGCAGCTGAGCACGGCTGGTGGAGCTCAGGATCTGAGTTATTTACACCGAATTCCTGGATGATTTGAGATGAGTTTCCTTCATTTTGATGCCTGTTTGCCTGAACTGTAGCCAGACTATCACCAGCCGGCTGGGATTTGATTATGTCACTTACTGTTTACACAGGTCCCATGGGGTCCTGATTTGGGGCTTTATGAGAATTCTGCTGTTTAAAAAAATAAAGCAACTGGGAATTTTAGATATGGCCAGCTGTTCCACAGGTCTTCATAGCTGGCCAGACCATATCTAAAGGATGACTAAATAATCCAGTGAACATGGACTGTAATTTTGGGCTGACAGGATCATGGCCTGTTGGAGGGAAAGCTACATCAGAGATGGGTATTCCTGAGTTGTCAGCTTTCTAAGGAGTCTTTCAAAAACCTACACGAAGTATGATTTTGTTAGGTGTTTTCAACCATTCAGCCAATTCTACAGCAGAACAGCTAGAAGTACACGCGCTAGATGCTTGCTTTGTACATACCATCATCCTCGCTGGTTTGATGTGCAAATGGTTACTTAGAAATACTAATATCTGCGGTGAGTGGTTTTAAATGACTACACACAGAGGCGCATAGCTCTATGAACATATTGTGTACACTGGAGCCTTTGAAAATGAGTCCTTTAGGTTTCTTCTTGCATCCTGTTACCAAACTGGGACTTTGCACAAATATTTTAAAATAATTGGTTTAATATTTTCATGCTTGCTTTTAAAGTAGATCATCCACTGTGATCACAGACAATGGAAATGATTTTTCAGTGGTCTTTTAGTCTAATCGAGTCAATTTGCTTTGCTGGGATTTCCCTCTCCCCTGCATTCAGAGCTCTGAGTGCTAGGACCAAACAGAGTGAAGCGGATCTAATTAACTTCTCTCAAGGGTATTGACTGTCTGTAAAGGAAGAGGAAAGCAATGAGGAATATATTATGAAAGCCTATTCATTGCCAGCTCGCACACAGTAGCACATCTTCCTCTTGCAAACCCGGGGTTTACATAAATTTCCTTATTTGATTGTGTTTCCTGTTGCATAAAGACACCAGAGGCGATGTGGGCTCCTATGGTTTCCGAAGACAGAAAGTCAAAAGGAAATAAAGCAAAAGTGCTTTGTATAAACAGTGGAAATTAGAAATTCATAATTAGCCCTCGTTCAGTAGGAGGATGAAAAGTGAAATGTGAAGTAGGTTGATGTATTATCTTCTCTCATTTAAGGTGTATCCATGTGCAGATATAGAATATGAGCCTGCCTGAAGATCGGATGCTACCTTCATCTCCCTTGGATGATGCAAGGACTTCACATCCATGCAAGGCAAGCCCAGTGTTTGGAAAATCATGTAAACACAATAAGCTCATGCAATATTGGGTCTGGCAGTGAGCTTTAGCAGGGAGCTCCTGCAGCAACGCTGCTGATGGGAGTGGGTGCGAGGCAGCTGGGTTGATCGCCCACGGAGGTGGTGGGCTGGTTCAGCTGGAGACAGTGATACAGGGACAAGAGAGAGGCTGCTGTGATTGTCATCCACTTAGCTTTGAGTGTTACCAAAGACCAAAAGTTCTTCTTAGTGTAATTTGCAAACTGACAGGCAAACTCTTGCGAGCCTCAGTTTCCCTAGTGTGAAACTGCAGAGTGAGTAACAACATGCAGGCACTCGCGAATTGAGCACGGGGGGGCTGACCTACAGTCTCTCATAAGGAACTGATCTCTAGAAACTGGTGTCAGCTGGATACAAGATAAATAAAAATGCCCGTTCACGTGCCCTGGTGATAAGAACATCACTGGACAGAGGGAGCATACCTATACTGAGACATGCTGCCTACTTGTGAGGTGGAACACCTTCATCTCCAAGAGCGTGTTTGCCAGAGAATTTCCTGTGAAGGTGGCTACAAAGGTGCCATGGGCATTGTCTCCTCGGGCTAATGAGAATCTGTGTTTGTCCGTAATTGAAAAGTCACTGTCACCCATTCACACAGACTCAGAACTCCTTGGCACTCTGGTGAGACTATTTACTTGCAGGCCATGCAGTTTCCTCCAGCTGTAGCGTTGTCGTAGGGTCACCTCTGCTTTTGGTGACCCAGACTTCTTGAGGCACGAAGGAATGGAGGGAATCTAAAACATGCTTACTTTTTATTCTATGAGGTGCAAAGGAACCTTTACACCGCTCTCCTCTAAAATGTTAAGCAGTTATTAAGTCTTCCTGACCATTGTACTAAGATGACATAAATAAAGATGGTGTGTCGGGTTAGCCAGGTCGCCTGCGAGCAACTGGGAGCTATTTTCAGACGTCAGAAGTCAACAAGGTGCTGGCTCTTCTGCTAAATTGAAATCCTTTCTGAATATCTCTGCTTCTGACACAATCTGTTGATTGTCATCTTTATTATCCTGCATGCAAATAAATACATAATAGCATCTCACTCAAACATACTGCCATTCAAATTGTACCCATAATCTGTATGTCTAACACAATCGCAGTGTTTTCTAATGAATACATTTCCCTATCAATTTCTGCAGGACGAGAGTCCTGGTTTTGCAATTTATTCAGCAGCAGGGCTGCAGATACGTGTGCCTGCGGAAGGGGGAGAGGATCAGTGGTGGGAAAGGGAGAGGGAAGGGACATTGCTGACATCTGTGCGAGCACAGCATCAAATCACATTACAAGAGACATTAAGGGTATAACCTGAGCAGAATAACTTTCTTCTGGGCACAGCTGTGAGCAACATCAACGCTCTCAAAATATTTTGCTGGTGCGTGTTCAACCGTGTTCAACAACAGGGTGTTTTCCAAGCTTTTTTTTCCCCCTGTATCTTAGCACCTTCTTCTAGGAAGGTCGAGTACCAGCAAGCTTCAGATGCTGAATGGCTATTGTCCTCCTGCGTTAAACCAAGCTTGTGTGGGCTTTCTGTGCCTCCGGTCCTTTTCACTCCAAAGGGTGATGTCCTGCTCTGCAGCCTCATTGGGCTGTTGCAAAGATAAATAATGGCTGTTTGCTCGGACAGTAGAAAAGTAGGAACCCCTCACACTGAGATAGAGAGAGGAGCGATGAATCGAGGCAGCAGCCTGGCATTAGCATAGCAGAGTGTTTCGCTGGAGGGTTCTTCAGTGAGGTGATCGAAGGCAGTTTTCCTGTCCTGTGCTAGCTCTCACCACTCACCAAGTGGTTGGAGCTGGAAGCCCTTGGCAATAACCGCCTCGCTGAGCTGACGGTGTTGTGTGCTTGTACCACCAAAACCAGTGCATGGGAAAACACTCAGAGCAAGAGTTTTCTCAAAGGACAAAGGTAAATAGCAACAGATCATCCCCGGTTACCTTTCCTCAACAAATGCAAAACATATCTGCCAGTGGTTTATGCTTCCCACCTCATTCTTCCTCGTTTGATAGCTTTTGCAGCTCAACCTGCAAAGCCAGCTGTGAGTGGGTGACTACAAAGGCTGGACTGTGACCCTGGGATGGTTTAGTGACAACAGTGAGTGGTGTTGGAAAGAAGCACAGGGAAGAGATTGATACAATGATGGGGAAGCATAAAGCAGCTGCTGTGTTCCCTTCCCCTCTGCTGAGGTACAGGGATTCACGTGCCTTAGTAGGAGCAGCTGCTCACACCTCTATATGTTTATACCCTACTTTCCTGTGAGTGATCCAAAATTAATCTGAGATACCTGTAGCAGCGATAGTTATTAAATGCAATAATTGCCTGTATGCTAAAGAACGCCCTATTTACATTCAGATGTATTCAGTTCAATATGTTGTGCCACTGCACTTAATAAATAGAGCAAAAGGTGGTTTATTGGCCAGGGTTGTGCTTCTATCAGCTTTCTGCGGTGGTCATCAATTAAATCATTAAATAATGAATGGATTGGCTCAGCTCTATTAAATGGTACTCTTTGGTCCCATATATCCTGTAATGTGTGTGCTGAGAGTGTGTGCACTCCTCAGTTTAAAGGAGCAGGGTGAGGTGCTGTGTAAAGCTGGAATCTGCTGTGTGGCAGAGCAGGGGCTTGGCATTTTCCTGTGGTGGGCCTGGAGTAGCATGCGGTGTTGCAGCCCTACTCTTCAGACTCTGTTTTAATAAGAGTTTTGCCTCCAGCAGCTCTTTGGATGCCTTTTTCCCTTACAGGAAATTAAATTCTACCAGCAGAACAAGCACACTGGAGAATTGTACTTCTTCCTTTGCTGCCACTAAATGCAGCAGAGTTTTGGGAGACAGCACAACATAGGGATTTGTTGTGAATGTCTTACAAGGTGCTTGGCCTTTCCTTGCCCCAGCTGTCCTTCTGAGCGAGGCAGGGTGAGCAGGACTTCACAGAAGGCTTATAAGGAGCAATCAATGTTCCCTAGGTGCTACTGTAGGGTACTGGCTGGAGATGGGTATGTTGCACCAGGGATAACGGATTAAATGTGTGTCCAGGGCTGCTTCAGGTCACAAAAGGTGATGTGCTGAGCATGTGTCTGCAGCCTGGGAAATGGGGTGATGGATGCAGCGTGCTGAGTAGGACAGATCCCTGTAACCTGCCAGCCTCAGTGTGTGCCAAGGCACCAGGAGCACGCTGGCTGGTAAAGCCACAGCAGCGCCACTCAAGTAGCTTAAGTACAGATGCTGCTAAACTTGTCTGCGTGCTCAGGAACATTCCCATTCCTGCTCATCTACTACTGTGAAAGGGCCCTGAGGGCCTAGACTGGTGGAAATTTGGCTATCAAACTCCACTTAGTCCCTTAGGCTCACCCAGCTTCATAGCTACAGTCAGGTAGGCTTCCTTTTGGCTTAATTGATAATCAGTGCAAGAGTGATGCACCAAAACCTGCCTGGGAGGTGACTAGTGCACAAGAGGTACATTTTAAAGAGCAAAACATTAATTTTAGGACAATAATCCTCCTTGTCAGGAATCCCATCATGTCCTGCTGGGGAAGTGAGAGCAATACCTGGCGCTTGCTGGGCTGCCTTACTCAGACATCACACTGGTCCTTCGGTGCTTTGTAAAGCACTTGGGGATGACTTGGCAGGGAGAAAGGTGTTGCTTAAAATGGAAGTCTACTGATCCTGTGCCTTGGAAAAGCTTATTAGTTAAATTGTAGTTGCCAAGAGAGCGGGTATTTTTCCTGGCAGTTAAATGGCTGGAGAATCTGAGGGCCCCAGGCAAAGCCAAAGGTATTTGATCCAGTAAGATGTTAACTGCCAGGAAATATCCCAACAAGACAATATTATTGCTCTAATATGCTTTATGAAACATTCTGGTTTTCCTTTGGCACTGTAGGTACTGGGAAGGCAGGAAGTCAACATCCAACTCTTTCTACATGTAATTCAGCTCGGCAGGCAAAGAGCAGGAGGTGCAGGGTGCTGCCACCCCTTAGCTGGTGGGGTCAGACACGCTGCCTGCACCACTGCTTTTCCATTCAGAGCAACGGGGAGGCAGGCCAGAGGAAACCAGTGTTTACTTGGCCTCTTAACACCTGTAAATTCATGAAAGTAGTGTTCCCGATGCCAAAACCAGGGAGCACTTGGGCAGAAAAAGATCTGCTTTTACAACCTCAAAAATATTTCTCCTTTTCTTTCCCCTCCATACGTTGCGCTGATAGCATCGGGGTGTTCTGTTGTTGCTAATTATAGCGAGCAAACAAAAAAAGTACTTTGTAATCCATCGTGGATTAATGCTGCGAGATGGGCTGGGACTATAGTCTCTGGTTTGTAATAGAAACTGGGCTATGACCACACAGCAGGTAAAACTGAATTAGCTCGAGCTTGCAAAGAAACCCTCTGACACTTTGGGGAAAGAGGGCTGTGGGGTTCATCTGGATTCAAGCTTTTCCCACACATCCTCTATTACTCTGAGACCTTGCCGTTCCCTGCCTGCAAAACAAGTTTACCAAGACTGGTTTATTTCTCCAAGTTTTTCTCTACTCCTCTCCTCAGAGGGCAAACCCCATCAGAGAAGGAGTCTAGGTTGAAAGTGCCATACAGAACACGATGCAACCTTGCTCCCCGCTGCACCCCACATCTTGCAGGCTGGAGCAAAGCCAGCGTTTCCCTGCTGCAGACAATAGCGGCGCTCCTGGGAGAGCAGGCCTTTATCAACCCACATCACGCCAGAATTAATGACTCCCTTAATAAAAGCCAGTGAGATCATCAGTCTTGGTTTAATTTTTCCTTTTTATTGCCTTATACACGTACAAGTAATGATCAGCTGCTTAAATATCTTTAAAACCAACACTTAAGGATGTGTTCAAATTTCTCACTCTGTGAGTAATGGCAGTGTCAGTTCAGAGGCAGTTTTAGCATGTTCCTGGACCAAAAGGAGAGGATTCTTGCAGGACTGGCTCCACTATTGTCTCCCATCCTTTAGGACCCCTAAAATAGGTGGAGTCCCATTAAAACAGTGAGACGCACCAATCCCACTGCTGAGTGCTCAGTGCAGGCTCAGGTCAGAGACCAGGTGCAGGTTTGAAGAAAAAGTGAGATGTCTCCATGCCTGTATTTGCCTGAGTTCAAATAGGACTTTTGCAAAGTTCTAGGCACTCTAGCTTAAGAGTTTCCTTGGATTTCCTAATTATCTTTCAAGAGAAGTCACTAGATTAGGCATCAAAGACTTTATTTCCCCTTGTTGCCCAGAAGGATTTCTTGACACAGCATCTGCCCACCCCATCCCATAATGAGCATCAAAATCAGCTACAAAAGTTATTGAGAAGTTACTTAGGATATACAAGAACCTAAATGCAAATGAGGCTTAATGTGATTTTAATTCGTAAACGCCTATAACACTTTAAAAAATGAATACTAGACTCTAAGTAATGTCTTTAAACCCTCTCTCTCCCTCAGATATTGCTTATGTGCAGAAAAAAAACCAGTTCTCAGAGCCCAGCTGTGTTTCTACTGAACTCACCAGCAAAATTATGGTTTAAGGAGAGAGGTAAGATTTATCTCCTCACTTGGCATCTCCGTTTTTCATAAAATATATGCCGTGTACGGGACATGTGGCCTCTGAACCGGATGCCCTGATGTGACCTCCGGCTCACAGCTCCACCCCAACACCCAGAGAAGGAGGCGAGATCTCCCGTAGGAAAGCCCCAGCCCGAGCTCATGCTGCACAGCGCTGAGAAATGCTGAAAGGTTTGAAGTGGTATTGTCAGTGCATTGACTTCTTCCTCCTCCGGTATGAAAAATTGATTTACTGGAGCTGTAAAGAATTTGCGATGTACGTACATACGTGTAATTGGTTCGAGTACTCACTAAGAGACACAGCAGCCGGTCTCACGGTGCCTGTGTTTGCAGTAGTAGATGCAGAGGAGGAGATCTCTGAGGTGGAAGAGTCTGCCTATTGCGGTGCGGCTGCACAGATAGAAAACTTAATATTTTGCTTTTTTTTTTACCTACCATGAATCTGCAATGTGTGTGAATTGTAATTAAGCTCATTTACAGCCCAGTATTGTATGCAAAACATTAATATCAGCAATATAGTCATCCAGGTAGCTCCATTTGTCAAAATAATGGTACGGGGGGAAAACGTGTCCCACATAGCTTGAAGTGCGAATGAGCAGCACAGAGTTCAGGTGCTGCTTTGAGGTTAGGTGGAAAGCCAGAACACAGCACTTCTCATGAGGAGTGGCTGAGGGAGTTTGGTGATTTAGTCTGGAGAAAAGGAGACTGAGGGGAGACCTTATTGCTCTCTAAAAGGAGGTTGTAGAGAGGTGGGCTTGGTCTCTTCTCCTTGGTAGCCATTGACAGAACAAGGGAAAATGGCCTCAAGATGCGCCAAGGATTTAGGTTGGATATTAAGAGGAATTTCATTATTAAACAGGTTGTCAAGCATTGGAATGGGCTACCCAAGAAGGTGGCTGGAGAACGGGTAACACCAACAGAAAGTGGGTGTTAAACCCTTGTGTTAAACCATCTTGCAGAGCTTTTCTGCTGGAGAGGCAGCTGTTTGCCTCCACTGGGTCAGCTGCACGGCTCCTGGTAAAACCTCCCACGTCAAGTGATGGGGATTTCAACAGAAATCAAGGAGAGGCCTCAGACCAGCGTTGGGGTAATTAGCTGTTCATTGCCTGGGCTCTGCAGGTGGGGATGGAGGAAAATACAGACCAGGAGCTCCGAGTTCACTGTGTTGGTAGGAAAAGTGAGAAGGAGGATGGTTTCCAGTGAACATCTATGGTGAGTACCTTCAGTTGTTTGTTTATTCTTTGGGAGGGTAAATGAGGGGTTGAAATTTCTCCTTCCTTCCCATGAAATCCCTGCAAGTCAGACAGCATCTTCTGTTTGTACCGTGCCACTCATGGTCTCCAAATTGTGCCAAACCTCACTAATGTGCTCAAATTCAATGAGTCCCCCAGGTCCAAGCGGGGATTGTATGCCTCAGTCTTGACAACTTGCCACACAAAAAGTAGCAGGGGCTGCCAGCTGTGGGGGCTGCCAGCTGTGGGGGCTGCCAGCTGTGGGGGCTGCCTGCATCTGCGCTGCAAGGCTGGTGCATCCCAGTTAGGTCCCTGCACGATGCCAGGTTGCTCTGTGCACACAGGGGCTGTGGGGTTGGGATTTTGGGACATCTGGCAGCCCAGGCTGTGGCACATCTGGAAAACCAAGAGTCTGCCACCCAAAGTGGGGCTCGGCAAGTCTGGATTTGACTCCTTGTCTGCGACCTTTCAGGGTGAGGTCTGGGATGGAATAATCTTTCCCTCCTCTGCTTTTGTAATTGCATCGATGCGTTTGCTGGGGCTGTGTTGGCTGAAGTGCTGGCAATTTGGGAAGGCTGCATTCTTCTAGCAGGGAAACCTGGGAAAGTAGTTACATCTGTGAAGTCTCCAGCCTATCTTTGCTGCCAAAAGTGCTAAGTAACGAAACCAAAGTGCACTCTGGTTTCAAATGCTGTGGGCTTTGTCTTGAAAAGGGGCCTCTTCCCACTGTGGCTTGTGGACAACCTCTGCGCGAATGAGAAAATCTGGGGCGCGAGGCAGGTTCTTGCATGCACTTCTGTGTGTTTTGGTGTGAAAGACCACATAAAGTGTTGGCTGAGAGAGGGGAACCAGGTAATTAGGGAGTTTTTGAAGATGTGGGAGTGCTCTGCTCTGGAGGAGTCCCTGCAGCAACCAAGCCAGTGCTGGGCAGCCAGGTGCATGGGAGCTCTGGTTTTCAGCAGAGATGTAGATATTCCATGTATTTAGCCTGTGATCCATTGAGATTCCCTTTGCATTGTCTCACGCCTTGCCCGTTCCTTTTTTTCTCAGTCAGTGGATGCCCTGACCCTTGTTAGTGAATAGGGGCCCTCCAGGGCTGTTTATTATTTAATGCTGTATTTCCTGGTTTTCTTTTTTTCTATTTATCTTTCTGTCATTTAGAGACCCAGGTTAAAGGAGTCCTTGATGTGTTGTCAAATCCCTCCTTGAGATATCTCATGGAAAAGTGTATCACCTGCCTGCGTAAACCTGGTTGACAGGGAAAGTCTTTCTTGCTCTGCAAAGAAACACAGCAGCTGCCTTCTTCCTCTCTCTGCCTTTCCAGCAGAACTCAAATGAATTGCTCAATTTCAAGCAAATTTAGTAATAAGGTTGAGGTGCAGGTGATTGCATTCCGGACTGTTGTGGCACTTTAATTATTTAAGCAGAGAAATCAGAGATCACGTTTGGATTCCCTGCCTAACCCCGCCTCCAGCAGCTTCTCCAAAAGGAGGACAAAAGTATTTGCTCCTTGCTGGCTGCCAGGGCTGGCTGGGAACAAGGCTGCAGTTGGTCTCCTCCTTGCAGACCTTCTCGAAGGACTGGTTGCTCCCTGCTTCCTGGCAAAGGCAGGACTAGCATCAGTAGGTCCAGGATGAGGAGAAACCTCCAAAAGCAGGGGATTAGCACTATCTGGGCTTCATTTTTTGCTCTCAGCATAAGCATTGAGGTGCTGTTCTGCAAGTGACCTTTGCAACGTTCCTGTGCGCATTTAAGTTGCTTTAAACACGTGTGAAGCAGTGGTATTAATAATAATACTATTCACACCAGAGTCTCCTGGGCAGCTGAATGACAGTATGAATGTGGATTAATATTCCTTAGCCACAAGGGACTAGGAAGGAGCTGATGGAAGCATAGCTTGTGAAATTAATAATCACCACCCACTTGGAGGAAAAGGAATTGGATTATAGGGACTCCAAAATTAATAGTATCCTGGACAGGCAGAGGCTATTGAAATATTCATTGGGTTCAGCTAACCTAAGACAGTAAGAAGCAAGCGAGATGTGATGCATTATGTACCCGTGGACTATGCTGAACTGCTTTTTGTGGCCGTGGGAGCCGGTGCTCAGTACCCATCTCCTTTCTGTGTGGCACTAATTGGGCAGAAGTACACGGTTATTGACAGAAATATATATATCCTCTGACGAGCACTGCCAGGTAGTTTTATACACAGCATAAACAGAACAGCGAGGGATGAAGCAGGGGACGATTGGGGCAGAGGGAGTTGGGGATGTGGTATGCAAAGGATTTTCAGCAGGACAAATCCCAGGGGCTACGGAAACATCTTGATTTGAGCCTTTATGCACTGCTATGTGTGGCTGCAGCCACGGTAAAGTACTGCTAGTGGGACTGCTGTGGAACAGGGCAGGAGCTTGGGTGTGTGAACAGGCTCCTCTGCTCCCAGGACCTGCTAAATCCTGCAGTGCTGGAGACCTGGGAGAGGGCAAATTCCAAATCGCCCTTTGCAGAGAGATGCCCGCTGCTAGCTGGGAGCGAGCTGGACTTAACTGGACAAACAGCCTCCAAAAACATCTGTTCAGGAGCTTTGCTGACAGGCAGGCACTGCATGTGCCTCCTAAATGCGCTAGCGTCAGGCACGCATCTCCTCGATGTGTGCCGTGAGCGAGGGAAGGGGCACCGTGCATCCCAAATGAGACCTGGGCACGAATACATAAATGCACCTTATGAATCAAGCTTGGCATCATTATCAATCAGAGTCTGGAAAAACTGCTTCCACCAGTAAAGAGAAATCATGGTCCTTCAGCCCTGCTGATGCCTCTGCAGCAACGCTTGTGATGGGCACGGGAAAATTCAGAGCTGAGAGTGCCGCTGAGCGTGTCCCTGCCTTCTGCCTCCCCAGGAGCTTTGGGGAGGCTGTAGACCAGGAACTGAAGTATTTTTTTCCTCCCTTTAATGCCCACTCTGCCTCCTTTTGCCTCGGTGACCGGTGTGTAGCAAGTAGGGATGGAGGAGGCAGAGCATTGGCAGAGCTGCCCTGCAGAGCACACCCGGCGCTGGGGCTGTGAGGAGCTGGGTCTGCTTTGCCTCCAGGAAATGCTGCCTCTCACCCATGGAAGTGCCCTCTCCCAGTGGAGCTAGGGCTGCAGAGAGTGTTTCCATTCAATCAAATGCTTCCCTTCCTTGCCCCCACAACCTTTGTTTCTCGGTCATTTTTCATCTGTTTATAACCAGCAAGCTCCAGGCAGAAGGACCCAAGCTCTGTTTAAAAATCAGCTCTCTAGCAAACCTATATCTGGTGTGAAGGTGCCATTCTTAGTTCTGAAGAGGTTCCTCAGGCTGCGTTGCTTTGGGAGGCAGCTCTTTGTAGAACGATGCACGCACAAGCGTGCAGGCAGAGTGACCTCCATCCTTCCTCCCAAGATCGGGGAAGACAAGGGTGACAGCAGCCCCCGTTGACCCTGGGACTGAGTGGCCACTGTTCCAGAAAATGAGGCGTATCTCTGCTCCCCAGAGGCTGATGGGACCCCCTGAGAAGCAGCTGTGGACCAGATGCCACCAAATGCCGTGGAGGCGGCATGCTTGAAAAGGAAAAGCGTATGTGGGAGAGCAAAGCCATCACCAAATTGAATTTATTGTGCTTAGGAGAGTATGTCAAAGTCCTGCAAGCTCCTGTGAGATGTGCAGTGAGCCTGTTGTGCTGCCAGCAGGCTGAATTGCTCCTTGAGTGGGTATTGGAAAGGGTAGATCACTACGGGGGATCATTATTTAATCGGTTTGAATTAAAGATTCCCCAGAAATACAACACAGTGCCTTAAAATAAAAATTCTAAGTACGCATTTTTCACAGCTCTGCTCTCCTTCATGAAAACCAGTTGTGTTTGATTTAACTCTGTCTGAAGGTAGCCAAAGCGTCTCAGTTAAAGGCATGTTCCCATGATATCCAGGGGTCAGCAAGTCTCCTCTCCCAGCAAAGGGTGGCATCTGGCTTTTCTGATGGTGGCATACCCAGAAAGGCTGTCGTTGCCATTGCACGTATAAAAGCTTGCCTAAACTCCGATGGTTTTGCAAAACATCTCCCATTCAGCCACACAGGCGACACAAACTGAACACCAGACAAGTTTCCCAATGTAGAGCTCTTGCTGGCCACGAGCTGGCAAATAGGTTTGGGGGTTTGTATTTATAGGGAGGAAGGAAACTTTGGATGCGACCCCAATGTTTGAAATCAGCAGGAGTCTTTTTTTTAGTGAAGCAAGGTGTGCGTGCTGGTCGTACTGTGGTTATCTTGGGAGGAGACATCATGAAATATCTCTATGGGCAATGTCCAACAAGCTTCCATTGAGAGCTGCGGCGGGAGGAGTCCTAAGGGACCTGGAGTGGTGTCCAGTGGGTGCTTGTTCCTGGGTTTTTTGCACTGATGGCTTTAAAAAGGTATCCGAATGAGATTTAGAAGGTTGGTTTAAAACAGAGAAGTTCCCTTCCTAGCAAGACACGTCTGCTACGTAAAAAAAAATGTTGATGAAGGGATAAGATGACAGCTTTGTATCTATAACACTCTTATCCCAAGGTGCCTTTATGCAACTGCTAAATATTTAATTTCTTTTAACTTCCAGCCGTGGGTATTTTTAGCAAGTGAAGATGCAAAAAACCCTCTGCCCCACAGGGGTGTGGTGGGAGCATGTCAGCATGGGGCAGACGCAAACCACAGCCAGCTCAGCTGTCTGTTTCCCAGCTCCTCTAACACCTTCCACTCCTATCACGCCATCCAGCTGAAGTGTCTTGTGGGTTTAAGGTCTGGTTTATATGCGAGTTTACCTTTGTAGCTGTCTTTGATTAGGAATTGAACTTGATCTGGAGAAAATATTTCATGGTTGTTTTTCTCCAGAAGAGCTGTGATTTGGGCTGTTTTTCAAACCGGTGTGGTTGAGCAGTGCAGGTCCTGAGCAAGGGCAGATCATCAGTGTCAGGACATGGCCTGTCCTGTTGTCCTCTCGTAAATGGGTGGACGGCCCAAGCGGTGGTGCTGGGAGACTTGTCTGTTGTCCCTATAGAATTTTCCCCATGTCCCAGAGAGGACATATGAGGACCTATTTACTGCAGCTGGTGAGAAAAGCAAGGTTCATCCATTTGCATTTAGCTGGAAGCGGGGAAGGAGAGCTGCTTTTTCTCTGGCCTCTTCTCTTTCAAGCTTTTGCAAGAAAGAATTGAAATGTCAAACCAGAAAATGCTATTGATGTGGCAGGTATATTTTCTTCTTAAAAAATGGAAATTCTCCTCTAACTTATTCAGTTTGAATCCCGCAAGTAAACATAGTTCACTTTTATTTTTTGGCGGTGGACCAAAGGCCAGGGCTGCGGTTGGCAAAGAGACCCTGTGGAGTGCAGTCCTCTGCCAGGGCTGTCCTGCAGTCCTCTGTAGTTCTAGGGAGGAACAGGCAATGTGTGTGAGTGCTCCTGTGCAACGCGGTACATCCATGTTAGGTGAGGGGGATTGTGTCCTGGGAATACCCACTGTCCCCCAGGCACTTACGATGATCAGTGGTGAGCTTTGATATAGCTAAATATGCTATGGATACTCAAAATAAAATACATCCCACTGCTAGAGTGATGTTGTGAATGCTTCATGTCTCTCTCAAGGAGCCCAGATGTCCCCCTCCCTCCTTGGTTGCACCACTGTCAGCGCTCCTTGCGTTCCTTTAGCTGCACACTCAGAAACCACAAAGCCTTGAACCAAAGTACTCAAATACTTCTGGCTCTCGAGATTTCACTGCAATTCTAGATAGCCAAAATTATTCCCAGCTGCCTGTTATGCCTGAGGGTGTCTTGCTTTGTGTCAGCCAACAACAGCTTGAGGTTTGCCACCTCCAGCACAGGTTTCCTGCACCGAGGCTGTTTGGCATCAAGCTACAGTGACCGCTGTCTTTTCCACGTGGTTTGGGGCTGGGTGGACCTTAGAGGGTCCATATATACATCTATATCTATATCTGGATGGACCTTAGATGGTCCATATATATATAAACATAAATACATGGTACCCTAAAGGCAGCCAGGGTATTGCATTCAGCAGGAAACAGGATTTCCTGATAGGCAGGCAGGCTTCTGCTGTCTCAGACCTTATGCTTTTTCAGAGCCACTTTGAGCAGCAATCGGAATGATAATGTAGTTGAAGTGGGTATTATAGTTTATGAAGCTTTAAGTGAAGCTGGAGGCATGAACTGCAACATTTTTTCTCTGCTGCTGCAGAATGGAAGTGTGAAGGCAGGATGGGGAGTTGAGGTTTATGAGGGCATTGGACTGTGAAGTAATTAGAAAAGAAAAAAAGAAAAGAAAAAAAATCTCCCCAAAATCCCAAACCCAAACCACATGTGACCCGGAGAAGCCAGCTGCACTTCCCCATAGCGTAGCTGCAGGACTCGGTGCTTATGCTAGCCAGGAGCCAGATCTTTCAGGGAAATGATCTCTTGTTCTGCTCTCTCTCTTCCCCATCTCCCTTCAGCCCCCAACAAATCCCTCTCTGATTTTTATAAGCTGCAGGTAACTGCGATTAAGAGGCAAATCTCTGATCCTACTTCTCATCCGCACCCAAAGTTTAGTGATTTCTGACTTCTGTTCCCCTTAGCAGAGCAACTGCTCCAAGGCGGTAGGAGATGATGAAAAGGCTCGTGCTGCCCCAGCTGGGGCTGCATCAGAAGCTGCTCAACACCTTAGGGCTTCCCTAACCCACAATGTGAAAGCAGCTGTCGGACGTGGGGATTTAACCCCTTATCCAACCCAAAACCTAGGTGAGAAGTGGTGTGAAGGAAGGAGAGGAGGTACCCAAAATGCCCAGGACACTCTTCCTTCTTAATGAAATGCCTGTGTAATGTCATTGATTATTCACTCTGAATTGGAATGTCATTTTACCTGTACTGTGTGCCTCCTCTTTTCCATCTAGGATGTTATACCACACCAGCCCTCGCCAGGGGAGGAATACTCATTGTGAATGATGCCCAACGCCCAGGTGAGAGGCTGGTGAGGAGCTGATGGCTTCTCTCTCTGCTGCGGAGCATGATCCCCTGGGAGCCCACTTGTGACATCTGGCCAAATTTTGGTGAAGTCTGAAGAAAATTGAGCCGCCTTCTTCAGCTGGAATGAAAAGACTCAAAAGAGGAGTCTTTTTTGCAGGAATAATACTTTGAGCTGACTTGTACAGTGTCTCGTGTTGTGATTTTTGACTCTTGCTGTTCGCTAAAGGAAAATTTCTGGGTGAAACTCCTCACAACGAGCCAGAAAAAAAGCATTCAACTCTTCAGTGTCTTCTCAGTGTGAGCTTGTAATGAAGTCTTTAATACAGCAGCTAGGTTAATGTGTATGGGTGAAAGGAAAATCTGTTGGGTGTCTAAAAAGCTTGTACAAAGGGCCTTGAAGAGCAGCATGCCAGGGAGCATCAACCCCAAGTTCCCTCTCTTCACTGGGGATGCTGGAACCTCTGCTTCACCATGTGCCTAAGAATGATGGAAACACTGTAAAACAAAGCAGAGACAAAGGTCAGGAAGGCCAAAGTTACACAACTAATTAACACTAAATATATCCTCATTATGCCAGGGCCTCTGCAGGTTAAGAACTTGCTCACTGACTCTTGTGTTTCAGCCTGTGCCTCCGCCAGCCGGGCTGGGGTTTGTCTGCAGCGATAGTGAAACTGCAAATCAGTCGTGCAGGACTTGGTCCATTTTACAGTTAGAATCATAGAGTTATAGAATCATAGAATAGTTTGGGTTGGAAGGGACCTTAAAGATCATCCAGTTCCATCCCCCCTGCCATGGGCAGGGACATCCCACTGGCTCAGGCTGCCCAAAGCCCATCCAACCTGGCCTGGAACACCTCCAGGGGTGGGGCAGCCACAGCTTCCCTGGGCAACCTGTTCCAGTGTCTCACCACTCTCATGGTGAAGAAATTCTTCCTAATGTCCAGTCTAAATCTGCTCCTCTCCAGTTTGTACCCATTCCCCCTCGTCCTATCCCACAAGCCTTTATGAACAGCCCCTCTCCAGCTTTTCTGTGCCTTTCAGGCACTGGAAGTTGCTCTAAGGTTTCTTCTGAGCCTTCTCTTCTCCAGGCTGAACAACCCCAACTCTCTCAGCCTGTCTTTGTAGGGAAGGTGCTCCAGCCCTCCGATGATCTTTGTAGCCTCCTCTGGACCCGTTCCAACAGTTCCATCTCCTCCTTACATTGAGGATTCCAGAACTGTACACAGTACTCCAGATGAGGTCTCCCAAGAGAGGAGCAGAGGGGCAGAATCCCCTCCCTCCCTGCTGGCCACGCTGCTTTGGATGCAGCCCAGGATACGGTTGGCCTTCAGGGCTGTGAGCGAACATTGCAGGTTTATGTTGAGCTTCTCATCAACCAGTTACGCTTTAAGAAAGCAGATTTGGGACCAGGACATCCCACCAGATAAAGGATAATGGTCAAGGGATGCTTCAAAAAGGTATGGTGAGGGCACACAGTCAGTCAAGGACAGCTAAATTGATGTGTCCTAGGGCTGGGGAGGGCACTGTGGATGCGCTTGGTGTGAAATCACAGCTTAAGCTTAGCCATGATGTTGGCCAAGTGTCGGTAATGTCAGCTTGCTTACCGCATCAGAAAAAAAAACCCCCTTCTTTTCTGTAATCCTTTTTCAGTTTCTTTCTGCTACATTTCGCATAGCTGCTCCATGTGTGTCTGGTGCAAACCCATGCCAGCCTCACGCGTGAGGGGTACCCTGTACCTCTGGATGCATGTGCTGGGGCAGCTCTGCCACCCCTGAGCTGACTGTCCTGGCCGAGGACCTGCCTTTCATCCTCAGCACCTCTCCTGACTAGCATAGGAACGGTTAAGCAGCTCAAATTGCCTGCTCAGGAAAGCATTTTGTTTGCCCTGAAGGGGGGTGAGAAAAAAATCTGGAAAAAAGGACCTCTGGGAGACCTTGTAAGATTAAGCCAACATACCAAGCTGCTGAACAATGGTTGACATAGCAGAGCTCCACTCCCCGTCCCTCCCCCGGCTCCTATAGATCACAAACATATGCTCCGTGCAGGCAGGCTCACAGTCTTTTATTTCCCTATGTTTCAGTTCCCGTCTATCGTCTCTTTTTATTCCGCGTGACACAAAAGTTAATTTGAGAAAAGGGATAAAGTGTCACATTCCCTTGAGAAATGAACATGTAAATGGCCTGGAAGCAACATCATTTTTCTCTCTTTTTCTTTTTTTTTTTCTTTTCCCCCTTCCCTGACACAAAAGCAGCACTAAATCTGCTCTCCTGATCTGCTGTTTCAACAGCCGCTTCCCTGGTGTCCAGGAGGGTGGATGGGCCGGTGGTAGGGCAAAGCTTGGGGTAAAGGGTGTGGGGTTTGTCCTACCCCCATCCTAATGCACTTCTGCTGCTGAGAGGGAAGTCCTTGTGGGCTGGTGCCAGTGCTGGGGGACGTGGAGGACCTGGCAGGCTGGAAGCTCCCCTGCCATGGTGCACATCCATGCCCATCCCAACCCAAGAGATGTGTTGGTGGTTGTGGACACACCAAAATGAGCAGCGGGACGTGGCTTTGGCTTTTGGCAGCCCTCAGCTTTTGGGCTTATTGAGAACGGGGCACATGATGGGGTTAAAAATGGGTGTCTTTTGTGTGTGTCTCCTACCAGCAGGAATAACAGCAAAGACAAAACAAAGGATTTTTATTGATTACTTTGGAAGGAGGGTTACTGTTTTGCAGTGACTTTTGGAAACGGAGGCTATGGGCACACATCAGAGGCTCCAATTATGCAGAGAAAAATACACAGCTCTAAAAAATCACTCTTCCCTCAGAAAGGCTTCAGCACTATAACAAAATATTAATGTTTAAAGATATTTCTCCTTAATATTTCAGGAAGCAATTGGAAGTCCCACCTTATAGTTCATTCTACTTTTTAAATGGAAATATTTAACTTGGAGCAACAGAGCTCACACTGGCTCCAAGATAAACTTTCCTTGGCAGTTACAGCTCGTGTATAATGTTAAAAGCAGCTCCATCTTTGGGGTGGCATTTTTTCTTTGGAGCTCATCTTGGAAAGCCAGGCTCCGAATTAAACGGAGGGCTTGAGCAGCTGCTATTTTGTCGACGAGTCCAGAAGTGTGCCTGCAGCTGGGGAGCGGGGGAGAAGAGCTGTCTGGAGGGGGAGGCAGGATCTGTGCAGAAGGTCAGGCTAATTAAATCTGGAGAAGTCACCAGAGAGCTCGGTGTTTCTGCATATTATATCTTCAAAGCTTTCCCTCGTGCAGGGCGTGATAAGAAGAGGGTCATCTTGACACATTCATCATCTCCTGAAAGGGCGAGCGTTAAGCTAAGTAAAGAAATAAATAAATGTTGATTACGTGGGGAGGGAGGGACAGAAATATCTGCCTTTTCAAACAGCTAATGTGTCCCTTAGGGCTCCCTGTGCTCCTTCTGCTTATTAATAGTATGACTTTTTTTATTACTATTATTATATTAATCTGCCAGTGGAGTGCTGCATTGTGTGAACTCCTGTTTCCACACATACCTGCTGGCCTCTTGACGTGAGTCAGCCTTCACCAGCGCTACACATCTCCCCACCTGCAGAAACGTGAAAGTGGAAAAGCAAACACGTGCAGGGTGTGTCTTGTCATGTTGTCAAGAATTTGCTGAAGGAGCAGGTTGTCCCAGCGTATAAACATCTCTGTTTCGGTCTCATGGCTTGTAAGCATCTTTTCTGCCCTTGGAAATCATAGAATCATAGAATAGTTTGGGTTGGAAGGGACCTTAAAGATCATCCAGTTCCAACCGCCTGCCATGGGCAGGGACACCTCCCACTGGCTCAGGCTGCCCAAAGCCCATCCAACCTGGCCTGGAACACCTCCAGGGATGGGGCAGCCACCACTGCTCTGGGCAACCTGTTCCAGTGTCCCACCACTCTCATGGTGAAGAAATTCTTCCTTATGTTTAGTCTAACTCTGCCCCTCCAGTTTATACCCATTGTGCCTCATCCTATCCCCACAACCCTTTGTAAACAGTTCCTCTCCAGCTTTCCTGTAGCCCTTTCAGGGACTGAAAGGTCACGATAAGGTCTCCTTGGACTCTTCTCCAGGCTGAACAACCCCAACTCTCTCAGCCTGTCCTTGTATGGGAGGTGCTCCAGCTCTCTGATCATCCTTGTAGTCTCCTCTGGACCCATTCCAACAGTGCACAGCTCCAACAAGTTTCCAACAAGTTTCCAACAGTTCCAACAAATGCACAGCTCCAGCAAGTTTCCTTCTCTGGGAGCACTTGGCATGTCTGACAAATCCAGCCTGCAAGGCGTGAAAGTACAGATTTGAAGATTTGTAGGGAAAAAAAAACTGCTGAACTGCTCAGGGATTGTCCAGTGCCGTAAGAGAGCCTGGATGTGGGCTTAGTGTCCGGGCACTGCACTGCAGGAGGCTGATGGCATCCTTAAAACTCTAGAAAACTAGGTGAAGTCTTCCAGTGATGGGTTTTTTTGCTTAAAGCTGGTGATAATTTTTTTTCTTCGAGTTGCAGTTGGCAAGGAAGGTTTTGAAGTGGATTCTGTGGCTGAAGGCTTGTCTTTGGAGAGAGTATCCTGGTGTGGCAGGTAGGGCAGTGGCTGAGGAAAGGTAAAGCAGTCACTTCAGACACTTGTGTATGCTGGAATTAAACTGAAGCCTGTGGGTTGGTGGTCATTCTTTGGTGGCCTGAGAAACAGAATTGAATTGTTCCTGTTATTTACCAGAGTAAAAGAAAAAAGAAGACCCAGTGGTCTGCAGACTAAAATGTGATAAGAGCAGATCTAGTAGATACGGTGATGTTGGGCTGATGATTGGACTGGATGATCTTAGAGGTCTTTTCCAACCTTAATGATTCTATGATCTTTCCTAAGAGTTTGCTGGACCCCAAAGTTTCTCAAAGAGGTGACCTTGCCTTTTTAGGGCTAATAAAACATATGAACCTTCAGCCTCAAGGGCTTACAGCAAGTGGTTACTCCTGGTGGCTTTGTGATGAGTCCCAGCAAGGCAGAAGGTGGCTTCTTCAGCTCCTCTGCTGCCTCCTGGATGGAGATGCAGACTTGCAAAGGCTGCTTGCAGGCTGTTGGGCAGCTGGAGGTCCCAGCAAAATGACTAAATTCCTCTTTTTCAGCTCAGACACATAAACTTGGGAATGGAAAATGAGGCTATGTCTGGGGAAAGCCAGACATGCAGAAGCTGTGTTCGGCTTTCCGTGCTGCTCCGGTCGGGAATGGCAGCAGCAGGCGTGGCTTTGCGGGCGCACCCGGCTCGTGTCAGTGGCTTGGAGGGCAGCATGGAAGCGTTGCTGCAGGCCTGCCCGTTCCCTAGCCTTGTCCCAAGGCACCCACAACTGCCCGCTGCAGGATGTGATATCAGGCTAGATGATAATTATAGAGTGAACTGTCAGCCTCATTCACAGGAGCATCATTACCCATTAGCTAATTAGGCATTAGCCATTCCAGCACTGCTGTTAGTTGCTTTTTAAAAAGCCACTGGATATTAGGAGAGAGAAACACTTTGAAATTGCACTTACGATAGTAGATTTGAAAGAGCAGGGAGTCCTCTGATGCTTTGGGCACATTAGAAAGTGCGAACTGATTCACAGATACCTTTTTACTCTGCTCAAATATGAGGAAACCAAGAAATATATGCACATTTCTGAATGTGTCCTATGGCAAAGGATGTGATTTCATATGGGCGAGGATGTGAACTTGCAGTGACTCGGGGTCTGGTTCAGTAGCGCTAACAGGTCCAGTGAAAAGTTTGGCAGGGACACTGCGCTTGACTGAGATCCACATTCCAACTTCAGTTTATGTATTTGGGTGTGGGAAAGTCTGCTTTCTGGGATAGCTGAGTTTTCACTTAAAAAACTTGAATCTGTGAAGTCTGAAATGGCTGTTGGTGGTTTCTTTGAACCTTCTCCCAATGCTCTTGGGGTCACGGTTCACCCCTTCGCCGGGGAGAAGCGCAGGGCTGCTCTCACCTCTGTGGCAGCTCAGCAGGACTCCTGTGCCTCCACAGGAGAGTCTTTGCTCTTGGCAGCTTCACAGTAAAGCTGTGTTTCCACTTCACTCCAAGTGGCCTGAACGTGACAGTTCACAGGAGACTTAGTGGTTTCCTGCATGTCTTGTACCGCACGGAAACCCCCCCACGCTCACGGTGAAACTCCCTAAAAGGAAAACTAGCAAAGATGGATGAGGGAAGAGCTCTTGAGAGGGCTTTTTTTGGCCAGGTTTCAGTCCCAGGTTGCAGACTAGCTAACCTATTCCCTTCAATACCAGCTGTCTCTGAGCAACAGCTACCTGCCGCTGCTCTTGCTGCTTTTTTGCTTCAAACATCAGCTGCCAAAGCTCCTTGCCTCCAAAGGATGCTGCCATTCCCTCATCCTCTCCATTCACAGGAAGAATATAGGGCAGGAGAGAGACTCTTCTTCAAGCATCTAAAGCAGAGCATAGACGTGGTGGAAGATGGCTCTTCTCGGAACAGAATAGGGAAAAGGAGCAGGTCCATATTTATATAGATCCGTCATCTACATGTAAACTCAGGGAATAAAGAACAATTTTATGTACATTAGATAAGGGAGCCATGTTCTCCTTTTAAATGAAGCACAGATTAAATTGGTCCCAATAGGATGACTCTTAATTCTTTCCATTTATATATTCTTGTTTTATTATGCTTGTGTGATAGCAGTGCTTTGTAAGGAAGAATGAACAGATAAGGTAATCAAAGAAGGTCCAGAGGAGCGATTTGCCTGAGTTATCAATATTTCTGATGCTATTTTCTGGATTATTTTCTTTATATTTCTTCATTGCTTCTTGGCATTTCAGCTCTGTGTTTAACAAGAGCCTGAGAGAAGCCTCTGCTCCTCTGCGAGCCACCCTAACGGTGAACAAACGCTCTCCTGGCTGCCTCCTGACAGCCTCATTCACTCCAATCTCAGTGTGTTACGTTTCCATTCAACGTATCTTCGTACCTCTTACCAATTAAGAAGGAAAAATGGCCCAGGCACCCTCTCCACGTTACAGCAGGGAGAAGGCTTTTATATTGTTGCAATAAAAACATTGCAGCAACCAGGTTTACTAGTGACGTTGAACACTGACAAAACCCATGAGATGCTCTGAGCTCACCGGCATCCAAAATCCAGAATCCCCTACGCTGTCTGATGGTGCTGGGAAGCTCCAGCTGCCCTTGGGCCATGATATAGCAGATGTTTAAGCACACGTGGGGCAGAGAAGAGTTAAAAATGGAGAAGTCATGAGCAAAAGTGCCCAACTGGAGTCAGGATTCAAGTCTGGAAGGAAATTGCTGTGTGAGTGGGACATGTGCTGGTTTGGTGGTCTTGGGAGGCTCGTCCAGCTCCTATGGTTGGACTCGATGATCCAATGGGTCCTTTCCAACCTTGTGATTCTGTGATTCTGCGTGCAACAGCTGAGGCTTTGAAGAGAGAAATGAAGAAGGACTCACCTTCTTCATACTATGATTTGCTTTGTTTTGCCCAGGGAGGTGGTCAAGTCGCCTTCCCTGGAGGTGTTTAAGGAACGGGTGGATGAAGTGCTGAGGGACATGGTTTAGGGAGTGTTAGGAATGGTTGGACTCGATGATCCAATGAGGCCTTTCCAACCTGGTGATTCTGTGATTCTGTGAAAATGGTGTATTTAAAACCCGGTGTCTGCTACTACTGTGAGACTGAATTCACAGTGATTTAGGGAGATAATGTACAGAAAAAAGGTGTGGGGTAGGTGTGACAGGAGTGTTGTACGCCTGCACGGAGTGGAGAGGGGACAGAAGGGAGAAGCAGGTCTAAGTAGGAATATCAGCATGGCTGTGCCTCCCCAGGAGGGCAAAGCAGGGCAAGGAGATGATGTGCAGCACACGCGTTAGAGAGCAGTGTGTTGGTGCCGCATAAATTCCCAGGATGGAGGGGTTGTTTCTAGCGTATGGTGAGGTCAGAAGGGAAAGGCAAGGCGGTGGCGTGTCAGCTCCCGGACACGTCAGAAAGCCCTGCGGCGGCGGCACAGCCACGGTCATTGCCCAGAGACTCCGGAGCGAGCCAGCGTGAAGATTGAATTACGGAAGGGCCGTGTCCCTGTCCCTGCAGGCGGTGGCTCTCACCGCTGGGCCAAAGCAGTGTCAGGCTGTTCTGCGTGAGACTTCTGTACTGGGGCACTACCTGCCAACACTCAGCTTTTGGAGTAAAGCAAAAGCCAAACTGAGCAGCTGCTGGGTTTGGGGTTGAAGCACGAGCTTTCCTCTTCCTTTGCCATTGAAGCCCAGGATATTTTTTTTCATTGTTGGTGAGAACATCAATGGTTTCTTCACAAATAGGGTTTCCTGATCTGGAGATGGCATGAGAGAGGGGAGAAACCTCGTGTTCCCTGTCCAGGGCAGCTGCAGAGGGGCAAAGCTGATGGGCAGCGCTGATGCAGGCACTGATGGTGGCTTCAAGCATCAGGCGAGGCTTTGCTTTAAGCATCATGGCTCTGCCCTGTGAGCTTCTAGGCATGAAGTACAGAGCCAGGAAAATTCCCTCTGATTTGAAGGAAATTCAGAATAAACCAAAGGGGCAGTTTTCATTTTTTCCTGGTGTAACTCAGCAATGTTCCTGATGTTGTGCTAGAAAGGGTCTTTGACCCTGTGTGATCTGGTGCTAATTGAGGCCAGTTGTGTTCCAGTTGCCCGTGCAGAGGCACCTACCCTCTCTGTGCAGCACTAAATGTTATTGAGAGAGAGAGTGTGTGATAAATACTTTCCTCAACAAATGTGCACATGAGGGTATATATATACGGTTTAACAGTTATCACTTTATACTTAATAGGATTACAGAGATCTGCAGACAAATGAACGTATCGCTATATAGCCTTATCATCAACTGATAAGTAAAAGCCTAAAGATTGTTGAGACAATTATGTTTTGATATTCATCTTAATACTTGTTCAGGAGACAAAATGAATAAATCGCTTTGCGGTACCACATCCTTAGCCAAAAGGCAGGTGCAAGCGAGGGCCCCCCGATGCCTCCGGCATGGATCCAGTGCTTTTCTGGCTGGCTGTAGGAAACAGCATCCTTGCCTATATTGCAGGGTTAGGCTGGTGCTTTTCTCCTCTGCCCACTCTCTGCAAGATGCCCACAAACTGACTATAGCCCCTCTGTGCTCCTTGCGACAGCAGTTCCCACAGGTCTTCCCAAAACTGTTGTTCTCATTCCGATTTCCATGAGGAATCTGAGGCGAAGGATGGGGTTGTGCCTTGCTCACTGGCCCCTAACCAGCTCGTGGAAAAGTGGGGTCAAAACTCCTATCTCTACAGTTAGGGGTTTATAGATCCATGGCTTGGCACAACTTGGTCCCTTAGTGCTCCCGTGTTCCATCCTGTCCTGAGGCTGAACTGAGCCACAGTTTCTCCCAGCCCTCATGTGTGACAGTGACAAAAACACCCGCCCGCAGCCAAAACCCATCCCAGCACATAGTCCCGACCCAGCTGGGATGCAACTTTGGACGAGCTCTTGGGCTCATCCTGAGCAGTTTCAAAGCTTGGCACCATAAAAGCTGAAAAATTTATCTTCCCCTCCCTGGATCTGCTTCTTTTCCTCTGGATCCCATGTGAGCAGCTCCAGCAGTAAAGCAGATCCAGACTGGCATTGTATCCCCACGCATCTTCTGCAGAGGCTGAAGGGACCCAGCAGTTAAATATTAGTAATCAGCCTGCACCAATGCTCCCCTACGGCCTCGCTGGCTGTAGCAACCATGAAAAAGAAAAGGACTTTTTTGAGCTCCTCTGTCAGTATGGAGCAGGGGGATGGGGAATGGGAGCAGATAGAACAGCCTTGCTGGGAGGCAGTATTCCCACCCTCTGGTGTCCTGTTCTTTGGCCATATTCTTGTGCTAATCTGGAAAAGCTTTCTGGAGACACTGAAAACAGCTGCTCCTCTAATTAGAGCTGGGAATGTTAGTATTATCAAAAATGTCAGATTGCTTCATTACAACCAAACCAGGAGACATTTTGATCCAGAAAATTCGTATGAAGTAGGAGCTTTCCTTAGTATTTGAGAAGCAAAGCAAAGAAAATGAAGTGGGAGATGGTCTCAGCTATTACATGTGGGCACGCAGTGAGGGGTGAGCTGTGTAACATTAGTCAGCGTGGTGCTTCAGACCATGAGCAAAGATCTCAGGTTATGACAAACAATATGGTTCAAGTGGAAAATTTATAACCGAGTAAATTGTAAAACAATAGTGTGCATTGGAATCAACATCAACATTCACCGAAAGTAATTGATTATGTCATAAGTTCTTTTTTATATACATGAAATGCCATTGAAATCTCTCCAATTTTCTTTGAGCAATTTCAGGTTAATCCAAGACTCTATTTTCTATCAGGGACCATTTCAGAGAGGACTCCACAATTATTTAAAGCAGCTTTCCCTGAGAGCAGCCTGCAGCCTAAACTATGCCTGGCTCTGTTGGACACATCTCTATGACAAGAACAAACAGCTCACCTTATTGTCCAGAGAAGTTGTGGGAGCCTCATCTCTGGAGGTGTTCAAGGCCAGGCTGGATGGGACTTTCACAGAATCACAGAATCACCAGGTTGGAACATCCACCCGTTCCTTGAACACCCCCAGGGAAGGCGACTCGACCCCCTCCCTGGGCAGCCTCTGCCAGTGCCCAGTGACTCTTTCTGTGAAGAATTATCTTCTGATATTCAGCCTGACCCTCCCCTGGCAGAGCTTCAGGCCATTCCCCCTTGTCCTGTCCTCAGTTGCTTGGTAGAAGAGCCCAGCTCCCTCCTCTCCACGGTCTCCTTTCAGGTAGTTGTAGAGATTAATAAGGTCTCCCCTCAGCCTCCTCTTCTCCAGGCTAAACACCCCCAGCTCTCTCAGCCGCTCCTCGTAAGACTTGTTCTCCAGCCCCTTCCTCAGCTTTGTTGCTCTTCTCTGGACACACTCCAGAGCCTCAACATCCTTCGTGTGGTGAGGGCCCAGAACTGAACACAGTACTCAAGGTGTGGCCTCACCAGTGCCGAGTACAGAGGGAGAATCACCTCCCTGGACCTGCTGGTCACACCGTTTCTGATACAAGCCAAGATGCCGTTGGCCTTCTTGGCCACCTGGGCACACTGCTGGCTCATGTTCAGTCAACTGTCAACCACTACCCCCAGGTCCTTCTCCTCCAGGTTGCTTTCCAGCCACTCTTCCCCCAGTGTGGAGCTGCACAGGGTTGTTGTTGAGGACCCGGCATTTGGCCTTGTTGAACCTCATGCCATTGGTCTCGGCCCAGCGGTGCAGCCTGTTCGGATCCCTTTGCAGAGCCTCCCTACCCTCCAGCAGATCGACACTTCCTCCCAGCTTGGTTTCATCTGCAAACTTGCTGAGGGTGCACTCAATGCCTTCATCCAGGTCATTGATAAAGACATTGAACAGAGCTGGACCCAGTACTGAGCCCTGAGGAACTCCACTTGTGACTGGCCTCCAGCTGGAGTTAACTCCATTGACCACCACTCTCTGGGCCCGGCCATCCAAGCAGTTTTTGACCCAGGAGAGTGTGCGCCCATCCAGGCCAGGGGCAAACTGATCCAGTGGGGAGATGTCCCTGCACGTGGCAGGGCTGGAACTGGATGATCTTTAAGGTCCCTTCCGACCCAAACCATATGAATTCTGGGTTGTTACAGAGCGTGGGCCAGGATTTGCAGCTGAGGTTTGGTCTGGGGGGCTGCATGGGTCCTTCCTTAGAGGTGAACATCCCCCACCGCCAGGAGGTGCATCCACGGCTGGGCTGGGGCAGTGCCTGCAGAAGGGCTGCCCACAGGAGCAGAGCTCGTCTCGGTTCTGCTGCTCCCCATGATCTCCACGTGAGCAAGCTGACTTGAGCTTGAATCTCTAATCTCTTCTTATCTCTACATCCTTATTCCAGACAGGTTTTTCCTCCTAATGGGTGTAAAGAAAGCAGGGGGATCTACTTGCCATTACCTGTGTTGAAATAACACTGGAGAGTTGTCATCTTTAAATCCCACCAGGCAGATGCTTTTGTAACATCTTAAGCCTAACCAATGAACCAAGAATCAACCTCCCTAATAGAAAAGGGAGATAAAAGATTCATCCTTCCACATACTTTAACAGTAGGAGAGCAGTGATATTTCAAAGGCAAGACAGACATCCTGGAGGTGAAGGCAAAGGACGCGTGGGATGTGCAGAAAGGATGCAGACTTTAAAGGTGAATAGGAGGGCATCTGTGCTCAGCACTGTGAACGCTTCGGTCATAAGATGAGACCTCTTGATTCCACACTGAAGTGGAATGGCACATTTCTGGCTCTTATTTACTCTGCAAACAGAAAGTAAAAACTCAGCCCTGTTTGTTTCCAGGGACAGTGGCTGCTATTGCCGTGACACCACTGCAGAGAGGGGCTTTGAGTGTCCCGGCAGGTTGGCCAGTGCAGATGCTCCTCTTATCCACCTTTACAAGACAGCTTCAGGTGGAGTGAATAGCTGCATATTAGCAAATACTTTCCTAAAATAACCAGCTGCTGATTTACCAGGGACTGAGAGGGTTTTAGCCTCCAACAACTCCAAGAACAGCGGCAGTTGTATAGCCTGGCACTGCACGAGTTGGCCAGCTGACAAATGCCCCAGCAATCCCATGTTTAGGAAGTTGGGAAATGTGGTGTAAATACAGTAAATGTGGCACCTTCCATCCCAAGAAGCCCACCTTCCATCCCGAGAACCCACCTCCCCCCTGTGGTATGTAATTACATGTAAATCAGCAAAACCACTTGAGAAGCAGCTAGAGTGGTGGTGAAAAGTGGCCTTTTTCTCTTAGCAAACTTGCTTAGGCTTCCTCTCTCTGTGTTTTATTTGGTCCTCATCAACTTCCAAAGTGTCTTACCCAGCTCTGCACGGGGGCTCTCCAGAGAAATGCAGAATCCAGCGTGTGCTGCTGCTGGCTTCAGTGAAAGCAAGGATGGCTCTAAATTCCCTCTAAGCCAAACAAAATAGCGTAGGAAGGACATTAAATTCCTTTCGGTAAAGCACCACAGAAGGTATTTACAAGGCATAGAAGACTTTTCTTTTTAGAATATATTTTCATTATAATAGGGGTAAGGAAGAAGAGTAGGCAGTGAGCACCGAGGCGAGTCCGGCAAGGGCAAGCAGGAGGAGCTGTGTGGGAAAAGAGGGCGCGGTGATGTCCTGGGACATGGTTTCACACTGTTACTTTGGTGCTTTAGAGCTGTTTTATTTTTAAAAGTAAAAGAAAAATCATCTTCAGCATGTTGCATAGGGGATAATCCCTCCAGTCAGACCTCTCTTCCAGGGCATGGGCATGGAGTCTCCGAGCGGGGCAGGGCCAGAACCCTGCTGAGGGAGATAACTGCTTCATCTCGTGTCTTGCTAAGCTGAAGTGGCTGTCACACAACACCTTGGGTACAGAATATTGACACAACTTTATCCAATTACGTTTTGAACCTGTGGGACCAAAATCTGTCGCCAGCTGTTAAATGAGATGGCATTATCTGTGTCTCTGGAGGTGTGGAGCTGAGGATCACCAGATGTGGAGAGACTAGGAAGGCAATCTGTCCATATCGGCTTGCCCTGGATTTACGGTCTATTTTAGATGCTTGCTCTCAGTCAGTGGCCAAAACCGGTTATTATGTGGACTTTTGGTCCTCCCCATCGTGCTGAAGGCGGGAGGGAATGGCACATGCAACAGCCACCTCCTCATCCCCCCTGAGCAGCACAGCCTGGGTGAGGAGGGAGTGAAAATAGCCCAGATCAGAGCAAGGCAGAAGGGAAACAGTCCAGCCCTTGAAGAAGAGTTTCTGGAGCTAAGGCAGAGGTGGACAGCCCCTGCAGGAAGCGTCGAGGAAGATTTAATGGCCAAAGGGGCTGAGCCCTCTTGCTCCCTGTTTTGTGTAACACTGGGACAGTCCTCATCTTTCAGAGCCTCCATGGCAGTGTGGGGTCTGCTGATGGAAAAGCGTTTTGATTTCTCAGCTTTGCCGCTCCTGGCACTGTTTATACCCACAGTTTGGCTCAGCCAGTTGCAATGTGCAACGCAGCCACTTCCTCTCCAGGGCATGGATGAGGACATTTCCATCCTTGTGGCATTCCTTGCTCCTTCAGAAGAGGGCAAGGCAAAGACAACATTACAAGTAGGGATTTCCATCACACTAACAGTGCAGAAGAGCATTTCTGCTCGAGCCTGGCAGAGAGGATGGGTTAGGGGCTGCCCAGCCTTTCGCTGTGGCTCCCACCTGGCTGAGGTGCAGCCAAAGCCTCGGTGAAGGAGCGCTATGTTGTTCTGTGAGCATGACTTCCCAGGGGGATAGATGTGTTATTAAAGAAACAAATTGATGTGCAAGTTGGTTGTTTTTCTTCTGTTTTTCTTTCTTTCTTTTTTTTTTTTTTTTTTGGGCAATGCATCCAGCTCTGTATGAGAGGCAATTTAAAAAAAAAAATAGCTATTGAAGGTTTTTAATTCAAGTATGAATGTGCCTTCAGCTGGGGCAACCAATTGCCTCTTCCCTAAGGGAACAAGCTGTCTTATAAAGCACCATTCACCGCTATAATGGCCTGCTCCCTTTGGGGCAAAACACTCCATTTTAAATAAAATGGGTTTGTATACAAACAAGACTTAATGCATCCCAACCAAAATTCTCCCTTCTCCCTGCTACATCAGCGCTGTTTCCAGGACGCAGACCCCCAGCCCGGGTGGATAACAGTGGCACCATCAGTTTGGCTTCAAAATTGAGATGCAAAGATGATGGTGAGGCCAGACCTGGGCCACACAAAGGCAGGGAAATACCAACACCAGCACATGCAGCCAAATTAAACCCAGAAAGGCTGAAAGGCAGGGAATTGAATCCCCCTCCCTCTCTCCCAGCAGGGGGGCGAGGGCTGCTACCTCTGCACAAAAAGGCAGAATAACAGACAATTAATTAGCAGCAGGACTGGTTGCATGGAAAAGACTCACCATGCCAGTGTTGATTTGCATGCAAATATCCCTGGGTAGGGAGGATTCGAGGGCGCTGGCAGGAAATGATGGCTGGGAGGGTTTAACCTTGAATATCGTAAGAAAGCATTGCTTCTGCTTATTTTGACACATGTGTGGGTCAGCCAGACCATGGAGGAGAGTAATTAGGGAGGGAAAGGAATGCAAACTCTTATTATTGAAGATACCTGGGGGCTAACGGCATGAATACATTTGTTATAATTGACCCGTGGCCCAATGATGATAATTCCTCTGTAGAGATAGCCACTTAATCTATTCCGTGTGCCAACATAGATGTGTGAAATAATTGCAACCTCGGCTCAATCTCATTTCCACTCTTCTGGAGAACAGCTAATTTATGACAGAAAATAGTGACTAATGTTAGAATAAACAATATTATGACTCAAGTGACTTATGAGTGCTGCAGATATGATGCACATTTAATAGGACACGACTTATCCAGACATGTAATTCTTTTTCTGAGCAGAGTAAAGTAAGTGTGGCAGAAATGCCAGAAACAGCTTTGCAATTGGAATATGCAATTTAAAATAAGTAAAGATTACTCCCAGGTAGTTTATTGCTTTAACTACTTCAAGGCAGGTCCCTGTAGCAGACTGCATAATGACTCTCATTTCATTTTTGGTTTGTGTCAAATATCTTCAGTTAGTTTTGCTTTATTGGCTTCATGCAATTTATTGCAGCACTAGAATGTGATTGTAATGCAACTAGTATTTTAGTTTTATCTTCCACTGGTAATTTTTCTTCTTTATGGAGCCTATACTGTCTGCATTAATAAAAGCCATAGAAATTATACAGCGTGGAACCATGTTTTAGTAAGTGCCAGTTCCCTATAGCGAAACAGAACTAGAATCGCCGTTCTCCAGTGCAAAGACAGATAGACCACCACCGGCTGACGTGTGGTACCAGGATGCTACGTGGCACCTACCGTGTTTGCTGCTGGTTTGAAAGATCATTCAAATTCTCATGTCAGGAGGAATCACAGAATGGTTTGAGTTGGAAGGGACCTTAAAGCCCATCCAGTCCCACCTCCTGCCATAAGCAGGGACACCTCCCACTGGCTCAGGCTGCCCAAGGCCCATCCAACCTGGCCTGGAACACCTCCAGGGATGGGGCAGCCACAGCTTCCCTGGGCAACCTGGGCCAGGGCCTCACCACCCTCATCATGAAGAAATTCCTCCTTATGTCCAGTCTAAATCTGCCCCTCTCCAGTTTATACCCATTGCCCCTCGTCCTATCCCCACAAGCCTTTGTAAACAGCCCCTCTCCAGCTTTCCTGTAGCCCCTTCAGGCATTGGAAGGTCGCTATAAGGTCTCTTCTGAGCCTTCTCTTTTCCAGGCTGAACAACCCCAACTCTCTCAGCCTGTCCTCATGTGGGAGATGCTCCAGCACCACAAGTGCTTCCCTTCCTGATTTCAGTATGCTTTGGCCACAGCGTTGAAGGTGTCCCTGGGAGTTTTGGCCAACTGCAGCACTCACACGGTGCTTCTTGGGACCCCAGATCAGCTTTTTGGGTAGTAAAACATAGGAAAAAAAAGCCAGCAAGAAGGAATGAAAAGGCTTGTGTGCAGCTTGGGAGCCCAAGCTGACTCCTCCAAGAGGGCAGCTCCCAGAGCTGCTGTTGGTATGCGAAGACTGAGGTTTATAAAGGCATTTCTAGAAAACAAACCTCCAAACCCTACTGACTTTGAACGGGAGCTGGGTACCCAATTCTCTTAGGATTTCTTATATTCACAGGCAAAAAATATCCAGTGTATACAGGGGGTGGAGTTTTGAAAGACTGATTGTGCTTGCTGTGAAATGAATTTCCTTTAAAGCTGCATTTATTGCACTCCATGGCCCCTATTAATCAGAAAGTTATATCTGGCCTTCACGTTATGGTGAAAGAAGTATGTGAAATATTCCTAAGCTGCAAAATTACTCAGGACTGAGTGTTTTGGGTTTGGGTGGTTTTTTTTTTTTCTTTTTTCCTTTTGCATTTGATTTCAGCATGGAAAATAAGTCACTTTTTGTTAATGTCTGTCTGAGGCCCAGTTGTGAACTTGGCTTTGTGTAGGGGGAGCCCCGCTCCCATCTGGTCCAGCGTAGCCTTTGGGCAGCCTCCACCGTGGCACCGGGGCTGATAATTCATGGCACCTTTCAGCAGGGAGTGGGAGGCTGAAATATGTCTTGAAGAAGTGTGGGAATGCTTCTCAAGGTGGGGTTAGTCCTAAAGAAGGCTAACGTTACAGATTTTGGTTTCCTAGAAGCTTTTTTGTAAGACATTGGGATTTGGTTTGACTCTCAAACTCTTGGCTGTAATGTAGTTTTCTATATATATATTTTTTTTTTCTGAAACTGTTGGCTATAATGCAGCCTCGAGGCTTAAAAAAAATTAAGATCTGCAAGAAGGCTGAAATAACATCTATTTTCTTGCTTGGTTGGATACAATCTAATATTTGTTATAAGACTGAAGGTATGAATCTGGCAAAAAAAAAGGAGAGAGGACTTATTTTTACATAAACCTACACTTTGTAGGAGTAGGAAAATGCTTTCCATTAGAACATGTCTGGTTGAGATGCTCAGTGTAAGGCTTTGGGGGCTGGATTTATTTCTTCAGTGAATATACGTTCGCGGCAAAGCCTGATCTCAGCAGGGTCTGTAATGGCAACAACAATACAGACTATAAATAATACATGCTTCTAAACCAGGCGGCTGCTCCGTGCTGTCCCTCAGGCCTGCCCGCAGACTGGTCCTGCCTGGCCAGGATGTTTTAAACTTGTTAAGTTCTGTATACACAAACATAACGTTAACCACTGTTTTATGGGAAGGGGGGAAAGATCTATGGAAAGGCTTCGTCAAACAACTTTACCTTTGTGTACATTCCCGTGGCCAAGGGAGCTCCTGCAGTGTTTCATAGGGGTTTAAGTCCCTTCTGAAGAGGAAGAGGTTTCTGCTCTAAGGTATCTTTATCCTGCTGCAGAGCGGCAGTGACAGCGCGTCTGTCAGTGTGGGTAACCCCACTTCAGTTTTCTTCCAGTAAAGAAATTATTTTGGTAAAATGACTGTGGGTAAATAAGAATTCACTTTTGTAAAGCCTCTCTTTGATGATGCTAAATGAATCCCCAGAGGGTGTATAAACTTCCTCACAATAATGACCATTTGCAGAACAAAGAGGCAATTTTTTTCTTATTTCAGTGTTTTCTGACATTTTCCCCCTGGGGGAATAAATGGGCCCATTATTCTCCCAGCTTCCCTGGTGTCTGCAGAGCATGCATGGGGATGCTCCCGTCTCCAGGCTTTGCTAAAAGCCTTGGTGACACCCAGCTGGCCTGAGATGGCATCTGAGCTCACCGGTTTGTAATTTGGGAGCAGCCTCCCAAATTCCTGAGCTGCTGAGCTGAAGCTGCGCACTGCGAAGGTATTTAGGTATCTCTTTCCTGTGGTCTTCATGGGGAATTGGGAGATAAATGCCACCCAAAAGGTGCTGAGGCGAGAAGAGTCCACTGGGGCTTTTGTTGGAAGAGAGACTCAGCATCTACAGGTGGGTGAAAACCAAAATTCAGAGAGGATGGGGTTTGTTATGAATCACTCCAGAAAAAAAAACCTTCTGATTTTTAGACTGATGTCACTGCCCCTACCCAGTAATATGGGTCCTGATGGATTATTCCTACCCACCGATGGGAAGGGTGGGTAAGGAACCCCAAGAGGATGGAGGACAAACGTGTCCCAAGGCCAGGGTTTACAGGCAGGCAGCTGCAGCCCGTGGTCCCCACTCACGTAGCAGTTGCCTGCGTGAGTCCTGTCCCAGCCGTAGCTCCGTCATGGTGCATAAATCTCCTCTGGGGTGCTCATGGTTTGTGTTTGGCCTCAGAACGGCAGAGATTAGGAAGGCAGACAGAGGGAGTTGGAAAGGAAGTGGTGAATAAGAATGATGTATTTGGTTATGCCCGGTATGGAGAGAAAGTTTTAACAAAAAATTCCTTTTCAATATCATCTGCCTTACAAGTGCTTCCACGGAGGGTGAAATCTCACTGCAGATGGGTTATAATCCTTATCGACACAGTAAATGGAACTATCAAACTGGAAAAGATCACATGGCAGTTAAGATAAAGGTTTGACTTGTCCCAGCACTGGGCTTATCAGGGTTTAGCAGTAAGTGAGTTTTGTTGCTTAGACTGCATTTAAAAAGTTCATTGATTTGCAGCTAATACCAAGTTGTCATAGTTTCATGAGTAAGAGCTTGCAGTTTGCAGAATCAAAGCCTTTTCCTAAATCAATAAGAACAGATTCAGTGAGATTGCTTGAGCCATTGAGGTAGACACAGAGAGGCAACCGGCAAAGTCACCAAGGCTGACATATGAGAGAGCGAATGTCCCAGGCTCCAGATCCTCTCCATGTCTGCAGGAAAGCCTAAAAACTTCAGCTTGGAAGCAGACAGGCTGCTGAAAGGGGGACGTCAGTGACCATCAGGCTGCCTAGGGTGAACCTCATATGAAGTAATTAGCCGATTGATTGGGACTCTGGTGGACTGAAACACTATATTTCCTACATCACTCCAGTCGATACCATTGGATTTTCACACCGCTGCCAGCACGGAGGATGCAGCAATGTACGTGCGTGGCTGTGGTGTGGCTGGGACAGAGGATCCCTAACAGGATCCCACCATGGCTTCCAGGGCCTCCAGCACGTCCCTGGATGCCTGGTGAAGGCTTCAAACTCAAGAGAAAGGAGCCTTTTGGTTAGCAGGTTCCTCTTGCTTTTCCTTTATCTTCATCATCTTCTGCCCAGGCGAGCTCAGTGCTGTAAGCTTCCTAGCTTGGTGGCTTTCCAGCTTACCCAAGAGATAGCTCCGGGTATGCCCTGAGGATCTTGATCCTTCCCACCATCACCACCGCCCGGCTTGTACTGCTGCTTCTCCAGCAAGCCAAACCGCCCTTGCTCCTCAAACTGGTGCTGCCTTTTGCCCATCTACTAGCCTAATTCCCAACCAGCACTGTCTTCTGCTTCCCTGTTAGCCTAATTCCTCAGAAAACAGGCCTCAGGACACCACACGCTGTGTCTATCTGCCTCAAGAACCGCTGGCCAATTTCAACTAAATGTGACAGAGAGATGGGAATGCTCACACATATTAGTTTCTTACATCATGAAAATAAGCAGACAGGCAGAGAAGTGAGGTGGCATTAACTTGCTCAGCAAGGGAAAGGCTGCCAACTTCCACTTTTATTCAACTTCAAAGGCTCCCCACAGGAGAAGGTGAGGGGTCACCAGGCTTCATGCGTTTTATGGCTCGTGTAACAGCTTATTTCTAAATCAAATGGTGCAGAATGCTAGAAAGAGGTATTCTGGTATTTGATGTCTCTACTTGAAGGCGTCCATAAGCACGAAAATACAACACAAAAAAAAGGAGCTCAGAGAGGTAAACCAGGGAAGTTGGCATGCGTAGCTAACTCTCCCACTTGGCAAACTTGAGCAATGAAGGCTGATGTCTTTATGGCACTGTCTAAATATGCTTAAATGTGAATCTTATGCCTATGGTAAAAGTTAATACAAGATGAGCCTATTAGAAGTTGTCATGTTTTAATTACCTGAGACGTTAGACAGGAAAATGCAAAGTAAACCATGCTCAAGCCTCAGAGATGGGAAAAGATGGTCTGAATCAGCTTCTAGTGTAGCTGTAGGGTGAGGAGATTTTCCAAGTGGGGTTAAAGGTGTTGAATAGCAGAGTTTCCCACAGAGCTTTTGTATTCAGCATCCTCTGGCTGGAGCCTGTACCTTGACCTACTCCCTTGAGCCTCCTGCTGGGGTCGGTGCTGGTTTCCTGCTATTTGAGGATCTTGTCTGAAGATATGGTGTCTCCTGCTGCCCTATAATAACAAAATAAGGCCTTGATTTCAGCAAGTAACTGGAGCACATGCTTAATTTGAAGCACGTGGTCAATTCTGTCTCCTGCTCTGCAGAGTCTGTTGACATAAGCTCGCAATCAGGCAACTGCATAAGTCTCTCCTGAATCTTTCCAGTTATCAGTGCACGTGCTAATCTCCTTTAAGTCATGGGAATATAAGCGTGTGCTTGATGTGGTAGTATTGATGCTAAGCATATGCTTAAGTGCTTTGCTGAATTGGAAGCCTTGAACACTAGAGTTGCTATGAGGCTGTAAATAGTATCATGTTTATTCGGAGCATAAAGCAAAGTAGGGTTTATAAATCTAGGAGGGAACCCAACTGTACTAAGCTCCATGGCACAGAGTCTCTCCTTGCTTGAAACTAAACAGAAAACAAATCACAACCCTTATGAGATCAGGACAGTCTCAAGATTTCCATGTTTATGGTTGTGTTTAAAAGTATTATGATATATCGGATGGAAAAGTACATGCTCTGAGTGATTTGGAGACCAAAGCTATGAAGAGAGCAAGAGTAAGCATAAAGTGTTCTGAGCTGTGTCCCAGTCTGATTGTTAGAAGACAGCTAAACTTTTAAGATTCCAGTTTAAACCCTGACACACACAGGAGGATGGGTTTCACAGGGTAACTGCCTGTCTTTTGCAAGTGACTTTATTCTGGGGTACAATTTCCGCATGATAACACTCCCTTATGCTTGCTTTCTTCTCTGTTTTCTGGCCTCTATCCTGAGCTGCCCTTTCCTTCCACCCCCCCTCTGTGCGAGACAGCCACGATATCTCCAATGAAGTATTTTAAGAACCCTCCCTGCAAGGCTTTCTATTTTGAGTGCTGGTACAACAAGTTGCATTCGAATCCCATTAGCCCAGCACAACTGCAAACTTCATTTTGCACATAGAGAGATTGTTCTCTCCTCGATGAGCCTTTGTCAACTTCTGTCTCTCCCCTGAATGGCAGCAGGGTGACAAAGGAGCCTGGCACGCGTGCCTGTGCTCCCTGCCAGCTCCACAATGCCCTCTCTTGTGGCTTGGGCTGCTGATCCTCCTCCTCGTCTATCTGGATTTGTAACATTTTCAGCAGCGCTGTGGTGGCAGGGCCAGCTCTCCAGGTCCTGGCTGTGCCCAGCCTAAAGGTGCACCTGGCAGCGAGGCTTTGTGTGCCGTGATGGATTTCTTTGGCAATGGGTGTCATTGTTTTTTGGCTTCTTCCGTGGCCCCCTGAGTCAGCTTTCACTGCTGAAGCTCTTACGGCAGACAGCATGAAACCTGCCTGCGCGTTCAGTGCGTTAGTCTGGAGCTTGCCTTTTGACCACACCATAAATCATCCATCAGAGAGAATTAGCCAGCATCTGGATCAGCACAGTGCTGGGACTTGCACACTGCTGGGAGAAGGAAATTCCTTCGAATATTACTTATTGCAGCTCCCGCCTGATCTTCTCTTGCAATTTATTTGCACTGTGACGTCTTTTAATGCTTTTTCTTACAATTTCAGTGCATGCAGCCACGTTATTCCTTGACTGTACCAACTATTATAGAGGAAAGCACACTGCCAGCTCTCGTGGTTGCAGAGAAATTTTAACTGGTCGCTGGACTGTACCCAGATGGTTTGGGAAAGAAGCATCAAATCTCAGCAATCTCATCCAAACCTGAGTGCCGGAGGGAGGGAAGGGTAGGGGGTGATGAGGAAGGTGACCAGAAACATGTTTTTCCAGTGCTGGGCGGACAATTTCATGGTGATCTCTGAACTAGGGAATAAACTCCATTTCAGCCCAAGCCTGGAGTGATACAGGCAGCCCATTTCTGGCTGTGTGATTGGGAAGCGCTCGGCACAACCAAGCCCAGCTCTTACCTGGAGTTTCTAGGAGGAGTTGAAGGATGAAGCATTATTCCAGTACCTGGAGGGGCTACAAGAAAGCTGGGGAGGGACTGTTTACAAAGGCTTGTGGGGATAGGATGAGCGGCAGTGGGTATAAACTGGAGAGGGGCAGATTTAGACTGGACATAAGGAGGAATTTCTTCATGATGAGGGTGGTGAGACACTGGCCCAGGTTGCCCAGGGAAGTTGTGGCTGCCCCATCCCTGGAGGTGTTCCAGGCCAGGTTGGATGGGCCTTGGGCAGCCTGAGCCAGTGGGATGTCCCTGCCCATGGCAGGGGGTGGAACTGGATGGGCTTAAAGATCCCTTCCAACTCAAATTATTCTATGATTCTATGATTTTGCAGTTATTGATAATAACTCTCAAAGCTGGCAGAGCCTCAGGAGCCCTTGGGGAAGCTGATGATGATGTATCGTCAATCCTGCTGCCTTCTGGTCTAAACCAGCCAAAAAAGTGCCCCGGCAGAAGTCACTGCAGGGGCAATGCAGTCCGGTTCCAAGAGGTTGTCTGAGGCTGACACCCAACTTCTGGAGGAGACCAGCTTAACCGGAGGCTGCAACACACCAAAGCAACCTCAGCTCCCCAGCAAACTGCTCCATTTTGTAAGATTGGGCATTTTTCCAGCGAACAAATCCAGTCAGCCAGTATTTAGAGCATTTCTGTGTCTGGAAAACACAAAATCAATCCTGAAGTTAGCCCAAAGGCTTCCTGGCTGCGCCAATGTCTCCCATCCTCCTTTCAGCATAATATCCCTCGTCAGCTCCCTTGCTCCACTCTTCCTCTTTTTCATAAAGGAACATTTTCCTTATCGCAGTGAGAAGAACGTAACCTATAGATCTATAGCCACAAGGGGAAAAATATACAGTTTTCACTACCAAAACACCAGCCTATAAAACCAGTGCCTTCGCAGCACTGTTTTTACTTCTGCGGGAGCCACAGTGCTTCTGCAGCAAACCCTTTACTGCCATACAGCAGGGCGATGCCCTTGGGGCTGGTGTCTTCCTGTCCCTGGCGCGGTGGTGGCAGGGGTATGGCAAACACCCCATGGTAAGGCTTGGGATGTGCTGGGGGGAGGAGGGAGCCCCCAGGCTCTGCTGGATCCCATTGAGATTGTATTTTCCCAGGCTTACTCGTAAACCCAGTGTCAGAGCGATGGGGAGAGGGTTTGCCAGCTCTGGAACCAAAACTTGGGAAAATCTGCCTTTTCTCTGAAGCTTCTGGACTGGCCCAATGAATTGATTGCAAGAGATAAAACTGGATGAAGAGGCATTGTTTTCCCAGCATAGTGCACGACTCCAAAAAGCAGAAAACGCAATAGATTTTGTTTATGTGCATGTCCATTGCTTTCTATTTACACGCAGGGTGCTTCAAGCACATTGCCAGGCACTGGAAAAGAGCTGCTTTTTCCTGTGTTTCCCATTGGTTTGAGGATGTTTGTAGTGTAGAGTGTGGGAAGGGCTCTCTGCTTGCGGGATCACCAAGAGCTCAGAGTGCCAACAGCAGGTCTGTCCCAAGAAGAAATCCAGAGGCAAGAGCTATATGGCTGTTAATAAGAAATTAAAAAAAACCAAAATTTGCTGAGTCCCTTTATGGCAAATAAATGGCAACGAAGTTTTGCATTTTAAATCCCCAGGCTGCAAATGGAGAAGAGGGGGGAAACCTTAGAAACTGCTTTTGCCGTGGGAGGAAGGGATTGCACAGGATGAGGAGTGAAAGGAGAAAGCCCATGCCGAGCAAGCGGGGTGTGTTTGGGATGTCTCAGGCCATCTTGTTGCTCCCTCTCAGGATCAGCCACCAGAAAGTCATGCCAGTAAGAAAGAAAAGGGCCTCTCTCTTTCAGAACTGGATCCTCTGTGTGGATGTCCATGTGTGTTTGGGTGAATATGCATGTTCTTATATCTCCCCTAAGCTCATCAGAGCTGTACTCAGAGTTATAGGGCCTGCAGGAGAGCTGAGCAGGGGCTTTGTCATTAGGGATTGCAGTGATAGGATGAAAGGTAACGGTTTTCAGCTGAAGGAGGGCAGATTTAGGTTAGATCTTAGGGAGAAATGTTCTGCCATCAGGGTGGGGAGGCCCTGGCCCAGGTTGCCCAGAGCAGTGGTGGCTGCCCCATCCCTGGAGGGGTTCCAGGCCAGGTTGGATGGGGCTTGGAGCCCCTGATCCAGTGGGAGGTGTCCCTGCCCATGGCAGGGGTTGGAACTGGATGGGCTTTGAGGTCCCTTCCAACCCAAACCATTCTATGATCTAAGATTTATACTTTTTGAGTGATTTTTGCCAGTGGCAGTAAGTGGAAGATTTGTTCCTGACAGTAGCAGCAACAGCTGCCAATGTTCTCCTAACTAAATTTTAAAGTGCATCAAAAACTGTTGGAGTTGTTTGGGGGTGACGGCCACACCTCGTGTTGTGGAGCTGCCTGATTACACCGTGGCGGTAATTGAGCTTTGCCCATCATGCCGTGCTGCGGCATCCTCTCCGCATGCAAGCATCAGCCTCAGCACATGAAGAGGCAGCAGTCACTCATTCATAAAGAACAACTTCACTGGGGGGAAAAAAAGATATACTGACAAATAATTGTCATTTGCTAACCTTGTCGTGGCAATCTTAATTTTTTTCTTTTTTTCCGGAGGCACTTTGAATGTTGAATGCCAGCATCTGTTACAGACCTGAAAACAAGTAAACAGTGATATTCCTGGTGGCTTTGAAAGAGCATTTAATGCTTAGCTTTCTACACTTGCCTTTACTAGGAAAATTACTTCAGGATGTGCTTAGCATGTGTATGATGATGAGTGTCTGGGAAAAAAAAACAAAATATAGAAGGCAGCCCCTTGCTACAAACAGGGTGAAAAAAAATCTGAGTCCTCCTGCCAGATGTTGACATTTTGATTTGCATAAAGGTAAACTTTTGAGTCAACGGCATATTTAATTTTCTAAAACATCCCCAAGAAATAGGGCATGTTCACAGATAATGAGTTTGCATCATAAGCAGTTTTCATCAGACCTGTATCCTGGCAAATTGGCTCAGAGCATCTTTATTTCTGCTGTCTCTGGGCATCTCCCCATGTCTGTGTAAGGAGGGATGGCAGCCAAGGGTGTGAACGGAAGGTAACAAAGGGGCAGCTGTGAGTCAAGGAGGTCACTGAGACATTTCTTCATGGCATATGGAGGACCTCACACCTCCTGTCTCATGGAGATAGCAGCAGGAACAGCCTCAGCTCCAGTGCACTCCATCCCAAATCTGTCCCCCGTCCTCCACCCTCTGCAGCAAATTCCAGCTGGCTCAGCCCTTCAGGTAAAACCTTCTACTTAAAAACCTATGAAGTAGCCACAAGACCTGTGAGGGCATCCTTGTGAGGAAAAGCAAGGACATATTCCTCTCTCAGCTGGGGGAACCAAGGCCCAGGCAAATCATCTCACCGCGGGGGAAAGCAGCCAACCGAGAGCAGACAGCCCAGATCCACCTCCCTGTGCCCCAGCTGGGGACACTTATTCCTGGGTCTCCTTTCTGAGCTAAAGTAAACTGTAGGAAGCTGCCAAAAATGCAGGAGAAAATAAGATCCTAAGACAGGCGGATAACTCTTTCCAAGTCACCTGTAAATCCAAGGAGAGGAAATGCTGTAAGTGATGGTGTTTTGGGATTCTCTCTGCATTGCAGTGCTCAGCTTGCTCTAGGATATAATCTATGTCCAGATCCAAGAATTCTTGCTGTATTTCACTAAACTTTGAGTTTCTGTTTCTGGAGAGGTCAAGAGAGCTTGATTTCTTTTGAACCTGTGATGAACAGCGCCCACAGATATGATGAGGCTCTCACATATTGAGCTGTCCTGGGGACCCACAGAGCAGGGACACCTCATAAGTGTTGCTTCAAGGGGAAGAGTTGTCCTCCTTGACCTGCTGGCTACTCTCTGGCTGACACAGCCCAGCACGGCCATAGGGAGGCACGACTGGCATTAACCCTGCCCAGCTCGGGTCAGGAGCGGTGCATCTGCTCACGGGAAGAAATAAGCTTCTTATTCATAAATACACTTTATTTCTCTTGGGACAGCATCTGAAAGCAGCAGCTAGGGGATGGCCAGGCTCTCCTGTGTCTCACCGGCAGGGAGATAGCCAAGCTTCCTCAACCAGCTCTTGTGGGCAGCAGAGCTCACAGGGTATTTTTCTCGTAGGGCTTATAGTGCCCAGTCATCAAGGCTGACTCTGAGCATGGGTGCTGGTCCAGAGGGAGTGGACAGATACCCAGTGGCAAAGGACTCCTAGCGCGCCAGACAATTATGGCCTGAAGCTTTGCCAGGGGAGGTTCAGGCTGGATATCAGAAAAAAAATTTTCATGGAAAGAGTCATTGGGCACTGGAACAGCTGCCCAGGGAGGGGGTCGAGTCGCCTTCCCTGGAGGTGTTTAAGGAACGGGTGGATGAAGTGCTTAGGGACATGGTTTAGGGAGTGTTAGGAAGGGTTGGACTCGATGATCCAGTGGGTCCTTTCCAACCTGGTGATTCTGTGAAACCCCTTGCCACCGGTCCCAGCATGGCCTTACGAAGCTCTCGAGAGCTGAAGAGGGAAGACGCGACTGAAATGCAAAGTGCTATCATCGCCGTATTAGCCTCAGCTGAAACACGCTATATAAGTGCAAATTGCTGTTATAAATCATAAACATCAAAAGGCCATAAGTGCCTAATAATGGCCTAAGTGGCTAATTTGTTTTATGTGCTATTGGAAGAAGCATCGTAAAGATATGGAACAAAAAATTTCCCCCATTGTGGTTTGGCGTCAGATACCAAGAGAGGCTCGAAGGAGGTGGGAGCGAAATGCTGCTCTAGGAGGCATGCAGGAGCATTTTGTATCAAAGACTGTAATGAAAACCGTGGCAGGAACCCCATCAAGAGCCTCTTCCACATGGAAGGCAAACTCAGCTGGTGCTGGGGATGCCTGGGTCGGAGGTGGTGCGTGGGGCGGCTGCTGGTGAGCAGGACAGAGATCAGCAGCACCGTCTCCAACTGGGAGCAAGTGGCTTGTGAAAAGAGGCAGGGCAGCGTGGCAGATGGAGCTGCTGGGCTCTGCTTCTGTTGCTGGCGAGGGGCATACGTGGGGTGCGATGCCCACTGTTGCCCCCTGCTTGATGGCATGTGTCTGTAGGCACCCGGCAGGCTCTGAAACACCAGCCCAAGCAGGGCTGAGGGACATCTGCAGCCTGGCCTGGCTCCTCTGCACCTTCCTTTCAGAGTGGCAGCCTCCCCTTCCCCTCCGAATAACAACTGTGTACCCTGCATCCGGCTTTTAATTGCTTTGGGACTTTTGGGGTTATGCAGTGCTTTAAAGGCGCTTTCTGGCTGGCTGGCTCTGCTTGAGAAATTAGCCTTGGAGAACCATAAATACCCTAATCCAGCCCTTCTGTGTCCTGTAGATATGTTGCTCATGCAATTCTTATGCTCTTCAGGTCAGAGCTGCCTTTCTGCTCCGCTTGGCCTAGGATAAGCTCAGCTTGTTCCGCCGTGCAGTGCGGCTGATGTGATTTTGATGGTGGAGCAGAGCCCAGCACAGTCCAAGCCCTGGTTTAGGACACAGCACATTGAAACCATTTCCTCCTAGTCCAGCGACCTGGTCATAGCCGAGTGCATCTCAGTTTGAAACCCCTCAGCACCCAGGCACACTCCAAAGGGCGCCTCGTAGCCGCCTGTGGGCAACGTCAAATGCAGCTGATTTATTAGGGATGAGCAAAACCAGCCATTCCTGTTCACCTGCCTGAGGAGTCCTATCTCTTTTTGCCTTGATGGATTCTACTTTCTGTAGATATTTTGGCTTTAATTTACATTAAAACAGTGGTGTTTTACTCCCTCTGCAAGTACCACACCTTTTACAGGGTGTGGTACTCCCTCTGCAAGTACCATAGAATAATTCTCCCAGGTGTATTTAGTGGATGCTGGTGGAGGAATGTGATCAGAATAACTAATTTTGCCACGATGCCACAGCAAAGATGTGTGGTGGCTGGAGAGAAGCATCAGGCCATGGCAAGGCCCAGAAGCTGGCTGCTCAGGGTCCCTCTGTATGCCCTCATATCCCAGATGGATCATGCGGGGACTGTTCTCAGCACAAGAAATGAATGCAGTAATATTTCAACACAAGTACCGTTGATTTAAAGTACAAACAGTGTTGCTTTCATGTAATACATTGCCCTGCACAAAACTCTTGAGGGAATGGCTCAGGGAATAGTTCTAATTGGTTTGTTCCTCCTCTGATATCTGTGATAACATGAGGGGGAAAAAAAACCTCTTTGTACTGGAATTGCATGCCAATAATCAATATTGAAAAAACAATTTTCTTTGATGTTTATCACTTCCATGACATGTGTTCAGACTGCTTTACAAATAGGAACCAAAGGCTGTGGCTGACCTCTGCCCGAGGAGAGGGGCAGCAACTGCTGCAGTGTTTTATTTGTGAGCATGATGGGGATACAGGAAAAAACAAATCAGCTTTCACAGCTGTGGATGAAGGTAAAAAAGCAGAGAGGTGGCAAATACACCTCTCTGAGCTTTGGAAATGGCTGAATGCCCAGAGCTGGACTCGTCTGCTTTGGCTGATGGTGGACACCAAGCTGTCCTCTCTGCAGGCAGGTGAGCAGTGCTGCCACTGTCTGACAGCTGCCTCTTGGGGAGCTTGAAACAGGAGTGGGGAATGAATTTTCCTCCACCATACTACTCAACTGAGGGGCGAAACAGGAGATGCAGTGTGGGTTTAACTTGCCAAGTGGTCTGTGATGCTCCCCTGTGCCAGCTCTGGTGGTCCTTCTGTCCTCTCTGAGCCACTGTAAGGTATTAACCAAAAGAAATAAACCCAATTTTTATTGGTGGGGCTGGTTTTTTTTTGCTATTGCAGCAATATGTGTCAGGCTGCAGAATGGTCCTATTGACTACAGGACTACCCCAAAGTGAGCAGGAGGAGATGGAGATGGGTGTCGTGGTGGTGGAAGGAGAAGACAGGACCTCCCTTGCAGGTGAAACTAATCTCTGCTTTATGAGCAGAGGAAAACAAGACGTTTACTGACATTTGTATGTGATTGAGCAGTCAGAGGCATTTGAAGACAAGACTGGAAAAGAGCATGAGATATTTCCCGTGCTTTTAGGAAACACCAGCCCTGGCTGTGATACAGTTCATTTGACTTCTCACCACCTCCCTACAACAAAATAGTTCACTTCAGACCTCTATAAACCCAAACCTACAGGCAGGTAATCCATCCTCTGGGCACCATGCTGCTGCTTCACTAACTGCAGCTCAGCATCACAGGTAACCTGCCAGCATCCTCTAAAGACACAGCATGGCCTGGGGCAAGAGCTCATCGTGAGGCCTTCTGATCCCATGGTCACTTAAAGACAGGAGAAGCATAATATCCTGCTCCTTGGACTACCTTAATGTGCAAAGTGGATCCTTGTTTCTGCAATTTCAGCTCCTAAAGCCTTTAGACCATTAGTTTATATGAATGTAATGTTATTATTTAACTTACTGTAAGTAATAAAACACAAATAATGTGCTTTATTAATGCTTTTAAGCTGTAGTAGCTACTTATTGATCTATTTGTTAAATAACAATGTAGATATGTACCAACAGCAGGAAGAAGGCAAGGGTCAGCCCATGATCCTGCAGTTCCTCCATTGCACCGGGAGCATCTTATGGTTATTCCTCTGTTTGCAAAGCCATCAGGGGAATCCTCTCGGAGCTGGCTCAGACCTCCAGCAGCAGCCTTGCTGGCACGGGGGTGGAGAGGAGCCCGGAGTGAAATCTCCACCAGCTCTCACCACTGCGCAGACACTCCTAGGTCTGAGTTTCAGTGAGGCCAGAGGCATCCTGGTGTGGGGGGGCAGTGCTTGCTGCTCATCTTGCCTCTGCCTGCCCTCAGCGCTGGCGCGACGTGATGAAGCACCAAATAATGAGCTCTTGTTTCAGAAAACTGGTGGTAGGGCTGTTCATAAAGTCTTTATCCAGGTGTACATATTCAACTCTATAGAGCTGCTCTATATTCGGAGAAAGGCTCATCTATAGATGTGCAACAGATTAAAAATGAAGAGCTGAGAGGTATGGCTCCTCCTTGCTTGAAGCAGGGCATTTACCTGGATAAGTGGAGGCAGCGAGTGCTGAGGAGGAGCCAGCCCTCCTCCTGCTCTGCTGCGAGAGGAGCCTGACTGAGCTGTGGGACGTGAGGGCAGCAAAGACCCTACTGGAAATCTCTCCCTTTGCACTGGAATAACCACTTGGGCCCTGCTGTTGCCCACTCCTCCTCCTCTGGTTGTGCTCTTGGTGTCTGCTCTGTGCCGGGCTGGTAGCGCTGGCGACACTTGGCTTCGTGTGCTCCTCCTGCTGCTGCTTTCCCTGCTCCCCATTACCCAACCTCTAGTGACATTTGCTTCTTCAGTTATTGACTTTCAGCTTAATAAGTACCATGAAAACATCATCCAACCTGTCCAGCCCTTTGAGCAGGCACAGGAATGAGCTGTCACTAATAGAATTTCATATCAAATGAGATTACCCTTCTCCCCCATTAGGCACACTTCTTGTCTATGGATAGCAGCAATGCAGAGACAGCAGTTGCTCCAACCAGAGTCTACGTTAGGAACTGGCTTTTAAGGATGCTGGTTAGCTTTCAAGCTGTAGCTGGTACCTGTGCTTTGAATTGGAACTACTGAACAGCATGATTTGGCTGGGGTTCTGCTGGATTGATGACATCCATCTGCCTGTTCCACATGCAGTTGCCTACAAACAGCTATCCCTCCGGCTGTCACAGGCCACTTTTATTTATGTGTGCTGTCCCTGGCAGGTGTGACAGCCCTGCCTTGTTCCAGTGACCTCTGAGGAATCACCATAGACATGTCTGGGTGGGTCCCTGCTGCTGAGTATTTTTGTGCCCTCATTTGCTTATCAGTGTGGGTCCCTCAATCATCCACACTTTGTATGTTAGTGCCATGTGTTGTTTCTCCTCTGGACACAAGAGCACCTTTGCTGAGACAAACCTGTGTGCGGTTCAGAGGGTCGTTTGCTCCAGGGAGCAGCTCTGGCCAGAAGCACAGACAGGGCTGTACCAGGACAGGCTTTTCCCACGCCTCCTGCACGAGGTCAGCAGACAACAAATTCGGTGATTGTCATGGCAGATGCTGTGACACTCACCTCCCTTTATCTTAGGAATGGAATCCTAAGATATGGAATCACCATAGAATCATAGGATGGTTTGGGCTGGAAGGGACCTCAAAGCCCATCCAGTTCCACCCCCTGCCATGGGCAGGGACACCTCCCACTGGATCAGGGGCTCCAAGCCCCATCCAACCTGGCCTTGAACCCCTCCAGGGATGGGGCAGCCACCACTGCTCTGGGCACCCTGGGCCAGGGCCTCCCCACCCTCACAGCAAAACATTTCTTCCTAAGATCTAATCTAAATCTCTCCTCTTACAGCTGAAAACCGTTACCTTTCACCCTATCCCTGCACTCCCTGATCAAGAGTCCCATCCCCCACTTTCCTGTAGCACCTTTCAGTAGTGGGGGGCTGCTCTAAGGTCTCCCTAGAGCCTTTTCTTTCCTAGACTAAACAAGAACAACTCTCTCAGTCTGTCCTTGTATGGGAAAAAACTGTTTGAAGGCTGCAGAGATGCTCCATAGGGCTGAGGGAGGATCCACTGCAGCATGGCTTGGTAACTCCCAGGATATCTGGTTTTGCACAGAGCTGCTGTGAGCCATTTGCATGTTGTGAGTAGAGAGCCAGGGACTGCTCCTTGGGGCAGACCATGCTAGTTTGCTGGCAAAAGGCTTTGAGGTTCTAATTTCAAGTGCTTTCAGCTCCTGCCAGACTTTGTCACTGCTGAAAGGTGTTCTTTCACACTAGCGTTGTTAAGCTGCGAAGCTGCCAGCCACAGGAGGTTACAAAGGATTTCTGAGACAGGTAAGATCCATTCAGTGGTTGATTAGCTGCTGCAGAAGATGTACAGCATCTGGCTGAGGGAGGGGTACAACGAGGAGGGCCCACGCTGCACCATACCCTTGCAGCTCCTCCTCTGCTCTTAGCATCTCCTACTCGTCGTGCTTGCAGGCAGGATCCCGAGCAAGGCATTTAGCACTCCCCATGGGGCAATCCTTGCACTGACCTGTTCGTTCAGGTTGCGCAGTGATGGGAGGTAGAGTTCAGGTTCTTGTATGTTTTATGAACAATCCAGACCAAAATTGCTCATGGCGTTCAGTATGTAAGTGGCACCAGATCTGTCTGCAAAAATGGCTTATCAGCCTATGCTTTCTGTTTGGGCAGGGCACAGATCTGGTTTTGTTTCTTAAAGTAATGGGTAAAAAATCAGAGTTTTCATCATTTGTGAATTGTAAGAGGAAAATGTATGTAATGATGGTGGCTTGAAGCCATGCCTTTCCAGACCACAGTCCTGGCCATCTCCATCAACCACACTGAGCTGTTATAACCTTGGTGCTGCTTGGTTGACATCCAGTTCCAAGCCTGGTGTCCAGGAAGAGCTGTTCAAGACATGGCATCTTTCCCTATGAGTCATTTATTTTAGCCATCGATTCGGCATTGGAGGGTCACTTTGCATTAGTGATCTATGGACTCATCCTAGCTGACTCCTGACGCTCTCCTTAATTGCTGGGTGGGGCTCATCCCCAGATTTGTCAGCCTCATGGCTGAACTCCAGCTGAGCACATTATCCTGCTTACCTTGAAAAAGGAAAATAATCCCATGGATTTGCTCTTGCCTTCCTGGTGATTACTGGGTGTTAGGCTGTGGACTGGCTAAAGGGTTTCTGTTGCACTTGGAGCTCAAGGGGTAGGGATATTTTAGTGCCAGGCTGACAGCTCCTGCCTCCTGATGCGAGCTGACCCGTGAAATAAGCTACCATAGCATCTCTCGTGGCCTTTGCTATAGGTCATGGCCTTACTTGCAAAATCAGAACTTTGATCGTCAAACAGTCCTATGCAGTCTCAGGAGAAGCACATAACGGCTCTGTCAGAGCTGTGCCAGCAGAAGCCACCGCTGTGCCGAGCAGTGGGTGGCTGCATCTTCAGGTCAAGTAAGGTGATCCTGCCCCTCTACTCTGCTCTCATGAGACCTCACCTGGAGCCCTGTGTTCAGTTCTGGAGTCCTCAGCACATGAAGGACGTGGATCTCTTAGAGTGAATCCATAGGAGGCCACAAAGATGATCGGAGAGCTGGAGCATCTCCTGCACAATGGCTCAGAGAGCTTGGGTTGTTCAGCCTGGAGAACAGAAGGCTGCGGGGAGACCTTAGAGCAGCTTCCAGTGCTGAAAGGCGCTCCAGGAAAGGTGAGGAGGGGCTCTGGATCAGGGAGTGCAGGGATAGGATGAGGGGGAATTTTAGGAAGAAATGTTTTGCTGTGATGGTGGTGAGGCCCTGGCCCAGGTTGTCCAGAGAAGTTGTGGCTGCCCCTGGAGGTGTTCCAGGCCAGGTTGGATGAGGCTTTGAGCTCCCTGATCCAGCGGGAGGTGTCCCTGCCCATGGCAGGGAGTGGAGCTAGATGGGCTTTAAGGTCCCTTCCAACCCAAACCATTCTATGATTCACCAGCCATGAGGTATTTGATGTATCATCCCCTTGCTGTAGAGGGAAAGAAGGGTTAAAATTGCAGGAGCAGGGAAGGGAAAAGTCAAATATGTAAAGCCACTTTCATGTACTTAGGAGAAAAGTGGTAACAGGAGAGCTGTTAAGAATTTTTATAGCTGGCACCTAACAACACTGGTGTTAAGAATCATGAAAGTGTTTAATAGCAAGTGGAGGTGTACATTAGTTAATTAGAGGCGCACTAACAGTGAAGCCAATTGAGAGATATTATTTTAGTATTTTTTTTTCCAGAGGGCATATCAAATCTATTCACAAATTAATAAACAGATTGTAAAGTCTAAGCAAGCATATTAGGGAAGAGTGTGTGTGTGTCTGTGCGTGTGGACTGGGTCTGTGTAACGGGGCTGAGCACACTTGTTTGTTTGGTACCGTTGCCTTTGAAATATGTTACTGGTTTTCCATATAGACCTCAGTGGAAGAATTATAGCATATTGGGTTTTTCCAAAGACACTAATTAACATCTTCAGAGTTGATGTGTATTTACTGAAAAAATACGGCGTAAATGAGACCTAAAACACCAGGGTTCAAATTAACCCATGGATGCAAAGGCATCCGACGTGAAATGGCTGTCCTTGGAGCCTGCCTTTCATGCACGTTAAGAGAATTGAAATCACAGTATTCACTCAATTGACTTGACCTCCTGAGTTAAGTTCTCATTGGAAAGGTATATTAAGAAGTATTAAAAGCTGTCTAGAGTTCAATACATTCCTTTGGCCTCTCTCTCGGATCTCTTAGCTGTTGTTCAAGGTAGTTACGTGGTGAGTAAGTGTCCTGCCCTCTGCTCCCACGGAGCCCTAAGGTGGTCCGGAGTAGAACAGACAGGGCTGTTAGGCGAGGCAGGGGCCACCCCAGCTGTAGAATGAAATTTCCCCGTAACTGGAGCTGGTGATAAGTAACTGATTGTGCTCTGACGGCATGAGGACAGCACTAGCCTTTTAAGCCTGGCTAAGGCTACACGCCATTAAGCATTTTCCTAACATGATTTTTTTTTGCCCCTGACACTGGTTTGATTCCTTTTTTAAACCCACTGGTGCACCTACCTTAATTCACAGTTGCCACTTTGCTTTCTGCGGGAAGACAAGCTGTCCAACTTAATCCATTACTGAGCTCTGCATTACAAAAGCCGCATGGTGTTTCATGCCTCATTAGCAGGCGGGGAGCTTCCAGCCTGGAGTCGCTGCATGTCTCCAGTTCTCCTGACTTCCTTCCTCGACTCTGCTTTCCTATTTTACATTTTAATAGCAACAGTGATGACAAATTATGTCAAGAAAAAAAGTCTGCCCTTAGTGAATATCTTAGCGCGCTTGGTTTCCCTCAGCAAGGCCCAGCTTGCCCCTTGCCCAGCTCTTCTGAGCTCTTTCTTCTCTTTCTTTTCTTCCTCCATCCTGGAGAGCTCATTCCTGGCACAAACCCATCCTCTCCTCACGCCACTGTCCCACCTGGGCTGGAGGAAAAGCACGAATGGATTGCAGCTCCGAGGAGAGACAAGACGGATGTCTCTCTTGCTTGGCTCAGGGCAGCCTCACAAACAAGGCGAATAATGAAGATAATGATGAATGAAGGATGCAAAACTGAAAATACTTCTTCCTGTGCTTCTATTGATCTTCCAGCAAAGGCCTTGCTCTTGACATTTAAAATAGAGAGATTGCTTTAATGTAGTGGCCCTTGCTGGGCTGCAGTTAAGCAATTTAGCTCATAGGGATTCAGAAGGACGCTTTCTGCAGCCTCAGCCTGAATGGTTTCAATCTGAAATGCCTGCTTGGCAAGTGAAATACAGCTCAGAGCCAACAGGAGCTGTGGGGCACCAGCGAGCAGAGCCCACTTGTCACCCCACAAGGAGAACGGTGCTGAGCTAGGACAGGAGGGATTTCTCTGTGCATCACTGGAAGATGATCCAGCGATCCAAAGAGGAAGGAGACCACTGCCCTATCTGGAGCTTCCCAAAACTTCTCTTGCAGGGAGACACAGACATTACCTGGAACCACACACAAATGATTTTTACTCCATTAGAAGCTTTCCAGAAAAGCTTCAAAGGAACAAACCCCCACAGCTTTGCGGGTATGGCATGGGAAGGTGGGCTGGGTTCAGCAGAGAGCTCTGCCCGGGTGGCTGAGCAGCCTGATGCCGGCCCTGGTGAAGGACATGTGGACACAGCTTCTGGCCTTTAGCTTTGTGAGAGACACAGAAAAGGCTGAGGGATGGTTACAACATGTTGGGATTACTTAAATGACTGCAATTTTTCTTTTCAAACAGAGATACTTTATTGCTTTCAACCTAGAACCTGGAACTAATTATACATGTGTGGTCTGATTAACCATTAATTTACCTCTATTAACTGCTGACACTTATTTATGCACTTACTTTGTATCATATGCACTTGTGTTACCAGAGTCTAAGTCTAAGAAGTTTGTCAAGAGACTATGAATTAAAGCAATATAAAGATCTTAGGATTTACCTAGCAATGGCCTCAGGCAGCTCTGGAAAACAATACATCACAAAAATGAAAATTGTTTTTATGCACAGTAACTGGAATATTTATTTATTTATTTTTTTTAATAATAAAGTCTCCAGTTAATTCAAGAAGCTCTGATCCTCCTGCTGCTTCCCACTGGAGGACTGAAGAGGGTAAAACTGCATTTGATTTTCAAAGGTAGCAGGACTGGTGTCTGGAAGTCTGGGAGAACCCACTCTTGGAACATTTCTTCACCGTACAGGTTTCCAGTCCCATGTGTATGTGCACAGCACCATTCCCTTAAGGGCTTTTTCTTGAAGCTGTGCATGAAATAACTTCTCAATACCACGTTGAATGTGATTAAGCCTCTGTCTTGGCCCGCTGAGTCAGCAGGTCTTAGCCCAGGCTTTGGGGGCTCCAGGTCTTCCACCAGCTTTGTTCAGCCCTATGGACTCTGGGAGAAACACTCGTAGCCGATCCCAGAGAAGTGCTTGAATTCCTCCCTCTGCCAACGGAAACTTGCCTGCCTTTCGAGAGGATACTGGTGTGCTTCCATAAAATTTGCTTTGCAAATCCATCCGGGTGTTCCCCAAACCTGCTGCCCTGCCTCGGCTCCACGGAGCCTCAGCCCGATCGGATCTTTCCCCGAGATGCCGTGTGCTCGGGCAGTGCTGTGTGAACATCTGTAACGAGTCTCCTAGACAGGGGTAGTTATTCTGTGATTGCATTGAGGGAGAGCAGGAAAGACACCTATTGAACCAAAAGGTATGGCAGGAGAAGTAAAATGACAACAAATAAGTGAAATGCCCCTGGTGAAATTTTGAGATTCCTGTTCCGTGCAAGGTCAGGTGAGGTTATCGCAGTGCTCCACGCCGGCCAGAAATCAGGTGAAGTATAGTCTCCTCCACAAAGCTGTGCCTTAAAATGCATCCACCTCAGCTATCTGCATACGGGGCTGGTATCCACCTGCCTTAAGTTTTGTCTAACGACTTGTTTAGCAACATGGTCGATGAGAAGCTCAACATGAGCCACAACGTGTGCTCGCAGGCCAGAAGGCCAACCATGTCCAAAGCAGCATGGCCAGCAGGGAGGGAGGGGATTCTGCCCCTCTGTTCCTCTCTTGGGAGACCTCATCTGGAGTACTGAGTCCAGTTCTGGAATCCTCAAAGTAAGAAGGAGATGGAGCTGTTGGAACGGGTCCAGAGGAGGCTACAAGGATGATCAGAGGGCTGGAGCACCTTCCCTACGAGGACAGGCTGAGAGAGTTGGGGTTGTTCAGCCTGGAGAAGAGACGGCTCTGAGGAGATCTTACAGTGACCTTCCAGTATCTGAAAGGGGCTACAGGAAAGCTGGAGAGGGGCTGTTCATAAAGGTTTGTGGGGATAGGATGAGGGGCAATGGGTATAAACCGGAGAGGGGCAGATTTAGACTGGACAGAAGGAGGAATTACTTCACGATGAGAGTGGTGAGGCCCTGGAACAGGTTGCCCAGAGCAGTGGTGGCTGCCCCATCCCTGGAGGTGTTCCAGGCCAGGTTGGATGGGCCTTGGGCAGCCTGAGCCAGTGGGATGTTCCTGCCTATTGCAAGGGGGTTGGAACTGGATGATCTTTAAGGTCCCTTCCAACCCAAACTATGATTCTATGATATGGCATAATGTTAAAATGTGCTCCTCCATTTGAACAGAGAGGACTGTAACTCTCAGTGTCACTTAGTTGCTTACTGATGTTGCTATAGCGTGTAGTGGAATGTGTGGAAAAATAAACTGGTCCTTGATGTTACTGCCCAAGCAGCTGAAGCTGTATCAGCTAGCACTGCTCCTTGCTGCTACACCAGTTCCATGCTGGTGCAGCTCAGCTAAATTAAACTGGATTGCTCCACTGGATTTTCATTCACTTAAATCAATTATACTAGCATGGAAGAGGTATAAAGAAGTGAAAATCAAGTCCACTTAAAGAAAAGGCAGAGTAGGTATTACTTTAGGATATGAGCTCTTCATAATCCAATGGATATCCACTGTAGTGACCTTCTTGGGAGAACTAACTTGGAGTTAATTTCTGAATTGCCTGACTTCAAGCAGTTAAGATATTGCAGTCTAAAAAGACACAAGTCAATTAATAAACCAACATTGTCAAAATGTTTGCTGCGTGCATGAGCACTGCACGCTTCCCTTACGTGAATGTGAACACAGGAGCGTCTAGAATGAAGAGGCAAAGTTCTTGCTGGAGGAGGGGCACACGGCGTCTGTGCAGGGTGGCAGAGCACACCTCTTCTGGCAGTGTACCGCAAGCTGCTGGTGCATACGTGATTATCCCTCTTTGCTGTTTCTTTGAGAACAAAGGAGGGAAGATAGAGAGTCTGGGTGACAGCACTCAACCCCTGGCTGGCAGGAACTGAGGTGTTGGCAGGGAAGCCCACAGTGGTGGAAGAACTCAGAAAATGGAGCTGAAATTGCACTATGTAGTGAGCAAAGGCTTTGAGGAGCCCCTGTCCTATGATTCTGGGCAGAGCACAATCACCCTGTACCAGATCTGCAGATAGTGCTGTGAAAATAAAGGCATCTCATAAGGCACCTTCATCTAGTAATGTGTTTCCAAACCAGCCCAGTTTCCCCAGGAATTCTGGGCAAACAAAGATGATGTCCATCCCCAAGAAAAATAATCAATAAAGATGAGAGGGGTTTGGTAGGAATTTAAAGAGACAAGCATAATTCTTCTTCCAGCTGTCAGTGCTGATATTATTGCCGGTAGTAGCAGCTTGTACGCAACATCTCTTCACAATGGTAGCAGGGAAGCTGGAATGTTGTTATATCAGACTATCAAGTTGTTATGTTGGATTACATATAATGCTATCACAAATGACAGAACGCTTGCCTCCCATCAAAAATTTAAAGAGCAATAGACCTCTTTTCAGCTGTCATTGCTGATAACATTTTATGCACAAGTTTATTCAAGCTCAAATAGAGATGCAGCCCGTCAATAAAGAAGCCCTGGCAGATTAGGCATCGAGTATATTAAAGCTAACAGTACTAATATGACTACGCAACCTAATCTGACATTTAAAACTGCGACAAAACAAACCCTCTAAATTCTTGCTGATCGTCTCACCACAGCGTGCTCGCTGCTGGGTTTTATGGAGTGGAAACCAGAGTACATGTATGAGAAATTAAACAAGCTGAAAACTACAGAAAGGTCGATGCAGGCTTGCTCCCTGGGAAACAGAGCGGATGTCTTCCCTTCTCCTCGCTCTCATCTCGTCTGCTCTGCTCCTCTCTCTCAGGGAAGTGGGTAGGGCAACAAATAACGGCCCTGAATTGCCACGGAGGTGACACAGATTGCACATTAGAAAAAGCACTCTGAGGTCAGGAAGGGTTCAGCACTGGAAGAGATTGCTGAGAGAGGGTGTACCACCTCCATCATTACAGCTTTTTAAGAAGAGGTTAGGAAAACATCTGTCAGCAATGAGGAAAAGTAGCTCATTTCGCTTTAGAGACCCAACACTATTTTCTGCCATTCACTTTCTTGTTCTCCGTAACAGCCACTGTTTTCTACTGCCAGCAGAAAGGGAATGTGAGTGCTCACATGTCGGGAAACTGTTTGACCAAAAATAGCGTATTGAAAACAATAATGACTTGTGGTATTACAATAGATGTCTTGGTTACACTCTCCTTTCCCCTTTCCTGCTCCCACAAGAGCTCTCCGTGGCTGTTGCTGCTCTTCTGAGCGATGCAAAGTCAGGAGAAAGCCTTTCCCAGGCCTGGGAAAGTGAAGCATCCAAAAATTTTGATCTGGCCTCTGCATCTGGCAAATAATCACAAAGACAACTGGATTGTTAAAACAGTCTGTGGCTTGCGATCTGTACATCACATCCGTAACACGACAGTAGGTTCTTTATGCTGCTCTTGATGATAAAACACAAGCCTCTACCGCTTTGATAGTTGTAGCTAGTTAGTTTGCTTAAGAACCAAACCACGTAATGCCTTCCTAAAGGAGGGAAGGGGAAGACAAACAGCCGCTGAGAGGCTCGAGCCTGGGCACCTGAGAACTCGCTGATTCAGGGCTGCAGAGCCTCACAAAGAAATGTGCCGTGCGGGTTTGTGAGAGCAGCAGCCGGCTGGCGGGGTGACTGCCTCGCATCAAACACCGCACCAGCCCAAAGTCCCCCTCTCTCGTAGAGGAAAGCTGCTCAGAGAATGGATGGATATACGTGGGGCTTCCTCAGGCAGCACCATGGCTTTAATCACAGCAGAGATACACAGCAATGCTTACTTGCATTGAAAAACAGAAGGGAAGTTACTTCCAAGTTGACGCCCAAAAATGAATGTTGTATTGTGGGATATGTGTAGCGTCATCAAAAGGACTGGACTTTTGCAGAACTCCAGACTGCAAGCAGTGATCCCCAGAGCTGTGCCTTCCTGCACCAGAAGGGGAAAAAAATACTTGACAATATTAACATAATCCTTCCAAAGATTAAAGGCAGCTCAATGACAGTAATTGAAAGGGGAGGGGGAGGGAAGCATCACTAGGCTATGTTTTGCTTAAGCAAGAAATATGGATGAAAGAAGGGCTAAATACTCTCGTTGAGGCTACCTAAAAGACCTAAGCAAGTGGAGTCTTTACTCCACCTTCAAAAATCAGCAAAAACTTTTGCATTTGTCTGTGTTCCATCTAACCGCAGAGTCCACACTGAAACCTGAAAGCGCAGTGAAGGGTTACACAGGCAGTTCCTGCTGCCTCTCATCACTCTAGCATTTCCAAGCTTGGGAATTACAAGTGTGAAGGATAATTCTCCAGTTTATTTATGCTGAAAATATCTTTGTGTTTTCAATAATAATTATCAATACAGCGGATCGAGGTGTTTGTAATGACTTTCTCTCTTTTTCTCTGGTTATTCCCCCTCTGAATTCTAGGGAAAAATACTTTGAAAAATAATGACAGTGTCTCTCAGAAAATAATGAGTTCTTTCCAGTTAGCTGTTGAATTGTTTACTGCCATAGCTGAATAATAACAGCACATCAAAGACAACTGCTGTAATTAAAAGATTTGTGAACATAGGTTAACAAATTAGTACATCATAATGTGTAATTGTCTAATTAGGACAAAAATGCCAGTTCCACGGAAAGGACCGACAAGAAGAGATTATAAAGGAGAAAATAAGATAGACAACAGCATTGATACTACAGAACATTGGCAAAGATGTTATCTGTAGCTTTATGTTGTATCAATAAGTCCCTAGGGGTACTAGCATTTTTGTGGATTAATTTACAGACAAATTAATTCTGCCATACGAATCCCATGAGCTGGTTGATGAGTACTCTGAAATGAGATCTAAATTTATCATTAAGTGTTTTAAAGCATTTTTCACTTCTTTACCAACCAGAAGACCTGAGCGCAGCAGACACCGCTGCTGCGCACACTCGAGAGCTCAGAAACCAGGCTTAACGTAAGGACAAGTCTGACAGCGGCAGCCCCGCTTTTACTGGTGGGGCATTGAGGAAGGGTGGGAGAAATCCTGATTTTAGATCAAAGCTAAAGGCAAAAGTCCTCTTGAGTTTAGTGGGTTGAGAACTTCCTCTGGAGAGATGAAGGCCAGCATTTCCCTACGCTGAGGGACAGATGGCAGAAAGAGTTTGGCTTCTATTCAAGCACCAGGTGAAACTCCTGTGGCTGCAGGAGTTCAGTGCAGAGAGGCAGAGCTCTCCAGACAACCCAGCTCTCACATCAGCAGGGATACTGCTGAATGCTGAGCTCTCCTAGGGATCTGACTTAACATGAGCTGAACTTCTGGGAATCAGCTCTCTGTTTAAGGTCTGAGTTCAAAAACAAACCCTGCCTTTCTTTGTCCTCCATGTGCTTTGCTGATGGTCCGTTAGGGAGCTTGTGGCAGTGAACAGAAGCAGAGTCAGATGCTGAATGCTCCTATTCAGTGGTTTCGCCTAAGCCTGATGCACAGTTAAGAGCTCTACAGCCAGTGTACACTCAGGGGAAGATGAAAGAGGTCCAGATGGGGGTTTCACATGACCATGGGGCTCCTCTGCCCTGTCAGGGACATGCAGGATTGCAAATCATTGAGCATACGAAGAAAAGCGTGCTCTCATCTGAGAGCAAATGCTTTCTAGTGGCTTGATAAAATGCATGAGAGGACAAAAAACTGGAGTAGTAGCTGCCCTGAGTGAGTCTCAGGAGCAAGCTGAATCACATTGGAGGGAAAAGAAAAGATGCACATGGTTAGAAAAGCAAGTGTCATTTATCATCTTTATTCCCCGTAATGATGCTGCGAGCCGCCAGTCTGTCGTCAGGAAAGAACGCACAGCCAACTTTTGCATGAGTCAGTAGTAGGGTTTGAACGTGCAATCTTCTGCATTACACCTCTTCTACCTAATGTACCAGATGAGCTTCATTAGCTCATCGCCGTAGCCGGCCGCCTCCCTGTACTCTGACAGCTGCCGGCAAGAGAAACATGACAAATGCTCTGGGAGTGATTGACCTTGACTGAGCGAGCAGAACGCTTCACCTCCTTGAGGTTCAGCTGTCTGGGTAACTCAGAAATCACAACACAACTCAAAGCCCCATGAAACTCTTCATTGAACCAGGTTATTCCTACTGTTTTCTTTTCTCTGCTCCAGGTGCTTTAAAGGAGTCAGGGCACCCTGTCACCCTTCGGCAGGATGGGGTTAAAGAGCTTCACCTGAGAGTATGAGAAAGCCAAGCATCAGGAGCTCCGCGGTGGGCCTGCAGCTGCCAGTAGCATCTGCCAGAGCAGCGAGATCCTTCATGTGGGTTTTTGAGGTAAGTTTGTCTTGAAGCCAGTAATGTTTTGAAAATACACATATTAATTATCAAGGATTTTATAGGTATTTTGGTGATGTCTCTTTGTGTGTATCTATGTATGAGCTGTTGTACGTTATGCTTTGAGAACCAATTCTAAGCTGCTGGTAGGGTATTTTCCTCAAAGCTATTTTAAATGAAAACCCACACCTTTCTGAGAAAACAAGAGCGTTTTTGTGTGTTTCCTCCTTCTACCCTAATGCCAGGAAGAGGACAAGGATGAAGGAGCAAGCAGATTTGTCAGAAGCCATACAGCTTTGTCTTATCTCAATAGGGCTTTTTTGTTTCCTCTTGATTTGGGAAATAGTTGTTAATCACTGTCTAATTTTAATTTTAAATAGGCCATATTCCATAAGAAAGACAAACACAGCTACAGTTTTGTGCAACAATTGAAACCATAGCAATAAACACAAATGCATGAGTGTTTACAAGATCAGAGCCTTAAAAAAACCCCTAATGAGCAATAAATAAATTAGAACTCTAATTATCTGACTAAACTCAGACATGGTGGAGGAAGAAACCCAATGGTTCATAGGATTTTTCTGTTGGTCAGGTTTATGTATGGAGCCTGGCATCTTCCATCATAAAGCCTGGTCTCTCTAGTGCCTAAATTAATCACTGGTCTGGTGCAGCTTCTGCCTCCAGAGAGCACAGGTAGGTGCTGGGGTCACAGAAACTGCATCTGCCAAAGGGAACACTCAGCGTTATTTACAGATAATTATGTCTTAATCTAGTGGAATAATGTTTGTTTATGTCCCATTGGATATGAAGAGTTAAATCCTTTGTGAATAAGACAAGAATATATATATATATTAATGTTATGGCTAACTAGGTTCTTGTTGGGATTTTTTGGCCATCTGCTACCAATTAAAGGTGATTTATCCTTTCCACCCCTCAGCTTTTAGAATGTTTCATGAAAATGTCTCCGTAAAGCAAACTGGAGCATAAGGTATATATACTGGTACAAAAAGGCTTCCCATAGGCTGAGACTGCTTAAAGAATGAATAGATTGACAGAACAACCCCCAACTAGTCTTTGTAAGCGTATAGATAGTCTCTAAAAGGATTCTGCTTAGTAAAAATCCTTCAGTGAATTAGAGAGGTTGCAAAAGCACAAACAACACAAAGCCCTTCAGCTAGTATCATGATGTAGTTTGTATAATCTTTACTATAACATCTTATAAGTGACTGGATCCTACACTACTCAAGCACGTTTCCAAATTTTCAAGCAGATGTTTGAAAACCTGGACTAACTCCACCTACCCACGATGAGGACACTAAAGTTATGCAAGCTTTATGAAAATGAGGAGAGTATAAAGGAGAGGGACCCTGCTATAAGGCACTCTTTACAGGTATCAGGAAATCCAGGTGGAAAAGAAACACTGCAAATCATATTTCATTAGTTCTGCTGCTCAGGCTTCTGGGTTTTCTATATAGGTCAAAGCTCTTCGTAATCTAGAAGTTGATTCTTAAATGTTTCTCTAGGCTGGGTCTGATGGGAGTAGAGGAGGGAGTGCTTTTTGACCAAGACCCTTCACAGTTCTGGGGCGACTCGGCACAGAAATCTCTGCCTCAAAGGCGTGACCTGATTTCCAGAGGGTTTGTGAGCCCATATGTTTTGATGGGTGCTCAGTACTTTCGGTGCCTTTTCAATTTCTAAATATGGACTTGGGAAGCCTAATTTTAACCATGCACTTTTGGAAAGTGTTGGCAGTAGTTTAAAGAGCCTGTACAGACCAGCACGCCTTGCTGCAGCAGATTGCTCCCAGTGATTTATACATTCCTGGTGCTTGCAGTCTCTGATGCCTTTTCAGTGTCTTACAGCTGTTGCATTTATGCAGCACTCTTTATCTTGACCTTAGCCCTCGGATTTCTCAGCTATTCTACTCTCTTAACATCTGGGCCTGAAAGGTCACTAATTTACCTTATGTTTCCCTGCTGTGGGTGCCATTGGGTTGAGTGGGTACCTCTTGCAAAATAACACTCTGTTGGTGGGCTGCCTTTACGAAGGTCTTTTCCCCCCCCCGGCATCATTGTGTTCCCTTCTCCCACCGCAGCAGCTCTAAGTTGTCAAACATCTGCCCTCGAGAGCATTGGGGCGTTCTTGTTGGATCCTTCTGTGTTAAAGCAGCACACCAAGTATCCAGCGTGCTGGTATTAAATTGCTTTTTCAGCTTGCCTAGAGAATATGGAAGGGAGCTTTATTTGTATTAACACCCTTTTAATGCATCTTAGAAGACCCTACTAAACATCTCCTGGACTGCAAAAAGAAGATATGTATCTAGAGGTTGTGGTAAATGATGAAATACTGGCATACCTAATAAAAATTCTATCTCAATCATTTAACATTTAGTGAAATGTTAGATGATGTGAAACCAGACCTGGCTTCCCTTCAAGCCCAGGTCAGTAATGTCACTTGGGGAAATTATGAGAACTTCCATTAACTTTGTATTGGCAGATCTCCCAATCTATTTCACATCTATACATTTTTAGCACCATGTGAGCAGTACAAAGTGTCATTTCTCACTTCTGAGAGCCAGACAATATTGCAGAACCTCTCTGCATACAGGAGGCTACTTCAGAAATTAACAGGTCAGAGCTGTCATTGATTTTAGTAAAGAGCTGTTTGTGGCAAATTTCTTGATTACAGAAGCTGATGACTGCTTTGGGCTTCCTGTCAAAGCCAGCACAGCAGGACAGAGCTTTAAAGTGTGAGAAAAGAGTGCAAGAGTATTAAATCAAACAGATTTTAGACATCCAGGATCAAATTCAGACTTTGTTTCAAAGTCACTGAGAATCTAGTTCACCATGCTACCCCTGAATGGGGAGCCAAAAGGAACCAAGGTAGTTAAAATGCTTTGAGAGGGGGATGCTCCCAGAACTTTTAAGCTATTATCTCAGATACTCTCTTTTCCCTATTTTTCCCCATAAAAAATCCTTTTCCTCCTGCCCATTCCCCTTTCCAAACTTGTAGACAGACAACTTATTTTGGAACTTGAACCAGTTTGTCTGGAAAGAACTTTCCACAAGAGCCTGGGAATTGGAGCAGACTTGAAAGTAGCTGGTAGTATTTTCAGAGAAGAGGTGCTTGACAAGTCTTTAATGTCATGCTTGCCTGGAACTGCTCTCCTCTTTAATTAACTCGGTAAAAAATCCTCTGCTTACTTCATTTTTATTTGCTTAAACCACAACAGGAAAAATAAATGCATACAAAACCGATTAATAAACCCATAGAAATGTACCGCTGTTTACTGCGATGCAGCAGAGCGCCAAGTTCCCGGTACATCATTCAAGCCGCTGGCAACAAAGGCATTTGTGAAAGTCCCCTGTTTTGACACAAACACGAAGGTGGAGTATCTTCTGAGTGAGACACAGTCGGTGGTTTTCAGCTTGTCTTCTTGAGGAAGCCTTCAGGTGGATATTAATAATTTAAGTTCAAAGCAGTGTCCAGGATTTTTCAGGCTCTACACACATACAGCCTCCTGGGATGTATATACTACAGAGCCTGACCCGTGACTGCTGTGCTGGGAATTCAAGTCCCTACAGCCCGAGGTGGGAAGCTGCAGCTGAGCTTTTAACTCTGAAGGCCCCGGTGCTTTGGCTAAAATGGTTATGGCCACACAAAGGATGACAGTGACCGTTTCATTATGTGTTTCACTCGTAAGTCCCAAGAAGCAAGTGATTTATGACTCCATCAATTGTATTTGAAGGTGACAGGGTGCTGGTGCTGACGGATGCCAAAGAACACTTTAGAAAAACCTGTATTCCTCTCTTGTGAGACCCCATCTGGAATAATGAGTCCAGCTGTGGAATCCTCAGGATAAGAAGGATGTGGAACTGTTGGAACGGGTCTAGAGAAGGCTACAAGGATGATCAGAGGGCTGGAGCACCTCCCATACGAGGACAGACTGAGAGAGTTGGGGTTGTTCAGCCTGGAGAAGAGAAGGCTCAGAGGAGACCTTATAGCGACCTTCCGGTGCCTGAAAGGGGCTACGAGAAAGCTGGAGAGGGGCTGTTTACAAAAGCTTGTGGGGATAGGATGAGGGGCAATGGGTATAAACTGGAGAGGGGCAGATTTAGACTGGACATAAGGAGGAATTTCTTCATGATGAGAGCAGTGAGGCCCTGTCCCAGGTTGCCCAGGGAAGCTGTGGCTGCCCCATCCCTGGAGGTGTTCCAGGCCAGGTTGGATGGGCCTTGGGCAGCCTGAGCCAGTGGGAGGTGTCCCTGCCCATGGCAGAGGGGGTGGAACTGGATGGGCTTTAAGGTCCCTTTCAACCTAAACTCTTGTACGATTCTAACCCCCTCCCCGCTGCAGTAGCCCCTTTGTGGCTGCGGAGCAGAGGAGGGGCGGCGGTGGCAAATCCCAGCCCTGCCATGCCATTCAGGAGGCCCATAACGCACAAAGAGGGAAATATTTCCTTAGTTCACTAAACTGATGTTCTGGCATTTAGCTTTAAGTATCTTCTATTTCCCTCAGTATCTGACCTTTCCCTTTCTCATACGGCTATTGCTTTACTCTGCTAGCGAAAAAGCAACAAGCAGCCATTATCAGCCTCATATTGCCAGTCCCGGCCATTAGCGTTAATCATTTCCTCCTCTCTCCTGGTCCAGCCCCCCTGCATCTTCTCATAGCAATGAACAGTCAGCACACGATGAGGGCAAACACGCGGTGAAATAAGCAATGATACTGCAACACGGTGATAAAAGGCCAGTCATTTCCAGCTACTAGTCTGACTGTACTTCTCTCCGTCAGGATGCAAAAGAGCCAGGATTAAAACAGGAGGCCTAGCGCTGTAGATAATCTTGCTGTAATTTCCCTCAGGACTGATGTGACGGCTGCAGCGAGATGCACTAGTTGTGGCACATTAGCACTGCCACAGGCTTCCATCTTGCAGAAGGTTTCGAAAGCTGGCCGTTTACCCAGCGGTGTGTGCGGAGGATGCACGCCGCTGCTCCGCCGGCACGCCTTGGCCAGCGCTCAGGACTGGAAATGATGGCAGTACCGTGATGGAGTGGGCTTAGCAGTGCATGAAGAGCTCGCTTAAAAATGGACAGAAAAAGGAGAGGGGGAGGAAAAAGGGAAGACAAAAGATGCTCAGCTGGAGGTAGCAGATAAGAGGAGTGATAAGACAGCGAAGGGAGTCGAATCTAAGTATAGAGAGGCACGCACCAGGAATGTAAATGAGGGGCTGGACTGGATAGAAAACCAACGTGGCCTTATCTGGAAACTGATAAAAGGGAGATTAAAATAAAAGTTCATAGGTAGAAGTGTGCTATGGAAAAGTAGGGATCCATAGGGAAAGAAGGAATCACTCTGACGTACCAACCTTGCCCTCAGCAATGTGAATTTTCCATGTTGTCTTGGCCAAGAAAAGGAGAGGAGGAAAGATGGGGGGTTGTAACAGGGCTGGAAATGACAAAGAAGAATGGGTGTGAGGGCAGCAATGGAAAACAGGCAGGGACAGCACTGTTGGAAAGCAAAGGCAATTTTGTCTTGTAACCATGTGCTCACTCAAGCTTGACAGAGAAAGAAGGGGAAAAAATACATTCCTGTTATAAAAATTTATATGTACGTAAATCATGCAGCAAACTTCATGGCACACGATTCAGTGTGCCCATGCCTGGTTGCCAGCTCTCCTGCAGGCTTCTCGCTAAGCTTGGGCTAATCCTTTCTGCCTCTCCGTAAACCTTTGGTGATGCCACTCCACTCCCAGCTTTTACTTCTTTTATGTTTGGGGATGGTCCTTTCTTGGGGCTGTATTGCTAACTGGCAAATAATCCCTCTGTCTCAGCAGTGTCAGGAAGGCAGGTTGAGATGAGAGATGCCAATGGTGCTTTGTGTAAGTCTGGCCTCAGTTCCGTGAAGCTAAGGTGGCTTTTGTACTTTTAAATGTAATTTTACCACTGCATAATGTGTCGCAGACACGAAACTTTCTTGGGAGATGAGGTAATGAACTCATATGGGAGCTAATGAAGGTCATCATGAGAGTGCAGTAAGAATAATGCCTACTGCTGGGAGACTTCTCACCAGGAGCACTCAGACTTCAGTGCTTTCCAGTCTAAATAAGATGTATACTCCCCTGACCTTGTCTTCTCCTATGTAAACGCAGAGCAGGATGTACTTAGAATTAAGATAAATAAGGCCTTACCCAAATAAAACACTGGTCTGCAGAAACAAATCTCCCCCAAGGATGAGTGTGAGCAAAAGCAGAAACTGATGCTACTCTACTGGAAAAACCTTAAATGCTACAGAGATGAGGGCAGTATAGTGTCTGGTGTGGAGTACAGGAGTAATAAACGCAACTTAAGGTGGGAGAAGTTATTGCAAATTCTTGAGAGTTATACTAAGTTACAGAGGAAATATCATTTAAATTTTCTACCTGAACTTTATTTTTAGGGGCACTGCAGATGGTTGGGTTTTTTTCCTAGATGTACAGTAGACAAGAGCAGCAATTTTTGGGGAATAGATGTGAAACCACCACATCCTGGAAAAGTGACTGGAACCCTGCATCAAGCAATGCGAAGTGGTAAAGAGAAGGAAGTCGCTTCAACCACCGTGAGCACCAGCTCAGCTTCTTGAAGCTACAGCCCTTCTGCACCTGATGGCAGGGAGGTGGGTGGTCAGGCAAGAAGACATGTTTGTATTTCTTTTCTTGGCCAATGTGGCAGAAGAGGGAGGTCAATGTCCTTCTCCGAGCTGTCCCAGCCCCAGGTCAGGGCACGCTGTCCTGCCTTGCTGGAGGAAGGATCACAGCTGAGCCCCATGTTTGCAACACGACATCCTAGGGAAGAAGCTGAGAGACAGCTAGGAACTGGGGGAAGCCAGGGGAAATGATTGGTATTACAAATAACGATGTGAAAAGGGGTGGCAGAGCCCTGTCAAAATGTAAATGTGCAATTTGCATAATCGGGCAGCCAGGATTAAAGGAAGCACAGAGAAGGATAAGGATTACACAGAGGGACAGAGGAGGGAAATGAGAGCAGCACAGAGAGAAAACACTGCAGATAGATATAAAATCTTAGATAAGCAAGAGCAAAAGGAGAAGTTGGAATACTCAAAAGGCAACAAAAGGAGAAGGAGATGAGAGGAGCAGTGGTGTGTGTTACTAATCCAGGGTGTATCTGAGCTAGCTAGGAAGTGTGCAAATGAATTTTAAAAGGAGCTTGAAATCAAAGGGGAGTGTCAGCTGGGCATGAAACATCCCCTTTAGTGGTGACCTTCAGAGCCTGGACCACCGCTACCTAACAACCAAACACAGCACTCCTGAACAGTTCCTTCAAATCTCATCCATAATTAATTTTGCCTTTGATGAATGGATTGTTCTCCACCAGGATATTTGTCAGCTGTCAAAATCACCTGAGTGGTGGCCTTTTGACAGCCTTTTTGCTGTCTCCTGCCTGGGGCAAGCATGGCAGTGGTGGCTGCTGGCTGTCTTTGCTCAGCTTTCCCTGGGAGACGTGCTCACTGTGGCTGGCTAAACCCAGCAACGTCCCAGGTGCTTACACTACTCAGCAGTGACCAAGTTTGCAACCACCCAGTCATCCATCAACCCTTGGTGCCGAAATTCCTCCTCAAGTCATTCCAGGTCAAGGGGTTTTCCTATGCTCCATACAACCACCCTGCAGCCCTTCTCCTTACCCAGCTCCTAGAGCTCCCATGGGCTTGTTTCCCTCTGGCTCATTCATCCATAGAGAAGATGGTTGAAGCCAAGCCAAATCCAGAGCCAGGTTCTACACAAAGCCATATGTAGAGGTGATCATGTAGTACTCCTTTTAAGACTTGTTTTGTGTGAATGCCTTGGGGCAGGAATTGCATTGTACTTGCTACTGTGCAAATGTAAAACATAAAGAGCGTTTGCTGCCCCAGAAAACTTGCATCTGATGAGAAAGAGAGGGAGTGAACGCAGGCAGGGGAGCGTGAAGAACAAGACAAGATGGAACTGTGATACAGCACTCCGATGGAGGTACCTACTCCTTCACTGCAAGGGCAGTCTCTGCTAGATTCTGGCAGCCGGGGTGGAGAGAGTCAGACGGTGCTTTATTAACAGGAAACAGAATATGAATATGGCTTTATTTTCCTTATTGCTAGAACAGAACTTGCTCAAGTGACTCTCAACTTGGAGAAATGTGGGAGCAAGAAAAGGTGATGCTGGGTATATGTGTTCTGAGAGAGATCTGTGTGCTTGCACACTGTGCTGAAAATGCGAAGGAGTCTTTCTCTTAAATGTCTCCCTGGCTGGTTTGTTCCCAAATGCCCTAAATTCGGATTGAGCAAAAATAAACCTGCTGCTTGACAGCTCTTTAAAGGGTGATGGGAGGAGAAGATGGGTGAGGGAACAGCTTTTTTTTTTTAAAAACAAACAAACAAACAAAAAACAAACCCCAAACCAAAAAAAGGGAATAACTTAAGAGTCGTGGGGTACAAATCAGTTCTGGGTTTACTAGAAGTGTCACGGCAGCCTTACAGAGAGCTGTGACTTAATGAGTGAAAGCTCGCAGGTGAGATGTGAAGACAATTCACCCCAAGGAGCTCGGGTTACTTTGACTTAGCATTCTCTGCAGTTACTTTCCAGTAGGTCAATGCTTCACCTGGCTGATTACAGCTTCCAGCATCTGACCTTGTCTCATCATCTGGAGTTTCTGACCCCAGAATTTTCCCCTGGGCTCTAGTAATCCAACCAAACCACCCACGTTTTAATCCTTCAACAGGGAAACTCAGGAAATGCGCTTATTCAGCTCTCCTGGTGGATCTGAAGGGAGAAGCTGGGTGAAAGTTTAATACAGGAAAATGTGAGTCCAGCCACAGAAGTGGAATTAAGTGTTAAAAAACAACACCACAAAGCTTTACACGCTGAGATTGTAAATCTCTTCCTATCGCAGTTACTCAAGTCTCTTATTTTATGTAGTGTCACATTTGACTTATTCTCCAGCTATGGCAGAATGTTTCAGACACAGCAGGAACTGAACTTCTAATAAAACAGTAATAATAATAAAAAAAAACCCACAAAAACAAACCAAAAGACAGGTCTTAATCAGCTGCTATGAGAAGCAGAGGGGGAGGGAAGGAGAGATGAGATTGGAGAAAGGAGAGAAGGGGAAAAAGTGCAAACCCATCCGATTTAGTTCTTGTGGACTGCTTGCTTTTTTCCTTATTCCTTCATGTTTTTTTTTTTCCCCCCACAGGTAGGCTGTGTGGCCAGTTAAGAACAGCAAGCGGATAGCTTGAAGTCGCAGACCCATAGATCTGAAAGAGCAGGTATTTCTCAATCTCATGCCATTTAACTACTCAGGATTCTTCTATCACCTCACTTGATTTTGAAAATACTGTCTTCTTTCACAGTTTAATTAATCTTGCACTCTGAGTGATTATAATTTTGATTGACTAAAATGTACAATATTGTGCTTGTAAATGATTTTAGGGGTTGTTATATTGCCACTGTTTCTTGGTTTTTACACCAGCATTGTTTATTACATAAATAGAAATCCAGTCGTGGCTTTCCCTAAATTTTGGTTGCCCCAATGTTGGTCATTTTCTCTCCAATGTCTTTGATTTGTTTCCATTGCTATAACAGTGCTAAGCTTTGGAAAGGTCAGCTTGGTTCCTCTGAAGCTCTGGCTCTTTAGAGGAACAGCTCTGCTCTATTGAAACACTACAGGAGTGCTGTGAGCTCTTGAGGTGGTGGCAGTCATCCTAGTGTCTTCCACATCCTTACAAGATGAGGCATTCTATTTTGTGCTTACTAATGAAGTTTCTTGGGTTTTCTTCAAGATAAAATAGGGCAGAAAAAGAATCTGTCCTGCTTTGGGGGAAAATGATCAATCAGCCTACCAATTTCCTCTTGTCACAGCTTTATTATTGTACAACCTTAGTCTAGCTAAGCTATCAAAAGTGGAGCCTCATTGACACCTCGCTGTTGGAGGGTCAGTCCTGGAAAATCATAGCTCTTTACAATGAAAGCAGTATCTGAAGTGTTTCTGAAAGAGCTTCCTGGCAAAATGCAATATCTTACACTGCCTACGAGGGTCTGAATAATGACAATGGAAAAAATACAGAATAATTCATACTGCTTGACCCACTCCTCTTCATCTCTGTAATACAGATCTTCAGCATCTTTTGCAGGTCTACCTGCAGTGCTTAAAACACATATTAACTCTCATTTATATGATGACACAGCAGATCCTCCCCAAACTCACATATTACTGTGAATACAGAATGAATTTTCTGCGACTCAACCTAGGTAAATTAATTTCATATCAATTTCAAATATCAGTCTTTTTTAAAAAAAATGGATTTTCAGTAATTACAGAAAGAGAGATTTCATACTCTCAAAACTGTGAAGTCCAAATTTTCTAAAATCAAGGCAATAGCCAGCAAAATTACAGGGCTGATTTGTGCAAACTATGTTGAACAACTCATTGTGAAAGGATGTAATTCATCTACTATGTGCTATAGTATATAATTTTAAAAGTATTTTTCAAAACCCTGAAGGCAAATTTCTTTTTCTATTATTATTTAAAAACTGAAATTACTGAACAGCCACTTGTCTTCAGCTGCTGACGCTCTAGAAATACTGTCAGACAACAAGAGTTTGGGGTGAGAGTAGATCACATCCTACTCTACAAGAACCCATTGAAACTCAATGCCTTGTATTCAGTTAAAAGAATCTGAATGACTAACTTAAGCCGTTTAACAAAAAAACAATAAATTGTGATTATAAAAGGATGGAAAACATACTGGATAAGAACTCTTGCTTCTCCTAAGGTCACAGCAACATCAGAAATAACACTGGCCAAGCACGATTTTCCATCCTCCAGGTGTGACTCTGCGTACAAGCTGGACTGAAGGAGAAACACAAGCACCGTTTAGCACATTGGGAAGCACTATCCAGCAGAGCCATGATGTCTCCTATTCCGAGCTGCGATTTATCATAGAATCACTAATCACTAGGTTGGAAAAGACCTCTTAGATCATCGAGTTTAACCTTTCCTATCTGCCACTAAACCATGTCCATGAGCACCTCATCTACCTGTCTTTTAAATACCTCCGGGGATGGGGACTCCACCCCCTCCCTGGGCAGCTCTTCAGTGCCCAATGACCCTTTCTGTGAAAAATCTTTTCCTGATGTCCAGTCTGACCCTCCCCTGGCACAGCTTGAGGCCATTCCCCCTTGTCCTGTCCCCTGTCACTTGGGAGAAGAGCCCAGCTCCCTCCTGTCCACAATCTCCTTTCAGGCAGTTATAGAGAGCAATAAGGTCTCCCCTCAGCCTCCTCTTCTCCAGGCTAAACAACCCCAGCTCTCTCAGCCGCTCCTCGTAAGACTTGTTCTCCAGCCCCTTCACCAGCTTCGTTGCTTTTCTCTGGACACGCTCCAGAGCCTCAACACTCTCCTTGTAGCGAGAGGCCGAGTTGCCACTGGCTAAGGGCAAGACAGAGCACAGCGGAGTGGGTAAAGTCCCACAGCCACAGGAATGCTGTCCTTGAAGGTTGCCTGCAAAGCATCTGGAAGGCAGCTCGCAGCCTGTTGTGCAGAAAGACCTGTGTAAGCGGTGTTGCCCAGCCGCTCTGCTTTAACCTGAAGACAGTTACACCCTCTCTTTTTTTGAGCGGTACCCATGAATATTGCATCTCTTGCAAATACTGAGCCCAGTGACAATCATATTTCACACTCCTACCATTTGTACTTCCCTTTACACTAATATGTTAATAGTAAAGAAGGGAATAAGGCTTTCTACTGAAATCCTAACGTTTGTTCAGCACTGCTATAAATATGGCAATAAACTCTGAGCCTGCAAACTCGCTTAAAGACCAGAGGAGTTATCAAAAGAACCCCTGTACTCTATTTTTCTGTTTTGATTTATTTAGTTTAAATGAGGTCCCAACACTCAGCTGCCAGAATAGCATTGCTGCGACCCAAGCAAAAACAAAAGAAGAGTCTTGGTGGGAGATCTGTGAAGCTGATAAGATAGCGAGACTCTGTATGTAAAAGCATGGAGACAAATGCACATATTAAATACTAACACAGGAAGAAAAGAAATCACTGAAATCTAAGTGTGTGAAATGCGAAAAGCAGAAAGGAAAATCGCAAAATCAATACAGAGGGAAATGAAAAGAGAATTGAGGATAAACCAAAAGCAAATAGAAAGCAACAAATAAAAAGAAGACCCTCCAGTCTACAAATTGGGATCTTGACAAGATAATATCATCAGGCTAGCGAGTCATGTTCTGATTTTACAGTTGGCTGAAATAATAAAGCCTTATTAAATTAGGATGTTCAGAAAAGATGTTTTCGGCTTGAAGTGTGTCTAGAATTTCCAGACTCTGGTTTGGTGTGAAATCCAGCGTGTGTAGTACCAGCTCTTGGTTTACAATGAAGCTGGGAGGGCTGCCACAGGGCTGAGATGCAGTTTTACAGCACCTCTCTTAAAAGGACCTTCAAAAGCTAGTCCTTGATCCACCCACTACCATAATTTTTTAAGGTGTGCTGTAAAAGACTATATTGAGAAGAGATGGAGGAATAAGGACCAGTATGAATGCAGGCTCCAAAGTATGACTTAGGGCAGTAGGCTGTCATGGTTTTATTGTGAAAGAGGTGAGATAAAGTGCTTTGTTTGCCATTACTGTAGGCAGTTAGGTCCAAAAGCAGTGTTTTCTATTACTATGCACACTTTAGGGTGATTGTTCTTTGAAAACCTCATTGGATCATTGCCTACTTTTTCAAAACATCTTCTACAGAAACGATTCAAATATGAGCAAAAAAATACAGCTCTCGCAGAAGACAGTGTTTATTTCCTCGATGTATAACACATAGGCTGTAGCAGTCTCTGCAGAGCTGTCACAGTGCCAAGAGGAAAGTCTTGGCTCCGCACAGCATGTCCCCATGGTGCTAATCCAAGGATCTTGGCCTCCATCTTACTGTGGTGTCTGGGAAGAGCAGAGCTTGTGCCACAGCTGTTCCTTACGCTGCTGCCTTGTTTCATGACCTGTCTTTCAGACCTCTACCTCCCTAGCAAATCTGAGTTTTACCAGTGGGTTTAAAAGTCAACAGGGATGAACAGATCGATAGCCAGAGATTCACGCAGCTTAGCTCCATGGGCTTATTTCCTTAGGAAAGCCAGGTGAAAATACTGAACTGAAAGGACACCTGGCCTTGATTCTTGATTCTTGATAACCTTGTGATACCATTTTTTCATTATCTGATGGTCCATATTTATTTACTATGAAGTTATTGCTGCTATATTTGTTTTGGGACAGCCTATAGGAGAGATGGTGACAATCAAGAACCTCTGCCTGTGTGGCACTCAGCAGTGATCCCGAGGGGTCAGTGATTCCGTCTGCCTGGTGTTGAAGAGATCTGGCCAAGCCTTAATGCTGAAACTTGCTGTTTTCCATTATTAGTTCAACTACATATCTGTGCCTTGTAGAAGCCATAACCGTCCCTATCCCATTTTCCTCCCATTCCTCCTTCAATAATCCATGGCAGTTGTCTTTTAACTAGGAGATTTTTTTCCTGAGAAATCAGAAATAAATTTCAGTCTGGGAAGAAAAAAGGGTTAAAATAATATGGATAACAGTGTTTAAAAGCTGCGCTGGAAAGTGGAAAAATTGTAATTAAAGCAAGTGGCATGGAGAACAGGAGAAAATGTCAAATCAAGAGATCGAATTTTAAATGGCAAGAACGGTGACAGGAAAAGAAGGTGAAAACATGCACCCGACCAATAAAATCATAAAACAGCCTCTGCCTATCCAAACTCTTCCTTCAATGGATCTCAATGCCACTTCTTTAATTAACTATTTAGTGTTTTGTCTCATTTGCCAGAAGGTTGCATTCCTGGAAGCTTTAGAGCTAGAAAGTGTCTGCCTGGAAAGAGCCAGGGAGAATGCAAAGGAATAATGATGGACTGGATAGGCAAGAGAAAGTGACCGGAGCAAAAACCTGGAGTGATTACGGGTAGTGATGCTTAAAGATGATGCTTTAAACTTGCTTTGATGATCTGGATGCCTATTAAAATTCCCATAATTTGCATCCAAATTCTCTAGCTGACTTTGGAAGTTCACTGTAGTATTTAGTGCCCAAGGTAGCATGTCCTCGGGCCCCAGCAGCCCTGGCTCATGACTGTTGTGAGCAGTATCGAGGCACTTTGCAAACAGGGAAATTAAATCCATCCCCATTTCCACTAATGGTCTGAGTGAAGAACAAATGGCTGCAGTAATCTGCACACCACTGTTCATGACGTGTGTCAGTACCAAAGTCAGAAAACAGATCACAAATCTCCTGATGTGGCTTTTGATTTGAACCCTACAGTCCTGCTACGAATTAAAGGCAAAGGGAATCTTCCAGTTGAATTCAGGAGGAGCGGACCCAGGCTTTTATTAAGGATTCAGAGAAATGAGGCTGACGTTATTCCCTGGAAAGCACTGAGCACTGTCATCATCAGGTTCCTGCACTCTGCAGGGCTCCATCTGAGAACTTGGAAGAGGGTGATCAGGGCTAGATTTAAAGCCTATTAAAATGGTGGGTATTTCTTTTATGACTTCTCTGGGTTGGTCTTCAGCATGCTAAGATAATTGCTACATAAACAAGACGTGTATGGAGATCGTGGAAATGATGAACAAAAGGCAGGATATTATAGACTGTCTTCTCTACTGAAATGCAGTGTCTGAACTCAGCCTTTTCTCATGAATGAATAATGAAGTGGCCATGTTTTATTAGCGTTACTTAAAATTGTCTACTCGTTGAACAACCTTTTGAGCCTTTTAACACTTCTGCAATTTGCTGCAGCAATGATTTCTTTTTCTGTCCTTTTCAAGATACAGTAGCTAATCTGATCTCGGTGTTTCAGTAATTGTCTCAGTTAATGTGTATGGGGAATGATTCCATTCTGTGAAATGAATTCTAGGTGAATATTTAACTCTTACAACTTTGCTACATGAAGAACTAATGGGGTAGGAACATGCATTAATTGCTAAGCTGTTGATATATTAAGTAATTTTTATTCTTAGCTTTGCTTACCCACTACCCATTTCTGAGATCAGATTTGACTGCGGGAACCCTCCTAGTCAGGAGGAGCTCGTCAGGGCTTCATGCACATGTTGAGTCTTGTGCTGGTAAACCAACTTTGGACCAAGAGCTTAACCAAAAGAGACATCATTCTATCACCACCACAGCTTAGTGTGAGCGCAACAGCTTCTTCTGCTGAGGAGAGTAGTGCATTCACTAATGATACTGGTATAGTTCTTATTTAGTCTTTAGGGGCTTTATCCAAGCAGACCCAGCACCTCACTGCGAACTTTGCCTGCAGTACAACCATTATACTCGTTGCAGGCAGAAATAGTTTCTGAAGTAATTAGGTTTTTAGCAAAGCTCTAAGTTGACCAATGATGACACAAATCATTTGCCTGCAGTGGTGTTTGTTCCAGCACTGTTGCAACCCTGACTCTTCGGGGCAGAGCAGAATTTACAACCACCTGCAAAACCTTGTTAGAATTGTTATTTAAAGCCAAGCAGTGTTAGAATTTTATTGTTAATATTGGGGGGAATGTTCCTTGCAAGGCTGTGCTTTGATTTTTCTTTGTCTCCTGAAGCAACATGCTCACAGCCCTCTCAGACTATGTATTACAACGATGACTTATTCCACAATCCATTTTGAGCATAGCTGAAAAGTGTATGTAATATTGCTGCTGTTGTTTTTCTCTTTTTCTGTATAAAGTTAGTGCTTGATTTTATGTGTCATCCTCACCTGGTATATATTTGCATAGCTCTGTTGACATCAATAGCGCAATATTGATTTATACTGCTTCTGTCTGCCTCATTATTATTTTTTATATTTTGTTGGAGGAGCTTGGTGTATTTTCAGATTCATGGAAGATAAAAAGGGATTGCCTTCTTAGAGCAAAATATATACAGTGACTGCTGATGCGATATTTCAGATTGGGGCAAGTAAACAGGTAAGAAAATCTGTGAACTTCTGTAAATACTGAGGCTGCTTGTAGACCACCTGCAGAATGTATCAGATGTGTAGGTCGGTTTAGAGATGCCTTAGAATTCCAGCTATCCCTAGTAGTTAGAAGGATTTGGTATCCCAAGAAAACAAACTTGACTTTCCAGAGATGTCTGAAGTCTCCATCTCTCCCGACTGAATTATTAAGTCCATAGGTCAGGAGCAAGACACGAGGGTGGGCATAGATAGAAGGGGGAGAAGGGTGGTCAAAAATGAAATAAATGCCCAAGATATGGGTGGCCAGGAGCACATATTAATTCCTCTCCAGGGGTGTTATGCCCCAATCCACAAGCTACACACTCTTGACCTACACAAAGAAGGTGGTTTGAGGAACAGGAGGCCAACAAGGTCACTCCCAGAGAGAAAGGCAGCACTGCACCCAAACAATGTTTAAGACAGACAAAACAGTAAGTGACTTGGTCCTTAGAAGACAGAATAGTCTAAAGAAACAATACTACATCACTTTCCAGGCAGCAGCCATACCACATCTTGCAGGACTGTGGGAAACGCCTCCGTGCCTTGTCTCATTCATTTGCTCACGAGCAGGTGAAAACTGGCTGGAAATATAAAATACAGATCACGAAGGAAAGGATTTTGCTCCCTTTTACATCTACAGAACACACCTAACCTGCTGAGGATGATCAAAATCCTTTTCCTGAATCTTGGGGCGCTCATGTAAAGAGAAGCTCTTCCTAGGCACTTTTGCAGATCTATGATTATGTATTCGCTGTTACAGAGATTATACTACGAGCAAGATGACCCCACCTTATCTACTGTCACCTCTCAGATGAAATCCCAGTGTGTCAGCAGCCTACCCAGCCCAGAAAGGACTCTTCTCCTGTCGGATCTCTCACAGGTAAGCCCACTGGGCAGGAGGTCTGTCTCAGTCTCCCCTGCTGTACTCTGCACAGGAACCTTTAAGCTGCTTCCCAAGGTCAGTCCATGAAGTGTTAAAGGGAGAGAAATTGCAGACTTCATCCTCCTCTGCTTTCAGGGGCATTCCATCAATTTTCCTTCTTCCTTTTTCTTTTCTCTGCACACTGCACTTCAGATGGAAGCATCTGGATGGAAGAGAATTATCTCTTAACAACAACTTGGGTTGTAGCACATTTCAAAGACTCAGGTTTTATTAGTCACAGAAGACCTTGTAAAAGTTTGCTTGGGATCATTTTTAACAGCAACCAATAATCCTTCCCCCATCAGCCAATGAAAAACAACCCCAGCCTCCCCCCAGCTCCCGCACAGATGTGTCTTACAGAAATACAGCTATTTTGGAGAAGCAAAAGTGACATTTTCACCAAGCTGGAGGTTTTATCCACAGTAGCTTACACTAATACAGACCTAATTTCCTTCTGAAAGCTACCTGAACGCTAGGCACGCTTGATGCTCAGTTGGCATAATACTCTTTGGAGTGGTCAATAATTGCATTTGACTTCCCATTGTACCTTTCTGTCCTCAGTCTACTAAAGGCCAGAGGAGACCTTGTTGTGCTGTAAGCCCAGACTCTGCTTCTGCATGTTCTACGGCAGATGACTTTTTTCATAAAAGAATATTAATACAATAGATTAAATAGGAAGCCTGGAATATTCTCTCACCCATCTGCAGCAGATTTAAAAACAGGTAGGTTAAAAAGCAGCATTCCCTGCACTGTGAACTGCTTTAGTACCCAGTGTCATGTTCAGTCGGCTAACCCAAAAGTTAATGCCAGCAGTTTGTTAGTAATAAGGAAAGCTAATATATGGGGGGAAAGAGGCAGAGGGGGAAAATTGATTCCAGGGATGCAGCATCCCATGATTCTTATAAAGCTAAAATGAAAGCTGAGCACATTGAGCAGCTTTAAGAATCAAGACGCTCCTGTAAGTGCCTAAGTGCAGATGTAGGAACTTCAGATACTTGGGTATGAAGATTTGGACCGATGAGCCCAATTCTGCTCACTACAGATTAACTTCAATAGAACAGTATTTTCACTGGTAGAATGAGGCACATTGACAATTGCGAGTGAACTACAGGATGTCTCCAAATCCATTTCTGACAAATAAAGATACTGTAGCTGTCCTACTCTAGTGCCAACAAAAAAAAAATAGCAGAATGGTATGAACTTCAAAAATGTAAACCTGAGCTGTCATTAAAAATCAATTTTCATGATAAATTTAATTCACATTTCATAGAGAGCTGTGTAATATCAATAAAAATGCTTTAATAATTGCTGTGCTGGCACAGAATACAGTGTAAGACATAAAAAGATATAAATTTTAAGTAATTTAGAAGATGTGGAACTAAACACTGTTTTTTTAAAAAGAAATCCTTTCTCAGGGAGAAGAATTAACGTTGCAGGAGGATGTAATTTATTAGGAATTCCACTCCACCCCCATTTACAAAGACTGCTCTGAAATTAAAACTTTGAGAGATCAGGTTTCTAATTTATTCGAAGAGTTAAAGGCCAGAAAGGACCAGGATCAGGTAGTCTGACCTCGTGGATAACCCAGGCTATTAAATTTCACATAGTTCTTCCTATAGCATAACCTGTGTTGGGCTAAAACATAGTTTCTCTTAAACATTGATTTAAAATGCAAGGTAAACACATTCTTGCCTTTCTTGCACGTTCTTTTTGGGGAAGGTCAGAGAGAAGGAAAAATGCTGATTGCTTGGATCGCTGTGACATGCAGTAGAGCTGGTACAGCATGCAGTCGTGCAATCTGAACTTGGCATTGCTGAAATATAAACAGTTGGTCTTGTCTGGTAATAAAAGCTGACTAATTTTCAGGGCAGATACGTATGCTACCTATTTAGTACTATGCTGTTGTGAACTGCATTCAAAGGGACCAGGTATATGCTTCTAAGTCTCTTATGCATGTTTAAAATCCCATTCTCAAATGGAAAAAAAAAAAAAAACCAGCTGAGAGCTCAATGCTGAATTTCCTGAAGTCAATAGTAGTTTTCTCATTTACATGTAATTGAGGTCAGAATTTCAGCCTAGAAGATCAGTTAGCTTTTTGTGATGCTAACTGAAGAACTGTAATAATATTTGCAGTTTGTGCTTTGCTTCCACAGGAGATGCAATTCATTACCTTTTACTCCTCTTTCTTTTATTTTTTTTTCTATATAAATCCTGTTCTTGGTGTCCTTGATATTTGTTCCTCTGACAACATGAATGTTTGTGATTTTTCCAACTCTAATGTAGTCTCCAAAATTCCTTGATCTACTATTTATTTGATATTTTAGATTAAACAGTCAGTAAAATAGGATGGCAGCATCCAACCTCTCCAGGATCCTCCATCCACAACGACCCAAATTCTGATATTGCCATTTATCACCATGCTTTACAGTTTCACAGTCAAAACAACATTTATTCTAACCACACATAATTTTGAATCACATTTTCAAAGGAAGCTTCCTGAAACTCAGTGATATTGCTTTTCTCCTTGTATTTGCGAATGCTGCCATTCACCAACGCTCATTCTGTGCGAAAAGGAATCGTGGGCGATTAGAAGCACAGGTTTAGTCACCTTCCACTAGAGTGTTTATTAACAAATCCCAAGGAACTAGCAGAATCCAAAACCACTTGGGTTTGTCTGACCATACATGATAAACATGCACAGATTTATTGCTCGAGACTCCCCTGTTCTCCAGGGACCAAGATTTCCCTTGCTGTAAATTAACGTGGATCTGCTTGAGTCAATAGAACAAGACTCTGAAGTTCTTCTGCTCTTCTTGCTGCTCTATTGTTTTGGTTTCTTTTTTTTTCCCTTGATAAAATTACTCATTTTTTACTTTATCATCGGGTTTCCATCTTTTCTATAAAAACTTGTACTTCTGCTGATGCTGTCCGGCTTTTTTTTTTCTCCATTCTCAGATTTCCTGAACGCTAAGTTATTTGTAATAAATAGCTATCAGTTACAACATGGTTATTTTTTCACCAGCTACAAACCCCCAACTTTTCTAGGCCACCTAATCCACCTAAAACACTGATGTTTTCATGTGCCAAATGGTCTCCCACTACTGATAAGTCTGGTTATAGCACTGTTCTTATCTCCTAACAGAAAACCACAAGAAGTTTAGAAGAGAGATTCAGATGCTTGCCTACCTTGACCATTGCTGTCAGAAGGACACAAGGTGCTAGCAGATATGATCAGCCTGGTGGTCCGCCTAGGTCAGTCTCCTGTCTCTTGCTTTGTTTTAGAAGTTGTTTTATGTTCTGAGGCATTAAAATGTACATCTCCTTCAGCTACTTTGTAATCGATAATATGGTTACTCTGGAAGTTCTCATTATTCTTGACCTCAGAGCTAACTTATGGCATGAAGTTCCACTGACTGGGTTAGTTCATTAATTTGTGAAAGGAGTGATTGTCTCGTCTCTGTATACTTTCTCTTGATGTTGTTCTGAAAACTTGTCATCCACTATCTTCAACTAACTGCTTTTAGTACTACGTTTATGATTATTCTTGAAGTATTTCTTTTTTTAAAGGTCACAGGTGTCTATTTTCCCTTCTCGGTTCACTTCGGGCATTCCTTCTTCCTTAACTGTTTCTGTTTCAAACCATCTTCTAGGAAAACACCTTTTAGAACTACCAGTCCAGTCCTAAGCTATGAAGCTGACAACCTACTCTGAGAAGTAAAACAATCTGTATAAACAATGCAATTTGGAGAAAATTGTTTAAGTTTCATGTAACTATTTTTAAATTCCTACACAATTGCCCTAACTTTTACTTTGTATTAGAATTTTGGTTCTCATTATTCACTATTCTTATAAATGCACTATACGAGCAGGGTTGAAACAATAATGAAAAGGCTGTTTTTCTCATTTCTCTTGGGTTCTTTTGCATTCCTAGATCAAACTCCGTCTAAATTAAAAATAACAGTCTGCAAGATAGACATTCTGCTGTCTTAAACTACCCATCTCCTAAAAAGATGCTTACTCCAGAAAGACACATTTGCCTCTGCTGAACATCTTCTATCTACTAAAGTCTTAAAAATTCCACTTATAAACCTTAATGCCAAAACACAGTGCAAATTACTCTTGCTAGAAGCAAGATTCTTGCCCTTTCCTCAAGCAACAAATTATCTCCTGATTTTCTAGTTATTTCAAAGTATCCTTTTCAGATAGGTACGCCGGGGGCTAATACTAAGAAAACCCCCTTTAGTGTTTTTACAGTTGCAAATATTATTTTGCTCCAGTGCCTAACGGGGATATGGAAATTGCAATTGTTGCTTGTGGTGTGTGTTAACCTTTCTCTCTTCATTACTTAGGAACAGAAAGCTTTTGGTGTCTGTCTCAAATAAGAAGATTAGAGGTCTCTTAGTACATCTTCCAGAAGTACCCTTTTTGTGAGTGTTGATAACTAAGCATATCCAGTTGAGTACACCAGTCATTAACCTCAAAACCAGTGACTCAGCAAGGTACCAGAGCATACTAGTGTCTGCAAGAAAAACAAAAAGGCAAAAAAGGAAGCTGTTTTCTCACACCAGATGCCAGGCAAGATGTATTTCTAGAGTAAAAGCAAACAGGCAGCCTAAGAACAAATGTGCATGGAGGTCTGTGGTATCCTTCCCAGTAAGATGACTCGAAACACTCAGCTGGAGGCAAGAACACACCGGAGAGTGAACTTCCTGAGTATCTGTCTGAGGTTTTGTGCAATGGTAGGGTCTACCTGCCCTCCCTCCCAAATCAATCAAGATTGATGGAAATGCTCCTGCTAGATCAGACCTAGAAAAGGGATAATTTGCCTGTATTGTACCTGAGAAGACGACCAGTGATTTCTAACGCTTGATAGAAATATCACCCAGAAGAAAAGCGTTTTGCAAGGTAGGATGAGTTAGATGGATGGGTTTTAATCTTGTGTTTTTTTCAGGAGACATGCAAATCTAGGGATTTGTTTCTACAAATAATGTAAAATAAATCGCACGTCATTTTTATTTTCCACATACATGCATTCAAGAAGAAAACAGACTGAGCAGACTTTCAGCCATACTGTGAATGTCTGCAGAAATGTACCCGACTACAGGTCTCTTAAGTCACTTTAATGGTGATGGATGTGCAGGAAACTATAATCAATTACATTGCTCTGAAAATTACATATTTATTTTCCAAAAAAAACAACAGGTAGCAGTTGTTTGATACAGTATGACTTAATATTTCTCAGAAGACAGGGACCTTGTAATATTTGAGCTTGCCTGTATGCACAAATTGCATCAATTTAACAATATCTGTATAGCTTCTTCCTTATAGTCGGATTATATAGATATGCTGTAAGGTGGCTGTAAGTGAAGAAACCTGCATCAAAAGAGAGAAATGCGTTTTTTAAACAGAAAAAAATCTGACTAGGGAGATCTAAGGTCAGGTCTAGGAGGTGATGTTCTCCAGTTCGATATTTGAGAATGTTTAAAAACTAACCATGTGCCCCTGCAAGGAGCAGCGTGGCCTTCTGTAAGGTACACGCTCTCACGCTATCAGATTACTGACAGCTTTGTGCTTCCTCCTTTTCTGGTTCGCACCCGTATGCACCAGCTTAAATGTCACTGCATGCTGTCTGGGAGATGTGGTGTGGAGAGAGGTGACAAAGCTGTCCATTTGCCCTCTGGAAAGAGAAGGTGTATCTGATTCCCAGTATTTCATGTAATCACTTAATACTCACAAAAAATAGATTATTACTTGATCAGTGGCCTCAGCGTTAGGGTACAGGGTAAACAACATATTATACAATCAAGTGGAGCATCATCCCCTGAGAGTCAGAGCAGCCTAAAGGGAGACTGCTGGAAAAATACACACTCTGACACTCAGCCTGTGTGCATTCTGCTTGCTGTGGCCCTTCTTGATATCTCAATGGAGACATGATTAGCAGCTATAGGCAGACTGCACTACAAGACAAGGTCCTTGTAGAGATGAAGTACTAAATGATTGCCCTTTATCTTTTTTTCCCCCCCAACCTCCTCAATACGTTTCCAACTGCAGTAGCCTGATTGTCCGGTAGACAGAGGAAAGCCAGTGCTGCGCTTCCAGAGCCCTTCTCCATCCTGAACATTAAGACTTCACAGGTTTGGTTCTCTTCCATGCCTTTTTCTTTGGTCCTTCGCTATCCTTCTTCCTAGCAAATCTACTTCTCCTAGTGCTTCCACAGAATCATAGAATAGTTTGGGTTGGAAGGGATCTTAAAGATCATCCAGTTGCAACCACCCTGCGATGAGCAGGGACACCTCCCACTAGATCAGGCTGCCCACGGCAGACCAAACAGCTTCCTTCATGCACCGTTCTCCTCCCACGCCTGTTCTGTTACCCACAGGCAAGCACCCCACTTCTTATGGGGGACCATAAGAAGTAAACGTGTTAGGAGAAGGGTAGCTGTGAGAGGCAGAACGGGGATGGGAGAACACGAGATGGCCAAAACCGAGGACAAAGTTGATGGGGCGAGGTGAGGAGAAAGGCGTGTTAGGAAAAGAAATGTTGTTTTTGCAATATAGGTACTGAATTTTGCCCCATAAGGACCAGAGAGAGACACCCAAAATGTTGTCTCTCCCCTAAGTTAGGTCTGTAGTCCAAGATTAAAACACAGAATGATGCAATCCGTGTATAACACATGGTGCAAAGCCAGGTGGCGGTTAAAGGGGCAAGCCTAAAGAGTTCAAAGGAACCGAAACCATGGAAAGAAGTGCCAAACATATCCTGGGCTGCATCAAAAGAAGTGTGGCTGGCAGGTTGAGAGAGGTGATTCTGCCCCTCTATTCCTTTGTCGTGAGACATCAGCTGGAGTATTGTGTCCAGTTCTGGAATCCTCAACATAAGAAGGATATGGAAATGTTAGAATGGGTCCAGAGGATATTTTTTTTGCCTGTAATACCCTAAGAGAATTGGGTACCCAGCTCCCGTTCAAAGTCAGTAGTGTTTGGAGGTTTGTTTCCTAGAAATGCCTTTACAAACCTCAGTCTTCGCATACCAACAGCAGCTCTGGGAGCTGCCCTCTTGGAGGAGTCAGCTTGGGCTCCCAAGCTGCACACAAGCCTTTTCATTCCTGCTTGCTGGCCTTTTTTCCTACATTTTACTACCCAAAAAGCTGAGAGGTGATCTGGCGTCCCAAGAAGCACCGTGCGAATGCTGCAGTTGGCCAAAACTCTCAGGGACACTTTCAACGCTGTGGCCAAAGCAAACTGAAATCAGGAAGGGAAGCACTTGTGGTGCTGGAGCATCTCCCACATGAGGACAGGCTGAGAGAGTTGGGGTTGTTCAGCCTGGAGAAGAGAAGGCTCCGAGGAGACCTTATAGCAACCTTCCAATGCCTGAAAGGGGCTACAGGAAAGCTGGAGAGGGGCTGTTCATAAAGGCTTGTGGGGATAGGATGAGGGGCAATGGGTATAAACTGGAGAGGGGCAGATTTAGACTGGACATAAGGAGGAATTTCTTCATGATGAGAGTGGTGAGGCCCTGTCCCAGGTTGCCCAGGGAAGCTGTGGCTGCCCCATCCCTGGAGGGGTTCCAGGCCAGGTTGGATGGGCCTTGGAGCCCCTGAGCCAGTAGGAGGTGTCCCTGCCCATGGCAGGGGGTGGAACTGGAGGGGCTTTAAGATCCCTTCCAATCCAAACCATTCTGATTCTCTCAAGTGGAAGAGGGGTTGCCTGGGGAGATATGAACGGGGCAGGAGACTCGATGGGCTAATTTGAAGCAAACTTTGAAGTACGAGCTCAGTGGTGAAAACGGGCGGGTTAGAGGTGACATGTGTAGGCGGGTGGGATACGGAGCAGACACACGCCCTTGCCCCCCTCGAGGGATGCGCCTCCATCCCCACCGGGTACCAGGGCACGCGAGGGCCACGGGCGGGGCAGCGCACACTGCGCATGCGCCGTGCGCATGCCCCCGCCACCCCCCCTCCCGCGCGCGGGGTGGGAGGGAGCGAGGAGTGGGCGTGGCGTTGCCGGCAACCACGTGACCGGCGCGCGTCCGGGCGGTCGCTGGGGGCCGGCAGCGCCATCCGCCCCGCGCCGGGCCGGGCTGGGGGCGCGGCGGCGTGTCCCTCCGCCAAGGGCTGTGCCTGCCGCCGCGCCGGGGGGGGGGGGCTGTGTGGGGGGAGCACAGAGCAGGCACCGGGGCTGTCCCCGCCGGTGCTGGCTGAGCCGCCGCTGTGCTTTTCATTGTTGTTGTTTTGGGGAGGGGGCGCCCCCCCCTTCTCCCCAACCTGGGGTCTATTGTCACCATCGCACCCCCTCCCCGCCACAATTAACCCGATGGATTTGCCGTGATCGATCCCTAGGAATAGCCGGGGGGGCGGGCGTGTTTGGGGCCGCTTTTTCTCCTCTTTCTTTCCCCCTTCCGTTTTTTTCGTCCTCCTTTTTTTTCCTTCACGTTTTTCTTCCTTCCCCCCTTCCTTTTTTCATCCTTTTCCCCCTTCCCTTTTTCTTCCTTCCCCCTTCACTTTTTCCTCCTTTCCCCCCTTCACTTTTTCCTCCTTCCCCCTTCCCTTTTTCCTCCTTTTTCCCTTTCCCTTTTTCCTCGTTTTTCCCTTCCCTTTTTCTCCTTTTCCCCTTCCCCCTTTTCCACTTCCCTTTCCCCTTTCCCTTTTCTCTTTTTCCCCCTTCCCTTTCTTTTCTCCTTTTTCCTCATTCCCTTTCTTTCTCCTTTTCCCCCATTCCTTTCTTTCCTCCTTTTCCCCCCCCCCTTTCCCTTCTCCCCCCTTTTTTTCCTTCCTTTCCCTTTTCCCCTTCTCCTTCCCCCCCCCTCCTCCTCTTTTATTGTTCGGTTCTGTTGGCGGGGCCGGGCTGGGATCCCAGAGCTCGGCTCCAGAGTCCATCCCTGGTCGGTGCCTGAGAAAATTGCATCTGGATGCATCGTGATTATTGTGTTTGATCCAGGGAGATAAAGGAGGAGGGGGAGAGGAGTGCGTGCTGGTGGGGAGGGGACGGCTGCACCCTTCCCCGCACACACACACTCGCGCAGGGAGGAAGGGAGCTCCCGACATCTATACCTACAAATAGATATATTTTTTTGCTCCCTCCCCTCGGAACTTCTTGCAGTTGGGGAGGAAAGGAAGAAAGAAAATAAATTTCGTGCAAGGAAATACTCTCCGCTCCCTCCTTCCAGCGGGTCTCGCTCCTTCTTTCTTTATCCCCCCCTTCTTTTCTGCTTTTTTTTTCTCTCCTCTCTTTCGGAGATCCTCGCCCTCCCAGCCCCTTGATCAAAGCATTCCGCTATTCTGATTTATTGCCTGCTTGGGGAGGCTGCTTTTTTTTTTTTTTTTCCCCTTTTTTTTTTTTTTTCTCTTTTCTCTCTCGCCTTTTTTTTTTTTTTTTTTACAAAGGCGACCTGAGATCAGCCATTACTTTCCTTGGCTCGCTTATAGGAATCTCTTACATTTGGTGCTTGCTGCTGGTGGAACCGCACTCGGATTCTTTCATCCCCCTCCTCCTCCTCCTCCTTCTCCTCCTCCTCCCTTTCTCCCTCCCTCCCTCCCCCGTTATTCCGCCGGGGGAGCCGGATTTGTGGCTGCGGTGGGGCGGCGGGGAGGGAGGGGGGGGTGGGTTTGAAACGAAGAAGAGAAGAAAAAAAAAAAAAAAAAGGGGGTGGGGGGGGAAAAGAGGAGAAGAAAAAAAAAAAAAAAAAAGCCTGAGATTGAGAGAGAGAGAGAGAGGACATGGATGGCCCCGCGCGATGCAACGGGCTTCGGAAGAAGCGGCGATCACGCTCGCAACGCGACCGGGAGCGGCGGGCGAAGAGCGGGCGGCGCGGCTCGAGCGGAGCCCCCGGAGCCGCCGCCGCGCTCTCCTCTTCGGGCTCGGAGAAAGAAGACAATGGGCCCCCGCCACCGTCCCGGCCTCGGCCCCCCCGCAGGAAGCGGAGGGAATCCTCCTCGGCCGAAGAGGACATTATCGACGGTTTCGCGATGTCCAGCTTCGTCACTTTCGAGGCGTTGGAGGTAGGAGCGGCGGGGCTTTGTGTGTGCGACTCATTGTGTGTTGGGGGGGGGGGAAGCGACTTGGACAAACCCCCCTCCCCCCCCCCCCTCCCCTGTTCCCTGCTGCTCCATCCCTGGGATGCCTCTTCTCCATCCTAGGCTGCCCCTTCTCCATCCCTGGAATGCCCCTTTTCCAACCCTAGGCTACCTCTTCTCCATCCTGGGATGCCCCTTCTCTTCTCCATCCCTAGGGTCTCCCTTCTCCATCCCTAGGGTACCCCTACTCCATCCTAGGGTACCTGTTCTCCATCCCTGGGATGCCTGTTCTCCATCCTAGGGTCCCCCTTCTCCATTCTTAGGGTACCCCTACTCCATCCTGCGATGCCCCTTCTCCATCCTTAGGGTACCTCTGCTCCATGCTGGCATGTCCATTCTCCATCCTAGCGTACCCTTTCTCCATCCCTGGAATGTCTGTTCCCCATCTTAGGGTACCCCTTCTCCATACCTGGGATGCCCATTCTCCATCCTAGGGTACTCCCTTTCCCTCCTAGGTTGCCCCTTCTTCATCCCTTTCCCGGTCCCCGGAGTGCCCCTTCCTCACCCTTCGACACCTGCAGCACAGTGATGGGTGAGTGGAGGGGGACACACTGGCTTTCCAAGCCCACCGGGGGTTGTGTGTGCTCTCCCATCCCCATTCCCGTGGTGGCTTCCCATTCCCCCATTCCCTTGCACTTCCCATTCCCTTCCCATGGATCAAACTTTTCGCTGTGTCCCGGCGGGGCCACCCACTCGTGTCCGCAGGGCAGCGTGGGTGATGCTGTGGGTGCACCCAGCCCAGCACGCCTGGGTACCGCCGTGCCCCCCGCTCCCAAAAGATGGAATGGAGGGCTCTGCTGAGCCCTTCGGGGGCTTCCCGGGCGTTTCCTCCCCCATTCGGCTCGGCCGAGGCCCCCTTGTATCCCCATCACCCCGTCCTGTTTGTATTAAAGAGCTTTGTTGTTGATAACTTTTGCTCCGGAGAAGTTTGGCATGGTGTAAAAGCAGATTATTTTTTTTTATTTGGATTTATGTGTGCTGGAGTCACAACTGGAACGCTTATTGACTGTCAAAGTAAATGTAGAGGTGAAGCTGATTGTTTAACCCCCCCAAAAAATCCGTGTAGCTCTTAAGCTGTTTAAATATTTAGCCAGGAATACTTAGTGGTGTTTTCAGTGTTTTTTAGGTTCTGTTTCTTTTTGGTTTTGATGCGGAGCCAGATTTTGTCCTGGGTTACACCTGTATCCATCCAGACTAAAGCCTCTGGGAGAACTTACTGGGGTGTAACTGAAGGGAGGGTTTGTTCACTCCAGCAAACCTCCACATGGTTGGTGTTAGGTTCGTGTAAGCAATAACGAACAAATGTTGAGGCAGTGAGGAGACTTGGTTTCACCACCATTTCTCACCCTTCTCAAACCAGAAAGAGGAGGAGTGTGACTACATCTTTGTCGGCAGGAGTGAGGTTTGCATGCTTCTGTTTCGGACAAAATTCTGTTCTTCCTCAAACAAAGCCTCAGTTTGTGTCGCTAAGGGATTTGTGGGAATATGGACTCGAGAATTTGGCCTTGGTCCCTTTCTGGAGGGGAAGTGAAGAGCAAGTTTTATGGTCAGAACTTGGTAGGGTATTTTAGAAAATTACTTTGTTCTGTTTTGCTTCTCATTTGTTTATTTTCCACTTGAAATGAAAATAATTGCAGTGCTCTTTCCTCTTCGAGAAGCCAAGAATGGCTACTACTTACATTCCATCGTAATCCTACATCGCTAAAAAGGAGAGGAGTAACATTACCCAGTTCTGCCAGCTAATATCACATTCAGATAAAACAATAGCTCGCACACTGAGACTTGACATACTTTTAATGTTCTTGTGATAGGTGGCACATTTTGACCTAACGATTTCATGCTGTGTTGAGAAATAATGTCACAAAATCGTTGTTAGGTGCTTTTTCCTGCAGCTTGGTACGTATGTTGAGAAAGTTGTTTCTGAGGATCAGAGGGAGAGGAAGATGTCTAAGGCACAAGCCCAACGTGGCAGGAATTACTGTGTACGTTGCGTGTGTAGCAGCTTCACGTTTTCCTTGTGATCCTAGTGTTGGTGAGGAGGTTGTGAGTGGCTGGTGGAGTGAGATGTCTCAGCTATGGTGAGATGTTTAGGTGTTAATGTGCTTGAGTTGAGACAAGAAGCCTTGAGTGTCACAGAAGAGGTGCCCTAGTGTTTACACATCTCACACGCTGGGTCTGCCCTGGGCTTGTTGAAGGCCATGGAGATTTCCTCCCACAAGATGCTCATGCCCAGCATGTGATGAGACTGCCCCAGCCCAGGCTTTGTCCTTGAACTTCAGCGTTTTCTCAGGCTTAGCACAGCTGAAAGCATGCAGAGACACAGAGTGTTTTGTCTGCTTGAGACGAGAAATTGTGAGAACCAAAGTGCAGAATGTGCTCACTGCTGGGAGAAGGAAACCTGCAGCCCACAAGAGGCAAAACAGGCAGGTGGTGGCTCACACACATCCCGTGGAGGGATGGGGCTGAGCCTTCTGCTTGTGAAGACGTCTTTGGGTGTGTGAGCCAGGTGGATGGAAGGTGTCACCCCAGGATCTCCTTATGAGTGCTGTATTTAGAGTTGCAAATGAAAAGAAGAATTTCCATATGGCTTCATGTTACCTGTCCTTTACTAAGTGCTTTTTGTTGGGATGACTGAAAAAGCCCACGCAGTGCCAAATACCAGGTTGTGTGCTGGGACATCCACTTGGGGATGGTGAGGAGACACAGGTGCACAAGAAGAGCAGGCATCCCATGGCCACTTAGCTTCAGTAGGAGTCATCTATGTTTGTTATTGTTACATTGATAAAAGTTCACATCCCTTGAAGCAAAATTGTCTTTTCAGCCAGCTCCCACTCTTGGAGCTGTTTTTCTGTCCAGGTGTCGGTAGCCTTCAGATGCTTCTCGAGTGTAAATTGTTTGGTGTAGAAATAGAGGCCATCTGCTTCCAGTTATCTGTCTCTGGATTTACGGCAGACTGTACCTTGATCTCTCTAATGTTTGCGTGGGGAGTAGAGGGAAAGACAAAGACTGTGGGTTCTCATTGCTGATTTTTTTGGGTTTTTTTGTCCTTGGAGTGACAGTTGAGCAAATCCAGTGTCTCTGCAGATGTGGCCGGGCTGATCCTTGCCTGGCCTTGCTCGACTCTGGGGTATTGACGTGTTGTGTCCCCTGCACTGGGGAGCATCTTGGAGCTTTGACCCTCAGAAGCCAGCGCTCGTTTTGTAGTAAAGCAGCTGAGATATGGTCTTACACGTTACTCGACCAGCTCCTCCTGTGAGTACCCTTGGTAGTACCAACAGCAGCAAGCTCTGTGGTTCACTCCGGAGCAGTTACTCACACACTGTTTCCCTGACCTCCCAAATTCTTCCAGCCTGGAAAAAGAGAAAGGTGCAGACACTTGGTATCCATGCTGGTGTGCTCAAAGTCTTGTCAAGCTGACTGCTTGCCCCAGCTCGTGCTGCACCGCTGCTGCGTTTGTTACCAACAGTAATGGCATGAGGTTCTCCAAAGCCAGGTGGGCATCTTAGACACCGATTTGGCAGGGAAAGGGCATTTCTCAGGATGTGATCCATCCGTCCCTTGGAGTGCCTTTCTCCATGACGTGCCCTGGCAGTACTGGTGAAGAGGTTTCTGCGGAGCGCTCTGGTGAGGTGGGATTTCGCCAGGATGTTTGTCTCCCTCCTACCCCCTGGTGCGAAGGACTGCGGGCAGGAGACAGGCGTGACAAGGCTGTCGACGTGCTGTGGTGAAGATGGTTTACTGTGATGAGAAATGAAATCTGACCTGAATGTTAAGATAGCTTAAAGCATGGGAAGTACTTTGTGTTTCCTGAGTCAGCTCTGACCATCCCGATGGAGTAAGCAGTTGGTTTCAGGTTTTCTGAACACTGAGTCTGGTAATGAGTTTTTTCTGTGGATGTTTGTTTAGCTTCAACTCAGGCAGTTCGTCTGACAAGCCTGAAATGGGACACAGATATTTATGAAGCATAGGCAGAAGCCGTGTGGGGCGGGAAGGGGGGGGACTTGCATTTAAATGGGGATTCTTGTTGTATAAAACTGGCACAGTTTCTCACCGTGCATTTGCTGAGCTAATTTCTGTTCAGCACGCAGGCATTAGTCTGTTTTGAGACGATGCTAAATTATCGTCAGGTAAAGCCCCATATAATTAATTACAAATGAAAAATGCTGACAAATATTTGTCAAGGAGCTGTTTAATGAGCTTCAAATTCAGTGTCAGATGATTCCATCCACCTAGTGTAAATACTTTTTAAGTGATTGTTCCACTGTGTTTGTGGGATTCGGGGACATGTTAGCTACGGCAGTTTTACATGTTGGATGGATAATGTGGGACGGGATGGAGTAAAGCTTAACAGCTGATGTGGCCTTGAAAATAAAGACACCACTGTTACACAAACGAAATGTGGAAGTAGCAGTAAGGTTTCAAAGATACCGTGGTTTCAGTTGTGTGTCTGCATGTGCTGACAGTGTAGCTCTGTGTATGCATCTGAATGCAGGAATTTGCTTTAATAACTGTTGTGTGATACCCATCGCTAGGCACGGCCCGCTGCAAATAGAAATAGCTTGGCTGGGTGACAGCAGAGGCTTTGAGCTGGACACCAGAATGACTGGCTTGCAGTGTGGCTTTCCTTCCCAGATCACTCTCTTCTCACCAGCCTTTTAGCTGGCCTGATTAACCTGTTTACTTAAATTCTCTGAGATTTCAGGCAAGTTTGTTCTGCCTCGTCTCTATCCTTTCATATTTCAAAAGGAATTTGATCTTCCTGCCTTACTGCAGCAGCATCATAACATCAGGTGTTTGTTCAGTGCTGTCAGCAAATCTGGGTAGCCCTTCTTGTGTTTGTTGACTGCTTAGATGCTTAGGTGTTTGTCCCAGTCTCTGTTTGCACATGCAAGTCTGCAGATTTAGACCAGCAGAGAAAAGAAGGGAGTAACTAAATGAGGATTATCTGCAGATGGTGAGTGGCATTAGGTTTTGTGTGACACTGGGATATCATACGAAGTGATGTGCTTATTATTTTCACTGTGTATTTAGAGGAAACAGTAAATTGACCTGAGATCAAATTTCGAGATAACCTTGACAGAGCAACTGAATCTCTTGATGAAAACCCTCAGCGACCAGACCTGAACAAACAGCAACCCAAGCTGAATGTGGGACTGAAAACAGCAGGATGTGTATTCCACTAAAAGAACCTCTTGGGTAATTTTTTAAACCTATGTTGTTATCATCTGGGCACCTGAATGCTTTAAAAAGTGCTTTAAAAAGTCTTTTAAAGCCTGATTCCTTCCTGGGAAACAGGGCATCTGCAACTCCTGCTGACTTCTGTAGCTGTGGAAGAGCTGAAACTGCCTCTTTGGACAGATAATGTCCAAGGTCTGTGATTGTTGCGTAAATGTTCTTTTAAACTACTGAAGGTAACAGTGTAATGAGGGTGGGGATTTTTGCCATTCCCATAGGCGGTAGTGGGAGGCACAATGGCCTTGAGTTGAAGAAGGAAGAGTTTAAACTCTAAGGACAAGTTCTTTAGATAAATGTGATTCAAGTAGTCTCCACTGGCCTGCTCTTTACTATTAACTATAATGGGAATTATGCTGCATATCAATAGGACAAAAGAGACCCTTATCCTTCTTTATCTCGGTATCTTTCTTTTTTTTTCTGCTATTTGGGTGAGAAAGTAAGCCCTTTCTCATTAAATATCTGGGGCCTCTGCTGGGATGAGGGAGTGTAAAGGAACAGATCAGGAACTTGGAAGAAAAATGATTGCTAGGGAAAAGCGAAAAAACATCAGCAGAAAGACATCAAGGGGCTGAGTAATTGAAAGATTGAGTTACAATGCTGAGATCAATAGAGAAATATCAGGGACTGGATGGGAATACTGAGAACCAGAGGGGGGGATGTTGTTACTGAAAGTGCAAGTTCCAGGTGAGAGCCATTGCTGGATACATAAATGCTCCTTGGTTAGAGCCCTGCCTGTAGTAACGAGGAGGAGGACTCAGCAAAGTCCGTCCTATCTTAAAACGTGATTAAATCTGGTAAATCTTCAGCTGGGAAAAAGGCAGAAGGATTCTTCCCTCAGCGAGATGGCCCCCTGCTTCCCCTGTCTCTGCTACTGTGTTTTCTGAAGGACTGTTCTATCTGTTCAGCTGGAAGACCCTACTGCATTACACCGGGGGTCTGACCTACAGCCTGATAATTATCTGCAGCTAAATTAGAAGTTTAATCTTTGTTCTGAGCAATAGTAAGTTGAGTCAGATAGGTTTTAAAAATAGCCCAAGCACAAGTTTAGTGAAGTCTCAAATGCAATTAATAAAAAGGTAATGGAGTTAGGAAGTTGCAGGCTGAAACGGGGAAATGTTTAACTCTCAGCTTTCCTTTACTTGAACTGTAGTGCTTTGCTGAGGCGACGTCGCCTTGGTTCTGCGAGGAGAAGTTGCTTCCAGCATCTCCCTGTGTTCTTGTGCATCATCCTTATTATTTATCAGTTCAGTATCTGTGCTCTCCTTAGGGTTTGGCTCGGCATGTGCCACGAATTACCAGCTGTATGTGTTTTTTGTGTAGTCAGTTTGTTGTCATTTTGACTCGATGCCCAGCGTAGTGAAGATCACCTCAGAACATCACAGTCCTCTAAACTGCTTTGTTGTAAAATGGATATGAAAATCCACTTTGTAAGTAACGAGGAATGGCTAATGCGGGTAGGGATTTGTTTTGATGTAACAGTAGAATGTGCAGTGGCAATTTGTCAGATCCCTAGCTCAGCTCTGCTCTACCGTTTGCCTTTAAATAGTGCGTTACCTTAATATCTTGAGATTTTTCTCCTTGTATCTTGGCAACCCTACTGCTGAAGTTCACACACTCATGCGGTGGAGAGAGGTGGTTTTAACCAAGGGGGTAAACCTTTAGTCTGGCAAATATTATAGGGAGGAGTTTTGGTTATGTCCTCATCTCTGCAGGAGTGGTGGACAGTCAGTCAGCAAAAGCAGCATGTTATTCCTTGGCTCAGCACGTGTTTTTCTGTTTGTGAGGTTTTGCCTGTTAGGCTTGATTCAGTCACGTTGCTTGATGGATGCTCGCTGTGGATTTAATTGGTATTTGGTATGAATCGCAGTCCTACTGGTTCTAAAATCACTCCAGACAGAGAAACGGGAGGTGTGCAGAGGTACATCGATATCAGATGCACCCAAGCTCCTGGCTGCCTGAACTGTGGGTTGTGTAATGCTGACGGATGCTCATATTGCTGATATGATTGATATCCTAAGTCCAAACAGGAATAGTTACTACACAGCCATGCAGGAGATGAGTTTGGTGTTCTCTGTAGAAATGCATACCCATTAATATGTCTCATGTGTTCACCAGCTTCCCAAACTGGAAGGTGCTTCTCTTCTAGAATTAGTACTTTAATAAACTGCCTTTTCTCCTACTTGTATTTGGTAGCAGAAGGGGTGTACTAGTTTGATTACAAAACCACCACCAACCTGCCTTCCCAATCCACGAGCCCAGGCTTGTCCTTTTCTGGGTTGCTCATGAAAACAAGCAGACATCGTCAGCCTTTGATGTGCGTCCTGTGTCGGGCATCACTTGAATGAACCCATCTGGGGCGCGTTTGTGGGTGCTGCAGAGACATGGTGAATGCCTTGGTCAGAGAGGCAGAGGGAGGCACCAGGAGGTTCTGGGTGGCTGAAGTTGCAGAGGGGCACTCCTTGTGTTGCAGAAGAATGTGCAATCAAACAGTGGTCAGATGTAGAACCAAGTTCATGGAAGTTTGTGAGAAGCCTTAGAATCATAGAATGGTTTAGGTTGAAAGGGAGCTTAAAGCCCACCCCATTCCAACACCTCCCACTGGATCAGGTTGCTCACAGCCTCATCCAACCTGGCCTTGAACATCTCCAGGGGTGGTGCAGCCCTCTGGGCAACCTGTGCCAGTGCCTCACCACAGGGAAAAATTTCTTCCTAGTATCTCATCTAAATCTTCCCTTTCTAAACTTAAAACCATTCCCACTCATCCCATCCCTGCACTCCCTGATCAAGAGCCCCTCCCCAGCTTCCCTGTAGGTCCCCTTTAAGTACTGGAATTTGCTGTAGAGCCTTGCTCCATAATAGGCTGTTAGAGGGATGATTTTTTAGAGGAAAGTGTGTAACAGTGATAGCATCTGGTGCAGATTCCCCCTTACCTATCAGTAAATCTGCAGATGGCTGTCACCTTTTCCCTTCCATGTGGGTACAGGTTGCCATGTCCCAGGCAACTCACCTTTGGGGTGACCCAGTGTGTGGGCTCCTCAGGAGTGTCCTACAACTTGTTTTAACTCACCTTCCTGGTGGATTAAAGGCATTTTCCTTCCTTTGCCCGTGAAGTGGTGTCAAACGCTTCAGCCTTCTTGGTTCCAGCTGCTCCTGGACCACAAGCGGTTGCTCTCAGGCATGGGACAGTGGTGTCCTGGGTGCAAAACGCCTGTGGTGGAACTTCTTCCTCCTGGCAAGTTTTCGCAGCCTGCTGTTTGCACACTGTTTCCTATTGCTGAGACTTAGATGAGTTACAAACATATTGATAATTCCTCAAGGCATTGATTTGTATTTATTTTCACTCTGGAAGTCCAAAGTGACCAGAGACCTTTCAATCTGAGAAAATCTGTTCCAGTTTTTTGGAGTCGTCGTCTTCTCACATGTGCTGTGGGAATAGTGGAGTTACGGCATTTCATGACTCATTGCCATGAAATGGGGTGTCCAACCAGGGGGGCTGTAGGCTCTGTGGTTCATCTGGCTGCTGACCGCTTTTGCCACCTTCATCTTGGCTTCGATATGTCCGAGTCTAAGCACTGTGTGTCTCCAGAGGGTGCCATGACTGTCCTACAGATGTCCTCCAGAGACAGGCATCTGGTTTCCAGCTTCTTAGGGGCCCGGGGGAAGGAGCTGGGAGGTGCCACTGTTGCAAGAACCGGGTATCAGGCTCTCACCGGCTTGCTCCAGAGCTTTCCGGGTCTGTTGAGTGGCTGAATATGATGCGACATCCATTGGATTGAGCGCTGATGGAGGGCTGAGGCAGCGAAAGTAGTTCTGACCTCCGAGGACTCTGTGTGGTCAGAAGGCAAGCGAAGAAGTGCTGCTGTTTGGGACAATTAATGTTGTAACTCTGTTAGTGTTGTGGGTTTTAATGCATGTCAAGGGCACTTTGACCTTTAAATGGAATCTTTTGGTGTGAAATTGTGTCTTTTCTTCTCTCTTTTCTTCCCTTAAAGAAAATTCAAAATAAATACTGCAAATCAAAACCGTCTGTTTTGAGGGGACCAAATTGCCTCTCTTTATTTTGTGTGATTTGGATATTACTGAAGAATTAAAAGTCCGAGTAATTTTTACTGGCTGGCTGTGGTACTTGCAGGCAGTGACTCTTCTAGCATTATTCATTTTAACTATGGAAAAAAATAATAAAAATGCAATTAATGTGGTTCAACAGCCGAGTCTGCTGCACTTTTAAAATAAAAATAAAGTAAATTTTAATGAATTCTGGGATCAGAAAGATACATCTGGCGGATGGATTTGCCAAGTTTTCGACCTCAGAATGTGTGTTGAAAAACTCGGTGAATTATGTAGCTGCAAAAGTGGATCTTTGCATGTTTATAAGACCTCAGTGCAATCTTCTTCTATTTGCCTAATGACAAACAGACATTCTCAGAGGCGCAGCGCAGAAGGACACACATGTGCTGAAGCGGCTCTGTAAGCCGATAGTATTTGTACCGGAATGCTGCTACTAGTGAAGGAATTCTAGGGGATGCATTAAATATGGGGAGGAAAACATCTTGGTGTTGGATAAAAGGAAAGAAATGGAAGTGGGGAGAGAGGAAAGGGAGGACTGGAACTTCAAAAGTGCATAATGTGTGGGCTAAGATACTGTGCCGCCACTGCTGAACCAGAAAATTTATGCCAACTGTTTGTCATGTGCCTGTATTTATAGCCATTCACATAATGAAGAAGTTTCATGAGGTTATAATAACATATCAAGATGGATGTAATTAAAACAGAAGCAAATTGACACCTCTAGATTAAAGGCAAACTCTAAACTAATACACCTGTACGCTGTCACTTGTGTATTGGTTGTCTGGGGCAGCCTGCCAGATATGCAAATAAAAAGACATTGGCACATTTCCTTGGGTGTGCGGTTATGAAAAACCCAACTATTTCATCTGTTACCTCACCCTGTTCAGGTTTGTGGCAGCGCTAGAATTTCTTAATTTGATGGCACTGATGCCTCGTGCTGGGGGTGGGATGAATGGTACAGAGGGGTGGGAAAAGAGCAAGAAGAAATGCAGAGCAAGAAGCTGTCGGAGAGGAATATTCCTTACAGTGGGACCTCTCCCTTAGGAAAGAGGTGTCAGCTGGAGCGTTTCAGGTCTGACTCTAGAGGTCTGAAGAGTCCTTGATGTTGACTTTCTGTAGGGTTTGGCTCAGTTAAATGCTGAGCAGGTGACGACAGTTGCCAGTAGGGAAACTCCTCCTAAAATTTATACATTTCAGGTACAGCGGCACAATTCAGATTTGATGTAGATCATTAGCAACTCTCTGAAATGGCTATACAGTATCTTAGGAATTTTACCCAACAGTCTTTTTCAACTTGTTTCAATTTGCAGAAGCCTAATTTTTTTTTCCAGCGGAGTTGTGGATATATGGATAGTGAATTTAAGCCTGCGCTCAACAGGTTGGCTCTCTGAATGAGCACTCCTGGGCTTCCTATACGAGTAGTCCGCAGACTGTTTCTAAAATAGGTTGTTGGTGGGGAGCAGGAAGGGAATTATTTGCCTTGCTAGCGCCAGGCATGTGAATGGCAGTGCCAGCCTTGCTTTGAGCACCTTGCACCCTGGATAACCTGCGTTCTTTTAGCATCTCAAGGAGGGGAATAGGTCCTTGAGAGGCTCATGTACAACCCCCAGGGCTAGTGGTCAGGGTTTGCTGTTAAACAGCTATGCCGGTACCTCCATTTCCTCCTCCCCGAATGTGACAAATCTTACCTTTTGGGGATTTGGTGGGATTTCTTCTGGGAAGTGGCTGTCCCAGAGACTCGCATCTCTCTGCTGCTGCCGGAAACCTCTTCAGGTGGTTGCAGACACTTGGGTTAGTGGTATTAATTTAGAAGTTGATTGATATAACTACAGGTTGATTGATATAATTACAAGTCCAGAGAGCTCAATGAAGCCCAGAATTCTTCAATTCAGCTTGGAATTTAGGCTTTTGGAGTTCTCTGCCCCAGCTGGGGAGGACCCAGAAAGAAACAGCCTCTGCCTTGTGCGGTGTTGCAGGCATGAGCCTGCTCCTGCCTCCGGGTGCCGGGCTGCGGTTCTGCTGAGAGCTGCCTGCAAAATGCACCTATTTTCAGGGAGCTGTTTGCATAAAAGCTCCAAAGGGCATGCTTTGTTATACTTTTCTGAATTAAAAATACGTTTTAGTACGTGTGGGCATTAAGAATCAATTGCACGAGGTACGTGGGTTCAAAGTGATTTCAGATGGTAGGATTTTTGTCTTCAATTCTTCAACAACTTTTCTTCCACCTTTAATCTTTCATGAGCAGAAGCTTCAAAAGATAATTAGTAAAACATGCTTTTATCTGCATTTATCTCAAAACACGATTAATTTTTTAGCTGCAATTACAGCAATCATTTCAAGTTTCCTCTATATGAGTGTGTAAAGGATTTGTTTTGAGAGAGTACAAGCCTAAGTATGGCTGAGTTGGCCGAGTTGAAAGGTACGTTTATGAGGGTGCTTTTTGTTTTCATTGCTAGGGATTGAATTTCCGGTTCCAGGAAGTAATATTTCACATGGATTAAAGTCTTTGAAATGCTCTTGCCTGGCTTCACTGGATCATTTTGAGGCGCTGACAATGATAAGAACTGCATCACACTCTTTGTGAGCCCTGGCTACCGAACACCCCGTTACACATTCCCCTTGAGTTGGTGGTTTTTTGCTCTGCACTGTGCGTGTGTGACAGGCAGGATATCTCCTCCACTCCGCCCTTGGCATTGACGTGTAAGATATACGATGCAACCCATTTGTTGTTAATGAATTGGCAATGAACTTGTAAATTTTCACCTTTACCGTTTCTGTCTTTGTTAGAGGCAGCTTATAGCATTTTTTATTACTATTTCACTTCAGGGAGAAAGATGTTCGTGTCTGTTCCTTTATTGGTATGGATGGATGGAGGGTGTCCTACAGCCTGGATCCCACCAGTGACATCCCAGCCCGACAGGGTTTTGAGCACCTCACGTTGTTTATGCTCCGTGGTCACCCCGGCACCCCTAGAAAATCTGCGCAGAGAGACCCAAGAAAGGGCATCCAGCCCAAAGCCTCCAAAAGCAATGGGGATTACTGAAAAGAAACAGAATTAAAACCACTTTTCCCTAGAGTGCAGCTTTGGTGTAATTTTGTCCCTTGAAGGCTGCTCACCAGCCGTGACCCCTGTGTCTCGGTGGATGGGAAGGAGAGATTTTGGACTGGAGCTGCAGTTTTGCTGCTCTGCCTCTGAAGGGACGAGGGAGAGCACGGCCCTGAGGTTGCTGGAGGGGATGCTGGGGTGATGGCGTGGCCTCAATTACCACGAAGGAGCCCAAGCAGGGAGGCAAAGAGAGCAGAGATTGCAAACTGCAGCTGTAAGAAGTGAAAGGATTCAATTTTTCTGGCTTATTTTTTTAAGGTGTTCTTCTATTAGACCCCAGTCCTGGATGTCAGAGGTGATTCAGTTTAAGCCTACAGGGTCTTGGTTCGTGTCTGATTTTAGCTCATTAATAGGGATTGCAGTTACCCTGCCCTGCAGTCTCTGGGGAGGCGGATGGGATGATGACTGCAACAGGGGTTTGGGCAGCTGCGTGGGAAAGCATGCAAGCGTGTGGTCAGATTTCCGATAAAACCAGGTCTCCGAGTCCCTGGAATGGGGAGCTGTGCTGTGAGAAGCCTCGTCAGGTCTGCAGTGTCTCCTCTTTGTTTGGTACTTCGACAGAAAAATTGCTCTGGTATCCTTCTTGGCATATTTTTACATCTGTTATCCATATTTTGGATTTGTTCTGGCTGCAGTCTTATTTTGTTTTGCAAAATCTACCTGGGATTGGGATGGAGATATATGTTTGCTAAGGCAGATTTGGAAATTGCATTGTTGAAATACAGCCCATATGGGCCATTGTAAAATGGTTACTGCAGCATATAATTGCCTTCACAATGATGTGCTTTGTCATTTTACTTCCATCTTCAAAGAGGCTCTCCTGTAGTCTGCTGACAGCAGTGGTGGTATTAGAAAACATATGGATTTGTAAAGGCATTAAACTGTCTTTACTTCAAGGATTAGATTACAGCGTTGGAGTGTGGGTCACCGCGTTTTCGTGTGGATAGACTGCACTTGACTGTGTCGGTTGATGTCGTATGTTAGGGAGGGGTTTGTTTATTTATTGAAGATATCTGATATAACATCCTTGGGAATATGTGGGGAAAGAGGCAGCTCTAGCGCTGCCATATGCTGTAGGAGCTGTGCCTTTGTCCTGGTGCCGCAGTTCCACCTCACGCTGCTTTGCTGGCAGGGCTTGCTGGCCACACGGACGAGACTTTCAAGAAGTCCTGGAGGGAATTGCCAGTTACAACATGGAAAAATACACGGAACGTAAACCCCACAGAATTGGCTTTGAAATGTTGAAGGTTTTTTTTTAGTTCTCCGTGCTGGACTGCTCTCCTGAATATTTGGGTGTTTCTTTTATGTTCACGTACAAAGGGTGCGTTTACACTGTAAAGCTCTGCACATTTCAGGGCAATCTGTTCAGCTTTTACTCCTTTTTCTCGCTTTCCAGTGTGGGTTTCCTGGACAGGTGTGAGTTCTGCTGTGCCCCTCTCCGGAGAGGCCAGCGCAGCGTTCGGGTGGTGGGGTGCCCATGCCATGGGATGTGGCTCACAGCCTCCCTCAACCGGTGTGATGCTCGTGTGCTTTGCCCCAGCAAAAGGGGAAAGCTGGAGAGTGAGAGGGATAATACACATAAAGGAGATCTTTCTTTCCCAGTTTAGTTGTTTATTTTTGTCTGTCGTCCTGCGGCCGCTCGGCTCAGAAGCTGGCTGAGGGATCTCCTTTGGCCAACTTCACCTCCTGCCACGCGCGCTTGCGGTTATATGTGGGTCCCTCCTGAAACAACTCTTCTGATATCTCTTGTCCTTCAAACGTGTTCCTTAGTTAGAGATGCTGAGCTGAGACCTGGGAGATGTGAGTATATTTCCATGCAAGCACACTCACCTTCCATACCCTTGGAGCAGTCACTCCCCTCCCAGTCCAGCAAAGCCCTCTGAGCACCTGCTTTGTGGCTGTGCTGAGTGAGGGTGGGTTTGGGCTTGGATCCACGGCTGTGCTCGTGGGAGCTGCTGCACCTGGGCTGGTGGGTTTGGGTTTCTTGGCTGAAAAGAGCAGGGACTATGGGGCAAACGCTGGTGTGTGAACTGCTGTTTGGTGTGAAGTCAGATTCTAAGTGCTTAGGTGTCACCTTGAGCTAGAATGTTAGTTTTGCTTTACCTGAGTATTCCTGACCACAAAATGGGTTTAAGAATACTTTCCTTCTTTAGAGACTGTCTGGGTACTTAATTAGCGTCTGCAGGATGCTCAAATAGTAAGTGGTTAACATAAAATACCTACGTAATTTAACTGTGTGACATCAAAACACTAAAGCTGGCAGGGACCTGACTAGAGCACCTATTTAGTTAACTGAAGACACCTGCATTATTGTCAACCACACTTAAAAACAAATCTGCAACTTTGCCTTAAAATTGCTGACAGCAATCACTTAGTTAAGGAAACCTGATGTGAAGGGTAACCTTGTGAAGTTCTGATTAGTGCTTTATCTTTCTTTATACTGTTATGATTACTAATGATGTAAAAGTTAGTTATGGCTTGCTTCAGTTTTAAATCCCTTGCAACATTACCTGTCCCAGCTGTGGTGGATACTGAGGCTAGTTTGCCGTAGTACCTCTCCTTAAATCCAGTGTAGGACAGGGAAGAAACTCTCACCGAGAGCTGGGAAATGTTAAAGGATGTATTACTAACTCTGGCAGCTGTGACGGTGATAAACAAATAGGTCTGTCATTAATGCCAGGCTCTGCAGGTGTAATATGTCATAAAACTAGTACTAACTGGCCTATAAAAATAAATAAATGCAGGGCTTTTTTTTAATCCCCGTGTAGTGAATTTAAGAGCAAAGCTGCTTTGTGATAAGGCTCTTGTAAGATGAAGGTGAAGTTCAGGTATATGGCAGGTTTTGGCAGCAAACAGCACAGAAATGGAAAGGATGGAAACAGTCCAGTGAGAAGCTCCTGTTATTATCCCCAGATTTTGCAGGAGGCCCCTGTCAGGGCTGTGTTTGAGGACAGTATTTATGCAGATGTTTAAATTGGCCTCTCTTTAAGACAGTGCTTGAATACGTTGTTAAAAATCACATAGCAGTGCACTTAAAGTGAGTGTACGTTAAAATGCAGTCAGGAGCAGGATGTCACTAGGTACATACATAAATAGATCCTTAATGCAAGGCTGACAGTAACAGTGACTTCTTAAAAATGGGTTTATTTTGAGGGAGAGCTTGGGAGAATGCCGTGGGTTGGTTTTTGTTGGGGCTTTGATGCAGTTGAGTGTGGTGTGAACCAGCTCCTGCGTTGCTCCTGAAGCAGCGGGGCGGAGGTGCGGTCTGAGCTCTGGCTCCTGATTCAGCTCAGCAGCCGTCCGCAGGATACAGGACATGAGGTGCTGGAGCACACACCTCCTGGGTGTGCTTGGGAAGGCTGGGTGCCCACCAGGAACGGTGGGATGGCGATGGAGCAGTGGACAGTCCAGCTGTGAGCCTGCATCTGCAGAAAGCTTGCCTGATCAGTGTGGTTTTGGATTTTGTTTCTCTTAAGAGCAATGAACGTTTCAGCTTGGCTCGCGGCGTGTCCTGTTAATGACAAGTCATCAAGATTTCCCTGGCAAGTAGCATTACTTTATGTAATTACTCAGGGAAGCGACCGGGGGTGCTTCCTCCTCCCCCTGGTGCAGACACCTTCCCACCCAACCACACAGTGTTGCTCTCTCCGGTCGCAGCTAAACAGGTGGCAGGATTCAAATCACCACTCTCTGAATGGAGCTCGCTCTCCACAATAGCTCACCAGAGGCCTGTTTTGTTACAGAACATTGATTAAATAAATATTCCTATGCATACAAAAGAGGAGAAATCTGTTACAGCACTCCGCAGTTATTTTTCCATTAATGGCAAGGAGCTCTCTCTAATTTTCCTGCCCCTTTCAATCTGTTTCCCTGTCTCCCTCCCTTCCCATCACTACTAATGCTTTCAAGTGCATGAGTAACATACAAACAGCATCCCTTCTAGTTCGGATCTACGAATGTCTTTGCTCCAACTCAACGTGCTTTGGGAGCCCGCTAGCCAGTGCGGGGCATAATTGATTGCTTCATGCACGTCCCTGACTAGCTTGGTATTTCATGTTCAGTATCAGTATTCCTCGTGCTAACTGGCTTTCATTTCATTAATTTATATAGCAGCAGTCAAAAATACGACATTGCAACTCCAGCGTCTTTCGTAATGTTGATAATTGGAGCAGAATATTTGACTTCTGAAATAAGTCGCCTGTCTTGTGTTCTTCTGTGACCCCTGATCTTTTAAAACCTTCCAGGCAGAAGTTACTGCTCTGTGATCTGTGCTGAGGGAGGTGTGAATATATTGTGGAAGAAAAGCACCTCTTGCTCAAAGATCCTTACAGCCCAGGGCAGCTTGGCTGCAAGAAGCAGATCTGGTTTGGTATAAAATAGAGATGACTAGAAATAAAGGTATGGTAAAGCATTCCTTTGGGGAGAAAAAATAGCTTTACTAGTTTTAAGTTCAGCAGGTATTTGGCTTGAGAAAGAAATTTTCATTGAGTAAATGTCTGTGATAACTGGAGAGCATGAAGAAATGACATGGCATTGCTTTGGCTCTATGCTGTTGTGACTGAGATCAGAATCCACAAGGAAAACAGCATTTTTCTGAATTTAGCATCCCCCGCCAGGCAATAATGTCTCTACTTTGGACAGAAGAGAAGTCAGTCTTTCTAGATCATCATTTTTCTTAAATTCAGAGCTGTTAAGTCTCACAGAGCTGTCACTCTAGAGATGTAAATTTGTGATGTATTAATCTTTAAAGACCATAACTGAAGCCTCCTTCCTTTATATGCGTTTATTCTAAAATTCTTAACCACTCTTGGCTGGATTTAGGAGCAGGGTTGGGGAAGCACCTGTTTGAATAAAGCTGGGCTTCTGGGCACTCTTTCCTAAGCTACAATGTGATCGCCAGGGTTGAAACAAAGCGGTGACAGCATGCTCTGCGCTCCCACTGCTTTGTGGCGTGATAGATAAGAGGGGACTGGTTGTGGAAGGCTGCAGCAGAAGCCCGGTGTCTTCCCTTGCTTACCATGGGCAGTTAGTTGGAAGTGACACTAACCCGAGTTTAATTCCAGTTTTACATTACATCAACGTGCCAGCTGTTCCCTGTATTCTTCATGATACTGCAATGCAATTATTTTTTTTTGTTATCTTTCAAGATGTAATTTTATGTTGGTGTGCTTTGCCACTAACCCTTTGGCACAGAAAATTAATGGCTAATTCACTTATCCTATAGCAGAAAGAGGCAGGGGAGAAAATCTCACATCCTAGGGCCAAGTGGCCGCGTTGAAGACAAGCTGAGGAGCGATGCGTGGAGAGGCAAAGCCCCGTCTCAAGCAGAGCCAGAAAGCCACTGGGACGAGTGCAGTGATTAATGGCATCGTTGCTTTTTAGCTTCATCAAAAGGTTTCAGTGTAAGAGTTTCTAAGGAATGCTGATAGTCACAGGAACCTATCAAAGGGTACAGAAAATATCAAATGAGCAAGCTGGAATGGGAGTTAATTACTGAGCAGTGATTACTCAGATATAACCAATTATTGGATCATTAAATGTTTATTACCTTTTTTATGCTCCTTTCCCCTGTAAGTGCAGTTTTGTCCTCGTAGTATTAAAAAAAAGGGTGGATCTAAGACATAAAATGCCTTTTCAAAACCTGGAAGGTATTAAAAGAGCATCTCATCCGAACACCTGACACTCTGGCCTACTCGCTCCGCTTTCCCTTGCTCTGCGAATTTGGGGTCAAGTGCTCTGAACCCTGTTTAAAGGGCAGATTATCTCACTTCTAGGAAGGGGCTGGAGAAGAGCACAGCAGAAGGAGCAGGGGGGAGCGGCTCCGTTAGACGCAGCTGGCAGGACCATCGCTTTTTGGTGGCGATGTGGGGCTGGGTTCATGCCTTTGGCTCCTGCTGGAAGTGGTTGGTGGTTTTTTGTCTCTCACCCAGAGGGTCTTCTTAGGGTCTCCCTAAGGACCAAGTAGCATAGCCTTTATTTATCCTGCGCTCAGAGCATCTCTTCCTCTCCATTCACTAAACCTCTCTGCAGAAAGAAGAGTTTCTGTTGCAAAAGATGGGAACGATGCTGTTTGGAAACGAGACATAAACCCTGCACAGGTCTTCCACTGGACATCTGCACAGTGAAAAATACTGTCTTTACACGCTGTCTGCAGTTATTTTGGTTGACATTGGAGGGTTTAAAATGTTAAAGCAATTTTTAAAAATATAGCTATTTATGACTTTCGTCAGTGATCCTTAAATGTTGAGTTGTTTTAGCTTTATATATCGGGAGAAGTAAGGGTCAGGGTGAAAAAAAAGCACTCTTTCCCTTTAATCATGGTGTTTCCTGGCAGTGGCACAATGCTATGGTTGTGTGCAGAGGGCCGGGAGGGCTCTGTCGTTGTCAGTGGCTGTTGGGGGCAGGTGGAGAGATGCTGGGTCGGGCACAGTTGTGTTGGGTCCAGCACAGTCCTGCCCCGCCGTGAGCCCCTGGCACCGAAGTTTGTATGGATGACGTGGGCAGATGAGGAGGCAGGAGCTGTGCTCTGCTGGGGAATGGATATGGGTGACCATCACCAGATCTGCTGAGGAACACAAATTCAGCTGTTTCTGAAGCATTTGGGAGGGTCTGATCCTCAGCCACCAGCATTGCCACCTCTTAGTAACCACGCTGGGTTTGTCTCAAATACGGTATACTTGTACAGTAGAGAAAGTTCTCATGAATGGATTTTTTCCATGCCCTTATTTGTGAGCTTTGCTTAATTACCCTTTTTATGAACTTTCTGAGGGATTATTGGGTTTTTTCCACAAATATCTCCCTTTGCCAATTTAGAAGCTTCAACCATTTTTGAGGTAAACCTTCAGTCAGTCTGTCTTTTTTCTGCTCACCTCTTTTATTTCCTATCATTTCTAACATCACCCAGCCAGCCAGAAATCTGCTTCTGGAGCTTCCCTCTCCAACGTGGTTTTCAGTTTTCATCTCTGACACTTAAACCCCCATGGAAGCCAGTGGGGAAGGTTATAGGAATGCACAGCAGGGAAGGAAACCAGGATGGTGTTTGCAGCTTTATGTTACTACTATACCGGAAAAAGAGGAAACTCTGCTAAACCACGCTCCCTGCGCTCCTGGGAATTTAAATGACTGCCTTTAGTGCGCTGGTGTGTCGAATCAGTTGTGCAGCAGTGGGACTTTGCCCTCTTTGGAAGGACTCTTCCCCCTCCTCATGGTTTTTTTTGTGTAATCCTTCAAAGGAAGACTTTATTCTGGGTTTCTTTCCCTATTTTTTTTTTTTTTTAAGGTATAGTGCACGTTTCCTTTACAGAGCAAAATACGAAGCAGGTTGTGGCTTCCTCCGGTGCACAAAGGTGGTTCTGTCCCTGCAGTGCCAGTTGTAGAGTCAGGACTTGTCAGAGACGCTTGAGGATGCATCGGTGTCGCTGGCAGGAGCATGGGTTTCCACACAGGCGTCTGGCGCTGAACACCATCACCCTGAATCTCCAGCAGTAAACTGCTTCTTCTAGCAGTGAATCACAGCTATAAAAGACCCCTTTAATCTGCCACAATCGCAGTTTTGGGGCTGCAGGCTCTTTTGGAAGGGCTTGGTGTCCTGACTGCCATGGCTGCAAGAGGCACAGGTACACTGGTGCTGCTGCTCGCAGGCGTGTATGCAATGAGCCCTTTTTGACAGCCCCTCTGTAAAAGAATTATAATAATAACATTAATGAAACATCCCTCAGGATTTCCTCTTAATAACCTAACATAAAGCAGCAGTTGTAAACTGTCTGGGCAATGTCATAGCCTCTCTGAGAAACGCGAAGGGCAGCGGACTCCGACGGCCGCCGAGCATCCCGGTAACACGGCAAAAACAAAGCGTCTGTGTTTTAGATCCTGTAGAAAAATGCATCGCGGCTGCAAGGCCCTGGGAGATGAGCCAGTCTTCAGGACTGCTACAAATGTTAGATTTCAATGAAAGGTCAGCCAGGAACAAGGTCAAAACAAGCCCCGTACGCATAGCAAACAGCGAGGCTGCGAGGCGCAGATAAAGGTTAATGCGAAAGGGCTATTGGCATTAGTACAGCATGTGGTCAGCGTGCTGCGGAGCAGGGGCTGAACCGGGAGATAATGAGGAGGGTTTACTCTAATTCTATTATAATGTATAATTAACTAGCATAATTGATAGCAATTTTCCCTGTGTGTCTGCGTCTCTATGCGTGTGTACGGAAAGTCTCATTTTCAGCTTTTGTGCGATGGCACCGCGTGTCTTGAGCCGATGGAAACCGCCCGGCGGCTCCCCGGGGTTCGAGATCGCCGCCTTGCTCAGCCCACGGATGCGGAGGGGGAGCGATGTTTTCAGGAGCCTCTGAAATTAGACATAATATCTGGGTGGTGGCCTGGATGAGGCCGAGCCGCTGCTGATAAAACAGTCTGTTGTGCTGAAATCAGTGTTTGAAGAGAGAGCCAGGGACAGGTCAGCCCCGTTTCCTTCTGGGTTGTTTGCACCTTTTATTCTCAGTATCCCTGTGAAAACAGAGAGCTTGAACTGAATTTTGCCTTTGTGATCGTCTTTTGTACAGGATAAAGTTGACTCTTTGTTACTGCACAGAGATATGAGGATACTCGTGTTTCAAGCACACTGGGGATTTTAATTTTCATGGTGTACAAAGAATAAAAACCATTGCCGATTCCTCTGGCTGCCTTCTGCAGGGCAGAGAGCAAACATGCTAAATCTTTTCCTGCCCCAAATTAATCCAAACCCAGGCTTTAATGCTCTCCTGGTGTAGTGATACTTGGGATTTTGGGGTTTTTTTTTTTGGACAGGAAGGAAAACCCTGCTGTGGCATTGACTGTGGATGTCACAAAAGTAACCTGGATTGCCAGATGTAAAATCAGGCTTGGTGTAGGTGGCTTGCAGGGAGCCGTGCTGTACCTACTGCTAAGAGCCGTGCTGCGATTCAAAAACATGACGGCAGGAAATTTAGGTTGGCGTATTTTTATAAATCGAGCTTTGTGACAGAGGTGTCTGCACAGAGTCTTTAACTGTAAAGTTATAGAATCGGGATGACAAGTACAGGTGTTTGAACGATTTATCTGGACGTTTGTTTTGCTGGTTCTCTCTCTTGATTTAGTGGGGGAAAATTGAGGGAGGGCGTTAGTGTTTACTTAGTTTTTCCTTGGGTATCTGGTAATGCACGTTTTTTGAGCATAAATGCAAATAATCCACTTCTCCATTCTTAATACATTGGGATGGGAAACGTGAAGGCCATATTCTTGCTTTAGATGGGGAGGATTTAGCCTTCTAGCTCCATTTAATGTTAACTGGAAACCTGTGGCTTGTGGATACTGAGCTGAGACTCTTCCCTGGAGGTTCCGGTTTATTTGGAAATTTAATTTGTAATTATTATTTTTTTATTTATTTTTTATTTCAAGGGTTACACAACACTTTAAGTGCTAGATTTTAGGTCACACTGCCTTTTACAGCCAGATCCACCTCATCAGTGAGAAGGCTCCCTGAGGACCACACAAGACTCAGGAAAAATGTGTATAATAGGTGTATTATGAAGTAGTAGGTAATGGAACCCCCGTCTGTTAGCCTGACGAGTGCAATGTGAACAATGTTACAGTACGATTGCATGCACTTACAGTCCTTTTTTACAAAATAATGCTAATTGCCCTGGGCTGAATGATGCCAGGGCCTTAGAAATACCTGCCAGTGCTCAGAGAGGGTGCCAAGAAAAGTCAAGTGGAGAAATTGGTGAGATTGGCTCTCATGCAGAGTTTCCAACATTGGAGACACTGCTAAATCTAGCAAAGGATTAATACCAAAATAATCCTGCTTGTCCAGGAAACCCGTGACAACAGGAAGGTTTGAGATCAGCGTGATATGCTTTAGCAGGAGCATCATAATAAACTCGCAAGTTGCCAGAGATAGAAACCAATTGCCATTCATCCCGCATCACATCACATCTGAGCTTTCTTATGGTTTGTTTCTTGCTCCAGTGATACAAGAGATCCCATTGCACTCGAAGTCCAGCATAATTTCAGTGCTAGCTTTCACCAAAACCCATAAAAATGCTGCAAATCCGGCAAAAATCCCCCTGTTGCTCAAAGTCGACTCCTCTAACCATTTGAGGAGTCTCATCCCGGATTCTAGGGCGTCTGTACTGCTCCACAGTGCTGTTGGTATTCTGGCGGCAGAAGTTATGTTGAGGTGGGAGTAGCAGATACATCAAGATCTTGATGGTGTTCCACGTTGCGTTGGGTGTCTTGAGCTATGATAACCGAAGCATTTAACACCAGCCCCTGGCTCAGCACAGAGCTGCCGCGCCTTCTGCTCGTGACCTTGTTCAGGACTGCTAAAGCTGATCCCGACACTCCAGCCTCGCTGCTGAGGTGAGCTGGGCTTGAGGTTTCTGAGGGTTTTGCAAGATGCCAAGCAATTGAGGAATACACAGGGACAGGAATTCTTTTTTCAAAGCCTGTTTACTGATTTATCCGTATGTGGTGCAGGTATGAGTTGGTCCATGTCCCAAATGAAGCTGTGCCCAGGACTCAGGACTGCTTGGATTGTGGGTCTCCTTTGAGTGGCTTCAGTGGTCCCATTTTTACCGTGTGGACAATGACTATGGGCATGGTGTGTTCTGCTCACCCTCCATCTGTGCTTGCCCCAGGCTTGATGGCAAGGGCGCCTTAAAAATCTTGTCAGCTCCTTCTCCAAAAGTAGAGAGATTGCTTTCCCGAAAAGCACTTGTGTTTTTAAGCCATTTATTTTCCATCACACTGAGTCATTAAACATTCCTGCTTGTGTTTTGTTGTTTTTTACCCTCTGCAGGAGCTGAGGGAATTTATTCAGCGTTTGAGTCCGGTAATGGAGGGGGCTGGGGAGGTGCTTGACTGCCTGACTCGGCAGGCACAGGCACGGCTGTCTCTGCTTGTGACATCTTTCCAGTGAAGTGGGATGTCAAGATCAGAGATCCTTTTCCAGTTAGTGTACAAGAGCATTAGAACAAAAGGAAACAAAAACCGGCCTCGGACTGCAAAAGAAACCAAACTCAAACCCCTCTGGCTAAAGGTGCATTTTTTAATGTTATGAGCAATTTCGGACTGAGATTGCATGAAAAGCTTTACCTGAGTGTTAATGGCTCTGCCGGGGTCAGAGGAATTACACTGCTTTACACCAACCTTCTGTGGATCCTTTCTTTTTTATTTTTCCATTCCAACTGTGTTCACAATAGATGGTGATTATTATGTTTGCTCAAATCAATGAATATTAAAAACAAAAAAAAAAGGGCAAGACAAAAAAAAATAGGGAAAAAAAAAAAGGCCCTTCAACTCAGTGGACTCACCCGAGGTTCAGCCGTAGCCCCTGGGGTTTCATTTGGACAATGTTACGTTATAGTAACTTAAATGGTATTTTTATGAGCAATTGTTTTGCCGTGAAACAAGATCTCCCGTGGCATTGGCGCAGTGTCTGCCCGTCGGGCATGGCAGCGCGCTCTTCCAGCCACCCCTGCTCTCGTGGGGATTTGTCTGAGGAGTGAGATGCTTGTGTGATGGGCAGGTGCCCTCAGGGCCGTACCTGCTCCTCACCTTGCTTTCCTGGAAAAGACATTTGTTTACGAAGGAAATATTTTAGTAGCGTATGAGATTTAGAAGCGCATGGAAATAAATAATTTGAGACGGGATCCAAGATAATGTGTTGGAGTAAATGGGAGAACCAAGAATGAGCACCTAGGGGTTGGGACTTGTGGGTGGGGGGCATGAACACGGGTGGTGATGGGAATAGGAGTGCTGTGTTTTCCCTGCATGAAGGTGTAGATGGCGTGCTCCAGCCTTTGTTCCCGAGCTGTTCAGTCCAGGGCTTTTCTGTGCTTGCTTGATTTTTCTTGTGTTGCCTCAGCACAGGCTCCTGTGCAAGGATCCGCACTGGGATGTGAGGACACCCGGGTACCACTGAGATCTCTCCAGGGCTTTGCTCAGTGTTTTCTCCCTGGTGGCATTGCCAGTCCTGGAGAGTGAGGATTCCCTTCCAGAGCAGTAACCTTTGCTGCTCTTATACAGGCTATAACCTGTATATATAGACTGTAGAAACAGTCCTGTGTGGTATTTGACAGACGGAGGAGCCGTTTGGGAGCCAACCCGGCTTCCATGGCATTCACAGACAGGATTCATGCTGAATTCACTGCAGTGTGATCGGATCCCTTTTATCCTTCCAAGTTGATGGCTGAGTGGGACGAGGAGCTGCTTTGTGCTGCCTCTGAGCGCTGCTGAGTGCTCCAGCCTGCTCAATAAAGGGTCCTGGGAGGAAGAGGAGGCAGTAGTGATACTTAAAATTCAATGGATTTAAGGAATAATAAAAAAGACCGTAACAAATCGCTTTTACACGGGCTGAAGGAAAACTAGACTTAATGTCTGGGCTCTTCTCTGCTGAGATTTTGCAAGGATTACCCCAACTTCAAATGCCGAGTCTCCAAATGAAGAGAAGCAGAGCGAGCAAATTGTACCGATGGCCTGAGGAGATGCTTCCAGAGGGCAATGGAGCGATGCTGCAAGTAACTGGGGTGAGCCCATCTGCTGTGATTCAGTGCTGACTGCATGGCAAGGAGAGACGACAAGGTTTTATGAGGTGGCAGAATACCGGCAAAGCCAGTTTTTCCATGTTTTGGCGTAACTCCCAGCCCCTTTTACCCCCAGATATCTCCCTGCTGGAATGGGAGCTCTTTCCTTTCTGTGCAGGTGTTGCCAGGCGTAGTTTGCTTGCAGCCAGCTCAGATAGGATCTTTCCCTCAAATTTTGTGGCAGTTTGTTTTGGGTGGTTTTGCTCAAGTCTGTCTGCAGTGGCCTGTTCAGACAGCAGAACAATTTGCTGTTGCCTTTGGAGGAGGCTGAAGTCCATCTCCGGCCATGGGCTGCTTGGTTTGTCCTCTGCGGGCAGGAAAGATGAATGTTCTTTGGATTCTGGTGTGAGGGAGCGGAAAGGACACGAGACTAAATGTATTGGGAGAAAATCAAACTCAATCCTTGGTCAAACATTGGAAGAGGCTGCTCAGGGAAGTGGTGAAGTCTCCTTCCCTGGAAGTGTAGATGTGTCACTTTGTGACATGGTTTAGCAGGCACAGTGGGGTTGGACTGATGGTTGGACTGGAAGATCCTAGAGATCTTTTCCAGGCTTCATGATGCTAAAGGGGAAATTGAGAGTGGGGTGAGACCAAAGAGTACTGACTGTAGCTTAGGGTTTTTAACCCCCTCTGTTGTGTAGTTATCTCATTTGTAGAATATTTGTGATTTTTATCCTAATGAGTACAAGATGGGCCCAGTGCAGAAGACTGAAAGTCCCTGTTCCGCTGACAGTGTCACTAATGAATTCATGTTTTTGAAAGTAGTTGTGCGATTGCATCCTATTGGACAGTCTGTCTGTGCATGGCAAGCTTTAATATCTCCATAGGTGTATGGCACTGGGGGCTGGGTAGCTCCAGGTGACTCTTGGCTGGGAGTTTCCCTGAAGTGGGGACCTTAATGCTGAGTTCCCAGCATTCCCCTTAGGTCCAGCCCAGGCCAGCTGCAGGTACTGGTGCTCTTCCCACAGACCCAGCTGCTGTGCACGTAGCAGGGCATGCAGCAGTGTGCGCGGAGTTTGTTGGTAGATGCAGTCTACCTGCTCATTTTCAACTGCTGGTGGGATGGTCCCTTGCCTTGATTAGCTAAACCTCCTTCTTGGCTTTAGAACTGTTTTCACAACGTTAATCTTGGAGCTGTGGGAATCCCTCAGCCCTGGGAGGGTGTCGGAGAGAAACTGGAACTGATGTGTGTTTGCCAACTCCTGCCTTTTTCATTTGGAGCTTCCCAAGTTCAGGTGCTTAAACCACATGTGGACTAACTGTAGTTAATTCCCTGTATCTCAGTGAGTATCAGATTTTTTCAGTGCTCACAATAACATGTTTCTTTGAGGATTAGCTTTTACCCTTGCATTTTTGGAAATTACTAAAGCTGAGCTTAAAACAAGCTGTTCTCCTGTGGAAGCTGTTGCATTGCACTAAAATAGAATATCACACTTTTGGGGGGATGTGGTATTTCACAACACATGTCTCCATTGTGTGTTAAATGATAAAGCCCTGTGTTAAAGTATGTCCAGATTGTTCTTATCTGTTTTATGCCCTGTAACGTTTTTCTGTTTGCATTGAGGTCAACTAAAAAAACCCCGAATGAGGCAGATCAGAGTGTGAGAGAAGATGGTATTGCGGGGATGGGATTTCTCAGCTGCGCTCCGTGCAGCAGGAAGGATTGCTGTTGGAAGATAAACCTCGTACAGGGCAGTTGTTATTTCAGAAACCTTCCTTTTGCTTTTCCTGGGAGAATAGTTACAGGAGCTTTGCATGGGCTGGAGTATTGGGAGGTTAAGATTTGTAAGAGACACAGGTTTGGATGCAGACATTTCAAACATGAAAACCAGTTGGTGCTGAGGACTGGGTCGCTAGTGAGTAATGGTCCGTGTCGCAACAGGATGAGGCTATTCCCTCAGTTGGGAACCTTTGTTCAGGAGGGGCCCAGGGGCACTTTGAAAAGCAGTAGCAGATTTTGCAAGGTGTAGCCGTGCAGCTAAGGAGGGCTTATTTGAGAAGCAGCTGTGCTGTCTGGGAGTCGAGAAGTTGCTAGTCGTCATGACTGATTTTCCTGAAAGCTGAAGTGCATTCAGCAGTTCAAATGACATTATTTCAGGTCTTTGGCATTTGTAAAAGATGCTCGTGATTCTGTCTTTCATCTCCTTTTTTTTTCCTGTGCTCCCCTTCCTTCTCTAACATGCATAACTATCATAAATTGCCTACAATGGGCTTTTCTTCAAGATAAACTCATTCACAGTCTACTCGCTTCTTTTGTAGCCCCCTCTTGAACAGCTGAATCTTATTCTGACACTTTAGCTGACTATTATTAGTATTATAATGAGTATTGTAGTTCTGGAGTTTGCAGCCTGAACGAGACACGTTGCCAGTGCCTACAGTCACCAAAGTTTCAGATGTCCCTTGAGCATGTTCATTGTCGGGTAACAAATCATTATGCTCTTTGTGCTTCAATTCTAACGTTGTAACTCAGGTTGATCAAGGCTCAAAGAGCAGTGCAGGATGGATCTGAGCCCTGCTGGGGTGTGTACTTCCAGCCCTGCTCTGCTTTACCTACATGTAGATGTTGGGCCATGAGTCTAAGCACTCCTGTGCTGCCGATAGTCAGAGGAAGGGCGCTCCCTTGGTTGATATACAGCCTCAACAGCTCTTCCCAAGGAAACAGCACTGCAGGGCTCAGGAACATTCATAGAATAAATGGAGTATTAGGACTTGTTGAGCAGAAATAGAAAGGCAGAAGAAAATGTCATCATATTGCCATACGCATCCATGGATTGTGATGTCTTAAATGTGTCCCCCACTTCAGGAGAGTGTAATAAAACTGGAAGAAGTACAGAGACAGGCTGTGAAGGTGGTGATCAGAGAGAGAGAATATATCTGCAGTGTAGGGAATGGGTGAGCAGAGTAGAGCTCTTCACTGTGGAAAAGGGATGATTAAGCAGGGATGTGCTAAACATTGATAGAGCCATGAATAAGGTAAGAGTGACTATTCGAGCTCTTCTTCATACAAGACGTAGAGGTGTCAGATGAAGTGTGGAGGCTCAGAACAGTCAGAAGAAGATATTTCTTCCTGTGAGCAGGCAGCGAGCTGTGGAAATCATCACCTCTGGGTGGGTGTGAGAAGCTGATGTGGGTTTGAAAATCTGCTGGAAGCGTTTGTGGAAGAGACGCGGATCAAGGCTGCTAAGAGTGTGACTCAGGGGATCCGCAGTCAAAACTCGTGCAGGTGGCTGATTATTCTGGGTAGACTCGTTATGTGCTGAGCTTGTTTTGATCTTCCTTAGACCTTCAGGACAGGCTGTTGGCAGAACATCTAGCGAGTTGGAGGCTCTGACTGGGTCAGTGTGCTGCCTTATGTTTTCCCGGGCAAAAGGCAGAGAGGTAGCTGGAAACATCTGGCAGGCAGGTCTGAGCGGTCATGCTCTTCCCAAACCACGCTGCTTTCCAAAAGGGACTGGGTTTGGGGAGAAGAAAGCCGTTCAGAAAATTGACTTAAATTGAATTGGTTATATTAATGTTTTTTTCTAATTGATAGCTTGGAAGTTTCTGAAAGGTAGGGGGAATTTCTGAAGAGCTCGTTCCCTTAGTTCTCTGCGAGTAAATAATGATTTTCTTTGCTCCCCTGCCCCAAGTTTGTTTTTAAGTCACTGAAATAAGAGGCTTTGTACTGGTGGTGCTGAAGACAGGGGGATCCCTCTCACCATTACACATCTTTTCACATTCTCTTTTCTTCTTTCAACTCATTCAGAAGAATTTTTTTCTTTTTTCTGTAGTCTGAAGGCCTCTCTGCAGCCCGACTCCCTCCTTGCACTGGTCCAAATTGTGAGAAACTTTATTAAAATCAAAGTATTTAAATGAGATGAGGTGCAGGAAGAAGCGACAGCATTTGCTGTAAGCAGCATCACTGTTGTTTCACTGCTCTGGGGCCCTGGAGGAACACGGATCCTCTAGTGATGGGCTCAATAAAGATGCAAATTTCATACCTTTGTCTGCTGTTAACATCAAAAAAAGATTGGGCATTTGCAGGAGGACATTGAGTTGGTTACAACGTGAGCTCGTTTGCCTTTGTCCCTGCTCTTCCAGTCCTCACAGGCACAGCTTCGAGTGACCCCTTCTTTGTCTGATGTTGGAGGATGTCTGTGGTTTTCCTTACCTCTTCCTGCAAAAGAGGTGGCTTTGGCACATGTTGTGTGCGTAACCAGCAGAAATTTGCTACAATGGGCTTTTTTTTTGGCAAAAGAAAGTGTCCTATTCCCCTCTTCTTTTAATAAAAATGAATGAAAGAAAGAAATAACCCCCTAGACAAAAGCCAATATATTACAAACTGCCTCTACCTGCAGTTTCCCAATTACCTAATTATAACACAAATTTGCACGCACATGCACGTAGGGTTTTTTAAAGCAGACTGTTGCTATTCCCTTTCTGTACAAGGTTTTTAGTCACTGTACATCTTGTGTCTTTAAATAATGTATTAGGAACATTTTCGAGTCTGTAAGTGCTTTTTTAATGAGAGTGTGAAGATTTTAATGGAACTAGATTGCTTTTCATGACATTTCAGAGTGACTTAATTGTAACAATGTTGAGAGGCTGTATTTTAAAGTTTGCTAAGTATGTCTGGTGCGGATTGTAGTCAAATGCTTTAAAGACAGAATGGCTGATGAGATCAGATATAGCTTCTCTGGTTTTTTTTTTTTTTTTTAGTGTCAGCTTTGTTGAAGAGCAGAGTTTGCAAAGTTAGTGTGGAAATCTGAGCTCAGAAAAATCATAGAATGGTTTGAATTGAAAGGAACCATAAAGCTATCATGGCATTTCCCACACTTTCCCCTATCAGGTTGCTCCAAGCCCCATCCAACCTGACCTTGAACCCCTCCAGGGATGGGGCAGCCACCACTGCTCTGGGCAACCTGGGCCAGGGCCTCCCCACCCTCACAGCAAAACATTTATTTCTAGTACCTCATCCCAGTCTCCCCTCTTTCAGCTTAAAACTGTTCCCCCTTGTTCTGTCCCTGCACTCCCTGCTCAAAAGCCCCTCCCCAGCTTTCCTGTAGGTCGAAACTAGTGGTGGGTCATCCATTCTGCTGAACCCAGTTCTGAGTAGTTTTCTAAGATTATTATTCCCTTCGGTGCCGTGTTTGTGTTGGTGCTGCTGTAATCGGTGATGGTCTGTGTAAGATTTTTCTTAAAGCAGCAGCTGGATTTAGTACAGGAGTTCCTTTCAGCTTTGGGTTAATTTAGGCAACTTCGAGTAAGCGTGACAGACTCCTTTGGGATGGCTTTTAATTTATGGCCAGATGGCAGATTAAGGGATTGGCGTTGGTCTCCATCAAAATGCAGGCTCTGTCCTGAGCCAGAGCAGTGCCCTGGAAGAAGGAAACGATCCATGAGAGAATCCAGCATAACCTATAGCAGCTCGAACTACAAACACTATTGCACAGGAGAGAGACGGAGAGGAAAAAATAGCATTATAAAAGCACTAAGAATATTTGACTGCAGTACTGTGAGAGAGCATGAAACTGTTTGCATTTCTTCCCGAAGACTTAAAAGTATTCATCGAGTCTAAATGAATGGCTGGGAGTGCTCTGGTGAGACAGCGCAGTCTCAGGCTATGAAGTGAGCAGCTCGAGGTCACCTGCGGCGTCAGTGGCAGAGCCAGACCAGCATCTGCACCGCTTGACTCTGGTTTTAATGAGACAGTGGGGCCTCTTGTTTCTGGCAGGGCTTCCACAAGTGACAAAACTTTCTGTTTAAGAAAACCCAAGCTAGAATTTAATTTGAGTTAGCACCAACCTATGACCAAAGTAACTTCCTGACTGCAGATTTAATCTTCATTTAAAAACAAAGGCAGTGTTTAGTGATTCTGAGGGAATTCGAGACCTAAACCTGTCTTTTCCCATGAATGCAATAGAGAAAAAGAGTTAGAATGAGTGGATTAATCTGCATGTGAAATTATTAGCATGTGCCAGCTCAGTACCCTTGGCATGGGAGTGGGGAACATTTGATGTTTGCCAGAGACTGCTGATCACTACACCTGAATGCAAACCTGCTGAAATCAGTGAGGCTCCTGTGCATGACAGAGCTGAGCATCTGCCTTCTTGCATCCAGCTTGACTTTGATTTGGTGTCTGATATGCTGGTGCTGTAACCTTCACTGGCTTTATGCAGCCGCAAATTGCTGTGTATGAGCCAGCCCCTAAAACGACAATACCCCGTGTGCGGAGCCTGTGGTGTGTTTTGATTTTACATAAGCCCGATGGGATGAGCGATAGTGTTTGTTCTGCAGCAGGAGCAAGCCGAGAGGGCTCGGCTGCTGGCAGTGGGATTTCTGCTGGGGCAGGGTTAAAACCTGTTGGAGGAACATTGTGTTTCTGAGTTCTCAGTGACATAAGTTGGGCCTTTTAGCCTTGATTCTGAAAAATAATTGTTTCTGCTGGAAAATGATGGGAGAAGTACTCATTTAAGAAAGAAGTTGGTTGCGTGAGAAGGTGCTCAGGGAATAAGGAATCCCTTCCTCACAGCCTGATAAGTTGGGATCAGCTGAAATGGTTTGCATTACCTGGTGTGTCCATACCTCTCAAAGTTTGGGCTGTTGGGAGGGTCGAATTACACGATTGGACAAATCCTGCCTGGAGGCTGCTGAAAGGCTTTCATCTTTGCTCCTTTCTTCTGGTGAGTATCACTGAGCAAGAGGTGCCTAAACTAGTCCTAGAAATTGAACATAAAGGAGGGCTGAATGGATTTGCAACATTGCTGAGCCAGCCCAATTCCGATCGAAGTCAGCTGGCGCTAGAGCTGCTCCTCACGTGCTTACAAAGCCGTGGATGGATGTCTGTAAGCAGATCCACCTTGAGGGGTGCTGAGGACTTGCTTCGGTACAATCTCTTGACTCCTAAAGATCTTTATTTGCCCTGGACTTGTGAGAACAGAGGTGGTAGATCAGCAGCCACCTGCAAAAGCCACACTGGGATGCTCCAGATGTTGCTGCAGCCCCTCTGGCTTGCAGGTGCTTTCTTTGCTGCGTGTGCACAGTTGACACTCAGTTGACATGGGTGGGTTTTGGGGAGGTGTTAGACACCTTCTTTACTTCTCCATCAGCCAAGGAGGCTTGCCAGCTTGTGAGGTAGCCTTTGGTTTTGTCTCCAGGCTGGGATTTAAGGAATGAATACTGAGGATCTCTGTTTAACCTGTGGAGAAAGGAAATGTATTTGTTAGTGGCTAAAAGCCCCTGAGGAGATGGTAACTCCGGCACTTGCTCATCCCTCACAGGGGTTTTGCTGACTTCCAGAGGGTAAGTGCTCATCAGCGCGATTTATAGCATCGCCTTTGCTTATCAAATGAGATGTCTGTAGAGAGGCCCCCTCCATCTCCCTTCCCGGCCGCGCTCTCCCATTATGCGCTGGCCTGCGGCTGCCTCCGCTCAGGTGTATTTGTGCAGTGAGAGCTCTGGGATAAGAATCATTTTATTTCTTCTTGATCCTGATCTGCACAGCACCTGGCGCCCAGGGGCATGAGGGTTCCTTCTAAGCAAGAATGACAAATAACAACGGGGTAAACTAGTTTATAAGGTAAAATAAAGGAAAATGGGGACATGGAGCGTCACTTCAGCAGCACTTAGGTGAATGCTCATACCATGCAGGATTAGACTGTAACCAGCTGTAAACCCAGGCTTTAATAATTAGTGGCTCTTATACTTGAAGATTAGCCTCAAATGTGTCTGCCTGTTTGTACATGATGGAACCTGGATGAAAATTGTCTATAGAGATGTAATATGAAGATGACAGAAACATCCACTGACAAAATACACCTAGGCAGTCTTGATTAGATTAAATCAAATGGTTACAGCATCTGGAGCCTTTAGCATGTGCGGGGCATCCTAATGGCCCTGAAAGCCTCCCCAAATCCTATTAGATAGGTTAATCTCGTTGGAGAATACATTGCAGGTCTACATAAACTGCATTGCTGTAATACTTTCTGTGGTTGCCTAATCCTTTAAGGTGAACTGTCATAGACTGTTCTGTGGAGTGCATCGTAATGCGGTGCCCTGGGAAAGGTCAGTAAAACAATGCAATTAAAAAAGCTGAAACAACCCCCCAGAAACCCCAGTTCAAAACTTTCTCCCCTTCCCGGGGAAATAGTCATGTTTCTGGCAAAAATGAGCCTTCACGTCCAACAATACATAAGATGCCCTTGAGGTACTGTAGGCTTTAAACTGTCACTGCTTTGAACGTGGGCTCAGTCATGGGTCCTGAAGGCTGAAGCTGCCGCCCCACTGTGCTGTCCAGGGAAACCTTATTGTGTCCTTCAGTGCTTAGAGGGGGCTGATGAGAAGGACGAGGACAGGTTTTTAGCAGGGCCTGTTGCAGTTGGACGAGGGGTAATGGTTTTAAACTAAAAGAAGGTGGATTTAGACCAGATATAAGGAAGAAATCTTTTCAGTGAGGGTGATGAAACACTTAACAAGTTGCCCAGAGGAGTGGAGGACGCCCCGTCTCTGGAAATATTTATGGTCGGGTTGGATGGGGCTTTGAGCAACCTGATTTGGTTGAAGATGTGAGGGTTGGATTGGATGGCCTCTAACTAGATGGTTCCGTTTAACCTAAACAATTCTATGAGTCTGTATTCTGCATCCTCAAACTTGGAGAGAAAGGAGACTCTCCTTGATGCCTTGATGCGCCCGACGGCAGAGTGTGTCCAAACGCCTGGCTGGGAGACATGATGCTGTCCTCCCTTTCGCATCCCAACTCCGCATGCACATGGTAGTGTATTGTGAGTGTCTATTCAACCTGGCTGGCTGCAGTTAAACAACAATTAGATTGGCTTGTTGACCATTTGGCACTTAGCAGTCTTGTGATTAGTAACTGTAAACCAGTAGAGACAATGAAGCAAATCCCTAATTTTTATAGTACTGCCTTGCTTTATGACTATCTGCAGAATCATAACCTCGTGCTTGCACAGCAAAGCAAATACTTAAGTGTTCTGACAGATGTTTTATATGAAAAAAAGAGCCGAGCTTGTGTATTAATTTGCTGTTCTTTGCATTATCTTATTTTTTCTTTAATTGAATACATTCATGGATAGTGTTTTCTGGTTTTGATTAATTTGCCCCTACGTTTGCTTTTGCTTCTTCCATATGGTGCCGTGAGGTGGAGGAGCAGCGCCCTGGGGAGCAGGAGAGTTGCCTCTGTGACAGTGAGGCTCCTGCCGGAGCGGTGGCAGTTCCAGCGCTTGCGTGTGGAAGGGCAAGTGGCTGTTGTTCTTACACGTCACCCGCTGATTTGGGGGGAACGTACATAGACACAGCAAGGGCTCACCAGCTGCTGGGGATGGAGAAGTGAGTGGGAGTCGTACCAAGTCAAAGGAAAACACGCTCTGTACTTTGTAAGGAGAAATGGGTTTGCTTTGCGGGAGCGCGGTTTGGGTTAGCATCTCCAGGGTCTAGAGAGAAAACCTCACTGTTCTTGTGAAGATGAGAGAAATTATTGAGGTACCCGGGGACTGTGCATGAGAAATGGAACAGTGTTGTTATCCCTGCAGAGAAAAAACAGTAGGTGCATCATTTGGCCGGGAGCATCCCTGTGTTCCTGTTATGCTGGGAGCAGGGCAGCCGTCCTTGCATGCTGTTCTGGGATCCTGCAGCATTTTCCAGTGTGCTCGCTCCAAAGGCAAGAGGGTTTGCCTGAGGCTCAGTCCCAGCAAGAGGTGTCCAGAACATGTCGTGATCAGCTTCTTGCTGCCTCCCAAGGAACTAGACATGCAGCATAAGGAGATGCTCCCACATTTAGTTAGTATTACCCTGAGTTAATTTGCTTGCTTGCTAAAGCACTTCATTTTCTTGATCACTGTTCAGTTTTGATGGGTTTAAAAATCCCTTTAGGAGCAGTAGCTTGGGTATACTCACTGATTTTGAGCGTGAAGTCGGTCTTGCTCCTTTGTCGTAGCTGGGACTGGGACTGCTCCACAGAGATGGGGTTCATCATTTGCACTTGGGTGTGCAAAGGTGGGGAGCGTGACCCTGAGCTGGTCACCCAGGGCTCTCCTTGTAGCTGGGAGTAGGAGATAGGCACCTCTTGGTTTGGCTGAGTTTCCAGCTGTTTCTCTCCATTGAGTCTGGAGCCTCTGTTAATTCCATTTCCTATGAATGAAGCCAAATGCAAACAGAAAAGCGGATCTCTAATTAATACCGGAGCAGGTTCTCTCTCATGCATTTGTCATTTCTTCCCTCACCACTCCCTTGAAATAATTTATTTTCTCTGCTTAAAACATTCCTATATTGTTATTGCTCTCACAGTGGTGTGTGCTGCACTTGCTAAATCAAATTTATAATGCAGGAATTAATTTAGTAGGTTTCTTCCATTTTCTCTCCACATACACTTAAAAAAGAGAAGTTCTTTAAATTAACCTAATGTAACTGGATTTGTTTTCACTTTATTAGCTTTAGAAGGGGTTCTCTTGGGGACCTCAGTGTCATTATATTATCTGAGGAGCAGAACTGCTTCAGTCTGATGGGAATTTTTAACAAGAGCAGTGTTTTCCCGTTTCAGAGTGAGTAAATACTGTACTGAAAATCTGGGAAGCTGATACTCTGCTGCATTACCAGGGAATGTGAAGCCAAAACCAGCTGGCGGAGTGGAAGGGAGACAGACCATACAATCGCTGTTGTTTCTATGGATCTGGAAGAGGGTTTGCATTCAGGTGTATTTTTGCGCATCCTTTTTATCTGCTCCGAAGGTTTTAACTCTCTGCAAACTGTGTAACAGTCTTTCGGTATTTAGTTGAAGCTGTGTGTCTGACTGCACCCTGTGCCGCTTGCCGGTGCTGTGGGAGCTCTGGAGACTTTGGCATCAGGATGCACGATGCCTGGACACGAATGCTCTCAGAACTCTTGCACCACAGTGAGCTCTGCAGGGTTGGAGCCGGGTGTGGGCTCTGTGGAAGGTGGCGAGGAGGAGGCTAGCAGATGCCATAGCCAGGATTGGGAAACTCGGCATGGAGCAGGTGAGATGGACAAATGGTGGAGTTGTCCTTCATTTTGGAGACCAGCTTTGCTGATTACTAAGGCTGTGTAAGGAAAACATCCAAATACGAGCCTTGTCATGAAACTACTTTTCAACTATTTGATTATCCAGAACCTTTTTGGTGCAGATAAATATTCCTGACCCTGGCCAGCACATTATTGCTTTGACCTTCCACCCCTGGCAGACCTCCCTCTGGATCCTCCCAGATGAGATGGCTTGAAAACAATTACCAGTGACAAGTAAAAGACTGCAGACAAATAAACAACTGAGACCTATGGTCTTGCCCTTGTAAACCATGAGCAGGCATCACCTGAAAATCGCCTGGAATATAGACAGATCAATGCTCTGCGCAGTCCTCTGCAGACACGCTTGCTCACAAAGGCCTTCCACAAGCTATAATGCGTGTTTTGATAATGTCTTAGCACTGCATTTTTTTAATGCACTTCCTTTGTTTGTTAAGGTGCCTTTCAAGCCAAATCAGGGCTAGTTTTCCATAAAGATTTTCCAGTGCTTCCATCATATACATTGAAAGTGGTGTGCACAGCAGCAATGCTGTCGATAGCGTATTTTTATGTATTATTCAGCTCCTGTCATTTGTGTTCACCAAGGAAGTTTGCATGCAATCTGCCAGATGAGCTTCTTAAAAGGTTCGATGCTGAGTTTCAGTTTTCATCTAACTCTTCCCTCTGGATAGGAATGAGCTGTCAGGAGCAGGGGTATTTTTTGTTCAGTGCAAGTACTGTGTAAGTGAAGCCCTATAAGTCTTGAATGTCCAAATAGGAATGTATCAGGCAGGAAAGCAGGAACGCACATTTATTTTAATTTAAAAAAGGATTTGTCAGTCCTTGAAGCAGTTTTTATTGAGCAGTGTTGGTGTCAAAGCAGTGTGCTCCATCGTTCTGCAGTGGGGTAGCTGAAATTTGAAAGAGCTCCTGATTTTTATCAGTCATCCCTTGGGAATTGAGGTGAACCGCAAGGCCTTTTGTGTTGGATCTTCTGTTTCACTGTATTAGGGCCACTGCAGGCAGCAGCACTGGGGCAAGAGGATTACGGTTTGGACGAACACCCAGAACTAATCTGCTTCCATCGTTTCCTGGGTGCGGTTGGGAAGAAAACTAATCCAAAGGGAAGCGGTTTGCTTTTCCTTATACCTTTTTCCGCCATGTATACTGGGGATCAAGTTGGTCTGAATGACCCCACTTACCCCTTACATGGCTGTGATACAAACTGCTGCAGCAGATGTGCCAGTGGTGATGCCGTGTTGCCTTTAGGATGTTCCTAATCCCGTTGTCACGGAGGTCCCAGTAGAACATCCCGCTCGCTTTGCCTCTCACTGCTGCATAATGAAACCACAAGAGAGGTGTAAAATTAAGTTTACAGAATTCACCTCTAAAAGGCATTTTGACTTTCGGGGTGATACACTGCTTTTCTAGCTGTTGGGATTAAAACATAGAAAATACTTTTGCCAATACAATTTTGACCATGTCAATTTTCGTTATTTTATTTTTTTTCCATTGCTTGCAAAGTATTTGGGATTGATGGAATGGTTTTCTGGAGCAGGGGCTGTGTAATAGGCAGGAGCAGTTGGGAAATGGGTTCTGTTTCTCGCCTAGCAGAGGACTTGGTCCTGAGCAGCCGTGTCAAGAACAGCTGTATCTGGGCTAAGTCTTCGCTCCTGAGGGTCCTCATGGCAAAGCACCATCAAAGATCTCCAGCCAGATTATAATAACGACAGCATGTGGTGTTGGAAAGGGAATTTAGACCCAGAAATCTGATACTTTGCTTTCTCTGTGCTGCTCTGTAAAACCAATAGCTCTTCCCTGCTTCGCTTGTAGGTGATGAGGAAAGATGCATTAAAGATTTAGGCGCTTAGAGAGTCTGATAATAGGTAAAATACCCAGAATCAGAAATCTGCTCTGCGGACTTAATCTTGACCTCTTTGAAGTCTGCTTGATAAATTCTAGAGTCCAGAATGAGAATTTTGCTCTTCCTTTTAGACAGTCCATTCTGTTGTGCATGTGTTAATGCAGATGCTTGTGCACATTGGCTTGGCCAGAGTCCAGAGACACAAGGCAGACAGAGCCCAGTGCAAGGGTTAGCTCTGAGACGGCGTTTCCTTCCCTTTGTCTTCAGATTCTTCAAAATCCTGGTTTTGGGGCATCAGTCTGTAGCCAGGTCATGTTTTCCTCTCTGTTTCCCTTTCCTTCTGCTTGACTCTGTTACCCGCTTTGCTTATATTCCTGGTGTGCTTTCCAAGAGCTGCCATTAGTCATGTTCCTAAGAGCCACAGGACTGTGTCATTCCTGGCCGTGGTACAAGACATCGCTCTAGGTTTGCTGTTTATTTAAACCTCGGCTGCAGTAACATACAGCTTTTCCTCCTATGTACCTTTCAGTACTAAAAGCACTAGGCTGTTTGTGATTTTCATTAAATAAGCAGTCATTTGGCAAATCCATCTTAAAAAATGTGATCACCCATCAGCGGAGTGCTGGTTTTGTTACTGTTATTTGATTCCTTTTCCTAGATCGTTTCCTCGGAGCGGCATCTCCATCGCGTTGTCCCGTGGTAACAGAGTCCTGCTTCTTGCCTTACCCATCAGGTTGCTCTGTCAGCAGTCGGATCCCTCAGTCCAGGTTTCGTAAAACCACGTTGTAGCAGCAGTTGCACAACACAGGGAGGAAACAATAACAGGGAGGCTTTGCTCACATCCTTGCCTGGACCAGCTCGTGGCAGGTATTGCTTACCTGGTGTTGGACTCGAACTAGGAGGGCTTGATTCTGTGCCGTTGATCTTAATGTCGCCAAGACAAGTCTGTCATTTACACTGGAGTAAATTAGTGTTTGCTTCTGCCTGTGGAATTACATCAGGCGTAAGTGAGAGAAAGATAAAGACTCTTGATATGGTTTAACTCTAAATGGGAAGCCAGAGGATGGATTTTCAGACATGCTTGTTCCTAGCTGAAGTTTGCACTTGGTGAATTATGCCCTTCGTTTCAAAGAACAGAATAAAATCACTGACACGAAAATCCTTTCTGTGCCTTTAGAAAACACTTATGTGTACGGATATGCGTGCAGACAGTATTGTTTTAAAAATAATAACCCAGTAAAAAGCATCTATTTATGCTGCAGGTAACACTTATTTGGCAGTGTCTGGGTTTCGTTTGGCTCATGTTGTAAAAGCCCCCAAGCCACGACGCCGTCTGCCCCGCGCAAGCTTGCGGCAGAGCCTCCATCGGTCTGCTTGGGTTCAGCTGCTCGGGAAAGGTTTTGGCTATGGGCAGCGTTAGGAGGGACACCAGGTCCAGAGAAGGATGTGAAATATTTAAAGCTGCTGGCTGGGAAGCTTTGAGAGATGAACAGGGAGGTTGTAGATGTTATTTGAATGAAACAAGAAGGGCCAGGTGAGGAAAAAAAGGATGTGAAAGCAAATTGGATCCAAACTGGTGTCGTGGACCTGTGGAGGGAGCTGCCTTCTGGCAGACCTATGGAGATGCTCTTGGGAACCAAGTGCTGATTTCAGACTGGCAGTATTATTGTTTGCATCCTGCAGAAGATGGAGGGGACTGCATTTATGCGTTTGTTTTAAATCAGTGTGCCTTTTTTGAGTTTGGGAGCCCCGAGCCTGTTCCATTGCTGGGAGATGGCGTTGTCAAGTGCATGTGCACTGAGCATATGTGAGGGGAACTGAATTGCTTAGAGAGGAGTTTGTGAGCTCTGTGTACCAGCAAAGAGATGAGAAAAGGCAGACATTTGGGACTGTTTGAGCTCATTTTATGTGAGAGAGTAAAATGCTTTGAGTTAAGCTGGGAGAGAGGATGTGGTACTAGAGGCGCTGAGGTGGTGCCTCTTTGCACACTGAGGAGCAGCTTATAAAAGCAAAAGCAGCAGTGGGAACATATGGTATGATTTGGGTTGAGGAGAGGTGCTTATTGTTTTTTTAAGTTTAAGAGGTGAATAAGGAAGGCAAGACCTATGAGGGAGAAAAAAAATTAAGAACAACCTTACCAACATAGGTTTGTGGTCATTGTGACCTTTCTGTTGTTGTTTTCTTCATCAACAAACCTGAAAGGTAGATTGCAAAACATGTTTTCCTTCTCCAGCCCTTGCAGCATTCCTGCAATTTTTGAGAGCACGTGTGCTTGCGGAGGCAAAGCTTCTCCTTCTCTCGCTGCGGATGGAGCTGGCTCACCGCGCTGCCTTGTACCGTGGTCCAAAGGGCTCCAGGAAAGCTGGGAAGGGGCTTTTTACAAAGGTGTGTAGCGATCGGACTAGGGCTTTAAATTGAAGAGGGGCAGATTTAGACTAAACATAAGGAGGAATTTCTTCCCAATGAGGGTGGTGAAGCCCTGGCCCAGGTTGCCCAGAGCAGTGGTGGCTGCCCCATCCCTGGAGGTGTTCCAGGCCAGGTTGGATGGGGCTTGGAGCCCCTGATCCAGTGGGAGTTGTCCCTGCCTATGGCAGGGGGTGGAACTGGATGAGCTTTAAGGTTCCTTCCAACCCAAACCATTATATGATAGGGTTTTATGTAGCTGCAACACGTTTTACGTACACCGTTGTCTCTGGCAGGTGTTGCCTGACCTCATGTGCTATTGTTTGAAGTCCGTGATCCGTAGTGTCTTCAAGAATCCTCCCAGAGTGCGAGACACCCGTGGGCGTTACAAGTTACATGCCAAGCACAGCAGACTGACAAATTGCAAAGGTGGTATCACCACATGCAAGGGACTATGCTTGAACCCATCTGCTGACCCGTTCGGATGGGCACGTCTGCAAACCTTACCAGTGCTCTTACAGAGAAGTATTTCCCTGTGCAGTTTTGGGTTCTTTGATGTCACACACACCGGAGCAGGAACAAACCGAGACTGTTGCTATTATCGCTGAAGGGGGATGATGCTGCCAGAAAAGCCAAATCAATCCAATGAGATGAGGGAACGTGTGTAGGATTAAGCAGGGAGAATTTGCCGGGGAGTATCGTGAATTTTGCATTTATTTTTCCAGGCGACTCATGTTCTCCTGCATTTGTCACAGCTTTCCCTATAACTCTGATCTTTTTGTCTGTATTTAAAGATCTTTCTATTCTCTATTTCACAACAGGAGGTTTTAGGTTTAAGTGGCACAAGAGTGTGTGTAATTTATATATACAAAAAAGATAAATTGCTGCTTCTTGAGACACAAAATGCAACTATTGCTTTGTTGGCTGAATTAACTTTTGTGCTATGTCAGATGTGGAAGGTATTGTTAGAGATATGATTTTAGTATATAGCAGTACTAAATATTTTATCTTGTTGGCAAGTGGTGTTGTTGCAGAAGGTTTAAACTTCAAAGAGAGCTTTGCTAAAATGCCTTTAAACTAAAAAGGAAAAGAAAAAAGGTGGGGAGGGAGATGTAAGAATGACTCGATTCCTGCTGGAAGGATTTCACAGAAGGATTGTTATCCACTGAGACACAAGGCTTCTATTTGACCTCCTGCTGACTTCCCTAAACAGTGTTTGTGGGATGTTTTAAAGCACTTAAAAAAAAATAAAAAAATAAGAAGCTGCTCTGCCAGAATGTCTCGGTGCAGAGGAGCCACATCTGTATTTTTATAAGTGACAGAGAGAAGGCATTTAGCGCTTACAGAGAGCTTGTTGGCAGACTCTCAGGTCCAGGGACACAAAGTCAAACCAGTCTTTCTGTTTAATCTCATTTTTATTGCTGGATTGCACTTTCCGCTCAGACTTCGCATGGAATCAGTGCATCGGTCTGGTGTTGGCATCAGCAACATGAAATCTCCTCCGTTGTGCTGTGCAGGACGTGCCCAGGAGGTGCTGCTGCTGCGTGACAGCTTCATCTCCAGGAGCTTTCCCGGTACTGGTTTGGGCATTGCCCCAAGCTGGCGTCCCAGCTGCTCTACAGCCTGAGCGTGGACTCTTGACGGCGTGCACATGAGTTGTAAGCTATTTCAGGATCCCTCTGGCAGAAAACATGCAATAGCATTGTCCAAAAAGACTGCTACGGGATAAACCATGGCTGAGATCTGAGCTGGCAAGCAGTGTGGAGATCTCCTGGGCATGGGGTTCTGCCCTGGCACCCAGGCGAGGGGGAGTTCAATCACTCCTCGTTGCTGCTGTTAAAAGTATTTCATTTCAAGCTCAGGTTTCCAAATTTCACTCGGTTACAGCAAACAAGTTCCTTTATAAGGCACCTGTTCATCTGCTTGGAGCTGTTCCCATCTGTTTCACCCCCTCCATGTCTTCTCCTTGCGCTCCCAACACTCCTGGTTCCTTTTACGCGGCCTTGGCGAGCGGTTAGAAATCTGGCAAGGACTTAGGTTGCATCTCATAGCATGGAGGTGTCCAGGTCCTGTCGCCTTTGGGTTATCCGTGGCTACAGGACAGGGAAGGCTGGGTGTGGGATGAGCTTGGAGCGCAGGCTGTCACCATCTGCAAGGGTGCAACCAGCTTTCCTTCCTTTGGTGGACAGAGCATCGTTCCTGTAGGAAGCAGCAGGACATACACCTCATTGGGGCAAAAGGAACACGACTCAAAAATTGTAGATCAAGGTGAGCTCAAGGGTGACTTATAAGCCAATTAACTGGTTAAGCCGATAAAGCCAGCACCAGTGCCTGAACTGTTTGGTATTTTTGCAGATCTGAAGCCTTAAGAAGAAGTTTTTCCCTTGGTCGCTTTATTGAGGGTACAGTGAAGGTCACGGGTGGTCGATGGGGCTCTCCTTCTCTCCCGTCTTGCATGCGCTTATCAGGCCATGCACCCACACGATTCCCTTCCTCCCACTTATTCTGCTGTGTCTGAATTTGGGACACCGTTCCCCTGGGAACAGAGCTAGTTTTTAAGCTCCCAGTTGTCACTGTTTGGGACAGTATCTCAGCAGCAGAAATGGGCAATGACCTTCGGCAGGGAAGAACGAAGCTGTGCGCACGTTAACCTGGTGCAGCTGTACCTCCTGCTGTCTCCCGCTGGTTTGGGACAGACACGTCTCTAGAGCTGATCCAAACCCCAATGGTATCAATGGAAAGAGCCTCATGGACTGCAGAGGAGCAGGTGGGATCTTCTGGAAGGACTGCAGAGAGAGTGCTGATGGGGATGTTGTGTTTGGAGCTGTAGCTTTCACAGAGGGAGAGACCAAAGGCCACGTTCCATGGTGATAGATCATATTGTGCATGATCTCATTGTGACAAGAGTTACGTAATGAAAATTTTACTCTGAGAAGAGCCTGCTTTTTGCTTTTGGCATGGCTGTGGGACAAACCAGGCTCTTCTCTGGGCAGTTAGAGCTGCAGGCAAGTGAGTTCAGCTGTGCAGGACCTTTGCAAGTGGCATTTACATAGAGTGGTTGCACCTGACAGTGATGGTCCTCAGTGTTATTTGATATAACATGGCTATGAAACTCAAATGTAGGTGCTAACAAGGTAAAAATTTTTGGCATACATTAAATTTTCAACAAAGAGCTTGAGCTCTCCTTGCTTTGGCAAACAAATCCATCCCCAAATGGATCAAACAAGTTGTAATGCAGAACAAATTGAAGTAGTAGAGGATTTGTCTCAGGCGCTTAAAATCATATTTTATCCTCTGCCTTTATATTACCATCTCTTCAAGGAAAAAAAATCTTTTGAAATACTGATAGGAAAGAAAAGGCTGAGCAAATGCTGTTCTTTCAGTGGCTCAGTGCTGCTCAGTACAGCTTGTATTTCTGTCCTACGCTCTTTTCCAACCTTGGAACGACCCAAAGCGTAGCTGTCTAATGTACTGTACTGAATTCCAGTCTTTTTTCCCCAAAAGGTTTGCAAAAATTATTTTAAATTAAGCAGGGTACAAAGTTGTTCTAATTTCCAGCACAGAGAATTCATTTTCAATTTCTCTATCAAAGCAAAATGACAAATACAAAATGCAAGTGAAACCAGATGGACTAACTATATTAGGAGCGCTGCATGCATATTTTGTGTCACTTATTAGCATTCATTAAGTCAAACAGGGGGAGGACTAAGCTTTGCCTACATGTATTAAACCAATAAGGCTGGCAAGAATCCAAGCCTGCTCTCGTGGATTAATTGTTTTATAACTGCTTTAATTAAAATTGTTCAGTATATGATTAACCTAAAAGTTTTAATTTCCACAAAATTGTTGAACAAATGAGACATTAATATTTTACATTAACCGTGGAGGGTGTGCTTCGGTTCTCTGAGTAGCTGGTGTACTGTGAATGGGGAGTGCGTGGCATTGTGGAAGGAGTTGGGGTGTGTGGTTCCCGGGTGCCCCGTTTGGGTGGAACACTCCTACTTGGGGAGGTTCCACGTGCGTCCCCCTCCATTGTGGCAAGAGGTGAGCTCATAGTGTGGTCCTTTGCTCCTGGAGCTGGGGGTGTGGGTTTGTCCCGCAGGGAGACTGTTGGCGCTGCTGCAGCCAGGCAGGAGGAGAGGCTTTGTCCTGTGCTCTGCTGCCTCCGCTGAGGTTTTGCACCGTGCTGGGGGGGCACGTGGAGATGGGCAACCTTGGATGTGCCCCTCTCTAAGAGCTGACCCTGTACTCGAGATGAGCGGAGCGAAGAAGTGATGGATAGAGAGAGGAACGGAGCAAAGAAGTGATGGATAGAGAGAGGAACGGAGTGAAGAAGTGGTAGATAGAGAGAGGAACAGCGCGAAGAAGTGATGATGGAGAGCTGGACCGAGCAAAGAAGGATAGCTGCATCAAGCAGGTACCGGGAGCGTGGGCACCTTGGCTGTGCTGGTTGCCTTGGTATTGGGGTCATCTGCAGCCTCTCTTCCCTCTTCTCTAGTCAGAAGTGCTGTCTGGTTGCTGTAGGCTGCTACTCATGAGCTTTTACCCCTGTTCAACGGTTTGTCCTGCAGGATGGCTGGGATTTTGAGAGGTGCAAAATGGGCAACAAATGCTGCAAAAGAGATGAGGGTTTGGGGTCAGCTACTGCTGGCAGCTCCTGGAGCTGTGCCAGTCATGGCTGACCCCCTCACAGCGTTCACTCGGTGCTGGCTCTTCTGCAAAGGTGGTAAACCTCTGTGGCGCCAAACTCCTCTGGGGATGGAGCACTTGGAGCTGTTGGGTTTAGGCAGAAGAAGAGCTGATGGCCTGTGCTGGAATCTATTTGGAGTCACGGCATCTCGACCAAGGAAACCTCCTGTGGGATTTTTGGAAATGCAAGAAATGAACTGTGGTTTTCCATGTCTTTTCAGGAAATCTGAACTTTACACATTTAGACTGGTGTGGTGCCACTCTGGGGCATTAGGTTAGTGGAGGTTGGGAGCGAGTGCTGCAAGGAGCCCTCAGCACTGCTTCTCACAGTGTTGAGCTGTGCCTGGGAGATCTGTGTCCCACTCTGACCTGGCCTGACCTTCTCCTGCTGTTGGATCCAGCAGGATAGCAGTACGAGTTGGTGTGGCTTCAGGGTGCGGATGTGCTTGCATAACGATGGTTCACCTGTTTAACTGGAAATATTTGGAGCCGTGATATTGCAGGCAGAAGGTTTGGTTTGCTGAAGGGACAGCAGAGTTGGACTGTGCCTCAGTGTCCTCCTGTTCAAAACAAGTAAAGTCATGATCTGAGCTCCTGGCCCATTTGAATTGATGACAACATTGTCACTGGCTTAAGTGGGAGTTCATCTCTACATTTTAACTCCTTAGGGACCTGCTTTTGAAGTGGCTGGTGTGCTTATAGCATGGGCAACATGGGTGTTGGGCCCTACTCTGTGGGGCTTCTGTAGGGGGAGAGGGTCCTCGCCTGGTGTGGGAGAACTTAACAGGTTCTTGATGGTAGCTCATGTCATCTACTGGTGCTTCTTTGTGAGCCAACATTGGGGAAAAAAAGTCTGTGTTTTGATCTCTGTGGTCCCACAGTATGCCAAAAAAATAGACTTAAATACTGGCTGTGCAGGGTCCAAAACTTCGGCTAGTTTTGCATAAAGTGTTATTTGCAGCCGTGAGATCTCATGCTGTTGGGTCCTTTTAGAAGTACTTTTGTTCAAATGCAGTTGCTTCTGGTTCAAAAATGTTATATGGGCTCTGAATGCCCCATAAAGTAGTTTGCTTTCCAATTCTTGTTGAGCTTGTGCTTTGCAGAGCAGAGAGTGCAGGGTGTCTGCGATTCCTTTGAAACACCAGAATTTCTCCTAGTGGGAAGACTGGCTCCGTCAGCCTTCAGCACATCCTTCTGGCATCGCTCTTAAAGCCTCATATGGCTTAGAGTTACTAAGATCTGGGGTGAATTGAGCAGCTGGCCATGGTTTGGTGGATCAGGGAGTGCAAAGGAAGCCCTGGTGTTGGTAACGAATTTATAAACACTCCATATGTCTAGGTGAGGTGGAGTCAGGGCAGGATTGTTTGTGTTGGTTTATATTTCAGTTTTAGGATATTTGCATAAGCCTGCAACATCAAGGAAATGAGAATGGAGGAGTTGTCAAGAGAGTCTGTGAGGGTTATCTAACTCAAACAGAGACTGGTTTTGATTCTTGTAGGCTTCCTTGAAAAACATACGGAGGGTTTGTACACACACATGCACACACACGAACATATGTGGTACGTGCTACTCTCTGTAAATACAGCAGTTTTCCTTTCTGTGACATCTGATGAAAGATTTTGTGTAGCTGAATCATGTAATACAGGATTATAAAAAGATAATGAGTTTTCCACTTCAGTGCCCGGAGTTGTCGGTTGTTTCCTGCTGTTGTGCATGCCGGGCATCGCCGGGAATGGGGCCACAGCTCTTGCTTGCTAGGGCCTGGGCTTAGTGCCTTCAATAGTCTGGAAAAATAAAATCACGGAATAGTTTGGGTTGGAAAGGACCTCAAAGCTCACCCAGTTCCCCCACCCCTGCCATGGGCAGGGACACCTCCCACTGGATCAGGGGCTCCAAGCCCCATCCAACCTGGCCTTGAACCCCTCCAGGGATGGGGCAGCCACCACTGCTCTGGGCAACCTGGGCCAGGGCCTCCCCACCCGCACAGCAAAACATTTCTGCCTAAGATCTTACCTCAGTCTCCTCTCTTTCAGCTTAAAACCATTCCCCTTGTTCTGTCCCTGCACTCTCTGATCAAAAGCCCCTCCCCAGCTTTCCGGGAGCCCCTTTCAGTACTGGAAGTGATCGGAGAAGCTTTTGCATGCAGAGATCTTTCAATAATCAACCTTTCAGGGTGCACGTAAAGGTTTCTGAACTTTTGCCAACCCAGCAGAGCCCAACTCATTTTGTGCCTTTTCCCTGGGGGAGATGGTGCAAAATGCAAATCCCATTGAGGTGTTCCAGCTCCTCAGCTCTCTTGCAGGGCTGCTCTGGAGTCACCTCTTTTTTTAAGCTGTGGGAAATACTCAGCCACATCCTCGGGCTGGGTGTGCTGTTCCAGTGGTGACAACCTTGGAAACCCGGCAGGGCTTGTCTACGTTTTAAGGCTGAAAATAACTTGCCTGTAGCCCCACCCCACACAAAGAGCCAAAGCAAAGATGAGTAGGTGTAGTTAAGTGCAGAATTGTGGCAGGGTGAGCACAGGACGCTCTGGTACATCTGTAAGGGTTGGAGCCAAGCGTGCAGCTGGCACGGTAGATCCTGGACACGCAGATCGATGGGAAGTCCTTCTTCCTCAATTTAAGAAGGATATGGAGCTGTTGGAATGGGTCCAGAGGAGGCTACAAGGATCATCGGAGGGTCTGGAGCACCTTTCCTATGAGGACAGGCTGAGAGAGTTGTGATTGTTCAGCCTGGAGAAGAGAAGGCTCAGGGGAGATCTTACAGTGACCTTCCAGTACCTGGGTATAAACTGGAGAGGGACAGATTTAAACTGGGTGTTAGGAAGAATTTCTTCACCGTGAGAGTGGGAAGGCCCTGGCCCAGGTTGCCCATCCCTGGAGGTGTTCCAGGCCAGGTTGGATGGGCCTTGGGCAGACTGAGCCAGTGGGATGTCCCTGCCCATGGCAGGGGGTTGGAACTGGATGAGCTTTAAGGTCCCTTCCAACCCAAACTATTGTATGATTCTGTAAGTGCTCCATTAACCACAGGGCAGGTGGCCTTACGGTGTTGTTGAGGGCTGTCCCCTCTGGCAGCATTATGTACACGTTGGACGTACGCACCGTGTTAGCTGTGAGAGCAAACAGGCGTTGCTTGACTGTCCGGAGAGGAGGAAGAAAGTGCTGATTCCTTCTGCCAAACCGGTCTCTCTGGAGACCTCCTTTGGGATTCCCTCAGTTGCTAATTTGGATGCTAGTTAGAGTTGAAGGGATTTACTCTGCTCTTGAGGCTAAAAGGCATTGAGGAATTTCTAAATTCCTCATTGGCAAAATGTTGCCCAGCTCATAGAGCTGCCCTGAGGCGACTCACTTATCTGCAGGGTGCTGGGGTGCCTTTAGAGTCCTAGCATGGTAAATGCAAGCATTTTTATGCCTTCACGCCGAATAATGGAGTTTTGTATTTTCACGCTTCTCCAGTGTGATGCCTAACAATAGGAAAAAAGTGAGGCCGGGCTGATGGCCTCAAGTTCCGCCAGGGGAGGTTCAGGCTGGACATCAGAAAAAGTTTTTGCTCAGAAAGAGTCATCAGGCACTGGCAGGGGAGGTTCAGGGTGGAGAGTGGGGGCAGAGTCACCATCCCTGGAGGTATTTAAAAGATGGGTAGATGAGGTGCTCAGGGACATGGTTTAGTGGTTGATAGGAATGGTTGGACTCGATGATTCTGGTGGTCTTTTCCAACCTAATGATTCTATGATTCCATGATGGAAGCAGCAGTTGTGATTTTGGAGATGCACTTTGAGTGGCTGTCCCTGCTTGTGGAGACCTGTGGAATGCAGCTGCATTCGCTTCCTCCATGATTGCCAGCTTTTCCATGTGGAATCTGCCCAGCGGCCACCCGTGCAGTCAAGGATTTGTTGAATCCTCAAGATGATGAGAAGCATATAATAGGAGTATCTGAGCATTGTCTTTTATACAGCAGGAGCTGCTGAAGTGCCTCTCTGGAGAGTTTCAACCTGCCTTTCATGTGCGATGAAAAGGCCTCTAATATTTTCCTGTTATGCCCTTCCCCTTCGGTTGACGTATGGCAGAAGTAACTGTAGGCGTGAGGGCCTACAGGGCGTGAGGGCACAAGTGAGGGCGATGCAAAACTAGTGCAGCTCAGCAAATTGTTGCATTTTTTGTTTTATAAAGCATCTTTTCAGATCTAAGACCACCACTTCTCATTAATGAGCAACTTAACCTCTGCTGATCCTGTTGGAAATAAAAGTATGTCTGTGTTGAGAGCCGAGGTGGACTCCAAGCTGGGGTAATCCAGGCTGTACTTCATGGTGTCCTGTGGGAACTTAGCATAGTGTGGCCCTTCTGGCTGTGGATGCGCATTGCTGCGCAGAGAGGTGAATCCAGCTGCTCTCAAAGGCTTCGTTTGGTAGGGAATGCCTAATGGTGACTCGTGATGCCTGTCATGGGCATGGCCCATGTCTGTCCTTCTCGTGAGGGTACTGGAAAACAGAGCAATGGCAGAGCCCTGGGCAAGTTTGATGTAAAATGCTGGAAATATTTCTGCCTGCTGCGATTTGCCGGCTCCCCTGGCAGCAGGGTCTAGCAGAACAGGTTCACCAGGAGGAGATGGTGTTGCCAGCTGCACGCGTCTTGCCATGCTCGAGCTTCCTTTGGGAATGCATTCAGGGAGCTCGCTCCTGTGAGTTCACCAGACCTTTCTGTAGGAACTGTGGAAAGAAGGAGCGTTATTGTTGCAGTACTAAGTATTTGGGCTTATTTGAATGACTGTACTGGTGAATCATCTAAGCAAAGAAAGGTCCAAGAGATAAAGACTTTCCAGCTTTCTTCTCATGAGTGTAAGTTTAACTTTCCGTGTTTACACAGTTTCTGCTCCCCTCCTGCATTTAATGAGGGGGTCCAGGCTGGATGATTCTATGTTCCTATGCTGAGCGTGCTGATTTACTGAGAATTCTCTTTTCTGATGGCCACGGTTTTTGTTTTGGTTTTTAATGTAGCGTAGCCAGCTAATTTGTAGGTAGCCATCACTTCAAGATTGTTGACATTATTCTCCGACAAAATATAATGTGTGGTTAATCCTATTTCCTGCAATCAATATGGTAATAGTAATTAAGCATCTGAATTATGAAATACTTATGTTGTTTATTTTTTTAAATCACATAAACTTCCTGCAATTAGAAACATAAAGCTAAATTATTTAATACCAGATCTCGAATCCAAGTCATCTGTATACTCAAAAGCCTTCGTTCTATCAAGACAGCCATACTTAGGTTTATAATAGTTATGTTTTATTTGAATTTTCATGAATAGTTAAGTTCCCTAGTGGTTTTTGAGGTACTCTTCCAGCTTTGAGAATTTAGAAATACAACAGGCTGACTCTTGTAGTTGCAGAGTTAGAACAGAATCACGGAATCACCACTTCCCTGGGCAGCCTGTGCCAGTGCTTTACCACTCTTCTAGTAAAGAAATTCTTCCTGGTATCTAATCTAAAGTCCCCTGGCACAATTTGAGGCCACTTCCTCTCATCCTATCACTTGTTACTCCCGAGAAGATACCAACATCCAGGTTAGGATCCAGGGCAGTCCATACAATTGGTCTTCTGGCCTGCAGGCACATTTTTGGTGGCAAAGCACAACTTTCCAACCTCTGTATCTCAAAGGCCATCTTTTCTTCTTTGGGCTGGGAGCCTGTGTCTGCCCTTGCAGCCTCCCATCATCCTCCAAAGCTGCCGTAGCCACAGACACCCTGGCACCTGGCGAGCTCGGCAGAAGGATGGGGCCGTAAATCCAGCATGTGGAAACCAGACCTTACTCCTGCACATACCTCTGTGTGACCAGCTGATCCTATCTTGAACATCTGCTCTGCAGAGATGGATAGCAGGAGACTTGCAGTATCATGGAACACTAGTGTGCAGACATCTGCCCAGAGGGAGCCGCAGGGGCTCCGGCTCCCCGTATGTCCCTCTTCCGGGAATGCACAGAAGATGCTCCGGTTGGTTCAATGTTGTACATCCTGGGAACAACATATTTGCTGACCTCACCTGACGTTTGGTTCTCTGCCTGCAGATTATCAGAAGAAAGGAGTGGTTGGGTACTCTGGTCGGGATTGTACCCAAATGGATTGTATGTCCACTTGGAGCCTTCTTTCTGGGGATGCTGTGTGCTGTGTTTTCCACTCTGATCACATTTTTGATTCTTTAGTTCTTGCTTCTCTTTATTCAGCCCAAGCTCTGTTATTCAGTTCATTTTGTTCCTGACAGGTTTTCATTTCCTTTATAAATATATAGCATTTTCTTTGGCCTCTTGGCTGTGAAAAGGATTTAGTACATTGTTTTCTCCATGCTTGCTTTTTTTTTGTGTGTGTTTTTTTTTTGTGACTATCAAAGGCTATTCTTTCTTTTCCTCGTCTCTTGAATAATCACTGGAGACAGTAAGGGAGTTGTTCTACATAGCTGCATGCTTGCAATATGTGGTAATAAATATTAAGCTCCTTATGAATTGTAGCAACTTGTGTTTTTATTTAAGTTTTAGCAATTGGAGATGGCTTTTGACTTGCAGACAGAGCACTGTGCGCTGAATTTTTGAAAGATCTGCCTCCCGAATATGCAGATACTTGTACATACAGGCATTCCCGCACACAGCTCCTTGCTTTGCAATGCAAATGTATGATCTGCAAGTACAATACGGGCTCTTCAGTGCTCAAGAGGAGTGAGGCAGCATCTGAGTACAGCCTCTGAATTCCAGTCCTTGTTCTTATTTCTGTCACTAGAGGCAAAAGTTGCTTAACATACTCCATACCTCAGCATCATGTGCTGCAAAATGGGGGTGACAATACTGCTAACATCACACAGAACTGAAGACAGAGGCTGAAACCACTTCTGACACTGAGAATAGTACATTTCCTTAACAAAATGTGGTACCATTCCTTACAAGTGAGGTATCCTGTAAGTCAGTGTGGGAAGGGGAGATGCAGACATTCGTTTCCGAAAGGATGCTGACTTGAGTTTGACCCCAAATATAAACTTTGTGATAACAAACGGCACCAAAAGCCATCAGGAGCAGTTTCCATCATTTTAAAAACTGGAATGGAAAGACTCAACACCAGCCAAATAAACCACCCTGTACAGTGTTTGCGCCTTGGCGCTGCTGTACAGGGCGCCCCGGGAGTTCTTCTGGCAGACAGTGAGTGCCTCTGTTTCCCAGGAAACTTAACTGTCCAAGGCAAGGGGCCTGCAGAAAAGAAAATGAGTAGAGAGAAGCAGTGAGATGTAACTTGAGCTGTAAGTGTTCAATGGCTTTAATATTTAGAGGGCAAGTGAGTAGAAAAGGAAGGGATTTCTGTTGGCGTGCCCTGCGGTTTGTATGTTAAGGTGAAGTGCATCTCTTGCAGTAGAAGACAAATGTGCTCGATCTCCAGCCAGTGTAATCTATTACTTTTCTTTCTCTAGCTCGTGTAGAACAGACATCTGTGCGTCTGAGATGGGAGATGTCTTTCCTGAGGGATTTGTGGTATGGACCCTTGTGTCCCTGAAGCCCCACAGTCATTACTGCATTCCTATTTTCCTGCAACATTCAGCGTTTTTTTCATGTCACCTTCCTTGGAGTGTTCCTCTTGTTTCCTCTGCTAGTTTAAACAGTCCACAACATCTGTTCTTAATTTTATAAATGTATTAAATTCCATTCCTGGATCTATTTGAAGCGCAGGGATCAAATACACACACACACACTCCCAAATGGAACAAAGCATCTTTTTGCCATTGAAATATATTGTGCCTAAATACATACTTGGGGGAAAGAAATCAGTATCACATTTACGTTGCAAACTGGAGAGTAGATAGATGTCCATCACCCATCCCAACCATCAGAAAGTTTTATCTAGATATAATCAGGTTGTGGTGTGGTGTTGTCAGCAAGCAGCTGAGTGCATGGAGTTGGGATCGTGCCCGTGGGATTGTGCTTTGGGCTGATGGCACATCCCTGTGGGCAGTTGCTTGATGCAGTCGGTGTTAGGGCATTCCTGTGTTGTCAGGAGGCAGTGAGAGCTGCTGGAGCTCTCTCTGCCTGTCAGAGAGCCAGCGCTCTGTGCGGAGCTTACAGAGATGAACCAGAATAGCTTAACAGAGAGCAACCGCTCTGTCTTTAGGCACTTGAGGATGTGGGTGAAGAGGAGGAGAAAGGCTGATGGCTAAGAAGCTAGGCAGTGGAGTAAACAGCTTGGCTTACCTGAGAAAAGGGCAGAGGTGGGAATGTTTTTTGCAGTCTGTCTGCCACTCCAGCAAAAATCAGATAAACTTGAAGGTTTCATGCCTGGACAGAAGGATTGCAGATGTCTCAGCAGGATCTGAACCTAGGTGTGGCCTGCGAGTAAGCAGGTTGAGCTGATGGATGGTTTCTGCTGAAAGGCTGACAGGATGGTGCAACCAGGGACCTCCTCTGCGTCGCCTGTGTCCAAGGAGGCCTGGCAAATACCGAGCTGCCCTTTCAAAGCATCTTCAGATAGCTGGATGTTTGTCCCACTTGGTTTATGCTGCCGAGCAGAAACCGGTGCAGCAGGTTTTTATTTAGTTTGAGATGCCAGGTTTCTGCTTTTGCTCATACAGTGACTCCACCTGGCTTCAGACCAGCCCCTCTCCAAATGTGAGGAAGGGGACATATGGAAGGAGAATGAGTCGCTGCCTTATGGAAATGTGGCCTGCTTGCATTGCCTTTCCCTCTGCTTCTGTTCAGCCAGGACTTCTGACGCCTGTGAGGTGGAGGAAAGCGTGTGTAATAGTCTGAGAGGCTGATTTGCTGTCTGAGCTGCCTTCACACTTGTACTGTTTCAAAAGGAGCAACTCAATCCATGTCGGGCTTAGTGGAAGACTTGACTGAGAAAATAGAAGTTAGGTGTCTATGACTGAAGCACTGAGCTTTGCGTGCATTCCTGCCGTTATATTTCAGACCCAGCATCCACCTGAGTTTGGTCCTCTGGAGCGGGAGGAACATAATTTGGATCCACAGATGAGTCTCAGTCCCGCCTGTTTGAAGTTATCCGAGGTTCCCACCTAGCATCCCATCTCAATATTGCCTGCGCATCGGCAGATGTTTTTTACCTTTCACATTTTGTATGCACGATGAGGTTTTTTCATCCGGTGATCTCGATTAGTTAAGCCTCGTAGCACTGCTTTGAGTTCTATGAAAGCTGGCTGGATACCCTTGCTGCTCTTCCTCCCATCTGATGTTAAACTTGCTGAAGCAGTAGGTAACGGACTCAAAACAGATTAAAGCTTTATTATTCATATAGATGTTAATCATGAGGAGGGATTCTTTGTATGCTGCAAAACTCTACATATCTTGCTGGGCTTTGAAGGAAGAGCTAGGCTAAAAATAAAGGCAATGAGTTATTACTACGTTCTCCTTCAGGGAGTGGGTTCACTGTATTTTTGAAGAACTGGAATGAGCACTGGAGATGTTCATCTAAAACTCATCTTGGTTTTCAGCTCTCTGTCCCTGTGTGTTGTTTGGATGAGGGTACCTCTTACGTAGATGCAGATGTTGGATCAGAAGCAGATCTTGCTGAATTGGTTAGAAAAAAGCGTTCGTTTCAGAAAACGGAATGATTGGAGATTTTGAGCCCAGGCTGCAATGTGCTTGGTGCTCTGGGTTTGCCTGTGTAGCGCCCTCATGCAACTGTTTGTCTTGAAGCACAGGAGTAGTACAGCTGCTGTCATTGGGATTATTGCTTGGGCAAAAGGCATTCTTGGAGCATGCATCATCTTCAAGAATGGAGCCTTTCCAAAGAGATTTGCTCTAATAGGATGCATTGGAGAGAACATAAACACTAGAAAATAATGGCAGGAAATACCTCAGATCAGCAATCTTTTACTGTCACTTAGAAGAAATACTCAAAGACACGTTAGTCATGTCATAGCTTTCCTCTGAGACATCTGTCTGATAATAAAACTTTAAAAAGTGCCCCGAGTCTGGGGCAAAATGCCACTTCAATTTGGATGCTTTTCTACCTCCGGTAACTGTATTGAGTTTCAGCTGTTGCAGTGGTTATTTCACAGCAATACCAATGGAAGTACTGGAAAGAAAAGGCCAGAAGAAGTTGGAACCCAGGCATATTTCTTATCAATGGCTTCTGTTAATGTGGATTTCCTCTCTCGTTTACTGCTTATGAGCTAGTATAGAACTTCCATGATGAAATGCTGGCAATTGGATTGAATTTCTTGTTTGACTTGTCCAGCAATGGATAGAAATTCTGAAGTGATTCTCCTCCCTGTGGCAAATCTGGCGACTTGGATTGCCTGTTACTGGGCTGTAAGAAGGTGGTTTTGTCTCTTCTTTCCAGCCACACACCTATCTGCTTCTAGGAGGCAAACTCTATTTGTATTTCTTGCAGTTCTTCCCATTGCATTGGTAATTCACAAGCTGCTTCTTCTGCTACGTGGACAAGTGTCACAGAAGCAATGTGGGATGTCTCTGCCACTGCTCTGTTTTCCCTTCAGTCACTGTCATTGCTCCCTCTTTGCTAAGTTCACGCCATGAAGTCCCATCTTGTGAGATTGAGGTGCGTGTTGGTAGAGTCAGATTTCCTGTTCTGTCTCCTAAGGCTCTCTGAGCACCTCATGTGGGGCTTCATTCTCATGGGACATGCCTGTCCCATAGTCTTCAACATGTTCTGATGTCTTCAGTGTTCCATACAAGGATCTGAAATATGAAGGAACCAGTGGCCTGGTCAAACCCTGCAGCGTGGCAGGGTTCTGGACTGAGGCTTCCTGAGTGCCGGCTGTGATGCTGCCTGCTGGATTGGTGGGCATCCCTCCATCCCACTGCTGGCGTGCCTGGTATGTCCAGCAGCTTGGTGCAAATTGCTCATGTGTGTTAGGTTAAGAACAACAGTCCAAGGTCTGGCCATCCAGTTTTGAGAACTGACTTTGATTTGTACCTTGATAACTGTTCAGGACAGATCCTCTTAACTTCCAGGAGACTGACTGTAGGCTCTTCTGAACCTCTGCAAAGCTTGTCCCATCAGCATTGCCTCCGTCCCCAAGACCATTTCTCTTCCTTCACAGGACAGATCACTGTGTCGTAGTAGGACGCAGGAGGACAGTGTCTGTTAGGATGTGTGGGGCATTTTGCTTTCCCCGTTTCAGGATAGTTTTGCTTTCCCACCCCTCTGCAACATGGGGAGGTGCAGCACAGGCAGAGCTTTGGTAAAAGCCAGTCCTGCAGAAGCCCTGATCATCTTGCATGCCCTTTGTTGTTGTGTTGCAGGTTTTGTGTTTGTTTAATTAGTTGCTGGAAGGAGGAAAACTTCTTTCTCTGAGCAGCAGGGACAGATCTCACAATCTCAGTGGTCAAGAATGAAGCGGACTGCCAACAATACTCCAGCCTCTTTGAAATCTGATTATATGTTTCAAGCCTAGCCCTGTGAAATATAATAAAAGCCAGCGGGAGACTATAACAAGGCTGGAATATCATGCTGCCACCTGCTTTTTCCAGTTTGTACTGCCTTTTGAGGAGTTGTTGGTTTGGCAAGAGATTGGCCAGCAGCCTGATATGGCAAGGCCAAAGCAAGGAGCGGTCTGGGTCCTGGAAACAGTTACACCTTTCAAACACGTGTCTTTGGAGTACAAGAAGTAGATGTAAAACCTGTAATAATAGTGATGAGAAAAGAGAATCGGTGTGAAAAGGTGACAATCACAGGCATTTGCAGTTTACTGTTAAGCTCCATGTGTGTGCGTGTACATCATAGTCTCCGGCAGGCCAGTTAACAAGCAAGCGGCACAAAGGGCTGCAAATTCCAGCTCCGAACTCCAGGAGAGGTCAGCAGAATTGCTTGTGGTTCCAGAATTCCTTAATCCCAGCAAAGACAAGGGAGGAGTTGGCATGCTGGTACGAGCATTCCTGTTTCGGTGGTCTGGGAGCACAGGAGCTGAGGACCAGTCTCTCGTGGACCCCAGGCTGCACAGCTGGAGGCAGTGATTTCATTGCAGCCAAGAGTTATTTAGCAAGTCCGTTTCTGTTGTTCTGTGTCTCTTAGACAGGCTATGGCCTTTTTCCTTCAGGATTGTGTTTGAGTGTTACTTCCAGCATTGGTGCTTTGTGTTTTAGAAGCTTCCTGTCCTCCCACAGCTGAGGGTTTGCTCTCCTTTCCTCATCCCGTGATCCCTCCCTGCCGGTTTGACAGCAGAATCAGGTTTGGCTCTCAGTACGTTTCATGAATCTGTTGCAACTCCAGTATACAAAAGTGAGGTTTGGCATATCAGGAACATACACTGTCTCTTTCATTATGGCAGCTATGGAGAATAGGAAAGGTATTTCCCCATTGCCCTTCCCTGCAGTCGCTTGAGTTACAGCATTTGAGGTGGGATGCGAGCGGCTGCGGGGTGAGCTTGTGATGGATTGACTCTGCCTTCTGTTTACACCAGCGCTGCCTTTCATGCCCCGTTGCTGTTTGTGGTTTTTGATGAATGATTAATTAGAAAAATAATCATTTGTAAATTGTGAGTGAACCAGACGTTTGGCCTTGCCTGTAGGGAAATCGAGTCTCCGAGCTCTGCTGCAGTGTGCAGCCTGCTCACAAATGCAGGAGTATTCCCAGGCTAGTGATGAATTTACATGAAGTTCCCTTTCAGCATTTTAATGACTGTTACATCTGAGTAACTAATGAAAGATATTAACAAACAGAAGAAGTAAATATTTAATTTTTCTATAGAGTTGGTTTTTTTTTTCAGCTCGTGGCAGCCTGTGTTTTTAAATGTACATATAAGAGGATTTCTGCCCCAATCTCTTCATCTCTGCCCGGAGTACAAAGCTCGCTGTATGTGTTGGACATGATGAACGCCTCTGCAGAGATATTTTGCCGTGAAATACGCTGTTCCTCTGCCCTGTCGTGACAGGCTGCGGGCAGCATTTCATGGCCGTGAGTTAGTGCAGCCGAGAAGGCAGCTCCCTGCACCAGGGGCTGTTGCAGCCTGTGGTCCCCTGAAGAGGAGATGGCCACAACAAGGTCATTCAGTAAACTACAGTGATTAGTGACTCCATCAAGAAAAACTGCTGAACGCAGCAGGGAGTAGTCATTTGAAATGTCTTAACTCTGGTAATTTACCTCCTTCCACCCGTCAGTATTTGCCTGTTCCCTTCTCCTGAAAAAGCCTGCTGGGTAAGATTTTCTGCGGGGCTTGTTATCTCCCAGCTGATTCTCTCGCCTGGTTTTCTCTTGTATTCCTCTCTGGATGCGATGATCTGGTGTTACTGGGATTTGGAGTCAAGCTGAGCAAAGCTCTCTAGCCTAAAAAATGGGCCACAGCCAGATGCACAGGGGAGAACCGGGGGCAGAATTTGCCCAGAGGAAGGTTTGCTGTGAGAAACCAGCAGGTCCAGGGAGGGGATTCTGCCCCTGGACTCGGCACTGGTGAGGCCGCACCTTGAGTACTGTGTTCAGTTCTGGTCCCTCACTCCAAGAAGGATGTTGAGGCTCTGGAGCGTGTCCAGAGAAGAGCAACGAAGCTGAGGAAGGGGCTGGAGAACGTCTGACGAGGAGCGGCTGAGAGAGCTGGGGTTGTTCAGCCTGGAGAAGAGGAGGCTGAGGGGAGACCTTATTACTCTCTACAACTACCTGAAAGGAAGTTGTGGAGAGGAGGGAGCTGGGCTCTTCTCCCAAGTGACAGAGGACAGGACAAGAGGGAATGGCCTCAAGCTGTGCCAGGGGAGGGTCAGTCTGGATATCAGGAAAAAATATTTCACAGAAGGGGTCATGGGGCCCTGTCAGAGGCTGCCCAGGGAGGGGATGGAGTCCCCGTCTCTGGAGGTGTTTAAAAGACAGATAGATGAGGTGCTCAGGGACAGGGTTTAGTGGTAGATAAGAATGGTTGGACTCGATGATCCAAGAGGTCTTTTCCAACCTGGTGATTCTATGAAACAGTGGGAAGGATTTGGAGGATGGGAGTCTTTGTTATTAAGAGAGTGTGGAGCTGGCTGTGTCCCACCTGTGGTTTAGTTTGGTGGATGGTGAACCCACGCTGCGCACAGAGGATGGCACGGGGCGGGTGGCCGCTCCGCAGTTGTGCTGTGTCTTGGGTGCAGTGCTGGGCATGCAGACACGGTCTGTTCATCCCCACTGGGATCCCAGGCTCCTGCCTGCTTTGCCATCCAGGCTCGTAGCAAGAGACTCAGTGAGACGTCCCAGCCCGGTCCCAAATCAGACTCTGCGTTTATAAAGAGCTGGGGGAATTTTTTTGCAGATACAAACCATGAACAAACGAGCCAGCTGAGATCTTCATCTCTTAGGCATTATGTGCTTTGGAGGATGGAGGAATAAATCTTTAAGCCTGCAGGAACTTCATCAAGCACTTATTTAGGGAATTTGGCCAACATCGTGTACCCGCTATGCTATTATGATTCTCTGTGCAGGGCCCCACGTGATGTAAATCTCTCAGGGCTGTCTCTGGCTTTGCCGTTGTTTTTGACGGAGCCTATCCAGGCTCCACACGACTGGGATCCAACTGCCTTGGCTCTTTCCGGTTTTCATTTAGTCTCCCCAGCCTGCCATCTTTTACAGCCAAGAAAAACTTATGCTAAGTGATCAAAAGCATTCACCTGGATGGAGATAGATATATATAGAGAGAGAGACAGTGTGTGGGGTTTTTTTCTATTTTAAAGAGCTCATCAGAGTAGATCGTAAAGCCAGAGTGAAATACAGTGAAATTTCCCATTAGAGACAGTCTTTCTTAAACTGTTTCCCATGGGAGCCCCTTCATACCTGCATCAAGACTTAATTGCCTCTCCTGCTTCTGTCTGTGAGCTTTGAAATATAGGAGGAAATGCAAGAACAGGGCCTTCCAGGGGCAGGAGACAGGATGGGGACTGTCATGATCCATCCCACCACTTTTGAGAGAGGTGAGAGGACAGTGGATGCTTGTGTGACTCAAACTGTAGTGTTTCATGCTTGCATGTGCTCATATACATGGACAGCCTTGCTTGCTGGGGCTGCTTTCTCACCTCTTCTGCTTTGCCATGTGAATGCCCCACCTGGGCGTGCATCTCTGCCCTGTTGCTAGAATTGCAGACCCTCCTCCTTGCATGCCTCCTCTGGAAGACTGTGGCACGTCCTCTGCTTTAATAAAATATGAGCTGAGCCCATCTCCTCGTTTCTCCTCTGCTCTCCCCTCTACACCCTCTATACATCCTGTGTACCATTCCTCTACCTTCCCTGTGCTAATACGCCTCTTCTCTCCTGGTCCTGAGCTTTGTTGCGGTTGGAGGAGATGATTCCCATTACCTGGGAGTTATCAGCTTTGAAAGGTGTGGGGTCTGGAGCGGAGGCAGCCTCAGAGAAAAGCTTGAGCTGGTTTTCCTCTGCTGTCTTCAGGGTAGTGCTGCCCCAGAGCCATTCCCTGGAGTCCACGCTGGACATCACGGGGGTGGTGAGCTGGGCTTTCTGGCAGAAGGACTGTCCTCTGTGATGTCAGACCAGTTCCTTTTGGGACTGGTCTTTGTGCTTAACCAAGGCAGGTTGCATGTGGAATTTAACTGGCTTCTGCCTTGGTGATTGTTCTCCCGGTGCAAACTGTCCGACCTTCGCTGTCACTGAGGATAGGCAGGATCTGCATAAATCAGTCCTGCTTTAGAAAAGCAGAAAACAAACCCCTTTTCCTCTTGTAGAGGGCAGGCACCTAGAAAGGCTGTTGCCCTGCCTAAACAACCTTAGGAAGGTTGTTTCTGCTTTCCAAAATGCTGAAGGGGATTAGATCGTCTAATGGAGTATTCAGCTGCCTGGTGATTTATGGCAAAGATGCCATTGAGTTATGGGAGCTGTTAAAATGCCTGTTAAAGTACTAAATGTTTTTAAAAACTCATATTATTTGGCTGATAGAATGTAAAGGTCTAATGGAGCTATTGCTTTGCTCTGTATAAATACCTATTTGGGCAAATGTTATTTATGTATACTCTCTCTGTTGTGGGTAAGAGTGACCAAAAGCTATTGCCACCGAGTGGTTACACGTCAGGCGGTGCAAACTGGGCAGCGCTTTCATTCCTGGTGTCTGGCTGGACTAGAAGTCCTCACCTGTGTCAGTTCAAGCTTCTCCTAGCACGGCCAAGGTGATCTGAAGAGTAGTGTTGAGGCATGCTTGTGTCTGGAGGTGAGGTTTTCTCGTAAGGATTTCAGTGCCTTGACTCACTGGCCTGGTTTTGGCAAAAGAGCAGCAGATCTGTCTCAGCCAGTGTGGCTGCATCTCTCCTCAGTGCTGATGGTTCTCACGTCCCAGACTTGTAATACAGCTGTAGGTATGAGCTTGCAAGCCTAAATAAGCTCTTTTAGTGTTTCTACTTAGTTTAAAAGGAACGGGGTGAATTTGTGACCTGTGGACCTTGATAGTTTTTGATGTGGAAATGATCTTTATTTTTAAGACTTAGTTTTACACCTGCTTTTAGATGCGTTTGCCCTGAAGAAACGGGGGAGTCAGTCAGTTTACAATCGAGTGTCAGGCTTCTTCTCTTCCCCAGACCTTTGCACCCCAGCAGAGTCACGGTGACCTCCTGGCTACCTGGTGCTCTTAACTGGAGACAGTGAATGTCTGTTCCTGAGAAATAAATACAGGAGACTTTGGCCAAGTTCCTAGGATGTCCTCTAGAACACAGCATTTCTGGGTCAGTGACAGCCATCTGGTCAGCATGCCCTCCTAGAACATATCTGAATTGAGATGCTGCTGGATTTGGTGAATGGCAGATGTGTGTGCCCTCCCCGGTACAGCTTCCTCGCACTGACAGCCCACGGCTGATACAGAGGAAAAAATTCACACCAGCTTCTCATTCAATGAATACAAAATCAATTCTTCTGGCTTCTTGGACTGTTGTATACCTACAAAGGGTTCGCTGTGTAAATTTGTGGTGCTGTACAGTAAATATTATGCTTTAATGGTCGCAGGTCTGACATTTCTGTTGAGTTATGTACCATAATGTTTGAACACTACGGGTTGAATTTTGATCTTAAATATGTGGATGCACTTTACTGCATGCCTGAAGAAAATTGGCCGCTAAACTTGCAGGTTTGTGTGCACAGCCAGTGACTGTTCAAGGCATCTGGTGATGCCCCAAAAGGTATGAAATTAATTTTCAGGTACAATAAACAATATTTCAGCCCTGACTGGCTTGATGGAAGCTTCATCTTCCAGCACTAGAAATTGAAATGGGTTGCAGGGTTGCATTTAGGAAGGGATTTGTTCTGCCTGTCTCTTTAGTGCAAAGGAAGCTGACAAAATTGTGCCCAAGCGGTGGTGATGCAGCAGTGTGCTGCTTTGCCCAAGTGCTGCCTCAAATCCTACACCACAACTGGAGGTTTGGAATCATCATCAACTATCTTACAAATTCCTCATTGTGTAGATTAAACGGAGATTTTGTTAATATTTTTTTCATCCTGTTCGTCTTTGTGCAAGCTGGATATAGCCCTATCAAAATGCATTTGTCACTGACGGGTTTGGATAGAGGATTTCTGCACGGCTTCTCCTATGCACGCAAAAGGCTGTGCAGGACCCCTTTCCTGGGGGATGCTGGCGGGTAGCAGGCAAGAAGAGGCTCAACTGATCAGTGTTTTAATTTCAGTGTAAGGGTTACCAGTGATCGGGCATTACTTGGTGCAAAGAAATCTCTGAAGAGGCTGCAGCAGAAAGGTGTCCGTTGTGGGACACGTGGTAAGCTGGAACAGGAGTCCAGCAGCAAGATCAGTAAAGACTTGTTGGCACAAGGTGGTGGATCCTTGGGACGGGATCATCAAGGCTGTCCCAGCAGCAGCTAATTGGGTGTCTGCTCCTCTGTTAACATATTTGCACACTTACAGAATCGTAGAGTGGTTTGGATTGGAAAGGACCTTAAAGCCCATCCAGTTCCAGCTCCTGCCATGGGCAGGAACACCTCCCACTGGATCAGGTTGCTCCAAGCCCCATCCAACCTGGCCTTGAACACCTCTAGGGATGGGAAATCCATGATCTCTCTGGGCAACCTGTTAGCTTGCCACTCTGTTATATTGGTTCTGTCTTGCCTTGGAGGAGTGTTTGTGAAGTCAAGAAGCATGGTGGGAGCAAGCCTGTTTGATCCACAGCGTGAAGCAGTCATTTATATTAATTGCTTCATGCCGTTTGCTCTGTAGGTCCCCTTCAAGCCAGGCTCCAGATAAGGAGCTCGGTGTCAGAGCCCTTCTTGCTTGGATTCAGAGGCTGGGAAATGATAAGTAATGAATTACACAAATTTAGCTCTCTTTTTACTCTCCTGTTTATAATTGTCAAAGTTTGAGCCTTCCAAAATAATAAGGTAGAGTGGCCCTCTCTGACCTTAGGTGAATAGGAAGAAATATCGCTGTGTGAGACTCGGGCCATTGCACCTCAATAGTGAAGAAACAGAGGCTCATTGGAAGAGCCTGCTAAATTACCCTGCTTAATGCAAGATGCTCGTAAGGTGACTTATGGTGCTGAAGAAACATAAACATCCATAACTGTGTGTCTGCTGTAACCCAGAAGTGGGGTTGCCGCGTGCCTGTGTCTGGATTGGTTATAGGAGTGAAGGCAGATGGGTGCCCATGGGCATCACCTTGCTGGGGATCCTGGGTGCTTGCTGCACAGCCAGACCCAAACTGGTGCTGTTACCCCAGCTCCTGCGCAGGTCCAGGCAGGTGAGCTGTGGTCACGCCTGTGGTTTTAGGGCGTATCTTTAATACGGGAACCTCGCTGGGCTGCAGTGTGCTGTACTGCGTAACAGTGGGGTCCTCTGCCTTGGGGCTCCCCAGCTCCAAGGATGGTAGGAATGGGGGCTCTCTGTAGCTCTACCCCTTGGACTGCTCCTTTGCTTGACGGTCAAAGGAGGGAAAACTGGATTTTCATGTGGGGGTTGCCTTTTAGATGCCACCTGTGTGACACAATTAAGCAAGAGATAGATAAAGCATAACTGGCTAGTGTGAAATTTGAGTAAGGACTGTTGTTGTTGTGTTCTTTTGGTGGAAGGAGAGAGAGCCTGTTGCTAATTTAGCACCTGAGCCAAAGAAAAGTGGAAATGGCGCTGAGAAGTCACCGTTTCAGCTCTCTTTAGGTCTGGCCTTAAAAAGCATAGTGATTCAGCTTGGATGGCCATCTGTCTGCTCCAGGTAGGGGCTCAGGAGAAGAAACGTCCTTTTGTCCTTGAGTCCAGAGCCTTGGAGAAGAGTAGGCTGTCCCTACTGCCAGGCACGAGCAGCTGGATATCAGCCTGTGCTCATCAATGCTAGAGCTGATTTACACTGGGTGAGACTTTGGTTCAGGGTATTTCTAACGGGATGCCTTTGTTCTTCTGTTATCTGAATTATCTGCAGTTACAGAAATTCCTGCTTGCAGACATGTTCGCTAGAACGTTTGGGGAAAGAAGGTTCAGAGCTGGACTGAAATAGACTTGTTGGAGCGGTGCTGTGTTGTAACTGCTCCCCCACGCTAAAGAAAAGCTTCTTCAGCAAGCACATGAAATAAATTGGCATCGTTACTCAGAAGCCAGATGGAGCAGAAATCCAGATTAAATAGAACAAAGTCAAATTCAAAGAAATTTAGAACGAAGGCACAGTGCGAGTTAAAGGCTATTCCGCGTTGCCCTTAAACTGAACAATCATTGTTTCCCCACGTTCCCCACAAGTGCTGATCACCCCGGTGGGAGTTTCAGTGTTGGGTTCGTTACAGTGGTGTAAATTAACTCCTCCTACAGAACTGAAGATTCAACTCCCAAGGCCAATCAGCAACATAGGGATCTAATTTCCCCTCTGCTGTCTAAATAAAATGCTGCTGCAGATGGAAGGCTCCCTAGAAGCTGCTTCTGGACCGCTTCCACCTTTTTATGAAAGCTCTACTCAGACGTGGTACCGTATGTGGTAACATAACCCGTTGAGTGCTGTGATCCCTGGAAAAGGCAGGGGGAGAAGCTAGGAAGAAGCTTTGAGATTCAGGGTTGGAATAACGACAAGAGGGAGAAGTATTAGTATTTCAGAGCACAGTCTGCTTTGCAGAATCCAAGGGGGCTTGAGGAAGCAGATGGAGGGAGCTGAGTCTGTGTTTCCCGAGGAGGTGGCATTGTGTCTGTTGCTTTGTTAGTTGGAGTTCTAAATATTGAAACAAAAGCACAGAAAAGAAAGAGGCTGAAAATTAAATTGGATGATTCGCACTTGCTTCTCGGTTTGGGATTAAGCTGGAGCTGTTGTCTTTCAGTCTGTGCAGTGTTTTGGTTGTGTGTGTTTGTTCTGTGCACACCTCTGCACGTGGGTGCTCCTGCAGACCCTGCCAGAGCAGGCGCAGATCCGGAGCCGTCCTCGGAGCTCATCCTTTGCAGTTCATGGCACACAACCCATCCTGACATTAGCGCACAGCTGAGGCAAATACAGCTTTACAGATGGCACGGCAGCCACCGGCACAGGAGTGCCCCTGGTTTCTAAGCTCTGCAGAAGCTCTGTTTGTGCCCTAGGATATATGCCGGTAGCCAGCTGTGTCTCTTGGGGAATAGCCTATTCCTTAAGTGCAAACTTGCAGTACCCAGTCTGCAGGTGACGATATGCAGCAGAACTGCAAAATTCAGCTTTCGTCCTCCAGTTTCATTATGGCTTGCAGATTTCTGCCCTGAGTGAGATTCAGCTGGACTTTCAAGTCATATTCTCTGTGTCCAGTGAACACAATGAAGTTGTGCCTAAAGTTGGCTCTTCAAGGATGCTCTGTTTTGGGCCCTCGGTACCAAAAGCTGTCTAGGAAGACATACTGTTTTCTCTTAGAATGCGCATAACGTTGACAGGAGCTGCTAGGAGTTGTCTCTTATCATGGAGAGATTGGGAATTGGATGAAGAGAAGGGCTTGGTTCAAAGTTTCCCCCTAACCAGCAGAACAATTCCTGATAAAGTTTCGTGGGTACTAGGTTGGGTATGAGTTGGAGTGTGCACGATGGTTTGAGTTGTAACTGCGTGTTTAAATCTCTGGATGTGAAATCCCTACTATTTGGCAACCAAGTGTTTTGGACTGGGGTCATCCTGCTTTTTAGAATTGGCCTTAAAAATGTTAATTAATCTCCTGCAGTTACAGAGAACCCCCAAATCTGCTGTGGACAACTCTGCAAGAGGAGCACTTTGGGGTTCTTGAAATGTCTTTCCACAGCATACAAAGGAGATAGATGTTCTGTGTCCACAGTGCTGCTGTCGTAGCTCAGCCTTATCACTGTGTGAGATAAATCCCGGCTGAATCCTGACATGGAGGAAGTCTTTCTGGTGTCCAGCTACCTGGCAGTGATGACGGTGGTGTTCTTTGTTGGTGAAATTATACATACAGACACACACCTCTGAAGCTCAGCCCTGGGACTGTTCGCTGTGAACATCACATTGACCCACAATTTACATTAATGAGAATGATTTACATTTATATAGCTCCTTTCAGCCCAAAGGATCAAAGAGGCCTCACAGACTAAAATACCCGTGGCTTCCTTGCAGCAGTGCGAGCTGGCTGTGGTGTGAGTCAACAAGGCAGGAAAAATGCACGTGAACATTGCCTGTCATGACCAAGAGGTTTCTGGGAAGCTGGTCAAATCATAGAATACTTTGGGTTGGAAGGGACCTTAAAGATCATCCAGTTCCAACGCCCTGCCATGGGCAGGGACACCTCCCCCTGGCTCAGGCTGCTCAAGGCCCATCCAACCTGGCCTGGAACACCTCCAGGGATGGGGCAGCCACAGCTTCCCTGGGCAACCTGGGCCAGTGCCTCCCCACCCTCATGGTGAAGAAATTCTCCCTTATGTCTGGTCTAAATCTGCCCCTCTCCAGTTTATAGCCCTTGCCTCTTGTCCTATCACTCCAAACCTTTGTGGACAGCCCCGCCCCAGCTTTCCTGTAAGCCAAATATGTCATCCTGTATGAACCTGGCTGGATCTCATAACCAGACATGCGGAGGACTTGGTGGTCTCGTGCTTTATCTGCAGCAGTAGGGACTGAGATGACCTAGTCATGGTTTCCAAGTGTCTCACGGGAGGTTGCATGATGAAACAAGTTTGTTCCTAGCCAATAAAGTGCTTCCACTGCCTGGAAGAAAGGTTTTCGTTAATGATCCCTCACACACTGGTGCAGTACTTGCCCAGGACATGTCCACATCCCTGGCAGAGGGAGGTGAGTGCAGCCCACAGGGACGAGATGAGGATGGGACTTGTCTTTGAGGCAACACCACACATGGGGAGAGCTCAGCTCTGTGGAGTTGGTCCCCACTGAGCTCCCCCACTGTGAATATCTCTTTTGGCCTCTCTGTTCACCACCCCACACAGCTTCTTGCTGTGCCAAACACCACTGTGAACATGACCTTCCTCCTCCAGGCGGTTTCCAAAAGAGAGTTTTAAATATTCATTTGCTTATTTTTAAGTATATATTTTAAATACTACCACCATTTCCAGGGAGCATTTGTAAATGAGGACTCTCTTAAAGTTATGTTAGTGCATTAATTCATGAGGCAGCTTCAAAAATTCATGAACTCTAATAGGACTTTCTGCCAGGAGGGCTTGGGGCATCCTTGCTGCACCTCTAGAGTGGAGCAGACATTTTGTTATAAAGCAGTAACTCTTAAATGGAGTCTCCTGATCTCAGCTGCGCTGATTAAGATACTAAGACAGGCTGCAGAGGTGCTTTGTATGTCTTTAAGATGTCCTCGTTTCACCAGCCTTAACTGTGATCTTACTTCAGTAGGGATTAAACAAGCTGCAAAAATATACCTGGGTGGCAGAAGTAGCAATATCCCTCTGGATCAGCTCTCCGGCGTGTCCTGGAGGTCCTTAGGGCTCTTTTTGGCTTTTGGAGTGGGATTCGCGTGGCTGCATGGCTGCTCACAGGCACAAACCCTTTTAGGGGTGTGATTTTACGTGTGGAGCGACTCTGCTGAAATCAGCACAGCCGCTGTGGGCTGATGCTGCGGTGACCGAGGGGTGAAGTCAGCTCCGTCTGACTTCTATCAGGGGATTATTTCTATCAGGCTAAAAGCAGCAGTGATATAAATGGAGCAGATTGTGCCAGGGAGGCCAGCCTGTGCCGCTGCTCGTGCCGAGAGAGTGGCCGCTGGACTTGGGTTTGGTTTAAGGAGTAAACCTAAGTGGTGTCAGTGTGAAATGCATGCAAAAAAGAGGAAAATTGGGCCTCTTCCCACCAAAATGGGTTAAACTAAAGCAGAACAAGGTGGTTTTGCTGTGCAGTGAGCAAGTATCTACATGTGGAATTATTTATAAACAACTCTTCAGTATGAATTCGTATGTGGACTATCTTTCTTCTTATCCTGTATTAGGATCTTCCTCTAAATATTAAATTGTGTGTTTGGATGTCTAAAGAAGGGAAGAGAAAAGTATTTCAGGTCAGCTTAAGCACCAGACCCAACTTCTTCCTGTTCGTTGAGGATGGAGCGATGTGCATTTGTGCTGGCTCCTGCCCCCAGCTTCCTGCATCACTTTTGATGCCAAACTCATTGTGTGTGTGCTGCTGCTCCTGGTTGTGCTCCGTGTTTCATGGTATTCGTTGTGCTTTGCACAGAGGTTGCTTGACGCAAATTTCGAAAAGAGAAGGAGAAAACCAAAAGCTCCGTAGACTCTCTTGGGGTTATTTTTTTACCGAGTAGCTCCTGACTCAATGTTCTTTGAATATTCAGTGTTTTTCCATCGATACTGGTGGGGCTTAGGCTTGTGTAAGGTTTAGGGGTGCTCCCTCTTCCTCTCACTATTTCTTTTTATTATTATCCATTAATAAATAATCAAAAATTTCTAAAAGGGAGAATGGCTTTCATTCTTTCAAAGCCAGTGGGATCAGTGCAGCTTTGCAGTTTGTAGACAGCTATAAATGATAATGGAAAGCACGTTAAAATCCTGTCTCTGTAGCATGGCTCTAATTGCTGTTGATTTGCTGCTTGATTTCGTGTAAGATGCTCGGCCAGAGCTCCCAAATGTCTCTGCTAATGAGTACCCAGTCTCCACTAAAGTGCGGACCCGGCACACGCTGTGTGGTTTGTGTTGTCGCACTGTCAATAAACCTCCCATTAGAGATCGTCCTTTCCCTCTACGTTTACAGTCTCTAATAGTCCAAGTGCGTGTGGCAAAAGCAGCCTGGTCACCCCCGTGCGGAAATGAGAAAGGCACGAAGTCTAGAGACCTTACAGTAAGTCTGTAACAGAGCTGAGAAATGGCTCTTTAACTTCCTAAGCCTTCCTTTATTCCAAGACTGTGCTTTCTATCTCTGCCAAGTCTGGCTTTCCCACCTGATGAGCATCCTTTTGCATTGTGTGGGTATAAACCAGAGATGACAGCCCTGATGACGCGAAGCGGTGCTTCTTTGACTCAGGGGATTGTGCTCTTAGGGCTGCCCAAGTGGTAGTTGTGGTGGCACCAGGTACAATAAAAGGCTTGTGGTTGCCCAGCTCAGAAGCTGTGCTTTCCGAAATGATTTTGCGCTGTGGTGATGTGGCAGGAGCATCTGCATTGCGTGGGAAGGTCAGGCGGGGTCTCACCTACAAAATGGATGCATTCAGTTCAGAGGGTGTGTTTGAAAAACAGGGGAATTGGCTTTCCCGTAGCATATTTTCTGGTTTTGTTGAACTCTCTGAAGTTAGAAGAGCAGAAGAGCTACTGAATTATTTGGGCCATTGAGCTGATGTGCTGTGAAGACTCACTTGTATTTATAACGTGCTGCAAGTTCATGGAAGGTGCACAGCCCAGTGCAATATTCAAGCAGGAATGTTGCATGTCTTCAGTTCCACATCACCCTGAGGGTTGCAGAAGAGCAGAAGAAAACAGGAAACTGCAATCATCTGTATATAGGAACAAAGGAATTTTCTGATTTCTTGGAGGAGCCCAGTGTGATCTCTGGAGCCGAGATGCCTCCTGCTTTCTCTTCTCATAACATCACCCATATATTGAGCCATTAGTCGTGGTGGCTGGTTGCTGAAAATCCACCAACCTTCCCAGGTCAGAAGGAAAGCCTGTGCAATAGGGCACGTTCTGCAGTGATTTCATAGTTCAGATGATTACAGGCTGCGGTGAATTACTCGGTTACTTGGTGTGTGGTGGTAGATCTGTTTCTACAGAAAATATGCTGCGGTATTGTACATCAGTTCTTTCTGTTTTGGGGGTCCGTTTCTTTTTGTTGGTTTTTTTTTTTTAGGGGGTGTAATGCTACCTCTAAGAAACAGAGAAGTGTAACCAATAGTTTTATTATCCTTCTAGCGCTGGCCCCTTCTGTCTTTACAAACGCTCCAAAGCCACAACTCTGTGTAAGAAAAATGGATTTGTCACTGAATTTTCATGCTTCATCCTCGCAGAAATGTAAATGTTGTCCTGGGCTTTAGTACTGTGCCTTCAAGCTTGGATTTAATGCCGATCATTATACTTTTAGAGCAGGTTACGTAGAAAAATAGAGGCACAGAGCAGATCCAAAAGCCAGTGGTCTTGCTTTCACTCCCATTTTGTTCTGGTGAGGATGCTGAATATTTATTAAGAAAATCCCACAATTACACTTTTAAAAAGGAAAAAAACCATCAACCTCTATTTTGGAAATGAACAGATGCAAACGGCAGCTGCTGAGCTTACTTGTGTCGTGTCCCGGTGTGGGGAACAGGGGAGCTGCACACATCGAGGAGGACACGTGAGCTATGCTGTACCCCACACTGTGTCTGCGCTGTTTTAAGGTGGTTGAGTGCTTCTTGGTGGAGGGAACACCTGCCTTTTTTGGGAAGTAGAAGCACTGCTGGTCGTTTCCTGTTCCCAGTGAGTTACAGGGCACGGCTTGCTGGATGTGTGACTAGCAGTGATGTGAGAAACGTGCTGATGAGTGCTGCTACCCCACTGCATTTGAGTGCTTTGGAGAAGGGCATTAGTGGTGGGAGTTGCTGTGTACCTTTTAATTCCTTCTGCATTCTTCTGCTGCCATGGTGGGAGTCTCCAGATGGCTCCTTTTGCAGTTTCCCAGGCTATTTTTATTTCTGTGTTAGCACAATTCTGGTTTTTTGAAAGAAGCTTGCACTCTTTTGGGGATGTATTTTGCGATTTCGATGTTTGGAGTAGCAGAAGAGTTAATTTGTTGTTTTCATCAAAGCCCATTTGACCCTGAAACGGGAGCATTTGAAAGATGGTTTCCTAAAACCTTCTTTGAATACCTTTGTTCAAGAATTTGCCTTATCTTATTGTAAAAAGGTTAGGTGCCCCCTAAAAACTCCAGTTTGACAGGAGTGGTGATTTCCTGCTCTGTGAGGTTGCAGCTAATGGGTCTTCCCAACTCCTGCAGCTCGGTACCAAGGTGATGGAGCGTTACATCTGCTACTCCAGAGGTGTTTGGGTTTGAATGCAAGATCAAACCAATGCATGCTGCCTTGCTTCTACACTGTTGCATGCTCAGGGCTGCCTCCCAGGGCTGAATTCCCAGAGGAGAGGAGTAGGGGGGCCGAGGGCCATCCTGCTCTGAGTAGCTGCTCTTGGGAAATTCAGTCCTATTTATTGAAGCATTTTCTTGTCGTCTTAACCAAAGCGAGTGGAAAAGCAAGAACATGCAATGTATGGATTACATTTTCATCTGTTCAGTCTCTCCAAAATTCTAGATACGATGTCTTCTCTCTTTGCTTTACCTTACTTCTGGCAGCTGCATGGTTTAGAAATTGGTATTTCTGGCTGATTTTCAGGCTGTCTTTTAAAATAAACACCTTTCTCAAAAGATGAGGGCGACTTGAAGCCCTATTTGCATGAAGCGTCAAATGGCCAAAATTGCACCAGAGATATTGGTGGTGAATATACATACCTGGAGCTTTGCAGTAAAACTCGATGGCGTGATCATGAAGCAGATGCCATGCAGCCTTTGGAGACTGAGCTGAGCGCAGCCATGAGCCATTGCGTATTTAGCTGTGGAATTCTGGGGTTATTTTCAACACCCAGAGGAGAATAAACTGAGGACAACCTGAGCTGGAGGAGGAGGGACGCAGACACTGCGTTATCTCTGTGTCTGGAAAGCCTGGCTTGTCCCGGTCGGGTTGTAGAGTTCATGGGAAAGAAAATATAATCAAAATTCATCCTGCATCAGAGATGTCTGGCTGAGAAGAGTTTGAGAAGCCCCCTTCAGGGGAGGTTTAGATTGGCTTTTAAGAAAAAATTCTTTACTGAAAGAGTGCTGGAGCACTGGAACCGGCTGCTCAGGGCAGGGCTGGAGTCTCCGTCCCTGGAGGTGTTCAAAACACATGTAGCTGTGGTGCTTCGGGACATGGTTTAGTAGGCTCGGGGATGTTGGGCTGATGGTTGGACTTATCTTGGAGGTCTTTTCTGACCTTAATGATGCTATAATACTATGATTTTATGTATTATCAAGGTATTTTGCTGTGACATGCATTTGTTTAACCAAAACGGTGGAAGGAATCCAGAAAAGCTGTTGCTGCCTGAGCTGGGTAAAGGCCTTTAGGTTAAAAAAAAAACAAAGCCGAACTGTTTAGTGCCTTTATGTGACGAGGTAAAACACTTATCTCTGTTTCCTTTTAAAAAAGTGTCCTATGTCTTTGGGAGGCTTCTTATCAGCCTCTGGAATGGTACCCTGCTATTCAAAGCCCTTTTACTTTCGGCAAAGGTCCAGAATTTGTGGCTTGTCTGGGTTTTTTTCCACTCCCTGTGATGCAGGATTGTGCTCCTCGTTCAGTCTCTGCTGATCGGGATGTCTCCTGATACGCTGCCAAGGTGGGCTCCTAAAGCAACCCTTGGGGCCCCCGCCGTCATTTAGGGGATGGTGGAGAGGGCTGTGTCTTCGCAGAAGTGGGTGCCAGGGAATGGCTTGGCTGTGCTGCCCAGGGGTCTCCTCCAGCACGGTGCTGCGTGCCCAGCAGTAACCGTGCCGCGGCTCTAAATCCCCGCACAGCAATCGCGCTCCTTCGAGCACGGTCGCTAAACCACCATGGGAGCAGTGCTGTAATTAAGCATCCGATTAGGAGCGAGCCCTTCCCGGCAGCTCTCTCTCCGCCAGCATATTCTCTCTTGCTGTCTCTTTCTCTAGTAGAAAGCTGTTCCTACAAGTGGTACTTGTGTAACTTGGCAAGGACGTTTTGATGGGCTGGCCGCATTGTTCATTGAATTACTGTCTGGCTGGAAAGCCAAGGGCTGCAATCTTCTATGCATTATTATTCTTGGGATTCAGCCTCTTAGAAATGCAAAGTGGGATGGTTTGCTGCTAGAAACGTTTTCCAACAGTTTGGGGCCTGGCAAGAGATGGAGGGATCTCTTGGGCTTCAGTAACCTTCACGTTTTTATGTGCTTTGACATGCATTTTGAGCAAGTCTTTTTATTTATTTCAATAGTTCTGACAAACAGTCCTCCTCCCTTGTATTAACCGTGGCTTTCCTGCCCTAAAATAACCTGGCAGGGTTAGGAATATTTGCCACAGGAATCTTGTAAATGGCTTACACGTAATTATGTTTTGATTCCAAGGCAATGGAGATATAACTCTTCAAAATGGATAAAAATCTTGAAATGAACATCTGGACATACAAATTAAATTGCTCTTAGTGTAAGGACGGTACAGTGCTTTATTTTCCCTGGCAGGCTTCAACACACTCGCAGGCTCCACACTAATCCACGGGATCAGAGTCATCTTGTAAACTTAATGTCTCTAAATGTTTTCACATATTTTTATTGCAAATCTATCCTTTCAGGACGTTAGAGATCAAACTGAGCCCTGCTAAGGCACACACTGCATGGTAAGGCATTGACTGAGAGCTTTATATACTTAGATCAAGATAGCATTTGGTCTCAAGAGCAAATCAGTCTTTGCCAGCAAACCCTCACCTGCCCGGCACAAGCTGTGACCCTTGTCATCAGTGAAATTATAGATTAGGTTATTGATTATTTTTCCTTTCTTTTTCCCCCTCCTTACTCTCAAACTGTCATGGAAATGCAAGACATTTCATATCTTTCTATTGACATGAGCAACAACTAAATCAGATTGCACAACTCCCTTAATTCCCAAAAGTAATTTCCAAATTGTTCTGAGGTCCTTTGCTGTCCGTTGCAGCTGCAAAGCACATGGAGATACTTGCAGCTTGTCATGGTTTAAATCTTAATTAGTTCATGGGAGTACATCTTTCTGAAATGTGATACTTGGGCTTCTCTAGGCTATTATTTTTCTTCTGAAAGGAATTAAAACACCCAGTGTCATAATTAAGCACTTCTACTCATTGCTGCTAGAACTTTTTGAAGAGTATTTAAAGAAAGCAAAGTCAGTGTATTAACTGCTAATGTTACAGGGGAGCAGAATGTCCTTTGCCTTCATAGAATTGTTTGGTTGGAAAAGACTTTTGAGATCGTGAAGTCCAGCCATACCTGTCCACTACTAAACCAGATCCTTGGGCACCTCATCTTCCTGTCTTAAATCCATCCAGGGATGGCGACTAAAGCATCAAACAGGGCAGCCTCTGCCAGAGCCTGAGAACTTCTTCGGTGAAGAAATTTTTCCTGATGCCTAACCTAACCCTCCCCTGATGCAACTTGAGACCATTTCCTCTCATCCTGTTGCCTGTCACTTGGGAGAAGAGCCCAGCACCCACCTCACTACTATCTCCTTTCAGGGAGCTGCAGAGAGCGATAGATGAGGTCTCCCCTCAGCCTCATCTTCTCCAGACTAAACAACCCCACTTCCCTCAGCCGCCTCTCGTAAGACTTGTTCTCCTTCTCTGGACGTGCTCCAGACACTCAATGTCCTTCTTGTAGTGAGGGGTCCAAAACTGAACGCAGGATTCACAGTACAGCCCCACCAGTGCCGAGTCCAGGGGCACAATCACTTCCCTGGTCCTTCTGGCCACATCGATGCTAACACTGGCCAAAACGCCTTTGTATTTAGGTTGCACTTATTTAAATGTGCTAATATTTCTGAGTTAAAATAGTAAAGCATCTAAAAAGACTTCCCAGAGGAAGGCTGCATGGGTCGTATGGTACGTGCAGGACACAGAGTGATTGGGAAGGGCGCAGCTTCCATGGTGGTTCTAGCAGCAAATCCTTGGTCTGGATACAGGGCAGTCGGGAAGGGTGCGGCTTCTGTGGTGGCTCTAGCAGCAAATCTTCAGTCTGCTTTTCCCCTCTGCTCCCAGGCAGGATGTGTACATACAGACTGTGCTCATTCGTGTTGATGCTTGTCCATACTGTCTGAGTTGTGACCCCGGTGCCGTGGGATGCGGTGGCGGAAGGGCCATCAGTGAAGCCCTACCAGCTGACATCAGCATCGGTCCTTCTTGAGTGTATTTGAACAGCAGGAGATTTGGTACAGTTCTTCTGGTTCTTCTAGACAGGCTGGGTGAGCTTGAACTGGCTAAACAAATAATTCTTAATATAGATATGGAAAACTGATCATTGTGGACACTTCTTATATAAAAGGAAGACGACCAGGGCACCAGTAAATATAAAACATATCACTCCAGCAAGCCAGTAACGTCAGCACTTCAGTCAAGTTTCCAGGGAGAGATTTATGACTGGTGAGATGGTGCTTGTATAAAACCTGTTTTGCTCTGATTTTCAGAGCCTGCAGCATGCAGGAATTGCTGGAGTGGGGGGTTGTGCGTGCTGAATGCTGAGGAACTTGTCGGAAGGTGAAGCTGGAGGGAGGAGAGGGGAGCATGTACAGCAGGCTCTGCAAAGGGATTTCAGGTGGCGTGGGCTCTAGAAAACCCCCAGGTGGTCACTGCCTCATGGCTGGACATGATGAAGACCTGCATCAGAGAAAGGGGTTGGCTACGGTGTCTGTCAGAGTCGTGGTTATGCTTTGTCCGTGTTAAACACACTCATAAAAGCAAAGAATAAAGCCCATAAATCCTGTTGATAGGTTTCAATAGTTATGTTTTATATAAATGGACACGTAAAAATCATAATAAAAAAAGGATTTGTTCTCACAGGCACTGCTTTTCACTGCGGCCTGGCCTCCACCAGGACCAGTGCCCAAGGGGAAGACAGCCTTCCCTAGACGGTGTGAAAGAGTGCTTGGATGAGCACAGGGACCACTCCGTCTGGCAAAGAACAGTCCGTTGGCTGCTGTGGCTGCACAGGGTGCTCTCAGATTGGCTTTTTGCAGCAGAGCACATGATGGCTGGTTCCCTTTTTAACCCTAAAGGGACTAGTCTTTCTTTCTGTAGCCTCTGTTCTATTTCCATAACCTGGGTGTGGGGAGGTGCACGCGTACACTCACAGGAGTAAGGAGGTGTCTGGCTTTAAAATGCTATCTGCTGCGTCTGCCGATATTTTCAGCGCTTGGCTGGAAAAATGGTTGTTTTAAATAAAAATTGGGCTTAATGTGCTTTTAAATTGGAGGCAAGTGTACTAGTGATGCAATTAACTGCAAATATTGAGTTCGAGAAAGGGCAAGGCAAGTGCTTCCAAAATAATCAGAAGTGTTTTGAAATGGATGGCTAATGGAGAACAGACACTGCAGTGTGAGCTGCCTGTGTTCCCTAACAAAGCATTCTTTACCCAGGCTCTGCATAAGCTTCTTTTCAGCGTGTACATTAGAGCAGGAGTCTGGCAGGCTGTCTCGTCATGTGTCTTGTCCTGTAGAGCCACTTGATTGGATTTCATCTGCTTACCCTTGTGTGATCATCAGGGCAGTGCTTAAAAGCAGCTCTTGTATGAAAACAAACGCAGCAGATTATGCAGCCTTAGTCTCTTGGTGGAAGAGAGGAGGGGAGAGGTGGGGAAGGGAGGAAGCTTCCATTCCTGACCTTTAACTCAGCACTAAACATAAATCTCGTCTAATGCTCTGCATTGTCTGAAAATAAGTCATGGAAAGGTTATGTTCTTACAAGGAGAATGTTTGTTGCCACCAAAGTTGTGTCCAAAATTAAAAATAAAGACCTGAAAATATTACCATCAGTTTGCTTTAAATAATGTAGCTAAACATTTCTTGGATATCAGAAAAAAATTCTTCACAGTAAGAGTCATTAGGCACTGGTAGAGGCTGCCCAGGGAGATGGTCGAGTCGCCTTCCCTGGAGGTGTTTAAGGAACGGGTGGATGAAGTGCTTAGGGATATGGTTTAGGGAGTGTTAGGAATGGTTGGACTCGATGATCCAATGGGTCCTTTCCAACCTTGTGATTCTGTAAACAGTCAGCAAATTGCCTCCTAGAAGTGTCTCTTTTTCCTGTTGTAGGCGATGTTAAGTCATTCATCCCTTTTATCTTTTCAGGGTCACGTACGTTTAAACGGGGAGAAGCCTTTTGGGTTTCCCTGATCTTCAAGGCATGGTGCACTGCAGTTTCTTGCAGAGCTTTCCTTGGAATCATAGAATCACTGGGTTGGATAAGACCTTTGAGATCAAGTCCAACCGTACCTGTCCACTAATAAACCAGATCCCTGAGCACTTCATCCACCCATCTTTTAAACACCTCCAGGGATGGTGACTCCTTCTGGTCCACTGAAACTCATATGATTTTCCAGCAGCGATGAAGTTGATGTCACTGAGTTGAGTCAGTCTTGAAGCAGAAATATTGTGTCGGAATATCTGATACGGTTCAACCAGAATGGTTTCAGTCCTGACCTCTCTTTAATTTGTCCTTCCACTTGTAAAACTTCAAAGACCATCTCCATTCCCATGATACCTCCTCCGTCCCAGTATTTTAAGGGAAGTTCAGACACCTTGAGGTAGAACCATATCTGTGGATGGTGAGCAGTGATGGGTGCAGCAGCCACAGCAGTAACCTGGTGGGAGTTGGGGGTGCCGTGCAGTACGTACTTCCAGGATTAACCTGTCGTCATTACCAGTATCAATCAGGAAGAAGCTGCATTATAGTCCGGAGATCAGGAACAGAGTGAAACATTGGGTTGGGCTGAGTGTAATTTGTACCAAGCAGTGTGACAGTTCCTTTGTAGCAGTGCTGATGTTACTGGAGAGGAAAATGATGTCCTTTTGTAGAGGAAGCGCCCATGATGCTGGTTGAGTGGAATCCAGTTAAAGGAAACCACCGCATAGAATGATGATTGTGAAGTGATGGAGTTAGAGGAGTCAGGGAAGGGAAATGAAGTAATTTCGGCATGCTCATATAAGCAAGTTGAGTGGAAATGCATCTGTGTTCAGCGGGTACGCCGATGGTAATGAGCATGGATTGTGGCTGGGCAGAAAAGGCTTTCATCTAATGGCATGAGGGCCATGAAGGACGGAGCAAAGGGGTTCAGGAATCAGCCTGCAGCCGGAGGGTGTGTCAATACTATTCATTCAGCTTGTGTGCTCCTTGAACGCAATTCCTGGGGGGAGAAAGTAAGTAAATTAAAAAGAGAAGTGATGATTGCAGAGAAAAAAAATAGATGATGGATTGAGAAGTTGCTGTAGAAGAAGGAGGAACCAGCTAGATGAGATGTGAATATGAAATGTGAATGAAGACTGGAGGTGATTAAGTAGACTTTTCCACAGTCATTCTGTACACTTGATGTGGAAGGCTGTGCTGGCTGGGGAGGAGGAAAAGCAGCCCAGCACACAAGTTTGCATGGTTTCCCTGTTGATCGTGTAGGCAGGAAACGGGGACAGCCTGTTAGCTGTGGGGCTTAATGGTATAAATATCTTCAAGTGCCAACCTTGGCCGTGGCACCGTTACATTATGTGAAGAGAAAATTCATTCCTACCAGCCTCCTGCGAAGAAATGAGTAACTCCTTGTGATATGTCATGGCAAAATGATTTTGCAAGATGTAGCGTGGAGGTGGGGAAAGAGGAAATGAGTGAGGTGGTTTTAATTCTGGGTAATTTGTTTGGTGCGTAGCTGTGAATTAGACACAGAAGGAGTCAAACTTAATGGATGAAGAGTGTATTCAAAAAGACAGGGTAATGTTACCAAGAGAAGAACAAAATTGTTCTCACCAGGCAACACACTTATGCAGGAGAGACAACTGTCATCTGTTGTTATTACAAAATAGAGGTTAGCCGTTTTTTCTTTATCTTTCTACCTTAAACTATCCTTGAATTTTGCAAGATAGGTGTTAAGATTGCAAGGTATTTTCACAATAAACACATTTTTCCTGAAAATTGTAGGTTTGGAAAGAAGAAATATTCTAGTGGTAATGGAAGAAATGCTTCTTGCATGAGGATGCCTGTCGGTTTTGCATTTCTTGCATGTTTGGGATCAAAAAAGCAGATTCACTTACCGGGTGAGGTCTTGGATGACGTTAATCTTACCTTCAGAGAATGCCACAAGTTGTCCCTTGGCAGATAAGCACTCGGAATTTTGCTCAGACGTTCAAGCAGATTTTATTTTAAGGCTTGGAGCAGGGTGTTAAGGTTATAGGTATCTTTAGCGCCGTTCCTTGCACACTGGAAGTATCCTGAACTTCCAAGAACTTTCCCTCTGAATGACAAGAGTTAGGTCTTGGCTCTTGCAGGCTGTTGAAAGTTCTGCTTCTCTGGAACCTTATCCAGATCCTATTGAAAAGTCCTATTAATCCGTTCTGCATGTGAAGGAAAGGCCAAAGAATACATTACAGCTGTGGCCCCACTTCAGATCTTTCCGTATCCATAAGTGATACTCCATGGGGTGTCCAACATGCATGGAGAGCTCCAAAAACAGCCTGACGTGCGGTGGAGTAAACTGGTGGAGACCTGGAGCAGTATCAGTCTCCCTTTTGTTTTTCATTATTTCAAGGAAACGCTTGTTCCAAAGAGCAAAGACTTTAATCATTTGGCTTGTGAGGGAGTTGTCTCTTTAATCTCTCGCACTTTGGTTTTGGCTTCCTTCAAAAAATCTTTGCAGTGCTCATGTCATCGATGCCTGTACTCTCAGATCGGCCCTTTCACAGGGGAATGAAAGCATCTTTCCCTCATTTAAAAACAAAAAAAAAAAAAAAACAAAATAAAAAGAAGAGAAAAGGCAGAAAAAATTATTGCACCGCCAGGTTTAAAAGGCACTGAGCTTGGCTTGCGTCCCTGAGATGAATTGAATATTACGCTTCTAAAGGACTTTTCTGTTCTTGCTGGATATGCATCTATCAGCCAAATATTGAAATAGAGGAGACATATGAAATAGAGGTTCCAGCCAGCTGCTGCACACGTACACCAGGGCTTGATCCTGCTGCTTTGGAAACTGGTGCTGATGCTTTGATTTCCATAGCACCCTTAGACACACAAAAATTGAATGCTGAGTACAAGCGAGGGCTCCAGTTCTTATTCTAGCCGGCCAGGTTTTTGGGAAGCATGGATTGTCTCATGGGACACTACAGTGGCACCTGGAGGACACGGCCCTGCCGAGCTTCCTGGGGATCACAGGCGATTGGGAGCCTAGTTGTTCACATCAAAAAGTTGGTTTGGTTTTGATTGTCACTGGCCCGTTTGCAGCTCTGCCTGCTACGCCAGCGGGTTGCCATGCAAGAGAATAATTTGTATCCACACTGAAAGTGTGAAATAAAATCAAATTTGAGTTAGTTTTAAAACTGAAAAACACCTCTGTTTTCATCAAGACATTTTATGCATCACTAAAGTTCTTTTTTCCCTCTCAATTCTTTTGTTCCCCGCTTTGAAAATACTCCTGAAACATGCCTAGTAATTATGAAGATGGTAGAAGTTTGGGGAGGGGGAGTGTCAATTCTTTTTAAAGCAATTTAAAATAATTCAGTTGTCGTCTCAGTTTGGTTGTTGGGATTTTACTTTCTAAAACTGCCTGGAAAGCCAAACGCTGTTCTGTGATGATACTCAATCATATAATGTGTAAGGTCAGAAGGTTCAAGGAAACATTCTTTCCTGGAGGAGCCAGAACTGTGTTTATCTAGTCAAGTGAGTCATTTTCCTAGAGAAACAAGTTTTTTAACAACTGTAGAAATTAATTTTCTGTCGAGGATAGCATACCTTTAATCTCAGCTTCCCTGTGCAGCAGCAGGAAAATCTTCACTAGAAAATGACTGGTATCTGTCTGCTTCAAGATGTTCAAATTTCGGAGGAACACCAGGTTTCTGAGTGCTTTTCTGAACGCTGCCAGCATGGAAAATCCATCAGTGATTTGGATTTAGCGGGGAGCAGTCAGGGCAGTATCTTGCTTGAAAGCAGCAAGCTTTCATGTGTTTACATGTTTGCTTTTTTGGCAGTGTTTGTGTTACCTGTGATCAGGGAGCCTTGAAGGGTGTTACAGAGGTGAGTTAGGAGTTCTTTTCTTCCCCGTTTCGATGAAGCTGGTGTAGATAAGCTGATTCATTCATATTTTAAACTAGAACAGACTCCTACCATTTCTGGTTTCTTTAGAAAGATATGTTCTTACAATATTTTGTTGGAAAGCAACAACAGCAAAAATCTGAATAATGCTTTGTTTTGGGTTTTTTTCTGGAAGGAATTAAAGCTGGTTGATAAGAACCAGCTCTCCAAGGCCAGCGTGGTCCCGAGGCTGGGATCTCCTTAATGCTCCTTTATTAGTTGTTGTTTTATTTTGTTTAATTGCCAGTTTGCTGCAGTGTCCAGCGCTGAGATGCAGAATGACAGTTCATCAGAGGACATTTGAAAATGTTTGTGTGACACCCCAAAGGCAGCAGAGGTTGGCAGGGACTTGTCATTTTCCCAAAGAGTTAGAGGTAGTACAGACTCTGTGGAGGGGAACAGAGTTGGGCTCGTTCAACCTGCAGATGAGAAAGCTCTAGGGAGACCTTAGAGCAGCCTTCTACTACTGAAAGGGACTCCAGGAAAACTGTGGAGGAGCTCTTGATCAGAGAGTGCAGGGACGAAATGAAAGGGAATGATTTTAAGCTGAAAGAGGAAAGATTAGATTAGATATCCAGAAGAAATTTATTATTGTAAGGGTGGGGTTGCCCAGAGCAGTGGTGGCTGCGCCATCCCTGGAGCTGTTCCAGGCCAGGTTGGATGGGGCTTGGGGCGACCTGATCCAGCGAGAGGTGTCCCTGCCAATGGCAAGGGGTTGGAACTGGATGGGCTTTAGGTCCTTTTCAACCCAAACCATTCCATGATTCTGTGATTACTTCAAAAGGCAAAAAGTATTGCATTTCTTTGGGGAATCATCTAGTTTGGGTGTGCCGTGAGCTGAGTTGGGAAAATGCAAACTGGGAAGTTGTCCTTAGCCTCCTGCAGCCACAGCCGGACTGGCCCGGGTAGGGGATGCTCTTGCCTCGGGCTGCAGAATTAAACCCCTTTCTTTTGTTGAGCTGCATTACACAGTTATCATTCAGCTTGCTGATTAAACGCATCCATCCCCAATGAAAATGGAATTTGATGTTCTCAAAAGCAAAAATCACATATATAAAGAAAGGAATTATTAAGCCAGAAATTAAATTCCACTTACTTGGGATTTTCCAGGCATGCCTGAAGCTGTTCTGCTGGTTAATACATTCTGCTGCATTTCGCTGGCTTTCCTTTAGCCTCTCCTTAAGTAGTTTTGTGGTCTGTCTTTCAGTTTGTTGCCTGCTTCAACTGTTGTCCTTCTTTGACAAATCCATGCAGCCAGCACAAACGAAGTATGATTCGTTCACAAAACAGTCCTGGACTGTAACTTTGCTCTGGTTTTACTCCAGTTTAACTGACTTGCTGTGAAAGAAGTTGCTCCTCAGGATAGCAGTTATTGATCCTCCTGTGGAGGGTAACAGGCGGATCTCCCTTTGGGGTGAAATTTGCTGCCATAGAATCATACAATTGTTTGGGTTGGAAAGGACCTTAAAGATCATCCAGTTCTTGGTCTCAGGCGGGGAAGTATCACTGCAGAGTAAATAAATTGTCTGGAGAGGCTCTTAGCATACAACTTTTCTGCCAAATTGACCTTGGTGTGTCCCAAACTGGTGAAGCCCTCCTGTAGGCAGAGAGAATGGAGCGCTCTGCCTTACTCAAGTTTCATTTAGAGCCATCAAGAATGATCTTAGATCTGCGCAGACTTTGGGTCTGCTTTTGGAAATGGGGTGGGAAGAAGTAAAGAGATTTGTTGTGCAGATAAACCTAGAGTCAGGAACAATTTTGTTTGTACAGCAGAGTTTGAGACAGTTTCTTGTATCTCCTGGTGCTTCCAAGGCTCTGATACGTTTCTGCAGTGTCATTCCAGTCTGTAGGCTATGGTATAATATTGATGTTTGTTTATTACTTTCTCCCAGAGAAGGTGATTTGTTCACAAATAAATGAATCTTATTCAGGCTTCCCTCACCCCATGTTTCTGTAGTGCTGAGGATTTATACTGCGGTAGCTGTGGGGTGGGCTGGTGGCAATACCGTTGTTGTTAGTGTTTGGGGTCGTATAATTCTGGCTATCGGACAAGTTCCTAATTACTCTGAATCTCTCTCAGGTTACGGAAGTTTGGATAGGTCCTACCAAACCAAGGCAGTTGCAGTTGCATTCATCTCCATACAAAGGTTAATGTTTTTCTTTTTTCTAGCTGCAGAAAAAGACAGGATAATTATTTTTCCGTTTGTGGCTTTAAATGCAAGGCGTTGCTGTACACAGGGTTTGTTTTGCCATTTCCCCTCCTTGCTCGATGCTACAGGCAGGTGTCAGTGGGTTCTCTCTTCAGGCCACCAGGGCAGGGCTGGGGTTGTTAGGATGGAAGAACTTTAGAAATTCACACGTGGACATTGCCCTGGGTTGTTGTCATGAGAAATACCAACAAGTGGACATAAAACCAATAGAATCATCCTTTGATTCTTATACTCACTCCACCCCCTTTAGTTAAGCTGTGTTTTCCCCAAAGAAGTGCTGGCCACACTGAAAGGATGGGATGTCATCCAGAGGGACCTGGACAGGCTGGAGAAGTGGGCCTCTGAGCACCTCATGAGGTTCAACAAGGCCAAGTGGAAGGTCTTACACCTGGGTTGGGTCAATCCCCGTTTTCAGTACACGATGGGGGATGATGTGATTGAGAGCAGCCCTGCAGAGAAGGACTTGGGGTGCTGGTCGATGAGAAGCTCGACACAAACTGGCAATGTGCGCTCACAGCCCAGAAACCAACCGTGTCCTGGGCTGCATCCAAAGCAGCGTGGCCAGCAGGGAGGGAGGGGATTCTGCCCCTCTGTTCCTCTCTTGGGAGACCTCATCTGGAGTTTTGTGTCCAGGTCTGGAATCCTCAATGTAAGAAGGAGATGAAGCTTTTGGAATGGGTCCAGAGGAGGCTACAAAGATGATCGGAAGGATGGAGCACCTTCCCTACGAGGACAGGCTGAGAGAGATGGGCTTGTTGAGCCTGGAGAAGAGAAGGCTCAGAAGAGATCTTAGAGTGACCTTCCAGTACCTGAAGGGGCTACAGGAAAGCTGGAGAGGGACTGTTCATAAAGGCTTGTGGGGATAGGATGAGGGGGAGTGGGTATAAACTTGAGAGGAGCAGATTTAGACTGGACATTAGGAAGAATTCACCATGAGAGTGGTGAGGCCCTGGCCCAGGTTGCCCAGGGAAGCTGTGGCTGCCCCATCCCTGGAGGTGTTCCAGGCCAGGTTGGATGGGCCTTGGGCAGCCTGAGCCAGTGGGAGGTGTCCCTGCCCATGGCAGGGGGTGGAACTGGATGATCTTTAAGGTCTCTTCCAACCCAAACTATTCTATGATTCTGTGGTGTTCCTTGCAGGTGTCAGAATAGAAGTTATTGTGTTCAGTCATCAGCAACTTGATCTCTGTCACTGTTTGCAGGAGTCGGTATCTCAAAAATACATTCTCAACGTCTCCAAAATGCTGTGCTGCTGAAAACTGCAGAACTATATTTTCTCTTTCTTCTTCCTGATGAGCTGATCGATAAAGCAGGCATTTCCATAATGCGGTGTTTACTTGCTCTACGGTTGAAATGTAGTATTTACAGTTGTAAATATTCCTCACAGCTGGTAGCTGGTTTCTCCATCCCGCTTTTATGATAAGTTTACAGTACATCCCTTTTGTCAGGCTCAATGTTACGTGGGTTTTGACTGCCTCAGAAGCAAAAAAGAAAGGCATTTGCTTTGAAGTTGTGTGTAATGTTTATGCATGAGACATGTCTTTCTTTTGGGTTAAATTCTGAACGTAACCTTCTCAGTGCCCAGCTGTGCATATTGAACAGGAATATCCCGAGCTGTCCAGGCACTGTCTGCAGAGCCGGGAGAGCAATCTCCATCAGACATCCCTCTGCTCAAGTTAATCAACCTCTACCTCTATTTCCATCACCTCCTGCACTCGAGCTGTTTTGCAGGAGCCTGCACCAAGTGAAAATGGGAAATAACCTGGAGCTTTCGAGGGAATCAAATTGCTGGAATGTGCAGAAAGATGTGTGTTCAGCTTCAGTGAGCTCCAAAGGCTCCGTGAGCTCCGAGGGCCTTCGGATGCCTTCTGCGATTCCCACACAGGCTGGACAAGTGTTTTTCTCCTTTCTACCTGTTTTTGTTAGTGGTAGTTAAGTTGTTTATAGTGCAAGAACTATTTGGGACACATACATGCATACATGTCTAGAAAATTTAGATGTTCCAGCCCTGTCAACTTAACAGCCTTATTAGCATTTTTATGTCATCTTTCCAATTAGTAAATCCTTTTTTTTTTTTTTTGATGATGATGTACAGCTTGCAAGTAAAAGAGAAAGCTGCCTTGGATTAGACTTAGATCATGTCATACTCTGATGAAAGCACTGATTAGCACGAGGCGTTTGGTGTCATCCCCCCCATGCCTTTCCCCACGAGCTGTCAGCTTTCATCAGGAGCAGGAAATGTATGTTTAGACAGTAAAACTGGTATTAGCAGAATTCAAGATACAGGAAGGTTTGGGGGTTACTTTGTTCCTGGAGATGCGTTAGTGGAGTAGGGAAGCGTGTGGGCAAGTGTGCTTTTGGGTTTCAATCATATTTATTGACGACGTTTTCAGTTACGGGATTGTTCGATGACTTCCCGCGAGTTCTGCCTCTCTGAAAAACAAGTACTTTGTGATAATGGGTTTTTGTTGTTGTTGTTGACTGCTACATCGGGTCCTCTGTTAGCAAACCAGTTAGGCAGTGAGTCACTCCAGGGAGTAGGAGTGATTGCAGCATGCACAAAACAGCGTAGGAAATTTTGGATTAATATAAGCAGAGAAGCTATCAATAGAACTGCTGACCGCCGGTTGTTCCCTGAAGTGGAACGAGCTGGCTTCAAGGAGGAGAAAATAGATTTATAATGGTATTAGTAGTGAAATCTCATTTTTTTCTGTAGACATTTCCCTTTGGCTTTTACAGAGGAGGCAGCGTCACCCTTGCTTTGCGTAGGTGAGGGGACAAACAAATGATGCGCGGCTGCCCCACGTGCTGGCGGCAGAGCTGGAAATGGTCCCCGCTGCACGTAGGCATCGCCTGGATGTGGGTCCACATCCACTTGTAAAGGCAGGAGTCTTCCACTCTGTGATCCTGGGTGCGGGTGACACATGGCTGTGGGCTGTGAGGAGGGGTCCGTGTTGCCCCGAGCAGGTGTGGGACAATCCCGTCCCACCACAGCACTCCAACAGGCAAAACCCTTCCCGGGAGGAGGAGGAGGGTGCATCACCCCGATACTCCCACGGAGGCTCCTTAAAATCTTTTGGTGGGTTCTGCGATCAGTCAGCACGAGTGCCAGTTACAAAAATAGTAGTTTTGAATGCATTTATTTGGAGTATTTATGAAAGTTCAAGGCTTTGACTAAATCGGTTGTACTGGTTCTGTGAGCTAATAGAAAAAAAGTGAGGTTGTGTAATGAACACGGTCTTTTTAATGGTAATATAAATGTTTGCTAATTACCATATGGAGATGAAGGTCATATTAATTACAAAACGGTTCTTGCAACGCTACCAAGCAACCATCCTTTTAATTTTTTTTTATGGGATTAATTAGAGATAATGTGCAAAGACTGACAGCTTTTCTTCATGATGTTTTCAAGAAAACCATGTATGGCTCGATTGGAAAATAATTGACTGCTGTGCACCCCACACTTCTGTGCAGGGTGGTGGGATCAAAGGCCTGGGCTGCACTGTGGCCACAAAGGGCAATGAAAATAAACGAATGCCAGCATCACAGCAGATTCAGCCTTCTTAAGCATGAATTTAAAATACAAATGAGAGCTTGTGCCAAGAAGCTGCTTGAGAGCACCTGGTCTGTTCTCATTAGGACTGTGGGTTAACTCTTGGTGCTGGCAGTGTGAATGCTGTCTGCCCAGCACGTGTGGGGCATGGGATGGGCAGGATAACCTGCTTCTGCTCTGTCTCGGCATGTACTGCGTCACCTGCAGAGCAGGGTCCGGAGGTTTCCTCCTGAGCTCGGCTGTCACCGTTGATGGCAATGGTGAGCTCCTCCCTTCGCCCCATTCTGAGCATCTCTGCGCTGGAGATGCAAGTTAACTTAAAAAGAGGCGAGCTATGCGCTACCAAAGCTATTCCATTGCGCATGCTACTTCGGCACTCAAAACGTGGACGTGTTGCCTAGATGACCACCATGCAGTCTGGTCAGCCCGTGGGAGGTGGTTTACAGGGCCATGCTGTATGGTATCATTTTAGGTGTGCTGGTGGCCATGAGCAGACTGTTTCCTGCAGTGTGGAGTGGTGCAGGATGGCTGATTCCAAGATGATTGGAGGGCTGGAGCCCCTTCCCTACATGGACAGGCTGGGAGAGTTGGGCTTGTTCAGCCTGTAGAAGAGAAGGCTCTGAGGAGACCTTATTGAGACCTTCCAGTACCTGAAATGGGCTACAGGAAAGCTGGAGAGGGGCTTTTGACAAAGGCTTGTGGTGACAAGGCGAGGGGGAATGGGTATAAACTGGAGAGGGGCAGATTTAAACTGAGCATTAGGAAGAATTTCTTCACCATGAGAGTGGTGAAACACTGGCCCAGGGAGGTTTTGAGGCTGCCACATTCCTGGAGGTGTTCAAGACCAGGTTGGATGGTCCTTGGGCAGCCTGAGCCAGTGGGAGGTGTCCCTGCCCATGGCAGGGGGTTGGGACTGGATGATCTTTAAGGTTCCTTCCAACCCAAACTATTCTATGATTCTATGATTCCAGTGTGGAGCTGTCTGGCACCAGTTTTTACCTACGAGTGGTTTAGCTGACAGTATTTTATGTTGCTCTGGGGCATCCTCAGCACTGTGCAACAACATCTCGTCTGCTATCTAAGGCAGCTGAGCCCTTGTGGTCGTGTGAGTGTTTCTGCTTGTTGTGAGCAAATGCCATGTGGTGATGGCAGACCTCGATCCTGCACAGGACTGACCCTCTCTGGGGAAGAGCTGGGACCCAAGGGTCTACAGAATGAGCTGCTAGGACTTGAACCATGGAACCAAGCCTGCAAGCTGCAGGTTACAATAAGACCTTGCGTTCTGTAAACTTCCAAGCTGGTGCTTGTACTCACCGGTGTGGCGAGGCTGAGCTGGCCTTGGCGTGCAGGCAGCCTCCAGCCCACTGCTGACCTCAGGCAGGTAAAAAACTGCAGCAAAAATACAAAAACTGAGGATTGGTGGTGATTTTTGAGGTTTGGCATCTTCTGGCGCGTTGAGTGCATGTTCTGTTTGCGTATGTGGGTGTGCGTTGGTGCCACAATCCAGATGAATTGAACCAATCTTCTGAAAATTGCGGCTGTTGTGCCCAGGAATTCTTTGATTGCCTACAAAATGATCACTAATGATTCTGATTTATATTAATCAGCATGGGAATAAAAAAATGGGAAATTTGGAAGCAATAGCTTCTGTTGAATGAACCCTTCCTCAGCTGCTGTGCATAAGTGTGTATTTTTTCCCCCGCTATGTGGCTGTGTTGGTTGGACAAGTCATGTCATGGCTGAGCAGCTCCTTTCCCCTCTTCCTGTCCACAATTTGGAAGATCACGCTGAAGGTAAAAGTCAAGAGGAAAAATAAGCCTTTGCCTGTATTTTACCCAATGCCGGTATTTCAATTTTAGTCCAAAACTCCTTGCTGTTCAGTTTTAGATGTTTAACGTGTCACTCAAGTTGAACGTTGTGATGACAGCGATCAGATTCACTTGAGTACTTTCGTGCTGGCACGGTGCTCTCGTTCGGATACATGTCAGCAGAGGGGGTTTAAAAATATGTATATGCTGCACTAAACCAAGCTCAGAAGGATTCCATGCACGGAAAGATGGTCAGTATCTTACAGAAATTACCATTCTAATAGGGTGGAAAGGAAGAGGGGATATTAATGTTCCTGTTTTGTCGATGTGTATCTGAAGCACTGAAGAATTTTAAACTCAGATGCTCAGAGGTGTTTAGGAGTGGAAGCCTGGCCTGAGTGTCCAAGTCCTTACATGCAGAAGAGACTCTGGAGAGCCTAGTGAAGGTCATAGCATAAAGATTGGAAACAAGTCAGTGCTAACAGCTGAATCCAGAGCATCTTAGTCATAAGTGCCTTAATAGTGTGGTATTTTTCACCTTCAGCTTCACTAATGTGTAGCTGCTGCCTTTATTTTTGGAGCCCCTTGTTGTTTTTCTCAAGGTGCATGTGGTGGATTTAAGCTTGTTGGCCTCAGGCTGGACAGTCTTTGTCACCCCTTGGAGTTCTCCAAGAAATTGTCCATAGATTTCAAGGGTACAGCCCCTACAAGTCCTGTTTAGTTTCTTGGTGGTTCAGAGAGGTGTGTGGAGCTTAAAGTGTAGATGTGACAGTGGGTTTTCTTTCAAATAAAGAGAAAAAAGAATATTTCTGTATATTTAAAGAGGCTTTTCTTTAACTTACCTGTGGGGTCTGAAGGGGTTGTCTTTGAGACACGCTTGGGATCTTGTTTTAAGGGGAATCATTTTCTTGGTAAGAAAATTAATCTCTCTTTGATTTTTTTTTTTTTTTTGTTTATATTATGGGTTGTTGCTGATGAGCCTGAAAGTGACCTTCAAAGGGATACCCCGAGTGATCTGTGCTGAAAGCTGTAGCTGGAGCAGCTGGGTCACTAAACAGCTCTGCTGGTAACCAGTCCTTGTAACTTACTCATCGTTAAGTAAGACACCTTAAGGACTAGTGGAAAACCACTTATAGGGATGTCATACCAGTTCTGTGTTGGGGTGGGACTGTGTCAGGCTAATGCTCAGAACTGGAGGCGGCCAAGGGCTGTTCCTGACTTGTTCGGGATTTGTCTAAATAGCAAAGCTGTTGCTGTAGAAGCAAGGCAGTGATGTTAAGACACCTATTCCTCTTGCGGTGGCTCTTGGTTTGGAGTCTTACCTCTCACTGATTGTCTTACAGCGTCTTGAATGTGCTTTTTGGTCAGGCTGCACTGTTCAGAGATGCTTTCTGCATAGAAGCAGCCACGTGAAGAGGTGGTTGGCAGTCGTCCTTGTCCCCTTGTCTAACTCTCTGGGGGCTGGTTTTAACTCCAGTGCTCTGTGCCTGTTGTCTGCAAAGGGACGGATGCTTGCGTGGCCTTTGTGGCGTCACTTCACCAAGCACTCGTGGTGCTTGCTTGCCCACCTCTGGGCTGCGGCTCGGACTTTGGGAGACTTCACATGCCCCAGAGATGATGTAGCTACATGGAAGGTCAGGGTGGCTATCCCAAGATAGTGACGGTGACAATGGGACCTGCTGCTGTCTGCTAGCTCAGGACTGGTGCAAAGGATAAGGTCCTTTGTGCTGACCCTCCAGGTGCATCTCAGGAGCTCTCTGGAGAGCAGATGAGGCTGAATGCTGACAGATTCAGCTGTTGAGGATGAGATGGTTCATGAGGGCTTGTTTTTCATCTTTCTGCTGGCTTGAAAAGGCTCCTTCAATTATCACTCTCTCAATCTATAGGCTGGATGGTTTGCTGGGGACTTGAAACCCCTTATCTAAGAAAAATTAAGTTCTCCGAGGTATATCCAGGTGAGGAAGGAGAGGATTGTTAAGCCCTTGTTTTCTTTGTGGCAAAGACAAATGAAAGTCTGGAGTGTGCAATTGAACTAACAAAGTTTTAAAAAGCCAGCAAAAAGTAGGTAGCTGGTAGCAGAGCAACGTGCATCTGACAGCTGAGGAACGAACAGAGGATGCGGTGACAGAGGCGCAGAGTGAAGTCTGCAAAGGTATGGGCAAAGGGAGTCTGGCAGCAAAAAATAGGCTGGTGGGAACAAAGCACTGTCTGTCTTGGAAATGATTGCTCATTCCTTTTGATCATAGTGAGGAGGGATGCGTGGTGAGCAGCGTTCAGACAGAAAGAGGCAAGTGAGGGGGCAAAAGACTGCAGCCCAGATATGTGGGGACATCGCAGGGGCACCCTGGGTGCTGCGTGGCCCCTTTGCCCTGGCACGCTGGCCCCTGTCCAGGGCCACGGTCAGCAGGTTTGGGGAAAGAGCATTCCTTCTTGAAATGAGGGCAGAAACTTGTTTGGTTTCTAACTTCTTTTAAGGCGGTAGTTCAGTCCTGTCCATACGTCTGAGCCAGGCTTGTGAGATCCCGATAGTTTGCAGCACTAACATACAATGTGTGTCATCTGCTCGGCCTCTGCCCTTGCTTTGGTTTCCTTCCAGCCTTGTGGGTGGCCAGGACGAGATGGAAGCTCTCCAGTGATGCTCCCCAGTGGGCTTTGACCTCGGAAAGGACAGAACAGGAATTGTAATGGGCCCCATTTACTGCCTTGTGGGTTGTGAGGTGGAAGATTCCGTGTGATTAGGCAGCCTGATCTAGTGGGAGGTTTCCCTGCCCATCACAGGGGGTTGGAATTAGATGATCTTTAAGGTCCCTTCCAACTCAAACCATTCTGTGATTTTATGATTCCTTCAGTGGTGACAGTTCTTGTGGTCAGCGAGGAGCCCTGACCTGCTTGTTCACCTTCCTCCTGCAACCGCTCTGTCACATCTCTGTAGCAATCCCTGAAATGTGACCACACGGCTCCGGCTCCGACGTGGACCTGTGCTCCTCGGCACGGCCAGCTCACAATGAGGTTCTAATCTAATAAGGAACAGGCAGCAGTGCCCAGTGATGAGAGCCCTGCCTGTCCAGTTTCCCGTGTGCGGGGCAGAATCTGGAGATCAGGAGGCGTTTTCACCAGTGGTTTCATGTCAAGCCTTTCCAGCCAGCACCTTGCTGCAGAGCTTTATTAGCCTTGATTTCTGATTTTATTTTTCAGCCTGCTTGCTTGGCCTTGGCCGCACAATGTTGGATTAGATGGTACACTGGTCTTTTTGTGTAGCAACCCTGCTATCGGCGTGTGCAATTCGTGTCCTCGCTCTGTAAAAGCTGCATCAAAGCCTTTTAATCAGCTTGGTTTCACTGAAGTGTACTAATGCTCCTCTCATTACATCTAGTAGCTCTCGAGTTTACAGGCACGAAGTTCTTGGATAGACTAATATTCCTTGGCCACCCTAGCGTGCAAATTTAAAATTTAATATCTTGCTGCAGGTCTGTTCATTTTTATGCAAATTCCACTGTAAGATTCTATTTTGTAGTTGTAAATTAGAAATTAAAGAAAGTTATGCAGGGGAGGGGGATGTGGAAAATTGCAATCTTGCATTTATATTTTTTTCTAAATGAGGTAATCCTGGTCATTTTAGTAATATAGAGATGCACATCCTCTGAAAAGAATGAAGCTTGAATAGCAAACAGGGTTTAAAATGGCATTTAGCTCTGCAGCTGTTAATGAAGAAGTGATTGCTACAGGGCTGCCTCCCTCAGTCTCCCGAATTCTCTGGCTGCATTGGGAGGCAAACAATAGGTTAATTATTCTGATGTAGGGATAAAAAATTAAATAAAATCCCAATAATGCCTACCTTTTTTTTTTTTCTGTGGCCGCTTTGGCTGGTGGCAGAGGCCGTGGGGCTGTGTGGAGGAAGGAGGGAGGGAGGGTCCAGGGGGGCAGCAGCTCCTGACACAGCTCTCTACCCCTAACTTCGACTTAAAAAATCTGTAACCTCTGGGACCTCTCGCCATAGCTGATCCAGCTGTTTTTCCAGCTGTCTGGACCTTTTTGTGGCTGCTTCCCTTGCCCTGTGCCAGCTGTGGTGAGCAGTTCTGGTGGTGCCACAGTGACAAACGCACACAAAGGAAGCACGGCACAGGGAAGGAGAACGCGGAAGCTGAGTGAAATCATTTTGCTCCTAGCATGCCATTCACATTTGTTCTAGAAGCGGCCAGAGCATTACTGGAAAACAAATTCCGTGAGTCCCCGTATTCACAGGATAAAGGATGCTTGGAAGGGTTTGCCTCCCACACTAACACGTGGCAGCACAAAATTCGCCATGAAATAGGTGTGAGGAGAGAAGGACCCTTCAAAGAATCCTTTTTTGTATAATCTAAGACTTTCTGGATACTATCAATATTTAGAAATATTTCCTTTTAGAAATTTCTTTAGAAGGAGTATTTTGTTTTAGAAAGGAATACCACTTTTCCAACACCTAAGGGAGCGACAGACTTGAACACTACAATATCTACACCCAGCGTATTTAAAAAACCTAAAATCCAAAGTACTTCAGAATGATATTAATTGTGTATGGGTAACGTTGTGTAAAGCAATTAGGATTCTCTCTCTCATTGACTTTCAGCAGTGCTGAAGCTTTCGTGCTTCAAAGCGGCTTTTGAAAATGGAGTTTCGAGGGTTGAGCCCTCTCTGCTTTTGAAATTATCCCTTGGCTCTGAAATACTTGTATTTTTCTAAATTGCCTGTTGACAGTGTATCTCTTCCCTTCCCATAATGTGTCTGCAGGAGGCATTGTGATGGAACCCTTGGAGCTCGGGCGTGGGACTGTGGTGGCCCCAGAGCAGTGAGGTCCCTGGGCTCGCTCCGTGCCGGCCGCGGCCACCCCGACCTGCAGAAAAGCATTCCTGTCTGTAGGTGGAAAGTGTTAAGGAGAAATCCTATATTATGAGCTATTTGTTTAATTCCTTTGCAGATGTGCAATGGCTGACAGCTGCTTGCTTTTCTTTGTGGTTTTGGAAAAGAGAAGATTTGGATCCAAAATAGCTATAAGATGGTTTGATGTGGAGTAGCATGAATAGGCTTGTTTTGGCTCCTCCTGTTCTGAATCATTTTCCGTATTAATTTCAAGCTTTGAGTCAATGTGTATTTGGTCTCATGGAGCTGCGCACCACTTCGAGTCATCCCATTGTTTGGACAAGAAATACCTGATGTTTTTTTGCTTTGCATCACAACCCAAGGTCCCATGTGGAGGCTCAGACAAATGGGTTCGTGAAAAGCTGAAGCTGCTGGGGTGAAGGTGCGTTGATTTGAAGGCTCTTCCCTTGGCTGGAGAACTGCAGGTGCTCTCCCAGACGTCCAGTCAGAAGCTTAGAAGGACTCATTATCCCTGTTGTGCAGTTTCTTCTTCCAGCACATCCAGTTTTGCTTTCTGTCACGCCTCTGCAAGCAGCCCGTGGAGTCGCCTGCTTTCCACGTGGCCAGGGAGGTTTTCTGGGCTGTGGAGTGGCAGCTGTGGGGACAGTCCAATGTCCCACGCTTAACTACACATTCAGAGTCTACTGAGGTCTCCTGCCCACTGTGGCTGCTTGCAGAACCAACAATTAGAGCTTCCCCCCTGCCCTTTATGGATAAAATATCAGTGAACATGCAGGAAAGGTCCTTCCCTTGCCTTTTGCCAGCTGTCATGGATTACTGCCTCTGAACGGCTTTCCCATGAAAAGCATAAATAAATAGAGGTCTTCAAGGTCCTGGCATGAAGTCAAAACCCCCTCTCTGTTTTCTTGAGGGTTTTTCCCCTCCTTTTCTCAGACAGATTAATGTCTTGTCTTTAATGGCCTGTTCAGATCAAACATCAACCCCCCATCCTTCTGCATGTTGAGGAGAAAGTGAGGAGGACACCATGGGGTGGGAAGCCGAGCACTTGGCCCGCAGGAGGCAGCAGCTCCGGGGTTGTAATCCAGCCTGTGCTTCTACCAGTTATGTTGGTCTCAGGATCAGATGAAAGTGGGAGAGAGTTGGGTTTGTGTAGAGGCTGTGTTATAGTGTTACAGATACACGGGATTCGTTTCTGTTGGATGTATGGGTTCTCAGTGCTGCGTGCTCGGAGATCAGGGGCTGAAGGTGAAACACACAAAGGGAGAAATGAAAAACTTGTTGATCGTTTCAATGCAAATGGTAAAGCTACTTTTTCCTGTACAGCTTTGACCACGCCGAGTTTACCCCGGGCAGCAGGGGCTTTCTCTCTGTTGGCTGAGGGATAATGGGGTGTAACACACATCGTGAGCTCATTGACGTTTACAGCATTGCTACCCTCGTAATGTAAAACTCAGGAGTTGGACCCCTATGTAAAGCTGTGATACCACTTTAAAAATAATTAGAATGGGAAGGAAAGGGCTTTAAATCTGTCACTGGGTCATATTTTCAAGTCCTTCTCTGATATATAGAAATTCTATTCATTAGAAGCTGAGAATCCCAAACCATTCTTGGAAGAGCATCTTAAAGAAATGAGTACAGAAAAAAGCAGTTGTGGAAACTTTAGCCATAAAATCACGGGCATTCCCAGCACAGCACTCAATGAATACGCTGATTAAAGTAGGGAGGAGCCGTTGCCATTTCCTTGCATTTCCCTGGGAACGTGCTGTCTCATCCGAGCAGGGGCTCCTGCAGCCAGATGGAGTTTGCTGTCGTTGTGGCACCTTCACACAGGGAATATCAGGCTGTGTTTCCAGGGCAAACGGCAAACCTGGGAGCTTTGCTGGCAACACGAGCCACCCAACGAGAGACCAATAAATTAGAGTGCTGAGATGCATATAGAAAGAGAGAAGGGGTGTATTGGTTTGCTGTATGGCAGCGCTTCTCCGAATGATGTCTGTGGCCACTGTTTTGTTCTTAGCTGCCATCCCTGCGATGCTGCCGTGCTGGCTCTGCTCCCTCCCAATTCTTTTGTGATTTGTGAGTGATTAAGATGGAGTCAGACAGAAAGCAGGGTTGGCACAGCCAGGCTGTTACCCTATTAGAAGGTCCAGATGTACCGAATCAGGGTTCCTTGTGGCTTCTGATGAGGAAGAAACAAAACAGGGCTCTAGTTAGGTTTAAAGGATTTGGTAAGCACAGACGTGTCATGGGTCTAACTGCCTTTGATGGGTACCAGATGGCGAACAGAAAGGGGAGGCTGGAACAGCGGGGAGGGCACAGCAAGGGGGCAGGGGATGGAGAGGTCCTTTGTGAGCCTCTGTAGGGAAATGTCACATGTGGAAGATGCTTACATACACGTGTCTATCGATGTTTATCTATAGATATGTATGAATATCTGTATAAAAGCATTTTCCCCTTCATTGGGTCGTTTGGATACAGGCTTGTTGCTTACCGTGCACCTCTTGTTGAACTGATTGTGTTGTGGGTGTATCTAGCAGCAATATGTGGGTTTGCAGCCCATCTTCATTTCCAGAGGAAGGTGAAATTCTGCGCTTTCAGCCTGGCGAGCTGGGAGGTTTAGCCAGGAGTGCTGGTCTGGCTGGGTAACGTATCTCCTGTCTTCACTGGAGTTATGTCCAGCGTTGAGTCGCAGCCTTGGAAGATAAAAAAAAGTGTCACATAGAGCCAGAGAGCAGGGATGCTGCAGTGCTAGCTGCCAGGGGCTGGCTTTGGAAGAAACAAGCATTGGGGCAGTTCTTACTATTTCAAATTTTAATTGGTTTCTAATTCACTCAGTCCTTGGGCTGGTAAGGCTTTCTCTTAAAAAAAATAACATTAGCATGGAACGAGTTGAGAAAGAGAAGATAGCCCAGGGATGTATTTGCACGCAGTGGTTTAAATTTTCTCAGTCACTCTGTCCTAAAAATGTCCTAAAAACAAACTGGAAGCAGGATTGTGTATGGTAAAAGTGCTGGAAGAGAGATCTTCATTGACACATCACCGTTTTCCGATTTGCAACTTGGAGGATGCTGCCTCTGTAACTGGGAACTGCTGTTTCTTAGGTAATTTGGAAAATAGTGAGTGGTTAGGATTAAAAATACAGGCTGAACACCTCTTTGGTGTAAACCAGCATAGCTGTTTGGCTTCCAGGGGAGCGTATAGATTTATAGCACCTTCAGGTCTGACATGGTGTGTTTTCCACTATTGAGTTATAATTCAGCACTGCTTGTACGACAGTGTAGACTGTCAGCAGGGAAGCGGAGCAGACAGAACTCTTACGAGTGAGTCCAGGCTCCTTGGGCTGTGCTCGGCCTCTTGGGGAGCTTCACGGGAGCCAAGGTGGCTCTGGCCATGTGCTGATGCCTGCTGAGGAGGAGGAGGAGGCAGGAGAGCATCATGAGTGGTACCTCATGATGACTGTGACTTTGAACATCTCCATCTACTGTAGTAGCGACTGCTCAGCCTTGAGCTGTCTTATATGGGAGAAACACATCTCGCAGTGACGGTACAGGTCTCGCGGTGACGGACTGCGTGCTGTCAGAGTCCAGAGCGTCTTCCTTTCCCTGTTGTTCACAGTACCGGGCAGGTGGTACATGCAGAGCTGAAAAACTGTTTTGCTGAAACTTTTCTGATTAAAATCAAAACAAACCGTATTTTTATAAATTGAGGTGTTTAGAAAACTGTGTCGACTTCAGCATCATTTACATGGAGAAACATTTTGGAAATAAAAATGTGTAGATTTAGAAAATGCCGGAATCGGACTGGGGGCTTTTGCGGGGGTAGTTTTACATGTGCACCTGTTTCTCTGATAGGATTTTTTTGCATTTCATAGTACATTGAGTTACCATATTAATGAGCAAGCAGACTATGGTGTGATTTGATATTTTGCTAATGCATTTATTTATATTTATAAAATATGTGTATTTAGATACGCATGATTGTTTTCAAATCATTAAGAGCAGCTGCTATTTTATATAGTCTAAACCCCCTGCTTTCCTACGTCAAAAGGTTTCATACCAGATAATAAAATCTGGTATTTCTGATATGTCTGAACTTGAGCTGAAGCGTGAAGTCATTGAGCTGTGGAGGTTGGAAGGGACTGCGAGAGGTCCTTTGGTCCAGCCCCCTCCTTGGAGAAGGCCAACCACAAGCTTAGATCGGGTTGCTCAGACTGACTTTTCAATACACCCCAGGGTGGCAATTCCTCAGCCTCCCAGTGCTGTCTCACTGTTGGGATGGAGGGTGTTTTCTGACATGGCAGTACCTTGTGCTGCAACCGGCTCGTCCCTTTGTGCTGCTCCTCTGAAGCCTGGCTCCGTCTGCTCTACAGCCTCCTCTTAGGAGATTGAAGACGGCAAGAAGGTCCTTCCTCAGTCTCCTCTTGAACAAACACGGCTCCCTCAGACTCTCCTTGCCCATCACATGCTCCAGCCGCAAGCGTTGCAAATGCAGACCAGAATATCCATCTACCATTCATTGGTCTCAACCAGGCTTCAGGGATAACGAAGATGCGTTGGCCCAAACTTCAGCCTGGGTTACACATCGGTGTGTGCCGTCGCCGGGCTTTCTGCCACGTTATCACAGACTCTGCTACCTTCTGCTGCTGGATCTGAGTGATCAAAGCTGCTTCGGAGATGTTAATTCACGTTGTCATCTTGTTTCCAGAGCATCATACAGACCTGCCCTTTGTGCCAGCGTGGGGGATGCTTTCCCCACAACACAAATCACAGTATTTTCATCTAGACAAAAAGATAAAACGTTTCAATTAGCAATAAACAACAGCTGTCGTGGAGAAATTAAAAAATAATGGAGTTGCTCAACTCATATGTTGCATCATGCAGATATTATTGGAGAAAAAAGCAAATATTCCTAACACAAATCTAAGAATTTTCATTTTATGACATTTCCTTCAGCTGAAACCAAACCCTTCCACTGGAGAGGGATGGTAAGACCTCCATAACTGGCAGCAGCTATTCACACTGTACAACTGGCACTCAGCACTTTGGAGCGTCTCCCAAGGGTGGATTTGCCGTGCTTTACCACTAGCCCAGTGTTCAGCTCCGCAGTGGTCCCAGCCAGCCCAGAAGCCACCACAGTGACCCCTAATAGGGGTCTGTACGTGCTCAGGGTGCAGCTTCATTGTCATTAGGGGCCTCATATTTGGCATAACTGCTTCCCACCCAGGCATCGTGCCCTGGTTTCGCTCTGGAGCGTGCTGCAGAGCATGCGGAGAGGGGAAGAAACCCTGCTTCCCTGGGCTAGCTGGCGTGGAGCTCCATGTTCCTAGGATGGATGGCTTACGTGCCGTCTGCCAATCTTTGTGCCAGCAGATGTAAGGATGTAAACAGATATAACATGGGCAGCTGAAACCAGGAAACAAAGGAGGTTGGTGTGCGTGAGCCTCGGGAATACTTGGCTCATCCTGCCATCAGCAGGCTAAATATTTGTAATTTCTATCATAAAATATTCACCAGCTGCAGAAGTCAATAGAGGGGAAGTAGTAAACATGACATGACATTGCTTTTGTAGCATTGCTCAGAACAAGAAATCTCTTCTTTCAGACAAAGGCAGACGTTGCTGCCTGGATGGACTTGAATACTTTTAGGATCTTGTCAGAGAAATGTCTGCCCCAATTCAGTCATTTGGAAAAGGATCCCAGGTCTCTTTAGAGTAATGAGGCTTGAACGTAATCTCGAGCAGCGTGATTTAAAGTGCGAGGGATGTTTCTTTATCCTGCCTGTTTATAGGGCGATGCATTTTTAATAGTGAATGATCCAGAAGTCAGTTCAGGAAGGATGTACAATCAAAGGAAGGAAATAGGTCATAATTTCTCACCAGGGACTGCATGAAACGTTCAGTCATCTTAAACTCCCCATCCAGTCTGTTCCGCCGAATGCTGGATGGTGCCAAAAGGGGACTCTTTTTTTTTCCCCTCCCATTGATTTGGCACCGCAGCAGCAGCATATGCTGAACGTCTCGGCTGGGGTCTTTGGGGCCAGAAAGGTAAACCCCTGCATCACGGTCCAAACAGATGGGCTGGTTTAGCTTTGCCTGGGGAATAAGGCACATGCCATTACTGTAGAGGAGGAGCAACAGCCACCCCTGTGTTACTGGAAACTTCTCTGGCTCCTTCGGCTGAAGTCCCAAAGCCCTTATAGCTTCAATGAGAAATGAAATTATCTCTCTTATTTATATCTAGTAGTAATTGCTTCTTCTAATTGCCCTAGTTTGTGGATCTCTTCCCAGCAGGTTAGGCTGAAATTTCAATTTCAGTTTGATTTGCATAATGACTTGAGCCTCTCTCCCTTGCTCCTTTCTTTCACTTGACACCACGGACTGACTTGTCCTCCCTGAGGAACCAGATGCAGTCCTTGGGATGTCTGCCATGGGAGGAGAGGGTTAAACTCGATCTCCCAGCCAAGTCTGTCTTTCAGTGCCGTCTCTGAAGTTATACTTAATTTGTTTAACCTGTGCAGTGTTCCCTGGTAGCTACCGGTGGCTGACGTTGTGTGTTACCAGGCATTGTGTTGCACGTGAGGAGTTTAGAGGTGCACGTTACTCTTCTTCCTGTGTTTTCTCTTTCTTTTCTAAAGGCTGGTCTTGCGGGCTTTGCTGCGGGTCCTGCTCAGGATGCAGCCACGTGTGTGAAGACTCTGCAGGCACTTCTGGCTCAGGCTGTGAGGCACAGGCCCAACTGCAGGGGTTAAATCAACATGGGAGGAGGGTTCAGCTCTTTTAAGAAACGCTTTGGCGTTGCAGATGGCGAGGTAACTTCTGGAGTGGTTTCTAGTGCTGGAGGAGGATGGGTTTTGGGCCAGGTTTGGAGAGGACAGCCTCCCAGCTGCAGCCCCTCTTTGCTGATTCTCTGACGCTGACTTTCTTGGGTTCAGCGGTGAAATGAGCGCGTCCCCATAGCTCTTTGTCTGTCCATCCAGGATCAACCTTTAACACACAGGCCGACATTTAATAGCACAGGGAAGATGGCATGTCCCCCTGCCTGACATCTGCCCGCTTGCCCACGTGTTCCCTCTCTCGGCACACCCAGGTAGGCTGGTGCTCTAAGGATGAGGAAAGCTGGAGGTGGTGGCTGGGGCTGCTCCTCGGGCTCTGTGGCCGTGCTGGCGTTGGGGCTTCTTGCAGCCGTTCGCCTGCTGACAGCTTGAGGCCCGCCCGTGGGCTCTCAGCAGCTCCCTGACACTCACAAAGTGGATTTGGGCCAGGAGGCATGAAGCTGCCTTGAAGACAAAAACCCTCCCTGCTTATAGATCACACGTTGTCGTCTAACAGATTTCTTTGGGTAAAGAGCCTATTTTTCTCACTTCCTTCACCATCTTTCAAGGTGTGAAGAGCCTTTAGTCAAGCTGGAAGGAGAGGGAAGGGTTTGTGGTGAAGGGACTCAGTTGATTGGGGGTTTATTTTCAAACCACGTCACGAATGTTCTTTTTGACAGCTTCTCAGTTCACAGATTGTGATTTGCAAAAATTGTTGGAAGGAGCTATTATTTTCCCTAATTATAGCAAACGAGCGCCGTTCATCAAAGACACTGGAATTCCTGGGCAGGGGTGCGGTGTTTCACTGGAGCCCATGAGAGCAAAGGGTGAGGAGGGGTGTTTGCATTGCCCGTTAACCCCTTCAAAAGAGGCTGTTGTCCTCTACGGATGTTGTATCTCCTAAGGAGGGGGAATAATAGTGCTACTCTGTGAGTAACCACTGCCTGCTGTCTGCTGCCTTTAGTGTGGTTGGGGAAGGATGGGACTGGGGAACCATGATCCACAGGAATGTTTTGTTAGTAACTCAGTACCTGAGCATGAAATACCTATTTTTTTATGGATGTGGGTTTATTTCTGGTTGCTTTTTTGAAGTGTTTCCTCTAACCCTGTAGCTCTTAGATGTAGTTCTACATTGTAGTGTAAAGAAAGAAAAGGACTCAGATTGAAAAATAAATTCTGCAGGCCATGTGTATCTTTTGCCTTTCCCTTTCTGTTATGTTTATTTATTTGTGCAGATGAAGAGAGATACTCGTTAGTGTCTGTAAAATACATGAGTAGGTAAAATACATGGAGCTCTTCTGTCAGGTGACTGTGACCATGGCTCTGTCTTTCAAGCCTACATTGTGAACTTCCAAACACTGTAAGCACATGGATATTAAAATACCCAGGCGACCTTTTTTTGGTGCTAAGGTGACTCTTGAATCTAGTTTTTATCTCTAAGCTGCAGTGCTCAAATCACATTTGGATTGGTACAAAAGATTTTCATAGAGTCACCAGGTTGGAAAAGACCTCTAGGATCATCGAGTCCAACCATTCCTATCAACCACTAAACCATGTCCCTGAGCACCTCGCCTACCTGTCTTTTAGATAGTTCCAGGGATGGGGACTCAGCAATCTCCCTGGGCAGCCCCTGCCAGTGCCCATGACCCTTTCTGTGAATTTTTTTCTGATATCCCATTTGTGGGACTTCAGAGCAGACCCCGTGTCCTCACCCTTGTCAGCTGGTGCTTATGGGTACAAATGTCCCTGGCCATGAAACCTGCCAGGGCCACATAGCACTGCTGTGCTAGCAAGCTCTGCTCTCCTTGGGGGTCAGATGGTGGTCCTCTGCCGTGCCACGGAGGGGAAGAGGACTTTGTGTGATGAGGAGATGGGGAGTACTGGACAGCAGTGATGGTGCGGTGGTGGCTCTGAGTGGCTGTCATGGGTCGGTTTGGGTGAAGATGAAAATTCCAGTGTCTTGCCATGAGAGTGGTGAGACACTGGAACAAGTTGCTAGAGGAAGCTGTGACTGCCCCATCCCTGGAGGTGTTCAAGGCCAGGTTGGATGGGCCTTGGGCAGCCTGAGCCAGTGGGATGTCCCTGCCCATGGCAGGGGGTTGGAACTGGATGATCTTTAAGGTCCCTTCCAACCCAAACTATTCTATGATTCTGTGATTCTAAGATGAGTTTTTAGCGACAGGAATTCCTGTGGAGAGAAGGGGGCGGGTGAGGAGTTATGCTTTAGCACACATTTACTATAAACAGAGTTTCACCTGCACCTGGGGAGAGTTGTCGAACTATCTGGTATGCACTTTGCTTTGCAGACTGAGCAATTTTATTCCAAGAAGACCATTCCCTGCGTGCGATGTGCCACCGAGCAGATTCTGTTTCGGCAGTCAGCAAACTTGTGTTTCTGTCAGAGGAGCTGCTCCTTTTTTTAAGGGGAAAAAAAAGGATTCGCCCAAGAGAGAGGAAAATATGTATTTGTCCGTGGCAAGTGTGCTTGTTGTCAGTGGAGTTGGAGAAGGGTTAAGATGTGCTGGCTTTGAAGCAGCCCCCCTTGCAAAATCAGCTACAACTGTGCTCAGACACGCAGGCTTGTAGAGCTCAGCATCTTGCAGGGTGCAAACCACATTATCGTCATCCAGCAAGTAGTTAATAACCGTGACAGAGTCACAGGATCTTGTGTTTCTTCAAAGTTCTGTGGCCACAGTGGCTGAGGGGGGCAGTGGGGTTCTGTTTGTTTGGCACCCAGGCATGCCAGTGGGGGTGTGACTGGTGTGGGCGATGCAGGGCATCCGGAATTGTGGCTCTGAGACGTTGCTTACTAGAGTCATAGAATCATTAAAGTTGGAAAAGACCTCTAAGATCATCCAGTCCAAGGGAGGGTGTAAAGGGCGATTTAGGAAAACAGCAAAACCTCGTGAGAGTTGCTGATAGCAGTTTGGGATTTGGCATGGATAGAGCGCTGTGTGAGACTAAAGTAAAGCCTCGAGGCTGTGTTTTCAGAAGTGTTTTTCTGTTCTGGGCCATCCACTGTGAACACTGGTGGTTGAACTCACATGTCCCAGAGTCAGTACTCAAAGTTTTCCAAGAATTAAGGCTTTTAAAGGGTGATCGAGTTCCCCTCCTCCCTCCACAATTTTGGAAGACTGACAAAGGCTGCGCAATTAAAATGTAATTTAGTTTTCTTCAGCTGAGATTTCCTCCTGTTTCTTCATGGTGTAGGTGTTGCAAGCCTCAATCCTGCTGACCATTTTCCCCACTTTTTCGCTCGGGCAAGTAGCCTATATCCCAGACCTATTGTGCTAAATTAAACCGTTAACTGTAAAAGTTGGTATGTTTCTGGTAGTGGACCCTGACCTGTCTGCTTTGGCCTTTCAGATGCGTTCAGATATTGCGTCCCAGTTACGATTTCACTTCATGATCAGGGGCGATGTATAATTTGGGTCTGTAAAACTAATGGTTTTAAGGAGCCACTGATAATATTTTAAGCCCAAGTTAACTGCAAGTGCTTCATATGATCTATCAGTCAGTCCAGAGAGTCTCATGGTGGATAGACCATGTGTTGGCTTGTCTGACGCTTCGCAAAGATACTGACAGTGGCACGTATCAAGCAGGACTGCCTTTCAACTGCTTTGTCTTCAGCTTCCCATTGCCAACTCATTTAACTTAAATTATCCTGTATTGTGTGAACCATACTGGGTTCAAAATGCTGATGACGTTTGCATCCAGACACCGATTGCTGAACACTAAGCGACTGGATCCGTTCTGCTAACAGCTCTAAGTCTGTTTCCATGTCTTGAATTTCGATAAAATAGGGATCTAAATGCAGACCTGACACAGCTTTCTCATGGTGACTTTAATAAGCATCGTGTCACTAGAAGAAATCAGTCTCATTTCAAACAAAGATAGCCTCCTGGAGAGTTTTAACTTAGGGACGGAAGGATTATCATTGCCCCATCACACTGCTCTCGGGATTTACGCTGTGTGTGGTATGGGGTTTATGAGAACTGGAATTGATTTGGTGCAACTACAGTAGACACCTAAATTATCACTTAATGGTGACATCCAGGAGTGGGTCAGAGGGTTTGTCGTGCTGGTTATCCCTTATGTCTAGGACCAGCATATATGGAGTCATAGAATGATTTGGCTTGGAAGATCATCCATTTCCAATGGATACTATAGCTGTGCTCCACTCAGTGGTCTACCCAGTGTGCAGGTGTGTGCTTCAGGCAGCTGTGCAGTGCTGGGAGAATGGAAGATCCCTTCCAGCCCCTCGTATTTGATTATGCATTTTGATCATTGAAGGTGGGTCTTGATGAACTGCATACAAGAATTCAAGATCTGCTTCATTTTAGCCCTCAGATGCATAGATATCAGAGTTCATGGGCTGACTGGATGAAGAGTTAAGCTCAGGTAATTCTACTGTGTAATTCCCAAGCCCTGTGGATTGTCCAGTCATATTTTTTGGTCACTGAGTGCTGTTGGAGAGCTGTCAGAATGATGATCGAATCATAGACTAGTTTAGGTTGGAAGGGACCTTAAAGATCATCCAGATCCAACCCACTGCCATGGGCAGGGACACCTCCCACTGGCTCAGACTGCCCAAGGCCCATCCAACCTGGCCTTGAACCCCTCCAGGGATGGGGCAGCCACAGCTTCCCTGGGCAACCTGGGCCAGTGTGTCATCCTTCTCATGGTGAAGAAATTCCTCCTTCTGTCTGGTCTAAATCTGCCCCTCTCCAGTTTATACCCATCGCCCCTCGTCCTATCACTCCAAGCCTTTATGAACAGTCCCTTCTCATTATGTCTAACAGCTTCTTGGAAACTGGACTTTCAAGTTGTATAAGTGCTGTGTGCTGCTGGTACATAGGTGAGGAGAAAATCCCTGCTCTTCAATGACAGTGCATGTCGTGCTGTGTCCTCTGTTTTGCCTAAAAATCCAATATTGCAATTAGATGGAGCAGCGTACCCACAGATGACAAAATAATTAAACAGCAGTGAAACATAAAGGGAAAAAATTAATAAGTAACCAAATTCATTTGACACAGAGATCAAAACATATCGACGGTGTCTCGCAACTCTGATAATTCCATTGAGCTGTGCAGTGCTGAATGTTGATGCTCACACGCAACCTCTGATTAACAATAAGTGGGGCTGTCATTTTGACATAGCTGGATAAACCGATATTGAAAAATCTATTAAATATATCAGACTTGAACAGGGAGCGCAAATCTTATTATATTATTTCAGCTGTAATTAGGTGGGAGATGAAATCATAAACAGGGAAGTTTAGTGAATTTTCTTCTGTCGGTGCAGGGACGCCTGGGGTTTTGTTGTTTGAGGAGAGGTTGGAGGGATTCTAAGGGCTCGCTGCTGCCTAGGGTACGCAGGGCTGGGAGGTGACTTCTTAACACGCACAGAACAGATTTGTAAGTTTGATATTAGCTACAATCCTCCTTGAGATAATGACGGTTGTAATGAATGTCCTTGCATTTAACTGGAAACATTAGTTCAGTGGTTTTACAACCCGGAGTCTGCCTAATTGGTTCTTTGAATAGATAAACATTGCTATTTACGTGGTTTGCTTTAGGATGTTATGCGTTCTGTTCCTATTAATAACAGAGGTCATGCCACTGAAAAATTTCACATGCTAAAAGTGCAATTTTAAACGTAATTCTCTTAGGGAAACAAAAATAAGGACACCTATTCCATTTTCAAGACCACTGAGGTTGCCAAGCCAGGCTTTCCAGACCGAGGCTTCGTCTTCAGCTCGAGCTGCGTGCACACAGGTCATGAGCTGAGTTTCATTCTGTGGCCTTGTCCTATTGTTGACACACCAGGTTTGTGACTTGCTCCAAGGAACTCAGAGCAATCTGGTGGCTTTGAATACATCTGCGTGTGTTTTGTGGGGACTAGAAAGTCATTATTTTGATCGTGGTTAATGAAGGTGGGATTTATCTTACCTAACTTTGGCCATTGGCAGGCTTAGGTCCCCATGTAACTAAGGACGTACAGAGTGTGATTTCTCCCATCTGATGATGAGGGGGAGCTGAGCCCTTGCTGAAGGCTTCTCCCTCTGTTGACAATGGAAGCTGGTGTCTGCGCTGAACTTACGTGAGATATATTCCACAAGGAATGTCTAGTCTCCGTTCTGATTTCATTTCATTCTGTTGATTTGGGGGTTGGAACTAGATGATTTTTAAGGTCCCTTCCAACTCAAACTATTCTATGATTCTATGATTGTCTCTAGTGACTCCGCACCACCGTGCTGCTGTGTACGGGACAGCCCTCTTTCATAAGTGTTTGACAAGTACAAACCCAAGGTAGAGAGCATTAAAAGAGCTTCCCAGATGTACACAGGGAGTTATGTACAGGCAGAGAGTATGTCTTTCCAGAATGACAATGTAATGCTGTGACCAAGGAAATATTTCTCATCTTCTGTCAAAGCCTTTCCTGCTCCTCCCTGGTGGGAACGAGTGCTGAGCATCAGGGTGCTCCCAGCGCACAACGCAGCATCCCCCGTCAGGAGCTCTTCAGTTTCTGCTGCAATTCAAGGAGCTGTTGAGCTCCCTGGGAGCCAGTGGGCGTCTTGCCATTAGCTTCGGCGCAGCCAGGATTTTATCTTCATCATACAGCCCTGCCTCATTCTCTGTCCGATGTTTGAACTAACCGAGGCATAAATTCAGTTCTGATGCTGGTTGGTAAGAAGTGAAAAATGAATTTCTGTCAAAGTGGGATATATTTTCAACTATGTTTAATAGGGTCGGTATCCCATCCCAAGAGGTCAGGACCTCTTTCTAACAAAGTTTACGATAATAGATTTAACTTCTATTAGTCTATTTGCCTTCGTATTTGCAAGGAAAGGAATAGAGGAGCTTTAAGAAATAGAAATGATTTATGTCAGGTATAGAATGCTTCGCTCTTTCTCATGTACTTCACTCTTGGAGGAATGAACAAATAGTCTGTGAATAAATAAGGGAATATTTATATTCTTTCTTGGTCTCAGCTGCCCGACGTCTTTCCTTCTGGAATGGCAGTGTGCTGAATAATTCATGCAAGCGGTCATTAATCCTTCCTTCTCCTTCTCCCTGGCTCAGGGGGACACCTCGTTCAGATGCTATAAAACTTGTGGCCATTGACTGTGTGTTGGAGCTCCCCACATTAAAGTCCAGGAGCTTGCCTGCAGTCTAAAATGTCACTAATGAGAGTGGGCTTGTTAGTATGCAAAGTAGCATTGGCACCCCTGCGTTTTGATAGGGGCACGGGCAGCTAAGAGGAGCTTGTCTGGGGCTTTATACTGGGGAACTCGCACTGGCAGATTTTCGTGTTTCACCTCTTCACCATTAAAAAAGACAGAGATGAGCTTTTAAAAGGAGTCCAAGAAGCAAGGAGAGGCCACTGATTTCTCTGGCACACAAATCTGTCAGCAATCTGTGCAAACAGAATCTCGTCCTGGTGCTGGATAAAATACTTGTGGGCTGAACAGAATATGTGGTAAGAAATCATCGTGTGTATTCCCAGATGGATGGAGGCTATTTGAACTCCACTTTCTTTTATGATGTCAGGAAACAGTATAGCAGGAAGAGTTGTGTGGCTAATGAGATGCTTTTGGAACATGACTTCATTTCACAGTAGCTCTGGTTGTCTGACCTCGTAGTGTAGGAGCAGCCACCTTCTCTTGCTCTTCCATGGAAGGTGCCCAGCCAAGCTCGGAGTTCCTGGATGGACTCTGGAGGTGGTGGTGACACATCTACTGGGGACTTGGCCCTCTCTGGCTCTGCTACCGGTCTGGTCTCTGCAGCTGTTGTTAGCGTGACTCTGTGTAAGGCATGCGCATGCAAACTGAAGCGCAGAACTCAGCAAAAAAGTACAGCGCGAAGGCAGTCCTAAGCTGACAGCACTATGAATAATGCGTCTGCAACTTCTGAATACATGAATATAATCTTACTTGCTGAAATGCATCAACAAAATGTAAACACAAGTGATCATTAATTTTATTGCAGGGTTTTTTTTTTTTTTTCCCTTTTATGGAAGCTTTGAAGTGCTTTAAGTTTGAATTTGAACCATCAGTGACTTTTGAGTTCAAAATGTGGGCTTGACTCTCGAGAAGATCTATGTATGTGCTTGGTGATTTTTCTGAAAGAGTTCTCAACTGGAACCTGTCTGTCAGAGAGACTTTGCACAAGAGGACTGATGTTGGATTTGAAGCATGCGTTAGCCTACACGTTAAGTGCATGTATCAGGGCTCCTGACACCCATTAATGCAGAATGAAGAACTGCACTCACTGTTAAGGAGAAATGTCTTTGGCTGGATGAGTTGCGAATACCATGGAGACTGCTGGACATCTCCACAAGACCCAATCCGTGTCTTTTCTTGTTTCCAGATCAGCTGGAATTCCAGTAGGATTGGCCAGCGTTGTAAAAATCCGCTAAAAAAATGTGTCATGCTGGAAAGAGTCGAATAGCTTTGCAAGAGCCGTGGCAGAAGCCTGCAGGACTTTTAAGTCCCTGTGCAAGGGGAAGGACAGCTGAAAGCACCAGCTCAGCTGTGAGGTCCATCAGAAGGATGTGGAAACCCCTGCGATGTCCCTGCCTGATGGGGATCCTACACATCATCACAAATTCTCCTAAGCCTGCCTGTGTTGAAAACAATGAATTTATTTATGGTGTTCAAATATTATTAGGCTCAGAAGAATTATAATGCTTAAAACAATGAACCGTGTCCGTTTGGATGGAAAGCAGAGACGTGATTTTCAAGGCTTCTTCAGCTGGGAGAGCTGTTTGGAAGGATGGAGTTGTCGCAGGGAGGGTGAGGGATAGTTCAGGGAGAGAAAAAAGAAGCCTGAGCCCTTAACAGGGTCGTGCTGGTGTTTGTGCGCTCAGGGTGAACTGGAGGGTAGGTGAAATATTAAGTGTTCAGCTGGACTCCAGCCCTCTCTTCCCAAAGCCCGTTATTACTCTGCAAGTGGCAGAGGTGCAGAAGAACAGCGATACCTCCTGCTGCAGGAGGGAAGCAAGGGGAGCGCACAGCAAGCAAACAGAAACGACCCTGGAGGTTTGCTTAGGATAGCAGCCAAAAGTTAAGCTGTCTAACCCCTTAAGTCTAAACCCTTCCAGGGTCCCTGAAAATGGTGCCCTGCTCCAGCCAGCTGACTCCACCAGTACTTTTCAGGCTTCCTCTGAAGGGTGAAGTCTCTGAACTGCCTGAAAGAGGGGACCACGTGAGGAGATGGTGTAGGTACTGGCTAGAAGGTTGAGTTTACTGCTTCAGACTGCGAAAGGCTCCATAATCATATGATTTACAGGAGGAGGTGCTTGGGTCAGGAAGGCCTTTCTGAGATCCTGTTGCATGGGGTATGGTGGGTTGATCTTTCCTTGAAAGCACCAAGCCCCTGGGTGCTGGCACTGCACAGGAGATGAGTCTCTGTAGACTCATGTGTGCGTCCAACTTTGAAGCCAGAGCGTTTCCAGTGAAATTCCCACTCCTCTGTGCCGCACGCAAAGAGCATCTGCTGCGGACTCCCACTGCGTCCTTCGGGTAGAGGTTGTTCAGTCATCGTGATGACACAGCCGTGCAGGCACCGTGCTTACTCAGAGTCAGAGCAGCCTCTTGATTGATCCAACCGCTGCCTCCTCCAGCGAGTCTGAGAATAAAAAGCTTGCTCTGAGTAAGCAGATGCACCCGCCTTCCCTGAGAGATTGCTGTGATGTAACAACTTCTTTTTTTCCTCCTGTGGGGAGCAGGGATTCAGCCAGAGAAATGACTTGCTGTGGAGCGGGGTGTCTCGGGGAGGAGTACAGCTGAGCCGATCGCTGGCTGCCGCGGCGCTGACAGTGCTGGCAAGCACCACCTCCCACACTGACGCGCTGCAGCGAGGCCCCGTGGCACAGGGAGAGTTCACACTCATTGATTGCGATGGGAAGCAGCTCACATCTTGCCCCAAAGCTGACAGAGAAAAGAACATTTCAGCGGAGAGCGATGATATTAGAGAGAAGTGGTGCGGAGGCTCGAAGCGAGGCAGCCTGACAAGTGCTAAAAGGGCCTGCAATCTGCCTAGTGTCATAATTAAAGTGGCTGCCATTAACTGGCGATGCAAATTAGGAAAGCGATACCAGGCACATCAAGCCTTTTGCTCCAGTGCCCTCGAATGCTTAGGAAAACCAGGTGGTTTAGAGGAGCCCGTACTCACATTGTGCTTTGCTCTCTCCGAGTGGGCTGAGTTACATTGAGGGCTGGGGAGCTGCCGTGTCCGTGTTTACAGACCAAAAGGGCTTTGCTCTGCCTGGCCTCAGGAATTCACCGGCCAAACCACCCCAACCACCTCCAGGCAATGAAATAGCGAAGGAAGGTGAAACGCAGAGAAACCAGACAATGTCCAGGGTGAGAAAGGCAAAATTGGTGCAACAGGTATGGGGTACCTAACTAGCTCTGTGTCCTCTTGGTCACAAGGTTTAGCGAGTCAGCTTTGGTTAGTATAATTAATAAAAGAATTTCCTCCCAGGGAAATTCCATGGGAGGAGAGTGCTTGATAGCTCCATCTTGAAGATTTTCAGAAATTCGGGGGCTTTGGATGATGTTTTATAGATTGGCTCTTCGTTACGTTGAACACCACACAGACTCTCTTTTCCAAGTGTGTTCTGCTTGGGCAGAGTTCTCACCTTGTAATTCTGGTTTCGCAGAGATCACAGCATTCTTTATCTTGACAGTTCATTTTCTAGATCCTTCTCTTCCAAAATAGCCACAAAGTAGGAAAAGAGAATGCAAGACTAGCCCAATGGGTGATGTATTCTAGCTCCTTTCGCTGACGCTGGGGAGTACCGAGCTCTGCAGTACAGACACCAGCACAAGTGTTTACCACTATAAACCCAAGCAGAAGAATCTTCCTGACTGTGGAAAGTCATCAGATGATTTGGTGTGCTGATGAGTTGATTACCTTGTGAAGTTCAACCTAGTTCTTAACAGCTAGAGGTAACAATCTTTGTCATTCGCTGAAAATAGTGGTTGTCAAACTGTTTGCCCTGGTAGGACCCTGTGGCAAGAAGTTCCACAAGGTAATGTACTTACACCAAAAATTGTATTACCTTTGCAATTCCACTGGCTCCTCTTGGCTTTTATGGAGAAAGGAGGTCTTTTGGGGTCATTTTCTGATGCTTTTAGCAACTGAAGAGATATAATTGATAAAGAAATGCTAAGGCAGGAGACCTGCCAGGGCGTAAATGGAGCTCGCTGTGTAGTCGTGAAAGGACAAAATCTGTAGGTGATGGAAGATGTGGAGTGTTAGAGAGTGCAGGATGGTCTGAGTCTTGTTTACTTGGGAAAGGGCTGCATTTCTGGGAAGTTACTCCTCTTTGCTAGCAGGTGGGGAGTCTAAACTGGGAATGAGAGGAGACCGCCGCCCAGCAAGGTGAGCAGCTGGGCTGAATCCCTTCTCTCCCCGTTTACTGCCCAGTTGGAGCAGAGGGAGCTTGTCCACAGCTAGGAACTGCTGTCGGACGGGAGAAGGGTGGGTTTGCTTGACCTTGGTGCCGTGTTTCAGTGCCCTTTACACCCTCTACAGCCAAACCTGCTGCCGGCTCTGGAAGGAGCCTGGAAAATCAAAGCATTAAATGATATTCCGCTGAAATGATCTGTGTATCGGAAGATCGGTAAAGAAAATGGATTATTATAGACCTAACAGTACAGAAATCTTTGTAGTTGTCCGTGACCTAAGTAGACCTTTGTGTAATGATGAGAACAGACATTAGTGTATACCAGATATTAGATTTTACGATCAATTTTATTGGTTTTAATTGATTATAAAATAATGGGGGTTGCATTTAAGGAGCCTGCTTAATAATCTGTAATTATAATATGCTTAATTATTGTAAATTTGATAGGGCAGTAAAGGTATTAAAATAAATAGAACAGTAGAGGTACTCATTAAAATTGCATCTGACCTCTGTGCATTGAAACTTGCTGGAGTGAATGCAGTAAAACTGGCTGCAGCGTGGAGGCAGTGGGAGCTATTAATTCCCAGTTCACAGATCTTGGCAAGCGTGATGCAAATAAAGTCAAATTTAACTACCTATCTCACATGAAAGACCGAAAGGGACTTTGCTGGAAGAACAGTAGCCTGTGAATCAGTGACTGTCACAGTTGTGGAGCTGCTGTGAACGTGGAGCTTCAGATACGTGCACTTCATGGCAGTTTGTAACGACAGACGCTCCCGGAGTGGCAGTCTGCTTTGGTGCGTGCATTGGATTTGGAGCAGGATTTAGACATTTGGATGCTTCTCCAGACCCTGAGCAGTTGGACTGGAAATCTTTCAAGAACTCATGTTTGAAGACTCTTTTAGATACGTGTTGTCAGACCCAGAGAACATTTTGCGATCTGGAAGCAAGCGATGGTTTAGGGCCAAATATGCATTTAAGTTTTTGTTCTCATTTGGGCGGGGGAGAAGTTTGGTTCACTTCTGTGTTTTGAACATTCTCTTGGTGCATCGTTCTCTGCTCCCCCTGTGTCCTTAGGTGCTGTGAGCACGCAGTGCGGAGCCAGGGAGGAACACGAAGCGTTGGACTGAGCTAAATGTACCGCAGATGTGGCTGCTGGACTCTTTGGTGCCTCTTCTGGATGTTGGTTTCTGCTTCTCTGAGTGCCCTTAGGAAATGCTCAGCAAGTTTCTCTGTGTTGGTGCTCTGAAAATGTGGATTTTGTTTTCTGAAGGGGACAATGGTCCCCCCAAAATAATCGGGCATTTTTTTGAAACCAGTTTACGTATAAGCCATGTGAGTTGGAAAGGAGGACGTGACAATGTGTCTAAAGAGTCTTGTATATTATAGACAGTTTCTTTCCATCAAGATATACAGTCTAGCAGACACTCTTTTACCGAAGTGTTTTTTTATTGCTCTGGGAATCTAGAACTTGGATTTTCTGCCCCGGTGGCAGGATAGTGATTTCCGTGGGAGCATCCACATCATTCTTCCCACCACCTCAGGGTGGTTGGGGTTTCCTTACTGCTGTCAGGTTTTTCTGTCTGGGCATGGGCTGCCAGAAGCCAGTGTTGACCCCAGGAGGTATCTGTGCCTTTAGCAATTGCTTAAAAGAGCCCTTCATTTCTGACTGCTCCGGGTGCAGAGGCGGCACGCGCCAAGCAGGGAGGCAGGGAAAAGGTGGCTGTCAACCCAAGGCCCTCTTCGGTGGCAATTACAGAATTGTTGTTCCCTGCTTTGCTTCACCAACGCATCATCCTCTGCAGAGCTTTCATTTTTAGAGGTGAGCAGTTCTTCACACGAGCCTGACCAGGGGATAGGAGCTGGTGCTTAGCTTCCTCCTTCACTGTAGTTTTGGAGGAATGGTAATTTCCACATTAAATGTGAAGGAGACGTTTCATCCTATCACAACAGCACGTTGTTTTGCATTGATTTGGTGAGAGGGCATTCGCACTTTGCGGGAGTGAGGAATGGGTCTCAAAAGGATATTCTGTCTCTGAATGCAAAGCTCCTATTTCTGCCTGCTGTAACCCATATATTCAGACTCATTTTTGCATGGCACTTAAAGGGACCTAAATATTTCACCAGCTAGCAAGATAACACTACAGCTTGTTTGGTATTTTGTAATCAGTTATTAGGACAGGGCTTTGCTGAAATAAAATATGAGGGCAAAAGAAAGTAACATGCCTGTGGCATTAGAATGCTGTTAGCAAGCTTGAGGCATATCAGAGCGATTGGTCCTGAGAGTAACATTTGCTGCTTTTCTGCTTTTGAACTTTTTTTTTTTTTCATTTCCCTTTTTCTGAGGTCTGGGATTTATCCTGAATTTAAGAACTGACGGGTTTTGATCATTTGAATAGGTATCACTGTTCAGCGGGGAATACACGTGCCAGCTGAGATGTCTCTTAAAGCCAATTTGTACTACCACTTATACGAGATGATTTCTCAAGACTGTAATATATTTCAGCTTTAGATTCTCCACTTGTATTAAGAGTTTATCTCCTGGTCCTCCCAGCCAGAATTGCATTATTTGCCCTTCCCAGCCCGTCTGGTGCCCTGGACACTCACACCTGTTGGTGTGAATACAGACAACCACAGGAAAATGACAGTGTAAGATTGAGAATGTGACTTTGATTTGCTAAGACCGAGCACTCCATTTCTTTTTCCAGACCTCATCCTTTTTTGCTGAGGATGGGTAGTTTGCCTTTGGGTAAGCAGAGCCACCTCAGCTATTGAATTGCTGGCATTTAAGCATGTAGCAACTCTTCAAACTTCTCCATAAGTAACTGGTGGCCCAATTCTGATGTCTTCATTGTGTTGAAGAGCAGAAGAATTGAGATCATAGTTAGAAACCCTTGCACACAAATTGGAATTATTTATAGGTAATGTGTATAAAGAATGTTTTTCCACTGTAGTAATGCTGGAATCCTCCAGTGATTACATTTATGCACTTTGGTAGGGTGGCTGGGAACTGTAAATCTGGGAAGAGATGCCCAAGACTTGGGATTCAAGCCACTAGTATCCCAAATTTCACAAACTAGACATCCATCTGCCTGAAACTTCATTGTTTCCTATTGTGACTGGGTTTTTTTGTACCCAAAAATTTTTAGTTGGAAGGTGGGAAGGGAATGGTTTCAGGCAGGCAGCTTGACGGATAAAAAATAATACGCTAGTCCTGGAGGAGTTGGTGAGAACGGAGGCCACTATTGCTGACTGGACAGACAACTTGCCTGCCTCTCATATTAGAGAAGGCATTTGCCAAATTTTGCTTCCCAGTTATTATTTTTGTAGGGACATGCACTTTTAGGTGCTCGTGGCAGTCGCTGTGGTGTCCATAGCTCATATAGGCAGACCCAACTTCTTAGCATTGGTAAGAGCTGGGTTTGTCCCCGCTCACCTGCGGCTGTGCTCGCTGGTGGCGGAGCGTGCTGCTCGGGGTTTGCCTGTTGGAACTGCAAGTTCAATGCCTATTAGAAAATACAGAAAGAAATCAATCTGCAGCCTTGCAGGTAACACAGAAAACACATGGTTTATTCAGACGTATCTGAGCAATATGTCTGAGTGATCATGGACCCAGTTTTATCCCATTTCCCATTCATCTGTGCGTAAGGAAGAGCCATGAAAGGAAAGGAATGGGAGGAATGAAACATTAGAATACCATTGAAGATCCCGTTAAACCATCCTGTTAGAAGTGTAGCCTGGCATAGTAGGGATGGTTCAGATTTTCCATGTATTTGAAGTCTTCTGTTGAAAAATTAAGCCTCTGTTTTAAAGAAATGACTCTTTAAGTGGAAAAAGAAAGAGCCCAGCTGTTAGTAAGCCACTTACGGTTATTTTGGTTTATGTTGGTTTTTGTTTTGGTTTAAATCCTTCCGGAAAGTGCAGCTGATACTGCTGGTTGTTGAGTTGTTTAGAGAACTTGGTCATGTCTGAGTGGGAGCTCACCTCGTGGGTGGGCGGTCGGGGGAACCTGGCCCTCAGCTGTGCTCCGGGCTGTGCAGTGGGCATAGAATCATAGAATCATGGAGTAGTTTGGGTTAGAACGGACCTTAAAGATCGTCTAGTTCCAACCCACTGCCATGGGCAGGGACATCTCCCACTGGATCAGGCTGCCCAGACACTGCGTGCTGCAGTGTTCACGGTGGCTACTGCACAGCCCAGAAGTGCAAACCTAATGTCCATCTTAAGTGTTTCCCTGGCATCTGAAGCAATAAAGAAAGACAAGACATCCAGGAAAAGTTTAATGTTTCTAAAGTACTCGTCTGAATGGCTTGAACTTTGCCTGGTGGGGGAAACATCCATATTTTGGTTTATGCGTGCAGTCAAGTAAAGTGGCTCGAAATCCATCCAGTTACAAAACAAATCCTTCAAGTCCATGTGTTCTTGTTGGTACCTGGTGACTATTTTAATGATGCTTTGCCCTTGCTCCCTCTCAACGCAAGGCCACAGTCGAGCATGCAGGGGTAAGGAGGCAAGGATATGTTTTGTAGATCTTCATCTATTTACTCTCCTGCTGCCCAAGGAGGGGCCACGGCAGCCCCTCGTTATCAGGCTGTCAGAAGAATTGAGAATCAAGTAGTTGCATGAGCAGCAGGATGATTGAAGGGCAGTTTCCGATGGACTTTTATCTCATAATTGATTTCCTCTGTGGGTTTGTGCTGTCTAATGAGGTGTGAGCTAACATGCCAGCCTTCCCCGCGGTGGGAGGTGAGAGAAGCCAGGCGCCTCTTCACTACGCCGCAGCAATCTCCTCACTGAACTTCTGAGAACTTGGTATGGTTGAGACCTCTGCCCTGCTGTCAAATTTGCTTGAAATTAGTGGGTTTCAAAAGTTCCTAGAAGACGGACAGATAGGCAAACACACACAGAGAGGATGAACTTCTGTACCCCTTGCTCTTTGAAAATTAGGCTTAAAAAAAGAAAGGAATTGAGAATTTGCTTTGGTCTAAAGAGCTTCCTTTGTTTGTATTAATCCGAGGATGGGGGAGTGGGCAAGGAAGGGTCGGAGAAGTCAGGGCAGGAAAAACTGGTGATTATCATAATTCCATGCTAAAATATTCTCTCTTGCATGAAGTGCTGACGAGTGTGTTGGTAACTGCAGAGGTTCCCAAGGTCTTAAGCAAATAAACAAAAAGCGGAGTCCTGGAGCTGTGTTTGGAAGTGCTGTGGTTTCTAGCACTGTCTGAAACTGGGGGAAACTTCCCCATGCTCAGCTTTCCTAGCACCAACTGATCCTTCCCTCCCCTTTTTGGATAACTGTTTGCTGGAAAGACTGGAAGTAGGCTGGGTGCTCTGGCCTGGAAGGGGACTACTGGAATGGAGAAGGACAATAGAGAGTATCTATTACCACTTGAAGATCTGGGAAACCATTTTACTCCTTTAAACCCTGAGTAAAACATGGATATTTAGGCAAACCTTGGGAACTCAAAATGCTTTATTAAGCCAGTTCAGATTTAAAAGAGAGTTCCTAAATGTTTGGAGGCTGTACTGAAGTGTCCTTCCATCCATTAAGCACTCTGTATCCTCAGGCATCCACACAGTTAATAGCGTTAACCCCAGTGGAAAGCCTCTCGAGGCGTTGCTGGCTGCACTAGAGGACGTGGATCATTTAAACATTAACGGCTTTGGTTATTAATTATTGTGGAAAATGCGAGGGTGGAGAATGCTGAACTGGAACTGCTGTCCCACGTCGTATTTTTCCCTTGATATGTTATCAAATCCATTTCTGCCGTAAGCTGAGCAAAGCATTTTTAGAGCAGCGTGATGGGGAGCAGAGGTTGTTTTGCCTCCTTCTTGGTGTACGGGTTTTCTCTTGACAGTGATGATAGAGTATCTTTTCTGTGAGGTATACAGATGATGGGATTTAACTGCATTTAATTTAGTGGGAGCTCTGTTTTTTCAGACAGTGGGAAACTGTCTCATAGAAATTGTGCCTTGAATACATCCTGGGAGATGGCATAGAGTGGAGGTGGTCTGGAAGCTCTTAGGGACTGGAGCCGTGCTTGTGGTGAAGGCTGTCTCAGCCCTTTCTCTGGAGGCTTTTTGGCTAGCTTACGGAGCCAGCTTTATCACATCAATTCCAAACGTGTCCTGGGCTGCCACCAAAAAAAGCACGGCCAGCAGGGCGAGGGAAGTGATTCTGCCCCTCTATTCCCCTCTTGTAGGACTTCATCTGGAATACTGTGTCCAGTTCTGGAATCCTCAACGTGACAAGGATAGGAGCTGTTGGAATGGGTCCGGAGGAGGGCTGCAAAGGTGATCGGAGGGCTGAAGCACCTTTTCTACGAGGACTGAGAGAGTTGGGCTTGTTCAGCCTGGAGAAGAGAAGGCTCAGAGGAGATCTTATAGTGACCTTCCAGTACCTGAAGGGGCTACAGGAAAGCTGGAGAGGGGCTGTTCGTAAAGGCTTGTGGGGATAGGATGAGGGAGAATGGGTATATACTGGAGAGGGGCAGATTTAGACTGGACATTAGGAAGAATTTCTTCACCTTGAGAGTGATGAGGCACTGGCCCAGGTTGCCCAGGGAAGCTGTGGCTGCCCCATCCCTGGAGGTGTTCAAGGCCAGTTTGAATGGGCCTTGGGCAGCCTGAGCCAGTGGATGTCCCTGCCCATGGCAGGGGGGTTGGACCTGGATGATCTTAAAGGTCCCTTCTAACCCAAACTATTCTATGATTCTATGATTTCACCTCCCTGTGTCTCTGTGAACCGGGTGTGATAAGACTGATGTTAAATTCGAGCACAGTGGTTTCTGAAGTTGAGGTGCTTAAGCACCAAGGTACTTGCTGTGGTCCATAAGAGGTACTCCCCCTCAGGCACGCGGAAGAGTTTGGAGCACTGTACCTTCACCCGCTGCCTGGCTTCTAGGACATCATGATCAGAAGCATCACACCGGCATGTGCTGGGGATCCAGCATTTTGGAAGATTGAACCTGTGTGTGAGTGCTAGAAAGGGCGACTTGAGCTCCCTAGAAAACCTGGCCTCAACCTGCAGTGCTGAGACCTTGCAGATGTGCCCACACTTCGGTACTCACGAGCCTTTGGAGCCTTTATGTTGTCAGCCAGGGTTCATTGAGTGCCATTGGTTCTTGGATTTAGCTCAGTCTTCAGCAAAGTCTGTTTGTGGAGCAGTGCTGGGTTGTGTGGGATGTCCAGGGTGAGTCACACGCTCGGTGGTAAATAAGATCTGCCTCTTGCTTAGTTTGCATCCAGCTAATACAGCTGTAATTACTGAATTGTATTTCCTGGACACTTGGAAGCAATTAGCTCAATAGAAAACTAATGTGTCTTGCCAAGTTTAGGCTTAAAATTGTTTCGGTGGTTGGGTGCAGTAATCTTCTATTAGATTTAAGGGGGTTTAAGATATATTTCACTGGTGCCTGGTTTGATTAGCTCGTAATGTTGTAAGGCTTATTTGTTGAGGTGGTATAGAGATCTTAAACGAATTTGGAATTAAATCGGTGCTGGCTAAATTCCCGCTTTACTCAAGCCCCAGTGGTCCCAGCATTATGGAGTCTGGGCATACAACGCTGTTGCTGTCCTACTGACCCAGAGTGGAGCTATGAGAACAATAAAGATTGAATTTTGGGGGGGTTTGGTGCTCTTTCAGCAAGAACTAGACTTGTGTGAATAGTAATGTACTCAAAGAATTGCTTTCCACCTCCGCTCTCTTACTCATTGGTGGCCATACTCAGCTGAGGTTGGAAAGGGGGATTGACAACTAGCTATTTCCCTACCTAGTTAGGAGAGATGATGAGGATTCGGGAGGCAAGCTAGCAACTTCAGGTAGGGAAAACCCCTGGAGATGCAGGGCGATGAGTAAAGTGTGTAGCAAGTCCTGGCAGAAATCACATATAAGAGAAGAGCTTCGGAGACTTCAATGCCGTAATACATCAGCACTGAACTTGCCCATATGTTAAAACTTCCACGTGTTTAGACAGACGTCCTTAACGTGTAGCTCAGGCCTGGACACGGACACTGTGGTCTGAGTTGGGAGCACTGGGAATTTTGTTTGCATGGCTTCTTTCTGGTTTGTGAGTCATAATTAATGATAATGAGACCTGAAGGCAAAAATGAATGAGTGTGTGGATGTGGGTGTCTGCACCACTAAGCCCGGGATGCAGCTGTACAGCTGGACCGGAGAGCAGCCTGGTCTGCTGGCTGCCCGAGGGAACGATGCTGCCGTGCCGGATCTGCAGGACACGCCAGGCACGAACAGCAATTTAATATTGCTGTCAACAGTGGGATTAGGCGCAGTATCACTGGATTTGTGTAGGAAGAATTTCTGGGGAGAGCAGATGTGATTTTTTTGGAAGAGCTTGATATCCTGTGTTGGTGGAGTGTGAGTCCTCCTTGTTTTTTCCATATGCTGAAGGGTCTTCAAGGTTGGCTTCATTTTTAGATATTGAATGAGGGTGGAATTCTATATTGTTATGCTGGATTTTCATGGCTGGATCGCTGTTTTCTCTTCGTTTCTTCTGCAGCTTCCAGTGTGCTATTTGGTAAAGGTTCTATAGGAAATAACGTGTCTTGAGTGCTGTAACAGGAGTGGGCTCGTGATCCTGTTCTGTTGACTCAATTGCTTTGCCAAGCTTTCAGTCGGCCTGTATTGCCAACATTGGGGATGGCAAGGGGAGGATTAATCAATGTTTTAATTGGTACCCTGTTCTGTACAGCAGAAAGATGCCTTTTGCCATTAAGTGGTCTGTAATTTTTTTCCCTATGATAAAAATCAACACTTTGACTCAAAAATATATACATTGCACATGTGCCCATATTTGGAATGCGTGTTTATGTGTGTGCGCACAAATGCACGCATGTACAAGCCATGCACCTGCCCACATGTAAACATGTAAAGCTGCTGGGCATTTTCTCCTGTGTTTTTTTTTTTTTACAAGGAAGGACAAATTACAGACGTATGTGTTGTGTTCGTACATCTGTTAAGGGATATTAAATATGTAGTGGTGACGCTTTGTGTGGAGTAGAAAATCTGTTTTAAGCATCCAAACAACATAGCTCTGCATGGGAAGGAACCTTTAAAGGAACCTTTCATCAACTAGATCCCACCTCATACAGGTTTACGTGGATCATAAGCCCTTTGTCGCCACTACTGGGTTGTCTCAGCATCCGCTAAACAGCAATCTCTGCTGTATTCCTGTCACCGTCAAGAAAGGGACTTGAATTATTCAGAAAATCTTACTATATTGCAACTTTATTTCTTTGCGCAGAACATTTTTTGGTTTTGGTATGCGGCAAAGTACGAGTCTTCCCCTGACCTTGCGGGGCTTCAGAAATAGATGCAGGCGCGTGTTCTTTACGGCAGCTGGGAATTGATGGTGTTCGAAGGGACTCTGGCTCCAGTGCAGCTTGTTGGCAGCATCGCTGATAATCACAATGTGATAGCAGTTGGGCTGTTTTATTTAAGAGGTGTTTAAATCTTATTTTCTTGTGCTGTAAGGTTATGTCTTTGCAGGCTATCAGAGTTCAGAAAGGAGAAAAAACTCCCAACCCAGAAGCCTTTGTTTCAAAAGGTGGCAAGCGTAAATCTTTTCATTTCACATAGACCTTAGGGAAACTGTGAGTTGTTCATAGAGTGCACCCGTTGCTTGTCTAAAGCCCATTTGTGTGAAACAAAGCACTGTTGTCTTGCAGTCTATTGGAGCAGTACCTCGCTAATTCCCTGGATTAGCAGACCTCTCGTTTATGCCTGCATTTTGAGAGTTAACAGATGTGGTGAACAAATGTTTCACAAAAGCCAGGAAAATGCATCACAAACCACGTTCCATCTTTTCAATATTAATTTTTATTGCTGACGGTCATATTCCATAAAGGATAGAGCAAGGTGTCTCTTGTAGGAGTTTAGTACATGTCCTAAAGCCTTTGTTTCTGAACCAGAACAGCAGAGAGTTAGCAACGGTAGCAGAATGTTCTGCTGATGTCCTGTTGATCAAAATATGTGTAGTAGTGGCATCCCTAATATAGCTGCATCAAAGAGTTCCTTGGTTATTGAACGCGCAGTCATCCGTTCTCAGTCAGCATCTCTCTAAGGCCTTGCAGCCAAACCCAGTGGATCTGGGAGGTCAAACAAAGAGATGCAGATGAAGAGATGCGACCACGAGTGAAGTCTTCCAAGGCTGCTCCCTAATTGTTTCACCTAAACAGACATACTCAATTAGAGCTTATCCATGCAGAATCTAATGATTCTCAGCTGCGTATAGATACCTGTGCCGTACAGCTCGGCGTAGCTTATTTCCATGAATCTATGGGACTAACCCTGACTGATGGAAGACCAACGAGTTGTGGTGTACCTGTGTCCACGTGGGCCAGTTTCGCTGGCTTTCATGGCATCATTTTCCAGCGTGACTGAACCAGGGACTGAACCAGGTCCCTTTTCCAACCAGGGACACTGGGCAAGAGGAAGGAATCGTTTATGTGAGGTTTTTAAAGAAAATTCAGCCGTCATGTGGTTCTTGTAGGCGTAGTTTTTGGAAGGATTTGTAAATGCAGACTACATATATAAAATACATAGAGCAGAGGTTGATTAATAGATCTCCCTGGCATAAAATGCCCAGATGTGTTGCTCCTTGCCTTGGGTTTTCGGAGGTGGGGGGTTAATTTTGTGGTGGTTTCTTTTCCTTCTAGCCTGGCTTTTTGCTGTGAGAACAGTATACTGCAGATTTAGGATTCAGGGATTTTCTCTCTTTTTTTGAGTTAGGAGCATATAAACTTAATTTTGTTGTCTCGGTTTTGGCATATGTGAAATCCATGTCAGCATTTGGACTCACGATGTTGGCATAGGTTCTTGGTTTGGCCCTTTTGTCTTTATAGCTCAGAGAAATATGAATCAATAAGCAAAGACAAAGTATCTGGTGTCAGAAAGCATTGTATTTCATTGTCTACTCATAAAGAGGAAACCTCCATGGAATCATACACAAATAAAAGCGTGCGTTTTAATTGCATGGACAGCATAATTGTACTTTTACAGCATGTATCTATTTACATCTCAATAGATAGGAACTGAATTGCAGGAAACAGTCCGTGTATATAGTTTAATTTTAAATTCTGAATAAATTATATCCACACAAAATCTGTTAGGCACTGTAAAAATGTGCATGTGTTTTAGATCTGTTTATTCCACAGGGCTCTTCCTCTGCTTTGCCCACCCTGACGAGCATAAATACGCTTTGTTGCCGTCTCATGAAGTGATTGCAAGGCTGGAGGTACCCTCAGAAAATGGACTTCCAAGCCTGTTTGTTCCACAGCATGGAATCGGTCCCTGGCCAAGCATCCCCTCAGCTGGGCCAGTGGCACTGCAGTCACCCAGGGGCCAGGTGCAGGGCTCCCTGCTCTGCTAATGAGGGTAATGGATCCTGCTAATGAGGGTAACGGATCCTGCTAACGAGGGCAGCTGGGCAGAGGTAAAGAAGCTGCTGCCTGGCCAAGGTTGTAGGAAGGAGATGGTGGCCCCTTTCCCATCAGGATGGTGGGACAAGACCTCCTCAGCATGGGGTGAGTGGGAGCGTGGCAGCACCCAGGTGCCTTGGCTGGCATCGGGGTGCGGGGTGGGGTGTCAGAGCTCCGGGTGAGCCCAGCCTGCGGGACCCCCTGCGCAGCTGGCACCATCCCACCAGGTGCCCGTTGACATCCATAGGTGCCTGCTTGTAATAGCTGGCTCTTAATCCTCTTTAGCTTGAAATCTGTGCCTGCAAAAGGGAAAAAGATAATTCCTTGGGGGGGGGAAGGCTGAATCCAGGAGGGATATAAAACTGTGAGATTATGAGATTATAATCAATCATACGGGTTGTCCTGATTGCAAGTACCGAAGCTCTTTGTTACAGCCACTCGGTTGCATTTTGGGTTTGAGTACAGCCTCAAATGTGTCCCTGCAGCTGAGCACGTGAGTAACGAGTGTTAATGCTGTGACTGTGTGGTTGTTTCTGTTTAAATCCCTTTATCACCTCTGGTGCTGTGCCCTTGCCTGGCCTGAATTAGGGGCTCACTGCAGCCTCTGGTTTGTTATATTTTCCAGGTTTATCTTGCATGAAGTTTGTCAGTTGTTGCTAAACCTTGGCATTGGAGAACTACTGGGCAGTTTCTCGTCCAGCCCCTGCTCTTCCCCACGCTGGGCTTGTGCCACCTCCCCGGGAGTTCAAACTCAGACAAATCTGGGTCTCGTGGGTATCGGGGAACTGCAAATTATACACATCCTCCAGTGCTTCGTTAGCACTGCAGCCTGAGAAGTAACTTGCCGGGAAGGGGTAGAGGTAGTAGCAGAGCCGTTGAATTCATTTTAATGAGGCTCCTGGCGCACTCCTCCGGGTGCTCTCGTGTCAGGTCTTTGGAGATGTTGTGCCTTTGTGACAGGAGCGCGCCGTGCTAAAGAGGATCCGCGGAGATAACAATAGGATGTCAAAATGAAGTGAAACAAGGGCAGGGCAATTTTATGGAGATGACATGACAGGAGGAAAGTATGAAGGGGGGAGAAAAGAAGAATTTAAACTGTCAGTACAGATTTACTGAAGGCTTTCCAATGTCAGCTAGAAGAAATGTCAGCACGACTGACTTGGCAATGTCAAGGTGATGGCAGAATGAAGTCCGATCAACTTGGGAAGCATCTCGTACTCCAGCTGCCGGGACGAGCTACTGTCAGTAAAGATGATGTCAGGAAGATAATTATTTTGCACATGGTGGTTTAAGTAGGGCATTGTTTCCGTTCAGGTAATCTGAGTTTAGCACAAGGTAGGGCAATAGTCATTCGGAGATAAAAGCCTCCAAATTGTGGCTGCTTTCTGTGAGGATGCCAGGAGTTTGAAACGCAGACGGTGAGTTGGCTGCTGCGAAGCAGGGATGCCTGCCTGCCCCGGGGACCGTGCACTGGCTGCGCTGGATATAGTCGAGGCCTCGGGTGATCCGAGTCGTGGCTCTGCTTGGCTCTGGTATAACACAGGAGGCACATGTGTCTCTTAAAAACTCTTCCTAGGGAATGCGAGGGCAAATGATGGAGCAGAGGAGAAGACTGATATCACACAGCAGTGCAGCCCACGTTTAGGCAGGTGAGGTGGAGGTATTTGAGGATCAACGATTGTAATTCACTGTCACTAATGAAAAGAAATGCATCTGTGCGTGATATTGGTGAAATAATTGGTGCTAAAACAGCTACCGGTGTTGAAACTCAGTGCTGTACATGGCAGAATAAAGCGGCGGCAGAGGCTGTTCCCACCTCTTAGCTCTGTTTTAGGATGCTTGTAGAGTTGAGTGGAGTCCTGAGGAGTAACAATAAGAAGTATAATGCATTACTGAAATGAAAATTTGGGCTCTTGCCTGTTCTGTGCCGGCAAACAGCAGGGCTGGGGTGTGCGTCTCACCGCCGGCTCGCTCTGCCTGCCACTACCCGCTGCGGAGGCGCTCAGGTGCTGCCACGTGCACTTTCCCCGTGATGCCATTGTCCAAGTGCTGCCGCGCCTGGCACCCTTTCCGAGAAGGGATTTCCCTGTTAGTTAAACAATTGCACTTGCTCTCTGTGTGTCCTTTATCACAAAACAAACAAACAGGAAAAAACATACTGGAAGAGACAATCTAAGGAGTAGCAATCGGGTAATAAATCCCCTGTCTTTCCTCACACACTCGGTGCCAGCTGTAGACTAATTAAACTCAATAGTTCACAGGTGTTCCTGGGAATGACTAACGCAAGAGCACTCTCCTCTTTAGGGCTCGTTAACATCTTTTTCAGAGCTCTTTAAATTTCATACACCAGCAACTCTGAGCTAAAGCCCATGAAAGATAGTAGAAGGGGACTCGAGCTATTCCAAGAGTGCTCTTAGCGTTAGCACAAGCTGCATCCCTGCTCAGTTCAACAGCTTCTCAGGGTTGATGGGTGAATCGCCTCGAGATCGGCATGAGAAGGTAATTGCTTTCTTAGAAACATTCAAATTTCTGTAGCCAAATGTAATTCGTGTCTCTGGAGCTCATTATCGAGTTCTACATGCCATCAGGATACCTGTGGTCTGTACACACACGCAGGGGCAATAGGAGAGAAAGGCTGGCCAAATGAAACGGATTTAGCTATTTTGTTAAGGCTTAGAATACCCTCCTACGGAGAAGTAAACAGAAAGTGAGACTTCCTCCAGACCTCCCTGCTTATTGAGTCTTCTTCTGGGCTTTGAATGATCTAAGGGTAATTTCTTTAGGCTCTGGTATTAGAGAACAGGGCTGCCCACCCCGACTCTGGTTTAATATCACACAGCTGTGGCAGTGTGTGCTCGCTGTTGTAACCTGCCTCCACCACCTTTGCTGCTTGGTGAGAGCTCAGATTTGACCAGATCTCATGGACTCAGGCAGGTCTGTAGCTTATTTGTGTGCCTACCTGCTCATATTCTTTCGTCTTCCTTTTGACGTTTTTTGCCTGTGTTGCAGAATTAAATTTAAATTATTTAAGAAATCTCATAATGGTGAAGAAAGGCACAAGAAAGGAGTTTTTTAGTATTGTTTTTCCACGTTCTCTAAAAGCTTCCTCTTGTGGTGCGGGCCTGAACTCCACATAAGTCTAGTGTGCGGATTCCTTGCTTGGGGAGAGAGTTCCTCGGCTGGGAACGAAGCAGAGTTATTGCATTTATACCAGGCAGCCCAAGAGAGGAGCTACGTTGCCTATGTAAGTTGGATAAAAAACCCTTTTATCTTACCAACGTTGACTTGGTGTACCTGATCTGTTGTACGTGTTACTGTCCTTTCTCAGTCGTGTGCTTTCCAGCGGGCTGGGATTACTCGTGTGTGGATACACAAGGCAGAAGTGGTGCTGCTTTAGCAGACTTACTAATAGAAATAATAATTCCTGGATTTTATAGTTCTTTAAGTTAGAGTCTTCTGTTTCTTCCTATTGTTATTTTCAATTGTACTCTTTTACATTCTTTCCTAGACAAGAAAACCACGGTGATTTACCTAAATTTTGCATAGATTTATTACTGACTGATACTAAATAGACGTAAGATATCCGGAAATCAAAATAATATTTCCTACACAAGGGAATTGCACCAATTCAATGAACTCATTTTCTAAATTGATTCTATCCCATCAGTAGTGTTTTGCTGCATGCATAAAATCTTATCCAAACTGCTAAAACTTTTGGTGTTGCTGTGAAGGGGAAGGTGCCTTCATTCTCCTAAATATCAGATCTGTGGGAAAAAAAATGTTTTCAAATAGAAAATTGTTTTCAGGGGGGATTCAGTCTCGCTGTCCCTTTAGTAATGTACCTCATTCCTGTTGCACTTATTGGTGGGTCTTGTAGTGGTCCAGGGAAGGCCATAAATATTCACCTATGTTCTGTACGTGGGGCAGCTGAGGTTCAGACTGATTTGGGATTGCAGAGTTCACTGGCTTGGCTGTGAAAAGCTGGGAGCAAGAGTCTCCCAATCCAGTGCTCTTTCCCCCAAAACTGTAATGCTTTCCCTAATCACTACTTTGCTTCCAAAAAATGCAGAGTACACAGGTGAGGTGAGTCTGAGTGAACTTCCAGAGTCAGCAGTGGATGAAGAGTTTGGGTTGAGCTTGTATAAATCTGATCAACTTAGGAAAAGCTTAAAACTCTTCCAATGTGTTTGCGTTTTGTGCTTTTGTTTACAGAAACCACTGTTTCAAAAATGAAGAGAAAACCAGCAACCCTTTTCTCCTCTGCATATTTTGATAAGGTCCCAGGATTTGGTTTATTACCATGTAATGGCATTATTTTGTGAGTTAAAAAAAAATGAAACCCCCAAAGGTGCAGTGCACAAAGCTAAAATGTTAAACAAAAGTGGGCAGAGTACAAGAAATCTTTCCTTGGCCTCAGTCCCGCACATCGCAGGGTATCATTGCTTGTGACGTTGATTAGAGGGTATTTAATAAAGAAAAGGACTTCATAGTTTCCGAGTTGGAGGCTTCTCTGTGGCTGGCATCCAAAAGCTCATTTGCACACCAGTTCTGAAGTTAAATAAATTATGTGACAATCAGTGTAATGCTGCGCTGAAGCACAAATCCGATGAGGACGTGCTTCACAGAAAGCGTTGCCCTAGTTGCTTCTCTTTCCTTTTCCGGGTGAGGAGGGGTTTCAAAAGGACGTAGTGATACCCAGTGGCTTTTAACTAATGAGGGTGAAAAACCTGGGACCTCACTGTGTGCGGGTTATTTTTCAGTGGCCAATGGTAGAATTCCCATCACTTCAAAACTCAAATTCAAAACTAAATGAGCAGATCCTCTGTTGAGAAAAATACTTATTATCAGAGGGAGGTCTAGCTCAGTGCACTCTATTTTTAGTCTGATTTAATTTACTTTTGAATTACCTGTATGAGTGTTGAGATATGTGTGTGGAGTACCTTTTAGTTGTCAAATAAGACTTAGGATATGTTTAAAATGGTTTTCTACATTGAATCTTGGGGACAAATTGTTTCTAAGCACTGGAAGCAGGCCAGCATGTCAAGAGAGGTTGAAGATGACAAATTAATCAGTTTTGTTCCTGCTTAACAAACAAATGTCTTTAGGATTTCTTCACTATAAAGACAGTGTAGAACATGTTTTTATAGGAAAGTAGTGTGGGCTTTCTACCTGTACTCTTATAACTTTGTTCCCTATCATGACTTCTGTGTAAACGTTGCATGCCTGTGATTCCTCCCTCTTCAACTCTTGGATTACTCTTTAGATAGCGTATTAATGTTTTGCAGTAAGCGAGAAGCAGATTGGTTTTACAATGAAGTGTAAGGTTCTATTTCCTAATGCGTGGCTCTGGTGGTTAAATGTTCCTCACAGTTCGTCGTTTTATTGTTGTAACCACTGTTTTCCAAGATAAAACTGTCTAACTTGGGATCCTATTGGGTTTTTTTGTCCCATTTTAGATGATGAGTGGTACGCTATGCTCTAGATAGCTTTAAAGTCTGGGTTTTTTTTGAAATTAAAGACTCCTCCATCCCAGACGGGGCGTTACTAATGCCTAAATGCATGTGGTTTTCTTCAGGTGCCTCTTCTTAATGAGTCCCTCTCTCTTCAGTAGGAGACTTGCTTTCACGAGAATTAGCTAAACGTGCACAGCCAAATCTGCTGGGTGTTTGTGAAGGGGGATTTGGGTAGGATTTGAAAGAACTTTGGGATTCTAGCGTTAATGGAGCAGCTGAAAAGTGCACATGCCCAGACACAAACTCTCAGTGGCCGTATACAGTATACATACCCCCTGCCCTCCTTCCTTTTCTAAACATAATTACACGCTCATCTGGATATGAGTTAGTTTAAGATGTAATTGTTTTCCCTTAAAAAGAAATGCATTAAGTACCACGTGATTTTAGACAGCTACTGAGCTCTTTATCTGTAGAGATAAAACCCTATATTAAGGTGACTTTTCCTTCAGCAGTAGTTTCAAGATTATCCCTTACCCCTTAGGAGTTAATAGGGAGTGAGAGATCTGTGTCTATTTATGTGATAAAATTAATTCCAGCGTGAGAGTAAAGACCAAATACTTGGAAGTTCAGTCTCTTGATTTTATTCCTTATGAAACTGAATCCTCCTCTTCTGGATTCAAGGAAATAATACAGTACTGAGATATAATTTCAGTAGTTTCCTCAAAGGGAAGAGTCAAGCTGTTCTTCGAAGACCAAATTGTTTCTCTCTAACTGTTAAATTCTAAAGCAAATATCAGCAGTGCTGTACAGAGTCCAAAGCGATGCCCTGATCTGGATGAGTAAAATGTTGATTTCTATATAGCTTTGTGTGTGCAATTTTGTAGTAATCCACGTATTTAATGTCAAACCCCTGCTTTCTAAAGCACTTGATAAATTGTGGGCTGCGCATTTGGGTCGCGCGATATAAAGTCAGTAGTCTGGTTGGGCTGGGGTGATCCTTTCGGTGGCTCCAAGCCAGCAGACGTGTTGGGAGCGTTCCAGGCTGTTCTCTTTGTGCGTTTGGATGCCATCGCCAGTTGGAGGAGCCTGGCTGGCGGGGCGGGAGCAGCTTCCAATGAGAGGGGAATCGCAGTCAGCGGGTGTGCGTGCGCAGGAGGAGCTGCTGGGCCAAGGCTGCATCGGCTGCTGTTGCCAGGGTGCACGTCGGTACGCCCGCAGAATTGCTGACTTGTTTGGAGGCCTTGTCAGCTTGGCAGTTTGATTTGTGTTGTGACTAATAGGGAAATAAGCCAAAGAAGAGAAGCTGGGAGAAGGCCTTCTCTTTTTGGACTGCGTGTGGGTGTATTTATGTGTGGAAATTAAGTGCCATTTCTTGTCAGCTTTTTTGTTCCTTCATCAAACAGAGGGCGGTGTACCTGCTTTGGGTCGCTCTCCTAAGCGGTTCTGTATACAACTGAGCTCCGTGTCCCTCAGCCAACCCCTCCACAGCTCCGCGTGCTGCTCCAGGGTTCGTGTCCCTTCTGGGAAGCATGTCATGGCTCTGTTTTTAGCCATGTATTTATTGCTTCTTCTCATTTTCTCGTAGACAAGAGAGACTATTCCAGTTTCTTAGCTGCAACACCAAGACTCGAGTCATTTATACATTACCTTGCATGGCTTTGGCTTCTTTTTTTTTTCATTTTTGTTCTTTCTGGTCGGTTTTTCTAAGTGATGAAGAATTGATCCAAATTCTCTTACAATTCAACAGACTTTGAATCATGACGCGAAAGGAGAACGATATTTGTTATCGTACCACTCAAAATTGCCCCGTGGTTTAATTCATTAATGTTTATGTGCCATACCGACACAATTGCGTGGAAGTTGTTTTAGAGGTAGGTAGGGCTGGTGCTGAGATGCAGCAATCAGGGAACACAAGAAATGACAAAGCCAATATGCCCAGAAGGCTTGTTTTGATTATTATTATTTGTTTCATGTCTATCTCGGGGTCAGCAGCGTAACTTTGATAAGCAAAAATCCTCAGGCACTTTATTTTAAGGTGAATTCCTGATTCTTTCCACTTAGCGGAACTTCAGTAGTATCTTTGTGTATCTGTAGTATATGTGAACAAGTAATGTGTTCAGTTCTGGAGTCCTTGGCACAGGAAGGACATGGATCTGTTGGAACAAGTCCAGAGAAGGCCACGGAGATGATTTGAGTGAGGGCTGGAGCATCTCCCGTATGAAGACAGGCTGAGAGAGTTGGGCTTGTTTAGCCCGGAGAAAAGAAGGCTCTGGGCAGACCTTATCATGTTCTTCCAGTACCTGAAGGGGCTGCATGAAAGCTGAGGAGGGGCTCTTGATCAGGGAGTGCAGGAATAGGGTGAGAGGGAATGATTTTAAGCTGAGAGAGGGGAGATTTTTATTCGATACTAGGAAGAAATCTGTTACTGTGAGGGTGGGGAGGCCCTGGTCCAGGTTGCCCAGAGCAGTGGTGGCTGCCCCATCCCTGGAGGGGTTCAAGGCCACATTGGATGGGGCTTGGAGCAACCAAACCAGTCGGAGGTGTCCCTGCCCATGGCAAGGGGGTGTCCCTGGGTTGTCTTTGAGGTCCCTTCCAACCCAAACCATTCTATGATTCCAAGAGTCGTCTTTTCCTCTCCCCTGATGAATCACTGTGAAGTTTTTTGCCTTCTCCTGTCTCACAGGCAGCTGCACTTCTATTTTGGGAAAACTGTTATTTTGGGGGATCTCCTAGGTGAAAGGCAGGCAAATTGCCGTCATTAAATAGTAATCCTCTGGAGCCCCAAAATATTGAGCATTTTAATGCTGTTGTATAATCTTGGGGATTATAGATGCTTTATCCCTGTTTATAATAGCCTCAAACACATGAGAGTGTCATGAAGTAGGAGAGGGGAAAATACTTAGCAACACACATTTTTAAGCTAAAAATACTTAAAGCAATCTTGCCTGAATTCCGCCACAGATTAATTTGGATATTCTTTCAAAAATCTATAAAATGCTGGACAAAGAACAATATGAAGTTCTGTGCCCAAAATCAAGTGTTAATGGGGGAAAGAGATACGCTGGTTTCCCTTTATCCCTCTCCTCGCTCCTGGTGGTGCTGTGGATCTGACCAGCAGGTCAGGATGGCAGCTGAGGATAAGGCACTTGGATTAGCAAGTAAAGAAGGAGATTGTTTGGTCATGGCAAGCTGTGAATTAGTTCCCCCACAACATCTCCAGTGAGCTCTGGTGGATTCCTGTCTGAACTGGAAGTTGTGACTGACCTCTGTATGGAGCCAGAAGAGTTGTTCTCCACATTTTTGTAGTGTATTTCTGTGATGGGGAGGGACAGGAACGTTGTAAATTAGTCCTTTGAGTTAGCTGGCTGGCTGAAAGAGAAACGCTCACATCTTTTAATATGGGCATAGAGAAGGCTGAGTGGGTTGTTTTATGTTTGTGCCACTTGTACTGGTAGATTGATGGAACAGTTGGTGACCACCCTGACGGGGCATTGAGGTGCTCGCCTAGCACTCCACATTCAGTCGAACTGTTTCACTGTTGGTGTGCACTGCGGTGAGTACGGTTCTCCTGGCGTGCGGGGAAAGGAGCACCTCTGTTTCTGCTGAAATTCCTCATTTTAAAGCTAGGTTACAAGGCAGAAGTTGGAAGCTACCAGTTAAAATTACATTTCCATAATGCCCTTCATGCCAAGCCTCTCAAAGCACTTAAGAAAATACTGGAAGCTGTACAGCACAAAATAGCACTGGCACATCACTCAAGAAAAACAAACCTCCTGCCTAGATTTGAAAATTGAAAATTTGCAAGACTGATTACTGAGCCTCCAGCTCCTGGCAAGGAGGTAAAAAAGGGGACCAAGTTAGATCAGGGCAATGTGGGGTGTTCCTCAGCGGTGGGGGTGACATTTCCATCAGTGCTGATAACTTCTCTGGTAGTTGTGTCTCTGTTTCACCCACACACCATCATCTTTTCCTAACAACCTAAGCCATTGGATTGGCTTTCCGTCTTCTGCAACAGCAGCACAGTGAGCCTTCTTCAGTTCCGACTTTTTTTTCCCTAGCTTCTGCTAATGCAGATCTTGGCGATAGCAAGTCCAAGCTCTGTTCTCACTTGCTGTGCAGTATCTTGCCTTGTGATATTTTGAGAACACAGTTCTCTGTCTCCCCAGCCTGTAAAGGGGAAAAATGTCTCTTGCATAAAGCAGTCAGACACTCCTGGAACCCTGTGCTGTTTGTGTATATTTACAGGAAAAGTGAACTGCTTTTTTTTTTGCAAACACTTCATTCAAACTCCCTGTGCAGTCATGGCTTAGTGGATCAAACTGATGAGACTTCTTGTGGGCCAAGTAGCTGAGATGAAGTTCTCGTGAGAATCCATTTCAGCCCGAGTGGACAGTGTGGATTTCTGATGGGGTATCAAAGTGTAGAGAAAAAATCACAACTAATAGGAGTTAGTCATGGAAATCAATCCAAGTGAGGTGAAAAAAGTTAAAGAAGTAAAGCTTCCCCAGTTTTAGTGCTAATATGTATTATCTAACACACTTTAGTTCATTTTATTTTCTTAAAGGGATGTGGAGAGCAGTCAGGGTTTGGGATTTCATCTCTGGCATCCTGGGGGCTCTGGAAGAGCAACTGGGAGGGAGTGGCGTCTCTTGGTGAAAGGCTGCATTGGAGGATGTTGTCTCAAAGACCCGATTTCTGCTGTTGCATTTACAAGCATGTAAACTTTTCCCCATGGAGGTGGGGAGCCTTATGTAAGTTTACTGGCTGGCAAGAAATCCTTGCTGCTGTTGTAAGAATAAATGTCTGAGCATCCACAGTGATGTTTGGAGAAGGGGAGGTTCTTGCCTCGCTTTGGGTTCTGCTATGTATTTTCATTAGTTTTGGAGAGCAAGAGCAAAATGACTGCTGTGGGCTGTAGGTTGTTAGTAACTGAGCAAAACCACCTCTACAAGGGAAACCAGCAGAGATGAAAGGAAGAGCAAAACACCTAGATGTTGGTTTCTGTTAAATATGAATTTGTCTGAGAGCAGATACACAATAAGAGGGATGATGGAAGGTGACAAAACCAGTCACCTACCACAAAGCCTCAGTGATCTTGGCATGAAGGAAGGTGAAGTTGCTCTGTTGCTGGAAGTGTTCCACTTCTTTCCTCAGCTGCAAAGAGCGTTTAGCCATCACTCTGCCCAGCACTAGAGCAGCCCCTGGGCAAAAGCCAGAGTTGCATCACGTGTGATGCCTTGCGCCTTTGAACAAGCTGATCACTCCCAAAATAGCCATTTGACCTTCATCTTCTTAAAGCCCTACCATGAACCACTTGAGGGGCTACGGAGCCACTTCCCATATGCTGAAACACTTAAGAACAAAATCATAACAGTTTGGCTAAGTCTGATAGGACTAGGGATTGATGAGCCTCTCTTTTCTTTTTCAGTCTCTTAGCAGGGCAAAATGAAATTATAAAACTCATGTGAAAGGATTTTGTGGAAGCCAAAAGTGTAAGTCTAACGAAGCAGTACAAAGGGATTAGACCTTTAGTAAGATTAGTGTCTATTAAACATGATGATCTGGATGCAGCTTCTAGCTCTCAAGGTCCAGGAATTGCTGATCTCTGGAACCTGAGAGGGAGGACCCAGGAGAGGGTCACCTTAAGCTCCCTGCCAGTTCTTTGCCCGGATAGCTGTTGGATGGTTGAGAATGGGGTAGGGGAAATGCTGGTTGAGTTATGAAGTTCTGATGCTTGAGGAGACTTCATCTTGCCTAGAACGAGTCGTGCGGGTCTCCATTAATCCCCCATCTCCCCAGTATGCATCCAGAATTCATGCAGGCCACAAAAATCAGGTCTTGGTGTGAAAGAGGAGGGGATGAGCTGCATTGGCAGTGGTGCTGCTCGATGGACACTTTCTGTAGATGCTGAATAATGCCATGTGAGCAGAGGGTTAGCTCGGCTGGGGAAGAAACATCTTGCGTGTCCTTCTGTCCCTCCAAAAGCTGTGTTGAAGTCCTGGGCCACTGGAAGGGCTGTGGCATGCCAGGAAAGTGTCAGCAAGTCTCATTTTGGCATTTATGTATGAGGAAGTAAGCACAATCCTCCTACTATTCCAATGAGCTGTTTTTGCCAAGAAAAATCATTTGTAGCTCTTTCTTCCTGCTGTAGTGCTTCTCCAGCAGGCCTGGCTTGGACTGCTTTAACCCCTGGAGTGCCAGCGTGTGCTGCGAGGCAGAGTGCTGCCTTGTGCAAGTCTTGGCAAGTACTCCCACGTGTAAACCGGCGCTGAAGTAGACTGAAACGTTGTCTGGCAGTTAGCTTTTCTTTTTCGTCAAGTCTGTTCCTTAGGGCTGCTGCTGCTTTTTTATGTTTTTCTCCCATTTCTGAGGCTGTAGCAGAGGAGGAGAATGGAGGCTTGGGAAGAAGCATGTTTTCTGAGAGCTGCTTACCTTGCTATGTGGAAGGAAAGGGAAAATGGAGCGGGGAAATGACTAGGTGGGTTGAACCCTGCTCTTTTGTGTAGTCCATCATGATGCTGAATCAACAGCACAGCAAGGCTGCCAGTATGATGTGCTTTTAAAGAATTGCTCACCTGCGAGTTCAAAAGCAGTGCTTCTTCAATCTTTTCAAGAAAGCCCCGAAGAATAGGAGATGCCTGTGCTTTTTATTGTGTACACTTCAGCTCTTGCGATGTTGCATATATGCGCTTTTACCTTTGATCATCAGCTGAGAAGTTTGCAAGACAGGTTTAGTTATGTGAGGAATGGATGCGCTGTTTTGGAATGAGCAATTTCTTCCCTCCCTCTCGTTGCTGGCTGCATTTTAAGTTTATCGCCATTCTGTGTCCTCGAAGCAGAAAGGCCGTTTCCTTTGTCTGTGTGGGAGCTTTACAAGAGAGCAGTGCCTTTGCCCTTTTGTAGAACTGGGCAGCTGCTTTGCTGCGTTCGTGATGAGAGATGTAGCAGTTCATGTTTCTCTACATAGAACAGTGAAAAGGACAATAGATCATTTTGTCTATCCAGTATGCTTTTTATTCCAAAGGGAAGAGGGAAAGAAGGAAATTATTTTGTTTAAAAAAAAAAAAAAAGTAAAGTAGTAGTCTAACCTTTATGCTAATTGCCCCTAGCTTTTAATGAAGCAGTGTAAAATTAGTCCTGTGAGTCTTCATTAATCAAATATAGGAGCTGATGGGATAGTATTAAGATGCTGCGCTACCTCTGCTCCCACACAATGTTGACATTTGCTTATATTCAGGGCAGAAAGTGACTATATTTTTTTTGGTAGCTCGTTAAAATAATTAGCTCTGTTTGGCTTTTTTTTTTTTTTTTAAGTTTCTTTTCTTAAGACATCCTTTTAATGAGGAAAGATGAAAACAGACAGGATGGGTAAAGTCAAAAGAATCAAATTAAGATAGAAAAACTGACTGCTGGAGGCTGCCTTTGAACATAAGATTTGTGTGTGGTGATGGCAGCCGTTGGCAGGAACCTCTGTGCAGACACCTTGTTTATTTGCAGAACTTAGAGCAGAAGCAAGTAATTTCAAGGATCTTTGTTGTTTTGATTTGTTCCATTTTACTTTCCAGAGGTGCTCTAAAACTCGTTCTGCCCCCTCCCTCCCTCCCTCCCTCCAAACGCAGCGCTGTGCTGGTGCACATGGGCGCTGTTATTCTGCGTGCTCATCTGGTGTCACGCTTTGGTGGTGAAGCAGATCTCCCCTCCGCAGGCTGTGCTCTGTTGGTGTTTTGCGTAAGCTCTCAGAGAAGGATTTAAGAAGCACGTTGGTCTTCTGGTAAGCCCTGGGTTGAGGACAAAGTAATGCTTAAAACCTCTCTTCTCGCATTAGAAGCAACCCCTGCTGCATAGCGCTTACTAGAAGTACTTGAGGTGTTCAGAAAGGGCCGGATCCGGGTGCTCTGGTCCAGAATCACATCCGCATCTGCACTCACCAGAGGGAGGGGTAGGAATCTGGTGTTATGGGCGCATCTCCACTTCAAAAGCATTTCTGTCAAGCAGTATTTTCTGCTCCGTCTGCCGCCTAAGTAGAAGCTGCTGTCTGCTGTAAAAATGTTTCTGGGAAAAGCGGCAATGGAGTATGATTTTGTGTTTGAGATGCTGGTGTAGCAGCTTGGGGTTTCTATAGGGTAATTATCAAAGCCGCAGTTGGCTGACCACAGGCAAGGAAGAGCTGGGATAATGATCCTTTCCGTGGAACTGAAAGCAGCCGTTGGCCCTTTGGTGCTTGGCTCTATACAAACATGCAGGAGACGGCTCCTCTCCGGAGAGTTGAACTGGCATCAATGTTAATACGCCCTTTCAGTTGTTGAGATGGTGGCTCTCATTTCAGAGTTCAGGGCTTAGTGGCAGGGCAGTAGAGAGATGATTATGCTGCTATCGCCTGTGTGTCTGCACGTGCATATCTGCAGATGAAAAATGATGGTAGCCCGGTGCGGATATGACTCTCGTCTGGGGATCGGGGAGCCTGCCCTCGGTTCCTGTGTTTGCCATATGGCGTTAGCAGGCCAGCTCTCCTTCTTCTTCCATTTTTCTCTCCGCTGGCCAAGAGTGGAGATAAGGATATCCCTTTTTAATAAAAAAAAGATTTTGGCTATCAGTCAATGGATGGTTTTAAAATGAGTGCTGTGATTCCCACTGCTTAGAAGTGACTGAGAGTTCAGCTGTTTGGTCAGAAAGGAAGTTTGATTTCAAGCCCTGCCCTCCTGGGAAATGCCTTTTCTCTTCCATCTCTCCATTTCTGTCTGTCTACTTGTTTTCAGATAAACAGTGTTTTGTTCCTGATGTGTTTTCTAGTGTGTTCGAGCACTTCTCTCATTCCCAGATTAACAGCTCTTCTCTCCTAGGAAAGTCTTTACATTCTCTCTTTCCAGGGAGCTCCATAAAACTTGTTTCCTCTTATGTGTTTTCTGAAAAGCATAAAACTGGGTAACCCAGTGCTTTGGCAGCCTAAAGGGCAGGAACTATGGAGGTGAGGGAGCAATTCTTAGCAGGGAAAATGCTGTCCTCCTACACTTCAGTTCTTCTTAGGAGCCTCAGCAACCCAGAAGAGCTGCCTACAGTGTGCTCCCACAAAATGCCTGGTTTATCCTCAGACTGTTTGACTTCCCAGCTCTGTGCAACCTCCAGTTTAAAACTTTTTTTTTTCTTTCCCAGCCAGTGCCATTCTCTTCCCTTTCAGTCCTGCTGGAATCCAGTAGTGCAAACACAGATGACTTTGATGGAGAGGAGCCTATAATTATTGTGAAATTCAAAAAGAAAAGAAACATCTAAAGATTAACCATACGCAGTGCTACTCTTATTTCAAAACCCATGTGGTAGGCAGACAAAATCTGTGCTTGGTTGGATTTCCCCCGGGTACAGTACTTAAGAGCTGAATGCAGGAGGAACCCCCCAAGAAAACCCCAAAGTCTGTGTGTGTTTGTCTCCCCCATGCCATGCTTGAAAGCTTTTTTTCTGTGTAGAGCATGTGATTTACATAAGGAGCAGTCATCGTTCTTCACCGCTGATCGTTGCTTATGTATATGCAAACCCTCACTGATGAAGAGTGGGGGGATAATATTTCCATTAATTGCAATGTTCTTTCTGGTCCTCTGGCCAGTCAGAGGAGGGTTGGCGAGGGTCGGATCGCTGTTGAGCTCTGCCTTCCATTTCCGAGTGCCGGAATAAGCTGTTGTCGTTGGCGTGCTGCTGTGCAGGGCTGGGGGCTCGGCTGCCAGACAGGCTGCCTGCGAGCCCTCGGCGTTTGGAGCTCTGTGGCTTTGGCTTTGATTGACCCAGCGCTGCGTGAGATTAAAATTAGGTAGGGAATATTTGCAAGTTTACAATGAAATGGACTCTTGGGTGTCACGCACAAAGGAGCAGAGAGGTAGAGATGGATGGGGGAAGTGTGATTTAAAGCGCTGAAGACAAAGCCTGCAGCCCTAGGCCTGGCTGCTAATCCCATCGCTCATACTGAGTTGTTATAAAATCCTTTGGCAGCACTTAATCTCCGAGCTTTAATTCTGTGTCTGTAGGGTGGGAGTGCAGATGCTTTATCCACACCTTTGTGAAGTGCTTAAAGATCAATAGAAACCAGTTTGAAGTATTATGGTTGTTAATGTAAATGCTTGTTATATCACAATATCTCCAGCATGTTTATTCCACGGAATATATTTATCCATAAAATTCTGTCATATTTATATACAGCTCCAAGCACCCTGGAAGCACCTAGGTGTTGACAGAACAGCTGCAATCTTTTAATATGTTCAATAAATACAAATGGATATAAACAGTATCCATCTGTCAGGCTCGGTTAGATGGTTTAAATGTAAAGCTATTTTGTTCCTGTAATTGTATTTAGATCTGAACTGATAGGGGTTTGATTTTTCTTTGCATAGTGATAAGCTACAAGTTCCTTTGAATTGCTTTGACTCCTGATTTATTGCAGTAAATTAAATAATCCATTCTGTCCTGTTTCACCCCTTCTCCAAGAAAAGAAAGATGAAAAAATAACTGTGGAGGCGATGAAGCGTGCTGCTTACAGTAACCCACCTTTCCCATGCTCGTAAGCACCTGGGCCTGTGACCTCTGTGTTTACAAGCTATTTATTACTGCTTGCACTTTCCTCGGCTACAGTTATCACTTCATTGCCTTGTAAAATCTGATTGTGTTTTATAAATGTATTTGACATTATTGCTGTGCTCAGTGGAGAGCAAGTCTGACAACTTACCCTCGTCCTTCTCCTCACGCATACAACTGCACACACCTTTGTACAAGTCAACATATTTTCTTACCTACGTATATTATTGCTTATGTCGTATTGGAGGCAGTTTTGGATGAATCTCAATTAGATCATTTTTCTAATTAAAATAAGTGCTTGTGGTTGTAATGTGAGCGTGTCTCTGAATACTGAGTAAGTGTGATTCATTGCAGTGTTTTTTCCAACTTCTGTGTGGCGTTTGCTTCATAAAACTTAGCTTCTGGCACGGAGGCATCTCATTACCTTCCTCCTCCTGTCCTCTCGAGCTGCTGTGAGCCAGATGTGCTCAGCTCCTTCCTTCGCCGCAGGCATCCTGTGTGACATCGGGGATAGCAGTCTGTCTTGCTGTAATGGTTCTCCACCTGTAAAACACTTAGCGGAACTCTGACCTCCTCCAGAGAGCTCTTGTGAAGCTTAGGCCGTGAACAAACGCAGAATGTATGAAAACCTGTGGCGGTCTTCACTTGCTGCTCCTCATTACCAGGTACCTGAGCTTGGGGTGGTAGTGCAGCCACTTTTGCCTTTCTGCTGACAGAAGGAACTTTTGATTTCTTCCTCTTTTTGTGTCTTAAGTGTCTCTTCTTAAGGAAGTGATTTAACAACATAGAAATTTATGTCATAGAGAGTTTAGGCATCGTCTCCTCAGCATGGCTACTCCTGGGTCTGGTTCCTGCCAAAGCAAAGTCTTCTCTGCTCTCCATTTGCTGCTGAAGTGGCATGAGTATTATAGAATAGTTTGGTTTGGAAGAGACCTTAAAGATCATCTAGTTCCAGCCCCGCTGTGATGGGCAAGGACACCTCCAACTAGAGCTGACTGCCCAGAGAAAAGGCTGTACAAGCTGCTGCACAGGGAGCTGTGCAGTGATGCTTCTGTTCCCTTATTTTTTAGCTTTATCTTGTAGAGAATATCTTCCCGAGTGTCAGAAATTGGGGACTGAGCTGTCAGGAGTTTTGCTTCTCTGATGGAAGCCTCGTTGGTGTGGCTGGAGCATTTATAGGTACCCTGTAAGCCACTGAACTGCAGTGTGTGGGTTAATGTATCCTGTCGGGTTCTGAGCAATCCGCAAATGACTGGAAAATTTCATAGAGGACTCAATATTTTTCATTCTACATGTATAAAGAGGCAAAGGGCTTTTCTAGTTATCAGAATTGAGAAAAAATAGCAAGAAGTTTATGACAGGTTTTGGTTTAAGTAGAGGAAGAGATTCTTGTTTCTTCTTTCTTTTCTTTAAATGTTCATCTTGTGACTATCAAAGGCTTCATCATGTTGCATCTTGCTCTTGATTAATTATTACTAAGGCAAACAATTGAGTCCATCCAGGCCCGTGTAAGCTCATGGCGTAATTTATTGACCATCTGGCTGAGGATGGGTCCAGCAGCTGGTGGATGATGGAGAAGTCACTTCATACAAGGACCCTCTGGTGAGCTTCGTTAGATCAGACCCACGAGCCACCCTCTGAGACGTGTGGGAGCCACATCTATCAGCAAAGCAATTTGACTTTAAACTTATTTTCCTACCTAACAAGGTTAATTGCTCTTGCGTTTTATGGAATTTGCATGAGCTTTTTGAAGTTGGATAGCAACTGGTGTAAGCAGGTAATAGCTTGGGGTAGCGTCACTGAGTAATAGCTATTAATAGTGGTGGAGTAGAAGTACAATGCACTGCGCTGACATTAATGGTGGGGTTTCCCCTTTGCCAGAGTTTAAGATGCAGATTTCATCGCTGGGCAAATTCAGGTCGTCTTTTTCCCCAAAAGCACTGGAATAACAAAGAACAGGAAACAACTTCCGTGGGATCGTGCAGTGCAGCTTGTGTTACAGCCTGTCTGCCATGGACAGCTTTGATTCTAAGTTGTTCCTTCAAACCATCTCCAAGGATTTCAGTACCGATCTGACAAATGTGTGATTGAAGATTGCTCCTAAAAATTAGAAATCTGCCCAGGTTACATTTTCTTCATGTAGTTCGGCCCTTGATAACTGAAATTCCACAGGCTTTCTGACACACTCAAATATGGAAATTTCTGAATTGCATTTGAAAACGGACGCCAAGCCCCTCTGGAATACTATCTTCTAATCACTGGCCATCTCTTGCTGGCTTTCTCTGAGACTTTTTATACTTTTAGAACATAAAAATCTCATCTGTTTCTTTGAAAGCATGTGTTTCACATTGTTTTTCAAGGAATTATTGTTCCTGACAGGACCACTTTAAAACAGGGAACCTTCCACAAGGATAGAGGGAATGTAGAAGGTTAGCTAAGAAATATCGGCTTGGACAATATGTCAAACCAAGAGGTTGAAGGAAACAAAGACATTTTATAAAATGTCCAAGATATAAAATTCAGTCTTGGTCTTTAGCCCATCTCTTTCTGCTGACAGCGAGAGGTTTGCATGGGAATCATGGCCTTGATGTAGTAACTACATTCTTATTTATTCAGAGCCATATTGCCACATTCAAAGGGAAAACTTGCTCCTTGTTTGACTGGCACAGATTCCGCCCTTGTTTCTTTTCTGTTGACTGTGCCTCATGCTCTGTTTGCTTTTTACTTTGCTTTCCACGCTAGAGCTCCTGTCCTCTGCTGCTTCCCTGTCTGTCTTACCCAGAGGACATCCCTCCAAATCCCTTCCCTGGTTTGTCTGCAAGATGACATAATTCCAGTCAGTTTGACTAATTCTGGTTAGTCTTCCATGATCCAGCCTGGAGGACAGCTTTATCTCAGCCTTAGAGGCAAATACCTTTTGAAGAAGCACCAGAAAACTAATAGTCAGGTACCTCTCACTGATGCTCAGGGCTGGGTGCCACCACTGCAGTCCGCCTGGGGCAGAATGGGTGGTGTGAGCCTCCTCTCTTAGGTGCACACCTCACCTTAAGCTGTGGTCAAGGTTTTCACATCTTTATGGTTATACCTCTGATTATTAAAAAGCGTGTGATTTATTTAAAGGCACGAAAGGAAAAAGACTTACAGATGGAGCCCAAGGAGATGGAGCCAGATGTTAAAATGGAGATGTGGAGGCTAGAGACAAAACATTAATCAGTGCAGTCCAGAGTGTGACAGCTTTATCTTGCACATAAAGCAAATATTCCTGGGTAAACAAACTGCACTCTTTTACACAAGATGGTCTGTTGTAGCAATTAGCTGAGTAGTGAGCAATGAGCACCCCTTACCTGAGCTGAGCAGGAAGACATTAGTGCTCGTGCACATGAGCGGAGTTAGTGTAATCAGCAGTGATGGATTGCTGACAGGCCTCCGGCTGCAGGGCTGGATCCTGTTCCACAATAGAAGCTGGGAGGGGTGGGAAGTGTGGAGAAGGTGCAGATGTGTTGCTATTGTTTGTAGGCAGCTGTACAGAGCTTTTTCCTACACTTGAGACTGAAACCTCTTTAGGTGGCACTGACCTTATCGAATAAACATTGATTCGAGAGAAAAACACCCCACTTACATTCATCCATTTGACAGCCAATGGAAATGCACAGATGTACTGGGAGCTCCCTCGCGGAGTCAGACTGAGAATTCTGTGGCTCTTCTTCACTTCCAGCCTAAACTCCGCTATTAAACATCTATTTCCACTGCCCCCTCTTCCCTTTGCCCATGCCTACTGCCCTGCTTTCACTTTGTCCTTCTTTTGCCTGTCAGAGAATATTTGGTTTTTTTGGACCTTTAAGACTGGCAGCACTGGAAAATTAAGTCGTCATTTTGTCTGCAAACCTGCCACGGTGTCGACGTGCGCCTGGCAAGCTCCCTGCCAGTGGCTTCAGCCTCTGTCTCGGAGGATCTTCCTGCTGTAGGTGTGAGAGGTAATTCGCATTCAATACCTGTCTCTCCCCCTTCTCTTGAGCTGCCAATTACGTAGCATTGTGTCAAGTTAGATCTGGGGGTATGTATATAAGGACCACAATTAGCTGGCTCTGGGCTTGGAAATGCTGCGGGTACTGACAGTCAAACCTGCCAGTAAGATGAAGCAAGTGGAGAAGGACAAAACAATCTGGATGCAATTAGACTCCATCCCACCTTCTCCCATAACCCTTTTGAAACACAGAAACGTGCATCTTCAAGGCTGAAAAAGTTTGGGCTCTGTCCCCCATCCTCTCTCCCTACCTCCCACTCCTCTCTGTACATCTGCGCTTGTGCTTTCCAGCAGGGAAGAAGAAATGCTGAGTCCTATGGGGGATTGTTCCTGCGGTGTCTCTGGCTCAGAGCGTAGCTGGAGGTGGTGGATCTCCCACGGGAAATTTCTTCTCGTGAGGTTTATGGCTCAGTTTTGCGGATTTCAGGGAGGCTGTTTCTGTTCAGAAAGGCAGATGGGAGTCAAAGCTGTCGGAAATGCACCTCCTGAATGCTTTTTCATGCACCCCTCACTGATGAAAATATAGCCTACTTCTTTTTCTTGCTTCCCCTATAAAAGATACATTGGGTGGAGCTCATCTGTCTAGAGGAAAGGAAGGCAGGGTAGTTGAGTCTAGATTCTCTTTCTGTCTGTCTTTTGATCCTCCTGTGTAAGTTGAAGGTTTCAGAAATTATTAAAAGCTTCATGCGGTGTGAATGCTTTCAGAGGAGACTGAAGCAGCAGAACTAAGTTCCAGTTGTACGGTTTTCTCCCAGGCTCAGGTCTGGGATATTAAATACCGTCATGCTTATCAACACGGTCAAAAGTTCAAGATGACTGTAGAAGCAGATTGACTTTGCACATTTTCAAAGCCTTGTTTTAAACCTACTCTTATCAGCTTTTTGGGAGATGTTGAAGTGAAACTGGGGAATATAATGCTGATTGAAACAGGCTCCTGTGATGCAGGATTTAGAGGTGCACAGTAAGCTTCCCTGCTCTGTCAGTGGCCACAAAATAGCTAATACCTGGCATGGTGCTATAGCTTATTTAATCCCTCTGATTAAGAAAGTGTTATCCTTTCCCTTTGTTCTTTCTGATAGGCAGCAATCACCTGTCACTCCTTTTTAGCATATCCCACACAATAAATGAATGCTTCAGCTCTCATAGTGAGTAATAACAAGAACAACTTTGCACTTAAATAGTGTCTGCGGTTTCCAAAGTGCTTAAGACACTCACAGCTAACTCTGTCACTGTGTATTCAACAGTAATTTGACATACATGGAGACCAAAAGACTGATGCTAGTAAAGCCTGTAGTCATCAAGTCATGCTTTTGATGAAGAATCCACTCTAAATTGATCAGTCCCTTTTTTTTCTAGTAGAATAAATTGTCGTTGAGCTGAAAATGAAATTAGTTTTATGAGTAGTACAGTTTCTTATCCTAGTCTCCAACCAATACTGCCCCTCCACCCACAAGGGGTCCGTGGTTCTGTCTCGGTAGCAAGCACGCCTCAGCAACATTCTAAACTTGTAGGAGGAAGCTCTTTCACCACTTTCCCTGCTTGAATATAAGCTGCAGCCGGTTTAAAATAATCAGCAGTTTTATTATCTGCTCTAAATATTGCATTGCTACATCCTGCAGAATGAGACGATGTCTTCAGAATCTGCGTGTGCTGCCAATGTTTCCTCTAAACAGCGGGGAGAAAACAGTCTTTTCATTCTGAAGCAGCATCAGAAGAGCTGTCGTGTGTGTAATGCCCTGTCTTCCAGCTTGCAGTCTCTGAATGTGAGATTCACTTTATCATAATACAGTAAATCATCTGAGAAACGCACACTTGGGGATGAACAGGATTATGCTTTCGTTAGTATCCGATTGCCTTTTTCAGCAATCCTTTCTCGGACGTAGCTTCCATCAATGCCGTGGCTCCTTGCAATTGCTGTAGTTTCTGGGGCTGTCGCATGCTGGATAGGAAGAAGCTGTGTTGGTTTGTATCTCAGGTCTGTTCAAAATCAGCCTGACTATCTTATGTCGTGGTAGTATTAAAGTTGTCAACCTTCACCGACAGAAACAGAGACCCAGAACTGAGTTATGTGGGTGTTCTCACTTAGGAGAGCATCAAGACATTGAGTTCACGTCTGTGGTACCTGCTGCAAAGTTCCTGCGTGGATTTTTTTTAACTCTGTACTACTGTTACCCATTATAAATCAGTAACAGGATTATCTCCACCTCATCAGTTCCTCTAGGCTGGAGGAGGAATTGGAGACACTCGGCAAGACGTGAAATAGGGGTGACTGGCCTTACTGGCACAGACTGCACACCAAAACCTCCGGAGCGGTCCAGGAGGAGGAGGAGGTGCCCCTCAGGTCCAAGCGGCACAAAAGCCCGTGGGCTGCCCTGTGTCCCCTGCACCCAACTGCGGTCATCTCGCAGCTCCCAGGCCAGCACTGCCTGGCCCACCGCAGGTGGAGTGGTTTGCTGCTTGCCTGATAGTCGTGTCATGGGCTGTGGCTGCGTCTGGTGTTGAGAAATGGGACTAGTGGTGCATTTCCAAAGGACTGTCTTCTTCTAAAGGTTAGAGGAGTCCAAGGCATCTCTTCAATACACATCCTATGGAGATGACAGCAAGCTGCTAGAAAACAATGACTTATGGTGCTTTTTCCTCCTCTAGTTTTTTCTTTTTTCTTTTTCCTGTCCATCAGCCATATCTGCTTTTTAGCATTTTGGAAAGACAAGGTGAATGACAAAGACCTTTGCTACAGCTCAGGAGGCTAAAGCAAAGTGATCCTAATCAGGAGATCCAGAGCTATGCTAGTTTGCTCAAGGTTTTCATGTTTTCTCTAAGGTCTTCTCTTTTTAAGCAGATTGAGACCCAGAAGTTAGATTAACCGTCATCATAGACTCTCCCAATTAGAGACTGGGGAGAAAGAACTACAGTAGACTGGTGTTTGTAATTGTGTGGTGAGCAATTACCCCTTGGGACATTCAGGCTAAAGTGGGAGGAAGGGCACAGTAGAGAGAAGCACGCTGCTAAAAATGTCACTTTAATTGGGCTGCCTGACACAGAAGGATTTTGACATTCAAGAGCTTAGACCATCTGTTGTGTAGTAGGCCTTGCTTTATAGATGTTTAACTTTTTTTTTTTAAGAGTACACTGAAGCAGCATTACTGATTCCCATGCCATGAAGCTGTTAGACATGGAAAGCTCAGTGAAAACACTTGAGCTGAGGCTCTTGAAAGCAGAAAAGTGGTCTCAAGCAGTTTAACCGCTACTTCGAGTGCGCAGTTTGCTATGGTACATTCTTCTCCACCTACCCCCAACCCAGCTGGGTTTCTGTGGGGAATTATCTTAATGCTATATAGAATTATATAGCATTGCGTGCCTAAACACAGGGTTTTGTGTATATGTGTGTGTGTGTCAGTGCAAACATTCATGAAATATTGGTGTAAATACAGTGTGTACAGTACTGTCAAAGAGTTGCAAAGTAGATGAGACTACATATGAATAGGGCTCTCTATGTCAAGACTTAAAGTATCCATGAACCGAGCTCTTCTCTGTACCTGGAGCAGTCCCTTAAACTGCAAGAGGAGCTGGTTTTCTTCTTTGAAAGTGCTGAAAATGTGTACTCCGTCACATGCTTTTCTCATTAGAAAGTCTGTTTTGGTTTCCAGAATTATGCAAGTAAGGCAGAAACGCGTTCATACTTTGATTTGATATACTTCGTTAAGGTTGTGTAACTGCTAGCGTGCTTAATAAGCATTAATATTTTTTAAAAATTAATAGGAGTTACAGTGAAGAAAAACACATGCATGCTTAATTAAAAATATATATATATACTTAGTGCAGGAAGGCTGCAATAGTAGCAGTTATTGCGGAGGTACTCGGCATTCATGGTTCTGTTCCTATGGTTTTCATCAAAGTGGGAGCCTCGGCTCTAAAATGTGCAGTGAGATCTTGTAGAGAAGAGGAACTTTCTGGAAGAAAAGGAATTTATTAGCCAGCAAAAACACTGAAGTGCACAGATTCCAAGTTGATTACTGTGCGTGGGTTTAAGAAGCTGTTTGGTCCGACGTTAAAACTGAGCAGCATGTTCACGTTGGTGGGGATCGCATCGGTCTCTTCCACGGCCTCCCCTGTCACGTATCGCAGTTCTTCTCTTCTGTGATTATGGATATTTGTCTTTAGAATTTACAGTAACGGAATCCTGCTCTTTGATGGGATTTCTTGGAGTGAGTGAAGCCTGTGTCATAGCGGGGACAGTTATGTGTGGTGGCCTCCGTTTTGATAGCTGAAGGATCCTTATGGCTGCAGTTTTGAGAAGTCTGAGCTTTTGTATGGTGCTGTGGGACTCCCTGGCTTAGAAAAGTCCTCTTTTGCATCGGGAAGGTGAATGGGAAATGCTGCTGCCTCTCTCTATTGTGGGAGTCTCCTCCATGCTGGCAACAGGATGCTTTCTTGCAGTGTTCTTTGTTGCTGCTTTTAAAAAAAATTCAAGGAAGAGAAGAGCAATCATAGTTAATAATGCAATTACAATCAGGGAAAGATGTTTATCCTGTAAGAGTCCAACTGCTGGAAAAGCCCTAGGGCATTCTGGGAAATGAGATGCAAATCTCCAGGATTACCTCTTCCTAAAAATAACAGAATCAAACAACAACAACAGTCGTTGCTCGGCATGGTGTATTAAATGGCCAGTCAAGAAGCTCCGGCTACTGCAGCTGAAGGACCAACCCAAGCTAAGCATTAACACTGCAGCTCAGCCCAGCGTCACCGAAGGGAGAGTGATGGGTGAGTGTGTTACAGGCACCTCTCTCTGCTCAGCTTTCGTGCTGCAAAAACATGATTTTAAAGTGTTCGGTGGGCTGGAGCCTTCAAAGGCAAAAGCTCCATGAGGAAAAGAATCCACATCTCATTTTTCTCTGTAGTCCAAAGCCCCTGTGGTGCTTCATGAATGAAGACGTACCTTGGTGAAGCTTTGTGACTACATTAATTTGCACCATCTTAACTCGTACACTGAGTTGGCCACAAGAAGTGTTATTCATGGAATGTAAATTTTGAAGATGCTTTGTTAGTGTTAGAGCAGTGGCAATGCATGCACTTCACTGCTGCCTTTAAAATCCCATCAAACTGCGGGCTGCACTGCTTAATTTATCTTGTATAACATTGGGTGCACCTTGTGTATTTACATTTTCTGGTTACCAAGTAGCATTAAACCTAAAATCAGTTGTAGGATGACATCAGCCTTATTCTCTTAAGATCAAATATTAAACATAACCATTTCAAGATCTAGTCTGACTTTAATTTCAGTAAAATGTTAGTTGTAAAAACCTTAGTGTTGGCTCTCCAGGCTTCACTGGATCTGAACTAAATTACAGACCTGTGTAGCAGAGCACGTGAACCTCGGCCAAAACGTGCTTTTCATTCAAAGAAGTAAAATCAAAATCGTCTCAATGAGATGAACTTAACTTGTATCCCTCCAAACTGAATTTGCGTATTTGAATCCACTTGCACTGGAAACAAAGGATTCAAACACAAGTTTTCCTCTATGAGATGATTAATGAGGGCAGGATCAACATACTTTCAATATTTTATTCTAGGATTCAAGTAGGTAGATTAAAGGCTCGTGGGAATTAAATATGTATTTAAAATAAAAAAAAATATTTAGAGGTGTTGTCATGGTATTCTTGTACTCATTTGCTAAGATTTTGGGGAGATACTTTCAGAAGAGGTCCTGAATTTTCACAAACTCCTCTTTTGGGGTGGTAGTGCAGTAAATCTTACTTTCTTTGAGTCCATTCCCTGTGAGAAGGTGAACTTCGCATGTTTGCTGCCCTCCTTTATCACAGGGAGAGCACACAACGTTTTTTTCCTCTTTTGTGTCATTCATCGGCTTTGTTCACATTCATTTGCGCTGTCACACATTGTCTGGGGAAGGCAGCTTACCGTCTACTGCTCAGGTACAGCTTTGTGTCAAAATCTCTGTTTTCATTCCTCTGGGGAGTCTGGGATTTCCGCAGTCGAAATGTTTGGCGTTGTGTAGATGCACGAGTGTCTCGTCACTCGCCTCATGAATGGTGGATGCTCGGCTTTCCCCTCCTCACCTCGCTGCCGTCCCCTGGGGTTACAGAGATGATAGCGGTGGAGCAGGCGAGCACAGAAAGCCACTTACGACACTCTGTTGCTCTAGTAACACGCTCGCTCAGACATCTTTGTGTAATCAGATGCTCTCGTTTCCTTATTGTCAAAAATCCAGAAAGTTGAGGTGCCCAATATAAGGTTTTTGGCTATCAGAAGATAATCCTGGGTTATTCATTCATAGATTGCTTCTAATTGAGGGACCCCCGTGAGGACAGTGTTCCATTTTGGGTGACAATGTGTGTGATGGTTTTCTGGATGTCAGAGTATTGAATGCTGCTGTTGTTTGTAGCAAGGTTGGTCGTAGCGAGACAAAGCAATATGCACTGCAATAGGAAAAGAGACGGGGTCAATAATAGAAAGTGAAATGATAAAAGAAGAGAGGAATAGGAGACATAAAGCAATATGAAGTTAAACCATCTCTGTGTGTTTGGAGGAGGTTGTGGCTTAGCTGGGGTGAAGAGCACATCCTGGTGAGGTTTTTCCTCTGGACCCCAGGGATCCCGCCTGTCCCCTTCAGCTGAACTGTCCTAAGAGGACAGTTTCCCAGCAATAAAGGAAAACTTCATTTTGGGCTGCCTCACCCAGGCTTTTTTCCATGGAAACCCAACTGTTTGCCATATCTCCTATATTATATCAAGCCTTTGGACGTATCTGCAGGTTTTCCATCCCCTCAATAGCTCATCGGCCAGAGAGACTCCCGTACCCGCAAGCGAGGCCGCTGGTTTGTACTGCGTTGACTGCGGGAAAATTTGGTCCTTGAATTAACAATCAAAGACCAGACCTTGCCTTTAGGCACCCACTTGTGCTATAAGGGAAGGAAAAACCCTGCACTTTAAATTTCACATTAAATACAACGTACCGCAGCGTGCGATCGCTCAGACTTACTTTGCTGTGGGATGGATGGCAAAGTACAGATCAAAGAGACCAAACCGGGAGGGAGCAGAGGGGAGCCAAGCGTTTCCCTGCCACGCTCCCACGGAACCTGCTGCCGCAGGCGTGAGGAAACACTGGCAGGGCAAGGAGACTAAAGCCGCCTGTTCCAGGAGCTCTTTCCCAGCCCTGGGGATAGCGGAATCGGAGCAGATGTAAATATTTCCCCTGGACGGTGTTGTTACTCGTAGACTTGTTACGAGTTGCTTTTCCAACTGTACTGGGATTAAGGAGTGAGGACAGAAAGGGCGGAAAAAAAGCTTGCATAAATATTTTTTGACACTTGGTTTAAACCTGCGGAAGAAGTCAATCTTGTCAATATTCCCATAGAGATCTTTTTGCAGCTGAGGCTTAGCGAAGAGCTTTGCTTGCTGCGTGGCGCTGACTTTAATCTACAGCAGTTGGAGTATTAAAAAGAGAAAGAGATTTTGAGGTAAATACCAGGTGATCGTTCTGTCTTACACAGGATGGATCTGGGCCAAGACTAATTTTAATTTTTAACACTAGCGTGATCAAAGAGGAGGGGGAAAAGGCCCAACTGTTCTCTGGCCAGTGAAGCAGGCTGCCTACTCGTTTATTCCCAGTGTCAGAAGTCAGCATCTGCGCTGCCAAGTTCCGAGTCATCAAATGGCTTTGGTTAGGGGAGCCAGCAGTGCAAAGCTGCTACGGCGGAGTTACCGGGTCAGCGAACTGGACTGTTTATGGGTTTGAACTGCGTGGGGATAGGGAATTTAAACGTTCATTGCCGTGATCAACTGCAGTAAGGACAAGGCAACTGTGCTTTTCAGTGTTGTTGCTAAGCTGATGTTGGAACTGTGTAGAAATGAGTTTAATGTTACTAAAAGAAAGATTGCGGGGAAGGAATCCTACCCATTGAGCTGTGTTTTATTAGCTGCTAGCAGCGGGCATAGGATCTACGTTACGTAGCTAAGCTGCTCCAGTTCCACCCAGGAGAGGTTACGTGTGTTTGCATGGTTAGTAAGCTGCGATTAATTTATTCTGTGGCTTTGGCAGGCTCTGGTAAACTGAACTGGTTATAGGGAATTATGGGAGAGTATCAGATGCCAAGTTTACTTTGGTCTGATGAGACAAAGAGATTTGGAGTTGTTTAGAACTCTTCTCATTTTGTTTGCTATTGGAGTTCTTATTCCAGTTTGTAAGTGGGAATACAATTCTACCTGCTGTGTGTGTATAGGCTGGGGAAGGGTTTCTTCATTCACACAAAGGCAGGGAGCTGCAGACATCCGAGCTGGCCATCCTTGTCAGAGGGTGCTGGAGGCTGGCTGTGCACATAGCCTGATCTGCAGAAAGGGACATTGCTGATGTGTTGACCTTTGGATAATTATCTTGATTTGTTGCCCTGTGGCTTATTAGTTTAAACTAAACTGGTGAATAACATCAATGAAGGTCAGTTCAGTTCTCTTTTGTCAGAGCAAGGCACAAGCCCAGCTTGAACTGAAACAGGATCTAATCAGGTATTGACCAAGAAAGGTACCGGGGCTGTTCTACAGTCTGGAATGTGGAAGCATCACAAAACAGACGCTTAAATACAAACTACGAAATTTTGGTGCAGATCTGAGTTTTTCCCTAGGCTGGGTTATTCTTGCCTTGAGTTTTCTCTCTGATGCATTTGAACTGAAAACGTGTGCAAATGCTTGTAACTTCCACACTTTTGCTGTTAGTTTGTTATGTAAAGGGCTTGCCCTTCTCCAGACCGAGCTCATTTGTATTGTTCTGTGTTGAAACAGCTTGGAGTTGTCAGATATGTGGGATACAATGGCACTGTCATGGTTGGTGCCTGCCCAGAGTCTCTCCCTGGTATTCTTTGTTATAGTTGCGCAAATAGTTCTCCATTAAAGGAACTAATTCTGGCCCGATCACCATTGAGAGCCAGGAATAAATGAAATCCAGTCTTTTCCGTTAAGTAGCATTGTGGGTTATGGTGGAGAGGAAAAAGCCCATCCCCTGTTGCATTAGGAGGAAAGAAAAGCCTGCTTTTCCAATTTAGTGGAGTGATTCTATGGATATGGCCCTGAATCTGAAAATCAGCAGTAGAGCTCAGATCCTTCTAGGTGATCTATTTATCTATCAGTGTTGATCCTTGCAACTTCTCTGTAGACATGAGTAGTATTCCAGTCCTGGAATTTTGGGCAGAGACTTTTGCAATCCCAGAGTAGCTCATAGGTGTCCTTGGGTGGGAGAAGCAGCAGTTAGATATCCCTCCTGCAAATCCACGTACAAGCGACCCACAGCAAAGCGAAGACCCCGTGGCATTTCTCCATGCACTGGTTTGCTCTTTAAATGCTAATCCTCTTCTGGAAGTGCAAGAGCTTTATTCTGCTTTTGTTTCCTGGAGTATAATTTGGAAGCAGCTCTAGTACTGGTAGATGGTATCAAACAAGTGTCACAGAGGGAAAAATTTGGCCTTAAGCTAATAGAAAATTTGTCCTCGTGCATGTTCTTGGACTCCACTTGTGAAAGCTGTAAAGCGGTTCGGGATAATATCTACTTCCATTATTTAGCTGCATAAAATACCTTGAAGGCAAATAGCGCATCTATAAATTAAGCTTCTGAAGTGCCGGTCAGGTTACTTGGGGGGTTTTGACAGTGAGATTATTGACGGTGTAAAGTGATAGTTCTGCTCTTGAAAAGCTCATTCTCCTAACACAAATCACAGCACTGGCAGGATTTATTGAACTGCCTGATGGAGAGGTACCGTACAAGCTACTATTAGTCCATTTCCTCAGCTTTGCCATCAGGAGGCTTTAAATAATTGTATTTGAAAGAAATGTCAGAGTGACAGAATTGGGTGCAGAAGGCCATAGATATTCCCTCTCCGCTCCACCCCGCCCCTGGTCTTTCTCTCTTGCCTTTTCTCCCTTCCTCTCTCTTTGTATTATTTGATTATTTCAGAGGGAGAGGTCTTCCCCAGCTGTGTAATTGGAAGGTTTCAAGTCATCGTCTGCCGCTTTAGACACAGTCTTGCCACAGTGGTGCTGCCGGAGTGGGAAGCTTACCAGGTTTGTGCAGTCCCACGGATTTGTTTAGACAACTAAGGATGCTCGTGCCGGGGTCAGCGCTGCCACAGAGGGCTGATAGAGCACCTGTGAACAGCACAAAACGTGGAATGGTGGCTTTGGTAGTCTCCAGGGAACAGAGGTGCCACCCCTGGAAAGCTGTTGGGAAGGCACAGACTGCCCACGAGTTCCTCTTTAAACAGGCTTCTTGTAAAGGCTTCGTATGAGAGGAGAAGCAGCTGGTGTGCATGGGAACCGGTGGATCTGAGAGGAGAACATGAGTGTCCTTGGCCTCAGCAGTTCTGTGAGACACAACCTGCCTGTGTCCTACCACGCTCTGCTGACACCGCATCCCAGAACCTCTGACTGCACGTGCAGAGCTTGGTTGTTGCCCTTCAGCGTATTATTAGGAGGAACAAATGCATCGCTCCAGCTCCTGCAGGGAGATGCCCTGCGTCCGTCCGGCAGCAGTGCTGGCCAAGCTGCCTCGCTTCAGCTGGATTAGTGTTGTGTGCAGGAGAAGTTGAGGTTAATGGTGTTGGATAAACGTAATGCTAACCTTTGAGGTGACCTAAGTGACAGCGGGGTCAGAAGGGATTTATCCTCGATCTTACTTTGTCCTTCACAACGTTGGCATCGTGCTGACCCGTCCCATTAACAGACGGATGGGGCTGAGCTGCCCACGAGGAGGATTCTGCCCCACTGCAAGGTTGATGTGTTAAATGTGTTTAAATGCACAGGCATTAATTGATCCTCAAGGACATGAAGCTGGACTTCTAAGATATTTTTTTATGGCATTTTGCTGCCCACTCTGCACTGTCCCTCAGAAAATTTTCACGCAAGAATTGTTTTGGAATTCCTGGATTTCCCTGTAGCCTGTTTGTGTCAGTTTGATGTATAACCCAACCGTAACTTTCTCTGGAGACAACAGAGGGTGGCCACCGAGTAGTTCTTCTCCTTCTGAGGCTTTGAAGGTGTTTGTGAGCCCTTTAATTTAATAATCTCAAAGTAAGCAAGGTTCATGACTTGCTGGAGGTGGAGGAGCCTGGTTTCTTGAATCTCTGAGCAAGTCACATTGTTCTGTGTATTTGAAGAAACCACTGAGTTCTCTCTGAGTGCTTTGGGCTACTGAATTCATGCAGAGGCTACTGAAATCAGAAGAGAATACCTCCTGGAGCCTTGGTAACAATATTGCTTATCAGCTCTCTTCTGTCACAGCAAGAATGATAGCTCTCAGTGTTCGCATGTGATTGTTTAGGGGAAAAGCAGCTCTAATTTATTATGAGCCATCAGAAAAGAGAGGAGAGGGGCATCTTTTTTGCTGGTGAAGTAATTTTGATAATGAAATAGACACGCAATCCTAATAAAACATACATGTAGCTTTCTTAAGAGAGAGAACTTGTAAGCATCTGCTGATGTTTACGATAAAACTGTGTAGAAGGTGCGAATCGTTATTTTACAAATCCTTTTATAAAGCTGAGGTGCATTCGTGTGCTCCATTCCGTGGGCTGTTTCACATGTCCTGTAGTGTTAAGAATTTATCTGTGTGGTTCTGCTGGACTGTTGTAGAAAGCTGCCCTTTTAAATAGCAAATGGAAAAGAAAAGCAAGATGTAACATACCTCAATCTTTTCCAGGGTGTAGAGAAGAAATGCCTCCTTTTCTTTTCATTTCCCTCTTTTTAATGAACTTGGCCTTTCTGGGGAGGTGGTATCTCAGAGGGTTGATGGCTCCAGAGGGTGCCCATCTCTGGTTTCTCCAGCAGAAATTTGGAGAATCTCTTTTCCTCTCATGGTTGGATGCAGCTTTGAAGAAGGGATCTCTGGTCCCACACAGGGAAGTAATGTATTGTTCCTTTTCAGTCACTTCAGCCCTACTCCCTCATACCCGAACTGCAAACTGATTTTCAGTTCCAAAACAGATCTGATAAGATTTTGACTCCAGAGTGTTTCTCCCATAGCTTCCTTATTATCTCAGCAAGCCCTGAACAATAATAAGCCTGTAAACACACGGTTTGTAAGCCAATTACAAGCTTCCCAGTATTGTAATACGATTAGTCAGCACTGACTCATTTGTTTCATGAAGGCAAATGGAGGGGATTCAGGGATTAGTTTGTTTGGATGTACCAATTTGTTGCACAGTCTAACTTACTTGTTACAGAAATCACAGTTCCTGCTCATCAGCTGGCTTCTCTTTTGCTGGGAGGCTGCATATGCAAAATCCTCGCTTTCCACCAGCGTCATCCAACTTGCCTTTGCAAAGGAAATAATGTTAAATGGAGCTTTTCATTTAATACAAACCTTTCCCATATAACTCCAGAGAGTTAAATGCGGCACAGAATGTAAACTCTGAACCGCTCTCCATAGTATGTCTGTGTAGCTTCCATCTTGAGGTAATTATCTCCAAAGCATCCCGCCGCTCCCATGGACTGGTGATCCAGCTAGTACTTAGTGTCTGAATTAAGGTTTGGAATTGTTGCTGCTTTCTTTGTAACAGAGACGAGAGCCCAGATGGTTTGGGTTATTGGTAATGGATTCCAGCGCTCTGAAATCATTCACTCAAATCCAGCTCCAATCTGCACTAACCCAAAGTAATTATTATTTGATTGCTAGTCGGTGATGTAAAGTGAGTTGGTCATCTCAGCCTGGGTGGACAGATGTCCAAGTTAAACATAACCAGCTTAACAACTGCCAGCAACTCTTTGAAACTCTGTAAAGGATATTGCTGAAGACGCTCAGATAAGTTGGGCTGGGAGTTTTCTTCTCTTGCTGGCTATTTGAATGGAGAAAGAAATCCAGAATGGAAAGCTGATAAAGCCTCTGTGGACTCTTACCGGAAAATGGATTCTCTGGGCTCATGGCTGAGTGCTGAGTGGGAGGAAAAGGCTTTTTCTTTTGTTATTGAATGTCTTCTGTCTTGAGTCTCTGTACCGGTGCAGAGTGCCTTGAAGGCAGCACAGTGATGTGATAGCATTAGGGGCTTGTGGATGGGCATAAGCATGAGAATTACTCGTGAGGAAGTGTTTCTCTGTCTGCCTTCTCACTTGGTGGGGTTTTGTGTATGCTTTCCTGGAAGCTGTGTTTCTTTGCCGATCTTGGAAGCCTTTAAAAAGGGGGGAGTGAAAACTCCACACATTCAAGCTGTTTATATTATTTCTTTCCCTCTTCTTTACTTTTGATAATTCAAAGAAATATTGGTTGTAGCAATGCAGCACCGAGAGATTTTGGCCGTGCAGAAGGCTAGCAAAACGCCTTTGGCCATCTAAAATCTCATTTGTGTTCTCCAAGCAAAACAATATGTAGATGGATCATAAATGGTACATAGCTTCTACAGCGCTCTTCTGGAGTAGCTGTCACCCTTCATTTCCTTCAGAGCTGAGAAACTCTCCTCTCTTTCCTATCCTTATCAGCTAAACAGATCAAGTAAAGATACCGATATGTTTGGCTTCCATGCGTAAGCAAGATGATGTAGACATGCGAGATGTGAATGTGAGATTCCATTGCCTGCAGATGTTCATCACAGGTGAATATTGCCATCACCTGACAAAAGCAATATGAAATAAATGGGTGTATGTCACAGTCTTTCATCACGTAGCTGGGAGATACAAATCTCATGACCTTTTTAGCAGTCTTGTGAGGCAGAATCAGGAGATGTGGTTTGCTTGACCTAAAGGTTCCTCCTGCTGCTGGAAGAGAAATTCTGTTGTCAGCTGAACTTTTTGCTGTGGCTGAAGGTCTTCCATTACTGTCTTTTATCTCTGAGGCCTGGCTTTTGGCCATGCAATTGCACTCAGTTTGCTTGCTTTCACTCTTGGTTTCCCGTTTGAATTGTAAGAAATTTAGCAGCGACCTCACCAAAAAAGCTTCTCTCTTCTTGTTCTATAGTCAAGACTGTGACCAAAGAGCATTTGCCAGAGCAGTTGTCTCCTGGGACCCGTTGTGCCCACCTCATGGGTGCTCAGGTCAGTGGGCACCTTTAATCTCTGGACCCAGGGATAGCCCGACATGTCCTGTCTTTGACAGGAGCTTGCCAGACCCTGCAGCAGGCTTTGATGGAGAGCTGGCTGCTAGCGAGGACATCAGTGGCAGCTGAATGCATCCATCCTTGCTTAGCTGGTGATACAATACATGTTTAGTATAGTTCTTAGGTGTATTAATATTTTTGTATTTGCATTAGTGACGGTGTAGAACTTTAGGCCATTTCTCTATGAACTGTAGAATATAAAAAGAAAGACGGCTTCAGGAACTATTATACGTTAAACCATTCTTCACAGAAAGAATTTTATGTTCCAAAGGAAATAAACTTCCGTTTGGCTTGGCTGGATTGGCTGGTGTGCTACTGTGAATGAAGTCTGGTGTTAGGCTTCATTTAAGACTTCCAGTTGTATTAACGCTAATTGGTGATGTTAGTGCTATTATTTAGTCTTAGTGTTGCTACATGTGTTAGCGTAAACTTCTGCAACCATGGGGTGGTTCAGAAAAATCTCAGCAGGCAGTGGCATCCGAGTGGACCTGCATCCGAGTGAGGGAGGAGATGAAACTCAAGTATTTTGTTCCCTGGCCAGTGATCTCTGCTATTGAAATGGGATCTCAGTTCCTTGACCCTGAAAACAGCAGCAACAACAGGAGAAATAAATGGTGTAAACAGCTCTATAATGAAATCTCTCAGATAGCGTGTCAGCATGTGCTGATCTTTTGCCTTCACTTGCTGCTATGACAAATTAGGTTGACCTTTCCTTGCTAGCATCTTAAAGAATAAAAAAAAAGAAAAAAGAAAAAGACACTAGAATTTGAGAAGAGCCTAAGGGAATTGGGTACCCAGTGCTTATTGAAATTTAGCTGGAGGTGGGCATTTAGCTGCCTTTCAGGATCCCACCCTCTGTAACTCATAGCCTGCCGTGGAGCTGGTGAAAGGGAGTACCTGGGCTGAGGACATAGGGGTCTAATTTAGCCAAGCGGTAAGAGCTATGGACTTGAAGAGTCAGGATTGATGCCTTCCATGAGTTAGATTAGAAAGGCACTAGCATGAGAATTAACAGCCAAAGCTGGTAAAGTAAAGTTTGAGGAATTGCGGATCTCTGGTTTATGGCTCTCTCCAGAAAGCACTTGGCACAGGGCAGTACTTGGCTGTGATTGAGATCCCTGCCAGGGTCTCCTTCATCACACCACATATTTCTTATCTGGCGGTTGCAGGTTCCCAAGGTATCAGTCCATCCTGGTTTAGATTTTTTCAGCTGTCGTGTATCTTTCTGTAGTTCCCTGGGTGATTTCTGTCCCCCTCCCCATCACTCTTGTGATAGGTGTGCAGTGTCACCCAAGACAGGACTCGGAGTGAGAACACCCAGAACAACAGGAACTTGAGGATACTGTGTTGGATACCAGTAGCGTTTACCACCTATGCTTGTGGAGTTGATCCTACCATGGTCTTTAAAAGAGAGTGTTATTAGGTGATGATGAAACATTTCTCCTGGTGCAGCTGTAATTAGGACTGTTGTGCATCCTTGGGGTCCAGCCCAGCTCTCATTTAAATCAGCAGGAGCAGAACTGATCGCCTTTACGCAGTGCTGTGTTTGTGCTGCACCATGATGTATTTTGTTGTTTTCCCTTCTGTTAATGATAAAGGAGGAGCGAGAAGGACAGATAAATAGTCTTATGGGGAGGGGAGGGGGTATTGGTCTTTGAACAGTGAAGAAGATAAAGATGGATAAGCAGCGCGATTTGAATTTTATTCTCATCCCACTTAATGGGTTGCAGTTATATAAAGAAATAGAGGTCTCGGTTAATCTTTGTACTGTCTCCTTCTTTAGGAAAACTGTGACTTCAAATTAAATTAGCCTTTTGCGTCTTGCTGGAAATAATACAGTTTCTTTGGTGTCCTTGTTTACTTTTCATTGATATATATATAGAGAGAGAATTTCTTCCCCTTTTTTTCCCCTGGGATTTTGTAAATAAAGGGATCACCTTTCTGCTTTCAGCTGCCATGGCCTAAAAACTGTAGGAATGAGGAATGAATTCACCATGGTTTGAAGAAATCCTCTTTAAAAAACCGATGGGGAACATGACAGAGTTAGAGAGACCTCTCCCTCAGAAGAAGAGTAATATATATTTTATTCTCTTATTAATATTTCATTGGCAAGAAGGTCAAAATCTACATTTAAATGGAAATATTTAAAAAGCAGAAGCATAATATTTGACTATCTGGAGCTTTTATGGGTTAGAGAAAACCAGAGGCTTGAACACATTGGTTCAAAATTCGTGGGGTGGGCTGGGAATTCCTTGTGAAATTTATACAGCAAAGGAATCCTCCATTTGCCTTCATCGACACCTCTGGTTAAGGGTTTACGTTCTTAATACGAAGCTCCCTTTTAATTCAAAAACCCTTTGAAGTATGTCGTGTCAGCTAGAAAACAGTCCTTAGATGACATAATCTGTCACCACTTAGAATAATATCTTGGTAGATAATGCGATCCGTGGCTGGTGAGGATGCTGTTATTCCTTCCAGGGATGGGGGAGATGGAGTCCTGCTCCGTATGGTGTCGGAGGAGCCTGCCCTGCCAGCGCTTGGCACGAGGGAGCAGGGAACACTAGCACTGCCTCTTGTTTTGGCTGGAGTTGTGGTCTCATCAAAGCATCTGATACTGATCCCGTTTGGGTGTGATTTTGAGAGGGGAAACCCATCTGCATGGAGAGGATCCTGCAGATCCCTTAAGTCAGGGTATGAATTGGGGGCCGATTTCTAATGTGCTTCCTTTCCAGTCCTGGTAGTTTTGGGTTTAACATCAGTGACGTGGGGCTGAGATTCCCAGACTGTGGCAGGTGTGACACTAACCTTGAGTGGGCTAACTCAGAACAGCGGGAGAAAAGGAAATAAAATGGTCAGTAAGCTGATCTTTCCTAATAAGATAGGGGAAAACCAATCAAATTTATCCTCTTCTGCCCAGCAGAGCTTCTCATGAGCTGTTCATCCAACAGGAGAGGCCGGGCTGGTTGTCATCGCAGGGCCAGGAGCTGCTGCTCGTCCTGCCAGTGCCTCTCCATAGTGGACATGTCATTCCTTCTTTGTCATGGGGACACCTGAGCAAGCAGAGTTTGGGAATCCTTGGCTTAAGGGGGTGTATCAGGCAGCCCAAGAGAGAGTTCTGCACAGCTGGCTGACTCCAGTCCCAGGGATGCTGACACGGATCCTGGCTGCTTTTGCCAGCGCCTGTTGGCAGGGAAGATGCCGTCGCCCTCAGCAGCAGCTGGAGGAGCAGCGTGCTCTGCACAGGAGCCATAACATCGACTCGTTCCTGGGGCAGCGATGTTTGATCAAGTCCCGCTTCTGGGCAGAGAGCTCCTTCGGGCTCTTGTCGGTGGGTTTTGTTTTAAATCAGTGTTATATTGACAAGCAGCAGGCCACTGCGTATTTGTGCCATCTGGGGATACTTGCTTGCCATGCTGCCACAGATTCCCAGCACAGTCGTGCCTTGCCAGTGCATGGACAGTTGTTGGGAATGATACAGAGGAGCTCCGCGCTGGAGCCTGCTGCAAGGGAGAGATGCTCGGCTGCTGCTTGACAGACTTGTAACCAGATTCCAGTTTGTGCTGCATTGCCCCTTCGCATAACCCTATTAAAGAGCTGTAAATAGTAATATAAATGATGTTACAGTCATTTGTTTTGATGTATCTGAGCCTTTAATAAATCAGCTGCAGCTTGGTTAATAGGAATATGAGAGTGTGGTGTTTGTTGCCAGCAGCTGCTAGTAAATTACAATGCAGTCATCTGTTTTACAAGGGAATTAAATGTTTGTTCTCTTGCTCCCTCTCCCTCTCCTTTTTTTAGAGCATCAGAATTGTGTACAAGCCCTTGTACTTGGCTCAGCGTCCTTTTTGTGCTCTATTTACACCTGGCCGAAGTGGCAGGGAAAGCATCCACAAGGAGGTTCGAGTCATTGCGGTGTGTGAGCTCCATAATATTCCAATGCTGCTGTGTGTGTATCCTCCAAAGCAATATTGCGTTTGATTTTGCTTGGGTTAACAATTTCACTCTTGGGTTTTCAGCAGCATTTGATCCCAGGACCTACAAGACAGACCTGGAAGAGCTGTGCTGAAACAAGTGATTTCCTTAGTGGCAGTTGAGGAAGGGTGAGTTTGTGCTTGGACCAGCTCTGCATTGTGCCAGCCCGATGCGCTTTCTGGGCCCAAGGCTTTGTTCAGGCTTTAGGACTATCTGGAATGGACTTGGGGCTGATTGTACGTCTGGTGTTACAGATGTGTCAGTCAAAGCGAATTACTCGTTTCAGTTTCTTTTATAGGTTGTGATCAGAACTGAGTGCTTATAGCCACAGTAGGTTGAGATAATTCGTCTGTGTGTGATACTTTTAGCAAGGTCTCTGCTTGTAACTGGTGAGCTGAAGAAAGCATCAGACCCCAGAGAAGCCTCTTGTTGGGGCTTTCTATAAGCACTTGTCCACCAAGAGGCCGTTGTGCTCTCTCAGCCACGCTCTGTGCTCCGTCTGTGTGGACGGAGTGTGCTCCGTCCTCTTGCTCTGTCCTCTCATTGCGTTTCAAATTTCAGTGTGAAAAATTGATCTCAGTGCTCTACTTACCACTAGATAAACACATGAATGTGGTCTGGGGTTTGGAACCTCTCTGAATTAGTCAAAATAGCTCCTAGAAATCTATTAAAAACTTGGGTTTTCTTTATTTGGTGGAGGGAGGGTTTGGCTGTGCTCCTTATATCATAAAACGTTTCCATACTGTAATGTGGTGGTTGTTTCTTCTGCCTCTCGCTGTGACTGTGTAATAATTCATGTATCCAGACCGAAAATGACATCAGGTTTGCCAAATATTGTAATTCAAATGCAACATAGAAGCTCGGTGCTCTATGTTTTCTGAATTTTTTCTCGGCTGTCAGTAACATCCACGTTTCCTGGCATGACAACGTATAGCGCTGCGTGGGAAGCTGTTGCCTCATCCTGGGTATGTTTGCATTACCGAAAACCGTTCAAAGAAGGGCAATCTCACCTGGACTTTGCTTTCAGCTTGGAGTGTGGAGCAAGTGTTCCCAGTGTCCGCATGCAGCTGGAGGCAATGCTGCAGCACGCAGCTTTGGTTTACCTGGAGCTGTTGGTGTCAACTGGCTCTAGGAAGGAACTGTGCTGCATTCAGGTGAACACTACCTTTCACGCTGGGAAGCCTGCGGACTCCAAGAATAACATCAGCAGTCTATGCAGCCTTGGCTTTATTTATTAATATTTTAAAGGAGGAATAATTGCACTGTTGGATGTAGATACTGTTCTTCGGAGACTGAATATTAATACCTTTTTTTGCCTCGTGGTCTGTCTTTCGAGAACCTCTTTGGTTCCTGAGGGCAATTTCCATGCAGGGTTGCACTTTATAACACCTCTGACATCCAATTTGAAGAAATAAACCTTGTTATATTAGTATGACCAGCTTTTGTCAACTCCCAAACCTAGGTTTTGTGCAACTGTGTTGCATGACAGATGAATGCCCTGAATTGTTTGGTCCAGTGACCACTTAAATCCACACTGTAGTGGTGGTGGTTTGTTTTTTTAATTTCTATTTTAAGAATAAATATATTCCTGCTACTCAGAAATCAAGCCTTTAACTAATAACACACTTAAGCACACGTTTGTGTTGTATTGATGATTGAATTTTAAGAATGTGTATATGGCAGTTATTTATTTCTTTAGAAAGCAAAATTCCAGCTTGGAACAATGATTTATTAATAAATAGCAATCAAATTTGAAAGGGGTAGAGGTTTCTGGTGTAGCTCTCTGACAGAGGCCATCTCGGTTTCCCTGCTGAAGGCGATGGCTGAAATCCTGCACACGTCAGTGGTACAGAACACATCTCGTCGTGGAGGTTTGTTGTCACTGATCAGCTTGGCTCTGCATCACTAGATCTAAACTGCTTTGCTGAAATTGGGCTGGGGGCTTGCTCTTATACTGAGACCTGCAGTTTGTGCATTGTGGTGAGCTGATACAATTTCCAGCTTTTACTCCACCGTATAGCAAAAATAGTACTCTTACATCAGCGTCTGTTGTAGACAACTGTAGTGTGGTCTCAGTCCAAAACTGAGAGAGAATTTTACGGAAGGTTTTTGTTCAATGTGCAGTCTCAGTTAATTTTTATTGATAGGGTAAAGCACATCCCATTTCCTTCTGGAAAACGCATCGTCTCAGCAAGGCATCCGCGGGAGTGGGACACCCTCCCTGTGCGAGTGCCCACGTGGTTTGGCTGTCGTACTGATGTTCTCCAGACACGCTTTATGAGCTCTGCCACAAATTTATAAGAGTGAATGAAAATGACTGTATTTCATACTTCCGTGGACTGGTGTTTTCCGTTTAAAAGCCAAACGAGTGTGGGCTGTGGTTTCTGAGGAGAAAAGCCCAAACTACGGTTTCTAGACTAACCCAGTTCATTGGGATGGTAACATGCAATGTGCATTGTGTTCGGTGTGCTGGAAGCTGTGCTCCCTCTGGGCTTCTATTGCTGTTCTATTCCGCTCTTGGGAGACCTCACCTGGAGGATTGTGTCTAGTTCTGGAATTCTCAACATAAGAAGGATATGGAACTGTTGCAACGGGTCCAGAAGAGGCTACAAGGGATGATCAGAGGGCTGGAGCACCTCCCGTACAAAGATAGGCTGAGAGAGTTGGGGTTGTTCAGCCTGGAGAAGAGAAGGCTCTGAGGAGACCTTATACTGACCTTCCAGTACCTGAAGGGGCTACAAGAAAGACTGTTCACAAAGGCTTGTAGTGATAGGACGAGGGGCAATGGGTATAAACTGGAGAGGGGCAGATGTAGACTGGACATAAGGAAGAATTCACCATGAGAGTGGTGAGACACTGGCCCAGGTTGCCCAGGGAAGTTGTGGCTGCCCCATCCCTGGAGGTGTTCCAGGCCAGGTTGGATGGCCCTTGGGCAGCCTGAGCCAGTGGGATGTCCCTGCCCATGGCAGGGGGGTTGGAACTGGATGATCTTTAAGGTCCCTTCCAAACCAAACGATTCTATGATTCTGTGTTCCTGGTACCCACTATGAGGAAACTGAGTCTGCAGTGTGATTCCTGCCTGCGTGGGCTGTGATAAAGACAGTGGTTGAACTGAGACCGAGTATTCGCTTCATTCTGCTTCCTTAGTAGGTGGTTTCTCCTTTGCATTATTCTGTACTTAGACTGGAGTGCCTGCCCACTTGAGCTGCAAACAAAGGCAGCCTTTGCTGGCTCTTGTCTTCCTCCTGTAAAGAGCTGCTGCTGAGACAGTCTTGTGAATCCAAACTGGTGTCACGGTGAAGCTTTTTCTCTCATTTAAAGTGTGGAGGTTGTTGTTTGCCTTTTCCTGCTGCTGTATTGAGTGAAGTAGGGATGCTCTGTGTGTGCCTAAATGATGTTCCGTGTGCTGGATCGAACGTCTGACAGCATAAGTTGGCACGTGCGGTAGCAGTCCGTGGCAGTCCTATGGCAGGGCATCGCCTGCCCACACTGTCCCACAGTTTCTGTAGGGTTTTTGCAGACTTAGATTTGCTTATTGTTCTGGAAGGAGAGGTCGCAAGGAGGGTGTGGAGAGAATTACAGAACAGGTTCATGAAGTGGCTTGGGTTGGGAAGGAAGAGCCCTATACCAGCTACCAGGAAGAAAATTATCTCAGCCAAAAGCAGAGCAACGATCTATATGTAACTGTGAAATCTTTCAAAAGAGATGTGGAAGTTCTCACCTGTGGCTCCTGGGTATTTGTAAGGGATCTATAAAGCACCTGGGTAAGGGACGTGAAGGGGAAGGTGGAAGCAATTGCAGTGTGCACACAGCACATCTGCTTTGTGCTATCTCCAGGTCTCTCTGTGGTCACCTAGTGAGACTACTCGGGACAGAGAGTTTAGGGAATGCATTCAGTGCAATGCTGTGATTTTGCATATCGTCTTTGATGTGTCCTTGTGCTTGGATTTCTTAGCATAGCTGTTAGTAACCACTGCTGACCTGTGCTGATCTGGCTCCATCCACTGATGCTCGTGAGTGGGCTGAGCGGAAGCGCCAGCTCTGACAGTGCCAAGCTGTCACCAGAGACCACGAGATATGAGGAATATCAAAATGCAAAGGTTCTCACGGGTAAATGCGCCTTTGGGCTTTGATAGGTGGATCCACAGTCTCTGAATTTGAAAGACCTGTTCTCTCAGGTCTATGTGGTGCCTGGCAGAAGCGGAGCGCGGTCAAGAGCTGCCAGGGGAAAAGCACGGATAGCCAGTGCGTGTTACTGGGTGTGTTGAGGCACCCTTCCCACTGGGGTTTGCTTTTGTCAGCCGGAGAGACTTTGCAAATAATAGCTCAAGTGATCGGAGTAAAAACTCAGTCCCTGTGCTTATGAGAGTAATGTCTCTCTAAACAGGGATGCTCTCTGACAGCTGCAATGAACTCTGAGATAACTGACTGATGATGGGTGCTTTACAGATTAATGATGTCAAGTAAATGAGATTAGAATTACATTCTTGGAGTAGTTTAAGTTGCGGCGCTTTCAATTTACATTAATTTCAGGTCAAGGTAACTTTTCTTTATCCCGTTGCCGAAGGGCAGAGAATCCCAAGCCAGTCTCTGGCACCCCAGTTCTTCGTATTGCTCTGCATCCTGTGTGTAAGACAGATTGCTGGAAATAGTATTTCTATGAGCTTGAATAAATCAGACTTAATGTATGAAGACTTGAAATGCATTTTCTAGGCTGTGGGAATATATATTTTGTAACAGATGCCATACAAATGCCTTGTGTCCTGTAAAAATATATAGACATTTCGAATGTGATGGGAAATTGCAATTTATAAGAGCATCAAGATTCTTCAAGCCAAAAAGCTACAGACAGTTGTAAGAAAGATTGTCTTGTCTGTCAGTGCAAATGCCATTCTACAACTGAATCATAACTGGCTGCACTTGACTGGCTGTATCTGAACTTCTGTCAGCTGGTACAGACAACTCTATTCTCTTTGTAGGGTTTTTTTTCCTTCCCCCTGGGAACTCGGCTGAACTTGTTCTCATCTGGAGATCTCTGCTATGGCTCAAGTATTTGGTTTAGATATTTAAGGTCTTTCTTTGCTGCATTAAGACTTAGTGGAAAACTCGTCCTGCACAGTCTCAGACCTGACTGAGCACGGTGCTGGGTGGTGGTGGCTTCTGTCCCTCAGCTTTGAACACGGACAGGACAGTTCTGTTGAAATAGCAGAATCCTGGCCCAAAAATTCTTCTAAACCCAAGCATTACTTGCAGGATTTCCAGAAAATGCGGCTAATACTCTAAATTTTGTGTAGCTTTGAGGTTGGTTTCCACCAAGGGTTGAAACACAGAAAGGATGTAACCTATTGTTGGAGGGTTTTTGCATTTGAACTGGGAGCTGGAACTAAGAAATCGTTCAGTCTGGTGCGGGATATTTTCTGGCAAGGTTCCCAACTCTGTTAAGCATGATGTTATTTTGGCATTTTGACTGGAATTCAAAATTCCTACCAGCTTTCAAGAAGCTTAAAAGCGGATTTTTGGCAGTATTTGTTCTTATAGCCCGTTCGTATGACTTCAAAATAGGTGATGTGAGTATTCCTTGGGCTTCTCAAAATTGAGTCATCTTGGTGTTAATTAGTATGGCAGTGACATTAAGCCTGAATCTTGTGCTCGGTATTGTGGCCACCTAACGCAATCGGTACAGCTGGTAGAGAAATCGAAGTTGTATTTTAAACATCACAGCAGCCAACTTGACTCCTGAAGGTTCTTGTGATCTTTTTGTTGCAGATTAGCCCATCAAAGCCATCTACAAGTAGCCGCAGTGGAGTGTATCTGTGTGTTTAAATACAGGATAGCTGTCTGAACCTCAGTAATTACATTGCAGGAGTTTGGCCGAGCCGTTTAAATATCATAAATCTTTGTGTCAATGTCAATGCCATCTTTCTGTCATCAAAAAATCTGCCCTTTTTCCCTCTCTTCTTTTAAGCAAGCGGTTGCTGTGATGTCTAATATTGCAGTGCTGAGGTTAGAGGGCTCAGCTCTAGGACAAGCTGGTGGTTAAATGCCAGGGATAACATGCTTTCAGAAACATTTTTTTTCTTTTTGGAAACTCAGTACATGAATAGTGTGGTTTAAGTAAATAATAAAACAAATAGTTGTCAGCTAAAAGCAAAGCCTGCCTTGGAAAAGGAATAAATAATGACAAAATGTCAAAATAGTAAAAAACCAAAACAAGCTGAAGTGCCTGTAAATAACATTAAAAAATTCATTGACAAATAATTAACATGTGGTTAGTGCTATGTCAGCATTAGTTGAAACTCCCGGTATGTTAACCTTTGGGAATACTGTTTCTTTTTTCCCTTAAGTAGGGTGTTTATTTTTAATGAAACAAGTAATGGGGCCAAGGAATTTCTGCCTACTTTGGCCCTCCTCCTCCCCCGTTCTTGTTTGCTAATTGTAACCCAAAGCGAGAAAAGTAAAGGAAGATTGTAAAATCCATTTTTACCTCCCAGGAAATACTGCGAGCGTCTGAGCGCAAGTGTTCTCAGGGTAACAGCACAGCAGTAAAATCACATTGACCTCGTCAACTGTAACAGCTCTCATTTAGCAGCTCCCGCTCCACTTAGCGTGGTACCGTTCTGTAGCAATCATTAGACTTTGAACTTATGGCCTGACTTGTAGAGAAGCGGAGCACCCAGAGCTTCTTTTGATGTTGACGGGAAGTGTGGGTGCTCAACAGACTATGAAAATTGAACCGTTATTGTTCAGAGCACCTTTAACTGTGGACTTCAGAGTGCTGAGATTAACACCTTTGCCAGAGGTTAGGCCCTGAGCTGGTGGAGGAGCCCGGGCTGATACCGGCTCTGCCCAGCGCTTTAATCAATAAACTGGAATTCAGGACTGCAGCGAGGAATGCGTTTGGGGAGAGGTGGAGACTTAAAGGAAGATGAAAAATGGTTATGGGCCAGAAAAGCTGGGAGTTACGAGTGGATCAACACTTGAATTCCGTTCCTGGCCCTTTCCCAACAGCCATATGATGTTGGCCATGCCCCGCGTTCTCCCTGTGCCTTCATTTGTCTTCTGTGAAATATGCTTAAGTCTTTTTTTGAGGTTTTGTTCTTGTTTGGCTTTTTTTCTCTCTAACTTTTTAGAGGCAAGCTGCGAAGGCTACAGGTTATAAAGTTGTTGCTGTACCACACAATTAAATGACAGTGTTGTCCATGGATTTTTGAATTAGGGCACTCGCGCTCCTGTTTTAGCGATACAGAGTAGTGCTGCTTAACACGACGTTTTAATACATATTTAAAACTGCCTAAAACCATGGTGCGCACACTTAAGTCCTTAGTGTGGACTGATCTGATCTGTTAAGCCATGTTTTGAATTAGTGAACCACAGAAATACTGTTCATTGTCACAAGGCTTGTTTGAGCTTGATCCTTAATTTAAATAGAACAGTCTTCATTTTAAATGTTCTGATTAAACGACGCTGTTTGATTCTGTAGCCATTAGACATCTAACCCCAAAATATTTTACTCACAGTCAATAAGTAAGAATTGCTAAGTGATAAATATTTTACTTTTGTTAGGAAGGCAGTAATCAGAGTGGATTTTTATGCTCTCATTTTCATTCTCTGTAACTGGGTTTATTATGCAGATACAGACAAGCCTTTTGATAACAACAGTGGGAATGGGTCTGGTTTTACTCAAATTTTATTAGACTCTTTTTGAGCAATAATTCAGCAATAATCCCACAGTAGCAAATAGCTGTGCGAGGGGTTGTGGTCTCCTGTGGGCTTATTATAGAGAGGGAGCTATTTCTTTCCTTGGCATTACCGCATAGTTTAGCACTATTTCATTCCCAGAACAATGGAGAGTTTGTTTCTGATTTAAAGGTATCGTTGCATTTAAATTTGGGGACTCGAATGGTTTGGAAGAGATGCTGGCTTGCATACGAAGGGGGGTGGCTTGCTGGCTGTTGCCTGTGGCCGGTGTTTGGTCTCCGTGCGTGGGGTTACCCATTCCCCAATGCACAGAGGTGATAAATGCAAATAACAACGTGATATTTTCCATTTACTCTGCCAAGCTGTAGACAAAGCTCTCAGTTGGATATGATCCCTTTTCAATAATAAAATATTTAAGAGCTACGCAGAGCTTTACATTTTCCAGGTGAAATCGAGCTAGGTCATGGTGCCTGTTAGCCCAGCCCTGGCGGGGAACACACAGATGCTTGCCCAGAAGACTTTGTCCTCCAGTGGCATTCACCCGCGCTAAGCAGAGCTCCCCTTCTCGCTTGCCAGATATGGAACTGAAATGAAGAAGCGATGCTTTTGTGCTTCTAAAGATCCCCCCCCCCCCCCGCCATGTATTAAAACATTACCGTTCTGCCTTAGGACAAAAGAAAGAGAATTTTCCTAACAAAATCTTGAAATACGTTTTTAAAGTCTTTCCACATCCCGTAATAGTTTAGGCAGAAGCAAAAATTGTATAGAAGCCCTCCACTACAAAACTGAGTAAAAATCAATTATAAATCTGCATCTTAAATCTGGGCACCTGGCATTCCGTAGAATCATAGAGTAGTTTGGGTTGGAAGGGACCTTAAAGATCATCCAGTTCCAACCCCCCTGCCATGGGCAGGGACATCCCACTGGCTCAGGCTGCCCAAGGACCATCCAACCTGGCCTGGAACACCTCCAGGGATGGGGCAGACACAATAATTTGAACGAGAGGTGGAAAACAGAGGGACAGTTGAGGTTCTGCCCAGCTTGAACCTAATTCTCCTTAATCCTGGATGACAGTCAGTTTTTGTGTTTGGTGATTGCAGGAGGCATTGAAGTATTTGTCTTTCTCTGGACGTTTTTGTGCTTAAATTCTCTCAGAATTTCCACATGGGAAGTAGTTATCTCCAGCCTCGTTGCCCGCTGATCCTTCATGGTGAACAGGACTGCATCTCACAGAATCACCAGGTTGGAAAGGACCCACTGGGTCATCAAGTCCAACCATTCCTAACACTCCCTAAGCCATGTCCCTAAGCACTTCATCCACCCGTTCCTTAAACACCTCCAGGGAAGGCGACTCGACCACCTCCCTGGGCAGCTGTTCCAGTACCCAATGACTCTTACTGTGAAGAATTTTTTTCTGATATCCAACCTGAACCTCCCCTGGCACAGCTTCAGGCCATTCCCCCTTGTCCTGTCCTCTGTCACTTGGGAGAAGAGCCCAGCTCCCTCCTCTCCACAACCTCCTTTCAGGCAGTTGTAGAGAGTAATAAGGTCTCCCCTCAGCCTCCTCTTCTCCAGGCTCATTTGGAAGTGTTTATTAAAGTAAATTAAAAAAAAAAGTAAAATATTTTTCCCTGAGCCTCACAGTCTGGGCTGGGTTTGTGTCTCCATGCAAAATGGTGCTCAAAACGAAGCACCGTTTGGTTCCATTCTGTCTCTGGTGGCTGAAGCCAGTCCTGCACATCCTGGTGAGCTTGCCCTGAGCGAGCTTCATCCCAAGGAGTACGTGCTCGTGGGACTTTTGACAGGGAACACAGTTTTTCATGGGGAGTCCTGCAGAGCTGCCCGAGAGCTGTGCTAACCCAACTGGAGGAAGCCTTGCTGTGCCCATGACGTTATGTTACCTGCTGGTTCTGTCTTACAGACGGGGTGGCAGAAAATACTTCATTATCGCAGCTTTATTTGGGCTCATCTAAAAAGAGAAATTGGTAGGAATTATAAAAACCCTTTTCAATCTGAAGCACAGTATTTCTTGTTAATTTTATATATTTTTTTTTCCTGGGTTTAAGAGACGTTTATTCTGTAACAGCTTGGTTCTATTTCTGAAGTGGGTTTAGTTCCCTCAGTATAAAGAACTTTTATTTTGGACTAAAGTAGTCTCCTCAGGGAACAGCAATTCAGGAATAAATGCCTGTGTAGACTGCCTCTCTCCCCTTTAGTTATTTACTTTTTTTAAGCCCCAATCTGCAGGATCGTATCTGCATGCCTATTTAAAACATCATTTCCTTTGCACAGAAGCACCACTATGGCTAAAATTTAATTCTGATATTTAACTGAATGGAATTGCTTGCAGATGACTTTGAAACAGAAACAAACCACATCCTTGTGTGCTGCTGCACTTCAGAGGGTTTGCGAAATATTACACTAATGTGAAGAATGTGACCCCCCCTGGAAAATCTGCCTGAAGAGTTTGATTTTACTCAATTCAAATTATGCCAGCACATTTTTCTCCCAAAATCATGTCTTGTTTTTGTTATCTTACAAATCGCAGCCAGCAGAAATTGCAGAGGGCAAATTTACCCAGAAGTAGGGCTGGTTTTTGTTGAGACTCATGCCAAACCTACCACAGAGTCTGACGCCGCTTTGAGGACAGAGAAAAATTGCCATCAAAGATTTCAGAAGTAACTGCACTGCAAATGAAGACTTTTTCTTCTTTTAGTTTAGGTGACTGAAAATTCTTTCTGCCTAAGAAGCTGGACTCGAGTAGAAGCTGCAGAATAAGCTGTGCTGGTCCACAGCGCAGCGCACATAAATCACGTTTCCAACACGAATGAGAACGGTTTCCTTTCAGATAGGTGCAGGAGGGAGAGAAGGCATGAAGGGAAGTCATTCCAAGTCACTTGGCAAGCTTTTCAGCGACAATAATGCTTTAATTCACAAAGCACACACGGGGTTTTCCATCTCCACCGGTACCGAGTGTTGATTTTGGAACTGTCTGCCTGTAGTTCAGGTCCTGTGAAGAGTCTTTCCCCGCATCTCCCGTGCTGTACAGCTCGCCCACTCGGAGCTAGTTGTTAGCATTTCTATTTTTAAAGAACAGCAGCTCTGTGAACGATTGCACTATTTGTCTCTGTGCTTGATTTTGCTTTTGGTAGTGAAGGGGGTGCAGAGATGTTAGAAGCCACGAGGTGTGGGCTGCCGTAGGGTTGCTGCTGTGCGTGTTCCTCTGCTCGGCTCCCATGCAGGGGTGAAGCTGGCTCTCCCTGCAGCTCACCAGGGAGCTGGCAGCGCTTTGCAGCACGCGGAGTTGGCACGTACATGCCTGAGGTGCTTGTCCGTGTGGATGTCGTTAGGAAGGCGTGAGATGTATGGGACATACATCAGCAGTTTTCTCATTTGGGGAATTGCCGCTTTCCTTCCCAACATCTCCATGAGAGAATCCGGCAATGTTTTTACCGAGCTGAGTGGAGAAAGCCAGAGCAGGTGGGTTTGATGGTTATGCCAGTGCTCTGTTCTAACCCTGTTGTGGTCTACCTTCATCCCCTTTAGAGTCAGTCAAATCAGGCTGTGAAGTTTCACCCTTTGCCACTCTAGGAGCCTCTCCAGTACCATCTACTCCTAACATGAAAGACCTCTCAAGGAAAAGCTTTTTCTGGTGATATTCCCTGTGTAGTAGTTTAATGTTCTGATCAAATCAGACTGGGACCAAACTAAGTAATTTTAGTAACTTTTTCCACTAAAGGTGCTCCTGAAAGGGCTGATTGCATTGGGAACTTCTGCTTGCTGTGACTCATCTTTGAGGAGAGACGTTTTCATGGTAATCTGCCTTCTGTTCTTATTATAGCATCTGCAAGCTTTCTGTAGAGTAATCTTTAAAGTTTATATCTCCCTTACCTTTAATCTTTTTGTACAGTTTTACCCTTCTTTTTCCTTCTACTTGTGGCTTGAAGTTCCAGCCTCCTCCACTTGATCCTGTTCTGCTCTTGCTGTTACTTTTCTCTATGTCCTTGGTGGATTTTTCTTCTCTGCAGCTTTGTTTCCACATCATCTAGTGTTCCTCATTCAGCTTTTCCTTTCTTGGGTTGTTCCTTACATCTAGGTTCCATCCCTGCTTCCCTCCTCTCCCCTCACTTCTCAGTACCCTCTGCTACTCTCTCGTCTTAGAAGGTGGGGGCAACTGGTATCAGTTCTTTTTATTCTCTAACTCTGTTTTTCTTGTCTTCTGTCTTCATTGAAAGGAACAAATCTATTCCTCATTTCGTAGTGCAGTAGTTAGAATCCATTTAGTTGTTCTTATTTTATGGTCCTTCAATAGTGAGATGAGTGAGGAGCTCCTGGAGAAAGGGAGAAGGACAGTGCGTTGAGGTGTGTTTTCCACTCTCTGAAGCCACCTTTCTCATTCTGAATGCTGTGTGCAATACTGGATCTCAAGTCCTGTTGGTGAGGGAAGATGACTTCCACTTTGGTGTTTGTGCAGGGAATCCAGAGAAGGTGTGCTGCTAGGGATGCCTTTCCTGGGCAGGACTTTTTCCTGGTGCTTGCTTTGCCAGCCTGTGTCCCTTCCCATAGCCTCAATAATAAAGTTTATGATAAAGCACAGAGCTCCAATAAGGTTTTAGGGCTTGTTTCCAGGCTCGATTCAAAGAATTGTTCTCCCTGTTATAACTAATTTTTATCTTAAAGGCAAATGTTTCCAAGAGGCACTCAAAGAAAAGCTGTAGCTTTAAGAAGCAATTGTGTATATGAATTAACATTCTGCTGTAGATGAGGTAATTAATTAGGCAAACGAAAACAGTCTTTAGTACTTTGCTCTGATAATTAACAATGGTAAATCTGCCATTGGTAATCTACTACTGTACATTGGGAACAGAAAATTTCAATTGTTCAACATCAACCTGTGAGCTTTTTATCTGTTTGCAGGCTTTTTTTTTCCAATAATCCGTTATCAGCTTGCACTAAGGTGAAGCGCATGAGCACGGAGGCCTTTCTTAAGATGCTTACTTAACCTTTAAAAAACCACTGACATTTACAGGAGGTGCCTCTTCCAGACCAACAAACCGCGTTTACACCATGCTGCTCTGCGTAGTGAGCAGTCTCTAAGCACAACCAGCACAGCATTCACAGAGCCTTGCAGGGTAAGACCCCCCCCGGTGTTGCTATTCTGTGAACTGGTTTATAACAGAAAGGTATAAATGCACACCATGTTCTTAGTAAATCCTCAGCACTCGATTCCCAGATGGTTTGGCTAACAAGCCTGGCGTGCTGGCACCGCGCAGGTTGATCTCTGGACATCTCTGTTCATTTTGGACAGTTAGAAGGTGCAGGGTCGTGGTCCCTTGTCTGCAAAGGGTGGTCCCTTGTTCCTTGAGCTTCCATGCAAGTCTGTGCCTCTGATGCTGAAGTTTCCTGTTGATGGTTAAAATAGGGGTCATCTAAACTTCAGAAAGTCACAAGGGGTGTGCATATATCACCAGTACCTAAATCAGTTGAAGTAGTCTGTGATCTCTGAAATCAAGCAAGATGTGTTAGGCTGGATGTCTGGCTTCTCAAGATCATAGAATCCTCAAATCATAGGCTGGTTTGGGTTGGAAGGGACCTTTACGCTCCTCCAGTTCCAATCCCCCTGCTATGGGCAGGGACACCTCCCACTGGGTCAGGTTACTCAAAACCTCATCCAACCTGGCCTGGAACACCTCCAGGAATGGAACCATCTGTGACTCCTTGGGGCAACCTGTGCCAGTGCCAGCTGGATGATGTACCAGCTGCCGTAAGCTGAACACTGTTTCTATAGTACATAGCAAATTAACAAGTGATGACAAGAAAAGGTTGATAGTAGTTTCCCTGTTTTGAAATAATGACTCCTGATGAGGCCTCTTTGCTTTTCTGAATATGCACCAGGTAACGATGGGACTCTCTGGTACTCGGGGATTTGTATGAACAGTTCATTTCAATGCCTATGATTTTCACTGGTAGACGTCATGGTGTGAATGAGTGACAGATTTATGGCTGATGTGCTAAATGGGATATATATATATTTATGTTGGAGGTTTTTTTTTTGAAATGGCACATTTTCAGCGCTGCCTTTCATGCGCAGCCCCTCTAAGGACTAAATAGACCAGGATGACTCAGTGGGGGAAGGAAAGAGGGGAAAGACGCAGCTGTAAATAAGGTTTTATATGTGGCTCTTCTGAAATTGCAGCCAAGGTTTAAATGCTTGATTGTTGAGGTACTTATTAGATGGCATACCAAAATGAACTGCTTTGTCCTGGAGGGATTCTTTAAAGCTGCCTTTTATACATCTCTACTTATCATATACTTAAAATTTAATAATAGGGGTGGTGTTATAAACTTCTGCACATTTCACAGAGTTAAATGCGGGAGGAAAGAAAATCCAGTAAGTCTGTCAGTGAGGAATAGGAAACTGAATTTGGAAGCTGGGTACCTTCTGATATATTGGGTTAAATAGCGAGTCCTTCAGAATAGCCCTGGTGGGACAGCAGGGCAGGGATGGATTTTGCCATGGCTGCAAATAGTTTGCCAAGTAAGAATTGGTGGGTGCTAGAGCTTAAAAATGCCATTTTTTACCCCTTTAGAGTGGGCTGAAAGCATTAATAGAAAGCGTGTTAACTCGGTACTTCCGTTTATTAAGTCTGTGTGGCAAAAGGGATGATAAAGTTTTGTGGTGCCACGAAAAGTGAATCCTTTTCTGCTGGGCTGGCACATGAACCTGTAGTACGGGAGCGTGTTAGTCACAGTAATTTCATGGCTGGTAAAATCTAAAAGCAGAGACTTCCACTGAGCAAATATGTGTGCTTCCATTTGGGAATCACTAAGGAGGAAAGCAATTAATGACCCACTTCTGGGAAGAGAAAGAAAAAACCTCCCTTAGCGACATTCCAAGGCGTTTGCCCCTTTCCCATAGGGGCGTGAGTCTCGCCGCTCAGCGCTGCCAGCTGCGAGGGAGTCAAGCTGAGGGGTGGCAGAGGGTACCCGGGCAGTCAGTTGGAACCTTACCCTCACCCCAAGCCTGTGAAACTTCTCCAGGAGCAAAGAGCAGCTCCTGTTTCTTCTACAAAGATTCTAACAAAAGAGAGTTAACGCTGTCTGTGTGCTGGTGGTTTATGCTGAATGTCTGGCTGGTTTACTTACGCGGCTGACTTTGCCCCTGCTGAGACCATCCCTGCGAATGAACAGAAGGAAGCAGTAGCCCCTCTAATCTGATGGGCTCACTCCTTCAGCTTGATGATTTTATATATTAACTTATTTATTTTTAAGTTAGTCCGCTGGAGTATCGCTATGTCTGTGTCCATTGAAGCCTACGGTTGCACTCGGTGAGAAACCACATAACTCACTGATGAATCTCATTCTGGTTTCTTGAACTTCCACTGGGATCTGTGGCCTTTTCCTGACTGCAGGCCTTTGCAGGTAGCTCAAAAGCTGTTTTTTTCCTTTGCTAGTGTTTCCCTCAGCAGCGTAGTGATAACCTAAGAGCAGCAGGGCTGCATCAGGACCCCGGAGCGGCAGGTGGAGTGCGAGGGCACAACAGAGGGGGGTTTCTTGTGTTTGGAACTGAGTGGGTTTTCTCTTCCAGGTTCCCGGTGAAGCACAGAGAGAAACTCTGAATTAAAGTTTTGTCAAGTTAGGAGACAGCACTGCCTTTGCTTATAGTTGATTACCTTGCATGTGTTCTGCTGGGGACTTCAATCAGATAAGAATCCACAGCTGAACCTGAGTCACGTGTCTTAGCCTGGTGTTTGCACCTTGCTGCGCCTTTACAAACAGCAGTGCTTCTTTTTAGATGATGCTTCCTTTTTTGGTTTCTTGTTTAAAACGGATGGGGAGAAATGAACTGTGAGGCAGTGCTGGAGATGGAGCAGCGCTCTGCACCAGGACACGAGATGCAGCACCTGCCAACGTGATAGAGGGATGCAGGGCTCCTGTTTGTTCCCATGAACATTGGCTCTAGCTATTAAAGAATTGCAAAAGTCTCCTGGCTGCAGTTTTTCTGGGTGAACAACAGCTGGAGTCAGTAAGACGTTTCTCTTTCCCTGAACTGCTATGGATTACCCAGCAAAACTGCTTAAAGTCACGTCAATTCTTGCTTTGGAAAGCAGCTAGCAGTGGTCACTGTTGGAGGGAGAAGAGTAGGTAGGATGGACTTCTTGGCTTTTTTGCTGCAGCAGTCCCTCTGCTTGGTGCTGTTCGGAAACCACTTGGCATCCCTTCTGTCCTTGTCCATGCTGCACTACCCTTTGACATGACCTTTGGCTGTTTGCACTTTGTTCTCAAGGGCCACTGCAGTGATTCCTGTCATTTCCGTTCTCTTCCCCTCTGCTATCTTCCACAGGCTCTGTAACACCTCCTGGGCTCCTCAGCCCCTGTGCTGCCCCTGGCCTTCCTGATTTCTCTACTTGCTCTAAGGCTTCTCCTGAAGCTCTTGCCTGCCAGTCCTGATGCTTGAGGATTCCTAGAGCTTTGCTGTCCCTTCTTCTCACCTCTCCTGACCATTTTCAGCCTCCTGGGGTGACTTGCACTTCCTCTCTGTCCATCAGATGTTTTGCTTCATAGTTCTTGTTTCTTCAGTCATTTTGTTCTCTGTCTTTGCTCGTCTTCCATTCCCTATCACTCTGTTGGCTGTCCCTGCTTTTAATTTCCCTGTACCTTCAGTGAGGGCTTTAGTGTTCAGACTTGACGCCCAGATCACACCCATTTTTCTTCTGTTTTACACCTCTTCCCACAGTTTGTAACTGAAACCCACTGCGTTCTCGTTCAAGGAAACCACCGTTGCCCTCTTGCTCCTGGTGCCCGTACCAGTCCTGCTGGGTTGAGATTGGTTGTTGCCTCCTGAGGGGATCACAGGGGCTTTCAGTCTTCTCTTTGCAAAGAGCTGTATATTTCCGTGAAAGTCTTTTCATGTTAACTTTTTTTTTTCCTAAATCATCTTCATCATCAGCTGAGTCCTGCTACTGCCAGGTTCCCCAGACTAAAGATACTCTTTGTGCTTAATGTCACTGAAACCAAAATGTAATTGCATTCCTTTGCCATCTATTCTGTGTTAATCCTCCCAAAGAAGTGTTTCACTCATCATCTGAGCCAGTGGTTTTAGTACAGGCTGTGAAACCCGTGATCTTTAATTTTCTGCATGGAAGCAGAAGGGAGAGGGAAGAGAGGGACCATGCAGTTCATCTGCTTTGTAAGAGATATGCATTGAACTCATGTGCATTACTGAGTCAGTGTGTTGTGTTGAGGAATGAAGGAAAGCAGAGAACTATACCAGGATTAAGTTTTCTTTTGAACTGACATGAAAATCCTTTCAGTTACTAATGCTGATTCCTTTCTGGCTATTGCTGAACTGAAGTCTGCAGGCTGACTTGTCCTGGCTAACAGGTCCAGTTTGAACTGCTGCATGGTGGTTATAGAAGGAAAAAACCTAGGCCGATTCCTATTAAAGTCTACTGATCTACTCCAGCAATTGTGATACCACTTTTGTCTCGATGCAGAGACAGATTAGGAAATGAACAGACAGATAGGGATATAGTAGAAAGTGGACGTAGTTCATGGATGGGAGGAGCAGAATTATTTTGCATGACATCCCATTTCAGGGTCATTAAAGACCATTGAAAGGAGTTAAAAAGAATTGAGAAAGAACAAATAAGAAGTTTTCTGCAGGCCAGACATCCTCGGTGTCTCCTAGAAGCTGCAATAGGCTGTCCTAGTTGTCTTGGTCTTGAAGCATATCTTGAACATGTTGGATGGCAGGAGGAAGCCTGCGCGTGCAGCTCCTGCAGGGTGAGACCAAGGCTTTGCTCGCTATCTCTCTCTGTTTTAGGTTTGCCTTCCTGACTTAGCTGCTTCTTTTTGCTTTCTGTTCAGTGATAGTCTCCCCTCTGGCTCTTGTGGTGGGACTATGAGCCTGTGACTGGGGAAGCAGTGAGAAGCTGGTGCTTTAAACAACCACATGCAGGTAGGGCCTGTCCCTTTGCCCCAGGGTCTGCGTGGCTGCTTAGAGCATGTGGTCATCTGTGAAGGGTGGAAGCCACATTTTCTCTCTTTGCTTTCTTTTCTTAGCGTCTGACTGTGTTTAGATCTTGTCTTGTCTTTAAAAGCATAGGTTCTGACCCTAGCAGGTGGTGTGCCTGCAGCAGTGCTAGCCGGTTTCGCCTGGCTTCTCCCTGTGTCCCCTGGAAATGTCTGTCACCAGTCCCAGCTAAAACATCACAACACAGTTGTGCTTCCTTGTAAAGGTGATTCAGAGCTAAAGGGAAAGGCTGGAAGTGTCACTTGAAACAAAAGCCCTACTAAAAGCACTGCAAGATGTAACGTGCTAACAGGTTTTCCTAAATCTTTAACAGAAGGTTGTTTAAAAAGCGTTCAGCTGCTGTTGCCGGGGGACTGCGCGGGCCAGTGTCTCTGTTACGGTAAACCTGCTGCTGCATTTGTCTGCTTAATAGCTGTTGATGACAAGCTCGTGTTCGCACCTTTGAATTTCTGGGCCCTTGTGGCCACTGGACACCAACCCGACACCTTTCGGCGTTCATATTGCTGCTAAGAACTGGTGTCCCTCTGTTGTGCACAGAGAGCTCATATGGCTGAATACAAACTATGGTCGCATACATCAGTCATTCCCTCCTCTCCTCTTTGTAGTGTCCCTCTACTACCTCTTGGCTGTTGGAAGGACTAAATACACCAATCTCAGCCCTTCTTGTGTACTAAGTACTGGCAATATCTGAATGATTTTCAAGTAGATTCTAGCTCAGTCATTCAAGGTATTTGGATCTATTAATTATTTGAGACTTGTAGTTTGGGTTTTCAAGGAAAGGTGATTTTCATATGGCTGAACTCACAGATGTTTTGGATGGATTTGGTAATGATAGTTTGCTTGCCTGCCTTCCTTCTGGCTTTTTCTGGATGATCCAAGACTGCAAGCCAGAATTAATCTATCCTAAAATGATGACGATTGAGCTAGAATCTAACTTGAAGACATCTAGGCATTGTCATCAGTCAATGGCAATGGCAATCAGTCTATATACCGAGATCTTCAGTGCTAAGAGAGATGGAGTTGATTTTTCTTCTGCCCTGGTCTTGAAATGACGCAGTTCTGCTTTGGAATGAGATTGCCTGAATACCTCTGTAGGATGAAAACAAATACCAGAAATAGAAGCAGACAGAATGTAAATCTGCACTGGGCAGTCACTGTTCCCTTGTTTTGTACACTATACTTGTCCTGCTTTCTTGGCAAAGGGCTGGGATAATGTACTATCTATCCAGGTCTCCAACACCACCCTGTCTGCAAAGAGAACTGGTGTGACTGTTACGGCTGCCGTGAGCGTCGGCTGAGCTGACAGAATTCAGGGGGTCTGCAGAAATCAAAGGGGCTTCTTCCTTTATTTTGTTGTGTTATTACCGTGCAGTTTGTGTAAGAGCAAGGACAGAGAGCGGCATGTTTTTATCTGCCCCTAGGCCACAAGAAGCCTTCCTCTGATCTTGCCAGCATGTGATTGGAAGATTTGGAACTGTGGGCTCTCCACTCAATCCAGCCTGGGTTACATAAACAACTCTGCTTACAGTTATTTGCTGTCTTATAAAGTAGACTAGTTCTTTGAAATTCATAGTGTGATCCCATGTATGGGAGAGAGATGGATTTTTTTGCTGACAGTGTAATATCTTCTTAATCTTTGCTATTCGCAGATGTTAATAGCCACTTAGAAGCATACTGAATTTAGAGAAATCAAGAGGCTTGTCACAGCAGTGGCAGTTAGTGTTAGATGTTTTCTGTATCTTGTAAGGTGTCTGGAATTAATTTAGCAGGTATTCAGAAACCCTGAAGATGTTATATTTGTCTTAGTGTGTTCCAAGTCATAGAATTATAGAATGGTTTGAGTCAGAAGGGACCTTAAAGCCCATCCAGTTCCACCCCCTGCCATGGGCAGAGACACCTCCCACTGGATCAGGGGCTCCAAGGCCCATCCAAGCTGGCCTGGAACCCCTCCAGGGATGGGGCAGCCACCACTTCTGTTGGCAGCCTGTTCCAGGGCCTCCCCACCCTCACAGCAAAACATTTCTCCCTAATACCCAGTCTAAATCTCCCCTCGGCTGTGTCAGGAGTCTCTGTCGTCTTGTAGAGATGAATCCCAAAGATGCTCTGCAGTATTATCCCATTCTTTATATGACTGCCAAGGTCACAGGTAAAAATCTGGTGAACTTGTTTCTTTATTTTGGGAACCTCTCAGCGGTGTGCCGACCTCGGTGGTACTATGGTGAGGAATGTGACATATCACTACCATTGGGAGAACACAGCTTGATAAAGGATACGAAGGATGTAAGGGGGCAAGAAGAGAACAGGCCTGTACAGGGTGCAGGCAGGTGGTTATTCAGAATGTGGTCTCAGCTCTAAGGAGTGGGAATAGCACAGATTTTTGCGGCAGGACACAGTAAGTGATAAGACTGGCGCAGCTTTTGCTGTAGTTATGTGCCAACAGCGGGTGTCTTGCTTTCATAGGGCACGTTCTGTATTGTGGCTTGAATTCCTGTGTTTTCCATCTGGAGTACAGAGCAGCGAAGTTTTTGATGACCTTTAATTCCTGGAAGTTATGGTGAATACACATTTTCTGTTTCTTCTGTGCAGGGAAAGCTATTAGTTTCCACCTCATGGAAAGTTCTGCTCCTAGTTCTGCTCTGCCTCTTTCCTTGTCTAACCTGGGGGAAAATCCCAGCTCAGCCATAGATGATCTAACTTCTGCCAGGCATAAAACACCAGAAGATAAATCAGCATTACCAGATGAATTAATCAGACTTAATAGTGATGGAATGTGCCCTTCAGGTAGGGAAAATCTCAGCGTGTTCTTGATGGGGATCGGTGCAGATTGCTTGATGGCAGTTCAGGCTGTGCCTGGGTGTAAGCAGGGTTTATGTGATGCCAAGAGCTGCTTCAGCAGTTAAGTCTTCCCCCCTCCTGCAGAGCTAAATTTCTGGCAAGGGAACTGGCCCTGACCTGGAGGGGAGATCATCACTCTGTTAACGCTTCAAATATCTTCAGACTTCTCACAGAGTGCTTGTTGGGATGCAGTGTTTTTGAGAGCAACTCTGCATCAATTAAAAACAGACGAGTATATTAAGATCTACTTTAAATATAAGAGTTGGAATCTTTCCATATAAAGGAACCCACAGTGTTCATTTGTTTGGAGCTGACCATTAGCATAAAAGTGCGTGTAAGCTTTTCCCTGCCCTGGGAGGGGAAAGAAAAGCTCAGAAAGCATAAATCAGGAGGGACAATTTGTACAAAACTTGGGGCTGTCTTGAGAGATGGAGGTTACAGTCTTTATTGCTCTTTAACTTATCTTTGGCCTTCGCTGCTCAGTGCTGTTTTTCCTTCTTTTCTCCCTGTCTATCAGATGTCAGTGAGTGAGTGTGACAGGCAGGGAGGGATCCTTAGACTGCACTGAACCCCTGTCGGGGGGAGCAGGACCGGGAGGAGAGCGTCACGCCAGCAAAGTCAGACCAAATGGCTTTTGAGCAGAGTCGAAGGCTCAAAAGTACTCGTATCCTGGAAATCCTCCAAGGCTGATCACATTTGCAGGCTTTTTCTTTCCTTAATGGGAGCTGAAGCTGAGACGTTGGTACAAGTGTATTAGTGCATGGGAGGCTAAACAAGGAGCAACGTAAATAAAAACTCAGTAATCCCTCACTGGAGGCAAGTAAGGAGCTTATCTGATTGGTTACAGCAGGAAAAACACGTCAGGAAAACACAGAAATCAAGAAAAGGCTGTGAGGGTTTGTATTCGTTCTTTTTTTTTTTTTTTTTTTTCAAATCCAGCAGTTTGAATCTTTTTAAACACTTAAAGGACAGACAAAATGAGCAACTATCACTTGAAACGAATCAGGAACTGGATATGCTTGAAAGGAAAATGTCAATGCCACAAAAATATCATAGCCCTGTAGACTAAAGAGAGGTCATTTATAACTTCTGATGACAGCACAGAGCTGTTAAACACAGGGACTTCACAGAAAAACAAAAACCATGGCAGTTACTAGAGTTGGATAAACTGGCCGGAATGGTATATTGAGAGACTGAATCTTTCATATTTTCCTAAAATGCAAACTGTATTTCTGCCAATGTCGCTATCAGAGGTGGGTACTTCGTTTAGTCAGATTAAAACTTGTTTCCCCAAAGCTGGTATGTCTGTTCTTCAGTAGCTCTTCCAGCTTGTTTCCGTACAGACTGTAGAATGTTGCAATCAATGTTCTAATTTGTCTCTGATAGAATTTGTTACTTCTCCCCATCCCCCTGCTCTGTGTTGCAGGTAGGAATGAACTGCAACGTGTCCTCTTTATTGAGTACCTTTCAGTGGCGTTGGTGGAGTTGGGTTGTTACCGTTCTGCTTGTCAAGGCTCTAGTGAAAGGCTTGGGGAAGCACCAGGGACGCTTTCAGTGCTGCTGTTGGGTACAAGGGAGAGTTATTCTTTCCGCTACTCAGGAGACTGCTTGCTCTTGACAAGGAAAGAAAGTGGAAGTGGGAGGAATGTCTTTCTGTTCTCCAGGATTCAGAGGGCTCTTCCCATCACATTTTGCTGGTCCTTAGCCCTCGTTATGTGGGTTTCAGCCGCCCAAGCCTCATGGAGGCCATGTGTGCCCAGAAGCTCTTCTTCTTCCTCTGGGATCAGTGGATCTCATAGAAGCTGTTACTTCTCCTGGAAATCCTTTCTTTCTTATCTCTTCAACTCATCGTGGCTAATAACATTCCTGCTGAAGCAGCAAATGCATGCTATGGTTTTAGGTGTACCTGCATTTAAAAAAAAAGGCACAAACCCAAAATGATCTCGTCCTGAACACTCATTTATTGTGTTGCAGAGTTCTGATATCAGCAGCTGCCCCTATTCCCCGCTGGTGGCAAACCCAGCTCCGTGCTGCTACGGTGGAGCGCAAGGCTTGGGCTTTGCAGCTATTTGTGATAAAATCCAGGGTGGGAAAATGAGACTGATTCCAGCTCCCATGGTCACGGCTCGGGATGGGTCACAGCAAAGGAATGCTGTAGGGAGACAGCTGATCGTGTTCTGGTTGTCTTTGTAAGTTTGTGTGCCTCTCTGGTAATGCGTTTTGCCATTTCCCCATACCAATTCTAATCTGCTTTTGTTTAATTCTCTGTATCTCTCTCTTGTTATTTTTGCATGTCCTGTTTTTCTCAAGTGGTATATTTTGTCTAAATACTATGATTGCAAAGAAACTGTTAGTCTGAGAGAATTTATGTCTCAAGAAAAGGAAAGAAGTTTGCAACAACAAACTCTGGTTTCCCTTATCTATTTTAGCAGAAGAACAAGAAAGCAGCTTTCAAAGCAAATACATGGTATCTCCGTTTTGGATACTTGTCAAAGTACTCTAAGTGAGTTATGTGGGACTTCCCTTCTCCTTGCCTTAAGCATAGATTCTTTTTGGGTTTGAGGTGTTGACTCAGCCTTGATGTAGACCTCTGCTTTCTTTCTCTCCCTCGCTGCCTGCACCTCCTGTTTGGGCAGCTTTCTGTGGCACTGCTGGGTATCTTCTTGCGGGTTCCTCTGGCACTTTCTCCTTCATTACTTTACAGGATGCTTCAAAGAAGAGCTGCCGAAGCCATGGAGCCATTAGTTGTGAACTCAAAAAGATAACTAATTCTAACGATAGCACATCCTCCAGTGCAGCTTTATAGCTCATAAGAGGTGTTACCATGGTGTGGAAGCTGTGGCAATTTGTTCCTCCTTGTTAGAGATGAGTGTTTCTCCCCGTGGATGGCTCTCAGGACTCAGTCTCGATGAGGTGTGATGTTCTGTGCTGAAAGGGTGAACTGGATCTCTACGGCAGCGATGGTGGCAAGTGGTGACTTGAGCTGGCTGAAAGTGTGAAGTGTCTGACGGGTGAGGACAAGTGCTGCTCATGGGATACGTGCTGTCAGAACCTGAGCACGTTTTCACGTGTGATGCGTTGTGGTTACTCAAACAGCAGAGGAATGTGAAATGCTGTGAGATTGCAATGCTCTGGCTGTGTGAAGAGAAAAGAAATTGAGGGCCGGGCAGGGAGATCTGTAGGTAGTTCTGAATTTTGGCAGAAGCTGCCTAGCCTCAAGAGTGCTTGTGGAACAACAGCCTATCCGCCAAGCAAAATACCACCGCTGTAGACCTTATCGTGTCCTGTGTTGAGGGTTTGGGTTGTGTTTTAAAACCCTTCTGCTTTTCTGCCCTTCTCCTGTCGCGCTGTGTCCCTTGATGGCTGCTCCTGGGATGCCGGTGGGTGAGTCTCCTGCTAACAAAAATAATGCAATCTAGGAAGCCCTTTTTAAAAGGAGAGATTTATGATGTCTGTGCCTTCATCCCATTTCTGTAGACAGCTCTTCTAATGATAAAGGTGCATATATCTCAGTGTGATGTAAACAACTTGATGGATGGCTTACAGTTTATGTGGAGAAAATATTGGAAGCTTTTTATCTCTCCGTAAAGCTTCCTGGGAGGCTGTGAGCAGGTGGCTTGGTACCGGCGCTCAGGTATATCATCATTACAGGCAGTCAGGCTCTTTGCAGGGACCGACGGAGGCCAACAAATCTATTCCGAAAATAATCAGCTGGTGAAAGCAAAAGGGATGGAGCTCAAGGCTGCCAAAGCGCTTCTCTCTCAGTTTAAACCAGAGAAAGGGAAGATAGAGTATATTAACCTAACAACTGCAGTCAGGCTAGGTAGTAAAGTGATTCTTCAATCGTTATTTAGGAAAGATTGCAGTGTTTGGTTGCAGATGCGGGTTTTAATTGTGGAATGGTAGGAAAAGATTAGGATCTCAGCTATTTGTTTTATGTAGGCAAGTTCTCAAAAGCATATTCATCCTTCCACCTAGGCAAACCATGTGTGCGAGGCTATTGTCTGTATTTTTGCACCTGCATTTCTAGTGTGGGCACAAGCACTAATTAGCTGTTCAGGTGCAGAAATTCCACTGAAAAAATGAAGCCAAGTTTCAGTTGTCATAAAAACGTCAACTAGAGCGATAAAATGTCTGCCTAATTTAAGAACACTAGGAGGCTAAATAAATTAAATATTGAAATATATAGAAATTCTTATGTCGAAGTTGATGGGTTTAAAATTACTGCTAACATAAAATTGTCACAAATCTTTTTTTTAATCTTTGCACACAGGATTGCCTGTGTGAAATGTGCTCTAGTTGAGAAAGTTTATAAACAGTGGGGGACTTCTCACTGCCTTCAGGTCTTGAGAAGCCTCACTCTGCTATGAGAGCAACGCCTGTCACCCCATAGCAATATCCAGTTCTTTGTATTTGCTTGGAAGTGGCTGCACCCTTGTGATTAGATGGTAATCACCCTTGTGATTGCCGGGTTTATGTTCTCAAACTGGCATTTTAAAGGGTGATCTATAAGGGCAGGTTCTGGTTTAGTACTGACACAGCCAACCTGTTCCTAGAGCCAGTGGAAGCTGAAGAAGAGGAGATTTAGATGAGATATTAGGAGGAATAATACTAATTATTAGTACTGTGAGGTTGGGGAGGCCCTGGCCCAGGTTGCCCAGAGCAGTGGTGGCTGCCCCATCCCTGGAGGGGTTCCAGGCCAGGTTGGATGGGGCTTGGAGCCCCTGATCCAGTGGGAGGTGTCCCTGCCCATGGCAGGGGGTGGAACTGGATTCTATGATCCTGCGCTGTGGTAAGAGCTGGGTAGTAAGAAAGTAGTTCCTTGGGGATGTTTTTCTGGAAGCTCAGCATTGTATAAGTATTGATGATTAGCTCATCCTGTGTTGAAGGATACTTAGGCCCTGAGCAATGGATTTTTGTATCTATGAATTCCAGATAGACTGTATGAACTGTGCACAGCGTCATTGCATAAATAGGTGATAAACAGCCTGATTGGATGAGTTGGGTATAGAAAACCAAAGCAAGTGAGAATAGGTTTTGCTCCGTGATGGAGGAGGAGGAAGATGAACAGTTTGCAGGCTTTTAGCCCTACTGCTTTCCCTGTCTTTACATGAGACCTGGGAGAGTTCCTTTCTTATTGGAGAACAGCTGGAGACCCCGAGGGCTTTATGATTTGTGTCCCACTGAAGCAAGGTGCTGGAGTTTTGGGAACCCGATCTCTTTAGGTTCCCTAAACAATTGATAAAGAGGTGCACACTTCCCCAGCCTCAGTCAGCTCCATGTGCTTTTTTTTCCCTTTGTTTTATTTTTTTTTTTGACCTTTTCTTTTTGTTTTTGTCACATTTGGGATCTGTAATATAATAAGTAAATTAGAAGTACCTTTTGACCGGTTAGCTTTCTCTTTAGAAAGGCTCACTTCGTAGCACATAACGATGGGAAAAACATGCCTGTACTTAGTTGTCAGTAGTTTGCATATGTTATACACCTTGTATTATTATTGAAGATGGAATTGAAAAATCATAGTTCACCACATCATTAAAATTGCACCATACTGCAGTTGTGAGGTAGGGACCAACTGGGGTTGTATGGGTAACCTTAAATCCTTCTAGTGTGGCATTGTTTTTTTCCTCTCAGTGCTGGATTCAGCTTCTAATATAATAGTATATATTTTAATTAGACACTGAGAAATATTAAGAAAATACTCGTTAGTGGTTATCTGGGGTTCTGTTTTAACAGATTCTAACTCATTCAGGAGAAGAGTTTATTGTTTGGGAAAGAACTTGCTGTAACGGTGGCTGTGGTTCGTGACATGCACTCAGCGGGCTGAGAGGGTCGGCAAGCAGCAGTTCGATGCGAACTAGGTCACATTCACTCAGCCTCTATGACCTGAAGTCATAAGTCCGTTGTTGGGTTGGGTTTTTTTTTTTCATTTTTCTTCTTTTTAGGCTGGCCTGGAAGAGGCTGATGAAAGAGGAGGAATTGTAGCTGTTTCTGTTTTTGCCTGCAGGCAATTTACAGATGGGTTTTGATGGATCACAATAGACGTATCTTATTTAAAATCCAAGATGTTCTTGCCCCTAGCCCTCAAAGCCACAGCAGCCTTACTAACAGGACAGTGATGTTCCTTCTGACAAGACGAAGCTTTTACTTGAATGTTAATCACGTCACTCATGCCATGATCGCTGTGGTACATTTTTAACTAGGAAGAGCATTTATTATCTATCGGCTGTGATGCTGGCTTTTCCTGAATGAGTTGCTGGTACTGTGCAGTATGAACATGGTGTGCTTCGGGGATTGGAATTGGCTCCAAGTTGACTGCATGCAAAAGACATGTAATTGAGGTCCACATCCTGAGTTCAATACGTACAAAGATATTTACCCTTATCTGCTCTTTCAGAGTACTTTGGAATGAGCAAGAAAGAAAAATTTTTGATGTCCTGCCCCTAGTTTGTGTGTCTTTTTAAATGAGAACTTTACTATTCAAGAAAGTTGTGTCACTGGGCATTAGGAGGACTGGATCATTAATATTTAACTGTGTTGGAAGTAGAAAGCAGTGTAACAATAATAATAATTTGCACTTGCACAGCACATTTCTCCTGAGGATCTCAAAGCACTTTACAAATCATTTAATTAAGCCTTCCTAAATCCCTCTGAGGTTTATTATTAGTCCCATTTTACAGATGGTTAAGCAAGGGCATAAAGAAGTTAAATGGTTTGCTTAAATGAGCTAGTGGCAACAATAAGCATGTACTTCAGTAGCCCCGGCCACATCTCTCCTCTGGAGCAGAGAAGGTATTGAGTGACCGTAGCATCTTGCTGGCAGCAAACAGAAGACCGTAGCGGAAAACTGAGGAAAGGTGAAGTGTTTGTTGGAGGCAGTTCACTGTGAGTGCCCTCTGGACATGGCATGATGCTGTAGCTGGATTGTGTTATTGCTTGTTATCCCGGTGGTGGAGGGGATCACAGTGCGTACTCAAGGGGCAGGAGGGGCTTGAGAGCCCGAGATGTGGGAGCAAGTGAAGGTGAAGCCTGGCTCTCCGCCTGGCCAAGGGGCTGTGTTTCATCGAGGCTTTTTTTATCACCACTGCAGCTTTGGCCAGCCAGGAACTTACCTCATTGAGTGAGGAAAGAAGTTCTTGCCACTGGGCTTAAAATTTTTCATATCATTAGCAGCTACTTCTCCTCAGTTGTCCAACATGAAAGGTTGGTTTATCAGGACGTACCACAGAAGCACACAAGAGGGGCTCAGGCTCGCTGTTCGGCTGAGAACCACTTAGGAGCATGTTCGTGTACAAATGCATTAGATTATGGTTAAGCAGCTTATGGACATAAAAACACATTAGAACTTTACAGCATGCTATAAATTACAGTTTTGCGGCATTCACAGCCACAATGTTAGGTAATTACATTCATTAATCTACTACTAAGAGCACATAAAGTTGCCTTCCAAATGGTACTGTGTGTGCTTGTGCTCAGCGGGGAATGTGCTAAGAAGGGCCTGCCCTCCCCCAGTTCTTCCTCCACCACTCTTCTGCCTTGCTCAGAACCTTTCCCGTGTTATGATGCTTTTCAGCAGACCAGACTTTCAAACGTATTGGTCTAAATATTTAGGATTTACAGTGGAAGAATTTCTGATTATCTCGTGTCTCCTACAGCTGTAAGCTTTGTCTAAAAAGCCATCAGCTTCGTATGGACTTAACTGCAGTCCTTGAGTTAAGAAGTGATCACTAGTTGTCCCTTTGGTGATCCATTTGTGCCCTGCCAGCTGATATTTAGGAGTCCCTGTGATCTTAGCCTTCGCAGCTGATAGTCTGTCGATGCTTGTTTGGCCTTAGGTCAAGCATCTCACACTCTTTTCTTCTGTGCAGAAATATTTCCTCTAATTAGAGCAGATTCTCAGCCGGCGTTAAATGAGAATAAGTGCATGTGTCCAGGTTGAATGTCCCACTGACCATTTCCTTTCCTTTCTTTGTGTTGCATTGGGAAAGGCTTTCAAATGATCTGTTTGAGGTGCAGCCTTGTGCTGTTGGAGCAGAGTCTTCTGCTGCTTGATTCTTGATTAAAGACCCATCGTGGCCATTTTTTTCCTCTCTAATGGACCAGGTTCAATATCTTCTACCCTAGAACAAGCAACTCTCTCACCTCTGTCATTCAGCCGCATTTTCACTGGGGCTTTCTATGGGTTTGTAGCTAGGTAGACAGGAGAGCAAAGCTGTGTACGAACCAGCGCTTCTCTGTTCTTAATCTTTTGGAATATGTGATAGGACGCAGAGCCCACGGAGATGCCTTTCTGCAGTTTCAGTAACTGCTGAGCAGGGTACATGTGTGGAAAGCCCTGCGTGGTTGGAAGGCTGAAAGGAACAGAAACAAGACAGCTGCCTGGCTTATCACCCTTAATTTTTAAGAAACCGAGCTACTAATGGAATAGAGCATCTCAGTCCTTGTAAAATCTTGAACATACCCCCAAAATCCTCTGAGAAAAGCTCACACCTTGTGATGATGGTATGTGTTGATTCAACTCAAACTCACCTTCAGTAAGTCAGGAAGCCAGGTCTGTTCTCTTTTGTTTGTGAAATAAATTGACCTGGATGATAAGAACCGCAGCTTGGATAACAAGAGTGGTGGAAAACTTGTAGAAACAACCTGCTATTTATTTGTCAGTTCATTAACTGGGTTTTTGGTTGCTGATCTCCTTTTGCATCAAGATCATCTTTACATCCGGATGTAAAAAAAATGGTGAAGTTACCTGTGCTGCTCAAGTGGGAGCAGCCATTCTGTGAGCCAGTGACAGATGCTTAATCAGAGAAAAGCCGTCAGTGAAAGGCATTCATCTATTTGCTAAATAGATGTAGTTTCAATGACACTTGAGCACTCCAGTTTCTAGGGAATTTCTTTGTCATTACTGACAAATTTATTATCCTGACCATTAAATTAAGAAAATACAGAGCACACAGCAACAACTTTTTGGTGGAAGTGATTTTTTTGGTGCCTCAAAAACCCCTCTAGCTCTGTGTCCCGAGTTGTCATCTGCCTGTTGCCCTGGATCTCCATGCCTAATGACCTGAAGAGGTGGAAAACCAGCAGATCTCTTTACTATGGGACAGACAGGAGAAGCAAGTTTGTCAGGGATGAGCTCCCACTGGGAATGACTTGTGTTGAACTACAACTGGGTGAGATGCATCAGCGCTCTCCGTAGCAGGCTGCTTTAACCCAGGGCAGAACCACGAACCATTTCACCCCATTGTGTGGGCACGAGCTGCCTCTCGGCTGCTGCTGTGCTTTGGTATTGGCACCGGCGTGCTGTGTGTTCACACTGAGCTGTAGTAACAGCTTTTGTTCCTGAGAGAGCAGCAGATGCAGGGAAACAGCTGCCTGGTCAGTCCCGTTTTTTCATGTTGACACTGTTTGCCTGTTTCCTGCTTGGCTTCAGCCTACCTTTTAGGTGGTACATTGAGATGCACAACTGCATTCATGTGGGCTTTGCTTCCTTTTTTTTTTTTTTTTTCTTGTATGTAAGCATCAAGAAATCAGGAATCATAGAATTACCAGGTTGGAAAGGACCCACTGGATCATCGAGTCCAACCATTCCTAACACTCCCTAAACCATGTCCCTCAGCACTTCATCCACCTGTTCCTTAAACACCTCCAGGGAAGGCGACTCCACCCCCTCCCTGGGCAGCTGTTCCAGTGCCCAATGACTCTCTCTGTGAAGAATTTTTTTCTGATATCCAACCTGAACCTCCCCTGGCGGAGCTTCAGGCCATTCATTCCCCTTTGTCCTGTCCTCAGTCACTTGGGAGAAGAGCCCAGCTCCCTCCTCTCCACAAACAACAAAATTCTTATTTTTAAGGGAATTTGTCTCCTGGTGCAGAGAGGGCCAAGCCAGCAGCTGGCTGGAAGAGAGATAAACCAAAGTCCTGCAGGAGAGCATCAAGGCAGAAGGATGTTGTCAGAGCCGGATGGTTAATGCCATGTGCAGCTGCTAACCTGGTCCTTGCTCTCCTGACAGAACGCTGCCATTTGGGGTTAGCATCAGCATCCTGGAGCCGAGCGCTCGGCAGCGCTCATGTATCACTAATGCCATCTGTGTCATCTGCAGAGCATCCTGTAAAGCACAGAGAGACAGCAATAAACATGGGCTTTCTCTTAATGCTGAAGTACCACGGCGAATCTTGGCTTCTCTTGCTCACACACGCAGTCTCGGTGCTCACATAACGCCGAGTGCTTTATTACTCTGCTCAGGCGTTCAGTGACTTAATTGTGTGATGGTATTGATGTAAAATTTAACAGCCACTGTGTGTATTGACTGTGGCTTCATTGGTTGCTGCTAGAACATGCTGTGCTATTGCCCTGCTATTCATTTAGCTGTTTTGGTCCATTTATTAGATATTGCAGAGATTTTCCTTTTCTGGACCGAACTGGTAGTGATTTCTGCAGTAGAAACCTGTTGGGAATGACTCCTATCTTATTTCTGAGGATTTGTTTATTGGGGCAGTACATGCTGGGCTAATTTCAGGGTACATGTTCCATGGTATCTTTTCCATGCACAAGTTAAGTTTTCGTGAGGGGAGGGAGTACTCAGACAGCAGCATTTTCTTTTTTTTTCCACCCAAAAAGCAGCAAAAGCAAAATTGACTCAATCGGTATTTATTGGTAAATTAGTGTTCCTAAAGACTTCCTTTTGCTTGTTCTTTTCTAGAGCTTGGAGAAATAAGATTTCACGTAATGCATCTGGGATTGGATTACTGGATTGAATTTTGCAAATTACACTAGGGATGGCTGAGCCTGTTTAGAAAGCAACTAAGCCCCTCTAAGTCAGGAAAAAAAATCAATTCATGATAGTCGGTGAGGGATTTTTTGGTGTTTTTTGTTTTGGGTGGTTTATTTGCCGTTGGATGGTTATGTTTCCTTTGAGGTTGTTTTATCAAGCTTTATTAAGCTTTTGGTGGAGAGGAGGGTGGAATACAGCCTTTCTCTGAAAAAAAGGATGGATGAAAGCATCCTGGAAGCTGACATCCCTCGGCCTGCCTGCTTGTTGAACACAAACATTAATTCTTACAGGAGCTCTGCAGCTGAATTTATGAGTTGTGACCATTTTGGAAAGCCACAGAAACATGAAGACATATAGAATTTATCAAAGTTGAGGTTACAATCGGTTATTACTTTGCATCTGGTCTTTTGTGTACTCCCGAGCTCCCACTTGTCCCCTCCCTCCGCTTCTGTCCTGCTGGGAGTTGAGGTTTTGGTCCTCCAACCCCGGCCAGCCACATGATTGTAGTGCAGATGGCAATAACCTTTGCGTGTGACTGATAGCAGATCTCGGGACGCAGCAGGGTTTGGGAAATTCCACCTTGGTCGCAGGGATGGATCTCATCCCAGAAGAACAGTGTCTGAATTTGGGTTCTTTTGCTGATGCTCATGGTTTATTTTTTTTTTATGCATTGGATAGATTTTTTTTGGAAGACACCATCGGATAGGTTTGCGCGGTGCTATGCCAACCCAGCTAAGGAGAGCTCTGAGTGACTGAGCTTCGGGAGGTGGTTGGGCGAGCGAGAGGGACAGGAGAAACGGGAAGGCTGGCGAGGTTTTCAGGGTGTGGAATAACTTCTAGTAAGGTTATCAAGAATGCGAGAAAGCAGGAAGAAAATAAGTGCAGATGAGGTAAAGACTGCCATGAAAGGAAACCTTGAAATAGTTCGTCGAAACCCTGTACACTACCTTTTGGAGTCCTATGCATCCCATAATGGTCCTGGAAGGAGGTTGCAGAAGTGTGATATGTGAGAGGACTGTATCCTCCTCGCTCTTAGATAGGAAATGGGCAAGGAAGCAAAAGGCTTTTGCTCTCCTAACAGGAAGAAATAATTGTTTTCTAGGTGAGGTTTAATGCTCTCAGCAAATCTTTGCAGCTTCTGTTTTTATGTTATAGTCATTTTTGTGAGTCAGACGTTCCTGCTGCTGTTAAGTAAACACAGAAAGCATAGATTATCAGTTAAGAGTATCGACAGCATTTCAAGAGCTATCAGAGAACATTTAATTCAGTTTAATTTTGTGATAAATCTCATGTTTAATCCTCTGGTTGCTCTGTAATCATGTCTTTATTGATCTTTTCTGAATGACTGCATGCAGTTTAATAAACTTTGCCATTAACCCAAGCTTTCTGAAGGAGGAGATTGATTCCAGTATCAAGTCCGATAGAACCAATAAGCACCTGAACATCATTAAATCTGTCCATTATAAAACATTTGCGTTAAGATTAAAGTAGAAGCGTAGAGGTGAATTTGCAGCGTATTAGAGAGTGAGTTTGCAGTTGGAATGTCTCAGGATGTCAGTCAAAATCAGCAGCAGTTTTCAGCCTGGCTGATTCAAGCTGACACCTCCTTTCATTTCTTATTTCTCAAATCCGTCTTTCATCCTTTCGAGCGACCCCCTTCCCTCTTTTCCAAGCCATAATTATATCCTTTAATTTATTCCATATTTTTCACTTCAGGCATTTGTTTAGCGGTGGATTTTGAGGTCATTTTTGCCTCATAATGAAACTACAGAGTTTGAGTTTCTTTCCAAAGGATTTGTTTGGATTTTCTGTCCTGAACTCCTTTTATAAGGAGTGCTCTAGCTACACGAGACGTCAAATAGGCGGAATGGGGGACAGGTTATAGAACTGAAAAAAGGGGATGATCTCCTCAAGTTCCTTCTTCTAAGCCTTCTTCCCACCATTCCCAGTGCCTCACATACTCCAGATGCTGAAGTGTGTTTGGCCCTTTGGCCCAGATCCATTGGAGCATTGCTTGGATCTAATACCGGCTGAACTGCATCGAAATTGGGTGTAGGTGGATGTTGGTCTCTGCTCTCAAGTAACAAGCGGTGGGATGAGAGGAAATGGTCTCGAGTTGCACCAGGGGAGGTATAGACTGGATGTTAGGAAAGCTTCCCTTACTGAAGGAGTGGTGAAGCACTGGCAGAGGCAGTGGTGAAGTCTTCATCCCTGGAGGGGTTCAAAAACCACGTAGATGGGGCACTTCAGGGCGTGGTTTAGTAGGCACAGCAGTGTTGGGCTGATGGTTGGACTGGATGTTCTTAGAAGCCTTTTCCAACCTTAATGATTCTATAATTCTATGAAATGGAGCACCTGAATTCCTTGTGACTGGAGTGCACTGGTGGCCTCTGGATCATCTGTGCATCTCCAGGATGCTGGGCAGGCATATGGTCCCTCCGAATGCAGTGGGTCTGACTCGGGAAGTGTGAGGGACGAGGGGACTGGTGCAGGCTGACAAGGTACTCTCTCCTGTGCAGTTTTGCTGTTTGGTGTTTTGTCGAAGCAGTACAACTTTTCAGAACAGGTGTTAAGGGAGTGTTGAAGGGCTGTGGGGAGTCTACAAAGGAAACTGCCTGCAGTTTTTCTTCCCGTTCCCCTCACTCTTCATTCCTGTGCTGGTGTCAGAAGTTCTCATCCTGCAGAAGAACACAAGATCTTTATTGATTTCAAAGGCTGCAACTTGTGTGGAGGGAGTTGTCAGTGGGAGGAATGATAGCAGGAGAGCGTGCCTCGGGAAGCAGAGGGAGCGGTAAGGGAGGCAGGAGGAGACGGAGCCTCCTGGAGATGGACAGAGATGGCAAGTTGTCTGGAATTAGGATGCAGAACGGAGAAGGAAAAATGCTGTGACTCCTCTGTGTTAGGAAAGGGAATAGGATGCGTGGGGGGGCCGTAGGCATGGGATGGAAAAACACTAGAAAACAAGAGCCAAATTCATATGCGTGCAGTGAGTGATAGCAGTGAGACTATCCTGAAAGATATCAGAGAAAGTGAGATGTAGGTGCTTTTCTCTTCCAGTATGGATGACGGAGAAGCTCTGAAAGATATGGCTTACCTATTCCACACATCACTTTGAGGAGCACAGGGAGATGCAAGAAGTACCTGCTGGGCAGGAGGGCTCGAGGAAGCCCCCGGGTATGGAGATGAGGAGGGTGGAGAGGCAGGAAAGCGGGCTGCAATGGTCCCAGAGGCATACCAGGAACATGCCAGCTAGGGCTGCTGGACCTTGTGAAGTTCTTCAAGGGCTGTAGCAGCTTGGAACATGAGAGATGGATTTTGCTATTGTTTCTGAAATCAGTGAATAGTGCAAACTCTGAGATGTTTTATGGTGTCTGGCAGTTGGACACTGTTCTATTTCTTATCCAGGAGATGGCTGTCTTGATCTAGGTCTGGCTGAAGGGAGATGTGCCAACAGCTCCGTGAGCCCCTGTCACCTTTGCAGGGTCTCATTTGCTTTTTCCAAGCCTGTGCGCACCCCTCTTTGTTCCTTGCGGTTCCGGATCCCTTTACCTCTTTAAGTATTTAGCCTTGCGAGGCACAAATGAATCATGATGCGAGTTTACTTCCATTTTACAGCTGAGCACTGCTGCACCGTGGGGCAAAAGGCCCGAATTCACACAGCCATTTATTTCCTTTGGAAAACCAGTCGATGGGAATTAAGCAGTTTCAGGGCCCTGAATACCCGCTGTGTGGGCTGGGGCTTAGTCTTAGGTCACAGCGAGAGGCAGTGGAAGATGGGGAATTTCAACATACATCTCCAAGCACCCAGACTAATAACACCCCATCTCAATCCCTCCAGCTCTAATCTTGTGCCTGGCAGGGTACAAGTTGCGATAAGGTCAGACAGGAGAGATTTGGATACCGGCACCAACAAGCAGCTTAGAAAACAAATCTTTAATAGGAAAGGTTTCCTTCCAAGTGCAGACTGATTCCTGCTTAGTTCTAATTCTCTTCACCATATTCCGTAGCTCTCCAGAGATGCATTGCAGAGCTTTATCTGCTTTCGGCTCGAGGCAAGTTTTTACCGAGAGACAGCATTTTGGATGCTTTCTACAGAAGAAATGGTTACAAGTTCAGTCGAGACAGCCAGCTATATGATAAAGTGTGTTTTGAATATAAGCATTGCTCAAGCGGTATGATTCACAGTTTTTGTAACTCCTCGTGAGTTTGCTGGAGGCATTAGCGAAGCTCTGACTTGAGATGTTCTGTTTTGGAACCGGATCCCCTGACTGCATCCCTACCGAGGTAAATTTGTAGCTTCTAGGTGGCTATAAACAAGAAATATTACAGAAATTGCTTTTCCAGCCACTGAATAGCCCTGAATATTAGATGACGCTTCAGTTTTAAAAGATCTATCCACAAAGTAGCTTAAAAACGTTGAATATTTGCAGGAGACATCATATTTTCAGCCATGGCACAACTGTAAAGGAAGTTTCGTTTCCTTTTTCTCTGATATTTGAGGTAGCTGTACAGGGTCTAGGGCCTGTAATAAAACTGAAGAAAGTGGTCATCTCTGGTTTCCCTTTTTATATTTATTCCTGCTGTCTTCTGTGCCCCTTTAATTGGAGACTCCGTATGCTAAATACAGGATGGAAAGGAAGAACTGTGTTTCCCCTCCTAGGAACTGCTGAATATACACGATGTTTTTTGGGGTGATGCCACACTTTGGAGCATCTGCTGGCCTGAAGCTGAAACAAATGCTTTGTTGCAAAGCTGCAATGCATCAGCAGAAGGGGAGAGATAAAGACAGAAGCCATGTGTGGCAGTTATTCCCTGGGTCTGATTCTCTGCATTCGGCACGGTGGTTTATACCTTTCTAAAGTAACAACGCAATAGTTCTGGTATTTATTTCATCTCTGTATGTGAATGAGGACTCTTGAGATAGGAGCAACTTATGTCTACTTTGTAAGTGGTGCGAAGGACAAGGCAACGATAAATCTTGTCTGTTATGCTAAGCTGCGCTTCTGAACTGCGGAGAGTGGGATTTGCCAGTGATCAGCGCTGTACAAGAATGTAATCCCTCTGGTTTTTTGATCGTCAAATTTATCTTCAGTGTATCTGTTTCCTAGAATAGAGAAGAATAATCCAGCAAATGGAAAGGTTACATATAGCTCTAGTTCTTAAACTTTTGTTCTTTACTATTTTTTTTCCCCCAGCTGAATGCTAGAGGAAGGTTTCTTTTGCAGAGAGGACGTTGAACAGTTTTTTCCCCTCTCTAATTGCACAAAGGTTCTGATAGAAGATTATTACCAAACTCTCCTTAAGTGAAGTAGGTCCTATCTGAGCTCTCTTTCTTGCTCTCCTGATTTTCTAATCACTTTTCTTTCATTTTAAAATCTGCCTTCATCAGTCCTTTATGTGAAGTCGTATGCCACATGCTAAGAATGGTGTGGAGTTAAATGGTTCCTAGAGAAGGAGAAAGAAAATCAAGAGGAATATGAGACAGTAGGAACTTAGTGAAGACAAAAAAGGTAGTGTGTTAAGTACTTTGGCTTCTTGACCCACAAGATGGGTAAGAGTTGTTACAAAATAGATTTTTATTTTGAAAAGCTCAATAATTACAGTCCATTACAATGTGGAGGGTTTGCTTAAAAATCCTGCAGGCTGGAGCGTTTCCCGTCTGGCATAATCCATGAATAGTTCTAATTCTGGCCTTTTCCTTGCTGATTTCTGTATTGTCTGTCCGAAGGGCGGTGTTTGTAAGTGCAGAACGATGCCTCTGGTTTCCCCACCTGCTTGTAAGGCTTCCTTTGTGACACAGCTGAATGGCTTGGGTGTCCCCGTCTCTCCCGGTTCTCTCCCTGTATAGCCCAGTTTCTAGGTTGTTTTTATTACGTGTGTTGTCTCACGCTGGTTTATTTGTCCTGACTCCTGGAGAGCAGATTTTCTGGTCTAGCTTTCAGGCTAACGTGGCAGCAAAGCCACGCTCTGCTTTCTGGGAGCTCACAGTACCCAGTGAGCATCGTGAGACCTTTAGAATACGTCGGACTGCCCTAGTGCCGTAGCATCTTTCTGCAAGACAAGGACTGCGGAGGTGCTTCTGATTTGATTTACAAACCATAATACATTTTTTATGAACGCTGAGTGCTGTGCTAATGAATGGTGCCAGTGTGAGAGCCTGGAGGCGAAAGTCATCTGTTTAGCCCTAGTACGGGAATGGCAGGGATGAGGGCTGTCTAAGCCCACAGCCATTTATTCTAACTCTGCCAATAAGGGGGGATACCCTTTAAATGTAAGATTTATGGGCCCACTAACTCCTTGGCCTCAGTCTGTGGCTCGCCAACAGAAGTGCCATTTGAATTATTCAGCGAACACCATATGGATCTGGAGAGCGAAGGAGCCCACAGCCAGCGTTGTGCCAGGGCTCTGCTGAGAGAAATAGGATTGCGTTGCAAAGGCTCCTGGTAAAGCCGGCAGGACATTGGGCAGCAATAAAGGACTGATGCTTTTCGACAGGAAATAAACAAGGTTAAAAGGGGACATATTCTTTTCTTAAAGCCAGGAAAGCAATGTGATTTGGTCCTCAGACCACACGTATATCTTGGTCTGTATATGCAGATCCTGTCTACCTACAGATACAAACATACAGAATTAATTTTTGTAGAAAGTTTGAAATTTTAAAAATTATTTCCATTCCAAATCAATAAAGAAATGCAAATAAAAAAATTGTGACAGGCAAAAAAATGTTCAAGTTTCGGTGTAGAACTGAAGAATTGTTCAATTACTTAGACAAACTAAAATTATCCATATTGCATATGGCTTAGGGTGGTAACTGATAACTGTTCAGTAGGATTCTCTCCATGAGGCGGCCCTTCTTGCAGGCTTCCAGCACATAAAGGGGCAACAGGAAACCTGGGAAGGGGCTCTTGATCAGTGAGCACAGGGATAGGACAAGGGGGGTGGTTTTAAGGTGAAAGAAGGGAGATTTACATGAGATCTTAGGAAGAAATGTTTTGCTGTGAGGGTGGGGAGGCCCTGGCCCAGGTTGCCCAGAGCAGCGGTGGCTGCCCCATCCCTGGAGGTGTTCCAGGCCAGGTTGGATGGGGCTTGGAGCCCCTGATCCAGTGGGAGGTGTCCCTGCCCATGGCAGGGGTTGGAACTGGATGGGCTTTGAAGTCCCTTCCAACCCAAACCATTCTGTGATTCTATCCACCACGAAAAACCTGTTTTCCAAGGAGAAAAATATTTGGCTCCTCTGTGACAGGAAAGTCCCCCTTGAATTCTATCTCGGGCATCTGCGTGGAGCTATACAGTCCCCAGCCCTGCCCGCAGTGCAGTGCATTTCTGCATCAGATCAAGGCGCTGCTGTGCCCAGCTCGTCTGTATAGGATAACTCACTAATATGGGATCATTACTGCAAACGTGCAATGAGGACGTTGTTGCATGGGGAACAAATTCTCCTTGGTTTTAGGAGCTGGCTTAATGCTCCTCTCTCTGCCTATCTGTAATCATAACGGAGCAGTGAAGCCCTCTTAACTGGCATGAAGATTTAAAGCCGGCATCCCTAGGGACTCTTTTTCTCTCCGCGCCCCTTTGCTATTTCTTTTCATTCCTCAAACAAAGAAAATAAACACTTCCTGAGAATGTGGCTGTGCTGCTGGCGGCGTTTATCAAGCACATTTATTTAAGGCCCAGCACTGTGAAATAAACCCAGGGCTAGTGGGAATAGATTTCCCTTGGCTGTGAGGGCTGTGTACAGTGCGAGCAGTCTGGGGGATGTTAAATCATGTACAGCACATCTGGGATGGAGCGTCATGGTAATACCGGTAACACGCCTGTTGTATTGCAGGCGCTTGGAGTCCTGATCTTAATTCTGGTGGAGCTCACGATCCCAGGGCGTTAATGGGCCAAAAGGGCAGGTGGCATGGGCCGGGACAGCCCTGTTTGCTGTCACATCTGCCCCGGGTGCTCTTCCGAGGAACAGGATGTAGGTGTATGAAAGCCAGGTACTTATCAGAGGTGATTTGAGAAATCTGAAAAGCTGTACGTGGAGGGGTTGGAGAGGACATAGAATCGTAGAATAGTTTGGGATGGAAGGGACCTTAAAGATCATCCAGTTCCAACCCCCCTGCCATGGGCATGGACATCCCACTGGCTCAGGCTGCCCAAGGCCCATCCAACCTGGCCTGGAACACCTCCAGGGATGGGGCAGCCACAACTTCCCTGGGCAACCTGGGCCAGTGCCTCACCACTCTCATGGTGAAGAAACTCTTCCTTATGTCTAATCTATATCTGCCCCTCTCCAGTTTATACCCGTTCCCCCTCGTCCTATCACCACAAGACTTTATGAACAGTCCCTCTCCCCCTTTCCTGTAGCCCCTTCAGGTACTGGAAGATCAGTATAAGGTCTCCTCGGAGCCTTCTCCTCTCCAGGCTGAACAACCCCAACTCTCTCAGCCTGTCCTTGTAGGGAAGGTGCTCCAGCCCTCCGATCATCTTTGTAGCCCTCCTCTGGACCCATTCCAACAGCTCCATCTCCTTCTCCATCTCCTTGAGGATTCCTGAACTGGACACAATCCTCCAGATGAGGTCTCTCAAGAGAGGAACAGAGGGGCAGAATCATATGCCTGGGATGATGCTAGCAGAGGATGCAGATTCCCTGCTGGGAGAAGAACAACTCTGCAGATGACAAAGTCAGTGAGGAAGGACAAGGAAGAGGAGGTGCTCCAGGTGCTGAAGCAGAGATTCCACTGTGGGCTCTGGAGAAGAGTGTGGTGAGGCAGGCTGGGACACCACCCCTTGCTGGTGTTTCAGGCAAGCATTTACTCAAAAAAAGGCATAGTCACGGGCGTAATGCAGGTTATTTAGCCAAATCTGCAAGAGTTTACTGTGGAATTCGCTAGTGACTTGTTGCAAGACCTAGAAAAATCTCTAGAAAAAATGTGACGTGACTCCTAGGCTGCCAGAAGCTGGGTGGAGTGAGATCTCTTTCTGTTGGCAGAAGTGCCCAGGGTTCTGGCTGGGTCATTGTGAGCAGAATCAGCATTCTACGGTATTTTGCGTTCTACAAAACTGAGCAGCTTCAAGAAAAGCAGTTTAGTGGCTCTGGAATCTACACTGGCATTGTTCCGTTCATTCTCAACAGTCACTCCAGCCCAATGCAGTTGTATAAAACTGTCCATTTGCCTTTCATCTAAGTTGCTACAGCTGTTTGGACAACTGAGTGCCTTTGAAATCTTGACTCATTACATTTTGCTGTTATCAAAGTTGGTCTGTAGGAGTAAGTTTTAATCTTTCTTATTCAAATACTTCAATAAAATTTCTTTTTAAATGTGCTTTTTATCATGTCAAGGTAAAAATGTGAGTGTACGCTCCTAATCAGCAGTCTCAAATCGGGTAACAAGTTTAAGGATTTACTGAAATCCTGTTGAATGCAATGAGACTGAGACGCACGTAGTGAAATGTCAGAAATGAAATGTCAGAAAGTTATTCAGGTGAGGCACAGAAAAAGTACTACGTAGTCTGTATGAATAATCACAAAGGAACAACGCAGATCTCGTTTGAAGTATTAAGCGCCATAAATTGTTGAGAATTAGTGTCTGTACCCGAACATGCAGTAAGCTGAAGAAAGGCATGGTTGAACTTAGGACCAGGGGAGGATGTTTATTTTGCTGAGTAAAATACTTCGTTTGCATTACTTTAGTGTGTTAGTAGAAGCAGTCACAGTTTACTCGCATTGAAGAGTGACTGCTATCCCACTAACAACAATAAACAGTGTGAAAACTTAAGTAGAAAAGAGTTGATAGCCATATATTCTTTAAATAATGTCAGGTAGAACAACCTAATGGCTGAGTTGAAGGGTGGGGCACGTGTGTGCAGGATCCCTTGTCTCCGTTCAGCCTGTTGTGTCTATGCAGGGGCAACTCTGGATTCGAGTTCCTCCAGGTCTGAGTTGTTATATTTGACCCCTGTGTTTTTAAGAATTGTGATGCCACTGTCAGGGATACGATGGCCTACTTCATTTCTTGAAGATCCTGAAGTCTTTTACTCAAACAGGTTCAACTTAACTGTGGAATCGGAGACTGCTCTCTGTTGAGCCCTTTTACGTCCTGTGCCGCCTGTCACAGAAGTAGAAAGGTGCACAGCAAGGCTTGCAGGAGGGATTCCTCTTGCTGCCATGAATTGGATGTAGTTAAAACCCCATTTTCCTCTGCCTCCAACTTGTATTTAGTATGTGGCATTGAGGGAGGCCATCACACTACATATTTCAGAATTATCTGTGTCCGTATAATATGTGGTATGTACTCCACACTCCCTGGAGCTGGTGGAATCGATGAAGGTTGTGCTTCGTTAGATGAAATGCTCTGCAGAGTGAAGTTCTCTGAAAGAACAAACCTTAGGTGCTTCCTAATGGGTGCTTAAAATTAGCAGATGTTTTTGACCTGAGCATGTCAGGACCATTGTTGCCACCTCTACAGTGGGAATAGTGAAATGCCTTCATCTGGCTAAACAGCTGTAGAACAGGTTATGGGTAGTTGTTGAGCATCTGATAGGGAGAGAGAAGCCCTTGAGGAAATTAATAATTGTGCGGGTGTGAATGGGGTGTAAGTAAACAAGTTTCAGGCTCACACGTTGGACAAAGAGAAGAAAACGAACTCCTCATTAGCTGAATGCCTTCCATTCTGCACGGGGAAATAAGAGCGTGCGATCATGTAATTAAAGATTGTATCATGATGCGTATGCACCAGCGGCCTGAATTAAGGTGATGGTTGCAGCCTTCATCCCAGCCTTTTCATAACTTCCAAGTCCTTGACTTCGTAACCTCAATAATGTTGCTTTAATGTAGGGGTTTTTTTTTGTGTGTAATTTAAATAGGCAGCACCTGAAAAGGAACCTTCTGTTTATCAATGATATTGTTAACAAATGGTTTCGGGATGAAAAATCAAAGCAATCTCTTCGCTACAGAAGAGCTTTTATAAAACATATCTCAAGCAGACAGCAACTTGTGTTTTGTATTGCTTTGCCTTCATCTGTAACCACGGCACAGCGGCCCGCAGCCTGCTATGGCTTTTCATCTCCAGTCTGTTGCACAACCTTTTTTTGCACAACACTGAACCACTTTATTTGCAGATTCCAGAGAGATGCAGGAGGCAAAGAGTTGTAATTTTATGAAAACAAAACAAGCAAAACAACATTAAACCTTTCTGCTGAGGTCTCGCAACTTGAAGAAATCACTGGGATTAGTGGATGGGCTACAGCACCCACTGTAGTTGACATCGTGGCTCTCTTCACCAGTCGTTTGTGTCCTAAATGCCATAATTTCTACACTTTTTGAATCCTTTTCTCTTTAGCATTGCACTTTATACCTTTCTCCCTGGTGTTGTTTTAAGAGTGCTTGCAGTTTTTCCCTGAGATAAATGCTTTTGAGGAACTAATTGTGCGTTCAGAGAATACACAGTGTGTTTAACTCTTTGATCTGAAGGGAAATGAATGACCATTGTTTTGTTTTCTGATTTTGGAAGATCGCAGGGACTGGTCAGTGCATTGTTTTCAGACCTTTAAGTCTTGTTATTACTGCCAGAACTAAAATAATGAATTATGAAATACACTTGAGCGATACGGAAGTCTTAAGGCATGCGCATCCTTCAGCTATAGAAATTCTTCCCAGATGTAACAAAACTCACATTATGAGCTGCTAAGCACTGCCCGGATGCGATGGCAAATTTAGTACCCTCAGACTGGCACTGTTTCTTCATTCTGAGGGAGTCTGGGTTCAGTTTGCATATCTGGGTGTGGGTGTGTTGCTCTGCTGGATTTTGGCTAACGATACCTACTGTGGGATGCTAACGAAGCTGCAGTATTGCTCTCAGCTGTACCCCCTGGACATCTTCATTTCTTGCAAGTGAAGCTTCTATAACAACTTTCCTCAGCAGATTAGGGACGAGAGGGTTGTCAGCAGCGGTGTTTGTGCATTCTTTCCTTGGAAGCCCTTAGGTTGCATCTTGCTGCTGCTCATGTAACAGCCCGGCAGATGAAGCACGGCTGCAGCCGACAGCCAGGGCTGAGGCGCTGCCTCTGCCTTCCCCTTGTGTCTGTAACTTGGAAAGAATTTCAAATCAACTTTTGTAGCTAGTGAAAATGTATTTTTCTTACTTAATTGGCTTCTTCCTTCTGCAGTAGTGTTCCGGATCAAATGTGAACTGCTTGTACCTTGAAAATAGACAAAAGGCTCCCGAAATTCCTTTCTGACAAGTTTTATTTGACAAGGTTGCTTGGATTTCAGACTTGAGATGTCTGAATAGCAGAGAGCGGAAAGATGGTTGATTCAGGTTTGCTTTTCTAGCCAATTGTGGTTTAATCGCACCATTGCATTGGCATTTTGTAACTGTTTAATAATTCCAGGTGTTTCAAACGTCTTCTATTTCTTTATATATAATTTTATTATTGGTGTGAACTGTGTGTTCTTATATTAAATAAAGCTGCTGTGGACTTTAGTAAGACCTGAGGAGCAAATAACTGAAATAGAGTTGTTTGTAGTTATTTGATGATAATTATTTGCGCTTATTTGCAGTTATTTGCACTGTAATCTCCTTTAATAAATAATTGTTAAAAGTTGCATGTTACTTTAGTCATGTTCAGGGTGAGTTTGGAAATTAAGCTCTTGTGATACAGGAATCACAACGATAACCCACAGTGATTGGGAAAGGTTGAAACTAGCAGCGCCTAATGATTTTCATCCAGTGACTGCCTGCTCTACACTTGCTGCGTATTGCATTTGCGGCAGTGCTTTTCTTCAAGAGATCCTATAGAAAAAAATCCTGAATTAAGGAGTGGAATGGAGTTCCTGTTGTTTACATGTGGTTTTTAAGTAGTCGTTAGAGGGGAGCTGGCTGCGGGATAAGGACAGGAGGACAGGGTGTCAGCGAGGGACTGGCGCTTGGGTGAGATGTGTGGGGGCGAGGTCTGTACCCCACAAAGCTATGTGAAGCACTGCTCAGCTGCCACCGAGGCTCTGATTTGTAATTAATGAGCTGTCATTTACATAGCAAGATGACAGACTCTCCGGAAATAAATCTGGTATAGCTCCCTGAAAGCTTAACGCTTGGTGGGAATGCAGTGTGTCCTTCAAGCCTTCCATCCAGAGAAGTTATCTGGTGTATCCACAGAGGCTGCTTCTCCTCCCTTCACGAAATGCAGGGCTTGGATCGACATCATTAATACTAATTGGAGCTGAGATGGTTGCAGTGCCACCCCACCAGGCTTCTGCAGCCCTCCTGCTCGTTGGTGGCGCGGCAGGAGTCTGTTCAGCATGGGCGGCTCTTCCCTGCTATGGCACCTGCAGTGGTCTCGAGCTGATTAATGTGCCCTGTAGAAATAAAACAAATGGAAATTTTTTTAGATTATACAGTACACATAAATATTAATGCCATTTTGTATTGAATTGCATGTAATTACATATTTATACATTTAAGTCACCTTCCTGATACATTTAAGGCACTTCACTGATGAAAGATATCCCCAAATAAGATGGTTTTAAACCATGCCTAATATGTTTGCAGGATTTCTTTAATAATGTGTGGGCTTATATGCTGGCAGGAGAGGAGAAAAACCTCCATTAAAGCCTGAATGTGTTGTTCACAGAGTTTGCTGCTTAGTTTGAATCGACTCCATGGGTAGCTGCTGAAAAATATGTCTCAACATGAAATATTACTACATCTCCTTATCTATGTAGATAAGGTCTGTGCAGTCCTGTCACCTTAGAGTAATTACAGCTTATTACCCTAATCACGATGATGCCTGAAGTCTGTAATTAAGATTGTGCTGGCTAATGTACTAGCACGCGGCATGGTGCAGCTATTGTCCTATCTAAACAACGGGAAGATAAAAATTGGATGAGGGAGAAAGGGCAGAAAGCGGGGAAGTGATTTATGCAGGGCCACGGTTCCCAGCTGAGCGCTCCCTCTGCCGAATCCAATGGCTTTCGAGAGGGCAGGATCCGTGCACATCCTCCCCGGCCTCACGTGCGCTGCTGTACCAACTGTGTGTCCAAAATGGCACTGGGCACCCTCCGACACGAGAATCAACAGTCCCTGCAATCGCTGTTGAAGCTGTTTCTAATGCATCCTATTCACCTGGGTCTGAGTTTTTATTCTTTTAATGTGCGCTGCTGCAGTCCAGCCTGCAGATGTAGAATTTAATATAGAAATCTCTGTATACGTTGATATATTTTAAGGCCAGATCATGTATCTGTTGAAAGTAATGAGAGGTTCTACCATGCAATTCAGTAATAGGAGGTTTTGACCCACAACACTCTGTAATTTTCTCTGCAGAGATCAGCTGGTAAAAAGCAGATGGCTGTGCTGGAGGAATAGGGTTGTCTGAACACCAGTCTTTCTGCTGAAATTCCAGTCAGTCCACTCACCAAACTGGATTTGAGGCCCGTTTTCACAGTTTGCAGAGATCTTTTTTCTTTTTTAATCGTTTTTGGAGATTCCTCTATATTATTCCTTCTCTTTGGGAAGATGGGGTTCTAGAGTTCGCAGAAGGCTTAGTGAAGCTGCCGGCACTCCTCTTCGCTGGAGGTAAATATGCAGATTCTTTCATCTGACATGACCTGAACGTTGCTTTAGGTGTGTCTGATAACTTCGTGCAGTTGGCTGGAACGTGGGCTGTCTCTGGGGGAGGTGATCCCCGACGTGCCCAGAGTCATCTCCAACTGTGACCCAGCTTACCCCGTCTTTGCAGCTAAGAGGAGTTCGCAATTTCCTGGTGGCAGCGCTAACCCCATTAGACGTTTTATAAGCTTCTAGAAGCCTGCTACTATTTCGTTTAGAGCTCTAGATGGGGGAAGAGGAGGGGGGAAGGATCCCACAAAAGCTATTTAGTCATTAGGAGAATATTTTCTCCGGGAAGTTTCCCTTTCATCACTCCTTCAACCTTTTACATTGAGAATGAAACCTCTTAATAGCAAATCTATCTACAAATATGAGCTCTGTTTTAACAGAAGTCCTGCGCTGCTGTAATGTGCTTTTCATAAAGCATCGGGTTTTGGGTTTTTTTTACACTGATTTCGAAAGAATAAAGATTGGTATTGATCATTGGCGGTGCAGCGGTGTTTGCCTGAAGGCTCAGATCTGCACTATGTTAAAACATCTCATTGTTTCAATATTGTGCATTGAACAAGTTGTAATTCCAGGGCTTTTCTTCCTGTGGTGAAGCTACTCTGCAGGAATCAGTGTTAAGTGTTCCAGTTTCACGCAGTATGGCGGAGCAGGGGAGCGGCCGGGTGAGGTGTGTGCAGTCATTATCCAGGAGGGCAGCGTGTGTTTCTGGTTGCTGTAATCGCTATTTTGTGAAGCTCCTGATAAGAAGAGTTGGTTAAATCGTTACTGTAGTATGGGAGAATCTGCCTTTGTGGCCTGTGGCTACATCTAACACCTTCCTGGGAAGGAGACAGAAGGTGTGCTCGGAAGAGCGATTCATCTCCCTTTACCCTCCCTTGAGTTGGCTCCATGGGCTCTCGCAGCGTGGGTGCAGTGCTTTTCACAAGTAGATCTCAAAGCACATCATGGATGGGAGTATAGGATGGGGGATGATGTGATTGAGAGCAGCCCTGCAGAGAAGGGCTTGGGATGCTGGGCCATGAGAAGCTCAACATGAGCCGGCAACGTGTGCTCACAGCCCAGAAACCAACCATGTCCTGAGCTGCATCCAAAGCAGCGTGGCCAGCAGGGAGGGAGGGGATTCTTCCCCTCTGTTCCTCTCTTGGGGGACCTCATCTGGAGTTTTGTGTCCAGTTCTGGAATCCTCAACATAAGAAGGAGATAGGGCTATTGGAATGGGTCCAGAGGAGGGCTACAAAGATGATCGGAGGGCTGGAGCACCTTCCCTACGAGGACAGGCTGAGAGAGAGTTGGGGTTGTTCATCCTGGAGAAGAGAAGGCTCCCAGGAGATCTTATAGTGACCTTCCAGTACTCGAAGGGGCTACAGGAAAGCTGGAAAGGGACTGTTCATAAAGTCTTGTGGTGATAGGATGGGGGCGGGGGGCGGATAATGGGTATAAACTGGAGAGGGGCAGATTTAGACTGGACATTAGGAAGAATTTCCTCAACATGAGAGTGGTGAGGCCCTGGCCCAGGTTGCCCAGGGAAGCTGTGGCTGCCCCATCCCTGGAGGTGTTCCAGGCCAGGTTGGATGGGCCTTGGGCAGCCTGAGCCAGTGGGAGGTGTCCCTGCCCATGGCAGCGGGGTTGGAACTGGATGAGCTTTAAGGTTCCTTCCAACCCAAACTATTCTATGATTCTGTGAATGATCGGTGCTGCTACTTATGTTTTAATAGCTGGAGGAACTAGAGAAGAGAGATGTTCTTCAGATACTGATAGTCCTGTAGCTAAGGATGCTAAAGATTTTCTCCTCATGAGCTTGGCTAAGGCTCCTGACATTCTGATATGGAAAACATGGTGTGAAGAAAAGCTTGGGGTATTTCCCATGGTGTCTGAGGGGAAGACAAGATAGGAAAAGTGTCTTGTAGTTTCTGTTCCCCAACTCCATTCTTCACTGCTTGTAAAATTATTCTTCCTACCAAATATGAAATTTGAACTTTGACAGTCCTCAGTTTAATTAATCTTGTGATTGGTTTCAGTTATGAATTTTGTGAAGCTCTTGTGTTTTAGATAGGCATTTAGGGAGCATTTTTTAATTAAAGCCAATCTGATTTTTGCCTTTAGGCATGGGGGTTTTTTTGCATTAAAAGGTGGCATAATTTGAATTTTATATACTCCTGAACCTGAATCTTTGTGACACAGCAATCAACAGCTCCATTTCATTTCTGCTGTCGGTTATAATAGTCAGTGACAATAAACAGAAGCATGAAGGTGTACAGGGTTGTGTTGGACTTTATGGCAGGGCATTTGGTCAAAGCAGCGAGGGATGTTAGTAGAGTATGCCTCAAGTATTGCACTGTTTGTGTAATACGCTCCTTATGTGGGAATACTGTAGTCTTACACATGGAGTTCCTGAAGCAGATGTGACTTAGCAGGTTGGATTTATTAGATGCACAATATGCATTGTAATTTACCCCCTTCCAATAGCTTCTAATTTTTCTCTCCCAATGACCCTCTAGCCTCCTCTTTCTCCATCTTTACTTCTGTGATGTTGGAAATTTTTTTTGAAGTAACATTTATTTGAAGGAAAAATATGAATTCTGTGTGTTACAGATTATCAGCAAGAAAATCCAGTGACTGTAGGCTAAGCAACACAACTCATGTTTATGTTACAAGAGTGGTTTTATAGACAGACATTGAGTCTGGGGTTTGAAGAAGGGTCAGTAATAACGGTGATTTTTTATCGTGTGCCGTATGCCCCTCGACATCTGGAAATCTGCTTGGGTCAGGCTTGAGGGAATCGTGCACTGAAGTCAGTTATTTATTGGCTCTAACCGGATTTAGGTGTGCTCCTGCCTTGTCAAATATAAGAAATAATACAAGAAATAATAAAAATAATTTAACTATTATAAACCTGTGCTGTCTTTTAATTGCACGCTCTGTTGATACATGAGATGTCTTTGAGAATTATGAGGTTGACGATACGAAATCTGAAGGACTGTGTAGCTGCTTCTGCACACTCACATCACCTTAGAGCTTTTATTCTGTATTTGCCTGCCTTTGGATGAAGTGGGCACCAGTGAAGGCTGCTTTTTCCTTTCCTGGTGACTGTAGCATTGCCTTGAGAATGCTTTGCTGGTGACCCGGCATTGCTGCTTAAAGAGGTCAACCAAATTGGAGCCATATCTTAACCACTGTGTTTTCCTTCTCTTCCTTCCCCTGCTCCCTCCCTCTGCAGAAGGACGTAGCTCTGAAACCTCAGGAACGCGTGGAGAAGCGACAGAATCCTCTCGCCAAGAAGAAACGGGAAGCACTTACCAATGGGCTGTCATATCTTCCGAAAAAGAATCGACTTCACCACCACCAGTACAGCTCCGACCGAGAAAATGATCGCAATCTTTGTCAGCACCTTGGGAAGAGGAAGAAAATCCCGAAGGGCCTCAGACAGGTAGGAGACAAGTTATCCGTGTGGGAAAGGAAGACTTTGGCTGTTGGCACGTGGTGTGTAGAAGTGGATTTCTCATTTGGTGGCATCATTTATTTTAATCCCTTCAGAACTGTTTTACTTTTGGGTTCTTGGACGCCATGTGGTACCATTGTCCTGGAAGAGATAACTGAGTGGGAAAGGAAGCTGCGTGTTGGTGTTAGAGCCAATGTGATAAATAGATGTGCAAAGGTTGGAAGGGCTTTCTGTGTGCTGGCTGTGAGACTGTCAGGGCAAACAAATGTGATGTCTCTTATTACACTGTTAGGCTGACTTTGCACTATAAATGTGCCTTCTTGTCTTCAGATTTTGTGTGCAGGAGCATAAGAGTCCCTTGAACATCAAGGGCAAGGTGAAGTAATTGCAAGAGGGGCAGCTGTTAATTGAGACAAAGCTCTAAGACTGATTATGGTGTAAGGAGCTCATTTGTAGGATGTCAGTGATACTGGTGTGTGCTCTTTTGGATAACTAATCACCTGCCCGTAAGCGAGATGGTCCTACCTTCCTAACAATGGTGTTCCTTTGCTTGCTCTACACTTCTGCGCCCACTAAATGTATTTCTTCTATTTTTTAAAAAAAGGAAAAAAAATGGGACAAATGATGTGATTTCTCTGATGAGCAGGATTCAGGAAAAAAGAGCCCAGTTTTGATTTATTTTTTTAAAATAAATAACCGTTGTGTGTTCCTTTTCTATAAAAGACTAAATTAGAGCTGGGCATTTGAAGTAAAGCGTGTGCCTATATGGCCATTTGATTCATAGTCCGCAAAACTGAAATTGGAGGGCAGCTTTGACATAAATTTGCGTGATATTAATGACTCTTCAACCACAAAGTTATGTGTTTAATAGCGATGTTTGATATTCATGGAACGTGTCTTTGTTGTTGTTTGGTGCAACCCTAACTTGCTTTGCAGAGAAACTTCTAGGAAATAGTGGGAATTCACTGCTGCTTGTTTTGTGAAGTCAGGGAAATGGAAGGAACATAGAGGATGACAGGCACGCTGACTTGTATTCCATTTTGATATTCAGAGTTGCAGTAGTTATTAAAAAAATGGTTTTGTGGGTATTTTTAAGCCTGTACAGTGTATAGAAATAAAATAAGAGATTATACGGTGCTTCAGCAAAGCAATCAAATTGTAAACTGCTAGTGTACACACACACTATCAGACACATTAAAGGTATTTCTTGTAATTTACTTTTACTTTGTATTGGAAAGGGAGGTGAGGAAACTCTTCCAGGTAGTTGATGCGATGGTTATAAGTAGATATTGAAGGGTGCTGTGTTTCCTTGGCCGTTTACTGTGTTCACCTACACAGTATTCACTCCGTTCTCTTTTGGTATGTCAAACGGTAAATATGTGTGCTTTGTGTAGTAGGAACTGGCCTTCAGAAAAGCCAAATTCTTGCACTCCTTGACTCCTTTGGCATAGCCTACTGTCAGGTGAAACGTTTCTGCCCAGTACTTTAAGCACTGAAGGGATCAGCTTTGCTGCTGATGGAGGTTATTTGTGAGGTTATGTTTTTAAGAATAAATACACTCTGGCTTGGAAAGTATTGAGTTGACAAATGTCATGGAAAATGGTTTTCCTTTTAGCTGATAAATCTGAGTACTCTGCTTAATTCCTCAGGGATAAGGCTGAGAGGAAATAAAATATCCTGCTCAATATAAATCTAATACATTTGGTAGGAGTATAGTTCCTTAGATAAGAACACTTTAGTCTCGTGAACAGTTTAGGTGCTGACAGATCCAAGTGGCTTTGGCACTTAGACATAGAAAAAAGATGTCATGGAAAAGACTGTAAAATTTATTGGAAAAGACATGGCTACAACTTTTACGTATAGTATTTCTCGTAGGCATTTTCTGTCTTCTTTCATGACAAATGGTGAAGACTGTGAACAAAAGAGGAGAATGATAAGTTCTGAGGATGATTTTCTCTGATGATGGTACACTTTTCCGCCTAGAGTGACTCTTGTCTGTAGACATTGGCTTTGTTTCCCCACTCAGCTTCATCCTATTGAATTCATAGAATCATAGTATGGTTTGGGTTGGAAGGGACCTTAAAGATCATCCAGTTCCAACCTCTCTGCCATGGGCGGGGACATCCCACTGGCTCAGGCTGCCCGAGGGCCATCCAAGTAAATTCCTGGGCTCTCGGTGGGAGGTCAAGTTGCTTGTCAGCCTTCTCAGATGACAACAAGCTGCAAACGGGGCCCGCTGTGTTTTGTGCTTGACAGAGTAGGAGAATCCAAAACCAGTTAAAGTTTAGTGTGCTTTGAGGTCTATATGTTGTCCTTGCTATACTAAGGCTATATATTTTATATATAAACAGCCTATCTTGTCCCTGTTGTCCGCGGCAAAAATGCCACCTGTAAATAGGGTAACTGGGTGGCAGGATGCAATCTCGATGCTGCCGCTTGCATTCCCGTTCTGGCACAAGACCTTGGCCGCAGCCTGTCTCCATTGGGGAATGTTTTATACCCATCGATCGTGTTCATTGTGTTAGTGGTAGCTAACAGTCCTGTCTGATGCGCCTTCCCGTGGAATCTGTTATCTGCTGCAAGTAGCTCTCACGTGCAGGATTTACGGTATGAAGCTCCCTTGTCAAACAGATTTAGTTCAAGTCAGAGCTATTGGAAAGGCTGCTAATTAGTTTTCAGAGAAAATCCTTGCAGTATTCATGCAGGTATTTATCCAACTATGCTAAAATGCCTACAGGTTTATTGAAATCCTGAAAATGTGAAACTGTAGGTTAATGAAGGCTCATATTTTACTAGTGAGAAGACTTTTGAACTCTGCTTTGTGAGCTTTTATAAATGTGGTTATTAAATGCCTGAAGGAAATTTTAGTTGGCGTTAAGCAAATATAAGACTCATCAGAATATTTCTCCAGTGTTTTAAATTTAATTTCCTTTACATTAATTGGTGATGGTATGATTTTATGTGTTTTCTGTAAACATTTTTTTGAAATTTAAAGTGAACATTTTTAAGCTAGTAAAAAGGTGGCAAACATATTAAAATAGTTTTTAATGAGTTTTTATTCCTCAAGGTTTGAATGGAATGGGGCAGGCTAGGAAACAATGGGTTTTGATTGTGGAAGGAGTGTTGAGAGTATTTTGACAGTGAGAGGGAAGCATCTTTCTCTTCACTGAGTTAGTGTCTGTTTTGGGAAGAGCAGAAGATGTTGACTTTTGCTACCGCCATCAAAAGAAGCGTGGCCAGCAGGTCGAGGGAGGTGATTCCTCTCCCTCTACTTTGCTCTTGTGAGACCCCACCTGGAATCCTGTGTCCAGTTGTATAATCCCCAACTTAAGAAGGATATGGAACTGTTGGAAGAGGTCCAGAGTAGCCCATGAAGATGATTCAAGGGCTGGAGCACCTCTGCTATGAGGATGGGCTGAGAGAGCTGGAGTTGTCCAGCCTGGAGAAGCCCCCGTGGAGACCTTACAGCAGCCTCCCAGTACTGAAAGGGGCTCCAGGAAAGCTGTGGAGGGGGTATTTACAAGGGCGTGGGGTGACAGAATGAAAGGGAATGGCTTTAGATTGGAAAGGGGAAGATTTAGATTAGGCATTAGGAAGAAATTCTTTACAAAGAGGGTGGGAAGGCCCTGGCCCAGGTTGCCCAGAGAAGTGGTGGCTGCCCCCATCCCTGGAACTGTTCAAGGCCAGGCTGGGTGATGCTCTGAGCAGCTTGGTCCAGTGGGAGGTGTCTCTGCCTCTGGGGGGTGGAACATGATGATTTTTGAAGTCCCTTCTAACCTAAAACCATTCCATGTTTATGCGATTTCCTTCATTGTTTCATTTACCTGCTGGGAGATCCATACACCTTCTTGCCGAACAGGATTGCCTTTGGCATATGCTCCTAAACCAGCAATCTGTGTGCCGCGCAAGCGGTATCTTCGCTGGCTTCTATGTATACGAGAGCCAACTGCCGCTGAGCTCCACCTTACCTGGATGATTCCGAAGACACTTGCAGAATATCAAATCCCTATCTCCGGATATCGTGTGAGTGCAAGACAAACCGGTAATACATAAGGGGAAGATAATGAATAAAGGGAAGAAAACTCATGATGGAGAGATGAATTAGGAAGTAAATTCTAATGACAGGAATGAAAAATTGGAAGAACAGCAAAACCAGATACACTGCTGACTCTGGCAGTCATCACCTACAAGCACTGTGAACTATTAGCTTTAACCTTATAGTCCATTACATCAATCAATTAAAGGGAAGGGAGGGAAGTATTGAAGCTTTTCCTTCTCCGAAGTAAGTCCACAATCTCCTTGGCAGTTTCACCCTGAACCTACACATGTTAAATTTGAAACTGCTGAGGGGCTGGTGGCTGATCTGCACGGCCAGGGTCATCCCCCGTCATTGTCGCTTACGAGTATCGCATCATTAGTTGTGTTGCAGATGCAGTTGGAGCACACTCGTTCCTCGTTTAGAAGTGCTTGTGTGCTTCAGTGCAGCAAACCGTGGGTGCGGAGGGTGGAATAACCGCTGTGCGATCCGTGTTTAATCACGCTTACAGTCAGCAGTGGCTGTTGCGTGCTCTTAGACAAGCCTGTACATGACAGGTAGGGAGAGCGGAGCGGGCGGTGGGTGTTAGCTGTATGGTTTGTGGTGACATTGGCCAGGGAGCTGAGCAGATGGGTTTGATTGTCACCGGCAGTGTGATTCCAGGGAGAGCTGACTGTGGTGACAAGCGATTTACAATGTGCTATTTACAGTTTGGGTTTGCAGTCTCTCAATGACATCTGAGTGCTCTTTAGCAACTGCTTTCATTACTGCTTTTCTAAGAGCTGTTAATTGAAAATGAAATTGTGGGTGGGCTTTGGGAGTGCAATAGCAGCTACAAGGATTCAATGCAACCATGGAGAACAATTTAATTTGTTTCACTCCCAACTTGTAGCTGTTCACAAAGGCTCATAGCAATAGGACGAGGGGGAAGGGGTATAAACTGGAGAAGGGCAGATTTAGACTAGACATAAAGAGAAATTTCTTCACCGTGAGAGTGGTGAGACACTGGCACAGGTCACCCAGAGCAGTGGTGGCTGCCCCATCCCTGGAGGTGTTCAAGGCCAGGTTGGATAGGCTTTGAGCAACCTGATCCAGTGGGATGTCCCTGCCCATGGTTGGAACTGGATGATCTTTAAGGTCCCTTCCAACCCAAACTATTCTGCGATTCTATGATTCTTTGTGCAGCAGCAAGGGAAAAAAGACATATATACATTCATGTAGCATGAGGGTGGACACCTTGAAATACTGCGTACACCCAGAATGTGTGATAAGGGCTTGAATCTCTGGGATTTGGAATTGCTTCACTGGCAGCCAGTGGATTTTGGATCAGGAAGGAAGCTGGTCCATGAAAACAGCTGGGGCAGGGCAGCAGAGGGGTTTGCCAGCTGCGATAGCTGCATTTGCTTTAATTTGGTCTGTGAGGCTAAAGGAAACATTGCTATAGACTCACAGAGTGCGCGACAAACTCGCACTCCTCAGGAGTGGTTCCAGCTCGTACCCTGCCAGCAGTGACGCTGCCGTGCATTAATGGGAATGGAGATCACGTTTCTTTGCAATCTGTCTGGAAAGAGAGAGGTTATTTGTTTTATTTCAAAACACCGGAACAACTGCTCTGAAATTACTGGGTTTGCTGTTTGTGTTGCAGCCTACACAGCAGGGTTTGATTATGTGCAAGCAGTGCCGAAAGGTTGAAGTCGAGCCGAGCAACCGCTGCAACCAACAAAACTGTGCAGGAGCACTGGTTTCGTGAAACTTTGTCTGCTCTGTTGGTATCGTGCCATGCAAGGGCATTGTTTATTTAGATTTATTTGTCAATGTTATTAACCACATTTAATTTGAAAAATAAATTGAAATTGTGAAAAAAAAACAAATTACAGCCCTGAAAGTATAGAAAGGGCCGTATGCAGGTAACTGTGCGTTGAGGTTAAATCACAGTGTGAGTGGGTGTAATAATAGAGTGGAAGGAGAGTAAAGGCAGATAGGTAGGTCTGGGTTTGGAGAAGCCTTTGCAGGATGGAGAAGGAGGAACCTATCTGTGGGGAAAGGATGAAGTGGTGGGACTGTACACAGGTCCAGGCTGGGCGATGTGTTTTTGCTGAGGTGTGAACGTTGAACAAGGTTGTGTGTATGGAGGAATGTGCCCAGAGGGACCTTTGTGTGAATGAACATCATCTGTGTCTTCTAAGGTCTTACCCTAGTGTTACTGTCACACTGTTAAAAAGTTGAGTGCTTTGTGCTGGTCAGTTGGTAATTTCATATTTGAAAGGGAACCGCACATATTTTGCACACATGCACAGTGTGTGGATTTCTGGATGTGTGAGACAATGCTTGTCTAAAAGCTGGGCTGCTATTCAGTTGTCCCTCTCGTTTCCCTCTCAAAAACCGCCGTTGGTGACAAACAATGCTTGAATTACAAGCGTTTTGTGATTCCCAACTGCTTTTTGCTTCCGATCAGAGGCCACAGAAATCTCCAGCTGCACTTAACCCGCAGTCACCATCTCCAGCACGTCATCTGTGAAGGCATCCAGCTGCTCGACAGCATCCAAACAACTTCTGGGCCCTGATAATATATAATTGAGCTCAATGGGCACAGAAGAGATTGTTGTTCTCTATAGAAAGGACTGAAAAATGATGTGTTGCTTCGTGTGCCTGTTGTTTTGCGCTGCACATCCCCCCCCCAGGTTTAATGAAGTTCCTGAATAGGCCCTTTGGATACCTTGAAAACACACATAAAACTAGGGACGTAATGTGAAATCCAGCACCATTCAAAGAGCCAAGCACGCCCACAGGATGCGGCTCACGTTTTACGAGCGAGGCGAGTCGCTGCGCTCCACGCACGGTGAGACAAACACCTGCATGCATTGATCGGCCGCTCGCAGACGCTGCCGCGTCGCTGAAGATCTGCCTGCAGTGACGTGTCACAAGCGTTCCTCCCCTTCTAATCACCAGGTTCACCTGCAATTTTTCAATAAGCTATTGAATTATACCTCTCTAAATGATACACTGCAAATCCAGCAGGTCCTAATTGCTAATGATGGTTCTGAAAGACTTTCATTTGACTGTAATTAGGTTTGTAAGCAATCAGCTGCCCTTATCAGAATTGAAAACACATATAATGTGAAATACGGGCTGGTGGGAATGTAGCGCTTTCTTAAAAGGAGGAGGGAAGAGGAAGATGTTTTATTAGCAGAAGCTGTGACATATTTTAACACCTTGAAAACATCATGTGTGAAATTAATTCTGTTCAGTATTAAACCATCTGGCAATGTTATTGTTCTGGAGATACTGCCATGTAAAGTGCGCCTTTTTTGTCTGGGTATGAGCCTGTGTTTGAAATAGTAATCATGAGTCAAATAGATTGCTTAAGGGTGTTATCCCTGCTAGATACGTTAAAAATACATATTGGGAAGTCCCATGGCATCTGCATGGCTTCACCACGGAGAGGCTTTACCTGCAGGGCTGGTGAAGTTGGAACAGTTGGCTTTGCCATTCCCCTTTCCTGTGAATGCATATGGATGCTGAAAGGTAAGAGAGACTCTCTCCAGGTATTTTACTATTTATTTTATTATTTTTATTATTTATTATTTTTTATTACACTGCCTGTATGGCAGACTCAGCGCCACGGTGATTGTTTAATAGTAGACTATGTTGATCCTGTTTCTGTGCTACTGTGTTGAGCAGCCAGCTCGGACCCTCCTGTAGGGCTAAAGGGCATTTGCAGCCTCTGTCTCCAGGCTCTGGTGTAGGTGCAGAGGGCTCCCATTTGTACATGGAGAAGAATATAAGCTTAAAACCTGCTTATGACCTGGCGTTTACCCACTCCGGGTAAAATATCAGCTGTTTGGCAGTGAATTGTCTGCTAAGCAGGACTCAAATGTGAGTGTTAGTATGTGATATAGTGATGGGTGAAATAATTCTGATAATGTTAGTTCTGGTTGGTAGGACTCATACAGCTAAGGCACAGCTCGGGTCATGCCTAGAAACAGGAATAAGGAGTGGGGTATTAAGATCTCCCGTGTTTCCCTGAAGCTGATGGAGGCAGCTGATCACACTTGGGATGTGGCAGAAGAAGTGTTCCTCTGCTTTCGCCTGCCATCGCTGCTGCATTGCAGGTGATCAGGCTTGTAAGAAAATGAGCAATCCTGGCATGTTTTTATTTCTCACATAAATTTTACCGCTGCTTTGCGATCTGCCCTGCTGCATCTCACTTCGTCTTTTGGCTCCAGTTTATGCAGCTGTGAAACACAGTTGCCAGAGAGATGTCACCACCCTGTCACCAGAGCAGGGATGCTGCTGGGAGAAAGGGCCCCTGCGCGCCCCTCATCACTGCGTCCAAAACCCCAGCAAACCCAGACTGAAAAAAGATTAGAAGCGGTGGCTTTGGAGTTAACCTAATTATTTTAATCAATTAGGTATCTTGAGAATAATATTTTTTAAGAAGCACTGTCCCTGGAGTTACTGTCTCCCAGGATTATCTTTTTTGTTTTAACCTTGGCACCCTATTTTAATTGAAAACTTAAATGATTATTAAAGGTGACATATTAGGAAGTGAAGCATCCTTTAAATATGCGATGCAATCAATTGCTGTCTGAAAAGTTCCTGATCGAGTTACCAATAAAAAATTAAGCAAAAAATTAATTTCAGCTGAGAACACTTAGAGATAAATTAAGCGTTACCTTAAGTGAGATAAGGCAGTATAGTGAAGTGACTATCTTGAATTTAAAAAAAGCAGTCTTACAACACTTCTGAACATATTTTTTTAGTTATTCTACAAATAACTTAAATCTAAGCCAGGACTTCTGACTTGCAGGTTTGCCTGTGCATTAAAGTTCAGCCTCAAATTTACTATGAAACAAACGGGAGTGTGGAAACTCTGTTACTGAAATCTTCTCGTTTTTCCCTACAAAGTCTGCCTTCATGAAGGGAAGAGGTGTAAGAGCGATCATTTAATTGTACAATCACCTGATTGGAGAAGACCTCTGAGAGCACTGAGTCCAGACATGCCTCTCTGCCGCTAAACCATATCCTTAAGCACCTTGTCTACCCGCTCTTATTTAGGCTTTGGTAACCTTCGGTGCAGCTCCCGAGTGCTATAACTCCGTGGATTCAGGGCCATAGACCCGTGTGCTTGAAAACGGTGTGGGGAGACGCTTCGGAAGTGTCAGTGAACAACACTCAGAGGGACTTTCGCCTGATCAAAGCTCCCCGGTTTGGTCTTTCTAAGGGGAAGATGACAATGATGAGGTCAGGGTGGGAAAGAGGAAATTCCTTGAATTAAGTAAGTAGGATGTTTTCCTCTCTCCTTGTAAACTAAAAGCAGCACTTCTGCTCTGTAGCTGACTGCTTACAGCTGCTCTGAAGAGGAGAGGCTGTAATTTCCCCAGGTCCGAACAGCAGCTCTTTGGCTGAGATCTGTTTGAACCAGAAAGTAAAAAGGAAGAATTACCACAGCCTGTTACGCTAAAGCAGTGCAAAATTCAGATACTGAGCTGCCAGGATTGCTTTCATGGCTTGCAGTGCTTTCTGGTGCCATTGCGGAGTTTTCAAGCCTGCCCCAATTCAGCCTGGCAGGAGGGTGGAAGCTCCTCTGTCCCCAAAGGCTGCACCGCATCTCGGAAAGAAGTGGCTGTGTCCATCACTGAACCTTCTGCGATTGGTTTCATTTCAGCAGAACCAACCTGTGCTTAAAGCTCAGGAAAAATATTGATCATCTTCCTCTACCCTGAGGAGGTTATTCTCTACTTGTGTGGTTTCACAAGTTAGAATGTTGCTTTTCTATAAAATTAAAGCATTTTGATTGTTGTTTGTGCCCAAACCTGTTGAAATGGAAGAAATTTGAAACATAAGACTTGATTTCCTGTGTTTAACCCTTTTGCACAGTACATGAATTCTCTGCACTAGGAGAGCCTCCTTTGTTACTAGCAGAAGTGTGACAGCTTTATTTTTATGCTGAGCTTGCTGTACTCTTGAATAATTTAAAGAGTTCCATTGCTGATTAAGGAACGCGGTAGGGCCATTACTACATAAGACCATGACTCCTAAAACACTCGTCCTTCTGTCCTGACCTTTCCCTGAAACAGTTTTCTCTGCTCAGTATTAAAATACAGTAGGTTATGGGAGCAGAAATGAGTGGGTTACCCTTAAGTCAAAGTTACCGTTGCTAAAAGGAAAAAAAAAAAAATCAGTAGAAGGTCAACTGCAAAAGTCACTGTGAGATCCTGCAGGACACACTGGGAGGAGATGCAGGAAAATCACTGGTTTGCAGGCTTAAGGTGATTTAGATTCTATTAAGAGCAATATGCCGTTGAAGTCTTTAGAGAGCTAAATCAGTGACCTCAAAGTTATGTGTATTGTATGCTCGTTTGCTTTCCCTCCTGGAGTTACAAGAGACGCAAGAGCCCACGTGCTTAAGAAATAAGAATTGAGTTCAAAGAAGAATTGAGTTCCCTCTCTCTCAGCTGATTTCTCCAGGAGCAGGGGAAGAAGAGAGAGACAGCCCTAAGTTTACTCCCCAAATGCAGTCAGACCTAAGCCCTGCACACCCTGCTAACCCTCCCCCTGCCTCAGGTCCCTCAGTTAATAAAAATAGTAAAGCTGAGAATGGGTGTAGAGCTGGAAACGTTTAATATTTTTTCTCTTAAGAGATTTCCTGTTGACTTTGTCTAAGGATTTTAATAAAAATATTTTAATCATAAAGCGGGTAGATTTTATCCTTGCCATATGAAGCCGCAAACGTTCAGTGCATGAAAATTATCTATGATGCTCTTTTATTTTTCCTGACTATGCTCGCCATTTCCTTCTGCACGCATTTTACTTGGATCTAGCTGAACAAAAAAAAAATCATACTTTATAAGTAAAAATAAAAATCAAGCGCCCAAAGCAGACAGAGTGTTGATAAAAATAGAAATTCTGTTGAAATTACTAATCAATCTGTTTAATGTTTTATAGTCTCCCCTCCCCCTGACACATGTTCTTCTCTTGTAAAGCACCTTACTGCTTCCTGCTTGTTTACTGGCTTTTAGCAAGTCAAGCAGCTTTCAAATTGCTTTGATGTTAATTATAGAACTTGTTCAATAGGGCTTGCTAGGTGAAGGGAAATAGCTCCTCTGTTTAAGAAAATAAGTAAATATACAGACAAGTGCTCTGGGCTTTGGTTCTGAAGAAGGAAACGAGGAGATATCGATGCCTTAGTGTTGTGTTGTCAAATAACAGCTGTACTTGGATGGCAAGCTGCTCCGAGTTCGCGAGGTTTGGGATCAGTTGTGTTCGATCGTCGTGATGATAAAGGGGGGCCTGTGAGAGGGGATCCTCGTAAAAGGAGTGGAGTTTCAGTAGCTCTTGTGCCATAGTAAAAGATGTAAGAAATGTGGATTTACCCGTAGCCCATGAAGGCTGTTACTGTGCACTAGCCCTTCGATTGCTGTGGGTTATCCCAGCTGTTCCAGCTGTTCTGCTCCAGACTCTGGTCCAGCCCGAGCATCACTTACTCTGTTCAGCGCAGGCGCTGTTGTGTTAACATTTTAGCTACAACTCAACTCAGGGATTTAAAGAAAATGCTCTTACTATTTGGAAAAAGCTGTCTCTGTATGGAAATGCCGCATCCTTTGTTCCATATCAGTTGACGTCAAGACACGACCCCCTGCAAGAGAATCACACTATCACACGTTGGGTCCCGCTGTCAGGGTGGGAGCTGGGGCTCAGGACCGCTACCCTCTGGCCACAGATGTGTGCCCCGTGGTGAGTCACAATCTCGTTTCCATGCCTTCGTCTTAGATGTAAATCGTGTTTAATCATAAAGAACTTGTCTACAAATTCCTAATCAAGGCATAAAGATTTAATCAGAGGATTTGCGCAGTGTTTGGAGATCTTCAGATGAAAGGTTCGGTACCTGCGTGATACATGAATATTAATAATTTCTAGTAGAGAGCGCTGTTAGAGCTGACTGGGGGGTTCGACAACACCCAGTGCTGTGTCGAATGACTGGAGAGCGTCTGTCAGGAAGCAACGCAAAACCTTTACCTTATTGCTGCACGGCATTTATAAATTAGCACCGATACGCAGAGCAGGGGGTGGCAGGGGTGTCATTACAAAACACTTTTGAAAGATTTGAAGTCAAATTTGCAGTCTGATGTTTCCTGTAAGAATTGGGGTGTTTTCAGTGATGGAAAGGTATTATTTTCAGTATCAAGGCTTGTGCTTTTCGATGTTTAAATGAAACCTGTGTTTAGTACGCAATAAATACTGAAAGCGCCCCCCTCAAACTTTATTCTTCGTAATAATGATGCATTTTTTTGTAATGATTACTGGCGTGCTGTTACTGTGCTGCTGTGGGTGTGCTGTTTGTAGAAGCAGCAAGCGGTGTGGCATCTTGCGTAGCATTTTACAGCGATCATAAAGCATTTCCTGGAGCAGAACTGTGAGAGATCGTAACAAGGCACTGGGGCAAAGAGACCCGACCTATTGATAGCAATGCAAGGCTTGTGATATTTAAATCTTTCTCATTTAAATCATGAAAATCTGTTTTTCATGAAAAATCTGGAGATCTGATTTAGTAGAATGCCTTCCAGCCCACATATATTAGACAGCCAACCCGCTACACCAGTTCTGTGTCTGACACCGCTGAGGCTTTTCTCTTTCCTGCAGAAATGATCACCTTTGTCTGTTAGAAAATAAAGCTGCTCTGGTATTTTTGTCCTTTTGATTGCATGCGTGTTCTTCTTGAAACCTTCTAGGCTAAAATTCAAGCTGAATTAAAACAAACCCCTTACTACAGTAGCTCCTAGAATTCAATTTGGAGAGAGTAAACCTTGTACTATATCCATTAGGAAAATGGCAGTATTCTTCCATTTCCTGATGTTATTCAATTACTTAGCCCACTTCCTGCTTTTAGCGTAAACTGTATATTTTAGCTCATGACCTTTGACAGCAAATTGAATCACAAGTGGAGATGCAAGAGGAGTTTTTTTTTAAAGACTCTTTAAAAGCATTGATGTGTAGGAAATTTTGGGGTTTGTTTTGTTTTGTTTGCATTTTTTTTAACAAACCTCACTGCGGTTTTGTAATACAGTGCATTTTCCCTGAAAAAGGAAATTCAAGTTAATATCCTTCCTCCGTTGTCTTGGAGAGCAGCATAGCTGCTCTCGTTAGTGCATACCTGCGGAAATTAGCGTTGCGTGTTTCGGTTAATACTAATAAAAGTGGGGTTTGTTTAGTTTAGAATCAAACCCTTGTTTAGATTGGATTAGCACTTTAAGAGAAATATTTAACTTGTAAAATGATGCTATTGACACAAAGAGGTTACAAGTCCCAAGTCTTCCTGAGCGTTGTTTCACCGCTGTCCTGGCCCTTCTCTTCTTGCCCACTCCCCACTCACAGGGTTTTATAGTTTTTTTAAATGGTTTTAAGCAGTTTAGAGCCTTACAATCGAATGAAAAAATGTTTTTTTCCTGTGTGAAGTCATCAGAACAGTGTAAACCAAGTCCCCATCCCTGGAGGTATTTAAAAGATGACTAGAGGAGGTGCTCAGGAATGTGGTTTAGTGGCAGATAGGAATGGTTGGACTCGATGATCTAAGAGGTCTTTTCCAACTTAGTGATTCTATGATTTTAAAGGCGAGACAATCTTTTGGTAACATTCTACAAACATGCGGTGCCTCTGATAGTCTGAGCTTGCGTCTTATTAAGAGCTGAAGAATGTTGAGAAGCAGTGCTGGAGGTGTATTTGCATGCTGTCCTACCAAACCTCTCGTATGCCAATAATTCCAGCATCCTTAAGTGTATCAAAAACTTGCAGCAAGTAATTCACTGTGAGCCCTTTCACAGCTTTCATCTTGTGGCAGTTTCACTCTCTTGCAAATATGGGCTTCATTTTCCAGAGCTTTTCAGTGCCACAACCAAGTCCCAATGCCAAACTGACTGAAAGTACTTGGGAGTCAAAGTCTTCTGATGAGATTTAGGGTCTAGATTGCCTCTGTGGCTATTGGCATGTAGTCCAAATCTGTTTCTCGTTACTGATTTCACTCTGCTATTCAGGAAGGGAAAATCTGGAGTTGCAGTCGGGTGGGTGGTAAGAGATCACCTGGACAAACCCCACAGGTTCTCATTTGTACGAGATGTTAAGTTTTCAATGTCTACAGGTCTGCTGCCCCTTAAAAAAAGAGGGAGAGGGGAGGAGTGCAGTAGTGTTTGAACTGACTGTGCTGCAAATACAAGAGGCAAATCTTCACGTACATTTTTCTGGTCTTTACCTCCTCCTACACTATAGCTCACATACAAGCTTTCAGTCATACTGTTTCTCTTGCACTTTTGAATAGTGTGAACACAGAAAGAAACCCAAAACAATGTCTTTATCCGAAGTTTTCCAATGTAGGTGCCTCAAACCTACCAAGAACTGCAGAAACCGTGGGTATGAACAGCTGTGCTGCCCAGCCAAACCGAGGGCCTGTTCCTGATGACACTTCTCACACGTGGTGTTCCCAGAGCTGTTTCATTAACAGTTGAGTGAGACTTTAATATCTCTTGGCTTTATCTGACCAGAATGCCTTCATGGCATAGCTCCCCCAAATTTATCATTCCTACTACTCCTGTGTCTTTATAGAATAATGACATTTTGAGGGGAGTAGGAGTCCATGGGTGTGTTCAGAACTTGCACTTGGATTGAACTGGAACAGAACTTGAGTTGGAAAAGAAACAATCAGGCGTTGGCTTAAATTTGTTTCTTCCTTTATAAAGATGAGGGCAGCCCCTTTCCTTCCCTCGGTTACAAGAGCAGCCTGCTCCTCACCCCAGCTCGTGTGGCATTTTCTTGCACTGGAAGTGCAGTCTTTATCTATAATGAGGTGCAAAACTTTAAGGCCTTTACTCAATGCTTTGTTTTATCATGGTCCATCTTGGGTTTGTGCTAGGAGAGAGCCTGGCTTTTCTGCATGTTTGTGTCCAACCTGGTACAAGAGCTTTATTGCTTCGGGTTGTGTTGTTCCGCAGGCTGTTCCAAGATAGCATTTAATTCTTTCTTGTTCTGGCTGCAGCAATGCCAAGTATTTGTTGAACATCTGTCAGTGTGTTCAGATTATTAACCTAACTTCTGCTCATTTATGTGAATAAAAACATTTGAGCTTCACAACAAGCATGTGTAACAGTTTCTCACAATTCTGGTCCCATTGAAATCCAGCTGAGAGGGATGACACAGTCTTACTCCAACTGGCAAAGCGTGGGCAATTCGTCCTTCAAAAACATTGCGGCACTTTCTGTGCTGCCTGGACCTGGCAGGTGGCACAGCTTATATACGGTTGCATTTAATCTCCAAACTCTAAAGCTCATAATTTGGGACAGACAAGAAAATTCTGGAAAAGGACATCAGAATTGCTTCTAGACTTGGCAACTGTAATGAGAAAGTTGTGGTCTATACCAGCGCGGCGTGGTGTCTGCTGGGTGTTGTGTTACAATGCCAACAGAAGGGCATCGAGGAGCACAGAGTAACATTGGTGAGATCAGGACCTATAAATGCTGTTCTCAGATCTACCGCGAAGGCAAGTCCCTTCAGGCCAGAGGCTGTAGGGTTCCTTGGAGATTTCCCCATTTCCCCATAGCAGCTTGATCTCTCCTGAGCTGAGCCAGCCTTGCTTGGAGTGAGGCTGGGACGAGGTAGCCCCTTAGGGCCCCTCCAACAAAAACTGTGGAGTTTTGCGCTGAGCAAGTAATTTCTTTTCTGGGAGCAGAAATGGTGATTTATTACAGTTTTTGTGTCTCCCGTTGGGCTTCTAGTGTAATGTGTATAGCAAGCAGCTCTGGAGCCAGCTTGGGAAATGGTTACTATGTTTGTCACCAAAAGCCCTCGCTTTATTGTTAGCACACGGGTTTTGCAAGTTGGATTAAAGGACAGATCTCTTTTTTTGGACCACGTGTAGTCTGCTGGGCAACAAAATACACTTGGAGCCATTCTGCTAAGTCCTATAATATTTTACTACAGATACTATTAATAAAAGTATTAATTACACTTCTGGAATTAGGATTTTGTAATGAAGCCACAAATGGAAAACTCAAGCCAGCTTGGCCAAATGTCACAAAACACTCCAACTTGAGCCGCGAGTGAAATAAAAGTCTGAGTTGCTTTAAGGTTTACGGTTAAAAGAATGTAAAACTTCGCAGCTTGTCCAAGTTTTGATGGGCCTGGCTGGGTTTCCGTAAGTGTGAAATGCAAGATAAAACCAGTGACTCGGAGCCAAGCACAACAAAACCAAAAGGTTCTTCTGAAACAAAGAGAAATGGAAGTGCACAGATTTTTCTCACAGCTCTCATTTGAATCCTTGCTTGGTTCAATGAGGTGCCCTGGATGGAGCATCCCAAGCGCTGGGAGTGCTGTAGGAGGAGATGCAACTGGAGGAAATGCCTAGTCCAGTGACGCGACCAGCGAGCACGTTTCTGCTGGCTTGAAGGGAGCTGGGGTGGTTTATGCCAGCTGTGGATTTTGCCTGTTGAGTTCCTGTTTGGTTGTAGAGTGAACGCAGCAGTGAGATAAACTCCTAAAGGCTTTCTGGTGTTGTAATGCGCGCAGCAGTACCCGCGTACAAGCTGCAATTAAAAGCTGGGATGAATAAATTTCAAATGTTTGACTTGGATGGAAGGGAAAAAGCAATTTTCTCTCTGTCCTTCCTTTCACCCTTGAACTGGGACTTCTACAGCCTGTGAAATGAAGAACTGTTTTTCCTTTTCTATCCAGAAAGGCTTTTTAAGGGAAAGGAGTGGTGGTTGAAAAATCCATGAAGATCCTGCTGGCAGTGGATAGAGTTGGGTTTGCACGTGCGGGGAGCAGAGGGAGTCAGCCCTTTGGCATTGGTGTTTATCCTGTAAGCTCTAGAATTCTGCTTATTTACAATATTTTTAGTCTGTCTGAATCACTTCAATGCTTTGAGTATGCAATTCTAAGGACTTTGATTCTCTTTTTTCTTTTTTTTTTTTTTTTCCTTTTAATTCTCTATTGAACTTTTGCACCAACAGCGATGGTTTGGGGTCAGGAGATGCTAAGTAGCAGGCAGTGGGTTTTTATCCAGAGTCCTTTAATCTATGATTGGTAGAGTTGCATTTTTTTTGGTTTTACACAAGACTTTGTAAGTCGTACGGAAATTGTTGCTAGCTCTTTCACATCAGTGTAAGGCATATTCGTGCTAACGGAAGCATTTTCCCAGGCCTTCAGTGGACTTCTGGGGCAGGGGTGGGATCTGTTCCCGCTGGTGACTGTATAGGGCTGTTGACTTCTTTGACATTAACGCCCCGAGTGTGCTGACAGTTGGACTAAATTATCTTAGAGGTCTTTTACAACCTTAATGATTCTATGAGTTGCAGCCTGTTTCCACCACCACCAGCTCATCTCCACTGTAACTTTTTGTGGGGACTTTTGTAGTCAAAACCCAGTTTGCCAGGCAGTGGAAATGCCTCTTGCATCCTAATCATAGAATAGTTTGGGTTGAAGGGGACCTTAAAGATCATCCAGTTCCAACCCCCCTGCCATGGGCAGGGACATCCCACTGGATCAGGGTGATCAAAGCCCCATCCAACCTGGCCTGGAACACCTCCAGGGATGGGGCAGCCACAGATTCTCTGGGCAACCTGTGCCAGGGCCTCCCAACTCTCATACTGAAGAAATTCCTCCTTATGTCCAGTCTAAATCTGCCCCTCTCCAGTTTAGACCCATCGCCCCTCATCCTGTCACTACAAGCAGTGTAGTGATAATCTGATGGAAAGTCCAGAGAAGGACCACTATGGTGATCAGAGGATTGGGAAACCTTCCATATGGAGTAAAGCGGAGAGAACTGGGTTTGTCCAGACTTGAAAAGAGAAGGCGTAGAGGGAGGCCTTGTTACCACGAACCACTACATAAAGTGTGTCTACCAAGAGGATGGAAACTCTCTTTTATGAGTGGTCACATGGAAAAGATGAAGGGTAAGGGGTGTAAATTATGCCAGGGAAGATTCTGATTAGATTCCAGAAGAAGCATTTTTTTCACCATAAGAACAGTTGGAATCATCTCCCCAGGGAAGCGGTGGATTCCTCTACATTGGATGCTTTTAAGGCTCAGCTTGACAGGGTACTGGGCCATCTCATTTAAACGATAGATTACCTAAAAGGATGGACCAGATGATCCCTGGGGTCCCCTCCAACCTGCCATTCTGTGATTCTGCGACAATACAACTCGCGTTGGGTTTTGAACACCTGGGGACGCAGACCTTGCTCATCTTTCTGTGATTTTCCCCTGCAGCTCCTTCACTGAATCTTTAATAGCTGCAATTTTTCACTCTCCCATCTCAGCCGGGGGGAACTGATTGGATCACTAAGGAGATGCTTGGAGGGCAGCGATGCGCCCGGGGTGTCTCCTTGCGGCTGCCCCTCTCTCGGGTCCGTGTGGGCAGGGGGATGCTCGGCCATGGAGTGCGGGCAGGGGGATGCTCGGCCATGGAGTGTGGGCAGGGGGATGCTCGGCTATGGAGTGCGGGCAGGGGGATACTCGGCCATGGAGTGTGGGCAGGGGGATACTCGGCCATGGAGTGCGGGCAGGGGGATGCTCGGCTATGGAGTGCGGGTAGGGGGATGCTCGGCTATGGAGTGCGGGCAGGGGGATGCTCGGCTATGGAGTGCGGGTAGGGGGATGCTCGGCTATGGAGTGCGGGCAGGGGGATGCTCGGCCATGGAGTGCGGGCAGGGGGATGCTCGGCCATGGAGTGCGGGCAGGGGGATGCTCGGCTATGGAGTGCGGGCAGGGGGATGCTCGGCTATGGAGTGCGGGCAGGGGGATGCTCGGCCATGGAGTGTGGGCAGGGGGATGCTCGGCTATGGAGTGCGGGCAGGGGGATGCTCGGCTATGGAGTGTGGGCAGGGGGATGCTCGGCTATGGAGTGTGGGCAGGGGGATGCTCGGAGCCGCGCGGGGCGGGGTCGGCGCAGGCTGGGAAGGGGATTTGGGGGGGTTTGCGGGATGCGGGTGTTGCGGCGGGGCTGGGGCTCCCCCTGCGGACGGCACCGCGCCTCGCCGGGAGGGACCCGAGAGCCGCCGGGGCAGCGCCGCCTCGGGAGAGGGCTGCTCGGAGCCCCGGGCAGCCCCGCCTGGAACCCCCGGGCAGTGCTTCACCACCCGCACAGCAAAACGTTTCTTCCTGAGATTTCATCTCAGTCTCCCCTGTTCTGGTTTAAAAATGCTCCCTCTCGTCCTGTCCCTGCACTCCCTGATCCAGAGCCCCTCCCCAGCTTTCCTGGAGCCCCTTTCAGGACTGGAAGCTGCTCTAAGATCTCCCCTTTTACCTCTCTTCCCTCTTCTCTCCCCCTCTCTCCTCCTCTCCCCCCACCCCCCACCCCCCCTTTTCCCATCCTCTCCCCCCTTCTCCCCCTCTCTTCTCTTCTTCCCCTCTTCTCCCCCCTTCTCCCCCCCTCCTTGCCTTCTTCTTCTTTCCCCCTTCCCCCCCCCCTTTTCCCCCTTCTCTTCCCCTTGTCCCCCTCTCTCCTCTTCTTCTTCTTCCCCCTTCTCCCCCCTCTCCCCCCCTCCTTTTTCCTCCTTCTCCCTCTTTCCTCCTCTTCTCTTCTCTTCTCTCCTTCCTTCCTTCCTTCCTTCCTTCCTTCCTTCCTTCCTTCCGGGAAGGGTTGGTTTGGCTTTTTCCCCCACCACTGCCATCACAGGAGTGCCGCACCAAGCAGATTCCTGTTTGGATCAGACTGGTCTCTCCATGTCATCTCCTGCTACCAGAACAGGCAAAAGAAAATGCCTACGGATGCAAAAGACACTTACAGGGTCAGTTAATGGGGAATCAGTGTTCCAAAATATGCCAGATTTATCCTTTATCTCCACCAAAGCAGGACAGAGACTGCGGCCTTTGTGATGGTGTTTGTTGTTGCTCGCCGACAGCCGCCGACTGACTCCATTGTCAAAGTCAGTGAGGATCTGTGAACATTCAGAGTCTCCACATAGGTCTGATTGCTGGGGCAGAGCTTTGCATTGCAATTTGAGAGCAGAAAAATTCATAGGAGGAATGAAGAAGGCCTGTGGAGCTGCCTCTCCCCCTTTTCTGCCAGCAGCTCCAACAGAGTTTTGTTGGAATGGGCTCAGAGCAAGCCATGAATCCTCTTCTCTTCCAGCAAGACTTTAGTTAATACTAAACATGCTGATTTTTTTGAGGTGGTGATAGGAGCTCTTCTTGGACGACCAGAAACAACATTTGAACAGTGATCCCATGATCCGGTGGGAAGTCTCCCTGCCCACGGCAGGGCTGTTGGAACTGGGTGATCTCCAAGATCGCTTCCAGCTCAAAATGTTCCATGATTCTAAAGGTGTCATTTGCTCCCTTCCTCCTAACTCCTGTGGCCATAGTGGAGTGTGTCAGCACTCTCAGTTGCTTTCCTATTCCTGGAAGATGAGAAGAGCGGAGAAAAAGTTTTGTGTTGGAGGATCTGTGTGGTGTGTTAGAGGGCTGTGGGCTGTTCCGGTTGTGTCCTCAGGAGCAAGATGGGTGGTGGAATACTCTGCCCTGGGTGCAGAGGTCATGTAAAGCTCTTATCCTCATCCTCAGGTAGCTTTCCCAGGACAAGGAATATTAATACAACCATTTCCATTCAGTTTTCGGATGCCTGAGTGCGGTAAGGGGCTCTTTGAATAACCGAAAATTGTGGTGTTTTCCAACGCTGAGCAGGCAAGCGAGTCGGGCTCCGGAGACCTCTGTGTTTTATTGATAAAGATGGAAGTACAAATGGTGTTTTGCTATCCCTCTTGCTTCAAGGCAGTATCATGAGCTATCTTAATATTGAAATATCTTGTTATTTTGCTACTTTGAACTCAAGGGTGAGCGTGAGACACAAGACTCAAAAGGGAAATTCAGGCAGTAATGTGTTTACGTGAAAAGTAGATTTTAAGGCTTTGAAAGGGTTGTAATGCTCTTCCACCTTGAGATGCTAATGCTGAAACTTGAAACATAGCACAGTATCATTAGCAATTAAATGTGTCTGTGTACTCCACTTACATCTTGTAAGGCCCTTGCGAATCAAAAGGGAGATGTACACACATCTAATAAAATAATGGTTTTGAAAGCAGAGTTCCGAAGCCCTGTTTGCTATTCACAGGCAGCATCTTCATGCCTGGCATATTTGTATAAGATTTTAGAATACAATTAATTGCCCCGGGCACTGGACTTTGAAAGGATTGACTTTTGTTCTTTGCTTGTGTATTGTTGGTACCTTGCCTTTCTCTGCCTCTACTCCAGCAGCTTTTGTGCTGTAGTGCTCTGAGATTTTACTTACTTAATTTGATTTTCTCCCTTTGAATTGCTTATACTGTTCTTTTGGTGGCAAAAAATGTGTAGAGATATGTATACACGCAGATAACTTCTTGAAGAAGTTAATGATGTATTTTAAGTAGCATGTGCAAAATTGAATATGTAAATACATGAATCAAATGAGCAAAATGTTTTGTAATAAATTAGGAATACTTCTGAATTCTGTCTTGAGAAGCCAATAGCTGAGCAGAAGGCCATTGGAAATAAATTTTTATTGAATGTGTCTATGCCAACTATGAGTTTTACTATTTTTGACACCTGTTTTATGTTTATTTTGCTTAAACGAAATAGTATGTGCACATGTATATTGTGCAGGTGTGGTTATTACGCACATGGTGTGTTTGTTACAGAAAATGCAATGCAAACATACAAAAGTTTACAGTACTTTAAAGACTGAGTTTAACTGTCAACCACAAAACATATTTGCAAACTCTTTCAACATGTGTAACTTAATACAATCCTAATTAGAAACATCGCAATAGCAGAGGTGCCCAGATGTTGGTGGTAATTATGTTAAAAGAGCCCATCTTGTGGCTCAGGGTGAAGTTCAGAACACGGAATGTGAGCTGTCATGTGTTAGGATTTTGTAGCGTACCTTTAAAATGTATATATGGATACTTTGCATGCCCATATTGTGTTATGTTAATTAAAGATGAGGGGCTTTGATAGTCGTTTGATAGGAGGGGAGGTGGTGTTCGATGTATATTCCTAACAAAGTTATTGAAGTGTTGGTTTGAAAAAGGCGGTGTTACACGTTTGTATATGCGTTGAGCCTTTTGTATATGTTATCTTCAGGAAATCTGGAGGGCACGTGTGTAGGTGTGTGCTCCTGCAAGGCACACCGGAGAGAATCCTGTCCGCAGCAAGCTACGCTCATTGGAGAGCATGGGCTATGCTGTGTGTCCCTCTGCGTGCATATAAGTGGATATTTATGGAAAGCAGAATTTCCAACAGAATAATTAGAAATAAATTTATGAACGGGTCAGAGCTCTCTGTTGAAAGAACGTTTTAAAATAATCAGCTATTTCTTTAGCACAGTTGTGACCGGCTTGCACTGTGCTTTGTCAGTTTAAACACGCTTACACCAGGGTGCAAGCCTAGCAGAAAATATGTATATTTAGTTTTCCATTGTGTATTGGGCAAGTAATAATACCTATGAAGATAAAGGCAGTGCTACAGCTCTAGATAATGTGGTTTTGTGATAAATATGACTGGGTTTACAATTTGTTCTGCCTTATATCTCAAGTCTGTCCTGTGATTTCCATATCCTTCAAATCAGTGTGAAACAGAAACAAGTTGTGCTCTAAAAGGAGCCAAGCAATTTGTAACACTGAACTGATGGTTTAGGTGAAATAATGTAGGACATTTATTTGTATGCTGTGAGTAAACAGTCTTTTGTTAATAACCAAAAATTGTTGTGCTTGAAGTGTTGGTTTTAATGTAGAAGTGATGGATTTGTAGGTTCAGCATCTTAAATAAGTTGGTGCAGTGGTTTACTTCTGGCAGGTATTGAAATGTTGCTAAGCCTCGGTAGGTTTATTGCTGGAAAAAAATATATGGCGGCATTTCACAAGAGACCGCAATAGAAATAAGGAGCATCTAAAGGAAAGTCTGCCTTGTCTCGGTTTTTAGGAACCAACAATTTTGTGTGAATATGCAAAGAATGACCCAAAGAAATGGATGTTGTGAGTGAACCTCATGTCACAGGCATTTATTACGGCTTCATGTTTCCTAACAATCCTAAGGTGTAGTGTCTCGTTTCCATAAGGGTCCTTTATTCCTCCTAACGGCAGAGATCAGAGTGGAAAGGTCAGAGAAAGTTTCTATAGTGGTTGGTTACGAATCCTGTTTCTCGTGACTCCTGGCTTTGCGCTCAAGGGCGATGCTGTCGATATTGTGAATTTATAAGGACAAAATCTTGCTGACCTTGGTCTTGGCATCTTTCTTCCTTTCTTTCTGCTTTGATCTCAGCAGTTTAGTCATCTGCTGTGGTGTGGGAAGGAAAAGAGCGCAGGGATAAGAGGAATAGTGTTTTAATCCTTTCCATGTTGTTGTGGGAGCGACTTCTAACTTAATATCTGTTTCAGTTATTGACCCCGTTTTGGGGAGTAATTGAATGTGTACATTTCATTGATTGTGCAAATACTCATCCACTTTGGGAAGAGCAAAGTATTCCTGCGAAGCATCGTTGGTCAGTTCTTGGTGAAAGAGAGAATTGCTTGTTTTGAAATCAGTGGGACGAGGCCACTGTGTACCTGACAGTACTCTCCCCACCCTCACAGGAGAGCATTTCTTTCTAATATCTCATCTAAATCTCCTCTCTTTCAGTTTGAAACTGTTCCATCTTGTCCTGTGCCTGCACTCCCTGATAAAGAACCCCTCCCCAGCTTTCCTGTAGGCCCCCTTTAAGCATTGGAAGGCTGCTGTAAGGTCTGCCTGGAGGATGGAGCACAGATATGAGTAGGAAAAAAAAATAAAACATTGAGCAACACAGCTGCTCTGATGCAGTTTATCTCCCTTAACTTAACATCATGGTGTTTCTGGAATTTCATTTCTGTGGCGTGGCACATCTGTGTTGACCACGGGCCAGCCTTGCCACCCAGTGGCTTGGGTCAGTCAGCGGTGTTGTAGGACTGTGAAGAGTGTGTCTGGGATCTCTGCGGCAGTGGGTGTGAGCCAGAGTGATGCTGCTGTGGTTCAGCCCAAGGTTTCTGCACCTTCTGCTTCTATGGAGTGTTTGTATGAGCAGAAACCGATTTCTTTTCAGGGGGTGCTTCTCATACATGAGGGCTTTTTTCATCCTGCCAGATGTTTCATAGTTTGGGAAGGATATTGCCCGAACTGTCCACCCGTTACTGTAACAGACACCAGCAGAAATTGGTCCATTTGACTATGGATTTTTTTCCCTCTTAGGAGGAAGTGCCCTGTTTGTGTGTTTGCTCTCCCGACAGGTGTCAGTCTAAGGCAGCGGTGGTAAAACAAATGGGGAGACACAATGTCAGCAAGTTCTCAACTCGGTGGCCTGAATGTGTCTCACAGGCAGAAACTGGAGAACTCCGGGGGGATTTTCCCTAGCTAAGGGACAATACTTTGCATGTACTTACCTCTATAAATCCCAGCACATCTCCCCTCCTTCCAGCTGCTCCTAGAGCCACTGGCTCAAGGATCGCAAATTCTGCCTTGTGTCAGCACTTCTGGAGGCTTGGAGCTTGTTTGGCTCTGTGAGGTTCATTATTCCGGGACAATGACTGGGCACAGCACTGCGCTGGGAAGCAGCAGAGAGCAAGGGCCGACTCCTTCCATGCAACCCCTCAGCTTTGCAAGCAATTAAAACATGTTAAAACCAGAAAGCAGTGATTCCAGCCCTGCCCGCGGTGGGATCAAAGCATGCCTTGTGTGTGTGCCGGCCAGCTGCTGGTGCATCACACTACAAATCGTTGTCCCTGTGTCCGTGCAAGTCCTCATAACTGATCTTTGGGATGTCTCATAGCTCCCGGTAGCAGCAATCCGGCACTCGCCAGCCCCTCTGCGGTGCAGTGCTGTGCTGGCGGTTTAGATCTTTAGATTCCCTGTTGCCCTTTGCTTCATGTACCTTTTTGGAGGGGGTCCTATTCTGTAGCACAGCTTTATAACAGACACTGGCAGCTGAAGTTTCTGTCTGTTAACATGTACTGTAAGAGTGTTTGATCTCTTTCAGACGACACAGTTATCTTGTTGGCCTGGTGATTATTTCCAGCAAATACTGCCGTCCTGTTCCTCTCCTCCTCTTTACTTGTTTTCCAGTACAAAATGTCCCTCTGTCAGCCTTGAAAAGAAGAAGAGATGTATTTTTCCCACGATGAAAGGTTTTTGTTTTAGAACCATCAGCTACTCAGGAACCACAAATCAGAGCTGTCTCTGCTGGGCTGAGGTTCCTTCTGTTGAGAGTGCATCAGTCCCTTCCTTACTCTGGCTTGAGCAGCTCCGATGCGTGCTTTGCCAAATACTCTTACAGCCCTGGATCACTGGCTTGTTTAACAACACCCTTGCAGGCTTTGAGAGAGGATGGAGCAATGCCATGAGGCAAACAGCCCTCCGCTCCTCCTTCCTTCGCGTGAGAGAGGAGAAACTCATGCAGAAATTCTCGCAGGCAAAATGTGTGCAGTACATTTGCAGCCAAGTTTCTGTAGTGTTTATTCCAGAGATTTGCAAGCTTTGCAGAGCAAAAGCAATGCCTCGTGTTTATACGGTACATAGCGTGAAGGGAATCTAAAGCATAGTGAAATCTCGGTGATGCAAATAGTCCCAGGGCCTCCCGAGAGGCTTTGGGTGCCAGACCCTGGTCCTGGTTCAGACAGATGGGCACTTCATTGTGACTTCACAGGCAAAACCACTGACAGGAACGTGTTCAGGATGTTGTTTTCCCCTGAGAAGGCAGATGTTGGACGTACAGCCAAAGGTATGATTGCAGTGGGGGATCTGGATGAAGCCAGGCAGCCCCAGAGCTGCTGAGGACAGCAGGTTTCTCTGAACATGAGCATGAACTGGTTCCTGGGCCCTCTTAGACTTTCTTTTCCACTGCTCCATGTCCCAGGAACAATGCTGTTTTTTCTCTCTGGTGTGGCTGCGGTAGCTTCTGCCCAGCTGTGCTGTGCTGGTGGCTCTGCCCACTGCGAGGGAGCAGGGAGTTCCTGCCATGCCCATGGCCATCCTGCACCCCAGCAGCGCCCCGCAGAGAAGGTGAGAGAGGGAACAGAGAGGATTTCCTCAGGGATTTTATTTTGCAAGTCACTTGTTTCTCTTTAAAACCTCTACCAGCATTTTAATTAAGGTAATTAACCTCAACCTAGGTCAGTGTAATGGCCTGCTGCCTCTCTGGCTTTTCCCTCTGTTTGGCTTTGGGATGGCAGGGTGAGAGCTGGGAGGACAGCAAAGGGTTGGAGATGCGAAGAGAGAACAACCTGCTGTATTGAAAGCATAAAGCCTGTAGAGGTTATCACATCCCGCTTGAAACTGCCAGGGCTTTCAAACTGGTAAGAAAATAGATTTACTTCGTCTTCCTGACATCTGGCAATGTGCATGGACCAGGACGGATTTCCCAGCTGGGAAGTTTCCCCTCAATATAAAATAATAGGCAACGTTGTGTTGAGGGCCTGGCAGGAACTTGGGATGCGAGCCTGTGGAAGGGGCTCCAAGAGGAGTAGTCCTCTGACAGGCTTCCCAGTTTGGAAGCTGAATGGTGCAGTTGCCACACTGTCCGGAGGGACCTGGACACACTGGACACACTGGAGAAGTGGGGCTGTGAGAACCTCATGAGGTTCAACAAGGCCAAGTGTAATGTCCTACACCCGGGTCAGGGCAATCCCCATTTTCAGTACACCATGGGGGATGATTGATTGAGAGCAGCCCTGCAGAGAAGGACTTGAGGAGCTCGACATGAGCCGGCAACGTGCGCTCGCAGCCCAGAAACCAACTGTGTCCTGGGCTGCAACCAAAGCAGCGTGGCCAGCAGGGAGGGAGGGGATTCTGCTCCTCTGTTATTCTCTTGGGAGACATTGTCTGGAGGGTTGTGTCCAGTTCTGGAATCCTCAACATAAGAAGGAGGTGGAACTGTTGGAATGGGTCCAGAGGGGGGCTACAAAGATGATCGGAGGGCTGGAGCACCCTTCATGTGAGAACAGGCTGAGAGAGTTGGGGTTGTTCAGCCTGGAGAAGAGAAGGCTCAAAGGAGATCTTATAGTGACCTTCCAGTACCTGAAGGGGCTACAGGAAAGCTGGAGAGGGGCTGTTCATAAAGGCTTGTGTTGATATGAAGAGGGGGAGTGGGTATAAACTGGAGAGGGGCAGATTTAGACTGGACATTAGGGATAATTCACCATGAGAGTGGTGAGGCCCTGGCCCAGGTTGCCCAGGGAAGTTTTGTCTGCCCCATCCCTGGAGGTGTTCCAGGCCAGGTTGGATGGCCCTTGGGCAGCCTGAGCCAGTGGGAGGTGTCCCTGCCCATGGCAGGGGGTGGAACTGGATGATCTTTAAGGTCCCTTCCAACCCAAACTATTCTATGATTCTATGACTTACCTCCTCGCTGGGCTGATGAACAGCTGAGCAGATCTCCTGGATTGTGCAGGTGCTGATAAATCATGACAAATGGCAGGTGTTTTGTTTTGTCTTGGAGAAGCACTTAGCACAGTGCTGTTGTGCTCCTTGCTGCTGGAGCTGTAACAGGAGCAGAAATGTTAGTGCTGTGGTTCTTGAGTTATTGCTTCAGTGGGTACGTGGTGCTGGCAGTTGCTCTCGGTGTGTGAAGTGCACAGGGCAGGAGTTGCTCCATCTGCGATATTGCGATCAGTGTCTTGAGGTGGTCTGGAGACGCCACTTCATCTCCCAGACGTGTTTTTTTCCCCGTCTGAAAGAAAAGCAATAATGAAATTTCCTTCCCATGGAAAGCGTTCCAAGCGTTTCTCAAGGGGAGCGGTGGGTGAGTACCTATAACGCGTTGCCTCGTGCTGGCAGAGCCCTGCGCTGCTCTCCGAAAGCTCCCTTCAGCCCTGGTGTTTGGGGATTTGTGTCCTCACTTCGCTAAAGTAAGCAGTGATACAGGGAATACAGAGGGAATGTCGTGGAAGCGTATGGCTCTGTTTCAGGTCTGCATCCCCCGCAGCAAGTGCTGAGCAATTTCAAGCTGCATAAACTGTTCCTGGGGCTCTGTGCAGCTGGAGAGAACATAGCCCCGAAACAAAGCTTTGGAATATAGGGATGGAAAACCACACACCAGCTCCCATTGTAACCGCAACAGTGTTCAATTTATAGTATTATCTTACATTTTCATTTCTAAACACCATTAAGGCCCTAACAATTTTTTCTGGAAACAGCTTTTAGAGTTTGCACCTGATTATTTTTTACCTCCTTTACTCTTTCACTCAAATGTGGTGCCAACCATGGTGAGAAATTTGGAACAGATGAAAATACCTGTGTATTATCATTTTTTTTTTTTGTGGTAACTGTGTCTGTAATCTGTGCAATGGACATTTCCAGAAACTGTGTTGCCACGCTGCAGAATTTTAGAAAGCTCCACTGAGTTTAAATGTTTAGAAAGCAGCGTTTTTGGTCTTTGGTGGAAATTGTGCAGTATTTTGGTTAGGTAGTAATATGACTGGTGATAAATTAACATTATAGGGAGGATTTAAGAATTTTATCTTCTGAACTTAAGATTTCAGAGTTGACAAATCTGGGTTCTGCCTCATTCAGAGATTTGGCTAACTGAATTTATCTAAAGAATTTGAACTCTCTTTTTTGAAATTTTCCTGCACTTCAAATTTTCCACCTTCAAAATAAAGAAAAATGCTTTTTTCCTATGCCTTCATTAGCATGCAGTGTGCCATGACAGATGTATGAAAGATGTCTCGCTGCTAGAGTGCCCTGGTGCTTTATACCATTTGGTAAATAGCGTGATGATGTGCTGGGCACTCAGGTTTCATTCTCGGTCCCATTCATCATCGTGCTATGTGACTCCAAATAGACTATTTCACTCCTTTGTCTCAGTTTACCTGTGTATAAAACGCTGGTACCGTCTCCTCCTGCTAGTGTGAAATGTAATTAAGTTAATGCTTGAAAATACTGTTTTTAAGTATGAGCTACAGCTGTTATTTGCTAAAGTTTTAAGGTGTGTAAGGGGAAAAAAAAACACCTTCTTGGTCCAATTATGTTTAGGGTTTATTTTTGGGTTTTTTTGCCTTTTTCCGTTTCTTTTTTGTCTCCTATAGCTGTTGCAGGAAAGTCAGGAGAATGTGACATTCAGTGAGTGACACCAGAGCTGGTGGAGGAAGGGAGGGGCTGAAGCCTTCAAGTGTAACCAGTGATGCTGGAGATCATTAACACTGCTATTTATAACTGTAAAAACTAGGTTTCAAGGGGAAACATCTAGGCTTAGCGTGGCTAATTATACAGCTGTTAACTAATCTAACAGTGATCCTAATTCCACCAAACCTTCACGTTGACATTTGATGGCATTGTGTGAAGCAAGCTAATACTGCCCCGAGCCTGTCAGGTGGAGCTGGGCTCAGCTTCACCCGTCCTCCTGTGCCGGTGCAGGGGACAGCTAACACCTCCCGCTGCAAACCCTGTCCGTCGCTAATGCAGCCTCTCCAGAAAGGGTAAGGTCAGCTGGACTGGAGGCTTTCAGGACGTCTCCAATTGCTCCTAAAATCAGAAGGATGGAGCAGGGGTTACTGGGGGCTGTGACTGCTGCCGGATCCTCAGAATGACTCTAAACACACACGCAGTGTTTGCATTGTTAATTTAATGTCTTGGTACTTCAGTTGTGTTTTCTGTAGCGTTGCCTCAAGGATCTATCTGCATAAATTTAATGGTGAGATCAAGGTCTTTTCATCCACTTAAAAGCATTAAATAGAAAGTAACCTCGCTGAAAAAGTCTCATCACTAGCAGGATGAAATGGATTCATCACAAGTGTGTGATATCCTGTCATCTCCCCTGCTCCTTTGTTGAATCCCTTCTGTATGTCTGATGTTTGAAATGTCTGAGATGTGACCTGTTTTTCCTCTGTTTATGTTGTCTGTTTGCATTTCCCAGGGTTTGCAGGTAGGAGATGCTTGAAGGGCAGGCGAAGGGTTGTTGCTCTGACGCTGCTGCCTCCTTGCTCCGCTGAGAGGCTCAGGAGCAGGCGAATGAGGGCTTAAAGGCCCTGAATGCATTGAATGATTGTTGGGGAGCCGGTTCTGTGCATATTTGCCTTATTTATACCTTCAAGGCAGTCGTGAAGCAGCACAGTCTCCAGCAGTCGGTCTTCCATTTGGGACCTGGAGCAGCGGAGTTGGCTCTGCGCTTGCTGGTTTCACTGTTAGTTCTCATGTGTTAGTGATTACCTTGAGTTTCTCTTGTCCCCAGTATTATTTGATCCTCTCTGAGGACAAAAGGAGAGAAAATAGTTTATGCCAGGACATGGCATACGTGTGAAAAGCTTTTCATGTTTGCTGCTCCAGTGCTTGCGTTGGGAGCACATTGCCTTCCCGAGAGTCTGCGGAAAACATCTTGTATTTTGGATGCACAGATTTTTTTTATTAGTAGTTTTTATACTTCTAAAAGAAAATTAGTTCTGTTAAGTGCTTATCATTCCCGATCTTTGATGGTTTTGTTGTTCTGTTCCACTGGTTTCCATTCAATCTACAGGGATTCGTTGTCTTCAGTCCATCTGCCAACAGCTCTGCAATCACTGCCCAACAAAAGTACTCATTTTTCTCCATTCTTTCTCCTCACCATCTCATCCTCCAGATCTTCCACAAATCAAAGGACATCCAGAGTTTATTTTTACATTCAGTGCTTATTAAGTAAAAGGGATAGTGTAATGTCATTAAGGATGGCATCCTTTAATACCACAAAGCAGCAGCTGCTGTTAACCTCCTTTGTTCACAGAGTCGCTGGTTGCTCGCAGGCTGCTGGGCAAACAGAATAGCTGTTAGGTACGTCTTGACTTCTTCACTCGAAGAAAGCGGGAGCCATCCTTGAGAAGCACAAAGGATTTAAATATCTCATGCTGGTCAGTATTTTGGGAATAAATGCAGACCGGCTTGCTAGATGGGCAGCACATTGATCTGGATTTGGGTCTGCTTGTTGGATTATGGAGCGAGTACTCCACACCGCTGGTTCTGTCTGCGGTGTATCTGCAGATAATACAAGTGACAGTCTGCACGGGTGAGATGGTAATGCTGTCTCTCCTGTCCTTGATTCCTGGTGTGCATGGTTGGAAGAGAAGACCAGAGGGTGTGGGAGGAGAGAGTATCTCACAGTGGTATTCTGCCAGATGACACAGGGAAATTGAAATGGTGTGTGCTTTGATTTTCTTTCCTTAGTATTGCCAAAGTACACGTTGTACCCACTTCCCTGGAGGAGTTTTTTTGCAAGGCGTTATACACCGTGTGCAGCTGCTTGGGTTTTTAGGGACCTTGCTCTCCTGTATGTGTCCACAGGAGCTAGAAACAAAGTGTTTGACTGGTGTACTCTTTCCCCCCCCCAGAATGTTTCCTTCCTCTTTTGTGCTTCTCCACCAACAGACTTCTGTTTCCATAGGTGCACATCTGTAAATATATGTTGTGAGCTCTGCATCTTGACTGTCCTCACACATTCCCTGGCATAGCCTTCCCCAGCAGCAGGTCTCATTGCAACCTCATGATTATGCTTCTAGTCCCTGATGGTCTAAGCCTAAATCCTCCATCACTTTGAGGCGCTCATTCAAATCTTCTAGGGAATATGTTACGTTTTTCCCAGTGGAAAAGTACTCACAAGGAAATGTGAGTGGCACAGGTTTCGCCCAGTGCAGAGCTGCAGCAAGTAAATCTCCATGCCCTGTTCTGGTCTGTTGGGAGCCACAGCTCACGCTGCTGGAGGGGAGGTGTTGTAATCATAGAATGGTTTGTGTTGGAAAGGATCTCAAAGCCCATCCAGTTCCAACTGCCCTGCCATGGGCAGGGACAGCTCCCACTGGATCAGGGTGCTCAAAGCGTCGTCCAACCAGGCCTTGAACGTAGATATTAGCTTGCTTTCCGAGTGCAAAGAGGACTCCAAAGAATTAACCCTCATATTCTTTCTGTAGAGCATGCTGAGCTACTGGAACTGATGCATTTGGACTCTTCCTGCTTTTCTAGACCATATATCTTCTTCGGGAGATCCAACTGCTTGTACTGGGAAGAGCAATCTTGTGTCTTTATCCACTCCCCATGTGTGACGGTGTGGAGTGCGAGTACCAGCAAACTGGGCACTGAGCATTGCTGGGTGCTAAAGCAGCTGATTCCCTTTGTTACTGGGACCATTTAAATAATGTGAAAACTGAGTCTGAAGATCCATTAATTGGAAAGCTTGTATGCATATTATTGTTTTTTTTTATTCTCCAGTTGTGTCCTGGAATGTCAGGGGGAGTAACCTGCAAGGTTCATCAGGATCTCCTGCTGCCTGCAATAATGCTTTGCTTTGCCGTAGGGATGCTATCTGAGCATTTCAGAGCACGGTGCAAACATTAATGGTTAAAACAGTCAGACAATTGAAAAACATTGAATAAAAGCAGAGTCTTCAAGCTGGGGAAACTTTGGTTTGACCATGACAATCAAGTTTCCTGAATCCCTGTCTGTGTTCTACGGGAGTAGCTTTGCTCAGCCTCAGGTCTCTAAGACAACGAAAGAGGTCTACAAAACAGCTGTTTAAACCCCAAAGTGAAACACCCTCCTTGCACTCAGCCACGTTCCTGAAGAAGTGTAGCTGTGAGCCTTTGTGTGCTCCCGGTGCCTGATTAAAATCTATGAAATTATAAGACTAAGGTTGCTGTTTTGTGAAACAATATGGGTTTGATTTAAAAAAACAAACCAAGCGCTCTGGCAGCAGCCTTTGCTTCACAGCTGGGGAGTGAAAAATAGAATATAATGTGGATTAGGATTTTTCTTTTCCTGCCAGAACAGCTTGTTTCTTCAGTGAGAAAAAAAGTGGAGAAGCGTTGACCTAGATCATCTTACCTATCAGGCTAAACCCCAGCACTGCATAATTGTATAAAAATGACAGATAAAAGGAGGAAATGATATCAGAAAAGGCTTTTGTTTTCTTTAATTTAGCTTTAATGTTAGTGTCTAGTATTCACCTTGCTTCTTTTTTTATTCAGCTGTACCCCTGCTGTTCTGCTGGAAAACCTGTTAGAGGGCTCATTGCTTCTTTCTTAATTTAAAGAGAGCTGTAATTCAGTAATTTTCATACTGGACTTTGCTACAGATCACTGGTAGAATTCATTTTGCTTCGTCTGGCCTAATACAATATGCGCTGTGTGTCAAGTGTGTAGACGTGCCCAAAAATATGTTGTCCTTAACAAAGAGCCTGATTATCGAAACCCAATTACTGTATGAATTTGCACGAAGTTGCGTGTCACGCAGCCTGAGCTTACACATACTGCAGTTCCCCTGGCTTGTCTTTTCCTTGGAAACTGTGACCGGCGAGGGGTAATACTGTTGAATGCTGCTTTTATCAGCAGCAGTTTCTGCGGGGATGTTACCCCGTCCCTTTGGGTCATCTCTCCTGTGTGCTTTGCAACAGCGCTGAAGCCAATGAATAAAAACATTCAAGGGGGAACAAGAGTCATTTGTACAGAGCGATTTGCCTGCCTGCTTTTCAAGGCTGGGTGGCCAAAGCAGACTCTAATGCCAGTAGCGATGCTGAAACACATCAGTCCTTTTTCTGAATTCCTTTTTTTTTCTTCTGGATCTAAATGTGTTCTGTTACGGAAAAAAGAATAGACAGCAAAGCTTGCTGCTGCATCAACTGTCCTGGGTAGGAGCTGGGAACTGCTAAAGGTTTTTTTAATACGTGTCAGAAAATAATGTGCAAGAATAAAAACTACAGCCAAAGGTTGGTATTTGCTTTGCTGCAATAAAAAAAGTGGCTTAGCTTCTTGGCGCAGAGTTTGTGAAGCTGTAGAGGAGTGCAGTCGGAAGGGCTGCAGCTTTGAGGGCTTCTGCGCTTGTGGAAATAGCGCATCTGAGAAGCAAATAAAGAGATATTAAAAGTTGTAGTTATTGTACAGTCTAGCTCATCTACAAATCTGATATCTCCCAAAGCCATTCAAAAATCAAGCTACGTGCTGCTGAATTTCAGCAATGGGGAGAATTCAGGAAATTCTGGAAATTGGTAGCAAGCCCAGCAGTGTGGCTCATGGAGGAGAAATCATGTTTTTGTGTCTTACGTTCACTGAGAGATATTTGAGTCTTAGCACTGAGTGTTTCGGGGTGAGCTGATGGTGTGACTGTTTACTTAGTAGCTTATAGCAGCACAGTGCTGCTGATAGAATGCACTGTACTTTGTGTCTTGTCTAAATGGGATAGAGGCATGAGGAGGGTGGTGTTTGGGAGACCAAAACCAGGAGAGAGGATGCTGTCTGCAGGGATGTGTTGGCAGAGGAAGACGACCCTGTGTGTTGGAGACACCCAGGTAAATTAGTTTCTCTCTGCAGTGACTTGCAAACAAGTTTTTCCAAGGAACGTGACTTAGATATCCCCTTAGTAAGGAGTGGTCTCAGACTTCTCTGTTGGTGCTGTTTGAATTTCAGTGATGAGTTCAACACGAACTGGAGCATGGGAGTATGTGTTGGGTCTGCCCAGCCATCACTCGGCTGGTTGTGCATCAGCCAGAGGGAGGTGTCCTGCCTGGCAGCGTGGAGTGCGATGTTGGGTTCAACAGAAAATTGCTTGAACCTACTCAGTTGCTCTCAGCTTGACTCTGATTTCTAATGTAGAGTTCAGTTGCACGATGATAGCTGCCAGGGAGAACACGGTGGTGACCCTCCGTGGGGTGCTGCAAGCATCCCTGGGCCATGGCCAATGTTGCCTGGAGGGGACCCCGGGGGAAAATAGAGCTGCAGGAGCTGCAACTCAAAACCACTGCAGCATTTCATAGCGGTACAGTATGACAGGCAGCGACTCACCGACTCCAGCACAGACAGCTGAGTTTGCGCCTGTCCGTGCTTTCCCTGTTAACTTGGCAGCAGGTGGCACAGAGTCCCCTTTTGACTGGTGTCAGTGGTGTTGGATGTTGGCTTTCTCTGGAGTTGTTTTATTCTCTTTTCGTTCCTCCTGGTGGGTCAGTGTTGGGCTGTGCCCTGTATCTCAGCAGCGCATTCTACATTGGCGTAGACATGGATCCTGATCTGATAATTCATATATTATTCAGTATCCTGAGGTTTAGGGATTAGCCAGGTTATGCAAAAACAATTTATTTTCTTTTCCACAGACTGATTTGCATAGTAACTTTCTTGTAGATTACTGATTTGGTTCTGGGGAACTTCATCCTGTTGCTAAGAGGGATAAGCTGTGAGACACTGAAGAATTATTCAAAACGCCTGCAGACGCAGGAAGTTAATGCTGCTCTGGTTTGTGTTTGGACAGCTGTCATGTCATTGAAAAAGACTAGAAACTCTAGGAGCTTTTCCTTTCTCTAGGTGAGTTTCCTTTTAAACTGCATTTTAAAGTCTGAGTGGTACCTCTGGTTTCAAATGGCAAAATCCTCCATCGCAACAGGAGTTGTGGAGCTCTTATGGGACCTGCACCTTGAAGGGTGCTTTCACCAGATCCTTCTTTGGAATAGAAATCCATTGGACAAATTCCATTATCTTATAATAAGTGGGAATAGGAGTAATTGAGTCGGTGTGTAGAGGAAATGTTTCCTTTCCGAGCAAATTGTGAATCTATCTAGAAGCTTTCTTTGGTCTCCATAAAATCATAGAGTGGTTTTGGTTGGAAGGGACCTTGGGGTTTATCCAGTTCCAATACCCCTGCCATGGGCAAAGATACCTTCCACTGGATTGGGTTGCTCCAGGCCTCCTCCAACCTGGCCTTGAACACCTCCAGGAATGGAGCAGCCACCACTTCTCAATTAGTAAAAACATGGCTTTGCTATTTCTAAGTATTGGTTACGTTTGGCGTGCAGCGAATTTGGCCTTTCAAGGGGCTCTTTCAAGGGGCTCTTTCAGTCATCTGTCACCTAATTCCTTTATATCATGTTTATGTAAGAAGGACATGCTATTTTTAGAAACTTAATGTAGATATCAGTGTGCTGGGAGATGAGATTGTGCTCGAAGAGGGGGATGTACCACCAAATTCACTTCACAGCATAAACAAGGCGTATTTGTGTTGTGTGTCCTGGAAATACCACCAGGAAAAGCACTTTCCTCAGCAGAGCAGGGAATTTTGTCCAGCTGCTGCCCCTCCAATCCCTTTAAATGTATGAGTTTGCACATACCCAGCTGCTGGCATCCTACAGAGATTGCAAGATCCTGGTGCTCACGTTTACAGGAATCCTTTTGTTGTTTTAAAAAATAATGAAATCTTAACAAGTTTGGATGGTCTTTGCTTCAGAATTTGGGTCTTCTATTGTGCTTTCAGATCATGTTTTAAACTTTTCTGCTGGAAGAGCTGAAACATCCATTCTGTTGGTGTTGAAATGAGAACAAGCGTTCTTGTGTGTTTGCTGACCCCCAGGAGCCTTCCTTGAAGAGAAACACTAAATATTTTCAGTTCTCAGACAAAGAGCAGGAATTATCATCTGGGGAACCGTCTGCTTATGTAGTATTCATGCATGAGCTGCTTAGAGCAGAGATACACCAGTTTATTGTCCACGTGTGCTGCAGTATGTCTTTTAGGATGCGTCATCGTGTTTATTTGGCAGTGTATCTCTAAGGCGTATTTATACAGATAAGGCAGTACAGGACATCACAGGTAGTATGTACGGAAACTGGTCTGTGAACAAATACCTTCCAAATGCGTTTGCATGCGTGCGTACGTAGGAACAAAGAGGCTTAGAAAATGTGTTCTGTGATTTGGTATATCCCATTCTTTCCCTCCTCCCTCCCCTGCAGTTGTATAAGTACTTTTGATGGCAGCTGCTGGATTAGACCCAGAAGCTTAAAAGATTAAAGAAACCACTAAAAGCAGCTACGAGGAAGTGAAGGATCCGTTTGTCTGAAGGTTTGTGTTTTCGTACTGGTGGTTGAGAAGAAAATTGCAAACAGGCTCTGCCCTGAAGGGAGGACTTACCGAAATCTGGGCGATGCAGAGGTCAGGCCACGGCTGCTGGGACCTGCGGGTACAGAATGAAAGCTCTGCATGTGCCTTGGCACGCTCTGTGTCACGGCCAGAGTGCTGGCAGGTGACGGTGTTGGTCCCCATCCTCTTTCCTCCTTGCTACGTAGCCCGCAAACTCAGCAGCGCTCTGCGACATAGACCTGGAAAGCCGTGGCTGTCCGTAGTTCCCTACTGAGCGAGGTGAAACTCTAAGTTGAAACGCACTGAATGGCTGAATGAACCACAGGTTTTGCACTTTTGCCTCATGTTAAGCTGTGCTGCTTACGTTGTCTGTTAAGCTCCACAGTGAACGGTGGTTTTAATGAACGTATTTCTTGCCCAGGCGGTTCCAGGCAATGACAGAGCTGAGCAGGACATCACGTTGTTCACCCAAATCAGGCTGAAGTCTAATTCTTCACCCCTGTTTCTTTCCCCCCCAACCACCCTCCGTAGCCCCAAGTCTAAAAGCAGCTGTTTCAAGAGGTGTTTTTTTCAAGAGGTGGGGTTGTTTTTTTTTTTAAACATGGTCTTTTGCAATGTAAAACATCTGCTGCTTTCTGGCTGATCCCTAAACACTGCTGGTGGTGTATATAATCAAACCAGAGTCTTGAGGAACATAAGCCAGTGTTGTCTTTTGTCATTTTAAACAAGTAAGTCTGTACTGGAAAAGAGTATCTGCTTTGGATGCAAAACAGGACCCCAGACTGCCTGGCTAGGGTACAAGAGTGCTGCTGAGCACGTTAGGATTATTAACATTAATCTAATCTTTCCGTTTGTCAAATAGATTTTTGAGTACATGAAGACAGCTTACCCAGTTCTTAAGACAGTGCTTCCAGATCAGCTTGTAGTTTGTTCTGTAATACCACGTGGATTTGCCGGGATTTTCAAGTAAATACATTATGTATATGGCTTACAGATTGCTTAGGCTGTCTGCATCAATAATTAAAATGAGGGAGGGGACTATTCTGCAGTTTCCTCTTTATTTTCCTTGCCGTTTTTTTTCATGTCTATTTTTATCTTTCCTCTCAGGATGAGAAGAATAGACCTGTAGCAAGGGAGAGTGTGTCAAAGGCAGAGCTGAAGGTTTTTCCGGCCGAGATTGGAGCTCGTGGCACGTCACTGCAGTGCCAGCTCTCAGCGTCAGCCTGACCTTTGCCACTCTCTTTGCAGACACTTTGATTGAGACTTGTCAGGAGCTGCCAACCTGTTCCCTTTGCTGTTTAAACAAGCACACCTTTCCTACTGAAATGGGAGAAAAAGCATTGCTTTTCAGTCTTCTGGTGAACATAATGCATTTAGTTGGTCAAAGTAGAGGGAAAGGTTTGGTTTCGTTTGGTGGTGTTGTAGCGAGTGGAACATTGCCTAGATTGGATGGGGCGAGCTTTTCTTGTTCTGGGTGCTTTAATGGGACTCTGTCAGATCAGGAGCTTCCATACAAGCCAGTACTTATATTTCAAGTGCATCATAAAAATAATTAATTACTGTTTTTTACCTCCGACCTCTCCTATCTTGGAAAGGTATACAGTGCACTGGAGCTGGCACTGCAAAATGCACAGGGCTATCTGGATGCGGACTTGCTCTCCAGTGGGATTTTCTGATGTGGCATTTTTAGTGTCCTGGCTGTGTTGAATTGAAGTGGGAAGTGATGTCCGTTTCATTGTAAGGCCATGTCTTTTCTGTCCCTGAAATCTCTGCACATCCAGTCACTAACATCACTGCCTCAGAATGATAGCCAGTCCTTGCTGGACATGACACGATGTCCTGGTCACAGTCGCCTTCCGTGGTGGGGCCAAAGATCAGTAAGGAATGCTGATGTAAAAACTACGCCTAAGCTGGGAGATCGTCCTTTCCACACGGACATGACCACCTAAGAACCAGCAAGAGTTACTTGCCTATGTTTACTTCCCAGCTTGATTTAAACTTTCCAGCATGTCCAATTAAATAGAGAAATGGCCAAGAGATGGTGAAATGGCTGCACGTCCTTGCTTGGCTTCGTGCACATGCACAGCAGCCCCAGCTACCTGTTGCAGAGGTAGAGCAAGCTAAAACTTCTCCAATGTTGTTGGGTATTTTTTCCCATCTAGTTGACTATCAAGGGTGCAGTTCCGTGTCAACAGCCTATGTAATCTTTGACTGCTTTTTGAGATGGCTCGTTACAGTGATTTCTTGGCTGTAAACTTTGGAATTGGCCTGAGCAGAAGAGCTGCTAAACAACAGTTGTCTTATCTGGTTGCTGACCTGGAGCATGCTCTGCCCAGCAGCCTGGAAAGGAACTACGGCATTGCCGGCCATGGTTACGTGTAGTGCACTGTGCATAATCTTGGGTACCGTTGTGTTGCGCTGTCTACATCGCTCGTTTTCTAGTTTCAGTTGACTTATTTTAAGGCTCTTTACAGTGTAGTCTCCCTCAATAAGTTTAGCTCTGATAGTGGAATTACTTGGGGGAGGTCTCATGCCGTCAGGAGCGTCATTTGCCCCATGCTACAGTTTAGGACCTTGGGAGCCAAGTATCTGTGTTGGCATCACTTTACCTGTGCTGCTCTCCCTTTTCATGCAGTTCTGCACATTTCTTCCTTATAAAGACAGCAGTCAGGTTCTCTGTGCCAATCCTCGGTGCTCTAAGAAAAGTTTCAGCCTTGATTAACTTCTCCCAATACTACACTCAGCCTTACAGCGGGCGGTACAAAATCAAGCCAGCAGCTTCTCTATGCTGGCATAACTGCTTATTTGCGAGAATTTTGTGTCTAAGAAATGTTGAGAGTCCTCCCTGGGGGTGCTGGTACTATGGCTCCTCAGTGAACACAGCTGTTTATTTTTCTGGGGTTTCTTTGTTTTGTGGGTTTGTGGTTTTTGTCCTTTGTTGCATTTTTGTTTTTTAAACAACCTCTTTTAATATTTCTTAGCTCTTCGGAATTGCTTAAACAAGTTGAGAAGTTTTTAGGCGGGTATTCATAAGCACTGAGAAGCTGTAATGCCTTATTTGCTCCTTTAAACTCACTAAAGTCCAGGGTTAAATTTAGCAGCGATGCAGTTACTCTGGGTAAGGTGAGGACTGCGCTGCTCTCCATGCTCAGTGCCGAGCATCGTGCAGTCCTGCCTATGGAATACAAACTCCAGGTGCTGATGTAATACAGATGTTAATCTGAATTTACAGCAGTTGAACTGAGCTTGGGATTTAGCCGAAGGGACTAAAATGGAGCATTAATCAAATGCCACAATTACTGAGCCACACGTTCTGCATTAAACTAATGCAGAATATGAGTCACACCCCTAACATCTTGATATGGAGTAAGCCCTGCCATGAGAACTTGGTAGCGGTTGTCAGACTTTATGTTGGAGTAAGGGAAGGGGTTGTATAGATGTTAGTCTGCTTGCAGAAGGAGGATTTAAGGAAAAAAAAAAGCCTAAAAAAACCCAAACCAAACTGGCACTTCTTAATAAACTAGTGTAATTACAGCTCTATTTAAGTGGAGGCGTATGATATGTATGTTTGTGACAATTTTCCAGAGGGATGGTTGGGCTAGTGCTAAATAACCAGGCTCATTTTCCCATAATGCAAATGTTATTCACAAACTATTACCATAATTGATGCACCGAGCCACTGTAGAGTAAATAATGTGTTGTGTGTGGGAAGCAAACTAGAAGTCAATGAATATTAAAGAACAAAATCTCATTTTTAAGGGGAAACTTCCCAGGAATTAGAATTACTTTGAAAATCGAATGGCGGTACGTGTGCAAATGGGCTGGTTGAGTTTTAGTTCCATACCCACGCACATGCTTAAACACACGCACTTATGGACTGTGCTCCAGTCTGGTTCCAAGGGATCTTTTTTCCCCTTAATGAGTGCAAAGCATCCTCAGACCTGATGAAAGCAGCATGGTCTGTGGGGACCTTTGGGTAATATCCAGGGACCTGGGAGCTTCCCAGCGTAGGATTATAAACACACTGGACCGTTGACAGCCAAAGAAGTAAGGAACTTCAGGGTGTTCTCTGTGGGACAAAGGGGAGCTGGGACTGGTAACCCCACATCTGAGGAGGTATTCATAGAATAGTTAAGGTTGGAAGGGACCTTAAAGCCCATCCAGTTCCAAGCCCCTGCCATGGGCAGGGACATCCCACTGGCTCAGGCTGCCCAAGGCCCATCCAACCTGGCCTGGAACACCTCCAGGGATGGGGCAGCCACAACTTCCCTGGGCAACCTGGGCCAGGGCCTCACCACTCTCATGGTGAAGAAATTCTTCCTAATGTCCAGTCTAAATCTGCCCCTCTCCAGTTTATACCCATTGCTCCTCATCCTATCCCCACAAGCCTTTATGAACAGCCCCTCTCCAGCCCTCCTGTAGTCCCTTCAGGTATTGGAAGGTTCCTATAAGATCTCCTCTGAGCCTTCTCTTCTCCAGGATGAACAACCCCAACTCTCTCAGCCTGTCCCCTCTGATCATCTTCGTAGCCTCCTCTGAACCCATTCCAACAGCTCCATCTCCTTCTTATGTTGAGGATTCCAGAACTGGACACAACCCTCCAGATGATGTCTCCCAAGAGAGGAACAGAAGAGCAGAATCCCCTCCCTCGCCCTGCTGGCCACGCTGCTTTGGATGCAGCCCAGGACACGGTTGGTTTCTGGGCTGCAAGCGGACGTTGGCGGCTCATGTCGAGCTTTACATCGACCATAACCCCAAGTCCTTCTCTGCAGGGCTGCTCTCAAGCACATCATCCCCCATCGCATACTGAAAATGGAGATTGCCCCGACCCAGGTGTAGGACCTTACACTTGGCCTTGTTGAACCTCATGAGTTTCTCACAGCCCCACTTCTCCAGCCTCTCCAGGTCCCTCTGGATGACATCCCATCCTTCTGGTATGAAACAACTGGTATTGATTGTTTCTTTGTCTCATGCAAAACCCGTGGTGGGGCTCACAGGAGGTTTATAGGTCATTACGTTTGCGGTGGCAGGGCTGCGCGGGGGCTGCAGCCGTCCAGATCTGCGTTTGCCGGGCCTGGATGCACGGACCTTCCAGTGTGCGGGAGGACAAGGCATCACAGTCCCTCCTCCCCTGGACCATGATCGCTGTCCCTGTGCCTCGGTGAGTGTTAAGCAGGTTCCAGCGCTTACTGCTTAATGTGAATTATCCTGTATCCACTGCTGAATGCAGGTGCTGTCGGCACTGCGGCCTTATCTGCTCTGGTATGGATTTTTAGAGTAAAATGTTTTGCTGAATAAGACTTAATTTAACTGTGGGCATTAGTTCCCTGCCACCTAATCCCTTTTTATGTTCAAAGGGAACTTATGGCAGTGCTTAAACGTATATGCGTACGTTGCAGGGAAAGATGGTCTTCTTTTCAGTTATTGCTTTATTTTCCCCCCTGGATATATTACTCCCTCCTCCGAGTTCCCTGTGTAAATGAGGGTGATACATACCGACAACCATATAATGTATCGCAGAGACATATTCCAGTAGGATGAAATGACGGAGTGTCACAGAAATCACTGCTTTCTGCATTTGAGAATTGTGCTATTTCGAATGCTTTTGGGTACTGGTGCGTTCTTAGAAGTGAACTTTTCTCCAGGTAATAAAACCCTGGTCAAATACCGCTGTAGCTCGAGAAACCAGAAGGCCAAGGAACAAAATGCAGAAGCATCGTGTTGGATTACGAAAGCATCCTTTGATCTTTCAATTCCATAAGCCATTTTGTCCATTACTGTTATTTTTTTTTAAATTACGGTTTAAAGCACTGCACCTTCTTTTTCAGAGAGATTAAAACGGCGTTTTAAGCAACCTTTGCCTCCCCTTGCTGAAGACACCCTCACGTGACGTCCTGGCACAGTTACATATATATCCTATAACGTCAGTAGCTTTGCTTGTTGTAACCTGATATAACTCAGCATGGCAGAAGTAACATATTGCGAGCCATAACGAGCCCAGCTCTCGTGCGCCAGGCTTATGGGCTGTCCTTCTTCTGCCTCAGTCTGTCTCTTGCAGATTGTAAACCACTAGCAAATGTCTGCTTCTTGTCATCTGTACACTGTATCGAGGTGTCTTTGAACCTTTCAGGCTTCTCTGGTTGTGCCTCCTAGCCATAATTTCACCGAGAGAGCTGAACACATGCCTGAGCTGGGTTATCACTCACCATAACTCATTACAAATTGTCACTTCACTGCAGGAGATAAAGTACTTCAAACTGCTTTTCTCAAGTTAATCTGTACTCTTTCTTTTTGAATCAAGCAGCCTTACTTATTAGATTTTATCCTGCTCCTAGGGAGAAGCAGCTGGAAGAGCTGGTAGGTCTTACAACAGGCAAGGAAGATGGTATTTGCATCTCTCAGGCAAAAAAAAGCCTTTCCATAAAGCAGGGCAAAAAAAGTCATGGCAAAAAAAGAAGCCTTTCCATAAAAGCAGGGCTGCTAGAGGGCTGGCGTTGGTCTCCTGCACCACTTTGTCCTGCGTCTCCATCTGAAATGGTGCCGGTCTTGGGAGCTCTGATACACTGGACCCAGGATGCAGCTTATTCTGTGCTTGCTCAAAGTGGATGTTAAAGCATAAAAGCTCTCAGACGCCGCCAGCCCGCGTTGGGTTCAAACCAGTGACCGAGAGTTTCTTTTTCAAACGCGCGCAGAAGTACGAGTTGACAGCAGCATGGTTATGATGAGATTTTTCAGCAGCACTCAAGATGAAAGAGCAGATGGTGTTGATGGGAGAGCAGGGTTGTAAGGTACAAGATGGGATTGTTATCATGTTAATAACGAGACAGCAAATCCCGCAGTGCTTTCTGTTAGACTGAAAGATGATAGTTCCCTGTTGGCCTTCATAGGAATCAGAAATGTCCCCAGGAGGCTGCAGACGCCTCCTTGGTTCATCGTGTTGGTTCCCGGACAGAGCCATCCATTTGTTTGGGTTTGGACTTTCTGACCCCTTTCCTTGCTGTCCATGTCCTGGGCAGCCTTTTAGGGTGTAAAGGAGTTTGAAGACAGAGCTGGTGTAATTCTGGGTTACTTTTAAAACAGAAGCACTGTTGTAGAATATGGGTACTTTGAAGTAAATGTAGTATTTGTAGGTTTAAAGCTCTGAAGTTGCTGGGCACGCTAGAAAGAAGATAGGCAGACAGAGCTCCAGCACTTGCACTTCATTTAAAGTAATCCATATTGCTCTGCAATTCACTGAACTTGGGGAAAACCTTTCTCTTTTAGTCAGCATGCAGATCCCCCAGGCTTTGCTCTCATTTTCAGGAATCTTCCAGGGATCGCTGCTTTGGCTGGTATGTTAGGAGCAGTTCTGAACTGTGAAAAACATTTTCAAATCCTTTTTATTTATACTCATTCCAAATTGCCTTTTTTTCTTTTCACAGGCTAATTATAAAAATTGCTGTAAACATTTTCTGGAGATGGGATCTTCTTATTTATCTAAACTTTGTTTGTGCTTGTTGTTTATGTCCTAGTTTTTTCAACATCCCCACACTTCACTCTGTCAGTTGGGAAGTGTGAAAGCTGTTATGGTAATAGGGAGTGAGATGATTTTCTGCTCTCATAGTGCCAAGGAGATAGGGATGGATGTAATTCATCTTGGATGTAGTCCCTGCTGCAAATACATCATCTTGCTTTAGCCTCCCTGCACACATGGATGTACGCGTAGAGGTTCATTTTGCTGGGGATGAGGGTCAGTGCTCTTTACTCCGGGATCAGCGTAGCTCGGCTCCGTTGTGTGCCCTTTCAGGGAGGTTCCTCCGGACATTGGTACTGCAGCACAGATGAGGTGAAATAGTGCCTGGTTCCCTCCTTCCTTCCTCCCACGGAGCACCAAGACGACGTGAGTCTGACTTGATGGCATAGATGGAGGCAAAGATAAGAGGAGGAGGTACAACCTGCTTTTAGGAGACTTAAAAATCAAACTGCAACAACTTGCTGTTGGGTTTGTGTTACTGTACGATTAGCTTTGTCATGGGGGATAATTGAAATGAACGCAGATCGATATCTAAATATGCATTGGTGTGTATTAAAAGGCTTAGAACCAATGGTCTGTTAAAAAGGAGGTTATTTCAATTCCTTTGTACACTTTCTCACATTTGCAGTGGTAAATTAGAGTATGGCAAAACCTGCTGAATCAATCAAAAGATGTTTATTCTGTGAGAATTGCAAATATTGTATCAAAATATGGTTCACTTTGAGGGGTTATAGAAAATCAAGTCTGGATTTTGGCTGTACAAACTTAGAATCTGAATAGGACGTTATTTCATGTTATTAATGGATATTTGAAAGAGGAGGTGTGGGATGAAACCCTATCCAAGGTATTGTTTGTCTGGCAACATGTCGCTGTTGGCAAAATAGAAGCAAAGCTGTTGTCTGATGCACCACATAGACAATAACTTTATAAAATACGAAATACATTTCGGACAATGGCTGCGACTGCAGGTTTTGAAATAACTGATGCGTTCTGCTCGACTGCAAAGATGAATGCAGTGTTGAAGATCAAACTGTTGTGTGCTTCGTGTGCACGTGCAAACTTAAACTGCCTGTTGTGTTGTACGAAATAGGCTTCTGCTGGTGCTGGTGAGGCTTCTGCTGGTGCTTCTGCTGGTGCTGGTGCTGCTTGTGGGTGCTGATGTGTCAACAGTATGATAAAAAAAGAGCAATCCTGGGGTGCGATCGGCCTGGGGATGTGATAGCTGGAAATTCTGTGTCTCCGTTCCTCGTCCTGCACTTGTCTTTTGATTACAAAAGGACAGCTCTCAAGGGATGTCGTTGTACATTTTCCTGAGATGGAATAATAGCTCTGTGTTTTGTGACCATGGTACTTTAGATCCTGCCAGATGCTAATGAACCAGTGGAAAACATCCAGGGCCTGGTAATTGCCTTGAGCCACAGCTGTTTGTGCTCTGTACATAGCGTCAAAGCTCTCTGCTTCGGTGGCTGTGCCCTGTGATCTTGCCCCAAGGTCCCCTCAGGGCTCCTAGAGGTCAACGCAGCGAGCACGCTTCCTATAATTGAGTACAAGAGAGCGTGGTGGCCGTCTGGACACGGGCAGCTTGAGGACAAGGCATGCTCTCGACACCACCGATGTGCTTCTCGTTTGGTGTCTGCAGTCAGTCCTGGGCAGGGAGGGTGTCCGTGCAGGGTCCAGAGCCCCGGCAGAGTGGGAGCTGGGAAGGAAGCGAGGCTTTTGTGCTCACCTGGTCTCATTCAAGCATACAGCCAGACCTATCCTATGTATTAATTTGCTGATTCAAAAACCGGCTTTATAGGTGCAGAAAATCAAAGGTGCTAATAAAAATCAGTGTTTTCTTTGGATGAGTGTTCCCTGTAGCAGACCTTCCCATCCACTGTTGCCTTTGCAAGATGTGATTTGTGATGTTTCCATAGACCTAGAAGAAGCTGAGACATTGTCCCACCCTGTATATGTTTAATTCTCCGCTTCTCTGGGAGAATTAAGGGAGTGTGGGATCCATGGCAAACCATTTCTGAGAGCTGTAAATGGCAGTGACTGGAACCAGTGAGGCTGAGGTTGCGTCGAGGAGGTCAGAGGGGCCATGCTGGGCAGGGAAGGGCAGGGATCTCCCTGCGGAGCCGACCTGAACAGCCTCACCTCCAGCTGCTCCAGTGGGGTGCGGACCTGGGGAGGATAGAACCAGGCCATCTATTCAGTGAAGTGTTTGTTACTGGTCTTTATGGGTATCTGGACCCCTTGTGTTAGTCCTGGTTGATTAAAAGTTCTAAAAACATCTGCTGGGAAGTGAGTGACTGACCAAGCTCTCGAAGTTAAAGCTCTCAGATGAAGCAGTGACACCAGTACCGTATTGATAACACTTTTTAGGTTAGTAATATTGACAAACCAGGTTTCAGGATCTGTTTCATCCACTATGTATCTCCGTGTGTGCATGTAGTAGGAGGTGGTGCACGTGTTTATTCTCACTCAGCCTGTGAGAAAGATACCTAGAGCTAGGAAAGGTGCAGAGGAGGATGAAAGGGATGTGCGGGGACATGCACGACTTCCCTACATGGAGAAATGTGTGGGAGTCTGCAGTCCCCAAAAGGTGTGATACAAGAGAGACAAGAAAAATCTGTAAAATCCTAACTGATCCAAAGATGATAAGGAGTGAATTATTCTCTTTTTTTTTTGAAAGATAGGAAACTGAGCCTCCCAGTTAAATAACCAGGAGGCTGGTTAAAAACAACAGAATGAGGTGACTTTCTCCTACTGCATATAGTGAAATTCTGAACTTCATTCTGCATCTTATAGAAACATAAAGGGGGTCAACTGCATGCTTGGCAGGTTCAGGTCCATCTGGCTTACTAGATGTGATGCTGTGAGTGCTTGAGATTTCTTGCATTTTTTCCTTGCGCGTCTTAAAGTGTGTGGACATGGGATGCTGGACCAGATAGCTCTGCTTCAGCACAGCACTTTTGTATTCAGTGGAAATACAGTAGGCTGATTATATTCATCCTGTACTTTGCAACTTGATATTCATCACTCTGTGGCATGCTTGGAGCTGGGAGATTTGCAGTGAGACGCAACCAAATCAATGTGTCTCATTAAACCAGAGATAGGGAATTGGGCAGCGTTTCTAAATGGACAAAAGAACAAATAGTCTGATAGATATTTTCCCTGGATTGTTTATGCATGAGTTTCATATTGATAGGGGTGATTTTGTTTCCCCCCCCCCCGCCTTTTTTTTCTTTTTTAAAGGCTCTTTACAGATATTATTCTGAAACATTAGCCTGACAGCCTCAAAGCTTAACAAGTGAGTGTGCAGAGGGAGAGCTGAGCTGGGGGGAGCAGAGGAGAGCCTGACTGATTGCTTGCTCTGCTTACATGGAAGCATTACTGCAGCTGCAGCATTGGAAAGGAGATATTTGCTTTATGCTTAAGAGGCTTTATTGTTTCTACACTATATATAGTTCTGTAATCTTTCTTTAGATGGGGAGGGCAGTGTGGGACAGCCTCGCAAGCATCACCACCCTGCTTGGTGGGAGAGCGAGGGGTTAACGCGGTGGTGTAGGGTTCTACAAATGGGCAAGCTCATTGTCAGAATAATGTTTAGCCAGGTGTTAATCTGTGTCTGGAGGGAAGTGCTGGAATTCATTATTCATCCCACTGGGGGAGGTCGTGGTCCTGGGAGGCTGCCAGCGCTGGAGCCAGCCTCCTGGCTTTACTGACATGTGCCATTGGTGATGAATGCAGCTGAAGTCCATTTGAGGAATTCTCCTGTCAGACAGCCAAGCTGAGAGCGCAGCGCGGAGCTGAGGCATTCGGCGAGCTCTGTTGCAGCAAGCGAGATCGTGCTCGGTGCTGGGAGGGCAGGAGGGGACAAACTGGAACCGTGGAGGAAAGCATCGCTTCTCCTTTCTGTCCTTTTTTTTTTGCCTCTCTCCAACCCTTCGCTTCCCCTAAAGTCTGTGCTCCCGTAGGAAAATCGTTGCCTCTGACAAAAAGAGTGCCAGCACGCTGCTTTTCATCAGCAAGATAGGTTTGAGCTGCTTTTTTGTTGTTTAACAAGGGCAGAAGGTGAGACAATGATCAAGTCAAGTTGGTTCTACGTCAAGTTCAAGTATGCGGAGAAGGTAAGTCAATCCGTTTTCTCCTGAAGCCTTTCCCAAGGGGTTGCTGTGGGGTCGCCTGCAGCCCCTGTCTCTTGCCTGGCTGTTCTGGCCACCAGCAGAGTGAAAGCCGCTGAGAAGTTTGGCTGGTGGATTTGTTCGCCCATGGCTGAATAGGTAACGCTGTGCGAAAGCCGGGGCAGCGCAGGGTATGGGCGCAAAATGTGACAGCCCCAACTTCAGCGTGATGCAAATGGAAGAGAAAAGCAAAGCTTAGATCTCATTCCTATGGTGCTGTGTCGGGGGAAAAAGGCAGTGATTGCGATGTATTTGTTTTTCTCAAGTGGAGCTTGTATGGAAGAAATATTTCTTGTTCTGTTGAGCTGGTTGTGAGATGTGACCTGCTTCTGCAAGGAAATGGGTTCTTTTCTTCTCCTTTAGTAATGAAGTAAATGTTTAATTATCTGTGATTTCTACTGGAAAAAGATGTTTTATTGATCAGAAAGTAGTGAGATGTATTCTTAGCCTGCTTGCTGGGGGTTTTAGTGTGGAAGTTGCTGCATTTCCTATTGCGCAAACATGGTGCTTTCTGCTGGCTTTTCCTTTTCCACTCATGTACCGCTTTATTTTGCCCATCCCTTGGTACCCAGATGCCTGGGGGAAGCACAAGGATGGGGATGGGAGATAGGATGGACCAAGATTCCAGCAGGGACCTGCCTGGCAGCGCTGCATTTTCACTGAGCATCCCTCTGGAGGGCTCCTGCCCCAGGTTCAAGGCTGATCCTATTGCCAGTAACACTGAGAGGCAGTCACGGTGTTTGGATGTAGCACGCTGTTTCCTTTAATCCAGCAAAATGGGGAAGAGAGCAAGACAACTTTTGTGATGACAATCCTAAGGAGTTTCACTGTTTTCCCTAAGCACCCTCGAGCAGTGAGCAACTTGCTGCTCTTAAAACAGAAGGAAAATCCAAATACGTGCTGTTAGCCTGAAATTTTCTATTCTGGCAAATAGTCCTCTGTTGATTTATTTCCTGTCTTTGTGCCTCAAGTTATACTGCACACAGTGAAAGCATATATATTCCATTTAACACAAAGCATATATATTCCATTTAACACAAAGCATATATATTCTATTTAACACAAAGCATATATATTCTATTTAACACAAAGCATATATATTCCATTTAACACAAAGCATATATATTCCATTTAACAAGATTTTCCTATCATTTATCCCAGGCTGCAGATGCGTATTTAACAAAGTCACAGATTTAACTATTCCATTTTCAGTTGTTTTGGGCAGCCTAACAAAGGCAATTTGACTGTGAAATCTGCTTTATTAGGTGGTTATATTTTATCTCTTGGATGCTTCACTGCAATAATTCTCAGTTATTTCAAGTCATATCAGACCTATAAACACCTATATCAAAACAAATTTACTCTGCTTATTTAGCATATGAAACTCTTCCTGGGAAGAAAACCTAATGAAATCACTAATTATCTGCCAGGGGGTGAGACCAGCTATGTAAAATACCAGGGAATTTTGGTTTTTCACCTTCACATTTTTTGATTCAATTTCTTTTTCTTCCTTTTAGTACTCCTTACACCCAGAAAGCCCTCATGTCCCTGAGCGGAGCAGATAATGTTCCTGCTTTTCTGTCACCGCTAGTGAATTGGTGTCTGTGTTACATAACCTGTCGTTCCGGTTTTGTCAGACACAGATTTTTTTGAGATCTACAACCTGCGAAATTTGAGCATGGATGAAATCCAGGAGACCCATTTGATCGGTACTTTTTTTTTTAGAGTTACTTGTGCTTTACAAGATTTTCTTCTGATTCACCGGGGAAGTTGCCAAGTCTGTTCATCTGCTGAGGAAAATCCTGACCAAGCCCAAACTCATCATGCACACACACAGCAAGGCAAAAGCTGAAGAACATGCCTGGTGATTTATAGAATTTCACATGTGATAAGAGACCATTAGTCCTCTGTGTGGAAATGAAGTTTTCCTAATGGAAACCACTTGAGGAGCGTAGATGTTGGCCATGGGGCAGGGGATGTACCCCTTGCTGAACGCAGGGATTGTGTCAGCGTTCTTGTTGCAGTTGGTGCTTGGCTTGTTCTGCCAAGACTGTCTGCCTGTAAAAGCGGTGCTAGTGTGAGTTAGGTGTGAATTGACACTGAATTTATTAAGCTGGTGCAGTTCTCTGGCTGGACACGGTGGGTAGACGCTCCACGAAGCAAGTTCCTCCGCATTAGTGCAGCCACCTTGCTTAAAAATAAGGTCAAATTCTTTTGCGACTCTTCCATGTTGTCAAGGAACTGGGTTTATGTTAGCTAAGCTGAAGTACCTTTGAAATTCTCAAACTAGCTTTTTCCAGCACTCGGTCTGAGTGGATTTAAAATCTTACTTGGAGCTGCAGTTTCTCATTTTCAGCTGGCATCAGTGTGGGCTGCTGCGGGAATGAGCGTTCCCACTCCCAGCTACACGTTGTCAGCGGTGGTGCTGTGCAGCCACGTGGTGACATGCCTCCGGGAGCTGATCCAACTGGGACTCAACGGGTTGTTTTCCTTTTTTTGGGCTGGCTTCATTTTCAGGCAGCTCAGCGTGTGTCCCAGTTCACCGTGAGCGTACAGCCGTAACGAGGTACCTGTCAGTGCCCTGTTGAGGGAGAGTCGGAAGGACAGTCATATCTCTGCTGGCAGCAGCCTGGAAAACGAAATTAATTTAAGTTTGCTCTCCTCATTTGGTGTGTAATCTCTGTTTAAGGGAGGTCATCTTAGGTTAGGGACAGGTCGGGTCTCTGTCCTCCTGTTGGTGCAGTAGCTCAGTTAAATCAAGGGCTTTCCCTGTGTGTGCCACGACACTGCCATTGCACCACTCCCGCTTAATTCTCTTGTGAAGAAGTTCATTGACATTTTTATTAGCTGGCTGCCTTCGCTGGAGTTGACATCCATGCCTCTGGCCATCACAATTCTTTTTTTCCCCCTTGTATTTGTTTTGGAAGATTTTGTTGTCTGAAGGCCCCTCCGTGCTGAAGCATATATATTAATATGCATATCAGAGCTGGCTCAGCAGGCAGCTTATATATTGTCAAATATTCCTTCACATCGAGATGTCGACCTGTTTTATTCACTTGGCGTAACTACGCTTTGTGCTATAAACTATACTGTTGATTGTGTTTGAACGTTGCTCGTCCCATCTGGGCTACGTGCTGCCGCTGCAGAGAGACCCAAACCAAGGTCTGGTGATGTCACTTGCCTGAGCTTCAAGGAAATCCAACCCTTGCAGGTCTTTGGGAGCTTCTGAATTCATCACATCTGCTGCCACCCTTGAAATACCTTAGCTGGTCAACTTGTGTCGCCTGCCTGCTTGGGCAGTGACTGGTTTTTACTGGCAGGGACAAAATTCAGTGGCCCTGCCTTTGTGGCTTCGACAGAAAGCCCAAGAAATGGTCTTAAACTGCCTTTGGACATTCACCTTTTATCCTCTGAACATGTTGGAACTGGAAACAGAAGAGAGAGATGTGGGATAAGCTTGGGTATGTTAGTTTGCTCAAGTCATCCAAACAGTTATTTTATGTTGTGGTAGACAAGTGCTGTAAAACCATCTCGCAGCAGTGTATTTTTAATTGTGATTAAAAGAATCAGATAATAAAACTAACCAAAGTAGGAATGCACACAACTTCATCTTGACTCTATTATCAAGTTAATTGCAAACATTCTATCATATAAACTTCAAGGGAGCACACGGAAAAAAACCCCAAAGTTTTCATGTTTACCCTTTTGAAGATTTAATGTAAGGTCATTTGGACCGGAGCCATTTTTACAGAATACCCATATTCAGTCTGAGTGCATTTAGACTGCAATTAAAGTTCAGCGATTTCATACAAATAGTAGCACTGACACGAGGAAATCAGTTTGATCTGAGCTCTTGGAAATGTATGAAATTCTAGAAAGCGTGGGAGATGTGTGGCGAGAGGCAGCGTGAGTAGGCACTCTGCCTTCACTCATTCCTGATCTTATCTGAGCAATCACGTGGATGAAGCTGGAGGACTTGGAAGATTCTGCTTTGTCCCTAAAAAGCCTTGTTCCTTGTTTGAGCCTCATTCCTAGATATTGCTGAGCTGAAGCTGAATTTTCCTGTTCCCTGCAGTGCCCAAGGGAGACAAGTGCTGTATTCCTAGCTGGAAAATTAGATTAAAACACCAGGTACCTAGATACAGGGTACGTTCCTTTCTTCTTCTGAAGTAGGACTCCCACTACTCTGAAAGGCAGTTTACAGTTTTGACAGCTAAAATAAAAAGCCTTAAGGACAAGCAACCACTTTGAATGTTCGAAGGGCTTCATTTCCAGCAGAAAGATTTCAATTACAGCAATTTTCCTCGAGTAAGTACAAAGAGGTAAATGGAACCCCTGTTTCAAATGTTAAACTTGCAGACTACATTATTACCAGTTGTACTTTGAAAGTATGGGATAAAACCAATCTAAATCAAAGCCGTGATTCCAAATGACTTTTTAAGAGTATGATGAGGTCTACACCCAGTAATTCAGCCACTTGGTGCTGAGCAGCGCAGAGCGCATCAAATGTGACTTTCATTACATTGTGCTGCTCTTCCGGAGGATCGAGGCAGGAAGCGTCTGACAAACACCCAGAGCTGCATCTTGAAAGGGCTGCTCTGCAGCTGGAGAGCTGCGTGTTGGCTGTATTTTTAGAGAATTTAAGGGTTTTTTTTTTCTTCTTTTTTCTCTGACTTTGCTCATGATTTGTCTTGTCTTTTACAACAGTACTTTGACAGAGATTTGGTTATTTATCCCCTGTGTGACACAACCTCTCCTGCTTCCCATTCCCCACAAAAAAAAAGGTTTTTCATCTCCGGATCGCTTCCTCCCCTTGTAGGGGTAGGGAAAGCATTTTCAGTCTGTGGGATTTTAGACCAGATATTGAAATGTGATGTTTGTGTAGCACAAGGGACTGAAAGCCAAGATCATAGGAGCACTGGAAAAGGTTGCCCCGAGCAGTGGTGGCTGCCCCATCCCTGGAGATGTTCCAGGCCAGATTGGATGGGGCTTGGAGCCCCTGAGCCAGTGGGAGGTGTCCCTGCCCATGGAAGGGGGTTGGACCGGATGGGCTTTAAGTCCCTTCCAACCCAAACTATTCTGTGATTCTATGATTGATCAATCCAGTGACCTGAACTTACTGAAACATTCATTTTCACTGGAATGATGAGTTCTCCGTAAATCTATACAACGGCTTGACCGAGTCAGGGATAACCACTTCAGTTGGTAACTTTTTGGGTCACAGGAAGGGCAGGGAGTTGACCAGCCTGCTCCTTGAGCAACTCCGTCTTCCCAGGAGAGGGGAACCCGCCTGCTTTTTGTCCAAAACCATTTGCTGAAGCTAATTGTGCTAATTTTATTTTATTTATTTTTGCTACTTCTTTACCTAGTTGCTTTGTTAATGGATTTCTGCAGGTGTGAAATCAGATGTTGCCCCTTAAACTGTTGGAAATGATCAGCAAAGGGCTGTGTCTTCTCAAATTACTTGGCACAGACACCTGGTTTAGTATTTTTATCATTTTTAGCTGTTGAAATTTTTCCTTTCCTGCCTATGAATATTAAAAGTTTTCTCTTTTTTTTTTTTCTAAATCGTGTTGCAACTGTGACTCTCAGCATTTTAAGGAAATGAGTGAGATTTGTTGTCTATGTGCTTGACTACACAACAAATTCAAGCAAAGAGCTGTAGGAATTTAATTTATCTGTAAATTGTTGTAAATGTGCCCGTGTGCTTTAGGAGCCTGCGCTGACTTTGACTCCGCTGCTTACCCCACTGGTTTGCTGGGTGACCCTTTGTTTGCCATTTCTGCCCTAACACAGAGAATCCCCTTGCTTCATATTTTGGCTTTTCCTTACCATAGCATGATTTTATCTGGCATTTCTGTGGACACAAAGGTGTCAAAGGACAACAGGGGTTTGCTGGCGGTGGATGCAGCCTGCACCGCTGCTGGGCTTTGCTGGAATCGGGTAACGGTGCAGGCTGTGAACCACTTAATCTGTGTATGTTTCATTGTCCAGCTGGTCTTTAAGGTCATGAGGTTAACTCAGATTTCAGAGCATTTGGAAGAGAACGCTGAGGATTGGTGGGATAAGTATGTTTACTGATGTAAACAGATCATTCTCCAATTCTGGCAGTCCTTGGTGGTTGGACCAGTTCTTGGAAGAGCTCTTGTTTGTTTTTACATAAGGGCATTTTAAGTGGGATTTTAAATCTTCTCGATTTCTTTCAGTTCTGCAAACTGGATGTTTGCAGTTTATTTTTTGCTAGAAGTGGTTATCATCAGCCCGTCCCATTCTGAAGTGAAGAATTAACAGCATCTGTAGATTCATTCTGCCTTGCTGGGAAGAGGGTAGAAATTTAAAGGACTTTTTTTTCCTTGATTTTGGGGCAGTTGTTGTATCCAGCATGTGGGGACTACTCAAGGGCTGCTCCTGCCTGGGGAGATGCCAGGAGCTCCATGGGACTCGCCGCAGCCTGGCATGGCCAAGGCACCATGAAATCCAAGTGGCATCCGTCTTCCCTTGGATATGTCTAGCAAAGGGAGCAGAAGCTGTTTGAGCAGTTCGGTGTCACTTTAGCGTCCTCCCACCTATTAGTGGGATTATGTAGGGGTTTTTTTTTTCCATGTGGAGCCTGCTTCAGAACAGCTTTGTCATTAATATCATCTAATAGAATTATAGAATGGTTTGGGTGGGAAGGAATCTTAAAGCCTGTCCAGTTGTGACCCCCCTGCCGTGGGCAGAGGCACTTTCCCCCAGATCAGATTGCTCAAAGCCTGGGATCGAGACCTGAAACTTTTCCATCATCTATAGTCCTGGTTTTTGTATTTGTATATTTGTGAGAGTAGGAAGAACTGCGTACCGATGGGAATGGTCAGTGGCAGGTGAAATAGTGAAGGAAAAAAAAAATCCTCTTACAGTCTTCCGATGTAAATTTTTTATCAACTCTGTTTTCTTCTGTTAAGCAACTTTTACAGCCTGCTGCACAAAACATGGAACTCAAAAACTTGCGCAATCAGCCGGATGTAATAGGCCAGCAATGCATCCGTTACACGTGTTCAGGTGTGCAATGTATTTAAATACAGTTTTGTGTGCATGACAGCATAGTCTTCAAAGAGTACCTTCGAAGACTTTCAGTCTTGCTTTCATAGTTCCTTAGGTTTTCTTCTTTCTTTGGAGAAAGAAGCTCGACTCTTTGTAATGAGAAGGAAATCCAGTTTTAAATACCTCAGAAGGCTGTGTCAGCTGATTTTGTATCAAAATTTCTAGAATGATTGTACCCTGTTTGGAGTCCGTGAACGCCATTCTTCAGTACAGCTGGACTGGAGGGTCCATAGATGGCAGATGAGGTTGTAACCTCATAATAATTATGTTTTATTTAGATTGCAATCCAAGTAATTAGAAGTGGGTTTTGTAGCAGCCCCTTTGACTGTGGATCTGGCAGTGTCCTTTCTGCAGGTGACCAGACTCCGTGCTGTCATCGCTGTTCGTGTGGTCTGTACACGAGGACTTGGACCTGGAGGCCCCGTTTGGAGCCAGGGCACTGCCCTCGGCTGCATATCTCCCCACAGAGCAGCCACCCTCCGGGGCGTCAGGGACAACATCTGGTTTACTTCTCAAATTAGAGACCAAGTGTGTTGGTTGTAGATGGCTCCCGTGGACATGGAGGTGCTCTCAGTCAGGGGGATGTGATGCCAGTGACCCTACCAGCAGCCTTTGGCCTCAATTTCAACAGTTGGCACTGGTGGAGTCACATCCCTGGAGGCATTCAGAAAATATGTAGACATGGCACTTTGGGGCATGATGGTGTTGGGCTGACAGTTGGACTGGATGATCTTTGAGGTCTTTTCCAGCGTTTATGATTCCATTTCTATCCATGTTTTGAATTCCTGCTTCCCGAGCTGCGTCTGTTACAGGATTCCAGCTCCTATTTAGCATCTGCCCATGGCTGGGCTGGGACCTCGCCGACCTCTGCTCGATGACGCAATGGAACTGCTTAATAATTATAGCAACACCCTCAGTACTGAAGTTATCTGAAAAAGCGATGGTATTTGTGGTTTCTTGAGGCTTTGGCCAAACAGGCCGTGCTTCCACCGCTCTGCCAGGAGCTGCCAGGTGCAGGGGTGGGCTCCGAGAGTTGGAATGCCATGGGCAAGAGCTCCCTGAGTCTCGCAAACGTGTCCAGTGAGGTTTTGCGTGGGTGAATCAGTGCAGAGGTGCGTGTGCGCGCTGCCTTTGCTGGGTGAGGAGCCTGGGAGGGGCTGCTTGGGGCTGGAAAAGAAGCGGACTCAAGCATGGCTGGGCACACACAAATGCAGAGGAATTCTTCTGAGCGGCTGTTGGGGACACGGCTTTTGACTGGTAAGCCCGTGGTATGTGCAGCGCTGTAGCCAGCGACGTGTAGGTACTTGATAGATTAATATTCAGGACACAGTAGATGAAAGAAGCTGGCTGGGAGGATGTCACACGCAATCTGTTCATCTGGAATTATTGTCTGGTTTGAAGCAAGATTCACCAGTTCTGGAGATGAAGAGAAAAAAAAAAAAACCTGCAGGTTTACTCGTGATTTTTTTACCCCCTGGACTTAATTTGCCTGAGGGCTGGTTCTGCCCTTTAATTATTTAAGAACTGGGTTTTGTTTACAGTTTGTAATAAAACTGATGAAAGATTAACAAGGTGCTTGTGAATCATTTTAAGCAAATTAAAGCTTTGACACACTTACAACTGCAAATATTTGAAAATTGTAAAGCAGAAGAATAAGAATAGACCAGATCAGATAATCAAGTTATTGGATTTGTTTGGGAGTAAAAATAATCTTGTTTGCAGTTGGATGTGAGAGGAGCAGCGTTGCCTGCGCTATCAAATATTTATGTGTGGTTTTAGCAAATTTGAAGACACTGGTTGTATGAAACAGTGCCGAGTATGTTAAAATATTGTTTTATTGCAGTGAGGGGTAGCAGCACAGGTGGAGCACGGGTCGGAGAAGGGATTCAGAGTGGAAGTACATGTGTCTAAGTTGACTGCAGGGGCAAGCTTGTGCCAGAGCGTGTTCGTGTTATGCTACTTTTAAGGACTGTGTTGACTTCTCTAAACCAGTTCTAACACCGTATGTGAAATGATGGATTCTGAGCTGCTTCCATGCAAGACCAAAATCAGGGAGGTTTTAACTCCATTTCTGTGCAAGAATGAGATCTTATTGATGATATCTTAATAATGAATATTTCCATCAAACCGTGACCACGGTGCTCAGTGGGAGTAAAAAAGACCAACCAACTGGCATATTAGGAAGCATACTAAGTATAGAACAGAACATGTTGCAATGATAGAACAGAAATCCTTGATTTAACCATGTCATGGACTTACTGTGCAGCACTCATCCTCTTGTCTCCAAAGCCTTGGAGGCACTCAGAGCAGAGCCACAAGGCTGTTCACAGATGTCAAACGAGCTCAGGGTGGGGAAGACCTAAATAAACTAGAACCCTTCAGCTGAGGAGATAGGTCAAGAAGATTTGACAGACGTTTGTGAAATCAAGTGGGACGTAGTGAGGATGGGAACTGCTCATTGCCTTCCAACGCACGAACTTGGAGATGTCAAAGGAAGTTGATAAGAGCCAAGCTGAAGGAGTTCAAAAGTAGGTGGTTCTTTGTGAAGGTGTTGACCAGTGCAACTGGTTGTCGGAGGAAATTGTGGGTGCTTGGAAGTTTACATTGCTTCTGGGAGAGTAGACTAGTTAGTGGAAGAAAAAGCAACTGATTGCCACTGAGCAGGCAGGAACCACATCAGGGGATCAGTGAGCTGGAAATGACTGGAGGTGGAAGCGAGTGAGAAAGATGTACGTATATAAATAGAGAGAGACAGGCGTATTACATATACTTAGCCTATTTTTGTTCTCTTCCTTTTGACATCCATTTACGGCCACCGTTGGAAAGAGGATGCTGCACAAGCTGAGCCTTTGATCTGGCCCAGCACAGCCGTTCTCTGTGCTGACAGTGCTGGTACAGCGCGTTCTGAAACATTTTGTCTTACACAAAGTGTTTTATATAAAAGTGGTGTTCCTCGACACCTGGCAAGCTTAGCAGCTATGGATTTGACTGTGATTTTTACCTTAAAACAAAGGCACATTTTGTATTACAACTTAGTATTAATAGCTGGATTCCTAATTTTCTGCTTAAAGTGCGCAGGGGCTGAGGAGAAGAATCTCCTTTCCTCTTCTATGTACTTCAATTTCTCCACCCCTAAAATCAGTGTCAATGCATGTGTGTTATGAGGATTATTATCTGTGCAGTGTTTTCAGGAGCATTCCAATGCATTTCTTGGAAGCTATTGGACAAGATGCAGGAGCAAGAGGAGACAAGCAGCATTCTGTCACAGGGTGCCCAGGAAAGTTTCAAGACAGGTAAATTGATGTTTTACAGAGCTCTTTAGCACTCCAGTGAAAAGCCTTAAGCCTAAATTATGTTTACAGTTGATAGAGGTGACAAGAAGCTTCTGGGGCAGATAAGGAGAGTTGGAGTCTTAATTAGATGGAGTCATTTTATTCCTTTGGGAGAGAGCTGTGAAAGCTAACACGGTGCCACTGCGGGTTCAAAGGTCTGTGTGTAGATCCTAATCTGCTTAAAAGATGGAGTAGAATTTCACTGACCGTATCATAGACTCGGGTTCAGTAACCAAATCGTTCCTTTCTTGAACCACCAAATATAAACTGTGAAAGAAGACGGAGGAATTTAAAGGAAGTGAATTAAGATATGCTTGTGTACAAGTGCTGCCTATCATTGAGAGATGCTGATAGAAATATTCCAGAAGCTCTGTAGCTGGTATGTTTTCCACCCTTTTCACCTGGCATCGTTGCATGGCTTTGATGGCAGCTCTAACGTACCTTGTTAAAGTTCTACTTCGAGGCAAATATCTAATCTGTGGGTCTCAGCAGTGTTTTAAAATGTCTTCCTTTGCTTTCCCCTATAGCTGATATTTCCATTTTGCTCTGCACTGTTGCAAATCCATTATAACCAGCTGGAGGTCACACACGTAGGTAGGGCCGACCTCCGTGTCGGAAGAGGGCACTGCATCCCTGTTCTTGGAAGTGCATGTGGGTTGCATTACTCTGTAGCTTTATTCAAGCAATATTTCTAGCTTCCAGTGCTCTACATGATACAGATGTTAGAGATGAATAGATAGTGTTTCTATTTCCTTGTTTAGTCTTCTGTAATTTTTCAGTGCTGCAATAAATCTTTGTCCAGCCTTCTTGAAGCTTCGCTTGTGTTTAGTGTATCCTCTCTGATTGTCAATGATCTCCTTTAAAAACCTAGGATCCGTTCCATCTGGTCCCAGGAACTTGGCAGCTTGTGTGGCGAGCAATAGCTGACAATTTTTTCTGAGTGTGCTAGTACAGAGAAGTCAGTTCATGGCTAAAAAGATTAAAATCCCTAAATCAGAAAAGCTGGAAAAATATAACAATTGCAGCTCTGCCAAGGAAGTGCTTCTTGTTGGATTAAAAAATCTTATGACAAGTTGAGAGAGAGATTTGGAAGTGTAATTCAATTCTGATGTCAGTCCAAGAGAGTTACAGCTGAAACTGTGTTAGAATACATTAGCGGCACTGCCTGGACAGGGAAAATCACCTGCCTCCCGGAGACAATCTTGTGCTGGTTTCCATTCTGCCTCAATTTGTTATGACCTAGTTTGGATTTCCCAGCTTTGCTGTCACTGAGGTTCCTCGTCGGATGTGTTGGGAAGAGGTCTCTGCTTCTGTGTCCATGGGTGCCCCTGCTGAAACACACTGCGTTCTGCAGCCGTGAGGAGACGGGGAGTGGGATGCTGGAATGGAAAGAGGTCAGGCTAGTGAATTGAGAGAGAGGGATCCATATGGTGACGTTGGAGGTGTTACATATGCCTTACACTCTGAGGAAGCACCCCCTCTTCTCGTCAGGATTGGCAGTAGCTGGGTACAGCGCTGCGGCTCTTGGTGAGAAGGTCTCTGGGTGGTGGGCGGATGCTTTTATGGTTTGCATCCAGCCCCAGAGGAGGTTTGCAGGGCTTTGGCTGTGCTGTTAGGGTTGGGCTCCTGAAGAGCGTGCCAAGTCTTGTAGGTAGGGCAGTGCTTCGCAGCAAAGTGACGCTATCAGCCCACCCCTTGCTGCCTCTTCCCCGTTCCTGCGGTTGTACTCACCAGCTTCCCAACCTTTTATTTTCCCCTTCCACATAGAAAGGGGAAACAAAAGAGAAACCAAGACAATCTGTCTCCTTAGCAGGAGGTATGGGTTGAAGTTTTGTTATTTGATGTCAGAGAACGGACTTACTCCATGCTCAGAGATCACTGTGGCACATTGGTGAGAGGCTTTGGGATTATCAGACTTCCTTGACAGTAGAGCAGCCCTGACCACGATGCCTCTAGTTCACTTGTTTCATTTAAGGGCTTATTAATAGCTAGATGAAGTCTTGTCTCTGTGCCACAGTTTCTCTCTGTGAAAGGAATATTTTATTTTCCTGTCTCTGCAGGTGATCGGGTTTTGGAGGCTCTGGGGTGCTTGGTTGCTCTCGGAGGGAAAGGTGGGCTCAGCTGCCTCGGACATGGGGAGGAAATATCTTCAAACATCCTAAATAATGTTTATTCATGAGAAGGAGCAAGCACCTCCAGGTGTTCCTTGGCCATGAATCTGGCAGCTTTGCAGTTGTAGATGTGGTTTTGACCCAAAGTAGCACTTGCAGGACCTCAGGAGCTTGACTGCAGCACTGGCTGGCACCACATTCCTTAAACGCTGATCAGTGGAGAGGGCCTTGTGGGACAATGCTGGTCAAAACAGGGAACAAACAGAAAGCCAGCAAGTCTCTCAGGGTTATAAGTGGCTTTTGGAAGGGTGGTTGAATATCCAGAGCTGCACAGAGTCAGTGGGAGAGCAGGGGACAGAGAGACTGGCTCTAACAGCGGGGGGGTCACCCATGAAGCGCTGGGACGATGCTGAGTACCTTCCTGCGCTCCGATTCTGCACTCCAGATGGGCAGTCCTGGCACTGGCTACACTAGTGGAGGGTGGCTTGCAAACCACTGTCTGCTTTGCTTCTCTGAGACCTGAGGTATCAATATACAGGGAAATGTGTGTGTATATCTCTGAAGTGCAGCCTGTCCTCTGCAGCCACATCAATTCTTTCATCCTCATTGGTTAAAAAAGTCGAAATAGAGCGTGTTTTTCCATAAATATTTCTATCCAGGTCTGCAGACTGTGTGGAACAGAGTCAGTGGTCAGGACTGCTCTGGGAAGAGAGCCTGCAGAGTTACAAACTGATTTTTATCATGACAATAGTCAAAACATCTGAAAGATTTGTGTGCAAGTGCGTGTCTGTGTTTCAACTCCTATAATACTTTCCGGCTTAAACGTTGCCAAATGCAGGTTCGATCGTATCTTTATGATTTTGATTTATAGTCTAATATTTTTCCACTTTGTGGTAATTCACTGAGGTGTGTAGAAGAAAATGTGCTGTTGGGTGTTTGCGTTTCTCTGTCTAATTTAATAAGCATTGCTAAGCCTGGAAGACAAGATGTCAGTCCTTGAACTGAATGGAGACCTTTTCTGAACTACAGTTCTGTTTTGTGATAAAGAGGGAAATTCTCTATAATTCTGTAGATCTTCATCAGACTGGATTAGGGCTTGGGTAGAAATTGTGGAGCCGCTTTGCCAGTGTATTTGGTTTTAGACAGTGCCTTCCTGCAGCTCCACAAGGCAGATGAGTGAGTTGAGCGCCTGTACGACTGGAATCAGTGAGGAACAGACATCTGGATTCCAGATGTGATATTGGATATTACACCATGCATGTATTTGCATCTTTTGATGCCCGACTTGAGATCTGGAATGGTGTGATTCTTTATAGCTCCACCGGCTTCGCTGTAAAAATGCTACTTAAGGACTGATCAATGAACCTAAGCCTTTTTCACCTCCCAGATCTTTCCTGAGTCTGCCCAAGACCTCATAATCATTTTATCAGTTTATTGGTGGTGTTATCACATGCAGCCGTGGCACACAACCTCAGCATAATGTACTCTTGCAGCAGAGTGCAGATAGCTGTAACTGGCCACGGCAGATCAATGCCATCGTCTAAGGATGGGTTTTAGGGGAAGAGTAATGGCATCTTACACCAAAAAGCCCTAGCGTGCAACTAATCTCTCTCTGGGATGAACTAAATAGCTCCTTTCACATGGAAGAACACCAGCCTTGGTGCTGAGGGGCTTGCCCAAAGACATGACGGTGAGGTTTTTGTCTGGGGTTTGGCCAGCTTTGGTTTGCCTTTCTTTTTAGAGGGGTCAGGGTTTTTCCTCGGCACTGCTGAAGCAGACTCTCCTCTCAAAACACAATGGTGTGCACTTTTTTCCCCCTCCACCAGATCAACAGTTTAGGAAATGAAGGAACGAAGAACCTGGAGTACAAGCTCTTTCTTCGTGGTGAGCTGAAGACATCTGCGCAGCTGAGCTGTCCCACCGCTGCGTGACGGGAGCTCAGCCCCACTGGCGTCCTTAATTACGGGCAGGGAAGACCTTTGCCAGGGCAGGACCTTTGCCAAGGGGGTTGATGCTGGCCAGGCTGCCCAGGCGAGAGTCAAACAGACTTCCATGCTGGAAAATGGCCTTAAATTAAATAGGTATCAGCCTGCTACTCTCAGAGCTGAATGTCAGCGCTAATAAACCAGAGGCTCCATCTTTCCCAAAGGACCTTTGGAATCAATTGAAAGCTGTGTCCTCCATCCCCCTTTCCCGGCGGGTGAATGTTACTCTTGTGCTGTGCCACTCTCGGTACTCGGAGTGCGCGGAGACTCCCAGCACACAGGGCTGATTGACAGGATTGCTCCCAGGCTCTGAAGAGAGGAAGTGACCTTAAACACTGGGGTTGTGCTTGTGTTTTGACTGTAAGAAAACACTTTTTTTCCTCCTTTCCTTTTTTTAAAATATCCCCTACCAGCCCGGCCTTTTATTCATCTGGATATATTTTTTTTGAGGTCTTAACCCCTTCCTGCCCTGGGGTGGAGTTAGATGAGCTTTGAAATCAGTTCAATGCCGTTTTTTTTAAAGAAAAGGAAAAAAAAAAAGAGTGAAGCAAGAAAAGTGACCTTGCAAAGTTGCCTGTAGAAAAAATCTCTTATCATAAGCCTAAAGTAATTAGCTTTATTTTTGGTGGTGGCTTTTATGAGTTGTTCATCCATCTCAGCTGGCTGTGGAAATGCCTCGTGACAGACAAAGTGCACTTTCCAGACCGATTGGGTATTGCTGGGAGTGCCTGTGCCAGTGCTGGAGTTTGCTCTTCCCATCAAGCGTTTGGTGAGTCCCGACACTCTTCGGTTGGTGAATGCTGTTGGCCTCCATGGTAAAGCCTCTGTGGTTGGAGAAGAGCCTGTGTCAGTGAGCACAGACACACGAGGCTACTTGACAAGAAATAAATGTAAAGCAATGAATCACTCTGTTACTATACTCACAAGAAAATTTTCCTGCCTTTTTTTTTTTTCCCCCTTGGAATTAGAATTAAAGGACATTAATGTTACTGCCTCACTGGCAGATGCATGTAAAGGATTATGTTGCCCCATTTCCATGGTCACTGCTTTCTTTGGGAAGGTGAAAAGTGAGGAGTAGCTGAGTGCAGGAGCTGAGATAAGGGCTCGAGGGGTATGGCCAAAGCCACACGATACACCCGTGTGTTGTGTGGCAAAGACGTGTTTACCGTATTCGTGTTGAATGTGCCTAAGGAGTTGAAGTGAGTCCTCTTGCTCATGTGCCCAAGAGCAGGGTGAACAGAAATGCTTTCTTAGAAATGGCTCTTGTTTGGCCTACAGAACTTGGGCCATTCCTTCCCCTCCCCCCCAAGAACACCCAACCCAGCCCTCCCTTGCTGGTTTTAACCACTGACGTTTCCTCCGAGCCCTCAGACCAGCTGTCCTCCAACAAAAGGTTATTAACCGCGGGTGAAGCACGTAGAGGAGTGCTGCAAGGAATGCTGCCCATGTTTGTGCCTCATCTCTCAGGGGTGTTGAAAAGTCCAAAGAGGATGCGGCTGTTGATCTCCTGTTGCTAATGTCGTAAATCCAGCAATTATTTTAAGCAACAGTGAAAAACTAAATGCAGTTATTGTTGTGCAGATGGGAACCAAAGTACTTGGCTTTGACACGGCTGTGCTGTGTAACCTATTTCTGAGCGTAATTGCCTTCCCTATTATCTTTGTGGTTATTAGGGTATAGCACTAATCAGGTTTTGGCACGAGATAGCGCTTTGTGTCTGAAAACCGCTGGTCTAATCAGGAAGGAGGATCAAGCTGTAGCCGGCTCACAGGCGCAGCGTGGGCTGCTCCAAGGCTGATGGAAGTGGCAGCATGCGTGGCCCGAACCAGGAAAGTCTTGAGATTTCAGAGCCTTACATTTCCACATAATCCAGAATTTGAAGTGATAGAGGTGCAGTCAGTGGGCAAAAATCAGCTCCAACGTAAATGGCATGTAGTACGTGAGATAATAGGTCAGTGTCTGAAATCCACCGATTCTGGGATCTGGTCCATCTGATGGCAGCAGTTCTCGTGCCAGCAGAGGGAGGTTCTGGGAGGCAGATGTGGGATAATCTCCTCTGCACCTTCAATCTCCTCCTGGTTTAAACCCTGGGAACGCGCTTTAATAGCCTTCTTAATGGGTGCAGTTCATTGAATTCTGCTTGGATTATGGCTTGTTCCACTTGGCTTGATTTGGTGCAGCAAGGAATTGGGAACAAACTTCAGAGCGACTCATTATGAATCGAGAATGAGATCAGAATGGGCTTTGATAGGTATTAGTCTGAAATTAAAAAAAATTAAAGTGGTGATTATTCCCATAGCTGAGTGCTTGAGCTCCATGGGCTCTCAGAGGATCCCTGGAATGCCTTCGCTAGGGTAGGCAGCCACAGCAGTCCTGTAGAGCATCTCATAAAAAACATATATATTCCGATCTTCTTGATGGGATCAGCAATGTGGATGTGAAACACCACTGCAGTTATTCCCTTGCTTACGCTGACCTTCCAGATCGTTCTCACTCCTTCCACTTATCTAAATGCATCAACTGTAATTTCTTATGTACAGCTTGTGTGGTCCAGTGTTGGATTTTCTTTCTTCCTTCCTTTCTTTCTTTTTTTTTCCTTCTTTAAAGTAAACCAAAGCTGCTTCTGCCAGAGCTCAGTTTCTCCTGGAGTGCAGTACTTCAATACTGGTAGTTGGAGGTCTAGGAGCGTACAGGAATGACTTGTTCCAGAAGGAGCATCTTTGTGGGTGATACATTTTGACTAGTCAGTAAGGTCTGTTTTACAGTGCTTTCTGGAAAGCTCGAGCGGTTTGGGTGGATCAAAGCAGGTAATGCCTATTCTCCTGGGATCAGCATGACGTGAAATATGAAACAGGCTGCAGAGTGTTGCTTATTTACTTGGATCGCATACGTACCCTCCTGCAGCAGCCTCTGCCTCGCCTTCTCCTTCAGGCCTTCAAAAATGCCTGATCTGAATCAGCTTAAGGGTTTTTGTTTTCCCTTTCCTTTGTGAAAAGTGAAAAATCCATGAGAAAAGATGCATTGTTGGGCAGTCCCCGATAGCATCAGCTGCCAGTTTATCTTTCATGTCGCGTGGTGGCTCCCGTTACTCCCCAGGGACTGCCGGCTTGGATTGTTCCCATAGTTTGGGTGGCTTTTGACCCACCAGAGCCCCACGCTGGTCTTGGGGCCTCAATAAGCTCTCTGTTATCGGCCTCCCCGATATTGGGATACCTATCAGAGCCTGGCACCGAGTCAAGGCTGTGGGCGTCCATAAGATTCATCATTGATAGCTCACATGCTTTTTCCTCCTTAGCGAAAACAAGCACTTTTTGTTTAAGTTCACTAATGTTTGGCAAAGAAATATAGTAGTAATTATACACCCAGCCTCCTCCTCCCCCCACACCCTCCAGTCCCAGCTTTATAAAAGCAACTAGCGCTGGAACAGAAATAAATGTCATGAATGAATAATAATTTCTTTCATTTACACAGTAATTAAGCTTGTTGAATGCAGACTTAATGCTTTACTGCACCCTGTTTAATTTCAGTGGTAGATCCAGGCTTTTGTTAAATTCAGGAAAGAAAAAAAATGAATTATCTACCTGATTATCAGTGTGCTTTCTGGGTTTGGTTTTTTACTGTGTGAGGATAGGCGGTGGCTCAGGTTGCCCAGAGAAGTTGTGGCTGCCCCCTCCCTGGGGCGATGAGGCTTTCGTCACCCTGATCCAGTGGGAGGTGTCCCTGCCCGTGGCAGAGGGTGGAACTGGATGATCCTTAAGGTCCCTTCCAACCCAAAGCATTCTACGATTCCATAATGATTCTCTAACTCTAAAATGATGCTGGAAAAGGAGAGACTGCTGTTTGAAGGTAGCTGTGTGGATCTTTACAAACGTCCTTAGTGGCTTGGGTTTCAGAAACGTGACAGACCTGTGGCTTCGGTGATTTATGGCTGCTGGGATTGATCTGCATTCCTGAAATCTGACTGATCGTGGATATAGATGCACCATCTTAGGGATTTTACTATCCATAGCATTTAAGAGCAGTTCTGCTCCCGGAGGCAGCCTCTCCTCCTTTCACAGCAAATACAGCACCATGATTATGGCAATATATATTGTATCAACATCCTTATCCAGCCTAGTGTGCGAAGGGTGAGCTCAGTAGTTACAACGATGGAAAACCTGAACATTTCAGATAGAAGAGGTCCAGGATATCTGATGCGCCCTTTGCCTGAAGATTGGAAGCCAGAGGGTTTTTTTTTAGGGGGAATGGGAAAACTGAAGTTACATGAGGTAAAGGGAATGTCAAGTGGCTTGAGGAGTGGCAACAGTGACAGTATTGGTAGGAAATGCTTTGGTTACTTGTCAGGCTTGGGATTTTTGGGAGGAACCATCAAATCTTCACTCCAGGAAACCAAAAAATGAGTGAAAGGAATGTGCTACTGTCAGCCTCAACCAGGTTTTCCATGTTTTCGCTGTGGTTAGTTTGAGGCTTTGAGACGCCTGTCCAGGAGGAAACTCTCGACTGAGAAGCAGAGGTTGAAGTTAGGTGTGTTCAGTCTGGGCCACCATCTCACATCTTGGAGGTTCAACTTAATTTCAAGCGTTGTGAATTTTATGTTGTATTTTTTGAAAAATGTAATCGTAATTGCTTCCTTTACGTAAGGAAAGTAATCATGTTGGTTCCTTTTTCTGTGAGTGTGTAATCTCCTGTATTCTCTGAATTTTTGTTTCTGTACAGTTGGTTCTGCTGCTGATGAGGTTCTGTAGCAGTGGCAAAGCGACTCCCTTGCATCTGAGTACTTGTTGCAAAACACTTTTGGATTTTTCAGGTCATAAAGTTGGTTTATTGATTCGATGGGGGCCATTGTTTAGGCTTATTTACATATTCTGAAGAAATCACTTCATTGAGATGAGTAACCATGTTCTGGTGGACATTGTAGAAGAGGAGAGGACTCAGCGAGGGACTGCAGGAGGTGCTTGTGCAGACACCTGAGGGTCGATGAGCAGCACTTTTGCCCCAGGCCCTTCCACGATGAGTCACGAGTGAAGGCAATAGCATTCCTAGCTGTTGCTCCTGACGGCTCCGTGGTTTGCCAAGTCACCGTTCCAAGCCTGGGAGCCCTCCAGGTGTAATTAGACGAGTGTGCGACAGACATGATAGGTGCACATGTCTAATCGAGCCTCATTAACAGGGGCTCCCAGGACTCCCAGCGTTCTAGAGGGAAGCAATGTCAATGGCTGGGGACTTGGTGGTAGGTTGTGTGTGTGGATTTGAATCACGAGGCAGCTGTTAACCAAAGAATCACAATCACAGAGGTCTTTTGGGAGCTTTCCCAGAACACTCTTCTCAAAAGCCAGGCGAAGTATTTTAATTGTCGTAAACCCAAGGATTCTTTTTTTTCCTCCTTTCCGGTTCTCTGGGGGCTGACATCTACAAATGCGTGTTGGTAACTTCATTTTCTTTCTTCGTCAGGGAATGAGAGGCACTCGGGTTGTTTTGTTTATAGCTGTGCTATCAGCCGGCTGCATGTCTGGAGATGAAGGTGACAGCTTGAGATTTGTGAGCCTAATTGGCATACAAAAAAAAAAAAAAGAAGTCCACTGGGAGATGAGTTATTTGCAATTATCTGTAGATTTGGCTTTATTTCATGGAGACAAATATAGTTGCTTGGTGACTTAATTACAACATTTTTTTAAGATTATGAGATTTTAAAAAGGATATCATTATTAACAAGATCTTAAGTCTATATTTGGTGATTCCATAATTACAATTATGGTCATATTTGTTAGCTTAGAAAATAATATGTGGAAGCTCTTAATTAAAATGATGAGATCTGTTCTTGCAGATAGGCTTTCAAGTACCACCCTTAGATAATGGGACCCTTTATTGTTAGATATGAAGTAAAACAAGCTGTACTGTGCTGGGATAGTATCACAATTAAGGATGAGACAGTTCAGCATCAAAACATTCTTTAGGTGCTAGTTAAGAGGATGAGAGAATGCAGTGGGTGAAGCAGCCAATTGTCCACATCTCAACTGATCTCTGCAAGTTTCTTGCAGTCCAACCAGTCAGACCAGAGATCAGATGGATAGGGAATGTAAAATATTCTACATCCACATGGTCTCTATTGATGTTAAGGGCATATAAACACAATCACAGATCTTAGATTGCTTCTTTCTTAGGTGATGATTCCCAGTCCCTGTAATTTGCACCAGATGGCGGTTGCATTCCAGCCAAAGGTGGACACTATGTAAGATGTCCAAGCCACACCTTTTACTTTGCCACCCCAGCCATGGGAAGAGCACACACAAAGTAGTGAGTCCCTGGTTCAGCTCGTGTCCCTGGGAGGTCACCCGAGTACTGGAATGACGTTTCCCAGATTGCCAGGCTGCCCCAGTGCAAGGATGCGGATGAGTTACATGACTGGAGTGTATGCGTCTCCCTTATTTGAACACCAGCTTGGATTAAAGCTACAAATCACCGAGTGTTGCCACGCGGCTCCGGTGGCACTTGAGACACTTCAGTGACTTTGTCCTTCTTAGCAAATCTTGTGCCAAAGGATTGCATACCACAGGGTGGACGTTTCAAAGATTACCTTGCTTGTGCTGTTAGAGGAAAGTTATTTTCTGTTATTACTCTTGCCACTCACTTGTGGTAGGCTTAGTGAAGAAGTGTAAAGTACCTTCCTGTGCTGAAGGTACTAGCAAAGACTCGTCAGCAAACTGTCTCTACTGTGGTCACTCTGTTGCTTATCCTTTAACTGATTTAGTTACCCTACAAGACCTACTTCACATCATCGTTTTTATAGACAGAGTACTCGTTTTAGTGTTCACCTGCACTGCAGTTAACTCCGTTCCTGCTGAGGTACAAGAATGTAGAAAAGCACAATGCAGTGCCCTCTGGAAGGAAAGACTTCAGTGAACTTAAGTAACACACTGAATCAGACCCTACAGGAGAGAAGAATTAGGCATGCAACATCAAAGAAATACTTCCACATCTGGGGAAGTATTCAGAGAGTCCCCAAAGGTAAGATTAAAAAAAAAAAAAAAAGAAGTCAAGTGTGTTCATTTCTTATTAGCGAAGTTGTTATTGGCAATGAGATATTCTAATTGAATTACTCCTAATTAAAATAATTATGTTTTCTAAGTACTCTGATCTGTAGAGACCATGTAGAGAATCAAAGGTAGAAATAAACAGCACCTAGTAAATTCTCTCTAAGCTGCCTTGCTTGATGATGCTTAAAGTGTTTTTTTATGATTCCACTTGCCCTACGTAGGCTGGTGCTAATGCAATAAGGATGGCTTTCAGAAACCTTGCGTGGATCTCAAAAGACCAGCACCGCTACTGTGTGAAGGACTAGCTAGGAAAAGCTCAAGGCTCAGGTAGGGAAAACAGGGCTCTTCCTCGTGCCCATCCTGCCAGCCCTTGAGCGATGGTCTTGAACCTGCTCCACCTTTATTTCCCACCAACAACTGCAGGTGTTGTCTCAGTTATCTGTGCTCTCTTACTCTGGACTCCAGTGTAACATTTTGGCATGCAATAACCAAAAATCTCAGCAGAGATCTCTGATTTCTATCAGGGTATTAAAAATTATCAGGAGAGCATCATTTTTTTGTGATGAGGAGTGGAAGGTGAATTCCAGTGCTAAGCCACTGAGTGACCTTCCAGGGCTGTTGAAGATAAAGATGTCCTTCCTGCTGAGATCTGGCATGAACAGAGCATTTCTTTGGTCTGGGAAGACACCTTTCCTTTTGCTCACTTGTGTTGGAGTAAGTAATCCTAGTTTAGCTCCCAGCTTCAAAACACTTGGATGAACCAAGGACTAATCTGTTTGGGGGAGGTAGAAAGAGATCCATCCCCCAATCCGCAGATCAGTGTCATCTTCAAGCTGAGTGTTCCTGAAGCCTTGTGCTGGAGATGTACTCTCCCTGCTCACCCTGCTTGTGTGTACAGGACCCTGTACTGGATGCCTCTGACTTTGGGCTGCATCCCATAGCAGGACAGTTTCTTCATGGGGCGTTGACTTTTCAGTATATTTTCTCTTGTAAAGCACATATTTGTTGTTAATAACATCTAGTTTGAACGGTCATATGGTTGCAATGTAGTTGACAGCCCAGTCTTGGTATCATCTACTGCTTGCTGGTCTTTGCGAAATGCTTTGGGATGGCTTATTTTCTTTGAATACGCAACTTGGTTTCGCAGCCTTAGCAATATAGGGGTTCAGCCTTAGCGATACTTAGTTCAGCCCAAGGGTCACGTCTAGTGCTTTGACAACACCTAAAGCCTGAGTGCTACGAAACCATGGCCTAAGGGATATGTTATGCTGTTCAAAGGAAGCCTGCTATCTTTACAAAACACTTACAAAACACATCTTAGCATCTCCTTGAATCAATCAGGCCTAATCAGTCTCAGAATAAGCTAATATTTATCATACACAGCCTTTATAAAAGCCAAGCACATTGCAGTTTCTTCTGAGAAGGAGAATGTTTCAAAGGTTTCTCACATCAAATACTCTTGATTTTTCTCCTTTTTTTTTCTTATGATCATGATTAAAATTCATTCAACATCCTCTCGCAAGGAAAAAATATATATACATTTGATGGCCTTGTGCTTTTTCCCCCCCTCCCTCTGTAAAAATAGAAAAGCTTTCAGATGTTGCATGAACAAAGATATGGAAATGTGAGAAGAGGGCAGCATCTGGAGGTTTTCAAACATGAGAACACGGGCTGTACGTTTCTTTTGCTGTTAGAAGAGTGAAAAGCTGTTTCCTGTCATTTCCCATCTTGTCACTTGTAAGGCTGGCATCTTGCGGCTCCTTGCACCAGCTGTTGTTTTTTTCTCCACAGACAGATGGTGCAACCTCTTTGATAATTTTTTTCTCCCGTGTTCTGAAGATTTTGCATGTGTACTACCTTTATGTAATGATCATATAACCCTGTCACTCACTTTATCCTGTTAGCAGTGTCAGTCCTAGAAGAGGGAGGAGGAGGAGGTGGCGGTGTGAGGAGCTTAATCCTCTTCTTGTCTTCTGACATGCTTTGAAAGTATACTGTGGAGCCAGAGTTACAAATGTTTCCAAAAGCCTTCTGTATTCCTGTCTGTGGGATTCCAGAATATCAGTACTGCGATTTTATAGGATTCCTCTGTTTGCATGAACTTGATGCAGCTTTGCAGTTACTCGTGCGTGTGTTTTGTTTTGTTTTTTATCTTTTTCTAACATGGTACTTTAGGACAAAAGTACATTTTTGCTTTGTATTCCTGGAATTAAAACCTGGCCTTTTATAAGTAATTCCAATGCAATTACAATTACACATGTAAAGGAATGGCTTCTATATCTCATAAAACTCGTAATTACTTTATCCTCATCGATTTCCGCCTGCATTCCAGTGTTGGAAAACTGCCCTTCTGATAGTTCTGTAATGGTAAAGACTAAAAGCTTTCTAGGCTTGCTGAACATGTCGTGAGGTCTCGAAGCTGAAAATGAGCAGATAGCATTACATCCCCTCCCTCCCTCGAATGGACTGTCCGAGTGAGCCCTGCATTAATCAGCGAGAAGCAAATTGAGGACGAGCGCTCGGTGTGATTTCTCTTGTACAGCAAACTTTGCTCTCCAGCTCCATCTCGCAGAATTGGAATATAAGCATAGTGCAACACAAAGGTATTGTCAAAGGTGGGAGTCATTAGTAAGATTAATTAGTCCCGAAGCACCGCAGAGCTGCAATGTGAGTGTGTGCGCTCTGGCTGGGGGTCAAGAGGTGGGGTTGTCCACACCAGCGGCTGAGCTGAAATCCATTTGCAGCAGTGTAAGTCAGCGATAACAATTTTTCCTTTGCTGTGGAGCATCGCAGAAACTTTGTTGCAACGGAATAATGAACTAAAATTAATAGATATAAAATGGAAATGTAATAATAGAAGTGGAGTTTCACAGGTATCAGGTACTTAATTAACATAATTAACACGGCAGTTCCTTTTGACGATGGGGTGTGTGATTTATGGGGCTTAACTCGTTTTATCCATGAGTGTTATTTATCCTGTGGTACTTCTGATGTTTCTATAGTTCTCTCAGAAAACACTGTCAGAGAGCGAATATTTATCTTGTTTTATTGGCACTGTGCTGCAAATCCATTGGTCCCGTTGCCTCAGGAGTAATAGGTGTAATTGGAAGAGGGCGTGAGAAGTAATGAGCCGTCCTGGTTTATGCTCTTTGTTTGCCTTTACATGGAGTTTGTCTATGCTGTAGCAAATCTGAAAAGAGCATCCTCTTCTTACAGCCAAAAAAACATTTGCTCTAAATTGTTTACTCTAAGTGCCATGTATAAAGCGTGGCTGCTGTCAGAGAAGTGAATATAAAAGCGACACCATGGGGCTCACTGTTTATTTTCTCTTTCTCTCTGTCTTGGAGACCTTCTAGAGCACATTTTCTCAGCTCAGCTACCGGTGCTGTAATCTCCAACTGTCAGCGGGAAAATTAGAGCTTTGTGAACCCCACAGGGTTAGGTTCACGATGGCATTAGCGAGCTCAAAGCTGGAGCACTCTGAAACATCCCCTTTGCTTCCCGCCTCCGGACCACGGCTGTGGTTGGCTTCTTAAGAGACCCACAGGGCTCCTTCGTTATAGTGGTGGTTTTTTTTCATTTTATTTTTTCTTATTTGTTATCCAATCCACCTTTTTTTTTTTTTTTTCCTTGTGTTGGAAATATGAGAAGGGGAGGCAGATTCCAACCTCAGCTGTTTCTGTAAGGACAGACAGGATGGAAATAGTGCGTTGGGCAAGCTGGGTCCAGAGGGCAAATGGAAAAGAGATTTTACTTTGGGCAAACATAGTATATCTGCTCGCGAGGGTGTCAGTGCCTATCAAGACCTCCTGTTGGGGATTTAGAGTCCAGATTAAGGTCTCTACCGTTACCCTAAATCAAACTTCCCTCTGCAAGAATTATGGATCTGCACTATAAATTATTCTGCGCTGAACTTCAAAGGCTCAACCCCTGTTTGCCTTACGCTGTGTGGAACATACGTGTGTGTGTGTGTGTTGGCAGCAGCGCTGCAAGAGAATCAGCTGTGAGCAGAGAGGGCACGTGGTGTAAGGTTTGGAGTACGAGGAAAATGTATTTCACAACTCTCTGCGTCCGAGAAGGCTCAATATGCATTAAAATACTTAACAAGTGGACATGGATGGGGATACTGAGTGATGAATACAGATGTTTTTTGGTTTAGAGACTGTCCTTCCAAGGCTTGGGGGTTTTTTCAGTTCCTGTGTTTAAGCACTGTTTCCTCCTCAGGCACGCTTCTCACTTTGGAATGTAGAAACCAAAGTAGATGAGCTGGTGGACATCACGACCTTTGCCACAGTCACAGAGAATTAACTGCTGATTTCTCCATGTTCTGCCACTTCCACTTATTGCTTTTGTTGCTATCCGTTTAATACTTCAGGTGTTTCTTCCCTGTCTCTTTTTTTTGTAATTTTTGCCTTTCACTTACCTTTCCTTTAACTTCTCAGCTTAAAAATTTCAAATTCCTTCTGCATCAACTCATTTTGCTTTTTTTTCCCTTGCTCCCCTTTTTGGTTCCACCTCGGTTTCCCAGGTCTCTTCTCTCTATTTTCTGTGCTATAGTTCTCCTGGTGTCTGTTGGAATGGTATTTTCCTTTTACCTTTGCTCTAGCATTTGTCACTTTGGAATAGAATTAGAGAAAAAACGTTCTCCTTATGGAAATCTGGGTTTTTTTCTGGCATTTCTAGACTTTTCTGGTCTGCAAAGTTAGTTAGTGCTGATGGTTTCCATGAAAAGGTGGGAACACTGAATTTGAGTGTCATCCTTGTTCATCGATATCCTTGTTATTTCTGTTTTGATCAAAGTCAGGAAATACTGCACTGTTCATGCTGTCTTCAATCCCAAGATTTTCAGCCCAGTTTCTGAGAGCGCTAAAACCGCAGCATTTATTCCAGTGAGCACATGGACTTTCTTGTAACGCACGCAGCACTCGTTAGTTGTGTTATGAATTTAGGAAGAATAAGCTACCCTGGATTTGGCAAATTCATCCTCGATTCTAAAGAAGCACTTAAAGGGATTATTGAAATTTGTCTTGTAAAACCCCCTGAAGATTTCAGCAGCTTGTGTGGGATTTTGGTTAGCGTTTGTAGGACTTGGCAGGCTCCGCAGTTGTACAGAAGGTCCTGTAATCCCTCAATAATGGCAAGGTAAAGGGAAGGTTTCGAGCATGGGCAAAGCACCCATCTGCGTTTAGTATGCTGGGAAATTTTCATCTGGTTTACCGCCTGAGTGCCGGTACGGTTCATTTCTCATCTCCTCCTGTAATTTGGGCGCTGGTATCCCGTGAGGTAACGTGATGGTTCTTAGAATTCTGTAGTTGAGGCAGAAGTGAGGACTGAGCTAGCTTAAAAGAAAGGCAAAGCCAGCCGCGGTGCGTACGTCCTGGGCAGACACCGTTTGTTATTTGCCAATATGATGTCAGATGTATGAAAGGAGATGTATTTATTGGCTAAGACGGATGAATACAAATCACGCTGCTGAGGAAACAGCTTTCAGCAGAGAGTAGATTGAATTCCTTGGGGCACCTGAAACTACGGTATTTAGAGTAATTACTAAATACGCCTTGGCCAGGGAAGAGCCTGGATACTGTACATTACTCTCTCTCTCTCTGCCACTGTCGGGATCTTCTGTCTTCTTCCTGCAGACCTGCAATTACCTGCCCTGTTCCTGCATCACCTGAACAGAGTTGTTTTCTCTGCTAAAGTGGAAAAAATGTTTTACAGGAAGAATATCTTGAGTAATTTTATTCTCTTGTTTTGTTTTTAATTCTGTTAGCTTGAGTATTTATGCAGAGATTGTGATTGCCTTTCTATAGCTTGAACTTTCTGGTTTATAAATGTTTATTAATCTGCGGGCTTATCACCAGTATGAAAATTTGACTTGTGATGCGAGGTGTAGGGCTGTGACAAGCATCTATCTGATTGTGCAGACATTATACAAGCACAGCGTAAGAGACAGCCCCTGAGGAAACTTATTGTTCCAGTTTATTTTAGGTGCAGGGGGCTCACATACTGCAATAATGGAAGTCAGTGTAATAGCTAAAGACAGGCAGTCTTTGTGCCAAAAATAAATCTGTATTGTGATTAGCCGTGTAGATATGATTTCTCAGCAAAAGTAATTCTGTGAGGATTTAAGTAATGATTCTGTTCATACTGCGTGCAACTTTGAAATTCATTTTAATCGAACATTTGTGCTCGTAAAACTCAATTTCTCAAATGTATGCGAAAAGCAAACACAAAGCAGACAAATCCTGAGCCATAGCAGACTCATTTCAATTTCAAACAGGCTGCTCCTTGCCTGGAACTTTGATTTTTTTTTTTTTTTTTTGCATTATTTGCCATCTCTAATCGCTGAGGTGTGATGAGGGCAATTGCAATCTTGCCTCTTCTGCAGCCACAGTAAATGAGCAGGGATGCAAAGGAGGCTCTTGGCAAAACTTCTCCAAAAACCCCAACTTTGTCACTGTTATTAATTAAGGGCATTTCTTCTTTCCCACCACGAAGAACCCACTGTGCCTACAGAGCTGCCTGACTGTTTGATTTTTCATGTTGCTACAGCTTCTTCCTTCTCCTTGCCAGAACCCCAGAGGTAAGCGGGTTACACTCCCCTGAGCGCAGACCTGGGGTGAGAACCCCTGTGAGCCTACGCCAGCATTAATATCGATGTGGAATTCTTGAGCATTTTAAAGCCTTTAAAAGGAGAATATGGGTTTCCCACGATGGCACGCACACAGGCTGTGTGCCTCGCGCTTCCAGTTGTGCCTCTTGCTGAAGAGGACGCCACCACTCACGACTGTATTTAGCGAACAAGCCTAATGACAATTGCGGTCATTTAAAATTACGGAAAGGGCGAGATTTACCCAAAGGGACTTATTTTCTGCCATGATTGGATAAAGAAGGGAGGCAGCTGCTAAGACTGGAAAAGGTCACTCAGTCACATCGGTTGATGAAAGAATCAGAGAAGCTGTCATCTCCGCCGCGGCTTCGCCTGCCAACTGACGGCCGTGCACAGCCTCGGCAAAACAAAGCTGTCACTCCTGGCATCTGTCACGGCGCCCGGTCCGTGAGCACACAGGCGGCCGGGGGGCTGAAGGACACCGCCATCCTCTTCTGGGATCAATTGTTTGTTCAGCAAATGGTGTTAGGAGACTCTGGCTTTTCTCTTCTGCAGTTTGGAAGATCAAGTTAAGCTAAATATTTGAAGCTGTACTAGGCTGGTATTGACAAAACACAGTGCCAGAGCGCTCAGGCTGAAAGGGAGAAGTACGTGATAGGGATCAGGATGTGCCGGGGGCGCTGCAGATCGGATTTCTGTGATGTATTTATAATTTAAGGTATTTCTAGTGTAAGGTGAAGGAGGTAACGGTAAAGACAACTCAGCAGGTGCGTTTTGTGAGGGTGAGGCTTGCGCTGACAGCAGGTATCCTAATGCTGTATAAATCGTTGTGGAGGAAATCAATTTTAGGTTTAGGAAGCAATCATTTCCCCCTCCTTGGTCTGCTCAGAGAAAAAGCTCATGTGGTTTCCTTTGGCTGCTATTCCTGTGCTTCTGCAAAGGAATTAAGTTATTCATAAATTTTGGAAATCACTATTTGGGAAAAAGAAAAATCCTAGAAACAGTTTCCAGCGACTTCCAGTCATACATTGCTGTCCAAAAACTCGCTGTTAAAGTATTTCCTTGTATTGTCTCCTGACTGGGGTTTCTCTGGACTGCCGGTCACTGCAAATCCAAAGAGCTGAAGTCCTGTCGAATTAAAGATTTGCCTCGGTGGTGGTGCGATCTGTGGTGGTGTTGGGTCTGCCCTGACATAGCTGTGACTTTTCAGACTCAAAGATGATTTTGATATAATTTGCCTATTCATCAATACATATTGGTGTGTAGAGACCCATGGTTTGCTTGCATTGGGAATTCCCTCGATATCTCTTCTTTGTCTTTTGTGGCTATCGGTCCTGCTTGCGTAGACCCAGTTACCTTCTCCAGTCCTCCTTTGGCTGCCTACACACCCACTGTGTCATCTCCATGGCTTTTTGAGTCTGACTGACTTTTCTGGCTGTTCAGGTCTAGATCTCTTCAGAGGCATTGTATCTATCTGGTTGGAAATGTGACAGCTGGAAAGAAATGCACATTCTTGGAGCTGGTTTTCCTACCCCAGTATGGTATCAGTGGGGTGGCTGTGCCAAACATACTCCTGTGTAGGTGATCCTTTGATATAGATTTCATGTTCAAGGGGTTTGGGAACTGTCTGTCATTTCCGAAAGGGCAGATGACAGCAAGGCAGGGAAGCGGTGACACAGATAGAACTGTCCCATCAGCTTCATCCAAATATCTGCTGTTTGCAGCGTGATCCCTCAAAACACACATCCTAGAGAAAAATGAATCTAAATTCAAACCCACGCCGACCAGGGAATGGCAAGAGTCCTCTCTGGTATGTAAATTAGATTTGTAGTTGAGTGGAATTGATTCTGCTGAGACTAAATTAATCACAGTGCTTAATCACTGTAACCTTTAAACATAGCAGTCCTGACCACAGCTGCAGGGTAGCACATTGTTCATGCAGACTTTTGTCCTTCTGAAGGCGCTGGGACTCCCAGACAGAGGAATATGAGCATAGCAGCGACTCAAAGCTGCTTCAGTATGACCTTCACTTCCTTCTACTTGTTTAGAAGGGGGAAAATGTTCTTTATGGATATAAACTTGTGGTGAGCAAACTGTAATTGTAGAATCATAGAGTGGTTCACGTTGGAAGGGACCTCAAAGATCATCTAGTTCCACCCTCCCTGAGATGGGCAGGGGCACCTCCCACTGGCTCAGGCTGCCCAAGGCCCATCCAACCTGGCCTGGAACACCTCCAGGGATGGGGCAGCCACAACTTCTCGGGGCAACCTGGGCCAGTGCCTCTCCACTCTCATCATGAAGAAATTCCTCCTTGTGTCCAGTCTAAATCTGCCCCTCTCCAGTTTATACCCATTGCCCCTTGTCCTATCACTCCAAGCCTTTGCAAACAGTCCCTCTCCAGCTTTCCTGTAGCCCCTTCAGGTACTGGAGTGTCGCTATAAGGTCCCCTTGGAGCCTTCTCCTCTCCAGGCTGAACACCCCCAACTCTCTCAGCCTGTCCTCATAAATGCCAGTGGTCACATTTGGTACGGTGCCTTCTCGTATCTGTGCTAGGATAGAACATTCTATTATTAAGCCTCATAAAATAACCCTTCATCCACCTCTATACACAGTGACAAAAGAACTCTTTGCTTGCTTTGTGGTGCATGTTCAGGACCTCAGGCTGAAGGGTTAGTCTTTTAACAAATCTTGCTATGTAAACATGTAAGCCTCTAGGCAATGCCTGTTGTGGTTTTTCTTTGTGCTAGCAGGGAATGTGGGAGGCTCTGGAAGACATATGTTTGGGCACAGAGGAGATACTGGTCTGTGCATGCATTCACCACCAAGACAAGTGTTATAAGACACTTAGATCACAGTGATAGGATATACAGCCCATGTACGAGCTTGAAAATCAAGCACTGGAAAAAATTACTCGCGCTTCCTCCAATCAGTCTCCTACAGATCAGTTTTGTACATGGAGTAAAAGTAATGGATTTTCATAATGCAAAGAAGGAAATAAACATTTTAGGTAAATTTCCTACCTAAATTTTCAAGAGTTTCTACGGTCTTTGAGTACTGTCTCCGTCAGATGTTTACCTTGATTGTTAGTGTGAATGCTGAGGAGATGTACCAAAAAACTTGAGAAGTCCAAAATCACTGGCTTCTCTTGAAAACCAAAACCTCTTCCTGCAGCTGCGTAGAAGACGGAGAGCCAAAAGAAGCTTCTTTTGCATTCTTCACAGTGAGAGTGGTGAGGCACTGGCCCAGGTTGCCCAGGGAAGTGGTGGCTGCCCCATCCCTGGAGGTGTTCCAGGCCAGGTTGGATGGGGCTTGGGCAGCCTGAGCCAGTGGGAGGTGTCCCTGCCCATGGCCTGGGGGGAATGGAATTAGATGATCTTTAAGGTCCCTTCCAACCCAAACCATTCAATGATTCTCGCTGTCAAGCCATGAGAGGGTTGGACAGATGGATTTCTATCCCACAACAAGAACAAAGTTAAATGGATTAGGCAGCATTCATGCGGCTGTGTTTGGCATTTTTCTTCTACTTAGCAATATTTGGGGAATATTTTACTGTTATGTTCTATAACAATAACAATCTCTGTAGCTGACATGAAGAAGATTTCAGGTGAGAGATCACCAGTGAACATGTTTTTTTGTTAAACCTGTTCCCTACTGTCTTCAGCCAGCTGGCAGACCTAGATGTATTCTAGATAGGTTCTCAGTTCTTCCACAGGTCTCTCATGCTCTTCCTACTTAGTCTTTCTTCCCCAGATTCCTATCTTGTAAAGTGAAGATAATGTTATTTCCTTCCTCTACCATCCTTTGTCCTTTTTATTTTAATTGTCTTCGTTTGGGGAATTCCTGGTACAGTGCATGAATAATGGATAAGCACAGTTTTCCACCAAGGCCTTGGTGTTGATTGATGACCTTCGGATACTAACAGCAACAGCTCTCTTGGTAAGCATTGCATCGAGTTCTTCTTTAAGGCTACACGCCATCCTTAAGTAAACTTTTTAACGACAAAGTAAAAACTTCACAAACCTGTGCTGAGAAGAATTTGTCATTGTTTTCAGAGCTGATGCTTGCTGTGATTATTTGTTTTTTAATATAAGGAATCAAAAAAATTCTCCAGCTGCCTAAGAAGCATAAAAGTTCTGGCTTGCTGTAATATAAACTTGTTTTACACATATACTTTCCATTAATCGTGAAGTACCTTTGAGACAAGATGCTGGGTAAATTGTCTGACTCCTTGAAACCATCTTTCTTTGCTATAAACTATTAAACCAGCACATCACTGTGGAGTTAACTAACTGTCCCCTGCTGTGTCAGAAACAAAGGTAAAGGCTGAATGATGACAATTTGCCATTGCACTGCCATATGAAGTAGCTGTTTAGACATTGAAGATGGGTTAAGTGCTGCCAACATGCAAAACCCCAAACAAAACCCGAACAGAATAATTTGAAGCAGCCTTAAAACTCCCTTCTTCTCTACTGCTCTGAATCTCTATTTGTTATTTAGTTATTAATACCGTGTCACAGCTGTATCCTCACAGGAAGGAACTGAAAATATGCTGTTAATGGTCATTAGAGTAAGGAAAATCTGAACTATTTAAAGGAAGCATGGTCTACGAAGAGGATTTGAACTTAGGAATTTGTACGTCTGGGTGAAAAAAGATGAGAGGGATCCACACAGCAATGAAGACTCGGTTCCCAGCTTATCTTTTTTTGGAGACAAAGGCATGTAACAGTATGAATGGGTCGTCATTTTTTTTTTCTGTCTGTTAAGAGATTTGCATTTTGTGCTTCTCCATAGAAGGATATCCCATAATCCCATAGCCCACGCAACGCCCACTGGAACCGGCCACTTCAACAGAAATGCTTTCTGATGCCGCGCTTTGCAGCTGAGCCTGTGGGTGCCCTGCTGGGAGCGGGTTTGCTGCTGCTTTCCGTGGGACAGATCGGGCAGAACTCTGCACGCACTCAGCCCGGCTCTTCTGTTTCTCATTAAACTCACTCAACCACATTATCACAGTGTTTTTTAAAGGAGGTTTGCCATGATTTCCAAACTAAAGATGTAGCGATTCCGTCTTTTATAGAACTGAAGGGCAGATGAGATCCAGCCACAGAGCATCTTGGTCTTCTCCTTCATTTTTAAAGGGGCTCCAGGAAAGCTGGGGAGGTGCTCTTGATCAGGGAGTGCAGGGAGAGGATGGGGAGAGAGGTTTGAAGCTGAAAGAGGAGAGATTGAGATGAGATCTTAGGAAGATTTTTTTTACCTGTGAGTGGTGGCCCAGGTTGCCCAGAGCAGTGGTGGCTGCCCCATCCCTGGAGGGGTTCAAGGCCAGCTTGGATGGAGCTTTGATCACTCTGATCCAGTGGGAAGTGTCCAGTGGAAGGGTTGGGACTGGATGGGCTTTGAGGTCCTTTCCAACCCAAACCTATCTATAATTCATTGTTGTGTAGCACAGGTGAGCCTTGCGAGGGGTGTGGAGATGGCAGGCCAGAGAATGAAAGGTTTTGCGTTATCCTTGTCTGACTCACAGTCAGAGTGATGGACACTTAAAGTTATGGAGTCACCTAAGAGGGTCAGAAGTTAATTCAGTTTCCGTGGTTTATCCGATCGTGCTTCAGGTCTTGGCTGAGACTGTTCACGGCAGTGCCAGCCAGTGCCAGGAGAATTTTGCTGGTGCCTGCTGACCGATTTCACAAAGCTTTTCACACAGGGAGTGAGGTCAGCTGTGCTCGCTTCTTTGGGGATGTTACTTGGATCCATCATTATGCATTTCACTTCCTCACAGCTCAAGTAACATGTCAGAGTAAGGCTTGATACCAGTCAGGTCTTTAAAACGGATTATTCTGTTCTGCTGGATTTAATTATACGTATATATTTCAAACGCAAATACATGTATATATGGTTAAACTTGTATTTTATCATTTCCTGCAGCTGAAATTTATTGTGGATTGAAATATACAGGTTTATCTGCCTGACCTTTTGCTAATTATTAGATTGAGATAAGTGTGTATGTAAGTGACAAATTGCCTTTAATGACATTTAATCTGCACACTGACATTAATGGCAGGTTTAGCAGCCTGGTTATAGTCTTTGTTGCTGAGAGACGAAAAGAGCAAGGACTTTTATCTTAATTTGACCTTATTCAAAAGGTGTTTGTAGTAGTAGTCAATTTCTGATTAACTTAATGACCTGTTTTACATAGAAAGCAGTCAAACATTGATATATGAAAGGGCCTCGAGGTGATAGATTACAGAGGCGGCAGCGCCGTTGCCGGATTCTCATTCTTAAGGTGTGGGGGAGAAGACGAGCAGCCCTGAACTCTTCCTGCTGGTACAGGCAGGGTAGGTGCCGGATCCAGTGCGCGTTGCTGGTAAAGCATCCCTTGAACGCTGGTGGGAGCAAAGAGTCAGTGCTTTGTCTGCATAATGATTTTCTGTACAGTCCGGACTTCTGAAACACAGATAAGACACGATGGTACATGTAGGTTGCAAGAGATAGATGTGCATCTCCGGAGCGCCCGTGGCAAAGTGGGGTTTTGTTGCCTTTTGTGGAAGCGGAGAGCAGCCCATGCTGGGCAGCCGGGGGGTTTGTTGTTGCTGTCACATTGTCAGGAGCTAGGGAGGGTTTCCTCGTTAGAATCCCCAGGAAATAATGAACGTAGTGAAAGTGTCTCCACTGGGGATTATGGCACTGAGCTGCATCCATCTGGGTATTACGCTGCACCATATTGAGGTCAGCCATGCCCTATTTCTATGACAACAGAGAGACTACAGCTCCTTACGGGTAAGCAGAAAAGAAAGCCCAAAGTGGAAAACTGGAGTCCTTTTCTCTCATTGCCCTGTGATATATTTACAGAATGATTTAAGAGGAGCTTCAGAGACGAGAGCAGAGGTTATAAACTGCTTTTAGTAAAAGTAAACACCTAAGCAAATCATTCAAGAACCCATTAAATGGTTAGACAGCTCCTATAAATACAGTTCATAATGCACTTAGGAATGCTCCACCACCTACCAGCACCAGTGGGCTTTCCTGTTACAGCTCTTGAAAGTTTCTTTTCTATGATGGAAATTGTTCCGCTCACATCACTGAAAAAATGTGAAGATGCAGTTCAGCAGATAGCTGCAAGGGTAATGATGTACCTTCAGCTTGTAAAACAACTGATTAATTTATAGTTTAATGCTGTTTTTTCATGCAACAGAAATGCCTTAAAACGAAACCAAACCGGGTGGCAAATTGACACAAATGTTTAGTGAATTGAGATCAACACTTATTACATCAAATTACAATGAAAAGGCAAACAGAATGCCTTGGCATGTTGTTGGAGAGTTTTTCAGCTGTTGCCTGGCTTGGCGGGGAGGTGCTGTAAAGGCATCAGTCACTGGGCTGTTACAGAGCCTGTAAAAGCACCAGATGAGCTGGGGAGAAATGTTCTGAATCAAAAAAAGTTTCAGATGCTTTGGGTTTCAGCTGATTGCGTAGCCTGCAGTTTGTCAAGTAGGTCTGTGAGCCACATCCAGCTGGGGATGCTCCTTTCTGCCCTGCTGCTAATTGAACACTATTGGTAAAGCAGTTGTTGTTGTTGTTGTTGTTGTTGTTGTTGTTGTTGTTGTTGTTATTATTATTTTTTAAGAAAAACAAACACAGGTACTGTATGTGCTGGCTGTCAATGCGGGAAGCTGTGTGGCTGCTGCTGCGCCAAGGGATGGGAGAGTAAAGGGTGATATTTGTTGCTCCTGTTTCCCCTCCATCTTCCTCAGTGAATGTATCATTCAGGACCTATTTCCTCTCTTGTCTCCTTTCCTCTCTTCCACGGATTCTCCAGGGCTCACAACAGAGTTCAGGCATTTGCTGAACCCCAGCTTTTCCCATTTATTCTGTTTCTCGGAGATGCAAGTTCTGCGATAATTCCGTGTTCCACTGCAACTGGGTGAAATTGGCTCTGCCAGTTAAAAATATTTGGAGACGTGGGGAAAGTCAAATAGCTCCATTGGGAATAGGAGACCAAGCAAAAACCCAAGTGTGGTAGAAAACCACCACTCAGATGGATGAAGAGCCTTATATGTGTTTTGTATGCTAAAAGTTCTTCTATGTCTATACCTTTTACAAAAGAGAGGCAGTTTACGTCGGTGCTGCTCCACCTAATTTTTGTTCTGTGTTTCTGTAAAGGTGAATTTGAATAGGCTGCATCCTGGATTGATATATTATTATCCAAGTACAATTTTCATTGTGTTGCTGTGGAGTTGGGATGTTGACCCTTTTGAGAGCAGTGATGGTGCCTCATTACCAGCACTGGTGCGATTGTAATTGTATTTCATTTGGAGTTCTCCCATTTCTCCTGGGTTGCTGTCTGGTCTGATCAGGGACTGGAATGCCAAAAGAGACCATTTGGATAATTTTGACTGAGCTTCTGTACAACTCAGGCAGCAGGAGTTGGTGTAATTAATTCCTGATGGAGCATATCTTTAAAATAAATAAATCTGGTCTTCACTTTAAAATTGCCAGTAATTGAGAATCCACTGCAGTCCTTGCGAAGTTATTCTAGTGGTTAATTACCCTCACAGTTAAAAATTAGCATCCTATTTATAGCCTGATTTTTTTCTAACTTCTGCTTGCAGCCACTGAGTTTTATTACGCCCTTCTCTGCAAAACAAGAGAGCCCACTGTTCAAGTATTGTTTAATGGTTTCCGTCATTTCCATTTCTCTTTTCACTTCTCTGTTCATGTGGAACAATGCTGCATTAATACTTTTTTTTTTTTTTTGTGAGGTTGGACTACATTTGAAATGTCTTTTAAGATTCTAGTGTGAAAATTGCTACAATACACAAAATTCAAAAAGATCCATTAATTATCCCTGTTTTCCCTGTGTGAGCTTTTGTACCTCCCAGCAGCAAACACCCAGCAGGGCTTCTTGCATCCTTTTGTCTTCTATTAATATTGATACTATTTTTCTAGGACCAACACCTGACAACTCCGTGGGGGGAATTAAAACTCCCCCACTGATACTGAAGGGTTGAATGGCTGTCGTTGTGCATCCAGGGGAGGCACAGCTTTATCCCGTGGTGAGGTTTGCAGGTATCCACTAACTCAGCTCCATGGTCGCTCTGTGTTTCCTCCTCCTTTCGTAGAAGCAGTCACAAACAAATTTAGCAGTTGTACAGCAACAGCAGTGGTGACTGAGAAGGAAAACAGTGGTGTTCATCGCTAGCTGTTTTGTGGTCTCCTGATATTATTGGTGGCTGGCAATTCCAGAGATTCCTGGGCTAACAGCCCTGTACTAAGACTGCACTTTTTCAAATAGAACAGAATCTGATTCCGTAGCTCAATTGCTTCAAAAAGCACATTTGCATCAAATTAACTTCGCGTGTTAAAAAAACAAAAAGGGTTTGACCTTAGCGAAGGTCTGTGTTGTGATTTATCAGATATGAGTGGTACAGAGACCTTTTCCTCTTGACTTGAAATTGCACAGAAATCCATTGGCAGATGGAAACGATGGACTCATAGAATCGCCAGGTTGGAAAAGACCTCTTGGATCATTGAGTCAAACATTCCTATCAAGCATGATGCTTGGAAGCATGATGTGCTCCTTGATTTCCTCCTGCTGCTTAGGAGCAGTGTGGGCTCTCCATAACTGGACACGGTGAAGGCAGTGTGTAAATAAACCCTAAACCAAACGGACACTAAACTCTGGGTACAATTTCCAGATATAGTTGAGTAGCTGAGCTTTTTGCAAGCAAAATGCAGTTGTGGCACCACTGCTGTCCTTGAAGATGTTGTCCCGTGCAAGTGCCCGTGGGGCTCAGCTAATTCAGCTGTTCCAGAGGCACTGGACAGGCAGGGAGGGTTTTGTTGGGATGAGCTGGAAAGCTTTCTGGACATAAAATGGCAATGACAGCTTTGGAGGGCTTCTGCTTATCAGCAGGTATAGATGGTCAGTTGGGTGGACGTTTTGATTCCTGTTTGACGCAGTGCTCATGGGTGTCGGAACTGGGCAAAGGCTGCAGAGGTTGTTGGTTTTTTCCTGAAAGTTTTCTTTAGGTTTTTAAAGTTTTCACGCTTTTTGTCTGTTCTTGCCACCGTTGCCACTTTGGCCTTATAAAGTACTTTTTCATATTGCCGTCTTCCTGATAAAACTGTTTATGGAAGAGAGGAATTGTGATATGTGACAGAATATTTGCATTTTAAAGGGACATGTTAGACTTCTTGTGGCATTGACAGTTGAATCGTTGCCATAGTCAGCAGTTAAAAACACGTGGCCCAGTTGGTACATACATTGTAGTTGCCAACGCTTGGGTTTTGATTCTGATATTCTGTTTGTTTTATTGACAAGAGGGGGGTTTGCAGCCCCTACTGCCTGGCTCTGCAGCAAGGCGTTGGCGTTCGTGGCAGCCACCAGGTGTTGCTTTTGCATCCACAGCGCATAGAATAAGAATGTTTTGGGTTGGAAGGGACCTTAAAGGTCATCCAGCTCCAACCCACCTGTGATGGGCAGGGAAACCTCCCACTGGCTCAGGCTGCCCAAGGCCCATCCAACCTGGCCTGGAACACCTCCAGGGATGGGGCAGTCACAGCTTCCCTGGGCAACCTGGGCCAGTGTCTCACTGCGCTCAGAGGAAAACATTTCTTCTTAATATCTCATCTCAATCTCCTCTCTTTCAGCTTCAACTCGTTCCTGCTTGTCCTATCCCTGGCAAAGAGCCCCTCCCCATCTTTCCTGTAGGCTGTAGCCCATGCTATAGAATAGACTAAAGCAGCCGGTGCTGAGGTCCCGGTGCCCACACAGCTCTGAGGAGGGTTCTTTGCCCTGTCTCTACGCTGGGCCGCTGGTCAAAATCCACCTTAGGTGAACACTGTCTGATGTGTGTTTGAAATTCCTGCTTCAGGATTGTAAAGGTGTCCATGAAAACCACAAAAACCTGCCTGCAAACAATAGACAGAGCCAGTCCGGTGTGAATAATTTCTAAAGTTCTTGCGTCTTTTTTTTTCTCAGTTTGCCTTCATTTTCCCACCCCTGAGATAAAAATACCAACCTTCCTTTTCTTTTTGACTTTCTTATCTGTGCTAATACAAAGCCGCTCAGGGATGCTTTTGTGCCATATGTCTTCACAGTGGCAAGCAGAGGGAGGCTGTCAGTCTCAGCTGGGGGCCTGTATTACTACTCATTCTGTAGTAATACAAATAGTGGATAATACAATAATAATGCAGAAAAGAAAGTAAATACTCTTTATATGGAATAATTGAATATCGCTGTGACATTGAACAATGACTCTTAAAAGGATGGGGGGAAGTCATGCTTTTTTCTTCCTTAATTGCAGTTGAACTAAAATTACTATATTTAGTTATTTCTAAAGCTCCATTGTATTTTCCTGCTTCTGAAAGAACACAATGATTTGGATATGCATGCATTTTCCTCTCCAGATGTCCTATTGCCTCTTGAATGTAGTTTTAAATCTTCATATCTGCGATAATGGAAGCTTGGTTTTCTTCACCGGTAGCGTGTGAGAAGACCAATTATGCAGGTCAGTATTAAAGAAATATTATAAATGGTCTCAGTAGGCTTAGAATAGCTCTGTCCCACTCCTGCCGGTACTTTGTATGTGGATAACTGTCTTAGCTTCCTTGCCTTTGTGTTTTATTTGAATTAATGAGTAACCTAGATATTTTCAAGTCCCTGTAATACAGTCCTTCGTGTAAGAGACGGGAGTTCTTGCTCTCTAGGATTGAATTCCCTGTTCAATTTGCAACAGAAGTGCTTTATTCACCCTCATGGGCAAGTAGGTGGTTATCTGCTAAAATGAGCACGGTGTAGAGTGTCATAGAATAGTTTGGGTTGGAAGGGACCTTAAAGACCATCTGGTTCCACCCCCTGCCATGGGCAGGGACATCCCACTGGCTCAGGGACTCCAAGCCCCATCCAACCTGGCCTGGAACACCTCCAGGGATGGGGCAGCCACAACTTCCCTGGGCAACCTGTTCCTGTGCCTCACCGCCCTCATGATAAAGAAATTCCTCCTTACGTCTAGTCTAACGGTCTGTGTCTAGTCTGTGTCTTGTGTGCTGGATTGTGGAAGGCTTGAGGGTTCATATTGCCAAGGCATGCCAGGAGTGCAAGGCATCCTGCGTGGAATGGCTCTGCAGCATCCCCTGCCTTGTCTAAGCTGGGAAAATCCATTGATTCCTGGTGTTGGGACATGGGCTTACGGCCAGTTAGGGTCACAGGGAGGGGAGGTACTGCCCTGCTTTGTGTTGAAGGCGCATTCTCCAGGCCCACAGCTGCCATCTGGGGGATGCCCACCCTGGGCAGTTGTGCCGTTTGTTTACTGCACACCACATTCCCAGGCCTTGTTGGGTGTCAGCTGAGCAGACAAGGCTCCCTCACACAGGACGCGTTATACATCCGAGACCGAAATCATGCCTTCACGATTCTTCCCCTTTCACGAACAGATCTTTTAGGAAAACTTGTGATGACTGTATGGCTTTCCATCAGCTCTTTGCTGGTGGACAAAGGCTGGTGGGCACACCAGAGCCTCTAATTCACACTCCTTACAGGAGAGCTGTTGCACTCGCTGGCAAAGAGGATGCTCAGGCTTCTCCTTTCCTGCGTGCTTACCCCTGACACCCTCCTCTGAACATCTCCCTACCCACGCTTCTGCCTGTGAAGCGCCTGTGATATTTTTCTACTTCAAAGCAGCGTAACACAATGTAATGGTGGCAATATAGGTTGAGAGCCTTGCTTACTGCTTTGTCTCTCGCTGAAGCTGAGGAGTTTAATAAGCTGTAAGGCATGTTTTTGTCTTGCCAGCCTCTCTCTCCTGATAGCAAACTATATTCATATCAAAGAGTAGCTAGTGTTAAGGGTTATATACATGAGAGCACCCTTCACGGGAGGCGTGTGGAGATGATAACAAAAGTAGTTTGACACAAAGCTGCCTGAAAAGGGGAAACTCCTCTACACACATCTTCGCTCTTATGTGCATTTCCATTTACACTACATCAAATTGGATTAGGGTCTGTTAATTCAATTAATGACTACATTGAAAGTTTGCCTTCACTCATACTGAAAACAGGAGGGCAGCTCCTAATAGCCTATGGATTTAATGACTGCAACTTTGAAGAGTGTTAAGCTAAAGTGAAGTTCAGAATGGCTTGTTAACTGGGTTTATTAGCTGTTGACCTTCCCTTTCAGCATAATAGTAGCAGCCAGACTGAAGAAAGCACTAACGTCCTCATTAGCATTTATCTAAAGATAGTCTGCTGCCCATTCCACAGTAAATTAGCTCAATCAGCCTTAAAGAGCCTGAGAGCCTTGCTCACATACCTCTAATTCTCTTTCTTGCTCTCTCCTCCCTTTTATTTTTTGGTGTTAAGTGAGTTCGCTTTGTCCAGTTTATTGAGAATGAACCCTCAGGACAGTGTTTGTACACCCTTAGACAATTAGAGACCTTCTCCTGTGAGACAAAGTCATGGGAGTGGAATTCCAGCTTTCAGGGATGTCCTTGGTTTCGCCTTTTGCAGACATTACTGCTGTCCTGCTGGTTTTCCTAAAGGGTAACACAAAGCTTTCCTTAAAGGCAGTTCTCAGCAGAACACTCTGCTTTATATGTGTGAAAACTCATTTGTGGTTTGGTGCAGAGCGGCTTGCGAAAGCTGATGAGCAGCTTTGACCCTTGCTAGTACCAAGATGCTTGTTAATCCTTGGGAAGTCAGCACACTTGGCTCAGAGAAGATTGTGAGTTATGAAATGCAGTGGGTTGACTGAGCTACAGACAACAAGGTTTAGGAATCCGCTATCCCTTCGATGCTGACCACCAGCATGTGTCTGTCATGACTTAAAGAACAGAGTCTGAGAGGAGAAGAGGTTGGAAAGTGTCAGACCCTTCCAGTGGTGAAAGGATTTGTGCCTTTAGCGTAGCAGGTTTTGTTCAGTGTAAATAATTAATATAAAATTGATGGTGACTTTTGGCATAGCAGTGGCTGCAGTGGCTCAGGGTCCCGGTGTTCTGCCCACAAACCTGGTGCTCCGGCCCCAGGATATTTTGGTTGTTCAGGTGTTGGCTATTCATACTGGGTCAGCTGGACATGGGATGTCATCCAGAGGGATGTGCGCTCGCAGCCCAGAAGGCCAATCATGTCCTGAGCTGCATCAAAAGCAGTGTGACCAGCAGGGCGAGGGAGGGGATTCTGCCCCTCTGTTCCTCTCTTGTCAGACCTCATCTGGAGAATCATGTGCAGTTCTGGGATCTTCAATGTAAGAAGGAGATGGAGCTGTTGGAACAGATCCAGAGGAGGCTACAAAGATGATCGGAGGGCTGGAGCACCTTCCCTACGAGGACAGGCTGAGAGAGTTGTTCAGCCTGGAGAAGAGAAGGCTCTGAGGAGACCTTATAGTGACCTTCCAGTATCTGAAGGGGCTACAGGAAAGCTGGAGAGGGGCTGTTCATAAAGGCTTGTGGGGATAGGATGAGGGGGAACGGGTATAAACTGGAGAGGGGCAGATTTAGGCTAGACTTAAAGAAGAATTTCTTCACCATGAGAGTGGTGAGGCCCTGGCCCAGGCTGCCCAGGGAAGCTGTGGCTGCCCCATCCCTGGAGGTGTTCCAGGCCAGGTTGGATGGGCCTTGGGCAGCCTGAGCCAGTGGATGTCTCTGCCCATGGCAGGGGGTTGGAACTGGATGATTTTTAAGGTCCCTTCCAAACCAAGCTATTCTATGATTCTATGACATCTTTTCTGCTTACAGCTAGGACATATTTTCTATTTACAGTTAAGAATGTATTTACCAGTTTTGCTGCATCAGATCTTATATTTCCTTTTTAAGTTTATAAATCAGTATTAATACAAGTCAGTGAAATAAAAATGTTAATAAACAGATAGCATTTTCCTACTCTTTCAGTAAATTGGACAAAACCATTAGAGGTTAAGAGAAATTAATTAAATTAAATAAAAATTTAAAAGGAGGCGAGGGAAGCAGCACCAGTGTAAGTAGCGCTGCTGTCTCACTTCATCCAGGTCTGTTTACAGTGATTTAGTGTTCTTTCTTCAGCATTCCCCAAGAGCTCTTCTCAGATCTTAGCCCTGTTACAGGAAGCATCACAGAAACTTCTTTTCCGAGCCCGTTGCTTCCTCCAAGCTTTTCAAACGGGTGCTATGAGAAAAGCGAAAACACCAACCATAGTGCAGAGGCAGGAGAAGGAAGATGGAAGGAAGAGATGAAGGAGAAGCAAAGTATGAAGCTGTCCTCTTCGCACAGTGTTGACTGTGGTCTGAGCTCGTCCTTACCTGAGCCTATAGGTTTACTTCAAGTGCGATCCCTCGGTTGTCCTTTGCCCTTGTGGATGGGTTACTGTTCTGTTCTGAGTGCAGCACACTCTGTTAGAACAAGAGTTCACCATACACCTGGGTGTCCCCCTCCTGCTGTGGAGAGAGGTGTAGGTAGGAGGACTCAGAACTTCGGTTTATTTATGAAATATCCATAGGAACTTTTAAATAAAGTCTTTATTTTAAATTTCTATTTACTGTGAACAGGTATTTGCTTCCCGTGCATCCTATATTTAGTTTTTCTAAACCCGTAACTGTTCAGGATCTTACATCTGATGTAATATTTTTCTTGCAGTTAATAATCAGAAGCCAAATGTCTGACAGTCTCAACATGAACAGTTAAACATACACTCAAGCTCTAAAATTTAAGAGGTTGATCTTGGTGAGTGCTGATCCAGGTCTAGCGAAGTGCTTAAGCATGTGTTTAATGTTAAGCCTGTGAGCAGTGCCATTAACTGCAACAAAACTCTTTCTGAATTTAAAATTAAGCTTGTCCTGAAGGATCGTGCTGAACTGGAGCAGGAGTACTTGGCATCTTGCGGGATAAAGCCATAAAAGTAGCCCAGTTTATTAAGGCAGCTCAGCTTCTTCAGCTGTCATTGGTTTTAAGAAGATTTCAGAATATAGTGATTTTCTTTGCTTCTGGAGAATCTGCTGTGTTGGCTGTTGCTGTGCAGGTATTTCAGCTGTGCTTGTGGGACCTGCGTTTTGGTTATGTGCTTCAGGGAAGGTTTCTTTAAATAAAATGGTGGAGGATTTTCGCTTAAATATAAGGACGAAGAGTTTTCATCCCTGAGAGTACAATCAAGCTTTTTTCTTTTTTATTTGTGACCATTGGTGTATGTGATCCGGTGACAGTTGTGAAAGTTGTAACCCGAGAGGTTTGAGGTTTGTTTGGTTTGTGGGTTGGGTTGTTTTGGGCACCTGTGTTACCTATTGCATATTTACCTATAATACCTTATGGGTCAGATTCATTAAATAAAAGTTGCAGTGATGGTGAGGAGGGAAACAAATGCAGTATTGTTCTATCGTACAAAGTTACAAAAACATCCGAACCTGCAAGTATTGAGGATTAAATCCTGCTTTTAGTAGAGAGACACGTAATATGAAGAGCTCTGGTTTAGCACTTCTCATGGGATTGGAGCTTCCCGGGATGGAGCTGGAGGAGCAGTGGAGTCAAGGTGCGTAGAACTGGATTTGTGCCTGGGGATGGAAAATGCCTGTAGCACCATGATCATCTGGCCTGTAGCTCCACTGAGGCAGCTGCCCTTCCTACCGCCGGGAATTGCTTTTATAAAACTCATTTCACTGTTCTGGACCGTCGCTGCCACATCCCAAGCGGTTGGGTACCACAGCGTTATCTTGTGCTGTACAGAAGGGCTCGGAAAACATGAGATGGAAGCGAGCAGCTCCTTTTGGTGTGTGTTTTTCAGATTGTACACAGCTTTTTCTCCTCAGATGGAAGGGAAACTATTTTGGAGCTGGGAAAAGCTGGTCGGTAGCACCATCTGCAGGCTGCTAACCGGGATGGGCCCTGCATGCTGCAGCGCTGGAGCTCCATTCCTGCATTTCCAGGGAAAATAAAGGACAAAAGACACCTGGAAGAAATGCAATATCAGGCACAGCTGTGCCAGTGCAAGCGGTCGGTTGTTTAGGGGTTTCGGTGGGTGCTTTCGCATCGTGAGGCAGCGCTGTGCCCAGGGTTGAAGGGATGCGCGGAGCTGGTGGCACTTCCCAGGGCTACAGGTGGGTGTGTGGTGATGTCCTGCTGGGCTGGGGCTTCGGGGCCTGAAGCTGGAGGTCAGGGTAGTGCCTGGAATATGTCCTTAAACCTCAGATCTGTCCCTCTTCCCTGAGCCAACACCTCCCTTTGCTGTCCTGAACAGCAGAATTAATTCTAAGCTGTGCTTTACTCAAGACGTTTTCTCTGTGTGCTCTGAAGTTTAAACACTGCTCTTCTGTACTCTCTGAAGCAAGCGTCCTTTGAAGTATCCTGTTCTATGCTGGAGTAAAAGATGATATTCCCATTAGGAAAACAAAGTTGTGCTGTTGTCTCCGTTCCCGCTTTGCTCCAGTGAGACTGGTGGCATCTCCAGGTACAGGCAGGGCTGTGGGACCCTGGCAGCTCAGTGCTTTCGGGCTCTGCCACATCATTGCTCAGGGCCGCGGGTGGCTCCCAAACACCACAGCCTCATGGGGAACGTGAGTGCAAACACTAGAGACGGCACAACGGGAGCAGATAACCCACACGTTAAATGTTGGCCCTTGCTCTGCGGGCAGCCCTGCCAGCTGTACACCCGCCCGGAGCTCGGTGCCACATCCATGCCACATCCAGCTCTCGCCGCTGCCCTGGCGTCTCCCTTGCAGGGTTTGAGGTTTCTCCGGCTTTTTGCAGCAGATGGCACTCTTTAGTTCTGTTTCAAGCCCTCTCCTTCTGGAATTTTCTCTGGGAGAATCTGTTTTAAACAAGCCTCACCGATTTCCCAGCCCTATTCTCCATGAAGCTTCATGAAAGCTTGTAAAAGGCCATTGACTCGGGGAGGGAGCCAGCGGTGGCACACGGGTCCTGCAAGGCCATGGTGAGCCCAAGTGACGGGCTGATCACGCTGCTGCACAAATCCAACTGGGTTTTTCCTTCTGCTCCTATTTCAGCAGCACTGACCTCTCTAGGAAACCCACTTGAAACCCGGTTCCTTCAGTACATTTCTGATTTCTGTAATCCACATCAGGGAAAGTGAACCCTTCCATGTTCTTGGCCACCTCCGTTTTGTCAGTCCTGTCCTACTTTGTGAATTGGAGCTCCGTTGCAGACTTCCAATCAGTTACCTGAGATAATTAAAAAGTGACAATGAAAACAGCATCACTACCAGCTTCATAGCCTTTCTATACCAAAGAACAGAGAAAAATAGATACTCCAAGCTAAATGAGCCATCACAAAGGGCTGCGGTGCTGGTTGTGTTGTATCTGCATGGATCAGGCTTCTATTTAAACCAGATTCGCTGCAAAAGAACCACAGGATGACATGGATCTCATCATGCAAACTGGCAGCGACTCTCTATACATGTTGCTGTTCCTTCCACCCCCCTCTCTGAGCTGCTGTTGACCATAATTGTAGGACAGATTGCACAAAGGACTCGCTTCTGCAGCCGTCCTGGTGATTGGGCTGGGCAGGATGAGGAGAATGGTAATGTGTGTCAATAAGCTACTTAGCTGAAGTGGCTGCTGAGCGGAGCAACGTGAAAGGATGGCAGAGGGACTGAAGTTGTTCTCCCGTAGGCCTTCTTTGCCGAGCCGTTGTCTTCTGACCTTTGTACCAAAGCCAGTTTTGTCACAAACCTGAATAAACCGTTGTGTGGAGAGCAGGTATCAGCCACGTGATTGGGAGAAGTTGTGCTCCATCCTGCATGATGACCTATGGCACATGGGGTGTCACTGTGTGTAATTCTGCCCTGTATTTTGTTTCAGAGATCACTACTCTCAGCGATTGAAATGTTGCATTAAAAACTAGGTAAATATGACTTTGAACTCATTTACTGAGGGTATTTTTCAGGGAAGGTCAAAGTTTTCCAGCCCTTATTTTATATATCTGCCTATAGGAAGAAGAGTTTGATTTAATTGTTATGGATTATTTATTTATATTCTTGGCTTTTATTATTGTCCCCTCTTAAATGAGGTGCTCATTTGGCTTCTACTAATTATAACATGGTTGTTCTTTGGAGCAGAAACTGCTGTCTATGGAAGTATACTACAAGATGTCTCTCCGCCATAAATCAGTCCTGGGACTTTATTAGACTGTTTGTGTAACCTTAGTTTATGCGCTATAATTCTTTGCTGTGTTACCTAGAGTAATTCCCAGAGAGGATGTTTGTTCTTCTTGCTTGTAAATTCTTTAATGCAGGCTTTTCTTATGACATCTTTGCTCTCCTTCACTTCCTTTTTCCTCTGTTTTTGTGTAATACTAGGTAGCATTATAAACTCCTAGTCAGTAAAACCTAACTTGTATTAGTTCCTCACCCATCATGAGATATAACTGCCTTGAAAATGGGAAGAAATAGCTTTCTAGTTAACTTTATTGCATGGGTTTTCTTTGTAATGCACGTGATGAAACTTCTGAGGCATCTAATCTAACAAACCGTGGTGCTGTTCTTGCGTAGAAGGTGTCCTCCACTTTGGATACGCTTAAGTATTTTTCACAGAAAGGGTCATGGGGCACTGTCAGAGGCTGCCCAGGGAGGTGGTTGAGTCCTCATCCCTGGAGGTATTTAAAAGACGGGTAGACGAGGTGCTCAGGGACAGGGTTTAGTGGCAGATAGGGATGGTTGGACTCCATGATCCAAGAGGTCTTTTCCAACCTGGTGATTCTGTGATTCTGTGAAGTGGGACAACTTTCTTTTGGTCAGATCACGTCTAGGTAAGATAACTGGTAATAATTCAAATACAACTCTGATCATTTCGTGAGGCACAAAGCAAGTGAGCAGATTTTCCATATGAGGTCTTGCGAAAGCAATACATCTGCATGTAACTTTTGAAGTCAACAGGACTTTTTAAAGGCTTTAGCTGAAGCATGTTCCATCTGTTTATAAAACTGGAGCCTAAAACATCTGATAAAAATCAGCTGTACTTCTTTTCTGCAATCGTTGCATGGCCATATGCAGAGTTTTTTGGCATAAACCTACAGAGCTGTAATGGAAATGACTGAATTGGTGGTTGGGTGAGAATGCAAAGCCTCTCCCCTTCTGCCCGTGCCCCGTGAACACACTGGGTAAGGTAGTTTTGCATCCGTTCACTTTCTGGCGTGCTGCTGAGCGCCCCGTTAAGGCAGTGTGCTGGTGTGGCTCCGCTCCTGACCCTTGTCGCCGCATCACTGGGCCAAGACACTGCCAGTGTCCAGCCCAACAAGATACCTCTTTCTGCTGACTTATCATCACAACCTGGGCTAAACACTGTTTGGGTTTTTTTCCCCTCCACAGGAATCATCTGAATTTGCTAAAGAACCAACATTTCTACTGTAGTATAAGTCCTTTCAGGACTTCAAGTGGAATGTTGTTTTTTTTTCTCCTATAAAAAAGAAATTAATTAGCATTGTGATTTCTTTGGAGTTACAGAGTAGCACATGAGTGCTGTCCCAGTGCCACTGGGTTAAATTTCCTCTCCCCCACATATGACCATATTATTTAGTGTTAATTTTCTTCCTGTGGCTGCCTCTGCCTTCAGTCCCGGCCCCTCATCTACTTCTTCTTTCTCCTTTCTTACCTTCCTCCATCCTTTCCCCTGCATGAATATTCTTGTTTTTATAGTAGGCACCTCTGCTAGAGCCAACAAATTCCCATTGTGGTGCCTTTCCATCCACACTTTGTGCTACAATTTGCTTTTGTTCCCCTTTTAATTTGTTTCCATGACTAATTTGACCAAGTTTCATCAATCGTAAATGAAGCCGGGACGGAGAACAGTACGTGTCTGTTTGATATTGTTGTCCTGAGGCCGAGCCAGACCCTGTTGTGGAGAAGTGGCAGTCCTTCAGAGAACCATTATGGCTTACAGGAATCTGTAACATATTTCAGGCCAGCCTGCTTTCTCTCTCTTTTCTCTCCCCCCACCTCTGTAAACATATGAAAGAAACATGAGAGAGCATTTAACCACAGAAGACAAATCATGGTCAGAATAAATATACTGTTTGCTAGCAAACTTAAAAATGCGCTTGTGGATTCTAATAGCTGTAGGCAAGAGTTGGATATTTATTACAACCAAGGCTTACTGTGGTTTATTATGTTTATAAAACAGTTTAATACTACTTTTCTTTTAAAATGAGTTTTTAATTTAGAATAATTTTTTAGGATTTGTTTCCCGAGTACAGATGGCTGAGCGCTGCGGGGGTGCGGGGTGAGAGGGAGAAATGTGCTTGTGGGTGTGTTTTAAAAGCGCTCCCAGATGGAGTGTATTGAATGAAATTTAAACCATTGCCCTGTGAACTACAAGTGTGATAAATATAATCAGTCAATCCACAAAACTGTGGTGGAGGTGGGGAAGCGGATTGATGGGCACGTGTTGGGCTGGGAGGTGGGTCGGCCGCTGTGGCCAATGTCATGGCATCGCAGCATCTCCATCATGGACTTCTCTCATGGTAGGGTACCTGAACCACAACAGCATCCCTCCCCTCGTCTGTAACCCATTCCAGTCCCTCAAAACCCAATATTCACATGGACGGGTAGGAAAAAAGGGGAGGATTCATGCCAAAAAGGAGGCCTGGCTGCTGGAAGTTCTGAGCTCTTGGAGCATTTTTCATTTACTCAGTCTTAATTACTTTTGAAGTGTAAGATTTTACAGATAACACTGTTCTTTTCCGGAGTTTAGTGTAGTCCCCTATTTTAAACCCCATAGATTTCCTTAGAAGGGTTTGTTTGTACAGCTCCTTTCCATGTTTAAGACACATAAGCCACATTGAATAAACTGTGCACAGATTTTTTTGGACAATACAACAGAACAGGTGAAGGAAATGGAGCGAATTTTAATTGCTTCAAAGTTCTGAGATCTTCCAGGCTCTCGGAAACAATTTTCAGCTAAAAATGATCTATGAACCTTGAGTTGTAGTGTGGGAAAGTGCATCTGTGTCCTGACTTACAAATGAATGATGTGATATTCCCCCTCTGTTAAACTGTAGAAGATCGTTTAAGATGGGACCTTGGTTTCTCTTCTTTCATTTACAGATGTGTAGCAAACCAGCCTCCTTCCTGCCACCTTCCATCAAAAATAAAGTAATCTCTGCCCTGGCCAGGATAAATGTCTGGCCAGCTCGTTTTAGAAAAGGATGTGCTTTGAGTAGCACTTATTAAAAAGGTGACAGTTTGTTTTTTCCTGGCTAGTACGAGTCTAAGCCATGTCCACGCTTGCAAAATTTGGCACGTTTTCACCTGCCTTGTCCTTCCACCAGGCTTTCATCATGCCTAATGTCTATATATATATATATATATATATAAATATATATAAAATGCCCAGATAGGCTTCCAGACTTTCATACTACCATTTGGATTAGATATGCTTCAAGCTAGCCTTGCTGGTACTCACTTGCACGGTGTCAGCGTGGACAGCATTTACTGGCACGGTCGCTGCAGTCGTCCGACTGCTCCTGCCGTTGCAGTTGGGTTGCCTGCTGCCCCACCGGTGTCTGCTCTCCTCCCCGCTCTCCCCTGCCCGGCGGGCAGCTTGGCTGGAAGCCGCTTTGCTGAAGGCAAGCACTGCATGTGCGCACACCGTGAAGCTCATTTGTGTGCCTCTTTTTCCAGTTACTGCCTTTGTTTTGCTGCTAGCGCTCGTGTGTTTTGGGGAAGGCGCACTCGGAGCAGCGTGCCAGCTGGCCGGAGACAAGCGTGCAGGCACCGGTGGGGCTCTGGAGAGCTGGGACCCCGTGCCAAGCAAGCACAGTCATTTAGATCACTTGATACATTTTCAAGAGAGCAACAGAGATGCGAGCCTCACGTTGGGCAACTAATACTTTCAAGAGACGATATGGGAGATGTACAATCTGGTGCAGCAAGGATATGCAACAGGACTGGCTGCATATCAGTGTTGAAATGGACTTTATCTGATGAGATGGGTTGAATCTTTGAAAATCCCAGTGGGTCAGGGTTGAGGAGGACAGGAGGACATCTTTTGGTGTACATATGAGAAGGATGAAGTATGTAGTCTTCAAAGCGATAGTGAACTTTCTGAGCTGAAATGCCAGATGTTTTCTGTGGAAAGGAATAACTCTCCGCAGTGGACAACTTTCCACAGGACAACTCTACACAGCCAGCTGTCCATGGGGACAGCTCTACACAGGGAAAGTTAGGATTAGGCTTAGGGTTAGCAGCTCTCTGTGGAGAGTTGTCCTACAGAGAGTTGTCCTAGACCCGTTTCATCGTGTGTTGCGATCTGTTTGAAAGCCGACAATGGTACAGGAGTGAGAGGGGAATAGCTAAGTTAAAACAGGGGAGTTAGCAAATGAGAGGGCTTCTGTTTCAAGTACATATGTTGCTGTTGATAAGTAGAAATGCAGACTCAAAGTCTAGAAGGTAGCTTTCCATGTTGTCATGGAGCTGTCATTCGCCTTTGTAAAAGAATGCGTATTGTATGAGAACGGCAGTGCTCATATGACAGAGAGCATCATCATAGTTGGCATTCTTGTGCGTAATGTCATTAATAACTCAGATTGCATTGCAGGCCTTCAGTTTCCTATGCCAAATGCTATTTTTCAGTAGCTCCATCAATTACTGCTCTGTACTAACACTGATGGATCCGATGCGTGGTGCAGCCGCCTTACATAGGAGTGAAGTAGGTATTCTTTAATTACATGCAGGTTTGTTTTGTGAAGGAGCAAACCTTCCTTCCAGGTGAATGTAATCCTTTCAATATTAATGGATTGAAACCTATAAAGACATGTAAACAAACTTCATGAAAGCCTACTTTTGCGTATGCAAAGTGAGCTTAAGATAGGGGCCATAATTAGAAGAAGCCACTCTTAAAACCTGATAAGAGGTATTAGGTCATACTTAAATTAAAAGCAGAAGTTAGCTTAAGTCTGTTTAACAAATGAAGTTTTCTAGGAAGGCATGCAATGCAGAACCAGTAAACTTGCTATAACTTAGCAGTTTCAGCTTGCCTTTGGTTTATTTTGGGCTCTAGACAGTTTATGCACAACAGCTCTGGATTGTTATAAGCATTATTAGTCATTTCTGTTGCAGCGTTCTTGGGTGGAACTCGGGTTTGGTGGTGTAAGAAAACAGTCATCTATGCTGTTCTTGTTGCAAAATGTTCACTGCACTCAAACTTGCTTTTGAAAGGAAGTATAAATGCTGCTAACCAGTGGTGAATGTTCAAGCAACGATGATTTGTAGCCCCTTAAACAGTCAACCTATAGCACTGCATGGTTGCAGAATTTTTCCATAAAACTCCAAGATCTAGAGAATTAGCTATAAACTCTCAACCTGATTCTAATTTGCTTTATGAGTATCAGTTTTTCCCATGTTTAAAATGGGATTGGCTCTTTGGTGAGTGAAGCTTTGATCAAGCAAACACCTGTGTGAGTTACACAGCCGTTCCCCCGCTTGGCATCAAACCGTTCGCTGTGCTCCTGATAGAAAAGATGCAGCTCCACTTCCCTCCTGTGTCAGATGTAAACAGCGGGATCTCTCATCTGCAAACAGGTAGAGTTCTTAGAAAAGCAGGTTTACCATATGGAGAACAAGAAGTCCATGTGTTTTCGTAGTAATAGATGCCTCAGCCTGTGCCTGCACGTCTTGGGTTGGCCTTTTGTCCTTTCACGTGTCTCACCTCTTTGGATACAAAGCCTGGTCCCTTACTCTTCTGCCTTCTCATGTAGCCTTCCTGAATCTGCTGTAATACGCTTTTTTCCTCTTTTACCAAGGTCTCTTGATTTGTCTTCATTTTGTTTTAAACTCTGAAACACTCGTAATGCAATTGTAGAGCTAAATAAACACTGTATTATGGTTGGGTGTATTGCTTTCAGGAAAAATGGTCCAGTGCACAAATTGATAGTGGAGTATATTGCACTTAAGAAAGATAGACTGTGCACTTTCTGTTTGCTAGACAAAAGACTGCAGGATTTTTTGGTTCTTTTTCTTTCTTTTTTTAAGTTTAGTTTTTTAGTTGTCTATTTTTAGACTATCAGCAGTGTGTAAAATATCAACATCCACAAAGACATTATATTTTAAAAAGCACATGTTGTTATCTCCGTCATTGTCCAACCTGCTTCCTGCAGGAAATCCTTGAGAAGCCTAAAGCAATCCCACCTCCTTCTTCTTATTATTTTTTTTAAAGGTTACTGGTGTGCTTTTTAGGAAAAAAAAAAACCAACAGGTTTCTTGTGATCTCAGTACCAACGAAAATGAATAGTAGGGCTTTTTGTTGGCTGCTTTTGATCTCATCTATAAAGTGATGTTAGTGACAAAAGGGAGGAGATGACGACCAGTTTCTTTTCTCTCACCGTTGTTTCTCTTTCCTAATTTTTTTTCTTCTATTACCAAGCCACCAGTCTGTCTTTTACTTCTAAGATCCTTGGAAGCAGTGGCTCTGCTTCCTTGAATGTCTGGAAATGAGACATCACATTGTGAGGGCCACCACAAAGAAACAACAGAAACAAACCCAAACCAGAAAAGGGATCAATTTACATACTGTGTCATCCCAGTCTACTGTACTCCACTTCCAAGTCACGAGTGACTTTGAAGAAGATATGAAGAGAGAGAACAGGTAATAAGAAGGATTGAAAGGCACATGGCTGTGTAGGTAACAGTTCCCTGGGTGGAGTTGTACCTGGGAAGATAATAGATCCAAGATTTCTGCTTCTTCAGGCGTGAATCTGTAGTGCTTGATCAAGGACTACATGTATTATTTGAAGTGGTTACAGACTTATAAATCTCCATTTCCCGGTCACGTCAGGGATCCATACTGACGTGATGTAGCACTGAGGAACTTGCAGAAAAGCAGTGTAGGTGCTGGAAGATGTTGCTGAAAGTGCCCCCTCTGAAGAAAATGCTCAGTTTGTGTGTACAACCTAAAGGGTATTTCTGATCCGTACCTCATGGTGTTCTACCCAGCCAACAGTCTCTTTCTTTCCTTTTGCAAACAACTCCTGGTTGTTAGCTAGCAGATATAAACTTGATTCTAATGTATTAGAAAAAGACTCAAGAATGCTTGTGTGGGTATGGATTATGCCTTTTCATTTATTTTTCTTAAAATTTCTCTTTCTGAAAAGTCCAGAACTATGGTCCCACGGGTCCAAGACGGGTGGGATCTGCAGCCCATGAAGTTCTTTGTGGATTATATGTTTCCAGTGTCCCACAGAGGGTTTCCAGCACGTGTCCGCACTAGAATTTAATGAGACTTTTGCTTCCAGGTTGCAGTGTCCTTCCTAAGAAATGTTACCATTTATATTACTCCCAAATAGTTTTAGGTAAGGAAGCACTGCAAATTCTCAAATTGCAACCGCAAAAGAGCTCGAGGAAGCTGACTGGTGGTCAAAAGGAGTCAGAAATTCATTTTGCACATGCATAAAAAGGCAGTAGTCTCTGCCTGCCCACTTAGAACCCCACTGTCCCAGCATTGCTACACTATCCAACGTTAAATAAACCATTGCTACATGGTGGTTTTAAATCCTTCATCCTACTGTCACGTTCTCAAAAAAAAGTTAAATTAATAATAATAAAAAATATAGCCTGGATACTTGCGGGCTGTCTTATGTCTTCACTGTCTCCCGTGCTGGCAGCTCTGGGAGTCGGTTGGTTGTGCCTTCTTGCCTGTTGTAGGTAAAGGCACATCAGCTGGCTGCCCGAACACATCACTCAAGTGTTTATGCTGTTTGCACCGCAGTGGTCCAAGGATATAATGAGGCAAGGGTTGTAAGGAGAGATAATATCTTGTGCTAGAATAATTCAAAGCTGTTTTTTATTATGACTCTTTGTCACTTGTGCTTCTGCCTTGTGCAGAGGGTTGCCAGCGAAGGCCAGGCACCGTAGCTGAAGAATTGCTGCCTTTCACCCCTGTCAGTCTTACCTTGAATAAAGAACAGACCTTGAAGCTCCAGTGCCCAGTATAAATCAAGGGGGGTTATTGAAGCTAAATGTGTGTGAGTGTTCATAATGTGATCTTCTTAACAATGTTTCGGGGTTTTTTGAGTAGGTTCCATCATAACTTATAATGTGTAAGAGAAAACCGCTTTAGTAGAAATGCATGTTTTTATCATTAACTTGTGTAGCGAAGCATAGTTTACTAGAAGAATTAGATTTACTTTCACATCTTATTCTTTCTCTCTTCCATTTTCTGTCAGAATTCACTATGTTCACCCTTACTGTGGCTTTATTATCTCGCTGCCAAAATTAAAATCATACTGATGATAACTGATTTTCTGGTGGTTGCGATGACAGATCTGTGATGTTTGGAGGTTTGCATTCTTGCCCTCCCTCCGAGTTCCCCCTCCCCTAAGGGGCGTCCGTGCCAAAGAACAAGATCTTTGCCTACGGCACTCATCGTTGAACCTTCAGATCAACCAGTTAATATTCAAAACATTTTCTATTTAAATTAAAAACTTACTTCTTCTTAATGTGCCTCTTCCCCACAAAAATCTCAGGCTCAGCTTCTTATGGAAAATGATCTTTGCTGTAAGAAAACTGATCAGATGCAGGAATTTACTTAATAGAGAAATTTTTGAAATAGATCTCTCCAATCATAAAAACGCAGAGCCTGAAGACACTTTTGTGCTTTTTGAAGTCTTAGCAGAAGGTATCAATAGACATCTTCTGCGGTAAGGATTTAGCCTAAATTTATTGAAATCCATCTATTAGGCCCAAGTCTGTTGACTTCTGGGGGCAGCTGTTGCCCTGTATTATTGATGTCTCTTTGGAAAGCTCATATAGAGTCTCAGTTTTACAAAACAGGATTTTTATTCTGGCAGCCGTCTCACGTTTATGCTGCTCATATCCCATGTATTTGTATACTAGATAGCTTAGTAGAAATCCTGTCCACCGAATCGCTAGGTTAATGCAGCGCAGTGTCACTGCGTAAAGGTATTTCCTTCCTGGATACATTTTAATAAAACACCTAGCAGAGTTTGGTGATAGTTCTATGTATTTTCCTTAAAAGGCTTTACAAAGAGATCACCGATTGCTTATTGAGCACCATTAGGTAAATTGGGAGGGAGAATGGAAAATTTCAGCGTATTTGAATTGGTTTTCTTACTGTAGTGTTCAGAGGCAAATTGTGTTTGGTTTGCTTTTCATCCTTCTTTCCACTCCTTCCTCTTGCACCTGCTCTTCCTCAGCTGCCCTGCGCTCAGTAGCAGTGAAGGAGGATGTAAAATTGTGAGAATACAGCAGGGTTGAAAAAAGTTAATGGGCGTACCAAACAGATGAAAATTCAGGTTCTAATATGTGTGTTTACAGCTGCCTTTCTTCAGATGTTGCTTTATCTTCTAAATGGAGGAGAAAAGGCAGAAGGTGGTGAATTCAGCTGAGGCGTGCAGGTACACCAGTGTGCTGAAGACCCGCTGCCTCTTGGCATCCACGAACTCATGAGGACATGAATTGCATGTGTTGGAAGTCCCTTTTACCAAGGCAGAGGAGATCAAATTGCCTTGTCCTCTGGGTGGGTCAAGAGGGAGTCATGGGTTTTGGCTAAAGCACAGAGCAAAGGGATGCCTACGGGCAGTTAATCTCCTTAACTGTGGATGCAGGTATTTAATTCTTGTAAATGCTAGACCGTAAGGGAATTACGGACTGGGAGGGAGAGGAGAGCAGATTAAAGTTATAACGTGCTTAAAAGGCCCAATACAAGATTGGCTGTGCTTTGAGAGGCTGAGGAGGTCAGGAAAGCAGAAGGCAGACAAAACAATGTATATTTTGCCTTATTTTCATTGCTCCTTTTATAGACTTCTTTCCTCCTTGACCACATCCTTTAATGAAAGAGCGTTTTTCATCAGGAATTTCTCCATGCCTTTCTCTATGCCTTCTATGGGGAGTAGCAGGATTTTTCTCCATCCCTCTAATCCACATCCCCCCTCTGCCCAGATTTCACACCTCTGAGAAAATCTGAAGGCACTTCATTCCCTGCCCCACGCCAGTTGGTTAAGTGTCATCGGGGACTATAACTGAAAGCTGTTCTGCACCAGAAGGACAAAGCCTCTCTGCTGCTCTGTTTTGCTCCTTGATTCCCAAAGCACTTAAGTCCCAGGTTTTCATTTCCCAGCCCTGCTGAGTGCTATGTGCCGTGTCACTGGGAGATTCCTTAACCCACTCAGGCAATCACATCCTTCCTTTGCAGGGCTTCCTTTAGGACTTGCAGCACTTGAAAGGGCTGTAGTTCACTGCTGGAATGTCAGCATAAGGTTTTAATTTCGGAGTTGTAATGAGAAATATGTCTACAGAGCTTTGCCCAGAAAAGGGTTAATGTGACAGACCCAGGCTTCTGATTGAGTAAAGCAGGAAAAACTATTTCCATCATGGTAAATAAAAGTGCATTAAAAAGACATTTAGTCATGGGAATAAAAGCTAAAGAAACACATGCTACATTGGGATGGTTTATATTAGTGTCATTAACTCCTATGTTTTGGAATAACTCCCAGATGAAGGATTATGCTGAAAGTAGGAATTAATGGCACTAATGTAAACCATTCCGTGTAGTGTGCATTTATACCTTTGATTTTAGAGGCATGCAGCGAGCAGTCAGTAATGCAGCAAAGCTGTGCATTGTACAGACTGTCGTTAAAAGTCCATAGGAACTCACCTTGCTTTGGGCCAAGGAAACCTTATCCTGTAGACTTAAGACAGCTGGAAGGGGGCTGGAAAATCCTGAGGTAACCTTGTAGAACCTACCTTTAAGGTCTTGAGCGTCTCATAAACCAGTCACCCTAAGAGAATGGGATGTAGAGTGCTCTACGGCGGGGCAGCCTGCACACCAATGACTCCAAAAGCCTTTCCAAAGTTCTTATAATGTTTGCGACCTAAAATGATCAAGGTCCTTTGCAGCGTCCAGGGAGACCTTTCAAGCCACGGACTGTTAATATCAGTGGTGTAGCACATCTCAGCTCCTCAGTCGGCACAGAGGGAGCAGTAGCAGTTGGCCCCTTTCACTGACAGATCTGCTCCTTTGGGGAATTTTAGACCAGTAACTTTTCTGAGCAAGTTTTGGGTTCAAAGCTGTTTTGTTCTCTAAGCTGTGAATTCCAGCATGGAAATCGTGTATAGAGCATCCATAAATAACTCACAAGTAGACGCTTAGACTTCTATTGATTTTTTTTTTCTTTTAGTCGCTTCACTCTCTTCACTGATTATTGTATCACTGTTTATGATGGGATGTTTAAAAGTACGTGATCAAAACCTCCAGGGATGATTGAGGCCCCATCCCTGGAGGTGTTTAAAAGACAGGCAGGCAATGTGCTCAGAGACGTGGTTTAGTGGCAGATAGGAATGGTTGGACTCTGATCTAAGAGGTCTTTCCCAACTCAGTGATTCTATGATTTTGTGAATTCAGAAGCATGACTACAAGAAACTTCATTCCTAGTAGAAATCCCATCTGTAACGTTTGTATTGCTGTATATTATCTATGGCCTAGTAACATTTTATAAGATGCCATCTCTTGAGCACAGAGCCTGTGGCCGCACGTACCTGCCTTTCTTGGATCTCCCACACGTGTGCTCCTGTTCTCAGCATCCTGGAGTGCCTCTGAAGGGCAGCCCAGGAGGACGATGCTGCTCTGCACCCTCCGGCAGCTTCCCTGCTTTGCGTAGGTGGTGGGAAAAGGCACATGGAAGGGGCTTACTCTGCAACCTGCCTCACGTTGTGGAGACAGGCATGGGGAAATCTTGGGCTTTAGGCATTCCTAGTGTGTCACATCCCTCCAACCAATGAACCCAATATCGTGCAGGAAAGTAGTCATAGTTTATTTTCTAGATAAAACCTCAGTGAGGTTGTTTGGTGAGTTACGATGCCGAGTGTTTTTGCTATTATGAACTTCTAAGCTCTGCTTAAAATTTATAACATTGCTGTTGGGAGGAAAAAAAATGGTCTTGATCGTTACTTTTTTCTTTGTTTAAAAGAGGGTGGTCACTGGTGGTTCAGTTGTTTTGGGTATGTAGAAAGACACATCAACACAAACGTGGTATCCCAGTGCTTTTTGCTAGAGCTGTGAAAAGTTTAATGTCACAGAAGACACGAGCTCGTGTCTGTGTTACTGTTTTAAAAGTCAAGGTTTTGGTTATAGAAGGGTGCGCAAAAAAGAAAAGCCTTGAGTTTATGAATGTGCTGACTTTAACAGTGAATCCAAGACATTTTTGTTTTAAACAACTGTGTCATTGGTTCCTATCCAGTTTCGTATAAATCCAATTTTGGTTCTTTCCCTTATCCCTTCTGAAAGTTTGAGGTACCTACAAAGGTGAGTGTGCTGGAGGAGGCGATTTTGGCATTATCATCTAATGCCTATAGAGAAGTTAGATATGGTTCTTCGTGGATCTACATCGATCTTTACAATTCCCATGGCCTGGGCATCCTGAGCTTGTAAAATGTCTCCTGCAAGGACTGCAGTGTTAGTGGTGAGGTTAGAGTGTGCTTTCTAGCCCTGACTCCTACATTCCTCTTCCTTTTTGTCACCCATTTGAGTAAAAGGAGATCACAAAGAATCCTCTCGCATCATTACAATTATATGTATTATTTTATTGATTTGTCTGCTTACAATAAGTGTACCCATATGTGAAACTGCGAAATTGTGTGTTTTGATTAACTTCAGTTGGTTTAGCTAAACTTTGAAATGGAAACTAACTTTGCTGAAAGCAGAAAGCTTCTTAGTTTCCACGCTAATCCTGGAATTACACACTGGATTTGCTTCATGGAAATAAGTGTGCTTAAAAAACTACCTCCGCTAAGTAGGTTTGCATTGTTTGAAGAGACCCAGGAACAATAACCGCCTGTAACTCTTTCCATCTGCCAATACCCTTTTGTCCTAGGGAGTGGAGGGCATAAGGGTCAGCGTAGCTAGTGCATGTTAAGGCAGGCGCGCACACCAACCACGTTAGCAATCTTTTAGATCGCTTTCACTCAGAAACAACCTTTTTGTACAAGATGATAAAAAATAATGATGAATACAAAGTAGCTTTTGGGGTGATGTGGTGGTTGCTGTCGGCTTCATGTGTAGGGCAGGTGGTGCGGTGCTCTTCAAAGCACTGGTTGGTTTTATGGATTCATGAGGTCATGCTCAAAAGCATAGGACCTCTAGCGCACGTCACACTTGTATGTGTGTGTGAGCCTCGAGTATAGTCAGAACATTCATTTGCTGTGTCTGAATTGCCCGAATACCTTGGAGATGATGGTGTCTTCACAGAGGAAACAGCTGAAATCCCCGGGGTAGGGTGTCTTGGGGTCAAGGTCTTCCAGAATGAAGTGGGAAGCGTACTGCAGCTCACAGTGAAGGGCACCCTGTTGTGGGAGCTGCTGGGGCTGCCGTGTCCTTCATGTGCACATTCGCACGTGCCCTTGTCCCTGGCTCATGGGGAGATACCTTAAGACTTGCAGAAGGGGCTTAAAAGCCTTTTGCTGCATGGAAAGACTGGGACGGGGTTTGGAAGGGAGCTCCTTCTTGGCATGGGTGCTAAAACTGTGGTGGAGCACATGAAGGGAATAATAATCTTGCACAGACAGTCTGTCAGTTCAGGAGATGCTGATTTGACTTTGTCTCTGTTTTAGGCTCAGCCTGCCCACAGAGACCTTCTCTTTTCTCTGCCTCATTACCCCATTTGTGAAGCACCTATAAATTCTGCTGCTTTTCCTTACCCAGATTTTATGCTGTTTAATTCCTTTATGTTTGTGATAGCCTCAGGTAGTGCAATGAGGAGTCCATGTAGGTTCAATAAATAAATGATGAATATGATTATTTCTCTTCTGTTTGCGTATTTACAAGGCTGCATTCTTTTGTGCACCATATTTAGTGTGGAATTTGTAATGAATTATGTTGTGGCAGCTTTTCAGTGGCTTCAAAAAGGCCGGCATGAATTATTTTTTCACTCTGTCTTTTCTATCTGTTTTGTTCTGACGTTGAGATAGGACCGGCTTTGCTGAGTGATGACTAAATGCCAAAAATAATATGTTCAGTTTTAAGTTCAGCTTCACTTTTTGCCCTTAAACATATTGTTCTTCACAAGTGACTTTGGAGATGAGTAGTTTACTTTTGGATGATCTTATACTGCAGCCTGAGTACATCCTCCTTCTCAAATGTCCATCATCCTGGAGAAAATAGCTTCGCGTTTTGTTATTGTTGTTACAGCAAACCCTTTAATGGCTAAGGGTGTCCTGTCAGAGTTTCTCAGTGTCAATATCTTCCCCCACCATTAAGTACTTGAGAGAAGGAGGGAATATGTACATATAATTTTAGAATGCTTTATGTACGTACTGACATTTACCACTGTACCCTCAAAAACGGAGCAGAGATTCCAGCATCAGATGGCTCTGCCTGTGCAGCTCTTGCTAGGCATGCTTAGCTCGAGGAATGAAAGATTCTGAACATCTTCAATATTTATGCTTCACAAGGCAGTTATCCTCAGTTATCCTTTTAGCAAGTCCCATTTCTCCGTGTTCTGTCAGGGGCTCATTTATACTAGGCTGATTTAGTGCTAACTGGGGAGATTAGATTGCCCTGCTTGATGCTGTCAGCTAAAACTGAGTCAGTGTCTGTATACCGTGGCCCAATTGCTCAAAGAACCTTACCCTTTTCTGTATTGCTCATTCTATTAGATACAAAAGCCTTTCTCACCCGGCTTTTGTGCTGGGGTCAATTAGCTCCTGAAATAGCTCATATAACACAAATAATAATGGCAGCGCTAATCCTTTGGGCAAGCTCTATACAATGGCCACTTCTGGCCTGGAGGACAAAGAAGGCTGTTTATCTTCACTGCACACAGTCTCTGGGACTTTGCCCAGTCATTTGTAGAAGAATTTATTATCACAGAGGTCATAGGTGGTTTGCATTGGAGGAGATTTTCTACCTTGCCACCATATGGGACGTCCTTGTCTTATTCCTATAGGATTGAGCAGTGCTTCAGGTGAATTGGATCACAAATATATATGTTCAAATAATGCTATCTTAAGTAAACACGGACTTGAAAGATATTTAAAATGAAGACTAGCACAGCACATTTAATGGTCTTTCTTGTGTACGCAGACAGAATTACAGCAGGAGTGATCCTCCTGCAAGCTGCCCTCCAGCCTGGAGCTCACGTAACAACAGTTGCATCAAAGCGTTTCAACAAAGAAAAATGAGCCTCGAGGCAGAGGTAAAGTCTGTCTGTACGATTCTTGTGGCCAGGCTTCTACACTCCAAAAGAAGTTGATCTTTTTCATTTTTTTCCCCCTTACAAATGGAAAAAGGAAATCAGCTGCTAGACGAAATTAATAATAAAGATTTGCCCACAGAAGAAAAAAGTTGCTCCTGGCCTACGATCCTGCAAGTCAAAACTGTCCGAGTTGTATTTTTCAATTCCTCTTCTAAAGTATTCAAATCCTTTAGAAAGGGACAGTGATGGACACGCTGACAAAGCTTACACTCCAGTTCACCTTCCTGGGTTGTTATGCACTCAGTGCAGCATGGAAAGTATGAGAAAGCATTGTCCTGGGCAGGAATGAAGAGCTGTCAACTTCCTTCATCAAAAATGTTTCTGCTGGCCTTTAAGCCCTGTAATTAGCGTGCAGAAGTGAACATCATATCCAGGTAATCCATGTTGCTCTTCCCTTCACAGGGAGTTTTGAGCTGCGGTTCTCCTAGCGTGTGTCTAGGACAGGAGAGCGGCGATTTATAGACCTGGTACATGCAAACAGCGTTTCCCACTAAGCACTTTTCCAGGCTCGCATATCTATTAATTTCACCTATTGTTCATTTGCTGTTGCATGCGGTTGGTCTTCTTCCAAAAGAATGACATGCCTTCCCATCACACACTGAGACATCATCTGCCATCATCACTGGGATATTGAATTTATATTTCTCTTGCCTTTCATTTTATTTTATTATGTTTTTTTTATGTGTCCTCCATCTCCTGCCCCAGGAAGCCTTATGCTTTCCAAGCAGTTGTTTCTGGTGGGTTTGGGGGCTCCTGAATTGCCAGCCCCTGAGCTTTCCATAGGATTTCTGTAGGATGGGATCCTCCAAGCCGCTGTGGCTGCGTGCGGATGCTGCAGACCCAGTGTGTGCTCAGAACTTCTGGAGCCAGAGGCACCGGCAAATGGGTGAGGTCACGAGGAGAAAAGCATGATGGCTTTTAAAAAGCTCCTTTCTAACTTTAGTCAGTGCTATTCCAATTACAGATCATACTTGCTGGGAATTTGGATAGGGTGTGTGTTGCCTTTCTGTCTCTGCTGCTTCTCTTATCTTCCCAGAGCACCACGTGAATTGGTCCTGGTGACTTTTATTTCCACAGTTTCTCTCCCTGTGCTTTCCCTAATCTAGTTTTGCTATATTTTTTTCTCTTCTTGCTGATGAGAAGAAAAATAACAGTAATTTTCATGCCTGTATAAACATTTGAGATGAAAGTGGGTGAGAACAGAACATGGCAAGTGAGTTATACCCATAGCGTAACAACCATTATATACCAAATGCTTTGGTTTAGTTCATTCTCGGTAATAAGATCTGCTAATCTTTCCAGGCTCAGCATTGAGGGAACTACCTTTTGAAAGAATATTGAGAAGAGTTGTTTCAAAATAGCTTTCTCAGCCTTGGATAAATCTAAGGGCAGATGACATGGAATGCTCTTGGGCTGCATCTTTCTGAAGCAAGTTGAATGAGCTTCCCCATTTCTTTCATTAAAGAGGAGTGTATAGTGCATGTTTAGAGTACACTAATGACTACATCATCAGTAATAAATTAAATTGTTAAGAGCTGTATGTGGTGCCATCAGATCATTGTAGCCATGCGGCTTTCATTCTCTATTTTCAAATGAATCTGAAGTCATATCTTGAAAAAGTCAAAAGCCTCTGAGGTTAGAGGGGGAAAAAGAGCTGGATGGCTGACTGGGAGAGAATAGCAATAAACTTCTGGAGAGAAGAAATAAACTTCTCATTTTTTGTTTCTCTCTCACCCTGGTTTTATGTATTATATTTGCATCTAAACTCCAGTATGATGAGGAACATATCACCGAACGGTGGAGAGAACATGCAGTGTAGAGTCAGGCAACCTCATAAAGTGCAGTGTAAATTGGTCATTGTAGTAACAGTTGGTTTAGGAGGGCTGATGTGAAGGAAAACATGGCTCTCCCTTCTATAAGCTCTGTTAACCTTCTCCTACAGCTGACCTGCTCCCCAGGTAGATCTTCGTTGGGCATTGGTGCTTGCCAGAAATTGTTGTTTTGTTCTTAGTCTGCCTCTCATTTCGCTGCAACCACTCATGCTGTCCCCGTGAGTGCCCTGGACCATCTCCAGGCTGGATGTGTGTTTATCTGCTGGTTCACATCTTAATACAACTCCTGTCCTACAGCCTCTCCCCAGCACTGATGCAGGAACAGCCAAGCCTTCATCTAGTCATTTAGAAAATCAGCTGTATTTAGTGACTAAAAAGATTACTTTGGTCTGAAATATATCCTTCCCACATGCTGTTCCCCGTTGCTTGTCCAGCTGGTTTAGTTGGCGAGTAGTCAAGTGTGTTGGAGAACCAAATCCTACATTAGAATATTGACCTTTTCTTTATTAGACATCTAATTTCATCCCAAGAGTTGGGGCAGTTTTGCTTCATGAAATATGCTCCCTCATCTGTTTTTGCTTATTCCAGAAGATGTTGCCACAGGGCTCCTCCCTTCACGTATTAGCCTTTGCCATAAAAAGATCCCAGCTTCTCTTGGACAGAAAGTGACTTATTTGGTAGCCTTTAAAGGATGCTGACATAATCATCTGTACTGGCACCTTTTTTGCTGTTTCAGGCCAGTGTAGATCAAATGCCCCACGCATATATTAGCAGTCTGCTGAGCTATTATTTCAGCTCTGGATGGCTTCCGTGGGGAACCACCCTTGGACAAGTGTTTTGGGGTCCTTTTTTTTTGCATGTAGAAAAGTTTTGTCATTATTATAAATAACTGGCAGATTAAATACATGTTTTAAGTAGAATTTGTTTTGCTTTTAGTAAGGCAAGAGGATGAAGATGTGCAAAAAAAAAAGCAGCCCTTGAGCATTATAGGCTATTTTTATCCTGGCTTGGATCACTGAGAGCAGTGTGTAAACAGTGCACCAATTATTTCCAAACAGCACATCATCCTCCTACCACCTGTTTAAACAGAATTTTACAGCTGACAGTCATCTCCGAGAAGAGATTCTCTTCCAGGACATATTTGATGTTCAAAGTTTGAAGTGTGAAATTACGTACCCGCTGGGTTTTGTGTCCACTTGTGCCTCTGGCTCTTCTTGCGTCTTAGTTTATTCGCCAATAAATTGCTGTGTGTTGCTTGCCTGTCTCACAGGAATGTAGCGAAACTCAGTGTTTGCAAAGCTGTTTGGTTAAAGAGATTATTCCCAATAAAAACTGGTTCTAAACATCTGAGAAAACTGGACAACATTCAGATCCCAGATGGACATCAATGGCTTGTGTCCATAATGGTTATTGACAGCAAGAACTGGGGCAGGATTTTCATAAGGGCTGAAACGTTTTGTTTTTTTTTAACTTGTCTGCCTTAAATTTGGGTACTGAACTGTAAATCACTGCTTTTTTTTGAAGCCTGTCTAAGCTCTTGCTTAGCATACGACTGTACGAACGAGATATTTAACAGTAGGATAGTACGTAGGTTTAGAAGATAGGAGGTTGTCTGTGGTTGGTGGCGGTTTGTGTGGTTTTACAGTAGATACAGGCTGGCTCACCCTGCTTCCACCCAAAGATGCCTTGCCGTGAGGAGGGGGTAAGCGTGGGCAACTGCAAGGAAGCAGCTGATTCCCTTAAAATCTGTGTACTGATTGCCAATGCATTATATTTGGAAAGGAGATACGAGGCTTTTTCATTCTCTGAAGAACGGCCTTCTCAGTGCTTCTGACTGCGTCAACAGCCCTCATGAACTTCAGTCCCATCAATGTTTCCTTCACACATACAGCAGAGTAACCCATCTTTTTTTACACCCTAATGTGCTTTTCTGTAGTTATTCCCAGAGATTCTTGTAACAGTTTTTCTGGGCTGACCCTGGCTGGATGTCGGGGGCCCATCCAAGCCTCTCTGTCACTGCCCCTCCGCAGCAGGGCATGGGAGAGAAAGTACACCTCACGGGCAATACAGACTCCACTTGGGCAAATTAGAATCATAGAATAGTTTGGGTCGGAAGGGACCTTAAAGATCATCCAGTTCCAACCCCCTGCCATGGGCAGGGACATCCCACTGGCTCAGGCTGCCCAAGGCCCATCCAACTGGCCTTGAACATCTCCAGGGATGGAGCAGCCACAACTTCCCTGGGCAACCTGGGCCAGGGCCTCACCACTCTCATGGTGAAGGAATTCTTCCGTCCAGTCTGAATCTGCCCCTCTCCAGTTTATACCCATTGCCCCTCATCCTATCCCCACAAGCCTTTATGAACAGCCCCTCTCCAGCTTTCTTGTAGCCCCTTCAGGTACTGGAAGGTCACTATAAGGTCTCTTTCGAGCCTTCTCCAGGCTGAACAACCCCAACTCTCTCAGCCTGTCCTCATAGCAGAGGTGCTCCAGCCCTCTCATCATCTTTGTAGCCTACTCTGAACCCGTTCCAACAGCTCCATCTCCTTCTTATGTTGAGGATATCAGAGTATGATAATAAGAAAGAAAACCTAAATCGTCAGTCACCGTTCTCCCACTCCTCCCTTCTTCCTGGGCACAACTTCACTCTGCAGTTCTCTACGTCCTCCACTCACGCAGTGCGGGGGGGTCTAGGAATCAGGGCTGTGGTCAGTTCATCACGTTGTCTCTGCTACTCCTTCCTCCTCACCCGCTTCCCCTGCTCCGGTGTGGGTCTCTTCCATGGAGTGTAGTCCTTCAGGAACAGACTATTCCAGGATGAGTCCCCATGAGTCCTCCCAGCAGACTCGCTCCAGCGTGGGCTCCTCTCCACATGGGGCCACAGGTCCTGCCAGCAGCCTGCTCCAGTGCAGGATTCCTGCGGCATCACAGCCCCCTGCAGGCTTCCACCTTCTCCAGTATATGGTCCTGCCTGGGTTGAAGGTGGGTATCTACTCCATTGTGGACCTCCGTGGGCTGCAGGTGGGTGTCTGCCTCACCATGGACATCCACGGGCTCTCGAGGAGTCTGCTTCAGTGCCTGGAGCACCTCCTGCCCATCCCTCTGCACTGTCCTTGGTGTCTGCAGAGTTGTTCCTCTCACATGTTCTCCTTCTTCTCTCTGGCTGCAGTTGTGCTGTTTTTTCCTCCTCTTCTTAAATACATTATCCTGGAGGCACTACCACCTTTGCTGATGGGCTTGGACTTGGCCAGCAGTGGGTCCCTCTTGGAGCTGGCTGGAGCTGGCTCTGGTGGATATGGTGGAACCTTCTGGCAAAGGTTCTACAAAAGGCACTCCATTACCAAAACCTCACTATGCCAGCATAGCGCATGTTTCACAAAAAAATGGGAAAACAAACAAAACAATAACAAACAAAAAAAAGGAACGACGCAGAGAATGTCTTCGGACCACTGGAAACTGGGAAGCTGATTTTCAGCCAGCTCGGGGCTCGGTGCCGCTGTGTTGTCAGCATGCCTCCCTCCTATCGCCGTGTTGCTCCAGGGCCTGATGCTGGCAGATTACAACTCTGTAGCTAGTCATTTTCGGTTTATTTGAAGCTGTTTCTCCAGTCTACCGAGCTTTCGCTGGGTAGCGTCAATTCAGACACATTGCAATTCCTCAGAACCTCTACCCCATCAGATGGTTCGATCTATGAGAAATTTAGCTAGAGGCGCTTAGACAAAAAAGAAATATTGTGGCTGGGGAAGCATTTAAGTTAGAGGAGGCAGCCAGGGTTGTTTTATTACTTAGGCCTCTGTCACCTGTGATGACCCATGAGAGTGGAGAATATTGATCGCTTGTCACTCACGGCATTCAGTAGATTGCATTGACAAAGCTTGTCAGGGCTCTAATAGCAGGGTTAGTGGCCTTGGCTGCAGCCCAGGGGAAAACTCTACAGTGCCTATTACTTGGCGGCCTTTAACTCTTACAGAATTGGGAGTGAACGTTGACAAAAGTGAGGGAATCATTTTGTAGTTACAAATGCCCTTTTCCGCTCTGTGTTTTGTTTTGGTTTTAATTTTCTTTCCTTTTAGACCTGTTGTCCTCATCAGCCGTGCCGCTTTTGCTAAAGCGGGGACATTGGTTTGAGATATTTGCCATTGGTATCTCCAGTTCTTGTGTGAACACAGGAGATCCTGGAGAAGCTGGCTGGTCCTTCAGTCCTATCGCTGGTGTATATCGTAGTGTATTCTTAAAACACGGCTGGAGAGAGACATAGAGAGGCCAAAGCTGAGCCTGATACCTGCAGCCACTTAAAAAATACAGTTATCAGTCACCGCAGAGCGAAGGTTAGTGAACCGTAGCAGATTTGTATTTATCCTCAGAGCTTTGTTGCTGCCACCAGCTCTTGTTACAAAGATAGAAGCATAGTGTGGTGGATTTATCTCGCCTTGACTTTATCTTCCCTGTCATCTCAGTGTCGGACTAGGACTTGATTATTAAAAAAAAAAAAAATACATATATATATATATATATATATATATATATATATATAAAAATCTGGATTGTGTGGGAAGGAGGAGGAGAAGTCCCATGGCAGCTGGACAAGTTGGCTGTTGTAGGTCCCTTCCAACTGAAATGTTCTGTTCTAGTCTCTGTCACCTCTTCATTCCTGCCTGGGAAGATGCTTTCTCATACTTTCTATGCTTTACCAAGTGCATAGAGGGACTGGACACTTCATCAATGTTCAGACATATCTGTGGCCACTCTTGGTATTTCTAAGCTCTTGTTGTTCAGCCTTAAGTTAGAAAAATTGGCAATGATGGGACGTGAGAGGACTCAGGACTCAGTTTGGTTTACTGACCTGAGTCCATGCCACGCTTCGGTGTAAAGCGCTTCTGTCTCCCTGGGAATGGCACAGTGCACTCCGATAGTTGCAGGTAGCATTAAATGACAAAGAATCAGGCTTTATTGTGTATGGTAAGTGTGCAAATAACTGCTAAGCATTGGATGTATGCGTGTTCTCCATGCTGAGCATGGCTGAACTTTTCCAAAGAGAAGGAGAAGATCAGGGCTGTGGGGTTTTCCTGTGTCTCCTCTCTCACCTTTTTGACCAAATGTTGTGTTTTGCTACCAGTAATTTTCTTTGTTCTGTACAGAGGGGCTATGAAGGGGTGGTAAATAATCTGCATCTCTGCGATGTGTTGCTCAAGGAGTTGGCAAGAAGTGTGAAAAGGTAGTTTGAGCTCATCCGCCAATCCATATTGAACTGGGCTGCATTTAAATGGAAGAAAGGGATCAAATAAAAACCCAGTTTGTATTTCAGAACCCTCCATGGGATCTGAACTTGCTTGTTTCCCACAATCCTCAAACTCTCCAACTTCTTCAGACTGACCGTGAGTGGGCAAAGCTGCTTCTTGAGTTATAAAGCCATTGTCTTCTCACCCCAAAATACCTAATTGCACAGCCGCTCGTTGTTTCATCCTCTTCCATAGCAGCAGCATGAGGACCCATGCCATCCTTAAAACTTCTCAGGATCCTGCTTTTCCAGTGTTAAAAGCACTGATAGTTTGGTTTCAAAGATTCCCTCCTTACCTGTGTGGAAGGTAATGATGACATTTTCACATGCGAACTGCAAAAATTAAACCTAGCGGGAGAAATAAATGCCACAGTAATTACGCAGCCTTCTGAACGCGCTAATCCTGCCTAAGCAAAGTAGAAAAGCACATGCGCAAAAGTGAGTGTGGTTATTTAACGTTAACACGCGCTGATGTGTTTCTTGCTGTCACTGCTCAGAAAGTTTCTGGATGAAGGATGCAACTGGACACCAGGCTTCAAGGTGAACCTTGCAAAATATTTCAATTCTTGTAATTGCCGCGCATCAGGAGCTTCAGCTCTGTTTTGGCTTTTAGAGTGAGAGCTGCTTTCTCCTTTTACTGACCAGTTGTCAAATTCTCCCCATCCAGTGTGAGAAAAACCCCTTTCAGCTGTAATGCCATGAACACTGTGTATGACGTGCCATCCGCTGGCTAGCTGGTGGCAAGAAGAAATTAATTACCTGTGTGACTTTATCCCAAATTGAAACCTAACTCATGAAAACAGATGCCCGGCATATTAATTCACTGTATCATATTGAGCCTTGAGTTTGAGTTCTCTGCGAAAGGTTTTATAATTTATGTAACCTGAAATAATTTACACCTAATTAGATTTTGTCAACTGAATAATTCTGTCTCACGCTGCTTCCGCAGAATAATTTAAGCAACTTCATTTTATCCTCGAAATAGTTGTAAATGTCACATTAATTTTGTTGACGTGAGCAACTTACAGGAGAGGCATTTGGCAGAATTGTTTGTCAACTGAATATGTTACGGGCTTCTCACCCCAACTGCAGTGCTGGGATGGACATAGAATCATAGGACAGTTTGGGTTAAAAGGGACCTCACAGCCCATCCAGTTCCACCTGCTGCCATGGGCAGGGACTGCTCCCACTTGGTTTGGTTGCTCCAAGCCCCATCCAACCTGGCCTTGAACACCTCCAGGGGTGGAGCAGCCACCACTGCTCTGGGCAACCTGGGCCAGGACCTCCCCATCCTCACAGTAAAGAGTTTCTTCCAAAAATCTCATCTCAGACTCCCCTCTTTCAGCTGAAAACTACTCCCCCTTGTCCTATCCCTGTAGTCCCTGATGAAGAACCCCTCCCCAGCTTTCCTGTAGGCAAAGACATCTTCTCTGTGATGTTTTATGTAGGCTGTTAGATCAGTGTTGTTTGGGTACAAAACCTGTTACAGCCAAGGTCTAGTGATTGTATGCCTTGGATAATCCAGACGCTGCAGTTCTTTTTGACTGTCAAAGAGTTGCTGTGACTGGCATAGACCTCAGTTGCCTTTCTCCTCAGCCAGGCCCTGGTTTGCAGCCTGGCCATCTGGAGAACCTATAGCGTGAACCCGGATGGAGACTTGGACTTTGCCTTGTAGGTTTGCAGCAAGGGCCTGGGAGACCTGCTCCATGCTCTGTCTTGCATTGACGATGTATGAAGAACCATTGGCATGTTTCACCATCACCACAATTTCCAACAAGAAGTTTTCCAGATGCTCTCGATGTCAGTGTTTGTACGGTGGGTCAGTTATGGCCATCGTGGTGGTCTTAATGCTGTTGAGAAGTAATTACAAAAAGTCTGTATGGGCCTGAGAACATGAAATGCCATGTGGTGCCACCCACGGGTGGCTTCCTGAAGGTGACATTCTTCCACATCGCTCAGACTTGGTCCAAAGGAACTTGGTATGAAGCACTGTTCAACTGCATTGTGTGTGAAAAGTGAATGAGATTATCCAGTGGGAGCGGGTAGTTGGATTTGCTGACATGAAATAGTAATTCTATGCTTTTCCAATTGAAAAGTAAAGTAAAATTTAAAAAATATAAAATTAGGTGCACTCAGATGAGCTTGTGACACAGAAAGTAAGAATTATCTACAGTTATTTGTTATAGTTACTTCTTTCATTAAAATACTTGAAAGTGTGTTGCTTGGTATTGAATGCCACAGGTTGAGTCCTACACGGGATTGTTATTTGCTAAATAGATAGAGTGCATTTGCCGTATTCAAATTAGGTTAGATAAACATGAAAGTAGAAGACTTAAAATGGAAGAAAGTGTTGTAATAGCTTTTGGAAAGGAATTAAAGGTTTCAGAAATTAAAAGAAACTAAGATAAAGCATATCTTTTATGATTTTTGTGAAGTGCCATTCAAAATTGCTTTAGTATCTGTGACATTTGAAATTTGAATCCCATTTTTTTTTTTATTTCAAATGTGAGTTAACATAGATTTACAGCTAAATTATTGGTATAGGGTGTGAGCCAGAAAGGTTTGCAGTGCTGCTGCCTTGCCCCGTGCTGTTCATGTTGGATTTTTCTCTCGGTCTCCTCATAAATCAGACTATTTTCCTGATAGTCATGGTTTGTAGGGTAATGTGCCGTAGTGTAAGACCAGAAGCATTTACTTATTTTTGAAAAGGAATATGACTATGAAGGATATGAGGAAATGACAGCTCCAAGGACTGGACTGTATTCACTGGAGTTGGAACTAGATGATCTTTAAGGTCCCTCCCAACCTAAACTATTCCATGATTCCATGATTCTATTGGTGTGTGCTTGGAGGCCCACATCCAGATCTCATTTTACCTTATTTTTTTTGTCTCTCTGTTTTGCATGTGAGGAATTCCCCATTACAATTTTAGTCCTTTATGAAGCCCATTGTTAGCCTGCGTTCTCAGCTGAGTCAGTTGGTAACGCCACTGCAGGTGTCTTCTCAGCCACGTGTTGTTACTGGGACAGCATCCCATCAGTCCCTTTTCCCTCCTGTCTTCCCTGATGTGATAAGATGGAAAATATGCCATAACAGACTTTTCTTGTCCCTTAGGTCACAGTTGACTGCTGACTGGGTTTGAAGGGTTGGAGTTGAAGCGCAAAGCAGGGCAGCATGGCTGGCTGCCTGTATACATCCCTTGTTAGGTACTATAAATTGTACATCTGTACGCTTACCCCCACTCTTTGAGAACATGAATATACTTCTGAGTGCATTAGAAAATTCAGCCTTCGTGGCTGTGGCTAAGAAGAAGGCATCTTTAGACAGCCTTCGTCTTATTGTTGAGGCTTGCTGTAGCTCTTCTGAATGCTGTAATTTAACTGAGCCTGCTGAGCTTTAATCAGCCTTAATGATGACCATTCATACTCAGTAGCATTGTGGTAGTTTATTGGTTTCCCACTCAACTTCATCAAATTTCTTTTCTTTGAATAGGTGGCAGAGAGACCGTCACATTAACCAGCATTTTTTAGCAACTGTATTTCCAGACAGCTTCATTTTGATCTATTTTATACTGTTCTTGGCGACTCAAGCTATACGAGTAGATGGGTGCTTTGAGATCCTTCAGGTTAGCAGGGTGCACAGAGACACACGGGTGCCTGTTTGAGATGGTGCCTTAACCACAAGTCGCAGTCTAGGGATAAACCCATTTGTGTGATCAGCTTGAAGTTCCCGTTGTACCTGAATGGGCACCGGGAGCATTTGAAGTGATGCATTCAGGGCTCTGCTTTCTTGAAGTGGTTTTATAAATGGCTCCATATTGAAATATATTCATATCGATGATGGGAAGGGACTGTTCACAAAGGCTTGTAGTGATAGGACGAGGGGGAACAGGTGTAAACTGGAGAGAGGCAGATTTAGGGTAGACATAAGGAAGAATTTCTTCACCACGAGAGTGGTGAGACACTGGCCCAGGTTGCCCAGGGAAGCAGTGGCTGTGCCATCCCTGGAGGTGTTCCAGGCCAGGTTGGATGGACTTTGGGCAGCCTGAGCCAATGGGATGTCCTTGCCCATGGCAGGGGTTTGGAACTGGATCATCTCTAAGGTCTCTTCCAACCCAAACTAGTTTATGATTCTATAGTTTTCACCCTCCTTCTCTTGGTTAAGATGGTGTGCTTGGTGTCTCTGATGTTTATCTCTTTGCATCCTCATCCTGAAGTGTATTTTAACTTTGGGTCCCAGCAAGGGACATTGTGAGATGTAGGGACCAAGCATGCATTGCAAATGAATTGTGATGTATTGGCATGAAAAACACAAAATGAAAGGTAACATGTTTGAAGATAATCTAGACTACAGCGAGACAGGTAAAGATTGTGCCAGATTTGGCTCAAACCTAGTTTAAGGCAACGCTTCAGGTTTTATTTTTCTTCATTCAAGGCAAGGAGGCAAAGTGTTTGCATTTCAATGTTTATGTAAATACAGTTTTTCAAACAGATCTAAAGATAGGCACAATTCAAGCAAAAATTCTGTATGCTTTATTGTTAAGAGTTCTAGATTCTCCCTAATTAATTTGCAGTGCTTATATTATGCTCCCTTTATATAGATCCTGGCAATGATTGTAGCCAATGCATTAGTTGGAAAGCTGACAAGGCATCGGGGCAGTTGCTGGCGCAGACACCTGACTTCTGTCTCCCTGGAAGAACAGCAACATTCCATTTCTCTGGGGAGAAGCTTATTTCAGACAGGAAAACAAACTCTTTTCACCAGGAAAAAAAACCCAACTTTGATCATTCAGTCTGATGTTTTACATTCATCGCCTGTAGAGATTTATGTCCATTAACTTGCATTTGAAATAAAGCCTCTCTGATAGAAAGGCTCCATTATTGATTTAAAGTCTTCCAGGTAGCGGAAGACTTACTGGGGTAAGATACAAGCTGTTTTAAGGTTTCATTTTTCCTTCTCCTTCTAAAAATTGCATTATATTTTTTTTTCCTTTTGTGTTTCTTTTGGCTGTCATCTCCAACCACAACTCCCTTCACGATGTCTGGGACGTGACTACCAATATCTTGTGTAATTCACATTTGGAGAGTCTAATCCCGTTGGCAGCAGTCCTGACCTGTACTGAGGGAAATGCAGATACGATGCTTCAGTGCCATCATAGGCATGATCATGGCAGTAGATGCAAACAAACCATGTTCAGAGCCATCAGGTCCTGCATAATTTCCAGAAGAGCTGAGGAATATTTAACATCAGGGCATTCGCGTTTTGTTGATGGTAGGGCAGCTCAGGACCCCTGAAACAGCCACCAAATCACTCCTGCTTTGGTGTGCCAGTGGAATTACATTAACACGGCTGTTAAAAGAGAGAGGAAGATGCCAACTGTGACACTTTGGGGTTTTTTAATAAGAGAATTTGGTCCTGACTGATTCAGAGGCATCTATGTTGTATCTCGGGTTTCTCATGTTGAGCACGTTTTAGCTATAAAGCTAATTATCATCAGGTTTTTCAAATGACTCCCTCCTAGTTCTTGTCTACCAAAGGAGTCCACTTTCTGGTTTTGAGCGGATAAAATCCTCCTCCTGGAAGCATTTGTTTATCATATTACAGCTTCACATGAGCCGAGCTGAAGCCTGACCCGATGTTAAGTGTCTGTGGTAGATTTCATTACATCCATATACTGGAAGTCCTGCCAATATACTGGCAGCAAAATCCTAGTGGAAAATAAATGGCAATAAAAAAGAGAAATGATAGCCTCTGTGAGTGGTGAGGAGCAGAGCTTTATTGAGACCGGACAACCCTAGAGATGTCACTTGGCATACAGGCATGAGCTTAAGAGAGTGCGAGTGAAAGCTGATATTGGAATAACGACTCTGTGGCGCAGACAGGGGAATAATTTAATTAATTGCACCGAAATTTCTTTGATGAATAGTTATGTGGTGATAAGCATGAGGTCGAACAGGAGAATGAGTTTCAGCTTTTTAATGGGCCAGCACAGCTGCAGTTTTGGAAGTGTTCCTATTTTATGATTTTTTTCCCCTCTCGGTTTTGCAGTTCTTGCTCTCGGAGCACGGCCGGGCATGCACATGCTCGTGCGCCCAACCGGGCTCGGCTCCTCAGCCCTGCCCCGCGCCAGCCCGGGGAGGAGAGCTGGCCAAAGCCACTTGGCTAAGGTAGCCACTTTGAAATCAATGCCAGAGTGAAAGGAAATTGTAGGATGGTTTCTTTATGAATCCTGCATTTTTTTCCGATGATGCTTTTAACGGGGCCTCTGCTGCAACAGTTGTATGAAGATTTTAATAAAAATTTTCTGGTCCCCAGAGGAGGAGGCGTATCTTTGTTGTTGGAGAGCTGGAGGGAAGGGAACAATGCAATACAGCTGGAATTTGAACATTAATCCTATGATTCCTGGGCTGTATTTTCAGATGGATCAATTACTTCTGGCTGTAACCAATCTCCAGCCATTTCCTCGCTGTGCAGGGCTGCATTTATGGCCACTTGGATGCTGCAGCTTGACATAACCTTCTCACTTTATAGAACGTAAGCTGTAAATAGCACCCGTTAGACCTGCGGCCACTGTCAGCGATGCTTTACCATGAGTCATTAACTGAAAAATTAGGGATAAGAGTTGTGGGTGGTACTGGTTGGCTGGCAGCTATATTTAGTACTGCTCTGTTCGACAGCCTCTGCATGAGAGCTGCAGTTCGTGAGTTATTGGATGGATTGTGCAGGTTTGTGATGGGGTTGGAGGGAAAAAGTCACTGTGTTCTACAGCAGGAGTGGGCGACTCGGGACAGACCATGGGGAAAGGAATTGGTGGCTTCTTGGGGTTCCATCCCTGAGGACTGGGTCAGCAAAAGAAGAGACCCCTCTCCTGTTATCCCAGGCTTGGGGCCATTGGATGGTCTGCCAAAACGGATATGAACTGTTCAAACAGCAGGAAAAGAAAACATGTAAATAGCCGATAAAACTTTTCAACATCCAGACGTTGTTTTCAAATGCAGCAGAGCTGCACAGACACCCTCGGTTTTGAATTATTTCCTGTTGTTGCTCCTTTTTTTGAATTAGAGTAATCACATGTTAACTCTGCAGCAACAGCTTCCCGCTGAGGTTTGCGTTATGCTTTGCAAACGTTCATCTGTTGAGCCATGGAAATGGAGACCGAGATCCCAGCCTTTCCACAGCCATCACAGGGTAAATAATAATTAATAAACATACAATGACTTCTTTTAGATTTGAGTAGCTCGTAGCGTGGCCTTCGTAAGGATTCTCTTCCTGGTCTCTCGCTTCTTCCAATGCTTCATGAATGTAGAATATACCACAAGATACACCGTTATCTTTAGTAGCAGACGTTTGTCCCGCTCTCCCTTTCCAGCCTGATTCATGTGACCGTATTTTAACATCTGATTTATTAAGGAGGGTCACTGGCAGCGTTGCATGAGTGTCTTGCGGCTTAGGCCTTTGCCAGCGAGGAGAAGTAACCGATGGGGGAACTGCACAGTTAGCTCAGTTAGTTGGTCGGGTTTCTTTTCTTCCTTGGAACTTTGCCCATCTTATTACGAGTTCTTTAGAGAAATGAAATGCAGCAGTAGCTTAAAGAAATCATGGACACTTTCCAGCAGTAAAAGAGCTCTGGAGTCAGTATATAAGCTTTCTCCCCTGGTTGCAGTTAGGAAGCCGGTTGACAGTATAATAGGCTTTTGGAGGGGGCGCGATGGGTTGTGTGTTCTGTTTGATGTTGTAAATACTGAGCCCTGGGGGAGATCAGGAAAAAGGATGTTCTGTTCTTTAGGAAAGGAAAAGATTAACCTGAAATGTGAACTGCAACTTAGGAGCTCTGCAAGACTTAGGTGCACTAGAGACAAGTTTGTTTACTTTAATGGAAATATCTTCTGTCTCGTAACAAAAGCGGGCGAGTGTTTTTGCAAGGATTTGGATAGAAGAGTAATATGTGTGTGTTTGTTTAGAAGTAAGAGCCACAGCCAGGGCTCAAGGCAGGTGAATCTTGAAAGCACAGTAATTCCCTCAAGATGAGTTTCTGACAGTTTGGATGCTCCTCAGAGTCAGAGAGACTTGTAACTGTTGTCAAAGAAACTCTGAAGTCCTGTGCGGTCATTGTTTGTCCAGAGATTTCTGGAAAAAGTGCTTCTGGTGCATTTCTTCTTTCTTGTGTCTGCTTCCATTTATATCCGTTAGGAGATTTCTTCTTTTAAAGACAGGGGAGAACACCTACTATCACTTTTGATAGAGTTGCAGGGGGAAAATATAACCATTTCCTCTGAGGTATGATCTTATTGTCCATTGTTAGTAAATATTGGTGAAAACAATATATGTGGTTCTTTGTCAGCAGAAGTTGTATTTTCATATCTTTATCTTTACCTATAAATTAAAATATACTGGAAGAGTCAGGCTTTTCTACTTAATCTTATGCCAAGCTGACAAATTTTCTCTTGGCTGTATATATACTCACTTGCTTCACAGTTTTGTGGCCATTGAAAGTGACGGCACAATACAGGTTTCTAATAGTCCAGCTTGGGTAAAAGTGGTTCAGACACTGGCACTGTGAAAGAAGAGTTTGTCTCCGTTGGTTCACTCTTAAACTTTTACACTGCTCAAAGAACTTATTTTCTCTTTTTTTACTCTGCTTACCACAACCCTTACGATTTCTTCTCTTTGGGAGCAAACAGCAGGACTTTGGATCTGGATGCTTCTTATAATATAGGGATCTATGCTAATAATTTTCGTTGAATGTTGTTTCTTTATCTTCTTTGTTGACTTGCTTTGTTTCTTTTAGACTCTTATTATTGAGTGATAAAGCAATGGTTAATGCTCAATGCATCTTTAGTGGATAGAGATGGGTGGGACATTGGGTTTGCTGTGGCAGGGATGAAAGAGGCTTTCTTTTAATTCAGTTTATACTACACTGCTAAGTCAAAAGTTCTGTGTCTTAAATGAGTTAGAAGGCATTAGTTAGGCTTTCAGTCATCCAAAAGGACTTCAGAGAATTGGAAAAATGTGATCCCTGGCGTGCTCTGCGGTTGCTTCCATCCCATCTCAAGCATTTGTGAACTTGCAGGAGAAAAACCTGAATTTAGCATACGGCGTATGCCTGGGATTGGGGATGTGCTTGTTTGTGTATGTATTTATGAGGAAACACAAAATAATGGTCTTTTGCTGAGGAGTTTATGGCTTGTTTTCCTGTATTGAGTTTCCACGGTTATTGCCAGATTCCATTGAACAAGTTCTTATTTAATGTACAATGATACCTGGACAACAAGTTCATCCACTTTAAGAGCCTATTTTTAGTGGACTATGGTAACCATAACACCAGAGAATGAAGGTACATGAGCACAGTTGTAATTACAAAATGGATCTTAATCTGGGGTGATATTGAGAAATATGTATCTGTGGCACTCTCCAACTGAAAAATCAATAAATAAAACTTCAAGCACTCTCAGCACTTCAGATAATGGGCATTTTCCAGGATTTAGCACCATCTCTCTCAAAAATAGCGTCCTGAGCTTTTAAAACTTGCCTGTCCTGCTAGAATTTCCCATTTAGCCGTAAAACTCTGCTGAGCAAAGGCTGATATTCTCATCTTGCAGTGTTTTCCTCCTTCAGGGTAAATGGAGTTTCCAGTTCCACAGACATATATTTCACCGGAAGATAATGGGGAATTTCTTAGTAAGGTTCGGCATTCTGCTGTTGAGTTGAAGGAGTTTTAGATTTTCATAATGCTGTGTTTACAGAACATACTGATTGTTTTGACCTGTAATATATTATTATCCCGGTACCCTTTTGTTGTAGCTTTGTACCAGCCTAAACTTCAGAACAAGTTTAGGCTTTAAACCTGGTGCAATATTCACATCTCTGGAGGACAGAATCTGCATCAGCTTTATTCCTTTACTTCTTCTTTCCCCTCCACTCCAAATATATACCATTAAACACGAACCCAGTGATTTTCCTTGTGGTTTTCTTGTGTTATTCCCATAGCAGAAATCAAGGGAAAGACAGTGAGATGATCGCACTTAAAGGCAGACCTTTCTTTTGCGAATCCAGCCTCCCTTCCAAGGTCCCTTGGTCCAAGGTTCCTTCCAACCCAAACTGTTCTGTAAATATTATGGCCACTCAAATCTGGTGCCTACTCCTTCTCTGGAGTGATTTCTCCTTTCTATAGAGGAGAACCAACCTACTAAATTGAAGGCCCAGCGTTATACTTTTAAATACTTTATGGCTTTAAAGATAAGATCTCAGCATCTTATCTTCAGAAGAACGTATTTGTTTGTTGCTGGACCCCGGTGGGGCCATGTTTTAAATGCGCTGAAGTGTACTTGCCATGAGTACCATCACTGATTCCAGTATGACTACTCATAGCACCCAATGGTAAGGACATCTTCGTGTTTAGGGTTCTTCTCTGTAAGTATCGTCAGTGGTGCTCCAAAGGGTAGGCAGGAAGCACCCATTGGAGGCAGCATTTTCCCTTTGAGAAGAGATTGTGTTTTTCTAATAAGCGCTGGCTCTTCCCAAGCCTGAATCTCAGAGCCAAACTGGCTAATGCTGCCTAACGTGCTTACTGTCCTGACAAGTTCTTCAAAAACTGTTAGAAATCAGAATAGGACATTCTAAGCACTTCAAAGTATTCATTAATGAAACTTCGGCTAAAGTGACATCTTAAAATAGAATGTGGAATCAGTGTGCTATCTCAAAAAAAGACTTTTTTTCCCTTAAATCCCTTTGAATTTATTAGGTGGGCGTGAGCAAAAAGGTTGGCTCCAATAAAAGCCTAGCTTTGTAATGATTAGCAGGGGCCCAGTATAATTTAAGATATTCTTTACAGTTTATAAATACGGGCTCATAAAAAGCGTAGATATAAGGAAGCTGTGACTTTAAGTCATTAGAAGCCCAGTGGTTTGATAAAATAACAGGAAACAGACAATTTATTATGAGCAATCTCGGTAGCTCTGGATTATCTATAAAATTTTTATGGCCCTCCCCAAGTGGCAAGAGGCCATAAAACTTGCCTGAATGAGGGACTTGTTAATTTACTTGTTAAAGCAAATTAAAAATTTATAAGCGCTTTTAGGTAAATGAGATCTTCTCTCATTGCTGCCCTTGCGGGCTCAGGAGTCCTAGGAGGAAAGAAGTGGTTGCGCTCAAACATCACAGCAGAACAATAAAAGCTATTAAATTGGTTCAGTTTATTACTACAGAGCCAGGCAGCTGTTGCCGTGGTTTGCTGGGGGATGCCAGAGGTTGACAGCATGGCATTTCTGTGGCCTTAAAAAGAACGTAATAACTGTCCCTTTCACCCACCCCAACGGCTCCTTCCATGCTTCATTCCTTCCTCCGGTTTTCTCATGGAGCTGTTAAAGTAGTCTTTAGCCTGTTGCAGAGATATCAGCGTCTGCTTTTGCTGTTCCTTGTCTTAGTTGTTGTAAAACACGTTTATGAACACCAGGAAAACCTGCGCAGTTCCAGCTTGCCCAACCAGGACACTTAACAGCAAAATAAGTTTTATTTTACTCCAGTGCTCCTGCTGTAACTAAAGGCAGCAGTGAGGAACGAGGGCCTGGCAAGGCTGTTGGGCAACTTTGAGCAATCTTTGAAAGCTATTAAAGTGGATTTGACAAGTGTTTCTCCAGATCACTTCAATGACAGCTTCTTACAGCAAATGAGTTCCAGCTGTGGAAGCACCGTGAAGAGTTACACTTTGTCCTTCCAGCTCCAACTCAGAAAAACCCTATTAAGAAATGAAGTTTCTATTGAAAAACCTTAATATTTAGTGGAAGGCCTACTTCAGGTAAGGTTTTGAATGAGGGAATGGCTAAATCGAGCTGCAGTGAGTTTAACAAAGCCTCTCTCAAACCTTTCTTCTCTAAGCAGCTTGTCTCTACTTGTGGTTATTTCTCTTTTGTTGAGGAAATGTCTTTTACAGATCTAATATTATTTCTGCAATGAGTTAACAGTACTTCCATGAGGGAGAGAGCGGCAGAAATGCAGAAGGTTTATGTTGTGAACACTTCAGGTGATCACTTCAGATACTTTCAGGTATCTCAAGACTGGCATCCTAGAGTAAGCCTGCTGGAAAAGTCAGCTGCCTAAACACAGACAACAGCTCTCAATGCACATTTTGTCCTGATGTATTTCATTTAATAACCATTTCATCCCGGTATGAGCTGTGTGGTTATATAATTCCTAGTGGATATCGCAGGTTCTTTCCTTCTGAATGGGAAATAATCGGTGAGAGAAATATGCAGAGAACATGGAGAAAGCCTAAAAGTGTGGCCTTCAAGATAAACTCGAAAGAATTGGGGCAATTTAGTTGTAAAAAGAGAAATTGGAGTGGAGATACATATAGCAGTCTTCAAACACAAGCAGATTGCTGCAAAGAGGAAGGGAAAAATCTGTTCTGTATATCCATGATAAATGGGACAGGGTCACGTTGCAGGTAGGAGACGCAGTTGAGATGCGTAGGTAACTTTTTAAAGGTAGAGAAAGTAAAACGCTGCACTGATTTGCCTGCAGTGGCTGTAGAGAAGGATGCAGGTATGGTTGGTCCTTTCTGGTCTCAGAGCGATGGGCTGTGGGACCGCTTGAGTCTGCATCTTTCTGTGTTTTTCCTTGATTCTTACAATTCTGAGACTCCTCGGCGCTCATGGACTACAGTAGGTAAGATGAGTACTCAGATACTTCAGGCAGTGCTGCCCCAAAGTCTTTATTTCCCATGTGGTTCCCTGGTGAGAGACAGATGTTTAGCAGGACGCTTTTCCTTCACGCTGCTAGACCAAACAAAAGCTTACAATAGCCAGGAATTCAAGTATAGCAATAGTAATATTCTGGCACTTCCATCACTCAATAGTTGCATTATAAATATTTCATGGAAAAACTGAATCATAAAAGTATTATTTTTGTAGTGTGCCAAGAGTAGATCCAGGCGCTTGGAGCATAAAAAGTATGAAAGTCACATTTTAATATTGCGCTCCCCTCGCTAAGTACGGTGTTAGTCTGAAACTGCCCGACTTATAAAAATAAGGCACTGTCTCCGAGGTATATTAAGGGTGGTTATAGGGCTAATGGTTACATGGCAAACTCCCAGTGCATTCATTTCAGCGTGCACAGTTCTCAAAACCAGATATGAGTGGCTGGAAAGGTCTCTGGAAATCCCATATGGCATCTCCAGGGACACCACTTCAACCATATTTCATTGAACGAAAAGTGGGTATGAAATGAGCCAAAATCTCACTGTCTTTCAGTGGGTTGGGCTCCTGCCTGTGCGAGGCATATCTGAAACTCCCAGCTCTAATCCTTGAATTCGCAGCGATGACAGCACTTGGAGTTGGATGATTAATCTTTCATGTCCTTTCATACCTAACTACTGTTCTGGTTCCAGATTTTGGAAACCTGAATTCCAAATAGGTTTGTGGGTGTTCTCAGCCTTTCTGGAGCTGGCTCCTAACCTGTAGAAACCAACTTCAACAAAGGAGAAAATCAAGTACCCGGGCGAAGAGATGGCTTTGTTCAGGCTGAGCCTGTGAGATGGATACAAGCACAAAGAGACAGGCCTGACAAGGATGTGATAGGATTTTCTTGCAGGTGGTCTGTTATGGAATAGCTATGGAAACACATAGCTATTGTTGGAAGAAGGCTGAGCCCAGCGTGTTATTTTTGGCATCAATTGGAGGGAGGGGAATGTCTTGGAACAGCTAATGCCCAGTTGGTAGGGCATCCATCAGCAGGTAGAAAACCCAGGTTCATGACCCTGTTTGTCTTGACCTGAAGCAGTAACTAGGATGTCGGTCTCTCTTACTCTGCGTAGTTGCAGTACAGACATTTCTTGGTGCACTGTATGTTCCCCACTGAAAACCACAAAATGAATCTGAGAAGCAGGGTCCTGCAGCTCACTCCTTCCCTAGACCTCTGTTTTGTCAAGGTCTTTTCCAATGTTTATTAGTTTAGCCTTGCAAGTCAGTGTTTACATAAGTGACATGATTAAAAGCAAAACAGGAACCTGGACAGAATGTGGTTCCTGTTAAAATCATTCCAAGTTATTTGCTAACTTAAACCCTTTTGAAAGCCAAAGACACTTCTTGAGCTGCCTACACGTTTAATGAACAGCAGGCATGCTATTCAAACCCATCAGGGAGGGCGTTGGGATTTATTCCCAGAGGTATTTATTTACAGGGTTCATTCATACAGCAGCTAGGTGATGACAACAAATATTGACTAACATCAGCCTTTTGCCATACCCTGGGAGCAATGAGGAGGACTCGCTTCAACTTCATTTAAATCATAACCTGCCAAATCAGTGAAGACTTGCAGAAAATTCATCAGTCATTCTACATTGCATATCTGATCAGGGAACACATGAATTAGATAGTTTGGTGTCTGCGGCATGAAGGGTTTTTTATAGCAACTAGTTCTTGCATGGGTAGAGCTTTGATGAATACTCCCCTATGTTCTTATCACAAATGAGCAAAGGAAATATAAATTAGAAGCTCATAAATACAGGATTCAAGTTGCCTTTGAAGAGTGTTATATCAGTACAGTTTGCATGAGAAAGCTTCATTGATTAGAAAAAATGAATTTATTTGTGGCTAGGCTGTAAGCAATGTGTACCATAACATTTTACGTAGGTGTCCTTTGTCCGAAGTAGATGAGAAAAGGGACAGGAGATCTGTGAGGGGTTAATTCATAGGTTCTAAATGAAAATGGAATTAGAAAATGAATTCCCTTCTAACATCTCTACTCAGCGTGCAGATCAAAGCCATCAGAGGAGTAAATTTATGTCTGATAGTTTGGACGGTTTCAATGCACACTGGCGAAATATCATGCTGATTGCTGATTGAAAACAGTTGTTAATTCTCTACTTCACTAAATTCAGAGTGGAAAAACTTTCCTTAATAAAGAACAGATTGAAGAGAACCAAGACCTTACTGTGTGGAAATTAATGGCAGATGCATATACTGGTAGTTAAAATGTTTCATTAGATGTTAATGTCTTGCTGTGTTTTTAATTGTTCAGAAATTAGCCTCTAGAATATTAAAACCATCTGTTTGTTATCATGATGAAACAGAATACTTAAATAGTTATTAATTTTGTGGGATTTTTTTTTCCTTGTCTGCAAAACTTTGATCTGTTGAGATTTGAGGGGATGGTGGATGCAAAAGTGGAAAACAATTTTAAAACACCTTGGTGCCCCAAATACCAGCATTTGCTGCCTGCCACCCATATTTTGCATGCCTGCTTTATTTCACAAATTATTATTCACCGAGGAGAAGTTGACGTTTTTTAGTGCACGGAATGAGCGTGCTGTGCTGATGCTTGCTGAGCCTGTATAATGGTTGATTTAAACTGTAATATGGTACGTTTTCACATGCTGATACTTAATTTTTAAGTCTTGTGGGTCATTTTAAAGCCCAAATATTTCAAAGCGTAGAAGGAGTTCCATAAAGATCCATCAGCACAGGGCTTTGTCTTCCTTCAGTTCCAATTATTTACAACTACCTTTTATTTTTTTTTTATTTTTTTTGGAACTGAGTTTTGGTGGAGTTGCAGGGTTTTTTTTGACAGTTGTTTGGGTTTTTGTTTGTGTTAGGGATTTTTAACATGTAGATGAACAACAATGGGCTTATTTCAGGACATGATTGAGGGAAATGTTCCTCTTTGTGAGAAAATTGCAAAGAAAATTGCAAAATCTCCACTGCAAAGAGAACGATTTCTAATACATTTTGTAATGCTTGTTAGACGTGACTTAAGTGTGAAAATGTATTCAGTAAGTCTAAACATAACTTAGAGAGCCATTAACATCTTTCCAAGTGATTTTTGACCTTTTCCTGAATAAGCACTTTAAAAACTACTAAATGCCAGAATGAGCATTAATTCGAGTAACCTTAATTTGATCGTACTTGCGTGTTATAGGTTTTTTGCACTTCTTTTAAAACAATAATATAACTCTGCTTCCCTGGTATGTGACTGTTTTCAAGACAAGGAAATTTAGTACAATTTTAGAACAGAATTTTAGAACTGCTGGTTGATGAGAAGCTCAACATGAGCCGGCAACGTGCATTCGCAGCCAGAAGGCCAACCGTGTCCTGGGCTGCATCCAAAGCAGCGTGGCCAGCAGGGAGGGAGAGGATTCTGCCCCTCTATTCCTCTCTTGGGAGACCTCATCTGGAGGATTGTGTCCAGTTCTGGGATCCTCAACAGAAGAAGGAGATGGAGCTGTTGGAACGGGTCCAGAGGAGGCTACAAAGATGATCGGAGGGCTGGAGCACCTTCCCTACTAGGACAGGCTGAGAGAGTTGGGGTTGTTCATTCTGGAGAAGAGAAGGCTTCGAGGAGATCTTATAGCGACCTTCCAGTATCTGAAATGGGCTACAAGAAAGCTGGATAGGGACTTTTTACAAAGGCTTGTGGTGACAGGACGAGGGGCAATGGGTATAAACTGGAGAGGGGCAGATGTAGACTGGACATAAGGACGAATTTCCTCAACATGAGAGTGGTGAGGCCCTGGCCCAGGTTGCCCAGGGAAGTTGTGACTGTGCCATCCCTGAAGGTGTTCAAGGCCAGGTTGGATGGGCCTTGGGCAGCCTGAGCCAGTGGGATGTCCCTGCCCATGGCAGGGGGGTTGGAACTGGATGATCTTTAAGGTCCCTTCCAACCCAAACTGTTCTATGATTCTATAACATATGAAAGAGGTGTTAAATTGTTGGGGTTTTATTAATATAAAGTACAGAAATTGTGAAGTAATTATAGTGGACACCCATTTCCCTAAATGGATTCTGTGTCACTTGAAGTCAGTGGAAACACTCCCCTTGATTTCAGTGGGCATTGCATCTTGCCCTGATTCCTTACCTCCCGGTCGAGGCTGCCAACACGAGGGCTGGTAACCCTGGCTGGCAGAATAATTTTATGGAAATGAAGCTGATTTTGGACTTGGACTGAGGCAATAAGTTCATCAAATCTATGAAATATTAAATCACTCTCAGTCACTGTTGACAAAGGACAGACTCCAAGATATACCAGGAGATTTTTTTGACATTTGCAAATAGGAGGACTCATTATTGCAGTTGGCAAAAGTAATCCTGCAAGTGCTGCAATATATTTTACATTATTTGTCAGGGTGAGAGAGCAAGAGGGGTAAGCAGGGGAAAAAAAAAAAAAAGAAAATCCAAAACCAATGTAGAATAAAGCCAAAAAACCAACAACAAGCTGGCATTGTTAGGAGTTTGAAGGCATTCTGCATTTTTCAAACCAGCTGCATTTCATATTATGTTAGTCCAGGGCAAAAATTCAGCAAGACTTAAGACTTGAAGTTAAGCTGTGGTTTAAGTATGTAATTCTTCAGTGTGGGCCTGTGTCCTTACTACCCCTTCCCGCCATTGCCTCCTCCATCATGCCAAACTGAAGAACTCATCTGAATTAGAAGCAATCCAAGAAACAAAGAAGAAATAGAATAGAATCATGGAATGGTTTGCGTTGGAAGGGATCTTAAGGCTCATCCAGTTCCAACTCCCATGCCATGGGCAGGGGCATGTCCCAGTAGACCAGGCTGCTTAAGGCCCCATCAACCTGGCCTTGAACACCTCCAGGGATGGGGTGTCACTAACCTGGTTGTTTCTAAGTTGACTGAGTTCCCTGCGAAGCCCCCAGGGTCAGCTGCTGCCGGGCAATCCAGGGAGTCCCAGAGGCCTGGGGAAAAGCCCCTTGCAGCGGGTGGGTAGCAGCAGGGTCAAGCTCCTTGAGCAGCGGGGATGCTGCGAAGCTCTGGCCTCGGGTAGAGGAAAGCTGTGACTTGTTAGTGTCGAACAGGGCAGCGTCGCAGGGCAGCACCCGGCACTGCCGGCAGCCTGCGTGCAGCCCAAAATGTCAGAATATCCTATTTTCTTCAAAGAGCTTCCCTCCAAAGAGGGTGGAGGGTATAAGACAAAGGTTCCTCTAAGTGGCAACTTGCCATCTCTCGGAAGCTAATCCAGATTTAAACAACTTAAACAACCATTCCTCCCTGTGCTTTTCTCCCGAGTTATTTGTGATGACTAGCTTCTCTTCATCTCTAAACTCATCTCCAGATCAATGACAGCTGCTAATGAATTCAGATGGTTCATTCCCTTCCCTTCTGTGCTGCTTCAAATAGATTTTCTTTGCCAAATACTTCAGCTCCCTTTTCCTGCTAACAAATCGGTACTGAGGTATATTATTATGAATTTTGCTTCTATCATTCAAGCAAGGGGAAAATACAATATGTATAGATGAGAGTTGTATGTCAAAATGCTTTTACTCCTCCTCCCCCCCTTTCCTTTATGTTATTGAATTATAGAGAAATACTATCATAATAGCCTCTTGGCCAAGTCACAGAGAGCAGAGTTATGGTTCCCTTGATAAATTGCAAAACATTATTAAGTTTTGCTCTCTGGACTGAGAGTATTGGCATAAAAGGACATCAACCACAGTCATATTGGTCTTGATTGCTGCTTAATTGCTGCTTGTTTGTGTTAGAGATCATGTGGTTTGATTGATCTTGCCCTGCTTTTGTCATTATAGTTACAACTTCCTAGTTTTCTCCTTGTACAGAGACCACAGGATGACTTTTAAGTCTTGAATTATTTATAGGGCTGGCCAGTTAAACGGCTTAAAATAGTATTATATTTTTAAGCCAATAGCTCAACCTTCAAATCATTATTTATGCAACCAAGTTATTAAATATTTATTCTGGGCTTATATCGAACTATGAAATAACAGAGCTCTTTTAAGTAAACAGTGGCAACCATCTTGAGGTCCGTCTGTGAATGCTGATATTTCCTTCTCCAAGATGTTTATTTACGTCTCTAATGTTAACTGGCTGTCAGGTTAGTGGTCTGCATTGAGGAAAGAAAGGATGATGGTGGACGTGGCTTAATTTAAGCAAGCAAGTACCCTCACTCTAGTCTTTTTCAGGCTCAGTCCATGGAGCTGCTTCACATCCTTAGATGCTCCCAAAATGTCTCATCCCATCTTGCGTCTCCTTTCCACGTGAGGGGCAACCATGTGGCCTTGAAACAGGTGAAGTTCTACAGGAACCACCTTGAGTTTATGTTTCCCCTCAATAAAGCAGAAGGAGGCTTTTCAGCCAAAGAGAGAGCTGCAGTGCTGTTAAGTTTTTCGATATGGCCTATTCGCTTTTTCTTCCACCATGTGATTCATTTTACCTTCTTACATACTTAAGTATTCTTCCAGTAAGTTATCCATTTCAAAGTCAACCAGAGGCCAAGCAGAGTCTGTAGGGAGTTGGATGTCAGATGCTCTGGGCTAAAAGGGATAATATTTCCGTTTTCCTCTCCCCTTTCTGGAGATTCAGAGCAGAGGTAGGGTGTTTGCCTCTGCTTTTCTGCCTCACCTGACCTTTCTCATCCAACAGAAACAGAAACTCCTCACAGGTCCAGGGCTGAGACTGGGGGACAGGTCAGACCCTGCGCACTGAAGCTGGTAATGGTCTAACCAGAAGGATCTGGAAATGCATCCTAGCTCTGAAATAGGCTATTCTGACCCAGAATGTTAGGGTAAAACTGCCGGCAGGATTCTCTGGTTTTCTTTTCAACTGAGCACACCCAAGCAGAACCACAAAACCCAATCCCCTGGTGGAAACCTGCAGCGAATACGCATCCACGACTCCTTGCAGGGTGTTCCCAGGGCGTGAGGGGCATATACAACTGTATTAAAAGGTTATGTCTATGCCCATAGAACTTAAAAGTCTGGTTTTGCGGCATACAAAGCAGCAGTCAGTGTGGACGGTGTCAATGGGCTGAATAACTCATTGTACCACGTGTGGATCAGAGTGTGAGTAGATGTCTCTCTGTACAAACAGACACGGTACGCTTGTCCCAGGCGCTAAAGCAGCTGGGTTTCAGTGGTGGTTTTTAGCTGTACAAGGTTGTTTTCCCTGACACAGAGCCCAGCGAGAGCTCTGGAAGTCCAGGGTAGGATGCAAACATACTCAGCAGTGGGACAGAGTAAATACTGGGAGAGGCAGATGGATTACACCCTGATGGCCACCGCTCTGGCCCTCCCTCTTCATCCCTCTCCGCTGTGCGAGTCTGTGCTCTGGAAGCTGCTTGGGAAGATTGATTGGTACAATGGAGTGCTTTGCAAGGTGTAATTTTAAAGGCCGTATTTCTCACTGTGCAACCATCAAAATGCAAAGGGTCAGAAGAAGCCTATATTTTTTTGCAATTCAGCTTTTAAAGTGTGCTGAAATACGCTTCATTTGTCGCAATCGCCAACAGCTTGGTGTTTCATACTGCTCTTAACAGGAGCTGGGGAACAGAGCGAGTCTGTTACACTTTATATGTTGTATAATGTATGTATGATTCTGGGGTGTGATGAGTTTATGCCAAATTTATCTTTGATTTCTGTATAAACAGCACAGAAAAAAAATGATGGGCTGCATTCTCGGTGTAACTTAGATAAAATAGAGCTACAGAGCTACTTCAGAGTACCTTCTGTGAGCTATATATCTGAGGTTGTCCAAGCATATAATGAAGGAGAAGAGGATCTGGAAATAAATGCCCGTTCTCTGTATCCCCCACCCCCGCTTTGGCAAGGATGCTATTTATTCTTAGCCTATGTTGCTTCTGCTGTTGCTACTGTGAGCAGAACACGATCGCTTGGTGTTTCTGTAATAATAATGCTAAATAGCCCAGGTTTTCCGCAGAAGAGGGCTGCAGCTCTGTTTCAGTAGGGTCTCCCCCATGTAAAGGGGTAGAGGATGTGTTCATCTGCTCCACTCTACTGGGCAGAGGCTCTGGATCGCCTCAAAGGCAGCAGGAAATGACCATCTGTGCTTTAGAATAAGTGAGTTAAAGACACTCTTGCTCTGTATCATAGAGCTAATTAGGTAATTGTTCGTAGCTATTTGTTCAAGTTCTATTAGATTTAGATTTTTTTAATCAACAGGAAATTGGGAAAATCTCTGTGTGTGTTTATTCTTGTTTTTCATAGAAGAATTGTCGAACAGGAAATTTACTTTTTCTTCTCAATAGTGGCAGGAAGAAAACAATAGAAGATTAAACCCCTGTCTGCCTCACTTTTGCCACACAGGTATGCAAAATAAAGCTTCGTGTATATTCTGGTAGGGATGTGAGCTCCCGGAATGATGGCATGTAGGCCCTGCTCCTCGGTAGCTGACAGTTTCTTGGAGCACTTGCACTGGTGTTGTAAGATTACATAGTGAGATATACAGAGAGAGCGCCTCCTAATGTTTTATTGTTCTCTTAGGTAACAAGATTTTTCTTCCCCGGTGTGAAAAACATCTCTGTATCGATACTGTTCAGAGTCCACACATGGTGTGAATTATTTTTTTCATATTTACTGCCTAAACTTATGCATTGTAAATATTCTTCCTCCTCGTTATCTCACCTCTGATTTGCTTTCCTCCCGCTGCTCATCCGTTCGGCTGCTCAGGCAGATGTGGTGGCAGCGAACAGGGCTTTGTTAGGAACGTGGCATAGAGGTCTTGCTCCAGACCTGTGGCTGCGGGGCTGAACCATCTTTAAAGCTTGGGTGACCTCTATAAGAAGTATTGGCCTCGCTTATGTCAGCAGCAAGATAGAGTTAAATGAAAGTATTTAAATGACAGCTGTTAATCATGATTTAAATCGCAGGGAACAAGCCTTGGTTTACATTGCTGTTTTTTCCTTGCTATGCAGTTCTCCTTTTATTTGTTTCCATACAGCCAGATTTGTTCTCAATTATTGATCAAATATGTTGTCTTTGCAATCAAATATTCAGTCCTACATGAAATCTGCTGTTCCTCGTTTCTGACTGATGGAAGACGCTTCGCGGGTGTGAGTTTGCTTGGGTTGGGCAGGGATGGGCTCCTCAGGTTGTGAAGGCAAAATGGATGTTGCTACTGTGCCTGTGGGTCAGAGTAGCACAGACAAAGCTGTTGGTCAGCCCTGTTGCGATGTACGTGTGTGAAAGTTGAGCTGACCAGAGAAGTTAGAAACGTTTCGTTATTTACTCGAGATACACTTGAACAAGCAGCACCCTTTAACTGAACAATGTTTAACTCATCCACTAATGTTATACATCTGGTATCTGTGCTCAGCTGTGCTGTTGTTTAGAATCAACTGCACTTCAGTATGAATTGTGATGTTTTGAAATCCAAGTCAACAGATTTTAAGAGAAAACATTTCATTTAAGCGCAAAATGGTGCTGCAATACAAATTTTAGTTTGCTGATGATTTTTCCACCCTGGTGAGTGAGCAGGGGTTAGTGGGAACTGCACTGTGAGTTAGTGGGAACTGCACTTAGCTTTTTGGCTCTAAGAGCACATCAAAACCTGTCTCCTCAGAGCATGTGGTGACATTCATGTTAGAAAAACAATGAATGGGTAAAACCAGTCAGGGAAGCGGTTGGGTCAGCTCCACAGCTGGGTGCTGGAGGTGCTCCCGGTGCTCAGGCAGGCGTCAGCTTCGGATGCATCTGGTGGTGATGTGGTCTGTCCCTTCCTTGACAGCGCGCCTCACACCAGCGTGTGGTGCTCCCTCCCTGGACCTATGGCTCATGTCCCGTTGCTGGGAGCTGTGAGGATACAGCCCAATCCAGGGCGAGCCAAGCTCCTCCTGTGTCCTTATCCCTGAAGAAACAATGATGGATTAATGATAAATCGTGCTGAGGCGATCCGGCCTGTTAACTAGGATCCCAGTGGATTTAGCAAAGCTTTCTTTTTTCCTCACAGGCTGAACTGGCCTTTGGCACCCAGAGCAGCCTGCAGTCATCAGCAACTGCTTGATTTGCCGGTGCTTCCGCCTAGAGCCATATGTGCGGCTTTTGGGAAAAGCACATGACTGCCAGTAGTGACAAAAAACCCACATCTTCAGAGCCTGGCTTGAGTCTGGGCTGCAGGAAAAAGCCCAGAGAGCGTATGCCAGGTGAGCTCTGAGGGTACAAAGGAGCAGGCAGATATGCCTTTGTATGGTGTAGGGCTGTCACCTTGGTCAGAACGATCTCCAGTCATGGGTCTGGGTTTGGGCTGTACCTGTGGAGGCTTTCTGGAGTCGGGCAGCATTGCCAACAGAGCACGTACGAGTCTGTTCACTGGCTGATCTGAGCTAGAGGATATATTCACCCGGGCAGGAGCTGGATTAGAAGAGTTTTGGTCTGTCTTGCCCTTGCAGAAGCTGTATAAATGAAGAGTGACAGGCAGAACTGAAAGCCTAAAATTCCCCTCTCCGCAGTGGGGCTGTGCCATCCCTTGGGGAGCAGGTGTCCTCTTCCTCTAGGACTCTGGAAAAGGCTTAGCTTGCTGCCTGGGCTGTAATAGGGAGAAGTGTTAGTATTCATAACTTTAAAGTATAATGTAGTGAAATAATCCTTTAATTCCATATGGTGTGGAAACTCGGGCGCCTTGAAACTATACCATAGCTTGGATTTACTGCTGCCAAATGGGAAGGGGTTTTAAATTAAAATATATTTAAAAAGAGGGGGGGGAAAAAAAGAGCTCAGCAGAGCTGCATTAGGGTTTTCTTGACATGATGCGTAATCTCTGTGAAAAAGGCTTTTGCTAAATTCTCAGTAGGTTTATTTATTTTGCTTTTTGTTACTTGCTAACCAGGCACCGCTACTACGGAATTATCTAAAGTGGCTTAGGGATCCAGCAAAGCAAACTGTGGTCCCAAGAGGACGCTGCTCCCTGTAGTCTGGGGCTCAGCTGCCCTTTCATCCTTCCTTACACCTCTTAACGTGATCTACTATCTCTGTCCTTCATTCTTTCCCTTTCTGAGACAAAAGGCCACAGAGCGCTGTGTTGTTAGGGGTTATCCTTAGGGGTGTTTTATGGCTTATGCCCCCCCATCCTTTAATGTCACAGAGCTGACTGATGCAGTCACTGTAACGCTGTTCCTGCGGATGGATCCCTCTCCTAAGCCCGTGTATTCAGCTCTGCTTTACCCTTTAACTTTGCATGGCAGAAGGAAGCATAGCAGAGAACTCCTTTCCCTGGACACAGCTGAATATTCGGTTTACACTTGCGCTGTCACAAAATAGGGCTGAATATTTCCCCAGTGCGAAAACAGCTGCATTAGATTTCAAGTCACCCTAAAAGGTCTTCAAGCCCTGAAAGACGAGCTGCTCTTAGTGCTTACTATTGCAGTGGTTTCATGGTGATGTTTTGCGCATTTTTTTTCTTTTTGTTTATTCATGATCTTAGTAGTTTCTGACCAGTTTCATTGTGACCTTTAGGTCTGAGCTGGTCCCTTTGGTTTTTCTTCATCTCAAATGGTCACTATTGCTGTTGCGTATCTTATGTCTCTCTTCCCAATGCTGTCTCTGTAACCTTCTCATTCCATCTCCCTCACGGCAGTTCCAGCTCTGCATTATTTGGTAGTGCATGGTGATGTGTCTGAAGTTTTTTGACTTGGTTTAGGGGTAGCTGAGTGCTTCGCACCGAACCCTGGTGTGGTGAGGGTGCTTTGCTAATGACCAAACTCCCACCCAGCTGCTCCCTCACTCACCCCTTCCTCGACAGGGCAGGAGGAGGAAATCATAGAATGATTTGGGTTGGAAGACACCTTAAAGCTCAGTCAGTTCCAACACCTCCCACTCGATCACATTGCTCAAAGCCCCATCCAACCTGGCCTTGAACACCTCCAGGGATGAGGCAGCCACAGCTTCTCTGGGAAACCTGTGCCAGTGCCTCACCACCCTCATCATGAAGAATTTCTTCCTAATATCTCATCTAAATCTTCCCTCTTTCAGCTTAAAATCATTCTACCTTGTCCTATCCCTGCACTCTTTAGGAGCACTATGTTATTGCAGCATCATTTTAAGTGGTGGAATCTGTGCAAGTAGATTGAAACAAACCATTGCCGATCCATGTTATGTTCTCATGTGCGTGTGTAGCTTCAGGTTCTTAAAAGAAGACAATGGGCACATTTCCACACTTTATTTTTTTCATTTAGCACAGATTGATGGGGTTTGGAATAAAATGTAAACCCTCAACAGTTTGGCGCAAGGAGAAACTCAGCTTGGAAAAAACGAAAGGGAAATATGGAAAGCTTATAAATCTTCACTTGGACTTAGTTCTGAGCTTGCTGTCTAGTCTGTGCAGTTCACGTTATTCCTACTGAGTTTTGGGTTCTGATATCTTGGTCATATTCTCTTATTGTTTGTAAATTGTGTCTAGAAAAAAAACACCTGCAGGGCTTCTCTTCTCTTCTCTTCTCTTCTCTTCTCTTCTCTTCTCTTCTCTTCTCTTCTCTTCTCTTCTCTTCTCTTCTCTTCTCTTCTCTTCTCTTCTCTTCTCTTCTCTTCTCTTCTCTTCTCTTCTCTTCTCTTCTCTTCTCTTCTCTTCTCTTCTCTCCTCTCCTCTCCTCTCCTCTCCTCTCCTCTCCTCTCCTCTCCTCTCCTCTCCTCTCCTCTCCTCTCCTCTCCTCTCCTCTCCTCCAGCTGGAATTTGCGACATTAAAGTAGTATAAAACCAAGCCATTATGATTAGTTAGCAAATAACTACTGTGTGAAAATTGTCCAGTAAAAGAAACTGAGATTCTAAGAATAATATTTCAGACTGGAAAAAATTCTTCAGGCCCCAGTTACAAGAAGAGTTTTTCCATCGTTGAGTGGATGTTGGCAATAGGCTGAGTCAGAGAAACTTGATCCGTTTTCCTGTGGGTGGTTAAATTTAAACCCAGGACCATAAAATCACAATACACAGTAGTCCTAGATAAGATCTGCGAGTTATATATGAAGTGGACTGCTTGACTCCATTATCCTTCCCTCCTCCCTCAAAAACTGCGATGCAGATGTATTAGATCTGACTGATAAACCTTTCCATTTGAAATAAAAATCCTTTTACTTGAGATTTTCTGGCTGACCTGTGGAATATTCAGTTTGTTTATTAAATTTTAAGTGCTTGACAAATAGCTCTAGTTCTTCCTCTACGTTTTCTTTGAGCTGAGGACACCTGTGCCGGTTTTTGCAGCTGTGCTGACTCATTGCTACCCCATTGTGTGGCTGAGCCTGTAGTTTTATGCACTTTCCACCTTTCTTTCTTTTGCCTGATAGGAAGTACCCAAAAACTGCTTTTTAATGATGAGGGGGATATAGGATAAAGGTAAAGCAGCACACACAAAACAATCTTGCAGGTGCAATTTGCTTTCGTAGTGATAAGGAGAAACTGAAGGAACTGGGGTTTATTTAGCCTGGAGAAGAAGAAGCTGAGGGGAGACCTTATTGCTCCCTTAAACTACCTGAAAGGAGGTTGTGGTGAGGTGGGTCATGGTCTCTTCTCCAACTAACAAGTGATAGGATGAGATTAAATGGCCTCAAGTTGCACCAGGGGAGGTTTAGATTGAATATTAGGAAAAAAATCTTTACCGAAAGAGTGGTGAAGCATTGGAACAGGCTGCAGTGGTGGAGTCTCCATCCCTGGAGTGCTGTGTCACTTTGGGCCATGGTTTAGTTGGCCCAGTGGTGGTGTGTTGATGGTTGGACTGGAGGATCTTAGAGGTCTTTTCCAGCCTCAGTGATTCAGTGATTCTATGATGATAACCATTAGGGTGAGGATGCTTTGTACACTCCTTCGGTGAACCGAGGAGAGAAGAGCGGTGTATGTGGGTGGGATGGGAAGGTACACCTGGGCAATAGAGCACAAGCACATGGCTGTGTGTGTGTCCAGATACAAGAGAACGCCTGTGATTTTTTTATGTGTGCTGTGCAACATGTTTCTGGGAGAACTGGGAAAAATGAGGAGAGAGAGAGAGAGAAAAAAAGGGGGAAAAAGTTGATGAAGAGAGTTCGTGGAGAAGGAATTGTTGGTCTCCAAGAGCGAAATAGAGCTGAGTGTGATGATCTATTCTGTACTGTCTGAATAGAAATTACTATGAATGTATTAATAATTAGAATAAGTTATAAGGAGTTATTTGGTATTTATCATATGAATACTGGTTAAATGCAGTAGGAGTCTTATAAAATACTATTAAGTTCCTTGCCACGTATGTTCTCTTCATTTACCTCTGCTGCCAATGTTTACATCTGTGGTTTTGAATATAATTTCTGAAAGCTATCTTTTGCCACTGTTAACCTGGAGATTAACCATTCTTCACAGAAAGTCAGTTCAAATGAAGCATCAACAGGGCTAAACCAAAATTTTAGTGCCTTCAAGCAAAATCCTTGGAAACATGTTAAAAAAAAAAAAAACATTTTCAGCCTTTACGTCTTTTGCAATAGACGTAGTTCTTCCTCCTGCTGTATGTGTGTGTATGTGCTTGTGGACATGTGTGTAGTGTATGTATGTGGTAAGTAACATATATATATACACATACACATATAGAGAGAGAGTAAATGCTCCTTCTGGTACTCTGCTGTTCTAACATGTAGACCTGCACAATCCACAGTGTAAGAGAAAGCAGATGTGTTCTCAATTGTATTGAAAATAGAGTTTGTAGGGGGTTTGTATTTTTTATTTATTCCAATGGAAGTCAAGTTCGTTAAAACTGGTTTGAAAAGCAAAAACCAATCTGATACCTATTAAGTAGATCACGTTTTATGAAGGTTGGGGTTAGTCAAGAATTGTTTATAGTACCAGGCGCTGTTGTTAGGGGCTTGTTCAGCAAACGTCCCCCCTGAGTGATGGCTGTCCCTTCCCCTGCGGAGATTTCCATTCGTCTTAGATCCTCAGTACTCTTATGCTGTAATGAGGGAGGGAATGATTCTGCACATGCTTCGATGTGATGGGAACATGAATAACTTCATCTATGGCATAATAACTTGAGAAGTCTAAAAGTTCTCAAAATGAAGGTCTTAAACTGTGTGATTTCCTTGGGACAGGAATGTTGCCTCCTTCTCCCTGCAGGGTCTCAGCCTGTGGATGAGCTGTTGTGCGTGTGAGGTTGCTTTGCTCTGTGCATGTGTGGATTCGCAGAGATGCTGCTGTGGCACCAAGGCTGCACCATGCCGGTGGCAGCGTTGCAAGCACCACGTTAACACTGTCTTCTGTAGATGTGGGATGGGGTAAAAAAGAGCAGTGGACTAAGGAACTTAAATGAACTGTGCTAAACTCCTACTCTCTGTTTTTTCTCTTTCCTGCAGCTCAAGACAGGTCAAAACAGTTGCCGAGACAGTGACAGTGAAAGCGCCAGTGGGGAATCCAAAGGTTTCCATCGAAGTAGCTCTCGGGAAAGACTCAGTGACGTAAGTAGAACTCCTGCAGCCAAATACTGCTCTGATTAACCCCTGGTGTAGTCTTCTGAGGGGCCTAAGTCATGACAGGATTGAGTTTCTGGGATGTCTTGTTGCTAAAATCCCCTTTCCTTTGTAGGGTCAGGAGAAGAAGAGGTAACTTAGATCTCCTGCCCCAGTTCAGTACACTTCTTATAGTTTGGTACAATGTCTGTCTCTGTGAAAACACTCATTCATTTTGAAGTAGTTGAAGGCCGTTTAATGAAGTTAAAATGCTCTGCATGGTTGAGAAGTGAGATGGCCTCATTTTACCCCAAGTGGGAAAGGAAAAGAATGTATTACTTGGGGCTAAATACTATATTTATGAAAAGTATTTAATGTCTGGAGAGACTCAGGTAATTTATATGTATAATGAATAGATACAACACGGCCAACGATAGCATAAGCTCTGCCATTATTGCTCTGCCTAAACTGCTGTGGAAGGTCCTAAGATGGCAGCGCTAGTGGAGAATGTTTTTCTCCATCGAAGCATGTTGGCCACTTGCTGAATAACACACACGAGCTGACTGACACACATGATTTCCTCCAACATGTGAATGACTACAGAAACCTTTCTGTTGCTCAAAGAGGTTATTATTTACTATGCGTACCATCACAATCCTTGAGTGCTTTATTCATGGTTCCGAGTCCTCTACAACACGGAATATCAAGACAGCCCTGTCCTAAAAATGTATGTAATTTGGGGATTTTGTAGGTCGTCTCCTTTGCTGGTAAAAGCACGGATAGCTATGTCAGTCGCACCAATTTGTATCAGCCAGCAATCTGGCCCTACTTGGAACTAACCCACATTTTGGATTTTATCGATAGCTTGTCCATGGAGATTTGGCTGACAGATACCAGATGGTGTCCGCAATAGGCCAATCCAATAAAACTGAATTGAGCAGACATTAAAAGAAATACCTTTGTACAGGGTACATTTCGTTGTGCAACTTTCACCCTGAAGGCACGCAACTAGCAATTTCTGCTGAATTGTACATACCATTGGAACAGCCGCCTGGTTTCTTTTTTGGGGGTGAAGGTGTGCAATCTGTAGCTCTTTCCTCATCCCATTGTCATGTTATTCTAGAGGCTCATTTCTCCCCCCGAGCCAGCCTGTATGGGTACACGCTGTTAGACACTTCAGAGCCTGCCCTTCACTGCCAGCAGGTGAGGTCAGTCTCAGGGCTGTAAGATATCTGTAGAAGAGGAGAGTGAAACCAGAGGAGATAGTAAGTGAATGCTCTGTGCCCGCAGCTGACCGTCAGCCTGTCACTGTTGCCATCCTCTCTTGCTCTGAGCTCTACGACAGCTGAGAATTCACTGCAGCGAACTTCACAATTACACAGCACCTTCCAGCAAAAAAAATTCACAGCTCGTTACAAACATGGTTTTAATTTAGCCTTGTCAGTCCCTTGCAATGAACCGAGTGGAGAACTCTGAGGTTTATTTGAGCTTCCCAGCAGCTCAAGTGTTGCAGTGCCAGACCTGGCAGTGGGAGCAGGGTCCTGTTTCCCCTTCCACTGATCAAATACAGCTTTTCTCTGATGTTTTTACAATACTTTCCCTTTGTCTTGGCACTATGGCAAATTAAAAGGAAGTGGAGAGCAAATATAACTTCCCCAGTATACCCAAGAGAGGACATAGGGATTCACAGGTTGCTCAAAAGGAGCATTATGTAAATATATGTGAAAATGTATATTTTAAAATGTTATACATAATTTATGTTTTGCTTAATAAGTAAGTTCCTTGAAGCTTTGATAATTCATTGCAATACAAGCATGTGTCTCTGCGGTCTGGTGCTGCCAGTTCAACCGAGATTTGAAAAACATGCGTGAGATAACTCTCTCCTTGCCTGAGTGTGGGGTGGCCTTTCCCAGGCTCCTTCAGTCAGTAAATACTGCTCTGCATTTCTCTCTTTCCCAAGGGCAAACCCCCACTGTTTTCAAATGACGAGGCTCTCACTACAAGAAGCACATTGAGATGCTAGAGCTTGTCCAGAGAAGGACAACAAAGCTGATGAAGGGTTTAGAGCACAAGCCTTGTGAGGAGCGGCTGAGGGAGCTGGGGTGTTTAGTCTGGAGAAAGGAGACTGAGGGGAGACCTCGTTGCTGTCTACAGCTGCCTGAAAGGAGGTTGTAGCGAGGTGGGCGTTGGTCTCTTCTCCCTGGTAGCCAGTGATAGAAAAAGGGGAAAGGGCCTCAAGATGTGCCAGGGGAGATTTAGGTTGGATATTACAAGGAATTTCTTTATGGAGGGGGTTGTCAAGCACTGGCAGAGGCTGCTCAAAGGGGCGGTTGAGTCACCATCCCGGGAGGTGTTTAAATGACAAGTAGATGTCTTACTCAGGGACATGGTCTAGTGGTGGAGTTAGCAGAGCTGGATCGATGGTTATACTCGATCATCTTAAAGATCTTTTCCAACCAAAATCATTCTGTGATTCTGTGTAAGTGCTAGTGATAGTTCCCCTGCGGCTATGGGTGAGCCCACCTTGAACTGGTCTCTTATGCACAGCGATGCACCAAGAGCTTAATAAGGTTATTTTAAATAATATCTCTTAATGGTGTGAGTTGTATAACGATACCTGCAAATTACTGTCCAGGAAAAGCTACAGACAAGCCAGTAAGTTTTCTCTGAACATAATCTTCTGATTTGAACACTATTTTCTCAGAAAAAAAATAGGCAAAAAGTTTTGTACTCAACAGAAGATAGAACAAAACTATAAAATATTGCAGGCAGATTAACCCTGAGGTCAGCAAGCGAATTTTGGACACGAAATATAATGAATCTCCACTGACGTAGCCCGACGGCGTTGTAAGATTAAGCGTGGCTACTGCATGGAAATATGTATAATGAATGAAGTGCATATACTCTAGGTGGATGATCAATTTTCAAATCCCTAGTTGTAAGTAAGCTGTTGAAACAGAAATGTTAGCTTCATGAGCTTTAATGCAGAGCCTAAGTGATAGCTTAGTGACAGATGCAGAATGAGGGAGACCGTATAATGAATATCCAGTTGCAGACTGACATGTCAGTGGCTTCATTCCCTCTCCTGTCAGATATCTTTCAACTCTGCAGATTGTAAATGTACCTACAGTCCTTGCATAATGCAGATTGATGCAAAACGTGTTTACAAGGAATATCTCCTTTCTGGACTAATGAGATCCAAGCAGGTAGTTTGCAGCATTTGCAACAGAGGTGGTCAAAAATGAAAAGGAGATAATTCAATGAAAAGACCATGTTAAACAGGAGACTTTTCTCATAATGAGGCTTGAAATAGCACCAGACAGTAGGAAGAGGAATATCCTATGTTCTTGTCAGATGCAATGCAGTGAGACTGATTTCCATCAACTCCTTTCTTTGTCCTCCTCTCGCACACGTGTACACACATGCACACACCCCTCTGTGAGAGAGCATAATTAGCAGAGAACTTGACCTCTGCCAGATTAGGGACAATGACTGCTTGAATGCGCCGTTGCAAGCATTTGACAGTGCCCTGATACATCTCCCCGCCTGAATTTCATAAACCGATTTCTCTCTGCCTTTTTCCCCTTTATAGTATTTTTTTGGAATGACAACTTGTTTTTTTTCCTTTATGGGCAGAGGTAGCTTCAGGGGCCTAAAAGAGAAATTGGAGAGCTGCTCCTCTTTTATATATAGGGTGCTGTAGTCAATTTAATCTCATCAAAATCTTGCCAGTAGTAGAATTCATTTTGCTAGGATTTTGCTTGGAGACAAGATGGCAGCGCTTTCTGTTTTCCTCAGCTTGGAGCTCAGTCAGCTTGTGTTCCTTACCTTTCTGTATGTATTTATTTTTAATTGAGTCTTCCCACTTTGGAATACACGGGGTGCCTTTTAGCCTTATTTTACAAAGCAGACAGGAGATTCCTTGAGGGAAGCGTGAGAATTACAGCTAACCTGGATGGTGAATGCACAGAGGGTTCAGTCACCTCTTTGCTAATTAAAAACGAACCAGAAAAAACTCATTTCTTTGGTGCACACTCCTAAATTTCTGGTCTGCCACAGAACTGGAGTTCACTCTCATCATTGCTAGTCCTGTTCAAAATCCAATGGCTGTGAAGCGAGCCTTGCTCATCATCACGGTAAAGCCGATGCGGCGGCAGGACGAGCGGTGGCTGACGAGAGAGGGCTGCTTCAGGCATCCTCAGCCCTTTCTGCTGCTGTTGGGTGCAGGCTTTCAGCAAGGGGGTGCAGAGTAAAAGCCTCTCACCTGTGGTCAATGGCAGCACGGGTCTTGCACTTTGACCACACAACAGAGCATGGATTGTCTGTCCTCTGCATGCTCTTGCTGAACAAGGAATCACAATAGTTGGCACCTTTCTGTCTGGAATATTGTTTCTGGGTTTGAATAGGGAAATGGGTCAGGAATCTTTCTGTTTGTCCCCTACATTAAAGATCTCGTTGTGGGCTCTCATGGACGATGACACACTCTTTCCTGAGCGCTTCCCTTTCCCCCACGCTTTGTAGCTGTTTGCTCCTACCACGTTGTGTGCTTGGCGCTTGAGGACAGGTTACAGGGAGTGTCCATGAAGAGTATGTCCTGGAGTGCCCTGCCCACGGGTTTGTTGTTGTCTCCTCTGGAAAGAAAGGTATAAACAGCCTTAGCAGTGAAATCCTGAGGACAGCTCAAGATTTCACCCCCAAATATGGGGTATTTTCAATTCTCCATCTCCCATTCCTCTCACCTGTGTACTGAGCCCAAAGAAAGACAAACGGAGGAACAGTCGTTGGGTTCTGTGCTCTGAAATCCTTAGTTCTTTTCCTTCTCTAGAATGTCCTCAGTAATCTTGGCTGTGTCTGAAGTGGAATAACAGCAGCAAAGCCCTATGTGTGTTTGTGTGTGTGCTAGAAGCTGCTCAGCTGCTGTGGCTGCGGCGGTGTGTGTGTACGTGGGGGTATGTATGTGTGTGTTTGCATGTCTAAGGTTGGGTGCTTAAATGCTTTGTTGCATTATGTTAATTCCTCGGCAGTGCAATCAAATTCATGTCGTAATTAAAGCTGTCAGTTGGAAGGCAAGCCAATCGCCAAGAAAACACAGCATAACAAATGAAGTGAAATGATTCTGCGTGTAGCTATACAATGCTTCGCCAGGCATGAAATTAAATAAGTAATTTGATGTTGACATCAGAAATTGAAATGATACCCACTGTTCCTTCATTCAGTCAGACCTGCATAAACAATAGCCAGAACGAATATGTACAACGCAGTCTTTCTCCCCACCCAGCTCCCCAAGTAATGCACAATATATATGCAAAATGGGTAGAACTGTGCCTTCCAAGACCTCAAGGATGTAATTTTCTTTGGTACACAATAAACTAATGCTCACATGAGAGTTGCTACATTTTTGCTCCTGGGCCAAAAGTTCTTCTCTTTAAGAAAGGAATAAGAATAATAATAATAAAAAAAAAAGAGAGATCATAAAAAGACAGAAGGAAAATAACAAACCCAAAACCTGTTAATTTTAAGCAAGTGACTTGTGTTTTGCTGGTGGGCATCCGATGCAGGATTCTGCTGGTGGTTGTGTGAATATCAAATCATATATCTAATGTCAAATTCTGCAGAGGGTTTCAGACAGTGAAACCATTGCCTCTGTTATAGGCGCCCTTTATGTAAGAGCTGTAGAACCACCCAGTGCGAGGTCACGACTCAGCATGGGCTGTAAAGGTGCTGCATACACAGCATCAAGTTCATCAGTTGGCACCGAGGCTGAGCACTGGGCAGTAGGATCCTTTTGCGATTGGGAGTTATCAGAAGAGGTGAGAAGCTGTCTTCTTGCATAGCCCTTGCTTCAACCCACGTGTTCTGTCAACGTGCAGTTCACAACACAGCTGACATAGTCGTTCACGCATGTGCAATGCAGTCTTTCTTAATGACTTCAATTAAAGAGAGTTTGCACTTTGTACTATCCATATGCAGCATGCACTTTGCGAAGGGCTGTATTTCCATCAAGCAAACTCAAATTCCCTGAAAATGCGCAGTTATTTCTTTTTGCTGAAAGTCATTTGACTGTCGTGTTTCGACTGCCCTCCCATAGCCATTGCAGCACCGCTTTTGAAGGAACGGAAATATTCAGTGGGAAATACTTTGTTTGCTTATTCTTTTTTTCTCCCTTTTTATTGTTTTGTTTTGATACTTGATCCTTCCAAAACTTGGAATAAAAAGCAGACAAAAATTACACACAGATGCAGAATGCAAACTTTGGCACTTTCAGCTTCTAAAGTAAGGTCTAAAAATTGTAAGTGAAAGAGCGGGACTCGACTGGCATCTGTACCCAGCTCAAAGAAAAGCGTAATCATGATTGCACGTGCGGTACTTTGTGGGTACATCTCTAGCTTAAATCAAAAGAATGGAAATCACATGCAGTACAAAGCAAAATGAGTAAAGCGAAGGGCAGTGTAATGTGCTTTCCCAGGGAAGTAAATGCCTTAGAAGCCAACCTGCCGTGTGAGGACACATGGTCTCTCCCAGTGTCGCAGAGCATCAGCCTGCGGTGGCGTTGGCTCACAAATGTGGTGTGTGGCCCCAGAAGGAGAATTCCTGGCTACAAACAGTAGCTGGCACATGTGTTGACTAAGTTATTAGCAGGTTATTCCAAGCTGCACGGGCGCAGGGACGTAGAGGAAAGCAGAGCAATTGGTCCGAGTCGAGGGCCCTCTTGTTTGCAAGCTCCCAAGCCTGCCCTGCCCGGTCCTCTCCGCTGCAGCGGGATGCTGCTGTAGAGGAGCTTCCATGGATGTTGTCACTGGGACCAGGTGGCTCTTGCTGTACCTGATGGCAGCAGAGGGAGCTTGAGGCCCCAAAGCCGTGAGAGTGAGGCCAGAGGGACTTAAGGATTCCTGTAGTTCTGTTGGTCTCCCCTTGCATGCTGATAACCACATCTGGAGGCTGCAGAGCTCGAGTCCTCCAGTAGCCACAGTGTGTAAGAGGGAGAGTACAGAGGGGTGGGAACCACATACCTTCCAAATTTCCACAGCGGTTTTGTTTGTTCATAGAATCATAGAATGACTCGGTTGGAAGGGTCCCACTGGGTCATAGAGTCCAACCATTCCTAACACTCCCTAAACCATACCCCTCAGCACCTTGTCCACCCGTCCCTTAAACACCTCCAGGGAAGGTGACTTCACCCCCTCCCTGGGCAGCCTCTGCCAGTGCCCAGTGACCCTTTCCGTGTAAAATTTTTTGCTGATGTCAAGTCTGACCCTCCCCTGGCAGAGCTTCAGGCCATTCCCTCTTGTCCTGTCCCTTGTCACTGGGGAGAAGAGCCCAGCTTCCTCTTCTCCACAACCTCCTTTCAGGCAGTTGTAGAGAGCAATAAGGTCTCCCCTCAGCCTCCTCTTCTCCAGGCTAAACAACCCCAGCTCTCTCAGCCGCTCCTCATAAGACTTGTTCTCCAGCCCCTCACCAGCTTCGTTGCTGTTCTCTGGACACACTCCAGAGCCTCAACATCCTTCTTGTGGTGAGGGGCCCAGAACTGAAGAAGTTTGTATAAGAAGTCCCAACAGAGCTTGTTGATTTTATGATATTGGTGCCCTTATGATGACCAAGGTGATTGCCTCTTGCTAAGTCTTTAGCTTCCAGTGGCTTAAACCAGAAGGCCTTTCCTTACATGCACGTAACCTCTCTGAGCCTCTCTTATTAGTAGTGCTTTGGTGAACACAGTGATATTCTGATTATCTGCAATGAATTTTGCTGTTCATTTAAAAGTACTTGGCACAATCTATTTCTGCCGTGCCGAGTTCAGTACCGACACCGTCAGCCCCTTGCAGGGAGGGTATTTTCTTTCATGTCAGCACTGCACTCTGTGGCCAAGAATCAAGAGAATTTGTTGTTAGGCTTCCGTGCAGTGGTGTCTCAGAGCAGGAATGACAGTGATGGGAATTCTGTGTTTCCAAGGATTTGCCAAGGCTGGTTGGGGCTCCTAAGCAGTTCCTGGTAGTCGCTGAGCTGTGTCATTACTGCAGGTGGGGTTGTGCTAGAGAGCCGGGACAAGAATCGAGCTAGAGGAGTTAAAGACTGGTCATCTGGACTACTCACTGCTCACCGGAGAATTATCCTCTGCGTTTTGCTTCCTTGTCCATCGACTAGCTTGGCGTGAGGTGTTTCAGGTGATGGGGCTGCAGCGCTGGGAACTGTTCACCCTTTAATGTAACAGGCAGTGACCTGGATTAGGACTGAGATGTTTAGATCTCCCACCGTGTCTCCAAGAGAACCTGCTGTGTAATCCCCATTGCTTGGATGAAAAACTAATGAAACAAAACCCTTTATCTCCTTAATTCCTGTGTATGTAGAGGTTGTGATCATGTCCCACTTAAACTGAATTTCATGATGCATTTTGTTTTAAGCATTTAAACCTTTTGATTATTTTCCATAGCGGTAATATTTGTATTAGTCCAAGGTTTGAAATCTGTTTTACGCTGTAGATATTTGTGGTTTGTTTTTTATTTTCTTTTTAAGTGCTTGCTTTGTCAAGCAGCGTGGACATCCAAATGGGAAATTGTAGTGCCTTCATTCTCCAGGAAATGGTGCATTGACTGAAACGGCTTCTCTGTGCCCACACGTTCTTTACATTTCAGACTACTAATTATGTTTACAAAATGTCTTATTTTAGAAAAGCACTATGTGTGTACTAACCAGGGCCTTTCGGGAATAAATTGGCAAACAGGTCATACACTGAAAAAGTCATCCAAATCCACCGGGCTTTTTGTTTTGAAGTCAATCAACGTTGGTTTTTTTCCTTTCCTTTCCCCCTCCCGCCTGCCCCTTTGTGGCCACAGAGCTGAGTAGCTGGAGTCCAGGGCATTGAATGTCAGCATGTCAGGGAGGCTGGCTGATGAGTGTCTGTTTAGTCTCAGTGCAGGGCGAAATGCCATCATTAATTCATTACCCACCTGCCTGTCAAATAAATTGGCAATTACGTCCACCGCGGAAGCTTGGAATTCAGTAAATAGCACGTTACCATCTCAGAGTCTTTGAGAGATGTAAAGGGAAAAATTAAGCAACACCGTGTTTGTTTAGTAGCAGATGACAAGGGGCAGCACATTGGTGCTGTGATGTAGTGATGAAAAGCTTGGAAAGGGCTGGTAATGAGCTGTGTGGATTGGAACGTGTTAAAAACCATCACTGACTTTCCACTTCGTCTTTGTGTTTTATTGCAGAGCTCAGCTCCTTCCAGCTTGGGAACAGGCTACTTTGTAAGTGTACCTCGACTTTAACGCATGCGCCTCTGGACAGCATAGCATTGCTTCTGAAACCAAAGTGTCTTATCAGAAATAACCTATCTCAGTCTACCCAATGGGTTAACTTCTCCCTTTCTCCTTCTTCCTCCATGAATGCATTATAAGTAATATTTCAGACATGGTGGTCAATGTTTTCCTGAACTAATCTGGTGTCATATTAATTACTACATAAATTCCAACGACATTTAATTTACACAATTACAGCAAATAAAATGAACCGTGGTCTAACCGGCTCTCTAATCCGAGATGGTAGGATCCTGATTTCCCCTTGTGCTAGTTCTCATGGATCCGTAGGCTCTGGAGAGCCGATTACGGCAGTCTTGTGTCATCTCCTGCGCACCACAGTCCAGAGAACGTGCGACAGTGATTTCTGCCTGTTGGTTAACAGCCCCATGTCTCATAGATGGTCTTGGAAAATGCAGCTGTAATTTTGTGTTTATGCTTGATTTACATTTTACATCATGAGAAGAGGATCAGGCCCCAGCTGTTTTGAGAATGGATTAGTCTTTTTATGTTATTTATTTGCATGCCACTCTATTGACCTAATGGTCTATACTCATAACTTTCTCTCTGTTCATTTCCACATCCGTCAATATGCCTTTTACTTGCACAGATAAGTTTGGGAGTAAAAAATGTTTTCCAGTCACTCCAATGCACTCTTTATTTTCCTCCAAGATTTGTATTTAAATTGCTTATACTCTCTTGAACTTGTAACGTATGCTTTATTCTCCGAGCATGTCTTTTCTGCCTTTATAATATCTGTAGGAGAAATAGAACATTATGAATGTCCAAAACAGGTGGGTAAAATGCAGTGAGACTTCTATAGCATCACTCTGCATCATTGGTAGTGTAATCAAAGCCTGCTTCTATCTTCTCATCAAACTCTGGGAGAAAGAAAACTATACAGTGTTTGATTATGTGATTGAAAAAAACCTTTTTGCTTTCTTGTCAGATTCCCAGTAAGTAATTTTCTTCCATTGGTACATGGTGAAATTTAGTCTTTTTTTCATAGAGGTCTGTGATCCTGTAAGAAAGTTATGGGATTAAACTGTATGTGTGTGACCTCCTATGTAAAGTGTAAAATGCAAGCACAAAAATTGCTTAATACCTGGAGAAATGCCACGTCCTGCTGGATTTACATTGCCCAAACTGAATGTTCTTACTCCTGCCCGTGGTAAGGTCTGAAAAGAGCATTGTCACCTGAAAAAAGTTTTGTGGTAGTTTTTCTATTTATACTAAAGCCCAAATTGGTGTAAGGTAAGTTGTGAAAGGAAAAAAAACAAAACAATATTTCTTTTTTTTTTTTACAGCATTTCCCCTGGTTTTTGTCCTAGGTGCTTTTAAGAGGGAGGGAATGAAGGGAAAAATAATACCAAATGGCTCGATGCTTATTTTGCATTGAGAATAAATGTCTTTCCATAGTTCAGAGCAAATTGCTTTCCTCTGTTGGCACTTAAAATTCAAATTATATGAACACAGGCATGCTTTGGAATGGGACAAATATAATATGGAATAGAAGGCTTGAGCATATATAAATACGCCTTGTTCTCCTTATAGCGGAGCTGAATATGCATGGTTTAAGAACAATGTTCAGCTTCATCTTTAGGAAGCAGAGGTAACAGAAGAAAAGCCATCTGCTGTTCCCTTGCACCATACTGTCTGTGGGTTGGTCCAGTGAAGTGAAAATCTGGAAGGTGTCAACATCCCCTATGCTCCAGCAAAAAGCTTGAAAGTTTCCAGTTCCCCCGAGTTGGGGATTTAGTAACAAGAAGAAGCCTGACATCTTCTAGTGCCAATGTACTGGCGCTTTAAATCATCCTGATTTGGATCTGTGTAGGTGGGGGACACAGCCCTCGTTAGGTTCCATTAATATGATATATTTAACTGCACTGTTTCTTACAAATAGTCGGAGTAAGATTCCTTTAACTTTCTTTTTCTTTCTTCACTAATAGCGGAGTAGATAGAAAAAGTCTTTCAGTTTCTATCTCAAAGTCATTTTTACGCTTACGCAGACTTGGAAGAAAGTGATGGTTGTTTTTTTGTCTCTTCACATTGGAAAATTGTTTTTAAGTATTATCTTGCTTATTGTTTTAAAAAAGTCCGTACCCCTTATTAACTTACATGGAGCAAATAAAACCCAGATGTGTTTTGTGGTACCAGACAATGGGAAAAATGCTCCGGCATGATCCAATTAGCATGTGTTTCTGATAAATGTAATTATTATATTATCAAAGTTAAAAAGAATATGCACTTGAATTGACTTCTTTTTTCCAGAGCTTTTAACTGGAAAAGACTGTGGGTTTTTTGTGTTTAGTGTTAATGCAGAACATCAAAACAAGGGTCATTGGTCTCAAATCAAACAACAATAGTTTTTAGCTTAGTAGATAATAGGAAGGCGTTTCCCTATGGAAATTATGATCAATCTCTGTTGTACTTTGGACCACAATATCTCACATGTTGGAGCGCACTGAAGCAAACTGAGGCAAACAGGTAAGTTAAAGTGACTTAACGGTAGATTTGCTATCCATGCATTTCTACTCCAGAAAGCGGAAGCAGAGATGGAAGCAGATTTTATTCAGTAATAAATGGATACTGAGGTATGGATTAAGTAGTTTATATTTGCTGCTTAAACTAATGGAATCTTTGTGTGTTAAGGCCTAGCGTAAGCATTTATGCAATGGAAATAACCTTTGTTGGGCTTGGAATCTCCTTTAAGAACCACGATTAAGGCAGATGCTCGGCTTGATGGCAAGAGGTTCGTGTGTCTGCGATGTGTCTGAATGCTGTGCATGTTGTGGCACAGCAAAAAACTGCTGTGGCATTCTTTAATCTCTAGAGAACCTCCTAAGGTCACTCTGTTTATCCTAGTAGTTCATTCTACATTTCCAGCAGTGGTGGAGGCTGAAGTCAGACCCAGGTTTGTGCTATAAATTTATGAATGGCAAAGGTGGTGACTGGATTCGTACGTTTTTGTTGTCTTTATGTTAGCATTTCTTGACAAGGAGTAGGTAAAGGTAAAACCCACATGACCTGGGAAGGGCGTCCACTCTGCCTGCTTCGCCGTCCCACCGTTGCTGTGAGTCAGCGGACAGGGTTGGCAACCTCCATCAAGTTGTTCATGCAACTTGTTTCTATTTCTTGCATTGGTTTACTCCTCAAGTCTTTGTGGCAACTTCTGAAGGGTTTCTGTTCCCTTTTATTCTTTATTTTTTATTTTTGCTTAGCAGGTTTTTTTCCCCAAAAACCATAGTTTGTTGGTTTTAAAGAGCTGGATAGAATTTGGTAATAAGCTGGTGATGGGAACAGCGTTTGGGGATTTGGAAGGGAGAAGGAAACTCTGGCGACACTTCTTTTCCAAACAATGCTCTTGCTCCACCTTCAAAAAAAAAGGAAAAAAAAAAAATGGAAAATGCAATTTGCACGTGGGCTGGTGACTCAGACAAACATAAATTGTGAGCATATTCCCGAAGGCTCTAGCTAATCGGTTGTGCTATCCAGTTTGGCCCTGAGTGGGTTCAGTTCAGCAGATGTTTGCGCAGTTGCAGCATGCCGCTGGGACACTGCATTGTGCAATGTTGTGTTACATTACTCAGAGCTCTAAAAACTCATCCCAGGGAGAGTAAGTGGAGCACCAGTGGTATTCCTATAGAGATGATAGAAAACCAGTATTTGGCCTAGATAGTGCCAGCTATTTCGCTGTGCTATAGGACTGATTTCCACCCCAAACGTTACCTTACGGAGCTGTGGAATTATAGCACGTTCTCTGGGCTCGTATTCTCAGGTAGCGCCTGTAAACCTAGTAGATTTTCCTTCATTGTCTGGTCTCTATGCAATAGCAGTGACACCAAGTAGCCTTTGAGGCGGTCACGTTTGTAATGTTGTTGGCTTCCTTCTGGTGGGACTGTGTTAAGAAGCTCCGCTCTAGGAGAGTACAGCAAGACCACTTAGTTTGCACAGGAGAGAAACAAACAGATTAGATAAACTTATTTCTTCATGATGTGAGTGGTGAGGCATTGACACAGGTTGCCCAGGGAAGCAGTGGCTGCCCCATCCCTGGAGGTGTTCCAGGCCAGGTTGAATGGGTCTTGGGCAGCCTGATCCGGTGGAAGGTGTCCCTGCCCATGGCAGGGAGGTTGAAACTGGGTGATCTTTAAGGTCCCTTCCCACCTAAACTATTCTCTGTTTCTATTTCAAATGATGCTCTTGAAGAAATCCGACCATCTCATGGTACAGAGCTGGTTCTGCTTTACTGCACGTCATATTCACAGCGATGTTGGTAAATTAAGAGTTGTTGTTCTTTCAAGTAGATTAAGTTGCTCAGTTATTTTTAATGCTTGACTTTAGAAGCCAAACAGTTAAATGTATTTTGCTTATGTGTAAGTGTATATCCATCTGAAATATTGTGAATCTACAAAAGCACTACAGCAGTGGCTGTTGGGATGGCACCACACTTAATAAACTGTCATGTCCCCTGTGAATGCAGTAGAAAAGACAATGCTTGTTATCCTGTGTTTGGCACTATAAATCATGGTTAACAAATCCTAATTTGCTTAGGAGGGTAATGAATGATCTCCAATTTTCCCAATGTAATTAGTTTACCGAGTATTATTGCGAAGGGTATACTGAAATCCATTTTAGCTCCACTTTAAAATCTCCGTGTGCCCATTCTTTGCAGAAGCAAAGCTGACAACAGAGGTTATGAATCTTCTGATAGTAAATTCAGAGTCAAGAATCAAGAACAGTGGGTGAGATCCCCAGTAGACGAGATCCCCAGTAGAAATCTCACTATAAGTGATCATTACGTGTTAGTGTTTGCAGACCTCAGTGGAGCAGATTTGGTCTGGAGAAATGACACCTGGAACCCCTGTCATTTCTTTATCTGAAATCTTATAGGTGTTGTCTTTTGTCTTCCAGCAGCCATTGAAAATCCAATGCATTGTAACAGCTGCTGTAAAGGAGGCATCGTTGCCGAGTAAATACATTATGTGTAATAACATCTACCCCAGGTCTATTAATTCTAGCATATATAAACGGTAGTGCTGTTCCTAGGGACAACGGAGACTCATTAAAGAGTTTGCTGACGATATGACCATCAAAGCAGGAACAGCAAAAGCAGGTGGATGTGTATTTGCAGCATCCTGCTAATCACGACGAGAATAGCTGGAGCAAATCAACTGGTTTTGGAGAACAAAAATCTGTATTTTTCTGGAGCTTAAGGAAAACATATTATGAACTCAATATTTGAGGAACACTTAGGCAAGCAGAATAAGTTACCTGGGCTGGAATTTGGTCAAGACAAATCTCTACTCAGATCATTTTGAATGGAAATGATGATGGTCTGAGCTCTTTTTGCAGCCCTTCTGAATGATATTTGCTCATAGGTTGTAGAACCCCGCCCTAAGGCATGCTCATGCTTTTTGAATAAAAGGCATTGAGTTTAAAATATTAATCCTTACCGTTCTTCTTTGAACTGGGTGAAACTATATTGTCCAAATCTTAACCAAAAAGCGAGGCACAGCAGCAGTTTCTTATCCAACTAAACAGAAATGAAGTCAGATTTCAGAATTCCAAGTCTTTCAGGTGTGCCTCCTCATTGCTGAAACACAGATTTTCATCCTCTCTCTTTGAGCACTGCAATGATGAATTTCTTTAGGACAGACCCTGGAGACATTTGGTCATTCAGGTGATGTTGTCCCCAGGGAGTTATCACTTATGATTAAGCAGCGCTGGGTTACTGTGCTAGAATGATCTCTGACTTTTGTCACTGGCAGAACGGAGTGTTATGAGTGATTAGAAGATAGCTTCATTTACAGTTTAAAAAACCTTGAGGCATTCTCAGTACATTTCATTGGTGTTATTTCAGGTGAACTTAATTATTTTTTTTAACAAAAATCAATTTACAAAATCAAGACATAATCATTTATAAGCAAATTTTTAATTTTATGATTTCCTCTCCTGGAGATTGTGAGATCTATATAAGTAGCAGAAAGGCTTAAGATTGGCTGTCGGTCTAAATTTGGTCTCTAATGCCCCATGTTAAATGTAGCTCATGTTTTGCTCATCAGCTCTTGCAAAGCAGAAGAATTTTTTTTTTGTATGTTCCCCTTCTCTTTCTCTTTCCCATAATGTGACACAAATTGCAAATGTGAACCTGAATAATAAAGAATTGCTTCACTGATTGCTAAACACACATTATGGTGCTTTTAAACTCATTTCAGGTCATCGTACTGCCAATTAGTTTGATTGCAAGCAGTTAAGCTGTCATATACAAAGCCTTCATCTTCCAAGGGTCTCAGTTTTGTATCATTAAAAGATAATGCTCAATAGTATTGAATGTGTTTATTGTATGTTTAATATTTTGCAGGAAAGATAGTATTGGGTGCTTAGAGGAGATTTCCGTATCATGGAAAGAAAAGGGATGTGCAGTCCCTGGACAGAGTGCTTCATTGATAGTCCTGGGTTTGTATCATGTTTAAGCGTGTTTGACCACGTTCTGCACTAAACAAGAACCAGTTTGCCCTTGTTGCTGAAGTTTTGAACTTGGGATATTTTTGTAACCCAAGTGGAAGGAGCAATGCTGGACTGTTTCTGATGCAAATTATCTACTGGTATTATTGGTTGTGGTGACGTTTTACTCAGAAAAATATAAAATGAACATTTTCTCTGAAGTGCATTTAAAATAAATGGAAAAACTTGCAAGATTTCTGTATTATGGAACTGGAGAATTTATAGAATAGCACATTCTTGTGCAAAAAGAAGGGATTATGGCAAAAGGCAGTATGGTAGAGAAGACTTAAAAGTGTAAAACCTGGTGAGTTCCCTCAAAAGAAGAGTTTGTGGTGGTGATTGTTTGGGTTGGCGCTCTGCTGGACACACCAAAACGTTGAGTGCTGTGTTGAAAGTCATCCTGCTGTGCGGCCCGGGTCTGCCTTGCAGGGATGAAACCAGAGCTGCCGCGCAAACCTAGGGACCTTGGAAATGACCAGTATTGTCCTTTGACTAACCGATAGGGTCACTCTGGAGAAGGGTAGTACAAAAGCCTCTAAGGAAATAGAACTGTGCCATATGGATGGATTAATGATGGTATTATTTTGATGCGAGCTTTTATAGACTTTTCATTTTGCCATTTTCTGACGAAATACTGTTTCTCCCTCACTTTCTTATAATTTGGAAGTATACATTTACTAATTTAGGCTACAGCATATTATTTATTCTTCTAAACAATAGATCTTTTTTCTTCTTGTGAATCCCAAGAAAGGAAAAAACTGATGTAGTTAAGCAGGTCCCGTGTTCCCTTAATACTGCAGGCACTGGGTTCCAAATCTTGCTGGAAGTATGGCTTGTCGTACGTGAATGATTACTGTTAGGATGAATATTAGTATATTCTTCTTTTGACTCACTTGGAAGGGTGGTAAGGTTGTACCTGAAGCAGAGAACACATCTCCTGATTGCAAGAATTAAGGCTGAATTTCACAGAAAAGAGTCCAATCCTCTTTCTCAGCCTTTTATGTCAGAACTCAAAATTGCTGTCTGATAAAATGTAGGACACCAGATTGAATTACTTCATTGAACCACTGCTGTCCCCTGTTAATGGTAATTGCACGGATATAGCGGTCTTTCTTGGCAACATCTCAGATATTTACCTCCCACTGTTTTTCAATTCAAACCTTTGATGAAAATATTCCCAGTACTTCTTTAAAGCAGACACCCAACTGTCTTTCTTGACAAAGGCAAGGTCTTTAAATCAGATCCTGACAATTTGTGACACAGCAGTCTATCTAAATCACCTTTTACCTATGTCACTGTGTCATTTCCTGAAGAAAAACGTGTCCATCAGGGGAAGGTTGCTGAAGGCTTGGTGCTCGGCGAGCCTGTGTGCGTGTCAGCATGGCGCTGGAAGATTTGTGTGTTTGTTTCAGTGGAAGTAATTAGATGAAGGCTTGTAAAGTTGCAATGCATGCCGTAATGGTTCGTTATAAATATTTGAGGGTACTTGGTCAATAAGAAAAACATTATTAGGTTATTGCTGTTCTCAGACCATTAGGAAGTGAAGGTTTTTTGACGGTTTTTCCTTTAGCGATGGGAAAAAAAAAAAAAAGAAGAAACAACAGGGCAAATGTTTTCTTCTTTGCTACACCTGAGGGTTAATGTGCATTCAGCTGGAGTAGCTTATTCACCTCCTGAAACCTCATCTCACTTGATTTTCTGAACTCTCCCTCCCACAGAGCAATGTGGATGCCACATCCACCATTTCGTTAGCAAACTCTATTGTTTCAAACCATCTTGCATCACGATGCGTGGTTCTTTGACTTAGGCGGTCAGATCAGGGTGGCTTTCGCCACTGAGGAGCTCGCTGTCTGGCTTTGCTGCAAGATGCCGATGGTTCACCCCTGCTAGAGGGTTTTCCAACTAATCTCTTTGCATTACCGACTATGCTTTTGCTGCAAACGCAAGGTTGGCATTAAATGGCACTGCAGTTGGCCATATTCTGTGGCTTCACAGTGAAAGAATTTCTAGGAGAAATCTATAAAAATCGCTTGTGAATGAAGAGAGAGTAATTTATAGGAGTGTTTATTATGAATGTTTTAGCTGTTTATTTTATTCAGTGACCTGTGTAATGGTGCTCTTCAGTGCAGAGACGGTACCTGCCTGTGCATTTGTGAGTAGATGGATTTCTAGCTATTACTTTAACAGAACATCTTAATATAATCATAGAATAGTTTGGATTGGAAGGGACCTTAAAGATCATCCAGTTCCACCCCCTCTGCCATGGGCAGGGACATCCCACTGGCTCAGGCTGCCCAAGGCCCATCCAACCTGGCCTTGAACACCTCCAGGGATGGCACAGCCACAACTTCTTGGGGCAACCTGGGCCAGGGCCTCACCACTCTCATGGTGAAGAAATTCTTCCTAATGTCCAGTCTGAATCTGCCCCTCTCCAGTTTATACCCATTCCCCCTCGTCCTGTCACTCTAAGCCTTTATGGACAGCCCCTCTCCAGCTTTCCTGTAGCCCCTTTCAGGTACTGGAAGATCTCTATAAGATCTCCTTGGAACTTTCTCTTCTCCAGGCTGAACAACCCCAACTCTCTCAGCCTGTCCTTGTATGGAAGGTGCTGCAGCCCTCCGATCATTTTTAATAGCATTGACTTATTGCTGTACCGTAGCAGATGAAAAGAGATTGTTATTACATGGCAGAATAGACACCAACTTTAATAGAAGATCATGGGATAACATTGTTAGCGAAGTGTTAATCTTTGCCATGGAGGATGTGTCTGTCAGGGGTGGTGGTGAAAAATGAGCTTGGAGGGGAAAAAAAAAAAGGACTGTTCTACCCTGCGGAGGTTCAGAGAGTGGAGTTCATGTTTGGAATGGTGTCACCGCATCACATGGTAAGACTTGTGCCATTTGAGAAGGAAAGAAACCTTTCAAAGGAAGGATCAGTCTGTTGGGTAGAACAGTGAGTGCAAGAGGAATAGGTTGCAGTTTCAGGGAATCGTTTCTGATACCAGGTGGAAGGGTTTATCTGGTGCACAGTTCAGAGAAAAGACAGAACAATAGATTTAAAGTTCTTAAAACACTAAAAAATTCTCCTAGAAGAGATGCTCTTGTGATTTCAAGTTCCCTCTGCTGTGATGAGAAATGGAGAAGGGAAGAGAACTGCTGCCTCTTCTCCTGCTCCCATGCTTACATTTTGATTTCTCAGATGGCTTCTGAAGATGGAAAAAGCTTTAAGTTCAGATCGACAGCTTAGTGGTCTTGCCAGACTTACAATGTCCAGATTCTGCTTTCTTTCTTTGATGAAATATGATCTAAAATGTAATATTTGAAGTATTTGTACTACTGTGCTTTTGCTTTTGCACGGTAGTAGGCATAGGTCCCAGAAATTTTCCAACTGCAGCCCCCGTTTCTGTACACAGCCAGAGACTGGAGAACTGACTGCACAGATGCTGGGAGAGGGAATGTCCTTTGGGGTGCTCTGATTCTAGCTAGTCCACGTGCAGAGACCTCCCTTACACCTGGTGATGAGCCCTGCTCCTCTTCTCCCTTCCTGCCTCCCCCACGCTATTAACATCTGGCTTGCAGAATTGTTTCCACCTTGAAGTGGCAGCTGTCAGAGGCGATGTGCTTTCACAGCAGAGAACGGAAGCACAAGCAAACCTGAACCCCATGCTGGCAAATCCATGCAGGCACCTTCTGAAAGCACTATGTCTTCTGCTGTGTGCTTAGAGTTGCCAGCTTGGAAAAGGCAGCCGTGAAGCCCGAGATGCTGTTAAACACCACTGAGGACTTGTTTGCTCCCTCCCCACTCCCCCTTCCCCACTGAACGCAAACTGTGAGAAGTCCAAGAACCGCTGTGGTGCCAACAAGAGCAAAATTACTTGCAGCTGGTGAATGCCACCTGCTCCTGCCGAACTTCAGCCAAAACAGTTTCCTCCCCGGAGTGCCCTGGAGTGGGGAATCCAAAAGCTGTTTAGCACAGGGTGATATTTAGTGTGGATGGGAAAGAGACGTTGCAGTTCTTGCTTGAGAGCAGAGTGTTTTACGCAGGAGGTCTCTAGTACTATTGGCTGTCTCTCCCTTTCTGAGCTCCCTCAAATCACCCCTTCAGCATTCTTCCAGTATGTTGCTTATGAATATTAATTCAGCCCTCTCTCCCTTTATATGCCATCCTTTTTCCTCCATCGAAGCTAATGCAAATTTAATGTTGTTTAAACAAAAAGTCCTGCAAATGATGGTAAGAGCAGAGTGTCTTCCTTGAAGGCTCTCAGTGCAACACCACCTAATGACACTGTATTTTCTTCTGTGGTAGAAGCACTCCTTGACCCCGAGGAAGAAAAAGAAACGCCCTTCCTTGTGATTCCCACTCTGTTTCTTAACAGCCTTCCTCTTTCATCGCCAGCCTCATTTGTTTGCCCGCTGTTTCCCAGTAGTTTGAAGATCCTTTTATGAGTTTGGTTTACATATTGCTTACTCGAGTTACCCGTGGTATAGAAACAGTAAATAAAAGGACATCATCATTAGGACTTTGTATCAAGAGGCCACTTAGCAGCCCTCTGATGGCCATATTCTTCCTTATTGAGTACTTCATTGGTTCAGAGGACTTTGTTCTGATTCAATCAGTAGAAGTTTTGTAGCATTTGACAAGGAAACCTTCCACTTGTCTACATTCATTCATTGTAAGGAATACTGAGGAATACTGGTGTTGAGTCAACCTGGTCACAGCTTTATCGAGTTTGTGACGGACTTCGGGCACAGGGAGCTCAGTGAGATGTCTTCTACAACAGATACTTGCCTAGTTACCTTTGCAAATTATTAGTTTGGTTGGTTGTATCATCGTTCTACATTGCTTCTTGTTTTCATTTTCACAGTTCAGTTCCCAGCATTTCTTCTTTCCTCTGTTTTGCTATCATTTTCTGATTTTCTTAAACTTGCTATGAATTTGCTCTTCGTTCATTTCTCAGTCATAAAGTCCTTTTTCTTGCTTATTTACAGTACAAATCCCTGGAGTGATAAGAAATAAGTCCTCATTATTATTTCTTGAAAATATCATCTAGGATATTTAACTGAAGTAAGTTTGCAACAACTTGTTTAACAAGATAAAGCTTCAGAAAGTGTATGAGGTAGCTATGATACTCATGCTGCCATGTCCTCGCTTGCATATATAACTTCAGATCTGAAATTAATCACATTATTTGTTTGCTATCAGTGCCCTTGTTTGCTTAAACTTCTCCATGTCCTCTCTAGGGACCTTCATGAATGGAGTTGTCCACCCAATAGTGATGATGAATATGTATGTGAATAATTGAAACCCAGGGGGGTTTTAGAAGCAATGATCCACTGACCCCCTTTTCTGTTTCTTCCATCTTTCTCTTCCTCATTCCACATTGCTAGGAAATACGTTGCTTCCGATGCAGGATACCTCTTTGGAGGAACTAATCATTTCCTTTCACTGCATACCTCAGAGGAATGTGAAATGCTTGTTCCCACTAAGAGGATGATTGTGCTGCCTAAAAAGTGCATAGAAAAGCAGCATGGTGAAAATAGGTCGCAACCATTATCTGAAGGTCGTTGCATCAGAAGGTCCTTTTGCACTTTTCCCGTGGAAAACACTTTCCCTGACCCAGGAGGTCTGATTCTCTCCATGTTTCCATGCTCATGCTTTCCACAATGCTTATGGTCTGAATAGGGATATGTTCTTCCCTATATTCTTTTTTTCAATTTTTATGCCAGATGACTCTATTCATATAGCTAGAGAGCAGTAAAGTATTTAATCTATTGACTGCTGCATCTAAAATAGATTAAATTAGTGTTTATTTAACTTTTTACTGCTGACTTACAAAATTACTTTTAGTCTGGTTTGGGTATATAACTTTCTATATTAATTTATTGCCACGCTCCCCTTTGATTGCTTTTTTGCGGTGGTATCAAATTGTGTGCTACTTTAATATTTTCTCCAAGATGCTCGCTTGATTAATTCTATGTCAGATATTTATACCACCAAGAGAGATACTACTTAGGAATTCAGTTTCTTAATAAATACCTATTTTTAAAGCTCATACTTCTCCAAATTAAGGTGACTCAATTTAACTTTAGTTAATCACACTTTGTTTCATGAAGCTTTTGCATATATATTGGAAGAAAATATTTTCCTCTATCATGAATCATACATATGGCATAGTCGATAGAGGGTCAAAGGGGAGGTGATTTTAGGATGATGTGCAAAGCGTAGTGGTTTAAATGTCTGTGGACATCGGAATGATTTCTACATTAGGAACTCAGTAATAGGCTGAGAGTTCCTTTCATTAGGTTCTATATACGTGTCTATGTACATTAACAGAAGTTAAGCTCAGAAAGCTCACAACTGAAGTCACATTCAAAGTTTGAGAGGAAATAAATAAACCACTGGAGAGAAAAGGATGTCACACACAAATATTCAGTGTAAATAACTACGTGATCTTAACCGTCAGAAGGCAGTACCCAGTTGCTGTCCATTAGTCAATGTGTTTATGGAGGGGAAAAAGGCACAGGATTAAGAAAGAACAACTGTATGAGTCTAGTACCAGAGTTTCAAGTTTTGTGTTGACCAGTCTGATTCCATTGGCATCACCAGAGCTGTGCCAGGTTGCACCATGACCTGGTCTGTCTTACTTAGCTAGTGATAATGCAGTCATTAGACGTGTAGAGAAGTGTTACACTTCACAAATCTTGTTTTTATATGTAACTTCCTAATTAAGTACTTCTTTGTTGTTGGTTTTGGTGGTTTATTTTTTGCTTGTTTTGCTCTAGGAGTTTAAACACAGCAAACCTGATGTTTTCATGTGCTCTTAGATATGTTTCTTAGCCTAGTCCATTGCAGTTGATCTTTCTTCACACCAAACAGTGATCCAAATAATTGTAATTCTTCTTGAGACGCACTGTTTTTTAACTGGTCCTGTTGGTCAGATGCTAATTTTTGAAAGAAATGGCGCTGTTTTCTGTGAAGCATGAGCATTCGTGTGAATCTTGCGGACACATCCTTTAGCCGTGTCAGCCGTAGTTGCTCTCACCATCTGAAGTCTCCTGCTGGTACCATGAGTGCTCCTGCACATCTTCCACCAGGCAGCATTGAATAGATGGAATCACAACTCTCATACTTTGCTTTTTGAAGCCAATGCGGTTGATATTGTCTGTGGTGGATGAAGGTGTACTCCACCAGATCCTCTCTGCTGCCTGCGCTGTACGTGTGATAACTTCTGACAGGGGAGCAATAACAACCAGTAGGGAGTTTGCAGTGTCTTCAGCTGCAGCAGCTGTTTATAAAGTTAACATCTGTCCTGGCCTCAGTCTCAAGATTGTCAGTGTTTTCCTATCGATGAATTGAGCATTTGTATGGTTTGTATAAAAACATCCAAATTTAATGGCTTTTCTTTTGCTTTTTTTCACTTCATATGTCCTTTTGAAGGAAAAGAGAAGCACTTGTATGTAGACTTTTTTTCTGCCAAAACACCTAGGTGTGTTCTCTGCTGATGGAAAGGCCTTGTTGCTAAGTGATAAAAGCAGTGTTTCTCACATCAGTTTAAATTTCACTCTCCTCTCTTCACAGTCTCATCTCAACAAAGCATAGGTTCGAGTTTAAACACATGCTTACATCCATTTTATTCAGGAGAGTGTGTAAGCACACATGCGTAACTGAAGTCAATGGGATTTAAGTGTGTGCTTCACTTTAAAGCATGTGCTTCCCTGCTTTCCTGAATACAGGGGGTTTAATCTAAGTGGTTTGGAAATTACAGTGGCCTTGGACATATTGGTTCTTTTATCCATCTGGAAAAGAGGCTACTGTGAAATTTAGTAAGTACTGTTCACACCTTGAAACTTTTGTATAAAACACAGTTGTTTCCTTCAGGCTCGTCTTCTTTGCAGTATGTTTATTTTACACATAAAAGCACGATACGAAGAGGGTTAAGAGTTTGTTACTGTGTGTTAGAGTGGGCTGGTGTTGAGATGAAGCAGTGCAGGTAGCATTCAGACTCTGGCTACACACAGCTCTTCTGTCTGAAGCGCAAAGGCACACAGCACCGCGGTATTTCATCCCCGCGACTGGCACTGGAGTCTTTCCAGTGGCCACTTTGAAGTACTTAACTCTACTGGGATACTGACATCTTTCCACATGCTGCGTTAGAATTAACAACTCCAAGGCAGCTCGCTCCCGTCCGTCTGCGTTACTCATGGATGTGTTTGCGCTTGTGATTTTCTTTCCGATGTTGAACTGCAGCTCAGCAGCTGGGCCCCAATGTTTTGAAAATCTTTGAGAACTAATTAGGCTCTCCTCAGAGTACAGCTCGTGCAGCCATTCCGAATAAACAAATGTCACCGTTTATATTAGGAAATCTCTACAAATGACTGATCCCTGTCATGGGGTAACATTAATCTTTTTAGTATAGATTTCCAATTGTTAACCATCTGGCTCCATGCAGTTTTCCAGAAAACATTCGCTACTGGGGCCAGTGGAAAGAAGAAGGTGGGATTAATAACCTGAATACATCATATGAAGCATTAATCTTTAGGATTGGCCGTTTGTTTTTATCAAAACAACTCCCTTAAGGTAGTATTTCACAGCACGCGGTACTCGCATGGACTTCTTTCAAAATGAGGAAATGTTTCAGTGTCTGCCGTGATCTGCCGTTTGTACATTTAGCGTGGATGATACAGGCAGAAGGAGTTCTATGTTCTGTTCTGATTTACGTTGCATTTACAGTGCCGGCTTCTTTATTGGAAATGTCTGATGTTTGCAATGTTTGTTGCTAAAGCTTTTCATTCAAAGTATTATTTCATTCAAAGCTTTTATATGAGACTCTAGAAGTGCTCAAGTAAATGTTAATACTTAATATGCAGGTTGGGGTTAGACCCAATGGATGAATTTTGTCAACTGAGCTGTAAAGTCCAACGTCTTGGTCTAAGTTATATGATGTCAATCCAGCTAAGCATTTAGACACCTGCTTGACTTTAATCGCCGATGTTCCACAGATTTCATCGGTCCTAAGTGCTTTGTTGAAATCCAGCCATATGACTTAAGTCCTGCCTGAGGTCCTTGACTTGCAAGCTGTGTCAAATTAAAGGCGAAAAACAGCTGAAGAGGTTATGGCCCTCAAGCCATCTCTCCTGCCCTTGTGATGGAGATTACCTCCTCTGCAAGGCAGATGAATGAATGGCTTCTAAAGCATATTAAATTAAACGCAAATTGGAGACTTGATACTCCAAGCTGAAAACTTGAGCACTCCAGAAGCTGCTTCATGAGCCATTCAGTTGTCTCTGCTGTGGTGGGATCATAACTTCTGTCAGGGGAAGGGATAGAGGATAGTGTAGAGGATGGTAACTACTTTGTCTGTCTGATTTTAATACATCACTGCATGCAAATCAGAGCTCTTAGTCCCTTTCTTGGCAGCCTGGCTTACGAGACTCACTGCTGTTTGCAAAGCTGGTGTGCTCATCCGCTGCTACCTGCCCTCTCTTTAGTGCAGTCCACTGCTTGCCCGGCTTTGTTGCTTGCCCAGTACAAGAGAATCAATTCAGACTGAAATCTCCTCGAGAGGAAGGATTGCATCTTCCATTTGTTTGGGTGTAGTGTATTGTGAGCACTATCAGAACAGAACTAATAATTTTCCTAATCTGCATGTGACACTGGTGCACTTGAGTAATGTACAGCACTCTGCGCATAAACCATGTTTATACCTTCTCCCCCAATCACGTCTGTTGCAGTATTTCCAAATAAATGGTGGGTTTCTTACTGATTCTTCCTGATAGAGTGATTTGTAATAATCTTGTCATGCCAAACTCGTAATAATACTAAATGAAGACATTTGTTGAAGGAAGTGATTGTAAATTACATGCAAATTCAAGCCTCGCTGGCATTAATCAATACTGAAACACAACTTTTGCATTCCTGATATAATACTGCTGAATCTAATCCTATGATTTTACATTTCCACATGAATTAAGTGTGGGTGTTTTGGTTTAAAACTTTTTTCCTACTGGAAAAGGAAATCACACTTTTTTTTTTAGTATTTGTACAATCTTGGAAGTCCTGTGCTTTCATATGCAAACCTGGTAACTTTAGCGCATAGTTATTTAATCGGTATTTCTTAAACTGGTTTGTATTCCCATCTGGTTGGGAGTTTAAGCTGGTCAACCCATCTGACAGAAAGACATTTTACTTCATGTTGTACAGGCTGAAGTGAATTGGCAGTTATTTAACCACAATCTCCTGAAAGTTTTTCTTCAAATGAGCTTCATTATTGCAGTTGTATGTGGTCAAGCCTGTTTCTTTTCCCAACAGCTGTTGTTCAGCCTCTGAATTGTATTCTCAGCCCCTTCTCAACCTTTCATTCTTCTGGAGGGTCATGCACACATGAGAATTTGCTTAAAATACAGCCCAAACAACAGAAAATTATGTGGATAAGAGATCAGTCCTGCATGATGTTGCCAGCAGGTTTGTTCCTTTCAGTGGAACTACGCAGGGTGCGTTAGGGGCACCAGTAAAGCTTTGCATAGTCAGGCTCTCTCAAGGACATTAGTGAACCTCAGAAACAACACACTGATTTCATTCTGTGGGCATTTGAGAACTCTGTCACGGTGGTAACGGTATTCATTTATTTTCATTATAGAATCCCTGTGGTCCCTACTTAAGACTGAAGGGCCCGTGCTCTACTCAGTATTTAGAACGTTGGACCCTGGTGGGAATGGATGGAATCAGAGTACTGTGTTAGATGATTATTTTTTTTCAAGATTTGGTCGAATGAAAGGTCAAAGTGGACCATTGGACCCATTTTAAGGTTTGATTTGGTTTTGCGAGCCATGTTATGTATTTTGATCCAGCAACATTAGCACTGCACACTTAGCAGTGTAGTTGTAATGATATTTTCTTATATGTTTCCATTAAAAATAGAGAGATGCTTCTCTATCTCCTGATCGGGTTTCCATTACTCTTTCCTCTAGCATCCCCCCGTTTTCGTTATATGTAGATACTGCAGTTGATTGTTTTTGATAACCACTAACACGTTCTGCTAGTGATTTCTTGCCACTCGTTATACAAGAATCGTTCTTGATTTAATTTGAAAATATTAGGCATCAGTAATACAAAAGCTGACACTTTGGACGATTTACCCTGCTGCTTATTTATGCCACAGACAAATGTTTTATGTAAACGATTGCTTCAGAGTAAATGCATAGAATGTCAACTCTTCATTCACAGCCCCATGCGTACAGGCTGCTGCGTGTGTTTTCTAGGACTGGCGCTACTGTGGCACAGTTCTATTCTGCTTAACTCTAGTACTTGAAGCATTTAAGAGGTTGCTGTTATTCATTACTGCCGATCTCTTTATTTTAGGCCTGATTTAAAGCCTAGTGAAGTAAAGGCATATTCTTTGTTTGATATCAGGACATATAATTCTCAGTTAATAGACCAGATCGTCTTCTGCGATACATGTAGTGATATTTATGTGTCTGCACGAATGTGCAGCCGTGCGCACGCTTACATAAACTTTTTCATACTGTCATAGATGGTTATAGTATGAAGGTCTTCATCTTTGAATCCAGTTTATGTGGGAGCTACTGGCTTAGTGTAAAATGGACAGCGGTGGAGGTAGCTGACATGTCTTTCTCAATTCAGTTATTTTCAGCAACTGGAGTTCAACGATCAATCCATTTAGCACTGCGGGACAGTGCTGCTGTTGGCAACTTGCAGCATCCTTGATGCGGGGTAAATGATCTTTGGCTAAACGGAGAGTAAAGGGTCTGATGTAAATGTCGCTGAATTCAGTAAGCTCTGAGTGAGGACCTAAATATGGTTCTTATCTGCTAGATTGATCAGCTATTACATATTACAAGTATATTTGTGCGTTTCTTGCCATATCACTTTTGCATTAATTGTCTGAGGAAAACAATGTTTTCCAGAAGAAAATTATTAAAGAAATAGGGTCTGGTTCTCTAACACCGACATCAGGGTGGTGTAACTGCTTTGCAACCAATGCAGTTACACCAGAAAAAAACTGATGTTAATGGAGTGCAGAAAATGATATTAATGATGTGGAGAAACCTGAGAACTTCTTTATATCAGATTCAATTGACTCTAATTTTGATCACCTTCCTTGAACTGGAATTTAGTAAACACTGCGATAGATAGAAGTGCAGTGGAGTAAAAGCAGTGCAATGGCACGGAGAATACATCCTTCTCACTCAAAGTGACTGCTGCAGAACCATTCTAACTTGAATTTCCTTACTAGAAATTGTTCTTTAATCAATCCATTTAACTTGAATGGTTTCAGAAATGGAGCCAGCGTTTCAGTTGCAGCTCAGGTTCTGTGTTTTACAGAACAGATTTCTGCCTTGAGAGGATCTTCTCTGAATATATCACTGTTGTAACTCAGCTTCCTTCAGATGAAGTAGATGGAGGTAAATTTGGCACTGTGATGAAAGCCAGAAGACCAGAGTCTATGAGTTTTCGTAGATCTTCCAAACTGCTATATGCAATTCTACTTTTTCTTTTAAAATACAGCTGAACGGCTGCGTTAGCGATCAGATAGTGAGATTCAAAACATATGTAAGCACAAATGAAAGCAACTTGCTTTCTAAGGTCTTCAGTGCTTTGTATTTGTATGTTTGCAGTTACACGTTTGTCTGTGATAGCTATAAAACATGATACTCAGTGAGGAGGTTCTTATTTTTTGCTGCCTCCGTGTTGCTGGTATAGTGCCATGTGGTTGCACAAGGTCAAAGTCGTGCAGTATAGGGAACAGCAGCAAAATCTACTGTCTGTAGGAGAGGCGGTATGTCATGAGTAGTACATTTTTGTCCTCTCTGTCTCTAAGTGCCGAAAAAATGACTCTAAAGTAGAGCAGCATCTAGAACATCTTGTCATAGCAGTACAGTGAATTATTAGTATATATAGCGTGCTGTGCCTCCAGCTGCCACGAGAAAAGACACGGCTGGTGTCGAAACAAGCCTTATCTATGTATCTGCCTTCCTGGTCCTTTTGCATTGTTGGTACGTACGCAAATTAGATTGACCATCAGCTGGACTAGGGGAAGCCTGGCTGGTATGGAGGTGCTTTGAATCGAGAGGCTGCAACATCTTTTAACGTCACTCCTTCCTGGTTATGTTGCGGTAGTTTTACCAGACCTGGGCTGGTAATTTCCAGAATGGTTCTGTGAAATTTTGGAAATTCCAAATTCCTGTTTGGACTGTGAAGTTGTTGTCAGTTCATACCCATCTTTCAGCAAAGTACAGCAGAAAGATGCTGGGATTGCGGTCAGAGTGCTGAACGTCTTTCCTGTTGTCTTGGATTTTTCGGCGTCAAGGCTTTCTGGATATGAGAACAGACTGTAGAACTGTCTGAGATTAAATTCCTTATATTCACAGAGCAACGTGAGCCATTGTTTGTGATTGTGAAATTGGGGGAAGAAGATGAAGGGGCAAGGAAATGGTTTTGTTGAGGGAAGTTGACGTTAATAATCCAAATTTCATTGCCATCCAGACTTAATACATTGTTTGGAGCAATGACTGTAGAATGCATCACATGTAAATGTCTCAGAAGATTATATTGAAGAGAGCTTAACAGATGAAAGCTGTGATCTGTGATTGGATTCTTCATTTTCAATAAGTGACTACACCTGAAGCGTTGCTTCTGGAGATGGGTGGGGTGAGGGCTGGCTGTGTTATTTCCTCCTGGTAGCTGAGTCCGAGCCACTGAAATGGAAGCCCCGTGAAACACCGGGGATTCTACTCGTGTGACTTGCGATCCCAGTGCTGCAGCAAAGTTTAAAGGTAATGAAAAGAAAATACTGAGCCACTGTCTTAAACCAAGGGGAAGAGAGATTTGTCGTATCCAGTAGTCTAAAGGCTTTGTCTTTACTGCGTTCAACCAGAAGCCTGAATCTCTGAAATAAATCAATTCTCAGTGTTGCCTTGGGCATATCAGTCGTGGGGCTTAAGTTTCAGTGATTTGAGATCTGTGGATAAGAGAAGAGATGAAAATGTTTCTGAAGGTCTACACTAAAGCAAATTGCTCTATGCAAAGCAGAGAGAGAGATGGGACCAAATCGAAGGTGGGGGTCACCAGCACTTAACAGGTAAAAGCTGCAACTGCCTTTGATAGGGCTTTTCCATGACTGAAGTTTCCCCTCTTAGAAAAGAGAGCAAAAATGCTGAGCGTGTGTTTCCGCACCAGGCATGCAGTGATTTTTAAGGAAGATATTTGTACCTCGAAACAAAGCTGACTTTTGCTCCGTGGCTATAAACTCAGGCAGTTGCTCCCTTACAAGGGAGCAGTGCAGCACGTGTTGTTACCTGCGCGTGGTACATCATAGTTTATGTGGTTTAATGTAGGTTGTGAAGGGGAGTAGTGTATCTTTTGTAGGTTGCTAGGTTATAAGCAATATTTTTACTAAGCACATACAGCAAATAAAATCACATAAGTGCTGCATAATGGATCGTGGGGTCAACATCTTCTTCTTTTTCATTTGGTAGCTCTGAGAAATGCAAACAATTATGCAGGTGTAGTCTCCACCAAAAGTAAGAAAGATTTAATTTGCCATTTGTAGCACTGTAAAGCAAATACAGAATTCAATAATGTGTATTTTCATTATCCTAATGGAAGATTTCACTATGTTAAATGTGTTCAGATGTCTTTGGCAGAATTGGGGTCAGTCATGTGAAATGGAGACAAAATGTGTTTCATCATCCTGTGGTTATTATACTACAAGGATTTCATTGTATAGTGCAACAAGTAATTGCAGCCCTGTTTCTGATGCTATTGACTGCTTTACCTAAGGGAAATTATTTCTTTCTTGATTATTTAAATTGAACCTTTTAGCATTGTCATGTAAAAAAGTTGTAGTTCTTTTGAAAACATACATCGCAGCAGCACTAGTAACAACAACAACAAATTGAGTGTGCACTTCTCATATGGATTTTATCCAAGGAAAGAAAGGTGTTTTAGGAAGAAAAACAATACTACTAAACTTCTTTTGTGTGCAAGGCAAATGGAAGAGGTGATTAATATAAAACTGAGGAACTGTTGTTCATGCTAGGCTGATTGAAGACATCAGAAGTCAATAGTAAAAACATCACTAGCGTCACCGGCTTTGGTTCAGATGTGCTCTCCCCAGGTCTGGCTGAGGCACGGGAAGGTTTGTCTCTTCTTCGGCTGTGGGATCAAGTTGTGACATGGATTCCTCTGCCTGGAGAGCCCTGGTGCAGTGCTCACCCTCTGCCTCAGCGTTGAGCGACGCGTGGGACGTGCGGTGTCCTGGGTTTGAAGGAGATTGACAGCTGCCAGCTTAGTCTTGCAGGAATCGGGCTGAGTCCTCTGTGGGACCTGGGTCAGGACCTTCATGTGAAATCAGTGCTGTTGTGCAGTAGACCAGGGAGGAGGGTCCTCCTTCAATAACTATTACATCATCTTTCATTGCTTTTTATGTCTCAAGAGACACCCACTCTGACATGCTTTTTCTGCCCCTCCTTCCTATAAGGACACAAATACACACACTCGTCCACACACACACGCTCTCCATGCTGGTAGTCTCAGGCTATTGCAGAATTGCAGGTACATTAAGTGCTGTAATTCATCACTAAAATAGGCACTGCAAAAGGGGGCAGCTTGTGAAAACCTGAAAGTTATTTGGAACCTGGAATTCTGCCTCATCTACAATCTCAGCCTTTCCAAGTCCACGTAGGATGTACCTTCAAGAGGTTATTTTTTGTCAGATGGTGTCAGAAATTGCACATGACACTGGGATATATTTGTTTGCTGTCTGAGGTCTGGGCTGTCAGTTCCCCCTGTTTTTCACAATTCAAGATGCGCTTTATAGCTACCAATTTACAGATTTAGGATGTGCTGTAAAAATCTTACTTACGGGAAATTTGCCTGGCAGCAAACGCGCATTGCTGTGTGCTTGAATTCGCTGTGAATCTAATGTTCAAGTGTATCAGTTGAAAATGTCTCAGGTTGTTTTTGCCAGGCTTGTGTTTTTCAACCAATAAAACATTCCTCGCTCGTTTTACATTTCTCAGTTGGATGTATAATATATATATGTATATATATAATTCATCCTGGAAACATCAGAGACCAAATTCCTCATCCTGGAAACATCAGAGACCGAATTCCAACACCCGTATGCCGCATCTCTGCAGATGTGGAATAACTGTTGATCTAAATAGGGTTATTCTGGATTTACAGCTGTGGAGCTTCACATGGACGAAGACCCAAAACATATGGCAGCACCAGTTTTGTTTAGAGCAAATTTTTAATGGTTTCCACTGTTTGATCTACTGTATTGTAGATTTTATGGGTCAGTGTGGGTAAAAAAAAAAATAAATAAAATAAACATCTGGTAATGTACAGCTTTGTTTGCGTAGATTTATGGAGCCGGGAAGGGATGCAGCCGGTGTGTGGATCCAATAAAGAGATACTGTGGTTATTTCTGCTTTTGGGGGAAGAGTTGATCAACTGCAAACATCCCCACTGCTGAGTTTGCTCGGCAAGCTGCTCAAGAGACCCCAGCCAATAATTATGCTTCCCAGACATTTGGTGTTTTATGAACGTATTTCTGATTTCTCCCCACATGCAAATGCGGGGTCTCAGCCAGGCCGAGGCGCTGGGAGCAAAGTGCTGATGTGACACTTTGTGCCAGGATTTAGTAAAGTCCCCTGAAGCACACGGCCAAGGGAGCTTTAGGGCTATTAAGCTGCTCAGCCGCAGTGCCGTGATGTTTCTGCTTGCCTCTCCACACCATTAATTTGCTACCAGTTGCGAAGAGTTGTTTCCACGGGGCAGTGAAAATAAACCTATGGAACAGGGTGTCACAACATTTTCTTTGCCCTTAGGCATGGAATTTTTTATTCTAATTTTGTTTTCTTTTCGTTGCTTTCAAAGAAGAATCCCTTATTATTATTTTTATTATTATTATTATTATTAGCAACATGTTCACCAGACAAAATGATTATGTTACGGCAGAGACATCACATCACTTGCATTTCATAGCTCAGTGCAATTTTCATAAAGTGCGAGGCAACATCCAAAAAAACATGACTCAGAATTAGAGTTTCAGAAGATTATTATATAGACATTATTTCCCCCAGGTCACGGGCTTTAGTCAAATTTGGAAGAGAATGAAATTGCCAACAGTGAAAAGCAGACAGAAAGGTATGAGTTCATGAGCAGAGAAATAACATTTTCATTTGTTCCTTCCCCATGGGAAAGATTCAACATTCCGGTAAATGGAGACGGTTATAAGAAATGAATTTTTGTCAGCAGGGATGTGATTTTAAGGCTCACTTATCCATTGGCAATCTAGATTTCTAACCCCAGGAATCTAGGAAATTGCTACAGAATGTAGTCTTTATTATAAACAAGTTTTTTTTTTTTTTTCCTTTCTTTTCCTTTTTTTTCCACCCTGTCTTTTTTAGTAGTTGAGATTTTGAAGGTGCGGGTCTGTGCTGCTCTGAGCATTTCAAGGGGTCATATTGCCACAGAATTATTCTGTGTGGCTTGCTGTCCCTTTGAACCGTGGCTTCTGCGGTGCAGCATTCCCTCTCACCTAGAAATTCCTCTGATCATTGGAACAAGGATGTTTTTTGAGAACTAAAAGCACCCCCAGCAACGTTTCGTTTGCTGTAGAGTTTGCTCCCAAGGATCTAAGTACCATTCCTTGCTTTGTGCTTTTCTCCCTTACCCACTTTTTTAAGCTCTTGCACAGGCAAAGAGAACCGAGTAGCAAAGAGTTTCAGGGGGTGGCTCTTGTTTGTAGTGTGTACGAGCAGCCAGGTTTTGCAGGCTTTCCATGGCACAATCCCAGGCAGACTGCTTTGTAATTAAAGAATTTTCTTCCAAGAGAAATGTTCATTTTTTTTCCCCTCATCTGACTCTTCCAACCTCACTGCGCATTTAGATTCTGTGAGGATGTTCAAATGCTATTGCTGTGCCTTCTTGAGGGTAAAAGTGATTTTGTATATCCCTAAACCCTTCATTTGTGATGATGCAGGTTGGGTCTCTAACATCATTATCTCCCTTTAAAAGATAAATAACTTGAAAACATGTACATCTAAACCCTCCTTTCCCTAGTGTGTTTTTTGTCCAATTTCATATCTTTTCTTACGAGCAGGACCTGTTTGCCTTGCTGCGTTATTATCAAGAAATGTTACTGCCATTGCCTGCCAACATCTTACTCGCTGCAAATCACATTAGTTCTGTTAGCTTCATTATTATTGTGTCTAAACTGTAGTATAATGATTATGGAACATCATGATAGAGGCTGATTAATAAATAAGAATTGATAGCTCTGACTTTGTCCGTTGTATTAGGCCCAGGAGATTTATACTGTTGATGGCATTTTCTGAAAAACTGCAAATGCTCACGATAGAAAGAGGGGAATATAATTTCATCTTATGAATGCACAATCAAATTACATTGCTTTGTCTCTACTAGCATATAAGGGCAATCAGAGAGTAGCATTAAGAGCTTCTGAGTGGATCACTCGCATTATTTCAGTATGGAGCTATGTTTGATTTGCTTTCCTTTCTCTTAAAATGTGGGTTTCTGTGGAGTGTTTTAATGATCCTGGCTGGCATCAGGGAAGGGGCTATAGCTTTGCCTTCATGCAGATGTGCAACTTTTACATCTGTTTATTCAGAGGTAGTATTTATTAAGGAATGAAAAACATTAGGCTGGAATACAAAAGTATTGCAGCTGTACTCATGCATCTGCATTTCCTTCTGTTGATCTGGTTCTGGAAGTCTAAAAATCTCCACTGATAGACTTCAGCTGCCTTAGAGAAACATAGTATGGTTTGAGGTGGAGGGGACCTTCGGGATCATCTGTTTTCAACCCCGTTGCCGTGGGCAGGGACACCTCCCACTGGACCAGGTTGCTCAAAGCCTTATCCAGCCTGGTCTTGAACACCTCCAGGGATTATGCCGGTGTCCCACTGGTCCTTTTGCTGCCTCATACCCATAGTATCCACATCCCTTTCTATAGGACACGCTGCCTTGTTAAGGGTGAGGACTGTGAAGAAATTATTAATTGAACAGAAATTTGCAAATTCCTTTTCCCTGGTTTACATATCTTTTGTGGAAACTGAGTGCAAGTGGTTGAGCGTGTAGGCTCTTCTGTGTGCCAGAACGTGGTCTCTTTGTCCGAATAACGATGGGTTGCGTTTGCGTTGTCCTGCAGCGCTGCATAATGCTCCCTGATCCGCTAGATGTGACTACAGCTTTTGAGTCTGGGAGGGAGCTATTATGAGATTGCCGTGGTACAGGTGTAGCAGAAAGCGGTCGCATCTATTAGTGATAATTCTTCCATGGACGAGGAATACAAATAGCTTGGAAAACATTGAATCACGTGTTTTAAGAGAATTTTCGTTAGTACTGAGTTGGAGGTAGGTTTTCCTTGCTCACCTTCAATGGCACAATGTTGTTGCCTGAATCGGGACTGTGCTTATTGCCCTGAGGAGTTTTGAGTGGGGAAGGAGATGGAGCAGGAAGAGCGGAGTGAGGCTGTCCCACCTTCCCGGTCTATCACTGATCTCTCAGTAAAAAAAAAAAGAGCAAAGAATGCAGTTCAACAGCCTGCCTTGAAGTTGTTTGTCCTCTGCTGTTCTTGCAAGAAAAGCATGATTTTCTATGTACTCTTGGTTTAAATCTGGCATGGGCCTGTCCCGTGAGGAGCTCACTCTCACTGTAGCCAAGGCATTTGACAGTAGCAAGATTAATTCTTCTTAGGCTGTGAATTAGCATTATTTTCACCGTCGCTGTGGCCTCCGCCACTGCCAAGGAGGCCATCGATGCACGATAATACAGCCAAGCTCTTGGAGGAATGTCAGGCAGATTCCCATCACCAGCGTGAGGAGGGAGTTGGAGGTATTTGAAATACACGTGTTTTGTCGCGAGAGCCTTGGGTGGAAGCACAGCTCTCAGGGCTGGCCCAGGCAGGCAGGGACCTCCTTGCTGGCCGAGGGCTGAGTTGAAGGTGAGGACTCTTCAGAGGAGGTTTGCACATCTGCCTGTGGCTCCGGCCGGGTGCTGTGGCAGAGACCATCGGCTGCACCGACAGGTATATGGAAGTGCTTTGCTAGGGGAATATTTTGCTTAAAACTCTTTTCTGAGAAACAGCCTTAAACGGAGCTTTACCAGGTTTGGGTTTGGTGTTTTGTTTAGGTTTATTTATTTATTTATTTTGTCTCTTTTTTTTTTTTTTTCTTTTCTCCGAAAGAAACTGGGTTTGCCGGCGGACTTCAGTGAAAGCTCGGCTTGTGTTCCTGCAGTATTTATTGTAATTCCTCGAGCTGTCAGTCAGGGCTCTGGACTCGCTGTGCAGACACAGACTCGCATTGCTTACAGTCTATGAGAAATATAATGATCCGCACCTAGTGAAGGGAAGCGTTTAATGAAATCTCTTTCAGACATGGGAAACTAAGGTTTTTACTGCTTGTTGATAAAGTCATTCTCTTCTTACTAAGTGTACTGTTGGGAATGGAACAGAAAGCTCTTGTGTCTGATTGTTTCTTTTGCTAGAGCTAATGTTTTGAATACATGTTTGGCTCTGGAATAAATGTTTTATGTTATAGTCTGGTTGTTTCTGAGGAAAGAAGGAGCAAAAGACTTATGCTGCTGAGCCATTTTGAAAGTCATCAGTTCAGGGGAATTAGAGAATATGAGAAATAGCTCAGGTTGCTACAAGCCCACCTGCCCCTGAGCGATGGTTGGGCCAGCAATGCTTTAATGCAGGGCACTGCCCTCCTGTATTTCATTTTACTGTGGTGCTCTGCTGTTCAGCACATCCTGCTGAAGGGGATTAATCCTACAGGGAAACCAGAGGGCCCCGCGGTTCCAGATCCAATGTGATTGGTCACGTTTAGACATTAGAAGCAGCCAATGCTTTTTGTGCCATTTTGAGCATGTGTGACCGGTGGCAGTGTTAAAGCCACCAGGGTCCATCTCTGAAACTGCCGTCGGAGATCTGTCTGAATGGAGGAGGAAAGAAATGGGAAATTTGCAGTTTATTAGGAGCAAAAACCCTGGGAAGGAAAACTAGTTCTTTTCTTTTGTAGCTGATGCAATGCTTCACCACCAAGAGCACCTCAGACCTTCCACGAGCCGGCAGTGCCAACTTGACTCCTCTGGCCTACGCAAGAGTGGCAGCAAAGACATTCCCAATTTACCATTATAATTTACCTTATAATCTACTTCATCTGTGCTTACAGCTATTCCTCAGCATGGCTTTATGAGGAAGATCATTATGAAAGTTTTGGGGCTTCATATTTTGCATGTACGTTTGTTTTTCAGCATCCAAACCCATCGACTTACTTCAGATTTTGTTTTTCACTTGTAGCGTTTCTTACTCTCCTACACACACACCACAAAACCTGCTGACCCCTCAGAGCTGGTTAGTGTTTTGGGACATGCCTTCTTCTGAGCACCGAACCTGAAATCTCTTAAGTGATTTATCTGATGATAGGTTTTATTTCTGATAGTCAGCTTTTGCATAGCATCTCTGAAAAGAAACTTAATATCCAGACCGCCTGGAGCTACTAGCCAGCTCCAACAACTTTTTGTAACCCTGGAATGAAAGACAGGAAGGTTGGCTGTGGGTGATGTGTAACAGGAGAACATGCTCTGTATGTGTTTCCTGCTCCAAAAGAAATAAGAGAAATTAGGCCAGTGGTTTGGTAAATTATATGAAAAGTAGACCGTGCTTGCTAATGGAGTGTGAAGAAACTGATGTACTGACGATGATCTATAATATTTCATATTTCTCTGAGGAAAAAAATGATAAACTTGACAATGTGTGATTTATTCATGTTTCTGAACATAAAGAAGAATCCTGAAGTCAACTGTCTGATTCACACTCCGAGACCGACAGCAGGATTTACACTGGGATTTAGCGGCTGGGATTTGTTAGGAGTACTGCAGAGGAGAGAAGCGTTGATTAATGATGGAGTTGGAAATGTCTACAGATGGGATAGTTATGCAGAAACTGCAGCCTTTTCCACATATCTGCTTTACTGCTTCACAAAACATGATGACAAATATGTTAAATTTGTTGGGGTTTGTTTTGGTGGTTTGTTGGCTTTTCCGTTTGTTTGTTTTTTTCCTCTTATTACTACTCCTTTCCTCTGCTTTCATTCTCTTTGCACGTTCGATATTTTGCTGTTCACTGCCATCAAAGCACAGTCCCATTACTCTATGGGTTGGATTCGTGCTGTATCTCTCTGCTGAACTGCTTTTGAGCAGAGTCGTCAAACCCTTACGTAATTTAGAAATTCGGTTGATGGTTTCTTAGGACTAGAAGGGCTGCTTTTCTTTGTTCTGCTCCTGAAAGAATGGATCTTCATCTGACGCCTGAAAGAGATCTCCGTGGTTCAGAAAAGAGCACAACTATTTTTGCTTTTTTGGCCTCACGACCAACTGCTGTGGTACATGGTCTTGATGATGATGTACAAGAAAGGAAAGACCTTTGAAATCTGACATATCCTGCAACAGAAGAAAAAAGAGGGCGGAAACCAAACCCAAAAAACAGTAACACATAAGGTAGCTATACAGGGGGATGTGTGCTTTTTCAGGGATGATGTTGGAGTATCATACATAGGGGAGAAGTGTGCACACAGAGGCTTTTGCATTCTTCCAGTTCTTTGCACTGTGTTTCTATCCACAAATTTTGATCTTCAAAATATATATTAAATTGTAGTCACTAACTGAACAAGGATGGAGTTGTAGAAACAATAACATTGTTGGTTCGATCGTACATGGATGAAACAAGGTCATACAAGAGAGACCAAACCCTGACTGCAGGCTGCAGCCATTTATGCATTGCAGTAAACTGTCTCCAAAGACATGAGGGAAAGATAATAGTTTTTGATTAGGCATTCCTCAATTCCTGAAGAGGTAGCATGGCAGAAATTGCGGAGATGCTTGAGAGAAAAGATGACAAGCAGACGTTCAGAATTGTACTCTTTGGGTGTTGACATAGCGGCAAGATCTATTTAGGTGGGCAGTTGGAGTGCGGCATAATAGTATTGCGTTTTGAAGGTTATGAGAAGAGGAAGAAAACTAAACCAAGTGGTAACACTGTGTGTGTATTTTCCAGCGCCTGAAGCACTATTCTGAGTGTATTTGAAAAGGGCAAGTTCACAGATGTTAGGGCCAGAGGGCAAGCAGTGGGCTACAAAACCTTTCACCTTTTAGGTCACTAGTTCAAAATTACCCTGCTTCATCCAAAAGTCATTGCCATCTGTTGGGTGGCTGCAGGCCAACATGGAATAAATGAATGGCATCAATCCAAGCACAGACAGCAGCAAAGGTATTATCACACGTTAGGACCTCTTCTGAGGGCCTTGAGGCTGAAGGGGGTAAATGACCTGTCGTGCCCCAAAAGAGGGCTCAGTAGCTGAGCTGCGAGTGCATGGGAGGCAGTTGTGAAGCTGCTGCATTGTACTTGTTTGATGCGTAAAAGGAGCAATTCAGGGTCTGAGGTACTTTGTGACCCACTTCCTCGGTGTTATCTTACCATACTATTTTAATACAGATAAGTTTATGCTTTAAAAAAATAAATAATATTTAAAGTAAGGAAATCAAAGGGAAATCAGAATGCATAGGGCATGCAGAGTAGAATGCATAGTGTGCGTATGTCTTAGTGTGCAATACGATTACCGGCGTGTTAGTGAAGCAGGTCGATCTGTTCATTCTTCATGTTTTCCAATCAGTGTTTTTTTACAGTGGGGCACCCACTGAAGAGACCTTATCTGTAAGCACTCCTAAATGGCAGCTGGAAGACATGCAGCATGAGTTCATTTGTTTATTGTTCATGGTTTATTCATTTGTCTAGTAGCCTCCAAACAAATTGATGAACAGTTTGATTTGACAAGGTCGTACTGAGGATTTGTGAGGATTAACCTATATGTGGCATTTACTGAGAGATCAGACAGGTCATGAAGATTGGCATTAGGGAGTCTAAGAAGATCCTTTTTCCCTCCCCTCTCCCCCGAAAGCCTCAATCCAATTACTGTCTTATTTTTGACTCAATAAAAGCGAAACGAGCGTGTACCATCCTCCATGTAAGAAGTGGATGGCATTGTGACATAAAAAGAATATCAGGGTAGGGCTGTCTAATGATCTCTGGACTGCTCACCTGATGTTATTCGATTATTCACACTGTTGCTGTAGTCATGGCTGTTAATGGCCTTTTCAATTTCTACCACAACGTCTCCTCTTGGGAAGGGAGAAAAAGTTACCTTTGTGTGTTGAATGAAGCGTTGACATAATGGATATTGTTATTTATCCTTGTGTGTTCAGAGATAACAGTGGAGTTTGAGGAGATGCCTTTGGAAGTTATTATAAAAACACACTGGCTAATTTTATAAAAGATATCTTTCCTTCCGGGCAAGTCAGCATCTCTTTGTGCGCAGAGTGCGTAGCTAAAGCTCTCGGTGAGGCTGGCTTTGTTCATTACCTTTCCTAACATGTGTCTGAAGGCAGGAGCTTGGTTTCTTTATTTGCCTGTTCGCAAATACTCAATATCCAGACTATAAAGCAGTGTTGAATAGCCATCAATTCTGCGTCGTCAGTTCTTTTTCTGTCGGGGTGTTTCGTATTTACTGTTTCTTCTTCCTGCTTGCAAGATCACTGAAATGCCTTTTGCTGAATTATGTTTAGTACAGCCTATTTATATTTCAGTAGCACTACAAACGCTGACTGCTTTATTGTGTGAGGTGCTGTATATCTCCTCACCTAGAGCGCGATGTTCCTCTGAAGAACTTCACAATCTCGTAGACGCAGCCAAGGAAAGGGTTTGTTGCTTTGTACCTGCCCAGGGACACCCTGGGGGTAGAGATACAAGACATGAGTTAACTCAGAGTGCTTGAGGAGCTATGGCACACTGGGGCATGGAAAAGAGGTTTTCAATCCCATCAAAAACAAAAAAGAAACCTCAAACCTTACACTTTCATTTAAGAGAGTCAAAGTACAAAACATATTAAATCTCTTCCTGTGCCAAAGCTGTGGAAGGGCTCTTCCAGAGGTATGTTTCTTCCTGATTTGTGATGCCATGTCACTGCCTGAATAGTGATTTACTCCGAAGAGTCTGTCTGAGGTGGTGGGTGCTCCACTGGGGTGGAAGGGGACGGTGCCTCCTGGGGTGTTCTGTCAATGACAGCCTTATGGTTGGTGGTAGGATTAGTAACAAGAGGAATAACTGCAGGAGGATGGGTGGATGGATTTCTTGAGGTGTGCTTAAGCTCTGAGTACTAAACTGTGGGATTCGTGAGCCCTGTAAGTTGTATTATCACTGATGGGGGGGGTTAATTATTAATTTATTCTTTAATAAAACCTAATTAAAAATAATTTTGTAGGGTAGGAAGCCCTTCATTAGGACACTGAGAAGGAAGTGATTCCATAAACAAGACCATGAGGCATCATCTGGACCTAGAAATACTGCAGTGGAAGAAGGCAGTTCCAGATCTGCTTCTGCTTTTGCTTTACAGCCCCCAGGGTAGGGACTCTGGCCCCCAGAGAATGCTGATGGGGAAGATGCTTGGTGAAGGGCAAGAGCAGATCCTCTTGATCAGTTCCAGTCTGCCTAGATGTTCCCGACCAGCTCTGGCAGCCCTGATATACCTTTTTCATTTCCTTTTTGCTACGTATCACAGGATCCAAGCTAAAACCAGCAGCAGCCGACTCTGACTGCAAAGGAGAGTTTGGTTTGTGTGACTTCGTGTGTCCCATGGGAAGTTGCAAGGTTATGCCAGCAGAAACCAGATCTTGGTTAAATTACTTTGCCTTCTTTGCTTTCTCAAAATGAATTCTGACAGCTCTTAGCTTGTGTCCAGACAGAGAGCTACCACACGGTTAGATTTTCGTGTTTGCTCGCCCAGCGCGTGGTGTGGGGTGTGCCGGAGCTGCATATTCCGATTAAATTTTTATGATCCTACACAAGGGGGAGATAAGTTAATCTGAACCAAATGTATGGATAGCACCGTGATACCTGCTGCTTCTCTCAGGGAATCAAGATAACAATGCTTTTGGCTCTGTAGAAAGGAGAGAATAATTTCAACTCAAGTCTGTATAGGGGAAACATTGAATTGGGTAGTTTAAGACAGCTTCCAATCGAAAAGAAATGAAGAGCAGATACATGACCACCAAAAAAATCCTGTAAGGTTTCTGAAATGTATTCAGAAAATGTATTAAAACCATACAGCAGGCTGTTAGAACAAATCTAGCCTTTCCCCAAGAGCTTTCTTCACCTTAAGTTTCATCCCTCAGGCTCCGAGTGTTTGCTCGGAGCCCACTGAGGTGTACAGTGCTCCTTTGTGTGAGGCGACATCAGACAGATGTGGGTCCTCGGGAAAGGGTTAGGCACTCTGGTGTGGGCTGGGCCATCAGCTGGAGTGTCCCCAACATGACTGATAGTTGAATTCTCTGTGAATTGCATTGATTACTTCTGAACTTGAATGCCTAGTGAAATGTTTATTTTCTTCCTAATATAGAATCACAAGGAGAAAAATGTCGCTGTTACCTACTGGGTACCCAGTTCCCGCTCTCTCTCACCTGTCTGCTCTTTCTTGTGTTGTCTTTTTAATAGTCAAAGATCTAGTGATAGATGGTGATCGGTCTTAAATCAAATCAGCAGAACTGCTAGGTAACGCACTGTAGTTTTCATTGAGTGAGGAAGCAGGTTTGAAAGAGCGACATGAGATGAAATAGGAAGCAAATTACCTTCTCCTTTCTTGAGGATGCTGTGAAAACCAACGTTGAAATGCTTGCTTATTCTCAGTCCCTACCCTCCACCCTGTGACAGCTGTTCTTAACTCTTCTGAAAAGTCATAACCATCCTCTTTATGATCTGTTCCTTTTTATAACATTTATGTTGCAGGGAAAGTTGTCTAGTTGTTTTAGTGATGCCTGGCTTCTCTTCTTGGCTCCACTATTGTCTTTGGCCCTGATTCAGCAAAGCACTTAAGCACACGATTATCTTTACTTTTATGGGATGGTACGTGTGTTTACAGCTAAGCATGTGCTTAAGTGCTTTGCTGAATCAGAGGTTTTTGTCTGTAGCCTTGGATTTATGTCTCAACCTACTCACAAGTAAAATGAGCTTAATAGTTACCTCCAGTGATACTCTGACATGCAAGTGAAATACTGAATGGCTTGAGTTTCTTTCACAAATGGCAAAACAGGAATGTACAATATGTTATATATTGCTTTGTGTCATTGTGAGTGAGTCTGTAGCAGGTCTCTCTAGCTGGAGACATCTACTCTCTGGCATTATCACTGATCCATTATGTCTATTGTTCCCTACAGGTTTGTTGTTCTTGTCTTCACCATTTATTTGTCAAAACAGCCCTCCCTCGACTTTGGATGTCTCTTCAGACACCTGTGTGTGTATATATATATATATATAAAAAACTCTCTTTTCAAAGTCTGGGCTTTGAAATAAATTAGGGTTGTGCATCTAAACCCCATTGGCAGCTTTGAAAATAGCCCCCTCTGGATTAATAATAGTCTTCTGGGACTGGATTGTAGAGCTTTGACTGGTATGACATGAGAAGTGGCTTCTGAATCCTCACCATAAATAATGAGAAATCTCTTCTCTTCTTTGGTTGATTTCCTGCATGTTTAGGAGGTGCCTGAGCACTGTTCATACTTGAAGAAGAAGCAAAGCAATATTCTTCTGTTAGTAGCATTTTATTGCTTTTGAGGACAATACACTGTTTGCCTTATATACCTTTTTTTCCCCACTTAGGCATAAGAACACAGAAATGCCGTATTGCATTTTATGTAATACCTGTGTCCAATAACGTGAACTACTGCTTCACTAATGATGCAGAACTCCACAAAGATGTTACTTCTATGTCATATTAGTGCTTCCCCATCTTACTGTGAGGCTGTGTCATTCTGAACATGTCATGCAAAATATAATGCCTTTTTGTATCATATCCTTCAAGCATCCGAGAAGGTTGTATTTCCGTTTATTATTATTTTCTAGTCCGTGTTCTTAGACAGGCCTTGCTGCTGAGAGCACACGCAGCTTACGGTATTTTGTAATACTTTTAAAATCCTGTTAAAATCATGGTTTCTTTTGAATAAGAGTCTAGGGCAACTTCCTTTTTCAAAGCCTTAGAATAAAATTTTCCATCTTGTTCCACACCTCCTATGTAGAGTTGAAAATCTTTATAGAAGGTCGGGTTTTTGCGTTATGCATTTTGGAGAAATATTAATTTTAGTATTGAGCTTTTGATCTTCATACACTGTTATTTCATTTGGGCTTTGCAAATGTTTAGGTTTTTATCTCTTTATTTGTGGACAAAAAGAAGTAATTAAATTGTCTCTCTTGACTAGATCACAGGTGAAGTGTAATGACAGTCTGCAATATTTTCTGGAGATAATAAACTTTGTACCAACTGACAGTCGTATCAAGTAAATTTTACTATACTAACAGGGCTGTTTGGAGGTGTTTGGGTTTTTTATCCAAAAATAAATAATAGTGCTGAGAAATCATTCAAACAGTGGTGAATCCTTTAAGAGGGAGGAAAATGTATGTTTTGTTTGTTTTAAAAACTATAGTTTGAAATACTGAAAATGTACAGATTCCAAAGACCTTCTGGGTTGAAAGTTAGCGTTTTGGGGAAGTTTGGCACTAATAGAGGCACCGGGTGTATTGTTGCACCAGAATACCCAGGCTCAGTGCTTCAGTCTGCCTTGGGGACTTAAACCCTCACTTCAATAAAGTTAAATTATTGTACGATAAATAGAGACCAAAAATGAGCACACTTAATGCAGAGCTGCAGCACTAGCTCTCTGTTGTCTATCAAGAGATCCAAAATTAATTGAACAATACTCTAAAAATAAACTCACCGGATCTGTTGTTTGGATTTCAGTAAACAGAGAGGCTGGGAGAAGGAATTGAGATGTTCTGCATCAGTATCAGGCAGGTTTGAACCATCAGTTAATTCTCAACATGCGTTTCTGGTGTTTTCTAAGCATTAGAACACTTAGGACAGGATTCAGCGTGGCCAACTTCACCCCTTCGAGTGCGTAATGTCTTATGTATGATGATCTAATCGATCTGTCGAAAGACAGGGCTGCATACACAGGCAAGATGATTTTGGGGTTAAGCTGGTTTGCTGGTTACTCTGCATGTGTTTAAATCCGGAATCTGAAAAGCATTAGGTTGGGAGAGGACCAAGTAAATGCAGTATGTTGGGTATTTGAAGGCACTCAAGGGGCACAAGCAAAAACGTGTGTGTTATGCATGTGTTGTGTGCATGGGAGATACAGGTGGATCTCGTAAAATTGATATAAACAAAGAATTTTTTTTTTCTCTCCTATTAAACTGAAATTTCTAAGAGGGAAGTCTGTATGGTCTTTGTAACTGGTTACAGGGTTTCCAAGAAGAGTTCAGGTTAACAAAAGAGTGCCAAAGTCTCAGTTCTTAATCTTCCCCCCAATAATTAGCGAGAATCAGTTATGCAGAGGTTGATGTCGGCTCAAACCATCTTTCAGATGTGGCGTCTGAAACAAGAGATATCTTTCAGATGGTGGATTGAACTGGAATGTCTGATGGCTTTTGGTCTTTAGGGGTTTAGCAACCAGTACTTAGTTACTTGGTTCTGGCTGAATTTCACTGTGATTTCCTAGTGCTTCCGATTCAGTGTGCTTGTCTTCGGCTGCTGCCCACGATGGTGACCCTTTGTGAAGCACCTGGGAGTCCTCTTTGCTGTCTTGGTGCAGATGTAGGTGATTCCTGAGCAGTGTGAAGGTGATTCCTGATCTGTGAAATGCCATTGAGAAAAGGCAGAGCTATATTCAGATTAGGGCTTGGTTGTAAAAACGTTCTTAGGAAATTACTTCAGATTTATTAGAAGTGTGAATTTATAGTGGACTGGAAAAACCACATTGAACTCTTGAGTGGACTCTTACTCCAATCTAAAATAGAATCATAGAGTCATAGAATAGTTTGGGTTGGAAGGGACCTTAAAGATCATCCAGTTCCAACCCTCCTGCCATGGGCAGGGACACCTCCCACTGGCTCAGGCTGCCCAAGGCCCATCCAACCTTGCCTTGGATGGGATCCCCCAGGGATGGGGCAGTCATAACTTCCCTGGGCAACCTGTTCCAGTGTCTCACTACTCTCATGATGAAGAAATTCTTCCTAAAGTCCAGTCTAAATCTGCCCCTCTCCAGTTCATACCTGTAAAATAGGGTTAATTCAGTTGTGTTTGTGTCCCAAATCACTTTCAAATCAATCGGATATTGTCTTGCAGGGGAGTTTGGATAATTTAAGATGATTTAAGTGGTTCAAAGTTGTTTCGAGTCCTAGACCAAACAGTTTGTGCCCCATCCTCATGTCTTGACTCTCCCTATGTTGATACTTCCAGTGATGCTGCAGTCCATGAACCTGCAGAAACAGAGGACACTGATCTTGTTTCTTTACACCTTTTATCTTTTGACAGGCCTTAGAATAATCTTGCCTACCCTTCCGTCTTTTGCCTCTGTTCACTCTATTGCTGAATTGCAAGATTTGACAGCACAAGGGCTTCTAATCCCTTTCTGTGAAGTGAAATGAGTTACCTTAAACTGCTGCTGAGGGTGATTAATGCTGACCTGTGTTATTTCCCCTGGAACAGGCCAGTCGGAGCAGTTGCATCAAATTGGTTACTGTGCTTCAGCTGCAAGAGCGAATCACTTCTTACACTGCTTGAATTACACCTCAAGAACACCTTTGACCGAAGGAAGCTTTCTGTTCTTAATAATTGCGTCTACACAGAAGTTTAGTCGCACTGCTCAATTAGCACACTTTAGAAGTTTATTCAGATGAACTTCCACATTTGTAGGTGTGAACAGCGAGCCCTTAATGGCATTTGGCTGTGCAATTCTGCGGCTATTTTCTTAAAGCCAGTTCTTAGGTAATTGATACGGTTGCGCTTTCACTCATCAGTGAGCATTCAGCTGCAAGGATCAAGTGAGAATGCATTTCTTTGTGCTTTCTAAACTAGAAGAGAATTTTACACCTTTTTGAGTGCCATTCAGCTGTGTGTTATAGCTTTCTGGTGATGCCAGCTAGAACTAATTTTAATCTTACCAAGCCTGCCAGAAGGTGAGGATTTTGACATAAGAGTTCCAAGAACCCTAACTGAATCAGATTATCTTCAAAGACCTGTTTTCTTCTTATTCTCTAAGGTGGCAGGTGCATATATTTTAAGTGCAGCGTGTTTATCAATTGCACGGTGTTGTCCAGTTAAGTATTGCTCAAAATAATCCATGTAAGAGTATCTCAATCTATAATAAATTTAATCATTTTAGATGAGAGAGATGATAGAGAGGAACCAAAGTGAAGAAGTTGGAGTGTTAACACCTGTCCTGGGCAGGTAGCGAGGATGTAAATGTTATCGAGTCCGGATCAGTCGGGTAGTAGAGGGTGACGGAGTTAGTGCAGGAGCTTAAGAGAAGCATAAAGTAAAACTGCCACTGAACTTCCTTCCAGTAGTCATTCACTATTTACCTTCATGTTTATTATTTCATATGACTTTCCCCAGCCATTCCTTAGAGAATATTATTAAATATAATGAATTCAGTTAGTTACAGGCCCTGTATCCAGGCTTAGCCTTAGAAGCTCCAGCTTCTCTTTGATCTTCGACATACCAAAATGTGTGATTATGCTATAAAAAGATAATAGGGAGAACATCAAAGGAAAGTTGAAAAACGCCAATGTGGCTTAGTAACATAACAGCTTAAGAAAAGCAGCATAACATGAAGACAACCCTAGTTATGTCTTAATGCATTTTAATATGTACTCTGCAAAAACACTGTAACACTAGTGTCTGCAAAATAGGGAAGCTCTCTCTTCTCCAGGAAATCTTTTCAAATAGCAGATGTATTTTCAAGTTACATATTACAGTCATGATGCTGGGTGGAAGAAATTAGGTTCATCTGCCTGATCACTCTAGAGACTTTTCCCCCTTCATCCCTGAGCTCCTGTCATTTTACCTACCAGAGTTAGGCAGATTTTAACCTTTGAAGACAACAATAACTGTCTCCCGTGGGAACATCAAAGCCGGTTTTGGCCAAAAAGGTGATTTAGGTGTACTTACTGTACCTCAAGCTAAATGTCAAATGTGATTAAAAGTTACTGTCTTGTCTTGTTTTAAGTAACAAAGTACAGGAACCCAGGAGTGACTGCGTGCTCTTAGACATCTCTGTTTTGCTTGTCTTTCAGCCTGTATGTAGTGTTATCACTCTCGGACAGTACAGCTTATCTTCCCCAGGCAAATAGGCTGTATTTGGGGGAGGTGGGACACAGGCAGAGAGTTTTTTTAGGTCCGCTGAAGAAGCTTTTGGCACACAAAAAAAAAGAGCAAAGCAAAGCCTGTGCTGTTTTCAGCTCACCTACAGCACTGTTTGCTTGTGACATCATCCAAGGGTTTTACCTGCACTATGTGGGTTCTTCAGAGAAGCCGAGGGATGGATGTCTTTGGGCATTAGCCCCGTGTTAAAATGCAAAATCTAAAAGACAAAATGATAAAAGCAGTGTAAGCAGGGCCTTGCAGAAGGAGAAGCACTAACCACTTCCCTCACTAACCAATGAGAGTGCCACGTATTTGCTTCTCCTGAAATGCTTGTTGATCTCATGATTGTTTCCATGTGGACCTTTGGGCATTTATAGAGTATCCCATGTGACTTGCAGAGAGTTTCTGATGGAATTATTAATACAGAACATCTCAGTTTTAAGAAAAAGGCCCCAAATACTGAATTTTAAGACTGGGATTTCTGTTTTGTTACAAACACTTGGCATCTGAGAATTAAGTTTGTTGGCAGCTGTTGAAAATCCCAGCTTTTCCTCGAGTGTCCACAACTAGAAATTAAATAATTCTGTAGGCTGAGGTAACTACAAGATTCAACTTCCCAGGAAGTGTTTCTTGCCATCGTGGCCGGTGCTCAGAGATTGTCTGCGTGGAGGAGTGAACTAACATGAACTTCCATGATTGCGTTGAGCAAATGTTTCTTCTAGATGGACATGATTATGTGGAGTTTATGTGTGCAGCAGGTAAAACCTTAATACTGTAGATCTTTCACCTTCGACACGGGATTTATTGGGAATGAACCTGTGTTCCTAGCCACCGCTTGTTTCTGTGAATGTGTGTTGGATTTTAAGAACTAACCATTTATAATTTGTTATAAAGGTGGTACTCCTGTTCCTTTTTTCTAACAGTCTTTCCAGTGTCTTTTGAAGGACACTGGAAAGCTGTCCCATACAGACACAAGAAAGTAAAAAAAAAAAAATATTGAATTGTCTAAAGCTTTTTGGCTTTGTTTTGATTTTTTTAATGCTTTTTTTTAGCCACAAAACCTTTCCAAACAACCAAAACAGACTGAAAATGGCCAGAAAATTATCCCAAACTATACTGGAAAGGGCCAGAACATTTTCTTCTGAGGTCCTTTGCTTTAATCAGCAAACAATGGAGAGGACACATGCAACTGAGTTCCCTTTAGCCCTTTCTCCCCCTTTTATGCTGTCGCCAGCACTGAGAAGATGGGCCCAATTTCCTCCCCCATTTTTCCTCACCAGGAATTCTTTAACATCTGAAGAAACGCGAGGCCTCGCTGTATTCAGCGCTGTTTAGGAGTGAGAATTACTGTGCCAGGCAGCTTACAAGATAAGTAAAATGTGATATTCCATTTTCTATTTCAGGGAAGCACCTGCTAGCCAAGGTGTCTGCGGTAGTGAGTGCTGCGATACCGCCCATCGCCTCCAGTTCAGCTGAGTTTTGTCTTTCACTGAGGAGTAGAACATAAGAGATAGATGTTCTGGGTTGAATTAATGAATTAATGGGTTCGAGTGTTTGCATTTCCAAGATCTTCTTTATTTGCACAGATCCTGCTTTGGTGGGCAGCTTTCACAAGATACAGTCTGGCGGATTTTGAGTATTTTGCCTGGATTTAAAATAGGAAATGTGAAAATGTGTTTCACTTCCCCTTCAGAACAGATAATCAAGCTGGACGTTTTAGTAGATAATCAGAGGAGCAGTGACCTGGGGTGGGTTTTCCACTTGCCATACAGAAGTGTAAATTTTACTTCTTTGTATTTATTTATAGTTCTTTAAAAATCAGTATATAGTTTAATGGACAAAAAAAATACCTTAAGCCATCACTGTAGTTTAAGCATGACCATAAAAATATTCTTTTCTTTCTTTGGGAATGTGGGATCTTGTCCTCCACTGTGACGGTTCAGCAGAGCATAGAGGCAGCTGTCAGGCAGCAGCAAATGATGAGTGAGGTCCTCCAAGTCACTGGAGTTTGTCCTTGCTTTCGGTGGACGTGGGGCACTACCTCGACACGTCCCGCTGGCGCGGTGACCCTGAGAGCTGCAGGGCAGAGGGGGAGCAGACTTTTGCCTTTCATTTCTCCTCAGACCTCCAGTGTTCAGAGAGATTCGTACTTGGGAGCTGGTTTTGCGAAATCAAAGCCCTTCCTAACAGGGCTCTTTGTACCTTTTTAGCCTTTTATGCCCATCCACCCCTGCCACCTCCTCTGAGGCAGCTTTGAAATGCAGTTTGTTGTTGTTCTTAAATATGATCAACGCAGTTCTAGTCTGCTGCTTTAATGAATTGTAAAATCATAAGATAATTGAGGTTGAAGGCACCTTGGGCGGTCTCTAGCCCAACCTCCTCCTCGGGCAGGGCTGGCTGTGAGATCAGACTGGGATTCTCAAGGCTTCATCCTCTCAGGGCTTAAAACCCATTACTTCTCTCCATCTCCTGGCTCACCGCCGGTCACGCAGACCACAACGTAGTTATCTTTTTGGCAGCCAGGCATGCTGCCGGCCTGTGTCTGGTCAGCTCGTGTCCCCGGGGTCTCTGCCTCAGAGCGGTCCCCAGCCTTTAGCCTTACAATACGCTGTGAAGGCGTATGATGATCTTGTCCATCACCTAACCATTTTACGTTCCAGATAACTTTAGAGTAGTTTCTTTAGAAGGGGGAAAAAAATCCAGAGAAGATTGTTTTGCTTTCCGTGAAGGACTGTGAAGACCTTCCACTGTGTCCTGCCTCAGAACAAAGGAACGTCTGCTTTCCAGTGGCAAAGGGAAAAGGCAGCTCAGATTCATCACTATCTGGACTCCTCAGCTGTGTAGGACTTGTCGATAGGATAGTAAAGCTCCCCTCCACCTTCCCCTCAAAATCCTCGTACAGTTTGAATCTCAACACTTGCAGACACTATTTTAGTATTTTCGTTCATATATTTCTTCCAAGTGGAGGTGTTGGGAACAGCCGCTCTCTGACTGGACTTCTGCTGGCCGGGACAGTTGCTGAGAGATGGTAAAGAAAAACAAAAGCAATGGGATTTAGGTGTAAAGGGTGACAGGAGATCATGTTTTGATGAGCAATTCATACGGTTCTCTTTTCTGTAGTTGGACTTTTCTTTCTGTTGCTGGATACTTGGCATGAATACGAACAGTAGCTTGAGATTGAAAGAAAAGTGAAAACAGGCCAGATTATGTTAAAATCACCAACATCTCAAGAGAAAGCATTCTTTATTCAGCCTCATACCTGAAGGGATGTAGTAGCATTCACGCCAGTGTTTGCTAGCTACAAGGCTATGTGTTTGGGGTTTTTTTTCTCCTCTCTGTCTTGTTTTTAAGAAATGAGAACTGTGAAGCTGGGAGGAGACTTCAGAGATGCTGCAGATGAGGTGGTTGTGGCTTTAAGACCTGCAGTCAGTAGGTGGTAGTGAAGCTATGGCAATGGGAGGTGGGCAGGCAGTCTCCTAATGCCTCGTTAGTCACTTTGATTTTATGTGGAGGATGGGCAAGGGGAGTGGGAAGAGCTGGGGTCTGTTTGGGGAAAAAAATATCACAGCCTATTAGTTAGAAGCAATGAAATGGAGACAACTTCAGGGACTCCATTAAGTGCAGTGTGTTTAGGCAGACAGAGTCCCCAGGTGAGGAGTGCTATTCTAGAGGATTGTGTACTGCAAAATAATTGGACTTGGGAAATCAACTGGGCTTCAGTGGCCTCGTGTAGCCTGATACCAGGGAAGGAGGAAGGAGGGAAAATGTTTCCTTTTACTTCTTTTTTTTCTTTCCCCCTTCCAGTCTAAAGGCTGCAATGAATACAAAGAGGAAACGTCATGCTAGATAGATTTACTGTCAATAGTCGTTTGAATAATACAAACAATGGCTATAATTAAATTTCATTTTGGCAGGGGACTATTCAGAGCATGTCATCATAACACCAGCTTGTAATATCTTATTCTCTTGGCATCCTGGACTTTTCCTGGTGCATTCAGTGAATAGAAATGATCCAGAATTCAATCAGAAAAGGCCGAATCTGCAGGGATGCGTGTTAATGCATTGTTATGTCTAGAATCAGATTCTTAAATAATACATGCCTGCTTATTTATTTATTTATTTGTTAAAGAAGATAAATTGGAAATGGCAGAACAAGTGGGACTAGAGCAACTTTTTGCACCCGGAGCAATCGCTTGATAAAATTACGTTGCCAATGTTACTGAAAGGCTCTAGTGCATATCAATCACAGTAGTGGCTGTGTCATTTCTTTCAGGCAAGTAAAGTCACTGTTTAATATGGTAAACGTTGTACCAAACTAAGCACCTGCGTTCCCATTAATGTGTGCGGCAAGGACAGGCCAAGAGAGTTGGGATTGTTCAGCCTGGAGAAGAGAAGGCTCTGGAGAGAGACCTTAGAGCAGCTTCCAGTACCTGAAGGGGCTACAAGAAAGCTGGGGAGGGACTGTTGATCAGGGGGTGCAGGGATGGGATGAAGGAGAATGGCTTTAAATAGGAAAAGGGAAGATTTAGATTAGACATCAGAAGGAAATTCTTTGCAATGAGGGTGGGGAGGCCCTGGCCCAGGTTGCCCAGGGAAGCTGTGGCTTTCCCATCCCTGGGGGTGTTCGAGACCATATTGGATGGCGCTTGTGCTCCCTGAGCCAGTGGGAGGTGTCGCTGCCCATGGCAGGGGGCTGGAACTGAATGGGCTTTAAGTCCCTTTAAACCCAAACTGTTCTATGATTCTTTGATTCTGTGATTCCCGTTGTCTCCAAAAAAACACCTAGACTGAACAGCGATATTTATGAAAGGCAACTTTGCTAAAATACAAGTTTTGTCTTATCTGTGTTAAGAAATGTTGTGAGGCATAAGCATTATTCAGCAAGTGTAAGCCGTAAGAAATTACAAGTTGGGTCTGGTTCTCATTGATGCTGAGTGTGAATGAGAATATCCCTCCAGTGCTCGTGGATGTGTAGAAGTCTGGGAGCCCATCGCTCACAGTGTTAACAATTGCAAAGGTGAAAAGAAAAATAGATTGGGTGTAACAATGCCTAAGCCCCTCAATACTCTTACTGAAGATTTTCTCTGCTCTGCTCTTGATAGCTGCAGAACCTCAGGTATTAATTTGGTCAGTGTAGGCAAGACTTCAGAAAATAATGCATTATTGAGTTAAAAGGCACAATGTGAGATGTTGTTGGATTAAGAATGTGTATGCTGTAGTGTAAGTTAATGGAACAGTAATAGTGAGAAGTGACCTTCTTCCCCTCCCGGAATAGAAAAAAAGCAACACTTAGCAGTAGAAAATAAGATGTGAACCTCTGAGAGTAAGGTCACTGCGACTCCCAGCTTGTGTGGCCCTGTAGTAATAAAATGCTATCTGTGGCAAACCAGCGCATCCCTCGTTGCTATTAGTGCATAAACAGGATCATATTATATTACCCAATTCCTCTAATAAGGGCTAAGTACTTTAGGTGTCTCTTCCTTAAAATATCAGTTGGAAATGAAGAAAATCACTGTACAGAATTAAAAGAGAAGATACCATCTTATTCAACAGTAATCTTCCTTTTCCTCCTTGGATGAAGCCATTTATATGCCATTCCTGTTTATTCCTGTCTGCTGCACTAAGAATAAGAACAAATAACCCCAACCCAAAGAAAACAAAAAAATCTCAAAACTTCAGAAAAATGCAATTCAAGATTGCAGGATTTTTGGGGGCCAGCTAGAAGAAGGAGTAATTGCTATATGCATTTCCTCATCAAAATATCATTACTCAAGGCTTTCTTCCATCAAGATGTTGCAAACAAGGTGTATTGCGTTGTGTTATGTTGTAGTAGTTTACCATTTTAAATATGAAGTTAAAGCTGCATGAGCAGAGTTGTCTCAACACAGTCCAACCTTTATTATAGAAAGAAACAAGTTGTCATTGAGGATATTGTGTATGTTTAGATAGTGTTGATCACTGTTGATATAGCCAAGTTGGATCGAACTTTGGAATGTGTATTTAAACACCAATTTTTGCAAAGTTACCAAAAAATCCTTATTTTCCTGATTGCTAAAGAAAATAAACTTTCAGGAAGTGGCTACTCTGTGACAACCAAACTAGGTTAGATTTTCGGCGTGGGTAACATTCTCAGTGCGCATTACTGTTGCGTTATTCATAGTTCGTCTCACCAGCGTATCTACCACAAATTGTTCGATGTACACGTAGTGAGAGTGCTTTTCTGTAGTAACCATCAGTTGCAGTCACATTTTGCACTATGATATCTGTATCTAGAAAGGTACTTTAAAAGAGTGAAAAACAACATCTTGGATTTAGAGGTTGGAAAATGCATAGGCAACAATTTCTTTTTGCAAGATTCCTCAACGTGGATATATCAACATGGTAGGAGACATTGCTTTATAAAATCCACATCAAAGCCATGGGGTACGTGTTTGGATGTAGTGGGAAAGCAGTCCTCAGACACACAAATGCAGCACAACATGTTTTGTGGTAAATTAAGCCAAAAGCAATTATTCCATCTGAATCTCAAAGATTTCCAAGATGTTGCCCCTGCCCATGGCAAAGAGTTGGGACTGGATGGGCTTTAAGGTCCCTTCCAACCCAAACCGTTCTATGGTCTGAGTTTGAGGTTCATCCAAGGTTTTGATTTGAGCCCAGGCAGTGTCAGAATCTTAGGAAACCCTTAGAGACAAGGTTCTTCATCACACATGTGTGCTGGAGAGGAGAGTTACCATCATATATAATTGCTCTTTTTCTGTTTCCAACAAAAACCAGCTCACTGAAATGTCAGCTCATGCAAGTTGGCTGTGAGAAGTATTGAATCCATTCTCCCCTCATTTTTCCCCTCCGCACTGGCTCTTCTCGCTGATACAGCAATCCTCATCCTCCAAGCGAACTTTCTGAGCAACCTTGTTACTCAAGTGAAAGTACTTTCCTACCATGGTTAGTGTCTGTTTATGGGATGGTTCCTGCTTTTCATAATTAGATCCTGAGCAGAAATGCAAAGTCTGCTGTGTAAGAGGATAATGAATCTTTATTGCACTGGTGCAAATCAGATTTGTGCAAAAGGCTCTTTGAAAACAGTAATAAGCAGACATGTATTAAGTCACCAAGATAAGGTTCTTGCTTTTATATTTTCCTTTTATAAATGGAAATTGTAACTGCCCGGTGGATTTCACATGACCTTTCCTGCCACTCAAAAGGATTTTAGCCTTGACCTTAAGCTTAGTACATGCCATGCTCATGGTCAAGCTTCCAAATATATATATATATATTTTTTTTTTTTTTAAGGAGTAGAAGTAGGGATGGGCTTTGTCTGCTTTCTTTGTGCGTCTTCAGTAGCAGTGAAAAGTGGGGAGGAAAGGAGCCACTTGAAATGTCTGCGATAGGATCTAATCAGCCATTCCAATGTCCATTTAGCGCACACGGTAACATTTTAAGCATCTCTTGGCCACTCTCTCATAAGGGAAGGCTCATGTCATCCCTTGTATTTTCCCATTGTACACATCATTTCCTGGCGAATGCAGGATTTATTCCCCAGCTAAACCCTTCTTGACAGGTTTGTTATCTGTTCACCCGGTCGGCGAGCCCCTGAGAGCAGAGCAGAGCTGTTAGAGAGAGAGAGGGAGAGGGGGAGGGAGGAGGGAGGAAGAAAGAGGACTGGGAAGCAGGGCAAGGAAATGTCAAGCGAGCTGCCAAGGATGGATATTATAGCTGCTGGGGACCTTAGAGAGTATCATGTGTCTTTTGTGTCTATTTTACAGTCAGTGCTTCATGTAAGATGGCAGTCTCGCCTGGACTATGCTTAGTATTGATTTACTCCCAGGCAATGCACAGACCATTTTAGGAGTACATGGGAGACCAGAAGAAAAATCCTCCTCCCCTCCATTCCAGCCTGCAATTTTTTTTTCTGTAAACAAACAGATCTAAAGTGGTTTCTATTAAGTTTGCTCTCCCTCTTGTTTTTTCTTTGGTTTGGTTTTTTTTTGTTGAATTAGCAGATTTGCTGTGTGGAAAGCAAATTGATCAGAGGCATCAGTAAACAATAGATGCCTGGAAAGTATCGTGGGTTCTGGTCTAATTTACAGACTTCAAAATCTCTGGCCTTTTTGGCTTTTGGAGACAGCTCGTATAACCCAACACCTGCTCCTGGATCAAAACTACCAAGAAGTAGCTAAAAGGTGTAAGCGTGCTGAATTGGAAAACTCTTTCTTTTTTTTCTTTAATCTACACATAATATATAGTCCTCATAATTTCCCTTCTGTTGTTTTCTGCAGTTGCTGTTCTGCACTTGGGTGCAGTATGTTAGATGGAGAAGGCAGCCGTATGGCTCTCTGAACAGCCAGCAGCTGCTCGGCTGCTTCAATAAGCTCAGGCTGGGTGTGCTTCCCTCTGGCAGCCTCAGTTCTCCTTCCCCATTGCTGGGCCAGTGTAGGGCTTTAGCATCTCAGCGCTGTCATTCGATGGGCAGTGAATTTTTGCATCTAATTCTCCTACTTAAGCTCTTGCTTCTACCTACCTGTGAATCTGCGCCGTGTCCCGGCACGTTGTTGGCGCGTTTCCTCCACATAGGGCTGTTCCTGACCTTCAGCATTTTAGCGTTACATCGAGCTGAGCAAACCCTCGGCAGGATCGGAGCCTGGAGTCACTTCTCTTTGCCACGTGTGGTGGAGGCACAGTAACGCTGCTCACCCCGGGGCAGCTGCTGATGTTCTTTCACCAAAATAAATAGAAGTACCGGTGCCCATACACACCAAATCTATTCATGTTTATGTCCTTTTGGTATTTGGGGATGAAAACAAGCTAAAGGCTTTTTGTTTAACAGCTTACCAAGGTTGTCATATTGTTCTCAGTTCTGAATTTAAGCAGGATTATTTTATCAAAGCGGGGCTTGTGTGTGGTAATGTTTTTTCTAAGGCTATATTGAACATTGAGTGTTCTCAGGGCATGGCAGACTTAGATGATTCTGCTCTCTGGGAGCAGGGGAGCCGGAGTTTGACAGGCAGCCCAGGGGATACGCACGCTGGGGACAGAGCAAGCCGGGCTGTGAGCTCCATATGCTGTTTAAAAAGTCTGTGCGGAGGAGGATAGCGCTGGGGCGAGATGGGGCATCCAGGGAAATGGTGGGAAAAGAAGCTGTGTGTCTACATTATTTCACTGCCTGTGGTGCCAGGGAATCATGCGAATGTGTAGCTGCGCTGGGCAGGTTCGAGAGCTGGAGTTCTCGTCTTCGATGCACCCTATGTGCCGCTCGGCAGGTGGGGCGGCAGGTTGCTTTCCAGCCCCACTCCTGGAAGCACAGAGAAGCTACATCAGTTTCTGCTTGCAAAGAGTATTGACAGTTTTAATAGAAGATCATTATAGGAGAGAAATATTCGGTTTTAAAGGTAGAGACCAAGCCAAAATCTTTCGCTTATGTTCATTAATTTAGCTAGCAATGCTTCTTTAATGAAGTCATGCGACAAGTTAGTGTCAAATAGTGGGAGTAGAGTTCTGAGCTTTTAACTTATTTTTTTTAAGAAACCATAACGCATTTCTCTACTCAAAAAAATCCTTTGGAGGGATACAGTGTGAGGAGTTAAGTATAGCAACATTACCAAAACACTCCTATTGCACTGTATTAGAGTACCCCGCATCTTTTTTCTCTCCCTTTCTAGAAGTGAGAACAATTTGTTTCAAAGTCTCATTATTTCTAACTGGCTGCCTCATTAAGCAAGTACTGTGACAGCAGCAGAGTCTGTGATTATAAACACCAGGACAATATGTTACTGTGTTTGTAGCTCCACAGACAGAGGAAAAAGAAATGTTTTTCCACCATTCTGTGTCTACTCAAGGGTTTGGGTTTTTTTTTTCCTCCTCCCTTCCCTCAATCCCTCCCAAGCTAGTTCTAATAGTAAAGCATGTCACTTATAATCTGCTAATTAAATCATTTCACTCCATTTTATATAATTTTTAATTTAGCATTCATTTTCAACTTAGCTTTTGGCTTCATTTACTGATAATAAACAGCATTGCACACAACACATGTTCCTCAAAACAGTCATTCACACACATACAGATGCCAGTAATTTTGCCAGTATGCCATGCGTATAAATATTAAATATAACATCCCACCCTCATTTTACCCGTGATTAAATGTGCATGTTGCTGTTTCATTGTACGATACACTGTAATAAGGCAAAACACGACAAATTTGGATGAAGAGTCTTCAGCTCTCTGTCATTCGCTAACCCTGGACCTTATAAAATGTTCTGGGTGTTCTATGCTATTCTGGCACCATGGCAGCTCTTCCCATTCTGAATAATAGGATTTGACCTGACTCTGTTGCTGGCCCATATGGGTTTTTTACCATATCCACATGCAGGTCTTTTTTTTTGATCATTACAAAGTGGATTGATGACCCTAAGTGAAAGGATGACGTTTATGATACCAGCCGTTGTGTCCTGGAGGTCAGACGGTCAAATCAGAGCTGGCATCCAGGTGGTAATCCAGCAGAATGAAGGTTCGATTCTAAGGTGTGATTGTACCCATCTCAAATTAAGCAGAGACTTTTAAATCCTGACAAGCTTGGAGAGTTGGGGTTGTTCAGCCTGGAGAAGAGAAGGCTCTGGGGAGACGTTAGAGCAGCTTCCAGGCCTGAAATGTGCTCCGGGAAAGCTGGGGAGGGGCTTTTTATCAGAGAGTGTGCAAGGACAGGACAAGGAGGAACAGTTTTAAACTGAAACGGGGGATTCAGATGAGATCTGAAGAAATGTTTTGCTGTGAGGGTGGGGAGGCCCTGGCCCAGGTTGCCCAGAGCAGTGGTGGCTGCCCCATCCCTGGAGGGGTTCAAGGCCAGGTGGGATGGGGTTTGGAGCCCCTGATCCAGTGTGAGGTGCCCCTGCCCGTGGCAGGGGGTGGGACTGGGTGGGCTTTGAGGTCCCTTTAAACTCAAACCACTCTATGACTCTGTGATGATTGTCTGAGATCTTGGGTCATCTACAAAAAAAGGATTTCCAATTCTACATGCCTTCATTTGGGGCCTTTCATACAAACACTTCTGATACTTTTAAGTTTCTTTTTAGGTGTGTTTATTGAGAATATTTGGCAATTAAGCCCTGCTACTCAGAGGTTAGCATCCACTGCTTGAAAACAGGACTTTTTTTCTTGAATCATAAAAGCCCTCCTGTCCCTGTGAGCAGACCTTTTCGTGCTTTATATGATGCACAATAATGTCTTTTAGAAGTGTCAGAGCGAGTGCTTGCTCATTAGAACTGTGCTACTTTGGTGATGGATACCTTTATGTATTTAATCTTGTGTGTTACAGTACGTCTCGTAGGCTGCTAATCCGTACTCCGCTGCAGCTTGTTGCATTCCAGTGCAGTGAGCAAGGGACTGAGCTGCTGGAATGACCAAGACATCACCCAGTGGGACATAAAGACAGTGCGTTATTTTCTGGTGCTCCAGAATATGTCAAGGTATCCAGGGTTTACAAGGTTTTCAGTCTCCTATTTGTAACGGCAGACACACGCAAGTCAGGAGTCACTGGTGATCGTATATGGCAGTGCTTTGAAGAGCACTGCAAGGAAGGGAAAGAGGTAAAGCTCCCTCTCATTTATTTGAGCTCGTGAAAATTGCCGCTGCTGCTGGATCTGCAGCTCCGAAATGGATTTTCTCTGGCTGCAAGGTCAGCACGCCACCCCTGCCCCAGCCGGCGTACACCAGGAGAGAAGCAATACCACAGAAAAGATGTGCTGCTGGTACTCGCTGTTCTGTTAATTAATCACCAAACCGCTTTCCTTTATTTCCTTTTAATTATAACATTATTTGACCATTCAGATTTGTACTGATTAAACCGTCATTTAATTGACAAAGTGTACGGCAATGCTAATGTTTCCTGTCAGTTTAAATTATACACGTGGCACGTGGGTTTCTGCTGCCGCAGATTAAAGGGAAAGTGGCCTTCGCACCCATCAGCGTCGGCGCTCACAGCGATGTACCACTGCGACTTAGCAATCGCCATACTCCTGTGTAATTAAAAACTATGAAAAAAGCTATACGTCACAGTAAAATAGCCCTGAATGTCGTCATCAGTTCTATTAACGCAGCATCAGCTGCCGAGACTTCCTCTGGAAATCGGTGGAAGAAAATCTATTAAGATTTCCAAGAGTGGTCGGTAGTACATTTCCTTGGGGTTTTTTTTCTGCTCGTATTTTATTTATTTTTAACTGAGTGAAACATTAGCCTGTGTTTCCTAAATCTCCCTTCTTTTTTCTTCTTTGTTTTTCCCTTCTTTTTTCCTTTCTTTTTAACAGATTTGTTTTCCACTCAATTAAGCTTGTGATCACAAGAACACAAAGTAGTACTTTTCTCCTTCTGGAAAGACTCTTACAGTGTGATGGGCAAATTGTCAGGAATAATTATACCAAATGGTGGAAAAAAAAAAAAGTTGATGGAAGAGCTCTCCCCCTGCTAGTGATAGGTTTTATTTAAGACGCAGTGAACATCAAGCACGTTTGTGACAAGGTGAAACTGGCAAGCTCTGCCATGGTTTTATTTTTAATTGCTAGTAAACTAATTAGACGGCACAAAATGTGATATGAGCCACGCGTACTTCCGCAAAAAAAACTAACAATGCGGGTTGTGTTTTTCAGTGAAAGAACAGAACTGATGAGGTAGATGTGAAGGCGGGAGACAATACCAGCCCTGTAAACATCCCACCTGTCCTGCCAGGAGCGCTCAAGGTTTTTGTTGTCGATGCTGATGGGTTATTCTGAAGGGATTTCAAGTTATTTGGTGGTACTCATTCATTCATCAAATCCAGCAGTCCTCTTCTGGAACCAGGGTGACTTTAAGATCTCTTTGCTCTGTTTCCAGGCGAGCAGACTTTGGCACCGTGTAATACAGTTATGATTTGTGTGAGTGGACATTTTCAGCTGAAGAAGGGAAGTATAAGGCAGAACTTTCTTTAACCTTCAGGTTTCAGCTGTGTCTCGGATCCGTAAAAGCAGAAACGTAGGAGCCTATGGCCTTTATCAAAAGGTGGCTAATCTCTCACAGCTCTAAGTTTTATTGGAGGGTGGCAAAGGTCAGGCTCCTCAGTGGCTGAAATGACTTATGGAAATAGAAGCTGGGGTTTCGATCACTAATGTGGATTCTAAGTTTCTCCGTGTTGTTTGAATTTTCAGAGGACTCCAATGTGAAGCACCAGCAATTGGTTACTTTTAATCTTGCCAAGTATTTTTTTTTAAGGTCTGCATAGTTTTTCTACTTGAGAATCTAAGAAAAAAAATCTATTCTGGTGTAAATCCATTGAAGTTGGTGGAGTTAAAAGGAATTTGTTGGAACGGTGGGCTGGTATTTATCCTACCTTTCTCCAAATATAAAAACGACCAGATGTTCATCTGTCATCAACGAGCATAGATTTCCTGAATTCAGTGAAAGTACCTTACTTTACATTATCTTCTATTTACAGAAATAGCAGAGTCTTCTATGTGTGGTTTCTATGATCAGCATATCAGTTGCATTGAGTGTCCTCTTTTTAACTGACATTAGATTGATTTTAGAATCGTAGAATCATAGAATAGTTTGGGTTGGAAGGGACCTTTGAAGATCATCCAGTGCCAACCCCCTGCCATGGGCAGGGACATCCCACTGGCTCAGGCTGCCCAAGGCCCATCCAACCTGGCCTGGAACACCTCCAGGGATGGGGCAGCCACAACTTCCCTGGGCACCCTGGGCCAGTGTCTCAGCACTCTCATGGTGAAGAAATTCCTCCTTATGTCTAGTATAAATCTGGAATTCTCAACTTGAAGAGTAAGTATTTCCCCACTTGGACTCTCTTACAAAGTAACCACATAGTCATCATGATTCGGTTATTTCTGGCCATGGTAATATCTTATTGATAGACATTTGGCATTCCTTCTGCAAATCTGATATCTGCCTGTGTTAGGAATACTGACGGGACACTGAGCGGGTTTCTGTATTTCCACGATGTGGAAAATTGGTACTTGGATTGGTATTGTCCTTGGAGACAACTCAAACTGGTAAAGGAAATCTTTGTTGGAGATGGACTGGGACCCTTGGGACTGGATGGTCCCTCATTGTCTATGCTGAGAGCTTGGCTCAGCCCAACGTGGTCTGTGGGCAGGCAGCTGTGTGAGCTGAGATGGCAGCAGGGGAAGAGCTTTCGCTTTCCTTTGTGCTCCGTGTGTGAGGGGCTGGATAGAAACAGGAAACATCTTTCCCAGCACTGGATCAAGGACATGTGGAAACGCCAGCCCCTCACAGCCTCGTCCTGATTTACAGTTGGATTTTCTTGGGGTTGTGAGTTACAGATGGGGAGGAAGGTGCTCCCTGTCCTCCAGCAATATTTGTTGGCTCTGTGTTTTTTATTTTTGATTATTTTTCGTGACACTGAAGAATCACAAACTTTTCCCATGGATTTCCCTAACGAAATAATGACTTGTGTGCTTTACATCAAATTGACAGGAGTAACAACGTGGCTCTAAACAGTCCTGACTAGATTCAGTGTCTACAATTACACGTCCAAACCAAACGTCTTTATGGGAAAGCTACATGAGCATAGTCACGGGTTATCTTTGCTTTATGTGTGCCTGCATTTATTTATTTGTTTACTTATATGCATACGTATTTATTTCTGAATGTCTGAAGATACTTCAGGTTACTAAGGGAAGAGAACTACTTGAGCAGATGCCTTTATGGTTTGTTCAGGGGTGCAGGGGGTGCAGGCTGGCTGAGTTTGGGCAGCCCAACACGGTTAAGAGCCCATTTGTGGACACTGAGCTTTGCAGGATGAGAACGCTGCCCGGATATCACAAGCCCTTGCTTGCACAATTGTATTTGATTGTAAGATTGCCTCTGTCTTCCATAGAATAGGATCAGGGCCTCCACCACATCTGTGAAAATCAAGAAAATTGCTTGAAGCCATCCGTACAAAAAGTCCTTATGTAGAGCTGTGTTTGCCTTTGGGAAAGGAAAACAGAACCGAGAGCCGAGAAATACAGCAACTATTGTGAAATAGACCAATTAAAAATGGAAAGTTTTGAGTATTTTCAACAGAAAATGGACTTTCCATAAAGTTTCTCTTGCAAGAATCCTAACTATTGCAAAACTAACAGCCAAATCTGAAGTAGATGAATGTGGTATTTAGACTGCTCCAAACTGCAGCTTCCCAAAGGGTTTGGGATTGTGTGTAATTGCTTTTACTGGCACTCTGCTGTAGATGAAAGAAGGTGTTGAGTGTGGTGACATATTAACTCTGTGAGAAAACAGTACTAGATTCCTAGGGAATGATATGTATATATTATTACCAGAAATCACAAGAAAAAATGTGTTAAATTTTAAGCATTTCTGTTGAAAACAAACCTAGAAATTCTCTGTCTAGCATAAAAGCATCACAAAAAGAATTCACCATACTATGCTAGGTCTTAGGTGATGTGGGAGAGATCACCGAGAAGTTAAAAAGACTGGAAAAGGGGGAGGTGAGAGCACCCTTTTGAGTTGGTACACCCCATCTGTGGCGCTGCCTGAAGAAAAGTCCTGCTTTTCATTTTGAGACACTTAAAATCTTTTTACGACTGTTCCTGTTCTTAGGGGTTTTTGGGGTTTTTTTTGGTGGCGTCTGGGTTGGCTTTTTTTTTTCTTCTTTTCTCTGTATATATTCTGGCAATGATGTTTATGGTCTCGTCTTTGCTGTCTGGAAGTTTGTCATCGTTGCTTTGCCGCGATCTTACTATGTCACCCATGTTTGAGGGTTGCGTGTGTGCACCATCTGCAGCGGGAGTGATGGCTCGTTCGAAGTGCGTTGGGTGAGCTGCAGTTTGGATGGATTGGGTGTAAACTCCATGTGCTCGGTACTTTAGCCGGGTCTGCCAGTGTTAAGGTCCTGGCTGTATTTTCATTACTTTGTAAAACCTATCTTGAGGAGTTTATAACTTGGCTGTAAAAACACTCCCGGCAATGAAAGCTGGCTGAGAATGTCTCTGTCTGGGTTATTTTTAATTTCTTTTTTTTTTTTGAAAGAGACTTAAAAGGCACCTTTTTCCCTTCAATGAAAGAAAAAGTGAGAGTTTCACACTTTCGGGGCGTTTGGTTTTCTGTGCCTACAGCTGTGATTTTAACTAGGAAAATTAAAGATGGTTCCACTTTCCTCCCTAAATGGAGGAATGGAAATATATAAATGTATATTTGATTAATATAAAGCTCTTCAGCCTTGCGTCGGAGATCATCACCAGATATTTTGCAAAACATAGTGCGGTTAGTTTTGACACAGTATCACTGATTCCTTTCATGATAGTTTTGCTTATTGTAACTGATGCGTTAAAGTGAAACCAGTATATTGATATATATATATATATATATATACCTCCGCCAGGGGAGGTTCAGGCTGGACATCAGCAAAAGATTTTCACGGAAAGGGTCATTGGGCACTGGAACAGACTGCCCAGGGAGGGGGTGGAGTCATCTTCCCTGGAGGTGTTTAAGGGATGGGTGGATGAGATGCTGAGGGGTATGCTTTAGGGAGTATTAGAAATGGTTGGACTCGATGACCCAGTGCGTCATTTCCAACCTGGTGATTCTATGATTCTATAAATAAACAAAATTCAGGACTGGATTTTACCTTACTGAGATGAGCTGCTACCAGGGACCCATAGTCAGAAGTCACAAGTTGTTGCTCTTTTCAACAGGTGAAGCAGTCAGAAAAAAATGCAAGTATCTGTCGAGAAGTTTACTAAGCATTTCCTTTATTCTAATTCTAAATCAAGTATGATGCATGGGAAGTTAGGAATGACAAAGACGCATTAAAGATACCAGGTAAACAGCTTCCTCAGCCTTTGGGAGGTCGCTGGTTGGAACTTCATGTTTCTTGGGCATGTGGTGCATTTTTCACACCTTGAGACCAGATCCTGGCTCCCATCAGCATGCGTATCAGCCGGTACTAGGCTCAACATCTTCAGTTCGCTTTCTCTGGATGCTACGAGCAGAAATCTGTTCTGTGATCAAGCATCCTTTTTGAAGCAAGGTATTTTTTATTCAGAACAAGGCGTTACTTGGGAAATATTGTAGAGCCTAGCGTATTACTTCTGCCATTTGTCTCTGTCTTCTACATTGATATTCTCATGCACCATAGCTTCCTACAGTGTTGTGAGACCACAGGGGTCTACAGAGCATTTTTGTCCCCTCAAGCTACAAACTATTTCCATTCCCCCAGATGCTCTTTTACCTCTAGGGTGCATTGGCCCTTAGATATTTCAATTCCTAATCTGGGAAAAGAGCTGCCTAACGTCAAGCTGAACCGCAGAAGGTGGCCATTGTCCTGTAATTGCCCCCCAAGGGTCTGGTCGGCACTTGTACAGTCCTGATGGCTTTTTCTTACTTGCTTTTCCGACTTAAGTTAAAGTAGTATATTCCTGCAGGAAATTCTAATGAGCCAATATAATTACATAGTAATTTTACCTTCCTGAGGAGGTCACACAGAGTGCTAATGCAATTATCAAATATTGGTATGCCTAGATTCCATAATAGCACCACACCTAGAGAAACCCATTCTGATCCTTTGAGTTTCCGGGTTTGGTTTTGGTTTTTTTTTCCTTTTGTTAGACTGTGCCTTAAATGAAGTAGTTTGATGCTACCAAACACGAAGAAGACAATAAGAGGAACGGCTACCTTAATATCTGTCTTATTCTTTTGGTTAGCTGTCTGTGAAGCCAGAAATATTAAGCGTGAATTTCATCTTTTTTTTAAACCGGAATCAGAAGAACTGTAATAATTTTAACATGTTAATGAGTACCCAACCATGACAGGACAGAATATTCGTGGCATCTATTAAATATCTGACAACAGGAAGTTAAAGATCGTTTGGTATCTGACTAGGATATGTAAGGGCTTGGGGTTTGCCTTCCTGCTGTCTGATTTTTCTTAAGAAATGGCATTTTTGTGCCATTCCTGGCTGTGCTGCCCCTTGGATGGCGCTCGGGAGCCGTGTTCTGCGGCTTAGAAACGGTCACCTCAGCTGTGTTTGTTTGCTACAGTTGATCATAATTCGAGAGCAAGGAGAAGTTCAGAGAAACGAGAAGCTGCAAAATTAACAGCAAGGAAGGAGGGTTTCTGAGTTCTTTTTTTTATGCTCAGGAAGAAAATAATTCCACGGGTCAGGCTTGAGAAGGATTTGGTGTTGATTCATATCAACAAGAGGAGAGTTTCCAGCTGTTACAGTAAATACCAAAAATAAAGAGGAGTTTTAGGAGGGAACTGTCAAGAATCCGGACTTAAGCGAGGCTACAAATCTTGTGTGACAGGAGGAAAGGTAATTTGGCGGAGGTTTATCCTATGACTTTGAGATATTTCTGCCTCGTCCTCTGAAACAGTTTGGAGATGGGAGCTTAGGCTGGATGGACCATTATCCCAACCTGTCGTGGCTGTTCTTCTGACCCTGAAAGTCTTGAACATAGAGTTTCATCTGTCCGGGATGATATCAGTAAGGCGTATGGAGTGTTAAATAGGAAAGTTGAAGCTTAAGTGTCATCACTGGTATCGTACAGATAAGTGTTTCTGCAAAGAGGTTTTTTAATCTGGTGATAAGGATAATATGAAATCCGAGCATGGGGGCAGCAGAAGGGCAGTGAGAGAAAGAAATGTGCAAACAGACCAGTGTAATTGAAGCCTGGCCTTCAAATCTTTGAACGCTCCAGCAGCCAACTTTGGGGATGGAATTGCAGTCTGATAAACTTGCAAGTTTTGACTGAATCTTCAGCTTTTCATCACTTTTTTTTCCATTCACCAAGTAATTCTTTCCTGCAAAGATAGATGAGTTCTGTTTGCATCTTTATTATTTTCCTTTGTTTGTTTTAATGGGGATGCTAATAAATGGATAGTAAGGATTTCTGGAAGCTATTGCTCTCATTGCGAAGGATCCACAGTTGTGAGGCTGCGTTTTAGCTTGGATAGCAGAATTATTTAAGGCACATCAAGCTTCCTTTAATAAACCCAGTGTGAAATGCAATTGGAGACCTATATTAGTATGAAAATTGACAACTGCATTGTGTCGATTACGTAGATTTGAAAAGTACGTCACGTTAGACCTTCAACAAGGGATTCATTGGATGATTATAAGGTAAAAAATTTATACAAAAATCAAAGCTTTACGGCTTTGCTCCCAAAATTCTGTGACCAGAGTATTATAAAAGTTAATTTACATGTCATATTTCTAGAATTTCAAACATAAATAAATCAAAATTTTGCTCTCATGGTAATAATTAGTATTTCTAATGAAATAATTGGTATTTCTAATGAAATAATGAGTATTTCTAATGAAATACTAAACAGAGGTTTTGATCAGAATGGACCTTAGTCTTCTAGATCCAGTACAACTTGTTAGGTTGCTGACTAGATATCTCTTACAATAAAAATATGTGTCATTGAGCATTCTAATTCTTTAGGAGTCTCAAAGACATTTTCAGTCATAAATTGATTCTGTCAACGTCTCAGAGAAATAACAAAGTAAGAATTCAATAAAACCCAGAGTTCAAAACTGGCCTAATGCTTTTTCCACTGAATGGTAAGGTTTTCATTAATTTTCAGAAGCAGTGATAGTAGAATGATGAATGCTTCGAGAAATCTCCAAACCTGCCCAGGATCACACAGGGAATGTGTGGAAACATGTATTAACAGGAATTAAAACTTCATTCCTACAGTCAACATGGTGCCTCAAAGGCAAGTTAGTCTTCTCTCTATGAAATGAAAGAGATTAACGTGTTGAAGATGAGTGGATTTGAAGCTCAAAGCTGTACACCCCTTCAGCATCTCAATTGTTTGAAGATTCTTTTCATGAAGTTAGAGGGCCGTTGGCCTGGAGATAATTTATAGACGTAGCCTGCTGAAAATCATTAGTCTTGAAGTTCTCGTGCACGCTTAAAAGTTCCATTCTGGTCAAACATACCCAGTGCTTCAACCTGGCATCGTGATATTATATTGTCACTGGAAAGCACAGTCACTGCTGAGTTTGAGGTAAGGCACCTTTTCAGTGTATATTCAGGATGTGATATCATCCTTGGAAGAAAAGCAGTCATAATAGCATACAAAAATATGTACTATAAACGCAGCATACCGTTGCTGCCAAGTATTTCTTTGTAACGCAATTTGTCATACTGCTTACAGCCAACTCATCATCACATGTATCAACGTATTCACGGTCGTTTTCCCGGTGTGGGTCAGGGCCTCTGGATTTCTTTAGAAGTGGTTGGAACTCAGTAATTCTGTCTCCTGGCCTTGGAGGTACAGGAAATAGTAATAACGTTCAAATTTACAAAAAAACACTTCTGTGGCACGTAATTCTCGCTCTCACTTTTTAGTAAGTATAAAAATTTCTCTGTGTACTTTCACTGATTCCACTAATAAAGTATTTTAAATTTTATTTATAATTTACAACCAGACAAAACTGCATCGATCTTACAGGGACGTTGGATCTAGGCGAAGCTACCTGCCAATCGTCACTCACCGTTATCCTGGTCTGGAGGTGTGACTTAATTTCTGCTGCTTCTTGTAAATGTGCCCTGGCATTTCTAATTTGCCAGTCAAACTGAGTCTGTGTGACTTCAGACCCAATCTCCGCGTGTGTTTAGATATAAACTGAAATTTAACATAGTGCGATGATTCATAGTCTGTGGGCAGTTATGTTTGAAGTAGTTTTCAATAGACAAGTTAGGTTCCATCCTTTAGAAGGACAGTCTTCTTTACAGACCCCCTTCCGTACAGCTCAGCTTTGTCAGACAGAAGTCGTCCCTGGTTGACATCTCCGATAACTCAGACATTCAGAAATTCTTTAAACCGACACTGCTAACTGCACTGCTAAAAAGAGGGCCCTTGTCTTCTGCTCACATGATACGCTGCCTGTGTCCAAAGTGTAATATTTAATTGCATTTTCTTAATCTTTACCACTGTATTGCTAAGCTTTCTAATACCTTCAAAATACCAAATCTCGGGCTTATCCTAATTAAAGAATCTCAATTTAATCCATATTGCATGACAATTCAATTTGTTGATTGCTTTTTCTCCCCCCTCTTTGTGAAATTCCCGTCAAATGTATTAATTCAACATGATGAATCCTGTATTCAACCCACTGGAGTGAATAATTAAAATTAGCTGATAAAACTTTCAGCAGAATTACTTTGTGAAATTGCTGAACAGATGTGTCATTTTAATGAAAATCCACAGACAAGCGCCTTCCCCCCTCGGCAGGATAAAAATATTATCCCCACGGCACATACTTAATTTGGTGGTAAATACACTCCGAGCGATTGCTGGAAGGGAAGAAAAAGCAACTTGTCACACTTAGTAACTTGATTTTTCCCCAGCATGCAGTAACAGCTATCTACAGTAATTCATAGTGCTCTATTGTTGCTGCAAGTCCCAAAGAGAACTTATTAAAATGCAATAATCTCCTATTTAAACAGAAACAATAACCATTAAATTTCCTGTGGATCCAAAATTGAGCACAAGCCCCATCTGGTAAGAGTGATTAGAGGCCTGATGAGGGAATTTAATTTGCAACATTCAAAGACTAAGTCTGAGCAGATCTTGTCACCTGGGACTGGAGTGCTGCTTGCTGTCTTCTTAAAAATCTCGACCTAAACTGAAAATGGAATGTAGAAGTGAAAATGTTACCCAGGGGCCAAGCTTGACAGGATTGTATTTCATTATGTGTCTCCATCAGGCTTAGAGAGCTGCATGGAATTTCGGCTTTGGCTCGGTTGGGATATCTCCTCGGCAGGGCGTGTACTGAGGCTGTTGCTCCCGGTGATGGTGAACGACTCATTAAAGGAGACTCCATCCTGCACTCGGACCTCCTTCTGCCGCGTCTTAGTTGCTCGCGCAAATGACAGTGACTTTTCTATCTCTTTTCTAGGATAATTTTAGCATTGCCTACAACAAACGGGCGTCTCCCAGTAATGTTTGTTTCTGTTTGTGGTGGGAACAGTGGCGTTAGACCTTATTGCTGAGTCCACTTAATGACATGCTGTGCATCTCCTGTCATTTGGGGTTCGCTTCCTGCATGGGCCATCACGTGTGGGTGAATGCTGTAGAAATTGAGGATCGAAATCTGATAGTTTGGATTCTTTCTGTTTGCTTAGCTGGCTTTTTGGTGTTTGGGTTTTTTTTAATTTGTTCTAATTGTTAGATTTTGGTCAGCTAGCCTTGCGCCACAGCTGTCAGTTTGCAAATTATTATAAGCTTCTAATTAAGAACCTGTTTCTAATGGCAAAGCTCTAGTTCACTGAAACATATGTTGCTAGGGAGATAGCCGCAACTAGTAAAATAAGGAAAATAGATGCATAATGCTTTTTCAAGTTCAAGATTTCTTCTCACTCATATTCATCATCTAAATCCCACAGATTGATCAGAGGTGGTAGTGTCCAATGTGATTTGATTTTTTTTTGTAAATCATAGAATAGAGTCATAGAATGGTTTGGATTGGAAGGACCTTAAAGATGATTTTGGTTAGTTTTAGGGTTGGAAAACTCCAGTACTGATGCTTCTGTCAACTAGAGATTAGTTTTCATTTGGTAAATGCAACAGGACACACGTGATGGGTTGTGCACAGTGCTGAGCATTGTGTTTTTCCTGAGGTCTCCTTCAGTTGTGCGGTTGCACAGGATTATTTTTTGACGTAAGGCTTTCTCAGCCTCTGCGTTCTTTTGGCTGCTTGAGGTGCCTGTTTGTTGGAAGTTCTGTCGGCAGTTACAGGGATATGTATGCTCACCTTGTAGAAAATCTGAAATTATGGTTTGGAGAGCAACTGTCGAATTGGAGTCACTGCTGACCTTGGTCAGATACGGACCACTGAGGTCGTTACCAGCCTTCTGAGCAACCCAGTCCACAAGCCGTTAGTTGACTTAACTATTGCAGATTACGTTTGTCTTTTGTTCTTGTGTAGAACAAAACCATAAAGTTGTTAAAAAATTGTCCTTTTTAAGGGGGGATTGTACTACACACGTTTAATAACTACAGCGCAGAAGTCCCCGGGATATTGTAAAGGGAGGAGTCATGTAGGAAGTAATCAAAACACCATGCAAACTGCTAAGTTAGCAATCGATTTGTACCTCTACTTGTAGCAAATCATTAAGTTAATAGTTTATATAAAGGGAAGGAGCTGTGTGACAGCATCACCACTTGTCCCTTTGGGCCACTATGCGGACGCTGACTCCTGAGTTCTCATGTGGGGTGATAAGAGTGTTTCTCCTACTCTAAGGCATTCTGTAATGTGGGGTGCCCAGGTGCTAGGAATATATTCCAGCCTCAGTCTGGGTTCTTTCTGCTTCCTAATCCCGGATTCTTCTACAGAGAATGGAAAATAATGTATTTATTTTTTTATATGAAAAAAAAAAGGAGAATTTCAGAATTTTGTTAGCAGTCACGTTTACGTGGGAATGGGAATAATACAAGTCCAAAAAATTCTCTGGAATGGTATGTAACTAAATTTCCTCTGAAGTTACTTGATTCTTTTTTACTACTCAAGGATGTGTTCTTTCTCTGCAAGCAGAGCTGACCCCTGTTAAATAACAAACAGGTTTTCCATCAGTGCCTTTTCTGAAGGTTTCTGATAGTGATTCCAGGTACGTCATTTTCCTGGCCTGAAGTGTTCCTTCTTGAAAGTGTTCCTGTGTACCCTTGTGCCTCAAGCTCTGCAAACCAGCCTACGCCACTGATGAACTTGGCCCGTTGTCACCTGTCATCTTGAAGCTGATTTTTCTGTTCCAGAAGATAAGGTCAGCAGTGAGACAAAGCTTTCCATCTGTGTGCTTTCCTTGCACGTAATTGCTCCAAAGAAAGGAGGAGGTTCCCCAGATAAAAGTACTCACTGCTTTCCTTGAAACTGTTTTCTGTAAATAAAACTCTTTCATCTTTGAACTTAAATATATTTCAACCCCAATTTAGATTCTTTTTCCCTCTTAGTCCTGGACCACTCTAAGTTATTAAAAAGAAAAAAAAAAACACACTTTCTTAATAAGCCCCAAAGGTAATCAGAAAGAAGACAGCAAAATGAAACAAGTCGTAAAATATTCCTCAACATCTTTAGGGAATACTTAATGCACACAAGGTCAGGGCTTTGTAATGGTAATTTAAGAGTTGTAGGAAGTGATCCATCATTTTAAAGAGCAACATTGCCATCCTTGACAAAAAGTTTATGTTTCAGAATCAACTCGAGTCCCTGCTCACCTCAGGAAAACATGCTGGCAGGTCTTCGTGTAGGACATAATGAAGGAGCTTTTTTTATAATGTTATGCAAATGTCATGCTAAATTGTACATAGGCATTGAGAAGTGACAGGCAATTGCGGCCGTCCAGTTCTCTGGAAAGTACTAATGCTGTTCTGGATTAATTTTGCTTTCTGGAGCAGACGTTATATGGAAATTACCCTTGACTGTACTCCATCGTTTGAAAGGTCACAGCGGTAGATACAAAATCCATAGGCAGTCGATTGCCTTCCACGTATTCAGCATTACTGCTCTTGCCTATTTTACCCTTAGGCATCTTTTATTTCTTGCACAGATGGTCTCACTCAGCCCTAACAAAATGTTTTAAGCTGTTGCATAAATTAAAATAAGAGGCCCCGAAGTACAAAAGTGCAACTCTTTGGTAAGAAGCTGGGACGAGGGGAAATAGGCAAGGAGAGAAAGCGATGCCGGGCTCTGCTTTCCTCTCTGGCACCGTCTTGTGTTGGATACAGCATGCAGCTTGGTCAGAGGTATTTCCAACAGGGAAAGCTGGAATTTGTGGCTTGTGAAGGAACAAATGTAGAAGGTTGCAGAGAAGAGGTTGTGTTGGCCATTTGTATAGCACATCATACACATGCACCGAAGTAATGAGTAGAGAGGGTCAATATTTTTGGACCTATTTTCTGTATTGGAAAGGGTGATTCGACCGAGCTCATTGGATTGGGAAGGGAACTGAAAGGGATTGATTTTATTTATGCTTTTATTGCAACATTTTATAATGATAATCAGCCTTCAACCTTGAATTTGCCTTTGTTATAATGAAGCTCCTCAGAAGCCTTTAATAGATAATTTTGAAATACTCGTTTATTACATATTTCCACTGTGGGAAGGCAAGAGGCACTGAAATGTCAGAATGTACTGTTAGATGGTATTTCCACATTCTGACCTTTCTTGAGTAAGAAAAGCATCAGCACTGGTGGCCAAACTGCAATGTCCTGTGCATATAGACTGCTGAAAGATGCTGAGACCTGTTGAAACCAGGCTGGACGTGGGCTGCCTGACAGTGGGATGCTGAAAAAAAAGTGAAAGCCCAAACTATTATCTTCAATTGAAAGTCTTACAGCTCACCTGTAGTGTAAACAGCTGCAAATCGCTGAGCAAACTATTGGTTATTTGTTTTGTTCCTTAATAGAAGTATTTGTATTTATTTTTTTAATCCGGCTTGCCATCGATGGTAAAATGCTTCTATTGCAGTTCATAGCTTGTGCACTGATTTGCAAGTAAATTAGGCTGACTGGAGTAAAAATGAAGCTTGGGGCCTCAAGGCTTCCCGTTGGCTACGAAGCCTGTTGTCTTGCAGACGGAGCTATGGAGCTGCCTGCCCCTGTAACACCCAGCAAACCCACTTGTCCCCGGGGTTCAGTTTTGATGCCGTGGGCTTCAACCGAAGTTTATCCCTACTGTTTTATTCAGATCTCTCAGAAGGCGTGAGCCTTCTGTTTTACAGGGAAAATCTTTAGAAGATTTTGGGTATTGTGTAACAGAGGTGAAAATGCCCATTGGTTTCCTATGGTTTTTATGATCATGTTGGTATCTTACCTGAAAATGTACTACAAGAATTTACAGCTCCCTTGCAGGGTGAACCCTCCTGCCCAAAGAATACAGTGTCTTAACCTTACTTGAGCTTTTGTTGGTGTTCTGAGGTGTAGGGTCACCTGCAATTCAGGAAGGCAGCTACTTTCTGTTTCACTGAACTTCAGGTTGATCCATGATGCTCTGATTCTGCTTCATATCCGCTGCAGTGTGATTCTCTAATCAACCATTAGCAGGTTCAAGCTTAATCATTTTTCTGGGACTTCTGTGATGCACGAGAATCTTCCCTTAGTGCAAGTTAGCAGTGGATCATACACCTGTGCTGTCAACGATCCTTTCTTGAGGCCTGTGCCAATACCTCGGGAGTTTCATTTGAAAGACCAGCCTGAATGCAGCCTGACAGAGAGTTCATCGTCGTGAATGGATGCTCATGGATTTCCCAGCTTCTCATAGCAGTTGGGTGGGATACTGGGGTGATGCAGTTAATGGTGCTGGAACCAGGAATCGAAACGGGAACAGCTGAGATGTCTTTGTCCTGTCAATGCAACTACCTATCAGTGCAACTTGTGCTGATTTTGCGCCTTACTGTGCAGCTGCACTCAGGAGTGTGACAGCTGGGATGGGGTATGCTGGGCAGAGGTACTTGTTTCCCAACCCCAGGAACCTTTCCTCTTCTGGACAGAAGTAATTCCTTGAGTCTAGCAGCGTTTTGTCCTACAATACGAACAGGAAGGCACCCAGAATCTCTTGTCCTATAGCAATCCCTGTCCACCTCTCGTGCCTGTGGTCATAGTTCTCATGCATACTCTGAGCCCTCCTGCAAATGGGACTTAGGAGAAGCTCTGAAGATAGCCTTCAACTGTCCTTTTTTCAGCCATATCTAGGACTTCTCTGCTATTGTGAAATTCCTGTTCCCCATAAAAGTACCAGAATAGGTCTGATCATCTTCTCTCCAAAGCAGTCGAGGTCAATTAGTTGCCTGCTCTCTGTACGTGCTGAGAAGAATGTGTGTGTGTATGGCAGGACTGGCAGGTAAAGTGCTTGAAAAAGGAGGTGTGAAGTTGTTGTCAGCCAGATTGTGGTTTGTCTGTCAAGGTGCCCAGAGTAGTGTTGCAGAAAATCCTGCCCAGTTCCTTTTTCCCCCAGGATAACAACAGCCCTGTGTGGGGCACAAGCTCCAGTTTGATTTATAGGTGGATGGCTGACGCAGATAAATAGTTGCTGAGGACACGATGCTGGCAGGTCACCGGGGTGGAAGTGAAAGTTAGGGACCAGGATGTGTGTCTCTGTCACTGTCAGGGACTGAACTTGCCCTGGCATCAACTACATACTATGCCCAGCTCTTAGCTCATTTATCAGGGTGACAGTAGAACAATTGCATAATACTGTTCTTTTTCCCAGTTAACAGATTCAGGCAAACAAAAAAATTCAGCAAATTGGTGGGTTGGGTCCTAGCAGAGGTCTAGTGCTTTGGGCTCCCCTTTTGTTATCAAATCTCATTCTTTTGACCTAAAACAACAGATATGACTTCTAGTATTGCAAGTTCTTGTCCCTACTGGTCTGCAGGATGATGGCTGTTACATCTCACTCTATCGTGGTTTTTGCTTCTGTTCAGATATACAGATGGAGAGCAGCAAAGAAAGCACTAGACATCATGTTTTAGTCACTGTCACTATTGCTTCTGACAGTGAAACCTAATAAATGGGAACACAGACTTTTATAGGTCATAGAGTACCGCAAGGTTGGTTCTGAAAGAGCCTAGCATTGTGACACTAACCATCTCCTTTACTCCTGTCTTGCAGCATCACCACTGTTTGCTCAGTAGCCTTTTTGTCCTCACCATTCTCACAGCGAGAGAGGAAAAGTGCTGGTTGCACCGGGAATGGTTTGTTGTTTGTGGCTTGGAATTAGGTTTTGACAATCTTGTAAGCCTGTGTTTCTGTAACTATATTTTAATGTGAGGTGTATTGTTTATTTTCTTCAATATTGTGGTAGGTGTTTTCTCCAACTTCTTTCGACTGAGAATATTTCTCTACTACATAGCGTGTAAAGCTCAAGGTGACCATTTCTGTTTTCATGTCTACTCTCCCTTTAGGCTACTGGTCTTCTGTCTTCCTTTTGGACAGTTAACGTAGAGAAGAGATAGTATTCTCCTTTAGCTAATTAGATGACGTGTTTGAGAGTAGTCAGTTATGTTTAGTTAATGAATTATGTTTTGCCAGGTGACAGAGAGAGGTTGATCGGCAGACAAAGAATTCAAATCCAAAGGAGAAAATAGAAGCAACCCTGGCTGTTTTATTAAAGAAACATTTAAGGCCAAATCTGGATGTTAGGATAGGGTAATAACTCGGCTACGTTTATTTCTAGACTACAACTACTTTTAGGAAGAACTAGTCCCATTTGTACAAGGTTCTTGTGCTGTTTCATAGCATGTTGTTTGATAACATCTTATTTAGAACTTCATCAGGCTTATATCACAGAGAATAAAAAAAAAATCTGGGTTTTCCATGTATCAGCTGGGCTTTTTGTTGCAGTTTTTCGAACTGTGGGGTAATGCATGTGTAGGAAGCTAATGATGTGGTCTCTAGGTGTTGCTTTACTGTATGGAGTACTGATAATGAGCTTCAAGTAATAGGGTATGAGTCCCAGAAGATGAATTCTGATTACCTTTGTGGTATCGTCCCCTGTATGCCCCTTCTTCCTTGATGTTTCTGTAAAGAACATTTGGATTTTGATGAGGGTATTGCTTATTTGACTTTTAATTAGATTTGCAGTACATTGTGTTAATAAACCGTGACACTGTGTTTGGTTATTTTGGTTTGTTTTCATTTTCTTAAAGTGTATGTTCATTGAATCTTATGTTGGCAAGCAGCAGTTGAAACATCCTGCTACTCTGTGTATAAAGCTTATATTTATGGGTCCAGAGAGGATGAATTTTGTCCCATACTCAATAATAATCAGTAAACAGTACTTAAATTGTACAGAGACTAGCAAACTGCAGTGCACTGTGAAAGTGCAGAGAGATATCCTCCAAGGAAATAGCATGATAGGTCTTAAATAATACCTTATAGTCATGGGCTGTGCCATTACAGGCACTAAAATTAAATATACAGCTTCCCTAAACAGCAGGTTGTCTTCCCCACTGCCCCTTTTTAATAAAAACTCTGGGACTTTCTCATGTTGACAGGTCAAATGTAGCCTTTTTATATTCTCCAAGTTTTAACCCATTTGGGTTTCCTCGTGGAATTTGTTTTCCTCGTACTCCGTTGTTTTCCACTAAATCATTTCCTTGTTAGCGAGTACTTTTAATTGGAATTTAAAAAACAAAATTAAAACCCAATCTTTTGCCATATCTCATCTAATATAAAGGCATTGAAATTGCTGGTTTGTAGCTCTGTTGCCAGTATCCTCACTTCTGTTTTGTTTTGTTTAGCAGACTGCTATGCCAATTTAATAAACACGCTGTAATATATTCTGTGGTAATTTAGCTGCCGTTTTGCTACAGTTCGACAGTGATTGGTTATGGCAGGGCTGTAATGCGTTGTCAGCACAGGTTACTCACTACGTGTTGGTGGTGGCCGAACATTGTGTGAGACATGGTGTCGGTGCAAAATTGTTTGACAATGTTGATGCTGGAGTTGCGCTGAGCAATAACAACTGCAGAGGTTGAGGAAGGGCATGCGGGAGCCGCTATGCCGAGGGCAGCGATGAAGAGGGAATGCTAAACAGAGCAGCAGGACATGTCATCAGGGAAAAATTTGTCTGCTGTTTTTTATTGTCTTCTGTTGTTTTGGTTTTCCCATTGATTAGCTACTAGGAAAAGGTACTATGTCAGTTGTCCTGAGGACACAAGTCCCCAGAAACGTTGACAATGGATGCGTAGGCTCGGTTCTTTGCCCTGGTGAGTGGCCTGGAGGGATAAGGATCCACTCAGCTCTTTGCATCTCAGCTGAGGTTACTGGATCTGGTTGCTCTGCCTTGCTGCAAACGAGGTGAGACCACCGCACTTAGGTCACAGAGGTCACTCTACAGTTATCAGATGCTCTTGCCTTTCAAACACTATCAACCCGGGGTGATTTTTAATACTTAATGAAGAGGCACAAGGCTCAATTTTCCATTGTGGCTCACTTAAGCCATCCAATCCTGTCGTAACAAGATTAGGTTCACTTAAGCTTCTAGTAAACCAGAGCATTTTCTAAGGCAGAAGTGGTTTGCTTCTGTGTTTCTCAACCCCATTCTGGAGGGTTGTGTTTCTTTCGAGATACAGATTAAAAGTTCCAAAAATAGTTAAAATAATTCCCAAAATCTGCACATATCTTTTCAGGAGATGGAAAGAGACGGTGATTTATTTTTTTTTTTAATCCTCCTTTCTGTGTAAATTAATATTAAAAATAAGAAATGGAAAGCCCAACTTGAGTGAAGTTGTTTTCACCAAACTCTCGAGTTAAGTTATCTGTTGAAAGAGTGAATGACTGCAAGGTCTGGGCCTTCCTGCAGCATGTTCCGGCATTTTATTAATACATGATATTTTGTTATTGAAGGGATTTTTGTATTTGTTTTTCTTTAATAAATTCAAAAGCAACTTCAGATATTAAGAGACATTTCTGTCTGCTGATATTTAGTTCAGGACATTGTGCCATAGACATAACAACATTTAATTAGCCGAGCTCACTTTCCACACGAGCTAGGTAAGTGCTGAGACATTTTGTTCTGCGACAACCATCAGCCTTTCCCTGTCGATTTATGTAAAGTTTTAGGATATACTTTAGAATGTTCGAGGGAGGTGATTCTGCCCCTCTATTTGTCTCTTGTGAGACCTCATCTGGAGTATTTTGTCCAGTTCTGGAATCCTCAACATAAGAAGTAGATGAAGCTGTTGGAACAGGTGCAGAGGAGGCTGCAAAGATGATCGGAGGGCTGGAGCACCTTCCCTATGAGGACAAGATGAGACAGTTGGGGTTGTTCATCCTGGAGAAGAGAAGGCTCAGAGATCTTATATTGACCTTCCAGTGCCTGAAGGGGCTACAGGAAAGCTGAAGAGGTGTTATTCATAAAGGCTTGTGGGGATAGGACGAGGGGGAATGGGTATAAACTGGAGAGGGGCAGATTTAGACTGGACATAACGAAGAATTTCTTCACCATGAGAGTGGTGAGACACTGGCCCAGGTTTCCCAGGGAAGCTGTGGCTGCCCCATCCCTGGAGGTGTTCAAGGCCAGGTTGGATGGCCTTGGGCAGCCTGAGCCAGTGGGATGTCCCTGCCCATGGCAGGGGGGTTGGAACTGGATGATCTTTAAGGTCCCTTCTAACCCAAACTATTCTATGATTCTATGTTATGCATTTATTTCCTTTGTGTGTGCTGTCCCTGACAGTGCTGGTGGCAGTTTTTAGGGGTTCCCACCTCAGGTGTTAGCAAAGGCAAGCGTCGCTGCCAGCGTGAGGACAGCCACACCTTTTAAGACATAGTGAAGAAAACAATCCTTTTTGGGTTTTGGTGGAGACAGTGGAGGTAAATAAAGATTCTATTTGGGGATGGAATTTATTGCTTCTGCTTGAAAGCATAGGAATATTGGCATCTGGGTGCTGTCTCTGAGGCAGGCGGGTTCCTGCTCTTTCAGTTGCATCTGTGATGAGGACAGAGGAGAGAAGTCAGTTGCCAGCACTGACTCTGGGAAGGGCTGTGGGGATGAGGATGGGGGTAGCCAGGGGGAGAACCCCCCAAAGCTGAGGCAGGTGAGAGTAGTGCCCCTGCCTGAGGGGAGGACAGCGGGTTTAGCTTTGTTTCCTTTGTGGGCTGTGGCAGAGGATGTGGCAGATGTTGCGAATGTACATGGCTTTGTTTCACCCAACTGCTTGGGTGAATCCTTCCACAGGACAGGGGCTACAGGCACACAAAAAGCTTGAGTATTTTTGAGTGAAGGAGTGTTTAAGATTGGATTTCTAATGTAAAAAGACAGTTGTCAGGCATCGGCTTGATTTTTTTCTCAGGCAGTTTCATTAGACTTGGAAAGGAAACACTCTCGGTGTTGTTGTGTAAATACATCCCCACGGCTGCACAGTGGACTCTGTCCTGCGAGTCGGTGAGGGGGCACAGGCTTCATCCTCTGCAGGTGCTGCCACCCCAGCAACCCACCAAACCCCACAGGAAAAGCTTTTCTCAACTTTGGATCCCATTGCAGTTTGGCATCAGAAAAGAGATGTGCAATTGAACTGACAATCAGTGACTGGCATCATGCATAACTCATTATTGTGTCAAGGATTTGGCATGTCCATGGAGAGGAAACCATGTGCGTTGTGTTGACATTGAGCTTAATTCATATCCTACTGGTGGTTATGCCAAATCCTTATCTCATCGATTCTCATGCCAGATCACTTGCTTGCGTGCCAGATTCTTGTCAGAATAATGAGTTATGCCTAATACCAATCATTCTGTGGCAGATGCCGCCTTGTGTAGCCATTTTGTACAGTTGGGAGTTTGAGCAAAATGGATGGATGCTTCTACACCGCGAGTGGTGTGGCCAGAGTACTCTGGTAGGGTCATGACATGGAAAAGGATTTCCAGTGCTATCCAAATGAAGTGCTAAATTTTATGAAAACTTCCTTGAAGAATCATAGAATCATAGAATACTTTGGGTTGGAAGGGACCTTAAAGATCATCCAGATCCATCCCAGGGGCAGGGACATCCCACTGGCTCAGGCTGCCCAAGGCCCATCCAACCTGGCCTTGAACCCCTCCAGGGATGGGGCAGCCACAACTTCCCTGGGCAACCTGGGCCAGTGTCTCACCACTCTCATAGTGAATAAGTTCCTCCTTATGTCCAGTCTAAATCTGCCCCTCTCCAGTTTATACCCGTTCCCCCTCGTCCTATCCCCACAAGCCTTTGTAAACAGCTCTTCTCCAGCTTTCTTGCAGCCCCTTCCGCCTCCATATGCTCGTTACCTTCGTGCTTTTAAGATCTTCAACATTAAATATGTGGATTTGACATTCTGAGCAGCTTTGCCATTCCTTTATCTGCCCCCTTATTAATGCAACAAAACTTTGTAGACATCTTTGATTCTTTCTGTTGCTAGCAAGGGATTTATCCACTACCCTTTGGAAGGCACAGGTCTGTATATCAACCCACCACACTTCATGGCTTTAGCAGTTTACACTTGCCAGGTGATTGTCGAGGGAGATGCATTATCTCCCTGCTGAAAATAACCCATTATCTCTCTAACATTGGAGAAGGTAGGAAGGACTCTCAAGGAAAAGAGAATCCTTGTACATTTTTGACTCGTCCCTATGGGAGAAGTCCAAGGTGCCACCAAAGCCTGAGTGAGCATTTGAGCTGATATTGAACTTATAATCAAACTCTTTGTTGAGAGAACTGAATACTATGAGAAAGGAAAAGGGAGACTTCCACGGTGGTAACGTATATCTGCAAAGGACAGGAGTGTAGGGTGTCTCCTGTTTGCCTTCTTGACTCGAGTGGGTAATTTGCTGGAATGAAGAGAGCAAGAAAAGGCTGAATATTCAGTAGTTCACATTTCCTTCAAAATCAAAGGGCTCCCAAACCAGCTTGGTATTCTGTTTTACATGGATGTAACAGTTTATACCTACGTGTTTTCAAATATAGGTTAAAAAAAAAAAATCACGTCACACTCCCCATAGCCTGGACCTCATTTATTCTCAAACCACGTTTAAGTGACAATGCTTGAAAATAGGTTATTCATAATTATGTTGTTGTTTAAGCTACATTACTGTTTTGTGTCCAGGCTATTGATTTTTCTGGATTCTTCTGCATGAGTTTTTTTTTCATTAGTGTGTTATATGGAACACAAAACCCATAGTGGAATCATAAAATATTGTACTTACAAATGCCTCAATTTTCTGGTTTTAATAGAAAAATAAAAACACCTGGGCTGACAATTAGGATACGAAGATTTTCCTTTATTTAATTTGAAACAGTTCAAGAGCTTTACTTTATCAGCAGAAATGAGGGCCAAATTCAGGTGCAGTTTAATTGGATACAAATAATTTGCCTTCCTTAGAATTACTTTAGCTTACACAAAATCCACTTTAATTGGACGTGTTAAGCGTATGCACATGTGCATTTCTTTAATGAATCATTACAAAATATTTCTTGACAGACGCTTCCTGGGATAGAATACCTGGTTATCTGGGAAAGGTCATGCACTGGGAGGGGATAGCAGAGTCCTGCGCCAGGCTGCGGTGCCAGGAAGGTGAAGGACAGTTACAGAACGGGTCTCTGTTGACAAAAATGATAAAAACCATGCATTAAAATACAACTTTGGTGTGAATTGGTGCTTCTCTGCTGAAAAATCACCCTTGGGATGAGCTGTCACCATCAGGGCTGTACTGAGCTCTTGGTGTGCAACCCCTTCACTACAGTTACAGTCGCACTTCAGATGAAGTGTTTTCTGTGGGAAAGCCCCGAGGACGTGGTACAACTCTAAAGTTCCTTTTGCTTGCTAAGGTCTGTGGTATCCAGTTAGCCCTTGATTCTGATGAATATTTGTACAATATAAATGGGGAAATCGGTGTGTTCCCTTGGTGGAAATGTGATATTGGTATTTTTTAAAGTAAACTTAAATAAGGTCAGAATTTTTTATCCTCTAGAGAAAATTTCACGTCTGATTAAATAGTTTACATAAACTTAATCTTTTTCTGCTAGATGCATTATAATCTCAGATATTATTCATGTAGCTATTCCTCTGTGAACCATAAAATGTTCATTTCTTCAAAATGAATATGAAGCTCAAAGCATTAGTGGTCTTAAGAGCATAAAAAGTTTATTGCTTTGTGCTTAACATTTTTCAAGTAACTTTCGAAAGCTGAACAAATTTTGCATTTAGATTAATGGAAGATGTTTTCCATTTGAAGGAACTAGCAAGGGAGCAGCAATAACAAAAATCCCCCAAGGTTAAAAATGTAGTGCTTTTGATTTTACTAGAACTGTGTTAGCAGAACAATCATTTCTCAGCATGGAAAGGTAACATAATTGGTCTATACAGTGGCAATATAGAAAACGAGTATGCTTCAGAGAAAGCTAATATGGTTCTACTTAATAATTTCCTTCAAGAACTTGAATTTGAATGTATATTTCACCCAGCTTGAGGCAAACAATTTGTACCCATAAGTTCTAGTGGAAGTTACCAGGGGGTCATGCAATTTGTTTTAGTTCTTGAAGTTTTCAGAAGTGCAGACCTAAATGCACATTCACTTGCATTGTTTCACCAGTAATTTGATCCAATTGGGCACCACTTTTCCTTCTGCTCTATTATGTTAGCTTTAGTGGAAAAAAAAAAAAACAACAAACCAACTTTCTCGGGAATCATTATGAAAGAAAAGTTTTCTTGGAAGAGAAACTACTTCTCGAATTTTACTTCGAATTTTACTTCTTTGAGAATTTCTCAAATCCATTCATTCCTTCACACCTGAAACCTGCTGTGTTATTTTCTTAAAAAACGATATTATAGTGTGAATCTGCTTTCCTTTCCAGTTGTATTTTTTAGAGTCTCTGATTGGGGAAAACAGCTTTCTTCAGAATAGAGTAAATCATGTATTTGCCCTTAAACACAGGACGCTGCTCCCTTTGGCTACGTCCTGGTTTCCATGTTTGTGAGCTCCAGGAGCCAGGTTCCAGTCACAGAACGGTATCTGCGTAACGTTTGTCCTTGTCAGCAGATACGTATTTTTCTGTGCTAAACCATATTGTCCTATAAATATCAGGAAGTTTGGTGGTACAGGAACTGAGGGCTCCTTTTCCTGTAGAAGTGGCACTGAGTAGCAGGAAAGGGTTGTGTGCTTTTGAGTCTAATTTAGAAGAATATTTATTGAGCTTCATTGTCCTCTGGGCTGCAGAAGGCTTTGGTGGACCTCTACAGGGCAGGGCACGAGGAAGGCCTTTTAGTTGAGGGGAAACTAAACTGGTGTTTGGATTACAGCTCATCTCCATCCAGGAACAGTGAAGTCAGAAGGAGTGAGATGCCTAAGAGGGACACTGAGTGCATCAGAAAATTGGTATCTAAAATGTTCTGCGAAGATGCATTAAGAGAAGTGAATATTAAGGATGGGAATTGCTGTGCAGAGGTCCCTCCTTCTGCTAGGTTGTGAGAGCAGCTGGGATTAGAGGGAAGATGCACAGTTCTTGTTGGGGAGAGGATGACACAATTCTGGAAGCTTCTGTGTTAAAACATAACTATTTACTGCATTCTCTCTTTACAATACATCCATAATATTTATGCAGATAGTTGCTTTTTACTGTCATGGTCCCTGCTCTCAATGCTGCTTTGTCCCCTTTGTTTTCTCAGCTGAGTTTGTCTGTCTCTTCCTAAAATATTAACTTACTTTTTCAGTTGTGTCTAAAGTTTTGATTTATTTATTGTGGGATGCTTCTTTGATTTGTAGAAAAGAATTTGTGGTGTTTATTAGTATGTCCATAGTAATATAGCAGAAGATCTTTTGAGAGTTTTGATAGACCACTTATATTCTCCCTTGGCCAAGATAACAAATGCTTTAATTTTTTGGTGTTCTTCATCAGTTGCAGTTCTAGAAATCCATCCTGTGCTTTTGAAGCCGACAGAAGTTTGACCATTGACTTGCCACGAAGTCACTCTACTTTTCTTACTTAGATTCCAAAGGTGCCTGATCTTGCAGACATAGAATAGGATATCAAATAAATCCACCCCTCTCATAATTATCACCAAACTCTAATGCCTCGCGCTTCTGAAGCCAGGGGCAGTCTTGCTGCAGACGTACCTTTTGGAAATGCTATTTGTCGCATCCTCATTTCCGAAATGATCTATCCTCACTATTACCGTATGGCCATGTGTTAGCACACTAGTTTTAGAGCCACGATTCGGTCAGTTGACTGTGATAAGGTAAGGAGATCCTTTTCCCTTTAAGAGGCCATGATCAGTAAAAGCATGGCCTGAATTTCGTTAGCAGTGTGACAATGAGAGAGATAAGTAGATGTGACAGTTATGAATGACGTACTGTCATGCACTTCTGCGTTCTGACTCAGATAAATTGACACTGCTGTCAAACACAAGTTATGGAGAGTAGAGACCTCTGATGAACCTTCTAATATGGTAAATGGGAGTCTTAATTCTTCATTAACTGGAAAAAGGAGATTTGGCCATGTAATTTTCTCCTTGCTGCCTGTTTTAAAGATTCCAATAACCCAGCGTTTACAGTTGACTAGGCAGGGATTGCTTTTTCCTATGCTAGCGACATGCAGGCTGTGAAATCTAAGGAAGCGCCGCTTAAACACAGACTTATTGCCTTGGTTATCTTTAATGACTTTGAAATGTATTGGCCTCATTATGGAACAGTGCAGTTATCAATTCCTCTAATTAGGTGATGTGGTCCCATAAGAAATTTAACATTAAAGTGCAAAAATGAGTTAGTGGCATCAGTTGCTGGCAACCCGGGTGCTGGCACTGAATTTAAAGCAACGGTGCTCTTTTTCTGCATAGTTATTCTGCATCAGTCTTATTCATTCAAATATCAACAGTAAATTTTTTTCAATTCATTTATTTTTGCCTGTGTGAAGAGCTATTTATTTGTCTGAGCATTTCTTCGCTCTCTGAAGCTCTGTTCTGTGGCACATGGTTGGTATCAATACCGGCAAACAATGGACTAGATGATGCAGAGTGAGCTCTCTCCGTTTGCAGGTCAGATTGGTCGGTAAACTGCCGGTCCGGCTGCATTGATAGTAGCCCTCATAGCAATTTTTAAGTATTAAACAAAAATTATTTGCCCACAGTCATATGATATGGCAGCAAAGCTGGAAACAAAGCACGATGCCCACAGTTCAGTCACCTTCCCAGGTTTTATAACGCTCCTACCAGTGTCTGAGGTTGCGTTTCTCTTTTCCACCATATGGAAAGGATTATTGGTGGCCAATGTAGAGCAAATGTTCTTCTGTCTTGTTGGGAGGAAAAAAATGTCTAAGAAACCTTTTGATGTTGTCTAGTCTCTGCAAGTGTTTTGGTGTGGCTGTATATGAAAACAAATGCAGTGACGTTTATCTTTTTATCCTTCTCCTTACATCATACAGCACAATCCCATCGTTTGTTTATGCATGAAGATAATGTCCAGTTATTTGAGTTTGTAAGGCGTGATGGTACGAATGTTTAGCAGTGTGTGGTGTTAACACAGGAAGAGTATCTGTCTGAATGCATTAGGGGGTCCTGTAGTGGTTTAAATAATAATTTTTAAGGTTTTTCAAATAAGTGGTTCCAAAGACATCTAAAATCCTAAAATTACAGACCACAAATAGTCACAAACCCAGTATTGGAGTAGGATTTCTGTCTGGTTAGGCAAGCAGAAAGCCAGGCCTGGAAATAACAACCTACACTTTCCACATAGACTTGAATCTCATACTGCACTGACCTCACTTAAACATATTGAATCTACAAGGTTGCGTCCCTCCCTTCCTCCCTTCTCAAAGGAAGAGTATTAGTGGATCACAAAATTAATACTTTTCCCCTCAAAATTTCACAGGAAACTGTTATTTCCACTGGTAGTGTAAGTGGGAATAGAAGGAGTATGTGTTACTTTAATCTGGGACCTTGAATCTCAGCGATGTTCCACTAGACACCTACATGCGGTTTTATTTTCCACAATGTTGTTTAAATACACCGATGTTTTCAAGGTGTACAGATATTCTAGAGATGTGAGGATATACGTTTGTTCAAGCTGAATAAGCGAGCAGAAGAGCTAATACTGCTCAGCAGTTCTTTGCTCCATGGCATCTACTTAGGCTGAACGTGGTAAGAAATCATTCCTACGGGTGGGTGGGAGCTGACAACACACAGAAGCAGAGGTTGGAGAAGCAGAACATCAGCTGCTGCTCTGAGTCAAGGTGGCTCATCCATTCTGGACCCTGTCCATCCCCCAGTTCATGGCCAGAGTGGCTGTGCCATGTCCTGTGTCAGGACCTCTGGACACCTGCACAGGCCTCCTTTTCCTTGAGAGCTTGAAGCCCAGATATCCTCTGCTCTAAATATGCAGCTGAATTGCACTCCAGGTCCTCTCCTTCTACTGTACACTGCTTTTTTACTCTTGAATCACAGTTAGATATTTGACATAGGATATACAACCCTGCCGCCCTTTAGCCCCTCACGTAATGATTTGATCTAAGTCCATATGATGTTCTCCCCTGCAGTGAGTCTGAACATCTCCCAGCAGCGAGTTCAACGCTACAACTAACGTCTACTAGGTATAACGTCTAGTTTCTTTTCTCATTTTCTCTTCAGAAAGAAAAGTACGTGCAGTTTTTTTTGTTTGTTTTAAATACATAAACATGCACACATGTAGACCCACATGGTGTTTATTGTTACTGAAGTGTGTTTAGAGAAGTTATGTTGGAAGTCGGCCTTTTACTTGGACTGGAAAGGAAGAGGTATGGATAATTCTGCTTTCTCAGGCAGCTACTTCTGCTCTCTTGCATTAGCTTTCAAGATATTTTTGTTTTGTACGTAGACAGGTCCTGTTCTAGCAATTGATATAATCAGAGTATCTAAGCAGTGCACTAGTTATCTACACCTAAATAAGAAAGAAAAAAAAATGGGATATTTCTAGTTTTTCTCCCCCTACATTGTTTATTCTCAATGGAGTTGGCAATTTTTCTTCTCTGAAAGTGGTATTTTCAGTGATGACGTTTCATACCTGACCATACTTGCATAGTCAACACAAGAAAAGAAACAGTGGCAGGAGAAGGGCCACCTATTAATTCTTTATCTTGCTCAGAAGTCAAGAAGTTGACAGAAAAAAAATGGACCACAGTTAACCTTTGTTTAAGTATAGACTCCATGTTTTCTCCGTAGTCCCAGGTGACAGCCTGCGTGTGCTGGGTGCAGCGATGCATGCTCCTAAACCACACATCTTATCCTTATCTCATGTAAAATATTTCTGCGTTGTTCCTACAGGCATTTCATGAAAATCAATGGAAATTATTTATCTAAGAAAAAATGTTAGGTGTAAGTTAAGAAAAAAGCAGACAATAACTGTGCTTTGCAGTGCTACGAGCCAAGCCCTCGAACAAAACATCTCCTTCAAAAGAGACGCTGTAGCTTTAATATTGGCTGCTGTTTCCTTGAATGGAGTTACCCAATCTTTCATCAAAGAAACATATCTCCCATATCCCTGTCTTTAAAAACAGCAATTATGTGTAAATGCCTTCTGATTTATTTGAGCCAGGGCCACCGGCCAGTGTGAGTCACCACAATTTATTGCTAACCGTCACTTTTACATGATAGGTTTGTAACAAATATCTGCCGCATATTGTTAAATTAATCTTCCATTTAAAATTAATGGAGTTAGACTCCCCAGGTTCAATGTAATTTCGTGTTCACGGGCAGGGAGTGATGTGAGCTGCATACAAAATGAGCCGAGGCCAAACGCCCTAATCTTTCATCACCTTGAACCTAGTGACTAGGACGCCTTCTCAGCACCAACTAATGAGATTGAGCTTGCTTCTCTCCTGAGGACGCCAGCTCAAAGAAGCTTTTCTGCTCAGATACAGCAGGCTTCGTCTTATTTTAATAATTCCTCAGATATGACAAGCCTGATGTTATGTATGAAAGAGTCAGGCTTGAAAAAGAGATGAAATGAATTTTATATCATTACTTCAAAACTGAAACCAGCTAAAGGAAGTATGTCACAGTTAAAAATGCAGTAAGCATTTTAGCTATGAAATATTTTGAAAGTAAACAGGAGTCGTTCTTTCATTTATTATTATAATGCAGCCTCACCTTAGACTCATCTTCTGTAATTCCCATTCATAAATTAATAACAATAATGTAGATGAAAGCAGCAGGCTGTCCAATAAGAAAGTGGATGGGACCATCAGAGAGAAGAGATTTAATTCCTAATGGAATATGCCATGCTATAGTGCTGAGCTCTATCATTTCTCTTTGTGGGCATTTGTAGAAAATGAGTCTGTCTTTTATGCGATGGCAGACTGCAAATCCATCACATATTGTTTCAAAATAATTGAGTTGAATTGTATCAGTGTACCTTTCTGTCTTCCCTTTATTCCGGCTTTAAAGAAGTAGTAATTTTTTGTTGTGTTTTAGTATTTATCCATGCAGCAGACAAATAGCACTAGTTACGTCTGCGCAAAGGTCTCTCCGATTGCACGTGGTGGTCAGTGCACCTTCATCGGTGGCAGCAGCGCTGACTGCTGACTCCCCAGCGTCCCTGATGGCCTTTGTACCAAGAGCATGAGAACCTGCTTCTCCGCCCACGTCATGGAGATGTGGCCTTCAGGGTAGGTTCAGGCTGGACATCAGGAAAAAATTTTTCATGGAAGGGGTCATTGGGCATTGGCAGAGGCTGCCCTGGGAGAGGGTGGAGTCACCTTCCTTGGAGGTTTTTAAGGGACGGGTGGATGAGGTGCTGAGGGACATGGTTTAGGGAGTGTTATGAATGGTTGGACTTGATGATCCAGTGGGTCCTTTCCAACCGAGTGATTCTTTGATTCTTGCCACATGGAAGAGTCATGCAGTGGGGATGGGGTCCAACAAGCCCTCTTTCCCAGCCGTTGAGGAAATGGCCGCTTCAGGAACCACGTGCCAGACTGAGCAGGATGATGAACTCCTCTGCTCTATTTTGTGTATGGTCTCCAGACAGTGGAAAGTAGCTAGGGTGCTATTTCCTAGGAGGAAAGATTGGAAACATGGGATTTTTCAATCTAGAGGAATGTCTTAAGGGAGAAATGAGAAAGGTCCTTCTACAACCTACTGTTGAATGGAGAAGATCAGAATTTGTTCTAGTGCCTGTGAGTGGTAGGATGAGGGATTGTAAAATATAAAGGATTCAAAATCTTCCTCTTATTTTTATGTATATGTATGGGGGGGAAAGGTTTTGAGCCATCTGGACAGGTGAAGAGAGTACCTGCAGTAGTTTCTTTCCGTTGTGCTACTTTGATTTAATATCTTTATGTGTATTAATATCTTCCTGTGTATTCCACCTTGGGCAGTTTTCCGTAACTGAGTTGTCCTCAGTCTGGTTCTTTCATGTCTTGTACCACTTTGTATGAGTTGCAGCTGTTCTGATATCTGTTGAATTCTGACTCTGGTTAAACCAGTGAACCAATGATCAAACATGATACCAATATCAGGCACCTGCATTTTTGTGATGGGTTTGGGGCTGTGAAAACCATCACCATTTTATTTGTTTGGTAGAACTACTGATTTTGACTTTTTAAACTTTTTGTTTACTGATTTAAAATCACTTTGGAGGATTTGATCTTTTCCATCTACTATCTCACCTGATTTAAGCCTCAAAATTGGTTGGGGTTTTTTGTTTTGTTTTGGTTTGGTTTTTTTTTAATTGTTATTTTATTTTTGGAGTGGAGTATATACCTGTATACCTTCAGTTATAGGTGCTATATGTTCTTCCACAAAATATCTGAAACCTGTTCCTCTGTGCTATGTACATTCACCCGTTCTAACATCCACTTGTCTGATTTCCTCTTACTCTATGTTGTTGTACCCAGTTGCCCCATTTTTCCGCCGGGGCACTGGGGGGAAGATGCAGTCTCTGCTGTGTGAGAAACAAGTCCACATGGTGGTGGCAGCATCAGTCTGTGCAGAGTGAGCCTTTCAGCGTGCAGAAGGAGCTCTCTTGCGTTGTAGCTAAAAAACATGGTATCCGCTAGGACTCTTCTGCCTCACAGAAGAGAGAATAGGAAATCAAGTCTAAATCTGCTTTATTTACTTGCTATTCATTTTTATGCCAGGCGTTGCAGCAGACAGTGGTGAAACTTCTAGATATTCATAAAAAAAAAAAAAATCTGGTCTGCTGTCCACCGATAGGAATCGGGGAGACCAGAGTGTGTGCTGAGAAAGAGGAGAGTTGTAAAAAAAACATTGAAATAGATTTATTGGAGACTTCAATATCTGTTGAAGTCAGCAAAGCTGGAATAAGCTTTAAGTAAACACTATCAATTTTGATGATAAGATTTAGATGGTGGCTCCTATTTTATTTATTTTTTTTTCCACTAGATGAAACAATATCACGAAGGTTGTCCTCATGGAAATGTGATCAAGATGTATGTGGTTCTATCGTTAACTCCTTTACATTAGGTTTAGATACAGTCAGTTCTCTGAATAGCAGAAGGCGTGTCTCTTGGCATTGGAATTTTTCATTATGTGGGCTTTGTATCTTAGTGGTTTTGCCGTCTCCTTATATTTTTGGATTGTTGCCATTTTGCAAGGTGAAAAGGTTACCGATTCCAGATCTTGCATCGGCGCTGCGCTGGACCTTTGGGATGCCCTTGGAAGCCTTTTGTCTTATTTTTTATTAAGAAAAGAACTATATTCAGGTGAAATGACTTTCTTAGTTTCAGCATCCAGAAGTATAAAAAAAAAAAAAAGTTCCCTTCTATGCAGCGCATTTGATTGGGAATAAAAATGACTGATGGCAGCCCATACTGGACCCTTTTGTTCAATTCGGCTATGATTATGGAGCCTATTAGCTGGAGTTACAACCTATTTAAGAGCAGTGCTTACTAGTAATGGGGGCCAAATGATTTTGGAAAGTTCAGATTTACTGAGCTCCCTGCAGAAATGAATTCAGCACTGAACATATTGATGCAGAGCCTGAATGAGGCTGTTCCAGTGGGACTCAGAATTGTGTGCTTAGCAAGAAATGAGCGGGTAGTAGAATTAAAGATCAGATAGATGTGAGGCTCAAGGGCAGTTTAAACTCTGAAGTTCATCACAGCAACTTAATCAGACTAAAATGAGTGTTGCACTGACAGGAATCAAGCTTGTGTGTGACAGGAAATTCAGCTTGTGCAAATGGTGCTGTGTTTCTTTTAAATCCCTGTTTTGTAAGGTCTTGAAGTGTTTTAAAAGAATTGTGAGCTGTCACTGTTAGGTGGCTGCTGCGGCGGCTTGGGTATCGGTAATGGAGATGTTGACTCTCCACTGGATATTTTCCTTTGACCTGATGTATCTGTGGTTTTAGGACTAAATAAAGACCAACCGCTTGCCCCTGCTCAGAAGCAAGGAAAGGCTTTGGGGTTCTCTCAGTGGTTTTTGGCACAAGCTTAAAATCTGGACTGGGGAGAGGAAAAGCACCTGAACAAGATGCCCCTGTACCAAAACTTGTGCGATGCCGTGAGCGCGAGGCAGTGCGGGCTGGTCTTGGGAACCACAAGAGGGGAGATGCCCTTCCTGACACCACAGTGACCAACGCATGAGCAAGAGGCTGGTAGGACTGCTTTGTTGTTCACACTCAGCTCTCTCGCGGGGCCCGTCCTGCTGCCTTTCCAGAGACATACTAATTTTTTGATATGGAGTACATTAAAAAAAAAACTGTTTTATTTTTTCCCTTGGCCCAGACAAGTCTTTGAATGTAAGGGACTTTGTTCCTTTCAAACATGTTATAGTCTTATCCATCCACTGCAGCGAAAGCCTACACCAGGTTTCTTTCAGATGCCTTCTCAGCTCCCTAAGAAGTCTCATTTTTCCCATCCATATTTAGCCATGACCAGCTCTTCAAAGCCATCCAGTTCTGTAATTCCAGTACTCAGGGAGCTGAGACTCTCTGATTCTGCATGTTACTTCACTATTGTCATCTCCCCTCTTCACAACTCAGATCTTTTTCCTCCATCCTACTCATCACATGTCTTCCTTCAGCTGTGTTCACACACACAACAAAGCAATATTCTGAAATACTGCCCAATAACAGAGCACTCCACGGGCAGATCTTTCACAATCCTTTTTTTCTGACTTTGCTTCTACGTTGGGACAGGAAGTCTATTCGTTCTAAACCAAAATTTCTTGCTACACAAAAATCGATACTTGACTGTTTGGTCCCTGAATGGAGCTGCCAATAGTCAGTATTGGTCAGTTGGATCGCTGGTTTCTCTCTGCTGAGCAGCAGACTCTTGACCCAACCTAGAGACAAACAGGTTGGGTTGTGATTTTACACCTTGCGGAATGTAGTTTGTTTGTGAAAATTTGATGTCGTTCGTCTAGGAAACAAATGGAAAGCATAGACCTGGGTTTATATTTTTAATACTTTTAATTTCGACTTCAAAATTATATTCAGTGACATGGCTTTGCAGCAGTGTATTGGGCTCCTGAGGGACCTGGATCCATGCAGAGAGCGGTGGAAAGCTGCTCCCCAAGAGTTATCTGTATTGCGCGAGGTCACACATCCACTGAAGGGCTGGAAATGCTTTACTGAGGCTGCAAGAGTGGAAAGATGGGGCAGTTTCTGGGTCACCATTCTGACCAACTGTTCAAGTAATTGTTACGTGAGATGTTGCTTAGAGGAGCCCTAGTTTCAGTCGCAGGAGCATGTCCCAGATTTTTATAAACCATCTGTTCAAGTGAAGAACTTCCCGGTTGTGGGGTTTCGCGTGAGGCGGGGAAAAGGCAGAAGGAAAATTTCAAGCAGGAGTTAGAAATTGTGTGTCAGCTGGGGTCTGGTCGGAGTCTTTTTAAAGCTAGAATGAAAGATGGTGAGAGAAATGGTTTGAGGTTGACACACAAATGATAAAGCAAGCCTTAAGCAGAAGCTGTGGCTGCACAGCGGGTAAAGAAATCCTGCTTAGATTAAAAATAAATATTTTATGCTGCCTGTATGCAAAGCTTTTTTTTTTAATAGCTTGAAGCCCTATACAATTGGCAGCAAGTAGAAGACAATAAAGGAAAGGGTTTGCATTGTTTTGTTAAGGTAGGAACCCCTCAGAAAGGTAAGTTAAGGGAATTTTTTCATGATACAGAAAATTAAAGGACAGGCTACTCATTAGAATTATGAAGCATAAAAGCACCTGTCTCTCTCTGCTCATAACAAAGAGCAAATCCAACCCTTATAATGTCAGATGGCAAATGAAGTTTTGAGGCGGTCATTGAGGCACACGGTGCAAGAGAGAGCTCAGCTGTAATATGCATGAGTTGTCTCTCTCTGCACAGAGGGGCAACCGTGAGGTAGGGAACGGCATCATCCGCTCTTCTTCCTTTGCCATCCGTTTGGAGCATTTTAATGACTAGAGCAGGGTAAACATTTGTAAGGATAAACATTGTTTTCCTGCTGAGCAACAATGTCTTCTGTATGAGAACAGGATTGCTTTGGCATATGTCGGCTCTAAATATCCCTGCAGATACTTTACAGGAATTGCTATCTCTTTAAACATTTATGCTATTAAAAATCAGGACGACTGTTGACATAAACCTGTGATAGCAGCTGCATTGTAGACAGAATATGAATTTTTTATGTTATCGATGAGAAGTTTATATCATTTATGTACTGTAGTGAGGAAGGCGTATGAGTGCAGAATACAGAAAGTTATGTGATTGAAACTATTTCGAGTATCACGGCAAAGTATTTATTAATGCATCCCTCTCAAAAGGAGTGTGAACGCAGTAAATGGAAAGCAAAACAAAGCCAAGTGAGTTATAATACTTTAAAATCTCTTGTTGGGATGGAAGTAATTTTGTGGTCCTACAGCCGGGGTAATCCGGTTTGGGTACCAGTGTCAGCACTGTGGGAAACAGGGATGCTTTCAGGTCATGAGAGTAGGCAACCAGTGGGTTGAAGCTCATGGGCTTAGAGGGCTTATGGCTGGAGAGGGTGAAATGTGATAAATGGACGACTGCAGAAGGAGATTTGAAAACACTTTCTGTGTATGTGTCTTGCCTTAAATTACTGTGACTCTGGAGGCAGGACTAAGCCTGAGATGGTCTCTTGCCCTGGAGAAAAGGCATTCACCTTCTTCTTAATCCTTTCTGTTTTCTTTCTCGTCTCATGGTTTCTCTGTAACATGTTGTTATTAGGACCTTAGTGTTTTCTTTTCAGACCTTGCTCCTCGCTTTGAGAACAGGCACAGAACATTTTTCTCATGGCGAGATTTCCATGACTGGAGGGCTGAGGGGGCTGTGCAGTCTGTGGCGATTACGGTTCGCGTTGTGGGGAAGTTCTACGGGAGCTCCTTCAACGAGTGTCTCCTGTGAGGTGTTGGTGTGATCTGAAGCTCTGCTCCCTCCAGCACAGCCGCAGGAGGTGAAGGAAGCAGTTCAACTTGCCTCCTTCAGGCATGACTCTCCGTGTTTTGCAGAATCCCACTTGGAAGTTATACGACTCTTTCATGTTTCCCGACACCAGGCAAGCGAAATTAAGTTTTTATATGTTGTCCTTCCTCCTTTTTCCTAAAAAAAGTATCATACAGCAAATTTTCAGGATGTTCTTTTAATGGAAACACAGCAAACCCTCTGTTTGTGGCATTGCTGACCTTTTCCATCCTCATTTAACATTGCATTTAAGGCTCTGATGTTGTGTATATGAATAGCACCACTGAATCAGTGGGATTACTCATGTGATTTTGTGCTCTGCTCAATTATGGTATTTCAGCTGTCCATCCAGAGTTTTCCTGGAGGGAGAGAATATTCCTATGTCAGCCCTTCTTCCAAGAGAAACCACCTGGAACCACATTTTGCCGAAGTACTCTCAAAACCTGTGGGCGCGCCGACGTATATGCGAGGCAGCCGAGATGATCGTTCAGGCAGTCTGGCTCTCCATGAGGGGTTCTGGAAGATATCAGTAGAAAGGGGGACTCGGATCACCAGTTCATTTCATATAAGCCACCAAACAGCTGGTCAGTGGTAATAACTTCTTGTCACCTCAGCCCTGGGCTGTATTTAAAGCGATGACCTAGAGGTGAAAGGCTGTGTATCCTGTTACCGGCCCACGGAGACATCCAGCCCTCGGTGGGATACGTCTATGAATTAATATAGTTCTGGATTAATATTGCAGACAAAAAGCTACATTAAGAGAACATTATTAGGGTTGCAAAGTCAAGCCTGTGAAAGCTAAGAAATGTGAGAATTAAGGTTGCCTGTTCAACCTTAATTTGCCCCCTTCTGTGTATGCATTGTGATACAGGCTTTAATTACATGATCCCATTCTACTCGGCCTGAGGCAGACACCTGGCATAGAAATTTCAGCCCAAGTAATCTGAAGTTTGGCAAAGTTATATGGAAAAAAAAAGATCTTCTAAGAACTATCTAGCAACTTCAATAAAAGGCTGTAATTTGTGTTGATTTCTATTTCATTTACTGCCTCCAAAATGTATTTAAATCATAATATTCTGTGAGTAAGACCCATCTGTGTGGAAGATCCAGGAGGGCAGTGTGTACCTCAAGTTGTTTGAACGCAATAAGAATCTTTATAACCAAAATTGTCCTTTGTGTAGACATATAGTGCCAAAAAGATGAAAGCGAAATGGGAATCCTTCTGTCATAGATGGTTTATATATATATATGTATAAAACAAAGATTTCATGCACTGGTGGGTCCTTGCCCTTAATAGTAGAAGGGAGTGCTTATTTCACAACACACTGATGAGAAGTTTAAAACTTAAAGTACTGGCTCAGTAATTACCAAGATCTTTTTGGAGTTTGGGCAGGAAGAGGCTCCCTCTTGCTCTACCTAAAGCACATTATATTTCTCGCCTGAGGTGCAAGAGCTACTCTCCCAGTTCCGTGAAGAATCAGAAGAAACTGGGCAAACAAGGGTTGGCTTTGAGAGGGTTTTCAGAATGTGTTTGGGTACATGAGGCTGAGGTACAATGCTCTGTAATCCACCATCAAGGCTGGGTCAGATGTGTTGTGACCACCTGGAACAAAGCACTGGCCCGGTAAATCTTTACTGCGAACGCTCAGATATCTTAAAAAAAGAAGTGTTGATGTTTATAGTGGCAAGATTTATACTGTCTGTCATCTCTATCCTGCTGTGCCCAGCGTGAACAACTAGAAAGAGACCTGAACTTCTTTAATTTGGGCTCTGCCTTTTGGAATAGCAGTGTTTTGTGTCTTTACGTGATTCAAAGGAAACAGGTCGCGAAGCTGATCAGCGAATAATGGGCAGAGCCAGCAGTGGTGGCCATGATGTCATTAGTATCTTAGTATATCCTGATTGGGAATCTTCTTCTTTTAAGGTGTTTCTTTGAGCTAGGTGAGAGTTTCTTTCCTAGAGTAAAGTCGGAGTCATATCATAGTCACAAGCTTATCTAAGCATCCTGATAATTTCTTACCTGGGTGAGAGAGAGAGGGGAGTCTTTTGGAGCCGATTCAATACATCGATTAAATGTGTAGACATCTAACGCGTGGTTTTCTGTCTCCCCCCAAACCCTAGTTTTTTGAGCTGAGTAAGTTATTTCTTTGTTACTTGAAAGTGTTGTTGAGGGTGACTTCAGGATCACTAACAAATAAATTTCAGTTCCTGGGGAAATAGAATTCCTTACAGCTGGGATACCCAGCAGCTCTGGTAGTTCTCAGCACCCCATTGTAAGCTCAACAGAAGGAGCTTGCTAACCTGTTCATTGAGTAAACCGGATGAACTGGTGTAGTTTGGTTATAAAGGATGTCAGTGTGGAGGAAATGTTTTCTAGTAGCTAACATTTTCCTGAGGTTCTTGGGTGTGCCACAAGACAGACTGCCTGCATCTCAGGAACCTCCTTCAAATGTTCAACACCAGTAAGCAAGAAATCTCTTACCCAAGGGCATCCTACACAGTTACAGCAAAATCAGAGATAATGAATTGATTTCTTGTCTTCTAGACCTTTATAATCTCTGCTGCCTGTACCTAGCGTATTGTCACTGTGTTCTTAATGGTCATCATTCTGCTTACTTTATGCAAATAATACTTTCCCCCCCCCCCCGGGGTATTCTCACAAGCCAGTGTTCTGTTTCCCCAATCGCTTGCTTTCTTGGAAATGAATTGTCTTCTGAATTCAGCACAAAATGCCATAACTAAGATTAGCTCTAACCTTCAAACTTCAAGCCTTCAGACATCAGAGATGAGCCATCCATATGTAAGTCCTGTCTGTGTGGTTTTATAAGTGGTAAAGAAAATGAAAAATAAGCGCTGTCCTTCAAAGGGAACTGGCAAAGTGCCATCTTCATCTTTCCAGAAGAGGGCAGGTCGGGAGGAGTCGATCAAAATCAGTCAATTTCTTGGACAGCAGTTCAGGTAAAGCAGTATAAAAACCCTTTCAGAGGAGGTCTGTGACATTAATCAGAAACTGCAAAGTGGTCTTTTGTGGGACTTCGGGGACCAAAGAAAGTTGATGGTGGGTGCTTCTGCACTGAGATTTTTGCTTATGTTTCCTTTATGCTGTCCAGACAGAGATCCTATGAGAGGAGTCTCATTCTTTTTTTCACATCGCTATAGGCTGTTCTTCACTGTACTGAAATATTTTTTTCAGCACTTTACATAGGACACAAAGAACTGAGCAGAAACTCTGTAATTCCCTAGTAACCATTGACTCTGTAATTACACGGTATTCAGTTCAATGTAAATATGTGGGTAATACAAGCAATTTGTATTTTCTCAACTGCATTATTAAATCTTAACATTGCAAACTACATGGAAATTAGGTTGAGAATAAAATGGGTAACTTCACATACTATATTATTGCAGCACATTATCTCTAGAAGTCTGTTATTACTTTGTAGTTACATGCTATTTTCAGATAATAACCTCGCGGTGAGAGTTTGTGGACTTGTCCGGCTCATAGCTGCACAGTCTAGCCATTAATTTGGGTTTAGGAGGTGGAGAATGTTGTCAACTCTGTCTTTTTTGTATATGGAGGAGGATTTTCTTTTTTTTTCTTTTTCTTTCAAGCAAACTGATTGACTGGTAATCGTAGCTATTTTATGTTTATTGCAAATAGAAGCAATGTGCTTAAAGGCAGCGTTGTGTCTCTGTTGAGAATAAAAACAGGCTCTAATGCTCGGGTTTTCTTTTGCCTTTGGGCTCTCAAAGATACACGTCAGGTGTTATTTCACCAGCGAGACTCTCGGGCTTTGCAGGTCTCTGCTGTCATTGGAGCCTTTGCTGGAAGGGCACGGCCTGGCATTTTAAAGACATTTTGAGACTTTGTTCATTTGTGCCTGACTTGCAGAGTGAGAAGCTCTTTTGCTTCATGTACTCTTACGGCTCTTTGGGATCTTCTGATATTTTAACCTTACACTTTTCTCTCTCCTTCTTGTTGTCTTTGCCCAGTTGGGTGTGGTGTTAGGGTTAGGTTATTTATTTATCTGGGGTGAATATGTAAATCTTTATAGTCTTTAGTCTGACCCTCTGCACTTTGACCCCTTTTTTTCTGTTGAAATTTTGAATGAAAGGAACACCGGATCAGTCTTTCAGCTTAGAAGCAACGGCTTTTATTAATTTATTTATTTTCACACAAATTATACAGAGATGAGAGTTGGAAAATGTCTCTGGTGTATGGTTACATTCAATGTACGTACGTACGTTTCCATGCGTGCTATCAAATCCAACTAGTTCTTTGACTATTTAGAAGAAGACAGAGAAGATGGAAGTGTTTGGCGTTGGTACACAAACTGGTCTTCAGGGCACCAGTCCAGGGGCATGAGATATATTGAGAGGGATGAAAACCAACCGTAAAATCTGAACTAAGAGACCGAGCTCCTCTCAGGAAGACAAAAAGATGCTAGGACATAGTAAAGTACTGTAAGATAGATAATGATAATCACCCATCAGTCTTTTAACTCTCCAAAAAGAAGTCACAGCTGTTGCTCTTCTTCATGAGGAATCTTGATTTATTTATGTTCCTTTACCTTTACACCTGTATCTTTCAGGTTTTCCAATTGCTCACGGTAGATTTATTAACTGTTCCGAAGCAAGGAGGTAGACTTCACAGGGAGGGGAAATGGAGGAGGGCTGAGAAGAAACAGAAGGAAGACAGAACAGTGGGAGGGAAAGGGAGGAAAAAGATAAGAGAGAGATGAATGAAGACAAATGGAAGAGAAATGAGACAAGGAAGATGATGGGGGAGAAAAAGATTGGAGTGGAGCTTTTGAGAGTGTGTGTAAAATGGAGGTCTGGTGGAGGGTTTCCAGCAAAAGTGGTGTAAATCAATGATGAGTAAATTAATAGGGCAATTGTGCAAATGAGACTCAGTCATTTAAGCCAAGTGTAATACATCATGGATGAATTAGAGAGACTGCAACCCACAGGGCACACCTTTCAATCTACTAAAGATCTAATGCAGGATGCTGACGCGTCAGAAAATGGAGCAGATGAACAAAATGAGGGACGTATATTAAAAGGGAAGAAGTTGTAAGACAAACTCCAAATGCAGGGCAGTGTTAAACTCCTTAATGCCAAAGCCACGTCTTACACTAAAGTAAAAACTTCCTGCTCCTTCTCAGTCAGAGATTGTTACCATGTTTTGTGATATGGTCTCCTGGTAATACTTTGATTCCTGATGTGATTCCTAACTTCTGTTAGAGAATAAATTAAAAGTGCATCCAGCTTTTCTTTAAATGTGTGATTTTGCAGAACTATCTTCCTGTAATGGATTCTCCCACCCTGAAAATGGGTTCCTCTGTTGTAGCTCTAAACTGGAGCAAACCCATTAAATCCTGTGCCCTTTAAATATGTTGCTTATGAACCTTTTGTAAAGGATCACAATTAACAGACCGTTTAAATGAATTTCTGAGTCGTTCTGCCCCGTTGGTTTTTTACCATCAGACAGAGTGCCAGGCGGCCCGGCTGATAAAATGTTTTCTTTCGCTGTGACTTGCACAAGTTCAACCCTTTCCCCAAGGACTTAAGAAAAATAAGTGTTTTTCAAAGACTTTTTGTTTGTTTGACTTCACCATCTTCCCTCTCTGCTCCTATTTGAATAGAGTGTGAACTTGATTTTCGTTTTACTCAGTAGAAAGTTAAATGCAACCCAGACGTCTTGTTAAGGATAAATATTTTTCTAAAGGAAACAAAAGAAGTGATGAAAGATTAGGTGGAAAGGGAAACCTTAGCTGCCGATAGGGGACAGCTGGGTTTTGTCAGTGATGGTAGTTCCTTCCTCTTTTGCCTGCTCCTCTCTCTTTGAGAAAAACATTATTTGTATCTAAAACTCATGCTGAAAAAATACCTCCTGACTTAACAGCATCTCTTTCACACCCTTAAAATGCCTTCCTGAAGTTTAGGTTGGCCTTGGAAGCCTCGGGATGCAATTAGAAGGTTGTCTTCTTCAGGAAAGTACTCGGCATGTTGCATGTGTAGATCTGTGTTTGGGTTGAAGTTAGTGTTATTTCCATAGCTTTACCCCAGTCTTCTTGGATGTTTCCTAGAAACCACTCAAGGCTTGAGATCTTTTTGCTTTGTAATTTACCGTTTCTGGTACATAGAGGAAGCACAGGCGCAGATGAACTTTTTCCAAGATCCTGAGCCACCTTGCAACTTAGTGGGGAGAAAAACCACGAGAGTTTGCAGATTGAGCCAACACAGAAAACCTGTGTATGTCTCTTTCCTGTCTCTCAGCACTCTGGAGTACTCTTCAGTCTTGCATGAAATACCTGAAGTCTCCAGAACCCTTCTGGACCAGATTTGTATGGCTTGTATCTCCTTGTAGGTAAACATGCTTTGATTTTTGGATGACTCAACATCAACTCAAGTTCTCCCTGTTGCTAAAACATGCTCTTTTGCTACAAGTTTTGTAAGCAGCTTGGGTCTTTTCATAGTGACCTCCTGTGAGCATCACGGTCTTTTCTTGTGCTGTGGGTATTTTGTCGCTACTTCTTAGGTCCTTCCTGGTCCTATTGATTTCCCAACCTCGGCACCCACTGTAGGATGCTTGAGCTTAGCTGTTGAGAGTGCACACCATGCTGTCCTCCGACAAGTGCATGAAAGCAGCTTTGAGAGCCCTTTGTGGGCTGAGCCGTTAGCAAAGGAATGCTTTCTAAAATTTGCAGCAAGTACGAGATTAACACTGCACACTACTAACCCGAATTCCAGTTGAAATTCTGAACTGTCAGATCAGAAGACACTGGGAAAAAGAAATAAATGGCAGATCCCAACACACAGATTTTACAGCAGAAACCACTGAACTTGGCTTCTAATGTCACAGAAATAAATGAGGAGGAAATCAGCAATATAGAATCATAGAATCACTGTCCTTTGGAAGTTCAGTAAAGCTCTATAAAGTTTAACAAAGAGTTGAAGTCTTCTTTGCTTTGAGAGTTGTCAACAAAGAGTTGGGGTCTGTCTTTGCTTTGTCTTGTAGAATTCCACCCCCTAAGTTATAGCTCTCTGAAAAGCTTCAGGATGATTTGTATTCACAGTAAGTGTTGGATCCTGTAAAATTCAATGGTGAAAATCTTGGTTTTCAGTCAATTTTTAGTTATTTTCTCATTCTTCAGTGTTCAAATAGTGGTCACACCCTACTTAATTAAAATGTCAGCTTATAAACTGGTATAAAGAGACTCCTAATGTAAAGAGTAAGAGTAAGCTTCCAAAGATAATTAACTTCCTTGGAGTTAGGCCCCTCTTTGAGCAGTAACAGTGTAAGATGGACCTTATCAGTCTGCCAGGCTGCCTACCAGATAGAGCCTTTTCATTTCTAAAGACAGGGTTTTAAAGTATTGTTCATTCTAAGTAAAATAAACAAGTGTTTTGTCAGTGCTCTAAGCTACCTGAAAATAGGATTTACAGTTCTATATAATTGCATTTTCTTTGTGTTTGCATAGAAGTCTTAGCATAGCTGGAAGATGATGGCAATTATAATTTATTATGCTGTAATTGTTACCTAAATGTTTTTGAATAAGCAAAAATCACATCTGTTTAGGAATAAGTTGCACAGCAAGAGAATTCCCTTTGAAATGAATGCTGTGTTCTCAAATTCTGTAACTGTACACATAAAACAACATATTTATTTCCCCACTGAGTCCATTACATTCCCAAGTCAAACTGCATCCTCTCTTCCCTTCCCATATTAAACCCTTTGATTTAATGGAGGTTTTAACTACTGGTTCTTTAGGGAATTTTCTGTAGGCTTTGCACAGATTAGGTTATTGGAAAGTATAGTTATTTGCTTGTAAAGTGGCAGTTCTGTGTCAAAATTGATTTTCTCTGGTGCTGCAGTAGTAAAACAGATAAGCTTCTGCTTTGCATCCAAAATACACTGATATTCCTGCCATGATACTTTCCTTCTGCTCCCTATCCAAGCTCTGTGATAGGCTGGCTTATACTACACAAAATACCTTTGGATCAATCATTAATAAATACATGAGTCTTCTTCCTTCTATTAAGGTACATTTGCAGTGATGGCCAGTTTTTTAGAAGGGAAAAATCTATGCTGGGAATTGCTGAGCACTTCAGCGAAGGGATGGAACACTTTGTCAGCCTCTTAAAGCACCTGGAGTTGGGCTCGTTCAGCATCCAGAAGGAAGCGAGTCCAATGCACTGCTTCCCATAATATTCCATGAGAAAAGTGAAGTTTTGTCTGAAGACAGACAAAATAGTGAGTAATTAGAAATGCATCAAGTATGTACTCCGCCTGTACAACATGAAGAGTTTTCCCACCTGGTTTTCTTGGCCGGCTTTGGTAGCTAGAATGGTTCCTTTGCAGGTGAGACACGTGATCTAGAGAGAGTGCTTGTAAAAGAAACTTTAACAAAATGTGTTAGCTCACATTAACTAATTCAGCCTGGTGCCTCTGATACTTAAGTAGGTCTGGTCCAGATTTAGTAGTATTCACCTCTTCAGAGAATATCAGTAACGCCTCGATTTCCAGAGTTTTTCAGACTCGGTTTAGTGCAGATTTTCAGGTCAGTTCTTCATTTATTCAGTAATAGTTTGTCCATCTGTATTGCTCATGCTGTTAACGGAATTGTTGTCGCAAGCTCTCAAGAGATTAATGTATTTACTGACTTCTATGAGACATTGCACCAATCAATGTTAACAGTCTTTGACAGAGACATAAAGGATCTATTAAATTAGATCTGGGTTCCTATTAAATTACTACGCATAAAAAACTAGACTCACCTTATCTGTAGCAGAAATGAATGCCTGCTATTAAAGCCTTTAAAGAAAGTTCTCAAGAAGAGGCAGTCCAGCAACGCAGTGGGATAATTAGAAGGAAAGAGTAATCTGTTGACATCCAGCACTGTCTACACTAAAGACGTGTATGGAATGGAAGGTTTTCTGTATTGCAGACATGCAGACATTCCCCTCCCCACCAATCAGCTCCCCCCACGCACACTTCTCTTTACTAATTACATTAGAGACAAATAAAATTAAACTATTAAGGCAATTAAGAAATTTGTAACATTTGATCAGTTAGTTGAATGCAAATCTGCCCTCCATCTTTCTACTGAAGGGCTGATTGCATGGAGTGTGTTGTGTCCTGAAGTACGTGTTGGCTGGTTAAGAAAGTGGGTAAAACCACAGAATGACAGAAGGGTTTGGGTCAGAAGTGGCCCTTAAAGCCCTCCCTGCAGCGAGCAGGGGCATCTGCAACTCGTTCAAGTTGCTCACAGCCCTGTCCAACCTGACCTTGAATGTTTCCAGGACTAGACATCCACTATCTCTCTGGGGAACCTGTGCCAGTCTTCCATCACCCTTATGGTGAATGAGAAACTTCTTCCTTAAGACACCCATAATATTTTATTCAAATAAAATAGCAATATCTGTTTTTCTACTGTATTGTTTCTCTCCCTCGTGCTATTCACATATAACTGCCACTTCTCAGCCTGTGTCGACTGTGGTCTCTCATTTACTTGCCCATAGTCTCAAATCCCTCTTACTTTCACAGTCAGCTGAGCTATGTTAACTTCATTCCCATGCCCGTTCATGAGTTAAACACTGTCGTGAATTTGTGATAAATGTCTCAAATGCCTGGTGACTTCATAAAGAACTATCTCCAAATAGTGAGTGAGAGACTTGAGTCAATAAGGTTTTACTCTCTCTCTTTTATCTCTTTGGGAAGAAAGAGAAGGACAGCAAGTGTCAGAGAGTAGCTCGATAGTTTGTGCACAGAACTTACAATCTCCTGTCAATAAAACATGCATCCTGGTGTATCATCGTAGTTGTTTTGGTCTTAGGGTTTGTTGGAACACTAGACAGAGATCCCTGTGCTGTGTCATCCCAGATTAACCAATGTTCGACCTGGAAGCAGTGTTGCTGTAGTGTCCCTGCCTTAACCTGGGTACAGTACTATTCCTTCCCTTGCTGAAGCCTGTTGCAGCAGAAGACAGTGTTGCACCATCCCTGTAATTCATCATACTCCAAGCTTTCTTTGGGATCTTTCACTTGGAACACTGTTGTACTGCTGGGTCTCGATTGTTCTGGTCAAAATCAAGTTAAAGCACCAAGTTCTGTGCTCTGTCTACAAACCCCTGGTGCATCCTGGTTGAATTTTCTAGCTGTCACTGAAAAGTGCCCAGGGCTGGTGGGAGTCTCTGGCTCTGGTGGCACCTTCAGCTGCCTGGGAGAAAGTTATGTTTCGTTCAGTTGGTTATTCAACAAACCGAACAGTTTGTCCTTAGGAAGACAAGGTCTCAGCACACCCAAGGTGATGTATCAGCACTGCAATAACCCGTACTGTGACCCGAATCTCGATGCTACATGATTGTATATGTGCACCTTTGGCTATCAATGCAAAGTGGTGGATATGTATGCAAATCTCTTTCCTACTTATCAAATCTGGCTTCAAGAGGCAATAATAGTGCTAACACTGTTGGTATTTACTTTATGTTCTAATAGCATGCTGGTACTCTTGCTCCTAGAAAAAATCAAGTGCCCTTAGAAAGTAGAAGCTTCACTTGATAGCAAATAAAATCGAGCACTTGATATTAATGGTCTTCTAATTAAAAACAGAGCAAACTTGTGTCAGTATATTCATTTCAATATGTGTCTTTCTGGACACTTATACAAGTGGGTTGACTATTGAAGCTTTGAAGTGTCACTTCAAAGGCAGAGAGTGGGTTCCTCTCAGTGTCAGTACCTTGGATGGCCTTATCCTGTAGGATGTTTTGGCCGTTTGCCAGAGTTTTATTCTAGCAGCTTTCCTAAACGTGGCAGTGCAGGGAGCGCCTGTAGCCCAGTTCTGCTGCACTGAAGCCACGGGCGGTGGATCTTCCTGCCTGTTGTCATCAGGGCTCTTTAGACAGCGTGTTGAAAGGGCGCACTCGTAGCTTGTTTCATCTTTTGGCCTGCGGACAGCCTGAACACAAACATTGGTGGAGATGGTTTGTATGCTGCCCAAGGGTGTCACAGGAGTACTCTCTACACATAAAGAAGTTGTGGAATTTCATTAATTCATTCATCAATACAAGCCATTAAAAGAAACTGTCTTGTTAAGTGGTATCTTGGTTACTAATCGGCAGCTTCTATTAAACATCAACCTGCTGATACTGTCAGTGTCCCAAAGGGTGATGACCTGCGGTGCCGGATGGCATAATTGCAGTCGGATAGCTCTCCGGAATAAACTAATGTGAGCCCCTGTATTGTAGTTAGAGGCATTTTGGAAGGAGAAGTGCAACAGAGAGGGAACAAGGCAGTTAGTGCTGGAACAAGAAGGTTTCTGTATTGTACTACATGAAGGAGGTTCAGTTTACCTAAATCCACAATATAGTTTTACTGAACTCAATTACATGAGGGAAAAAGAAAGTTTATATATATAGATATATATAGATAGATGTATATATCCCTGAACTCACACACACCCTGTGTGTGTACACACACACACACACACATATATATATATATATATATATATATATATATATATATATATATCCCTGAACTCAGACACACCCTGTGTGTGTGAACACATCGAATCTTGAAGGCAGTGAACAAATTAAGCTTGAACACAGAAAATAAGAGATGGGAGGAAGTGATGATTGCAGGGGAACAGGATTCTCTGGGGAAGTGGGGAAGAAATATATTGTGAACTTCCTCCGCTGCTGGAACTACAGGCAACTTAAGTGAGTCCTGTTTGTTACACTGTGCTCAGGATGCAAGTGTTGAAATACAGGTGGAAATTCTTGCCCTTACTCTGACAGAAGTAGCTGGGAGGCCTGGTAAAGTTGCAGGTGGGACCAAACCCAACATTCAAATCCGCACTCAGTCATCTGCCAGGGTTTTCCATCAGTCAGTGACGGGTACTTTGCAAAATCAAACATTTTATACCACTATAAATACTCGAGACTTGTTATCTATATCTCTATGCAGACAAAGAACGTGATTGCAAACTTTTATTTTGTGTGAAAGGAGTAAATCGAAATTTTTCATCATGTAAGATAACGTTGGAGATTTGGCAAACTGAGTCAAGGTCTACCAAGGTTTGTATCAGCAAGCAGTGGAGCTCGTGTTGTTTACAATCCCTGTGCAGTTGTCTGGAGACGGGACATATCAATACCTAACTTGTAGATTATTTCTCGTGTCTCAGTATTTTTAATGCAGTTTAGGTTTTGTACATCAAATAAAATTTCAATTATAGCAATAAGTCAGAATCATGTCCAAAGAAAATGAGAAATGTTCTTCACTGATTTAATTCTTGCCATTCACCTTCTGTGTTCTGGTGTTGTTGGAGAGTTAACTTTTATAATATTTAAACTCATTCTATGGATTCCACGTGTACCACTAGATCTCTGTGAAATGTTCTTATCACGGGAAAAGATCAACAGTGGTAACATTTCAGCTGAATGCTGTGAAAGTGAACCAGTGAACTGGGTGAAAGTTATTCCAAATTAACTTCATGAACTAATTTAGCCTAACTGGTGCAAATTAAGTCTTCTATAAATGCTGACTCTCCTTGTCCTCCCATGAGCACCTACCTGGCGTTACTTGATTGCATTTCCATAGCAGAACTGCCAAGTTTGGTTAGTGGTGTACTTGGAGAGCTGTGTGTTGGTATTTAACTGAGACCTCCAAAACCATATCAACCTGGTGGTCTTGACCAGAAGTCTAAAACAGAAATAGAGAGCGACCTGTAACATGTCCCTCGAGCCATCATGTTTGTTGCTTTGCCACCACTGAACACCTCAACGGTTGCTTCTTTCTAAAGAATGTTGCTACTTATGAATTGTCCTCTCTGTGTGGTTCTTGGTCTCTTCATTTCTTGTTGAGTCTCTTCTAAAATGTTTGTCTTATAGCGGTGAACCTCAGCCACCGGGGACTCCTTACCATGATTTTCCTCGGGGCTATAGTTGGCTATTAATCACCCCGTGCAATTTTTCACTTCCAGTCCTTTTGTAGATTTAGTTGAGTGGTATTTGCTGACTCTTTATCCACCTCTAATACTGGATAAAATCTTTGTCCCAGGAAGAATCTCCTGTAGCTTCTATTATGGTCTCACTACTGCCACGTGCTCGCAATTGTGCACAACGCTTGGACCCCCTTCAACTCTTTTCCTCACCCCCCTTTTTTTTTTTTTGAATTACTAGCGAGTGACAAATAGCTACTGCTTTCCACTCCATTTCGCCAGGCACAGCTTCTTTCCTGTCCTCATGAGGTTTCTGACCTTTCAGTCGATGCCTTTTGCAGCCCCCCAGGGGCCTCCAGGGAGCTGTAATGGACTCACGTTAATTGCCTGTTGAAGGACAGAAGCAGTTCCTAGCAGGATGATTGGTGATCCCCCTGTGAGTACAGCTGTCCTGGTCAGTGAAAAGATTGATCTGACACACACAAACATTTCGGCTCAGAGCTCAATGTGTCTCTCAGAGCATGCACATAATCACTGCTCTGGCTTTAGTGGTTTCCTGTCTGCCCACACTGCTCTCTGGGTCTATTTGCTGTGACTCAGAGGAGCGAGCGAGCGAGAGACTATCCCTTCTAATCCCCTTGTGGGTTACGGTAGTTTAGATAGAAGATACCCCACAGACTGCAGGATAATCCAGAGATTTATAAAGTCAGTCTTATGGGTTGGTTTTCTTCCTTTTTTTAATATTTTTCATTGCTCTCAGTGGGAGCAAACCTTCCATTCTGGCTTAAACTTGTTTTAATGTGGTTTAAAATGCAAATGATGCACTTTTTAAAGTATATATGCGTGCGCTGAGAGAAAAAAAAAACAAAACAAAACAAAAACCAAATCTCCCATGTGTGCTAATGTCCAAACACATCTTTAAAATTAAGAAAGCAGAGGCATTTCTCTTACCCTTTTTGCTACTATTCTTTTGCAGCTGGGTAAACCATTATGTTCTCATTAGAGTTGAGTGTGGGTCAGTTTGCAGAGCTCTTACAAATATTATTTTTTCCTACTTTTGCTTTGTATACATTCAACCTGTGTTGGGCTTCAAGCTCCAAATGTAAGAGGGAAACTCGGCCAAAGTCAGCAAATGTGTTTCGATAGCTGAGGTCAAAACTTGGAAATGTCACCAGCCTCTGTGTGTTGGTTCTCTGAAAATATTAATCAGGTCAAATCTACGTATTCAACAAGAGATGTTTTCAACCTGTCGTATGTTTTATCATTTGTAACAAAGCTTTTATACAGATCAGGTCACCATACAAATAAGCTTCTCCTGAAGTAAATCCCCAGGAAAGTTTAAAAGGATTGGCTTCACTGCTGCTTAAAAAGCTTCTTTTCTTAGTTGCTTCATCCTCTCAGCTCCATGTTTCACATTAACCTGGAATGAGATGGTCCTGAATTAACTCCCTGCATCCAAGCACCTGTGAACTTTGAGATTTACGAAGTCTGGTAGAAGATCTCTGTTTTTCAGATAGCACTTGTGTTCATTAAGGCTTGGACGGAAACCTTATGTATAAATGTTTGACACCATCGAAACGCACGGTACCCAAATACAAGGTCTTACGGTATATTGCTATTTCTTTTTAAGAGTTGTTAAAAATCTCACACAAAACCAAACTATTTCTCCCAAAGAGGCTAAAATATATTTTGTGACAAAATTTAGCAGTTGTATACCTCTTGTCATTTAGTAAATGTTCTGCTTTTCTGAAGTATATACTGGAGAATGAAGTTAGAAAGCAGCAGTGGGAAGAGAATTCCAGAGATGCTGAAAAACGGTCAGGCTGAGGCAGTTTGCCATACGTTGGAATCAACGAGATATCCATCCCCAGACCAGAGAAACATTATTTCTCTGAGAAGTTGCTGTATTGCAAGTGTCAATCAAAATTGTGTATTTCTGTTTGGAACATTCTGCTCCGGGAATACATTATTTACAAGTGGAGACTCAGAGAACACCTACCCCTGGCAACTGCTTGGTGCTCTAAGTGTGCTAAAGGTAAGCCTTGCTTTGAGTTTCCTGTCCTTGTTACTATGGCCATGTTTTTTCAGCTGTTATTTTAGTCCTGCGTCTCATACTTAATATAGGAATGCGTGTGATCTCAGACTAGGTTCAAATTTTAATAGCTGAAAATGTTAGTACTTTTTAAGCTACCAGCCAATTAAACATTTTTAGACAGCGAAAGAATTTATCTTTTTCTAATTCAGCCCCAAACCCTTCCCACAAGACTGAGTAAAACGAGTGCTTGAAACGGCAGAGGAAATAAGATGGGAAGAAGTATGTCTGTTTGCAGACTGTGTAGCAGTGTCCAGTAATTGAAGATGGAATGGGTGGAAACCAGCCAAGAATCCAAACAAAAGCATCTGAAGAGCTCTAGAATAGCTCCAGTGTAATCGAGTTTTAGACAGATTCCAGTATAGAAGTCGAGCCTCGTTGTGTCCCATATTTATCCTTGTGGATGGCTTAAAAAAAAAAAAAAGGATTAAACCTTAAAGTTAAACCTCTTTTTACTGGAGGGTTGAGGTGAGGAAGCGGTGTTGTGGTAAGACCATGTCATCAGAGGAGTCTGAGGTGTAGAAACCTCATAGACATCCAGTGGGCTAAAGTGAATAAATAGTACCCAAATATAACGTCAAAGATGTGAGTAGGTAAACTCAATATTTCAGAGGGCTGAATTTCTGTTACCTTAAAGAAGAAATGGTATTATTTTTAGAGCTTTTATGAGAACTTGAAAATTTTACTTAAAAAAATAGTATTGCAAGTAAGGTGATAATTTCTCTCTGTGCTCTGACTGTAATGGGAGAAACGGCATTCAACCACACAGTTATACAATAACGATCAAAAATACTGAAACACCTTTAACATGCAGAAAACACATGAAAAGGGGTTAACTCCTATCTAGCGGGGCAAGGTGTACAGGAGGTGTAAAACAGAATTGGGATTTGAGGATAAGAGTAAGCTGAAGACCAGGCAGGAATGTCTTCTGCCTTTGGATGACAGCATTCACCTAGTCTGCTTATTTAGCGAAACAAGAAGAGGTTCAAAAGCTGTTTTTTTGTGGATAAGATCCTCGTGCTACTGATTTACTTGGACCGTTCATTGCTGCCAGCAGCATGGGGGCATTGCTTTAGGAAAAGTATTTTCCAAAAAAGCGCATTTTGTTGATGTGAAAATCCCTGTGGTGACCCAGGGCCTTGAGGTAGATGTGCAGGAGAAGTCCAGCCCCTCCAAGGTCCGGCTGTATGAGCTACCTACTCACTCCAGCCTCAGGTTTTGCTGCAACCTCTTGTTTTCCCTCATTCCCTTTTTTTTTCTGCCTACGGTGTTTTTCATTCCAGAAGCTTCTCTCCCTTGAGCGTGTTGTTGGAGTAACTAGCCGGCAATGTAAAATTCATTAACAAAATTTCAAAGGCTTGTAGACCTTGGTTAGTTGGATTTTAAAAATATTTTATAATGTCTGCACGCAGTCGAGCTCCAATACTGTAGAATATCGTAGCTTATTTTCTTTCAGGAGAATTCGTGCTTTCTGAGATAGATATGATCGGTGCTTTTATTTCTGTCAGTAACTATATGCCTGAAGTATAAATATAGAAATCAAACATGGCAGGCATAATAACATCTAGGGGTTCGTTTTTAGCTTGGTGTAGGAGAATAATTTGGCTTCGAGCCCCATGGTTCTCATAAAGTTTAATGGGAATTGCAAAAGCGATCCTTCTCTTCACCATGCTGAAAATGTACCCCTTTAACTGCCTCATTTATACTTAATAAACAAGTGATTGTATGTTAATACTAAATGACTCTTGGAGTATAGGAGATACGCAAGGCATATGTACCAAACTGAAAAAAACTCTCATGAGAAATGTTACCTGGCAGCTGTGATAAAGCAAAGATTAATTTCATTTGATTAGGCTAATGTATGAGCAATTGAATTCACGAGGATTTGAACCAAGGTTTGTTCAGCCCTCTGGAAAGACTCACGAAGGCTCTGGTGGGCCCTGGATCAGATTGGAAAGAGTCTGAGATTACAGGGCAGCCTCGGAGAGCAATAACAATTAGGAGAGTGTTTGTTAGTCGTTGGCTGTCTGCTGGTAGTTAGTTGTGGTTAGCGCTACTGAACAGTTTGGCGTGGAGAGGTAAGTGGTGAAATGGCCATGTTTACAATGAGTTTGGACTGTGTTACTCCAGCCGCGTCTCATTCGGTGACTGGCGAGATGACAAATTCCTGTGCCTATTTCAGATCTTATGATCAGGATTTGGCCCCACGGGTTTGGAAATAGGTGGGTAATTAATATTGCCAGGGAATTTGGAGGGGGGTGGACGTGGGAGGCCAGGAGCCATGGAAAGAAAATGTCATCATTCACAGATTCTCTGCTTAGCTGCTTTGAATGACACCAGGTATTTCTTCATTCCTGAAATTACTGCCCTGAAAGCACAGTTCTGCAGATGGTGCAGAGATAATTGGCTGGCATTGCTAAGCCCAATCAAAATAACTATCCAGAGAGGTGTGTAGTGCGCTGATGTTTTTCACTGGAAAGCAAATATGTTTAATATTGCATCTCAAATATTACCTATGTTGAAAGAAGGAAGTGACAAGAAAATCTGCTTTTATGATTATAAAAACTAGAGTAATGTTTTGCTTGTTTAGTGGAGAGAGCCCAAAAGTCCTGACCCAGCCATTCTCTGGAGGTTGGCTGCAGATCAGTATCAAAATTTAGCAGCTCGCATCCATTTCCAGGTCTTTTTTTAACACGTGAATGTGATTTTGCTCCTTGGCCAGCTGCAGCTCCAAGCACTCAAATCAAACTTAACATGTTTTACAAAAGGAATGGAAGGCCAGACAAGAGAGTCTTGTTTCCAAGGATCACATAGCCCCTTCCCGGGATTACAGAAACTCTCATTCTATTAGAATTTGGCAACAGTGCTTGAACTACACAAACATGATGTCTCATTTGTTTGCCAACTGGTGGAAGACATTCAGAGCTGGCTTCTCCATTTGCCGCCTGCTCCGGAGCCTGTTTGAGTCAACCACTAGATTTCCACTGACTTCTTCAAAGCGACGCTACCATCCAAGGCTGTGCTGTCCTGCAGTTGCTGTAAGATCAGCCCACTTCCGAGAATCAAAAAAACATCCAGTCTTGGTCAAGAGAGAAGGGGTAATTAAAACCACTTGAGTCAAAGCTGAACCACATTTTTCTTGTCTGGTAACAAACTCTTTGTTGGATATAATTTAGCTACCCATATGTCCTATCATCTTTGCAGATGACATGCTAACAAATGCGTTAACTTATTACTTTGTCACTTCAAGTTGTTGTGTGAAGAGCTTATAAAAACATATTTCAGCCTTTGTGTTGTTCACAAGCTATTCAGAATATGCATTGTTCTGAATATTTCTTATTCATGACCTGTCACATAATATCCTTTCTAGTATCTCAGCCGCTGACTCCTAGCCACACTTCACGGATGTTGACCACCGTCTTCAAAGATATTGCTGAATATATAAAATAATGCTTTTCTGTAGCCACCTTGGGAGTTTTGTTCTGTTAACGTTGCTGTGAAAAACTTTTTTAGGCACGTCATTGATGCCAATGTATTTTCATATCATGGAATAGCTTCATTTGCAGCATTTGCCTGGAACTGAGAGTAAGATGTATCGTTCTTTTCTAGTAATAACATTCAGATGATGATGGTGACTGGATAATTGTCGAGAAATGCAAGGTAACTAACACCTTGCCCCACAATCATATCATCCTCAGCAGTGCTTCAAGTGCAAGTGTGCAATACTGGCTTTTTGGTATATGCCTTCCAAGTACTTGTTTATTTTCTAATGAAACTTGTCTAATGGCTGATTAGCAAGTGTTTGAAAATAGCAAGTTCAAAGGTTGATAACAAATGTTTGATGAAAAATGTCTCACTTTCTATTAGAGAGTGGCTGTTAGTTGATCTTGTTATATTTCACTTGTTATTTGATCTCCTTTTTTTGCGTGCAAGAGGCTGTATAAACTGTTAAAAATGTAAGGATATTTGACTGTTTTTCACTCCATAGTTTAATGGAAGCATGGAAAAGGCAATGTGTGTGTGTATAGTTTCTGGCATTGGTCTGAAATTATGGAGTTCTTCATCTGTCTTGAACTGAAGAAAACTGCCAGGGACTCCTCAGTCCTGCCTGTCCCTGTTTCAGACCAGAATTGCCAAGCTTATACACTAAATACTTGAGATATTTTCATAACAGGTGTCTCCAGAGTCCTTGAATGCTTCCAACTTTTAAGATAGTAGAAATGGTCTGGGCAAAAATAGACACAGTTATCGTGTGGCTGCTGTTGTTAATTATTGCACCCCTCATTGCAAAATTGATTATCGTGTGTTTCTTAGAAATACATTCGGTCAGATATTAACTGTAATGACCAGTATCTTTCTCTCCTTTCTTAACTGCTTCTTGCTCTTCTCTGCTTCCCCATAGATACTGGTCTCTGACTGCTGAACTGTCTTCTCAGACTGTCAGGCTGAAGGACACGTTCTGAATAACGTCAGTCATTTCTGGTGTGTGACAATGTATGATAAGAACTGGATAGTAGTGGAGGCACAACTGGTTTTTGCTATTTGACATTCCAAACACCAAGACCCCACCTTGGTAGCGCACTGCAAAGTGCTCAGAAGCCAAATAGTCATCTTGAAGGAAGATGGTTTCCTTCAGTTTGTGAAGTACCCAGGGCAGCTATCGATTCCTGCCAGTAAATCCCAGCTCTCATCATCTCTGCCAGTGGGAAGGCCTCACTGGGATGCTCTAGCTAGAACTGCATTTTAATAGCAGATGGTAACCCAATTACCATTCAGTTTGCATCCTTTTTCTAGTCTACTTTGTGACGTTGCCCTTTTGTGGACAATAGGGTCACGGCTTGTCAGTGCACTTGGTTTGCAGGATTGCTGTTGGTTTGGGGTTTTTTTGTTTTGTTTTGTTTTGTTTTCCTTATCGTCCAAGAAGGCCGTGATATTTCTGTATCTGGCAGCGTGTCTGTGTGAGACAAGGCAGAGTGAACGCGGCTTGATGTGTGAATGACAGATCCCTGGGTGATGCCTCTGGGAAGCTCTTGATCTGACTGGTTTGAAGTTGAAAGCTCACTAGGTCACACTGAAAATGGTTGCCACTGGGCATTTCTTTCATCCTTGTTTATTTATTTTTTCCTTCTCTTTCCTGAAGTTTTTACACTGAGAAAGGGGGTTCGTTGTTCTTCCTCGTGTTCCTTGTTGCTGGTGGGCTGGATTAGAACCTTTTCCTACGCTTCATTGCTGTTGTCTTACCGTACTATTTGTTGTTGTGCTATTTGTTGGGTGGGTGGAAGAAGGAAAGAGGAGCCTCACGCCTTTGGGCTTGGCACCTGTGCCAGGGACTAAGCAGGTACAAAATGCCCATTGGAACTAAGTGCCAGGTGTTTTTAAAGACACGGTCTGTTTATTATTTAGGAACCTGCTGTTCAAAGGTTCTGGCGTTTGCCAGCCAGATCAAAACAGAGGAGCCAGGTGGCGATTGTGTGACATTTTTCTCTCCATACCTGCAGCATGTCCTTAACTAAACAGGCATAAAGAACAAGGCATAAATTAACCCAAAAAAAAGGCGAGGTGGCATTAGAAGAACCTCTGATCCTCTTGTAAAAGCCCTATTGGCAAAGCTAAAATAGCAAATCTGACAAGAGCCAGGAGATTTCATCCCCTGTGAACGTTGCCAACAATTTGTCACCTAGCATGGAGGTTGTCGTGGTGGTGGCACACAGAGAGTCACAAGCCAATGCCTTGCGTTGTGCACCCTGTGAAAGGGTCAGAAAGTCGCCTGGCACAGAAGGGGATCGGGGGGACCAAAACGAGTGCAGCGCGCTCTCCAATAGGGTAATAAAAACTGAGGCACAGGCAGTATATTCAGGGGCTCACAGCAATTTAGGAAGGTTATTAATGATGTATTGCAGGTAGACGTATTGCGAGGTCCATCTGCCTCCATATGGCCCTGGGTAGCCAGCGCGCTTGTCGCTGCCCATTAATTAGGACTGCCATAATACCACTTCATTTTTACTGGAGTTCCTAAGCTTTATCTGACAGCTTCTCTTCGTGGATTAAAAAGGCCCAAATTCTGTTTTAGGTGGCCTGAGCTAATGAGTCACTAACTACAGCAAATTTCTCACTCTTACATTGGAGTACTTGAGAGCTGAATATGAACAAATAACCTCAAACTACTACGGGGAGGGCCTCCAGCATTTAGAAAGAAAATCTGTGCAGTGGACTTCATTAAATCAGTGATTTCTCAGGTTACTCAAGACAGAGAAAGTAGGTGTCACTTCAAGCTCATATACTGTACCTCACAATAATTAGCCATGCACATGACTGAAGAGAAGTCCAAATGTAAGATCTTTGCTCGCTGTAGAAGAAAATGCTGACCCTTGCAGGTTTGTGCGCTGTTTACCACATTGAAATGAGAAATCGTGACGTATGATATTTTTCCTGCTTGCTGCATATCATCATTGTCCAAGCCTGGACTGTAAGAGCAGTGCTCTGCTGCATTTCTGCTTCTCAAAATAACCTTGAAAACCCAAGATTTTGGAAACAGTGACTGATGTGGCCAGCAGGTCAAGGGAGGTGATTCTGCCTCTCTATTCCTTTATTGTGAGATCTTATCTGGAGTATCATGTCCAGTTCTGGAATCCTCAACATAAGAAGGAGATGGAGCTGTTGGAACAGGTCCACAGGAGATTATAAAGATGACCGAAGGACTGGAGCACCTTCCCTATGAGGACAGGCTGAGAGAGTTGGGGTTGTTCAGCCTGGAGAAGAGAAGGCTCCGAGGAGACCTTATAGTGACCTTCCAGTACCTGAAGGGCTACAGGAAAGCTGGAGAGGGGCTGTTCATAAAGGCTTGTGGGGACAGGATGAGGGGGAACGGGTACAAACTGGAGAGGGGCAGATTTAGACTGGACATTAGGAAGAATTTCTTCACCATGAGAGTGGGGAGACACTGGCCCAGGTTGCCCAGGGAAGCTGTGGCTGCCCCATCCCTGGAGGTGTTCCAGGCCAGGTTGGATGGGCCATGGGCAGCCTGATCCAGTGGGATGTCCCTGCCCATGGCAGGAGGGTTGGAACTGGATGATCTTTAAGGCCCCTTCCAACCCAAACTATTCTCTGATTCTAGGTGCCATTTCAGCTGAAGGCACAACTGATGTCACCAGCATAATATGTGGAGGAAGCAGAACTTTGAGATGAGACACTTTGAAATGCAGAAGGTGCAGGTTAAAGCTGCTGTTGTCTTTTACTTTGCTTTGAAAACCTTTGAAATCTAGCAACAAATTTCCTTGTATGCTCACCTACATCAAAAATGCAGCCTGAACAGCGGTCAGCTTTGAAACAGAAGGGGGGTCATCACGGGACAATGGCATATAGTGGTAGCTAATTTAGGAAAGTATTTGAGCCTGCCGTTTCAAGTTTCAAGTATCTAAGAAAGCAGTTAGTTAGCACGTCTTTCTGAGCTGAAAAATTGAAATAAATTCTCAGTGCAGATAACTCAGGGATGTTTCTGGAAGGTGAAGACCCACCGGTCTTAAGCGTAGGTGGCTTATTTAACTCTAGGCATCCTTTCAGCTTTTCTGGAGTAAATCCTTTCCTAAGCAGACCGTAGCGCATTGATGAGAGGGGAAAGGAGCAAAAAGAATCCATTGTAAAGAAGATCACAAATTTATATTTCATACAACCGAGGCACTATGATGATTGGCTGCAGTTAATGAAAAAAAAACAAAAACCCTGTTTACATTTCTGCTCATTATATCCACCTGTTCTCCTTTGTTAAAAAAATAAAGAGCCAATCCAAAATAGGGTCATTATCTTTAGTGGATGCACTTCACGTCACCGAAAACAATTTCAGCTTAGTTAAATAACATGCAGCCTTGAGATTAAAGCTGTCTCCTTTTCAGCTGGATAGGCAAACATAGCCGTTGGTACAGTGATCACTTAGAGCTCAATATTCCTTTCAGTAGCAACTTGATGTATCATATTTTTTTCCCTGCCTGTTATTACATTCTACTGGGTTTTATTTGTTTAAATCTCAGCCTCCTTTTGCTGACATAGCAAGGCATAACCAGAGATATTTAGTAAAACTTAGATGAGCCCCTAAGTGGGCCACTTGTTCTATAAATCTTTAAATATTTTATGTTCCTCGTTTAGAAATTGCTTTTGCCAGACTAACCCAATCTGCTTTGAAATGACTAGGGTGTAAAATAACAGCTCTTCTAAAACTCTTCAGCAATACAGTTATTTGGTGTATTTTTTAGGGAAGACCAGACCTTGCGGCCTCTGATGAAAAATCAGCTTTAAACTTGGAGAAGCGTTGCTCCAAATGGAGCTGTTCTTTTCAGTCCCCTGGACACCACTAAGATCACGTTGCTCTCCCAGGACGTGGCCAGCAACACGTCTTCTGGCCCTTTGAAGACAGTGGCAAAACTCCGATTGAATTATAATGGAAGTGAGATTTAACCTGAAAAAAATAGTCTTTGTTGTCTTTTATCACCAAATACAGATATTCTCCCTGAATTGTGGCCTAGATTGGCCAGTCAGGGAAGAGATTGATGACTGTGCCAAGCAGCACGATCCCTGGAAGTAGAGAAAGGGAGTTATGTCTTACGAAAGATGAGAATTTTAGTAAGACAAATTGGATTAGGCTATTACCACAAAAACTCCAGAGAGCATAATGTGTGGCCCGATAATGGAAATGCTGCCTGCCTGTACACATCTTTCGATAATGATAAATGTGACACTGCCTTTTGGCAACTACGAGTGTTATTACATTAATAGGAACTGTTCCACCACAATTAAAACCATATTCATTAAGGAAACAAAGCGAGTATGGTGCTGGCCAAGCACAGAATTACTGGGAAGATGGAGGCTGCTTAACCCCTCTCCTCTTCTCTGTTAGCTGGTGCGATATGCAGTCATGCATCTACAGAGTAGGGTTGAGGCTATGTGTCTACTCAGCCACCTCATTTCCAGGTGTAAACACCAGTGACATAAGGCTCGACCTGAAGGATGAAGGAAAGTAGCTCCTATTGGGTGATGGAGGCAAAGCCGAAACAGTTGTGCTCTCTGCCTGTGTTCTGTTTTCCTCAACAGCTTTGAAGGGTATTGGCATAATTCCGCCAATCTTGGTGGAAAATAAGGTCTTGTTGAATAGGTTAACAATCGTGAAAAGAAACCTCTGTGTGAAGGATCTTACTGGGGCCATAACTTAGGGGGAGACTGAACATACATTGGCGTCTTTTTAGAAATGACAACCTCGAGGAGCATAGCAGGATGGAGGGACTACACCCTGGTAACTTCTTTGAGCTTCATTTGGGTCTCGCAACTCCATCAGCTTCTCCACACGAATCCATTAACACCAAGTTTTCATTAATTCCGGCACTCAGGGATGAATTTTGAGAAATGCTTCAGAATAAGACTGAAAATGACCACAGCCAGCTGAGCCATTTCCGCAAGCGGGATGAGCAGAGAGTGAATGAACCACCAGATCAGGCTGGTTTTTGACATTGCAAAGTGTTTGGCAGCAGTTGGATTCAAAGGTATTCCTATTCTTGGCCTTCCCAGCCCAGTTGTGCATCGCATGACCTTCTTGATCACAGCATACAAACATGTTTATTGGGCTGCACTGGAAACCACTTCAGAGTATTTTTGTTTTTCGAAAACCGCACATTGTCCTCTTGCTGATGCCCTGGAAAACCTGTAAAATATTTTCATCTTTTTTCCCCTACTCTGAAAGCGAAATCTACCTCTATTCATCTGCTGCTCTCTATTACTCACAAATCTTGTTTTCTGTCTAGAAAATACTTAAAATACTTATGCCACATGTAATTCCACTAGCTTTTACATCAGGAAGCTGTGGTTACTGCTTGGGTAGAACAGTAATTCCTTCTGAAGAAAAATAGTTCCTTGTGTAATTGAACATGTCCTGTTTACAGAGTTGCAGCAGTACATTCTTGTTATTAAATCTGAGCGATTTGATGAATTATGTTGTGCGATGTTGGTACTGATGACAAGCTTAAAAGGGCATGTTGATGCCTGGTTTTGAATGAGGGGAATGGTGTTTGCTCTCTGTGAAGGCAGCGTTCAGGCTGGTCGGGCACTGTAACCGGTTCTTTCTGGAGACCATATTCACCTCAGAGTTCTGCAATTTGGGCAGCAGGTGGTGTTGGATGTGGGTCTAACTATGTTGACGCCACAGAATGGCAAACGTGGAACAATAAATCTATTTTCAGTTTTGCTTAAAAAATTGTGAAAGCCAACTATGTCTGCTCCTCAAGTATTTATTAGGCGTTTACCTCTGAAATTGCCTTGAAAGCAGGAAGAAATGCACCACGAGTCTTAGGAAAGATGTGTGTTTGCAAGTGTGAAACCATAGAGCAACTCGCCTTACTCTATAGTGACGGCTACATCCGGATACTTCAACTGAGCGTATGTAATAAGCAGGAAGAGAGAAACTATTGGAGAATTTATGGGCTGCAGTTCAGTTTCTTCTGTTTTATGTACTCCATATGCTGTTTTGAACTGCAAAACTAAGATGAACACAACCTCACTATAGAAAGGAAAAAAAGTCCTCGTGCCTCTTCGCTTGTTCATCACTGCTGGAGCTCTCCTTTTCTTGCGTGCGCTCCAATCCCCTTTAGTGTGCTCCCTCGATATCGGTTGACTTTGTACGGATGGTACAATGTGATCCATTCTGGAAGGAGTCCTTGCAAAGAGTAAAATACATTTTCCCCGATGCCAACATTTGCAGTGTAAACCACAAAGTAGAGCAAAGGAAAATTCCATGCGAACCAATTGGCCATCACCACTTTTCGCTTCTTCCTTTGTTTTTCTTTGGCTGATTCGGTTAAAAACTTAAAGTGCTACACAAGAGTCCAAAGCTCAAGTGACTGATGGCTTTGTTTGATCATATATCTAATTTACTTTAACACGGGATCCCGGCATGCGTTTCTTTAAGAGTCTGAATCAATTTTATGCTAAGTGATTTCTTTGAGACGAGGTTGGATTTTTTTTTTTTTATTGTCCCCTTTGCCTAAAGTAAATTAGTGTGATAGCTGGAGCGACCAGGGAATGAAAAGGAGTCAAGTCCTCGAGTCACATTAGCACGCTTGTTGAGGCCTTTAAACAATCATCGCCATCAAAGTACTCCATAATAACTGTAAAAAAGCTAATCACAGGTGGCAGTGGGCGTGAAATGCATGGCTCTGTGCTCAATCCTTAGGATAATGGGGGTATTCATGGGATTTCTAGAAGGACTCCTTTGTGCGGCTAGTCATGTGCCTGCTGAGCTGAAAGGACTATTTTGCTCAATTTGTCTAAAAGCTGCTGGCTTATATGATAGCTGCAGGGGTTTAGAGACTCAGGTTGTTTTAACCCTTCCCACGCAGATAGATTTTGGTACAATTCCAGGGCCTCGTCTATGTGGGAAATTTCTCCAATGAAGGAAGTGGAGCGCGTTCCCAGTCGAGAATCCAGAGTGTGCAAAGACCACCAGCCTTGTCGAAAACGATCAGTGGCTTCGGCTATGCCTCTTTAGGGATGCTCAGCTTGTGTTTCCCGCCTTGGCAGCAGTGAGAAATCAGAACTTGGTGAAGCACCTCGGGCACTAAAGCTGAAGCTCTCACCCACTAGTGAGATATAATTCCTGAAGCAAGGAGTAAAGCCTGTTAAGGATTTCAGGCTGGGGGCAGAGTCCCAAGGTATGCCAAGCTTTCCTTACAGTCTCTTTCACTGAAAAAAAAAAAAAAAAATCTTGATTATTTCTAAAGAGCTATCCCAAAACATGGAAAGGTTATTTGTTGCTTGAAACCTGCAGCCTAGAAATAATTTCCTTCTTCGCTAGACGTAGTTAAAAGGATGCCTAAAAAAATAAAATCTGTTACCTCAGAGACTCTGAAAAGAGGGAAATGTATTTTGGCATTAGAAAACCTTTACTTTGAAGTGGAAATAAATATTAATTATCTCAATGCAGAAGAAATATAAGTACCATAATGCATTTATTTCCATTTCTTTCAGTGTCTGGAAAGAGAGCTGAGAGCAGTACTGTTCTCTACCAACAAGTGTAATGCTAATAGCTAGGTATTAATTAATATTGCTGTTAAGAGACACATAAAGGTTTTAAGCTGGCAGTTCATGTCCCTTCCTCCGTTTTCAGAACTCAGGATACAAAGAGAAATTGGAAGTTTGATCCTGCATGTTTTCTTGTATGTGGCGCTGTTTAACATAGAATCATAGAATCACCAGGTTGGAAAGGACCCATTGGATCATCGAGTCCAACCATTCCTAACACTCCCTAAACCATGTCCCTAAGCACTTCATCCACCCGTTCCTTAAACACCTCCAGGGAAGATGACTCCACCCCCTCCCTGGGCAGCTGTTCCAGTGCCCAATGACTCTTTCTGTGTCAGCAGATGTAAATCAGTCTCCCTAGGCTCTAGGCAAGAGCTTTCCAGTTCCAGGTAAGGCTAAACCACGTCAAAACCTGTAAAGAAACTACACCCAAGTTGTTCCAACGCGGTGATCCTAGTGACTAAATCTTAGAATCGCGTTGCTGTCCTGTTTTGAGCAATAACATATTGGGTCAGCAGGTGAAGAAGCTGCTGTTTCAGGTGGTAGTGACGGTAATGGCTTGACCACTGCAAGCGGAACAGGGCTCTGAAGTTCTCATCTAATGCAAGAAATACGTTTTGAGGCTGTCTATCAGGGTTTACATGCAGGTGTTCTTGCTTGCCCTCCTCCCTTGGCCATTACTTTGCTGTTGACAGTCTTCCATTGGAAATACTTTCCCTTCCTTTTCCCTTTTCCCTTTCTTTTCATCCTTTGTCTGCCCTGTGCTGTTAGCAGCAGGAAAGGGCTCTTGCTGGGCCTTTTTGGTAGACCCTAACACAATAAAGCCTCAGTCGCAGTCTGCAAAGATACATTAAAACCGAACTATGCTAATAAATAAAATACCTAACGTTGGCATGCAACAGCAGAGTAATCTACAGCAAATAAAGCATAAATATCTCCACAATTTCCTTGATACAGATTGCCCTCTAATTCCTAAGCCTAGGGACCAAAGCCAAAGCTACTAAAAGTCACAGTGAAGTCTGCGACGTTGATATCAAGTTTTGCTGAAACTGGTTGAGGCTGGGAGGATGTAAAATGCCAGAAACAGAGTGGGAATCAGCCACTTCTGTCTGTCTGTGTTTCTCTCATACACATGCAAATCGTTTAAATGTGTGGTGACGCCCCAAGTCAGCGGCAGCTGTGGGGGTGCTTTTGTTCTCATTTGTCTCGCTCTCTCCTCTTGTCTCTATGACCATTAATGTAGCCATCATAGAAACTGAGATCCAAATCCTTAATTTCCAGGTCAGGTATCAGGAGGATTTTCTATCCACCTCACATCACCTGACCCCAAGTAATCGCAGTGTCTGCAATGGAAAAATTCAAACTGCAATCTTGAACCTATGTCACCTGCAGAGCACCACAGTCGTTTTACTGCTCTTGGATTGCTAGGGATAAATCGTGGAATATTTCCCTGTGTATAACCTAAGATTTTTCACAGCTGCCTGGGGGAAACCCTAGTTCTAGCTACCGTTAAGGCGAGCCATTCTTTGGCAGCGCTCCTTTGTTCAGTTTTAGGATTTCACTCCTCCCCGCGCTGATTTGGAGTGAAAATACTGGTTCGAAACCCTTGGTGTTGCTGCGTGCTGTTGGCACGGTGTTGGAGGCAAAGACCACAGGTGAAACCCTCCGTTGCTGATGAAATGGCAAAGCTTTCATTGGTTTCTGCAAAGCCAAGTGGTGGCCACCAGGGAACTCCCTAGCTGTGAAGTGATCTTAAGGTCAAGAATATTTCAAAACAAATTCTCACCACATTTGCTTCCCTGAAGGATGGTATCCATGTCCATCTATTTTGGACACCCAAGAAGCTACTTTGTAGGTAAAACCCCTTTCCTTTCGGCTGTTGCTTGTGTGATTTGATCTTGCACCTTACAGCCGTTACCTATTGAAGGTGGCGCGTGCTGCTTCATTCACCGATGCAGCCTTTGAAGAGTTAAGCTCTGCAGTCACTCAGAAGGTGGACTTCTGCTTTTCCTCAAGTCTCTATTCATCTCCAGGAACTGAATTTTTCATGCAGTAATTAAAATTTGTAGGTCAAACCTCCCATGGCACCGTTTTCTGCTAATATGGGAGAGCAACGGTCGGATTCGCTTACGCTGCTCTTCGCTGCACTGAGATTTAAAGGATGAAGGGTGACATTTCCCCCCATTTTGTAAATTAATGCCATTGATCTGCCTAACAAGAACAAAGTTAGGCTTCAAAATACCAAATGATAAAGAGATTAAGACTTTAAATGGCTTTCCAAAGGCAACCTCTATTGTAAGATTCCAAGCAGAGTATTGAACTTTCAATTAGAATTTCTAATGGGCTATTGACTTAAATGGATAAAATGTTGCAAGTGATAGCTTTCAAGATGACAAAAATTGCTTAGTACATTCTGGAATATTACTTTATGAAACAAATACTGTTCTGGAGGCTGAGTAGTAATAACCCAGGCCCTGGGCAATATTGTTCCGTGTCTCTGTGCAGCAGTTTTTCAAAATTGAACTAATGCATTTTGAAACATTTTCTCTTTTCATGTTTTGTAAATCTTTGGGAGTGAGGTGCTTTAACTTTCATGAAAGAATCTTAAATCTCTAGTGATGTAGCTATGATTGCACTCTTTATGAAATACAATCCATCTACTCAAACGCTCTATTTTCATACGTTCTTTCATCTCCGGCACAAACAATGTGCCCACCTTGTGTGGTTTTTCCTGACTGCACTCCAGAATGTGTCTGTTCTGCGGTGCGTGTACTACAAATAACATCTGAAACTCTCCCAAATCATCCCGGCGCTTTACAGGGAATTGACTTGAAGTCCTGTTATGAAACACTAGTCCTGGTACATTTTTCAAAGAGTATTTTTTTCAGAGACTAGCCAGCCCTTTCCAGGATAAAGGGTTAATATTATGCTTATGTTACAGTGCATTAAAAACTCTAATTAAAACAGCATTACATTCCCATCTGCCAATCTCCAGTAATCTTCTTTAATTGCAGTAATTAAACTATATTTACATGTTCAGAATACTTGTAATTTAGCAAATTGCACTCTCTGCTCTACATTTAATCAAACAACCAGTTCCAGTATATTTAGTGTGGAAAGAAGTAATTTCAATGTTTTGATTACTATAGCAGATTTGACAGAGTAAGTGCCCCTCTAGTAGAGGCTTTGAAAGGGAAGGCAAACATGAAATATAGTCCTGTTCTGATTGTCATGTGAATGCCTAATTACATGTTAGAGGATTAACTATTAAAGGGTATACACTGTTTCGCTTGATTTTTTATTTTTTTTTAGGCACAGCTGACATAACAGATAATAAAGGTTGCCTGTTTGGGGCTGTTTGGTGGAACATATAAGCTTTTTACTACTATTATTATTATCGTAAGTCTTAAAAACAAATATTAAATCCTATGGGTTGGCAAGGTCTTAATGCCCCACATCTTCACTTTAGAGACATACTGAAGATTGTGTTCACTGTGCCCTGTTGAGAGCTGTTTTCACAGAGTCTCTCCTTCTCCTGACCTTTATTATCCCCTCTTCTTGGGGGGAGAAGAGCTGTTATCCTTAGAATGGTGATTTCTAGGTAGATCTGTCATGCTTATTTATATTTTGTATATGGAGTGTCCTCAGACAGTCAAGTCCTCTGTGTAATATTCGTTTTTCAAGTGGTGCCGAGTGATCTCTTCCTCGTCCGAGCCTGTGCAAAGACACACGTGATGGTGGTGTGCGAGTGGGTGGGTGGTGGGTTGAAGACTTCCTCACAAAAGGAAGCTTCTCTTTTACTGTACGTTTCTTCCTGTATGGTGAACTTTAAAAGGTGTCTTTCCCAGATAAACCATACAAAGAAGGGGAAAAAAAAAAATCCTTCTGATCTGCCAGTAGCAGACACACGGGATTCAGGACCAAACTGAAGTGTGGAAGGCTCGTAGCACTGCGTCTGCGAGAAGCCGGTCCCTCCACGCATCGGAAGCCCCCACCCACAGTCAGGCTCGTGCACATGGGGGTTAAATCCCCGGATACCTTTTATTGCAAGTTCTGATGATGATTGCAGTCATTTACAAGCGTGACATGTCCTAACATCAACACAGACGGTGAAGAAACGTGATCTCTGAAGATTTGAACGTAGGCTATTAAGGATAGCGGCCTTTGCAGGTTGGGCAGATGTAGGCATTTGTAACTCTCGTGCTGACGGAGAAAGACTGCAGTGTGTATTGGCAAAGTTAACAGAAATAGGAATAAACTGGAGAGGGACAGATTGAGTTTACACATCAGGAGGAGTTTCTTCATGATGAGAGTGGTGAGACACTGGCCCAGGTTGCCCAGGGAAGTTGTGGCTGCCTCATCCCTGGAGGTGTTCCAGGCCAGGTTGGATGGGCCTTGGGCAGCCTGAGCCAGTGGGAGGTGTCCCTGCCCATGGCAGGGGGGTTGGAACTGGATGATCTTTAAGGTCCCTTCCAACTCAAATTATTCTGTGGTTCTATGAAATGCTAGAAGCGAGCGATATATGCTCTCAGATAGATGCTCTTGGCATGTACAGCATATCAAATAAATTGGTTACATATACAGCGATGCAATCAGGGTGGATCTCTCAGTGGTCACCTACAAATCTATTGCTTTTGTTCCAAAGGGAGTCAGAAAAATCTTTAAAAATCCCTAGCTCTAACTAATTTTCCTTATTAAACTACCCTTCTACCAGTGTTCTTCCCTGTGACCTGAACTCAGGCACACTTAACTGTAACCGATACTGAGATTTCTTACATCATTCTGGCTTCGTTCCTTAAAAAAAAAAAAATAACTCCTGCTTTTCACTTCTGTAAGGGGAAATCTGATTATTTCTAGGCATTTCCACCGGGTCTGGGTCATTGTGCTTACTCCTCTGTGTATTTCAGGTTGCCAACAAAGAAAGCTCTGAATTGAACCCTATCATTTGGATTTGTCCCTCCATATAATACCACTGTATTACTTTGCTCTCAGTTTCGATCCAAGTCCCCTATTTTCTGGTTTAGAATTATAAGTATATATGTTTTAATGAAACCACTTAGTGAAGAGGAACATTTGCTGTATTTCTCTGTGCATTTACAAATACTTCTAATCACTATATTTAATTCTTTTTTTTTTTTTTTAGTAATAGATGAAAAAAATGTCATTTGGCTTTTGAGCCATATTTTTTTAAAATATCAAGGTCATAAAAAAACCTGAAGTTTTTTTGAAAGTCATTGACCGTACTATGGAAGATATAAAGACATGAGCCTAGTTTTACTGATTTCTGATTTATTTATTCCTGATTGACATGAGTGTGGCTGAATGAGAACAATGATGTTCAATTCCTATGTAGCCTCTATCATAAAGTTCAAATAGATCAGAGACTTGTGGTGTTTTGGATTTCTCGTTACACTCTGTAGTGTTGCACAGTTAGGATTTCAAGATGGGTCTTCTTAAGCCTATTAAAAATCAGAATCATGCTGGTCATACCTTTAAATAGATTTAGTTTAGTGGCTCCGAGGGGGAAAAAAAAATGGTAATGGAGGATGAATAAAATAAAAATCTGATATGGAAACACATCAGATTTTTCAAAGGTTTTTGCAAAAAAAATGGAAGTTCTGGCATTTCCATTTGCACTAATTTCACACATCATCTTAGAGAGTACAAGGTTTGGTCTCCTGCCAGGCTGTCTGCAAAGTCTCTTCAGAAAAGCTCGGTTTATGTGCTGAACGGATGCTTCACCACATAGATATTTCCTAATATCTTTCATTAAACTTCCAAATGGACACTAAGTATGTAAATACAGCAAAACTCAAAGGCTGGCTTTGAATTTATATTTTCTAGGGAAGCTTTTAACATTACTAGTCTAACAATATTGCACTATGTCTGGCTTGCCATTTTCAAGGAGCAACTTAATGAGTTTATTGTATAATGAAGGACTCTGATTTATTAGCTTTTCATTATGCTCATTCCATCAGCTTCCTGCTAAATACTCTAACCCTTGGCAGCGATGTTAGTCTTTATCAGGTGGTATCATTGCTTTTTAATAAACTCTCCTCCTACATTGCTAATATTTCGTGTCCAATCCCTTATCCTGCACTACGCTATGAAGCACCGCGTGGAATTCCAGAATCGGAGGCTGCAGGGAGGTCCTTTGGCTCTCTCCCCTCAACAGGCAGAGAATTTAGCCCACCCTATTGGTACTTAAATTACATAGAGAAGCCGTCGGTGCGTAGCTGTTTTAAAAGTGTGGCGCTTGCAGGTATGAACAAATATTTCTTTAGTAGATATTTAATGATCAACTCTATTACAAGAATTAGCGTGGTGATGGCACGCAGAGAGGGGGGCGAAGGAGGGTAAAGTAATATTTTACAACCTGAAAAATTAAGCACTGAGATAGTTAAGGCCCAGCCCTCATTAGCTGAATGGTAGATTTTTCTAATTAGTTCTTTCTAGTGTAATTAGCATGGATGAGTCTAATCATCTCATGTGAAACCAAATCTAATGCTTGGGAAGGAATGTCCTTGGCCTCTCTTTCAGGCTGATTCCAAGGTTTTTCTGTATTTCTGCTGCAATATTCCTTAAAGAAACAGCGACCAGCATTGTCTTCCTGGTGAAGGTGGGCTGGCAGGAGTGAGAAGACTTGGACATCATCTTCCATTTTCTTGTAAGCATGGAGGGAAGACTCACATGAAAATAGGCAATCCTCATCACGCAAGTGTATCAGGTATGGGCTGATTCAAGTAGTAGCTGTAAGAAGGCCAAAATCATCCGTCGAATTTTGGACCCACGTGAGAAGCGAGCGTTTGAACATTCAACTTGAAATACCAATCTTTCTAAGTTCTGTATTTCCCTGTAGGGATATCAGTTTAGAAATGAATGCAGAAAAGGAGGCAGAAAATAGATGGCCATTTGCTTCTTGTGTTGCTCATTCTGCTGTGAAACCCTAACAATCAGAATCAGTTGTTTTGTTGTAAAAAGTCTCAAGAAAGGTAAAACAGTATTGAGTCTTGTTGGAAATAATTTTGATTATGGATCACTGTCAACCTTCACAGCAGAATTAAACTCATTAAAAAATGGTTACCTTCTTTCTTTTTTCCTATTTTTCTGAGAAGTATGGATGTAGAAGACAGGCGGGAAGCTTGGTTGGCTTCATTTTGGCCTCATGTATCTGTATTGATTGGACTTCAGTAGTAATAATAATTTCATTTTACAATTTGAAAATATTTGGAAGGATAAGGAAGTACAAGAATCTGCTTCATGGCATAGGAAAGGGCATTTTTCTCTTCCTGAAGCTGGAGTGACACAGAGCACCGTGGCAGTTCCACGTTCAGAGGCACAAGGGAAAATGCGAAGGGCAGGACAAGGAGTGCCAAGGAATCCAGTTGTGTTTTAACTGTGAGCTGCTGCGGAGCTCTCGGGTCACTTCTTGGCATGCAGGGGCATGTTTAGTGAAGGCACTCATTGCAGTAATTATGATTAAGTCTCAACCAATGTCATATGAGACCCACCTCTTCCCTATCTGTGATGAAGCTGTTGTTTTTGCAGTGAAGGAGGCATTTTGGTGCCTCTGGATTCCTTTATGTCTTTTCTGCATCATGTACTCTTTTCCTGACAAGACTTTGCAGTTTAACATCCCTCATCTCTTAAGTACTTGAAAGTCTCTATCTGGAAATCCAAAAAGTAAATACAGCGATTAAAGATACCTCTTTAAAAAAAACCCTCCTTATTCAAACCCTGTCTGTGGGGGTTTGTTTTTGCCACTGGGTTAACTGAAAATATGGTAGCCTTCTATTGCGCTGAGCTGCTAATGAGCTCAAATGATTGTTTTTGGTGTGAGAGGCAGAGCAGTATTCCTGGTGTGGCGGTGACAGGTCTGTCTTTCCTGAGCCCTGGGAGGAGGGATCCAGCCCTGAGCCTTTATTCCCCAACAGCAGTGGGATGCAGGTAAGCAGCGAGGGAGAGAAGATGCAGGTGAATGCCTCTCACTCATTCTGTGGCCTCGGGGCGTATCTGTGTGATGTGCTTGTCAGCTGAGAAGAGAAAGTTCGGTACACAGCGTACAGCAGTTCCTTAGCGGTTTCAGGAAAATAAAAATACTGCCTTGTTTCTGAGCTGAGTCCTCAGTGAACTCCTCGCTGGAGAGCCCTCCTCTCAGGGGAACTAGGGACTGCTCTTCCCGGAGCCATCGGGGTTCCTAGATCTTTTGCGGTTCCAGGGCAGGGGGGTATTAGGGCTGTCCTTATTGCAGCAGACGTACCGCTCCACAAAATTCATTGAAATTGCACTTAAAAACAACAAAAGAAGGCTTAAGGGCTGTCATTCTGGAGCCAAGGAAGAAGACAGGCATGGCTTATGACTTGATGAAAATTGCTGGATTTTACGGGTTTTAGAATGAAGAGTTCGGGTTCTGCTCATTCCTATTAAAGCCGAGGAGTGGTGGATAATTGCCTCGCTCATAACCTGGTGTAGGACTGGATTTCACCCAGCACACAGCTGGCCGGCTTGGAAGTGGTGGAACCTGCCTTGGAGAGGAGATGGCAGTCCAGGCTGTTTGAGCCGTGAGGCTGGTGGCGGTTCTGAAAGCAGCAAATAAGGCAGAGATTCAGCCATGGGAGACCCATGGGATTTACAGCATGGCACAAGAGCAGTGGGAGAGAATTGAAATGTAGTTAGTGATATTTTTACATGGAAGAAAGGAAATGAGATGTAAACAGTATTAGCGTAATACAATTTTCATGTGAGATTAAAAGGAAAGCCAGGATTTGAGAGATTTGGAAATTGCAGTTACAGGATGAGTGATATTTGAAAGGATCCTACTTGATTTGATTAAACTTCGGTTCCAATGTCATTACAGAGATGCATTATTTACAAGTTTTTCAGAGCTTTTGTTTATGCTATCCTAAGCTGTGTTATCAAAGCTGTGTGACAAAACTGTGTTGATGCGGATCGCTGTTTGGAAGGGAGGTTCCCAAGAAAAGCTGGAGTGCTTCACAACAGCTGGGTGCATGCCCAGCCTCTTCCCTACAGGTTGATGTGCAGTCAGTGCCGCTGCACTGTGCTCCCGGGCTGCCGTGGGTTTGGGTGAGGTGTTAGGAACCCACTTCTCTTGACCTTCCGATTGCAGTAAGGTTTAAAAATTGCTTCTTCCTGCTCAGATTCTTCTGGTTTCCACTTTCTATATTTTACCCTTATGACGGTGAAAGCTCTGTGACGGGAACCATTTGATACACAATAATGTGGTCAAAACCTATATCCTGCCTTTGTTCACGTTGTCCTGGCTTCGCTGACCTAACCAGAGTTATGATAATTTCCACGACACAATGAGCTTTTTTAACCAAATTTTTTTGCAACTGAAGAAGTGGATTGAGTTACATTTTTAAAGCAATTTGAGTGGAAGTTGCTTGATAACTTTAAAAGCCTCTGGTGGTTTATATGTGAGTCTCTGTTCTTGTCTTTGGTTCACAGGTTATGCCAGTTCACTGTTCTCAATTTGCTTCTCAGGGCTTCATTGTGTGACACATGAATCATCACTAATAATAGAAAAGCTTGTTGGGTAAATCCCTTCTGAGGAAGTTTACTCCTCTTATGACATCATGCCAGATCTCCTCTGTCGGTGCTGGCATTTTCTCCAAATGCACGACTCTATTCCCATGTCTCAGCCCCAGTCATGGGAGATGTTACACCAGCATCTGGCGCTAATATCTGTTGTTGACATTTTGGGAATGAAAACATGAGCTATTAGCAAAGATGTTTGCTTGTACCTAATTAATGTTCAATTCTATACCCCTTCCTTTATCAGCGCTGCAGCAGCAAACCAGAGTTGGCATTATCTTTCACCAGCTAGCTTTAAAACTTAATTATTTCCCGACTCGGTGTTAAAGGCCAGGCAGTAAGACTTGCTACCTTAATATAGATTTAATCAAGTTACCGAGCATCAGAGTGACTTGATGGCTCTTTAGCTGAAGTGACTGTATTTATATATCAATAGAGCAAAATTTGGAGTGCGCTTTTTTTGTGATGTTTTGGCAGGGCACCATGGAAATAAATGGATGGGTGAATGCCTCTTTCAAGAACAGGCTTGAAGAAACGTAGGCAATTTTGATTCATTCAGTCAAATTGCGGCATCGTGCAAAAGCACTCAAAGCCTTTTTCCAATATTGCAAGAAAGCATCATAGCGATGGCGATCAGGTGCTTCAGTGAATGGTTTCAGCTGAGTAAGATAGAGATGCCAGATCGTGGCCGTATCACTAGTGAGAGCGTTTTAGCCCTCAGCTTTACCTGAGCCAAGCTGTGTCTGGGGGTGTGGGAGGGAGGCAGGGAAACGATATACGCAATCAAAAATCGTTATTCATAAGAACACTGCACAAATATCGTGGCTCTTTGGCTGCAGTCTGTCGGTGGCTCGACTCTAGAGGAGTACACACCATACCGGGAATTATACTTGAGTCTTGAGAGTACACCAAAGCAGGACCCTTAAATAATTCACACAGCAAAGGTGTGTTGCTGACCTCATCACTAAAGACGATGTCCTGACGTACTGGTTTTTGGGGTTTTTTTTTTGGTTTACTGTCTTGAAATAATATTTGTCTGTTCAAGTTTTTTTAGCACCATGAAAATTAGAGACCGTTTGGAAGAAGTGGCCATTTGAGGATGCTGTTATTGCACTGACTTTTAAAGCCAGGCAGCGACAGCTCTGCTGGCAGTTGGTTTTGCCAACAATAAAAACTCCTCAACGTGTGGATGTATTATGATGTTCATGGTAGATGTCCAAGTTTGTTTTACTTAAATCCTGAACATCGTTGAACCTGGATTTCAGGTGTGAAGGACCAGCATGCTACATCACTGTGCTTTTTTCTTATCTACCACATTTTTAGGAGGAACCAGATTTTTAGATGATCTCAGGTCCATCCATGCACCTTAACAAGGACTAGATTATCCATAGAATTTTATCACACTCGTGGCTGAGGTTGTTTCTCAATTCCACCCCTGGTAGCACAGCAGGGACTGCAGAGTGCTTACCCCTTTGGAAAAATAAGAAATGTTGAATCTTTTATCTAAATTTATACTTTTTTTTTTTTTTTAAAGGAGCCATATTTAACTCATCAAATTATGGACATGGACAGGGAAAAAAAAGGCTTTAAACACACAGCGTTATGTCATTTATCTTTGATGAAACTGTCGCAGGAAATCTTTTCTTACCAGAAGCTTCCTCAAAAGGTTCGGTCATCGTCAGATTCTGTAAACTGGACAGTAAGCGGCTTAGCAGCAACTTACGTGTCCTCCTTCTTTAAAACTTCTCTGTGTCCTTTCTGTATCCATTCGGAGAAGTGTTGAAAAAGCAAAACCCTGGGGAGGCAGTAACATAATCATAACAAATTCTACATAGACCAGTAACCTCAAATTTCTGTTTCATGGGGGTCAATTACCTTAAAGCCTAATTCTGTGCAGAAAGCATAGCAGCTGACCTAGAAGGGCTTTGTTCGTAAGCCTCTGTTTTTTCCTTCTGCTCAGTAGAGGTGACTTTGCTCGCTTAGCTCCCTTGGCTCTATTGCCCTATGGAAATACTAAGTGTTGCTGCTGTGTTGGCCTGAATGTAAGACGAGTTTTTTACCCGGCAGGAATCAGTATATAAAAAAATATACATTTGGCTGCAAGTACATGGACTGCATTAAGTCCTACCGACACCGGAGGTTAAAGCCACCGAGGAGGGTACAGTCACATCAGTGCCTGCCAAGTGTTTAAGGCATTTATTTTGATACTTTCTTGGTCTCTGTGCATCAGCAAGGTATCCAGGACATCTTAGCCATCCACTCATTCCCCTCCATACCAGTTTTTGACAGGTGTGGCCAACATCATGCCAAGGCAGTGTTACGTTGGGTACTGGACTCGTCAGACAGATCGCACATCAACTGGGAAGGGGGTTAGGAGAAAGTTACCCGTGGCAAGGTTATGCTTGGTTTGGGGGCCATGGGCTTGTGAAACCACACGTAGGGCTGAGGAAGAGGTGAGTAGGCTGAGGGAGGTCTGCGCGTGTTGGAGTGTGGGTATCTGGGGGTATGTGTAGTGTTAGAGAGCTTCTCAGATACAGCTTCATTGATCAGCTTTCGATTCTGAGCTATAGTTTTGGCTGTTGGTTTTATTCTTTAAACAGCCAGAGTGACTGAGGTTAGAAACTGTCTTAAATTGAGTCACTGCAAGATTTATTTTTATTATTAAAAATGCAGTACAAACATTTTCCCTTCTTACATGTTCTTTGCCAAATTATGCAGCACAGTGCAGTGAATCTGAGACATTCTAGGGATTAGCATTAGGCAAATAAAAGGAGCTTGAAAGAGCTGGTTTCTGGTTTTTATCATGGTTTAACATCAGGCGTATCTTCTTTCCTCCTAAGTTAGAGCTGGCTGTGTAACACCATTGTCATCCACAAGGGATCCTGGGACCAGCATTACAGATTTAACGTGCTCAGGGAAACCAATACCACGCTATCAACCGATACATGACACTAATACAGGGTTCACTTTTACACTCAACCGAAAAGAAAGAGAGATTGTTCCAAGTTTAGACAAGCTGTAAAATCCTTTACTAGTAGGTACTGCCTGGCCAGCCCTTGAGACTATTCTAATTGCTTTACATCTGTACAAAGGTTCCTTGTAATCGGGCTTTCTGCCTCCATTTGTCTTCTGTTCAGCCTCTTAGTAAAGGCCTTAATTGGTCTTAGTGGGGCTTTTTTCAGTTAGCGCAACCATACCTTAAAGGCTGAACAAGTACCAGACATTACCTGGGGGGGAATGGAGGGAGCGGAGGAAAGACATCAATACTGCTTTACCTTTAACACTGTGATTAATGGGCTCAGAGCAAGGAACAGATTTGGAGAAATTTTAGCTCTTTGGGGGATTTAGAGACAGATCAGACACAACAGAGCAGGGTGGAATTCTCTAGAATTTCTTCCTGCTTCATTTCTTTGCTAACAATCATTAGCCTTGTAATTGTCTGCTGGTAAACTGCTGTATCAGGTTCCATTTTGTCCTCTTTAGAGGATCCAGTTGCCTTTAAATCAATAGTTTGAAGTACTGGGGGATGGATGTGAAAGGAAGTGCCCTCTAATTTCTGCGTCTTAGCTACTAATTATTTAATAATACATTTTATTGCCTATTAAAATGTGGCATAACTTGCTTGTCAGCAAAACTGGATGGAACATAATCATTTGAGGAGAAGGATAATTGGCACTTCTGCAGATGGCTTTTATTGCAAGCCTGGTTTGTTGTTACAGAAAGAGTTTCTTGCCAGGTTTCCTTGCAGGCTTTTCAGACCGGTCAGTGTCACAACTGAGTTCATGCCACGCAGCTCAGCCTTGCAAATGTGGCGTATTGAGAATTTGGGGGGCACTTGGCTTTCTGATGTAAAAGCTGCTGTGGTGCGTGGAGAGTTTCTTCCCTCCGCTCATGTCTTTATATGAACCCTTGTGGGTTTTATGACCGCCCTGCAATTTACTCTGGTCACTAGATATAGCAAAATAGGAGAATTTGTTTGCCTGGTAAATGGAGGTAGGTGAAATAGGGGTTGGGGGGCTGGCTGGCAATTATTTTGGGGTTTGGTTGCAATTAAAAAAGCATGCCTGCTTTTGGCTGAACCCTGCGGAGCTTATACAGTGAGTATATATGCAATGACACGCTTGGCAGAATTTACCCTACAATTTAATAGCTGTAGAGAAATAATTGGAACATTGACTCGCTGCTCTTCCATTTGCTTGGAGACCCTTGCCATCGTTAGAATGAACGGCTAGAACATTTTAAGAAGGAAGTGCCTCGGCCGGAGGACGACTATGAGTGCCGTGCTGCAGGGATCCGTTCTGGTGGTTGCTTAAGGTAATGGTTCTTGGAAGGTGCTGTGCTGTCCACGCCGGTACTGGTGGTAGCGGTGGAAGAGTCCATGGTGGTGCGAGGCGCGAGGTGAATTCTGGAGTCGGGCTCCTGTAATTTGTGTGTGAGGGGAACAGACCAGCTGCTCCTCAAGGATCGCTGATGGACAAGAGTCTCTTCCTTAGTTTTCCAACAACCAAACTTTCCAGGGTGACCTTTGAATTCCTTTCCATTTCTTCTGACAGAAAGATCCTGTTGTAGAGGAGAGATCTGGTTTATGTTTATTTTAAATTAAATGAAGAAGAGACTGGAACAGGCTGTTTCTTATTAAATCCTCCTGCAGTTAAATTCTGAATTTTTTTCTTCCTGGGGAATGCTTTTGTTTATAAAGAAGTGTTCCTTTTTCTGTCACTGTTTGTGTTTTATGTACAATGAAGTGGTCTTGTTGTGGAAAGGTTTTTTAGCCTTGTTCTCATGGCAGATCCAGCTTCAGGGCTGCCCTAGCATCACAGGCAATCCCCTGCTCGCTCAGGTTCTTCCTCCTTCTAGTGGCTTCATTGCAAGTTAGAACAGTGTTTGTGTTTTCTGAAAAGGAGCTTTAGATCAAGCATTAGCCTTATTCTTTGGAGAAATGTTAGAAATTCTGGGATGGCATTGTGCCTTTCTTCAGAGTATCAGAAGTTTGTAGCATGTGTGAACTCTGTAACCCACATTACGTGGTCAGAAGCCGTTGAGATTAAATAGCACATGTGAGATTCAGTGTCTTCTTGGTAAATGTTTTTCATAATCCCTCCAAATTTTCTCTTTTCGTCGTGGCAGTCACAGAATAAGATCAGCGATGCTGATATTCTTGCCCACGGCGATTACTTGCGAGGTGAGCGCTGTGCAATCAGCCTCTTATGGAACAGAGCGCCACTCACTGTTAATGCAGATACCAAAAACTGGTCCTTAAAGGAGATAACCAATTCACCTGCAAGCTGTTTGTGTTTCGTTCGTGAGGTTATTCCTGGAGTCGCCCATTTCAGAAAGCAGTTGTTCTGGTAGGCAACCAGCTGTCAACACTGCTTCAGAGGCACCTGCAAAGGACTGCTCACGTCTTGAGGACGTGGCTGTGGTACGGGTAAGAGAATGGTGGATGGGATGGAAACATTTCGTGTTTTTGTGAGCGTTGGTGCCCCTTGATGATTGAAATCTGAACAAGTACATCCAACAAATACCATCTTTGCTATGTTTTAGCTGCATGTGCTAATGAGGCAAACAACATCTCTTGAGATCACCAGAAATCTCTTGTTGTGATTGTAATAGACTGATCCTGTGTGTAGATAAGATGGAAAATTGATCCAATGCACTTCAGCTAAAGCTAAATGAACGGAGCATTGTTAACGGCATTTTGAGGAATGCACACATAAAGAGGTTGCTTTAATGTTATCTGTTGAACATTTGCTGTTAGATCTGGCTCAAAGTTTCTCTGCAGTGTAAGCGAATCTTAATTTTATTGCCTTTAAGATGAAGAGCAAATGTTTGAATTTGTCCTTGTTCTTTAGTGATTGTTGTTTCATAGACGTGCCTGGTGAGGCTTCGCAACAGGTGGCAGGCAGTCAAGTTTCTGATGTGGTGAGTAAGGGAGCAGGAGAATGCAGGGTCCCAGGACCATGGTGGGTCAGATACTGAGATTTCAGAGGACTCCTTTTGACTGAATCGTTTTTTCCCTTGTTTTTCTACTACTCCCTGTTTCTAATGTTTTGATCTGGGGAACTCACGCTGCAGCGAGGATGCAGTGGGCATCGGCCCAATCCCAGCATTAAGCTGGAAATGAGGGGCAGAGCAGCTTTCTTCTCACAGGGGGATAAAAGGTTTTTTTTTTACCTGCTTCCAGCCCATTCCCTCTGTGAGACTATGATGGCATTCATCCTCCACCATTAAGATAAGTACCTCCTTCTCAATGGTGATTCACTCCACCATTCTCTTTCCATTGCTTACAGAGGGAACCTCAAAATTATCTGCACTAAAAACTGTTAGACGGCTAAAGTTAGATGGGAAAGTCTGCTTCCTGGCAATTAGAAATGGGTTTTATAGCTCCTGGAACTGCAGCAGCTCAAAGAATTCCCTGAAAGGAACAGAAGAGTGGTATATGTCTTTCACAGGACAGGTATGGACAGTAAACCAGTGCATTACTGGGAACTCGGCTGGATATACTGAGAGTGTCTGTGGGGTGAAGTGTCAGAATCATAATGTGCTTTGGATTCCTGAAAGTGTGTGCTTTTAAATTTCACTGGCATTTAATGTCAAAAAAAAAAGGTGATTAAAAAGAGTCATTAATTAACTTGGTGTTGTCATTAAAATCCCTGCTTTAGACCGCCCTTTTAGCAAAAAGTATTCCTGTTGTCTTCAATTGCATCGGTGAGGAGGGTTATTGAGCTTTGTTCATATCCTCTGCATCTTTGGTGAGGGTAGAAGTACCACCGTGCAAACAAAACGCAGGAGCAAACGTGCCTCCCGCTTAGGTCTCTCGGAGATTCTAGCACTAAGAAACCTTAGGGCCAGATCTACCAGCACATATCAAGTGCCATTTATTTTAACGAGTGGTCCCAATTTACAGGAGCAAGGATAAATTTCTCAGCCTTTTGGGGCTCTGTGTAAGGTGAGTGCCTCCCCTCATCATGAAGTTGTAGAAACAAGTGTCAGTGTTTGGCAGCAAACAGGGAAGGGGAGCTCGTTGGTCATTTGGTTGCCCACCTCTTCTTGAGTGTGTTACTTTTGCAGCTGTATTGATAGAGTCACAGAATCATTAAGTCTGGAAAAGGCCTCCAAGATGTTCAAGTCTGACTGTGGGCCCAACACCACTGTCCCTACTAAACCGTGTCCCACACGACATGTTTTTGAACCCCTCCAGAGATGCAGACTCCACCACTGCCCTGAGCAGCCAGTGCCGATGTTTCACCACTCTTTCAAGTACAGAAGTTTTTTCTGATATACAATCTAAACCTCTCCTGGTGCAACTTGAGGCCATTATTCATTGTATCACACAAGTATAGTATGGTATATAGACATATATCTCTATTGATAGATCGATAATGTGTGTGTATATATATTCATCATCTTATCTGAAGCATCTACGTTTTCATTGCAGTGTCTCTGCATGCTGACCACTTAAAAAGTGCAAGTTAGGAAAGTGTTAGGGTTCGATGTTCTTCTTTTTACCAGGCGACCAAGGTGTTCCTTAAACTTGTCTTATCAAGGTAGTATTTGAGGAAAGAAATATAAATCTACTTTAGCTATCAGTAAAAAAATCAACCCAAAAGGTGCTTAATTGAATCGAGATACAATGACAAGTGGCTGAGGTTTAGGACGTGTGCTACCTGTTAGTAACACTGGGTGACAGACAATAGGAAACGGCACTCAGGTGCTCCAGCGACAATTTTATACAATGGAAGAGAAGAAGCACTTGGCACCATCTTCACTTCACCATGGCTCTCTACAGGCTGATACTTAAGCAAACAGTTCAATTAACCGCTGTCGCCCTTTCTCTGTTGGAGCATCGTTCGTGTTATTTCCTGTTTAGTTAATCTCAAAATTTTATTCCAAAATCCCAGACTAATTAGGCAGACTATCCAAACACTTGGCTTTAAAGTAAATCAAAGAATGCGAAGTGGCTTTTTGTGCTAATTTTTGTTTCGAGGTCAGGCAGGTTTTTGCCAGGTTTTATGAGTTTTTTAGATGTGTGTGAAATCACCAGCTGACACCATAGGTCTCCAAAGCATCTATCAGAAACTGATGTCTCCCTTTAGGTGTATGTTGGAAACAGCAACCCAATTCTTAACCAAACTTATATTAAACCAAGCCAGGGGAAGCAGCACTTGTTTTGCCTTTAGAAGACCTGGATTTTGCAATGAACTTGGGAGTGTATTCAGACTCTTAGGACAATGGACAAAGGTTGCAATTCCCTCACAGTCCCTCAAAGAGTCAATCCATGGAGCCAAGTGGAGACCAGATGTCAACAGAGGCAGCTGCCGAGAGACGAGGAAGAGAAATAATAGGAAATAATAGGAAGTTAAAAAAAAAAAACCCAACTGCCATCAAAGTGAAGTGATTCACCATATGAAGTTAAATGAACTACGTTACAACAGACAGTCTGAAGGAGCTAATTGCTCATATGGTTAGGAGCCCCAGGTCTACCTGAGACCTTCTTGAAGCTATTATATAGAACAGAACTTGCTAAAAGCAGAGAACTTTGAAAAACATGAGCTTTGCTTTGAGGTAACTTTGTTTTCTCCCTCCTTTCTCTCCCCTCTTTCTTTGTGGGACATGCCCCTGCCCATGGCAGGGAGGGTTGGAGCTGGATGATCTTTAAGGTCCCTTCCAACCCAAACTGTTCTATGATTCTATGATCTAAGTAGATATTGCTGATTTAAAGTACATTTCAACAGCTTTTTGGCCATACAGAAGACTGTTCTGTAGTCACAAGTGATTATTGTGGAAGCCCTGCTGATCTTTTCCTGTAAGTCCAGAGCAACAGAAACATCTTAGCTTATTAACAAAAAGGACAATCTATATGTTGTGCATGCTTCAGGTTCCCTCCATAAAGCATTTACATGGTTATTAACAGAGACGTGAATAATTTCTAATAAATACAACATTTGACTTTTATGTTGGTGGCAATTAAAAATTGCGTGACACGGTAATGTAAGGGCTCCTGTGAATGGCTATTTGTTGTAATTTTCTGATCCAAAGATAAGCTAGGAAGAATTAGCAGAATGAGAAAAATAAGAGTAATACAGGAAAATGGAGAACATCAAAGGCTTAAGGACATAATTTGACATTAGACAACTGGTGTGGACTAAGTTTCATTTCTTGCCAGACTTTTATATATAGCCTGAGTATAAAAATTCCAGTAAACCTTGCCATACTTATTTTTACTCTTTGACATGAGGAAAGGATTTTGTTTCATTGAGGTCAGTGAGTGTATCACAATTCTGTGCTGCTCCTTTCAAAGAGCAGAAAACATGAAGGGGCTTTTTGCTGTGGTTTTGAGGGGAAAATAAGATAATTGTCATAGGATATTGGAGGTAGTTCTCGTCTACTACATGAATGCATATAGGAGGTGGCTCTTGAATAATGTTTTCCGGGAATTAGGAGGTTCTTAATTTTAGAAAAGCTATATTTACTCATGTAAAGGGTATTTTCTGTGATTACTCATAAGTTTAGAAAGCAGAGTCTTAAAGTAATTGAAAAGAGTGAAAACCTTTTCTATTCTGTATCTCCGAGTTAGTTTGGCATCATAGGAATGTAAGAACACATAGGTTTTATTTCCCTTTCAGTGCCGAGAAGAGTATTTTCTCTCCTGTGCAGATTCTGAACAGCAAAATTGAGGTTATGAGGCAAAACCAATAAATATAAACTCTTCTCATTTTAAGTTCATAGAGACTATGGTGATTATGGAAACTTTGTAGTACGGTTGTAAACTGGACTGAATCGATTAGTTTGTCATTAGTACGGAAAGAAATGAAATAAACTAGTTCCACCCTGCCAAAGTCCAGAACTGAGTAAGGAAGATAAAGAGCAATTTTCTAGGTTTTTCCTAGAAAACACGGTGTGATTTCCTTTTGGCATCGAACATCTCTAGACACAGGTTGAGTGGATGATTTGCTAGTTGTTCACTCTGTAAATAGACCTTTTATTGAAGTGATCGAGTTCTCTTGACATGAAATTGAGAGACAAAACGAGTACCATGAGATGCTTTTTTCATAGTGCAAGTAAATATATTTTATGTGTGAATTTTTATCCTTTCTACCTAACCTTGAGAGCACATTAAAATTCTGTTAAAATTAGCTTGTACTGAAGCACATCACTTGTCTCAAAGAAGGATTAACATCCTGGATTTTATGTCTATTTTTATTATTATACTAAGGTAGTGAATTGATACCCAGTCTAGAGATCCAGTCAGTGTTATAAGTCAGCCATTAAAGCTATTGTATTTTTATATCATATGTCGTGACCCAGTCCCAAGGGCTAAGAGGAAACATGATGGTTAATTCAGATAGAATAAAAGAGTAAAAGCAGGAATCTTGAGACATGTATGTAATACATATGAACCATGGCCCTCCAAGATGGAAAGAAAACAGAGCAAGAGAAAAGGGAGCCAATAGATGATATCCAGTCATCCATAAACCAAGCAAAGGAACTTGTAGTCGATCGTGAGATCATTAACATTCAAACAGAGCCGGCAGAACTTTGTTTCTTTTTCATAATGCGATAAAATATTCACAAGAAATAGAGATTTATATTTTTTCTATTCATCAAGAGATTCTGGTGAAGATAGGGCAGGGGATGAGAAACATTCCTAAAGCACCAGGGAACGTAGGTGTTTCTAAGTCTGGTATCCTCAGAGTCTGCGATAGACATAGGTGGGGTAATTACCTTTATTCATTCCATGCATCAGCAGACTTTAATCAGCAGGTGCTTAATGATGCTATGTACTCTTAATTATTGATCTCACCATTTAAGTAATAAGACATGTGGAAGTGGGCACTATTATCTAGTAATTGACCATATTGGAGGGTTGACAAGATGCTAAGAGTGTTTAACATATAGATAAGATCAATTATAAGATAATGTTTTCTACTGTAATGAGCTGGCATAAGTAGGAAACTTGCTTTTAAGGTGTTTATCAGGCAAGGGTCCTTGGACAGAACCACGACAGTTGTTCTGTGGATGTAGTTAGGATAAATGTCATTTCAAGGGGACTGGATATCAGAATAAGGTGGGATGTTGGGACTTAACATAGCTCCTACATGTGACATAAAATTGGCTTGAAAGAGTGAAAGTGAAGAACACACAAGCTCCTGCTTTTGAGGTATGTAACTTTTGAGATTAAGTTGCTTTCTAGAATCATAGAATCATAAAATGGTTTGGTTTGAAGAGACCTTAAAAGCCCTTCCAGTTCCACCCCATGGGCAGGGACACCTCCCACTGGCTCAGGGGCTCCAAGGCCCATCCAACCTGGCCTGGAACCCCTCCAGGGATGGGGCAGCCACCACTGCTCTGGGCAACCTGGGCCAGGGCCTCCCCACCCTCACAGCAAAACATTTCTTTCTAGTATCTCATCTCAATCTCCCCTCTTGCAGCTTAAGACCATTCCCCTCATCCTATCCCTGCACCCCCCGATCCAGAGCCCCTCCCCAGCTTTCCTGGAGCCCATTTCAATACTGGAAGCTGCTCTAAGGTCTCCCTGGAGCCTTGTCTCCTCCAGGCTGAACAACCCCAACTCTCTCAGCCTGCCCTCGCATGGGAGGTGCTCCAGCCCTCAGATCATCTTCCTGCCCTCCTCTGGACTCGCTCCAACAGCTCCGTGTCATTCCTGGGCTGAATAACCTAATACGTTTTCTGTAAAGGAAAGTGAAAGAAGAGCGTCTCTTTCTCAGAAGACTGATAAGAAGGGTGCTGAGCCCTTAAAAAAAGGGAAGGAAAAACCCTCATTCAAATAAGCAACTTTGAAAATAATGTGTAGCTTCAGCTGAGAGTATTTCTGAGTGCTGGAACCGCTTGCCAGAGCAGTGCCGATTGCCTAAGAGCATTTCAGGCACGTCGTTATTAGTGCATTGAGAACTTTCATTGTTTGGATTTAGGGTCTTGAATTTCAGATACTTTCATATAGGATCAAGAAGAACTGGAGATGGCAGTTACGATCAGCGCTATCACCCGTGAGAATGGAGGTGCGTTAGGGAAAGTAAGGAAGATCAATAGAAAAACTCAGATTCACGTATACAGAAAATAGTGTTTTCAGGGAGCTGTCATTTTGGATGCTACATCCTAATTCCCTTCATTTTCTCAATGCCTTTCAGAAGGAAAAAACAGTAAGTGAATGCTGATAGAAATAAAGCCCCATTTCCTGGGTCTGAAATGAAAATACCACCAGCTGTCTGACCAGCAAAGAATTCACGATTGTGGCATGACTTGAATCAGTAAAAATGAATCCTGTTAGGTGGCTGTGTTTGTGTCTCACGTACACATTCTACAAATGAGGATTTGGGAGCATTTAGGGGTTGTTCCCTGTGTTTAGTTGTATTTTCCTTTGAAAAATAGTTTCACTCTGTCTCCAAAGTGATTTAATTATAGAAAGTTATCTTACACAACTTTTAAGATGTGAGAATAGGGGGATAAAAAACGTATTAAGGCAATGTATTTTCACAAGTTTCTATATAAAAGTTATAGTGTTTTGCTTATATTGATTTTGTTCTTGTAATATGTGAACCAAAAATGTTCTTGCTTTGGTTGTCATTTCCCCTATTTTACATGGAACATTTGGAACAAAACCATTCTGCCATCTTTGGTTTGCACTCACAGACCAAAGACAGCATCCGGAGAGAGCGAGCTGTTCTTTCTTGACACTCATCTGTTTCTTTGCTTCAAGTCCTGAGTAGAGATATGCACGTGCTGTGAACTCTGAACTCCGATTCTCCCTGCTGCTCCTCCCAAGCTGGACATCGCTATTTGTGCCCTCCCTGTTACTGTGGATACAGCTCTTTGGAGAGTCTGAGTTGTTTCATGTTGCAGGAAATCCATGATTTAAAACTCTATTTCATATTAAGAATGGGATATAAAAATGTAAGAATAACTTTTTTTCCCCCAAATGGAAAATTTCAAATGCTCAAACTAGAAATCTCCAAACAGGAAACTGCAATATCTTTGGTTGCGACAAAACATTGGCTATTCTAAACAATTGCCTTTTTCTCCTCTTTCATCACTCTGTTAGGAAGTAGGACAATATTACTCCAGCGGCTGTTTTCCTGTGGCCAGCTGTCTTTGGGAAAGAAGCCTTTTGTTGGTGTTGCTCTTGGATGGAAGAGGGAAGGGACGTGGCTTGGCCTCCATTCTGCTTTTTCCTATACTGGAAGCCCTGCACGTGTGGTTGGAGAGCATCCTAAGTCTATGCTATTGTCTCCACTATGTTCAAACTCCTTTTGACTGCAGGAAGTATGTCCTTTGTCTCTTCCACAGGAATCTAGTAGTAATTAAGCTGTAATTTAGGATGACTTGAGAATGCCAGACCGAATCGATGTGGTGGGGTGCATGTTGTCAATGCGCTGACTGCCTAAATTAGTTGAGTCTCTGGTGGTCACCGAAGAAGAACCTTTCACAGGTTTCACCTTTCGTAAAGAGGGGAGAGAGAGAAAAGGCAGGTAACAGTAATTATTCCTTCTCTCTTACTGCATTCAGCCTCACTATCTTTACAGATAGGTCACGCCACTGTTATCCCCATTGTACCGATGAGGGAAGTGGCTTGCTTATGGTGGTCCATCGATCAAGTAGCATGGGTAAGAATGAAATCAAGATGTTTCTGGTTCCGTGTTTAGGATTTTATCTAAGTAGACCTTAAGCTTACCTGGTTAAATAATGATTTTATGTCTATAATGCTTTAAATTTTTGAGGTTTTCCCCAATGCTTTAAATTTTTGAGGTTTTCCCCAATGTTTCTAACTGCGAGTTCACAGTCTGACTTCACAGTGCTCTTGTAATTAACCCATGAAGATTAAAATTAGTGTCATTATCTCTGTGAAAGCTAATTGGTGGCTGGCTTATTCAGTAGTCCAGCAGTAAGCAATTTAGGCAGACGTCCGGTCTTGCTACACTGGCGCATGCACTGAGTAATCCCAAATGTCTTTATTGGAAGGGGGTTATTTTTCTTTAACGATGGAATATATGGTATTCTTATTTTTGTGAGAAATTAGTGGCTTTGTTTAAGAAATATAATCTGTTACTTGAATTGCTGTCATTTAGTTGTAAAATTACAATAACCGGTGTCTCCAGAAGGGGAAGGTCCCCTCTGCCCCCTTTCCACTGTACAAACCTCATCTGAACCCGGTAGTAACCAACACACCGAGTGCCTGTAGAGCACTGTGAGACCTGGGGGATTAATCTGCTGCATATAGACTGGTTTGTCCTCTGAGAAACACTGCATTTAGGAAAAAAAAAAGAACAAGAAGGAAAGAAAAAGCATCTGCTGATGAAAGTAGCTGTCAAATTAGCAGGTCTAGAAGTTGTGTGTATTGTTATGAGCTGCTCAAGTTCACACCAGAGCAACCCAACCCCATCCGTCTTTCTCAGTTTACATTTTAATTGGCTTGTAGTTAAGTTTTTTAAACACTGTGAGACTGCTGACATACACTGTAATATCATGTGAATAATTTATAGGAGCTGTTCGAGAGGAGCGCTTTTCTTTTTTTTTTTGCCTTTTTTTTTTTTTTTTTTGGAGAATTGGATAAAAGAAGAGAGAGAATTGAAGGGGGAAGAGCAGAGGAGAGGAGCAGCAACAAACCAGCAGCGTGTTGCTTGCTGGGTGTTAAACGTTTTTGCTGGTGCATTTGGGATTTCACGGAGGTTTGTACAATGCAATCTTATTAATAACTGTTGTGTCAGGAGAGCACCCAATTAAATTGAATTGGGTTTATGGTTCCCTTTACATTTCTTAAAATGTGTGGATATAAAGCCTCTCCAGCGTGAGGACTGGCTAACAAGGATCGTGGGGGTTGGGGTTCAGTTTGGTTTACTCCTTTTTCTCTCTCTTATTTAGGACTTGCCTGTTTGCAAATTCAGAACCTGGCGCTCCAGCCCCTCCAGCAGGGTTTTACCTTTCCCTTGCAGAGGCTTCAAGGGGCAGACAGGCTCCAAAAAAGAACTTGCAGCCTGTTTGGAGACTTCCTGCTAGAAACAGGGAGTGCTGGTCATGTAATTAACACTTAAGGGAGCATCCTATTGCTTGCTTAGGGAGCTCAAAGTTTACCGGAGCATCTTGAATGCAACAGGAATACACTCTGGTGAGGTTTTGTAAACTGCCAAGAGCTGCTATTTAGAGAAAATTGAACTGTTCTGTCAGATAGCTTCTGCTGCGGTGACTGACCTCACAGAGAGCGTGGTCAGTTGTTGATGTCTTGGGAGCTTATGGGAAAGAAACAAAAGTTCAGCCCCTGTTCCCTCCCTGCTCCTCCTCCCTGATCGCAGGGCAGGACTTATTGCTGGGGGTTTCGGGAGGTGGTTATCTCACACAGGGGTTGCGGTGCTCGCTTTGGCTACCAAAGGTGAAATTTAGATTCTGACCGTTTCCTGCTGCAGATTGGTTGCGAGAAATACACAGTTTAGCTTTCCAGCTAAACTAGCTGCCCAGCGTCGTGGGCAGACGCGCTGAGCAGACCACGGGGCAGGGTTATGTTTACTGACTTAGATGGAAACTTGATGTCAGAATTTAGCCCTTGATGTTTGATTTCATTCTACTTTGATTTAATCTCAGGGGATCGTTTTAGCTGTTCAAATATGACTTCTATGCACAATTTTGAACACACCTCGTGACTTGGAGACTTATTGTGTATACATTCCAGTTATTGATACTGTAGTTATAACAGATTTAAACTGTTGAGATACTCTTGAAATGGATTTTGACCCAAAGGTGAAAGAAGTACTTGTCATTTTAAATGTGTACTCATTGTCCTAATGTGAAAGGTGTGAAGACTTCCACTTTGGTAGCTCTTGGCTTCTGTGTACTGCTAAAACTCTTGGAGAATAAGGTTAGTACATGGAATTCTGCTCATTTTCACGCTGAACTTTCATTTTTGCCCCAGTAGTTTGCTCTAGTGTTTGCACATCACATTACTCTCTTATGTTCTGCTTGTTCAAAAAGTCTTTTGCTACTTTGCAAGATAAAAAATAAGCTCATACAAAAGCTTTGTGTTGTATTGTGCACCTGGCTATGGCCATCAGAGGTGTGAGGGATCTCAGGGTGTTCGTGATACCTGGAATGCATAGATTGTTTTAAAAATAAAAGTGCTCAGGAAAGCCAGATGCACGAGTTCAATGACCACAAAAGTCCTGCCTGCAAATCTGAGGGAAGAGAGCCAAGTAACAAAAAACTGAATTCATCGAGTTGTAACATTTCAGATCTGTGTGCTTTACCTTGGTAAGAATGCCCAAAGCCTTAACCCCCCATTCTTAACGCATCCTGCGGTGCCTCAATTTTATAGCATATGCTGTGTGACATTCACATTAATCTGAGCACCCCGCAGTACCAAAGCACAGCAGGACGAGTTAAGGACAGGCTGTTTGCCTTAACTTTCATTTTTCTGCTTTTGTTGCTGTGTGTCATGGATAAAGGTGACCTGCAAGGGAGGAGGGGCAGAGGGAAGTGGTCTGCTTGTGTCCCATTTGCTTCGTTAGGTTGTTCAAAACTATTTGAAAGGTGGTTTGTTTCATTTTTGGCTTTTTTTACCCCCCCGTGGAAATATCAGATCCAGACTTCTCTGGTTTTCCCAGCAGACATAGTAGAAAAATGGAGAGCGCTCGAGACTGAAAGTCTAAAGCTCATGGAGTCGAAAGAGGAAGAGGATTTTAGTTTTAACATTTTTAACCTTTCTGTTCTTTGTTCCTGTTTGTTGGTACCACCTCAGCACCACTCTTGCTTAATGTCTTTCACATTCTGGTGCTTTGGTGAAGCTGTGAAGATCTTTCCGTCCCACTCTCTGATCCTCCTGAGGACTCAACAAGTACAGATTTTAAACAAACACCCTCCTCAACCACCACATATCTACAAACTCTCCATCTTTTTTTGGATACACACACACACACACACACACACGAGACACCTCTTTATACTGTTTATTGACTATATTTTATGTCTACCTCTAAATTTCTTGAGGATATGCCCATTAAACTCCAGTTGTCTTATTTTCCCTAAAAGAAAAATCAGCGCATATTATCTACTTACTTCCAAGAGAAAGTGCAATTATATTCTTTATATATATATTGAATGCAACAGGACGGTCTGATGAAGAAATTTTAAAGCATGCAAAAATTATTTCTTCTAATTAGTTTTTAATTGAAGAGCTACTTTTTTTACTATTTATTTTTATTATGGTTATTGTTTCGTTAGTTTCTACTAATGAAACAATATATGTATTAAAGCCTGAACTTTAATACACATAAAAGAATAGGAAGAAGAATTAATAATTGATATTAATAATCTCTTTGGAGCAGCTGAACTCTCCTCCAATTAATTTGAGGCATTACAAGAGCTCTTATAGAATGCAGGGGGCAAACTCCTGTAATAATAATCTGTAAAGCTTTGGCGTATGTGACAGTACCATGGGGACGCTTACATAGTATTCCCATGTATCACTTGTGCCTTTTATAAGTCAGTGCTTCAAGAAACCTGGTTAAATCAGTTGAGAGGCCTTTTAGTGTCTGTCGGTGTTTGGAGAGGTCAGAGCAGATACCCTTTCATCACTGGAAATTGAAAAGCTTTGTCATTTTTCTTAGCTGTAGCTGCCTTGTGATTGTAAATAAGCAGATCCTCTAATTTATTAAGGTTGTCTAAACATACAAACTTTGAGGGAGCTGCAAAAGGAGATGACGAGTTGAACAGTTGAATGTGTTCTGCATTAAAGAGACTTGGAACTATGAAATTTATAAAGCTTGACTACATCTTCAGCCATGCCTGGTACGATGACACAATCAGTGGTGTTTGTTCTGAAATACAAAGATGGATCTGAGTGTTTAATGTAAAAAAACAACAATCTAATAGCCGATCTGGCTGCTTTTGTGTTTCCAGACTTCTTGCTTGATATCAAGAAACGCAAGTATTTAAGACACAAATTCGTGCTCTCATGACTCTCAGTGTGGCTGAGGGCAATTTCGCTCCTGGACAATTTACAAAGCTTCAAAATTTGTGTTTGTTCCTCTTTGTAGTGTTCCTCAAGGCAAAATCTTCTATGTAAAAATGAAATGGCGTAAAAATACCTGTTTTTAGAGCAGAGACAGCTGTATATTTGTATTTATGGCTTTGCATGTTGGAGCGTGTGTTGCGTGTGAGAAGCATCTGTGGTCTGCGTGGTGGGGTGCAGACACTGGTCCTTGCTCTGCCTGCTCAGAGCAGAGCAGCCAGAAACTGTCTTAAATGACAAAGGGGTTTGAATCAAATCAGTCGTTAGAATCAAATTTGAGTGGGATAAAAAATGACTGCTTCCTGAGCAACGTGGAGATCATCTCTTCGGGAACTGAAATAAGGGCGCTGCCTGTGAGATCGTCCCACATCCATCCCAGGAAAAAGGCAGGGTCAGCCTGTCACTACTGACAGTCTTCCAGACCAGTAAAAACATTTAGGGAAAAGCAAAACTCATTTTGATCTCCAGAGAATCACAACGTTTTTCTCAACTCTGTTATGATTCTTCAGTGAAAAATGCTTACTTTGAAATAGCAGCAAATTTTGGCAGATGGGAAGTTAACCAAAATCATTGTAATCACGTTAATAGACAGTTTCTACAATAAATGCAGTTTAACTGTCGGCTTTGGCGCTTAGGCATGTGCTGACCACATGAATTAACAAATCTCTGTGGTACGGGCATACTTTGTTGGCCCCACAAAGTCCTTTTTCAGTCAGGAGCGGTGCTGTCTAACCTGCCTTGTGCTTTCCAACTTGTTGAGACTTGACTGAGTTTGAACCATCCTTATGTTATTCATTACATTATGGTTAACATGTGAGCACCAGATCCGTGTGCTTTGTCTCATGGCTGCGTAGGCTACAGAAATATTCTCAAGCTAACGTTTTTCCCTCTCCCTTTTCTGTTCACAGTTCTACTGTGAAATGCATCAAAAATGTTTTCTTGGAGGCAGGCATGATAAGGGAACCACTCGAGCTATTCTGGCAGAGCAGACCAGCCGCTATCAAGATGCTGTGAACACCAGTCGCGCTAATTCATTACGGGAGAAGCGTGTGTTAAAGCCTCTCAAGGCTGGGCCTTTCCTTTGAGACGGACACCTTCCTACTCGATTCCATCTTCGTCTTTCTGTCTCCTCCAAAAATGCCTCTTTAGAGCTGCTGTTAATGTGTGCTCTCAGAAGGCGGTTTAACGGTAAACCAAAACACATACAGATTTTACAGCCTGGCTCCCAGTTACGGTGCTCGTACAGCATTTCTGTGCCGCTTGTGAGTCCTGCAAAGGATTGTGTGTCTTTGCCGTAGGAGTATTAGGACAGTTTTAATTAGCCAGTTACTTTCGGTTCTGGGCTGATGGTTTATAACAGGATTTTGGAGTGAGTAATTCTAGGTGCCTCGCTATATTAGCAGCATTTTCTTTCTCCGGCCTTTTCAACAGAGGTGTCAAATCCTGTTTTACCCAGCTGTTTGCCAAGTTTGGATGTTGCGGGACTTAGGACGAGCACGCACACGTTTCTATGCTTTTCCCAAATACCGTCCAAGTCTCCCAGGCCTGACAGATGGTTTGGCAGGACTAACTACACTTCTTGGTTTTGTCACAGATTAGCAGTGTCCGTAAGTCTTTAACACACGAGGGCTGCTCAGGAACCGAGGGAGAGTAAGCTCGTTTCATTTTATGGCGTACTAAGCAAGGAACTCCAAAGGAGAAACTATCAGAATTGGTTTTGTTAATATAATTTAAAAAGCTCAAACCTTACATCAGAGGATCATCCGCATCCAGCTCAGCGAGAAGCCAGGTCGCCAAAGGAGAGCTTTTACTGGCATTATCCGTGAGGTCTCGCCTCCCTAGGTCAGTAAGGGGGTTCTGGTTCTCTATCACGGTCACTCGTGTATTTTGCCATTGTTGTGGCTGATGTTTTAAGACATCTCTGTTTGTTTCCATGTGTCAGGGGATGTCGGCTATTAACGAGCTGTCATTGGAAATCTCAGCCTACCAGAACAATGAGAATATTCACACGTGTATGAAGTAGGACCTACTTAGGGGTGTGCTTTTCAGCTGTAAAGTACTGGGGACAAAAGACCCACCCAGGCCCTGTTACGCTTCTTTGCTGCTAAGGTCATAAGATGCCATCTTTATCGGTCATAAGAAACTGGACTAAGTGGGCTGTTACCATCTGTGTCTCACGTGGTTCCCTACGCACATGGTCATTGCTCTGCTGCTGTCACAAAATTTTTAGGCATTCTATATAGATGCTTAAGCAAATGAATAAAAATGGAAACAGAATCTTTACATGTTCGAGCGTCAAAACCCAGAAATGTTTAAAACTTCTGATAGTATTACCTTCTGGATTATGTAGCGTCCCACTACATAAATTGTATCTGGAAGAATAGCTGTAGGAGTGAAAAGACTCTGTTGTCTGTATTAACTGGCCATCCTTTCATGAAACTTGCTCCCCTTTTTCACAACAGGAAGTACCCATAACTGTTATTTAGTTCGGTTTAATTTTATAGTGTAACTTAATGTTACAGCCAGCAATTAGTGAAAGTTCAGAAGAATATATTTAATAGGAAATTTGGCACAGCAAAAGCCTGCTGCTGTGCGGGTGAAGCTCAATAATTGTTTTGTTGTATTATGATACACAAAGTGCCGTTCTGAAGCAGTGAAGCTTTTGCTCCAAGTGAAATTAGTGTGAGAGGAAAAAAGTAATTTAACACTGAGACTATTTCTTCATAGAAGCACAGCACTAGAAAAAAGCCCAAAATTCTACTGGTCTTTGAAAACGTTATTTTGAGTGGAGCAGGAGGGTTGCATGCATTTAGTCTAAAACGATTAATTATGCTGCTTAATGTGACCTGGCGAGAGCTTGCTCACCAGACGGGATGGAGCTCATCCTTTTCCATTTGTCGTGTGTGTTGAGAGTTGGGAACTACTTTGCTTCTCTGAGGTATCTGCGCAGGTCGGAGGCGCCGGCAGCAACAATGCGTGAACGAGCAAGCAACTCATCTGCGTACAGCCTGCCGGTGTTTCCAGAGGCACCACTGAAAGTGCAACGCCTCCCGTTCTCAAAAAGGGATGTGTCCTGGTTCCTTGCCCTGCTAATTATGGTCTGTGATGAAAAACTACAGGTGGTGCAGAGTGATCTTGTCGATCAATTGAGGAAGAAACCGGTGTCGCTGTGTGAGCTCTTGTGGCAGGCAGAGAGCAACCACCCGTGGATTAGCCTGGTCTCCACCAACGTTCAGGAGAGCCTCCTGCTGTACTTACAGATAAATAAATAGGGATATTTCCATCTTCTCTGTCTCTTCTTGGCTTGCAACAAGAGCTCATGAATCAATCGTCAACAAGCCAACTTCTCAGCCAATTCTGGTAACGATGTATGCAATTAACAGGCTGTGATTCTTTCTCTACTTTTTTTTTCTCTTCTTTTTTTTTTCTATTTTCTTTTTTTTGTTAATACGTAAGAGGGAGTTAGTTTCTCGTCACAGCAAGTGAAAGAGAGGTCTGTTCAGTGGCACATCCCGCCCACCACAGCGAGCACGTGAGCGTGTGTCTCACTGCCCTGCCATGTGCTGGGTGGGAGGAAGTTTTTCCTAGCCGAGCGGCACACAGCTCTGCCTGAGGGATTGAGAACATATTGCTCGGCAGGTGGGGCCCCCTCAGACGCATTTACTGTTATTTCAGCATTGACAGCAAACATATATCACACGGGCCCGTAATGCCAGTGCGCTCCAGAGTAACCTGATCAAAGGGACTGCCACCTAGAAGCAGAACGCTCAGCCTTAATATAATATTTTGACCTAGTAACTGGTCCATGGGAAATGGGGGCAATGTCTTGCTGTCCGGAGACACCAGGCTTTCTCTGGGTTGGGTCTCCCTGGAAACTGCTTTGTGTGTGAGCCCTCATGATGCTTTCCCTTCCCAACCTTCACAAGGCATGGCAAATCAGACCTAGCCGTGAAAAACCCAGATTTTCGAGGGTCCTCTGTAAGCGCAGGCTTGTGGGTTTTCAGTTATTTTGTCTATTCATTAAAAGAGAATATGATTTGTCTGCTGGCTGGTGCAGTATCTATATCTACTCTAGGTAATGTTGTGGCCATTATGTTTTAATATCCAAATGGAGATTTCCATAATCACTTGTTGGTAAAGTTTTGTTTGGTCAGTGATGTGCTTACAGTGCTGTCTACCTCAGCTGAGGCATGGGTAAATCTTCTGGCTAATTACAGTAATTGCAGGTTTGTCTTGTTTTGTTTCCTCTTAAACACTCAGCTAAGTAGCAGGTTTAGTGCGACTCTGATCACAGTCCACAGTGTGGCTTGCACTTTATTATCCAACTTCTTACACAAGCCAACCAGTGGAAGTGCAGTCAGGAGGAAGGCTATGGAGAAGGAATAGATGCCATGTTTTGCAAAGAATCCTTAAGCAAAAGACTTTTTAAATACGGTAAAGGTTTCAAAGGTAAAGAACCTACCCAGGTTCCGGTAGCTCTGCGTCCTCCATCCTGACTGTATTTAATCAGCTGCATAAGTGAGAACTAATATCCTACTTTAAAAAGAAGAGAAGCTGGGGAAAAATAAGAAAGAAGCAGTTGGAGGCTCACTGGGATGTAGAAGCACCTGGGCTTTTCCAGGGAGCACAGCTGCACGAGTGATTTTAGTCTGGGCAAAGAGTTAGTGTAGGGCTGGAGAAATCCAGATGTGGAAAGGTCCTTAAAAAAAGGTAGGAACAAGTGAATGGTGGATTTTCTATGCAAGGGTCAGATTCCATTTCTTCATTGCAGAGATTAAAATCTGACCTCTGTGTGTTTGGTTTGTTTTTTTGTTGTGTTTGGTTTGTTTTATTCCTTCTGAGACCTACAGTAACAAATGTAAAAGAACTGCACAGATTAATTCCCCGCAGAGACTTTTTAAGACTTATTCAGTTCCTCGGGACATTGATTTCTTTATCTATAAATCTATTCTAGGTAGCAGCTAGCAGTAGAAGTCAGTTTGGGCAATGCTTTTATGTACCACACAATGCAAACCAACAGTGACTATTTGATGGTTCATTTTGTACTGCTGCAGGTTGTGTTGGATTGGCAGCAAGATGGAGCACCTGAGAAAATCCAAGTGCTTAACGAGAAGGGAAATTTTTATCTTTAAATTTGTCCAGAGGCATTATTCAGTGATGGGATTTAGCTGTGTAAATCCCTCATGAGGAAAGATTGAGAAATGTCTCTGCTTTCTGTTTTGGTGTTTTCAATTGGCAACCAAGCGAGAATTAAATAACGGGAAAAGCTCCAGATGCCTCAGCTAACATGTGGAGAACTTCCTGTGGTCGTTTCAAGAGTCTGTTTGATTTCATTGACGTAAGTAAGCAGAGTAGATGAAGCCCTGGGTGAAACACGTCAGGACACAGGCAGACAGACTTTTTTGTCATCCTCAAGCCTAATTTTAAGCTTGTGGTTACCTCAGGAGACTGATATTTCCTGAAGTCTGCACCGCAGTTCATTTGTGTGTATGAGCGTTTGTGTTGCAGAAGCAATTGATTTTGTGAGCAATTGCCTTCTGGAGCCAAAAGACATAACAAGCCCGGGTCGGAGCTGGCTCGGTTCCGTCCCTGCCTGAGCACAGTTTTTATGGACGCCTTGATTTTTTCTCCACTTATTATGTTTTTCAGGTGTTCACCCCTAAAAAGAACCACAGTGAGTTCTATCGTGTCCCGTCTGACTATGGGTGAAGGTGGTGTAAGAACAAGTCCTGTGCTTTGCTGGGGCTTCTCCCCTCAGGAGCTGGAAGGTCCCGGCACCACACCTGATTAGCCTGACCTATAAATCCAGCTGATTTCTGTTGACTCTGTCCCGTTGGCAGCGCCAATGAGATGTTTTATGGGTGCACCTGGTACATCGAGCAGGGCCGCAGGTGTCTCCTGCAATGCCACCCAACCCATTTGGCAGCAGGTGATGGCCGGTAGTTTATTAGCTCACTTTTCACCTGTAAAACCTCCTAGAAAAGAGCCAGTCTGGCAGTTTAGCGCCTCTCCAGCATCAAGCTGTCTAGTTTGAGGGCTTTGAAAGGCTTGTCAGAGCTGTCGGCAGCTGTACCAGTAAACTGCTGGTTTGTTTGTTGTTTTGTTTCTGCAGACTCATAGGCTCGGTGAGGAGCTGTCATTTTGCTTGCAGAATGATACTAATTTAAAAATAGGAAGTCTGCTAAAGTATTAATGATACCAGATGTGACTGTTACGGGTTTGTTTTTTCTTTACCTGTCATGTACAATTGCGACGAATGTTATTTTTCCAACTGCTGCCCTGAGACAGGAAGCAAACTATGAAAGAATCAAGATTTTTTTCCTTTACGGCATTATCATAAATCAGATTTCTTTGGGCAGAGATGGTGAGTTTGCTTGTTTTTGCAAGGGCATCATTTAATCAGTGCTGTACAACCGTATTGCACCTCATTTCCCTCATGTTGCTCAAACGAGCTGTGCTACAAGCATGGAGGATAATGAAGTCGAGCTGCCTTAGATTTGTGTCCCGTGTCATGTTACTGGCTGCTCTTTTCTCTCTCCACACGCACATAACATCCTTCTTGCTCTGGTATATCCAATACTTCTGGCTCCGTGGTGTGCTCCTTCTCTGGCCAAGCAAACAACATATCCTGTGTTTGAGTATTTGCTGGTTGGTCGGTAGTGTCGTAAAAGGGCTGAGCTAGATCTGTCTTTCCCATATTTGAGTTACTGATTTGCATAAAGCTTCTCATAATTTGTTTGTTGTTTTTTTTTTTTTATCTCAAATTTAATTAAAAGGGGACAAGTTGAAAATTATTAGGACTGGGTAGGCCGACAGCTTGTTTGTGTAAACTTGTTTTCTTAGAAAGCCGGGCAAAAAAATATGAAATAAAATTACATCTCTCAATGTGGTGATTTATGCCACAAAGATGTAAGATAACAAAGGCACCAGCTTCCACTTTATCCCTGAAAGGTGGCTGAAAAAATTACTGTGTCAGGTTAATAGCGTTTCACAGACACTTTAGGCTGCCTGAGTAACCGTCCAAGGCACAGAACCATGGATAAACAAACTTTTTGTCCTCCTATGGTCCTGCGTGGCACCTAACGCTTGTCAATGCTGTATAATATTACTCATACAAGAAAACTAGATAAAGTAATCATTCATTCTGCACATTGGGGCAATTTATAGCTCCACAGCACACATTAGGAGTGAACTTTAAGCCATTGTTCCTGAAGAGCAGGGGCTGGTGGGACAGCAGAGGTTTTCACCTTTTTCCACAAATGGACTCCTTTAAGCTTTTATCAATAGCATTCGGGACCCCAATAGAGTAAACCAAACCGCGTCCCATTTTACAGACCCTCCTATGAGGACAACGTGGCTCCTCGGGGCTCACAAACTGTGGGTTGAAAGGCACTGAGCTAAAGCAAACGCTCTCTTAGGAGTGTAGGAAATCGGAGTTACAGATCAGCGGGTCTAATCCTGTCCATTCGGGGAGGGGAAGCGCCTGCACGTGTGCATTATTGCATTATTTGGGGGGCTGGGGCTAATGTAAAAATATCATTTCTTAGGCTTAATTGAGATTTCTTGGAGGCCTGTTTTTGCACATATAAAGGATCATTACCAGGAAATCATCATTTACAGTGTTTATCTAGTGAGTTATGAAAATACCAGATAATAAGACTAATGACTCAACACAGCATTTTCCAAATTGTGAAGTAATCTTTGGATTTTCCAAGATTATTATAATATTAGTTGCACTTTTGAGTCTGTCAGAAAAGAAATAAATAAAAAGCCTGTATTTTCCCATTAACATTCGGAGAACATCTGTTGCGTATTGTAAATAACATACTTATAAAGCAAACTGATAATAACTACTCAGACTATTTTCCTGTTCTGGCTATAGCGTTCAGCGCCGTACAATATGTTATATACTGCACTCTTTAATTGGCCTAGAATAAAATGGAATTCTTCTAATAGCACCGGTCATTTAAGTGTAAAATAATCCAAATAGTTTGCAAAAACTCCGACTCTAAAAGCATGCACTTTAGGTTGTGTTAATGAAGAACAATAATGATAGACTAGAGACAGAGATATAAATCGTGACAGCTTTGCGTGCAGCCCAGATGATGTGGTTGACGTGCTTAAATGGGGAGGGATGAGAGAGTCTTTGAGAGAGTGAATCTCTCTCAAAATGCATTCCAACCCTAGAATAAACTACTTCTGAATTACTCAGGGCAATAGGGAAATAGCCCCATAGAGTTTTCCTTTGAAATTCCACCCTTACAGTGCTGCACTTTGTCCTCCTGAAGTTTCTAACTCAGTTTTTAGAAGATTGAAGGTGTAGATAAGATTTTTTTTTATTTTTTTTTTGGCTTCCTGAGAGGCTGGAGGCGACAATTAACTTGCAAGTCCTTTGATGCTGAACTTTTGCTAACGTTCCCTTATTTAACTGCTAAAATAATCATGGCCTTATTGCAGCAATACAAGTAGCGTGGTAAATAGAGGACAACTTCACAATTATGTCAATCTAAAATTGTCATGATTATGGCCCATGCTGTTGGAAGTTTTCAGCGAGGCAGAGTGTGTGCTTGATGCACGTTGAAACGAGCTATTTCCTAGAAGCTGACAATCAATAGCTCTTTGACTGAGCGGTAGTTGCGTGCTCCAAGTAGAAACCTGCTCTCCTAATAGACTCCTCCCTGCTGAAATGAGCTAAGGGAGACAGAATTGTGTCTTACCTGTGGGTACAGCCAATCTCTCCTTCTCAGTGAAGGAAAAATAGTTTTAAAAGGATAATTTTGGCTTTTCTCATCATATAAAAAAAACCCTGAGAGTTTCTGGGAGTGTCCCTTTTCTTTTGCGTGTTTAGATTCCTTTACTTGTGCTTCATCCTTTCAGAAATCAATTGCTTCTCTTTTCCCATCTCTGCCACTTGGCACTGCAAACGCCCCAGTGATGCTTGCTGGTACGTAAAGGCCTGAACCTTACTTTATTTCACCTTGACATATCCTTAGTGAAGAAAAACAGAAGGGAGAAGAGTGGCAGTTGGCTAGAAAAGCTTTGTCTTCTAAAGCAGCAGTATCGTGGATGCCATCTGTTATCATTATCCATAATATTATCTGAATCAGAAGCAAAGTAGTTGAAGTGCCTTAATGCACTCATATCTCAAAGACTTGCTAGGACATGATTAAGTGCATGGATGAAATACTTGTGTTTCTAGAAGTCAAATGACAATGTTTCTAATAACGTATTGAAGGTTTTCCTAGAAGTCCTACTCTTTCTAGCCTCAGTAGCTCCAGATTTGGAGGACCTTTATTTAATTCAATCTTCCCTGTGGCTTAGTGGGCCACGGCTGATTTCCCAACTAATCTGATTTTTTTTCATGCCATAGTCCATGTTGCCAACACCTACCTTGGCATGACAAACTAAAAAAGAAACTTATTAGTGAGAGCATTTGAATTTCTCCTCCCTTTATCATGCATAGTGATTTCAGGGGAAGTAAAAGACGGGAGATCAGACTCTGAAAATATCTGTTTCTCTGAGTACTTCCACTTTATTCCTCAAACTAAAACTGAGAAGAACCGTAGCTCTGTGTACACTGATAAATCAGCCCTCTAAATCCATATCTACGTGGTGCAGGCTGCATTGAAAGATGATTTGTTAAGTAATTTAGACTTGATGTCTGCCTCCTGTGTGTACCGTCCCTGCCATTGTTTCATTTTGTATTTAGCCTCGTCACAGCGAGGGAAATTACAGGACGGCAATAATGATGGGCTTGTCCCCTTACATTTTCATCAGGAAGAGTTTGTATTGCCATGTGAATGCTCAGGACTCATGGCTTTAGTATGTTTACAAGGCCTGTAGAGGTTTGCAAGGTTTTTGAATTGTGCAGCCCTAAATATTTCCTTGCTAAGGTATAAAGTTATCCAGTAAATGTAAAGCTCCCCACTAGTAGTTTGCTATCCTTCATTATGATGTAGAGGATGTTTCTGGGTTTTCAGGAACCAATAAATCATGGACTGAAAACTGCTGTGTTACGGCATGTGATGAAAGAAGGAACAATGATGTTCCTTAGATGGATAAACACGAGCCCATACCTGCGGGCGTGCACCAGTGGGATTAAGTGCTTGGGAGTTTGAACTGATGTTTGGGAGAAAGCATTTATGTACTATTTAAATGAGTTTCTGAAAACTGTAGTTGGGTGTGTGTTGCCGAGTAATTCAGTGGGGCTAATACAGATGCGTGTTTGTCAGGAGAGCAAATGCGACAATATAATGTGGTTGCTTAATGAGATCTCTATTTGGGAGTACGAGATACTATTTAATAGACCTTAAAGTCAGTGGATCTGTTTCCTCTATCTGCTGTCCTTGGAAAATGGGAGCAACTTTATAACGGCACTGTAAGAAGCTACGGTACTTTTGTGCTGGGCTGCCGATAGTGGAAATCTGTGTGTTTTCTTAAGGCTCAAGGTCTTGTCTTTTGCCCGCTGACCTAAAACTGTAGTGATGAGTGTGTAGGGTTAATGCCAAGTTTTAAAAAAAATACTTATTTTTTTTTTCCAGCAACAGGAAATTACAAACCTGTTCAGCCAACACGAATGCATTTTGCCTTAAAAAAATGTTGAAAGTGGCATTGTGTGCCATAAAAATATACATCATGTGCCAAGACAAGCAATTGATGCTCTCCTATAAAATACAGTAAACACCTCCTCCCTGCCCTGCCTTTGGCTGTCAATCAGATTTCAGAATCATGGAATTTTACAGTATTACTGGTTAGAAGGGCTCCCCACTGGGAGCAGATGCCATCTCTGTCTTCATAGACTCAGGGAAAGTCCTGACATGTTTCATGGCGTTCATACGTGGAAGTCTGTGAAATGGAAAGGAAAACAGCTTTTTCTGTCAACCTGTCACTGATATAAGCTCTTACATTTCATCAGAATGACTAAACTTTAAAGCTGTTTCTTCAGTGCTGAGTATATTTGAGAACTCCCAAGTGTTATCAGATTTATAGAGTCCCGCCATATGATAGAAGACCAAAGCATTTTGTGGCATGATATTAAAAATTCATTCAGATACTCGATAAAGCGTGGATGACAAAAGTGTGAAATGGAATAAGGTAGAGTGAATTTCTCCATGCTTTATTGACCTTGATTCCTCTACACAAAATAAATAGACAGAACGGACTAAAATCTCTTCTTTATGAAGGCGAAATCCTGGCGGTCAGAGCCTGGCTCATAAAAATGCTCTCTATGGCACATACCTTGGCAGTGCTAGGAGTTGGAGGCAACGGGAATTTATTGCTGGTGCCACGATGTGTGTGTCTGTATTTCAGAGAAGGAGAAAGCAGGGGCTGCTTTTATGAGGTTACTGATGTTGTTTTGTGGAGAACAGAGAATGAAAACACACTTACTTTCGTCATTTTGCGTTCTTTCCCCGAAGGTATAATAAGTTAAAACAATTCCCTTTGCATACCCATTTTTTTATTTGTTTGAAAAAGAAAGAGAAAAAGCAAGTTGTTCGGAATGAGAAGTTTGACATCTTTCCCTGCTGGAAAAAGCGGGGGCTCAGTACCGCTCAGAGAGGTTTTCCTGCCTTGCTGCAGCCGGAGAGTAGAATGCCTCATTGGTTTCAGATATTAAACTTTTGTGCTGAAAGCCCAGTTGGAGCTGGTGTGACAAATGGATTTTACCTGCTGCCGAAAACCACAACCCCCACCTCTCTACGCCTCCCCTCCTGCCTAACGTAACCCCCAAGAGCACTCAGACAGAACGCTGCCCTTAGGCACCATCTGTTTCTGCCAGCTCCTACTCTGGGCCCTGCCTTTACATCTGCTAAGGAGAGGCAGCTTACTTGATGAGTTGTTTTGAAGAAATATCTGGTCTCCCCCCCACGTTCATTAACTATTGTAGATCTGTTAAAGGGAGGCTCTGTGATGCAATTTAGCTGTAGTTAACTAAATTCATTGAAATCACTGCCATAGATTATTTTTGCATCCCGCAGGGACGGAGAACGGCACTGTTTTAGCAACACTTGTTTTCTCCTCCCTTTGAAAATAAAATCCTTTCCTGTTTGCTGTGCAAAACACCGTTTAAAGCAGCGATGAAATCTAAAGGGGATTTAAAGTGACTGATTGGCGACTGGTAATTTGTTAGTCCTTGTAAAACACAATGGTATAAGCCAGGCTACATGTGTAGCGCATACTGAAATAAATATATTAATCACAATTTGCTTTCAATAAAGGAAAGCAAGTATTTAATTCCGAGCACCTCCTAAAGTTCCACAAAGCTATCGACTTGTTAAGCTGGCATTCTTCTCATGGACAAACTGAGCTTTCTGGAGCCACTGCTATTTTTTCAAGGCCAGTGATCAAGAACTAAAAGAAACAAACCAAAAATCCACTTAAAATACTTCAGAAAAACGGTTTCAGTATGTTTGTGTTTGTTCGAGTTAGAAAAGAGAGTTTAATAGGCATTCAGGGGAGAGCAGGCGTCATGCAGTTTATATGGAAGTCAGTATAACACAAACAGAAAGGAAAGACAAAGTTGAGGGGAAGGAGGGAACAGAGTCGTGTTCTGCGCGTGGAGGATACAGACACCGAAAGAGAGGGAAGGGGCTTTCACCCAAAGTTGCTAAAGGAGAGGGTGTGACAGTCAGGAATTAAACCTGTGGTGTTAATAATCTTACCGCCTTAAGCCATAAGCGAGGGACTGTCTTTCTGTGCTGGTTGGACAGACAGGTTACCGGGTTCTCCACAGATATAGAGTCACTTTAGAAGCAAATCCTGTCATAACACAAATGGAATTTTCTTTTATTGTATATGTTAGGTTTTCATCTAAAATGATGCCCTGAAGCTATAATTATGCATTATAATCTACGTTATAGAGAGATGTCCCTGTTGTCTTTAAGGATGAAGATAATTTATAGATGAAGTTAAAAGCTGGCACCTCTGAATCTGAGTCATATGTAGTAGAATAAATACGAGTGGTTCCCTGAGCAAAAAACTTATCAAAGCCTGGTTTCCCATAGAGAGTTAATTGAAAACTCTGATTGATGCTTTTTCCCTTGGAGTTCTTTTAACATTTCTCTTCTCTGCGCGTTCTCTGGGAAGAAGCGCGAGGTGTGATCACACGCTGCAGCCTTTCTTTCAGGCTTATCAGCTCGCCATACCAACTGGCCGCCTTTTGCAGAAAACTCACAGGAGCATAATTATCTTTGAAATCTCTTGTCAAATGTAGGTGAAATCGGCCAATGGCTTCAAAAATTCGGGGCAGGTTGAACAGAGGGGAGAACTTGATGGACTGTTCGCAGAAGCTTTGTTTATCAGGAAAGCACAGTGTGAGTAAGTCTTTGTGAGGGCATTTGTGTAGATAATAATGCCAACAGACGGAGATTAGATATGGTGAAACTCAACTCGACATGTTGACTCGGAAGGTGACACTTAGACTGTTTATTCAAATTGCCTAACCAGAGCAAATAAAAATCTTGGTTCTGCTTCCTTTACTCGTAACGTAGTTACGTTGTGTTGGACTCATTGTCAATCTGCTCTTTATCGTTTGTCTCTTCTTTGATACAGGTAGACATATAGGGAGAAAAGTTAACAAGTATTGTCTGAGTTAAAAATGATTTGTAATATATATATGTATGTGGAGATGTGTAAAAGAACACTGTCCTACACCGCTGTGGCTTTCTAAGCATAGAGCTCTGGTGACATCAGGAATATTCTGCAATTTTCTTGTCTAAACATGCCACTTGGAAAACACATGACGTGCATAAGAATTAGCAATTCGCACAATCTGAAGAGAATTATCTGTTTGTCTCTAGGCAATTCACAAAAATATGCCCATAGCAATTTGAGGCATTATAAATCCATCCAGGTTGGTTCTGACCATGTTGCAGAAGTAATTTCGACTGGCACATCAGATGAAAGAACAGATTTGAAAACAGTAGCGTGCATGGCCCTGAAGGTTTTATCTTGGCTAATATTCCAGGCACCTTATGGCACTACTTTGGGTTTCTGTGAAGACTCCAAATAAAGTGTCTGTAGCCTGATGACAGATTTAACACGTTTTTTTTCCTGAACAAGCTTTATAAATGTTACACTAAGGATAAAGAATGTACTTGCTGATGGGAAGCAGCTTATTTTTCAGTGTACTCTTCTCTAAAGGCACCCTTCACACGTGGTGCTTCTGTGTTTCCAGTGTGTGCTTCATGCAGCAGTGGAGCTTCTGTACAGGAACACTGGAGGGGGCAAAGTTGGGATCTAATTTCCGCTTTTCAGTAATACCCCTGGAAATTCCTTAATTTACCTTTGGCAAGATGTCTTTGTTGTTCCACATAGAAACGGTCAGAACAGACATGTCCACTGAAAGGGCTGCATGAGGGGTCAATGATGGAAATAAGTAGATTATGTTTAGCAACACAACTCATGTTATATATGACTTGAATGATGAGACAGAGACCAAAGGCTGTCACGAGAGTTAGCTTTAGATGGCCTCTAAGGAAGGGTGGTTTGCTTTTCATGTGAAAAAAAAAAAAAAGATGCTTTCTCAGTGTTTTCTCTGTTTTCCTTATTTGTATTTTGTCTTGTTTTCTGTTTCTTTCTGCTAAATAGCAAGGAAAGATTTAGGCTTCCCCTCCAGACACCCAAAGTAGGTGCATATTCAAGAGTACCTTCTATCTGCGGACAGCAGGCTCCTTGGGCTCTCTCCAGTCAAGGGGCAGAGATCATCTCCTCTAGGTGGTGATGCTGAAAGCTTAAGGGATGCTGTATGCCTAAGCATAGATGGTGACTCCCTTCTCGGTCCGCAGATATTTTAGGAATGTTTTCTCCTTCCATTGCAACACTGTAGGGTAGGAGAGGGGAGATGGGCAAAGATGAGCTCTTTGCTTCTTCTGCTTTGGTGCTGGTAAATGTTTCCTCTATTATCTCCTCCTGGTCGTGTGCTTGGCTGACCTTTTTTTCTGAACAGATCTGCTAGCTTCTGTGGCCTTTCAGAGCTCATGTGCCTCGGGAGGCTGCCTAATTTTCCAGCTGAATAGGGTCCTAAACGCTATAGGGCACTCACTCGCATTTCTTCGCGATTTATTTCTGAGGGTTAGAAATCATAATGAAGGGCCACGTGTGTTCTGCCTGAGTAGGCACTGAACAAATACCGAGCAAGGGGTTCGGGATAAGGCCAGTACATGTTGCTGGGAGTTCTGCTTCAGTTGGAATATTGCAGTCCTTATCGAGGATTACAAGTATCATTTGTTCCTTTATTTAGATATTTCCATTGGAAAGAGCTTACCAAAGGAACGTAGATATTAACTTCACTTGGGAAATGGAGAAATGGAGCTTGACAAGGTTATGTGTCTGGTTCTGAAAACGCCTAACGTTGTACACCCTGTCTCGCCCCTAACACGTTGTAGAGCGGTGGCCATGCACAATCACTGTTGTTCTCCTTAGAAAACACCAAATAGCAACGAAGGGAGTTGCATTTTCCCAAATGGGGAAGAAGGATCTTAAATAAAATCAAAATATTCCTTAAATTTTATGACTGGAAGTAAAGTACAGCTGTTTTCTATTCTGGTGATTTTAATCAGATGTTCTGACATTGCCCAGGTCACACGTTTCCACCCCTGGTCTTTGTATTATAAATAATGAAGACCAGTGCCAGGATTAGAGAGAGGCCTAAGCCTCATTTGAAATATCTTAAAGATCTGTCAGGGAAAGCTGGGATTGTCCAGTGGCTTTTTCTGTGTTTTCATGGCAACTGCCTGCTACTCACATCTGGAAAAAAAAAGGCTGGGTTTTAATTGTTCTGCCTGGTGTTGTGGTAAGTCT